>NC_135577.1:100522500-103022500 GCF_965152235.1 Eretmochelys imbricata | reverse complement strand
TCCCTCTTGTGGTTGAAGTCAACAGCATAAACAATTTCTTCTTCTCCATCTTTGACAATCTTCCAAATTGTGCCTCCTATCATATGACCAGCCGGCAGTGGTGTAATAGAAAGACCATGCCCTTTCCCTACAGGGACAGTATTGTAACCTCTCAATATTTCAGATATAGCATGCATATTACAATACATTATCCCAACCACACGGCAGTTTGAAATAAACCACTAACCCCAAGTTACTACTGACGGAGGAGATCATGTTAGGGAGGCCAGAAGTCATTATTCCCTTCAGCCTGAGTACTAACAATTGTGTAAGTACTTACATTACAAATATGACAAGTCAGGGACCCAGTTATAAGACAGTTCAAACTTTACATGACTTCTCATTGGTTTAGTTAGTGTGGACAGGACTTAACTTTGTCCCAATAAATGGGTTAATGCCTTAAACCAGAGGCTCTCAACCTTTCCAGACTACTGTACTCCTTTTAGGAGTCTGATTTATCTTATGTATCCCCAAGTTTCACCTCACTTAAAAACTACTGGTTTACAAAATCAGACATAAAAATACAGAGGTGTCACAGCACAGTTACTGAAAAATTGCTCTCTCATTTTTACCATATAATTATAAAATCAATTAATTGGACTATAAATATTGTACTTACATTTCAGTGCATAGTATATAGAGCAGTATGAACAAGTCATTTTTTGAAATTTTAGTTTGTACTGACTTCACTAGTGCTTTTTATGTAGCCTGTTGTAAAACTCGGCAAATATCTAGATGAGTTGATGTACCCCCTGGAAGACCTCTGCGTACTGCCAGGGATATGCATACCCCTGGTTGAGAACCACTGCCTTAGACTACTATAATTTGAGCAGAAATCTCCAATACTCCTCTCCATTTCCTGAAGAACTTGCTTTTCTGTTTTTATTTGTGCCCCTTTTCACTTGGGGAAAATATGTAAGCAGCTGTCAGTAATGTTGCCTTCAATTAGATAACAACAAGACGTATTTTAGAGATATGGAAGATATCAGAAAAATAAAGATGAGAACTAAAACATAGGACAGGAGAGTCAAATTCAATCTGGCATAACCCTTACCAACTTCAATGGGAGTTGGGCCTTTTTCTGAAATGTAATCACTGGGGCAGATCCTCAGCTATGGGTGGTGCTTTGACAGCTTACACCAATGAGGATCTGCTACTCTGTGGTGCTACTGATCCACTTTTAGTGAGGCAGAGGACCTACGCCAAGTACTCTCCTCAAAAAAGCAAACTCAAGTTCAAAATGAAAATGCACAGTAACTCCATTAAAAGACAAGTCAGCTACTGCATCTTTTGCTGCGTTTTTACCTTTCAAGTTCACAATCTGCGAGAACTTGAGCTGCTGTATTTTATCAAAAGCTGCATCTACATCATCCAATGTAAAGAGCGTGAAATCTTCTGTATTGTGGCGAGACTAGCACAAAAAGGAAACAAAGGAAAACCTTTAAAATCCTGAGAATCATCTTCTATGAAACAGTTTAATAAATTAAATACATGTGAAAATATGAAATAAAAATATACCTGATAGAGATCATACATAAACATTTGTCCCATTTTATATACAGGAATGGTTGCATAAATAGCACAATTTAAACCCATTTTTCCAACTGCATACGGGAGAGCACCGAGATGTAGAGGATCAGGGTGAGAAAGAAGCACTGCATCAACTTGGTGTACATATCTAGGAGAGAAAAGGAAATATACGTGAAAAAAATTTCGGGGGGGGGGGACGACGACTTTGTGGTAACATCAAGTGCAAAACTGAAATGCCAAGCAGAAAAGAAATCACTTAGTTTTTCCCCAACAGAATGGGGACTTTGAACTAAGGAAAAGTTTTAATAACCATTATAAAAAATAAAAATTAAGGATATAATTTTAAGAAGCTCTTAAGTGACTTAGGAGCCTAACTGCCCAAGTCATTTTTCAAAATGGAACTTAGGATCCCAAGTCACTTAGAGTAAGCTTTTCAAACTGCCTAATTTTCTAATTTGGCAAACTCCAGACTCACAGGAATTGCATTACGACAATTTGAGACAGGTGATAACTAGTAAAATAAGGGATTAAAATATTTCCAAATTGAAATAGCTTGAATCCAGTCTCCAAACAGATTTAGTATGCCATTTCCCTTAGCTTTTCACAAAACTAGTTTTCCAAAGCTCTTTGAAAACTATACACGTTTAATTATTCATGACTGTTTGGTTGGCTCTGGAACATGAATACTTCTAGCTGTACCATGCCAACCTGACATTTTAATGTAATATTTTCTTTCTCCTCCAGAATGATTCGCTTGTTTAGTGCTTATCTGTATTACAATTATAAATAATAAAAGTTTAGATGACTTAATATCTTTGCTACTTAATTGAATGGCTAACATTATCAAAAGATTTTAAGAAACATTACATTTATTAATTGTGAAATTAAATTAGTCTAGGACTCAGGGCCCAATTCTACAGCCTTACTCACTTGAATAGTCCCATTTTAAAAAACAGGAGTAAAGGTTACAGAATCAAGTCCCAAATCTGTAAAAGCCAAATTAAAAAAATATCTTTTTAAAGAAAGAGGAAGAGGTCAAATGTAAATATTTCAAACAACAGTAAGTGGCTGGATTGTTTTTTAAAAAGTAAGAAAATTGATTCTTTGACCCACTGGCTAAACATTTTATAAAAATAGAGACACACAGAACAACAGACAAGTGAAAAAAAATGTATTAGCTGAAATGCTAACAGCATGTATATTGCACATATCTGAGTAGCACATGTAGCAGGAAAACCCTTTTCCCGAAGAATGACTGTCTGGTTCAAGAAACTTTTCAAAACATTAAAGACCATATTGCAATTATTGTATCACAATGTGTAGCTGAACAAGATTTTAATGTGTGATGATGTTATGAACTGTGATTAAAATTGGCATTGTGAGGATTTTATGTTCTCTCAGGAACGTCCATATTTAGACCCCACTCTTGTAATCACAGGGAGTACAGGATGACCCCTCTCTACACATGCACAGAGCCATCATTGAATTAAATGGGGCTCAGTGTAAGAGCCCACCTGTATGCATTTGCTGCAGAACTGAGGTCTAACTTGCTCAGTTTAAAACAAACCCTTTTTTCCTGACAGCCGAAACACCAGATAGCAGGCGAGAGTCAAAATTTTTCTTTTTTGCTTATGCATGATCAGCAGTAAGATTCTATTATTTGTATTTAGTTAATTCTGTCGATAATTAAGGCTACGTTTTAGTCACAGGTATTTTTAGTAAAAGTCATGGACAGGTCACGGGCAGTAAACAAAAATTCACTGCCTGTGACCTGTCCATGACTTTTACTAAAAATACCTGTGACTAAAACTTGGGAGGGAGGCCTCGGGCAGTCCAGCGGTGCCGCAGGTGCTGGGGGAGGTGGCTCAGGACCCTTGCTGGTGCTGAGAAGGATTGGCGGGGATGGCAGGGGCTCCCTACCTGGCCCCATGTCCCTACAGCTCCTAGGCGACAGAGGGGCACAAGCGCTGGCTGCCACAGCTCACATTGGCCAGGAACTGCATCCAATGGAAGCTGGGGGGGTGGGGGGGATGAGAGCCTGCAGTCACAGGCAGCGCAGAGCCCTGCTTCGCTGCCTGGGAGCTGCAGGCCATGCCAGTGGGAGCCTCCCACCCTAAGGTAAGTGCCCCCCGCACCCCACAACGCTCTGCCCCTAGTCCTGAGCGTCCTTCCATACACCCAAACTGCTGCTGCTGGCCCAGGGGCTGCCCACATTGGGCAGCCCCTGAGCCAGCACCAGCCACTGCAGAAGTCACGGAGTCCGTGACCTCTGGGACAGACTCGTAACCTTATTGATAATACATAGGCCAGAATCGACCCAAACTCAGTATCTCATAGCTGTACATATTGAATCTGCAGGGCTATTAGATGTAAAAAGCGTATTTTTGTAACTAATGCAAGCTGATGTAATATATACAGAATATATACACAGAGCAGACCTATTTATTAAAAAGGTTTTAGAAAAGTGATTTTCCCTATCATATAGGCAATTTTAAACAGAAAACAAAAATTTTGGATTTTTAGTCTACATCATGAGCATAAAATCTCATGTTATACAACATGCAGTAATGTGATTTCGGGACTTTTATTAAAAAACAAAGGATAAGCAATTACTTACTTCCTTAGAGAATCAATGATATCCATTGAAAAATTCTCATCCCAGCCACAGTCCAATAAAAAACGAAACTCGTCTACCTGCAGCAGGTAGCAGAGAGCAGATTCCTCCTGCACCCCTGAGAGCGTAGTCAACTTGATAATGGAGGTCATTTTTCTGTCCAAATGTCTGCTTACCAAAACAACTATTTTAAAAAGAAAAAAAATGTAAACACCTAATACAAAAGAAGTTTAGATATTTAGACCAACTGTTATTTTATCATTTGTGCAAACATATGCATCAGTAATAATTGTGTATTATTATTACTACTAGATAATAATACCTCTAGTTATCAATTACCAGGAATTCTACTGACAGTATTATTTGAGCCACTATATTATAATACAAACCACAGAAAACAATTTCTTATTGTTCTTAAATTGGGATGGTTTTCAGATACTTCCCTAAAACCTAACAAATTTTTATTAATGTCAACAATCAAAACTGTTGCAAGTCAATGTATGGCAACTTCCTACTTAAAAGGGATTATTCATTAAAAGAGAGCTAGATGGAGATAAACAGACATACACACAAGCTTCCACTGAAGAGGAAGAGAAAGGCAGATTGACAAAGAAACAGAAAAAGCCTGAGAAACTAGATCACAGATGCGTAGGGCTGGAAGGGACCTGAATAAGTCATCTAGTCCAGTCCCTGGCATTCAAGGCAGAACTAAGTAATAACTAGACCATTCCTGACGGATAATTGTCTAATCCAGTGGTTCTCAAACTTCATTGCACCTAGACTCCCTTCTGAAAACAAAAATTACTACACAACTCTGGGCAGGGACGGGGGGGACCGAAGCCCACGCCCAAGCCCCGACACCCCGTACAGGGAGGCTGTAAGCTGAGTCTTGCTGCACAGGGCTGAAGCCAAAGCCTGAGCCCCACTGCTCAGGACTGAAGCCCTCAAGCTTCGGCTTCAGCCTCAGACCCCAGCAAGTCTAACACCAGCCCTGGTGACCCCATTAAAACAGGGTCACAACCCAGTTTGAGAACCGCTGGACCTGTTTTTTAAAACTTCCAAAATGAAGACTCCACAACCTTCCTATAAAATTTGTTTCAGCGCTTAACTACCCTGACAGGAAGTTTTTCCTAGTGTCCAACCTAAACCACCCCTGCTGCAATTTAAGCCCATTGCTTCTTGTCCTATCCTCAAAGATTAATGAGAACAACTTTTCTCCCTCCTCCTTGTAACAAACTTCTATGTCCCTTTTCCCCCAAATCTTCTCCAGACTAAACAAACCCAATTTTTTAGTCTTTCCTCATAGGTCATGTTTTCTAGACCTTTAATCATTTTTGTTGATCTCTTCTGGACTTTCTCCAGTTTGTCCACATCTTTCTTAAAATGTGGTGCCCAGAACTGGACACAATACTCCAGTTGAGCGCATATCAGCATGGAGTGGAAGAATTACTTTTTGTGTCTTTCTTACAACACTCCTGCTAATACATCCCAGAATGACGTCCACTTTTTTTGCAGTGTTAAACGGTTAACTTATATTTAGCTTGTGATCCACTATAATTTCCAAAAAGAAAAGGAGTACTTGTGGCACCTTAGAGACTAACAAATTTATTTGAGCATAAGCTTTCATGAGCTACTGCTCACTTCATCGGATGCATTCAGTGGAAAATACAGTTTCCAGATCCCTTTAAGCAGTACTTCTTCACATTTAGGCAGTCGTTTCACATTTTGTACGTGTGCAATCGATTGATCCTTCCTAAGTGGACTGTTTTGCATTTGTCCTCACCGAATTTCATCCTATTTACTTCATACCATTTCTCCAGATCATTGTGAATTTTATAGTAGAACCTCAGATTTATGAACATCTTGGGAGTGGAGGTTGTTCATAACTCTGCACAAAACATGGTTGTTCTTGCAAAAGTTTACAATGAACATTGACTTAATACAGCTTTGAAAATTTATTATGCAGAAAAAAATGTTTTTAACCATCTTAATGTAAATGAATCAAGCACAGAAAGAGTAGCTTATCCAATCTTTTAAAAAAACCTTTTCCTTTATATTTTTAGTAGTTTATATTTACCACAGTACTGTACTTGCTTTTTTTTTGGGAGGGGGGTCTCTGCTGCTGCCTGACTGCATACTTCCAGTTCCAAATGAGGTGTGTGGTTGACCAGTTAGTTTGTAACTCTGGCGTTCATAAGTCTGAGGTTCTACTGCAATCCTATCCTCCAAAGCATTTGCAACCTCTCCCCAGCTTGGTATCAACCACAAATTTTGTAAGTGCACTCTCTATGCCATTATATAAATCATTTATGAAGATATTGAATAGAACTGGACCCAGGACCAATCCCTACAGGACCCCACTAGATAAGCCCTTCCAGCTTCATTGAGAACCATTGATAACTACTCTCTGGGAATAGTTTTCTAACCAGTTCTGCAGCCATAGCAGCTCCAGCTAGGTTATATTTCCCTAGTTTGTTTATGAGGTCTTGCAAGACAAAAACCTTACTAATGTCAAAATATACCACCCTCATTCTTGAGGGAATTCTGCACAAAAAAATTAAAAATGTTGCATATTTCATCAATAAATGTACAGGCTCTAACATGGCAGTAGGGAGCACTTGCCACTGGCTGCATGGAGGTGGGAGATCACCCTGCGGCAACCCCCCCAGAAACAGATTCAGCAGTAATGCTCCTCCAGACACTCACACAGTGCAAGAGCTGGGCCTGTCCCACAAACAGCCCAGGGCCGGGCCCCTCCATACCAGACGAACCAAGATCGAGAGACGATGCCCCTCTCGCTTGCTCACATATGCACTGGTCCCTGATCCAGGTGTGGGGCAGGCAAGCGCAGCCCCGCAGGACCCAAGTGTGGAGGGGATCCAGAAGCAGGGTGAGAGAGTTCTATGTGGGACAAGCTGGATGCAGGGGCTCAGTGGGGCAGTCCCTAGCCTCTGTTTGCCAGAAGCTGGGAATGGGCAACAGGGGATGCATCACTTGATGATTACCTGTTCTGTTCATTCCCTCTGAAGCACCCGGCCTTGCCCAATATCGGAAGATAGGATTCTGGGCTAGATGAACCTTTGGTCTGATCCAGTATGGCCATTCTTATGGCCAAGTGTGGGAACGCAACTGGATGCACAGGGGCTCGTTCGGGGGTTCCCAGTGTGGGGGAATGGGACTTTGCAGAGGGGTCCAGGTGAAGGTGGTTGGGGCTCAGCAGGGAGGTGTGGGGGAGATGGGAATGAGAAGGGGTGAGGGAGGTTCAGCGAGGGGGTTCAGGTGCTAGGGGCTGGAGTCCGGGTGCAGCTGGTTGGGTCTCAGTTAGTTGGGGGTCCAGGTGCAGAGCTTGTCAGGGTGGTCCAGTGAGGGGTTCACTGGGGTGGAGGTTCAAGCGTGGGTGCTCAACAGGGGCTGGTATGGCTGCAGGGGTGGCAGTCCAGGTGCAGGGGAAGGGGCTCGGCCGGGTGGAGGTTCAAGCACATGGAGGATAAGGCTCAGCAGGTCTAGGTATGGAGAGGTCAGGATGCACGGGGGTTGGGTGGACAAGGGAGCAGGTCCCCATACAGTGACCCCTCTCCCATGGCTGAAGAAATGATGGAGGCAGGAAGTGGGGATGCGGTGCTTCCTACAGCCATGGGAGGTTTCTGGGGGTGGGTCTGACCCAACCCCGGCCACTACTTGCCAGGGAAGAGGAAGTTCTGTCCTCCCAGCCAAGACTAGCAGCTGAGCCTGGCACAGGGTAGGAGCCACCGGCTGGGGCATCCCCCCACATAGTGATTTACCTGTCTGCCGGCTGCTCCGGGCACCTGAAACGATATGCCTATGCTGGTGGGGAGGGGCACATGACCACTCCTGCGACTTCCCTCCAGAAGTAAACATCTACCATTTTCCCCCCATCCACAAGGTGTCTACTACAGCTGTTGATTAATTGCAGTTAACTCAAAAAAAATCATGATTAATCAGTTTTAATCACATTGTTAAACAATAGAATACTAATTGAAATTTACAAAAAAAAGGATGTTTTTCTACATTTTCAAATATATTGATTCAATTACAACACAGAATACAAAGTGTACACTGCTCATTTTATAAAATTATTATTACAAATATTTGCACTGTAAAAATGATAAAACACAGTATTTTTCAGTTCACCTCATAAAAGTACCGTAGTACAAACTCTTTATCGTGAAACTACAACTTACAGATGTAAATTGTTTTTGGTTGCTTAACTGCACTCAAAAACAAAACACTGCAAAACTTTAGAGCCTACAAGTCCACTCCCTGCTACTTTTTGTTCACCCAATCGCTAAGACAAACAAGTTAGTTTACATTTACAGAAGATAAAGCTGCCCATTTCTTATTTACGTCACCAGAAAGCAAAAACAGACGTTCACATGGGACTTCTTTTGTAGGCAGCACTGTGAGGTATTTATATGCCGGACATAGTAAACATTTGTATGCCCCTTCATACTTTGGCCACCATTTCAGAGGACATGCTTCCATGATGATGATGCTCGTTAACAAAACGCAAGGAAGGTACCAATTTCAGAGGGATAAGGCGTGGAGCATGCTTTCAGAAGTCTTAAAAGAGCAACATTCCGATGCGGAAACTAAAGAACTCGAACCACCAAAAAAGAAAATCAACCTTGTGCTGGTGGCATTTGACTCAGCTAATGAAAATGAACATGCGTCGGTCCGCACTGCTTTGGATGGTTATCAAGCAGAACCCGTCATCAGCATGGACGCATGTTCCCTGGAATGGCGGTTGAAGCATGAAGGGACATATGAATCTTTAGTGAATCTGGCATGCAAATATCTTGCAAGGCTGGCTACCACAGTGCCATGAGAACACCTGTTCTCACTTTCAGGTGACACTGTAAACAAGAAGCGGGCAGCATTCTTTCCCTCAAATGTAAACAAACTTGTTAGTCTGAGTGATTGGCTGAACAAGAAATAGGACTGAGTGCACTTGTAGGCTCTAAAGTTTCACATTGTTTTATTTTTGAATGCAGGTTTTTTTGTACATAATTCTAGATTTGTAAGTTCAACTTTCATGATAAAGAGATTGCACTACAGTACTTGTATTAGGGGAATTGAAAAATACCATTTCTTTTGTTTTCACCGTGCAAATATTTGTAATAAAAATAAATATAAAGTAAGCACTGTACACATTGTATACGGTTATACTTGAATATATTTGAAAATGTAGAAAACATCCAAAAATATTTAAATAAACGGTATTCTATTATTGTTTAATTGCACCATTAATCGCAATTAATTTTTTAAATTTTTTTTTGTTCTTGTCAAATCCATGTTGACTGTTACTTATCACCTTATCTTCTAGGTACTGAAGTTAAGCTGACTGGTCTATATTCCCCATTTTTATAGACTGGCACTAAATTTGCTCTCTGCCAGTCCTCTGGAATCTCTCCCATCTTCCATGAGTTTTCAAAGATAATTTCTAATGGCTCAGATATTTCTTCAGTCAGCTCCTTGAGTATTTCAGGATGTATTTCATCAGGCCCTCCTGACTCAAAGATACCTAACTTGTCTAAGAAACTTTCAACGTGTTCTTTTCCTATTTTAGTCTCAGGTCCTACCTCATTTTCATTGACATTCACTATGTTAGATGTCCAAAACTAATCTTTTTGGTGAAAAATGAAAAATTTAGCACTTCTGTCATTTCCACATTTTCTGTTACTGTCTCCCCACCCCCGCCCATTGAGTAATAAGCCTATCTTGTCCTTGGTCTTCCTCTTGCTTCTAATCTATTTGTAGAATGTTTTCTTGTTACCTTTTATGTCTCTAGCTAGTTTAATCTCATTTTGTGCCTTGGCCTTTCTAATTGTTTCCCTATCTACTTGTGTTTTTAATAAATATTCATCCTTTTTACTTTGACCTAATTACCATTTTTATAGGACTCTTTTGATTTTCAGATCACTGAAGATTTTCTGGTTAGGCCAGGGTAGTCTCTTGCCATAGTTTCTATCTTTCCTATGCAAGATAGTTTGCTCTTGTGCCCTTAATAATGTCTCTTTAAAAAACTGCTAACTCTCTCAAACTGTTTTTCCTCTTAGACTTGCTTCCAATGGGATCTTACCTACCAATTCCCTGAGTTTGCTAATGTCTGCCTTCTTGAAATCCATTATATTTATTATGCTGTTTTCCCTCCTACCAATTCCTTAGAAGCATGAACTCGCCATTTCACAATGGTCACTACAATCAAGCAGTATTTTAAAATATAACTTTTAAGAAATACTAATGAAAACAGTGAGTCACACTTTGGCCTCCTTTTTCTGAAGATTGGGCATGTGTAGTCTTGAGGAAAGAAAACAGAGGGGACCTGAAAATAGTCTTCAATTATGTCTTCAAGTGCTGTTACTAAGAGGATTATGCTCAACTGGTCTCCATGTCCACTTAAAGCAGGACTAGAAGTAAAGGGCTTAATCTGCAGCAAGAAAAAACATGGTTAGATATTAGAATTTTTTTTCTAACTCTATTCTCTTCCCAGGGAACTTGTACAACACCCATCTTTGGAGGAGTTTAAAAACAGGCTGGATAAATACCTGGCAGGGGTGGTCTAGGTTAACTTACCATGGGGCTGAACTAGAGGACCTCACAGATCCCTTACAGCCACATGTCTATGATTCTGTCATTTCCAGAAGGCTAGAGGTCTCCCCTAAGGAGATGCAATGCTAGCAGGACACACTCACACACAGATCTGGTGCATAGCTCCTTCACTCACTGCCCCCTGTCCCCAGCGGCCTCACTCTGAGGAGCACAGTCTCTCACTCCCGCCTCTCTCTGGAGGTGCCCCCCTCGCTCGGGGGTCTGCTGTCCCCAGCTCGCCCCCCTCGCTCTCCCGCGCTCCCGGGGAGGGTCCCGAGCCCAAGCCAACCCGGCGGCAAGGAAGCGCCTCCCCCGCGCTCTCGCTGATGAGGGGGGGCGCTGAGGTAAGCTCCCCAACCCAGACCAGTCCCCCGGCCTCACGCGCTGGGACGGGCAGCCTCCTTGCTCGCCAGGGGCCAGGTCGCCGTATCAGGCTCTGCCCGGGGACATGGGGGGAGGAGACACCCCAGCACCTACCTCACCACCAGCCCCACGCCGCTGCCCTCAGCCCCCTAAACTCAGTGGGGACAGCACAGGGGGAACCCCAGCCAGTCAGACCCCGTGTCTTCCACAGCCGCCGCCATTTTGAACTGAGAAGGGGAGGCGAGGCTCAGGAGCCTGGCGTAGGAGAAAGCGAAAGGGAAATAGACTGTACCATTGGCAGCCCAGGGGAGTATGGATCGGGACACTCGGGCCTTGCGGCCTCGCACCCGCATTAGTTACGGGAGTCGAGCCATAGAGACTCACAAGGGCGGCGGGGTGGAACTTCGAAATAGTTTCAACTGGCCCGGGGGCAAGCTAATCCCCCCTCTCCGCAGTTAATGGTCTGTGCCGGCAGGCTGGTGGTTTGTCCAATAGCAGCTGCTTGACTGGCCCTAGTTGTCCTTGGGCTCGACGCGGGCGGCGGCAGGCCTAGGCCCGGCAGCAGGCGGCAGGTGAGCGGGACCTGTGGGCGAGGAGGCCCCGGGGGCTGCACGTTTGTCCACAGCTGGTCGCTGGCTGGGAACACGGCTCCATCGCGCGGGGCGGGCCGGGGCAGTGGCTGTTAGTGCGGCGTGGGGCTACTTCAGTAATACAACAGGGCCCGCGTGGAGTGGCTCTCGTCCTCCGATCGTGTGGTACGGATTCCGTAATGCTATTGGCAGCAGCTGGGGCCCCGTGTTAGGTGCTGTACAAGCTCAATGGCGGACGCGGCCCCTCCCGGGGAGAGCTTACGAGCACCGCACAAACCGTCTGCAGAACTCAGCGTGTGGGTAGGTGTGTTTATAATCTTCAAACGCATCCCTGCAGGGTGAGGCTTGAGCCAGGGGTGCCTGGGCTTGTGGGCAGACCAGGAGACTGCACTCCGTTCAGACGTGAGTTTTATGTCCTTCAATACATTTAATGTAGTACTTAAAAAGCGTTTGGTTTTTCTGTTGCTTTTAAGGTACCTGGTTAATATTTCTTGGTTTTTATTCTTTGGAGTTTGTATGCAGGCAAGGTCTAGTTCAGCAATTTTAAGCTCATTGTTGGGCCGCAGCTTCCTCAGCTTTCCTCGCTTGTCATTCTAAAAAACAACTAGCATCTGGAAAAGTTTGGCCAATGTGATTGGAAAGGGCATTAGAGAGTTTATGAAGTCTGATATTACCATTAATATATAACTTCTTTTTCTAGCTTGTTGCTACTGAAATACTAACCGAGTGGTAGTCATAGCATTATAGAAATGTAGGGATGGAAGGGACCTCGAGGTTATAGTCCATCCCCCTGCACTGAGGATTGTCTTTGACACGTTTGTCAAACCTGTTCTTGATAACCCCCACCACCTCCTTTAGTAATCTGTTTCAGTGCTTAACTATCCCTATAGTTAGAAAGGTTTTCCTCTCTAACGTAAATCTCCCTTGCTGTAAATTAAGATGATTGCTTCTTGTTCTACCCTCCATGGATAAGGAGAATAATTGATCACCCTCCTCTTTACAATAGTCTTTTATATACTGTATATTTGAAGAGTGTTATCATGTTCCCTCTCAGCCTTCTCAACTCTAGACTAAATGGACTAGATTCACAAAAGGACTTAGGCATCCAGCCGCCACTTTAGGCCCCTAAATCCCAGAATCAGGCCTCATCACAAAAACCCCCACTCAGCTGCCCCTACATCTTCTAGGCACCAAAGTTGCTCAGCACCTAAATTTGTGCAGTAAAAGTTCCTTAGGTACTTAGGTTTCTGCCTCTGTGCATGCATATTGTAGACCCATGGCAGGCACCTGGACACCTAAGGCTCCAGAGTGATGCACAAACCAGGAAAAATTAGGCAGAGGAACACTTAACTTCCTTGTGGAGTTTTATTTGGTAAGTGTGTTCAGACCTCACCTGCCAGATTGGGCCTAATAGACCAGTTCACACAATGGCCAGAGGCGGGGAGGAACTCTCTTAATTTTTAGCCTGGTGGTTAGGTTACTCATCAGTAAGGTGGGAGACCACTGGTTCAACTCCCCCCTCTGCCTGAAGGGGAGAAGGAACATGAAGAGGGATCTGGCACATCTCTGGTGAGCTTCCTACCTGCTGGAGTATGGGATATTCTGTTGTGGGGCTCCTTCAGTCTCCCTGATGGAAGCTGTTCCACTGTGTATGAATAAATAAATAAGTCATTGAAGCAAGGGGACAGGATCATGGATCTTCTACCTCTGTGGTGAGTGCTCTAACTACCGGACTACAGAGTCATACTCACACATGCACTTTCTATCTCTTCTCCCCCAGCCCTCTTTCTGACCTCCCCCCAGTGTTGAAACTGTCGCACTGTGGATAAATAATGAAAGAATCATTTGACCAGAGAGAGCAAGCATGAGAATGACTTTGTGGCCTTTTGGTTAGAGTATTCACCTGGGAGGAGGGAGACCCAGAATCCAGTTCCCCGCTCCAATGACTATTTAAAATATTTACCCACAGTGGAACAGCTTCAACAGGAAAGATTGAGAGAGCCTCGGATTAGAATATCTCAGAGCCCAGTGGCTAGGGCACTCAATTAAGAGATGTCAGATCCCTGTTCAGTTCACATATTTTCCTCAAGTGGAGTGGGGACTTCAACTTGGGGTCTCCACATCCCAGGCAAATACCTGACCACTGGGCTAAGAGGGAGCTTCTCCTCTCATAGCCCTCTGTCTTCTCCCTTCATTCCATCCCTTGCACCACTGCCCCCTTCCCCCCCACCATCTTCTTGCAAAAGTGGTAGAGACACCTATCTCCAAGACAGCGTTTGCAACTGAGAGTCCCAATCAGAGGGAGACACCTCCCTGCAGTCCAGACATAGGTGCCTAGCTCTGACAGAGGGGTATGCCTTAGCACACACCCCTGGTTCAGTGCTTCCCCTTGATTATCTTAGGAAAAGAATGTCCTGGCATGCTGCCTTTTGTGAATCCCATTCTTAGGCATCTATCTGTGCTCTTTCGTTGTATAGGGAGCCTAGGTGCCAAACCTCGGTTTTGTGAATACTGTTGATTTTCTAGGTACCTAAATTTCTTTGTTAATCTAGCCTAGCGTGCCCAGTTCTTTCAATTTTTTCTCATAGCTCATGTTTCCCAAACCTCTTACCATTTTTTGTTGCTGTCCTCTGGATTCTCTCCAATTTGTTCACATCCTTCTTTAACTGTGATGCTCAAAATTGAACACAGTATTTCTAGCTGAGGCCTCACCAGAGCCGGGTAGAGCAGAACACTTACCTCCCATGTCTTTCACCCCTGTTAATATATACCAGAGTGACAGTTGCCTTTTTCACAACAGCATCATATTGTTGACTCATATTCAATTTGTGATCTACTAAAACCCCCAGATCCTCTTCTGCAGTACTGCTGCCTTGCCATTTATTCCTCATTTTGTATTTGTGCATGATTTTTCTTTCTGAAGTGTAGGTTGGCGGTTGTCTTTATTTAATTTCATCTTACTGATTTCAGACCAAGTCTCCGAAGTATCAAGGTCATCTGAATTCTAATCCTGTCCTTCAAAGTGCTTGGTGTCATATGCAAATTTTATAAGAATACTCTCCGCTCAATCATTCAAGTCATTAATGAAAATATTGAATAATACCAAACCAGTGACCGATCCCTTCAGGTCCCCATCTGATAGGTCTTCCCAGTTTGACAGTGGACCACTGATAACTACTCTTTGAGGTTTCAGAGTAGCAGCCGTGTTAGTCTATATCCGCAAAAAGAAAAGGAGTACTTGTGGCACCTTAGAGACTAACCAATTTATTTGAGCATAAGCTTTCGTGAGCTACAGCTCATTTCATCAGATACATGCAGCATCCGATGAAGTGAGCTGTAGCTCACGAAAGCGTATGCTCAGATAAATTTGTTAGTCTCTAAGGTGCCACAAGTACTCCTTTTTCTTTTTACTTTTTGAGGATGGCCTTGCAACCAGTTGTGCACCACTGTACAGTAATTGCATCTAGATTTTATAGATGAATACTATGAAAATTCCTGCTTTATAAATGTTTGTTGAGAACAAGTATTATATTTTACAGCAAGGCAGACACCTCATAAATGGTGCATTATTAGGATGATTTCTAGTGAGGGAATTTTGCCATAATTTTAAATGCACATACTCAACCTATGATCACCTTAAAATAGTTTATTAATTGGGTTGCATTCCTGTTCCCACAGGGCAAAATTCTACTGTCAGTACTACAAATTTAATCTAGATTCCAGTATCTGGCTGTTCCTAGGAATTCCATGTGGACCTGAGAGCAGCATTTTCCTCTAGTTAAAATATGTGTTAACCTTCAGATGTTCATGATTGCATAGAGAAAATTCCATTATAGGAGGTTGTATGTACTAGATATATGCAGTGGTTTCTATGTTCAGATTTTTGTCTCCTCTTCCCCCCGCCCCATGGTTGCTGTTTTTTTTCGTTCTAGCAATCATGGTGAATTTTGTCCAAGCTGTGCGTGAATACTGGGTCCATATTTTGTGTCCCATGGGATTTGTTATTGGATGCTATCTGGACAGAAGGAATGATGAAAAACTATCAGCTTTCAGAAACAAGAGCATGTTATTTAAAAGGTTAGTTTATGACACAACTTTTTAAACAAAATAATCTGTCTGAAAGGCCTAATCCTGCTCCCATTGAAGTGATGTGAGTTTTGATGTTGACTTCAAAGGATGCAGGATTTTGCCCTGTAGGTCCTGTCCTGCAAAATGTTGAGCACTTCAAGTGAGGTGATCAGTGTTCTCAACTCCCATTTAGATTAGATGGAGTTAAGAAATCTTGCAATCCTTCCCCAAATGAATGTCATAAGAATGGCTATACTGGGTCAGACCAATGGTCCGTCTAGCCCAGTATCCTGTCTTCCGACAGTGGCTGCTGCCATATGGTTCAGAGGGAATGAACAGAACAGGGCAATGATCAAGTGATCCGTCCCCTGTTTTCCAGTCCCAGCTTCTGGCAGTCAGTTGTTTAGGGACACCCAAAGCATGGGGTTGAATCCCTGACCATCTTGGCAAATAGCTATTGATGGACCTACCCTTCCATGAACTTATCTAATTCTTTTCTGAACTCAGTTATACTTGTGGTCTTCACAACGTCTTCTGTCAAAGAGTTCCACAGGGCGACTGTTCACTGTGTGAAGAAATACTTCCTTATGCTTGTTTTAAACCTGCTGCCTATTAATTTCATTGGGTGACCCATGGTTCTTGTGTTATGTCAAGGCATAAATAACACTTCTTTATTCACTTTCTCCACGCCATTAATCATTTTATGTAGATCTCTATCGTCTCTCCCTTTAGTTGTCTCTTTTGTACGCTTAACAATCAGTCTTTTTCATCTCCTTGTATGAAAGCTGTTCCATACCCTTAATGACTTTTGTTGCCGTTTTCTATACCTTCTCCAATTCTAATGTATCTTTTTTGAGATGGGGTGACCAGAACTACACTTAGTATTTGCGGTGTGAGCATACCATGGATTTGTAAAGTGGTTTTATGATATTTTCTGTCTTATTATCTATCCCTTTTCTAATGGTTCCTAACATTCTGTAAGCTTTTTTTGACCGCTGCTGCACATTGAGCCAATGTTTTCAGAGTAGTATCCACGATGATTCCAAGATCTCCTTTAGTGGTAACAACTAATTTAGACCCCATCATTTTGTATGTATAGTTGGGCTTACATTTTCCAAAGTGCATTACTTTGCAGTAGAGCTGTCAAGCGATTAAAAAAATTAATCGTGCGATTTATCGCACTGTTAAACAATAATAGAATACCATTTAAATAGTTTTGGATGTTTTCTACATTTTCAAATATGTTTATTTCAATTACAACACAGAATACAAAGTATACAGTGCTCACTTTATATTTATTTATTTTTTATTACAAGTATTTGCGCTGTAAAAAACAAGAAATAGTATTTTTCAGTTCACTTAATACAAGTACTGTGTGCAATCTCTTTATCATGAAAGTTGAATTTACAAATGCAGAATTATGTAAAAAAAAAAAAAAAAAAACAAAACCCCTGCATTCAAAAATAAAACAATGTAAAATTTTTGAGCCTGCAAGTGCACTCAGTCCTACTTCTTGTTCAGCCAATTGCTCAGGCAAACAAAATTGCGTACATTTCCAGGAGATAATGCTGCCCGCTTCTTGTTTACAATGTCACCTGAAAGTGAGAACAGGCGTTCGCATGGCACTTTTGTAGCAGGCATTGCAAGGTATTTACGTGCCAGATGCACTAAAGATTCATATGTCCCTTCGCGCTTCAACCACCATTCCCTCTCAGATTTTGGAAGGGTCGAGTGCTGTAGCTATCTTTAGAAATGTAACATTGGTACCTTCTTTGCGTTTTGTCAAATCTGCTGTGAAAGTGTTCTTAAAATGAACAACATGTGCTGGGCACAGGTGCCAATTTTCACACAGTAAATAAGCACCCTGAATTTCACAATAAGCCAAAAATCAAGCTAATCCCATTTCAAAACAAGGCCAAAACAAGCCAATCCCTAAGAACCCCAACACTCTGTGACTAGATCCCCATGGCGTGCAGTCTGGGACTCTGGTTGGCCCGCTGTACACCCCTGACTCTCTTCCTCTCCTTGCTCCGCCCGCCCCTGCTTGCCAGGAGCCAATCAAAAAAAAAAAAAAAAGAAGCAACAAGCTACAACAGGCTACAGGCCCAACAAGCTACTAGCCAAAAAGCAACTCACAAGCCAATTAAGCCAAAAACAAGCCCAATATCTGCGGTTTTTTCGCGGGTTTGGCATGTTTGGTGCTGGGTCATCATCTAAGACTCCTATAACATCAAATATATGGCACAATGTGGGTAAAACAGCAGGGGACATACCATTCTCCCCCAAGGTCAGTCACAAATTTAATTAACGTATTATTTTTTTACGAGCGTCATCAGCATGGAAGCATGTCCTTTGGAATGGTGGCCGAAGCATGAAGGGGCATACAAATGTTTGGCATATCTGGCATGTAAATATCTTGCATACTGGCTACAAAAGTGCCATGCAAATGCCTGTTCTCACTTTCTGGTGACATTACAAATAAGAAGAGTGCAGCATTATCTCCCGTAAATGTAAACAAAATTGTCTGTCTTAATGATTGGCTGAACAAGAAGTAGGACTGAGTGGACCTGTAGGCTCTGAAGTTTTATATTGCTTTGTTTTTGAGTGCAGTTACATAGCAAAAAACCTACATTTGTAAGTTGCACTTTCATGACAGAGATTGTACTAGAGTACTTTTATGAGGTGAATTGAAAAATACTATTTCTTTTATCATTTTTACGGTGCAAATATTTATAATAAAATAATATACACTTGATTTTAATTACAACACAGAATACAATAGATATGAAAATGTAGAAAAACATCCAAAATACTTAATACATTTCAATTGGTAGTCTGTTGTTTAATAGTGCGATAAAAAGGGCAATAATTAATTTTTTAATCGTGATTAATTTTTTTGAATTAATTGTGTGAATTAACCACGATTAATCGACAGCCCTACTTTACAGTTATGGATACTGAATTTCATCTGCCATTTTGTTGCCCAGTGATAGAAATCCATTTGTCACTGTTAGATAAGTCCAAAGCTGACTGCAATCTTGACTAATTTTGTATCATCTGCAAATTTTGCCATCTCACTGTTAACCCCCTTTTCCAGATAATTTATGAATATGGTGAACAGCACAGGTCCTGGTCTATGTTCCCTGCAAGCTGTGCGGCTGTGCAGTAGGTTCTCAGGAGCTGCCGGGGAGAGGAGCTGTCACCTAGCCCTGCTGTGGAGAGGAGCCCCGCCCCCGGCCCCACCAGAGCTGCCAGGGAGAGGAGCCCTGAGTTGCTGTGGCAAGAGAGGGCTAGGGGGAGTCTGCCCCAGCCCTGAGCCCCCTCCCACACCTTGAGCCCCTCCCCACTCCAGAGCTTTTACCCTCATCCTCTTCCCCAACCCGGAGCCCCCTCCTGCACTCCTCATCCCCAGCTCCTTCCCAGAGCCCACACCCCTAGCGAGATCCCTCATCCCCGCCACACTCCAGCCCTCTGCCATAGCCCTGAGTCCCCTCTCACTCCCCAGCCCCACCCCAGAGTCCGCACTCCCAGCCCGAGCCCTCACCCCCTGAACCCTCTGCCCCGTTCCTGAGCCCCCTCCCAAACTCCAAATCCCTTGGCCCCACCCCCACCACATGAATTTTGTTAGCACTAATATGAAGGTGATGTCACACATCACTACCATATTGGTGAACATAACAAAATTCGTTCCACACATGGACATAAAAAATTAGAGGAAACACTGGTCCCAGTACAGATCATACCCTTTGATTTCTATCTTTTACTCAGTTACTGATCCATGAGAGAACCTTCCCTTTATCCCATGACTGCTGACTTTGCTTAAGAGCCTTTGGTTTGGGACCTTGTCCAAGGCTTTCTTAAAGTCCAGGTACTATATATCAACTGGATCACCCTTGTCCATGTGCCTGTTGACATCCTCAAAGAATTCTAACAGATTTGTGAGACATGATTTCCTTTTACAAAAGCCATGTTGACTCTTTCCCAATAATTCTGTTCTTTAGTATAGTTTCAACCAATCTGCCTGGTACTGAAGTCCCATTGACTTCATTGGGAACAGCATATACATGAGGGATTGGCTCCTAAATCCATTTGTTTTCATACTAAAAGGGGCAGGGACTGCTGAAGATGCATCTTGTTCAGTTGCTTTCTAGCAACTCTTCTAACCATTTTATAGATGTCTTTGTCATGTTCCTAAACTCTACTTCAAGTCCTCATTAGCCACACATGATATCTAAGGCCACAATTGTCCAATGAGCTCCAGTCCAATGTGAGTGGACCCTGCCATGAAGCCCCATTTTAG
Organism: Eretmochelys imbricata; assembly: GCF_965152235.1. Lineage (NCBI taxonomy): Eukaryota > Metazoa > Chordata > Testudines > Cheloniidae > Eretmochelys > Eretmochelys imbricata. The sequence goes on along the minus strand of NC_135577.1, from coordinate 103,002,387 downwards.
TCAATGGAGATCTGCTGCTGCAGGGTCTTCTCTACAGCACTCATTGGGGTGGGGTGGGGGGAGGCTAATGTGAAAGGGAGTCCAGAGTATAATAAAGAAAGTACACAGAAAAAAGTGATCCTAACCCTTAAGAAGAGGGGACGACCAGTTGTTCAAATGATACAGTTTCTGATTAACAGTTATAAGGAAAGTCAAGAATATTAATTATTCTTAAAAGTTAAAATAGAAATCAAGATCTGTTACAAAATACCTCATAATTAAGCTAGTGAAACACTAACTTAAATCTATGAACAGTAATGTAGATTACCGTCTGCAAAAGTCCTGTGCACTACCTAATTTTACTATCCTAATTTTTTTCCCCTCCACACAGGGAATTGAAACCCGGTGAAGAAGTTACCTGGAAATAAAGGCTGTCCGTGAAATGGGAAATTCTTCCATGTAATTAAATTAACGTGTATAACAAGTGGATGATGTCTTTGTTACTGTGTCATCCGTGGAACGGGAACCATGTTTTTACACTTGATATACTTCGTTCCTAGTATTAAAAAAATATAAAGCCACTAAAAAGCGTAGTTTAGCTCTGCCAATTTAATTCCCCGTTCTCCATTTCCATTTTGAAGGACAATTTAATCATATGACTAATAAATATCCTGTTCAGAAATGTTTTTTCTAAAAAGTCTTGTTCCTAAGGAAAAAACGTACACAGTAAACAGAAAAACTATGTAAAAGGCACTCATTTAAAACTAGGGCTGTCAAGCAATTTAAAAAATTAATCACTATTATTCGCATTGTTAAACAACAATAGAATACCATTTATTTTAAGTATTTTTGGATGTTTACTACGTTTTCAAATATATTAATTTCAGTTACAACACAGAATACAAAGTGTACAGTGCTCACTTATATTTACTTTTTATTACAAATATTTGCACTGTAAAAATCAAAACAAAAAAAATTATTTTTCAGTTTACCTCATACAAGTACTGTAGTGCAATCTCTATATCCTGAAAGTTGAACTTATAAATGTAGAATTATGTTAAAAAAAAAATTGCATTAAAAAATAAACCAGTGTAAAACTTTAGAGCCTACAAGTCCACTCAGTCCTACTTCTTGGTCAGCCAATCACTCAGACAAACAAGGTTGGTTACAATTTGCAGGAGATAATGCTGCCTGCTTCTTCTTTACAGTGTCACCTGGAAGCAAGAACAGGCGTTCGCATGGCACTTTTGTAGCTGGCTTTGCAAGGTATTTACATGCCAAATGGGCTAAAGATTCATATGTCCCTTCATACTTCAACCACCATTCCAGAGGACATGTCATTGCTGATGATGGGTTCTGTTTGATAACAGTCCAAAGCAGTACAGACTGGCACATGTTCATTTTCATCATCTGAGTCAGATGCCACCAGCAGAAGGTTGATTTTCTTTTTTGGTGGTTTGGATTCTGTAACTTCCGCATCAGAGTGTTGCTCTTTTAAGACTTCTGAAAACATGGTCCACACTTGGTCCCTCTCAGTTTTTTTTTTTTTTAAAAAATACTGGTTTAGTTATAACAAAGTGTGTGTGTTTGCCCTAAATCATTATGAAGTAGAGAGACCTGTTGGTCCTCTACCTTATTGTTCTCATGTACGTATTCTGAGCAGTTCAGAGGGTGTAGCCATGGCCTGGGCACAGGTGCTTTTGTCCTATGGCATGTTGCAAATTCTCGGTCTGGCTAGGTGTCTGCCATGCACCCAGCATAAAGTGGAGCAGCCTTTGGAACTGCTGTAAGTTATGGAAACTTCCAGAAACCATTTATGGGCCATGCCGCAGGCTCTTCTTTGCACCAAGACCTGTGAGGGGTAGGGATGATGGGGCATTATGTTAGATGGTAAGTGGCTGGAGCCAGGGACTGGAGGATATTTGGTTCTGTGTTTCTACTGTGCCCAGCTCATCAGGATACTGGTCCGTGATGGGGCCTCCTTGGTGCTACAGCAATACAAATAATTAATAACTCTGTGTTCTTCAAGGAATTCCCTGTACTGGGGACATTTTTGGCTGTGCGGGAGGGGTTCCAGCTGCTTCCCAGACCTTTTATGATTATGGTGTGGTGTAAAGGTGCTTAAAACACAGCCTTGAATTCAGTCATGGAGTTTCACTGATTTTTCTCGCAGTGGTTGCTCTCCTGCAGAACATGAAAGGGTCTTTCATAAATCTTTCCATAAATCTGCATATTGATTCAATACCTCCCAGACTGGCTGCTGTGAAAAGCCTATGGTTTCTCCAACTGCTGCTGTTCCACAGTTCTCAATGGGTTTCAGTGAGTTTTGGTATCAGTATTAACTTACACCACGATCCTTGTGGTGTTGAATTTAGAATGATGTTATAGAGAGCAATGCAGGTGAGACTTTTTAGTCATTATGAAGTGGAGTCAGTACTTCCCACTTCTGTTTCTCCTAAATGATGACAGAGCAAGAATAGGACAGTAATCAGAATGTATTACCTCCCAGAAAGCCCATAATTTACCACAGATGAAGTTGTAGACTACTGGGACAGCTCAGCTGGAAAGAGGAAAACTCCAAATTTAAGCACCTAATGTTGGGGCATGCTCCTTTGGAAGACCTATTTTTCTGTACTCAAGAAATGTCATCCACCTAAACCAGGGGTGGGCAGACTACTGGCACCATGTCCCTGTGACCCTGGGGGGGGGGGCGGGGTTATTTTATATTTTATTTTATAAATGTCATTTTTAAATACTTAGAAAAAGGAAATTTAACCATTCTTCGTGAAGCAGTAGTTAGTTTTAAGCATTACGGTTTATGATCTTTTTTATAGACATGAGCATATATCAAGCACATATTGATCATTATCAGTCCATAGGCTTCTGCCTGTTTGGTGTCTTCTTTCACCTTTCATTCTATACAAGTTTCCTAAAAGATTTTGATAAACATATAATAAACACAATTTAATAAGTATGCTATTATGTCAATTTATATGGTTTTCAGATAGATACATCCTAAGTTTAAAAAAAAAAAAAGGGAAAAGGAAAAAAAGAAAAATTAGTTTGTTTTAAATTTAAAATTTTCCTAAAAAATATCAATAAACGATTATCAGCCAAGAATAAGATATGTAATTACAAATGCATTTTAATTTCCTTATTGGTCAAAATGTCAAAGACTGCTAAACTAACCTTATTGTTTTTTCCTGCGATCTTTTTCATTTGCCAATTCAATATAAACTCTGTCCAGATCTCAGTCCTCCATCGAGCTGGTAACTCTTAATACACATCAGCATGTCCAGATGATCTACTTGTAAATGATTCCATAGTTTGTTTTTTAGAGTGTTCATTAAGCTAAAGCCATGCTCACAGTCTGCACTTAATGCTAGAAATGTTCCTCCAATATCCATCAACTTTGTAAGATCCTGAAACTGTTCGTTCTGATGAGCAAACGTCATCATATCCGGGAAACTTAAAACCAGTTGGTTTTTGATTCTTTCTGCTACTGAAAATTGGAGTCATTGTACTGACTGACTATAACAATCTCTTCAGCAAGAAAGTCTTTGTATTTTGAACAGAGGGATTTGACAGATGACGCTTTAAGAAATCCAACTTCCATACATCGTTCCATGTTCTTCCTGTTGAAAATTCTCCCGAAGCTCTGGTATCTCGACAATATACACAAGCCACTTTGTTGTCCTCATCATCTGTGAATATTTCACAAAGTTTAACAAGCATTACACTATGTGACTTCGGTGTAACCATCTCTATAGTCTCATCCAGTCATCTAGCTTCAAATGAAGTCATTGTTCTTTTACACTTTAGACCTGTAGGCTGTGACATTTTGGGATTGATTTTTTACCAGATTGGTTTATTTAAAATTAAAACTTTTATGATATGGCTACTATTTCAATGCACTTAACAGTGTGACTTGACAAAAGGGCAAATGGGAGATCATTCACATCAAGATACTGGAAGTTTGTGCATAGCTCCGATCACATCCATGCATCTGCGGCAAAAAAACACGGGAAAATGGAGATATGTGGGTCCCCACGTCCCAATGTGGTCAACATTCCATATTTGAAATGCTGACGGGGAGGGGTACGATTCATTGCCCTCCTTTCCCTCCCCTCCCCCCCCCGCCCTTGGTGCCAGCTAGTAGAATCTGGCTGTGTTGATAGATGGCGGGCAAACAATGTCAAAAGTCACACGTAAATGATATTTCGGCCTGGCTCTGATGTAGTATTTCATTTTTTGTGTGTGTGCTGTTTCGGATCTGTGCGCGTGCACACAGCTTAGAGGGAACAGTGGCTGCAGGGATGTGGTGCTGACCACTTCTGGGAGCGGTGCATGGCCAGGGCAGGCAGGGAGCCTACCTTCGTCCCCTGCTGTGTGCCACTGCCCCCCCAGCGCTGCTCAAGCTGCTCCCGTACCCTTCCTGCACCCTAACCCCCTGCCCTCAGCCCCCTCCCACACTCTGCACCCCTCTGCACCCCAACCCCTGTCCTGAGCCCCCTCCTGCACTCTGTGCCCTCTCTTATGCCCCAACCCCTGTCCTGAGCCCCCTCCTGCACTCTGTGCCCTCTCTTATGCCCCAACCTTTGCCCTGAGCCCCTTCCTGCACACCACGCCCCCTGCTGCACCAGCCCTACATTTGTGGCCCTGCATGCAATTTCCCCACATAGATGTGGCCCCCCCAGCCAAAAAGTTTGCCCACCCCAACCTAAACAATACTCTGATGGATTTGTAGCATAAATTACGTGCACTAGCCCGCAGTTCCTCCTAGGAGTGATCAGTTAATGGTGTTCGGGCCATACCCATCAGTTTGGTATCTGAGTGCCTTAGTGTTCAGATATTAGAGTGATGGGTGATTCAGATGATTTTGTCTTTGCTGTTCTTTGCTGATTCTTTCTCCCTTATCCTATTTACTGAGGATGAGCATGATCAGAATTTTTCTGTCCCAGTAAACTTTTTGAGACAGGAGCTGTACCTTCCTCACGTGTGGAAAGAGCCTAACATATTTCTGATGCTACCGCAATCTTAAAAATACCTCTTCCTCTCTCTTCTCTTTTCCCTTTTGCGCTGTTCTATCCCCATCCTCCTTCTGCTGGAGCTCCTCCCCTCCAATTTCTCTGTATTCTACTCTCCCCTCCCTCTTTTTCCTCCCTTGCCTTCAATACTCATTGCCTCTCACTGCCTTTCGGCAACTTCTTCATTTGCATCCTCCCTTATATCGGTTGAAATGAATGAGTTTGCGGGAAGGAGAGAGAGAAAGAGGTTTAGGTCAGCAGAGCAGAGAGCTGGTTCACTTAAAAAATAACAATCCTAGTCTTTGGTTTTTGCATGCCACCATTTGTACTGATAAAGGAGAGAGTCGGAAATGCACTTCATAATTCATACAGACTGACATAGGGCATGCCTACAGCGGCAGACTTTTTTTCCACTTTATTTCTTTAAAATGCCCTGAAGCCAGCTGACAATTCTTCCATTCCATTAAATGGGCAGCTATGGGAAAGAGGATAATCTGCTTTGAAAGTGAATTAAATTAATTGCTGACTGAGTTCCTGTAGAATAATATATGGGCATTGTGACAAAACTGTGGCTAACTAAGAATTGTCACCATGCTGAACAGGATGGATTTTGGAAGGGCCTGGCACCTGGAGGAATAGAACAGACCCTGCTGCTCGCAAAGCACAACCCTGCCCCCTTAAAATACTATGGAGGTGTGGGCTAATATCCATCTGCTACTGGCAATACAGGGCTTGTGACAGACAGGGCGGAGGGTCTTAGGCACAGCTCTAGCCAGTTCGTTACTGGGCAGACAGCTGAGACCCCATGGGTAATCAAGGGGTTGCAGTATGCTAACAAAGCTCTTCAGATCATAGCTCTGAGCTTGGGGCGGAGGCTCTGACTGTGGCGCCCAGCCCCCGCTTCCCCTGGGAGCCGACGGGGGCGCCCGCGCCAGCTATGCCAGCCCCGAAGCCGCTTCTGGCTCCTGGAACCCCCGCCCCGCAGGACTCAAGCGCGAGCATCGATGTTGTGATCACATGACTGTCAGGGAGCTGGAGAGGCCGCGGTTTATTGGGCGGGGTAAGATCACGTGGTGGGAAGAGGGCAAGGGGGTGCGCGGGCAGCTGCGATGATTGGCTGCTGTGGGGCTGGGATGTGGTCACGTGAGGTGGAGGCTGCTGCTGGCTCGGGACAAATAAACATGGAGGCCATCTTCCACGAGAGGGTGAGTGAGCGGCGAGGGGAGGGCGTGTTTACGGTTGAGCGGGGGGCTCAGAAGTGGGGGGAGGGCGCGGCAGAGAGCCAGCGGTTGGATGGGGGGATGGGTATTTCAGAGGCCTGGGTAGGGGTTGGGAGAGGAGAGGAAAGGAAAGGAAAGGAAAAAGGGGTGGTAGCCTGTGGCGGGGAGGGGGTTGGCAGGTGGCAGCGGAGCGGCAGCCTGGGGCGGGGGAAGTGAAGGGAGTCGTAGCCCGTGGCTGGGAGCGGGGGTTGGTGAGTTTCCTCCATCCCGTGGATGACTCAGAGCAGAGTAGTACTTGGAACTGTCTTTTAAACACTCCCCAGAACAACCCCCTGACTAAATTCTCTTATCCAATTGATTTTGATGTTCTGTTGCCCCCTACTATAGCATCTGAGTGTTGATAAGGTTCCTCTCAAGTGGAAGGGGGAGAGCCAGGTGAAATGACAGTTCAACTAAATATATCTTAGAAGAAATCTAGGCCCCTTTCAGAAGGGGAAACTGATTTTCAGGCAGTCTGCTGGCCTAACTTGCTAATACTGAAGTCCCTAGCAGCTGAGTGGTTTCAAAAAATGGCTTGACAAATAAGTCTATAAAGCTTCAAAAGTGCTCACAAACAAGTATCAATATTACTTCCTTTTATAGAGCAACTTTTTGTCATGCTGAGTTTTATTTCCTGATTTTTTTTCTTGGTCCTTTAAAGATAAATACAGAAATAATTTGATCGTGCAGAATGAAGTTTTTACTCTCTTGAGACAGGCAGCATGGCTTAAATGAGAAATGAGCATAAAGATGGGAAGCAGGAAATCTGAGCTCTATTCCTGACTTCTTCTGTCTTGCTGTGCCTTGCCTTATCACAACCTCTCTCTGCCTCAGTTTCTGCATGTACAGAGTTGAGATTATGACACTTACTTCAAAGTGGGTGGTGTTAAAATTTATTTAATGTCTGTATAGTGCTTCCGAAAATGTAAAGCATCATATAAGTGCTAAATGTTTTGTTTCAGATTACAAGTATCTCTGCTACTCATGATTGCCTCCAAACTCCTAAACAATAATCTCTATATCACACCATCACATTCTAGTGTCTTGTTTATGTGCTTCCTGTAATTTAGTTTCTTTAACCATCTTTGTTATTAATAATAGTTTTTCAAATTGTCATTCTTAATAAACTTCCTTTTGTAAATGAAGGTTGCTCTAGTTACCAAGAGATACAGTAACTAAACCAAACTACTTCCTGTCTGACCTAGACTGCCATGTGTGGAAGGGGAATTTAAAAAACAAACAAAAAACCCCAACATTTTTTGTTTTAAAATAAATTACTGTGGAAAGATGGCTTTATAGGATTGGAATGATAGAAGTAATTCTGCTGAAGGTAGATTAAAGGGTGGAGTATAAATAAGAAGATCAAAGTTACATAATAAATGGCAATTATTGTGTAAGTGGTGTAAACTTCAAATATTTTACATCAGCCTGCAGTACAGGAAATGTGTTTACATATATAGAAACATACTTGCTCTTTAACAATTTAGTAGTTAGATTACTTAGGTAGAGGTAAAACATCTGGTTAGATATCTTAAGCAGTAAGCAACGTGTATTTTTATTCTGTTGTAATAATTATTTTCATAGATTCTAAATCCAGAATCGTGATAATCTAGTCTGACCTCCTGTCTAGAACAAGCCATAGAACTTCCCCAAAATAATTCCTGGAATTTATCTGTTGGGATGTTTTTCTATTTTGATTTAAAAATTGACAATGATGAAGGGTCTACCACAATCCTTGTTGAATTGTTCCAATGGTTAATTACTGTCGGCATTAAAATGTATCCTTTATTTCTGGTCTGAACTTGTGTAGGTTCAATTTCCAGTCATTGGTTTGTGTCATACCTTTGTTTGCTAGACTGAAGAGCCCATTATTAAATGTTTGTTCCTCATATAGGTACTTATAGACCAGGAATCTCAAACTCAAATCACCACCAGGGCCACATGAGGACTAGTATATTGGCCCAAGGGCCACATCACTGACACCCCTCCCCGTGCTCCCCCCGGCCCTGCCCCCACTCCACCCCTTCCATGAGGCCCTGCCTCTGCCCCACCTCTTCCCACTCCTTCCCTGCCCCTATTCCAACCCCTTCCCCAAATCTCCCCTCTTCTCCACCTCCCCTGAGCGTGCGGGTCCCTGCTCCTCCCCCTTCCCTCCTGGAAAACGCTAAGCGTCGCCAAACAGCTGTTTGGCGGTGGGACGTACCTGGAGGTAGGCAGAGGAGCAGGGACGTGGCGTGCGGGGGTGGGAGGGGAGACGGCGGGGGAGGGAAGCTTGGCAGCTGCAGGAAATAACTCGGTGGAGAGGGGAGCTTGGCGGGACGCAGCAAATAACTCCGCGAGCCGCGTGTTTGAGATTCCTGTTATAGACTGTGAGCAAGTCATTCCTTAACCTTCTCTTTGTTAAGATAAATAGATTGAGCTCCTTGAGTCTGTCACCATAAGGCATGTTTTCTAATTCTTTACACATTCTCATGGCTCTTCTCTGGACTCTTTCCAATTAATCAACCCCCTTCTTGAATTGTGAACATCAGAACTGGACACAGTATTCCAGCAGTGGTTGTGCTAGAGCCAACTACAGAGATAAAATGACCTCTCTATTACTACTCTAGATTCCCCTGTTTATGCATCCCAGGATCTCATTAGCTCTTTTGGCCACATCCTCCCCTTGAAAGCTCATGTTCAGCTGATTATGCGCCATGACACCCAAATCTTTTTTAGTCACTGCTTTGCAGGATAGTGTTTCCATCCTACAAATATGGCCTACATTCTTTGTTCCCAGATGTGTGCATTTACATTTAGCCATATTAAAATGCATATTGTTTGCTTGTGGCCAGTTTACCAAGTGATGTAAATTACTCTGAATCAGTGACCTGTTCTCTTCACTATTTACCATGCCCTCAATTTTAATTACCTTCACCGGGGAAAAATGTGAGCAAGTGTGTATGTGACATCATTTCAAATAAAGATCTACATTTCAGTTCACTGGTAGTGCCCCCATTTCCTACCAAAGTAGTCAGAATGCTGCGTAGGTATTTATAGTTAAAGTACTTTAATACACACGCGTCAAATTCTTAACCATAAAATCAAGCGTGAAAAGAAAATAATATAATTTTAAAAGGTAGGTAAGGCTACCTTTTCAGATAGGTCTAAGTGGGGCAAGCTCCATGCCTAAGGAGCCACTACTGTAAAAGACAGGAAGTTCTGCTCTAGGGTAAAATGTTGAAAGCTTTAATAAATGAATGGCCAGAGCACAAATGTATGTCAGGACAAGGTTGAATGACGAGGCTTCTAATTATGAAAGAATGCTATGTCTCCATATTTAAGGTTAAAGCTATTTTCAGTTATAAATTATGAGCCTAATTTTCTTTTCTCCCTCTGCTTGGCCCTCAATTTACCCTTAATGTCACCAAAGAAAAACCTCAGTACACCTGAAAGATGGGGGAAGCGACATAGGGGCACATGGCACTGTTGTGGAGGGAAAAGAAGAGGGAGACTTATATGGGACAAGTGCATCTGGTATGGAGAATGAAAGAGTCACGTGTGGAGGCTACTTGGGAGAGAATGAAGTCTGTAGCTGCTGTGGTTTGCAAGAATAGCTGGAGTCCCTCGGTGTCTTTATCAGTCTGCAGAGACTTCTGTCACTGGCCAATTCTTAAATTACCTTCTAAATTAAAAGTAAATTCATCAACTAAAAATGTTTACATTTCTTGTGAAATAACCCGGGGTCTGTATGCATGTGTCAGAGATGGTCTTTTTGGTATTCTAAAGCCAGACAAGTAATGCACTGTAGGAAAGCTTTGCGGGTAAATATACTCCCTTGGTAAACATAGATGATTGAAGCAATGAAGATGTAACCAAACATTAGAACAATTCTTATATATATTTTTGATCCTTTACAATTTTAGCAAGAAGGCTCATTGTGCGCTCAGCACTGTCTGAATAACTTACTACAAGGGGAATATTTTAGCCCTGTGGAGTTATCTTCTATTGCACAGCAGCTAGATGAGGAAGAGAGAATAAGAATGGCAGAGGGAGGAGTTTCTAGTGAAGAGTACAGAACGTTTTTACAGGTAACAATCATTTTAACCTTATTTGCTTGACATCTGTTCGGTTTCTTGAAACATAATTTTTGTTTTACATATTTGTCATTCTTGCTTTGTTATGGAAGTTCCATTTTCAGGTGATAATGCTTTTCAATTTTGTAGTCTTTTTCATATAAGTATGTCAAATTGGCATTTAAAAACATTAATTCACTTCTAAAGCATCACAACACTTCTATGAGAAATATATTATCCCCATCTTACAGGCATGGAGAGAAGGATGTGGGATTTGCCTGAGGTCATACAATAAGCCAGTGGCGCAGCTGGGAAAAGAATACAGAAATTCCAGTGTCCTGTCTTTGTTCTGAGTGCTAGGTATTGCTAATATAAAGGCTTGAGTTTTTTCACTAAAAGTGTATTTTGGGCAGGGCAAACAGTCTTTTTTCGAAATGGGTGTACAGAGTCTCTGCTGTAGGTGTACGTGATTGTATTTATTTTAACACTTGATGTCTCATAAGCCTTTTTAGAAGTGTGAACTGATTACAATTTTTCTTTTTCTCCTCCACCCCACATTGAACAGCAGCCTTCTGGAAATATGGATGACAGTGGCTACTTCTCCATTCAAGTAAGCATGACTCTGTGGTCAGAACAATTTCTTACAACCAGTGCAGTTGCATTATATATATATATTTTCTTCAAAAGAATTTTGATAACATTTAGTAATTCTTCTCCAATTTCTAGTGTGTAGGATTAATGCAGGAGAGTTCTGGCTTTCTAGAGCATTGGATTTAAATTATGGACTATAGAGGCCTTCCTGGTGATTACAGGGTCCATGAGAGAATCCTTCTCTTACAAAGTGATCTGCACAATGAAAAAGTTGCAGAATCTGTGTTCCAAAGGCTTTATTCCACACTTCTGAAACTTTAGAGCTATTTGGAAAAAAGTTTATTTTTAAAAAGGGAACTTACCTAACATGTAATTAATCTTTTAAATACCTGTAATAGAACCAAAAACCCCATAAAAACCCCAGACTTGTAGCTTTTACCTATACTGGATCCCTAGGTCATGCTCTGTACCTTTTGTTTCTCTTCTTGTGGCCCCCATGTATGTTGGTCAGTTTTTCTTTCCATACTTTCATGTAAGCTTCTGGTCATATTACTCTGTTTTGTAGATGCACAGGGCTCTCTTTTTATTTGCTCATTTTACTTCCCAGTCTCATTTCTGAAATATATTTTCTGCCATTGCCAGTATGGCAATTTCTTACTTCCTAATTGTGCTGCAGTGACCTTGAAGCTGATAAAAATTGCTTCCTACTTTGTTTCTACTTTCTTGCCCTACCATCTCTTTGCTCACTTGCTGCACTATTGACTGGCTGAGGTGAGGATGAATTGTTAATCTCCCCAAACCTTTGTCCCAAACAGCTTTAAGTGAGTAGTGTTAGGAGGTTTGATTCCATCCATAAATTTCAAACGTACTGAATAATGTTTAAAATGAGTTAGAACTTTAGCAAATATTAGGGAGATGCCTAGTTGGAAGTCTAGGATTTTTAGTAAGCCTTGATGCTCGGGTCTGCACAAGTTGTAATGGAGTCAGGGACCTTGTTGCAACATGATTCTAGTTTGTAGTGTAGCAAAGTTAACCTATTTGAGTTAAAAGCCTTAGTGGACATGTCTTCAAAAAAGATGAGAACAGATGATCCCTAAATATGTTAACAGTAGCCCTAATATTGTTTCTTATGTTATCTTAATGGCTGCAAAATGCCAAATGGTTTTAATAACATAGTTTTGAGGGTGAAAATAAAAAGGTAATACGCATACAGCTGGATATAAGGCTATAACATAATCAAGGAGGTGCGCTTTGCGAGAATCTCTCTGTCAAACTAGTTTTGTAATTCATCTTTGTTGTATATGCTATCTATGTTGTGTGGTGATCATAGATTCATGAAGGTTGCATTTTGAATATTATGATCCCGAGTTTTCCTTTTTATATCAACTTTTTAAAAGCACAGCTTTATGAAAACAATATAATTGTTCATAGTGGTTAAAATGGTTGCATTGCTTAAATTTGGAGTTGACTGGTTTGTCTCATGAAAAGTACTATTTTTTGACAGGTTATAAGCAATGCCTTGAAAGTTTGGGGTTTAGAACTAATCCTCTTCAACAGCCCAGAGTATCAGAGGCTCGGGATCGACCCTATGTAAGACTTTCTTTTTAGCACCCTGCTTTCATTTTACAGAAAAGTAACGCTGAAAATCTGTGATTACTAAGTTTCTTTTAAAATTGCTATTTCAAGCTCTGTTACATTTTGATGTTTCCCGTTTTATCCCCTCAGCCTTTTATTTTTCATATTTTGGGGATTAATATGATCTGTCCTCTGAGCCTTCATGACATCTCAGTATCTGTGGCATCACAGTATGCTGATTGAGTTGCATGTGATGTCATATATGCTTTATGAAATTACCAGGTTTATATAGACTTCAGTACATAGTTAAAAAGAACACTTTAAAATATTACGAATTATAATAAGAGCAATTTAAACACTCTGTAGCATCAGTAGTTGCATTGTATTGCCAAAATATTGTCATTTATTTATAAATTAGTAATAACAAAGAATTTAAAATTTAGTATGAGCTCCAATATTAGAGAATTTAATTTTATGTATACCTTGTGTTTTTCTTTTTACAGAAATGAAAGATCATTTATTTGTAATTATAAGGAACACTGGTTTACAGTTCGAAAGTTAGGAAAACAGGTGACCTTGTCTTTTTTTATTTAAAAGTTGACTTCAGAACGGGGGTGGAAAGAATGGTTGCAATGAGGCCATGTGCTAGCCTGTCATCTTTTGAAGATCTGGGTTGAAATTTGTTTTAGACTATCCCAAATAAATAGGTTGGATAAATGCTTATTTATATCATAATGCTGCTAGGCAGCTTGGCATGAATATTGGCCTAAGGAAGGACTCTGGATCAGATCCCCTAAGAATCTGCATGCTGTCATAGGAAGCAAGAGCTGCAGCTCTAGTTACAGCTCTATGTGACTTCACTACATGTTTGTCAGAAAAGAGAAGACTTAATATAACAAACAGCCAGAAAATCATACTTCTGAAAAAAGTTTGAGGTCATCTTTATACATTATAAAGAGGTACTGAGGGTCAGATTTTTTTTGTATTTGCTGCATTACACAATACGATTACATTGGCATTGTTGACACTGTAAAAATAAATTGCAGGTAGTTTCTGTGCATCTAAAATGGCTAGTCGGTATATGGGAAATGTGATTAACACATTAGACCTTTGAATATTTATGTTTGCCAACATTGGAGAGGTATTAGTAGGGATTGTAGTGGGGAAAAGTAGAAACAGCTTTTAACTCTGTAGGACTTAGGAGAGCTTTTAGGAGGGATGAATAGTAAAATAGATTGCTAAAAATAAGGGATGGTGTGTGTGTATGAAGTGTTCATAACCAAACAGCCAGATAGATCAGAAAAAGTTGGGTCTTTTTAACACACAGAGAGAGAATGCCAATCAAAGTTGTCCCTTTCTAGATGACATTCTATAATTCTTCATATTACTAAACTACATTTTTAAAATGTATAAAACACTCCTGAAGTAAGCTTTGTGAAAACATCTACAATAATGGAAAGGAGCTCACATAGCCACGAATAAGGTTTTTGGAATCTGCTGCCATGCTGACATCCAGATGAGAAAAAATAAGTAATCTTTTTGTAGATGAAACTAACCATGCCACTGCCCTTAATATGGCACTGAAGCTTTTTATTTTCTACTGAAAAGGCTCATTGAATGCACACAACATTCCAGATAAAGCCTCTTTGTTAAGAAATTAAAACTCAGAATGGTTTGACTGCAAGTGATACCTTATACTAGTGATGATTTTTCAGGCCAATACAAATTTCAAAAATGCACTTATATTGTGGTTTACTTCAAGTGGAAATGACATCTGGCGTAAATGGTGAAAATGGGGAATACATTACAGACTTTACATTCGGGATTAGTTTAAAAAGAATTATGTTAACTTTGTAAGCATTTTTTCATGTTTTATATCGAAGGGGCATTAGTGTTCACTTTAAAACTATTGTCTGCTGGGGAGAGCATTCCAGGCTAAATGTGTATGTGTAGTTCAGATTTTTTTGGTAAGCTGCTATTTCTGTCACTGACTTTTTTGTTTTGTTTTTTATTTGGGTTTAATACTTTATTTTTTTTAGGTGTTACATAGTTTATAATCACAATAAAGCACTTCTTGGTGTCTAGTCAGAGAGTAATATAGAAGGAGGATTCGTTTTAATAGTTAATAATCCATCCCTAGACAAAATAGATTAGCTCAGTGAAGCTAATGCTTCAATTAATTTGAGTCTTTCATCTCTAGTATTTGTTATACTATAAAGTAAAATTATTCTCTCTAAAAGGCTTTTTGCTCACTCCCCATTTTAAAAGCCCAACACTCATGTACATATATCAATACCTTACCTTTTTATCTCTGCCCCACACCCTTGGCCCACACACCATTTGGGATTTTTTATTTAAAAAAAGAGGAAATTTTGTGAAGTGGATGGGGTAGAATGTTGGCAGTATGATATGGATGACTCCATGACTTCTTGATGACTCCATTCCTGATGAACAGTAATCAAGACCCCAGTCCTGCTAACACATATATGTTCTACTTCAAGGACACGAGGAGTCCACAGATTTCATTTAAATGTGTTTAAAATGTTGCAGGATTGGGCCCAAAAGTATTGGTGGTTCAGTAGCATCTGAAATGAATTAATAGTCTCATTCTAGCTATCAATGGACATTAACCTCTATCACAGAGAATGTACTTCTATATTAATTACTACTCTTGTTGACAGTTTCAGCAGATTGGCCAAGAATTGTATGGAATGGAAACTGAATTCTCTTGCCATCTGGAGTGGTTCTGGAAGGTCATGATTTGAACACAATGGAAGGGTGTTGTGAAGAATTTTTCTTCAGGCACTTGCATTTATTCAAGATAGTGTCAAGAGATATGTCTGATAGTTTTAATGGCCCCTGTAATATCCATATCTCCCCAAATTGGATACACTTTCAGTCATTACCAGAATTACTATTGATGACTAATTGGACTTTTGGAGTTGTGTGTGTGTGTGTGCGGTGATTTATACGGACACATCTTTACATCCTGTCTCACCTCCTCCTAATATAGGTTGTGTTTGTGACATAAATAATAAAAACATTCCAAGTGAAGTTGGTTGATATAATTATCTTTAAAATACATGTAGCAAAACCAGTTACGTATGATTAAAGCAGTCTTTTTTTATAGTATCTGCAATTAAAGGCAGCACTGTTATGCATATTCTTAACAGAAAATACTTAGCTGTTTCTTCAGCCATCCCTTTAAATAGGAATTCTGTCCACCCTCTACTAAAAATATAAATCTATGGTGAAGTGACAGAAGGGAAAAAATCCTCAGTGTTTCAAATGACAATCTCCAAGAACAAACCATTCTGCATACCAGAATAAACAGTATCATAAAGTAACAGCAGAAGCCATGCCATAAAAATTGTTCAACTTTCTCCCCTTTAAACTCTCCTGATGTTAGTAGGGAGGGAGCCTGAAGTTACATAAATTTCCCTGTAAAGTTTCAGAGTTTGTGTCAGCTGAGGACTGTTTGAAGGGTGGCAGGTAGCAATACTTATGTTGTTGTGCTTTTGTGCTTGAAAGGAATTTTTGATATTTCCCATGATTAGTTTACAAATCGGATATTTCATCATGGAAATTGACCAGAGTTCCCAAAAATAAATTCCATGCTAATTTTTTTCTCTCAAATCTTTTTTTGTTTTTAAATTACAGTGGTTTAACTTGAACTCTCTCCTGATGGGTCCAGAACTAATATCAGATACATACCTTGCACTTTTCTTGGCTCAGTTACAACAGGAAGGTAATACTAGTTTGCAAATGTTAAACCTCATTGCTTGAAAGCACATGATTAAAATCAGATAATTAACCTTTATTTATAAGAGTGTTTGTATCCAGTCTATCTACATTAGTTTTGTGACTGAATCAGTGAAATAACTATACAATCCTTGTAATGAAAGGCAAAGTCTAATATTGAATGTCTGTATTATATTGCTGGTAATAAAGTACATCTTTTTTTATTTCATTGTATATTTAGTTGGGGGTATTTAATAATCCACACACCTTATACTTAGTATTTCTGCTTTTATTATTCCCAGGTTATTCTATATTTGTTGTAAAGGGTGACCTGCCAGATTGTGAGGCCGACCAACTACTGCAAATGATTCAGGTACAGCAGATGCAGCGACCAAAACTGATTGGGGAAGAGCCTGCACAATCAAGAGATGAAAGGTAAGGTAAATAAAGATTTATTTTTAATCGTGTTGAACATGATTTTTTTTAGCAACTGATGCCTACAACCAAGGCACTTATTTCTAAGTAAACTTACAAAGTAGTATTAGATACCTCTAATTCATTATGTATACTATTATAATTTCACCAAGTTGTAAAGCTGCTATATTTTACAACATGAATCCTTAAATGTTTCCAAATCTTAAAACATTTTAAAATACTCTAGTCAGCCTGGTATAGTTTTGTTGCATTTAATCATGGTTAAATTTTATTGCTTTTAAAGAGATTTAAGAGAGCTTTAAATTTGCAAAGGAATTACTTCATAAATGTTCCTTTCTCTTGGTATACAGGTTAACTTCCATGGCTCTGCAATAGGTAAAAACAGAGATCTTGTGGGGCAATATAGCCACAGTTGATAGAGCATGGGACTGGGAACCACAAATTT
Source organism: Eretmochelys imbricata (assembly GCF_965152235.1). Classification (NCBI taxonomy): domain Eukaryota; kingdom Metazoa; phylum Chordata; order Testudines; family Cheloniidae; genus Eretmochelys; species Eretmochelys imbricata. The sequence goes on along the minus strand of NC_135577.1, from coordinate 102,985,280 downwards.
CTGAGTTCTGCCCTTCACTGTGACACTGACTAGCACTGTGATTATGGACAAATCACTTAATTTCTTTTGTACTTCTGTTTTTCATTTGTAAAATGGGGAAAATATTTAACTACCTCAGAGGTGTGTTGTGAAGATAAGACTGTTCTTACAGTACCCTGAAAATGCAGAGCTAAATCAATGCAAAATATTATTCTTTTTTTTCTTTTTTTTGCAGGGTGCAAAAAACTGACCTGGAACAAGCTTTAGACATTAACCATCCCTTTGATGGAACAGGCATGTTAGATGAAGATGAGGAGAATTTCCAAAGAGCCCTTGCTCTAAGTAGACAGGAAATTGATATGGAAGATGAAGAAGCTGATCTTCGTAGAGCCATTCAACTTAGTATGCAAGGTAAAAGACTTACTTAAAAAGAATCTACAATACTTATCCAGTGATCACTTGACTAGTTGAGTTCTTGTGAAAGGTGAAATCCGACAGCTGAAATCTGTTCATAGGGTCAAGTACAGTAGCTGTTTTCCCTGCAAATGTGTCTCAGCCCCCCTGGACAGGCCTTCTGGAAAGTCTGTATCCTAGGCATGAAGGGATACTTAAGTGTGAACTTTGGTCCTTTCCTTGTGACTCTTTAAAAATGTTGTCAGTTATGATGTGAATAGTTGATCACTAGGAAGTATACTGAAAGTTCATCTTATTCACATAGACATCTAAATAACCATTAGATAATATTGATTTTTAGGTTGGCTACTGCCTTGGGTAGATTTGAACCATTAATCTTCAGGGGAAGTTCTTTGTTCCCCAGTCCCCTGAGCCATTCGCTCCTTGCCAGATCTATTGTTTCAAGACTTTTGTCTGTAGTAATAGAGATTAGATTTTTGTATATGATGATCACGTTATAAACAATTTTTTTCTTCTTCGAGATTTGGAGAGGTAATTTTAGCTACGTTACATTTGTTAGTTTAAAATTTCCCATCTTAATTGGTGTAATGAAATGCCATGTTCTAACTTTAGGAGGCCATCGAAGTGAGTTTTCAGACTGTGTATCGCAGAATATACCACATTCATCTGGTACAAGTCAGTCTGAATCTCTTTCTTCAGAAGAGCTGCGAAGGAGAAGACAGACATATTTTGAAAAGTAAAGTATCTGGTGGAAAACTAAATTTGCTTATTGAAATAATTATATCTTAGGATAGTATAATATTCTTTCACACGAGGTCAGATTTAGCTTTATTTAGCTATTTTTTAAAAAAATGGCCTTTTTAGCACTGTATTCTGGAAATCCTGTAGCTTCTAATTAGTTCCTTGAGATACCAGTTAGGAGAAGATTGCTTGCTTGCTTGCTTGCTTGCCAGTAAGGTAAAGGTCCAGCTACGTGAATGCACGTGCACACATAGGTACTAAGATACTATTTTACATGAAGTCTTAGGAGTATTGTTATAAATAACACTAATTATTTTATAGAGGGTATGTGTCCTTCTATTGAGCCTTGCTTCTGGGGTATTGAGGACTGTATCATGTGATAGTGCTCTTCATGATTTAATGAGTGTGTTGTTTTTTTCGTGGAGTGCACTATCAATATTTAGTGGGGATATGTGCCTGAGAGGTGAGATATAAATGCAGGGAGTCACATAATTTTCATCTATTGAGTCCTTCACCCTCTGAACAAAAGGTTGAGCAGATCTTGTTCTCTGCTAACCACAGAGATGAGCGAGTAGATTCTTAATACCAATTCAGCTTCTGCTTCAGAACTATAAACCAGTTCCATCTTTTCTGTTGTTATTATTGCTTTTTCTTCTCTCAGTCTTGATCTTCTAGTGAGGAAGGAGAGGGGAACCAGAAGGAAAAGTGAAGTAGTAAGGCGATGAGACTGCCAGACATTTGAATTGAAGGGATTTGGGTGCAAAGGCATATGATGGTGCCTAACACCATCCAAATATTTCTCACTCATTGGCTTTCCATAGAATGAAAAATGACTTTTTTGCAAAGGGGAGCAGTCAGAACAGGACTTTAGAAAAAGAGACGATAAAGGCAAGATGAGGAGCTTTAAATGGAGACTGAATTTAAATTTGGACCTATATGTAAATTTTGGCGTGGGGGGAACAGATGTAAAGCATCAGATCCAGGGAAATGTTTCACACTTTTTTTTTTTAATCCAATAAAAACAGTTGTTTTTAACAGCTAAATATTTTCCTGCAATGTTTGGAACCCTAACAGTAAGGAATGGCAAGTGAAACTGATAATAATTGAAAAATATCAAAGCTGATATAAATGTTAAAATTAAATAGTATAAATTGTGACTTTCTCTGGTATTTTAAAGTTCTTTGTCTTTTAATGTATGGTATAAGAGAGACGAAGTGGGTGGGTTAATATATTTTATTGAACCAACTTCCATTGGTGACAGAGACAAGCTTTCGAGCTTACACTGTGCTCGAAAGCATCTCTCTTTCACCAACAGAAGTTGGTCCAATAAAAGATATTACCCCCCCACACCTTGTCTTTCTCATATCATGGGACTGACACAGCTACAACAACCCTGCATATAGGATTGCCAGCTTTAGTTGGATGAATTCCTGGAGGTTTCATCACATGGCATTCTCTTTAATTAAAGACTAATCTTTCATTCCTGGAGACTCCAGGACAATCCTGGACAGTTGGCCACACTATACAGTGTATGATGTTGAACATAGGTAAAGAACCTCTAAGCTCCCTTTTTCATAATTCTGACTACCCACCATGGTTCCTTAAAGTTGATAGTAGCTAGCTATCTATTTTCTGCCCCCCCTCCTTTTTTTGTGGATCAAATTATTTGCAGGGATCAGAATATAGTGGAGTGCCTAATATAAAACCCAGAGGTTCTGGATTATCTCACGGTCAGCTTTGTGTTTGCTAATATTTTCTTAACTAAAGTATAAATGTGGTAACTTGAAGTCTACCAGATACTAGGAACTTAGAAGTTTGTCTAGTTTATACTATGTTTTTCCTGCTAGTTTTGTTTTTTTTCATTAATTTAAACTATTATGGTAATTTCAGACAGCAGCAACAGTCACAGCAGCAAGGCCAGACCCCAGATATACATGATAAGCCAACTACAAGTTCAAATGCACTAGGAACAGACCCAGGTATTGTTTTATTCAACCTACGGTTTTAAACACAGATGTTAATCTAGATTTTTCCCCTGGTGGGTTCTCTCTTTGCTGAGAAGAGTTCCCCAATTTTCCTTGCCTTTAACTCCCCTAACAACTGCCCTTGGGGCTGCATGACATACCCACTATTTTTCTTGCTGGGGAGGATACAATAGGGCTCTTAGAGAGCCAGTTCTGCTATGTTAGCCGAAAGGGTCACTCTTGAGTGATATGAGATCACCTGTCCCACAGTAGTGTACTGTATTACCTGCACACTGCTCTCAGCCCTTGTTGCCTAAGAATGTAGAGATAGTGATTGAATGTAGCTCTCTCCTTCTTGGGAGTGCACAGCTCTGCTATTAGATCAGACAGGTTCTAGTTTTACTTTCTTTTGTTTGTTTCTAGTTGAATATAGTATGGTAGCTCTTGGTGCAGGTGTATGCAGCACTTCTTATTACCAACAACAGGATGCGTGCTGAAAAATAAATCTGTCTCTAAATGTCTAGTCTCAAGTTTTATAAAAAGTACATTAGGCTGGATCAGAGACATTTATTATTTTTAATTATGTGTGGAAACATGTTAACGTAATTGAGAGAGAAAATAAATCTGTAAACATTACTAATGTTAAATATCAGAGATCTAAAATTAATTATACATTATTTCATATCTTTTTATAGAATGATTACAGTGCATTGAAAAGTAAGTCTGAAATGATCATTTGATAATAGAAAACAAAAAAGCAAAAGACATCTGAAAAAACATGGAATGATAAACAAATAGAAACGAGGCAAGAAGTGATATGAAAAATGTTTACTTTTTTATAGCTGCATTCCAGAAATAATTAGACATAAATATTTTGTGTATGTTTGGCTTCTGGCAGGAGGCGATATGAGTGAAGAAGACATGCTTCAAGCAGCCATGAATATGTCCTTGGAAACTGTTAGGAACTGCCTGAATACAGAAGAAAAGAAATGACAAAATAATGTTTTTTCTTTTGTCAGAACACTCAATCTCCATTATAATATTCTTGTGTGGATGCTGTACAAGGCGGGTTCATTTCAGAGACAAGATATTGTCTTACCACAGATGAAAAGAAGGGGGTCAGAGTTAAAAGGGGATCTGAAAATAACAAAAAGATTGGACCAATTTGGAAATTATGGCCCTGATGCTGCAAAACACTTCAACACGTGCATAACTTTGCTCAGGTGAGTAGTTTCATTGACTTCAGGAGGATAACTGAAGTGAGCAAAGTTAAGTGCCTTGTAGGTTCAGGGCCTGTGTGTTGGATGCCCCAAATAAGGGGCAAGTATAATTTACCTTCCTTTCTTATTAAATGTCAGCTGCTTGGAGAATTCAGCACAAAATCACTAAATTAGTACAGTTTTCTTATCAGTGAACTCAGATACCATTCAATAATAATTTTAAAAATAAATACAAAAAAGTTAGGCTCTTAAATCATTAATAGAAAATATGGACAAATTTTAAAACCAGTAAGCACATTTTAAAATTTTAATCTTTTACCGTCTAGAACCTGAGTTCATGGTTCTATGTTTCTCCTGCAACAATTGATGGTGTTTCACTTCCCAGAACTTAGAACAGAGCTTTCTGTTCTGCTGTTTTGTGTGCTTGTGATAGGATCATTTCTGCAAAAGAAACACAAAACCATGAGGTCTTGGCATTTCAAAATAAAAATATTCAATATATTTGTATTTAACTTGAGTAGCATTATATCTTAATGATTTAAGATCTTTTACCTTTTTTGTACTTGCAGTATCTTTAGCATTATTTGAAAATCATCGTTAAAGGAAGGTTCATGTCAAAGATTTCTCCAATTTTCTTACTTCAGGTCAGATGATTTGGCACCCTCTTCATACTCTTTCCACTGAATGCTGAAGATGGCATTTCTTTCTGTGAGTGAGACATAACATGTTGCCAGTTAGGCTAAACAGTTTCTTCTTGTCTTTACTTCTCCTGTTTTGTCTTCTGTTTTTTCTCTTTGAGTTCCTCCCCTTACCTTGGCCTCTCACCATTTCTTTTTTCACACTACTAGTAAGAACAGCTATCTCTTCCCTGGTTAGTTAGTTCACCAAGCTGTGTTCAGAGTGGGGGAAAGGAGGGTGAGAGATTTAGATGCCATAATTTCAGTGCCACGTATCTAAGGTGCATTTCTGCAATCTGAAATGACCCCTGTGCAAGTAGCTTTGTTAAGATTGACTGTTTGTTTGTATGTGCGCGCATGTTTTTTCTCAAATGCTTTTTACAAATATCTTCTATTTTGTCAGAATTTTACAACTTTTTTCAGGAATGGCCTTCATTCATGCACCTTACAATTTGTTTATCATGTTGTTTCTGTTACTGAGAAAAATAGGGAGCAAAGTATGCAAGCTAGCTTGTTCAATCAGTTATAAGACTTACTCTTTGATACTCAAGATGAATGTGCGACAGAGTGACCAAATTTGGCTTTCAACTTTACTGCAACAGTTTAAACATGTTCATTTTTCATAAATGGTGCTTTAAATATAAATTCTGTTTACATATAAATTATATGGAAATATGTTTATAGATGTATGGTGTTTAAGCTGTTTTTCACTTAGTATGTAAGCAGTTGCCACAGACATTCTAAGAATAATCTTTTGAAACTATACATTTGATTTCTTTACCAAAATATTTTAAAATTATACTATTGCAACATAGTAATGTATTTAATTGTAATTAGTTAGAGTGAATCATAATTAGATGGAAATAAACATTCAGCACAGAATAGTACTGTATATAAAAGGGCCGTTAGGTTTTGGTAAAGATTTGTGTAGAATGATGGCTTCTTGATGGCTTAGAATATTACTGTAAAAAGATCCTTAGGCCAAATCCTGTTTCTTTTACTTGTATGCTTAATTTCCACTGATTTCAGTAGGATCACTTGCATGAGTAAGGCAACGTGGATTTGACCAGAGGACAAGTAATGCTCTTCAGAATTGCTTTTTTAGCTCCACCATTATTATTCTTTTTAGGCAATACTGTTGTGATTTCAGTCTGCCTAACTGACTAACAGATTAACTCTTTTGCCATGCCTTCTGCACCAAATTTTTAAAACAAAGTCACTGCTTTTAGAAAAAAAATAAACACACACACAACTTTGCAATGTTGAATGGCTGCATAAACCTATCAGTATAGATTTTGGCTTCAAGATTCACTGTTCCTTGAAAATGAAAGTGGGAAAGGACGCATATAAAGCATGAAATATTGTTTTTGTGTGGCTGGAAATTCATTATGATATTTTTCTTTTTCTCTGCCTACATTTTGCCTGTCATAAACATTCTCCTTTTTGGCATGATGCAAGCAACAGCTGGATGAACTTATTTGACTTAATTTAAAATGCAGGGTTTTATCTTTATAAATGGATACAGATTTGTAAAGACTGGTTAAAAGACTTCTTTTTTAAGATGTAATTAACTTCCTCTTCAGTTATGTTAAATTAATATTTCTTTGGCTATATACTGTAGCATTCTTATATAAAAATCTGAACTCCTATATTCTAGTGATGTGAATTATAATCACTAAAGCATGGAAGTTCATGATTAAAGCACCAAATCCATCCTCAAATCACCTCACTGCCTAATATTGTAGCATACAAGGAATGTAAGATCATATAATGCTTAAAAGGCACAAAAGGGTGAATCAGATTTTATGGATAACCATATTCCTTTCAGTAAACAGTATCATTCTAAAAATTAAGTGAGCTAAATGTGCACTTGGATTCTGAGGAATAATAATCTCACTCAGACTGGTGACCTGTTAGTGAATCAGTTGAGAGGTAGCCCTTGAGGCTACATACATGAATTGCACCGAAGGAAAAGGTGAATATGAACTAGCCACAATACACATATTACAGTGTAGATCCAAAGTACAGAATATGTGGAGCTGCCTAGAAGCCATCAGTAAAAACTGATCTCGTTTGCTCAGTGTGCATTCTTTAAGTGATAAGCACTTACTGACGTATAAATTGTGAAACCCTTTTGTAAATAAAGTTTAAACTAATTGAGTCTTTTGCTAGCAGTAGCCATCTTTTGAAGCTGAAGTTTCATCTTAATATTGTAGCATTAGTGATAGAGAACCCATTATGCAGGAGAATAAATTATTTTTGTTCCAGTCTGACATTTGTAATATCTTTAGATCCTGTCTATCCTACAAAAATTACCATGTTTATCATTATTATGGTCCATGTGATGTAGTATGGTCTTCTGTCCACAGAAGTCAGGGAAGAAAAAGTGATACCCATGTTGGGTAGCTACAGAATTAAAACACAGTTCTGCAACATGATTGTAACTTTTTTTCTGTCCTTCTAGGTAAGGAAATGATCGTGCTATAACAGTTTCACGCCAGGCCACAATCATGTTTAATTATGGTTAATTTTAGGCACTATAATATAAACTCTGCACTATAATGTTCTAACAACCTAAAATTCTTCTGACATTAAACCAGAAGTAGAAGGAAACTGGTTTCCAATCTCCTGTGTTTGGGCTTCATATGGTATCAAAACATCCTCTTTTAGCATGATAGAAGTAGTGGTTAAATGTAAATTACGGTTAAACTTCATTTTCAAATACACTTCACAGGTTTTATGTTGCAAATAAATACTTATATGAACCTCTTGGTTGCTGTACTTCTTAAAATATATATTAATAATAGTACTTATTTGGTTATTATGAATCCATAATATTCTGTGTATATGGGGTGGACAGAAAGTTATGTAAAGTACTTGCTACAGATGCATAGTAAATGCAATTCCACCTCCAAATCTCAGCCAAATATTTGTGTCATTCACAAAATGTTCTATCTTATTTAGGAAACTGCTAATCATGTTTTTAAAAGTGAGTGAACAAAAAAGCATTAAGATGATCATAAACTGACTAGGAGGAGACAGTATCCAGAATTTAGTATATTTTGTAGTGTTTCAACTGCATGTTAAAATATACCAATTTTAATCTTTTTTCTGAATTTATGTGGGCTCATCTCCAAAATTTGTATTTGCAAAGGAATCTTATTGTACAGTTCCTATCAGCAGTACATCTCCTTGGGTTTTTGGTTCTAAGGTATTTAAAATCAGAATCCATGATAAGAGGAAAAAATGTGAAATTTGATTTGTCAAATATAAGATTAATCAGATGACTTTGGTGGCTCATACAAAATAGTTGTGGATTAATTCCACTGAATTTTCATAATTCCTAATGAACAACCTTTTAAAACAAATTCAGTCTGAAAAAAAAAAGACACTTATTTCCTTAGCCAAGTAAAGACAAAATTAGTAATACCTTAAAATTGGTCCACTATAATTACTCACTTTCTGTACTTTCAAAATTGAAAGGTTTCTTACATTCCTGTTCATTTTTTACTTACAAAATTTGCTAAAAAAAGCTGTGCTTTTGCATCTTGTACTGAAGAAATTAAGTAGCTTCATATTGCATAAAAATGATAGGTTTCTAGCATAAATACATGGTTCTTTGCTTTATTCCAAATTTATGGTTTAAGGGGACACTATCAAGATTTATTAACACAACATTTGACCTGCTATTCTCTCTTCCCCCCGCCGACCCCAGTCTCTCCACACATGTAATTTTTAGTCTGGTTTTACCAACTCAAAATGTTAACGTCTTTCTTTAAATCCACACAACGACCAATGTGTATGGTCAGAGGAGGAAAACCTTAGTAAGGGGGGGAAAAGGACCAGTTGAGAAGACAATGCAAAGACAATCTGAATGTTGTCATTGGGGGAAACCTTGGCAGTGTCTTTTAAGGTTACCATAGTTTATAGTAATTGCAAACAGGCCAAAATCTGCCTTCTACAACACCTGTGCAACCCCACTGACTTCAGTAGGTTGCATAAGTACAAAGGAGAGTATAATTTAGGGCCCCTGTTTCAGGAAATTCCTCACCAAAATAAAGCCTTATTTCTCCTATTATCTCTTACATAGCACAAAGTTGTGTGTTTCTATTAAACATTTTCAGTTACAGTGTCTTAATTTACAAGAGAAGTAATACAATTACAAACTTTGAAACGTATTTGGTCATAGTGTTGAATTCATTACAGCAGGGCTACTTGGTGAAACTTTGAGAGAGATTTCCAAATGAGCACTGGTGGACAATAATATAGTGTTGATATGGATGTGCAACTGTAAGTTATTAAATATCGATCTCTAAAAGTTATTAAAATAAAGATGACTATGCTTTTTAATGTTCTCTTTTAATTTGATTTTTTTTCTGTGTGCTTTCCCTTAATATAAATGGGCCTGAGCCAGACCCCACTGAAATCAGTAGAAGTATTTCTTTTGATTTCAGTGGGCTTTGAAGCCAGCCCTGTTTCTGTAACTACTAGCACTGTGGAGCACACTTAATTACCACTCATATTTTTTTGCATCTTTTGATAAAAATTGCAAGATTACATTTGGAAATGGGTGGTTAAGTGAGAAAGTAGTTTGAGTAATATTTCAACGAGATCTAGTAAAGACTGGCTTCATTACTTTTTATTAAAAAAAATTGTCTACTCAAATACTATCACTTGCTGCAGACACATGCTGTATATTCATGGCATAATCTGTCATAAGTATAGTTATGTTAGAACTAACGTATGCTGTAATATTTTTGTATATACTGATAATAACAGTGTTGTTTGTACTATTAGGAGTGAAGCCATTCAACTAAAAGTCCTAATGTTAAACTGCCATTCAACTGAAAGTCCTAATGTTAAACTGTCAATTTCTAGCAAGTAAGGTATTTAATTAAGGTTCTGAGATTTGAATACAGTTATCTCAGTGCATGCGTTATTTGATTTCTTGGCTCTACGCTGTTTGAGGCAGAGTGATTGTTGGACTCTTCAAGACAGCTGTTCACACATTTTTGTTGGTGAGCACATCTGTCTTGGTGGTGAGTCCACCTGTTCAAGTTTGTAGTTAAAAGTAATTAATCTTAAAAAATAAAAGAAAACCTGTGATGTTTTCTTACCGTATTACCTCACCTCGGTGTTGTAAAATGAACCGTGCTCATGGGTTGTGTTTATTCATGTCAAATACATTTTTTCTTATTTTTTTAAATTAACAATGAGGCACACACTCAAATGATGAGGGATTTTACCATACAGTGGAATTAACCAAGCTGAGAACTGTGGCTTTCTAAAGTAAGATTTAGAGTAATGGGAAAGTCATGTGTGTTTTGACTTGGGTAGGTGGTCCGAGATCCTGCTGAAGTGGGAAGCTGGCCTTGATGCACAGGACTGTTGGTGTCTCCAAACTGGGGAGAGGTGTTCTTTGGGATGGGTGGTGTGCCTATTTTACCTTATTTCTGCCATTCCTATTAGTATCGGTGGTGGAGAGTTGTATACCTTGTAGTGGCCAACTCATGAAGAGCCATTGGCCATTATCTTTGAAAACTCATGGCAATCGGGGGAGGTCCCAGACGTTTGGAAAAAGACAAATATAGTGTCCATCTTTTAAAAAGGGAAGAAGGAGAACCCGGGGAACTATAGACAAGTCAGCCTCACCTCAGTCCCTGGAAAAATCATGGAGCAGGTCCTCAAGGAAGCACTTGGAGGAGAGGAAGGTGATCAGGAACAGTCAATATGGATTCACCAAGGGCAAGTCATGCCTGACCAACCTGATAGCCTTCTGTGATGAGATAAATAGCACTGTGGATATGGGGAAAGCAGTGGACGTGACATATCTTGACTTTAGCAAAGTTTTATACGGTATCCCACAGTATTCTTGCCAGCAAGTTAAAAAAGTATGGATTGGATTAATGTACTATAAGGTGGATAGAAAGCTGGCCAGATTGTCAGGCTCAACGGGTAGCGACCAATGGCTCGATGTCTAGTTGGCAGCTGGTATCAAGCAGAGTACCCCAGGGGTCGGTCCTCGGGCCTGTTTTGTTCAACGTCTTTGTTAATGATCTGGATGATGGGATGGATTGCACCCTCAGCAAGTTTGCAGGTGACACTAAGCTTGGGGGAGAGGTAGATACTTGGAGGGTATGGATAGGGTCCAGAGTGACCTAGACAAATTGGAGGATTGGGCCAAAAGAAATCTGATGAGGTTCAACAAGGACAAGTGCAGAGTCCTGCACTTAGGACGGAAGAATCCCATGTACTGCTACAGCCTGGGGACCAATTGGCTAAGCGGCAGTTCCTGCAGAAAAGGAGCTAGGGATGACGGTGGATGAGAAGCTGGCTATGAGTCAGCAGTGTGCCCTTGTTACCAAGAAGGCTAACGGCATATTGGGTTGCATTGGTAGGAGCATTGCCAGCAGACCGAGGGAAGTGATTATCCCTCTCTATTCGGTACTGGTGAGGCCCCAACTGGAGTATTGCGTCCAGTTTTGGGCCCCCCACTACAGAAAAGTTGTGGACAAGTTGGAGAGAGTCTAGCAGAGAGCAACAAAAATCATCAGGGGGCTGGGGCACATGACTTACGAGGAGAGGCTGAGGGAACTGGGCTTGTTTATACTGCAGAAGACAAGTGAGAGGTGAGATTTCATAGCAGCCTTCAACTACCTAAAGGGCAGGTTGCAAAGAGGATGGAGCTCGGCTGTTCTCAGTGGTGGCAGATGACAGAATGAGGAGCAGTGGTCTCAAGTTGCAGTGGGGGAGGTCTAGGTTGGATATTAGGAAAAACTATTTCATTAGAAGGGTGGTGAAGCACTAAAATGGGTTACCTAGGGAGGTGGTGGAATTTCCATCCTGAGAGGTTTTTAAGGCCCGGCTTGACAAAGCCCTCACTGGGATGATTTAATTGGTGTTGGTCCTGCCTTGAGCAGGGGGTTGGACTAGATGATCTCCTGAGGTCTCTTCCAACCCTAATCTTCTATGATTCTACGATCATTTTCACTCACACTCTCAGTGCATCTTGTAGTGGGTGGATGTATCCTCCAGCTTTCATCCATTGTCTACAGCCAAGCTCTATGATAGAACCGCATTTGCTCCAACCCCTCAAACAGAGACAAACACCTACAAGATCTCTATCAAGCGTTCTTACAACTGCAATACCCACCTGCTGAAGTGAAGAAACAGATTGACAGAGCCAGAAGAGTACCCAGAAGTCACCTACTACAGAACAGGCCCAACAAAGAAAATAACAGAACGCCACTAGCCATCACCTTCAGGCCCCAACTAAAACCTCTCCAACGCATCATCAAGGATCTACAACCTATCCTGAAGGACGACCCATCACTCTCACAGATCTTGGGAGACAGGCCAGTCCTTGCTTACAGACAGCCCCCCAACCTGAAGCAAATACTCACCAGCAACCACACACCACACAACAGAACCACTAACCCAGGAACCTATCCTTGCAACAAAGCCCATTGCCAACTGTGTCCACATATCTATTCAGGGGACACCATCAGAGGGCCTAATCACATCAGCCACACTATCAGAGGCTCATTCACCTGCACATCTACCAATGTGATATGTGCCAGCAATGCCCCTCTGCCATGTACATTGGCCAAACTGGACAGTCTCTACGTAAAAGAATAAATGGACACAAATTGGACGTCAAGAATTATAACATTCAAAAACCAATAGGAGAACGCTTCAATCTCTTTGGTCACTCGATTACAGACCTAAAAGTGGCAATTCTTCAACAAAAAAACTTCAAAAACAGACTTCAAGAGAGACTGCTGAATTGGGATTAATTTGAAAACTGGATACAATTAACTTAGACTTGAATAAAGACTGGGAGTGGATGTGTCATTACACAAAGTAAAACTATTTCCGCTTGTTTATTTCCCCTCCTACTGTTCTTGTAAAGTGCTGGAAATGGCCCACCTTGATTATCAGTACAAAATGTGTTTTCCCCTGCCCCCCGCTCTCCTGCTGGTAATAGCTCACCTTTCTTGATCACTCTTGTTACAGTGTGTATGGTAACACCCATTGTTTCATGTTCTCTGTGTATATAAAATCTCCCCACTATATTTTCCACGGTATGCATCCAATGAAGTGAGCTGTAGCTCACGAAAGCTTATGCTCTAATAAATTTGTTAGTCTCTAAGGTGCCACAAGTCCTCCTTTTCTTTCTTTTATGTAGTGTTTGAAGATTGAATGTTCATTTGCAGCTAATGATATTAACATTCTAAATATGGTACTTAAATTTAAACACCTATAAGGAAAAGTAGTACTGCAGTTAACTTTCAAACCCAACTAGGAAAAATATTGATACACGTTTGGACTCAAACAGCTAAGCCAAATTTTTGGGATCTTGCAGGTGGTTCAGTTAGGGGGAAAAATTGGTGATAGATATTTCTTTGATGCAATTTTTGTTAATTTGCAAAGAATGTACAAACTCTTGTTTCGCTGAACATTGTAAAAAACAAACAAGAGACAGCTCCTTCATTTGCTGTGACAAGCCCACCTTTCCAGCCAGCACTCTATACCCAAAAAGCCTTTTCTCTTAGCTTTCTCTCAGTAAAGCTTTCTTACCAGCCTTTTGTTACTGTCTTCTTGGCTTTCTCTCAGACAGACTCCCCTGCCTCAAAACAGTTCCACCAATCATAGAATCATAGAATATCAGGGTTGGAAGGGACCCCTGAAGGTCATCTAGTCCAACCCCCTGCTCGAAGCAGGACCAATTCCCAGTTAAATCATCCCAGCCAGGGCTTTGTCAAGCCTGACCTTAAAAACTTCCAAGGAAGGAGATTCCACCACCTCCCTAGGCAACGCATTCCAGTGTTTCACCACCCTCTTAGTGAAAAAGTTTTTCCTAATATCCAATCTAAACCTCCCCCACTGCAACTTGAGACCATTACTCCTCGTTCTGTCATCTGCTACCATTGAGAACAGTCTAGAGCCATCCTCTTTGGAACCCCCTTTCAGGTAGTTGAAAGCAGCTATCAAATCCCCCCTCATTCTTCTCTTCTGCAGGCTAAACAATCCCAGCTCCCTCAGCCTCTCCTCATAAGTCATGTGTTCTAGACCCCTAATCATTTTTGTTGCCCTTCGCTGGACTCTCTCCAATTTATCCACATCCTTCTTGTAGTGTGGGGCCCAAAACTGGACACAGTACTCCAGATGAGGCCTCACCAATGTCGAATAGAGGGGGACGATCACGTCCCTCGATCTGCTCGCTATGCCCCTACTTATACATCCCAAAATGCCATTGGCCTTCTTGGCAACAAGGGCACACTGCTGACTCATATCCAGCTTCTCGTCCACTGTCACCCCTAGGTCCTTTTCCGCAGAACTGCTGCCTAGCCATTCGGTCCCTAGTCTGTAGCGGTGCATTGGGTTCTTCCGTCCTAAGTGCAGGACCCTGCACTTATCCTTATTGAACCTCATCAGATTTCTTTTGGCCCAATCCTCCAATTTGTCTAGGTCCTTCTGTATCCTATCCCTCCCCTCCAGCATATCTACTACTCCTCCCAGTTTAGTATCGTCCGCAAATTTGCTGAGAGTGCAATCCACACCATCCTCCAGATCATTTATGAAGATATTGAACAAAACCGGCCCCAGGACCGACCCCTGGGGCACTCCACTTGACAGCGGCTGCCAACTAGACATGGAGCCATTGATCACTACCCGTTGAGCCCGACAATCTAGCCAGCTTTCTACCCACCTTATAGTGCATTCATCCAGCCCATACTTCCTTAACTTGCTGACAAGAATACTGTGGGAGACCGTGTCAAAAGCTTTGCTAAAGTCAAGAAACAATACATCCACTGCCTTCCCTTCATCCACAGAACCAGTAATCTCATGATAAAAGGCGATTAGATTAGTCAGGCATGACCTTCCCTTGGTGAATCCATGCTGGCTGTTCCTGATCACTTTCCTCTCATGCAAGTACTTCAAGATTGATTCTTTGAGGACCTGCTCCATGATTTTTCCAGGGACTGAGGTGAGGCTGACTGGCCTGTAGTTCCCAGGATCCTCCTTCTTCCCTTTTTTAAAGATTGGCACTACATTAGCCTTTTTCCAGTCATCCGGGACTTCCCCGGTTCGCCACGAGTTTTCAAAGATAATGGCCAATGGCTCTGCAATCACAGCCGCCAATTCCTTCAGCACTCTCGGATGCAACTCGTCCGGCCCCATGGACTTGTGCACGTCCAGCTTTTCTAAATAGTCCCTAACCACCTCTATCTCCACAGAGGGCTGGCCATCTCTTCCCCATTTTGTGATGCCCAGCGCAGCAGTCTGGGAGCTGACCTTGTTAGTGAAAACAGAGACAAAAAAAGCATTGAGTACATTAGCTTTTTCCACATCCTCTGTCACTAGGTTGCCTCCCTCATTCAGTAAGGGGCCCACACTTCCCTTGGCTTTCTTCTTGTTGCCAACATACCTGAAGAAACCCTTCTTGTTACTCTTGACATCTCTCGCTAGCTGCAGCTCCAGGTGCGATTTGGCCCTCCTGATTTCATTCCTACATGCCCGAGCAATATTTTTATACTCTTCCCTGGTCATATGTCCAACCTTCCACTTCTTGTAAGCTTCTTTTTTATGTTTAAGATCCGCTAGGATTTCACCGTTAAGCCAAGCTGGTCGCCTGCCATATTTACTATTCTTTCGACTCATTGGGATGGTTTGTCCCTGTAACCTCAACAGGGATTCCTTGAAATACAGCCAGCTCTCCTGGACTCCTTTCCCCTTCAAGTTAGTCCCCCAGGGGATCCTGGCCATCCGTTCCCTGAGGGAGTCGAAGTCTGCTTTCCTGAAGTCCAGGGTCCGTATCCTGCTGCTTACCTTTCTTCCCTGCGTCAGGATCCTGAACTCAACCAACTCATGGTCACTGCCTCCCAGATTCCCATCCACTTTTGCTTCCCCCACTAATTCTACCCGGTTTGTGAGCAGCAGGTCAAGAAAAGCGCCCCCCCTAGTTGGCTCCTCTAGCACTTGCGCCAGGAAATTGTCCCCTACGCTTTCCAAAAACTTCCTGGATTGTCTATGCACCGCAGTATTGCTCTCCCAGCAGATATCAGGAAAATTAAAGTCATCCATGAGAATCAGGGCATGCGATCTAGTAGCTTCCGTGAGCTGCCGGAAGAAAGCCTCATCTACCTCATCCCCCTGGTCTGGTGGTCTATAGCAGACTTCCACCACTACATCACTCTTGTTGCACACACTTCTAAACTTAATCCAGAGACACTCAGGTTTTTCTACAGTTTCGTACCGGAGCTCTGAGCAGTCATACTGCTCCCTTACATACAGTGCTACTCCCCCACCTTTTCTGCCCTGCCTGTCCTTCCTGAACAGTTTATAACCATCCATGACAGTACTCCAGTCATGTGAGTTATCCCACCAAGTCTCTGTGATTCCAATCACATCATAGTTCCTTGACATCACCAGGACCTCCAGTTCTCCCTGCTTGTTTCCAAGGCTTTGTGCATTCGTATATAAGCACTTGAGATAACCTGTTGATCGCCCCTCATTCCCAGTATGAGGCAGGAGCCCTCCCCTCACAGACATTTCTGCCTGTGCTTCCTCCCGGTATCCCGCTTTCCCACTTACCTCAGGGCTTTGGTCTCCTTCCCCCGGTGAACCTAGTTTAAAGCCCTCCTCACTAGGTTAGCCAGCCTAACAGAATCAAACAGCCTAACAGCCTAACCCAGCCTAACAGAATCAAACCCATAGGGCCACATGGACATTCTGAGCAAAAGCTGATCATGTACCTATATTTTGGGTGCTAATGCTATTGTTTCAGCCATCTGGTTACAGTGGCTTCTTTACATTTATCCTATATGTAAGGTGGGGCCATGCCCAACCCATAACTACACAGTTTAACTCAACAAGTCCATTTACTGAAAAGCTGATTCCACTTTGATAGCTATTTCTGTTTCTAAGGAAAGTGAATTTCCTGAGAGGGTGAAGTTCTTTAACTTCACCAAAGGTATAGTGCAGGCATTTTTTTTCACAGCACTGACAGCATGCCTCAACCCAAATCAGCCACCCAGAAGTTCACTCTGTGCCTATTGAGTTCTTGACCTCTCTGTACGGTTAAGATTTCAGTTTGTGCTGTGTGTGTGTGTGTGTGGGGGGGTGATGTTTGTCTCATTTTTCAGCATCACTTAACCCCCTACAGCTGTCCCTGAGTAATAACCTGATAACCACTAAAGTGGCTGAATTCAAACCAGTCCCAATAAGCCATCCAAACCCCTGGCTAGTTTAGTAACAATATGAATATAAATCTTATACTTGCACCTTATATTGATGCATTGTCTGTAAGACTGTGACTGCTCCCCAATTATGTTGTTTCAGGAATGTCTTTTTATTGCCATGGAAAAGCTGAATGGATATACAGTTTCTTTGGGGAGAAAGGCTGTGATTAATTTTTTTTTAAAAAGTCCATGCTGTCTAGGAATTTTTTTTTAAAGCTTAATCTTAAACTTAAAAAAAACTAAATACTTCCTGAAAATTTCTGTTAGTGTTAGAATTTGTAATTTTTTTTCTTATACTACCTATATTTAAGGCCTAAATTTCATGAAAATATACTGTTAATAGGTAAGCATGTGTATCTGGGATAAGTTTCACATTAATCATAGGGTTTTATTGGCCCAGTTTATGCTTTTGGGTGACACGTCTGTCTGAATGTGGGGTAATAGCTTTGTTTATCTGCATGCCTCTGATGCAGCGTCATTTGCTGACACATCAGTGAATGAACGAGGAGACTAATGAAGGTTGCTGTCACAATCTGATTTGTGAGCTATTCATAGAACAGTACCCAAAAGAACTCTCAGTAATTTTGCAATTATACAAAATGGTACCCAAACAAAAAAAGTATAGTTAATGGAAATGATGATCAGGCTAACATACACTTTCTGGTGAGAGAATGATTGTAATGGAAGAAACAATGAAATTAGTGCTGGTCAAATTTGCAGATGACACAAAAGTTGGTGGAATTGTGGATGAGTCAGGTCTACTGCCTAATCAAGATCACTTGCTAACATGAGCTGATATGAATAACACACGATTTAACACAGCAAAATGAAAGGTCATACATCTAGGAACATAGAATGGAGGTCACATTTATAAGACGGGACTGTGTCCTGGAATACACTGACTGTCAAAAGGACTTACTTTAGGAGTCACAGCAGCTAACCAACTGAATATGACCTCTCAGAGCTATGCTGTAGCTAAGAGAGTTAATAACAATCCATGGCTGTATAAGCAGGGGAATATTAAGAGTAGAGAGGTGATATTACCTCTGTATACAGCATTACTGAGACCCTTACTAGAATATTGTGTCAGTTCTGCAGTCCAAATGTCAAAAAGGATGTTGAAAACTGGAAAAGGTTCAGAAAAGAACTACAAGAAGTTGAGAAAACATGAGTTATAGTGAGAGATTTAAGAAGCCCAATCTATTTAGTTTGTGTAAGAGAAGGTTAATAGGTGACTTGATCATGATACACTACACACACTATATGGGGAAGAGATTTCTGAGAGGAGATGACTCTTTAAACTAGCAGAAGACATGATGAGACCCAGTGGTTGGAAGCTGGAGCTCAGAAAATTCAGACTATTTAGGTGCACATTTTTAATGGAGAGGGTAACTATTGGAACAACTACCTAGAGAAGAGGTGGGCTAACTATGGCCTGCAGGACTGTCCTGCCCAGCCCTTGAACTCCTGGCTGGGGAAGGTAGTCTCTGACCCCACCCCTGCTGTCCCCCTCCCCCGCAATTACACCGCCGCGCAGGCAGCGTGGCTGGCTCCATCAGGGCAGCGGGGCTGCGAGCTCCTGCCGCTCTGAGCAGCAGGGTAAGGGGGTGGTGCGGGGCGGTGACATTGGGTAGGGGTTCCCAGGGGGGGAGGCAGTCAGGGGACAGGGAACAGAGGGCGGTTGGATGGGGCGGAGGTTCTGGGGCGGGGCGGTCAGGGGTCATGGAACAGGGGGGTTGGATAGGGTGTGGGAGTACCGGGGGGCCTGTCAGGGGACGGGGGTGTGGATAGGGGTCGGGACAGTCCGGGGACAGGGATCAGGGATGATTGAATAGGGGGTGAGGTCCTGGGGGGCCTGTCTGGGGGCTGGGGTGTGGATAGGGGTCAGGGGGACAAGGAGCAGGGGGGGTTGGATAGGTGTGGGAGACCCGGGGAGCCTGTCAGGGGGCACGGGTGTGGATAGGGGTTGGGGTAGTCAGGGGACAGGGAGTGGTGGATGGGGGTGGGGGATGCCGGGAGGGAGCGGTCAGGGGACAAGGAGTGGGGGGTGGAGGGTTGGATGGGTCGGAGGGGGGGCAGTCAGGAGGTGGGAAGTGGTGGGGGTGGCTAGGGGGCGGGGGCCAGGCTGTTTGGGGAGCACAGACTTCCCTACCTGGCCCTCCATACAGTTTCACACCCCAGTGTGGCCCTCGGGCCAAAAAGTTTGCCCACCCCTGATCTAGAGAGTCTAGTCAAGAGTGGATATTTTTTAAAGGATATTCTATTGTTCAAACAGAAGATATGGGCTTGATACAAAAATTATTGGATGAGGTTCTCTGACCTGCGTTATGCCATGTGTTTGTGTGTAGCTGCTCTGGTGTGAGAGGACTCAGGAACTCCACAGGGGCCAGTGTCTGTGTGTGACTGGCAGGGTGCCAGGGGCCAGGTTTGTGTGTTGCTGGCTGGATGTGAGGGGCTCAAGGACTCCCCAGAGGCCAGGTTTGTGGGTAGCTGGTGGAATGTGAGGGGCTTGGCTCAGGGACTCCTCAGGGATTGGGTTAGTGTGTAACTTGAAAGGAGTAAGGTCTCAGGGACCCCGGCAGCCAGGTCTGTGTACCTGGCAGGGTGCAAGGGGCTTGGGGATTCCCCAGGGGTCAGATTTGTGTGTAGCTGGCGGGATATGAGGGGTTCCGGGACTCTCCTAGGGGCCAGGTTTGTATGTAGCTGACAAGGTACTAGGGGCTCGGAGACTCCCCAGGGGTTTGTGTGTAGCTGGCGGGATGCGAGGGGCTGGGGACTCCCCAGGGAGCCAGATTTGTGTGTAGCTGATGGGGTACAAGGGGCTCGGGGACTCCACGGAGGCCAGGGTTTTGTGTAGTTGGCGGGGTGCAAGAGGACTCCCTGGGGGGCCAGGCTTCTGTGTAGCTGACGGAGTACAAGGGGCTCGGGGACTCCCCAAGGGCCAGGTTTGTGTGTAGCTGGCGGGGTGCGAGGGGACTCCCCAGGGACCAAGTTTGTGTGTAGCTGGCGGGGTGTGAGGGGACTCCCCCGGGGGCCAGGTTTGTGTGTAGCTGATGGTGTACGAGGGGCTCAGGGACTCCCCGGAGGCCAGGTTTGTGTGTAGCTGGCGGGGTGCAAGGGGCTTGGGGACTCCCCCGGGAGCCACATTTGTGTGTAGCTGGCGGGGTACGAGGGGCTCGGGGACTCCCCGGTGGCCAGGTTTGTGTGTAGCTGGCGGGGTGCGAGGGGCTCGGGGACTCCCCGGTGGCCAGGTTTGTGTGTAGCTGGCGGGGTGCGAGGGGAACTCCTGGGGGCCAGGTTTGTGTGTAGCTGGCGGGGTGTGAGGGGACTCCCCCGGGAGCCAGGTTTGTGTGTAGCGGGCGGGGTACGAGGGGCTCAGGGACTCCCCCCCCGGTGGCCAGGTTTGTGTGTAGCTGGCGGGGTGCGAGGGGACTCCCCCGGGAGCCAGGTTTGTGTGTAGCGGGCGGGGTACGGGGGGCTCAGGGACTCCCCCCCGGTGGCCAGGTTTGTGTGTAGCTGGCGGGGTGCGAGGGGTTCGGGGACTCCCCCCCCCCCCGGTGGCCAGGTTTGTGTGTAGCTGGCAGGGTGCGAGGGGACTCCCCTGGGAGCCAGGTTTGTGTGTAGCTGGCAGGGTGTGAGGGGACTCCCCCGGGAGCCAGGTTTGTGTGTAGCTGGCGGGGTACGAGGGGCTCGGGGACTCCCCCCCCCTGGTGGCCAGGTTTGCGTGTAGCTGGCGGGGTGCGAGGGTTTCGGGGACTCCCCCCCCCCCCCGGTGGCCAGGTTTGTGTGTAGCTGGCAGGGTGCGAGGGGACTCCCCCGGGAGCCAGGTTTGTGTGTAGCTGGCGGGGTACGAGGGGCTCGGGGACTCCCCCCCCCGGTGGCCAGGTTTGTGTGTAGCTGGCGGGGTGCGAGGGAAACTCCCGGGGGCCAGGTTTGTGTGTAGCTGGCGGGGTGTGAGGGGACTCCCCCGGGAGCCAGGTTTGTGTGTAGCTGGCGGGGTGCGAGGGGTTCGGGGACTCCCCCCCCGGTGGCCAGGTTTGTGTGTAGCTGGCGGGGTGCGAGGGGACTCCCCCAGGAGCCAGGTTTGTGTGTAGCTGGCGGGGTACGAGGGACTCAGGGACTCCCCCCCGGTGGCCAGGTTTGTGTGTAGCTGGCGGAGTCTTCGCACAAATGAGACGAGACCAAGGGCGCCTGGAAGTGGAAGCAGCCAAGTTCAGACGCCCCGTGCGGCTAGTGCTGGTGTGGCGGTGCGGGTGGCGGTGGCGGACCATCAGTGCACGGGAGCCGCGGACACTTAACATTCGCCTGGACACAACATGTCATTCGACCGCCGCCGCTATCCCGAGTGCCTTTGCTGCCTTGTACACGTCCTTGTAGTCGTGACGCCGCTCTAGCCTCACGCAGCGATTCTCTATGGTTAAGCAGGGAGTCTTTGTGGGCTCGGAGGTGTCATGGCGTCCGTCGAGGTGGCAGCCCCTGAAGCTGCCGGGAGGAGCCGCTGACGCTGCTCTCCGAGCCGGGGAGGGAGTAATGGTCGGGGCGCTGGGACTCTTTCTCTAGGCTTCAGCCGGAGCCCGGTCTTTCCTGAGTGTGCGAGCCGGGCGGGGTGGCAGGAGCCGGCTCTCCGAGCCCAGGCTGCCCAGCCTTTGGGGGAGATAGCGAGCCGGGGCTGAGCTGTTCTGGGGTCCAACGCCCCCCCTGGTGTGGGTGCTGCCTCGGGGAGGCCTTTAGCCAGCGCTGAGGACAGTTGGGGCCCGTTGAGCAGCAGCAGCAGAGATGGCCTCCTGGTTAGGGGGCCTGGGCTCGGGGCTGGGCCAGTCCCTGGGGCAGGTGGGGGGCAGCTTGTCCTCCCTTACCGGCCAGATCTCCAGCTTCACCAAAGACATCCTGCTGGAGGGCACCGAGGAAGTGGGAGGTAAGTGTGAGGGGTGGGGAGGAGTTGCTGCGGCCACGGGGTGCCAGCCCTCTGCGATTAGTGTGGGATCGGGCGGCACTGAGTGCTGGAGAAAGGTTGTCAGCTCTATGGGCTGTGATGCTTTCTATATGTGTGTTTAGTACCCTGTACTCATCTGGTAGCACATTAATGATAATTAATAACTAAGATGTAGCATTTTTTAAAGTGGGAAACAGCTTATTTAGGACTGTGCCCAGCTAGACCACCTGAATTTAGAGATAAACATGACTGAGCTTTTAAGAGTCTTACTGGAATATACCAGTTTAACAAGAGAATTGCTACCTTCATTTTCCCTTTTTAAACAATAATAAAGAGAAATAAAATGTTTAGTGGTAGTGGAGTTTGTTGTTACACCTGTTGGATTTGGTGTGGGGTAGCATTAACACTGGTGATCAAAACAACCAAAATTTGCTGTAACAAATTACTTCTGTGTTTTTTTCCGGAAGGGCCATATGCTTGCTCTCTCTCTTTCCTCTCAAGGTCTTATTGTGTGCACACCACACTATCTGGGCTCTGTGGAGAGTAAACTTAGCAAAGCAAACTATGTATAGTATAAACTTATTTAGAGGTATATTGGCATGTAGTCTTATTTTTGTTGTCCTGAAGTGTTGGAATTGCACTAGGGTACTCTGTTGATCAGGTTTGAAAGCATATCAAACTTGTCTTTAGCTTATTATGTTTATTCAGTTTATCTACAGCTTGGTTTAATCTGTTCCATTTAGAATGGGGGAGGCTTTCTAAAACTGCAAACAAATTGCTAGTTCCATATTTTCCACATATGTATGTGATTGTAAGTCTGACGTGTCATCCAGGCAAGGCTTTAATATAATTGAAACTTTTCTTATTTATATTACAGTAGTGCCCAAAGAATCCAGTCAAGATCAGAGCCCATTGAATAAGTACAACAAAATAGGAAAACACAGTCATTGTCTGAAAGAGCTTTCAGTCTAAAATGATAAAAAGAGGCAAAGGGGGGAAAAAAGGGATGCACTGTACAAGGAAAGTGATCAATTCAGTGACAGTCATACACAGTGTTAATTCTATGTCTGTTTTAGTATTGGTGTCTAATTTTTCCAAGGCATTTAAGCTTTTTAAATTAAACGTTGGACTTTGCCTGGTATAGCTATCTGCATAACATTGTGAAAATATACATACATTAATATAGTTAACATAATTTTACATCTGAAAATGATGGCTTTGTTAGAGAAATACTCTTTAATTGAAGCCTTTGTGATTTTAATGGTTGTGTCATTACCAATAGTAGGCTCAGAATTTGGAATTAAATAACAGTTTCACAAGTTTGATGTTATAAAGGTGGGTAATCAGCAAAGTAGGTCTCTCTGCTCACGCAATCACAGACATGAAGGTCGCTATCTTAAAACAAAAAAACTTCAAATCCAGACTCCAGCGAGAAACTGCTGAATTGGAATTCATTTGCAAATTGGATACTATTAATTTAGGCTTAAATAGAGACTGGGAGTGGCTAAGTCATTATGCAAGGTAGCCTATTTCCCCTTGTTTTTTCCTACTCCCCCCCCCCCCCTCCCCCGATGTTCTGGTTAAACTTGGATTTAAACTTGGAGAGTGGTCAGTTTGGATGAGCTATTGCCAGCAGGAGAGTGAGTTTGTGTGTGTGTGTGTGTCCCTGGGAAAAAAAAAAGGGGGGGGGTGAGAGAGCCTGGATTTGTGCTGGACATGGCCCACCTTGATTATCATGCACATTGTAGGGAGAGTGGTCACTTTGGATGGGCTATTACCAGCAGGAGAGTGAGTTTGTGTGTGTGGGGGGGTGGAGGGTGAGAAAACCTGGATTTGTGCTGGAAATGGTCCAACTTGATGATCACTTTAGATAAGCTATTACCAGCAGGACAGTGGGGTGGGAGGAGGTATTGTTTCATGATCTCTGTGTGTATATAATGTCTGCTGCAGTTTCCATGGTATGCATCCGATGAAGTGAGCTGTAGCTCACGAAAGCTCATGCTCAAATAAATTGGTTAGTCTCTAAGGTGCCACAAGTACTCCTTTTCTTTTTGCGAATACAGACTAACACGGCTGTTACTCTGAAACCAGCAAAGTAGGAATTCTCTACAGGTAGGCTGTTCCAATATTAAGTGGGATAAAGATATTTTGGTTTCAGGACTGCCTATATAAAAATGCTTCAAAAGAGAGAGGAGTTTATTCTGATGGCTGCAATGTACTCTGAGAAAAGATTGTCTATTTCCCTCTACTCTGAAAGATCTACAGTTTTAGATTTAATAATTTTTAAAATTCCCAAGCTTATATTACAGTACAAGCTTTGTTATCTGGCATGTTGGGGGAATGCGGGGGGGTGCCAGTAAGTCAAAAATTCAGGTTAACTAAGAGGGAGAGAGTTTGGATGTGGGAGGGGGCTCAGGACTAGGGGTTGGGTATGGGAGGGGGTACGGGGTGCTGGATCCGGGCGGCGCTTACCTCAGACGGCTCCCCGCAAGCAGCGACATGTCCCTGCTGCTCCTAGGTGGAGGTGTGGCTAGGTGGCTCTGCATGCTGCATCTGTGTGTTGCTTCTGCCTGCAGGCATCGACCCCACAGCTCCTGTTGTGCAGAGCCAGCACGCGGGGCAGCGCACAGAGCCGCCTATCCATAGCAGCAGGGACATGTCGCTGCTTGTGGGGAGTCGCTGCTTGTGGGGAGTCGCTGCTTGTGGGGAGTCGCTGCTTGTGGGGAGTTGCCTGAGCGCCGTCCAGATCCAGCACCCCACACTTCTTCCCGTGACCCCATACCCTCCCACAAGTCTTCTCCCACACCCAAACTCCGTCCCAGAGCCTGCGCCCTGCGTCCCTTCCCACATTCTGAACCCCTCGTGGCCGTTTCTCCACCTAGGAGCAGCAGGGACATGTTGCCGCTTCCGGGGAGCCATGTGGAGCCAGATAGGGAGCCTGCTGGCCCCACGCCAACCAGATTATAAACCGGATTTTCAATGAGGATCAGAAATGCCAGTTCATAGAGCTTTCCAGTTGGTAAATTGGCAGATAACACAGCTCTTACTGTAATTTGGTTTTGAACCATATTTCACTTAAATGGATGCATCATCATGGACCATTCTTCCGTTACCTGGAAGTAGTACTAAGGGAGATGCAGGATTCAAACTTTCTTTGACTAAAGAGTTGATAATTCTTTTACTATGTTTGAATGCTGTCTGTAGTGATGTCAGTGTGTGTTGCTGTTGCTCCTGTTCTTCTGCCCAGTGATGCCTTTGGAAATGTGGTGTTTCAGCTCAGTGTGAATTCTTTCCATAAATATTTATATAACCCTTCTCCCACCTGAAGCAGCAACCAGGGCCAGGTTCAATATCTAGAGGTTCCTTTTCAACAATACAACACAGAACCAGCTCGAGCCCCCGTCGCGTAACCGGGGGAAACTATACACCTCCCCTGGGCACCTCTGAGAGGCAATATTCCTCCACTCCCAAGCACAGAGTCTGAGTGTAGAAAAGAAACTTTTAATGAAAAGAGGGAAGTCACGCGATAGTAATTAGGGAAAATGCCACAATCAGGATTCATAATCATAAAATTGTGAGCAGGACACCTACCCCAGAGTGCGTGGGGCAGTGCCTTCTGCCTCTTGGTTGTAGAAGTCAAGAACATAAGTTCCTTATCTGTGCCCCTCACTGCTCCCTCACCATACCCCACTCACCGTGGTTGTCCTTGGGAAGTGGGGACCCAGGGTTCAGAGGTGCATCTGTCTGAGTTCACCTCCCACCCAGGGAGGAAAGCACCTTGCTTGCTCTGCCATCTGAGCACTTGCTCTGGTTGGCTGCCCCGCCAGTCGCTCATTCCTCTCGGGTGGCCACCCTGTCAGCTGCTCTCCCTCTCCGGTGACCCCCTCCTTTTTCCGCTCTGCTCACCAGCTGGTCACCATTCCACTTGCCGGTCACCTTCTGCCACCTGCCTCTCTTCTGTGACCTCTGCAGGTCAGTCTCTTGAGGTTTCACCCAGCTCTTTGTGATAGTCAGCTCTTAGGCTGGGCAGAAATGCTGTTCTACCACAAGTGATTGTAAGGTCTTTTGAGCACTTAAAATAACCAAAGCCTCCTAATGGAGCCTCTGTCTTTGAACAGTGGGGAACAACAGGTTACACCAGACCAGGAACCCTTAGGGAGAGTCCACTTCTCTTGGCTGAGGCTACCTGTCCCCACCCCTCTTACTTTCACAGGGATCTGGTATTCGAGCCCCTGGCTTAATGAGGTCCTTTCAGCTGAGGGTGACCCTCCTCATTTGGGACAGGTTAAGCACAGTTCTGTTCCCCTTTATTCATACAATAAAGACAACAACATTGAGAGGATTTCACTATCCCTGCATTCTGGACTAAAGTGATTTGTAACCCAACACCAGCCAAAGTTGATCACTTTGAGCCACACTGCTCTATATGTTGGATATCTAGGCAGAGTAGGTGTGTTTATGTAAGTACAGTTTGTTCCTGAAATCTATCCCACTCCCAGCTAGCTGTGAGGGGAGAACTCATTCAGACCCTGCTTACATCTAGAACCAGGTACTGGTTGTAATTGGCAGCAGGGTCCAGGCCTGTCTGTATGAATCAGTGTAAGTCCCTTTGTGTATGTACCTCACAGTGAACAGCTGCCCCTCCAAACAGAGACATGGTAATAATGGGTCATAGTCATAAGGAAATTTTACAAATGCTAGGGGGAAGTGGGCTAACGGAAGCGAAGGATATTTTCGATTGCATATGACCTTTGGTAATGATACAGAGCACGTTTCCCAATTGCTGCAAATTATTTTAGTTAGTAAAAACTATGGAAGATTGTGAGCAGCTCCAGTTGAATTTAGACACAGTGGTTGCAGGGTGCAGAATTGGTAACATGATGACAAATTACGTTTAATTTGGATAAATGTAAGTTAGTGCACACTGACAAAAATGGTCTAAATTTCTATTATATGGGTAATGAGCTCTGAATTTTACAAACTCCTTTGGGGAAGATGATCTAGTGGTCATGCTCAATGAAGAAGCATGTCCCCCATCACACAACTGTAGTAAAGAAAAAATACAAATAGAATACTGGAGTGCTTTAAAATGGGTTTAAAATCATGCAGAAAATATTATCTACAAAAGGGTAACGGTGATGTACCTTTAGCTATAATACTGTGCTTTTTCTGATTTTGGTTGTCTCCCTTCAGGAAAGATATAGCAAAATTGAAAAAAGCTCAAAGTGGGACAAAAATTTAGAGGCAACTTGAGATTTGTGTTGCAAAAATATGATAGGGGGAATTTCATTGAGGTGTTTTATAAAGGGTACAGTAAAATAGAACATTTAAATAATTTCAGATTAGAGTAGTAGTTTTAGATGCAACAGGAATAGATTTACAGTTTAAGTTACAGTTTGCCATTGGTTCCAAGAAGTTTCTTAAGAAAGCCTCGGTAACAGAAAATATTCCAAAATCCCAAATTGAAGAGGTTTTTTGCACTGTAGTGCATAAAATGTTTTTAAAACATAGAAAGGAAAATAACTAATAAATGTATGGAGTAATAATATGTAACTAAACCATATAAAGACTTTAAAATATTCTCTTTACCTGAGAATGCTATTTTGTGTCTCGTCCTGTGGAACTGTTACAGCCAATTCAGATGAGCACCATGTGAGTGATTTTTTAACTCTTTCAGATGCACCAGCGGAACTCCAAGTATCCAATTCTAGGCTAAGAGAAATAGAAAGTACTCATGCAACACAGAGATTGGAGGTAAGCAATTCTGGAATGCAGGTAATTAGGAGAAATAAAGAGATGCTGATCAGGGTGATTTTGTTTGTTTCTACATGCATTAGAAATATGATTTTAAAAAAATGCTCACTCTAGAAATGAGAGTGACAGTGATGTTTAAATCCCAATTTTTCAGCCTGGTGACCATCCATCATCACATTCAGAGGGCCAGATTTGTTTAGTGGGCATGGACATGTGTGTGTTGTAGATTTATCACCTCTTACATTGTTCATGTCAGACAGGGGGACCTTGAAATGTAACAATAGCCCCTGGCTCTGAGATAGTCTCAAGTCCAGGTTTCTTGAAAGTTTCAGCATTTTTCTGGCTGATAAGGAAATAAGTAGATGCTTTATGAATGACTGGGTTTGCATTTCAGACTTGGCCACAAATCAAAACTAATCTAGAAGGTGTAATTTCTGTCTTATAACCCTCAATCCAGATTTTTATACGCAGTATTTTAAATTTCAAAGAGGTGTTTAAGTTTTAAAGAGTAAAGTAGGACAACATGGAAAGACTGCAACGTAGCTATTTTAATTTTTTCTCCCATTAGCAAATCGCTTAGGAACATAAGATTTAGTTTTACATTTATTAATAGTCACTTTGTGCTTTTCTAGAATGAGAGACTGAAGAAGGTTTGCAGTGATCTAGAAGAAAAGCATGAAGCAGCAGAGCTTCAGATAAAGCAGTTGTCCATAGAGTACCGAAATCAGCTGCAGCAAAGAGAGGTACAGTGCAGCGTAAATAATTTCAGGCAATATATGTCTGTATTCTTTAACAAAAATGTACTACATTAAGTTTGTATAATAGCTATCTTTATCTCTTCAATTACTATACAATCTCTAAAGGTGAGAGGCAAGCAGACTGTTCATCATGGTACAAAGTACACTATTGCTCATCCTGTCATTTATGCTGTTGCACGTTTATAAATGTACAGATTGTCTCAATCATTCACAAAATGCTTCCAAATCACGTCACATCAGTTTACACTTACACCTGCCAGATGACTTAATATAATGTAGCTACTGATCTAAATAGCCTCAGAAATATCTTGTCTGATGTCAGAGTTTCTCCCTATTTTATTACCACGAAGGAATAACAGAGTAGATTAATCACCACATATTATTATAAATCATTAGATAGTTCTAAATCATGATTTTTGGAAGGATAGGTAAGAAAGGAGAGAATTCTCTTTAAAAGTGTTTACTTCTGTTGTTCTTTCAGATGTTTATTTGGTTTAAGAGTAGACTTAAAATGGGACAGAATCAACATTCGCAGCTCTGGAAAGTGGATTTTTGGGCATAAAGTAATCCTCTATGCGTGCAGTTGTATAATGTGAGATTTTTAGAGTCTTCTAAACAAGGAAAACTAGCAGTACATTTGTAAAACTTGCTTTTACAGAATAGTTTTTTAGCAGAAAGAATATCTTTGAGACGTGTGTTGCATCCATTGAAGTCAATACCACATCTCCCATTGACTTCAGTGAGAGCAGGATCAGACCCTTGATTTGTATGTGCATAGGAAAGGACATACTGAAGTTGGAAAAACAACATCTGGATATTGTAGTATTTTGTGCATTCTGTATCTTACTTAATGTAAGCAATTTTCTTTTGATCTAAGTGACTTCTTTAATATAGTGTGTTATGAATGCAAAACCAGCAATACATTGAAAAGTTGGAGTATAAAATAAACTCAGTTTTAATATCAAAATATATAACTTGAGGAACCCTGTACTGGTTGGTTTTATTTTAATATTTAATTAAAAAATCCACCACTTTTATATTTAACTGAGTCGTGGGACTTGGCACTCAGAAGCCTTGCTGTAGAATTTAGGTACATTTGCCTGCTGAATACCGTAAAACCTTTATTTACAAGGAAAGCATTCTTTTTAATGGGCAGTGCAGATACTTTGCTTATATGTTGCCTTTAGCTGACTAGTGCTTAAATGGTAAAGGAATAATTTTTAGAAGCAGTTCTACAAGAGTCCTTGCTTTATAAGAGGCCAGTCAAGAACATTCCTCTCCATTGAACTGGAGAGAAAACAACCCCTCCTCCCCCGTGCACACGCACGCGCACACACAGTGAAAGAACAAGGAGACCTCAGTAATTTTATGTCAGATGAAAATACAAATAGTAGATTTAAATTTCATCTATTTACAAGAGATAAAGTGAATATACTTTGAGATTTTCTTCTTACTAAAATCATGCACTGTATTCTATATATTTAGGTTGAAATCAGCCATCTAAAAGCTAGACAGAATGCACTGCAGGAACAATTGCAGAAGTTGCAGACAGCTGCTCAGTCAGCACAGTTAGGAGCTGGTGTTTTGCCGCCAACCACTACATCAGCTTCCTTTGTCCCTGTGGTTAGACATCATTCTTCAGGTTTTCAAGGGGATGACATGGACTTTGGAGATGTAATCTGGTCCCAGCAAGAAATAAACAGATTGTCCAATGAAGTTTCTAGACTTGAATCTGAGGTTTACCACTGGATGCAGATAGCACAGGTGGGTGATTTTTCCGTATATTTAGTACATTGAGTAAATTGGTCACTCTTGAAACCAGTCATGTGCAAGTTCATGTTAGGCAATTATATGTAGAGAAATAGCATTTAGGTTGACATAGCTGCTGTGCTCAAGGGTGTTACAAATCCACAGCCCTGAAGACCACATAGCTATGCTGACCTAATCCCCAATGTAGGCACGGATAGGATGATGGAAGAGTGCTTCCAACGACCTAACTACTATTGCCAAGGGAGGTGGTGTTCCTACAGCAACTGAAAAACCCTTTCTGTTGATGCAGGCTATATCTACACTGCAGGGTTATGCTGGCATAGATGTGGCACCTTAGTTGTGCTGCATTAATCCCCACGGGCACTAATACAATTCTAATGCTGTTTTTTCTGGTTGGTTGACCCTGGGTACCTTTCAGTCACTGGTGTCCATTTGTTAAAAAAAAAAAAAAAGGTAATACATAAAGACCTGCCTTGCAGAAGTGATGTAAGGATTAATTAACCTGTAGATGGTGCTTTGAAAAATAGCTAGTACTATATAAGTTCTAAATATTATTTTTACTTTCTGAGAAAAGGCGCCATAGTAAGACTTAGTTATGGAGACGGAATTTCTTTACTCTTCAGCGTTATATTAATAGTACAGCCTCCCCACCCCTTTAAAATCTGTTAAATTGTTTTATAAATAGGGCTGTCAAGCCATTAAAAAATTAATCACAATTAATCATGCCATTAAAAAAATCAGTCACACAATTAAACAATAAGAGAATACCATTTATTTAAATATTATTCGATGTTTTCTACATTTTCAAATATATGGATTTCAATTATAACAGAATACGAAGTATACAGTGCTACTTTATTTTTATATTCATTGCAAATATTTGCACTGCAAAAAAAAAAAAGAAATAGTATTTTTCAATTCACCTAATACGAGTACTATAATGCAATCTTTTTATCATAAAAGTTGAACTTACAAGTGTAGAATTGTATACAAAAAATAACTGTGTTCAAAAATAAAACAATGTCAAACTTTAGAGCCTACAAGTCCACTCGGTCCTACTTCAGCCAATTGCTCAAACAAACAAGTTTGTTTACATTTTCAGGAGATAATGCTACCTGCTCCTTGTTCACAATATCACCTAAAACTGAGAACAGGTGTTCGTTCTCATGGCACTGTTATAACTGGCCTCACAAGATATTTGTGCCAGATATGCTAAAGATTCATATGGTCCTTCATGCGTCAACCACTATTCTAGAGGATGTGCGTCCATGCTGATGAAGGCTTCTGCTCGATAACCATCCAAAGCAGTGTGGGCCGATGCATGTTCATTTTCAGTATCTGAGTCAGATGCCACCAGCAGAAGGTTGATTTTCTTTTTTGGTGGTTTGGGTTCTGTCGTTTCCTCATCGTAATGTTGCTCTTTTAAGATGTCTGAAAGCATACTCCACACCTCTTCCCTCTCAGATTTTGGAAGAGATTCTTAAATCTTGGGTCAAGTGCTGTAGCTATCTTTAGAAATCTCACATTGGTACCTTCTTTGAACTTTGTCAAATCTGCAGCAAAAGTGTTCTTAAAATGAACAACGTGCTGGGTCATCATCCAAGACTACCATAACATGAAATATATGGCACAATGTGAGTAAAATAGAGCTGAAGACATACAATTCTCCCCCAAGGAGTTCAGTCAGAAATTTAATTAACGCATTATTTTTTTAGCAAGCCTCATCAGCATGGAAGCATATCTTCTGGAATGGTAGCCGAATCATGAAAGGGCCTACAGATGTTTAGCATATCTGGCATGTAAATACCTTGCAATGCCAGCTACAAAAGTCTGATGCTAACGCCCGTTCTCACTTTCTGATTTTATTGTAAATAAGAAGTGGGCAGCATTATCTTCTGTAAATGTAAACAAACTTGTTTGTGTTAGCGATTGGTCGAATGAGAAGTAAGACGGAGTGGACTTGTAGGCTCTAAAGTTTTTTGCATTGTTTTGTTTTTGAGTGCAGTTATGTAATCAAAAAAAAAATCTACATTTGTAAATTGTAGTTTCACGATAAAGAGATTGCACTACAGTACTTGTAAGAGGTGAATTGAAAAATACTGTTTCTTTTTATCATTTTTACAGTGCAAATATTTGTAATAAAAATAATTCTATAAAATGAGCAGCGTACGCTTTGTATTCTGTGTTGTAATTTAAATCAGTATATTTGAAAATATAGAAAAACATCCAAATATTTTAAATACATTTTCAATTGGTATTCTATTGTTTAACAGTGCAATTAATCGTGATTAATTTTTTTGAGTTAATCGCGTGAGTTAACGGCAATTAATAGCCCTATTTATAAGCCTATCCTATTTGTTCAGGCAGAGTTTCATAAACATTTACAAGGGTTCTACCCAAAATATTGTAACGTCTTTGGGGATTTTCATATGTAGGCTTCTAAAAAGTACTTTTGCTCTTGTTGTATGTGCTATTGATTGTAAATTACTACTCTGTCAATACACAAAGTGATACCGTAGTTGCAAATTTTTATTAGAGATTTTACCATCTGTAATTTTCCCTTACCACTTCACTTCATTTTCTGTCAGTTACAAAAATTCTCATTGCTGTGATCAGTCCTGCAAACTCTTACTCATGTGACTGATCTTTACTCAAGTAACTAGTGCGTTGGATTTCAGTGATATTACTTGTGTCCATAGCATCTACAGTTATGTATACTGGAAATAAAATATAGTATATATGTTGGTTTTCTTTAAATGGAAGAAACTGTTAAATTTGCTAGCATGTCATAAATGCAATCAATATACTGTGAAATTTGCGCACAAAGAAATCCAATAGCTGTTTTTATGTTTCAACAGAGAAATGCTATTTTATATTTTTTTATTAGAAATAAAGCTATTGTAGCTTTAAACTTTACATTTTAATAGCCCCTCTTTATAATCAAAGTACCTACATTTGAGTGTTGTGGTAGACGCTTACTTACTTTTAGTAAGTACTTTTAGCGTACTTGTATTTTCTATTTTATTAAGAATTATTTGCTGTTGAAATGCTCAAAGGAAAATAAACTGTTGTTTATCTCAATTTATTTCCCAAACTAAAGTATTATTTTTCTTCTTGTATCTAGTCTTCCAGAGTACGAGGAACAGATAACGCTGATCAAAGTGAAATCTGCAAGCTGCAAAATATTATTAAAGTAAGGTGACAATTTTGACAAATCAACCCACATACATAATTTTTTTATAATTTGCAGCTAAGCCCCCAGTCCTGCAAACATTTACATGTTTAGTCCCAATGACTTCAGTCACGTTTCATATTAATCAAGTTAAGTGTATGCATTAATGTTTGCACAGTCGGGGCCTAAGTCCTCTGTACTAAATGAAGTGTATTGGCATATAATATAATTGTGTTTATAACTGAAATGTTTCCACACCTTCTGTATTTTAAAAAAGATTCTGATTGATCAGATGAACGAGTGTCTCTCAGGTTGGTCATACAACAGACTTGTTACAATATTATAGGCTTGAAAGTATAAAGTTTGTAAGATTAAGGCCAACGCATCAAAAGTAGCCAGTGATTTGTAGTGCCTCAATTTTTGGCTGCCCATCATGGGATACCTGGAGGTTGCTTTCCCCCCCAACCCCTTGCCCCAGTGTGCTGAGTCTCTACAACTCCAAGTGAAATCAGTGGAAACTATAAGTGTTAAGCACTGCTGAATTTCAGCTCTTTGATGGCTAAATTAGACACCATAAAAATGTTTGTCTTCATTTGTATGGTACATATTTTGTACAGGTGCATATCTGGATGTAATTTTGCTCTATTCTGAGTCCTGTTTCTTAAAAGCTAACCATTCTAACTTATTAATGTACTATATAGGTGTGAAGGCATATACTGGTAATGTTATATGGTATACGTATATAAATACATATGTAAATGGTGAAATAAGACAAATACATTTTTAGACTTAAAATTGATTTGATTTTCCAGCTTCATTGTATCTTCAATACATGGTAAGGTGAGAGTAAGTGTATTATCTAGTGTAACTTAAATTTTCTAGTTTGCTTTCCTCTCATATTTGTGTGTTTTAACATAAGCTATAATGAATGATGGAGAGGAGACTTCCTGGTAATTATAGGGAATGACAGGAAAACTCCTCTTGATCACACATTGCTGCTATTAAATGTTAGTTATTGCATCCTTATTATTTATCCTAAGTAAGTAAAGAGTGCTCATCTTTTTTTCTGTATGGAAAGTGGAAAACCTAATTGCACTTTGCCAGGGATGCAGAATTCTAGTTACACTACTAGAAACAGCTATTTTTTCTAGTTCCAATAAGCTTATACCATTTAATTTATAAATATGATTAGAAGGCAGGAATATTGTTGCAGTCGTCTCTTCCCCACAGTCTAGGATACTTAAGGCAACTTTCAGATTAGGAAAAGCTCTAAATCAGTAACTCTCAACCTTTCCAGACTACTGTACCCCTTTCAGGAGTCTGATTTATCTTGTGTACCTCAAGTTTCACCTCACTTAAAAACTACTTGCTTACAAAATCAGACCTAAAAATACAAAAGTGTAACAGCACAATATTACTGAAAAATTGCTTACTTTCTCACATTTACCATATTATAAAATAAATTAATTTGAATATACATACTGCACTTACATTTCAGTGTACAGTATATAGAGTAATATGAACAAGTTGTATGAAATTTTAGTTTCTGCTGACTTTGCTAGTGCTTTTTATATAGCCTTGTAAAACTAGGCAAATATTATCTAGATGAGTTGATGTACCCCCTGGAAGACCTCTGCATACCCCAGGGGTACTCATACCCCTGGTTGAGAACCACTGCTCTAAATAAGTGTAACCGAAGTCTGAGTGAACTCTGCAGCCCTTTTTACGTGTACTTTTCATTGGGGACCAGCCTTTTCCTCAACTTATGTGACACTTTGCTCTGTGGCTGGTTCAGAAAGTTAGTCTTTCTTTTGCCTTCTGTGATGTACTGTTATGTTGCATTTGTCTACTAAGAGGTGTAAATAATCCATACACTGTAACTCTTCCCAAAACAAGTGCCAGCCTCTAGTCTTATGGCCTGTTCATGCTCCAAAAGAAGTCTGTTGCAGGGCTCTCATTGACTTCTGTGGGAGTAAGGTTTAGCCCTCTGTGAGAATCTCAGGGTTGTGGAATCTCTTCCAAGATGAGCCCAGGTTACAGAATTGAGCACACTTTCTGTCAAAGAAGGAGCAATCCAGTAGTTAAATTTTTTTATCCATTTGTTGCAAAAGTTGTGTTTTTTTTCCACCAGTATAAGTAAATTGACCATGATCCTGATTCTTCTTTCAAGAATAGTCCCAGCTACTCTCCTCAGTGAGGCTGAATTTTCTTGTTGCTTAAAGAGGACAAGGTTGACACTAAGGTTGTGGGCTTCATTCTGGCTTTTAGTAAATTCCTGTGTTTGCATAAGGTAAGGGCTTGTCTACGTGGAAAGTTAGTCCCCAGCAAGCCATGATGTGAATCTACATGCTGTCAGCTTGCCACACACTAACTCACCATGCGGACACTGCTACCACACAGTAAAAGTCCTGGAGTGTAGAATAGTACTTTGGCGCTTTCACTGCACTGCAGTAATGTCCATGTGGCGAGTTAATGCATGGCAAGCTCATGCCCTGTATATTCACATGCTAGCTTCCCAGGCACTAACTTGTCATGTGCACAAGCCCTAAGTTACTTTTTTGGTGAAAGAACACTGCCAACTATCCCTATAGTTGATAAATGTTTTTGTTTTCAATTTTGCATTACGGTCAAGCTCCAAGACAATATTTTTTCCTTTCAGTATTTGTAAAGTTCTTAGAAGATGAGACATGCTGTATAAGTGCTAAGTACTTTTGTTATTTAAGCGATAATGTTCAGAGTGGGCACTTGCAGGGACTTGAGGATCTGAAGAAAAGCTAAGGGGACTTAACATAGATGGTTATTAACTGCTGCTATGGATTGCTTTACCTGGGAGTGTAGGGGGGGTTTTGGGTTAAGTGTCACTATTGCAATACTTTGTGCTGAAAAGATCAGAGTAGAAATGCACTTCCATGGGACACAGCATGGTGTTTGACAAAAGTGATCAGACAACATGTACAAATAGGAAAGTAGCATTTTGTGCTCATGATTCCATTAAAAACACACACGCACACAGATTTTTATTACTTTTTGTATACAGACAACAAGAAACTTGTTCACCTGTTTACTTGGCAGCCCTGATGTATCAATGGTTAGAGTTTCCTAATTAACATGAATTCTCCATCCAAACAAAAATTATATTATCTGAACTTTCATTAATAGAGGTTATTTGACATTTGAGACAATATTAACCTGATTATAATTAAACTGTGTGGGTGAGAGTGAAGTGTGTATATGTGAGGGGTGAGATGGTGGTGGAGGAGAAAGAGAATCCAGTCATATACCATCTGGATGTCCTGATGCAGGGATCGACAACCTTCGGAATGCAGCCTGTCAGGGAAATCTGCAGGTGGGCCGGGACACTTTGTTTACCTGCAGCGTCTGCAGGTTCGGCCGATCACAGCTCCCACTGGCCGTGGTTCACCATTCCAGGCCAATGGGGGCTGCAGGAAGCGGTCGCCAGCATGTCACTTGGCCCATGCCGCTTCCCACACCCACCATTGGCCTGGCGTGGCGAACCACGGCCAGTGGGAGCTGCGATCGGCCGAACCTGCAGACGCTGCACGTAAACAAACTGTCCCAGCCCTCCAGTGGATTTCCTTGATGGGCTGCGTGCCAAACGTTGCCGATCCCTGTTCTAATGTATACATTCTCCTGTGTGTGTGAGATCACAAGTTCTTTGAGGTGGGGCTCTTTATTTTTGTAATTTGTACCATGCCAACCACATT
This sequence comes from Eretmochelys imbricata, assembly GCF_965152235.1. NCBI lineage: Eukaryota > Metazoa > Chordata > Testudines > Cheloniidae > Eretmochelys > Eretmochelys imbricata. The sequence continues at coordinate 102,947,928 of NC_135577.1, read as the reverse complement.
GTTTGTATAAATAAATAATTTTTAAAGAGGCATGTTTTATTTTTGGTGTAAAATATTTGGCAGTATCTCTGCAGGCGCAGAAAAATATCCTTTTAAAATGTATACATACTATGTATCTGCATTCTAAATACATTTTTTTCAATTACACTTTTTAGGAGCTGAAACAGAATTTAAGTCAAGAAATAGATGAACATCAGCATAAGCTTTCAGTGTTACAGGATGCACATCGACAGAAACTAGCAGAGATAAGTCGTCGGCACCGGGAGGAGTTAAGTGAATATGAGGAGCGAATTGAAGAACTTGAAAATCAGTTACAGCAAGGTATTTATTACCCTGCGATCATTCTATTTTATTGGGTGTTACCCTCAGCTTTTATATGGAATGAATTTTATTCAGAATATCAAATACACATACAAATGAACAGTATAATCGACATCCAGTAAATTCATATGGATTTAGCAAATCTTTAGTTTGGTTATATTTGACGTGAACACATTTAATTGCATTGTTAATGGCTGCTCTTCAGAAGAAAATGCACATGTAGACTTTCAGGTGTCCACCATACAGATTCTGGTCTAGATACTGAGAAACTCTTCAAGCCTGTTAAATTAATTTTTCAGAGCTAAGGGGTTACTACCTGTGGAAGGCTTCTCTCCTACTATTCCCAAACCACTAGAGTTGAAAACTGTCTGAGAAACAGATATATCTCTTCACTTGTATTCATTGTGTGATATTTTTTTAAACTCCTGGACAATAATTTGTCCCCTCATAATCTATTTACATCCATTTAGAGTGATGATATCCTCAGGCAGGTGGTATGCACTAAATCCATAAAACCAACACATGTTTGATTTCAATCCAATATTGATTTGGAAAGAGACTGCAGAATAGAGTGAAAACTTTTCAACACAAAAAATATTTCTGGAGGCAAGTAGTAGGTACTAAATGGGTCACTCACTGAATGATATGAAGTCAGATGTGATGGTGATGAGGGCTGTATAAGTTCCTGGTTGGATAGGTTTGTAGATAGAATACTTTCTAGCAAGAAGTGCCTTTATCTATTTTTCTTGTACTGGGATATCTTTGGATGCATAGAAGTGAAAGTTTTGTATGTCATATTAATTGGGTCTCTTTTTGAAGGGGGCCTCATTTACAAGTTCATTTCTAAACTTAATAAGTTTCGTTTGTAATTGATTCATCAAAGCTATGCCACCCAAAGAGCGTGTGTTACCCTTTGGGAAAGAGACATACTTCCAATGACCAATGTCCCTTCTCAGAATGAAGGAGAAACTCCATCACAGACCGTGTCTCCTCAGATATAGAGTAGGCAGAAGCCCCATGTAAGAACCTTTTTGAGGTCTCAACCAGAGGTGGTAGGGGATTGATTCATGGTGTCTTAATGCCTGTTAAAATTGTTCTGTCTTTTGACTTCTTTCAAGACAATCCTTTTAAAGAGTCTTTGGTGAAATCAAAGGCATGAGCCATGCATCTTTTGCATCATGACTTGGCTGTAAGACAAAATACTTCTCACACTTCTTAGCATGATATTACTTACCTATGACCATACCCTTGCTAAATTGCATTTTCACTCATCTGGGATCGTCTGGATGCCGATCCTAGAAATTCTTGTTTTCAGAGTCTGCGTAGTCATGAATGGACAAGCAACGTGTCTTCTTTTAACAGCTTCTGTCTAAAGTTTGGCTTTCTGCCTTCTTGAGCTCTGTAACTTGTATAAATGATTTGCATTATAAGTTACGCTGGCTATACGGAGGCTCCTAAAGTTTTAGGGACATTATATGTAGTACCTATAAAAACCCAGTTTCTCTTGAATATGACCTTTAGGTTTAAAGTCTGAGAGTTTTATTGCAGAATAATATATCTTCGCTTCTGTGCTTGGCAATTTACATTTTTAATTTAAACCTTTAAAGGAAAAGTAATGCTGTTTACTGTACATTGAATTATAAATATAAGGATTTATGTATAAAATGGCAAAACCAAATAAAATGAGAATTTGTGTTCATCTATAGAATATATGATTGTCATGAAAACATTCTTTAATTCTTGTAGGAACTTAAAATAAATCTAATATGTTTGTATTGATTACCAATTTCCAGCCACAATCCTGAGAATTTAAATATGGACTAAAATGAATACATGTGAAATATGCAAATTATTATAACCTGTGACAACAGTTCATTAACTGTTACATTAAAACAACAAACCACAAAACCTCATGTCCTTTGATCTGAGATGAACCTGGTAGGCTAACAGTATTTTGGTCAAATAGTTTTAGGAACGTATGAAGGACTGACTAGACAACTTTATTTTTGATACTCATGTTAAGTTTTTTGATTATTTTTCCCTTTTAGTCAGTTTTTTAACTATTGGTGATTAGAACCGTATCTGCCTCACTTCACGTGTTTCAAAATTTCCATTTTATAATTATCAGTATAAGGAGCTGTGAGGTGTATCTCTTCTAAAGCAAATCACATATTTTTATATACTTCAAACATTTGTTCTTCTAAATGTCTCTCTTGCTTTCTATAGATGAAGTGAGTGCCCCCATTTCACTAAAGTTATTGTTTAACATTGCCAACCTTTCAAGAATAAAAATTCTTAGTTGGTAGCTGTTCCAGGAGAAAATTCTATAATGCTGACTTTGAATTTAGACTCGTAACCAATCTCTTGTGCTTTTCAGGTGGTGCAGGCATTGAAATCAGTGATCATTCTAAAATTAGTGACCTGCAAAAGAACATTCAAATCCTACAATCTGAAAAACCAGAGGACACGCAGACTATGAAGGAACTGGAGGATAAAGTAAAAAATTTAAATCAGAAATTATCTTCTGTAGAAAATGAGAACAAAATCCTGCTGAACGAAAGAGAACTGGTAAAGGTGGAAAACAGCCAAATAACACAAGAATATGAAAGACTGAAATCTGAGGTTATTAAGCTTCAAAATTATGTTGCAGAACAGGAGACCATTCTGAAAGAAGAGGGGAAAAAACTCCCACTGATGACCTCATCAGAGGAAGAAGTGCTCAGACTACAACAAGCACTGTTGGGTATGAAGCAATTGAGATTTTCAGATCCTATCCAAAAGATTTTACACATTTAAAAATAGAGAGAAGCCATTTTAGGAAAAGTAGTATGAATAAATATGAGATTGTGATTACTATGAATAGAGCCATCTTAGAAAAGGGTTTACCCCTGAAATGATCAAGTAAAACAAGATCTGAAAGGACTACCTTGGCACTACTCTGATAGTGAGGTAGAAGTCTCTGGATAGCTTAGTGAAGATGCCTGCCTAGAACCTGGCTGAAAGACTAAACCTAGCTGTTTTGCTGAAAGACTAAAATAATAATGCCAGTTTTATGATGATGTTTTCTAAAATTGTTTGCATCACTCTAAAGATATAGCTAAGATTAAAACGTGTAGAGAGAGGCTGACAAATGTTAGAAATATGGCTGGTCTTAAAATGTTGTTGAAAATACTAAGATTAGTTACACTGGAAAGAAGAGAAGCTAAAGATGACAGCTGAACAATTTAAAATTATGGCATGACATATTAAAAAATGACCTTTCCTGTTTGCTTGGTTTGCCTTCCCTTATCAATCTGGACTTGATTTCTTTTACTATCCTGCTTCGGATCCATTTGCTGTCTTGCTCTGACACTTTGTCTTGTTTTACTTCTATTGCCCGCAGCAAATCCTGGGCTAGGTATGGAAAACTGTAGATATCTGAACACAGAGGCCCTCTGAATATGCATTTCCCCATCTGCAGTATTATTTGCTTTTTCCCACAGAACCCACAGATAGTTCTCTGCAGGTCCAGAGATCTTCTCACAGAGTGTGGGGGGGAGGGCTGCAGCTCCCCAAAGTAGATCTGCTCAAGAATTAATACTGTCTGAGCCCTATCCATTTTAGAGAAGCTACCATTCAGGGGCTTCCAGGGCATTCAGTCTGGGAAGTCCTGGCAACATGATGGTCCAGCCAGGGAGCCTCTGCAGTAGTTTCCCTGACTGCGGAGTCCAGAAGAGACTGAGGGGAACCTCATAATGCTTCTTGCCCCCTAAACTTTTTCTACATAGGGCTTTTTGGGGTTTCTTGTGAGGGAATTGCTTTCAAAACGAGACTGTTAGCCATGAGTTTCTCACAGTAATGACCACTTTTAAGTAACAGAAGCATATGCTTTTGCTTGTAGCCATTATAGAAACTCAGTAGTAAGAGTTACATTTAAATGAATATTTTTCCATTATAACAAATTGGTTTTTGGTGTTATAGGAGTGTAATTCACAAAAATAAAATGTTGTATTTGTGATTTATAGGCAGTGTCTGTGTTGTGGTAAAATATTTAGTTGTTTCATTTTGAATATTTTCTTTGGTGTTTTATAAAAGTCTTAAGTACTTAGTCATTCAGACCTAAATTTCAGTAACTACTGATGGACTGTGTCTGAACTTCACTTGTGTTCTAACATCTTGGCCTGAATCTAGCTGCGAAGAGATGAAAACTGGATCATACTGTTGTGTTTTTACATTATGGGTTTTTTCCCACTGATTGGAGCATGCTGATGGAATATAGCAGTTTACTGCTTGGAGACGTTAATTTGGTTTTAGTTACCTAAGATTTTTCTACTTAATCTGTATAGCAATTTAAATGACTTAATCTTCTGGTTGTCAACATAAATAATTTAATTTTGTTGCTGTTTTTACAGATGCAGAAAAAGAAATAATGAGACTTAATACCTTAAATCAGGTAAGCTGATTTCGAAATGATACCAATGCTGAAGTCATAATAGTAAGAACTAAGTGAATCATAGAATCATGCAAATGTAGGACTGGAAGGGACCTTGACAGGTCATCTAGTCCAGTCCCCTGCACTGCCATAGATCGAAGTATTATCTAGAACATCTCTGACAGGCGTTGTCTAACCTGTTGTTAAAAACCTCCAACGATGGAGATTCCACAGTCTCTCTAGGTAATTTGTTCCAGGCTTAGGTATCCTTACAGTTAGACATTAGGGAAAACTTCCTAACCTAAATCTCCCTTGCTGCAACTTAAGCCCATTACTTCTTGTCCTTTCCTCAGTGCCTAAGAGAACAATTTATCACCCTCCTCTTCATAACAACTTTTTATGTACTTGAAGTCTGTTATGTTTCCCCTCAGTCTTCTCTTCTCCAGACTAAACAAAGCCATTTTTTTTTTTTAATCTTTCCTTACAGGTCATGTTTCCTAGACCTTTAATCATTTTTGTTGCTCTCCTCTGGACTTTCTCCAATTTGTCCACCTCTTTCCCGAAGTATGGTGCCCAGAACTGGACACAATACTCCAGTTCAGACCTTCTCAGTGCTGAGCAGAGTGGAAGAATTGCTTTTCATCTTGCTTACAACTATTCTACTAATACAACCCAGAATGTTGTTCGCTTTTTTTGCAACAGTATTACATTGCTGACCCGTATTTCGTTTGTGGTCCACTATGACCCCCAGATCCTTTTCTGCAGTTCTTCTGAAGGTGGTCATTTCTCATTTTGTGGTTGTGCTGTTTGCATTTGTCCTCATTGAATTTCATCCTATTTAATTCAAATTATTTCTTCAGTATGTCAAGATCATTTTGAATTTAATCCTGTCCTCCAAATTGCTCACAACCCTCTCCAGCTTGATGTCGTGCGTAAACTTTTAGTGTATTCTCTGTGTCCATTATCCAAATCATTTATGAAGATATTGAATAGAAACGGACCCAGGACAGATTCCTGTGGGACCCCACTCATTATGCCCTTCCAGCTTGATAGTGAACCATTGATAATTAATCTAAGTACAGTTTTCCAGCCAATTGTGCACCCATCTTATAGTAGATTCGTGTAGGCTGTAGTTCTCTGAGAAGGTCATGTGAGACAGCATCAAAAGCCTTACTAAGAATCATGACACCTCCCTCCTCCCCCCCCACCCCGCCCCCCGGACTGGTGGCCTGAACCCGGGGCTGGCAGTGGGCTGAGCGGGTCCAGCAGACAGAACCCCAGCTGGCAGAGGGCCTGCAGACAGTACCCCAGGCCGGCAGCGGAGCCCCCAGGACTGATGGTCAGGACCTGGTCAGTGAGAGTGCCACTGAAAATCAGCTCGCATGCTGCCTTTGGCACGCGTGCCATAGGTTGCCTAGCCCTGCTTTAGAGATTTTTATTAAAATCAAGGAAAAAGTCCTAAAAGCTCCAAACCATAGAATCAGAAAGAAATAATATAGTTCTATGGGTACCTGTGGTATCATTCCTTACAAAAGTTACTCACACCCTTCCTTGGGGACCTGGTGATAGGAGACCAAGGATCAACCTTGTCTCTGGCATGCTAGATGAGTCCGATGGTTCAGGTTCCTCAATGCTGAGAAAGTGGATAGAAGGGTCAAATGTAGAGTAACTAAGCTATACTGCAAAAGCCAACGTGGTAGCTAAACAAAAGAGGAACTTAAAAGAACTAACTCCACTTAGTTATCCACTTAAAATGCTCTGGTTGACTAAATATAAAGCCTGTTTTTAAAACAGTGTTTAAAAACTTGAATAATAATATAAAATCCAATTTATGTCCAATATAAGGAAGAACTTCAGAAGAAACTGGCAAATTTACAACATAAAGATGAGGATATTACATCTGCATCTATTGAAGACCAGAACTTGGAATTAAATCAGTTAAGGCAGGAATTGGAAAGGAAAGAGCATGAACTCAAAGAAAGTATTATAGAAAGAGCAACACTAACAGCAGAATTAGAAGAATTGGACAAGCAGAATCAAGAAACTATGCAGGTAACAAATATTGCTGAGAATTAATGGACTTCTTTACTTTTTAGACATTCAGTGTGTAATGTTAATCTTTGCTCACAGATATCAGGACCTATTAGGTTCCTAATAATCTCTTCCTGCCATACTGGATAAGACCAGTGGTTTATTTAGTCCATCCTCCTTCCTGACAGTGGCTGATACCAGATGCTTCAAGGAAATGCAAGAAATCCTGTAGTGGACTGTCAGGGTTCCCTCCCCACTCTGAACTCTAGGGTACAGATGTGGGGACCCGCATGAAAGACCCCCTAAGTTTATTTCTACCAGCTTAGGGTAAAACTTCCCCAAGGCACAAATTCTTTGCCCTTGGAGGGTACACTGCCACCACCAAGTGATTTTAAAAAAGAATCAGGGAAAGGACCACTTGGAGTTCCTGTTCCCCCAAAATATCCCCCCAAGCCCTTACACCCCCTTTCCTGGGGAGGCTTGAGAATAATATCCTAACCAATTGGTTACAAAGTGATCACAGACCCAGACCCCTGGGTCTTAGGACAATAGAGAAAAATAGACAACAGTCAGGCTCTTAAAATAAACAGAACTTTATTAGAAAGAAAAAAAGTAAAAGAAGCACCTCTGTAAAATTAGAAGGGAAGCTAACCTCACAGGATAATCAGATTTAAAACACAGAGGATTTCCCTCTGGGCAAAAACTTTAAAGTTACAAAAAGAAAACCAGGAATACACCTTCCTCTCAGCACAGAGAAAATCACAAACCAAAACAAAAGTAAACTAACGCATTTCCTTGCTAGTACTTACTAATTCTAATGAAGTTGGATTACTTGCTTTCTTGATCTCTCCCCGGCGAGCACACGGAACAGACAGCCTCCCCTCAACCACCCCTCCCCCCCCATTTGAAAGTATCTTGTCCCCTTATTGGTCGTTTTGGTCAGGTGCCAGCCAGGTTACCTGAGCTTCTTAACCCTTTACAGGTAAAAGGATATTGTGCCTCTGTCCAAGAGGGATTTTATAGTACGCATATACAGGAAGGTTGTTACCCTTCCCTTTGTATTTATGACGGACAATTATGGAATAACATACCCGCTATCCACAATGGAAATTTCTTACTAATTTCCGTCAGGTAGTGGTTATCATGTGCCCTCTATCATGAGGGTTTATTCCCCTTTTTAGGAATGTTGCAGTACCCAAGGATATGTTTAGGTTTATATAATCCTAATAAAATCTTGACCTCCATAAATACTTGTGACAATGAGTTCATATGTTAACAATGTGTTATATAAAAAGTATTTCCTTTTATCAGCTTTACATTTTATTAGTTTGTAGTAGCATAACATCTTAATTTTTTTTTTAAAAAAATCAGATTTTGAGCAAAATATGTGAAACTTAGTGGTCACAGATTATTTTTAATCAAAATCAAATATTAATAGATTTATATTTGTCACTATTTTAACTGCTATTAAGATTTTAAAAATGTATTTGAAATACATTTGTTTCAGATTAACTACTTGACTTTTCAGAAGGAAAATGGCCAATACCACAATAATTAGGTCCCTACCAAATTCAAGGTCCATTTTGGTCAACTTCACGGTCATAGGATTTTAAAAATTATAAATTTCAGCTATTTAAATTTGAAATTTCATGGTGTTGTAATTGTAGGGGTCCTGACCCAAAAAGGAGTTTGTGGGGAAGGGAGGTCACAAGGTTATTGTAGGGGGAACCGCAGCCAATGGGAGCTTTGGGGGAGGTACCCGCAGGTGAGGGCAACATGTAGAGCCCTCTGCCCCCCTCCAGGGGCCACAAGGACATGGTACCGGTCACTTCCAGGAGCGTGGCTGGGCCAGGGGAGGCAGAGAGCCTGCCTTAGTCCGGCTGCATGCTGATGCCATCCCGGAGCCGCTCCAGGTAAGCAGCGCCAGGCCGGAGCCCACACCTCAAAAACTTCCTGCACCCCAAACCCCTGCCCTGAGCCCCTTGTGCACTCCAACCCCTGCCCTGAACCTCCCACCCCCTACCTTAAGCCCCCTCCGGCACCCCGCATCCCTGCTGCACACCAACCCCTTGCCCTGAGCTCCTTCCTGCACACCACACCCTGCCCCACCTCCCGCACCCCAACCTCCTGCCCCAGCCCTACATTCATGGCCCTGCATGCAATTTCCCCAGCCAGATGCGGCTCTCGGGCCAAAAAGTTTGCCCACCCCTGTGCTAGAGCCAAATATACTGATAAAATGACTTCTCTACTACTACTCGAGATTCCCCTGTTTATGCATCTCAGGATTGCATTAGATCTTTTGACCTCAGCATCTCACTGGGAGCTCACGTTTAGCTGAATATCCACCACAACTTCCAAATCTTTGTCAGGGTCACTGCTTCCAGGATAGAGTCCTCTGTTCTGTAAAATATGGCCTACATTCTTTATTCCTCTTCATTATTTACCACTTCTCCAATTTTTGTCATCTGCAAACGTTATCAGTGATGATTTTATGTTTTCTTCCAGGTCATTTGATAAACATGTTAAATAGCATAGGGCCAAGATAACAACCCCAGAGGAACCTCACTGGGAACAGACCTCTTTGATGACTATTCCCTGTTTACAGTTCCATTTTGAGACCCATCAGTTAGCAGTTTTTAAACCATTTAATCAGTGCCATGTTAATTTGATATTCTAGTTTTTTAATCGGAATGTTGTGTGGTGCCAAGTCAAGGGCCTGACAGAAGTCGAAGTATATTACATCAGCACTATTATATTTATCAAACAAATTTGTAATCTCTGTAAAAGGGTGAGCTGAATCAGGAGCTGACTCAGCATCCGGTCTCTCAAATCCCCACCAATATAGATTGATTGAGAAGGGTCAATCAGCTGAGTAGAGCTACAGCTGAAGGGCTAATTAGAGGGGGATGCAACCCTAGTATCTGGGAGCCTATAATTGGAGAGGAAGGAAGCCATGGAAGGGGGAGCTGAGAACCAGAAGAAAAGCACAGCTGGGCCGGGTTGACTGCTGCCAGCTCTATTCCCTTCTCCAGAAGCAAGTGGTGGAGCTGGCCTAGGGCTTGTAAATTATAAGGTAGAGGCTGCTGTAACAACAAAATAAAATATGATGGTGGTAAAGGAGACATGAAGTGGTTTGGGCTTTACTTAAGGCCTGAAAGGACTCACAGGGGATCCCCCCATAACAATTTCATCAAGAACAGATATCAAGTTTGTTTGACAGGATCTGTTTTCTATAAACCCATGTTGATTTGCCTAAATTACATTGCCTTTCTTTAGTTCTTTATTAATTGCATCCCAAATGAGCCATTATATTCTCTTCCCAGAATTGATGTCAGGCTGACAGGCCTATAATTAACTGCGTATCTCATTTACCCTTTTTAAAAATTGGCACATTAGCTTTCAGTCTTCCGGAACTTCCCCAGTATTCCAAGACCAATTGAAAAGCAACATTAATGGTCCAGCGAGCTCAGCGGCCAGTTCTTTTATAACTCTTGAGTACAGGGTGGCTGGACCTGCTTATTTTAAGATGTCTAACTTTAGTAGCTACTGTTTAACGTTCTCCAGAGATCTGAGTGGAATGGAAAGTGTGTTCTCACCATATGATGAGACTATATAATCTGTTTTTTCCCCAAATATAGAACAGTTATATTTATTGAACACTTCTGCCTTTTCTGCATTATTATTGATAATTCTACCATTTCCATCTAGTAATGGGCCAATACCATTGTCAGGATTCTTTTTGTTCCTAATATATTTTAAAAACTCCATCTTATTATCCTTAATTCTCGGGGCCATAGATTTCTGCTTCTGTCCATGGGCTTCCCTTATCAATTTTCTACAGTTCCTAACTCTGATTTATATTCATTAGTATCAACTTTCCCTTTCTTCCATTTGTCACGTATTTTTTACAGCACAGCCTTCTTCCTTGATTGTGAGATTGTGCCTTTTGGGACATCTAGTAAGGTGTTGTTAAAGGATTCCCAAGCATCATTCACATTTTTCTGATTAAATTCTTTCTCCTGTCTGTGATCATTGCACACACCAGCGACTCCTTGCATTCACTCCAACAAGCCTCTTGTGTGCCACCCTTCTATTCCCCTTTTACTTCAGTGACTCACTGCACACACACAGCCCAGTACCAGAGGATCTTTGCTTTCTGCCCTCCATTCTCACCTCCACCAAGTGTTCTGTGTAACTCCCCATTCCAGGGGCTCTGTGTGCTGTCTCATTACCTCTTCCCCCATACCAGGGTCCCTCAATCTCCCTCCCATGCAAGAGGCTATGTGCACCACTGGACCTTCCTTCCAAACTGTACCAAGGTTCCCCATTCTCTTCCCCCCCCCATTAGGGGTTCTTTGTGACCCCTCCATTTCCCCTCATGCCAAGAGCTGTGTGTGGCCCCAAATTAGGGTCTTCCCTTTACCCCCTCAGTCAGGGATCTATGTGCTCCCCATTTCTCCCTCCTTCCCATGCCAGGGCTTCTGTATGCCCCCATTTCCAGGTCCCCCTTTTTCTGCTGCCAGAGATTGTGCCTGCCCCTATTTCTTCATGCCCCTGTACCAGGATCCATCATTCTCCTTCTCCGTCTGTGTGCACCTCCATTCCCCACCACCATTCTTAGTCTTCTTTCCCTTTCAGTGTGTCAGCAGCGTTGGGGGGATTGGCAGAACTCAGATGAGGGGGTTTGTTATGCTAGAATATGTTAATGGGTGTGATAAATAAATTCTTCAATTTATAGACAATTACAAGGGTGGTTGGAGGTGTTAGCTCTGCAAGCCAGATGCTTAATGTGTCCCCCATTTTCCCCTGAAGGTTTTCATATTTTTCACCAAAATGTTTAGTGTTCTGTCCATTAATGCTTAGAATATTCCCTTAATTTTTGGAATTGATTGGATGCAATGGTCAGAAGTTATTGCATTACACCAAAACAAAGAAATGGCTCAAGCTTGACCAATAATACATCTGCACAAGGAGGCTGAATTAAGGTTGAATGGGCAACCTTATTCAAGCACTTTATAGGCTTTTTACTTTGCTACCTCAGTGTTTTCTTAATTTTTAAATTAATTTAAATTTAAATTCTACATATATTTTTTTAAATGTAATTTCTTATGTTTTTAAAAAGCTTGAATTTTTTTTTTTCAGTTATATGGAACCATGTTGGCCCCCGTGTGGGTTATCTGTAGGATTGGGATCTTTAGATCCATAGCATAGACCTCTGCCATGGATCTTTAGATTTGTTACATAGACTTCTCCCACATGACCTAACAGAGTAACTGGTAGCAATGGAACGCTGTCACCTTCCTTGTGGACCTGCTGTTAGATGAGGAGTGAAGACATGCAGTCAGGTGGATTTCACTGCTGTTTGCTAAACAGCAAAAGAATATTGAGGCTCAAGAATAATGGTTTAAATTCTAGGTCCTGTTGGGGAGTGTGTCCCAGCGGTTATAGACCCTTCTGCCCCTGTCTTTCTGCTCCTATTCCTGCCTTACCCTCACCCTTATTCTTCATTTGAGTCAAGTAGCTTCTTTCTCTTCTACTTTGCCTGCATGTCCGCAGAGAGAGCATCAAGAGTTGCTCTCAGTTCCTGTCCTTGTTACTACAACAGCTCCTGGCAGGCAGGAGGAGCAATTGCAGTGAAGGTCCTGTTCAGTCCCTGAAGATGGTGCATGCTCCAGCACGCTGTGGGAATGGCTCATGTGCAGTCTAGTCAGCACATAAGCACTTTGAGGAGTGGAGCATGCTCAGTGCAAATGAAATCTTCAGAGAATTAAGCTGAAAAACTGTAGTGTGTCTCTACTGAGCATGTGCAAACAGACTTTTTTCCCCAAAGGATTAGAACTTTGCCAAATTTGGATGAATTTTCTCAGGGACAACAAAAGCACATCACTAGTGTTAGTGGGAGAGACTCCTCCTCCTCCTCCCCCTCCCCCCCCACCCGTCCCATTCCCCCACTACAAAATTTCAAGTCCCTGCTCCAACGTATGGAGGTGCTAGAGATGCTAATTGAAACTATTGGAAGGAGTTTTTTAATGCGGGCAAAAGTGTGTGTTTCACTAATCTCATTCTCAAAAATGGCTGAAGCATTTTAATTGGAACTGTCCCCAAAACATCAGCCTTGGGCACTTGGCATGGGAAATTTCAGCCTAAATGGTTGGTTTGGCAAAATTAATTGAAAACAAAGTCTTACCATGGAAGGTGTCGGGCAACTTAACGGTGTGCATCACTGTGCGGCCTATAATAAATGAGCTGTCTGTCAAATTTTCAATTGTGTTGTTACTGCTGTGTTAAGAATTTTAAAGTTCCAAATGTTCATTTGACCTAGTTGAAAAAAGTTTTTCTTTGTCTTAACCAAATCTTATATACACCTGGGGTTTCTTTGATGTTAAGACTTCATGGCTTAAGCTATCTTGTAGACCAAAATGTGTTCTCTTTTAAATGTAATATGCTATTTCCTTCCAGAACATCACTTGAAGTCCAGTGGTTTGATAGAATTATTACGGTATATCTGAAAACCTTATGCAGTCTGCTTTTGGGAAGCACTGACCCCTCTTAGGGGCACTCAAGCAAGTCCATAAAAGGACAGTATGTTTTGTTAATTATTGGATTTTTTTAACATAAAAGTGTTCTGAAACAGAGCTGTCTATTGAAAAGTGAATATTCAATAAATTTGTCGTTGCTGTTGTGTGCTAATGTCATTGTGTTTTGACCATGATTTTAAAATACAGTAGTTTTAAATGTTCCATATTTTCCATAGGCTTTTGAAATGGAAGAAATATTCCTATAGTTTCTAATAACATGATTAACCTCTGTTTGAGTCCCAAATATTCTGATATGGTCTATATTAGGCAGGCATGCTATATCAATTTATCAAGTTTTGTGCAATTCAAATATAAACACTTCTTGCATGTGTTACAGACTGTATGTTAATTCATATTTATGTATTCGTGTGAATGAACATTAATCACATTTACTTACTTGTGACTTGATTTAATGCCTCACTAGTTTTAAATAATAGCTCAAAATATTAGTTCACAGCTAAAATGGATGTTTATTTATGCCAATTTAATTATCCTGAGAAATCCTGGACATTTTTGACTTTTACATTTAACTTATTGTTTTGGAGAGTGATTCTGTAGGTTTGATGGAATATATTTTTAATAATTTGAAAATGACTGCTCAGTCAACTCCTTAAAAAAAAAAAAAATCCTTTACATTCTTTTGTTATCCAGATGATTAAATGAATGAAAGCTCTGTTTTTATCCTGATGAATGCTTGTTTCTGTTTGTTTTAGCATATGATTACCCTGAAAGAGCAGCTATCAAAACAGCATACAGAACCTGATAGTACCATCAACCAGCTGAAACTTGACATAAATTTTGAAAGAAGGAAAGTGTCTGAAGTAGAAGTTGAGAAGATGGAAATGAGTAAGGAACTAGAAACCCAGAAATTAAAAATGAACCACTGTACATTTGCACTTAATGATTTGCATATGAGTAATCAGCAGCTTCAGCATAACATTAAGGATTTACAAGAACAACTAAAGAAATCCCAAGATTGTAACTTGAATAATAAAAAGGAAATTGCAGAATTGAAGCAAAGTCTGAAACAAAAAGAGGAGGAACTTTCTGTTTCCCAGAACGAGTTAACAAAGATAATGAATCAAGAATCTAACAGTAACTATCAAGATCTTTCACTTAAAGAAAGAGAAGCAGAAATTGCAAAACTAAATGAACATATTTCAGAAAATAAACAACTAAATCAAAATTTGGAGAAATCAGTTTGTGATCTTAAAATAGAAAATGGAAAGCTGCTGACAGTCTGTGAAGAACTAAAACAGCAGTTGCATGAAGCCTTTGCTGAGAAAAATAAGGTTTCCCTGGAAAAAGATACTATGTTGGAGGCTTTGAAAATGGAAAAAGGACAGTTGGAAACTGAATTAAGCCAGACCAAAACGCAGCTGTTGGAACAAGCAAAAAAATATGAACAAACCACTGAGGACCTGTCAAATGCACGTAACATGAACACCACTGCATTACAGCTTGAACATGAGTGTCTAGTGAAATGCAATCAAGAAAGGGACTTTGAGATAGCAGAACTCAAAAGGAACATTGAGCAGATGGAAGCGGACCATGAAGAAACTAAAGAGATGTTGACAACTAGCTTAGGAGGACAAAAGCAGTTGACAGAACTCATAAAAGAGAAAGAGGTGTTTGTTGAAAAATTTAAAAATAGAGCTCTAGAGTTGCAACAGGAACTTGAGGAATATGTTAAGGATTCCAAAAAGCATGAGATTTTAAGACAAAATTTAGAAGAAAAGGACAAAAGTCTTGCAGCCATGAAAGAAGAAAACAATCATCTGAAAGAAGAGATTGAAAGACTAAAGGACCAGCAAAGCAGATCTCCACCTGTGGCTGAGCCTAAAACACTAGATATTATTACTGAACTTGAAACTGAGATAACACAGTTACACGTAATAAAGAATAATCTTGAAGAGGAAATAAAACTTCACAAAAAAACAATTGAAGATCAGAGTCAGAAGACTGTGCAACTTCAACAGTCTTTGCAGGAGCATAAAAGGGAAATAGGTGAGTCTAAATTTCAGTATGAGCAAATGAATGTCACACATGAAAAGCTTTTCTTGGAGAAAGATGAGGAAATTAAAAGTTTGCAGAGGACAATTGAACAAATAAAAACTCAGTTGCACAATGAGAGGCACGTCTTTCAGACAGACTCCTCTGATCTCTTTCAAGAAACCAAAGCCCAGTCGCTGAATGGAGAAAATGGTAATGAAAAACACGACTTGTCTAAGTCTGAAATTGAAAGACTAGTAAAAGGTATCAAAGAGAGAGAGAGGGAGATTAAGCTTCTGAATGAAAAGAATGTCTTTTTAACTCAACAAATTGATCACTTGTCTAAAGATCAAGTTGGTAAACTCACTCAGATCATCCAAGAGAAAGACTTAGAGATACAAGCTCTCCATGCAAGTATTTCCTCTTCATCATATAGACAGGATGTTCTGTACCTTCAACAGCAACTTCAAGCCTATGCCATGGAAAGAGAACAGGTGCTGGCAGTTTTGAGTGAAAAAACTAGAGAAAACAGTCAGTTAAAAACAGAGTACCATAAAATCATGGATATGGTAGCAACTAAGGAAGCAGCTCTGATGAAGTTACAAGAAGAGAACCAAAAATTATCTAATCGGTTTGAAAGTAACAGCCAAGATATGTTTAGAGAGACTGTTCAGAATTTGTCCCGTATCATTCGAGAGAAAGATATTGAAATAGATGCCTTGAGTCAAAAATGCCAAACCTTATTGACTGTCCTACAGACATCCAACATAGGTACTGACAGTGGGTCAGGAGGTGTTAACAGTAATCAGTTTGAGGAGCTTTTACAAGAGCGTGATAAATTAAAGCAACAAGTAAAGAAGATGGAAGAGTGGAAGCAACAAGTAATGACTACAGTCCAGAACATGCAGCATGAGTCAGCTCATCTCCAGGAGGAGCTACACAAGCTTCAGGCACAAATTTCAGTTGACAGTGATAACAATTCTAAATTACAGATGGATTATAATGGCTTGATCCAGAGTTATGAGCAGAATGAGAAAAAAATGAAAAGTTTTAGTCAGGAGTTAGCACAAGTTCAGCATAGAATAGGACAGCTTCATAATACCAAGGATCTTCTTCTGGGAAAACTTGATATGGTAGCACCACCGCTGCTGATGGCTTCTTCAGTTTCACAAGCATCAGATATTCCAAGCAGTACTCCTCCTGAAATAGTCAGTGATGCGTCCAAACTCCTTCAACAGGAATTGGAGCAGCTTAAAAATATGCTACAAGAAAAAGATGTGACTATCAGAACTCTTAAGGAAAATAATCAAAGATTGTCTGATTCTATGGCTGCAACATCGGAGTTAGAAAGAAAGGGACAAAAGGACACTGATCCAGAGATGAAGCAGATAAAGGGAAAATGTGATGTTTTCCAGAAGTCACTTAGGGAAAAAGACCTCTTG
Source organism: Eretmochelys imbricata (assembly GCF_965152235.1). Lineage (NCBI taxonomy): Eukaryota > Metazoa > Chordata > Testudines > Cheloniidae > Eretmochelys > Eretmochelys imbricata. The sequence continues at coordinate 102,931,153 of NC_135577.1, read as the reverse complement.
ATTAAATCTAAAAGTGATCAGTTACTTTCTGTAAGTGAAAATCTCAGTAACAAAGAAAATGAAAATGAGCTTTTAAAACAAGCTGTCACTAATCTTAAAGAAAGAAATCTAATTTTAGAAATGGACATCTGTAAGCTGAAAGAAGAAAATGAAGAAATAGTAGCAAGGTGCAGGGAGAAAGAAACCGAATTCCGGGCATTACAAGAGACTAACATGCAGTTTTCAATGATGCTGAAAGAAAGAGAATTTGAATCCCACTCAATGAAAGAAAAAGCTCTTGCCTTTGAAAAACTATTGAAGGAAAAAGAACAGGTATGTGAGGAATTTTTATTTGTTCTATTAGTTATAAATATTTAAGGGAGAAAGTACAAACTTTTAAAATCATACATGTGATGGAATTCTCACAAATATAATCTGAAGGTATTTGCCTGAAAGCAGCTTCTCATTTACTGAATGAAACTTTGCAGAAGTGAATGAATTTCAAAGTTTTGAGTGATCTTACTGCAAGATTCTGTTCTGTTCAGGATCTCTTAGAAACCTATATTTGTCTTCAAAGGTTATAAGTATTACTGTTAATAAGAGTAATGTTTAAATAAACCACTGCAAAGTGACCTGACATAGTTTAGTTACGATAATATATTTGGCATCAGTTAGAGCATTTTGTATCTACCAAATAGAATGTAGAGCACCATTTCTCTGAAAAAGAACATTTTCATAGATTTTAAAAATGTATTTGAATTTCATAAAAAGTAATTTAATCTTTATGGCATAGTGTTAATGGCAGTTAAAATTTTGTGTGTGTGTGTGTGTGTGTTTTTTTTAATCCATGACATCTTCAGATACCTGTGAAGTACTCTGCCAGTCCAAGTTTCTTACTCTGTACTATTGTAACTAAATACTATGAAATTGCAATGATAAGGCACTTCAGTGATTTTAAAATAGATTGGTTATGTAAAAATTATAAAATGTCATTGTGGGGTTTCATGTTTACTCTTGATCACTTCCATATCAAATACAGTTACAAATAAAAAAATGTGTTTTTTTTTTTTAAAGGCCAGCCCTGCAAACTCAGCCTGGGCTCTTACGAGTCAAACTTGTTTCTTTCCATTTCTTGCATAATCCTCAGTAATAAAAGTCATGCAGACTAAATTAGGCCTCTTGGTGTCACCAGTGCAACCCAAATGTTTTCAATGGGGTTTCACAAATATAACTGACGGGAACTTAGGAAACAACTTGTTTGATGTTGCACGAGATAGTATAGCTCTCTCTTAGCTATGTTGGATGTGCAGAGCTAATAAGAGTAGTAACTAAATAAAAAGAAGTTTCTAGTGTTTCTATTAAAGTCAACTGATATGATTTTGAATACATGCAGAGAGCAGATCTCTGTAGATGGAAGATTCCATTTTTTACATAATCATTTTATTTTTATTACTGAAAGTTCATAGTGTGCCTAAAAACATTAGTAGCCACTATTTGTTTTTTTATTTCATTTCTACTCATCTGACTTTATACCTTTTGGAATGTGTTTATTTTTATATAGCTATCATAAACAAATAACATAAATAATAACATAAACCACATGCCTAAAGAAGATTCGAATCACATTACTTAGAAATAGCTATCTTAACAGGAAGTATAGCTTCAGAAATTGTGTTTAGGGGAATTGCAATTTTGAAGTACACATGTCTGAAATGGAAGGGTGCTAGATATCTATTTTACTGCAGTTAGTGAATACATTGTATTTGTGTAGGATGACTTTAGAAACCATTTTTAATCTATCAGACAATATGTCAATAAAATCATTGCAAAACAGACAACTGTTTCTTTAAAGGATCTTCTGTGCAGTAAGCACTCTCTTCTTCCATATATGTCTGTCTATTTCATCTATTTTTGGAGTGCAGGTTCTTTGGGACAGAAACTGTGCCTCCTTTTATACAATGTCTAGCATGTTTGTGCAGAAATGCCTAATAAATAGTAATAATAGACTTGTTTAAGCATATATTCCTCCAAGTTTTTATACATTTCCAACCTTTCTTTAATTGTATGTCCTTCTTCCAAAGGGCAAGATGGGGGAGTTGAATCATCTGTTAAATGAAGTTAAGTCAATGCAAGAAAAAGCTGTTGCTTTTCAGCAAGAAAGAGACCAAGTCATGTTAGCACTCAAACAGAAACAAATGGAAAGCAGTGCCCTACAGAATGAGGTATGACATTAAACAAGACTAAAGCACAAAAAGGGTGAGTGAATAAGAAAAATCAGAGAATTTACCTTGCCTTAAGAATGATCTTCGATAAGTACCAAAAAAGGCATCTAAAATGTATATCTATGCAATATAATTAGGGCTGTCCATTAATTGAACTTAACTCAAGTGATTAACACAAAATCCCAGTTGGGGATTGGTCCTGCTTTGACCAGGGGATTGGACTAGATGACCTCCTAAGGTCCCTTCCAACCCTGATATTCTATGTTTCTATGAAAACAAATTAACTAAATTTTAAAAAGTCGTGATTAAGAGCCGTATTAATCATACTGTTAAACAATAATAGAATACCAATTTAAATTCATTATAAATATTTTGGAAGTATTTCAACATTTTCAAATACACTGATTTCAATTACAACACAGAATACAAAGTGTACAGTGCTCACTTTATATTAATATTTTTGATTACAAATATTTGCTCTCTTAAAAAAAACCCCAAAAGATAGTATTTTTCAGTTTACCTCATTCAGGTACTGTAGGGCAATCTCTTTATCGTGAAAGTGCAACGTACAAATGTAGAATTTTTTTTAAGTAACTGCACTCAAAAACAAAACAATGTAAAACTTTAGAGCCTACAAGTCCACTCAGTCCTCCTACTTGTTCAGCTAATTGCTAAGGCAGACAAGTTTGTTTACATTACAGGAGATAATTCTGCCTGCTTCTTACTTACAGTGTCACCTGAAAATGAGAACAGACGTTCGCATGGCACTGTTTTAGCCGACTTGCAAAGTATTTATGTGCCAGATATGCTAAACATTTGTGTTCCCCTTCGTGTTTCAATCATCACTCCAGAGGCCCTGCTTTCATGCTGATAACGCTTATTGAAAAAAGAATGCGTTCGTTAAATTTATGACTGAACACCTTGGGGGAGAATTTTGTCTCCTGCTCTGTGGTATCGCATTCCACCATATATTTCACATTCTGGCAGTTTTGGATGATGACCCAACATATGTTGTTCGATTTTAAGAACACTTTCACTGCAGACTTGACAAAATGCAAAGAAAATACCAATATGAGATTTCTAAAGATAGCTACAGCACTTGACCCAAAGTTTAAGAATCTGAAGTGCCTTCCAAAATCTGAAAGGGACAAGGTGGGGAACATGCTGCCAGAAGTCTTAAAAGAGCAATGCTCTGATGTGGAAACTACAGAACCCGAATCACCAAAAATGAAAATCGGCCTTCTGTGGTGGCGTCTGACTCTGATGATGAAAACGAAGGTGCATTGGTCCGCACTGCTTTGGCTCGTTATGAAGCAGAACCGCCTGTTCTCACTTTCGGGTGACATTATAAATAAGAAGCGGGCAGCATTATCTCCCATAAATGTAAACAAACTTGTTCGTCTTAGCAATTGGCTGAACAAAAAGTAGGACTGAGTGGACTTGTAGGCTCTAAAGATTTATATTGTTTTGTTTTTGAGTGCAGTTACATAAAAAAAAAATTCTACATGTGTACATTGCACTTTCACAATAAGAGATTGCACTACAGGTGAATTGAAAAATACTATTTTTTTTTTCACAATGCAGATATTTATAATAAAAAATAATATAAAGTGAGCACTGTACAGTTTGTATTCTGTATTGTAATTGAAATCACTATATTTGAAAATGTAGAAAAACATCCAAACATATTTATAATTTAAATGGGTGTTCTGTTGTTTAACAGTGTGATCAAAACTGCGACTAATCATGACTATTTTTTTATCTCACTGTTAATTGCGATTATTTTTTAATCCTTTGACAGCCCTAAATGTAAATCAAAGGAAATAATTTGATTTGCTTATGGTATCATGCGCAAAGAAGTATGAGTCATTGAACGTAAAATATATTTACCCAGGTGCAGCATTTACGTGATAAGGAGCAGCGTCTAAACCAGGAACTGGAGAGGTTGCGCAATCACCTCTTAGAAATGGAGGACTCCTATACACAGGAAGCTTTAGCTGCGGAGGACCGAGAGACCAAGCTAAGAAAGAAGGTCATGGTTTTGGAGGAAAAACTAGTATCCTCTTCTACTGCAGTGGAACATGCCAGGTAATATTTGCCTCCATCCAGCATTAGCATTTCATTGAGTAGTTGTAGTATTCTAGAGTGATGGTGATGTGATTTTTTTATTAGCTTTAAAGAGTGTAGATGTGCTAAGCACTTAGTAAAATCAAGACATGGAATATTGATATTCTTCAAGTGCTTGTTCACGTCCATTCCAATCAGGTGTATGCGCGCTGCGTACATGACAGCTGGAAGATTTTTTTCCCTAGCAGCATCTGTAGGGTTGGCCTGGGCCCTGCCGACTCACCACCCCCCCAGTTCCTTCTTCCTGCCAGTGACGGCTAGCTTCTGCAAGCGCCTTTAGCAGTGTCCCATTGTATTTTGCTTATAGTTAATAGTTTTCGTCTTAAGTTAGTAGTAGTAGCTGCAGCAGCAGCAGCGTTAATAGGTTAAGTTTTCATTGTGGGGCCTCTCTGCCCCCCATCCCCACTTCTCCCCTGCCACTGGGGCATGCCTTGGTTGCCGGGGGTTCAAACTCTGTTAAGTTTGCGGAAAGTTGATGCGAAAAAGTGACCCACACGCTTCTTGTTTGAAGTGCCTTGGCGAGAGTCACCAAAAAGACAAGTGCCGCATTTGTAAAGGGTTTCAGCTGAGGACCCTTAAGGATTGCAAGCAGAGACTCAGACTTATTCTCATGGAGGCAGCCCTCCGCCTGCAATCCAACCCTGGGTTGGCGGAGCCCATGCCAAGCACCGCTGCCTCCGTGTGCAGCGCAACAGCGCCGATGGCGCATGAGTCAGTTCCTAGAAAGGAGACTAAGGACTCCCAGCACTGACACGTCACTGAACATAAGACTTCTGGTACGTGCTGATCTGTATCCCCGGTGCCCCAGAAGACAGAGGCAGGAGGGAGGGCTCTCTTCCCCTCCTAAGCCTAAAGAGACAGCAGCAGGGAGACCTCAGCCCACCCAGCCTACTTCGGGCCTGGCAGCTCCCAAGGGCTCGTCAATTCCTGCACCAAAAGGGGTCCAGTCAAGTCCATCCCACTACCGCTCTCCAGACCGTCATGGCCGGGACATTCAACTCCCCTCCACTCCGGAGACTTTTGATCTGGCACAGGACCTTATTCGCCTGATGGCTCCGTCTTCTCCAAGGAGGGACAAGGCACCGCTGGTAGCCAGTCCGCCTATTCCATCTAGGGGAAAGCCAGCGATGATGTCACGCCGCTCCCCATCTCTGGTACGCCTTCCCTGGCACTGGCCGCCCACATGGGGGAACCGTATCAGTCCCCAGAGGCTCAGCACTGCTCTTCAGCATTACTCAGTACCGCTCCTCCATGGTCGTCTTTTTTGGAGACCTCGGAGTCCAAGGTGGAATCCTATCGTTCGGATAGGTCCAGCGGCAGGAGGTCTAGATCTAGGCAACACCGCCAGCCTCCTCAGTCACCATGGCCACCTCTACGGAAACCACCAACTCAGTGGCCCTTTTGAACTCCCTGGGCTTACCGTCAGGCCCAGGGTCAGAACCAGGCGTCAAAATCCAGATCAGTGTTGATCGTGTCAGCATCCATTGCCCCTCTCCAGCAACTGGCACGAGGTCCATCTCCGGCGACGACTCCTGCGCCACCGTCTGCCACTTTGAGCTAGTCACCAGCAGCCTTGGCACGCCAGCCCCACAAATACCGCGACCCTCTTGGCACCGCGAGCGATGACCAGGGCCATGGGCTGTGTTTTCGTCCTCCCCAGATGAGGCTATTGTGGGCATGTCAATGGCCCCAGCCTTGGAGGATAGTAGGGTCCTGCCACAGTTGTTGCGCAGGGCGGCCCAGAGCCTGGGGATCCAGGCAGAGGAAGTGGTAGAGGATTCCGATCCCATGGTGGACAGCCTCACCCCCTCTGGACCTTTGCGTATCGTGCTGCCACTTATTAAAACTATAAGTGAACCCATGAAAACTTTGTGGCAGACCCCGGCCTCCTTGCCCCCGACACCAGGGAGGAATGAAAGATGCTATTTTGTTCTCTCAAAGAGGTACAAGTACTTGCATGCTCACCCTCCACCCGATTTTCTGGTGGTGGATGCTGTGAACCAAAGAGTGCCAGGGTTCCAGGGGCCCTCTCCTAAAAACCGGGAGGCCAAAAAGCTTGACTTATTCAAGTATACTCCCACTGGTAGTTTGCAGCTCCTGATTGAAAACCAACAGGCCATCATTCGTAGATATTCCTTTAATACCTGTGAAGTGATGGCCAAGTTTGCCAAGCTGTTACCACCAGACTTCCGATCTGAATTTAATGCCTTGATGGACGAAGGCAAACTCATTTCTAGGGCCTCCTTGCAGGCGGCTCTTTATGGCGCGGATGCAGCCGCCTGTACAATGGCTCCACGCCTCTGGACTACCTCACAAAGTCCAACAGACCATCTAGACTACCCTTTTGAAGGTCAGGCATTGTTTTCTGAAAAGACAGAAGACTGGACAGTTTAAAAGACTCAAGGGCTACCATCAAGTCCCTGGGTATACACAACATAGGCATTTCAGGCCACAACCTCCTCTGCGGTTTTACTAGCAAAACCAACAAGACTGTTCCTGGAGGAGGAATAGGAGTGGCAGGAAGAGGCCGCACCCGTCCTCAGGCCAGGGCTCTGGCCAGACCAAGCCTTCTGTGGGCCAGAAACAAGCCTTCTGAAGGCACACAAGAGGACGGCATAACAGATCAAGAGCTGGATCTACCCCGCCTTACCTTTTCATCCCAACTATCCCCTTTCTACCGTGCATGGTCCCATATCACTTTGGACCGCTGGGTGCTCTGCACAATAGAGAGGGGATACTCCATCCAATTCTGTGCCCTCCCGCCCTTCCACCCCCTCTTCCCTGTCCTCCTTCAGGGACCGCTCTCACGAGCAGCTCCTTTTGGTAGGGGCAGTGGAAGAGGTTCCTCGGGCTCAGAAGGGCAAGGGCTTCTATTCCCGGTATTTCCTAATGCCGAAAGCCAAAGGAGGGCTCAGGCCCATCTTAGATCTGTGAGAACTCAACAAGTTCATGAAGAAACTTAAATTCCGCATGGTCTCTTTGGCCTCCATCATCCCTTCACTGGATCCAGGAGACTGGTATGCCGCCTTTGACTTAAAGGACACCTACTTTTACATAGCGAAAACTCCGTCCTGCAGAAAATACCTCGGGTTTGTGGTGAACACCACCCACTACCAGTTCACAGTCCTCCTGTTCGGCCTGTCAGCGGCACCTCTCATATTCACCAAGTGCTTGGCAGTTGTGGCTGTGTTCCTGCGCAGGCGACGGGTACAGGTGTTCCCATACCTCGACGACTGGCTAATCAAGGGCTCAAGTAGAGATGCAAGTTGCCTTTGTAAGAGCATCTTCTGATGAACTCGGCCTGCTACTGAATGAGGGGGAATCAAAGCTGTCCCCGGTTCAGAGGATAGAATTTGTTGGGGTGGTACTGGACTCAACACAGGCAAGGGCATTCCTTCCTGAAATGAGATTTCAAGCCCTCAGCAACATCATTCAGGGTCTAAGGCAGTTCCCCACCTACACAGCATGGAACTGCCTGAAACTTCTAGGACACATGGCTGCTTGTACCTACGTAGTACAGCATTGCCAGACAGGCACCAGCAAACAGAGCTGTAAACAGGGGAGTCTGAGTGGGAATTCTGTTGGAGGAGAAGGTATTTTTATTTGGTTTTGTGTTTGTATTATTTGTATGTGTAGAGGCTTGTAGGGCTTTGTGCTGGGAGAAAAGCTGAGCCCTGATCAGGGGGCGGGGCTTCTCTGAGTAGGGGTCCTATAAAGGTAGCCAGCCAGTCAGGCAGCAGTGCAGACAGTTGCAGCGGCACAGGAGCCAGCAAACAGAGCTGTAAACAGGGGAGTTTGAGTGGGAGTTTGTAAGGGGAGTTGGTATTGCGGTGCTTGTTTGGGGTTTGTTTTTGCTGTGGGTGCTAGTGTTTTGGTGTGGTTTGTGTTTCCCAGATTAACAGGATTTAGGTGGGAAGGCTATGACAGACACAGAGGCAGCAGTGGGAGTGACCCAAGTAGTGGAAGACACAATGAAGATGACTGGATGTGGCAGCTGCGGTATGTACGTGATCCTGGAGCTGGGACCTGGAAAGAGTTTCGGCTAAATGAAGTGCCGCCTGATAGAGCTGATGGAAGAAAAGATCTGAGGATTGGAGATGCAGGTGGAAAGTCTGATTGAGTTTAGAAGGGGGTTCGAGCGGATTATGGAGCAAAGACATGAGGCGGCTGAAGGGAACAGCTCAGGCTTGCAGATGGAAGCAGGATCAAAGAACTCTGAGGGGAGACTGCTGGGTGAAGAAAATGGACAGTGGAAGCATGTGACTAAGAGAACCAGGCAGAGGAAAAGATGGGCTAGTGAAGGAGAAACAGAGCTCAAGAAGAGGTTTGCAGAGTTGGAAAATGAAGAAGGGGCTCAGCAGGTGGTCAGTGAAGGTGGAAGGGCAAGGAAGAAGAGAAGAGTGGCTAGTCCTATAGGAAAAGGGGAAGAATCAATGGAGACTACACCAAATATGAGTCCCAGGAGGATATAGGATGGGTTGAAGAGGATTACAAGGGAGAATAAGAATGGAAAAAACTTGCAGCCAGAGGGAACAGGGGATAGACTGGAGAATCGCACTGTCACCAGGAAAAGGCAGGTCTACGTGATTGGGGACTCCTTACTGAGAAGAATGGACAGGCCTGTAACCAGAGCTGATCCAGAGAATAGAAGGGTGTGCTGTCTTCCAGGTGCTAAGATACAGGCTGTGGACCTGAGGTTGAAAAGGATCCTAAAGGGAGCAGGAAAGAATCCACTGATCGTCCTTCATGTGGGAACAAATAATACCGGTAGATTCTTGCTGGAACGTATCAAGGGAGACTATGCCAGGCTGGGGAAGACGCTTAAGGAAATCGAGGCTCAGGTGATCTTCAGTGGGATTCTGCCTGTTCCTAGAGAAGGGCAACAAAGGTGTGACAGGATTATGACCATCAACAGATGGCTTAGACAGTGGTGCTATAAGGAGGGCTTTGGGATGTGTGGCCACTGGGAGGCATTCATGGACAGAGGGCAGTTCTCTCGGGATGGACTTTATCTGAGTAGGGAAGGAAATAGACTTCTAGGATGGAGGCTGGCACAACTGATTAAGAGAGCTTTAAACTAGGAATTTGGGGGAAGATGGTTGGGAGATGTCCAGGTAATCTCCACGCCGGATTTTAACATTGAGAGGGAAGAAAACAAAGAAAGTAAGAAAGGATTCAGTTGTGGGTAGGAGAATGGACATAAGGAGGAAGGGCAGTGTGGATTCCAGTCTGATAGGCTGTAGAATGTCCATGCCTAATTGGGGAAAGAACGTGAGCGAGGCCAAACAGCAAAACTTAAGATGTTTGTACACGAATGCAAGGAGCCCAGGTAACAAAATGGAGGAACTAGAGCTACTGGTGCAGGAAGTGAGACCAGATATTATAGGGATAACAGAAACATGGTGGAATAGTAGTCATGACTGGACTACAGGTATTGAAGGGTATGTGCTGTTTAGGAAAGACACAAATAAAAGTAAAGGTGGTGGAGTAGCATTGTATATCAATGATGAGGTAGAATGTAAAGAAATAAGAAGTGATAGAATGGATAAGACAGAGTCCATCTGGGCAAAAATCACATTGGGGAAGAAAACTACTAGTCTCCCCTGGGATAGTGCTTGGGGTGTGCTATAGACTTCCGGGATCTAATTTGGATATGGATAGAGCCCTTTTTAATGAAGTAAATACTAATGGAAACTGCGTGATCATGGGACACTTTAACTTCCCAGATATAGACTGGTGGACGAGTGCTAGTAATAATAATAGGGCTCAGATTTTCCTAGATGCGATAGCTGATGGATTCCTTCATCAAGTAGTTGCTGAACTGACAAGAGGGGATGCCATTTTAGATTTGGTTTTGGTGAGTAGTGAGGGCCTCATAGAAGAAATAGTTGTAGGGGACAACCTTAGTTCAAGTGATCATGAGCTAATTCAGTTCAAAATGAACGAAAGGATAAACAAAAATAAATCTGTGACTCGGGTTTTTGATTTCAAAAGGGCTGACTTTCAAAAATTAAGGAAATTAGTTAGGGAAGTGGATTAGACTGAAGAATTTATGGATCTAAAGGCAGAGAAGGCCTGAGATTACTCCAAGTCAAAGCTGCAGAAGCTATCAGAAGCCTGCATCCCAAGAAAAGGGAAAAATTTATAGGCAGGAGTTGTAGACCAAGCTGGATGAGCAAGCATCTCAGAGAGGTGATTAAGAAAAAGCAGAAAGCATACACGGAGTGGAAGATGGGTGGGATCAGCAAGGAAAGCTACCTTATTGAGGTCAGAACATGTAGGGATAAATTGAGAAGGCCCTTGCAAAGGGAATTAAAACCAATAGTAAAAGGTTCTATAGCCATATAAATAAGAAGAAAACAAAGAAAGAAGTGGGACTGCTAAACCCTGAGGATGGAGTGGAGGTTAAGGATAATCTAGGCATGGCCCAATATCTAAACAAATACTTTACCTCAGTCTTTAATGAGGATCTTAGGGATAATGGTAGCATGACAAATGGGAATGAGGATATGGAGGTAGATATTACCATATCTGAGGTAGAAACGAAACTCGAACATCTTAATGGGACTAAATCGGAGGGTCCCAGATAATCTTCGTCCAAGAATATTAAAGGAATTGGCATATGAAATTGCAAGCCCATTAGCAAGAATTTTTAATGAATCTGTAAACTCAGGGGTTGTATGGTATGAGTGGAGAATTGGTAACATAATTCCTATTTTTAAGAAAGGGGAAAAAACGTGATCCGGGTAACTACAGGCCTGTTAGTTTGACATCTGTAGTATGCAAGGTCTTGGAAAACATTTTTAAGGAGAAAGTGGTTAAGGACATTGAGGTCAATGACAAATGGGACAAAATACAACATGGTTTTACAAAAGGTAGATGTGGTGTTCATGTCCATTCCAAATTTCCAATCCTCCTACCTCTCTGTCAGAGTATCTGGCAAGAAGGAACTGAGAGGGTGGCGGGTCAGCAGGGCCCTTTACTGGGTGCCGTGTGCTTAAAAAAATTCACTTTGCTGAAAAATTCTGGTCCCGGCAGTGGGCGTGCCGCCTGAGGGAGAGACTGCACCACAGCCTCCTGCCAGCAGGGCAGGTGAAGCAGCCCCCTGTGGCAGGGGAGGAACTTAGCCAGCAGCCAACCAGCAACCTGCTGCTTCCTCCCTCCCATCTCCCGGCACTGCAGGAACACGCTGCCAGGTGTCCGGTCAGCATTGTTGACCAAACATTAAAAATCTGGTTACCAAGGGCAGGGGGAGGTGCTGGGTCATCAATCCGCACCAGCCACAAGTTCTCTTCCCCCTCCCACCCCGCAAATTTCTCTGAGCACCTAGCAGGGCTGGCACTTCTCAGCCTGTTGGGGAGGGAGGAGGCTTGCTCAGGGTCTGGCAGCTCCAGGATGCTGCCTCCTGGGTCTAGTGCCCTTTGTTGCTTTCTGTGTATGCTGAGTCCTGTTTCTGTACAATGGTGAGTGCCTGTGGGGTGGGGCAGGACAAGGGGTTCGGGTGGGAGGGAAGAGGCAGTGGGGAAGGAAGAGTGATGGGAGAATATGGCAGGGGGGAGGGTAATGGGGTACGGGACAGTATGGAGAAGATAGAGAATGGGGAGGGGATGGGACAGGGGGTAGAGAAGGGGATGACTGACAGTGCTGCTGCCAGGGGGAGCGCTGCCTCCTTGCTTCTGGGCCAGAGACGTATGGAGAAATGGGGGGAGCATGTGCCCCCAGCCACAGCTACATGTCGCTTCTTGGGGGGATGCACATGTCCTGGGCTGCCTGGAGCAATGAGCCCACCTGCTCATTCCCTGCTGGCCATGTCTGGACCCGGAGCTCGCAGCCAGAGTAGGAGGCTGCCCTGTAAGTCCCGTCTCTGGAGGTAGAGCTGGTGTGGGGTGGAAATTTGTCCCGTGGGCAGCTTCCTTGGTAGGGACCCCCATGGTTCAGTGCATGAGATCACCCCTACCCCTGATTGTCTGGGAACATGCATCGAGGGATGTGTGCCTGACGAGGCAGCCACAACAGGCAGGGTGATAGATAGATAGATAGATATATGTGGATGTGGCCCACATAAGAGAGCTGCATTTGTGGACACAATGGTAAATAGTTGAGAACCGCTGCTTTAATACATGTCATACTCTTGCTGTTAAAGTATGACTATCTTTGTACCAGATTCAGAGATGTAAAATTATCCCGTGATTGTCTTAAAACTCATATGTTAATGTAATCTAACATAAAAGAATGTCTGTCTTATTTTAAAAATATAAAAATTTGCTTTCCTGTCTAATTCCAGCTGACCAAACAAATAAACAAGTGGTCAGGGCTATGGATGGGTGTTCTTCCTGTCTGATATATTCCCATACCTTCTTGTTTTAAAATAAATTTGGAAAATGGGGATTACTGTTCATGAATGATTAGTTTAATAAAAAGCAAGGGCGGAAACTGTGTCCAAATGTTGTTAAACTTAAAAAATGCTTAGCTTAAGTACAAATTTTGGTGACCTCTTGTTTATAAACAAGTCTCTTGTACAATTTATTGTTTTGCTGTTACCTCAGTCATCACTATAAATTGTGTTAGCACAAAAACAGGGTCTTTGCTTTGCAAAAAATTTTCTGCTGCTTCTTTCTAGAACTGTTGGGAATGACTGAAAGAAGTTATGGGCCTGTCTTCATCAAAATGTTTTTCCAAACTTTTCATAGAAAACTTCAAATAGCCAGCTCTAGTTACTTTCCATAAATTCTAGTCCTAGCATAAAATGGGAGTAACACAGTAATGAATCAAATTGATAATCTTCTGGTTGTAATAAATAGAGGAATGTGACGTCAAATGGAGAATAAGGAACAAGATCAACTGAACTCGTGACACTAATAACTCACATGAAATTTGATGGAAAGATACCCGTTGATTTCAGTGGGAAAGAGATCGGGCCTTTGAGACCAGAATGCTATTTCTGTGAAAATATCTTCAGTCATGAATAATAAAGGAAGAAAATAGATACAGTAGAACAGCAGTTTGCAAACTGTGGGTTGGGACCCCAAAGTGGGTCGGGACCCCGTTTTAATCAGGTCGCCAGGGCTGGCTTAGACTTGCTGGGGCCTGGGACCAAAGCCCGAGGCCCACTGCCCAGGGCCAAAGCTGAAGCCCAACAGCTTCAGTACTGGGCAGCGGGGCTCAGGTTACAAGCGAGTCAACAACACATCTCATTTGGGTCCAGAAGTACACAACCAGGCAGCAGCAGAGACCAAAAAATGGTGGAGTACTGTGTTAAATGTAAACTACGACAGAATTAAGGGAAAGCAGTATTTTTCTTCTGCGTAGTAAATTTGCAAAGCTGTTATGAAGTCAGTGTTCAGTTGTAAACATTTGGAAGAACCATAACATTTTGTTCAGAGTTACGAACATTTCAGAGTTATGAACAACCTCCATTCCTGAGGTGTTTGTAACTCTGAGGTTCTACTGTATTCAACAAGTAGTTGACATGCTATACTACACTACATTCTCATTCATCCGAATGACCTGGGGGACATCCCAAACTTTTGGATAAATGGAAGTGCTATTAATTAATATGGAGAATGCACTCTGGATTCAGATGACTATCAGCTTATTGGATAGAGGGAATTCAGATAACTGGAATTTTATGGGGGTGTTTCTATGTATGTATATAAAAAAATATTTTCTTTTGATGAAGCCATCAAGCTAGTCTGCAGGTGGAATCCTTGCAAGAGCAGCTGAACCTAGTATCCAGGCAGAGAGATGAAACCTTGCTTCAGCTTACCATGTCACAGGATCAGGTGAAACAGTATGCACTGTCACTGGCCAACCTGCAGATGGTACTAGAGCAATTCCAGCAGGGTAAGTTGCATCAAAAATCTTGAAGAAAAGATTGCAATGAAAATTTTCAGTCAGTATAATAGGTGTGGTTTGGTGCATTGTTTATAATTTGGCTATCACCAATTGCCTTCAAGTAGATTTTAATTTCAAAATCTCTGTTTTACCTTTAATACACTTAGGGTGAAATTCTGGCCGCATTGAAGTCCATGGTGAAAATCCCATTGATTTCAGTGGGTTCAGAATTTCACTGTTAGTGGTGCTGTATTTGGATTTCCATACCTAAGGTTTGATGTTATACATCACAACCTAGAGGATTAGAAAGTGTGAACTGATTGTGTGATTTTTTTTATTTATTTATTCCTCCCCTCCCCCTTTCTTTTTTAGAGGAGAAAGCCATGTATTCAGCGGAACTAGAAAAACACCAAAAACAGACTGCAGAATGGAAAAAAAAAGCTGAAAAGCTAGAAGAGAGGGTTGAATCTTTACAGGTGGGCTGAAAAGATTTTTAAATTACTGGATTAAATAATCCTGATTGTTGAGTTTTAAATACGTTATTACACAGGAATATATTAGATAACACTGTTTATAAATGATCAGTAGAATTTTTGACTAGTGGAAGGGAGGAGAAAAGGAGGGCAACCTAGCCAATAAGATGAAATTGTGCTGCTTATCCATTTTCTTCTGATGTTTACAGTCCAAGTATTTAAAATAACAGTGATTAAAATCTTTGAGTCTGAAATATTTTATTTTTGTCATCACAATAGATTATTGTGATAGTGACTTTCCTCTCCTTACAGGAAAGTTTAGAGGAAGCAAATGCTGCGTTGGATGCAGCATCAAGGTTGACTGAGCAGTTGGATCTCAAAGAGGAGCAAATTGAGGACCTTAGGAAACAAGGTAAACAAGTTGATTTTTTTTAAAGGTGTGCAAAAAATTGAGGAGATGGTGTAGTACTCCTGAAAAGTTAGCAAAGGTGTGAACTAGTAACTTCTTTGAGTGTTGGTCCCTATGTGTATTTCACTCTGGGATACAAACATTCTCCATGTATCTGGGACTGGAAGAATCTTGTCCGTTGGTCACACCTGCTCCCTTGCTCTCCTTGTGATTCAAACCACAGGCATAAGGGGCAGTGCAGACCAACCCACTCTCCAGTTCCTTCTTACTGCCACATGATCTGGGACGGACCCTCCAGTATCCAGAACTGATCCTTTCTCTTCATTCTGTAAATATTCAAAATTACATAAAGTTTTGTGGGGTTTTATAGAGTTTCTGCTAGCTAGTATTAGTTAGCCATTAGTTAGAATCCCTCTCCCAGCCTCACCAGTATAGGATTTAGATTATGTCCAGGATACCAGGCTTCAAAAACTGTGTCTCCTGTCCTTGCTCCTTTTCAATCAGTGACAACCAGCTAACGATTCCTTTATTTCCTCAAGGAAGCCCATATCTCCACTAAGTTCAGTATCTGCTAAAGCTAAAGACCCTTCGTCTGAGTGGTCTTATGAGAGATGGGGACATTCATAAGCATAAAAGCAGATGCCTTTGTAAATCCACTGCAAGAAGGAGGGATCCCTCCCTGGTCCTGTCAGAGTGGGGAGAGTCACTGGATCCAGGCCCCAGAAACTTAGGCCCTCCTAAGCCACATGACCATGATCAAAAGATGCAAAGGAGCAGAGCTCCTTTGGTACTGACCTCTGCACCAGTTCAGACACTGACAAAATCTAAGCACTGGGACTCTATAAGGATCCAGAACCGTTGTTGTCCATGAAGAGCACTCAAAGGGAGATGCATTACCAGCAGTACTGCTGCACCCCTTTAATGATTCACCAACCACTAAGACTCAAGCCATGCTGACTCTGACAGTGCTAGGTGATAAGACTCCATTATTCTCAAGGAGGGTAGAGACTTACACCGCTCTGGAGGATATCTTCCTTCTCCCAGGTCTTCAAACTCCCCTATTGTCTGGGCCATCCTGACTCGGGAGATGCTGACTTCAGGAGGAAGAAGCGTCTCTGAAAGAAGTTCACCATCCTGTTTGCTAGCTGCAGATTCAGAGGAACCGTCATCACCTCCACTGAGAGAGAGCAGCCCAGATAGGTGATTGAAAGTCTCTTGCAACCAGCCTCATCCACCCAACCTAGCACATCTTTCTCGGGAGCAGTAGTACCCCGTGCCTTTGGGACCTCCACAACCTACCTTTGATCCCTTCTATTGGCCCTACAGGTACCCAGAATCCATGCGAACAAGTAGGGAGTCATGTTACCCCTCTCCTCCAAGGGGTCAGTCAGAACCTCACCTGGAACCCATGGAAGAGGAAAAGGATGAGCTAGAATCATCAATACCAACAGTGAGATGGTCACTCAGACTTCACTGTTTCCTCCAGGTGTTCATAGAAAGTTCCAGGAGCTGCTATGGAGAGTGGCAGAGGAGTTCCAGATCTCCTTAAAAGAGATCCAGGACACAGCATAAATTTCTGGATATCCTACAATCCATGATATTCAGTTGAATAGTGCTCCTGATCAGTGAAGCCATACTTGAATCGGCAAGACCCATATGGTATATATGACATGTGCTCCTACCCCCAAGAGGGAGCAGAGTTCTTCACCCATTCTGCCCCAAGCTCCTTGGTTGTTCAGGCAGCCACTGAAAGATCCAGGCAGCATCACCCCTGCAGGATCACCCCTGCAGATAAAGGGGCCAAATGCTTAAACCTTTTCAGGTGGAAAGTATTTATATCTACTAGCCTCCAATTTGGAATATCAGACTACCAGGTTCTGCTGTTCAAGTATGACTTTATAAATTACTCAAAGTTTCTGGACTTCAAAGAGAAACTCCCTCAAGAAGACCAGGCTAAATTTCAAGTCCTTACAGATGAAGGCAAGTTGGTGGCCAGAACCTCTTTGCTTGTTGCAGCCGACGTAGCATCAAGATAAATGGCAACTGCCATAGTGATGTGCTGTCAGTTATGGCTACATGCTTTGGGAGTCTCTAGAGAATTCAGAAATACCACAGAGGACTTGTGCTTTGACAAAACCAGCCTTTTCAATGAAAAGATGGATAACTCCTTGCACTTGTTAAAGGACCCCCAGGGCAGCCCTCTGCTCCCTATATATACACCAATCCTGTAAAGATGATTTCATAAGCAGCCATATAAACATATGCCCTTTCCACACCCTTTTATTATTAGTGTTTATATGAGCCACCTTGCGAACAGCAAAAGGTGCAATGATCTAGATTCACTGCTCCTTCTACATCAGCTGCATCTACTCAACCTCACCCCCTGCTCAAAAAATATTTTTGACAGAACACTCAGGAGCTGTGAACTGATGTTGATGCCATATCCACCCAATTCCAGTGTTCACTTTGGTGGTCACCTAGCCCGATTTTCCCCATAATTGGAGAATAACAACAGACGGCTGGGTAGTGGATATTATCCCTCCCAGCTATACCATTAAATTTCTCTCTCCAGCCCATTCAAAACCCTGTTCCCTATCTCTCTTCAGGGATCGCTATCACGAGGGGACTCTCCTGCAGGAGATTATTTCCCGTCATAGGAGAGAGACTATCGAGGGGATGCTACCTCGGCATCAGAGAAAAGGATTCTATTTGAAATATTTCGTGGTCCCCAAGAAGAAGGGAGGGTGGAGGCCTATTCTTGACCTACATCAACTCAGTGTTTGTATCTGTAAACAGAAATTTTGCATCATCACAATGACCTCAGTAATTCCATCCCTGATCAAAGACACATGGTTCATAGTTGTTGATGTGTAAGATGCTTATTTTCATGTGGACATTCACCCTTCTCACAGAAGGTTCCTCAGATTTGTAGTGGGTCCTGACCACTACCTGTATAGAATGTTTCCATTTAGCTTGCAGCTGCACCCCAGGGTCTTTACAAATGTCTTTGCAGTCGTAGCAGCACAGCACAGTTGCAACAGCTCCACCATCTTCCCATACTTAGATAGCTGGCTTCTGAAAGGCAGGTTGTCATGGAGTCACCGGGCCAATGCTCTGGAACTACTCCATACGAAGCCAGTCAGGACTCTGGAGCAGCATGCCTCCTCTCTCTGAGCATACTGTTGCCAGGGCAAGAAGCTTATACAGCTTCAACTGTCCTGGGTCTGACTTTGGAGCATTCAGCATCCCCTTCCACACCGTGCGCTTCCCTCAGCGAGTCTGCCTGGACGGGGCTCCTGGGGAAGCCAGAGGGCCCTGCACCCCAACTCTTCAGTCAGCAGTGACCCTCAGCCAGCACGCAGAACGGAAGGGTTTATTAGTTGACAGGAAGACAGTGTAGAACAGAGCTTGCTATCACAGAAATCAGTGACTTTCAGCGAAGTCCATCTTGGGGAGTCCTGGGCCAGACAGCCTGGACTCCCCCTCTTCCAGTCCCCCAAGCAGACTGCCAGCCTCCAGCTACTCGACCTCAGACATCCTCTTTGCTCCTCCTTGTCTTTGTCTCGCTTCCTGGGCAAAGAGTCACCTGGTTGCATCCCCTCCTGGGTCTCGGGTTATGAAGGGCACCAGTCATAGCATATGTGCAGGCAGCTAGAGCAGCCTCACTTGCCCCAGAGGTCTCAGCCAAAGTCACTCACCCCTATTCCTACCACAAGGTATTGGTGCAGCACACAGAGAAACTGAGGCACACACAGTATTCATGCAAAACAGTAAAACTCATAGGCTCAATAGTAAGACTCACATACACCATAACAAGGGGAAATCCCCATTTTGTCACACAGGTGATGCCAGAAGTCCTGGCATCAACTCCATTGCTGCTCTATATCTTAACATTCCTGGGTATCTGCCTGAATTTGGAAAAATTTACTCTGACCCCGGCACAGTCCATAGAACATAGAGAAGTAACTCTGGACTCAGTCAGGGCAAGGGCTTATTTTGCTACAGTCAGATTCCATGCCACAATTGATCTGATAGACCAAGTCATGTGCAAGCCTCAGACATCAATTTGGGTATACCTCACTCTTCTAGAGCACATGGCATCATGTACTTATGTGATGTGATGCCGTTTGCCAGACTACAGTTCCGTTGCCTACAAGCTTAACTCTGAACAGTATATATACCCTCACGGAAGGCTTCGCTGCCATGGTGGAAAGTTCCTCAATGTGTATGCATAGAGCAACACAAAACAATAATTACAGATACTCTCCTGCTAGGCTGGGGAGTTCATATAGATGATCACAGAGCACAAGGCACTTGAACACTTCGGGAAACTAGAATGCACATAAATTTCCTGGAACTAAAAGCAGTCTGAAGCCTGCATGGCACTCTTACCACTCATATGATCCTGATATATCCTGATACTGTCAGACAAAATTATGGCAATGTTCTATGTAAACAAGCAGAGAGGGGCAAAATCCACCCACCATGCATAGAAGCGGTCAACTTACGGAATTGGTGTATTGAGAAGCACATTATGCTGTCCTACTAGGTGCCCACAATTCACTGGCAGACAGCCTCACCAGACATTTTGCCACTGATCATGAATGGGGACTACATGACTCAGTGGTGAACAACATCTTCACTCAGAGGGGAACCCCTCCTTGAGATGTTTGCATCCCAGGTGAGCAGGAAGTGTGACACATTCTGTTCCAAGAGACTTCAGGGATGCAGCTCTGAAGGAAATGCTCTCCTGTTGTCTTGGACAGGCCACCTGAGGTATGCTTTCCTCCCATTCTGCTATTACCTCAGGTTCTGTGAAAGATCCGACAGGACAGAGCGCTAGTCATTCTCATTGCTCTCAAATGGCCCAGGCTATTGAAAGCTGTTCATTTTTTCATTCACCTGGTGACATCAAGGGTCTGATTAGAACCCTCCCACCAGTGATGAAACCAACCCCACAATGGGAACTCGTCTTCGTATTCTCGACATTGACTAGGCCAGGGGTAATTAATTATTTTTTTAATCAAGGTCCAAATTTATTGGTTAAGGTATAGTCAAGGTCCAAATTCCAGAGAAAATAATACAAAAATAATAACAATAATGATCATAAGTAAATAAAAAGATTTTGTAGTCCATTCAAAAGCATCTAGCGGTCTGAATTTGGCCCATAGTCTGCCTGTTGACTACCCCTGGACTAGGCTATTTGGGCCGCTAGCCATGTCCCGCTTGTCCATAAAAGTTGCCTTCCTGGTTGCCCATCACTTCTGCTAGAAGAGTAGGTGAACTCAGGGCCCTGATGGCTGATCCACCATATGCAGTATTTCACAAAGACAGTCTCGCTATGGCTGCACATAAAATTCACCCCTAAAGTGGTTTCAGATTTCTACGTAAATCAGGCGATACACTTACCTTCGTTTTTTTTCTGAAGCCTCATATCACCAATGAAGAGACCCGACTTCATTCCCTCGATGTGAGACATGCATTAGCATTTTACCTGCAAAGAATAAAAAGTATCAGAATGCCACCTGGATTATTTGTTTCTATAGCAGAATGAACCAGAGGGCAAGCTTTATTCTCCCAAAGAATCCCTGAGTGCATCTTGGGTTGTATCTCCCTTCCTACAAAAGCAGCCTCAGTAGTCACTTCATGAGGTGTCCTTCCTTACTTTTGCAAAGCAGCAATGTGGAACTCTAGCCATACTTTCATGAGGTACCACACCCTCATTCAAGCCTCCACAGATGATTAATTCTTTGGGGTGGCAATCCTACAAGCATCTAAACTGCTTGTAGCTTTGCACCCTCTTCCTACCTCAGTATTGCTTGTGAATCATCCACAGCGGAATACAAACAGGGATGAGCACTCGGAGAAGAAAAGAAAGTTACCTTACTGTCACTGGAATTCTTTGAGATCTGTGGTCCCCAACTACGTTGCACAACCCACCTTTCTTCCCCTCTGCTTCAGATCTTTAAACGATTTGCAGTAGAGAAAGAACCAGAGGTGATTGGTCTGCACCATCCCTTACGGGGTTCTCACACTTCATTGCACCGCCACCCGCTTCAGATAACAAAAATTACTACATGACCCCGGGGCGGGGGGAGGGGAGGCAAAGCCTGAGCCCCGCCACCCAGGGTGGGGGCAAAGCCAAAGCCCTACTGTTCCATGCAAAGGGCTTCAGCCCCAGGTCGGGGGCCTGTAACCTGAGACCCGCCACCCAGGGCTGAATCCCTCTGGCTTCGGCCCTGAGCAGTGGGGCTCAGGCTTCAGCTTCAGCCACAGGCCCCAGCAAGTCTAACACCAGCTTTGGTGACCCCATTAAAACAGGGTCACGACCCACTTTGGGGTCCCAATCCATAGTTTGAGAACCACTGCCTTAATATCATTGTTACACATTGTTACAAAGCACAAGGAGAGCAAAGACATAGGCATGGACCAATGAACACTGCTTGCAAATTCTTCAGTCCCAGGTGTGTAGAGTGTATGCATACCCCACAGTAGAATGCAAGTAACAGCCATGCATATTGAAGAACTCCAGTTACAATATGGGAAATTCCCTTTTTTTCTTCTGTGAAGTAAAAGAGCAGATTTGTGCCATCCTTGAAGATCTTCAATTTTTTCTTAAACTGATTATTTGAAGGAAGTTTATAGTTTTTATTCATGATCTCCTATCAGGAGAAGCCTTTTGTATTCAGACTTCTTTCTAAGATACCTGTGCCCTTGAGTTAGTTTTGTCACCTTTCTTTAAAAGCATGTTTCTAAGGTGCTCAGATAGGACTGTGATGAGTGCCATAAAAATATCTTAACTATAATAAAATATGGGTATGCAAATAGCTCTCTCCTGGAACTTCAGCTTTTTCTTGAACGTTCACTGTTTTTCTGTTGTGTTTATAATCCTGGGTCTGTGTTTCTATCCTGTTTTAAAAAATACTGTGTCTTTGAAATAAATTGTATTTGGAAGTTTTGGTCTGAATTAAATAGTTACAAAGTTAGTAACAGCAGAAGAAAAATGAAAGGTAAGTATAGAGACAAGGGATGAAGATGTGTTTGGCTGAGATTTGAAATGAGTTGAAGAGGCAGTGAGGCAGAGAAGTAGAAGATGTTCCAGCTAGCAGAAGTTGCACCAGCAGAGGTGAGAGTGGATGGAGGGGCATACAGAAAGGTAGTGATGGACATTATAGTGGAAAAAGGATATGAAGTGTTATGGCAACAATTTCTTAAAAACTTTTTGACATCTGTGTGGCAGTAGGCAAAAAGCAATTTATATTCATACTTTCTGCTTGTTTTTTTAAATCTTCATAATAAAGCGTCCGATCACCTCACATACACATTGACATCAATGGGAGTTACGTGTCTGTATCAGAGATTAGTTTAAAGACTATATTTTCGGATCTGATTTCACCTGTTTTGGAATGCAAGATTCTTGATTGCCCTATTGTTTAGAAAGATGCCTTGGACATATTTAGAGTACTTAATCTAAGAATGTTGATAAATGTTGTTACAGTGTACTTTATTTTTAAGACACAACTTGGCCAGACAGTGAAGAAGTTTGCCAGGAGAAACAATTTTGAAAAAGATAAATGGTTTTTGCTTTATGACTGCACTTAGACATGAATCATATAAAGAAGAGTTGTGTGGCTTTTTCTTTCATAAACAAGCTGGAGATTAATGATTCATTGACATAGAGTTTTAACATTAAAACAATGTTAGGAAACCTTAAAAGGCACAGTAACATTTTAGTAAAAATGATCAGCTCTGCTTTTTCATATCTGTATCCGCACATTGTATGATACAGTCTCAAGTTCACAAAGTGAAAACTTAGTTGTGAAAATTTAGGTATTTGTATATGGCAAACATCAGTAAGGTTAGATTGCGAGAATATTAGTTTTAAAACAGATGCCTTTGATGCAATTCAAATAATGGCTATATGAAGAACTTTGGATTTGTTTTATTTTTATTGTTGAATTCATTGTAGTTGTCATCAGAGTGGTCTGAGAGCATCAAACATTGTGCTAGCTCTCCTACACAGTTCTGTCAATATAACCCAGTCCTGACTTGTTATCTCTTCTAATTTAGTCATGTTCCTTTCTTGAGGCAAGATTTACAGTTATGCTATTGCCTCACATTTTATGGTGGTTTTGTGATCTGAAATACCCACAAATAATTAAGAGTACTGAGCTTGTTAAATAATCTAGTCAAGTTTTAAACCCTTTTTTCCAGGCATGAGGGGATGTTCTGCACCTGTCTTGTTACCTTTTCCTTCTCTTCTCCTTCGCTCTCCTGACTATCCCTCCTTCTGCCCCCCATTTAGGTGACCTAGTCCAACCTGCTTTGCCATTACTCCACTTGCATGCCTTGCTTTTAACCTACCCAGTCCACTGCATGGATTCAGGCTTGATATGAGGATCTGGGAGTAGGAAGAGAGCCAGAAGGTGTCCATGTTAATTAGTGTCTGAAGATGAGGGGATGGCAAAAGGTCACTTGTGCCCTGCAGTCACTAGCAGCTCTTGGTTTTTGCTCATTCTCTTCCCCCTGTCAAAGGGAAATTATTGAGGGATCCTTCTTTCCCTGGGGAAAGGAGCCCAGAGTGTCTCGTTGCCCCCTGTAATGGTAGCTTCTGCTGTTGAGCAATGAACATATTCATCTGATTCCTACCGTTCATTTTAAAACTTTTTTGGTGTTTTTATTTTTTTGTTCCTCATCTGCATTGATCAACTCATTCTTGTCCCTTAAAACAAACTTTTCCTTTTAAAGCAAACAGATAGGAAAGCTTGGGGTCAGAGAGGAAGTAAGGGTGCAAAGTAATTTGGCAACTCTCAACTGTTTCAGCAACAATTCTCCAGAAAAGCTGCGACTCTTACTAGTTGATTGAATGAGTGTTTACTCAAATTCCAGTTGTGTGTGCAAAACTTTGGCCTCCCATGGGCAAAGTTTGGGGTATTTTCCCTAGTTCACATATGACTTCTACAACGTAAATTAAACATCAAGCCGCGACATGAATGTGCAGCTAGTTACCTTTTTTAGTGAGTTGAACCATCTGTATAGCTTGGTTTCAGTATAGTCGTTCCCTGTGAAACTCTTCCTGACACCAAGGACCAAATTGAACCTTGGTGTAAGCAGACAAAACTCCATCTCTTTTGTGAGAGGGTGTGCTCATGCCAGAGTGAACTGAGTCCCATATTTTTGCATTTGGTGATTGTGATGGTGGGAAGGTTGGTAGGTCTCAGTAGGTTTGAACTTAGAGGTAAGGTTGGATCTTAGTATGGTTTAAAACAATAATGTGATATTTGCAGTGTTGTTTTAGCCATCTTTGTCCCAGGATATGAGAGACAAGGTGAATGAGGAAATATTCAGATCTCAGGAAGAGCTCTGTGTAACTCAAAAGCTTGTCTCGTCCACCCACAGAAGTTGCTCCAATTGAAGACACTACCTCACCTACCTTGTCTTGCTTAATGTAATGTAAGCAGTTTAATTTAAAAACTTGATGCATAAGGGAAACAACATTTCACTTGGTTACAAGTATCTATCAAATAGTAGATTTTTTTTTTCTCAGAAAAGGCTCTCAGGTTTTTAACATGTTATATATTCAAGACAACATATGATGTCCTGTTGAAAATGGGCCAGATACATTCCCAGACGCAGCTTTTTTGGCCAAATCTTTTGAAGAATTTCTTTATGGATTTTTTTGGCAGTAGAACTGATATTTAATGGGAAAATATAAGACGTACCAGATGCAGTTTTTTGATTTGCCATAAATGGTTAACAAAGTATTGGAGACTGTCATAAATGTCTCATTTACAGCAATCCATGCTGAATTTTGTCTCCGGTCTCGTCTGCTATGCACTCTTTTCATACCCATGAAGTAAATGATTAAATTGTATTCAACTGTGAAATTATACTTGTGATGTCACAATACTTTAGAAGGAAATATATTTCTGAGATGTGGACTGATTAGAAAACTGTTTATTCACTCTACAAATGAGAGTA
Source organism: Eretmochelys imbricata (assembly GCF_965152235.1). NCBI lineage: Eukaryota > Metazoa > Chordata > Testudines > Cheloniidae > Eretmochelys > Eretmochelys imbricata. Next base: position 102,906,128 of record NC_135577.1, on the reverse strand, counting down.
GATTGACCCTTATTAAACTTATGATGGAATATAGCCATTAAAGTGACCCTTAATGAGCTCATGATAGAATAAATGTTTTGGCAAAAGTAGAATAATATATTTAGCAAGAATATTTTCACTTTAAAAATGTATTGGTAATGTTTGTATTGACTATGAGGAATAAATTTTGAGATGGTCAGTTGAAAAATAGTGTAGGCTAAAGCAACATCATTAAGTTGAAATATGGTCAATTTTTTTTAAAAAAGGGAGGGGAGCTGTTAAAAGGTACTTTCAGATACTACAACTGCTCCTGAGTTTCCTTGTCAATTTTTTGGTTTTCTAATCACATTTTCCCATTTTTTAAAACTATTTTCTCTTCCCTGTTGCTCTCTGAAAGACCTACACAACATACCATATCAACTAACATATATAGGCCCCCCAGAGCTGTCATCTTTTCTTAAAATTTCTTCCTTTAAACTTTGGTCTTGGGGAATCCCACATATTAAGTTATTTTATATACATGCTAATTTATATCTTTAAAACCTTGATTTTAAAAGCAATGTGATTTTTCTCTCCCCCATGCCCTTTAATGTCTAGGATTTGCAAAACTTTTGTAATTTTCAAGTGTGTTTTTGTATTTAAGCAGCCATTCTTTGGCACTTTACGCATCAGGATGGTTTTCTGATCTCATCGCACCCTCAAAGTTTGTTAATGCTAATATGTGGGATTTCTCAATATACCCTTGTATTCAGAGTGTAATTGATACTGATGTACAATAATAAATCTGATTATTAGAGGGGTGTATGTAATTGCAAAGAGAGAGCAATCAATCTATAAATAGTGTATAGAACAGTTTTTGTTTTGAATAAAAAGCTTAATCCTTATGCCCCTAGAGTATGATTTTCCCAGCATTACACTAGTTACTTTCCTTCCGCTCTGTATTCTATAAAATTCAGTTTGTGAAGCAAAATTATTACAGTTATACTTGGAGTCCTCAAACAGGATACATTAGAACATATCAGTTTCACAGCTAAGCTCTTTGATGTATATAGAAAGTCCTGCTGAGGGTGGCATGGGAGTTATTACTGTTAATTGAGAAAACCCCACTGTGCCAACATGATTGTGGGCTGAATATTACAAAGGATTACAAGCCATGTGGAAATTAGAGTGACGTGTTTTTCCATGTATGTCAGATGATTTGTTACAAAAAAGGTAAATGAAGTTACCCCGCAAATATATATTTACTTATTGATAGTTCTTCATAGGAATTCTACTTACATATTTTAGTGATTGGGGCTAGTAGATGTCCATATCTTATGGTCAGCTTCTTAATACAGAGAATATTGGATTTAAATTTAAAAAGTTTACTTAAAATTTACAAGTATAATTTGAAATTCTGACATATACACACACATGAGCGGGGGAACCTTCTGGAAGGGTAGATTAACTTGACAGACATTTCCTACAGGATTGAAGATGATAGCCACTCAACTCTGCAGAGGAAGGGAAGGAAAAGCTCCTGGTCTCTGTTAGTGTTAGTTTATTTGAGAGTGAAATCCATTTTACCACAGAAGCTCTGCACGAAGCTCCTGTGTCCCAGTTAAGCCTTATATGTGGTACATAGATATTTGTACCTGCCCTTTGCTTTAGGGTAAATGTAACCCTGAGGGAATATGTCTTGCAAAATCCAAACTTGGCAATCATTTTAACCCTAGTCAGGGGAGAAGACCTCTCCAGGGTCGTTCATGTCATGAGGGTGTTTGTCAAGGTGGTCAGCTTCAGTATAATCTAGGCAATTGTCCATGTAGCTGAAGTGGCTAAGGGATTCTCTGCCACTGAGGTGAAACTGACTAATGAAACCTTCTGAAAGGGCCATTCCGGTATCCTGCATGTTGGTGACAAATGTAAACTAGACAAAGATTGATCCAGGTGGTGCTCAAACTGCAAAGAGGCCATTTTCCTTTGGGATTTGCCAGGATGATGATAGGAAAAGAAACCACCATAGTTTAGCATTTAACACTACCGTTTAGCATCTGATACTACCCTGGAAATACCTTTTAGTTCAGGGGTCGGCAACCTTTCAGAAGTGGTGTGCCGAGTCTTCATTTATTCACTCTAATTTAAGGTTTCGCGTGCCAATAATGCATTTTAACGTTTTTAGAAGGTATCTTTCTATCAATCTATAATATATAACTAAACTATTGTTGTATGTAAAGTAAATAAGGTTTTTAAAATGTTTAAGAAGCTTCATTTAAAATTAAATTAAAATGCAAATCTTATCAATTTAGTGTGATCCTTGCCCTTGCTGAGTTTTCCAATGTCTGGCGCATATTTGGATACTTTAAGCTGCACACAGGCTTCTAAGTGATCAGTTGTTAACCGGCTCCGAGAGGGACAGAAGACAGATTTCATGTGTGAAAATACCTGTTCACACAAGTATGTGGATCCAGATGCTGAAAGCATTGCAAATGCAATTTTCTTCAAACAGTTAAATTTCACTGGCAGGGACATCCAGCAGGTCAGAATAGAGGCCCCATGATCTCTCTCAGTAGCTTCAAGCGCACTCCGCAGATCTCCAAACTTTGATGCCCACAATTCTGAGCTTTTTAACTGAATGAACTGCTGTCTGTGCTTTTGCTCACTTTGCACTGAATGTGCTGGATATTTTAGCTCATATTAAAATATTAAATACCTTATTAAGTGAACACTTTCCAAATACATCTTTATTTTTAAAAAAAGCTTATTTTAATAATATTGATGCATTTTATTTGAAAACATAAACGTGTATATGACGTTGAAGTGTACATTATCTTAAAATTTTCTATTTTAGTTAATTTACAGTGAAATTACATATTAATTCTCTAGGTGAGCTCAAACAAGAAATGTTAGAAGATGCACAAAACAAACTAATGAACCTTATAAACAGCACAGAAGGGAAAGTGGACAAGTAAGTGACTCTCTTTAATTGGTGTATTTATAATTTCTTTGCTCTTCATCCTATACATCCCTTCTTAAAACTACAATAACAGCATAAGAATAGTAGTCATGGTGTAGAATTAGGTTTCTGCATAAAATCTTTCAAAAAATAGTGAATACATGATATTTTCTATTGTACAGTCATTTTAAAGATTAGTTTTGAAAATTGAAATTAAAATGTTTGTCTAAACAAAATTAGTATTATAGATGCTTATTTATAATTCTAGTTTGACTCTAATTTCTTTACTTTCCATCTGTAGTTCAATGCATATACATTGTAATCTGTATAGGGCCTTCTCATATAGCTGGTATCATCTGGATATCAGACTCTCATTTGGTTCCCCTCTCTTAGAATTGATATTAAAACTATAGCCACACTACTGTTTCCTCCCTTAGGACTGGTTCAAGACAGTACTTCGCTTCTTGTTTACATGCTATCGTAGGTAGGGATGATTTCCTACTCAAACGAATGAACGTTCTACCAGTTTGTCCAGTTTACGTCAAAGCTAACTCATGCAACTTCAGTTTAGTTTCAGTGGAATTTTCAGTCTCTCTTTCTCGCTCCATCTCCATGAAATATATCACTTCCTCAGCATGTGAATTATTGTTCCCTCAGTCTCCGTAGATAATGCCGTTTGCAAGCGTCTCCAAATTATAACCCACAGTATAGGAAGTGTTTTGGGAGCTTAAAGGAAATTTGTGAGGTTCCCATTTATTTCTTGAATCATACATTTTGACTTTGGTGTATCATGATGATAAATTAGAAAAGAGTATGTGAAATCATTTCAGGAATAAGGATTAATATGTTAATATTTTGACGCCTTGAGTTCTGTAAAAGCTGAATGGATTAATTAGCTCTTTCTCTTCATTTTTGTAGGGTCTTGATGAGAAATCTCTTCATTGGGCATTTTCATACTCCAAAGAATAAGCGTCTTGAAGTCTTAAGGTTAATGGGAAGTATTTTGGGGATCAAAAAGGAAGAGCTAGATCAGGTAATACTGCATTAAAAACTAGACTTCCTCTTTCATTTGACATATATTTGTGATGTTAGTAAAACAGAATGTTGTTGTTTTCTGCTGCTACGTTAAATGTCAAGGCGAAGCAATGTTTATGGAAAATAAAAAATTTGGCCTTTCATCTGTGTTCATTCTTAAAGAGGGGCATGCTGATCCTACTGGATCTTATGATGATTTTAATAGAATAATAGATGCAGGATGTCATTTTCTCTGATGGATGTTGATGTAGTGGAAGGAAAGAGCTTCACTTGGTTGCTAGTACAGTAGCTGTAATATGACAGTCTCAGAATGTTTACTTCAGTTAGTCAAACTAGTTTAACTCATATATACAGGCTTATTTAAATAATGGTTTTATGCATAACAGGATTTTAGATCAGGAGGATATTTCAGAGAGGTGGAGAACAGTTTTCAAGCTTTTGTCAGTAAATAAGGGTTCGCTGTTCATCAGTAGGATGATCTGGATCAGTTCCCTTTGCCATTTGTGAGCAAATGTAAGGGAGCCAGGCCATAAGCTGATTGTTTTGTTTGCTTTTTGTTGGTTGGTTTTGCTGTTTTTTCTTTGTTTCAGCATTTCTCTTTTTTTAAAAAAATTCTCTCTAGTTATTGTCTGAAGACCAAAAAGGTGTTACAAGATGGGTGACTGGTTGGCTCGGTGGAGGAGGAGCTGGATCAAAGAGTGTCCCGAGCACACCTATAAGACCAACTAATCAATCGGTTTTCAGTAGCGTAAGGATTAATTATACAGTTCTCTGCATTTTAATGCAAAAACCATGACAGTTACATATAAATGCTAACATTTTTAGTTTTGGTATTTTGGTCTTGATTTAATGTTGGTTTTATTGATAACAGATCTTGAATTAATTACTTGTGTGGTTAGTGCAACTACTTTGTTTTCCAACCTTTTTTTAAATGAGTAATAAATAGAAGGTTAAAAATCATATTGGCCTGAGGTCCGTGCTAAGTGCTGGGCTACTACCAAAATATTACAGCTCTTCTAGGGACTGATGACACCATTGTCCACCAGGGACCTTTATTGTGTGGACCTTCAGAGTTAGAGGTTAAATATGTTGTTTGAAAGCTGGGAGTTTTTTCAGCAGGCTGCAGGATATCAGACCATGAAATCATACTTTGATTACAATTTTGTCCTTCCCGTTCCCCAAGTGCCCCCCCACCCTCCTTTCAATTTTAACTTGAAAGCTGGAATTCCTAGCTTTTCTGTGCTGTACATCATTGGTCTTAGGTTCAGAAGTTCTTGAGAAAGCAGCCACTTTTCAAGTTGTATAAAGTGGTGATTCTGACACAGTAGAATGGAGCTGGCCTTGGTGGTCGGCAGAATGGGATGTTTTTGGGGTTGTTTTTTGTTCACTGTTCCACAGAATAAAAATGTTGGAGAATTGATGTAAAGCATTAATCTCTAACTGTAAGGTTATGGGAGGATACTGGCTACTAAAATGACCCAAGCAATGAAGTGGAGTAGTAAAGTAAGTCACCAGCCAGAGTTGTGATTTTTAAGGTGTAGATGTCAATGAATTTAGTTTAGAAAATGTTTTTTCCAGTGTGTTTGCTAATTATAAAAATTGACTCAGTAGCTTCACAGGCATAAAGAGGAAGGTTAATAATTTTGTATCTGCAGTGCTTTTGTATCTCCTAGCAAAGTCTGAGTCTGATGCTCTTGCTGACATCATAAGCAGTTCCTGTTCCCATTGCCATGGCATAGTGTCTCAGGTAAACAAAGTGGAGAAAGTAATGGCCTTAAAAAAAAAAAAAAAAAAAATCTGGCATTTTCTCCTCTTTATTAAGCTGTTGTAACTTGAGTGACAATGTTCCTGTGTCCATGTTCTTCTGCTTATGATGTCAGTAACAGCATGGGATTCAAGAAACAATCAGACTTTGGTGGTGGAGGTACAAATGTTACCTTTGAAATTATTAAAGTTTTAAATTATATTTTTGCTGTGTCACTGAAGGTTAACTGATAATTTTTTAAATAAATTCCATGATCACCACATGTTAAGGTCTGATTTCTCGTGACCTTAGTACTAGAAAAATTCTAGTAGCCTAGTAAAAATCTTTTCGGGACCAGTCATACTTTCTAAATCCTGGCCTGAAGCAGTTACTAATTAAAGAAAATTATGTTCCTTAGTGTACCCATAAAATTATTGAAAATGTTCTAATTAGTGGGCATGTTCTTTCTAGTCCTTTTCAGAACTGTTTGTGAAGTTCCTCGAAACAGAATCACGTCCAAACCTTCCCCTACCCACACTCTCTGTTCACGACATGAAACCTTTAGGAGCAACAGGAATTTGTAATCCTAACAGTACCAGATCCAGCAGCCTTACAGGTAACAGCATATCTTGGTGGAAAATTTTGAAGTTCTGTGTTAAACTTTAAAGGGAGAGGGAGAGACTGTGTGTGTGTGTCCGTCCATCCGTCCGTCCTTTCATTCTGATTGGATATTCTAAAGGGCATATGGGAGTTAAGCTCCTAGCTCCTTTAGACCACTTTGAAATTCTGTTTCTCCCTTCCCCCATCCCCCAAAAAGTCCCCTTAATCTCTGAGTGAATATATTGCTTTTGATGGTGAGAGCCAGCACTAGAGCCAGACAGATGGTGGTTAATCTTCCCTGCATGTGGTTATGTCTGTGCTCTAGTCCTGATTTGCAGCATCCCTGCTGTTCAGCCTGGGTCTCATAGAGCTAACAACGCCAAGCTTGTGGTGGTTTGTGATGTGTAACACCAGTTCACTTCCTAAGTATTAGGCTAAAACTAGCAGATTAGCTCACATTTTTAAACAATCTGAGATTGATTTTTGATCTGAGAAAGGATCTCTAATTTGTTCTCCACGTTGGTAAAGTCAGAATACTTGAACAATTATGCCTGTGCTTGAAATACTTCCTAGCAGGTATGTGCAAAAATATCAATTGACTTTCCTTTAGATTCTGATCCTGTAAGACACTGAGCACATGCTGCTGAGTTATATATGTTTAGGATCCTCAGCACCTTGTAGGATCAAGTCCTTAATTTAATTAATCAGAGTTTTGCATATGGAATGATTTTTTTTAATATGCTTTTTAGGACTTCATCTTTAGATGCCAACTGTTGCTGATCATAGAACCTTTTTAAATTAAAACTTCAACAACTGTAAGCTGCAATATTAAGTTTTAAATAACTGTTTCATGCTACAAGTAAATTGGAGAAACATAAAGAATGAATTTCCAATTTGCCCTACCAGCTTATCTCTGAAAGTAATATTTTCAGTAAAGCTAAATTAGGTGTCATATTTCTTTGTACTCTTGTCATTTATAATATAATAGGCAGGGTACCCTATTTTATTTGGCAAAAGCCCATTTTCATCGTATGGAAGAACTAAGTTCTGAGGTACTTTATTCATTCAGGAACCATATTGTTCCCTTATAAAACGAGACACCCATCCTATATCCCTTAATTGTTTTGGTATCTAAGTTTTCAGTTGCTAGAGAGAAAACATATGGAAGAAGCATAAGATAAGGATGTAAATCCCATACCAATGCAAAAGGACTTGAGTAGCCTTGCTGTATTTATAGGAGTTTGAGCCAGTTGTGTGGTAAAAGATCTTCTTTTAAAAAAAAAAAAACAAACCTATTGAATTATTATGGAGTGGCAGTAGCAACTTAGTTTCCACTATAAACCTGATTATTTTTGCCTGCTTCCTCTTCTGATATTTGAACTCAAAAGAAAAACATAGGTTATATCTAGGGCCCTACCAAATTCACAGTCCATTTTGGTCAATTTCAGGGTCATAGGATTTTAAAAATCATAAACGTCACGGTTTCAGATATTTAAATCTGAAATGTAAGTGTTGTAACCTTGGGGATCCTGACACAAAAGCGGGTCATGGGTGGGGTCGCAAGGCTATTTATTGGGCGGGGGAGGAGGAGAGCGCTCGTGTTATTTCCACCCTTACTTCTGCACTACTCGTGGTGGCGCTGCTTTCAGAGCTGGGCAGCTGGAGAGCAGCGGCTGCCGGCCGGGCCCCCAGCGCTGCAGGCAGTGCCGCGGCCAGCAGCAGCACAGAAGGAAAGGTGGCATGGTGTGGTGTACTATTGTAGGGGGCCTCACGGTATTGCCACCCTCGCTTCTGTACCGCTACTGGCAGGGACGCAGAAGAAAGGGTGGCAGTTCCATACCATGCCACCCTCACGTCTGCGCTACTGCTGGTGATGGTGCTGCTTTCAGAGCTGGGCTCCCAGCCAGCAGCCATGGAGCTTCCTGCAGCTGGGGGGGGTTCCCGGAGGTGGGTCTGACCCAGCCCCAGGAGTGGTCTCATCCCTCCCCAGCCCAGCTGGGACTAGCAGCTGGAGCCTGATGCACAGTAGGAGCCCCCAGCCCTGCCGCTCCACTCCACTAGACAGATTTCATGGGGGAGATCAGACTTCACAGTCCGTGATGCATTTTTCTTAGTTATGAATTTAGTAGGGCCCTAGTTTTATCTGGGACTGAGAGAATTTTTATACTGAATTTGAAATTACTTGAACACAAGCTAGTATGGGCAGGAGTTTTGTATAAGAGGGGCAGATTGTGAGAAGTTGATACATGGGCAATCAAAGCTGGTATAATTTTACCATTGGGATGTAATAATAAAGCAGATAAGTTGAGAGGATGCAGAGTTGTGAAAGGCCTTGAAGTGTAGGGCAAGAAGATTCAATTTGATGCAATGGAGGAGGAGGAGCCAGTTGAAAGCCAGCTGCTTTCTACACATATGTGTTGAAAATTGGTGGATTGTGAATGTTTTCTAATGTGATTTTTTTTGTTTTTTGTTTTTGTTTTTGTTTTGTTTGTTTGTTTTTTGTTTTTGTTTTTTTTAAATCTCAGAAACTACAGGCTCAGGAACCAGTAGAAGACCAGATGTGAATCCATTCTTGGCACCCCGATCTGCAGCAGTGCCCCTCATCACCCCCACTTCTCTTGGAGCAGGTGGATCGGGGCATCTGCTTATGAAACCTATTTCAGATGCCTTGCCTACTTTTACACCACTGCCAGTGCTGCCTGATGCCAGTGCTGGTGCTGTACTAAAAGACCTCTTGAAACAATAGATGGTTTTGAATCAATATTGATGATGATAGCACTTTAAGGAAAATGAGAACTCTATATTTTAGATAATTTATCACAAAGAGGCCTTTTGTAAAAAGTTGTGTACTTGTTTGCAGATGTACATCGTTTTTCTTTTAAATTTAATTATGAACTAAACAGTGCTTTGGAAATTGTAGGAGTCACGGGAATAACTGTCCTCTTTATTCATATTGGTTCTGAGGTAGGTTTTAAACTGGAGAAAAATTATTCTATCTCAGTTGTAGAATTGTAAAACAAACTGTTGGACTCATAAACACTAGCTATACTCTTGAGTTGTTTCAGGAGTGCAACAACAATATTAACTCTTCAGTATTGGGGTCAGTTTGTCAAAGAGCACAATCTGTTGACAATGGGCATGTGAGGAACCACCACTGCAAATTAATTAAGATTTTTAACCAAAATTTATACAATATTTGGGGTGTGCATTCATGACACAAATTCCAAAGAACGAGGTAGGGAGGCATGTAGGAGCTTGATTATTGGAGATGACAAAAATACTTGCAGTTACTCAACTATATTTATGTAAAAAGGTATCCCTCTCTTAATAAGAGGATAAGTTGCACCCCAAATTTTGGACCACTTTGAGGCACATCAGTCCTTTTTGCACCAGGAGCTACATTTTTCCCAGTCTAATAGCCGCTTATGGCAATCCAAAGTCACTGGCACCGAGGTGTTAATTCTGGAAACAAAGGAGTTGGAGAATATCTTTGATTTTTTTCTAAAATCTTCCATGTGGTGCATAGCTATCAATGGAGAATTTAACAGGTCCATGGGAATATTAATATATATACACATGCTGCAGTACAGTAATGGTTTAAGATGTATATTTAAGACTTTTATCTTGCAGGATTTGATTTGAAACAGGTTTAAAGTTTGAACATATGTATAGAACTTAAAGGTAAACAGATGTTTACTTATCCCAGATTTGTAAATAGGTCTGTATAAGACCATAGCCAAAGCCAATTATTATGTAAATTTTGCTGTGATGACTTGTACACTTTATACTACATGTTGCAGATAAAGTATTGAATTGCATACTGAAAGTTAAAACTGACCTTCTTAGAAAAACAGTTAAAATCTGCAACAAAGTTTCTTCATTTAAAAATGTCTAGTTTCTAATCCTGTTTGTCATTCCTTGTTTAGTCAGTGTTAAAGGTGATTATTGTGCAAGTTCTATATTAGAACTGTCAGCCTTTGATCCTCTCCATTTTTATTACATACCCTTAGTTTAAATCATTGAGAGTTATGTTTAAATAAAATTAATCACAGAATCTTGTATAGAATCTGCCAAAATAATGACTGCAACAAAACTTTTCTTTCTTTATTTATAGATAAAATGGTAAAATCCCTTCATTTCCTTTAAACTCTTCTCTAGCAAAATTTCTCAATTTGTTACTCCGGTCATCACGAAGAATTCAACTTCGGAATCACTTTCATACAATGACATTCCCCAATGTAGCAGTGTTTTATGGATTTGAAATGGAAGGTTAATGCAAATTTAGAAGCAGATCAATCATGCTAAATTTTTGTTTCAGATCACTAGTATCTGTTATAAAATCTCTGTTATGGATAAATTAATGAATGCTTTAAAGTCCTCTGAAATTTGATTTCTGAAAGGTCAGCAAGAATATTTCATGTATGAAAGCAAGTATTATGTTGTATAAGAACTAAATTTTAAATTCCTATTAAATTTTTGGATACCTTGGTTGAGAATATTCAGGTAGGTTACTTAAAATGTGTATTGTCATTGAAAAACCACCATCATGGAATGGTTATTTTTTGTCCAAAAGACTCTAAAGAAAGTTTAAACCATGTGGTGTGTCTGTGCGATCTCTTATATTCGTGTAATTATATTTATTTCGGGGTGAGCAATCACTTCAAATAAAATCCTTTTGATGAGCTGATATATACAGAAATATTTACCTTTTAAAAATAATGTATTTTACAGATTATTAATACAAGTGGACATAGGCTGGCAGCTGTCTCCTGAATATAGTGGTTGACAGCCACATTTTGGCTGATTACTATTTTTCACAAAAAAGTCATCTTGATTTTTAAAAACTGTATAGAACTTAAAATGCACAGAAGTGAAACAAGTTAGCTTCATAGCTACCAGGAAATACTGCATATTGGGGACCATTGACTTCAGTGGACTTTAGATCAGGTCTTTTATGCAATAGCTTGGTAACTGCCACCTAAATCTTCCCATGCTCTGGAAAACTTGGGCAGGGGGCAAAAATAGTCAGGAAATGTCAGAGTCCCTAATTCATGTTTCTTTTGGAGAAAGGAAAATGTATCAAATTCTGAGAAGCCTATGGAATTGTAGAGATTGCTTCTGTAGGCTTGGGAGTATCTGTTTAGAGGGAATGGGGTTCCCCCACTGCATTCCTCCTTGGGAAATAATGGCCATTATTCAGCCGCTAGGGAGTACAGAAAGGACTGAGTTGACTTAAGTACACTTCCGTCTGAGAATGTTTTGCCTGCTGCTATTGTAAGTAATGCCCAAGATTGCTGTTACTGAAAGATCAGTGAAAATATCTTTTTTCTTCTGATCTTTTCTCTTTATTTGCTTTGTGCATTTGATGATTCTTTATACATAGTCTGTTTCCCATATTTACAGTCAATTAGTTAATCAGTTTTTCCTTTTATTTGTGTGGGTCTTTCCCACAGTAGTGGCTGGAGAGAAATCTTTTACATAGCAAAAAGATGAGTATAAAATCACAAATTGTCGGTGGGGCTTAGGAGCAGGTGCAGTCCTTGAAACTTCTTTTCACTTAATGGACTAGATTTTACATTTTTAATTTGACTCTGTCCCCCAAACCTCCTTTCCCACAGGAAGAGCTGCATAGTGAGTGCTCCCCAGGTTTGATCTGGTAGGCCCATGTATTATCTGCAGTGAGAGAACTACATGATATTAATGTGAAGAAGCTTTTGGTAGGCTCGATATAAAGGGAAAATCAGACATTGCACCATTTTGGGTTCTTTGCTCAGCTCCAGGCTACACAATTGAAGGGAAGTATCTGGCACTTCATAGTAGTTCTGTTGGAAACCAGGGGCATTATGCATTAACGTACATCTTGCATTAAAGCTCTTCTGTGCAACTGTATCTGCAACTGGCTTATATCACTGGTGTAAAATAAAAATGAATGCGACTCGTTTATCACAGTGTAAACAAACTGTTGGCAGCAACCTAGGTGGACACAACTAAGTCAAATGGCAACTCATAATCTGATTCTCATTTACCTTCCTGATAATTTATGCACTTGACAATGATATTTCACTAATAATTTGTAACAAGGCAGGCGACTTGAAAGAAGAATTTATAAAGCAATAGTTGACTGATATATTGCATTATTAGTGCAAAAGAAAATGTAATTTAACTCAAAATGTTTCTTTCACATTGTAAGTAGGCTTGGAAGAAGGATTAGTTTATCGGTAAATGTTTATTTCATTGTTTACACACAAACCCGATGAAAATAAAATGTCTTGTCAATGATAATTGAAATTTACTGAGAGGCAAAGTAGTTTTGAAAAACACTACTTGAGAACTTATTGGACTCAAAACCCAGTGATTTAGACTTCTGAATTAGGCTTATTGCAAATGGACTAGCAATTGATTAGTAAAAATAAGTGATATGTTGATATAAGAATATTTAATTTGTATATTTTCACATATGATGTTGACAAATTATGCTTTAACAGTTTATAAGGCTTAAATAATTCTGACTTCCCCCAGCGCATAATTTCCAACAACTGTGAAAATTTAAAATGTTTAAAAACGGGGAAAATGGTTAAACCCATAATTTCATGCAACTGAGAAAATTTAAATCAATAAAATCTAAAACAATGCTTAAAAAGAAACATCAATATTATGCACTGAAATTATTTTAAAAAATTGAATCCTGCCAAGCCTGTTGCTACCACAGTTTTCCAAGTAGCTCAGCTGCTACTTTACCACTGTCTTAAAGTTCAAGACTTATATTTTCAGTCAGTTGCAATAAATCATTTAATATGTTTAATACCCATTTGTTTAATTATGTGTTGTGGTTTTCTAGGTATCTTGACAGTCCCAGTTCGGGAGAAGATTTAGCTGTAACAAAATGTCAGTAAACTTTTATTTAAGAAAAAAATGCAAATTTTTAATTTACTTTGGAGAGAAAAACTTTGCTGTGAAAACAGCAGTGACAGCTTAAAGAATCAATTGCACAAATTCAAGCAGGACCTAAATTTGGAAGGACAAGAAGTATTTATAAAAAGAATTTTGAAATCTGAGCTCAACTTACATTCTGATACAAATAATACCAAGAGTGTTAGATTTATGTTTATGTTCAAAGCCTTCCTTTTATCAAAGTGCAGTTTTTGGAAATGCCTAAATATCAAATGCAAATTGAGAAATTTAATTCTGTCCATATAAATGAGAGAGCATGCCAGCAGGATGTCTTTAAACATTTTAAAAAAATTCTGGCATATTTTGATATGTCTTTACAGCAGGAGATTTCTTATTTTGCCACACCTGATAGTTACTAAAATCCTTATTAGCTGTTAGATAAGTGAATATCTGTAAGGTGAAAATCTACAGCTTGTGGCATTTGTTTTGTGCTGCATTGTGCTATATAAGTTTATATACTTTTCCATTTTTTTTGCAGCATTGCAAAGCTTAAAAGCTAACAACAAAAATGATACATGTAAGTTGGCAATGTATGTTGCACAATAAAAAAAAATTAGCAAAACAGCTGCTGGCTTTTATTTAAAAAAATAACTTGCACATGTTGTTTACAGCAGCACAAATGTCATATGTTGGGTGAGCTGTTGCATGCAATTTCCACAAACTTACACTTAAGGACAGTTTTTGGGTTTTTTTTGTTTTTTGCAGTTAAGATTTAGAAACCTTAAGTGTGTAATATCAGTAGAATACTTTTTGTATCAAATAATTTAGTGCCCCAGAGAACTGATATATTAATAATAGCTAGGGATAAAAGAGGAAGCAAGATCAGAGAAAATATGCCTCTTCTATGGTGGCTGTATTAGTTGATATTTTAGAATTGTAATTTGACCAAATTACTAACGCTTTCAGATTTGGTCAAACAAATGAGAAGTAAAAGCAATTGATCAAAGAAATAAATGTGCTTGTTGAAATAAAGGTTAATATCAATTAGACATAAATACCAGAGGACACTTATCCAGTAAGTGCACACATTGCATGATTTGGTATTGTTCTGTGCTTCCTTACTGGCGCATGTGACATGGACTATTAATTTTCATTTTTTTTTTAAGGATTGCTGTTTGTGTCAACTTTGAGCGCACTCTTTTAATGAATTTGTTCGCAGCCAGTGTAAGGTTCTTATTGAATGGCTTCTCACAGTCTTGATGGGGTTTAATGGCATATTTGCTCAGAATTTTCTGACAGCCCATGTTTTCCTGGCTTTGAGAGGTGACCCTCTATTGGTCTTTGATGGACAACCCATAAATATTATTGTGAATTTCACAGTAACACTAATAATGTTTCCTCAATTTTCAGACCTCTCTAAACAAGCAAAATGGATACTACTTTGTAAATTTCCCTCTCTGCCAGCAGACACTTTGATTTGATTGTTTTATCTTTTTTTTTCCTACTTGCTCCTACAGAGCTGCACCATAGTTATCTGCTTGATAGTATTTTATTTCCTCTAGGAAAAGACACTGAATCCCCTGATGATATTTTAAGCTAACACTCAAATGAAGTGTTTACATGATGGGTAGAGATTAGGCCTATTTTAAAAAATAATAATAAAGGGAGATTCTCTTTGAAGAAAGACGTTCATCCTTTGACTCCAACTTGCTGCTATATGTGTCTATAATAACTGTGTAAACAAAGGGTTACTATTGTGATTGCATAATTTCCTTGGCCACCTCCCTCTTTTTCTGAGAAGATGCTGTCTGTTATTTTCCCCAATCCTGTCTTTCTCCTGCCACAGTTCTAGCTTTTTCCATCTGGCTTTGAAAATACACTCTTCACAGTGCTCCCGCACCAGTAGAAGATTAGGACACATCCTGCTGCAACAGTCAGCGTGACTTTCCTGGTTGCAGGTGCATAAGATATAGATCCTGCCAAAGAAACCACCATAGTCCTAGAGACTGGAGAGATCCTCTTGGTGCCTTCATGCAGCTGGGATGTGTGGAGTGGTGGTGAAAGGATAATAATCGGGTTTTCTTGTGGCCAAAGAAGAAAAGATACAGCCTTTCCAAAGAATGGAAGTGAAGAAAAGCATCTTGTACACCACTAGTCCTAACTGACGAGAAGTCACAAGTGCTTCTCTGCAGCCACATATTGGGAGTAGAAGAGTTTTGGCAATATTAAGTGTCCGCAGCAGTCCTTGCAGTGAATTATCAAGTCCCTTGTGGTGTAAAATATATGTAATCAGTGACATGGTCCCTGAAGGTCTGCCTTCATAAGTCCAGAAAAAATAAATTGATCTGTATGTCTCATTTTCATCAACCCTCAAATCCAGCTACAGGCTATTTACATATGAGCCAACTTGGCACTCATCACCTTGCTCTATTTTAAAACTATATTCATGTTTGCTGATAATAAACAATAAAATATTCAACTTTATAGCCATCACATCTGCTGCTTAGGGAAAAAAATCCTGACTGAAACATTGATACTTGGGAAAACGCCTGTATAAACTGATGAACCCTACCTTCTGTTCTCAAGTTGCAAAAGCTGGGCTGACAGACCACAACAAGGAACAAATTCAACAGCTAAGGATCTGTCTTTTAAGACTGCCCAGCTACAAGCCTTCAAGAGAAGAACCCTGGGAATTGAAGACCAAAGTACCCCTAGCTGACTTCTGCAGTTGCAACAGGCAACTTCTAAACTAAGTCCCTGCATCATATAGCACTATCAAGAAGTTCTTCAGTGGTCTTGAAGGATAGCCTAAAGTAAAGCACATTGCCATAGTCTAATCTGGAAGTGATAGAGGTTTGAGAGAGGGGTGCATGGCTGGGGGGAATAGCTTAGTGGTTTGAGCATTGGCCTGCTAAACCCAGGCTTGTGAGGTCAACCCTTGAGGGGGCCATTTAGGGATCTGGTGCAAAAACTGGGGATTGGTCCTGCTTTTGAGCAGAGGGTTGGACTAGATGACTTCCTGAGGTCCCTTCCAACCCTGATATTCTACGAGAAGGCTGCCATTTCTTGGTCAACCACAGATGAAGAACTTTTCCAGGCCACAACTTTTATCTAAGATCCTAGCAACAGTGATATATCCAGTAGGACTTCAAGATTGCCGTCTGTTGACAAAGCCTCTGCCACATACTGTCACAACCAGCCAACATCCTCTTATCTTTTCTGGATTGTGCCCCAGACAGTTTGTTCTCATCCAAGTCTCAATCTCCTGCCAGATATTAGGAAAGCAAAGAGACTACAGAGAATATAGAGACTATAGAGTATATAGAGTACCATCTACATTAAGATTTCACTACAACCCTAAATGTCTCAAAATCTCCTTTAGTGACCTCAAATACACATTGAACAGGAAGGGTCCCAGGAAGAAACAGTGTGACCCTGCACAAGAAAGCCCCCACACATATATTTCTAATGTCCTTTTTCTACTGAACAGTTGCTCTGGAGAAATCCAACCTGCAATTGGAACTTAAACCCCTGTTTTAAAGAAATGTTTACTGCTGACCTTCAGCTGATTTGATTGCATTTTTCTTTGTGTTTTCTGAGATCCTATTTTTATGGATTTTGGTAAAAGTTACAAGCAAGGTACTGTAGAACACAATAGAACAGACAGTGAATGTTTTGGAGTACTAATAGTTACAGAGAAACATTTTAAGGAGTCCAAGCCACAAATTGGCAAGAATGCGACTTAGCGAGGTTGAGAATGTTGATCAACAACAATGAGGGCCAGCTATTTTGTATGTGGAGTGGGTAGGGGTGATGAAACTGCATGGTTTCCTAAAAGGACGCTTATCTTTTCTGGCCTATGTGATTCTTGAGTCTGCTAAACTAATCTAGCGATACTGAAATATTTGGGGAGAATTCATGCGCGTTCTACAAATTTAAAAAAAAAGAAATTTAATAGATACACATTTAAAAATACATCTTATAGCATCTGGTACACACTTTTTTTTCTATCCAGCTAATGATTTCAGATCTGACACAAGATGGGTAGCTTCTTTAAAAAAATCTCCTTTGCTAGTTGTTATTACAAGACCAAAAAGTCATGTTTTTAGGATATGCATCACTGTTTAAGAGCGTGATTAGAAAAGACAGATGTATCTGTAATGTAATACAATGCATACAACCTGTGAGTAGTTCCAAGGAAAAAATTAATAATTTACTCCAAGTGAAGAGTATTTTGCAACCCATCAAAATGCTTTCACATTCATGCAGCTGTAGATGCAGGCTGTATTTCTAATTTCAAAACCTTAATGGAAGGAACTTACTAGAGGAAGATGGTCCTCGTCATGGGTTTGATTAGGAGAGTATTTGCTTTTATAATATAGCCAATGAAAGCTTCATCCAGATCATTGGGAATACTTGAAAACAGCCCTTCTCCATGCTCTGCCTGCTTCTACAATATTTGAAGTCTGACTGTTCTGTAAACGAGATATAACAAGTGAAGTGAAACTGAGGTACTTGTACTAGATTTGTGAGACTCAGAACTCATTCTGTCAGTGTATTAAATGCTTGTGAAAGGTGCCAGATTGAAAGCTGTAAAGGGTGACATCCTGAGCCTATCCACAGAACAAGAACAATATTGACTGCATGGTATTCCCTCAGTGCCTTGCCAACTTCCTTCAGTCCTGGAGAGGATCACTTTTATGGGCGAGAGGGTGCTGTGATTTAGTCTCTATAGTAAATCAGTGCTTGGCCTGACTGCTGAGCTTTCCAGCAGTGGTTAGTTTTCCATGTGTGTCCACTGGGAAATGAAATTAAACATACTTGTGTAGTGTGTACCTCTGTACATATGGCAGTTTTTGAGAGGGAATGGATGATAAAATCAGTGTCTCCAAAACCCTAGTTTTAAATGCTTTTGATTTAAACATTTGTCTTCATGAGAAAAACACCTCATTTTTCAACATTGTTTGGAAAGAAGCAAGAAGACTTCTAAGATTAGAGTCAGGGCAGAGTTGATAGGGGAGAGGCCTGCGTCTGTATTCACCGACAAAAACTTACTTAACGCAGATTTGAGGTTGCCTAGAGACATTTCATCATTCCAAAATGTCGACTTTAGTTAAACTTGGAGCTCTGAAAACCAGGAAACCTTAATTTTGCCCTTCTGGAGTTGGTAATAGCCACTGGGAATGGTTCAGTAAGGGTGACGCAAAGGCTAACAAACTACCATGGGACATCAAAGATGGGAATGGTGAAGAATTGTAAAAGGGGATGAAGAGGTTATACAATTTAACAAGTGTGAGCTTTTCTGTTGAGTAGCCACCCTGAGTGTAGAGCAGGGGTAAGTGGCTTCTGTTGAGTACACCTGACCTAAACACAAGTTTTGCCTTGCCAAATTAAAGGTGTTAGGTTCTGTCCTACAGTGCTCATGTTCCCTATTTCTTTAATGTTCTGTAGTATCTGCAAGAACATTGTGATAGTATGTGTGTCATGAGGGTATTGGGGCCTGCTCAAAGAGGGCAGCATTAAGGTTGCATTGCACAGTTGTGTAGCTTAACTGTATTGCCTAGTTTCAAGAGTTGAGGAACAATTAGAGCCATAGTTCCAAACCCAGGTATGTGCCACAAAATGTATGAAAGAATGAGGTAGTTCTGTAAAATGCTGTTTTTAGGAGAGTGTATCTTGGAAATACCTTGCTCACATGACCCCAGATTTGTACTAACAACCCTACTCCAGGAGCCACAGCAAATTTCAAGACATTCCAAGTAAGTGTGCAGATTTTAGAGAATTTAGAATAGTCAACCTTTAAACAGAAAGCAATACCTCAACTTGAACTTGAGCAGAGCTCCTGCTCTGCTGTAATATATGTAAATAGGTAATGTGTCAGTAGATGGTGCTCAAGAATATTCTGAATTGTCCACAGGTTTTTTAAGATGAATAAAAGTAGTTGTGTACTGCAAATGGTTCCCTTTGCGCAGCTCTTTACAGCAGATTTTAACCAGAGTGGTGAGTGTGAAGGGCAGATTGAGAAGGCTGTGGAAAGTGGTATTGCAGAAATTCCACTAAGGCAAACACCCATTCCTTTTTTCTGGAAATAGGTTTCTTCATTGTACTCAAGACCAGCCCAGACAGTGGGTGTTATACACTTCTGTCAGCATATGGAAACAGGAAAAATAAAAACTTTTGTTATGTAATTCCCTCTCTAAAGGGAGCTGGTTAGCTGGAGAGTGGTCATTTCTCCTCTTGTACTCAGCAGATAGACCCTCTTCAGATTAGAATAATAGAAACATAGGGCTTGAAGGGACCTCAAGAGGTCATCTAGTCCATCCTCCTCTGTTGAGGCAGGACCCAAGTCAACCTAGATCATCCCTGACAAGTTTTTGTCTAACCTGTTCTTAAAAATCTCCAATGATGGGGATTCCATACTGGCTGATGAACCAAAGCTTTTAGCCTCAGGTGTTTTTGTCAGCGGCCTTGCTCTGCCTCCTTTTGTTGGCACTCTTAGTGAGTGTGAAATGTGATAATGACCAAAATCAACTGAGCCAGAAGGTTGACCACCAGTCATATGAAGTGCGCCTCTCCACTACAAACATGGGTATTCATGAGCACAACTTAACTGCAGAGATGTTTATCTTGTCTTGACCCACCTAAATAACTTGTCAGACACCCCTTTAGTCAAATCCTTTAGTGGAGAGAGAGTTCAGTAATCAAAAAGACCAAAAACACAATATAATTTTTTTTGTAGATCTCATAACTTGGGGGCCAATCTCATGGTTTTTGGGGTCTGATTTATGATTTTTGGACCCTTATTGAAAATATTGTAACTTTGGTTAATTTGCAAGTTTAGCTACCTCACTGCTCACCCCCTTTCCATATCATTAATATATTAAACAACATGGTACCTGACATACAACAATGATGCACTGCTGTTAACCTTTTGCCATGATGATATCATTTAATCCTACTTGCTTTCTGTCTCCTAGCTAGGTTTTGATCCATGACAATATTATGTCCCTCACCCCTTGCCAGCTAAATTGCTTTAGCAGCCTGTTTTGTGGGACCTTGTTAAGGGCTTTTTGGAAGTCTAAATAAATTGTCAACTGGTTTTCCTTCATCCACTAGTTTGACATGCTCAAAGAATTCTAAGAGATTAGTGAGACACCATTTCCTTTGCCTCGTGACATCAGCAAGTCACTAAGAGACAAACTTTCAAAAGTGGCCACTAGAGTTGGGTGTCACAAATTGGGAGCCCAGCTGTAGATGACTAGGGCCTGATTTTTTAGAGGTTCAAAGCACAGGCAGTTTCCATTGACTTCAGTTGGACTTGTGTTGAGCACCTCTGAAAATCCTAGCCTTTGTGGCTAAAGCAGAGCACCCAAAATTAGAGACTGCTTTGGAAAGTGCTGGTCTTAACCTCTCTGTCCCTCAGTTTCTTCATCTGTAAAATAGAGACAGCTTCTAAACTCTCTGGGAAGATGATAGCATTAAAGTTTGTAAAACACTTTAGCTCCTCAGATGGAAGATTCCATAAAGTATAACACATTATGTTATATCTGTATTTAATTTCTATATGCATTTCTGTAGTCAGCATAAACTTCCTTGCATCTGCTAGTAACGTATCTCTGTAGTGTCTGTGCTGACAAATGCTTGAGTCAGTCCTAAGTGGAGCACAGGATCTGATCCAAGAGGTGAATATAGCTGAACAGCTCAGTAATAGCAACCATAATGTAATTCAATATAACATCCTTGAAGGGTGGGGAAATGCATAAAATCCCACCACAGTAGCATTTAACTTCAAAAAAGGGAAATACAGAAAAATGAAGAAGCTAGTTAAAAGGAAATTAAAAGGAACAGTCACAAGAGTGAAATGCCTCAAAGCTGCATGAAAACTTTTTAAAAACACCATAATAGATGCTCAAACTACATGTATACCCCAGATTTAGAAAGGGGGGGAGGGGAATAAGAGGACCAAAAAATGTCACCATGGCTAACCAGCAAAATAAAAGAAGTGATTAGAATCAAAAAGGCATCCTTTAAAAATTTGAAGTCAAATCCTACTGAGGGAAATAGGAGAATAACTCTGGCAAATCAAGTGTAAAAGTATAATTAGGCAGGCGAAAAAAAAAAAGGAATTTGAAGAGCAACTAGCAAAAGACTAAAAATTGCTGTTCGTTTTTATAAGTATATCAGAACCAGGAAGACTGCTAAACAATCAGTTGGGCCACTGGATGATCAAGCTGCTAAAGGAACACTCAAGGAAAACAAGACGAATGCAGAAAAGCTAAATAAATTCTTTGCTTTGGTCTTCACTTCAAGCGATGTGAGGGAGATTCCCACACCTGAGCCATTCTTTTTACATGACAGCTCTGAGGAACTCTCTGATTGAGGTGTCAGTAGAGGAGGTCTTGGAACAGACTAATAAACAGTAATAAGACATCAGGACCAAATGGTCGGTATTCACCGAAGAGTTCTGAAGGAACTCAGCTATGAAATAGCTTATATACCACAGTTAATAGTTCTGCAATTGCTTAAATCAGCCTCTGTACCAGATGACTGGAGGATAGCTAATGTAATGCCAATTTTTTTTTAAACGGATCCAGAGGTGATCCTGGCAATTACAGACTAGTAAGCCAAAATTCAGTACCACGCAGATTGGTTGAAATAACAGTAAAGAAGAGAATTATCAGACACAGAAATGAACCCGGTATGTTGGGGAAGAGTCAACACAGCTTTTGTAAAGGGAAATCATGCCTCACCTATCTATTAGAATTCTTTGAGGATGTCAACAAGCATGTGGGCAAGGCTGATCCAATTGCTATGGTGTACTTGGACTTTCAGAAACCCTGGGACAAGGTTCCACATGAAAGGCTTGTAAGCAAAGTAGCCAACCATGGGATAAGACGAAAGGTCCTCTCATGGATCAGTAAGTGGTTAAAACATAGGAAATAAAGGGTAGGAATAAAAAGTTAGTTCTTCTTTGATTGCTTGCTTATGTCTATTCCATATTAGGTGTGTGCTCACCACATGCACCAGTGCCAGAAGTTTTTCCTTCAGCAGTATCCGTAGGGGACCAGCTCTGGGGCCCCCTGGAGTGGCGCCCGCATGGCATGATATAAGAGGTACCACTGGCTCCCCCCACCCTCAGTTCCTTCTTGCTGCCAGTGCTGGTGATGGAACATCTGCTGCTTTTGGCTAGTGTTGTTTTGTTTTCTGTTCTTGTGAACTTTAAAAACCTGTAATATAGTTAGTAGTTTCTTAGTTACCCTTAGTAGTAGTTCTCAACTGTTCATTAGTCCCAAATGGGACTCAGCTGGGGGACAGGGCATGTCCCAGTCCCCAGACTTTAAGCCATGCGATCGCTGCAAACAGCCTGTGCCCGTCAGCGATCCACATACCAGGTGCCTAGGCATAGGGCACATAAGGGCAAGTGCTGTATCTGCAAGTCCTTTAAACCTAGGATGAAGGAGTGCGATATTCATCTGAAAGCACTCCTAATGGAGTCGGCTCTCCGGCACTGGAGCAGCGGTCTGACTCCGCACTGAGCACCACACCTTCTGTGCGCAGTGCTCCACCAGTGCTGTCCACAAGCCAGCACCGGTCCCCCACTACAGATCCAGGGAAGAAGCCGAAAAAGACCGGGAGGGGAAGATCTCCTATCTCCCGTAAGAGACAGGAGAGGGCTGGGGGTGAAATGGGTAGCTCAAATTCAGGAAGTCAGGCCCCACCTCAAGTCGAGTGGTGCAGCCCATCCCATGCTTTGCCTGCAACCCCAGATAGTGGTGCAGGCCCTAGCCAGCTTCAGGTGCCGTCAATGCTCTAAGCTCTTCGAGTGGCTCAAGAGATCCTGATGCTCCCAGCGCTGCTCACGCTGGCTCCTGCGGTACCCCCGTCACGGGGAAAACCATGTTGGGGCCTATGTGTGTATTCCCACCTCAGAGGTACTAATCCCCATTGAGAGGGAAGTCCCGCCAGCATTTGCCTGCCTGAAGCCATCATGCCTCAGGACTGGGCAGGCAGGCTCAGTGGAGCCCTCTTTGGTCCCCACACCAGGAGCACTGATCGAGGGACTCGAGGCATACCTCACTGGTAGATTGGGGCAGACCCTCTGAGGCACGCGCCACCCGGAACCCCGATTGGACACCAGAGACCACCGATTGCTGGGCTGTCATTCCCTGTCGCCAAGAAGGCGGTCGCCCTACTCCAGACGATCCTCCCAGCAGCCGGCCCATAGTAGCTCCAGGTCCCATTTGATGTCCCGGTACCAGTCAAGTAGAGTGAGGTGTGGATTGTCAGGTATCCGATGCAGATCCACCAAATGCCGTCGGTCCCCAAGAGCCCAACCAAGACAGTCTCACTCCGACAGGTCAACTTCAGGACACAGTGACCATCACCAGTTGGACAAGAGCCACCGCTCAGCCCGATCCTGGTCACCCAGTACCGACCACTCGGCTGGTAGCTCCAGCTTGGAGCGAGGTTCCCTGCCCGGGGGACAAGCCCCAGTACCAGTGGTGCCATCTACATTATCGGCACCAAAACCTGTCCTGGGGCTGGCACCATGGAACCCTTGGGGGTTCACCAACCTTCCCAGGCTGTCTGATGGGTGTCAGGCACCTCAGAGAGGCCAGTGGCCTCGGTATCCCATCCCTCTCTGGTGCTGGAGACTTTGGGGAGTATCATAGAATCATAGAATATCAGGGTTGGAAGGGACCTCAGGAGGTCATCTAGTCCAACCCCTGCTCAAAGCAGGACCAATCCCCAATTAAATCATCCCAGCCAGGGCTTTGTCAAGCCTGACCTTAAAAACTTCTAAGGAAGGAGATTTCACCACCTCCCTAGATAACGCATTCCAGTGTTTCACCACCCTCCTAGTGAAAAAGTTTTTCCTAATATCCCACCTAAATCTCCCCCACTGCAACTTGAGACCATTACTCTTTGTTCTGTCATCTGCTACCACTGAGAACAGTCTAGAGCCATCCTCTTTGGAACCCCCTTTCAGGTAGTTGAAAGCAGCTATCAAATCCCCCCTCATTCTTCTCTTCCGTAGACTAAACATCCCCAGTTCCCTCAGCCTCTCCTCATAAGTCATGTGTTCCAGTCCCCTAATCATTTTTGTTGCCCTCCGCTGGATGTTTTCCAATTTCTCCACAGCCTTCTTGTAGTGTGGGGCCCAAAACTGGACACAGTACTCCAGATGAGGCCTCACCAGTGTCAAATAGAGGAGAACGATCACGTCCCTCGATCTGCTGGCAATGCCCTACTTATACATCCCAAAATGCCATTGGCCTTCTTGGAAACAAGGGCACACTGTTGACTCATATCCAGCTTCTCGTCCACTGTCACCCCTAGGTCCTTTTCCGCAGAACTGTTGCTGAGCCATTCGGTCCCTAGTCTGTAGCAGTGCATGGGATTCTTCCGTCCTAAGTGCAGGACTCTGCACTTGTCCTTGTTGAACCTCATCAGATTTCTTTTGGCCCAATCCTCCAATTTGTCTAGGTCCCTCTGTATCCTATCCCTACCCTCCAGCGTATCTACCTCTCCTCCCAGTTTACTGTCATCTGTAAACTTGCTGAGGGTGCAATCCACACCATCCTTCAGATCATTTATGAAGATATTGAACAAAACCGGCCCCAGGACCGACCCTTGGGGCACTCCACTTGATACCGGCTGCCAACTAGACATGGAGCCATTGATCACTACCCGTTGAGCCCGACAATCTAGCCAGCTTTCTATCCACCTTATAGTCCATTCATCCAGCCCATACTTCTTTAACTTGCTGGCAAGAATACTGTGGGAGACCGTGTCAAAAGCTTTGCTAAAGTCAAGGAACAACAAGTCCACTGCTTTCCCTTCATCCACAGAGCCCGTTATCTCGTCACAGAAGGCAATTAGATTAGTCAGGCATGACTTGCCCTTGGTGAATCCATGCTGACTGTTCCTGATCACTTCCCTCTCATCTAAGTGCTTCAGAATTGATTCCTTGAGGATCTGCTCCATGATTTTTCCAGGGACAGAGGTGAGGCTGACTGGCCTGTAGTTCCCAGGATCCTCCTCCTTCCCTTTTTTAAAGATGGGCACTACTTTAGCCTTTTTCCAGTCATCTGGGACTTCCCCCAATCGCCATGAGTTTTTAAAGATAATGGCCAATGGCTCTGCAATCATATCCGCCAACTCCTTTAGCACTCTCGGATGCAACGCATCTGGCCCCATGGACTTGTGCACGTCCAGCTTTTCTAAATAGTCCCGAACCACTTCTTTCTCCACAGAGGGCTGGTCACTAGCTCCCCATGCTGTGCTGCCCAGTGCAGTAGTCTGGGAGCTTACCTTGTTCGTGAAGACAGAGGCAAAAAAAGCATTGAGTACATTAGCTTTTTCCACATCCTCTGTCCCTAGGTTGCCTCCCTCATTCAGTAAGGGACCCACACTTTCCTTGACTTTCTTCTTGTTGCTAACATACCTGAAGAAACCCTTCTTGTTACTCTTAACATCTCTTGCTAGCTGCAACTCCAGGTGTGATTTGGCCTTCCTGATTTCACTCCTGCATGCCCAAGCAATATTTTTATACTCATCCCTGGTCATTTGTCCAATCTTCCACTTCTTGTAAGCTTCTTTTTTGTATTTAAGATCAGCTAGGATTTCACTGTTAAGCCAAGCTGGTCGCCTGCCATATTTACTATTCTTTCGACACATTGGGATGGTTTGTCCCTGGAACCTCCATAAAGATTCTTTAAAATACAGCCAGCTCTCCTGGACTCCTTTCCCCCTCATGTTATTCTCCCAGGGGATCTTGCCCATCAGTTCCCTGAGGGAATCAAAGTCTGCTTTTCTGAAGTCCAGGGTCCGTATTCTGCTGTTTTCCTTTTTTCCTTGTGTCAGGATCCTGAACTTGACCATCTCATGGTCACTGCCTCCCAGGTTCCCATCCACTTTTGCTTCCCCTACTAATTCTTCCCGGTTTGTGAGTAGCAGGTCAAGAAGAGCTCTGCCCCTAGTTGGTTCCTCCAGCACTTGCACCAGGAAATTGTCCCCTACATTTTCCAAAACTTCCTGGATTGTCTGTGCACTGATGTATTGCTCTCCCCCACAGGTCCAGGAGGACCCAGGGGAGCAAGCTGCTGGACCACTAAAGGACATGGAGGTTCCTGTGGCACCAGCATTGTTCTCGTCATTGCCGGACAAGGCTATTACGGGGCCCCCTCATCCAGTTCCTCAGGATGATGCCAAAGTGCACCAGGAACTCGCTTCTAACCTGGGGCTTCAAGCAGAGGAATTGGAAGAGCCTTTGGACTCCCTGTTTTGATGTCCTCTGTTCCTCGGCTCCTGCCAGGGTGGCGCTAACCCTTTGTGAAGGGGTTTCCAAAATCACTAATGCCCTGTGGCAAACCGCCTCTTTCCTGGCCCCTAACTCTAAAAGGGCCAAAGGCAAATACTTCGTGCCAACCAAAGGGCATGAGTACTTATACTCCCACCCAGCCCCTAATTCCCTTGTGATTGAGGTGGTTAACCACAAGGAGAGACAAGGACAACCCAGGGCCACCACCAAAATGAAGACTTGAGGAGGCTGGATTTCTTTGGATGTAAGGTTTATTCGTCTTCCAGCCTTCAGCTGAGAGTGGCCAACCCCATCAAGGCCTCCTTGGCCAATATGATTTTAATACGTGGTAAGCCATGGCCAAGTTCGAAGGGTCGCTCCCTGAGGCTTCCAAGAAACAGTTCAGAGCCAGCCTTGGGAGGACCAGCCCCATAAATGAGCCACCTGCCTCCATCCTCGGCCCAGTCGGGCTCGACCCATAATAAGTAAGGGGCCAAACAGTCATTTTGAAGGTGCGCCCGAGGGCAACCTACCAGACTATTTCCCGGATCCATCTTTCCCAGTGTTCTCCAACTGCCTTTCCCCTTTCCTCCTAGCGTGGACCACTATAACTTCAGACCGCTGGGTCCTCAGCACAGTGGAATGGGGTTATACCCTCCAGTTCCTTTGTACCCCCCCTTCCTACCCACCTTCCCTGTCCCTCTTCAGGGACCCCTCTCACATGAGTCTCCTCATGCAGGAGGTAAAAGGGTTGCTACAGCTGGGTGCAGTGGAAGAAGTTCCTCTAAGTACAGGAACAAGGGGTTCTATTCCTGGTACCTTTTAATCCCAAAGGCCAAGGGTAGTCTACAGCCCATCCTGGACCTGCGAGACCTCAACAAGTACCTACAGCAGCTAAAGTTCTGCATGGTCTCTCTGGCTTCTATTATTCCCTCCCTAGATCCAGGAGACTGGTATGCCACCTTCAACTTGAAGGACGCATACTTCCACATAGCAATCTTTTGAGGACACAGATGCTTCCTCCAGTTTACGGTGGGGCCCCACCACTACCAGTTTACGGTCTTCTCGTTCAGCCTGATGACAGCACTGAGAGTATTTACCAAGTGCACGTCAGTGGTGGTGGCTTACCTCAGGCGCCGGGGTATCCAGATCTACCAGGACTTTGGTGCCTGGCTTGTCAAGGGTGGTTCCAGGTCTCAAGTCCGAAGGGATGTCGCAGTGCTTCAAGCCACGTGCCACTCTCTGGACCTACTGGTGAATGACAAAAAGTCTACGTTAGTGCCAGTGCAGAGGATAGAGTTCACTGGAGCAGTCCTTGACTGTATCTTCACCAGAGCGAGCGTTCCTGCTGCTGGAAAGGTTCCACACAATGGCGAACCTCATCACAGAACTCTCAGCATTCCCTCTGATTAAAGCCAGGGTCTGCCTGCGCCTGCTGGGCCACATGGCAGCGTGCACTTACGTGGTTCGCCATTCCAGGCTCCAAATGTGGCCCCTGCCTCAATGGCTGGTGACAGTCTATTCTCAGTCCCAAGACCCCCTGGAGATTATTGCCATTCCCCTGGCGATACTTACCTCGCTGAGATGGTGGACCGACTGCAGGACAATCCTAGAAGGGTTTCCGTTCAACAACCCTCCTCACTCCATCGAGTTGGTGTCAGATGCCTTGGACCTCGGCTGGGTGCACATCTCAGCAACCTCCAGACACAGGGAATGTGGTCCCTGGAGGAGTCGCGGTTACACATAAATGTCAAAGAGTTCCAAGCAATCCGGCTGGCATGCAGAGTCTTCTTGCCTCACCTGTTGAACAAGGTGGCACGAGTCCTGACGACAACATGGCCTTGATGTTCTACATCGACAGGCAAGGGGGAGTGAGCTTGTTGGCTGTCTTTCAGGAGGCGCTCCATCTGTGGGACTTCTGCATCAGCGACAAAATTCACCAGGAAGCTTGTCACCTTCCCAGCGTCAGGAATACATAGCAGACCAGCTCAGCAGTAACTTCTCCTCTCACTATGAGTGGTTGCTCCATACAGTGGTAGCCTACATGATCTCCCAAAGATGGGGAACTCCCCAAGTGGACCTGTTTGCTACCAGACAGAATAGGAAATGCCACCGGTTTTGTTCTCAACATGGTCCGAGACTCCTCTCTGATGCCTTCCTCCTGTCATGGTCAGGGAGCCTGATGTATGCGTTCCCTCCGATTGCACTCATCAGCAGGGCCCTGGCAAGGATCGAGATGAGGCACAGGTTACCATGATCACCCTGGCATGGCCTTGCCAGCATTGGTTCGGCACGCTCATGAGCCTGTCAGCAGCCCCTCCCTGGCCCCTGCCCAACCAACTGGACCTGCTGTTGCAGGACCATGGTCGGCTCTTACACCCCAACCTCGGGTCCCTCCATCTCTCACCATGGATGCTGCGTGGCTGAACCTGGAGGATTGGACCTGTTCAGAAGGAGTCCAACAGGTCCTCCAGGAAAATAGGAAGCCCTCAACTAGACTGACTTACCTGGCCAAGTGGACGAGGTTTTCCCGCTGGGCATCCAAATGGGGCATCTCTCCCTTGTGTCCCTCCATACAGGCTGTCCTGGACTACCTGCTCCATTTGAGGAACCGGTGCTACACTCGTGGCACACTCTTCCATTAGAGTGCATCTTGTGGCCATCTCTGCTTTTCACCCACCAAACCAAGGACAGACTGTGTTCTCCCATGACATGATGGTCAGATTCTTGAGAGAACTGGAGAGACTCTTCCCACAGGTGTGGGCTCCTGTCCTGCAGTGGTATCTTAATTTGGTCCTCTCTAGCTCACTTGCCCACTCTTTGAACTGCTGGGGTCCTGCTCCCTTTCCCAGCTGTCATGGAAGGTCACATTCCTGGTGGCAGTGATGTCAGCGAGACAGGTCTTGGAAATTAAAGCCTTGACCTCAGAACTGCCGTACATATCTTCTACAAAGATAAGGTTCAGTTGTGGCCCCGCCCGGCCTTCCTGCCAAAGGTGGTCTCCATCTTCCATATGAACCAGGACATCATCTTCCCAGTGTTCTGTCCCAAACCGCACAAGACTAGTGAAGAGAGGCGTCTTCACGCCCTGGACATCCAGAGGGCCTTGACTTTTTAATTAGAACATATCAAGCCTTTCCGTAAATCGACTCAACTCTTCATCACTACAGTGGATAGGATGAAGGGTCACCTGGTGTCCTCACAGAGGATTTCCAATTGGATCACCTCATGTATAAGAACCTTTTACGACCTGGCGGGGATTCTGCCACCGCCGATTGTCAGACGAGAGCTGAGGCATCTTTGGCGGCCTTCCTGGTGCACATCCCTATCCAGGACATCTGCAGAGCTGCAACATGGTCCTCAGGCCATGCGTTTACCACTCATTATGCCATCACTCAGCAGGCCAGGGATGACGCTGGGTTCAGCAGAGCTGTGTTGCAATCTACACGTCCGTGAACTCTTACCCACCTCCAGGGGTACTGCTTTGGAGTCGCCTAGTATGGAATGGACAAGAGCAAGCACCTCTCTCCACTGTGAAAAAAGACAATTACCTTTTCCATAACTAGTGTTCTTCAAGATGTGTTGCTTATGTCCATTCCATGACCTGCCCTCCTTCCCCACTGTCGGAGTTTCCGGCAAGAAGGAACTGAGGGTGGGGGGAGCTGGCAGAGCCCCTTTTACTACGCCATGTGGGCGCCACTCCCGTGGGTGCCAGAGCTGGCCCCCTACAGATACTGCTGAGGGAAAAACTTCTGGCACCAGTACATATGGTGAGCACACACACCTAATATGGAATGGACATGAGCAACACATGTCGAAGAACACCAGTTACAGAAAAGGTAATTGTCTTTTTTCACAGTGGAGAGAGGTAAATGAACAGCATAGGTCCCAATACAGATCCCTGGGGGACCCTGCTAATGTGTTCATAAATGATCTGGAAAAGGGGGTAAAGAGTGAGGTGGCGAAGTTTTGCAGATGATGCTAAATTACTCAAGATAGTTAAGTCCAAAGCTGATTTAAAAGAATTACAACAGGTTCTCACAAAATTGCAGATGAAATTCAGTATTGATCAATGCAAAGTAATGCATATTGGAAAAAATGATGGGTTCTAAATTAGCTGTTACCACTCAAGAAAGAGATCTTGGAGTTGTGGCTAGTTCTCTGAAAACATCTGCTTGTGTGCAGCAGCAGGCAAAAAAGCTAACAGAATATTAGAAACCATTAGGAGAGGGACAGATAATAAGACAGAAAATATCACAATGCCACTATATACATCCGTGGTACACCCACACCTTGAATACTGTGTGCAGTTCTGGTCGTCCCATCTCTAAAAAGATACATTAGAATTGGAAAGGTGCAGAGAAGGGCAACAAAAATTATTAGGAGTATGGAACAGCTTCCATATAAGGGGAGATTAAAAAGACTGGGACTGTTCAGTTTAGAAAAGAGATGACTAAGAAGGTATGTCATAGAGGGCTATAAAATCAGGAATGGTGTGGAGAAAGTGAATAAGGAGGTGTTATTTACTCCTTCACATAACACGAGGATCAAGGGTCACCCAATGAAATTAACAGGTAGCAAGTTTAAAACAAACAAAAGGAAGTACTTCTGCACACAATGCACAGTCGATATGTGGAATTTGTTGCCAGGGGATGTTGTGAAGGCCAAAAGAATAAATGGGTTCAAGAAATAATTAGAATTCATGGAGGATAAATCCATCAATGGCTATTTGCCAAGATGGTCAGGGATGTAAACCCATGCTCTGGGTGTGGCTAAACCTCTGACTGCCAGAAGCTGGGACTGGATGACAGAGGACTGGTCACTTGATATTGTCCTGTTCGCTTCATTGCCTCTGAATCATCTGGCACTGGCCACTGTCAGAAAGCAGGATACTGGGCTAGATGGACCATTGGTCTAACCCAGGATGACCGTTCTTACATTCTTATATATGTTCCGCTTGACATACTAAAAGTCTGTGGCAAAGTCACACAACACCTGACAAAGTATTTCTCCTCCTCCCTCTTCAATCAAAGCTGCAGCCTTAAAGCAGACAGAAGGAAAGTGTTTGGGTTCCCTGAGAAATCTTACATTTTACAAACTGAAGCCTTAAGTTTGGTGTCACCTTGAAAATGGCCAAAATTTCAGACAGTGCAGTTACTTCCCCTTGACTGTCTAATTTGTTTTCTCTTGTTTTGAAATAAATCAAAATTCTATAGCCCCTTTAATTGCAATTGCCATGAATTCAAGTCATTCAGCTCCAGGAGGGCCAGAGCTTTCATCAGTACGCCATTGGCATGAAGTATTGTAGTGCTGCATATTCATCATCCAAGCTGAGACACCAGCGACAGGGCCCCAGGTTTTTGCTCTGAACGAAAAGAAAACAGTCCCTTTTCCAGCCCCTTGATAAGGGATTCTATCCAATAACAATGCTGCCTCTGCACGAGGCACGTTTACTTGTAAAGTTTGCAGTAGGAGAGGCTTTCCTTAAAGCTGTGAGTCTTTTATCCTGGCAGGCTCCTCAAGATTGTTGTGAGGAGTCTAGCCAGTTGGTGAGCTCTGTAATCTAAACCAGCTGTCCCCAGACTGAGGCCCCCATTTGCATTGTTTAACATACTTAGAAAATGAAGTGTTCATTTTTAACATTCCTCCTCCAATTGGTTTAATGCTGAATTACAGAAGAGAACTAAGCAAAACCAGGTGCTTTTGCTGTATTCTCTCCAGTGTCTGAGGAGGAGCAGACCTCTCCCTGCCCTGTCTATTATTTGGTATTTCATTCTTTGGAATACAAATGACTGAGGAACTCAAGTGCTAGCAAAACGCCGATGTTCAGACACATTTTTTAGTTATTCAGCAGTACAGACTTTTTTTTTCCCCATCTTTCCTAACCAATGTTGGACATGCAAGAAGTAAAGAGGTAGGTACTGTGCATCAAACTTTTTTACTCACTGAATGGAAACCTACTCATGGAAAACGTCTGTGGCTACAAGTCCCTGTGCCAGTTCACTCACTAAAGCCATTTGCAAAGAGACAGGATCTTAATGATCAGAGATCGGGTAAAGCTCTTTTTGTTTGTTATAAAAGCTGTGCTGTCCCTAGCAATTTCCGTCTTGATCTGTGCTATATTCTGCATTTAGAAATCTGTCTCTTGTGGGAATGCTGGATTGCTACAGTGAAGGGTCTTCTGGCTAAAATCACAGCTGCTTTCTCTGCAGATATGATTCACAGTAATTGATTTAAACTTCACTAGCCATGGTTGCAGAAGTTAATTGCTGTTTTATAACATTTTGTCTGCTGACTAAACCAACGGGACCAGCTTAAAGCAATGTTTTCGGGTTGTGTTATATGCCTGTTAATAATTCTCAGGGGGATGAGGGATCTGATAGTGTAAAGTAAATTGAAGTATGATTGCAGCCCAAACCCACCATCAGGAAATTCTCTGTATTCTATCACCTTCCCCATAACTCAGAAGAACCTAGTGGCTCTTCATTCTTGAAACTGAAGGATGTATATAGCTGTGGATACTGTCAGTAAGTAGATATGAATTTTTGCTGTACAACAAAGAGTAGCCCTATTAGGAACTTTTAACATAGAGTGATAAACCTTTTCATTTCCTTCTGTTGTTCCTCTTTCTATATACAAAATTAATGTGCAGTAATGTACACAGTGCATGCTTGAGAAAATGTGCTCTATCCCTCAAAAGGATTTAAGGGATCCATAAAAGAGATGCGGTCCTAAATGGATGATACAGTGCCTTAAATGCATTACCTCCATTTCTAGGGAGGAAAGTCTTTACAGAATTTGCCTGTTTGTGTCCCTACAAAATTTGCCAAACAAGTAACATTTGCCCATTACACAGCACCATGAACAACCATGTTAGGGGTTGTGTGTACTTTTCGGTGCTTATTCCTCAACTAAAACATACTGATGTTTTAAAATGTGCCTGTCAGTCTGTGAGTAGTCTTGTCTGATGTATCTATTAGGTCACGTTCAGTACCTTGACTTGCTCTACGAATCACAGACAGAGCTAAAAGAGCCTGCGGGGAAAGTTGGCTGCTCCTTTAGGTAGCAGAACTGAGGCCACCTAAAATTTTCCTGCTTCCCATGTTGTTTTTTTAAATATACTGTATTCGCTATAGACATTCAGTAATAGTCTCCAGTGTAAACAAGACATGGCTCTAAAATGTATTGAAAAGGACCTTTGTATAAGAAACTGGAAAACATTGAAATTAAAGTACACAAAATAAAATAAATTTCTGATTGTTCTTTCCAAATTTAAATCTGGCTCTAGTTAATATCCAACACTTTGATTTGGCCAGGGTATTTATATGGTCAGAGCATACTTCCAGTCCTGTAGATCAGGGCTCAAGCTATAGCCAAATATTTAATAACTAAGGGCCAGATTCTGTCACCAAGAAGTAACTTGCTTTACAAAAAGTCCTTTGGAAATACATTGGCCAGACTCTCAGCTGCTGTAAATCAGCACGGTTTCACGGAAGACACTGGTTTATATCAGCTGCTGATCTGGCACAATGTGTCTACTTGCAGAGCAAGATAATACTCAGTGTGAGTAAAGAGGCAGAATCTGACCCTAGGAAATCGGTTGATTTGGAGTACTTTCTTGGGGATGAAGCGTGGTCTAGCCCTCTAATGACTTGTTCAGTGGGGTTTGTGCTTCAGTTTATCCATCTGCAAATTGTGTATAATACTTACCTAACTCCTAAAGATGTTGTAGACTAAATTAATGCTTGTGAAGGGTTTTGAGATTCACAGAGGGATAAAATTTTATCACTGACTATTATAAACCTACCCTTTGAAAGACTTGTGTATAGCCTATAATAAAGGACATGGATTAGGCTACAGATATTTAGGGCCTGATTCTGATCTCACTGATGTAAGTTCAGGGTAAGAACACTGACTTCATGGAGTTCTTAATCTGGGCCATATACTTAATGTTACATGTCATCAGCCAAATTCATCTATAGTAAGGCTCTGGGGGGGTGCACTGGAGTTACACCAGAGATTAATTTGGCCTCATATCTAAATATGTGAAATGAACATGTGCATCAAAATGTTTACACCTTATTTTCTATGCATATTACAGGATACTGACTGTTTTCATGCTGGCCACCTGCCTTACACACCCTGGGAAAGCACAGGTGAGATGAGCAGACCGAAAACATATACTTTCTTACACTAAAGCATTTCATAGCATGAGGCTTACTTGGATAGCAGGTGAATAGGAAATCTGTGGTCTGGGGCTTAGATGAACAGGAAGCTATGTGGTCTAGGGTTCAGCGTGGAGGAATGGGAGCCAGCAGAATCCTGGAGTCTAATGTGGACTGTCAACTCAGCAGGAAATTCTTGGAGAAAGACAGGCCTCAAAGAAAACCAGACACTGCCTCTGAACTAAGTGGTCCTTGAAAATGAATGCGCAAAAGTACCCACAAAGGAGCTTTGAGTCCTGACTTCTGCCAGGGACAACCCTCCATGTTTGGAACACCCATTGATTTGAATGGGAATTCTGTGTGGGGAAAGCTTCCAGGGTCCAGCCCTAGGCCTTTCACCCATGGGTTTGGGAGCCTGGTGATGTCATCCTAGTCTTCATTCTAATTCCTGGGAATATCAGGAGCATTGGAGCTCAGGATTGAGGGATATTACATTAGTAGGGATGCATAAAGAAGTTTACACAGTTCCTGCCTGAATTAAGCCTGGCTCAAGCAAATTTTATTAGTCCTTCATGTTCCTGGGCATTAAATTCACTGTAAATTAGGCGGGGAATCAAAGAGATGTTAGACTCTGATTTGAAGGTAATAGTCCTATATTGTTCAGGGCTGTGTTTCCAAATACCTTTTACAGAAGGGTTTGAAATTTAGTTGGTTTTTTTCTCTGTCAGATTGACAGTTGACTGCATGTGGCTTGTTAATATTGATATTTTGCCAATATTAGAGCTGGCAAAAAACAGTTTTCCCATCCTGTGAGAATTTTGGAGATTTTGAATTTTTTTCCCATCCTGAGTTGGGATGAAAAGTGGAAATATCAAACATTTTTACAAACTGAAAATAAAATTTTAAAAAATTGGATTGAGTCAATTGAAATTTTTTTTCTTTTTATAATTTTGAAATGTTTCATTCTGATTTGGACATTTTAAATTTTTTTAAACTTTTTTTTTGCTATAAATTAAAGTTCAAAACAAAGTCATTTCCAGCTGAAAAATGGAACTCTTTCATTTTGAAAATGTCAAACTTTTTTTTAGTTTTTTTTTCAAAACAAGACATTTGTTGAAACCAACCTAATTCCCACAGTTTGTTTTAACTAATTGGCCTTTTTTGATTAAAAGATTTTTCATCTAAAACTTCCCGTCCAGCTCTAGTCAACATAGACAACAGCCAAAAGATGTGAAGCATGTCACTGTAGCTAGGTGAACAGGTTCGAAGCACACAGAGTATGTATGTTCTTTACATGGCAGACTGAAAATAGACTCTCCATCA
The DNA here is from genome assembly GCF_965152235.1 of Eretmochelys imbricata. Taxonomy (NCBI): domain Eukaryota; kingdom Metazoa; phylum Chordata; order Testudines; family Cheloniidae; genus Eretmochelys; species Eretmochelys imbricata. Next base: position 102,870,153 of record NC_135577.1, on the reverse strand, counting down.
GAATACCTTTTGGCTTCCTCCAGATGATGCTAAAACATCTCAGAATGTCAAAGTAAGTGCCGGCAGAATTCCCCACCACATGATCTGTAACTGTAGGTGATGGCCTGGAGTGTTCTTGTGGGTGGATGGAGGGGTAGATACATGACCATTCATGTATTTTCTTCCTTGTCCCCTTAACCCCCTTAAAAATGCCTGTCTCAGTGCCTTGTTCATTCCACTCTATCACTCCCACCTGCAGTTTACATTGCTACCAAATATGCATGACACTTTCCCTTCCCAGCTCACCAAGGCAACATTTTCTACTGATTTCAAACACTTTTAGAAAACTCACTTCTCCCTTGATGCCCAGAAGAAAAACATCACTAAGTACTCCTGGTTCTTCCAGTGCATCCTGTGCTCTCTGGTTCTTCCAGTGCATCCTGTTTTCGATGTCCCTGTTTCTTACACTGTCAGTGTAACCTACTGACAGATTGGCTGTCATGCTCCCCTCTACTGGCTGATCCACTGTTACCAGCTGATGGACTGATCCAAAACCCATTGAAGTCAATAGCTGCCTTTAAACTGACTTCTCTGGCCTTTGGAGGAGGCCCTACAGGAGTTACTTCTGTAGCTGATATGGAGAGGGCTCTGCTGGCATACTAGAGACCTCTGTTCAAGCCCAGCTCAAGGTCTGTGTGGGGGGGTGAGGGGACTGCTGTAAAGCTTGCACCCTTGGAAAAAAAGCTTCCGCTAAGAATTTGTCTACAGTAGGATTTAAAGGTGTGATATTAGCAACGAGTCTAGGTGTGTGCTAAGGTGGTAGAGTTATACCCTAGGTTCCAACTCAACCAGCTTAGCATGTGTTTAAAAGTATATATTGCCTTGTCGACACTAGAGTTGGCTAACAACTTTTAACAACACACCTTTTCTCCTCATCAAGACAAGTGCTAACAAGACATATAATAATAATTCCTAGATCTTATAAAGCACTTTTCATCCATAGATCTTAAAGTGCTTGACAAAACAGGTGGTCAGTATCATTATTTCCATTTGACAGACTGAGAAACCGAGGGGGAGGTGACTTATAGAATCATGGAATATTACCGTTGGAAGAGACCTCAGGAGGTCATCTAGTCCAACCCCCTTCTCAAAGCAGGACCAACACCAACTTGCCTAAGGTCACTCAGATTGGTGGCACAGCCAGAAACTGAACCCAGCTCTCCTAAGTCCCAGTCCAGTGGCCTATCTACTAAGCCACTGGCAGACTAAGTTTTGGTTTCTCCATTAGAGAATGACCGCCTGCAACTGCTACCCGCTTAGAGAATTATTGCATGAGCTAAAGCAAGAGGTCTGTGCTGTGCTGCTGAAAGTTCGGAGTTCAAAGCCTACTGACTTCCCATGTGAGAGCCATGACACAGTCCTTTGGCGAAGGGATTCTGTTCATTTTTTGCATACTGTACAATGCTGAACACATCACACTATAATAATAATCCAGATGATCATGTGATTTTTTTGGGGGGGGGTCATCATCCCATTTCACAATCACTGAGTGTCCTTTCTTTTCTTGTTTTAGCAGCAATGCACTAACGGGTTTGACCTGGACCGTGCCTCTGGGCAATGCTTAGGTAGGATTTTGACTGAATCAATTCATTTACACTGGGGTTCAGACCCACTGGCTTTGTTAAATTAATCATGTGCTACTATCTGTGTATTTTGGCTGAAGGAGATGCTCTCAGTGTCTGGCAAATATATATCAATTATGCACAAGCCTTTGGAAATTGTTCACTCTCATCATTCGTTCAATATGAAAATGTCACTGTTCAGACTGAGTGCAGAGCTTTTCTCATGGCTGTGTTAACGAGAGTTTGGGAGATCAGTCTAGTTGCCAGAGAACAGGGGTTCAGCATCATAAATACCCACTACTTGCTACTTTTGGCAGCTTCAGCCTGGAGGCCATGGAGAGTTCCTCTCTCCCTCTAGTTCAGAATTAAGGTGCACTTTGGGGCAGTGCAGGGAAGCTTGCACTTTGCCCGTGCACCATCTTTTCTGTGGATGAACAGAGGACTTCAGTCTCTGGGGCAGTCAGTATAGCACCTTCTATAAGCTAACAAATAGTAAGAGAAAAACATTAACATAAAAATGGAGATGCCCTGTCTAAGCTGCCTAGCAGTTCCATCCTCCCAGCCAAGGAAATACTCAGATCCTAATAATTTCTCTGCATCTTTCTAAGGTCAAGACAAAAAAAATCCCAGTGAGAACAAAAAAGAGACCTGAATCAAATCCCCAGATTTGAACATCTCAAACTTTGTGTGTGGGAGGCACTGCGGAGTCCCAGATCAGGATCCAAGTTTCACAGCTGGGCAAACCAAACCATCAGTGTTTTGAAATCTGGATCTGAATGTTGTGGCTTGGACAGATCCATTAGGAGAAACAGGCTGTAGGACGCTCTTGCAATGTGTAATCAGTGTTTAAACGGAGTGTCTATAGAAAAGAAAAGTGTGGTTTGTTTCCTGATTGTAAAGTAGAACAAGTAGAACACATGCTAGGTTGAAAATATGTGCTGTTTCCTGTTATGATGTGGGCTGACTTCAAAGTGAGACTCCACAAAGGAAGCTTTTCCTAGCACAAGCCATGTATCACATATTCAGCAAAATCCCAAGTAAACCATATCATATGTGCTGTTCTGTGCATGTGTCACATTAAGGACCAATTGTGGAAATTGCTGATCTAATTGCCATTCTGTTACTACATCCTTCCAGATATTGATGAATGTCGGACTATTTCTGAGGCCTGTAGAGGAGATATGGTGTGTGTTAATCAGAATGGTGGCTATTTATGCATTCCCCGAACAAATCCAGTTTATAGATCACCATATCTGAATCCTTATTCAAACATTTATCCACCACCACCAGCTCCCAACTACCCCACTGCTACAAGACCTCTGATGTGTCGGTTTGGCTACCAAATGGATGAAAACAACCAATGTGTTGGTAAGTAGCAGAACACTTTATATATTTTAAGGCTAGAAAGGATTGCTGTGATAATCTAATCTAACCTGCTGCATAACTGAGGCCAATGTCACACACTAATTCTTGCTTGAAGCCTGATAACTTGTGTTTGAACTATAGCATTTCTCATAGAAGGACATATGTTATGCTTCTTGTATGGTCTTAGTTCAGGGCAAGCAAAGGTATTTTCTCCAGTCTGCATATTTTCTTTAAAAATGAAAATCCATCCTGGTGATTTGAAAGATGGCTCTGTTAGGTGATTTATTGGTGCATACAATATATGTATTTCCACTATCATGAGTCTGTCCTTGAGAGAAAGGAGGGTCTGTGTTTAAAGAACTGGAGTGGGATTCGGGAGCTCTGGGTTCAATTCCAAGCTCTGCCACAGACTTCCTGTGTGACCTTGGGCAAGTCTCCTAACCTCTGGGCCTTAGATCCCCATCTGTAGAATCGGTATAATAAGACTTCCTTTCCCCCACCATTTGTCTGCCTTGTCTGTTTAGACTGTAAGCTCTTTGGGACAGGGACTGTCTCTTACTATATGTATGTATAGTGCCTAAAACTAGTATTAGTACTAGGATAACTTTAATGCCTAAAGGCCTCAACTAAAAGTGGGCCCCACGGTACTAAACACTGTACAAACATACAGTAAGAAACAGTCCCTGCCCCAATAGAATGTGGATCCTGTAACACAAATAATAAATAACTATTCTTACTGTTTTCTCTGTTTTGTAGCTTTTCTAGAGGTGCATCTTTTGGGCTTGATTCTGACCCCACACACACTACTTTTACCTAGCTATGATGCTTGCTATCCATGGAATTACTCCTGATTTACATCAGTTTAAGTGAGAAAGAATCACAACCATTTTTGTTTGTTTGTTTTTTCTAGCTTTAAGAGTACAGCTTGCAAGCCAAATTCTAAACTGACATAGGTGTATCAGACATAATGCCGCTAATCAGCAGAGTTACTTTGGTGATAAACTGGTATCAGTGAGATCACACTCAGGCTCCAAGTGTTCTGTAGTGCAGGAGTTATGGGTTCAGCCTCTGTCATTGACTCAATGTGCAACCACTATCTTCTGCTGCACCTCAGTTATCCCACATGTAAAATGGAGACAAGAAGTTGAAAATTTTCCGTCAAAACTGTTAGAAAATTTGGGTTTTCAACAAAATGATTTTTTTCATGAAAATGTCTGCTTTCCACAGAAGAATATTTTTTTCATTGAAAAACTGAATGCCCAAATCCTGAAATATTTGTATTTGGATATGCTGCTGCAATGCCTCGTAGGAGTCGTAGTTCAATTTCCTCATGCCCCTGTTCTTCTCATGGGAGATATAACTGAACCCCTAGATTCACCACAGCCAGGGACTCCCATGATGCACTGCCTCCTCTCTCTAAGAGGGGAAATCCATGATGGGAAATGTAGTCTGACCAGCCAATAGAGAAGAATCATAGAATTATAGAATATCAGGGTTGGAAGGGACCTTAGGAGGTCATCTAGTCCACCCCCCTGCTCAAAGCAGGACCAATCCCCAACTAAATCATCCCAGCCAGGGCTTTGTCACCCCTGACCTTAAAAGCCTCTAAGGAAGGAGATTCCACCACCTCCCTAGGTAATGCATTCCAGTGTTTCACCACCCTCCTAGTGAAAAAGTTTTTCCTAATATCCAACCTAAGTTGAAAGCAGCTATCAAATCTCCCCTCATTCTTCTCTTCCGCAGACTAAATAATCCCAGTTCCCTCAGCCTCTCCTCATAAGTCATGTGTTTCAGTCCCCGAATCATTTTTGTTGCCCTCCGCTGGACTCTCTCCAATTTTTCCACATCCTTCTTGTAGTGTGAGGCCCAAAACTGGACACAGTACTCCAGATGAGGCCTCACCAGTGTCGAATAGAGGGGAACGATCACGTCCCTCGATCTGCTGGCAATGCCCCTACATATACATCCCAAAATGCCATTGGCCTTCTTGGCAACAAGGGCACACTGTTGACTCATATCCAGCTTCTCATCCACTGTGACCCCTAGGTCCTTTTCTGCAGAACTGCTGCCGAGCCATTCGGTCCCTAGTCTGTAGCGGTACATGGGATTCTTCCGTCCTAAGTGCAGGATTCTGCACTCATCCTTGTTGAACCTCATCAGATTTCTTTTGGCCCAATCCTCTAATTTGTCTAGGTCCCTCTGTATCCTATCCCTACCCTCCAGCATATCTAACTCTCCTCCCAGGTTAGTGTCATCTGCAAACTTGCTGAGGGTGCAATCCACACCATCCTCCAGATCATTTATGAAGATATTGAACAAAACCGGCCCCAGGACCGACCCTTGGGGCACTCCACTTGATACCGGCTGCCAACTAGACATGGAGCCATTGATCACTACCCGTTGAGCCCGACAATCTAGCCAGCTTTCTATCCACCTTATAGTCCATTCATCCAGCCCATACTTCTTTAACTTGCTGACAAGAATACTGTGGGAGACCGTGTCAAAAGCTTTGCTAAAGTCAAAGAACAACACGTCCACCGCTTTCCCCTCATCCACAGAGCCAGTTATCTTGTCATAGAAGGCAATTAGATTTAGTCAGGCATGACTTGCCCTTGGTGAATCCAAGAATGGGAACTTCAGGCATCCAAATGACAATTCTCATAAGGGAAGCATTTCTGAATCAATACATTTTGGTTTTCAGACAAAATATTTCTGGATTTTTGCAGAAATTTTTTTGTATTTGAATTTTTGCCAAAAAATTAAATTTTTCATGGGGGGAAAACCCATTTTCCAACCAGCTGTAATAATAATTGATGTTGTGAAGTTTAATTCATTAATATTTTGCAAACTGTTTTGAAATCCTTAGATGACAGGTGTTGTGAGTTAAGTATAGTATTAACTAGTCCGACTGACCCTACTGAATCAATTCACATCATTTATGATGTATGTCAGTTTGGAGACTTCTGGGAATGTTTTGTATTTTCCTATCTTTGATGTAGATGGGCCAGTAAGTGCAACAGTTAAAATTAAAAGTAAGTGCTGGAATTGGAGGGCACAAAAAAGGATCTCACTTCCCACTCTGAAATTTTGGGCCGTCCTTTCTGCTATGTTCACACCCATCCCTAAAAATCAAAGTGGGTAGGATTATTAAACCTTCCGAGTGGGACTTGCAAGCCCATGCACATAATGGTTCCTGTAGGGGCTTTTAGAACTATGAAGGCCAATGCTTCTTTCAATCCGCACCATTCCAGTAGAGCCACCTGGAGTTGTGACTACAGCAATTAATTGCTAGGGGAGACTGTGCTGAATGCAACCACCGACCAGGTAATAGCTGGGAAAAGATGGAGAGTGGCCCATCAGAATCACAATGAGCTGGAAGCATTTTCTGAACCTCCCCATCAGGTTTGAACTGAGGCAGATAATAGTGTTTGTGTAAGAGGACAAAGAATAAAGCTTAAAGAAAGAAAACAAGACCTGGCCACAGCCATTGGGTCTCCACTGGGTTCGACTTTGTTTTAAACTGTGTGTTTATTTAGTGAAATGCTCTAGAGACAATTTGTGTTTCACTTCCCTGAGATGGGAACGGTAGGCACCTAAGCAGACAGTATAGAAAATTGTCACGCTTTGCTGTAGCATCTGTAAGTTCCTCTGCTGTAACCGTAGGGCCCATTTTAGTATTTCTTCTACAGCCAGAACACTGTATTTTATGGAGGAAAAGTTCACCCTTGCGCTCAGGGTTTAAGTAATGGATTGGCCTTGTTCTGACCCTCTGCATAGGGGTGAATTTCACCAGGCATACACAAGAAATGCTGAACCAAAGGGATGCCTGAGCCATAAAAACAACTGCCAGTGTCAATGACCCTTCAAGCTGCCCCCGCCCTTCCCCACATGTCAACGTTCTAGCCCCATAAAAACCTCGGACAGCCTTTTACAATGAAGTTTTCAAACGTTCTCACTACCAGCCAAACTACTTCTATTGAGGTCCATGGGACTTTTGGCCTTTGAATTCAATGGGAGCGGAGGTAGCCTAGCGCCCACCTGTTCTATGGAGCGTAGGCTATAGAAACTCTCTCAGATCACATTTAGGATTTATAAGATACCCTTTTGCCAAACTAATGCAATAGAAATCTTTACTTTTCTTTTTTTAAATTCCAGTGCAAACATTCTTTTTAATGAATGAACCATTCCCTGACAAACCTGTTTTCACTATCCGAGCTGAGAGAAATGCAAGAACATTGTGAGTGGGTCTGTCTATCCCCTCCTGGTAACTGGTTGGCCAGCCAACCCTCCATTTGCCTTGACTCTCTAAGGAATGCACACCCCAGGTGGTTCAAATAATATTCCCCCTCCGAGGGGCTGATTTATTCCAACATAGCTAAAGATAAACATAAGTAGTTCGTCGCCTGGTCAGGAAGAGTTCACAAAGAATCCATCCCTTTCTAGCCCTCCAGGCCTCATCCTTTCTGGCCAGAGTCACAGGAGCAAGGTGAACAGATTCCTTCCCCAGTCCTGCCACTGCTTGGCTCTCCTCAGTCCTAACGCAGTCCTCGCCCACAATCCTGCAGCCAGAGAGCCTCCCTGTAGATCCTCTTGCACTGGGTGAAAAGCAGCCCCTCTTATAGTATGTACTGCTTCTGCCTCCCCTCCTGAGAGTCTTTTGAAAATGTCTCTCTCTCACCAACAGACGATGGTTCAATAAAAGACGGAGACAATCACCTACCCTGTGTCCCTAATATCCAGGGACTAACACAGCTACAAGAACCCTGCATGCACTTGAAAGAAACGGCTATTGCCACTTACAGGGCAGAAGGGGTTAACCCTTTCCCTGCTGGTCTAGGTATGGGGCTTCTGCACCCTGTCCCAAAGGGAAACAGACAGCTTACAGACAATAAATGAAAACTTAGGTTATTAACACTGAGAGCACTTAAGAGCTGCTGTTAGCACCACAGGGAAGGATATTTGTTTTCTAGAAAGACAAGCAGGGCAACAGAGAATCTGTCCTCATCTGGTATAGTCATTATGTGTGCCCCAGCTGCTGGAATGGTGATGTTGTGTAGAAATACTCCGCTTTCATTTAAAAAAAGTTAAGTTTCTAGCCCTTATAGTTGTAGAGAAAAGCTGGAAAATAGTACCCATTGCCACCTGAAGTTTCAAAAACCACCTGGCACAGAAAACGATACCAGAGTGTGGTGGTGGTGGTAATTTTTAAACCTCCTGATTCTTTGGGGACCGACTCATGGTTCTGAACACTTGGGGCATGTCTACTTTACAGTGATTATACCAGCATAGCCCCATAGTGTGTACACACAGACAAAACCAATGGAAAGGGTTTTTCCATCGGTGTAGGAACAATACCTCCCCGACTGATGACGTTCTTCTGTCCATCTACCTACATCTACACTGTGGTTAGGTCAGCACAGCTATGTTGCTTAGGGGTGTGGATTTTTCATACCTCTGAGTGATGTAGCTCTGTCAACCTAAATTCTAAGTGTAGACCAGGCCTTGGGGTTGGCAAATGCAGTGTTCATTACACCAGTAAAAAGTGTGTGTAACCTGCTACTTAGAATGGGAATGATTTACACCCACTCTGCACTTTATTTGCACTGGTGTAAACAGCAATCTCACCCACGAGCTCTAACCTGACAGTGTCCCTTTTAATTTATATAATTTCTGACTCTTTTCCTTTCAAATTGTAGACTGCTTAACTATCATAATGCCCCTTTTGTTAGAAGAACTCAGTCCAGGAACTGTTGGCAAGACTGGATTGGAATTAGAGCCCATGTTCTTGCATTATACATTCATAAACTGAGAGTTCTTTCCAATTTCCCTTCACTCCACCCCACCATTTCCTGATTTACAATGATTTTTAAAACATGCCTGAAGTATAGATCCTTCGGGGCATTGTAGAAAGAATTGAAAGGGATGGGCTTTTGTTTTTACTTTTTATCCCATTAACACATCTGTCGAATGGGAGGAGCCAGGAGTGGAAGAGGAGAAAGAATCAAGGAAAGCAGACAGAAGCAAGAGAGCTGTGGTTTTAGCTCAGTGGGGCTCTGGTTCAAGCCTCAGTGCTGGCAATGATGACAGCCATTACACCAGCACAGTTGCAAGAGCGGGTGGCCTGGGAGAGGGTGTTATTTGAGAAAGGGCATAATTCAGTGTTTCTCCTGAGTATCCTGCACCAGCAAGGTGTCTATGAAGTCCTGCCCATCAGCTAATTCCCCTCCTTCCCCTCCCCCACCGACCCTAGTGGAACCTGTAAGGGAAAGAAATTATGTGAAAGCTGCCTCCCAATGGTGTGAATCAGTCCATGGTTCAAGCATCTGTGTGTGCTGGCATAAACTGAGCCCTCTGGGGTTAAGATTTTCATCCCCATAAATCCCTGTGCAGAAGGAGCATGGTCTAGTGGTTAAAGCACAGGGGAGCACTCTGTGTGTGTGTGTGTGTGTGTGTGTGTGTGTGTGAAGGTTACTCCTTATATAGAAAGAAGTAACTCCTTATATAGAACCAAGAAATATATTGAGTGAGCCAAGAAAGCTTCATGTAACTAAGAAAACTGGCATCTCTGGAACATGCTGCAAAAAAAGAGCTGGCCGTCTGGGGATGGTGAAGTGTAATAGTAAACATAGAGTCATAGAATATCAGGGTTGGAAGGGACCTCAGGAGGTCATCTAGTCCAACCCCCTGCTCAAAGCAGGACCAATCTGCTTTTGCCCCAGATCCCTAAATGGCCCCCCTCAAGGATTGAACTCACAATCCTGGGTTTAGCAGGCCAATGCTCAAACCACTGAGCTATCCCTCCCCCCAAGAGTATATCATCCTGCATCTCAGTGCCTTTCTAACATCACTGACTAATTGTACTGATGTGTGATGATGTGGGGAGAGACGCTAAAATAACACACCAGCAGCAGAAGCATAAATTAACTCATTTCAGCTAAAGAGAATCTTGATGTCAGAGGGCCAAAGTCTACTCTCAGATATGGGTGTGATTCCCGTTGGCTTCAATAGGATTTCAGGATCTTGGAGCCAAATTTGTCCCAGTGAGTCTGAGTTAGTTTAATCAATTCATGGGCCTAAGCCACTGTGTCCCCGCCCGGATACAGAGCTGAAGCAGCCCCAAGTTCTGGGCTGTTCTCCTTCTGCAGCATATGTTGCTGTTGCTGTTAAAGTCTGATCCCATTTTGTCCCAGGAGATGGTTGGGATTCAGCTGGAGGCAGTTGAGGTGGTGGTGTCATCTGGGTCCCTCTGTCTGGCCCAGTCTGGTGAGGGCATCTCTCAGGATTAGAGTGACAAAGGCCTGGGGTTCGGGGAGATGGTGGAGGTGGCAGCCAAGATGGTGATACTTTCTTCAGTAGCCCCTGTTTGTTCTTCCTTCGTTTTTTCCCCAAGTCTTTCTTTAAGGACCCAGAAAGGAAGTGATGGGAGAAATAGCCCAACTACTCACTATTTTGTCCTACAGTTAGGCCTAATATCTGACACACCAATTCTGGGCCATTAATTTCCAGTTCCACATCTTTTTTTACCAAGCATGATTTCAACACAGCCCTTGAATCATGTCAATGTGGCCTTTTTGGTTTTGACTAATTTAGTCTCTGTCTGGTTCTCTTTCATCGGTTTATAACATTCATTATTGAAAGCAGCTTGACTTATGTTCCATCAACATGTGTTACTCTAGGTTATTGTCACATCTTTTGACCTTCCGTATATTTTTTACAATTGAGGTCACAATTCAGGTAAATTGGTTGGCCCAGTTATCACAACGGGGCCCTTCTTTAGGTTAATTGGAGCTACTCCTTGTGATTGCTGAGTTGCATCTGTTTATAGCAGTTTTTTTAGCTGCTTATTGGGTGGGTGACTAAAAGTTTTGGGGGGTTTTTTAGCATGTTGGTGGGGACCTGGTTGTGGGCGCTAGAGCTGCTTTCTGAACCTGCTGAGGAGCAGGACAAAATGAAACCAAGGAGAGTGTGGGACCCTGGTTGAAAGGGGAGGTGTCACTCCACAGCATACAACAAGGGACCCTGCACTCAGGCTGGGCAGGCCCAGCTTTGTAAGCACATATGGGGCAGTTGGGCATGTGCACTTCCCTATGTAAACAGGGATCCTGTCACAGCCAGGTTCACATCCCCATAACTGGGAACTCTCAATCTCATCAGAATCTGTTTTTCTTCGTTACTCCCTGTTCTCCCCTTGCAAGCTCCAGAGTCACCTTGCTGTATGATGCATTGACATATCAGGTGCGGACATCTCAGGGAACCTATTTCCCCTGCCCCAGGCAAGCTGCAGATCAGATCCTTTCCACAGTGCTGGACAGTGTGCAAGGGATAACCTCTGCACAGTGCTGGCTAGTATGTTGGCTTGCATGCCATGGCCTCAAGTGAGCATGATCTGTGAGTCAGGGGTCACCTATCTTTAGACTCCCAACTGAGCAGCTTGTATGCTGCAATTGGCCAGTGGGAGGTTACACCAGCTTCAATTGAGAGGAGTAGCATTTTGATGCCCAAGCCCACCATGTCTTTTCCTGCAGCAGAGGACATGCTGAGCACTGCGTCAGTCAGGGCAGGATTTGACCCACATTGTTAATCTCTAATCGATTCCTTATACTCTTTGTGAATCCCTAATTTAATATGTGCGACTGCAAGGCTGTTTGCCTTCAGTATCTCTTACTTTTCTCTCACTTCCAGAGATTTCAATAGGGCCAAGTCAGTTAAAGTCAGAATGTGCCGATTAATTCTGTCTGCTCTGGGAGTGGATTAAATGAACGCTGCTTTATGGGCTAGCTCTTAAAGTAAAAGAATGAACAGGTCATTCTGGCCAACCAATTACAGCATTTCTTTTTCTTGAAGTCATGACTTGATCTTGGAAGATCTGCCTGAGTCTTTCTTCTCCAATCCATCAAGTCTGGGACTTGTTCCTCTCTCCATTTTCTAACTTGACTCTGGCCAATAGTCCATGCATAACATTCCATTGAGACCTGAGGGCTTCCATGTTTCCTGAACAAATCTCTCTCTCTCTCCTCTCCAGCAGCATAACATGGGTTACTTCAGTCTGAAACATACTGAAAGCCTTATTCATTTTCATTGTAGTATCAATGCAGTGCTCAGCCCTGCATAACGCTGTGTGTCTGTAGTGCCTAGAGATGGCAGGATTCTTCATGACATGAAAGTCATTGTTGTTCTTGGCTCCTGGCTTATATTTCTTGGGTCAGCTTCGTTTCTCTCCATTTGGCTCTAGGCTGAAATTGGCCAGAGTTTATATGTCACAATCGAGATGTTTGGCCAAAATATATAGAAATATGAAATGGCTCTTTCACAAATGTAAATCTGCCAGCTCAGCCATGTGCCGTGCCAGACTGTATAGGCAGAGTAAACGTGCTGGCGTTGCTCTTGTGTTTTGTCCCTAGGACTCAAGAGGCCATGAGGAAGCTGCAATGCAGAAAAATAAGAGCTGCCTTATGTTGCGTGGAGGCTAATATGCTCTAACCTTTTCATCCACCAGTTCGCTGGTTTCCCACTTTATTACTTAAGAGATGTGAGAAAGTTTTAAAGAAAATAAATTTACTAGCACATGCATGAGGTCTACACTGTCCCAGCTCTGTTCAGTAGAATACCGATTAGTATTCCAGCTGTGGGCTGAAGGGGCTGCCTAGCAGGAACAAAGGGTCAAACCCAGAAGTCCCTACTCAGTCTTGCCCCAACAAGCCTCTAATTGGTATCTCGTTCCCACAGCCATGATCTATGGTTGTAGGTTTCCTGTCATGTAAGGGAGCACAATGGCACATGGAGGAAGGACTGTCCAGTGGTTAGGGCATTAGCCTAGGAGAGACAGAGTCAAATCCCTGCTCTGCCATAGACTTCCTGTGTTACCTTGGGCATGTCACTTAGACCAAGATTTTCAGATATTCAACACTAACACCTTAAAGGGGCCAGATTTTCGGAGGGCAGGTGCTCAGAACTTCTGAAAAATCAGGCCTTTGGAAGGTGTCCCAATTTAGGCACCCCCAAATCACTAGCCATTTCTGACAATCTTGGCCCATGCCTCAGTTCCCCCATCTGTATAATGGGGATAAGAGTTCCCTACCTCACACAGGTGTTGTGAGGTTAAATACAATAAAGATTGTAAGGCACTCAGATCCTGTTGTGAGGAGGACCATATCAGTACCTCAGATAGACAGATAGGGCCTATGGTACTGGAGAAGAGGGATAGATAATTTAATATAAAACAGGCCAAATTCATCCCTGCTATAATTCCACTGAAGCCAATGGAGTTACACCATAGATGAATTAGGTAAAGCATTTGATACAGTATTATGAAATACTAATTCAAATTAGTATTAGCTTGAACATAAACTCTGACACATGGGTTGAAAGCTTGCTGAAGGGCTATAAACAAAGGATAATGATACTTGGCAATGACCTGAGTAGAGAGAGGTTTCTAGTGGGGTGCTGCAGGGACCATTATCAAGTCTGATCTTATTTAATATCTTCATTAATTATGTGGAAAAGAGTGTTCACTGATTTCAGAATGGTTTTATTGGACATCCTCAGCCCGTGGTCATATTCCTCCAGTCTAATATTGCTGTGTATCACTGTTGCTGGGATTATTTGCAGCTGGCTCCACACTCCAGAGGGAATCCTATTAGTCATTGATCGAACAGCACATCGCTGTAAATATGGCATTTGAATGGCTGGCGGTCGTCTTCTACAGCGTGTGTACATTTGTGAGTCTTTGGATCTGCTAAAGGCACACAGCCGATAGCCTCCACTTCGCTGAAAGTTCCTACAGCCTCAGTCACGACATGTACTGCTGCTGTTTTTTATTTCCTGGGGTAGCTGCAGCATTGGTCAGTGCTTAAGTCAAGGGGAGTCTTTCCCTTGGCACTGGCTCAGGTCCTGTATCTGCAGATCACGCTAAATGGGAAGGTTTTGTGAACTACACTGTGGGCAGGGGAATAACCCAGAGAGACTTAGGGTACATCTACACGGTGTATTGGAACCTGCAGCAGTGAGTCTCGGAGCTCGGGTTTACAGCTGTGTAGATGTTGTGGCTTGGACTGGAGCTGGGGCTCTGAAGCTCCCTCCCCATCCCTTGGCTTCCGAGTCCCAGCTCCAGCATGAGCCCAGACATCTACACAGCTGGTTTCAGTGCCATAGTACAAGCTTGGCAAACCTGAGTCTGTAGCCCTGGGCTCTAAGACTTGCTGCCTTGGGTTTTAAAATGCAGCGCAGACATACCTATAAAGAGGTGTTACACTTTCCTTCCTATGGGCAAGAAATTAACAAAAGGAAATTCAACCTGGACAAATATATGTAGGGGAGGGAAGGAGAATCCAAAACGACACCTATTTAATGGAAGGGACAGTAGGAGGCAGCAGAAGGGCAGAACCAGGGCTGGAGGTAGGGCCTAGCACCTCCATTTGGAAATATTTTGGGGGCTGAACTATGTTGCTGCCCCTGCCTGTGTGTTGGGCTGGGGATGGAGCAAATAGGAATTGGGGTGAGTGGGGCCTTGGTGCCAGTGCCCAGTGGGAGGAGTTGGTCTTGGGCCAGGCAGCTCCTCCCCCTCCCTGTTGCTGCAGAACATCATCTAAGTGGGCTGGGCACAGGCAGAGGTGCTCAGTTGTGGGTCAGTGTGGATGAAGCCGGAGACACTGCAGCCAGGACTGGGGAGGGAGCTGCTGGGAGCCGAGGAAGGACCCAAAGCCGGGTGACATTGAGGGTTGGGAAGCAGGCAGTTGAGACAGCAGAGCCCCCTGTGGGGAGCAGGCGCTGGGCACAAATAATAGGGAGGTGGGGCTTTGTGGGGAGTTATCTGAGGTCCCCCAGATTCCCCAATGCCCTATCTTCCTCCCTCCACTACCTCCACTGCTACCCTCTGCTCCCTCCCAGGGCCTATACCCTAAATATGCATCTCAGCCCTTTTTCCCACCCACCCCCATTGAAAGCAAGCTTCTGCCGCCTCTGGAAGGCAGTTAGGTGAAGAGGAGCCTTGGGATGCACAGCAAGTTACAATATCACATGGCAGCAAAAAATTATATTGCATGCACGGAGGTTTCACATCACAGAACAGAAAGTACTTCCAACCACTGATGGTAATGGAGAAGCATAGGGACGATGTTTTTTTAATTACTTTTTTAAATCTGAGACTGGAGAAAAGGTTCATCGCGCACGATCAGGTTTTATAGCCTCCACATTTAAAGAACTTATATACTTATTGGGCCAGATTATAGTCCACTCTAAATCAGATTTCTGCCACTGTTAAAGCTGGCCTAAGTGGCTAACTAAGGAGTATTCTTGTGTAAGAGGAATCCCAATGTCCACTCCTCACAGCCTCTAGTGTAGGAGCTAGGTCAGAGGGAATGAGGTGTTCTTGGAGCACTGCAGTCTCTGGCAATCCCCAGCTGTTGTAACATCCCCTTATGCCCAGCTGCAAAGATTCCCATCTTAGAGCAGCTTCGAGGCTATGCTAATTTATGCATGGGGGATGAGCCCAACAATAAACCCAGCTCGTGGATCACTGAGCATTGCAGCTGGGACTTTAACCCAGTAGCCAATTGCAGTCCTTGCATTTGGTGGTGTAGTTTTGTGAAGCTAAATACCAAAACAATTATTCCATTCATACTCTGTGCTTATCAAGTAAAACTCTTGTTAAAGTAAATGAATTTTTTGTCTGAGTAAAGACTTCAGAAATTGGCCCATTTATATTTTCAAAGGGCTTTGAGCTTCTCAGAAGGAAGGTGCTATATGTGCAGTGTTATTGTTAAAGTGTTGTCAGGAGTAATTTTAAAACATAATACAGATTTTTAGGGTGGAAAACCTAAGGAGTTTGATGCCCAGTTTCCATTAAAATGGATGGGGATTGGATGTCCAAATCCCCATGGCAATTCTGAAAGTCTCAGGCTAAATTTGAAGCCAGACAACTTTGACATATAAACATATAAGTGGACTGTAGAAAACCTTGTAAATTTAAATAGCTGCCAACCAGTCTGTGCCCAGTTTCAAAGATCCCCCACCAATGGCCAAGCAGAACATGTGAAATGCATTTTAGTTCTGGAGATGATATGAAATTGAAATGTCCTGAAGTTATCATGGAACATCCGCGAACTGAGATTTACTAAAATATCAGGTTTCAGAGTAATAGCCGTGTTAGTCTGTATTCGCAAAAAGAAAAGGAGTACTTGTGGCACCTTAGAGACTAACCAATTTATTTGAGCATAAGCTTTCATGAGCTACATCCAATGAAGTGAGCTGTAGCTCATGAAAGCTTATGCTCGAATAAATTGGTTAGTCTCTAAGGTGCCACAAGTACTCCTTTTCTTTTCACTAAAATCTCAGGCTCACGTGTGGAAGCTCTTTGAGATCTTTGAATGAAAGACAAAATACAATGATGCCAACACTTAGCACTTTTCATCTCAAAGTGCTTTATAAATATTTACCAAATATGCCTCACAACTCCTGTGGGATGAAGAAGGTTGTGTTTTCTCTTTCTATGAAGGGATGAATTGAGGTACAGAGAGTTTGTCCACACTAGGACAAAGGTTCTGAAACGTAGGGTTCTCTTAAATCAGCTAAAAGGTGTTAAATTGGCAAACTGCCCTGTCTACACTAGGGGTGAAATCCTGGCCCCATTGAAGTGCAATGGAAGTTTTGCCATTGATTTCAGTGGAGCTAAGGTTTCAAAACATGTCAGCCATTGTGTCTTAGCTATCATGTTATCAAAAAACCACTACAGACACAAAGGAGGGGGGCACAATCAAATAAGTTTGAGAACCTCTGTGTTGACCTAGCAGTGTTTAGGTCAGATTAACTACATCATACAGGGTGTGACATTTTTCACAGACCTGAGTGATGTAGTTAAGCTGAGTTAACTCAGTAGTGTGGACCATCCCTAAGTATTGCTGCTGAATAGGACGGATTCGTTAGAGTAACGGATCTTTCACGATCCCTTATAACTGATTTTTGTATAGTGTCAAAAGTTTCACAGTATACTCTGTGTACATGCATAATCAATCTATTTGAATGGATAATAGCTTTCATCTACAGAGTGTTCTCTGCATAAAACAAACGATTCCAACTAATCAATCCCACACGCAAAAAGAAAAGGTATTTTACAGCCATTTATTTGTGATTCAAAGGGACAGTTACAGGTAAACAAATGTAAACATGCACATACCTACATTTCCATTGGTTGAATTAGAAACCCGGTATAGACAATTTCCCCATCTATCACCCAAACCAATAACAGACACAGTCGGTTAAAACATTAAAATAAAATAAGATTTCTCAGGTCTGTCATTGATCCATTTATTCCTCTGAAGTGTAGTTGGACTTTGAGGTTAGTGTTATCTGCACAGTATAACTGAAGATGAACTAAAAATATTGAAATGTGTCTGTGTTAAAGGAATTACTAGGAACTGTTTTGTACTGAAGATGTTGCATTCCCAGCATGTGGTGGCTTTTTTACATGAATAACTATGACAAAAGCCCTTGTAGCTCTAAGAGGTTAATAAACAAAATGCTAAGACAAAGGGAAAATGCAGTTTGGTTTTGACAACGGCAGGCCCATATAATGATGGAACATGTGCGAGTATGGAATTCCAGCCTGCCTGGGGGAGAGCCAGAAAAATAGTTTGCTCCAGAAATAACACTAAATGGTCTAGTCAACAAGTACCTCCAAACTTGAGCTGGTCAGGAATTGTCTGTCAAGTCCTTTTAACTGAAAATGTATTTTCTGCAGAATTGAAATTTTCTGCAGGAAAATCTAAATGTTTTGTTTCAGGTCAGCTTGAGTCAAAACATTTCCTCTTGTCTAATTGAAACATTTTGGCTTGGGTCAGTTTGACATTAACCTGAGTCGTCTTAGCTGCAGTCATGTGCCTTATGCTCCCATACTCCCACAGGGGCCAGGCTCCCTGGCTGAACTATATATCCTATGATGCACCATGCTGCCCCTCCGGCTGAACTGCATCATGGGAGATGTAGTCCAGCTGGGGAGCCCAGCCAATAGAAGAGAATGTGGGCTAGAGGCCACCGAACTACAAATTGTAGAGATAAATGTTGAACTGATCTGAAATAGAACGTGGACGTTCCAGAATCAACATTTTTCAGACTCTTGGTTCCGCAAAAAATGTTGGTATATTGACTTTTTGTTCCACATCAGAATGGAAACAAATGTCTGCCATAGTAATTTCTTACACTTGCGTTGTGTAAGGTTTTCTGTGTTCTAAGCACCCCATCACCTACTTATGTAAAAAGAATTGGGTTGAAGTACCAATTTTTAATGTACAAGGAGAAGTTGTAGAATTAGGACATGAGGCCCCAATCTAGCAAAATACATTAACACATTTAAGCACGTGAGTAGCCTCATTGACTCATTTGTGTGCTGAATATTTAGAGCTGGTTGGAAATTTCTAAATTTGGGGCACTTTTCATAAACATTCTTGGGGGAAAAAAATTTCCCACTTTTCAATCACCTCTATTAAAGTTATTCACATGCTTGAGTGGCTTGATAGGTCAGCACTTGAATGCTCAGGTTTCTGTCTTGTATTTTGCCCATTGAACTTGTTCTTGATCATTATTTTTACAGAACACAGCATAATGGGGCCCCAATCCTGCTAAATATTTACCTTTAACAATAAATTACATAGGAGCTGCCCAAAGTATGTGATACCGAGGAGCCACATTGGTCACAAAGATGGCACCTAATCTGCATGCAAATGTAAAGGAATTTTTAAAATAAAAATAAATGTACTCAGGCTTGGATGAGTAGATGAATCAAAATTACCTTTTTTTTTTTTTTTAGTTTGCTAGGAATAAAGCTTTGCAATTGATCAGCTTTGACCTCAAGTTTCCGAAGGTGAAAAGTCAATGTATTGGTGCAGTGTTTAAAGAACAGTAAGGGGAGTCTGGAGAGTTGGATTCTCTCCGTCTCTGACACAGACTTCCTGTGTGACCTTGGGCAAATCACTTAACCCATATGTGCCTCAGATTCCTGATCTGTAAAATGGAGAATGCACTTTCCTACTTCACTGTCACTTCCTGTTTCTAAACTGTTGCCAGATAGATGGTGACACAGGAAAGTGAAGTATTAACAATAACCAGAAATGAAGGGCTTGAGTCTCCTTTTGCTTATGCTGGCTTACCAGCAGCAGAGCTATGTCGTCTTCAGTGAAGTAATTTCTGATTTATACTGAGCGAGAGGATCACCAGGCCCTCATGTTCAACAGATTCATTTTACACCTGAACCAGAACAGGGGAAGAGGATCTGACTCTCTTTTTTGAGTCATTTGTGTTGTGGGATATTAAGCTGGTCTAAACTGACCTAAGTGAAGCTTCATTAGGCGGTCATTTCATTTGCTGCACTTTGAACCCTGTCCCCTACCTCTTTGCACTGACAGGAGCCATAGGTGCTAGAACTATAGAGGGGTGAGGAGTGCGGCCGCACCCCCTGGCTTCACATGGTTTTCCTCATGTACAGGGTTTACAGTTTGGTTCAACAGCTCTCAGCACCCCCACTACAAAAATTGTTTCAGCACCCCTGGCAGGAGCTCCGTTACCATGCAAAACTTGGCAGCCTCCTTAGCACCACTGTGTTGTACCTGGCTGGCTCTTGGGTAAGAAGGAAGCAGCCATGGAAGTTGGTGCAATATGTACCCTCTCTTTGCCGCTGGAGGCTTGGAGCATCTCCCAGTTCTTGCCAGTCCAAAAGTCTTGAGGGTTTTTGTCTGAATTTACCCGTTTAAAGAGAGTTCAGAAGAGGGGGGAAAACAACTGAAACGAAATGTCTCTTTTCCACCCTAACCCTATTCTGAGATTGGGGAAGCAGGGTATAATCAGCTCTGCACATCCTCATTGCAACAAACTAAAACAAGCTTAAAAACTCCATATACATTCAGTTTTCATTTATTTGGGAAGGTTTAGATCCTGTTTGGCCAGCAGCACTTTTTGGTAGACTGTGGCTAGGAATTCCAAGCACATGTGGCTCAGTGACTTTAAACCAATACGTGCTAAATCTGATCTTAAACCAGTTCTTATCTGAGTTGGGATTGTAGGTATTTTCCGACTATCACCATTGCAGAAACAAATCAATAGGTTCTTGTTGTGTGCATAGTTAGAGGAGAATGTTGCTCAACATGCATAGCTCTTTTCAATTAACAGTAATGAGGACACAGCTGTCTGAGCCTGAAGCCAGTATTTTCAGAGAATAATTCTCAAGGATTTTTCTTCCTCCGTTGGCTTCTGTCCAGTACCAGTTCTTTGCTTACAAATGAACCAAAAGGCCACAATGTTTAGACAAGAATTACCTTGGTTTGTGGTGCTTTTAGTATTGTTGTAAAGCCTGTCGGCACATGGCCAAACTCAAAATCAAATGAAATTTGAAAAATAATGTTCTCCCCTGATAAGTCCTTAACTTCCACAAGCCCAAGCATCAGAATCTTCCAACCAAGCAGGAGTGGACAACCTTCTTTTAGGAGCCCATCAAGACTGCTCCTAAAGCAGCTGGCAGGGGGCGCTGCTGCAGAGGGATATGCAAGGCTCACTCTTTCCAAGAATGAGGGCACCGTTCCTGTAAAACTCCCAGTGCCTGCAGGCCTGGAGCATTAGTGGTGGAGGCTGAAGATCAAACTTCAATCCAGAAGAATCTGATCACTAGGCCACCTACAACTGGCTAGCACTGCAGACAATTTGAACTGCTGCTTCCCAGCCAGAAGTAAGATGTCTCACCTCCCTCCCTGCAAACGTAGTGGGTGCTACTATATTATTTTCCTTCTTTCCTGAAAGACTTGCCTGCTATTTATTCCTTTCAGAACTCATCAGAACACTGCGAAATGCTCACTGATGGATGGAGGTTTTGTCAGCTGGGTTCAGGGCAAGAGGTATCAGATTGCCAAAGGAAGACAAAACATTGCAACCTTCAGCGTAGATGAAGGTAGCTTGCACAGAGCAGGGGGGTGGTGAAGCTATCTACAGCCAAAGCACCTTGGGCTGGGACCCCTTTACATCTCATAACTACACAACTTTGGATCTACTCAATCCTTGAATGGGATATCTCCAGCTAAAACCCCAAAGTATTGGGAGAAGTAAGTTCATGATTAGGTATCACACAGCCAATTTTCAGCATGATGTTAGAGCTGTGGTCCTAAAACTTTTTCTGTCGTGCCCCCACCCCTTACCTGTAATGGAATCTGTCCATGCCCCACCCCCAGAAGCGGGGGCCGGGGCCAGAGCCAGGACTGGGAACAGAGCTGGAGCTGGGCTTCAGATGTCGGGCTGTGGCCTTGGCCGGGAGTGGGACCCATGTCCGGGAGCACAGCTGCGTCCAGAGGCCAAGGCTAAGACTGGGGGTGTGGGTGGAACCAGAGCAGAGCTTGGGAGCACAGTGGGTCTGGATGGCGCTTCCTCCCTGCCCCCTGTGGAGGCTGGCCTGTACCCTACCATGCCCCCCCAAACATTCCTTTGTGCTCCCTGGAGGGAGTGACCCCACAATTTGAGGACCACTGTGTTAGAGAGAACTTCCAGCATTACAGTGGCCCCTGTAGTTTGCATCTGTACCTGAGGTCCTGATCTCTTGTGAACATTAAAGACCCCATGGCACTTTCTGGGACAGTAGCCTCAACATCCAGAATGAATTTCTAATGTGGGTAATTACATGCTGCATACCTGAAATTTCTCTTGCATTTTTAATGGACTCACTCATTCAATATCCAGCTAAATGGCTAGGTACTATTCCTGCACAATGTTTAAAACAGCTGGCACATTTCATCCCAGAAGTGGCTGCATTTCAGTGGCAGGGTCCACCAGGGTGAAATATACCATGATCATTAGTTGCAACTGGATATTTGCACACATCTGTTTTCTTTAGTACCTTAATTTCTGTTTAATGTCTCCTTTGGGTTGGCTTCTTCTGATAAACTATACTTAAAAACATGTTTACTTCCCTTTTCACTGGCTATTGTGATCTATCAACAGCCTCTATCATCTTTCGTCTGCCAAAGGAACTCTTGGAAAAGGAGCTCTTAATGATTCAGTTAAAAGTACGGTCAAGAAGTTCACTCCTTACAGGAAATGTAAACTGACCACCAATTGGCTAAATCAGCTGGCTGAGCGGTTTGTGCTAGTGATTCCTCCAGGCTCCCTGAGCTTGAGAGCAGTAATAGCAATTCTGTTCCATTCCCTCCTCCCCCCTTCCCCCCCCCCCCAGTTTCCTCATGTCCTAGTCCCTAATGGAAAAGTCTTATAGATTTCAATAGGTGATTAAGTCAGTAGGATTCTATGGAAATATAAAAGGGTTTTATACATGTTACTCTAACAGCCTATATATTTAACAGAGGTTTCCATAGGTTCTTTGAAAACCATCCTATAGAATTCAATAGTAAAGCTATAATTAAAAGCTATAGAAAAGCTAACATTTTTCTATAGAGTTCTATAGGACTTTTCTATATGGGTTGGTTTTTCTTTGTATCCAGACCCACATTTCTTACCATACAGCAATGGGATAATATCAATGCCCTTTTGCTAGCAGTATGTCCCAAGACACTGAAATAATTAATATTGTGGTTGTCTGTGCAATTTTGGATTCCAGCTGCAACCTCTTTCGGCTACCATTGCTGATGCAATAGAAACTGTCGTTCAGTAAATAACTTCACAGCAGCTGGGAGTATTCTATCCAAGCACGCATCTGGCTCCCATCGCTGAAGTATTCAGTACGGACCTTGGAGTCCTGTAGTGATATTCTTATGTAAGTGTCATACATTATGACACAAAATTGATGTATTTATTCAGCTGGATAAATACAATTTGTTGGTGATGAAGATGAAAATATGGGGATGCAAAATTTCTGCTAATTCATTTAATGGGATTGGTACACTGAATATTATAATAAATGGTCCCCACCCCCACAGGACATCCTGCTCCCTACTGTTCTGTCACATTGTGGCTACTCAGAACTTCACAGGGAGAGCAGGGAAATAAGTAAGATTCTTGTGCTCCAAAACTAGGCCACTAGCACTTGAGCTAAAGTCCAATCCCTGTAACACAGAGAGACGGTATTCAGATTCCATCTACTCCAGACTAATGGCATGCCTGCACTCTAGCCAGTTTATTACATACTCTCGTATTTAGACAAAAATCTTCCCGGATAACCTGGGTTTCAAATAATTTCCTACCTTGTTATAACAAATCTGTGGTGACACAGAACTGCACAAGTGTGAGCTTTTTTGGTGGGCAAGGACTGCCGCTCGTTGTGCATTTGTACACAATGGGCCCCATCCTGGTTGGGACCTCCAAGCACCATTGTAATATACGTAACACCAGCCGCAGGGCTAGAACGCCACTGTGAAAGCACAGCCTCCTACCCATTGAGCTACTGCTTATTATCATCATTATTTCTTCAGAGCTGAAAGGGTGCTAGCTAAAGGAGACTCTCCATTAGCTGTCAGAGATATTGAGCCTATGACACACAGTCAAGCAGTTCTTATATTAGCCAGTAGGAGCAGTGCTACACATGAATGATTACCAATATTCAGTGACCAAACTCAGACTGACCATCTATATATAAAACTGCTTTAGCCCTAGCAATCAACTGTTGCTATAATGTAAATGGGATGCAGAGCTAAAATGAGTTCAACAGTCAAGGGCCAGTTCTCAGACACTGAAATTTGCAATTAAACAGGTGTATAGGGAGTTGGTCTTGGATAGTTTCCAATCTCAGCTGGGCTGGCTGTCCTTGGAAAATAGCACTGACCCCACACAGCAGCAGTTTGAAGTTGGCTTCAGTCTGCACTTTAGGAATGTGGCATTGTTATTTTCCCCTTTCTTATCAAATGTAATTATCATGAGAAAAAAACCTTCTGAGAAAACATGTGATTTCACTGTGTAAAAATCTACTACCAAGGAAATTATTTTCTCAGTGTCCAAAAAAGGAATGGTGGAGACATTTAGGGAAAGAGCTTTGTTCCAAATAATCTTGGAACCAATACCCATGTCCCAGAGCTCGGCTGTTTAGTCCTGGCTTGCGATTATTCCTATAAACAATAAGAAGACATTCATTCTATTTATCGTTCTAAAAGTGAGCTGCCAGTGTTTTAAATTACCAAACCAGCTCCATTAGTTAGGGAGGTGGGAAATGATGCTGGGAACCTGCAGTTCCTCAACTTGTTGCAAGATCACTGGAAGATGCTTCCCTAGAACCTGGGTAAGCTACCGTGGCTATGTTGGTTTAATGGTAGGGAGCGGGCAGGGAAGAGAAGAAAATAAGACAGCCCTGAACCAAAACATCTAGACAGGAGTTCTCAAACTGGGGGTTGGGACTTCTCAGGGGGTTGCAAGTTTATTACATGGGGGGTCACGAGCTGTCAGCCTCCATCCCAAACCCTGCTTTGCCTCCAGCATTTATAATGGTGTTAAATATATAAAAATGTGTGTTTAATGTATAAGGGGGGTTGCAGTCAGAGGTTTGCTATGTGAAAGGGGTCACCAGTACAAAAGTTTGAGAACCACTGAAGAAGGAAAAGTCAGACTGCACTTGTCTT
Source organism: Eretmochelys imbricata (assembly GCF_965152235.1). Classification (NCBI taxonomy): domain Eukaryota; kingdom Metazoa; phylum Chordata; order Testudines; family Cheloniidae; genus Eretmochelys; species Eretmochelys imbricata. Next base: position 102,845,660 of record NC_135577.1, on the reverse strand, counting down.
CTCTATAACATACATCCACCGCTACACAAGACATCCCCACTCGGATGACTGGGCCACACCCAGTCACACACACACTCACGCTTTCTCTCCCTAAAACAAACTGATCAGCAGAGGAGCTAATCGTTTTTTGTGTGAAAATATTTTTTTCTTCCAAAATTGGCCCTCTCTCAGAACTGGAAGTTTTCATTAAAAATTGTTGATATTGTTGTCCCTTTGACCTGAGCAGTTTAGGCAATAGTCAGGGCCTTAACAAGCTGTTTCCATTAGCAGGTGTTTCTTGGGTACAGCCTTGTTCATTTACAAAGAATGTGCACAAAGTCCTGTTTCCCTGAATGCCATAGAACAAACAACAGCAGCATCTTCAGCAGCAGCAAATTGTATTTATTCAGCTGAATAAATACCATGTAAATTTTGTGTTTTAATGTATGACACTTCTATAAGTATATCTCCCCAGGACTCCTAGGTCTGTACTGAATACTGCAGCGATGGGAGCCAGATGCGTGCTTGGATAGAATACTCGCAGCCGCTGTGAAGTTATTTACTGAACAAGCGTTTCTATTGCATCTGCAATGGAAGCTGAAAGAGGTTGCAGTTGGAATCCAAAGTTGCACAGACAACCACAATATTAATTATTTCAGTGTCTTGGGACGTACTGCTAGTAAAAGGGCATTGATATTATCCCATTGCTGTATGATACGAAATGGGGATCTTCTCCAAATCTCTCCATATCACTGTTCCATTTCAGTGCCGCTCTCATAACAGCCTCTCCTGCTCTCTAATTTTCTCACACACATACAACACTTGCTAAAATAATTCCTTAGGTCCTGTGTTTGTAACTAGTTCCAGGGATATCCCCTCAGACCACATGACTTAACCCTGCTCAGGATTTCGCATGCAGCGAATTGCCTATGGCAGTAGCTTCTATTGTCTTCAGCTACCTCTTTCCATTAAGGGGCTTAGTTGCTCCTTCCCTTTTGCCGGAAAGAAGGGTGTGTAGAATATCCATTGGCTTTAACCAGGTCTAGGATTAAGGGCAGCCATTAACATCTTCCAGAATAACAATATTATCAGCATTTTCTGATTTTCAAAGTTTTCTAGGCTGGAAAAGGAAGAAAGAGAGGGTAATTGTTATGTCTATTTCTGAATCTTCCAGTGGAGCTCAGATATTATGGTGATGGGGCTCCTGGGTACCTAGGTAGATAACGGTGGTAATTGAGTCATTAATTGATGGTAATTGATTCATTAATTTTAAATCAGAAGGGACCATTACAATAATCTAGTCTGACCTCCTGCATTGCACAAGCTGTAGAACCTCACCAATAATTTCTACATCAAACCCATGGTTTGTGACTGAGCTATAGCAGATCTATTACAAAGATAGTCTGTCTTGACTTTAAAATTTCAAGCAATGGAGAATCCACCTAGCTAAGTTGTTCTGATGGTTAATGAGCCTCAGTGTTAGAAATTTTCACCTTATTTCTATTCTGAATTTGTCTAGCTTCAGCTTCTAGCCATTGGATCTCTCTATGCCTTTTTCTAACAGATTGAAGAGCCATCTTCTACCAGAAACCTGTACAGGTACTTGTAGACTGTGATCTAGTCTCCTCTTAATTTTCTTTTGGATAAAGGAAATAGGTGGCGATCTGAAGTCTCTCACTGTAAGGCGTGCTTTCCAGCTGTCAGATGATTCTTGTGCTTCTTTTCCAGGGGTGAAAGTAAGTTAGAGGACTTACCGGTATGCCAGAGTCCTGAGCAGGGGGAGTGGTCTCAACCGGAAGAGGCGTGGCCTTACCTGGAATAGGCAGGGCCTTAAATCCCCAGGCCCTTTAAATCTTGATTTAAAGGGCCAGGGCTCCAGCTGCGGTAGTGGTGGCTGGGAGCCCGGGGCCCTTTAAATCACTCCCGAGCTACCAACTGCAGAGGCAGCTGGGAACCCCGGGGCTCGGGAGCGATTTAAAGGGCCCAGGGCTCCAGCTGCCGCTACTGCAGCGGAGCCCTGGGCCCTTTAAATCACTGAGGAGCCCTGGGGGCTCCCGGCTACCACCACTACCCTGGGGCTCTGGCAGAGCTTTAAAGGGCCTGGGGCTCCGCTGTGTAGCAGCTGCTGGAGCCCCGAGCCCTTCAAATCCCTGCCTGAGCCCTGCTGCGCGAGCCCTGGGGTAGCGGCGGCCGGGCTCCATCGGGGATTTAAAGGGCCCCAGGGCTCTGGCAACCACTACTACAGCAGAGCCCCAGGCCCTTTAAATCCGGCCCTTTAAATCTCTGCTGCCGCTACCCCAGGGCTCGGGCAGCAGGGCTCAGGTGGGGATATAAAGGGCCCAAGAGCTCCAGCCTCTGCTACCCCCCTGGCGCCCTTTAAATCCCCGCCTGAGCCCTGGGGTAGTAGCGGTGGGGCTCTGGCAGGGATTTAAAGGGCCCCAAAGCTCCAGCCACTGCTACTGCCCCGGAGCCCTTTAAATCCCTGCCTGAGCCCTGCTGCCCGAGCCCTAGGGTAGTGGCGGCTGCAGTGGGGACTTAAAGGGCCCCGGAGCTCCAGCCCCCGCTACCACCCCAGCCCTTTAAATCCCCGCCGCCACTACCCCAGGGCTTGGGCAGCAGGGCTCAGGCGGGGATTTAAAGGGCACTGCAGAGTTAGCAGCAGTTGGAGCTCTGGGGCCCTTTAAATCCTCGCCTGAGCCCTGCTGCCCGAGCCCTGGGGTAGCGACGGCGGGGATTTAAAGGGCCGGGGTGGTAGCAGGGGCTGGAGCTCTGGGGCCCTTTAAATCCCCGCTGCAGCCCCGCCACTGCTGCCACTACCCCAGGGCTTTAAATTGCCCCCTGGGAAAGCCGGTCCCGGTACGGCGCACCGGCTCTTACCGGTACGCCGTACCGGGGCGTACCGGCTTACTTTCACCTCTGCTCTTTTCTCAACCCTTTTCAATTTTTCAACTTCTTTTTTGAAGTATTGATACCGGAATTGGACACAGTATTCCAGTAATGGCCTCGCTAATATTATATACGGAGATAATCCCACCCTGCTAATCCTAACTTGATATTCCCCAGCAGCATCCAAGGATCACATTCACCCTCTTACCTATAGCATTTTACTGGGAGCTCTTGTTCAGATGGTTGTCTACCATTACTCTTTCCAGTGTCATTGCATTCCAGGATATGGTCTCCCATCTTGTGGGAATGACGTGGGTTCTTTGTTCCTAGATGTATGACCTTGCATATGTCTGTGTTAACCCGGGTGGTTCCGATGAGCTCACCTTACCAAGCAGTCTGTATAACTGACCTGGCCCGACCATTATTACTACTACACCAATTTGTGTCATTGGCCTTCTCCAGTGATTTGATATTTTCTTCTGGATCATTGATAAAATTGTTAAGTAACACTGAGCCGAGAACAGAGCTGTGAAGGGCCCCACAAGAAACACTCCCACTGGCTGATGATTCACCATTTACAATTACTTTTGAGATCTATCAGTTAACTAGTTTTTAATCCATTTAATATGGGCTACATTGATTTTCTATAATGCTTAACTGACATTATCCTATTCTCCCTGACGCTTTTATTGGGGGGGGTTTCTCTCTGTGCTGTGATGTCTTGTTATATTGATGTTACAAGTGATCTTAGACCCAATCCTGTGTTCTTTGTGCATCTGAGACCATAAAATAATCATCATGCATTCTGTTGATAAGTAGCATCACTAGGGAGGGATGATAGCAGCTTCTTGTTTGATTGCTATGTTTTCCTTTTTATATTTACTCTTTTTTTTATGTTTTTACGTGTTTGCATGCATTCCTTTTTTTAATAAAAACCCAGAGAGTTAATGGAAGTGAATACAACATTTCATTCATTATATTATAATGTTGTTAATTTCTAATCTCCACAGCAGCCCGGGGCTCGATTCACAAAGGGGACTTAGACACTGCAACGCTCAGTGTCTCATTACCTAACTCTTTAGAGACTTTGCTGCCCAGTGTAATCCATGGCCCTGAGTTATGTGCCCAAACTCCCCTAGACAATTCATGGGGAGAGTTAGGTGCCTAAGAAAGGGATTCTCAGGAGCCAGCACACATTGAGCAGAGAGCTGCCTAAGCTGATCCAGGAGTAAAATGCAGAGGACTGAGTTAGGATTTAAGGTCCAGATCCACAAAGGGACTTAGACACCTAACTCCCATTGATCTGGGTGACAGGCTGGAGGGAGGCACCTGTCTCTGGTCAGTCTCCTAGAGTCAGGCACCTAAGCCAGGTCAGTCCTTTCTTGTGAAAAACCAGAGAGGCACCCACCCCACTCAAATCCTGGTGGATAGGGTACTGGCCTGAAATGTGAGACCTGTTTTCAAATCCCTGCGCTGCCTGATTTGGCTCAGAGACTTGGACTCCGGTATTCCAGGTGGGTGGGATATAAATACTGTGTGTTGCATAGAAGAAGCAATCGTTGCACTGGTAAAGCATTTGAACTTCATTGAACTTTTGTAGGGGAACTTGACGCATAATAGCTGTGGAGTCTCAATGTACCATTCGATCCTGCAGTCTGATGCATCACTTGTATTGCCGTTTACCATATCGTAGGAAATCAGCTCCTGCATTTTTTGAGACACGTGAGAGAGAGAGTGTGGTCTAAGCGAAAGGACTGAGAGCACGGAACTTCTGAGTCCTGATCCCAGTTCCGTCTGTGCGATCCTTCAACTTCTCAGCCTCACTTTTTCCATTTGTAAAATGGGGGTAGTAATGTTGACCCCTCTAAGAGGGCTCCGTGAGGACTAGCAGTATAATCAGTATTCCAGTATCACTTAGAGGGGCCATTCAAAAGCAAATCTCATTGTGCACAGGTGCTGAACGGGGGTGGGGGGAGAATTCCTGCCCTAAAGAGCTCGCAGTAAACGAACAAGAGAGACAAGTTGTGAGAGACAGGAAATATTATTAGCTTCACTTTACAAATGGGAAGTGAAGCCCAGAGAGATTCAGGCCCAGAGCCTCAAAGGTATTTAGGCATCTAACGTCCATTGAAATAAATGCACATTAGATGCCCAATTACCTTTCAGGATGGGGCCTAAATAAATTGACCAAGATAACAAGGGGATTGCACTAAAGCAGAGTATTAAGTCCGTGTCCTCCAGGCCCAGTCCAGTGGCTTAACCACAAAACTCACCATCTCCCCTTTAATTAAGTCACACTTTATAAAGTATCTTGAAAGGAAAATCACTAGCAAAGTGTTAGATATTATTGCTTCTATAGTCATCATGATGTGCAGAGATGCCAGGAAAAAGCCCGGGGAGCACGCACCTAGCCATTTACCCTTGTATTGAGGATGGGATAGAAATAACATGCTCTCCAACCAGAAAAGGAAGTGATTTTTACAGAATGCGCTACAGTTATATTACTTTTACTTTTCCACTGTACCAAAGGATGCCAAAGAATGTCCTTGGCGTGGTTGAATGTATTTTTCCTACAGGTATTTTAGGTCCAATGTATTCAGTGTGGGCAACCTGTCTATGGGTCACTATGTTTTATAGGTAGTTTTTGCCCCGGTTGGTTTGCTTTTTTCCTACTAACTGTTTAATTTCATCTTTATCAGAGCACCAATCTGACAGATGATGTGGAGTTCTCACTGCATGTGCCCCTGTGCTAACAGGAAGCAGATGTCAGCTGGTGCAATGCTGCCAGTCCCTCTGCACCCGCCATCTCCCTGCCCCATCTTCTTTCAAGGATATAGGCAAAGGTTACTGAATGCCTGGGCAGATATTTTTCCCAGGGTATAACTGTCATCCATCACTTAACAATCCAACACCATGTAAATACATGCTGGCAGACATGAGCATTACATATTATACTGGAATTACTCTATATATTTGAACTGAGAAGGCGACTTGCCCAATAATATTTATTTTATTCCCCTGACTGGGGCTTTCAAAGTTTTAAATGTGAATCGTTGGTGGAGGAAACCAGCCAGTGAGGTGGAACGTAAAGATTGAATGTTTACATTAAGGCCTGGTCCAGGGCTAAGAAGCTGCCCATTATGCTTACAATTTCCATGGCCCATTATGTTGCTGCCCCATACAGTTCATACCTGCCTTCTGTGTGCAAGGCTAGTCTTACTGTGCAAGTCAATCAGGTGACCCCCATGGGTAGCAAAATATAAGGGGCAGCAAAATGATTTGGGTGGGTGACTGCACACTTGTAGAAGTGGAAATTGGCCAGTTTTCCTAAGGTGGCAGAAGCATTGCTGGTAGCCCTCGCTGTCCAAATTTTGCTTTCAAATGGAAATAGAGGTTGAATTATCTTCTCTACCATGGCGGAAGACAATGGTTTGAAAGTAAGCTAAGGACTCTTCCCAGTAGGTAGTGGAGACAACAGCAGTGATGCCTTCATTTCTAGAAGTAGGTTCATTCCATGTAACTCTTTAGCAATCTCCTCACAAGGCCAACACATAAAGCAGAGCTGATCTCAGAGCAGCCCGCTGCTTTAGGTGAAGGCACGTCGTATACCCGCTTCAAGTACCTGAGTTTAGAGAGGAAGGGGAGCTACTGTGCATAAAGAATGAAGAGAAAACAGTGAAGGAAGGTCAATACTCTTCAAACACTATTTGCACCACATAATACCTTGAGATCCTGCTCCTGCCCTCATTTTCGATCACACGGTGCCTCTGCCATTAATGGCACTGGAAGTTGTGAGCATGGAATGAGGGCATGGCCTGAATGCAGCCTTTTGTGAGGTGCAGGGCCAAGCCCCACCAAGAACTTACTGTGGGCACAGCAGTCATGGCTGGTAGGGTCCCATGTTCCTGCTCTTAAAATAAAAAGTGTAAGTAAAAAACTGAAAGCATTTTGATGAAAAACACATTACCATAATTATCTGTTATCTGTATTTGGCTGATACCCACAATGTGCTGTCTACATGCAGAAGAATATACAATCCCTACCATCAAGGGTTCTCAATATACAAAGACAAATAACACATGACGGGTGCGGAAAGTGTACAATTTATATAAGTATACATTAAATACACTGAGTCTGCGTGGCTCAGTAATTCTATTGCTATTGTTCTTTTACAACATCCAGAGTGCACTAGATGCCTCACAAGATAGATGCACAGATGTGATCCACGGCTTACACGCAGATTTCAGTCATGACACAACAAAGTTGGGGTTAACAAAACATCAAGGGAGGGTTTGAGGGAGTAGCATCAATATGATGCCATGATAACTCAACAAAGGCCAGCACACAGTATGATGGAATCAAGAATAATTTTAAAATCATCAATAAAACATAGATATCTAAGTTGGCTGAAAGAATGTCACCATTTATCATCTGACTATTCCATTTCTGATCTCTAGAGCCAAAAGCAATGCCAAAAACATTGGGAAAGATAACAGACAAGGAGGGGTTCAAATTGAACTTATGACTGAAAGGCAGTGTTAATCAATCTTCTTCTTTGTATGGCTGATGTAGATGTAGAACAACAACTATAATTTTACATTCAGATGGGTAAACCAGATAATTGTGTCAAGATTAGCGGAGGGTATCACACTGATGCCTCCTTCATATTTGTGAATCGGGCATTGAGTTGTTATATGTTCCATGGTCTGTTCTGGGTGACCACAGTTACACACTGGAGAGACTTTAATTTTCCATTTGTGCAGCAAGTATCTGCATCTGCCATGGTTTGTGCGGATGCAGTTTAGGGTTGCCTATGAGCTTCACAGGAAATCAAAGCCAGGGATCTTCTGCACTGGGTCTTTCACAAAGTGTTTGTAACTTCTTGTGAACTCCATTTGACTTTCCAAGCCTCAGAGTTGAAATTGCATTGATGAAGGTTAAACACATGGGTCCAAAAGGGCTTTGGGACTTCAAGTGGTGGTGAGGGATGTTGTTAAGGTCCCAGTGGATGTGGAGACATTCGTTTTCTATGATCTGCTGGAATTCTCAAAGCGTTGCGGCATCGCGGTGAATGGATGGGGGAGCAACATGTGACAACACCGGCAACCAAGGTGATGGTGGCAACTTGAGGGCTCCAGTGATGCAATTTTTTAATCAATTAGGTTACAGTATCCCAGTTTATATGAATATCAAAGTGTTATTTGCAAACAAAAAAACCCCCAAAGAAGGTGGTAATAAAATGCCAAATGCATTGAAAATAATAAGGCTGGTTAATGTTTTTTGAGTGACACATTTTCCTATTAGAAAGACAAGTGAGTAAAGTGTTATACCTTTTATTGGACCAACTTCTGTTGGTGAGAGAGAAGATTTGGTGCATACACTGAACTCTTCTTCCTCTTGGAAAATAGGGTTTCACTGAAATTTTCAACAAGAAATCAGGGAAATTGAAATGAAATGTTTTGTTTTGGGTAGGTTGATATTAATCTTCGCAACGGAGCCACCGAAAATTTCCTGTGGGATGGAAATTCCACTTTTTTGATCAGCTCTAGGAAACAATCACTTTTGTGGGATTGATCCTGCAGGGATCTGAGTACCTTCTGAGAGGTGTAGAGTACCTTCCCCACTGACTTCCGCACCTCGCAACTTGGAGTTTTCTATGAATTTCTATGCAATGCCTCAAACACTGAGTATGTTCGAAATCACTCCATCTAGTCCAACTTCCTTTGATTTCTTCTTAGATTCATCTCTGATATATTTCAAGTGTTCATACAATTAAAATAAACTCAGCATTTGTTTTAATAATTATATAAAGCTTTGTTGGTACATTTCTATATTTCAGATATTGATGAATGTGCTTCCGAGTCACACCAGTGTAACCCCACCCAGATCTGCATAAACACTGAAGGAGGATACACCTGCTCCTGCACTGAGGGCTATTGGCTCTTAGAAGGCCAGTGTTTAGGTATGTTCTTCTGGAGTGTTGATATACATTCTCTAGAGTGATTCTGGAAAATCAGTGTCCATTTGATGAATCCAATTCATTTTAGTCATGATTATAGTCTCTTTCTGTCTCCCCAATGTTTTGATGATAATTAAAGTTGGATTGTTAACATGGGTCTTCCAAATTCCATAATTTTCATATTTCTTCTGTGTTAAAAACCTTCCATCATTTTGGACAATTTAGGATTCTGGTGTGTGCATGGTGGTACAGAGGTGAACTGACATCACTGAGAGTCTTTGTCAAATACAGAGCTCACCCTTGGCCTATGTGGAAAGCTAACATCTTTCTTATTTGTTAAGTCCCAATAGTATTCTTGGCAAAAGACTCCCACATGGAACAAAATGGCAATGCCATATGACTGGCATCCATGTTACTGACTTGCACTATGAAAGCAGCCCCTTTTGTATATTCTAGTTCACAAAAATATGACATACCAGCAACACATGTCCTTTTCACCTGGTCACAATCCTGATCTAAGGTGCTTACATTACTAGAGAGCAGGAGCTCAGTAATAATAACATCAAGAAACAGAGCAGTGAACCCACTGGAAAATCTTGGACATAAGCAAACACGTGAGTCTGAAACCAGTGCTGTTTCAGCAGATTCAGAGCTCTTCTCTCTGTCAGCTGCAGAGAGTCAATTAATCTCTCAGTGTCTGCAATGCCCTGCAATGTGAAAAACCAAACCCTATCAAACAGCAGCAACAGCAAAGGTGCAAACTCCACCACTTCCCCCACGCCCCACCCACTCCCCTCAATCAGTAGTCACCAGCACTGACATGGGCTTTAATTTTAGGCCAAGTTATCTAAGTCAGAGACATGACTGAATGTGTTTTTAATGTTCTCGTTACACTCTCTCCCTGCTTTTTTCCCCCTCTCAGCACAGGCTGTTTGCTCACCTGTTCTCCAGAATGGGACTTCAGTGTCATACCACCTCAGCTGGAAGGAGAATGGGATTTCCCGGCTCATTTTCCTTGGAATTTGTCCTTGGAATTTTCCTTGGAATTTATTTCTCATCTCCTCCTCCTCCTGTCTAGCAATTGGAATGAGGGATTGCATGGCTGCTTTTTTAACTGCTGCTAAAAGCTGCTGTGTAACTCACCTGGGGGTGGTATGAAGTTAGCAAGTCCCCTGCGCCTTTAATTCTAGTGCAGGTTCCTGTAACTCCTATTCTCCTAGAGACCTGGGAAACAGAAGACAGAGTGCTAAATTCTCTGGTTTAGTAAGGGCCACAGAAAATCCTATTTTCAGTGGAAATTGAGTCTTTCTGCCTCCTGGGATAGAAGATGTCACAGATAGGCCATTCAGGAAGCCTATATGCTTTCTGTGTGACTCCTCAGCCTGCCTCTTGAGGTGGGGAGTTGGGGCTAGCGAGTGATCTGTGATATTATGGATTCTTGTGCATGGGGTTGTGTGGGTGTTCTGCACCATGCCCTGTCATGTAACAATCCCCATGTAGTTCCCCTGTGCACAACCCAAGTACATGAGCTATGTGCAAGAACCAGGATTTGGCCCTGAGTCAGAATTCAAGCACTTTGATGCTTGGTGTAAGTATTAGAGACCCACAGTGACTGCCCTGCTGAGCTGAGGTTGCCCAAGAATATCTGTTTATGCTATTTTAAAGAGACAGTAACATCTCAATGGTTGATTTAGGTAACTGTGAGTAAGGGTGGGGAAGATCACTACAAAGCAATGCAGGGATGTAACAAGAAAAGCTGTGCTGAAAAAACTCCTCTGCATTTTTCCAAAAATGTCAGAAAGAGTCTTCTCGGTTTTCTGTACTTTTCCACAGGCCCTGGAGAATCCATTTCCAGTGGGCACATGACAAAAAAAAAGATAATTTAAACATATTTGGAGGGCTGGGTTGAGTTTACGAAGGCAGTCTCTGTTGGTACATTTCTTCACTGCTAGTAAGAACAGCACATCTGTCTAACCAAGTTGTGGTTGGTGGTGCTATTTAACATTTAGCCAGTAAGTGCCAGCACAGTAGTTACACAGTGGTGCCAAGAGGGGCCAGTCAGGAAAAAGGTTCCTGCAAAAACAAAGTCCTTGTCTTGGAGATTTTACAGTTGTAGGTCCTGATCCTGCAAGGACTTAAGCATTGTGACAGGGTCAGGCCAGATGGCTACGGGAGAGTGATAGAAGGCAGATATATTAGCCCCAGGTTAAGTAGGTCCCTTTTCCCTGGGTAAGGTAACAGGGAAGGTTCCAGAACAATCAGGAACCTTCTGGAAACAATTAAGACACACAGGCTGATTGGAACACCTGCAGCCAATCAAGAAGCTGGTAGAATCAATTAAGGCAGGCTAATCAGGGCACCTGGGTTTAAAAAGGAGCTCACTTCAGTTTGTGGTGCGTGTGTGAGGAACTGGGAGCAAGAGCAGTAGTGAGCTGGAGCTGGTTCGCACCGGTTCACTAGAACCGGTTGTTAAATTTAGAAGCCCTTTTAGAACCGGTTGTCCTGCGAGGGAGAACTAGTTCTAAAAGGGCTTCTAAATTTAACCACTGGCCAAAAGTGGTGCCTTAGGTGTCAACTCCGTGGGTGCTCCGGGGCTGTAGCACCCACGGGGGAAAAAAAAGGGTGCTCAGCACCCACCAGCAGCTCCCCGCCCGGCTCCAGCTCACTTCACCTCCACTCTGCCTCCTCCCCTGAATGCGCTGCCCCGCTCTGCTTCTCCGCCCCCCCCAGCTTCCCACGACTCAGCTGTTTGTGCAGAAAGCCTGGGAGGGCTGAGAAGCAGGCGGCAGCTTCGCGCTCAGGCCCAGGGAGGTGGAGGTGAGCTAGGGCAGGGGGGCATGAGGAGAGCCGCCCGTGCCACAGCTGGTAACCTGGGGGTGGGGGGCGCCGTGCAGGGGAACCACTCCCCACCCCAGCTCACCTCCGCTCCGCCTCCGCCTCCCTGGGCCTGAGCATGAAGCCGCCGCCTGCGTCTCAGCCCTCCTCGGCTTCCCACGCGAACAGCTGATTTGCGGGAAGCTGGGGGAGGCGGTGGAGGAGAAGCAGAGCAGGACGGTGCATTCAGGGGAGGAGGCAGTGCAGAGCTGAGGTGAGCTGGGGCCGGGCACGGGGCGGGGAGCTACCAGTGGGTGCTCTGCACCCACCAAATTTTCCCTGTGGGGGCTCCAGCCCTGGAGCACCCAGGGAGTCGGCGGCTAAGGCGCCACTTTCAATGTGATCAGTGGGGGAAGCGGCCGCTCCCCCGCCCCTAGGAGCCAGAGGGACCTGCTGAATGCTTCCCGGGAGCTGCCCCAGGTAAGCACCGCCGGGACTCCCCACCTCGCCCCAGCAGGTGCCTCTGGCTCTTAGGGATGGGGTGGGAACCCACTACAGTGGCCCACGAGACCCTCTGGCCCGGTTCTGGGGGCAGTCAGGGGACAGGGGAGGGGGGCAGATGAGGCAGGAGTCCCAGGGGGCGGGGGTGGGGCGCAACCCCCTCATGGGGTGAGGAGGGAACCGGTTGCTAAGATTTTGGCACTGAGCAAGAGGCACTAGGAGCTGAGAGTGAGAACGTGGACTGTTGGAGGACTGAGGTGTACAAGCATTATCGGACACCAGGAGGAAGGTCCCATGGTGAGGACAAAGAAGGTGTTGGGAGGAGGCCATGGGGAAGTAGCCCAGGGAGTTGTAGCTGTCGCACAGCTGTTCCAGGAGGCCCTCTAGACAGCTGCATTCCACAGGGCCCTGGGCTGGAACCTGGAGTAGAGGGTGGGCCCGGTTTCCCCCAAACCTCCCAACTCCTGGTCAGACACAGGAGGAGTCGACCTGGACCGTGGGTTCACGAAAACGGCCAAACTGAGGGTTGGCGTGAAGCTCCGAGGCGAGCAAATCCGCCAATAAGCACAAGACCCACCAAGATAGAGCAGGAACTTTGTCACAGCATGCACTACGTTTTCAGTGCTGTGAGTGGTGCCACTAAGGAGAACAGACGTACTGACATGCTTAAAGTTGAGAACTCAACTAAAACTTTGCAGGATTAGGGCTTAACCTATCTATGCAGATGTTTGTATGACACACCTGTCACTAGTATGTGGGTCATCTTGGCATTGGACTAAAACAGAAAATAAATCTATTAAAGATGAAAATCAATGCCCCTTTTAAACATATTTCCATTACTTTTGTCCTGTTTAACTTAGCTTCCTCAGCCATTTCTTTGACAAAATTGCCACACAAACCCCAAAACTTAAACATGATAAACTGGATATAGCTAGCTAGCAGCTACCCCGTGTGGTCCATTCTTCGTGGTAATATAAAATCACCTCAATATTCAAACTATTCAAATATTCCGTTGGATGAAATAGTCTTTAACACCAAATTTCTTCTTTAAAATCCAAACCGGGAACATAACCAATTTGAAGTAAGACGTCAGAGAATGCCTACATTATGACAAAAAGTACATGATAAATGACAAACAATGAACTGCTATTTGTACATTTGTGTGTGACAGAGGCAAAACTGAAACTATCTGTATTCTGATTTTCGCATGTGTTGGAGCTTCTGGAGACACTTCTGATATACCTGACACCATAAAGGGCAAATCCTGCTTTCCTTACTCACCCTAGTAAATAGATGGAAGACAACAAGTCTGACTGGCTTATGCCAGTGGAACTCCATTCACATCAAAGGAGTTGCACCAGCATGGAACTGGTATGGCAGAGAGCAGACTCAGGCTCTGTGGTTATAGCCTTGTGAGTAAGGGGAGCAAGAGTCAACCTAGAAAATCAAATTCAGAAAATGCAGCTTTCAAAAGTTGCTGGAAACATATGGTCTGATTTTCAGAGGTGGTCAGCACCAGCAATTTCCACTGAACTCCATGAAAGTTGCAGGTTCTCAGCACCACTGGACATTCAGCCAAGAATCATCCCCTCACTCAAGGAAGTGTTTGTTTGACTGGTTTTCTATGTATGTTGTAGTGTTTCACTGGCTGGATGTTATCATTTAATATTGCACCGGAGTGTCTTAGGGATGCAGTTTTGAGGAAGCTCAGGTCTGGTTCTCCAAGTGCAAGTCTGTTAAGCTTTCATCAAACTGAGTTGTTATTTTTCCAGATCACCACAGACTTTTATATAATTATAGTTTTTCCAAACAGAGCAGTACTTTCCAGCTCAAACAAAAAAAACAAAAAAGAGAGAGAGTGAGAGAAGAATGAGTTGCTATTCCAGTAAACTATTCACCCATGGCCTTGTTTACAGGAAGCACTCATATAGGGAACGTCTTCCAAGATCATCTTTCCCATCTGCTGTCACTACAAGGCTTGGGCTGTCACTAGAGATAGAAGTTGAATATCAATGCAGTATTTGCTCTGAGAGCTTATTTGAATCACCCATAAAGAAAAATCTAAGCAGGGTCATAAACTTTTACTCACTGTTGGAAGGATATGAAGTTTTGAGGACAGCCAAAAAACAAACCCCATAAATTAGAAGGCAGCTGATCCGAAAGAAAATGAATAGCCACAAAAGAGACAATTCATCAGGTGTTTTATTTCTGCTCTGAAGCAAGGATTAAAACTCTTCCTAACTTTTATAATTATGTTTATTAGGTTCCAGTGCCATCAGAGAGCAAATTTACATTATACTTGTGTCTTTCAATCTTGTCTCTTGCTCATGACAGTCAAATGCAATGATTGTTAATGCTGCAGTTCAACAACAAAAAAGTTATTTTAGCGACACTATGAATTCTTATATTTTAATGTTTCCTCATAAACCAGTGAAAACAGACCCATAAAAATAGTTTTCAGGATGATAAAAAGATTGCCACGTCTAAGACTAAAAGCAGCTTTTGGGGCCAAATCCTGCTCACCTTACTATGTGAGTAGCCCTGATATGTGTGTGTAAGTGATCGGGAGTACAACCTAACCATTACAAAAATACAGTATAATATTTTGTACTATATGCGAATAGACACAATTCAAGAGTAGCTACTGATGGTGTGTGACCTGGGCTTTTTGATAATGTAGCATTGAGCAGAATCTTTTACAACTGACCATGGAACCAATCAGCTCCCATGGTTACATTTCAGCTACTTAGAACAAAATGTATTGCTGTGTTGTCTTGGGGAGAGATGGACTCGAGCAACCTTCCATCTGAATGCTTCAGACTTTGGCTGTTCGAGATCTGGAGTCAGAATATCATATATTAATCCCTTCCCCCCTCGTTATGAGTAGATTTTAGTCCTACGGTTACATGAGTTCATCTAATGCTATGTAGGACAAGTACAACTACAATCGTGTCTGTACTTTGCATCTTTTTTTATTTTTAGACATAGATGAATGTCGCTATGGCTACTGTCAGCAGCTGTGTGCCAATGTACCTGGTTCCTACTCCTGTACATGCAATCCAGGTTTTACCCTTAATGATGATGGACGATCATGCCAAGGTACTGTATACAGGCAATAACTACTGCAGTGTTGGCTCCAGCCCAGCAGAGCACTTAAGCGTGTGTGTAACTTTAAGAAAATGAATAGCCGGCTGAGTTCACATGTGTTGTACTGTCTGTTATAGGGTATGGCTACACTTTGAGCTGGAGGAGACACAGCTGTGCTAGCTCTGATTGAGCTAGTGTGCTAAAAATAGAGCGTAGCCACTGCGGTGTGAGCAGCTAGCCGTCCCAGGTACATCTCTGTCCAAGCTGTTAGGCACATGCTCAGGGCAACCTGCCACAACCGCACTCTGTTTTTAGCATGCTAGCTCGATCCTGCAGGTATGTCTCCTCGTGCTGGAATTTCAGCTTTCAGGGTAAAGGTTCCTGTAGTTACTCATATGACTCCCACCACGGTAGTATCTGAGCACCTTTTAGTCATTACCATATTTATACTTACGACACCCCTGTGAGGTAGGACAGTACCATTAGCTTCAGTTTCCATATGGAGAATAGACTCAGAGAGATGAAGTGACTTGCCCAAAATTGCACAGGAAGTCTGTGGCAGAGCAGGAAATTGAATCCAGGTCTCCGAAGTCCCAGATTAATGTCCTATTGGACCATTCTTCCTCTCCAGTGTGTTTAAGTGCCTTACCGGATCAGAGCCTCTATGATCTCACGATCAATGTTATATTTCTGTTCTTGAACAGTAAAATACTTCAAAGCAGCTCTCAGGGAATGGCCCAGTGTTAATGGGATAAAGACTTGCCAGGAGTTGCAAGTGTCCTAAAAGGAAAGTCTTTGCTTTATGGTAACCACAGGATTCTATAAGGAGTGTTTCCTCATTACATCAGCATTCCCTAGATTTATCCTGCTGCTTTGGGCCTGGTCTTGCTCAGATTAAATCAGTCGGAGAATCTTAAAATTACTAGATAAACAAGGAAGCATCTGCAGTAAATAGTTTATTCCAGTCTTTCTTGTTATTTTCTGATCATAGACAGATCAAGCAGCTTTTTCCCCGAGAAGTCTCAGTTGTAAGTGACCCTCTTCCTTCAGCAGGGGTAGGTTCAAGAGTTGGCAGACTTGTTAAATATCAGACTCTCTGATCTCATATTCAATGCTATCAAGTGCCTCAGCAACAGCATTAGGGAAGATGTTCCCAATTGCTTTACATACAGCATGGCCTGTGTTTCCAACCACTTTTTTCCTTACAATTCATCAGCCTTAAATACCAACAATACAAACTGAGTCAAACCTTTGCAAGAGAACCAGACGAAACTGCTATGCCTGTACTATTAAGTCCTTTCTAATGTTTGATTGTAATAGTAATTAATTAGAAGCAGTGCCTTGGGAGAAGTCATTGATAAACTGAGTATTGGTTTCCTGTAGATGTGAATGAATGTACAACCCAGAACCCTTGTGTGCAAAACTGCGTCAACACATATGGCTCTTTTCTCTGTCGCTGTGATCCTGGCTATGAACTGGAAGCTGATGGAATTAGCTGCAGCGGTAACTGTCTTCTGTGATTTGGTGCGGGGAGGGAGTTAACTGTATTTAAATCATTCTTTGTAATGTATTCTTTTTTATATGCCTTCCTCTGAAGTTTCAAGTATGGTCCACTGTTAGAAGTAGGATATATCTACCTATCCAATCCAGTAGAGCAATTCATCTCTTCCTAATTTCAGTTAAACAGGAGGGTAAAAGCAAGAAACCACACAAAAATCAATGGTGGTATTTCTTTTTTTCTCATAATGGTTTTAAAGAAATAGACTAAGCATTAGAACTGTTCTGTGACAATGGTAAAGAACCACAGAAAAGAGTTGCTTTCTTCTAACACTCACCAAGGAACTTTATTGGCATAAATAAAATAGCATTATTCCAAAATCTACTCTTGCCCTGATATACTAAATAGCTTACCTTAATTCAACAGGTACTTAAGCACGTTATCCGTCTTGCCCTGCTTTACTGCAGAACGTCCCCAAACATTTTCCAGCCCCACCTGCCTGCTACAGATTTAAAGAAACAAGAAACATCCTCATGAGCACTGTTGAATTTAATCAGATAGGAGTGATCCATCCACCATGTAGCAGTATTATTGGAAAATTGTGACAACATTGTTTTTTTCCCCTCTCTCATTTTCATTTTGTTGCTTTATTTTGCTTAATTGAAAAAGAATAGTTAGGCTTACTTCTTTGGTGTGTGTCCCCACAGTCTGTTTAAATGAGAGAATCCAGCCAATATTTCTTGGAAGGAAAAAACCTCACTGGAAAAGCTTTGTTTTTTAATTTACACTAAACAGATGTAAAGGGCTGTGTTTGAAAGAAAAAACATGACGTGCAGTGTATGTTCAGCCATTGTTCTTTGCAAGCCTAATTATAAAGAAAGGGATTCAGACCTTCTGTGCCTTAGATTAGAGCTAGGTCAGGTCTGTAACATCTGGATCATGGAAACATACCTATGTAGTTCTACCTGTGAAGCAAGATGTAAGTGAATGGCCAACCACATGGACAATTAGAAACAGGTTTTCTGATAATAAGGAAATAAGAGGAATGTATCCTTTTACTCTCCAGCTTCTCATTCAATGCTACCTCACCTGTAGAGAAAGCTTAATTAAAAAGCTGGGAAGTAACATTTCAGTTGGATTCACTGATGTATCAAACAGAATAGATGACATAGACGGACTCCGTTATTTGCAAAGCCTCTGCTCTACACCCAAACCCTCCCCTTGTCTATGCAGGTTAGCGGAGGGTGTACTTCTGCTACTGGGTGCCAGAGCTGAAAATGTGCTGAATGCATTCACCTTCAGCTGCCATCAATGGGACGTGAGGCACTCAGCTCCCTACAGGAGGAGAGCTAGTCCCCTATATAGCTGCACAGAGAACTGTCAGCAAGTCATTATGGGCCTGACTCTGTGTTTCTCGCCCACCAAAAACCCTCCCTGAAGTCAACAGGAGCCTTTGAATGTACCAGGCATGCAGGAGTGGGCCCTAAGGAGCATAAATAATCTGGTGACACGGCAGAATTTGGCATAGCAAAGAGCTTTAGAAAATTGCACCGATGAAGTCCAACTGGACTCCTGAAGGCAATGCCAGTTTTGCCGTAGTCTTCCAGAAGAATTAACAAAACAGGTTGTATTTTTAAAAATATAGAGAAACCTATCATAAGCCACCCCACCCCCATGACCTGCAACATTCAGTTGCATAGTAGAGATGATCCTGAATTAAAATGGCGTAGTAGCCTTGGGGCTACTTGGGGCTGAATGGTCTTCCCTGGTACTTTATTCTAAAAAGTAGCTATTTAAAAATGGCCCCCTGGAGTTCCATGTCTGTCATGACCCAGATCACAGATGTCAGTTTAAAATTAAAACAATTTTAAAAATTTTTTATCTGGGGACCTGAGAGTCAAGTTCCTTCCATCATCACCAGTAATAAAGCTTCTGCAGGCCAAACTATACCCTGCGTGACAAGTAACTGACTGGAACTTAAACAATTCTCTTGATGATGCATAAAAAGGAATAAAATCCAGTTAACTCTCTCTTAGCTGTGTTGGCTCTGCAGGGCTAACAAGAGTAAGAAACACTAGAAGGTTATTTCAATCAGTCAAGTAAGCCACCCTGACTGATTACACACACTGAGCAGGTATATCTCCTGAGAGTGGGTTTCATTATCATTTATTAATAGTTGTAGGCCTGGCTTGACATGGGTGAGGCTTAGTAAACAATAGTAAATTGGATCATTTTCCTTTTTCAAGTAAAGTAATAATTTACATTCATTCCTAGCTACCATGAGCCATATTCACCCTGGTATAACTTCAGTAAAGTCAGTGGATTGACATCAAAGTTGAATCTGGCTTATTAAACTGAGCTGAATAGCAAACACCATGATCTTATAGCTCTATGAACTTTTGTTGTGACAGGCATTGTAGTTAGGACGGACTTCTGTTTAGGGGAAAGTCCTTTTTCCTTTAACACAAAGCATTCTAAACTTCATTCTACAACTGCAGACATGGATGAGTGCAGCTTCTCAGAGTTCCTTTGCCAGCACCAATGTGTGAATGAGCCCGGTTCTTACTACTGCTCCTGCCCCCCTGGCTATGTTCTGCTTGATGATAACAGAAGCTGCCAAGGTAAGAACATTCCAACCGTGAACTAAAACCCAACCAAACAGTAAATAGCTCATAGTTCTGGAAGGAAAATTAAGCTGATTCACTGAGAATCAAGACTTGAGATGTTTGCCTGATTTTGGCATTGCAAAAGATAGGAAATATTCTTAGGGGGTGTATTGTGCAGCTATGCTGGTGAGTATTTACTCCCATGAGTGATCCTATTAAGATAAATGGGGTTATTTGCATGAGTAAGTGCTCACTATTGTGAGTAAGGGTTGCAAAGAAAGGTACCTAATGGGCCAGTTTTTCTCTCACTGAAGACAGTGGCAAAACACCTACTGACTCCAATGGGGGAAATGAGGATTGGGTCCACTGCCAGCCCCTTCTTTACTCTGGAGCTTTTGAAATGCTGTTAACTCATTAAAGTATATTACTGAGTAGAGCTAATCTCAAACCTAGAGCACTGGTCCCTGCATCTATAGGTGTGTCCTGCACTATAGGATCAGAAAGTGATCAACTGACTGCCATGACTGTGTGCCTGGGGCATTTTCTTTTTTATTGTATCTCCACTTATTGTTCTGTATGTTCTGCATTAAGCTGTAGCAGTGGTTGTACCATAGCTGCTGGACTCACTTCTCCCTTTCGATACAGCTTTCTGCCTGTGGCTTCTCAGCCAGTTTTAAGCTGGCTGTGAGCATAGGAGCAGTCTGCTCTTTCTTTAATGTGCACCCTCTGTACATTCACTGAAAAATAAATCCTGCAGGGTTGAGATGTTATGCGGGGTTTATCAATACAGAGATTTTTTTTTAATCGTCTCAGTAGCAGCATTCATGGAGTAAGGTGTGGTTTGAAATTTTTAATGCCCAAACCCTTCGTTCCCCCCAAATGGTACTTCCAATAGCAGAGTGTACCTGACCCCATACTGAACGGCACTGGATCAGTGCCCTGTATTCTGAATGTTTCATTTATTAGCTGGCTAAGAAGAGCAAGGTTGAGGGGCAAATGGGGACATTGTATGTCCAACAATTCTTTCAGAAAACTTTGCATTATCAGTATATGGGCATGTTATACTCCCCTTCCCTCCCCTGTGTCTGTTTAACTTTTTAGATTGCAAGCTCTTTGGGGCAGGGGCCATGACTCCTTTTATATTTGTGCAGTGCCTATCACTGTGTGGGCTCTGCCAGAAACTGAGAAATAAACTATTAATAATATAATGAAACCTGGCTTAAAAGAGGGATGGATGAAAAAACGTTTCTCCTTAGAGTGATTGTCCCTCTGTGTAGTGCACTTCGGGTTGGGCATACGCTCTTTGTACCCGTGACTGGGGAACTGTCTTTAGCAGTGGCTGTGTGGTCTACGTATGCATCCCCACTTTCCTTGTGTGCCATCCCAAAGAGATGAGAGGGGCTGCTAGACAGCCACCCTCTTATCTCTTAGTTTGTTACCTTTAAGTTCCTTTTTACTGCACGTGGGCTAGGAGGGAGCATCAGTGTTCATGCTGACTTCTTCAGATTCTCTCTGTAAATAGTTTTCAAAGTTGTGGGAATTTTCATAGTTAGATAGTTTTATAGTATAGTTAAGCAATAGATTTAGGGGTCTGGTTCCCTATTTTTGGAAATCCTTTCCAATGGTGGGAAGTCATTGCTGTATACACACCCACACCCACCCACCCAATGGTTGTGGGGAGTATGCCAAGAATCTCTGGTTTCAAAAATTGCAATATATGCTCCAACCCCTTCCTGGTCACCGACTATTGCGTTATCGTCTGTACTTCCTGGGGGAAGCCAATGTCCCTTCCAGTATTCTGCAGGTCATTTCTGAGTAGGAAAAAGCAGTCCAGGGAGTTTCAGCTCCAAAAGTTTCTCTTTGAGGAGTACATGAAAGTGAGCGGAATGCCCCTGTACACCAACTTGAAGAAGGTAGGATTGGCCCCTCTTCCTCGGTCCCTGGGCAGTTCCAAGACCTCCACCCCTCACCAGCTCAGCGAGGCTCAGGAGAGCAGGGAAGGGAAGGGAGACGCAAGTGCGTTCATAAGGACAAGAGGGAAGATTCCCCATTCAAATCTAAGAAGAGGCAGAAATCCCTGCTCCATTCCAAGTCACTGGGAGATTTGTACTTCAGAGCAGGACCATACAGTACTGAGAAGGAACAGACTGGGACTTCTTCAAAGGGCAAAACTGCAGCACCTTCCAGTACTGGGGACTGCTTCTTCAGCACCAAAACCCTCATTGGTACCATCGGATTTAGTGACCTCGTATTCAGTGGCCTGAGCTGTGGAGACATCCCCATCAACTCTGTCTGGCTTTCTGATTCCAGAAAATCTTCTGCTATTCCTAGAACTGGAGTCGCTCCTCCTTTCCAGACCTCAACACCTGGCACCAAGACTTCAACTGATGCCACTTTCTCTGTGGTACCACTTTCCAATCCCCACCAACAAGTTGGGGATGAGGCAGACTGTCTCCGATACCATCAACGAGTAAAGGCAGATCACGACCACCTCCTGCAACATGAAGAGCCTCCCTTGGAGGATTCTGACCTCAGATCCAGCAAGTCAGAAGAGAACTACAGCAGGCACCTGTCCCAGACTATGTCCCTCAGGACTCCTGCAGAGGATTGAGCCCTGATAAAATATTGGGAGTCTCCACAGTATCTCACTACTCTTGTACTAGAGGATACCCTCTCCCCCATATACTCACTGGTACCCAGCACCCCAGCGTCCATTACTGAGGGGCTACAATGTCATGCAGTGATGGTATTAAGTCTCAAGGCTCTTCAGGGACCATCCAATCCAATATACCCACCTTAAGACATAAAGGACCCAAGGAGATAAGGGATCCCAGGGCGGAGGAAGAACTTCCTTAGCCTGCTCAAGAGCCTCAACTCCAGCAGCAGGAGGATGAAGAGCATCATAAGGAGGATTTTGTGCCTGTGACCTTGTCCTCCTCTTCCCCAGATGATGCTGTGATTACAGATTCCCCTATGCACCCCAATTATACAAAGGCCTTCCAAGACTTACTCAAGAGAGTGGCTGTCACTTCACATCCCCCTGGAAGAGGTCCAGGAAGCACCACACAAACTGCTAGACATTTTGCATAGACTGGACCAGAGCAGTGGTGCTCCCTATTAATGAGGCAATCCTCAAACCCCCCAGGACTCTCTGGCAGACAACCATGACAATCCCACCAGTGTCCAAGCAGGCTGAGGAGAGGTATTTAGTGCCTGCAAAAGGGTCACAGTAGTTATTTTCTCACTGGCCTCCCAAATTGTTGGTAGTTTCAACAGCCACTGAGCATAGTCGACAGAGTCAGTGCTTCATGAGAAAGAAGTGAAGAGGCTTGACCTCTTTGGCAGAAAGTCTCATTCCTTGGCCTCTCTGCAATTCCAAATCTCAAACTGCCAAGCTCTGATGGTCAAATATGATTTTACTATTTATGACAAGCTGACCAGCTTTTGGTTCTTCAGGATATTAGAGACCACTTCCAGACTCTACTTGATGAAGGAGGGTTGGTAACAAGATTGGCACTCCAGATACCTTAGTTGCAGCGGACATGGTGGAGAGATTCATGGCCACTACTGCCATGATGAGACACCCGTCATGCCCTTCTCAGGAATCCCAAAGGAAGTTCAGATGATGCCGAAACACCTTCCATTTAAGTGTGACACTCTATTCAGTGCTAAGACAGATGAATCTCTCAGTTTGTTGAAAGACCCCAGAGCCACACTTTGATTGCTGGGTATTTACACATGTGCAGTGAAGAAGAAGCCCAGTGAGCCACAGTGCAGATGACCAACCCCACCTGCCTTTTATCACTAGTGGGAGTATGAGCTATCACACAAGCAGCAGGGGACACATAGAAAGGGTGCCCAAGGTCAACTATCTTCCACCATCTGGACTGGTATTTTGACAGGACCTGCAAAAGCCAGACACTAACTGTCCCTCCAGATCTGCACAAACTCTCAGATCTTTCCCTCCCTTTGGAGGTTGACTTTCCCACTATCTGCCTGGACAGAAATCACAATGGACAGATGGGTCCTAGAGGTTGTCTCCTTGGGATACACTATTCAGTTCTCTTTCCTCCCCGATGGCCCTCCCTGTCCTCTTTCAAGCACATTCTCACAAGCACATGGACATGTCATCCAATGAAGTGAGCTGTAGCTCACGAAAGCTTATGCTCAAATAAATTTGTTAGTCTCTAAGGTGCCACAAGTCCTCCTTTTCATAAAGCACAAGCACATTCTTCTGCAGGAGGTAGAGTCGCACCTTTAAATGGAGGCAATAGAACTAATATCTCCAACAGCAAGGAGAAAGGGATTGTCTACTCAAGGTATTTCCACATTCCCAAGAAGACTGGGGGATAGAGACCCACTGTGGACCTCAGGGAACAAACAAGTTCATTCACCACCCAAAGTTCAGAATGGTGATCCTATCATCCCCTTTTCTGGTGCTAGATCCAGACAATTGATTCTCAGGCCCTTGGTCTTAAAGATGTCTGCATTCATACAGACATTCATCCAGCACAACGGAGATTCCTGAGATTTGTGGCCAGTCAACACCCCTACCAGGGATCTCCTCTTTGGGATCTTCATAGAACCTAGAGTTTTCACCAAGGTACCTTCATTGGTAGCAGCTCACTTTCATCTGCAAGGAATGACAGTTTACCCTTACTTAGATGACTGGCTCCTGAAGGGGTGATCTTACAGGGAAACACGAGAAGCAACTGCCATACTTCTACATCTGTTTGAGAGGCTGGACCTCAGAGTGAACCTGGAGAAGTCTACCCTGGAACCCTCACAGTCGACAGAGTTTATCAGGGTCAGGCTGGATGCTGTTACAAACATACTTACCAGATGACCATTTCCTCTCCATCACCAGGCTCATACAGCAGATCTGTTTGAGCCCCAGAACATCCAGAGAAACCCTGCTCATCACTGTTGGGTCATATGGCCACAAGTACTTATGTGTAAGGCTGTGTGTCTGTCTCAGAGGTCACAGAAGTGATGGATTCCATGACTTTCTGTGACTTATACAGCAGCTGATGCTGGCTCAGGCTGCAGTAGCAGTTTGGGTGTGTGGGAGGGGGCTCGGGGCTGGGGCAGGGAGTTGGGGTGCATGGTGGTGGTGCTTACCTGGGAGAAGGCTCCCCGGCTCCCACCAGGATGTTCCTGCAGCTCCTAGGCGGAGAGTCCAGGGGGGCTCTGTGTGCTGCCCGCGCCTGCAGCCGCTGCCCTCGCAGCTCCCATTGGCTGTGGTTTCCAGCCAATGGGAGCTGTGGAGCTGGCACTTGTGGCAGAAGCAGCGTGTGGCGCCCCTCTGGGCGCCCCTTCCCCTAGGAGCTGCAGGGATATGCTGGTTGGAACCAGGTAGGGAACCTGCCAGCCCTGCCAATCCTCCTCCTCCAGGACCAGCAGGGGTCCTGGGCCGCACGCCACCACCCATCCTCCCCCCTCTCAGCACCAGCAGGGGTCCCAGGCCACGCACTCCCAGCCTTAGTGGGGGTGCTGGGCCATGGGCCGCCACCCGCCTCCCCTTTTCCACCCCTCCCCTGCTTCTCCCCCAGCACCTACTCTGGGAAGTTGAACAATATGTCCCTTGAGGGCATCATATGAACTCACTCAACTGGAGCTCAGGCAGCACCGGTAGCTTTCTTTAGAGACGTTCCTATTGCTGACATGTGCAGAGTAGAAACTTGGAGTTCTGTTCACACCTTTGCTAGACAATATGCACTGGTGCAAGCAGCTGCTTCTACTGCCTCTCCTGGCAGGACAGCTCTGCAATCTGCTGTGTCATAGGACTCCAAGCAGACACCTCTTTGAAACGGACACTGTTTGTAAATCATCTGAAGTGCATTACACATAGGGACAGCCACTTGAAGAAGAAGGATGGATTACTTACCTTGCAGTAACTCGAGTGCTTTGAGCTGTGCAGTGCACTACCAACACTCCTTCTCCACTGTGTGGTCTCCTCCTACTGGGCACTGATGGTGGAGAGGGAACTAAGATGGCCGTGATCTGGCAGCGCCCCTTATGCTGCACACAAGGATGCGCACATGGCCCAGACTCTGCTAGTGAAAAATCTCTGGTCCTGGGCCTATGCACAATCTAAATAGCACAAGAGCTCAAGTTACTACAAGGTTAGTAATCCATCCTTATTTATCAGAGGTAGCCTTCTAATACAGATAATAATAATAATAATACAGATGGAGCAGAGTTGTAATTTGTTTGGTGATACTTTGATGCAATCTCTTAATAGGGGAGGTTGCTTCATTATAATAAAATACAAATAATAAATGAAATCTAGCTATTATATAGCTGTTTTCATCCATAGATCTCGAAGTACTTTATAAAGGAGGTCAGTGTCATAGCCCCCATTTTACAGATGCGGGAAATTGAGCACAGAGGGGGGACGTGACTTGCCCAAGGTCATCCAGGAAGTCAGTGGCAAAGCCAGGTCTCCTGAGTCCCAGTTCATTGCTCCAACCACTAGGCCACACTTTACAAGGGTGGCATCTTGTAGAGTTTTCCTTGTATTATCCTTCCTCTCATTTTTGTGTTTCAGATATCAATGAATGTGAGACTAGAAACTTCACTTGTACTACGCAGCAAACCTGTTTCAATATCCAAGGAGGATACAAATGTCTAGACCCAGTAAAGTGTGAGGATCCTTATATCCAGATCAATGACAAGTGAGTAACAGACCCATAGAAGTGGAAGGGCAGTAAATCTGCTTGAGGCAAATAAATTGCACTTCTGCAACATGACAGCAAAGTACATCTAAAGTGCTATACAGACATTAGTGTTGCATTTATTATTAGCAAGCTTTATAAAAATGATAAATTGCAATTACTTGCCAAGTCATCAGGTGGCAGGAGATTCAGTTGTGTGGGAAGTTAAGCTGGAAAAGCCCTCACCAAAATGAGTGCAGCAGAGAAGACCATAATGGTTGTAATGCAACAAAAGAAAGTTAGTTACTCCATTGCCACCTGCCTTTAATCATACTTGATCAAACCTAATCTATTTGTTAATAATAGTACTTCCTTACCTATCTAATCCAGGGGATTGTGAGGATTCACTAGTTAATGTTTGTCCAGTGCTTTGAAAGCATAACACACTGAACTAGAGAGGAGTGGCAGCTCTGCTAGAGTTAAGATTGAGTCCCTTACTGTTTAAAAGATGACTCATCTAAGAGTTGTAAAATCCACCTGCTGACTGACATTGTCTTGAAATTTGCTTTGCCTCCTGGGGGTCCTAGGTACTGTTAGTGGTCCACATGTGGGGTCCTTTGAGCCCGGTGTTCCCAAGATACAATCCCCCTGCTAAAAACCCCAGCATCTTACAAAATCACATGGTTCTCCTAACTTTTTTTGCACACACTTGGGACTCAAATTATGGCTGAAATTCTCCCCAGTTTTATCTCAGTCACTTGGGATTTATTTCAATTGGCGTATGGCACCTGCTGCCCCCTTGGGAAGTTACTCAATATTAAGCTTAAATCTCCAGATGGTATGTTAGTAGCTGAAGCCAAAGAGAACAAAAGACGTGCAACAAGACTAGGGCTCTGTTAACATCCAAAGGGTTGCCAGCCAATCTATTATCACCAGTTATAGTAACTGGGTGGCTCAAGGTGACATACTCTGGTCACAACCTGAGCAACACCGATGCATTGAGAATCTGAGCACTTTCAGCAAATGTGGCTTATACAAGTTTCTTGCTCTCTGCCTGCATTCTGCAGGGGCTGCTTTTGGAAGTTTTGCCCCAAGGTCAAAATTCTGGTTTTAAGAGCCATATTTTAAAGTGCTCTAAAATATATATGCAGACTCTGAGTTTACTTTAGAAGTACTGTCAAGGAAATTAGCATTACTTCAATAGAGGGAACATGAGAGATTCTAGGAAGCAGTTAGGGTAATGTCATCAGCCTGAACAATGGGATTAAGTGTGATCAAAGGAAAACAAGTTGCTGGATCTTTTAATGTTCACAGAATTTAAGGCCAGCAGGGACCATTAGAACATAACATTGATAACAAAATTTACCTTTATTGGCCGTCAGTGCAAGAGTTTGCTCAAGTTTGGACCATCCATGGGGTGTTCATGGATTACGATTGGTGTGTCTAGTAAATAGAGGGGGCTATTTAGATCATCATTGTGGACTGTCTGATTTAATTAGAGCTGTGCCTGAACCAAAACTCCAGACTCAGGCTTAGGAAGAATTGGGCTTTGTGGCTCTGGCCAGTCTTTAAATTTATTCTTTGACTGTATTTAATCTATGGCCTGTACTCAAAAGGTGTCAGACACACAGCCTGTCAAAAAAAAGTAATGTAATTATTTATATAGCACCACTGATGTTCATGAAAAGAAAAGGAGTACTTGTGGCACCTTAGAGACTAACAAATTTATTTGAGCATAAGCTTTCGTGAGCTACAGCTCACAAAAGCTTATGCTCAAATAAATTTGTTAGTCTCTAAGGTGCCACAAGTACTCCTTTTCTTTTTGCGAATACAGACTAACATGGCTGCTACTCTGAAAACTGATGTTCATAGTTCTGCACCATGATCTGGGCCAATAATTAGCAGGTCCCTACCCTGAAGAGTTCATAGGCTAAATTCCTACCAGGACAATCGTGCAGTGGGAGGCCATAGCTGCAGAGCTGCCAGAAAAGAAAGTCCAAATTTTTGAGCGATCAAAGGAGACAAAAGTTGCAGTATGAAGAGCAGTTTTGGCAGAGCCCGGAGAGCAGGAGGAAGATGAAGGCAGAGATATAGGCAGGATGGGGGTGGAGCTCTGAATGCAAGCAAAGGAAATGAAAATTGCATTGGTTCTTTAAGCCAGTTAAGTTTTGTACTCCATTATTTTTTGCTTTCATAGCAACATGTAGTGAATTAGATGTTGCAGAATTTGCTCAATACTGATGATAATTCTGTCCACATTAGTCGCTGCATGTGTCCAGCTGAAAACCCCGGTTGCAGAGATCAACCATTCACCATCCTATACAGAGACATGGACGTGGTGTCAGGACGATCCGTGCCTTCTGACATCTTCCAAATGCAAGCAACAACTCGCTACCCTGGTGCCTATTACATCTTCCAAATCAAATCAGGGAATGAGGGCAGAGAATTCTACATGCGGGTGAGTAAGTCTGTATAGAGTCCTACCAGTATCTTATAGTTTGCCACATCCTTCTCTGACAGCTGTACTAAGTTTTTAATGTATACTATTTAAAATTTCAGCGCAAGATCTCTCATAGGGGCAGATGTGTGTCTGTCATACTACATTCATAGCCATGTAGTGTAATGTACTGGTCCATAATCACAGTGGGCTGCTCAAACCCAGAAAGGCTGTGGATGCTGGTTCTACAGAAAGGTGACGTATCCTAGGGAAAGATCCTCGATAATGGCAGTGTAGGAAATTCACCAGACTGGCCCAGCATGCCCCACTTGTGCTATTCCATACATGGCAATAGGGCGCAGTGAGATCTGTGACCTCACATCTTGAAATAGCTGAGGAGGGAGGCTGGTTTAAAATGTTGTCAGTTTCTTTTTTTAACTGAAAAACTGAGTTTTCTATTAAAAGAAAGTTTGTGCAGAGAGTGACTGTTTTCTTCAAGACTTCTCGATTTTTTCATCAGAAAACTGAAAATCCAAAACTCAAAATGTTCATTCAAAACACAAACGTTTTTGGCTAAAAACTGAAAAAAAATTCAGTTTGCAGGGTTTTGGATTTTCAATACAAAGTCCAAATTTCCCACAAAATTTGCAGCTGACCTCTTTCTCTCTCCCGCACCCCTCCCTTTCCATTGGATAGGTATTGGACAGCTGACATTCTTAGAACAAGGAGCATCATGCTTGGTGGGACTCAGAAGCTTAGGTAGTAACCACAAGCAGAATCTGTCTCTGATAATCAAACCAAGTGCCATTCATTGGAATACATGTAATGACACTTTCAGAACATTATAGGAAATAATATTAGAACAGATTCTGGCATTTCCCAATTCACATTCTTCATGGTAGCGTCGGATTCCGAACTTTAAAATGGCATCAGCTTTGTCTTAAGGTTCCAGGCAGTTCGGGAGATAATCATTTCCATCCTGTTAGCAGCATTTTGCTGTTGCAAAGTTGTATTGTTCCAGATTTTTTCACCTATCTGGGCTGATCAGTCAGTTGTCTGGGGTTCACGGACAAATCCCATTGTTCATATCTGATTCCTGTCTTTCATTTATCCCAGAAAGTACCCAAGGCCTTTCTTTTATTGGACATGTTGCACTTTTCCTTTAACTGGTAACAGAATATTCCCAGAGTGTCTAGGTTATAACCAGCAGGTGGTGCCTGTTCCTTTGTTTTGAAAAAAATAAAATAAAAACGAGAGGTTGCAGATGTGGGGGATGAGGGTGGGGTAGGCAGATACTGCTGTATTGTTAAAGGTGCCATCAGTCAGGTGGGTTGTTAAACTTAAGACCATGCTGCCCATCTCTGGTGAGCTATCCCACTGTCAGCTCAAATTTTTGTGGTACTTTTTCAAAACCTTGCAGGAGCTAACCCAAGCACTCTAGCTAGCATTATGTCTCTCAGTAAAACAGGTCTCAGGCTGTGTGTGTGATGTTCTGCTGAATGGTGATTTGCTGCTCAATTTACCAACACAGGACCAGATTTTCAAGTGCTGAGAACCAACCATTCTGGCTAGATTATCAAGCATAGAACCCCCATTTAGGTACCTAAATGAGAGTCAGATTTTCAGAAGTGCTTGAGGGATGAATTTATTATGAGCGCTGAGTACATCTGAAAATCTGACCCACAATCCTAGCATTGCTTTCACCTTTGTGTATAATACATTTAAAGGAGTCTCTCAGAAGGGTCCAATTTTGCAACACATACTTATACAAATGAAAAACCAATCCTGTTTCCATTGAAACCGGAAAAATATTCATGAACAGTTTTCTAGACATATGAAGTTTTTGTAATATATTCTTTTTAAATAAAGTCTAAATATTGGTACTTAAAACCACTCCACAGTGTCTCTTTAAATGGATAAATTTTCTCTGCATCAAACCAAAATGAACTTCATGAAGCTTAAGAATTAACGGAAACAGGAAAAGAATACCTGACCCAACATGTCAGCACCTCTTGAATCCATGTTCTTGCTTTTTCTCCAGATAATAACAATAGATTTATATGTACAATAACAACTTTCATCTGCAAGGATCCCCACATGCTTTACAAACTGATAAAACTGTACAAAGTGACACTTCCTATACCATTGAAACGCAGCCACCTCTGGGGTGAAGTGCAGTAGCTCTCAACAGTGCATGTAAATACACAACAGTTCAGAACAGGAAATGCAAAGCGCCTTTTCTAATTGAAAGTGGACTGGGGGAGATATTTAGGCAGGCAGAATGTAATTATCTGCTTAAGAATTTACGGTGAGTGACATGGGTCTTTAATTACCTCTGTTTTATACATCAGTCAAAATACAGCAACCACAGCAGCACAGTGTCCTCTACCACTATGCTAGAGCATTGCTTCAGTAATGACAGGGTATGTCTACACAGCAAATGAAGGGTGTTTAAAGCTAGCGTAAATCTAGCTAACTTGTAATTATGAGAGAAGAGACAAGGCAACACAGGCTTCATCACAGGTTAGCAACCCAAATATGTACCCACGGTCCCCAGTGGGCTTGTACATGGGCTTGTACTAGCCCCACTGAAGCCCAGGCTGCTACATCTTTACTACTATTGTTACCCATATAAGCTAAATTAAAGTTAGCACAGTTATGCTAATCTGCACTATGATCACACCTCCATTGCTGTGTACGTACCTTTAGAGAAAATAGTGAGACCTATTGAATCACCAGTACCTGGGTTTTCTCTGGAGGTGTCCCACCCATGTACTCACTAAGTCAATGAGGTACAATGTATAGGACACTAAACTAGGGGTCAGGAAACCTGGCTTTAATTCTCAGCTGTACCATTGACTTGCTGCCTGACCTTTGTTCACTTAACTACTCTGTGCCCAAATCTTTTCATCTGTCAAAGAGGAATAATGTCATTTGCCCATCTCAGCAAAATGGATGGAAGGGCTAAGTAAGCATCATTTTGAGATGTTAGACACTCAAACATTAAGTGATATACTCTAAGATCATAAACTTCATGTGTCATCTTTGGAAATCTCACCTGCTTCTCTCTCTGTTTTCCACGCAGCAAACGGGACCTATCAGTGCTACTCTAGTGATGACCCGTCCTGTGAAAGGGCCACGTACCATTCAATTGGACTTGGAAATGATCACAGTCAACACTGTCATCAACTTCAGAGGGAGCTCTGTCATCCGGCTGAGGATATACGTATCACAGTACCCGTTTTAAATCTTCAGTACGTTCCCTTTAAACGTTAAAAGCAACAACAAAAAGACATTAGCCCCTTTCTGCAGATCTTTTTCCTCAGAAAAATATAGCAGCTCAAAACCTAACCAGTGTTACCACAGCCCCAACAGCCTATGCCATCTGATGAGAGAAGCCTCTTCATATGCAGTCCTTTCCAGGATGCAGACACCTGAACATGTATTGTCATCAGATCCCGTATGATTTTATATGTGATTATATGTTTTAAGAACCATTTTTGTTGTTGTTGATTTTAAAAACTTTTCTAGGGTGTGATTTCATGCTCCAAAAACTGTGAACCTCCCCACCTCTGTAACTGCAATACTGCTTAGCAAAGGCACCAAACAAACTGAGGAAAAAGCTGGCTTTTGCTATTTTGCTTTTTTCATTTTAAAAGGAAGGCAAACAAACAAAAAATTCACCTGTCCAAAAGTGGAATCTGAGAAGCACTAACTACCATTGCCAGTTGTTTCTGAAATTGTCTGTCTCAGTTGTCCCTACCTTTGTCTTAGTTCCATCTGTCCTTTTTGATCACATTTTTTAGTTGAGTCATTGTAAGTTCTTTCTAAAATACATGTTGTGCTATGCTTGCTGGATCTATAAGCCCTCCTTTTTAACAAAGTGTCACCTGCGTGGGTTCCTCACTGTATTAAATATTTCTACATAATTGAGTTCAAAGAGATCTATCACTGGATTGTGTATTTTAAAATAATTAGGGCCTGATCCTTATTTTCACCAAGGCCCTACCCTTTATACCACCAAGGCAGCATGAGCATAAATTTATGCTGCCAGAACAGTATAAAGGGGCCTTAGCATAACTGAGAATCAGGTCCTGAGTGTTCACCTGCTTTGCATACTTTAATGATTGTGCATAATTAGCGAAGATTTGAAGTGCTTTGTGCTAGTTCTGTGGTTATGGCCAAAGCTAATTTCCCATTGTAACCCCAATATTCAATTTTGCCAAACCGAATTTCCTCCAAAAGAAAATAATCCCCCTGAAATTACCTATGCCAAAGCTTTTCCCAGAATAGAATTTTTCTGAAAAGTTTTGGGGAAAAAAATAGAAAATGAATTTTTAAAGTTGTGTGGCCCAGTTGAATCAAGGGGAGTTTTGCCATTGACTTTAATGGGCCAGGATTTCACCCTGATGTGGTTTTTGTAAGTTTCTCTCTTGTTGACTATTTGCAATGTTTCCAGGTTTTTTCCTCTCCATTGGCTAATCTTACCTCCCAAATGGGCTTGGCCAACAAAGGCTAAATTGTGCAGGCCTGTCTGAAGACAAGTGACCCAGTGTTTCTCAGAGGGCTAATAGAGGGTATACAAAGATCTATAATCTGAAAGAGCTCAGAATGAGGTGTTTGTACTCCCACGTTATGGTAGTCTGGGAAGCAGTATACTAGAGCTTCATTAGTGTAGTGATGTAAAGAGAAGGACTGCAGGCTCAGGAAGCTCTCAGGCACGGATTGCATGAAGGAATGGAGAAACTGACTATCTTGCTTATAATAGGCTTTGCAAATTCAGGACTGGTTTTTATTTCCCCCAGCAGAAGTACCCTTTGTTTACCAGGTTGCTCTTTATTTTTAATCGGCCTGAAGAAAGCCCCGGTACATTGGACCAGAGCAGAGAAATGCTCTGCACAGAGCAGAGTGTGCCTTAAAGTAGCAGGACACTGTATTTTGTTTCTTTATAATTTTATCTTTTCCTGTTACCTCAGCTGCAGTGTGGGACGCACTGGGACAGAACTGTTTTCATGTGTCTACAGACCATCATATACAATCCTTTATATGATTATATAACAACCCTGCTGATTTCTGCCAGGCTGTGCTGAGCCAGAAAGAAAAGATCAGAGGTCAGGGAGACATGTGGTCAGGCAGCCATCCTGGAGGAGCTAGGGAAGGAGTATAGAGAGAAGTATCAACAGGGACTGAGGCTCAAAAGGGGTCCAAGCATCATATTCTTCAGGCTTGGAAGAAAGGGGAGGGCAGGTGATGGGAGGCATATGGTTGGGAGGGCAGGATAGAGTAGCACTGACAGGTGACAGGGGAAGGTAAAAAGTGAGAAACAAGGGATCTGGGAGCAGGACAGGGAAAGGCAAAGTCTTGCATTAAAGACGTTAAACTCTTAATGCTGTCTGTTATGAAACTTTAATGCTTATAGTTTTCTATGTAGCAAAAACCCTCTCCTCTCCTTCTCCCTCCACTAATCCCTTAGCCCACGAAGGAATCCTGCTCTGTCCACCCCCAATATCACCCACTGGAGAGAAACCCCACTTTGTTGGTCCTTATATAATCTCTTGGAGCAGGTCTCTTCTTCTGGGCCACCCTGTGCGAACTTAATCTAGCCTTTGGAATTCATTAAAGCACAAGAAAACACCAGAGGAATTCCATAACAAAACATTTGTTGAAAGAGACGTAAGGTTGAAAGCGTGCTTCAGCAGAGCCCAGGAATGCCCATAAAACAATATCACACTTTCAACACAAACACTTTGTGTCTAAAAAAACCTGAAAATGTCTGGAAGCCTTGAAAATCAGCCACTTCCCCTCTGCCATAAAGTCTTCTATCACTTGCTATCACCCTGGCCAACCTGAACCTTGCCAAACTATATACGAACTTCAAAATAACAAATTACTAATGATTACAACATCTAATGCCCCCACATTTTCTATTCAAAGGATCCATTTCCAATATACTAGTACACAAGCATAGGTTATAGCAGTTCTCACAAATAAGGACTACACATGTTAGTTTTCACATAATATAGATTCAGATAGTTAAAAATGCAAACTTTCAAGCTCTGCAAACCTTTACATGACCCTGTGTCGCAAGATAACGAGGCCCTGTCAGCAGAGCAGGTGTGTCCAGTTGAGATAATTAAATGGGATAGAGCTACACCTGTGGCTATAAAAGACTGTCAGAGGGCAGGGAGAGGAGGCATGACAGGCTACGCCTGGAATGAGGAACTGTAGAGGAGTGGTGCTAATGTCTCTGGTAGATCCTTAGAGCAAGGGGCCAGGTACTCAGGAAGGTTATCCTGGAGTTGCTTTTCCAGAAGAGCACCAGAGCTGGCCGAATGAGGACTGGTGGAGCAGGGAGCTGGATGGAGTAGTAGGAAGCAGTATTACTAAAGACACCTGGGATGGGAGGCTGTGAAACCATAGGACAGTGGGAGGACCTTCTTGTTTGCTTCAGTTTGAACAGTAAACTGGGCCTAAAGCAAGTGCGGGCATCGCTATGAGTGCTTGTTACACTGGGGAGAAGCCCTGCTCTGCCACCCCCTCCAGCTCCAAACTTTCTATAACACCAGCCAGAGCCATAATTCTAGTCTTAGTCATACAATTAGTCTCCTAGTCCCCCACTGCGTCATGCTGAACTCTGACATGTCTCTATTTGCTGCGCATTTAATAAACAATAGATCTAATCAACAGTATAGAGCTGGCAGCACACGTGGTCTAGTGAATATGGCACTAGACTGGAAGTCAGGAGACCCGTGGTCTGTTTCTGGTTCTGCCACTCACCTGCTGTGTGACCTTGGGAAAGTCACTTTGCATCTCTTTCCCCTTCCACCCTGTGACTGTCTTGTCTCTTTAGACTGTAAATTCTTTGGGGCAGAAAGTCTCTCTTGCTATGTGTTTGTAGTATCTAACATAATCTCTGTAGGGGCCTTTAGGGGTATGGCTACACTGCAATTAAAGATCCATGGGCGACCCATGCAGCTGGCTTGGGCTAAGGGGCTGTTCAACTGTGGTGTAGATTCAGGCTCTTGGATCCTGCGGGGTGGGAGGACCCCAGAGTTTGGGCTGCAACCTGAGCCAGAACGTCTGCACTGCGATTAAATAGCCCGAGCTCCATGATCCTGAGTCAGCTGGAACGAGCCAGCCACAGGTGTCTAATTGGAGTGTAGACATACCCTGAAAATACTGTAATACAAATAAATAATAGTAACTTCACTACAGAACAAACCAAGCGGGGAATCTATTCCCACAAATGGGTACAGGGGGTGATGCGAGCCAGGTAGGATGACAAATGAAGATTGTGCCATAGAATCTCAGGGTTGGAAGGGATCTCAGGAGGTCATCTAGTCCAACCCTCTGCTCAAAGCAGGACCAATCCCCAATTTTTGCCCCAGATCCCAAATGGCCCCCTCAAGGATTGAACTCACGACCCTGGGTTTAGCAGGCCAATGCTCACCACTGAGCTATTCCCCCCCCACCCAGTTGAGTGGTGAAGGATGATATGGTAGTGGGGAACTGACTGGATCCTCTAATTGTTTATTTCCAGACTGTTCAACTTGGGGATCTTCTTAGGGGTATACTTTTTATGCAGCAAATGGGATGTTATTTTCTATTAACTGACCTCCACTGAAACATACTTTCAATCTGAACCCTTTTTTTTTTTTTTTAAATGAGGGTTTGTTTGGGCATACTTCCTATTCTGCTTCCTGCTGTAGAATCATAGGATTGGAAGAGACCTTGAGAGGTCATGAAGTCTAGTCCCCTGAACTCATGGCAGGACTAAGTATTTCTAGACCATCCCCCTACAAGGGGATACACAATCACAGGCCAGGCTTCCATTCATGGATTTTTAACTGAATAAAATTGACACTGATCTACTTATCAGTCCTCTAACTTAGATTAAACCAAATTCTCGGGGTTTGTCTACACAGCAAGTTACTGCACAGTAAGCCAGAGTGTGATTCTACAGTAAAACAGCTTGCTGCACAGTAACATCCTGTGTGGACGTTGATCTGAAATTCCTGGAGTGTGGCTTGATGTGCTACTACTTCAAAGTATAGTCAGCCAAGCCATACTCCAGGACTTTCAAGTGTGCTGTAGCAAAGTCCATGCAGGATGTTACTGTGTAAGCTGGTGGGCTGTAGATTCACACCCTGGTTTGTCACACAGTAACTTGTCCCTAGAGGGTCTGAACACCCAAGGTTGAGAAGAGTTGAGATTTCAGCATCTCTCAGGACTTTAGCTCATGCATAAGTCAGGATTGTTAGTTCTCAACATGGGAGTCTACATTCCACTTTAGCCTTCTCTGGCCCTCTCTTGAAAGATTTGTCCCTCTGTTCAGATGTAGTCCTGGGTCCTGCTCCCAAGCGTAGCTTGGGTCTCACTTTACCTTTCATTATATCTTAGGCGCATCATTAGCATCAGCGCAATCAATAAATCCAGTCTTCTCTAGCTAAAAATAGATGGAACAGTATCACTGTTCAATGATTCCCAAATCTAGTCTGTCTCTAGGATTTCCTGTTGCACTTGTCTCTGTAGTATCTATCAGTGTTAAAAACCTTCTGAAAGAAATTCACAGCTCAGCAACATGGAAAAGAAATGAATCTTGCTTGTATGTTGTTTAATTCTGCCTCATGATTCATTCTTGCTACAGTTAAGTGCAGAATGTTGTACAAAGGCGAATAAGTCTGCCTACTGCATGGGCAGATCCTCAGCTAGTATAAATTGGCATAGCTCCATTGACTTCAATAGAGCTATGACAAATTACACCAACGGAGGATCTTCCTGTAATTTGTGTGTGTGTGTGTGTGTCTCTCTCTCTCTCTCTACACATTTCTGCATGAATTGAGAGAGAATTTACAATGGCTAAAATTGGATATGATATGGTGTGTATATATACATTTGGAAATAGCCATAACTAAAGAGTGCAAGGTGAAGAGAGATGACTGAGCAGTGTTTGATCATCCCAAATGGGTACACATAAATAGCTTGATTACTCCACATGTTGCTGCTGTATATTGTGAGTCAAATTGTGGCTTGCTCTGCATAGAACCGTGTGCCATCAAACCTATGGCCAGCTGTAGGAGCTTGGGGCAGATACTGGCTAGCCCTAACTTGGGCCCCTCTGCAATTTCACAGGTCATTATGATGTGGTACACAGGGGTCCTGGAGAGTTCATGCTTGGATACTCTGCCCTCCTGCTGGGGCTGAGTGGGGTAGCAGGGTGGAGGTAGGGGCTTGGACATCTCACCCTCTCCATAGGGAGTTTGCTCTGCAGCCTGAGTGACCTACCCCCAGCGACAGCCCGCCGTAGGCACCCCTGCCCCAGTGTTTATATGTGGATACCCCTAATCCAGCAATTGCTTCTCTTCTCACCTCATCCCTATGTAAATTATTCCTACTTTTTGTATGAATAGGCTGCACTATGGGTCTTGACCAGAATACTCATAGACCCAAAGGCCAGAAGTGGCCATTGACATCATCTAGTCTGATCTCTTGTATAACAAAGACCAGAGAACTCCCCCAAAATAATTCCTACTGCAGATCTTTTAGAAAACATCTTATCTAGATTTTAAAATTGCCAGTGATGGAGAATCCATCATAATCCATGGTAGATTGTTCTAGTGGATAATTGCCTTCACTGTTAAAAATGTGCACCTTATTTCCTTCTGAATTTGTATAACTTCAGGTTCCAGCATCGGAATGTGTTATACCTTTCTCTGCTAGATTGAAAAGTCCACGATCAAATATTTGTTTCCCATGTAGGTACTTTGATTTGATCAGTCTTTATCTTCTCTTTGTTAAGCTAAATAGATAGATTCAAATTGTTCAATCACTATAAGATATGTTCTCTAATCCCTTAATCATTCTTATGGTTCTTCTCTGAACCCCCTCCAATTTATCAACATCCTTCCTGATTTGTGGACACCAGACTGGAGACGGTATTCCAGAAGCAGTCACCCCAGTGCCAACTGCTGAGGTAAAGTAAACTCTCTTCTTACTCAAGATTTCCCCTGTTTATGCATTCCAGGATCACATTAGTACTTTTGGCTACAGCATTTCACTGGGAGCTCACATTCAGCTGACTGTCCACCATGAGCCCCAAATCTCCTTCAGAGTCACTGCTTACTAGGAGAGAATCCCCCATCCTATAAGAGTGGCCTACATTCTTTGTATACATTTATATTTAGCCATATTAAAATACGTTGTTTGCTTGAGCCCAATTTACCAAGAAATCCAGGATGCTCTATATCAGAGACCTGTCCTCTTTCTTATTTACCACCCCCCAATTTTTGTGTTATATGCAAATTTGATCAGTGATAATATGATGATTTCTTCCAGGTCATTGATAAAAATGTTAACCAGGGTAGGCTCAAGAGTCAATCCCTGCAGAATCGCCCCAGAAACCCTGTTTGATGATGATTCCTCATATACAATTACATTTTGAGAGCTTTCAGTTAGCCAGTTTTTAAGCCATTTAATGCATGCCATGTTAATTTTGTATCCATCTAGTTTTTTAATCAAAATATCATGAGGTACCAAGTCAAATTACATAAACACTTACTTTCTTCAACCAAACTTGTAATCTCATCACAAAAAGATCAAGTTAGTTTGATTGGGATCTGTTTTCCATAAACCTGTGTTGATTGGCATTAATTATATTACCCTCCTTTAAATCCTTATTAATGGAGTCCTGTATCAGCTGCTCCATTATCTTGCCTGGGATGAATGTCATACTGTCAGTCTTGTAATTACTGGGTCATCCTGCTTACCTTTTTTAAATATTGGCACATTAGCTTTCTTCCAGTCTTGGAACACCAGGGAAGTTCCAGAAG
This sequence comes from Eretmochelys imbricata, assembly GCF_965152235.1. Taxonomy (NCBI): domain Eukaryota; kingdom Metazoa; phylum Chordata; order Testudines; family Cheloniidae; genus Eretmochelys; species Eretmochelys imbricata. The sequence continues at coordinate 102,806,408 of NC_135577.1, read as the reverse complement.
ATTTATTGAAAATCAACATTAATGGTCCAGCGAGCTCCTCAGACAGCTCTTCTTAAAAGCTCTTGAGTGCAAGTTATCTGGACCTGCTGATTTTAAAATGTCTGTCTGCTGTTTTACATCCTCCTGAGATACTGGTGGAATGGAAAGTGTGTTATCGTATGATATGAGTTTTCCCACAAATACAGAACAGAAATATTTATTGAACACTTCTGCCTTTTTGCATTATTATTGATAATTTTACATTTCCATCTAGTAATGCACATATTACTGGGGGGGGAGGGAGGGGGAAGTTATATCTATTCCTAGGATGTACCAGTTAGAATTTTGATGTCTATTTGTATCATGGATATCCATGGGCCAACTTAATCCCTAGTGTGAACTCCATTGACATCACAGGAGTCACATCAGGGATGGATTTGGCCCAATTTAGATCCACCTTGATGCAAACAAGTCAATATGAATGCATAAAAATAATTATTAGAGTCAGGCTGGGTAAAAATGGGATCTCTAGAAAATGCTGCATTTCATAAGACACCCCTAGCAACTATATATCCTGATGGCATTAAATAGTCTCCTTTGGGAGGCTTTCATTTCTTTCCATGCTTTGATGTATCCATAACTGTAAGTTACCTCACACTCTCTCCCTCTGCAACCCATGCGCCAGGTCACAATGGCTGGAGTGGGGAGCCAGGCCCAGACCTGTGGGACAGGAGCTGCTGCTGCAGGGTGAGCATGGGGCAGACCCATGCACTGCCACCCCGCCCTACTGGAGTAGGAGACGTATGTTTTTACCTGACTCCCACCCTTGGTTTCAGGGTTTCTATGAGTGCAGCAAAGCCCAGGCTAAACCCGCCACTGCTGCCCAACCCACGGTTTGTACAGCAAGCTCTCAACATTCTTTCTTATGTTTCCTCTGGAACCACAGGCATGACACTGCCCTGCCAGCTGGTTGGTCCTCCCTGCAGTTACTGTGAGGTAAAGCTGCAGATCCTGTCTCTCATGGGGAAAGTGTTAGCTTTGAATTGATTGCCCAATCAGCAACCTGGTTACAGGATGTAATTTTATGAAGAGGATAAAGAAAATTGGCTTCCAAGGTAACACTTTGTGGTTCTAGCAAGTTGCTTCTCTCTTGAAATTTTGACTGTCTCATGATGGTTTGGGAGTCTCAGTGCTTCCTAAAAAAGCATGAACATGACTGTCATGTCATACATATTTGGATACTTCACATTTTGGATGTTCTCCCAGTTTGTGAAAACAACAACTAGACCAATTCATACGTTGTGCAATGTGAGCACAACTGCGTTGAAGTCAGTGGAGTTGCCACCTGCCTTACATCTGGCCTGGATTTTGCCCCGTTTTAGTTTAAGGTTTGAGTCCCAATGTCAGTTATAAATGTATCCAGATATATAGGATTTTCACACTAGGGCTGAATGATTCATTTCTAGTAAATAATATAAACAGCTGTACAATTGCAGCTTCTCTTTCTGTTTGGGAAATGTCCTCAGGCATTTTGAGATTTTCTCATATTTCAGATTATTCACTGAAATATTGCTGTGAATGCGTGCCAGTTCTGCAAGGACTCAAGCCCATGCTTAAAGTGACACATTGGGAAAAGTCCCTTTCACCTCAATCATAGAAGATTAGGGTTGGAAGAGACCTCAGTGCGACTATTCACAGTGCATAAAGTGAAGGACACGTGCATATCTTTGCAGGCCCAAGAATCATTCAGAGAAATCATTCATTGAATTACCTTTCCACCCTATAAGTAATCTCAGTGAATTCAATGGGACTGCTCAGTGTGTAAAGTCTAGCATTGTGCATAAGTCTTTGCAAGACTGGAGCCTTTGTCTAGAGATTGTTCATGAGCACGCATTGTGAGCGTTCAGTATTCAAAGTGTGCAATTATAGTTGCATCATATTAGTTTTAACTGGAGACACGGCTCATCTAGCATTGTTTGTGTTCCCTGATTGGCTAAATGTGATTCAAGTTTCTAGCTCCAATAAGTTCAGATTCTCTAATGTTCACTTCAAATTGGCTGTTTTATAGAAGCATTCCAGCCAGAAAGCTCATTTGATAGAATGTTTATGGGAACTGAACACAAAATGGGCATGAATGCAGCCAAAATGACCAATATGGTGACAGGATAAATATTGCCAAAAAAGGGGATTCAGGGTTTTCACCCTGCTGTAACTGATTTTCTAAAACCACCTCCTTTAGACCTGACAATCTGGTATTATTCCAACCTTGAAGGGGTGGGGGCGGGATTGGCAACATCAAAGAGAAGGGTGCGCATTTTCCAAAAATCTCCCCCTTCATCATTGTCAGAAGGACTGATCAGGCCTGAGTCGCCATTGCCCTGCACCTTGTGCAATCAGTTATTCTGGCACACAGTGGGTATCAATTTTTACCACTCTAATTTGGTAGCACTTTGTACCAGTTTAAGTGACTACACAAGGTGCAGGACAATGAAGAATCAGACCCATCGGCTAAGATTAGAAGACTATGATGGGCCAAAACTGTAATTAAATCAGGGAGTTATGAAAATAAGGGGTCGTCACCTTCAAATCCGCATCTATAGCATCACAGCAGCTGCCATAGATAAACACCCAAAGAGAGACAGACAATCTCTTTAGAATAATGTGTGGGTGCTGTATATAGCTCTAGGAGGAAGGTTTCAGAGTAACAGCCGTGTTAGTCTGTATTCGCAAAAAGAAAAGGAGTACTTGTGGCACCTTAGAGACTAACCAATTTATTTGAGCATAAGCTTTCATGAGCTACAGCTCACTTCATCGGATGCATACTGTGGAAACTGCAGAAGACATTATATACACAGAGACCATGAAACAATACCTCCTCCCACCCCACTCTCCTGCTGGTAATAGCTTATCTAAAGTGATCACTCTCCTTACAATGTGTATGATAATCAAGTTGGGCCATTTCCAGCACAAATCCAGGTTTTCTCACCCTCCGCCCCCCCCACAAACTCACTCTCCTGCTGGTAATAGCCCATCCAAAGTGACCACTCTCTTTACAATGTGTATGATAATCAAGGTGGGCCATTTCCAGCACAAATCCAGGTTTTCTCACCCCCCCTCCTTTTTCAAAAACCACACACACAAACTCACTCTCCTGCTGGTAATAGCTTATCCAAAGTGACCACTCTCCTTACAATGTGTATGAAAATCAAGTGGGCCATTTCCAGCACAAATCCAGGTTTTCTCACTCCCCACCCCATACACATACAAACTCACTCTCCTGCTGGTAATAGCTCATGCAAGGTAGCCTATTTCCCCTTGTTTTTTCCTACCCCCCCCCTCCAGACGTTCTGGTTAAACTTGGATTTATGCTGGAAATGGCCCACCTTGATTATCATACACATTGTAAAGAGAGTGGTCACTTTGGATGGGCTATTACCAGCAGGAGAGTGAGTTTGTGGGCGGCGGGGGCGGAGGGTGAGAAAACCTGGATTTGTGCTGGAAATGGCCCAGCTTGATTATCATACACATTGTAAGGAGAGTGATCACTTTAGATAAGCTATTACCAGCAGGAGAGTGGGGTGGGAGGAGGTATTGTTTCATGGTCTCTGTGTATATAATGTCTTCTGCAGTTTCCACAGTATGCATCCGATGAAGTGAGCTGTAGCTCACGAAAGCTTATGCTCAAATAAATTGGTTAGTCTCTAAGGTGCCACAAGTACTCCTTTTCTTTCTAGGAGGAAGAGATCCCACACTGATTCTGGAAAGCAGGGGATCACCACCCCAAACATCCAATCACCCTTGTCTTATTCTAAAAGGGATTAAGTGCATGTGCTCACCACAAGAACACAAAGGAGCCGATTGCCTGACTGGTGGGTATATAAGCTTTCAGGAGAGGCTAGATGAGAAGGAAGAAGGCAAAATCCTGAAAGAATAATGGGGATTGGCTTCTTGCCACCTCAGCCTGAACACCTTTTCCCTGTCCCTTTAGGAACTTTGGCAGAAGGAAGCTCTGTTCAGGCCTTAAAAGGGCAGGAAAATGTTCAATTACTTTTGTTTAAGGCGTTCCAAGTCTCTTGCTTATCCTACTGCTGCTTCAACCTATCATCTAACAATTAATACTAAAACGCATCCAGGGCTTCCAAAATAGCAAAGGTATAACCGTTTCTCATGTAATTAGTGAGAGCTGGAGGGACAGATTCACTGCCTAGCTCAGCAGCTGTTCCATTAAACTTCTGCTTCTGTTTAAACTGTCATTTCCCTAAACCTTACATGCAGGCTTTCCAGATTTCTAAACACATGCTATGTTTTGTAACCCTAGGTTGTAACAAAAGAGATAACTGTAATTTAAAATAGATGGCTTCACTGTTGCTCGTGACACTTTAACGTACAAACCCTTACTTCATTTGTATCTGAAAAAGAGTAATTTGTGTACTGTTTTGCCACTTGTGGGACTGTTCTTACAGCTTTTTTAATAAAAATACATTTCCAATAAAACTATAATTGAATTAAACTATGTTGTGACTATCTGAATGTGATACATTTTCTAAGTGGTGGTTTTGATTCCATTTAACGCATTCATTCTGAGGGAACCTCTTTACAAAGGAAATTGAGTGAGTTTGATATCATTACATCTATCAGGCATAAGTGCTGTTACAAAATATATAGTATTATAGCTATATATCAGTGTTCCTTTAAATATGCCATGTGGTACTAGATAATAAGCCATGATTAGTGAATGTCATGGATAATTAAAATTTCATCCTTAAGAAACTAGAAGACATTAATGTTGTTGCACAGATTCACAGTTTGAACATCCATCTAGACTGCAACTAGCTTTTGTGTGCATGTGTCTCAGCTTATTCTCCGACTGATTTTTGTGTCTGTTAAGGCTCATGTTAAGACAGATTAACGCTTCAGCAGGTGTGCAGGGAGAGAGATGGGCACAAGGGGCCTTCCTCCTCCTCAAACTGCCCATGGAAGTACAGGATCACTTATACTCCCCTCCACTCTTCTGAATGCAGGCACCACTTCCAGCTAGCTCCCATGGGGCCTTAGCCAGGCCCTATCCCAACACATGGCAAGCATAGCTAGCCAGCTGTAAGGGGGCGTGCATGCTGCACCTTCTCACATGTGGCATGCTGCTGCTGCCTGGTGGGGAGGTGATGCACTTTCCTGGGCCCTGGGGTAGTTTCACTCCATGCTGTCCCAACAATCTGGCTCTTTGCCTTTGAGGGAAGGTATAGAGTGCACATGTAGCTGATGAGGTCAGAATTTCACCCTTAGCTTTGCACGGTGAACTAGCCTTTGTAACAAATAACTTAATATGATCTAAATCAGACAACTCAGTCTGGTGGCCATAAGTTCCAGGGGGACTTCCTGATCGTTAAATCAATAACCAGTTGTTAGTTTTCATCCTCACATGTGCTACATGGCTTATGGCTCTAATACAAGAAAGTATTTCCAGTTTTTCTGCATGACAGGTTTAATTATTTCTAATTTGTTTTCTTTCAAGTGGAATGTTCTCCCATTGTTTATTACAGTAAATTCCAAAGGCAGTTGAGTCATTGACTGTATTTCCTTTGTCTAGGGGCTAAATGACGCTGGGTCATAGTGTTGCTTTTCCTTCCTCTCACCAAATAACTCCTCCGGCTGACTGCAGTAATGCGTGCCATGTCAATTTGACATTCATTGGGAATATGTTGACTTACAAGCTATTCACGGCGCTGATAAGGATCTTTAGCAGTTTCAAATGCAAATTGACAGCTATGTTGCTCTTTAACAATGTCACCAGTGCACTGAAGTCACGGCACTGCAAACTCTGAATCAAGTGATGTTGACAGAGCATGATACAGTAGTTGATGGGAAGGGGAAAGGAGCTCCAGGGCAAGAATATTGGTTAGAAACATGTGAGCAGAACCAAATGTCCCAATAAATCTACCCATGCTAAATGTTGTTAGCACTGTTCTATGGTCCATGGCCAAAATTTTTCAACTGGGAGCCTATAATCAGGCTCTGGCAGCCCTATGGTGGCATCTAAATAGAAATAGCCTGATTATTAAACCTGCTGAGCATCTGCAGCTCACAAGCACTGCCATAGAATAGGGGCTTGTGTGGAAAGCAAGTCACTTCCATTCAGGTGCCTGAATATGGCTTTAAAAGCCTGACTCAAAGTTGGCCATTTCCAGCACAAATCCAGGTTTTCTCACCCTCCGCCCCCCCCACACAAACTCACTCTCCTGCTAGTAATAGCCCATCAAAAGTGACCACTCTCTTCACAATGTGTATGATAATCAAGGTGGGCCATTTCCTGCACAAATCCTGGATTTGTGCTGGAAATGGCCCAACTTGATGATCACTTTAGATAAGCTATTATCAGCCGGACAGTGGGGTGGGAGGGGGTATTGTTTCATGGTCTCTGTGTGTATATAATGTCTACTGCAGTTTCCACGGTATGCATCCGATGAAGTGAACTGTAGCTCACGAAAGATCATGCTCAAATAAATTGGTTAGTCTCTAAGGTACCACAAGTACTCCTTTTCTTTTTGCAAAAACAGACTAACACGGCTGTTACTCTGAAATCTGTCAATCAAATACTTTCAAGAATAAATGCTTTGCAATTTGCAGCTTTTAGTGTTTATGCTAACACTGGTTTGGAATATAATTGATAATGCAGCTCAAGTTATGAGATCAAGTTACACATGAATGGAACACATCCTGCTCTGTTTAGTCTCTGATGTGATCTGGGTAAATATATACACACTCATCTCATGGAGCATGGATTTATGCATTCAGCTTAATGGGAGTTGTAAAACCCTGTCCATCAAGGTGAGGATACATTCCACTATGGGCTATAGTTTATCCTCATTCCTGGCATGGAAGTCCTGGTGATATCAACAGCAGTTTTGTACAGAAAGTAGAATATCTACTGATTGCTGTTTCCTGTTGCCTAAGAATTGCACACACAGGTAATCTGTGCTACAATACTCAGTGATTTTTCTTACCCTGTCCTCTCACCCCACATGCCCCCCTGTTTTGGCTCATCTACATGTTATTTCTTGTATACTTGATTGTAAGCTTTTTGGGGCAGGGACTGTTTTGTTATATGTCAGTATGGTGTCATAATTCAGGGCAACTACAGCTGTATTTGTCTTTTATGGTCCAGCAAGGACACCCACCCTCAGTCTTCTGTCAGCTATCTTGGGTGGAGATACCTCTCTCTCTCCCTCCTAACCAGGGTATTACCAGGCTACACAGTTCCGTTCCTATACACACTGTGTTATTCCCCAGCAAGGCATAGAGATGCTACATTTAATTCCACAATAATACATAAATATTTGCATTTTTAATATAGTGAACTCCTAAAATACTTAAACTCTTTTGAATTAAGTTGAATTTAATTACATATAGTTTGTCCAGGATTTTGCCATACCTGTCACATACAGCACCTAGTTCAATGGATCCCTCGCTTGACTGAGAATTCTAGGTGCTGTTGTACTATAAATGTTAATTTGTTGATGAAGAATGGATTATTGGTTTAATATTGACTCAATGGTAAGAGGACTGCCTACCGAATCAGTACCACCACTTCTTACACCACTCTGGATTTTCCTTGAGGGTTTGGATAGGGCTCTCAGCTAAATATTGCCCAGCTCCAGTCCTGCATAACCTATAAGAGATGACACAGTCATGGACTGGATCCTCAGCTGATAAAAATCAGCATAGCTCTATTGAAATTGGAAATGGACTTAAAATGGAGCTATCCTAATCAGAAGCAGATTAAGATTTATTGGGCACAAAGAACATTGGGGGTCCCCATGCACACACCTCATGGGGCCCCACCTCCTCCCCTTGCCCCATGGCCCTGCCTCCTGGCCTGGCCAGAAGTCAGGGCATGGTAAGAGCTGCCCAGGGAGCCTGGGCTGCTGTGGGGAGCCCCAGAACCTCACCTGTCCTGGACAGTGGGCCCTGGAGGGCAGGGACACAGGCTGGGGGCTGCTTTTGGGCACCCCAGCTCCTCACCCCGGACAAATGGAGGGTCTGGGGCTCCTGACAGCTGCCCGGGCTACATAGAAATAAATATGAATGAAAATAAACAGTTCAATGCACTAAAATGTGGCTATCTTAAAGATGTCATCTTGTCAATAAATGGTTTGGTTTTGAATTAATAACCCTGCTGATACTTGTGGCAATAGTTCTGGAGCCTGTACTTTCAGGTGAGTGTACACACTGTACAGCATTATGCCAGAGAACTCTGCCAAAGTGCCAAACATTGTAATAGCTGAGACATGAGGTTTTTTATTAAAACAATATCTATTGGTAAGTGTTGAAGACTGGGAGTCAGGACACTTGAGTTCTCTAACTAGCAGTGATACTTGATTCACTTTGTGCTTGACTGTAGGCAATTTACTTAACCTCTGTGTGTTCCACTGTACCCATGTGTAAAATGGGGGAAGGGGAGACAGCTCTGTGCAGGAGGGAGGGGGAAGGAGAGTGGCTCAGGAGGGCAGCTCCACATGGGAGGGAGGGACTTGGGGGGGTGGGGCAGATTCGCACAGGAGGAATATGCTCAGTGCTCACCTGGTCCGGCTTGGTCGGGGCCTTAAGGGGGGAAAGGAGGAGCAGCCGGTGGGGCCCCAGTAGGAGGGAGAGGAGGACCGGGGGGTGGGGGGTAGAGTTCTGGCTTGCAGAGGGGACCCTCCAATTGTCCAGAGCCCCTGGGCACGGGCCCATATGGTAATCCACCGCTGATCCTGATTTACACCAGCTGAGGATCTGGCCCCATACTGCAACATGGCATGGCTGTAGTAAAACTCTTGGTAGGCTTCCACCTTGAATAGAGGCTGCTTCCTCTTTGAGAATATTGTGCATTTATTTCTTTAGCTTCTCCTTTTCTTTTCCTCCTTCAGTAGCAACCTCCAGCATTTGTATTCCTTGAAAGGTTCATATGTTAGCGAGAGTATGGTTCTTTTTAAGCCTTGATTATGAATGTACTTAAGTGCTCTCCTGAATCGGGGCTGCTATTACCAAGCTAATTGTGACTGCACTACTTAAAAACACAAAGACTTGTTTGTTTATAGCTATTGTTCCTTAACATAACGTTGATTCAGGTTAAGTAAAGTAGCTCTGTGAGAGCTATGTCATGTCCCTGGCTTAAAAAATAAAATAACTTTTTATTAGGTTACACTAATATTTTGTAATTCATTCTTAATATTATTCAATAAAGCTCTGCACAAACAATCCATCCCACAGGAGGAATATGTGGCAGATGCCAGATGTTAAACAACATTTGCTTCAGATACCAGAGTTCATGGGCTTTTATGTTTGTTAATGTGATGCCATGGAAATTATTTAAAAAAAATAAAAGTATAGCAGGGTCAGGTGTTCTTATGGGCAGTTTTCAATGATATAATCTTTCCTGGAACAGGTCTTTCCTGTTTTTTTCCTAAGCATTGAAATATGGGGAACAATTGTAACCTTACTATTGAACAGAGTCCAACTGTACTATGATCTGCACTGAAATAAAGACAACGACAAAGACATCTCAGGTTTCAAAACTTTCCTCCTGTGAGCTGTAGACGACAACCTCCTACTTGGTTCTCCTTTCCCCTTGCATAGTGGTTGCAAATTGTAGAACAGGTCGCACAGTCATGTGGTGCATAATTTGGTTTATAATATAATATCAGAATGAGAAACTATTTTAACTATACTGATTAAAATGATAAAGGTGGTATGCCCACTATTATTGACTGTTTGTATTACTATAGTGCCTAGGAGCCCTAGAGGTGGACTAGGACCCCACTGTGATTCTTAGACGTAGTGTACTAGGTCTTAAAGTCAGAGACCCACTGCCTGGCACATTCTCATAGACTTAAGATGCCTTGAAAAGGTCCTGCGATGTCATGGACTTTGTTGTCCACAATATGCTGATGGTATCTAGTTCTATCTCCTTGTCAGTAGATATGACAATGGCATCACAAAGCCTGCACAAGGTCAGTACCCAGATGAAGAGCAGCTGGGTTGTACTGAATCCAAAGAAGACTTAAATGATACTGTTAAGCAGTGCCAGAACTATGGCACTGACCGCTCCATCAGCCTATCCTCTATTAATCAAGATGGTATGACATTTCATGATCTTCCTGGTTTCATCACTAATCCTGGATGCCCAGGCAGAAACAATGGCAAGAAATGCCTTCTTCCACCTCCTTCTTGCCAAGAAACTGCACCTGTTCCTCTCAGATGATTATCTCCCCCAGTGACCCATACATTTGTCATTCTCTAGGGCTGAAGATGGAGCCAAGATGGAAACTCCAGCTTACACAGAACCCAGTGTCCAGCCTTGAGAACAAATCACATTACTGTCCCACATGCCCCGCCCTCCACATCCCATCCAGTTCCTGGCCAATGCCAATTTGAGGGCTTGAAGAAGGCCCAGCTACCTCAGAGACAACCCTGCCATTTACAACACATCAGTACAGCTGAATAGTGTATTAGATTTGTGTTCCAGAAGCATTGCAGTATTGAATATCTGGCTGCCATTACAAATAGTAACTAGAGTTCTCAATGAGAAATGTCAGGAAAGTATTAAATTAAATATATACTTGAAAAAAGGAAGCTCAAATGTAATAGCCCCTGGTTGAATTATGACAGCTCTATATAATGAAGGGTGTGACCCACAACCTATGTCTGGGGGAGAAAAGGTTTAAACTCTCAATGAGCAGAGAAGGCAAGCCAGGTGTCTGTTCAACTGCAAAGGTTGCACTGGGGTGGAAAAGGCACCCTTTGCTGTGTGTCCCTGCAGATCCCTAGTTTTAAATCCTGAAAGCTGGACAAGGAATAGATGCTGATGGTTGTCAGCTGAGTGTAGTTGGTTTAACACTGATCATCAGTACAAGAACTTAATTATCTCCTGGAGCTGAAATATTTCAGACACATTAGCCCTTCAGACACTGTGTTTTAATATGGCTAAATATAAATGTATACAAAGAATGTAGGTCATACTTACAGAATGGGAGATGCTATCCTAGGAAGCAGTGTCTCAGAGATTTGGGACTCATGGCAGACATGAACATGAGATTCTAGTGAGATGATGTAGCCAAAAGGGCTAATGCCAACCTGCATAAACAGAGGAAATCTTGAGTAAGTAGAGAAGTTATTTTACCTCAGTATTTGGTATTGCTGTGACCACTGCTGGAATACAGTGTCCAGTTCTGGTGTCGTCAGTTCAATAAGGATGTTGATAAATTGGAGATGGCTCAGAGAAGACACTTGAGAATTATTAAAGGATTAGAAAACATGGCTTACAGTGATAGATTCAAGGACCTCAATCTATTGATCGTAACAAAGAAAGTTCAGAGGTGACTTGACCACAGTGTATAAGTACAAGTACTCCAGTACGCAGATGATTGTGCTGTAGTTGCACACTCAAAGGAGGATCTTCAAACAGCCCTTAATGGCTTCTCTGGAGCTTACAAATGCCTAGGGCTAGCTCTGAACATCAGCAAAACAAAAGTTCTCCACAAGCCAATTCCCAGTCAATCATCAGACCCAGCAGGGAAAATCTATATCGACAAAGAAGATCTGAAAAATGTAGAATACTTTGCCTATCTTGGCAGCTATCTCTCACAGAGGGCAGATATAAACAGAATTCACTGTGCCAGCCTTGCCTTTAGAAGACTGTCTCACAGGGTGTTCAACAATCACTTCATCAGAATTTGTACTAAACTTTTAGTTTATAAAGCGGTGGTAATCCCAACTCTTCTCTACAGCTGTGAAACTTGGGTGACCTACAGAAAACACCCGAAAAACCTGGAATGCCAGCACCAGCATTTTTTTCTGAAGATCCGCAACATCAAGTGGGAGGATCATTACACAAATGTCAGTGACCTCCCAGATGCCAACATCTTCAGTGTTGAGGCCCTGATTATCCAGCACCAGCTGAGGTGGAGCGGGCACTGTGTGCACATGCCTGATGTACGCTTACCAAAACAACTGCTGTATGCCCAACTCACTAAAGGAAAAAAGAAATGAGGAGGCCAAAAGAAATGCTTTAAAGACACCTTCAAGGTAAACATCAAGAGGTGTCAAGTATTAGGGGGTAGCCATGATAGTCTGTATCCACAAAAACAACAAGGAGTCCGGTGGCACCTTAAAGACTGACAGATTTATTTGGGCATAAGCTTTCATGGGCTAGAACCCACTTCTTCGGATGCATGGAGTAAAAATTATAGATCCAGGCATTATTATACTGACACATGAAGAGAAGGGAGTTACCTCACAAGTGGAGAACCAGTGCTGATGGGGCCAATTCGATCAGGGTGGATGTAGTCCACTCCTAATAATAGATGAGGAGGTGTCAATTCCAGGAGAGGCAAAGCTGCTTTTGTAATGAGCCAGCCACTCCCAGTCCCTATTCAGACCCAAATTAAAGGTGTTAAATTTGCAAATGAATTTTAGTTCTGCTGTTTCTCTTTGAAGTCTGTTTCTGAAGTTTGTTTTGTTCAAGTATAGCTACTTTTAAATCTTTTATAGAATGTTCAGGAAGATTGAAGTGTTCTCCTACTGGCTTTTGTATGTTATCATTTCGATGTCTGATTTGTGTCCATTTATTCTTTTACGTAGGGACTGTCTGGTTTGGCCAATGTACATGGCAGAGGGGCACTGCTGGCACATGATGGCATATATAACATTAGTAGATGTGCTGGTGAATGAGCCTCTGATGGTGCAGCTGATGTGGTTGGGTCCTCTGATGATGTCGCTAGAGTAGATATGGGGACAGAGTAGGCAACAAGGTTTGCTACAGGGATTGGTTACTGGGTTAGTGTTTCTGTGGTGTGGTGTGTAGTTGCTGGTGAGTATTTGCTTCAGGTTGAGGGGCTGTCTGTAAGCGAGGACTGGCCTGCCTCCCAAGGTCTGTGAGAGTACGGGATTGTTTTCCAGGATAGGTTGTAGATTGTTGATAATGTGCTGGAGAGGTTTTAGCTGGGGGTTGTATGTGATGGCCAGTGGTGGTCTGTTATTTTCCTTGTTGGGCCTGTCCTGTCGTAAGTGATTTCTGGGTACCTGTCTCGCTCTGTCAATCTATTTCCTCACTTCCCCAAGTTGGTACTGTAGTTTTAAGAATGCTTGATAAAGATCTTGTAGGTGTTTGTCTCTGTCTGAGGGATTGGAACAAATTCGGTTGTAGCTTAGGGCTTGGCTGTAGACAATGGATCATGTGATGTGTCCTGGATGGAAGCTGGAGACATGTAGGTAAGTATAGTGGTCAGTAGGTTTCCGGTATAGGGTAGTGTTTATTTGACCATCACTTATTTGCACTGTAATGCAAATCAAGAGATGTGGCATCAACACCGCACCCTGGGAGACAGCAGCCCAGGATAGGGATAACTGGCAAAGACTTGTCAGAGAGGGAATGTCCACTTTTGAGGAAAATTGCCTTGCCCTGGTCGCAGAAATATGCTAGAAAAGAAAGGCAACTGTCATGCAGCAATTGTGGCTCAACCCTATCTTTCAACACCACCTGTAATGACTGCCAACGAGTCTGTGGCTCAAGAATCAGACTCTTCAGTCACCAAAGGACCCATGAAAAATAAAACCTGTGAAAGAGATCATCCCTGACCCTGAGGGATCGTCGATGACAATAAGTACCTACATGAGGACAACTATCTAATAATAGGCTCTTCAATCTAGCACACAAAGGTATAATGTGAGCCAATGGCTGGAAGTTGAAGTTGAAGCTACAGAAATTCTGACTGGAAAAAAGGAACAAAAAATGTTAACAATCAGAGTAAACAACCATTATAACCACTTATTAAGGGTCATGGTGGAGTCTTCATCACTGACTATTTTCAAATCTAGACTGGATGTTTTTCTAAAAGATCTGCTCTGGAAATTATTTTGGGAAGTTCTCTGGCCTGTGTTATACAGGAGGTCAGACTAGATGATTACAGTGGGCCCTTCAGGCCTTGGAGTCTATGAAATCAACTGTTAGTTGTCATGAACAGTAAAATATATATTGTTCAACTCAATTAATTTAAAGTGATGCCTTGAAAGATTTATTTAAAGTAAGCTTCAGACAAACAGATGTTTTAGAAACAGTAGCAAATTACTTTTATGACTTTAAAATATTGTAGCATATTAGCTAGCATGCCCTCTGCTGGAGAGAACAAGGGTTGCTCAGCCATCTGGCAGTAGGCTCTATGCTGGTGACAGAGATTAAGAGCCTAGGCTTTTGGAGTAGGAAGAGCTGAGGCTCTGAAATTTCATGTGGCCATGCACATAGCATGGTGACAGAGATGATATTCATAGTTGGTATCAGATCTGTGACAATATGAATTTTAAATATTCTAGGACTGGGGGGAACCTCAAAAGCGCTATACGTCAGGTGCATTTAGTATGATCACTCAAAATTTGGAGATTTTTTTGAACTTTCCAAGCTCCTAGATTCTGCAGAATTGCACTGGAAATCCTGAGTGCCGGGTGTCTCTATTTTCCATTTCTACAGCTGAAAATTCCACACGTAGAGCCTCTCTCAAGGGATTTTGTCATTTCTGGTTTTGAATCTTGCCAGAACTAGAAGGGAGGAAGGGGAAGTGGGGGAAAGAGGGGACCTACATAAACACTGAACCTACCTAAACATTTTGGAATCTCACAAAACATTCAACAAGGGACTGAGTCTGGAAATGAGCAAATGTTCCTGGGGAAAATTCTGAGTTACTGCTTCACTGTATAGATTGTGAAGTATTTTATAGACTAGGGGGAGCTTTACAGTACAGGGCCTAGCACAATGGGGAGCTGTTTCCTGACTGGGGCCTCTGGGCATTATAACAATATAAATAATAATTCACTCCGCCCTAAATATTCTCTTCTATAAAGGTTTTATTGCACTCCTCACCATAGTATGTGGGCCCAATCCTGATAATAAGGGCCTAATCCCAGTCCCAGTTCGTTCATTGGGAATGTTGCCATTGACTTCAGTGAGAAACAGGATGGGCACCTATGTGCCACAGTGACGGGGGAAGCCAATTTAATGAAATGGGTCCTGAGTTTTGGCCCTATGAGAAATCCCATGAGCAGCCACACCTGTGAGGAGCTGCGGGGTCCGCCTCGCAGACGGGAATTGAATTTACCAGGAGAACCAGCTCCCTCCTCTCCTAACAAGAGCGATCAATCACTCGCCAAGGGGAACCGCTCCACCGAGGGAGGACACCGGAGCTTTACAGCGGGCCGGGACTGGAAGCTTGAAAACTCCCTCGTTGGCAGCCTGGACTTGTGAAGCGTTAGGACCCAGGGGAAAGGCTGCTGCCGCCGGTGTAATGGAAAGCCCTGGGCAGGTAAGGAAGCCAGTGCCTCGGGGAGACAAGCGAAGAAGGCAGAGAGCTGCGCCACCAGGATCGCTTTCAGGGGTAGACAGGCGGGGAGCGGCTGAGCCCAGCCCCAGCCGTGATACGGGAGCAGGCGGGGGAAGCCCTGGCAATAAAAGCTTCAGAGCCAGCTGTGTACAGGAGGGTCGGGGAGAGGCTGAAGCTGGGAGGGAACCGCACTGAGCCTGCAGGTAGCTGGGGCAAGGTCCAGGAGCGGGGTGCCGGGGTAGGAGCCAGCTGTGCAGAGGAGGCTGGGGGAGAAATGCTGGGCACTGAGGGCTCGAGCCAGCTGTGCGCAGGGGCAGTGAGGGAGAGACACTAGGCGGCGAGGGCTCGAGCCAGCGGCGTGCCGGGGAGACTGGGGGGGAGCGGCGCTGGGGAGGGCAGGTGCAAGCGCCGTCCGCTCTGCAGCATGGCGAGGGAGCCCGGCACCCAGCTGCCAAGTGCCCTGCCCGCCCAGAGGAAGCTCCGCAGCGGTTTTGCCAAGCCCCGGCCCCTGTGAGGAGGGGAGAAGTTGGCGGCGAGTCTCGCACAGTAGTCAGCCCCCAGCCTCTGCCTAGCCCCGCCGCCCGCCGGGAGGAGGATGAGGAGCCGCCCTGCCCAGGGGGAGACTGCCGAGGTAAGCAGCCCAGTCCCCGGGACCGTCAGCGGTATCGGCGGGGGGTCAGAACTGGAACCCCAGCAGCTGGCGCCCGGGGGTTTCCCTGCGGGGCAGCCCCTCTCTTTGGGATCTTCGGTGCAGACCCGCCTGACGCGGGGGATCTTGCTGGTCTGTTTGAGGAGGCGCCAAAGTTCTGGGCTCTCCCGCGCTCCGCCTGTCCCAGCCTCGCCGGCCCTTTTAACTCTCAAGGGGCTGCGACAACGGGTTAAAGGGTTTTCCTGTTGCACTAAACGTAGCTAAAAAGCGCAGCGGAAGCCCCTAACTGAAACATGACCCCTCTGTAAGGGGCTAGCAGCAGGATGTGCTTGGTTACTTACCCACTCTGAAAACCCGGGCAGAGGTCTTCTGAACATGTGCTCCCTTTCAAACAAACTACTCGGTGTTAGTGAATGAAGTTGCTCTGTCCTTCAAAGGCCTAATAAAGAAACCCACAGGCCCCTGCCAACCTCAACCCCATGTCTTGCATTGTTGCACTCTAACATTAGGGGAAAGTTTCCACGGCCTTATATTGTGACGGTGCCTTCTCTTTGCCAGATGCAGCCAGCCCGCTCTCTTTGGCAAATTGCAGGAGCGAGTTGGCAATGCAGCTACATAACCGATAAAGCACTTATTTTAAAGGAGTGTTAGACAATCCCCACAAGTAAGTGGTGGGCTCTAGAAACAGTTGAGTTGATGTCCCCCCTTAGGTAACCACTAATCTGAAGACTAAAGTTTAGCTCTACAGGTTTCACAAGAACTGCATTATTGTAAACCCACACTGCCACAGCAACATGCTCTGTAATTCATGCTGTGCCTGGCTATTGCAACAAGTGTTACTTAAGAGTGACTAGGAACAGAGTTAGGAGAAGGTGTTGAAGAAATTCTGATTAGGGCCTTTAACTGTAGCCATTTGGTTTGTTGGTATTTAAAAATGTAAATATTAAGAGCTGATTGGGGTGTGAATTGACATATATGTATATAAACCTGATGCACATACAAAATGTAAAGTATTAGAGTGCAGATTATCATTCCATGCTGATATATACAAGGCTCCTGTGCAAGCAAAACAAACTAATGCACTGATCCTGCAAACTGTTGTGTATGCTTAACTTTATGTATGAGACTGTTCATGTGTGTAAAGTTAAAGACATGCATAAGTGTTTGCTAGATCAGGGCATTAGTTTTTATAACTTCACTGAATCTTTGTCACTTTTGCTAATGGGATAAAGAGAGTTCTGTGTAATTTCAGCTGGCAAAGTATCAGTTGTAGACATTAGTAATGGCTAACGATCTGCTCATGAGCGGGGTTGAGCACCCCCAATTTCCATTGACTTGAGTGGGAAGTCAAATTGAGTCAGTGGGACTCTGAAGGGATCCATCTATGTGCAACAGCTTGCAAGATTGGGGCTTTTGTTTTTATTACACCTCAAATCAACATATTCTAAGTTATAATATGCTTTGTCTCTTAACTCTGGTCTATTAAACTCCAAGTATCATTTGTGAATTAGAAGTGGCTTCAAAACATCCTGTTCTAAAGCCAGGCTGTACTTTTGTTAATGCATTCTGTGTGTTTGGGTTACTGGGTGTGTTCAGATACACTCGTCATTAAAGTAGCACTGTAAGAATAAAGACTGGTTGTAATTAAGCTCATCTTATAACTTTCTTTAAGCATTAGGCATGCTGCCATACTGAAGGCAACACATTTCACTAGTTAAGAATGAAAGGGAAAATATTGTGGCACTGAATCTCCTTTAATTTATACTGGTGTAAATTGGCAGTAACTCCACTGAAGTCAACGGAGTTGTAACAATGAGAGGAGGAGAACTAGGCCCTGGCCTTTCCTCACTAGCAAATCTAGCAACCAATAGTAGAAGTAGTTTGTGTTCAAAGATGTTCATTCCTGCACTCTGGGTTAAACTGACAATAATACGCTTTTAACTTGGACTTTGCTTAATTGCGATGGCACTGTTTATTTCAGTTAATCAGTGGGTCTTGTCTGACCATTAGCAAAACTACTCATTCCCTTCTTTCTTTAGGCTTTTATTTAATTTTGCAACCTAGCTAACTGTATTTAGAGCAAGCTAGTATATTTCTTCAGATGCCTTAAATCTGGTAAATATCCTCACTCTAATCTTCCTCAGACAAATCCCTAACTCCCCAAACACAGAATTTGGGACCTGTTCCTTTTGAAGTCAAGGGTCAAACTCTCACTGACTTCAAAGAGAGCTTTGTGTTAAATCCTGTTATCCTCCCAGTGAATAATACTACTCGGTTTCCCTGGTAGCCTGATGGTTGCATCAATGGATGATCCCCCTCTTCCTCCAGCCATCTAGATGGTGAGAGAATTGTTAATGATAATGGGGAGGTGTTACGGTTAAAATGTTCTAAATATATTTTACTTGGATAGCAAACACACATCTAAGATTTTCATTGGGACCCTTAGAGAGAACAATCAGCGATTGGGGATACATAATGAACTCTGAATACATTTTATGTAAATATGAGAGGCAGTGGCTTCAAAGTAAGTGTGTGTGTGTGGATTCTGAATAAGAATCTGCTTATGGATTTCCCAGAGGTCCTGATCCTGCAAATAGTTAAGCACATTCTTAACTTTACTCATAGGAGTAGTTCCATTGAACTTCCAAGACTTACTCATGTGAATATAGCGGCAGAGTCCTGTGGCACCTTATAGACTAACAGGCGTACTGGAGCATAAGCTTTCATGGGTGAATACCCACTTTGTCGTCATGTGAATATAGTTAAACGTGAGCATAAATATATGTAGGATTGGAGCCTAAACTAGGAAGAGAGTTAGATCCTGGGTTTGGTTTGAACCTATCAGTATTGCATAATGTCTCCTAGCTATGTTAGCACATCAGAACATACAGAATTAGCTAGGTCACATCTCTTCTGCTTAGTATGTGTGTTTGTCTGACAGTCATCTTAGCTAGGTGTTACCTTGTCAGTGCTTTATTATTATTATTATTACTATTTAAAACCCTAAACCCACCCTCACTATAAATGCTGATGCTTATCTTCTCTCTGGATTGCACCCTTGCTTTTGTTCTGAAATTCTGTACTCTAGTGAAAATTGAAAATATTTGACCAGCTCTAGCGAGGAGTTCATTTTCATGAGCTGTCTGTCCATACACCAAAAATATCTTAAGTGTGTCTTACATAGTCTTGGCGCTCAAGAGATCTGGATTCTATTCAATGCTCTGCTTAGTGTGTTTCTTTGAGCAAGTCACTAAGGGACACATTTTCAAAGTTGAGCCCTCAATCTAGCCTAAGACACCGAAGTGATAAGATCTCTTCTGCCTATGGTATTCTCTCCCGGTTATAGTGTTTGTGAATACTTACAAATGACTTCAGTTCTTCAAGTATCAAAGGCATAGCAGAATACCTGATAGTTCTGTTCTCTCGCTACTCTTCTTCCATCTCATGTAAGAAAGAGGAGAGAGACTTCTGGGTGCAAAAACATCTTGGAATCACAATAAATTTTAGAACATGTTAGATAAAGTAAACCTCTTATACTTAAACTAGATTATAAAGTAACTGTTGATGACTAGGATAAATTCAATATTCTTCTGGGTTAGAATGGATGAAGTCTTTCATGTTGGAACTACTGCCACATTTTCACTAAAAGTCACGTTCTTCTTGCAGAAGTTTCATTCTCAGGGTATGTCTACACTACGGAATAAGGTCGAATTTATAGAAGTCGTTTTTTAGAAATCGGTTTTATATATTCGAGTGTGTCTCCCCACAGAAAATGCTCTAAGTGCATTAAGTGTATTAACTCGGCGGAGTGCTTCCACAGTACCGAGGCTAGAGTCGACTTCGAGAGCGTTGCATTGTGGGTAGCTATCCCACAGTTCCCGCAGTCTCCGCTGCCCATTGGAATTCTGGGTTGAGATCCCAATGCCTGATGGGGCTAAAACATTGTCGCGGGTGGTTCTGGGTACATATTGTCAGGCCCCCCTTTCCTCCCTCTCTCCCTCCGTGAAAGCAAGGGCAGACAATCGTTTCACGCCTTTTTTCCTGAGTTACCTGTGCAGACGCCATACCACGGCAAGCATGGAGCCCGCTCAGGTAACCGTCACCATATGTCTCCTGGGTGCTGGCAGACGCGGTACGGCATTGCTACACGTAGCAGCAACCCCTTGCCTTGTGGCAGCAGACAGTGCAATACGACTGGTAGCCGTCATCTTCGTGTCCGACGTGCTCCTGGCCACGTCGGCCGGGAGCGCTTGGGCAGACGTGGGCGCAGGGACTAAATTTGGAGTGACTTGACCAGGTCATTCTCTTTAGTCCTGCAGTCAGTCCTATTGAACCGTCTTATGGTGAGCAGACAGGCGATACAGATTGCTAGCAGTCGTATTGTACCATCTTCTGCCGGGCAGGCAAGAGATGAGGATGGCTAGCAGTCGTATTGTACCATCTTCTGCCAGGCAGGTAAGAGATGAGGATGGCTAGCAGTCGTACTGTACCATCTTCTGCCGAGCAGCCATGAGATGTGGATGGCATGCAGTCCTTCTGCACCGTCTGCTGCCAGCCAAAGATGTAAAAGATAGATGGAGTGGATCAAAACAAGAAATAGACCAGATTTGTTTTGTACTCATTTGCTTCCCCACCCCCTGTCTAGGGGACTCATTCTAGGTCACACTGTAGTCACTCACAGAGAAGGTGCAGCGAGGTAAATCTAGCCATGTATCAATCAGAGGCCAGGCTAACCTCCGTGTTCCAATAAGAACAATAACTTAAGTGCACCATTTCTTATTGGAACCCTCCGTGAAATCCTGCCTGAAATACTCCTTGATGTAAAGCCACCCCCTTTGTTGATTTTTAGCTCCATGAAGCCAACCCTGTAAGCCATGTCATCAGTCGCCCCTCCCTCCGTCAGAGCAACGGCAGACAATCGTTCCGCGCCTTTTTTTCTGTGCGGACGCCATACCAAGACAAGCATGGAGGCTGCTCAGCTCACTTTGGCAATTAGGAGCACATTCAACACCACACGCATTATCCAGCAGTATATGCAGCACCAGAACCTGGCAAAGCGATACCGGGCAAGGAGGCGATGTCAGCGCGGTCATGTGAGTGATCAGGACAGGGACACAGATTTCTCTGAAAGCATGGGCCCTGCCAATGCATGCATCATGGTGCTAATGGGGCAGGTTCATGCTGTGGAACGCCAATTCTGGGCTCGGGAAACAAGCACAGACTGGTGGGACCGCATAGTGTTGCAGGTCTGGGACAATTCCCAGTGGCTATGAAACTTTTGCATGCGTAAGGGCACTTTCATGGAACTTTGTGACTTGCTTTCCCCTGCCCTGAAGCGCATGAATACCAAGATGAGAGCAGCCCTCACAGTTGAGAAGTGAGTGGCGATAGCCCTGTGGAAGCTTGCAACGCCAGACAGCTACCGGTCAGTCGGGAATCAATTTGGAGTGGGCAAATCTACTGTTGGGGCTGCTGTGATGCAAGTAGCCCACGCAATCAAAGATCTGCTGATATCAAGGGTAGTGACCCTGGGAAATGTGCAGGTCATAGTGGATGGCTTTGCTGTAATGGGATTCCCTAACTGTGGTGGGGCCATAGATGGAACCTATATCCCTATCTTGGCACCAGAGCACCAAGCCGCCAAGTACATAAACCGCAAGGGGTACTTTTCAATAGTGCTGCAAGCTCTGGTGGATCACAAGGGACGTTTCACCAACATCAACGTGGGATGGCCGGGAAAGGTACATGACGCTCGCATCTTCAGGAACTCTGGTCTGTTTCAAAAGCTGCAGGAAGGGACTTTATTCCCAGACCAGAAAATAACTGTTGGGGATGTTGAAATGCCTATATGTATCCTTGGGGACCCAGCCTACCCCTTAATGCCATAGCTCATGAAGCCGTACACAGGCAGCCTGGACAGTAGTCAGGAGCTGTTCAACTGTAGGCTGAGCAAGTGCAGAATGGTGGTAGAATGTGCATTTGGACGTTTAAAGGCGCGCTGGCGCAGTTTACTGACTTGCTTAGACCTCAGCGAAACCAATATTCCCACTGTTATTACTGCTTGCTGTGTGCTCCACAATATCTGTGAGAGTAAGGGGGAGACTTTTATGGCGGGGTGGGAGGTTGAGGCAAATCGTCTGGCTGCTGGTTATGCGCAGCCAGACACCAGGGCGGTTAGAAGAGCACAGGAGGGCGCGGTACGCATCAGAGAAGCTTTGAAAACCAGTTTCATGACTGGCCAGGCTATGGTGTGAAAGTTCTGTTTGTTTCTCCTTGATGAACACCCCCGCCCCTTGGTTCACTCTACTTCCCTGTAAGCTAACCACCCTCCCCTCCTCCCTTCGATCACCGCTTGCAGAGGCAATAAAGTCATTGTTGCTTCACATTCATGCATTTCTTTATTCATTCATCACACAAATAGGGGGATGACTACCAAGGTAGCCCAGGAGGGGTGGTGGAGGAGGGAAGGAAAATGCCACGCAGCACTTTAAAAGTTTACAACTTTAAAATTTATTGAATGCCAGCCTTCTTTTTTTTTGGGGCAATCCTCTGTGGCAGAGTGGCTGGTTGGCCGGTGGCCCCCCCACCGCGTTCTTGGGTGTCTGGGTGTGGAGGCTATGGAACTTGCGGAGGAGGGCGGCTGGTTACACAGGGGCTGTAGTGGCAGTCTGTGCTCCAGCTGCCTTTGCTGCAGCTCAACCATACACTGGAGCATACTGGTTTGGTCCTCCAGCAGCCTCAGCATTGAATCCTGCCGCCTCCTCATCACGCTGCCGCCACATTTGAGCTTCAGCCCTCTCTTCAGCCCACCACCTCTCCTCCTGGTCATTTTGTGCTTTCCTGCACTCTGACATTATTTGCCTCCACGCATTCGTCTGCGCTTTGTCAGTGCGGGAGGACAGCATGAGCTCGGAGAACATTTCATCTCGAATGCGTTTTTTTTTTTTTTCTTTCTGATCTTCACTAGCCTCTGGGAAGGAGAAGATCCTGTGATCATTGAAACACATGCAGCTGGTGGAGGAAAAAAAAAGGGACAGAGGTATTTAAAAAGACACATTTTTATAAAACAGTGGCTACACTCTTTCAGGGTAAACCTTGCTGTTAACATTACATACATAGCACATGTGCTTTCGTTACAAGGTCGCATTTTGCCTCCCCCCACCGCGTGGCTACCCCCTCAACCCTCCCCCCTCCCCGTGACTAACAGCGGGGAACATTTCTATTTAAACACAGGCAAACAGCCCAGCAGGAACGGGCTCCTCTGAGTGTCCCCTGAAGAAAGGCACTCTATTTCAACCAGGTGACCATGAATTATATCTCACTCTCCTGAGATAACACAGAGAGATAAAGAACGGATGTTGTTTGAATGCCAGCAAACATACACTGCAATGCTTTGTTGTACAATGATTCCCGAGTACGTGTTACTGGCCTGGAGTGGTAAAGTGTCCTACCATGAAGGACGCAATAAGGCTGCCCTCCCCAGAAACCTTTTGCAAAGGCTTTGGGAGTACATCCAGGAGAGCCGCGAATGCCAGGGCAAAGTAATCCTTTCACATGCTTAATTTTAAACCATGTATAGTATTTTAAAAGGTACACTCACCAGAGGTCCCTTCTCCGCCTGCTGGGTCCAGGAAGCAGCCTTGGGTGGGTTCAGGGGGTACTGGCTCCAGGTCCAGGGTGAGAAACAGTTCCTGGCTGTCGAGAAAACCGGTTTCTCCGCTTGCTTGCTGTGAGCTATCATCATCATCTTCAATCTTCTCCTCCTCCTCAACCTGCTTCAGTGTTGCCTCCATCTCCATTGAAGGAGTCAAATAACAACATGGCTGGGGTAGTGGTGGCTGAACCCCCTAAAATGGCATGCAGCTCATCATAAAAGCGGCATGTTTGGGGCTCTGACCCGGAGCGGCCGTTCGCCTCTCTGGTTTTCTGGTAGGCTTGCCTCAGCTCCTTAAGTTTCACGCGGCACTGCTTCGGGTCCCTGTTATGGCCTCTGTCCTTCATGCCCTGGGAGATTTTGACAAAGGTTTTGGCATTTCGAAAACTGGAACGGAGTTCTGATAGCACGGATTCCTCTCCCCAAACAGCGATCACATCCCGTACCTCCCGTTCGGTCCATGCTGGAGCTCTTTTGCGATTCTGGGACTCCATCATGGTCACCTCTGCTGATGAGCTCTGCATGGTCACCTGCAGCTTGCCACACTGGCCAAACAGGAAATGAGATTCAAAAGTTCGCGGTTCTTTTCCTGTCTACCTGGCCAGTGCATCTGAGTTGAGAGCGCTGTCCAGAGCGGTCACAATGGAGCACTCTGGGATAGCTCCCGGAGGCCAATACAGTCGAATTGTGTCCACAGTACCCCAAATTCGAGCCGGCAAGGCCGATTTAAACGCTAATCCACTTGTCAGGGGTGGAGTAAGGAAATCGATTTTAAGAGCCCTTTAAGTCGAAATAAAGGGCTTCATCGTGTGGACGGGTGCAGGTTTACATCGATTTAACGCTGCTAAATTCGACCTAAAGTCCTAGTGTAGACCAGGGCTTAGAGTCTTCTTTCATTGCCAGCCCCCATCTGAATCCAAATGATCATGCAATCCAACATAATGGCTTCACTCATTTGCATTAACCACCTCCACAACTTATTTTACTGTCCTTTCTTGTCCGAATCAGTGAACATATCTCCAGCTCTCAGGAACATTGTTATCAATACAATAATTGCAGTGGTACTTACCTAATGCTGTGTTAGGCACATGGATATAGTACCTCTAACAGCTATTACAGGCCATGGCCGGGGTGTGTGCATTTCAGTACATTTAAAAAAATAGGTTTTAAGCTTTATCATGGGACCACTTTATAATGTCCTTTCCTTTATATTTGAGCTAATCTTGCATGTGAAGAATTGGCTGAGATTTATGGATATTATGCTTTTGGCCCTTTTTAAGCTATATTAATCATCTGCTTACTAGGACTTGGATGATGACTGCATTTAAGAACTGCAGGTGCAAGACTAGAATGCTAACTAAAAAAAAGTGATTTGGACATCAGCAAACAGCTGCTCAACTCATTGGAGACTCCTGTTGCTGCAATATTTTTCTCCAAGGAGCTTTTTAAAAATGTCTTAGTTTAAGATGCTC
Source organism: Eretmochelys imbricata (assembly GCF_965152235.1). Lineage (NCBI taxonomy): Eukaryota > Metazoa > Chordata > Testudines > Cheloniidae > Eretmochelys > Eretmochelys imbricata. The sequence continues at coordinate 102,781,307 of NC_135577.1, read as the reverse complement.
TTTCACTTTTTTTCAATTAATTTTTGTCTTTCCAAAGCACACTGGCCCAGCATCAGGGGAAGGTTGTCTCCTTTCTTGTGATTATTGAGGTGCAGGGAAGGGGTGTGTGGGTCAAAGCAGAGTTGTCATTTGGGGCCATGTCACAGAAACAACTGCCCATTGTGTTCTCCTGCCAAAGTTTACTTCCCCTTTCTCCAAGGGGTGTCTTTAGAGCAGAGGCAATTGTTCCTACAGCTGCAAAGGTTCAAACGCACACCTGCTCAACTTTATTTTTCTTCAGGGAAGTAGCCAGCAGCAATTGCAGTTTTACTTTGTGCCTTACTTCTATGTTGGTGGTCTGTTCCTGGGCTCTGTGCACAGATGTATTGGTTTGGGGTGGGCCAGGGGTGAAAGTAAGTTAGAGGATTTACCGGTATGCCAGAGTCCTGAGCAGGGGGTGTGGCCTTAACCAGAAGAGGCAGGGCCTTAAATCCCTGGGCCCTTTAAATCTTGATTTTAAAGGGCCAGGGCTTCAGCTGCGGTAGTGGCGGCTGGGAGCCTGGGGCCCTTTAAATCATCCCTGAGCTACCAGCTGCAGAGGCGGCTAGGAACCCCGGGGCTCGGCGGCAATTTAAAGGGCTCAGGGCTCCAGCTGCTGCTACTGTAGTGGAGCCCCAGGCCCTTTAAATCACTGAGGAGCCCTGGGGGCTCCCGGCTGCCACCGCTACCCCAGGGCTCTGAGCTCTGGCAGAGCTTTAAAGGGCCTGGGGCTCCGCTGTGGTGGTGGCTGCCAGAGCCCTGAGCCCTTTAAATCCCCACTGCAGCCCCACTGCTGCTACCCCAGGGCTTTAAATTGCCGTCTGGGAAAGCTGGTCCCGGTACAGCGCACCAGCTCTTACCGGTATGCCGTACTGGCTTACTTTCACTTCTGGGGTGGGCTGGTGAGGTGTTTTGTCTGCCTTCCTCAGTATCTGAGCTCTCTGCCTGATGATGCAGTTGCTGAAGCTAGATTACACAAGTGTTCATCCTGCAGAGTGCCTGGAGGGAGACGTGTATGTAGATCTTCTTTGGAAGGGTGGAGACATCTGAACAAGTTACTGTTGGCCAAGCACGGCAGTCGGGAGGTGTTGGCTATTCTGCTGAAGGCAAAGCCCCATTCGCAGGCCTCTATGGTAATTCAGCCATACCTCTATCCCCCCCTCAGCACAGGAGCCAGTGAAATGAGTATTGGAACCACAGTGAGCCATATTTCTGTTATCAACAAACCAGCTTCCTTTGGGGCTTGTCTGCACATGGATGTTACATCAGAGTAGCTGTAGTTTGTTTGCTTCACAGTGCCTTGTGTCCAACACAACTCTTCTTTAAAAAAAAAAAAAAAAATTCTTTGGCGTCTTAGGCTGCAGCAAATAATCCCTCTTGGAATAGGAGTAACTACGTTCGCATTGAGTTTATTCACTTTAAGGTACATGTGGTCCCTTTCCTAACTATTCCACTGCTGTCAGTCTTCCCAATGCTATCCCACACTGCCCTGCATCACACCTGAATCAGCCTGCCCATGTACCTTCCACTGCTCCAGGGTCTTCTTAATTGGGTGTCATCTCTCTGTTTAAATGTTAGTGTAATGCCACCAGACCCCAGTCATCGGCAGGCAGGATCGAATGGGGGGACCTCTGGAGCTTAGTGCATGAGCCTCTACTACATAAGCTGAGAGCCACCTGGCTGTTAGCTAAGGCTGTAGAGCAGACTCATTTTATTTCTCTCCTTTTTCTCTCTCTCATCTGTCCCATCTTGTGGCACTGAGAACACCACACCCAGGAGGTGTATGGGTTACCTTAGCACTTAGCTAGGTGTGCCCCTTATGGATACCAGATAGTGGTGAGTTCACACATCCACTCATATAGCAGCTGTGCTCCCCCGCCTCTGCTTCCATGTAGACCTTTGCAAAGCTCTTGGAATTAACTGCCAACTTTGGAGAGCTGCATGCTCCGTCCCATCTGGAGAAGTCACCAGAATGCAGACATCTGCCAGCTGCTTTCTGAGCAAATGAAGATGAGGGGATGTTCCTGGAGGTGGGGCCAGTGCTGACTCAAAGCCCAGGAGCACTGGCTCAAGGCAAAGGACCAGAACAGGACCTCTAGTAATGCTCCCACTCCTGCCCATAACGTTCGTACCTGGACTGCATTTTTTGAAGGGATGCCACTGCCACCACACAAAAATGATGCGATGGAACACTTTCCAGAAAGCAACCAAAATCCACAGAAGGTGCTTTTGACTGCCCTAAAATCCAGGGGATCCAAGTAGGAGGGGTTTTGTTTTGGTTTGGTTTTTTTTTTTTTTTTTTTCTGGGCAGGCAAGAACTGTATGACCCAGCAGATTCAGAGGTTACACAGGAACCCCATGCAGTGGAACATAGCTCTACCAGCAGCCAGCCTGAAAATTCTGAAAAGAGGAGCTGTAGCAGTCAATATTATGGGCTGTATTACAAAACAATCTTTTCTGGGTACCAGCTGTCCTCCACCATGTTCGATGGAGCTAGGAGGCTCTCTCCAGCCGCTTTGCATTTTAACCCCCACCCCAACTATGCTCAAAATGGCATCTACACCAGAGAATCAACACTATCAAATCCCACAACCACTGGCCACGCTTTTGCCACCTGCAAGCCCCCTTCCTGAGCTGCTTGCTGTTGTGGACCCCCTCTCACCACTCAAGATGTCAGCACTGTGGTGATTAAAAATCAAATGCTTTGCATGGCAGATACAGTCAGAGAAATGGCAGTAGAAAAAGTAGCTTGACTCAAAGTTCTATAAATGCTGTTTAACTCAGCTTTTAGTTAACTTGAGATTTTGAGAAATTTCCCCCAACCAGCCTTCAAAGATATTTCAGAATACATTTTTAAGCCACAAGGCATTCATTCCTGGCTATCTGGAACTCTTGGGTTCAGAAGAATTACTGCAGTTTTATTTATTTTGCAGTGCATCTTATGCTGAGGGGAGAGCGTCATAAAGAGAATTTAAGACGTGGACAGTGCTCTCTTGGTGCACACAAATTACATGGAAGGATAGAGAGATTGGATGGTCCAATAGTTAGGGCCCTAAGGATTTGAGACACACTAATTTGAGTTCCCTGCCCCACCACAGACTTCCCATGCGACCTTGGCCTAGTCACTTAGCTTCTCTGTGTCTCAGTTCCCCATCTGCGAAATGGGAATAAGAGTAATCCTCTATCTCCACAGGGGTGTTGAGGCATTTGATACTATTGTGATAGGGGCTATATACATTCCTAAGACCGAAGGCAATGTACCTCTTCTGGGACACCTGTATATAGCTAGTGTTTTTTTCCCTCCTTCCAGTCCTGCTGCAACTGGAGCATCACCCTCCTAGCCAATAGCAGGGCAGCTTCCTGGTTTGCCCATTGCCTTTTTGAATAAGACCCTTCTGTGTCTCCTGGGGAGTTTGTCTCAGAGGGACATATGACAGCCTGCAGAGGTGCACATATAACTACTACCCTGCCTCCACCCACCCAATGTTTTTTTTACAGCGCTGTACAAGGCGGAGGAAACTTGGAAAACATCATATCGTCCCAAAGCAAACCCCAGCATGGGAAGAGGAGATGGGAATGGCTTCCCAAAATGGTGGGGAAAGCAGCCCTTTATCAGTGTTGGCACAGCAACTAGGATTGGGAAGATAAATACTTGGGCTTTTTCTGACTTCCCTCAGCACCTGCAATGCCCCAGCTTGCACATACAGGGGACTTATCACCTGCTGAGAGCAGGACAAACCTCAGCAGGAGAAGAAGGCAAGAGGCAGTGGTCAAAGGATGAATGACTGCAGCCCAACAGAGGGCTGGGAAGGCCAGAAATGTGGAGGGAATCACTTCTTGGAGTACACTCAGAGGCTCAAAAGGGGGAGTGTGGCCCTGGAAAATGATGTGATGCAGCCAGTGCAGAGGCAGTAGCTGCAATGCAGCGCCTTCTGTTACAAAGATCAAGCACAGCGCCTGATCCTAGTACTGTCCTGCAAACTATGGGGAACATACCACACTGGGATCACCCTTTCAAGCAACTAAATTTCAGGCTTTTCCCACTGCAATCCACCACTGCCCCCGGAGAAAATAGTTCACAGGAGCGTGTGAGCACACTACACTTTGAGCATGCCACAGCTCCATTGGTTTTGTGTTTGAGCTATGTTCTTGGTTATTTTTTTAAACTCAAGCAATGTTATCTGTTACCTATGAAACTTGTAAATGTGTTTTTTTTTGTTTGTTTGTTTGTTTGGTTTTGTTAATAACTCTGCTGAAAAAGTTTGAGTAACAGCTCCCTACATCAGTATCACATGGCTGTCTGACAATACACATGCATCATCCTGATCACAGTGCACATCTTCCATGCTGCCTGACAGCAATGTGAAAATGGCACTGGCAAAATACAGATACCAGGAGAGGAATGATGGGAGTTTGTTTGACATTACGTCCCAGAATTCCTGTTTGACACTACGTCCCAGAATTCCTGTAAGTTCTAGTAGGCATCCCACAATGCACTGCGAGACTATCACTGTACGCAGCTGAGTGGCAGAACGTTGTACCATGGGATATCTGCCCAGAATACTTCATAGTTAGTTTGAACAAGCATATAGCTGTGTACACGTAACCGACACACCTTCTGGGTGTGGTGTTCTGTCCCATCTAGTGGCAGTGAGATCACTTAAAGAGAGAGAAAATGAGTCTGTTCTATAACCTTAGCTAACAGGCAGTTGGCTTTTAGCTCATGCAGTAGAGGCTCATGCACTAAGCTCCAGCGGTCCCCGGTTCAATCCTGCCCACTGACAACTGGGGTCTGTCGGCATTACATACACAGTGATTCATAAGGGAAGTACTTTAAACCAGCATAACAAAGCAGTGGAAGTTCAGTTCAGTATAGTTAATTTGTTCACTCTAGGAACAGTGAATTAATCCAATGTAACATCTTCTTGTATGTAGTGCCTTAGACCAGTGGTTCTCAAACGGGTGCGTGTACCCACGGGAGTACGCAAAGGTCTTCCAGGGGGTACATCAACTCATCTAGATATTTGCCTACTTTTACAACAGGCTACATAAAAAGCATTAGCGAAGTCAGTACAAACTAAAATTTCATACAATTACTTGTTTATACTGCTCTATGTACTATACACTGAAATGTAAGTACAATATTTATATTCCAATTGATTTATTTTATAATATGGTAAAAAGGAGAAAGCAAGCAATTTTTGAGCAAGTGGTCTGTGAAGCTTTTGTATTTTTATGTCTGATTTTGTAAGGAAGTAGTTTTTAAGTGAGGTGAAACTTGGAGGTATGCAAGACAAATCTGACTCCTAGAAGGGGTAACAGGTGTCTGGAAAGGTTGAGAACCACTGCACTACAGATTTGCTCAGAGTAGGGTCATCAAGAGTCTCCCATTCAAGGATTGCACAGAAAACTTTCTTTAAGAACATTTCTGCTTTTGTTGCATTGCTGAACGAACTGTTGTGTGACATTATCCATCTGGAATGATGTGGACATTTTAAATGGGGCCTCTGGGTTGGACTGTTAAGAAATGGGATGCTAGAAAACCTGAAATCGTTTCTGCAGTACAGGGAACTGTAGTATCTGTATCTGGCCTGTGATTTTTAGTTGCCTATTACTAGCTCTGTGGCAGAATAGCAACACAGAGCTTACTTATGTATTATACCCCAGCTAAAGACTGCTTCCTGAGCTGATACTCTTCCTCCACCTTGGCTGGCAACCTGCTAAAGTTGGTAATAATAGCAGTACTTCCTAGACACATCCTGAATGCTAGCAACAAAATGCAGGACAAACCTGTTGGTCATGAATACTTTTTAAAGTTTAATTTTAGCTGTGGCTGTCCTCCCCTGGTGAGCATAGCAGTCAGCCCAATCTGAAGGCTCTGTATGAGGCTGGTAATGGAGGGATGGGGGAGATTAGAGATCATTCATAATGGCAATGGGGTCACTGGGCTAGGGAATGAGTGTAAAAATGACTCTCTAGCCTGGTGGTTAGGACGGTCACCTAGGATGTGGGGAAACCCACGTTCAAGTAAATGCTCCAATGACTCTTTATTTACACACCGTGGAACAGCGTCAATGGGAGAGTTGGAGGGAGCTCTCTGCCAGAATATCCCCTAGCCCTATGGCTAGCGTACTCTCCTACAAAGTGGCGAGTAATCCCTTCTCCACATCAGGCAGAAGGTTGAACACAGGTCTTCTACAGCCCAGGTGAGTGTTCGATTCACCTTTTTTATTGCAATTTTTGGATTTGTTTTGGGTTGAACCAAATATATATATTTTTTTAAATAGGGCACTGCTAGCAAACCAAAAAAATCAGTTTATTCACCCAATTGTAGGTTTAAACTTACGTGGGAGACCTAAGGAGCTCAATCTATTTATCAGAGAGAAGGCTAGGAGGTTATTTGGTCTATAAGTGCCTATGTGGGGAGAAGATATCTGATAGATAAGATTTCTGTTAATCTAGTGGGCAAAGACATAAAAGATCCAATGGCTGGAAGTTTAAAGATGGGGAAAAATTTGAAACTGAAAATGTTCAACAGTGAAGATAATTTACCACATCCTTTGATTCTATGTTCCAATGGTTGATTCTGTTGTCCAGTCTTGATATAAAAACTCCATCTTGCTGAAAGATTTGCCCCAGTTCAGTCATATACTGCACTTGATGCAGGAATAACTGGATGAAATTCTCTGACTTGTATTATATAGAGGGTCAGACTAGATGATTGGAGTGGTCCCTTTGGCATTAAAATCCATGATTCTATTATGATTGGGAAGCGTTCTGGAGAGGAAAGTCTAGTGCTCGGAGGAAAGTGTTGGTTTTTTTTTTGTTTTGTTTTTCTTTTGCAAGTTTCAAGCAGAGGACTCGCCAGTGGAAACATGACGGGTGGGATGTATGCTGATTAAGAAGAGAAACAGAATGGTGGGAATGCTGAAGACTATCAAAGCTATGTCCTGCTGCACAACCTGGGAAATCCAACTGCTTGCATGCACAGAAGGAGAAAATATCTTCTTTGCGGTCAGGCCCCAGAAGGAGCCTGACACTTGTCAGGCTCAAAAGAAAAAGCACTGGGAGTAATATGGACCCTCCAGCCCTGCATCAATTTCTTCTTGCCCCTGCCAGTCTTGAAAACTAAATCAAATCAGAATGTTCCCTCTGTTTCTATGGTTCAGCCTCCTTCCTCCTCTGACCCTGAGGTTGTGAGATGGCTCTGGTTGACTCATCACAGTGGCTGGCACTTAAGTTTCAGATACAAATATGTAACTGTCTATGTCCTGGCAGCTTCGGGTGACCAGATGTCCCGATTTTTATAGGGACAGTCCCGATTTTTGCATCTTTTTCTTATATAGGCTCCTATTACCCCCACCCCCCCCCACCACCACCCCGTCCCGATTTTTTTCATATTTACTGTCTGGTCCCCCTACGGCAGCTGCTCAGCAAGCACCAAAGCAGCACTTCCAGAAGATCAAAGGCTGAGGTAGCCAGGGGCCCCAGTTTTCCTCATTGCAGGATGTAAGTAACTCCTGCTGACTTCAGGCAATGTTACTCATATCCTGCAGTGGGATAGTAGAGCCCCAGCAGTGAATCTGATCTAGTAGATCAGATCTACATCTCACAGTCAAGGGCATTCATTTCCAATGTCCGGGTATCCTCGATACAAGAGAGGCATTGAGGAACATAGAAATTGCCATGCTGCTGCAGACCAATATTCCATCTAGTTCTGTATCCTGTCTCTGACCATTGCCAGTACCAAATGCTTTACATGAAGGTATAAAGCCCCCACACTGGACCATTACACAATAACCTAAGCAAGTGGGACATTTCTTCCTAGCCCCAGGCAGTTAGTGGTTTGTTTGCAGCATGCCATTTTATCTTACCCTGTGTAATTATATTTTTATTACTCATATTTAAATGGGAATTTTTTAAGCCCTGCTATGCTCTTTGCCTCAGTACTGTTTTGTGAGACTCCATCATAGCTTTGTGTGTGTATGTATATATATTGGAAATTTTTTCTTTTATGGGGTGTCATCTTGTTTCTTGTATTATGAGAGGCTTAATAGCAAAGCCAGATTTACTCTGTCTGTTCATTATGTAATACTTTGTCACATAGACTTCCATCTGAGGAAGAGGCTTTCTGCCCGTAATAATTTTCATTGCCCTTCTCTGGAACTTTTCTATTTCTACTGTAACCCTTTTGGTGTCTCTTCCAAGATCCATTGGTTTGAGGGGCTACATCTCCTATCTCCTTCTGGGGATGGGTACAAATGCCCTCCCTGCATTTTCCCAAAAGACATAAGAATTGGAAAGAGACTCTGTATGCAAACTCCCAAGATTTCCACGCTCTTAAGTTATATCTATGTAGGGAAGAATAGGGTCCTTGGTGAGTAGATACTTAACCGCTAGCTTGCTATAAGCATTACTGGCTGTAGGGGTTCTGCTACTCCAGGCAAACCTGCCAGCATCCCTCCCTACCAGGCTGTAGTTACATACCCAGTAACTTCTACCAGCAGAATTCAGTAGTCTATACACTTAAATTTTTAGTTGTTTAACTTGCATTCACTAGAATTGAGTAATGGTAACTTAGACAGGACACAAGTGTCTATTCCTACTCAAACAACCTGCTGCTGCCTAGGGTTAAACTCAGCTAGGAACAAATATTTGTCTGGCCTATTAACAATTGTTTGTACACAATTAAAAGTCAAGTTTAGAGCTTCCCTAAGTGACCGCATATTCTACCTGTATGGTCTGAACCAGCCAGACCTAGCTACAGAACTGAAAAAGCAAGACTTTGTTTTTTAACCACACACTCACTTTGGTGCTTAGATGTGGTGAACAATGAATGTGTGTGCTTACCTTGCTGCTACTGTCACAAAATACCTTTGTCTGAAGGCAAACTTCTCAAAACCATTTGCGCTGTTCCTCCAGTTTCTCGATATTTTAATCTAGGAGCCTCCCCTTTCAAATCACAGTCTCCCCAGCCCAGCATCACTTACGCAACTACTCCCAATAACCCACCCGACATTTGGCTGCAACCAGTTGGTCCTGTTAAGACATGCACTGAGTGTCTGAGAGAGCCTTTCCAGCCTGCAGTGGAAGCAGCTTTTGCTGTAGTGTGTTTTGTTAGACCTCCAGTGATGTGTGGTGTTACAGCTATGCTCTCTGCAGGATTTACAAGGCTTAAAGTGGACAGGGTCTCCTAGGATTGAGATCCAGCCAACAGGAAAAAACAGGCTTGAGTGATCAGTACCTGGTGCGGAAGTGGTGAAGTCCAAAGTGGCACTGTTCAAGGGGCTGATGGTCAGCTGGTGTAAAGGCTCCCAGCGCCGATGAAGTCAGTGGAGCTATGACTACCTATGTCAGCTGAGCATTAGCCCCCAAAGGCTAATCGGTACTGGCCATTCCTCTTCCTAGTTATTTTGCTGAATACTCCCTATTTTGTCAGGACACGTTGCTATTTGCAGTGGTGCTGTAATGTACTTGTGGAACGGAGGTCTGGGAATGAGTTGTATGTATTTCAGGCTAGAAATAAATCTCATAACTGTTTTGGCATGTCTTCTAAATGTAATCCTTTGGCAAACTGCAGTATGGCAGATCTGTCAAGTATCAGAATGCTTAACTTTTATCTTCATTTAAAAACACCTGTCCACCTCCAAAGAAGCAGTGGCGGTATTAAATAAACAAGCTATTCTAGCTCTAATTTTTTTAAACCATATATTTGCATCATGGGACAATAACACATCTGACATTTCTTTGAGACCACTTCCAGCCTTGAATATTTATACTATGTTCAGCTATTTCCGATCCTGTTTAGTTTATTTAATGAGTTGTTGAAAAGATTTGCATCTCTGTCCAAACATTTGTCTCATGTCTTGCAATTATTCTGAAAGCATCTGGCAGTAAAGTCTTTGATATCCAGTTTATCTGATTTAACTCATTCAAAATTTCTGTCTGAGAAACCTGAAAATCATTAAGGTAATCTTCTCTGGTCTAAATACATTAAAATAGCAGTGATTTAATTCTCTGGATTGTGTGTGGGCGTTTTTTTTAAACTATATTCTTTCATCTTGTCTTCCATGTTATTAGGGGAATAATTGGACTTTCCCTTTCACTTATGTTTTTGTTAGAGGACTATCACTGAGCTATATTTGATTATCCAACCGTTGGATGATCGGGGCTTACTAGAGCCAAATTCATATTGAGATGTGGTGCGAGGAAAGATTGGACTTTGTGGATAAAGCACTGGACTGGCACTCAGAGCTGGGTTCAGTTTCTGCTCTTCTACAGTCTTCCTGTGTGACCTTGGGCAAGTCACTTAATTTCTCTGTTCTTCATCTGTAAATTGGGGATAATAACTCTTTGTCTTGTCTATTTTTACACTGTAAGCTCTTCACAGCATGGACTATGTATGTATGTATAGATCAAAATGGGGCCCCAAGCTCAGTGACTGGAAGATAAAGAAGCACAGGATTCCTGAGGCTGACACAGATTTTCTTCGGTGCAGTGGGACATCAATCTCTCGTGTGCTTAACATAGAGTTTTGCTATTTTATAAGTATTTGTTTTAATTGAGGCTGAATATAGATTGGCCCTCATTCATATGTGAGTACAGTAGTGAGGCACTGAACTGAAAATTCGTAACTAGATGTCTGAGCAAAGGGTTCTGGTTTACAGAATCCATCCTTCCTTCCTAGAGCCAGCACCTAAATCATGCAGTACTTGATAACTATTGGAACCTATAAGGACGGTCCTATACGAGTCCCCTACAGGATTTTTTTAAATAATCCATGTATACAACAGAACTTCAGTATTGCCAATCTTAAGAGAACCAAATCATGAATCGGAACCCTCTAAAATTGAAACAAACAAATCCATGTGTGTTTTTTTTTTTTTTTGTTTTGTTTTTTAGTCTTTTGACTTCTCTCTATTCCTCTGCCCCTGCGTGTGAGACAATTTCAGGTTGAAAAGTTAACCTTTAGTACAAACACAAATATACACCTCTCCCTAGCTGCTCAGATGGTGACTCCTGCCCTCAACCCTATGAGAGGGGAACAGACATCCATTTCTTATTACTGTCTGGGACTTCTCCATCCAGGATCCACCAGCACCACCCTTCCCCCGTTCTACTGCGCCAGGCCCCTCTCTCTGTTCTAGGACCATACCTGAAAGTAGGGCTCAGTGGCAGGACAGGTCTGTGCCCTCAGCCCCAGGATTCACACACATAGCTCTGCCCGCATGCCCAGCCCTGAAAATTGTGAGATAGAAAGAGCTACTCACACCATAATGATAACTCTTCCTGCAGGTGCCAAAATACTGTGACTTGCAATCAATTCATGAGTTAGCAACATTGTCTACCACCAGGCTGGGAGAGCTCCCATCAGATTGCCTTCACTATTCTCTGCTCCCACCATTCCCCTGCAATTCCATGATCAGCTCCCTCCATTCTCCCCATTTTCCTTTCAGAGTCTCCACTGCTCACAGCCCCGGTGTCTTGTCTAGCCCTGTGAACCCTGCAGTGGCAGCCATTTTGCCTGTGGACATGGCTTCAATCTCACTGGAAACAGTGGGAGGTCTCAACCAACTTTCTCGGGCAGCCTCGCTTCCATGTGCACACAGACTGTAGGGAAGTGTCTGCCATCTTGCTGTCCTCAGCCCCATGGGCAGTAACATAAGATACTTGCAATTTTGAATAAGAGAAGATCCATGAGTTGGCAGCTTTTGATCAGGTTTTCATGAGATAAGTTAAAAACATGCCAGAATTGCTAGAGTCCTGATAAAATTGTGGGAGTTGGCAATGCTGGAACCTGTTAAACAAATCTCTATCCTACATAACTTCACTACTACTAGATGCATAAAATCAGTAGCAGTTGTGTGGCTAATCCTATATGGCTCCTTGAAAATGTAGGAGTGAGAAGCTAAGTGCACTGGGGACTGGTAGATAAATTATTCTGAATAATTTAACTGCTACTCAGTTTCTAAAGTGGAAACAAGGGGCTGTAACATCTGAATTTGAGACTAAAGCCTTTCACTATATTCAGGGTATTTTGTTCATGGTTAGCTTTAAAAAGTAGTTTTTAGAGCATCCACTTTATCATGTAGGAACCATATCAGACATGCTAAGCAACGTAAGTAAAACCCATGTTTTAGATGATCAGTCCCACAGCAAGCCTTCAACATGCTTCTGTAATGTGCTTGTGGCACAAGCAGAGGCTTCAAAACTGCATCCAAAACATGCCACCTGCTTTGAAACCATTATGTTCTTTAACACAAAAAATGCTAGCCCAAACATGGCTTTTAGTTACCCATTTGCTCTGGAAACTTTCTTTTTAAAAAAGTCTAATTAAACTAATGCTGTGACGTAGACACTGCTACGTACGTGTCTATATACTCTGCAGCTTGCCATTGATATTTCTATGCCAGTAAAACATTAATGTGTAAATAGCATTATCTGAGCATGTTTGTTTCTGTACAGTAGATGATGAATTACTCTTGTACATACTTAACAGTATAGAAATGTATGGCTGGTCCCACACTGGACTTGACCTCTTGTTTTCATTAATCAAATGATAAAGTACAGTTTGTTTTAATTTTAACAGAAAGTGGCCTGCTTTTATTATTTAAAAACAAAAATCTGCCTAGGATGCAGAAATAAGATACTACTACTGTTATTATAAAGTCCATTAAAACAATGCTTACGTCCTTCTTCCCAAGCAAAGGACTCAGCACGGTGATGAAAAGGAGGTAATTTGTCATTGAGGTAGAAAATGGGGCGTAACTATTTCTGTATCACAGTGAGTCCTGTTCAGTATGTTAGGAGTATGAGTTACTAGATCTGTTCTAGCTGTCATGTACTGAACTAAAAGAACAGGAGGACTTGTGGCATCTTAGAGACTAACAAATTTATTTGAGCATAAGCTTTCGTGGGCTACAGCCTGCTTCATCAGATGCATAGAATGGAACATATAGTAAGAAGACACACACACACACACACACACACACACACGAAAAGGTGGAAGTTGCCCTACCAACTCTAAGAGGCTAATTAATTAACATGAGCTATTGTCAGCAGGAGGGGGAAAAAACTTTTGTAGTGATAATCAAGATGGCCCATGTACTGAACCATTTCTGGTACATATGTGGAAAATTAGTTTTCCTGCCCTTGGAAGCCTGGGAAGTTCCAAAAGATTTGTGGTCTCTGTGCTAGTGGTGGCGATAAATTCAACCTGGTCATTCTGAGATAGAGAATGTTATGCCCAAGCAAACTCTCATCAACTCTTAGGTACCATTGTTACAGATGTTAGAGCAAACTTAGCAGCTGTTACAAGCCCCGTTTAAACACTGTGAAAAAGAGAAAAGCATATAGGCTCCAGTTCTGTACTAATAAAAACTGGGAAGGAAAATCAGTAAAGTAAACCTCTAATTCCACAATGCTTAGCCAAGAGGTAATATGGGCCTGAGGGGTAGGGGCAGTCCAGTAGATTTGACATTATATAGCATCTTGCTTCCCTTCATCAACCAGACAAGCAGTTAAATTCTTATACTGTACATATTTTTAACTGATGTGCAGAAAATCTATTGGTGTAATCCATTGGTAGTGTTCTCACCTCTGGAGATTGTAGATTCAAATCCCCACATGATAAAATGAGCTCATTAATGATTCTGAGGCCACTTCCTACAGTATATATCACTTCCTCAATGAGAAGTGTCCTCTTTAGAATGGGATATTAAACCAAGGTCCTGCCTATTGCTGAAAGTTAGAGATCCCATAACAACTTTTCCAAAAGAGCAGAATGTTCTCCAGTTTCCTGGGTAGCATTCTTTCAGCAAAACATGTCCCATATTCAGGCTGCTTCTGAGCCAATAATAGTTACCATATTTGACTATATAATCACTGGACTACTGGTGTTTTATCTCCTTGGCCCACAGTGAGATCTTGAGCATGAAGGGAAATAGATAAGAAACCATATTAGATGAAGTTGTGGTCCCCAGCTTCTTTCCTGAAAATAACCACAACCCTTCAGAGAAGTTAAAGTAAATGAAAATTACCATAGGCTCTTGCCATGCTGGTGGAACATTCGCTTTTGTGACTTACTAGGGTTTCAAACACCTGAAACTAAAAGCAAGAGGGCTATGTGTGACACGTATTTCCCTTTAGTCAGTTCACCACCACAGCTCCCAGTTGAGAGAGAGAGAGAGAGAGCTGGTGAAGCAATATCCATTGCAATAGACCATTCTGGAACTTTTATGCAGCAATTATAATAATGACAAACCTTTATCTAGAGAGAAGACATTTCCATTTACTTTTCACTTATATTGCCATCTTGAACTCATGTAATTCACAGCCTTCTAAGTGAAGCCACATGTGGGTTATGCATGATCATGGCTAACAAATTAAAACACAAGGTACAGTGCATTATAACTATTCCATACCAAAGAGGGGCCTTGTGTTTGCGGAATATATTCTATACTTGCCATTAGTATAATTATGTACCTACTGATTGCTTATTTCCCACTGATAGGTACAGTTGAAAGAAAAGTCACATATGGCAAAACGCTTGTGTTTTTTACTTAGATGAAATGTGTACAAATTTACAATGGCTCCAAAAGGAATTTATTGGAATATTTGGTGGTATCCAATAGAAACAGTATTTGTTAATAGAATTAACATTTAGCAATAAAACCATTTGATTAAAGTGTGTGGTGCTCCCTAGCTGTCTCTCTTTGCATACAGAAAAAGACCAAACTGTTCAAAGAACACATGGGAGTAGTCTATACTGGAGCATGAAAACGTTCAGCATAATTTCCTGTGACTAAGAAGTACAAAAAGCAGACTTATGGTTGGTTAACTCCCATCTTTTCTCTTTGTTGTCTTTCCCACCCCTTCTGCTTGTCTCCACGTTCTGTTTGGCCTCATCTTGTAGCTCCAAAGGGAGGGGATTGTCTCTTCACTATGTTCTGTAAAGTACCTCACATTTGAGATGTGTGTAAATAATAAGGCAGCTAGACTGTTCGACAGGAGGCAGTGCAGCTGTTTGTCTCTCTGAAAAGAGATTATAAGCATATAAGTAAAAGGACATTTAAATAAGAGGCCATTTATTACTGTCATAAAGTACTTTTAATGTTAACCGACTGTTATAGGTTTGCTTTTATTCCTCTCCACTTAGTTTCCTAGAAGCTGTCAGCAATTTCCACTCTTCTGTATGTGTGAAGGACACAGTTGTATATGAAATGGGTCTTCCATTCAATACATAAACAACCTGAGAAAGCAGTAGTTCCATGGAAAAACTAATTTTGGTATCATGCATAAATATCGCATGTTAATATGTAAAGCATGGAATTTACACTGAGTAATGTAAAGTTGTGTGAAAATATTAGACAATGAAAGGACTATGTGAACAAAGGAAGTTGAATAAAAAGAAACATCTTGTAACTGACTTGACTAATGCTAATAAACTCTGTGGAGCTTAGTGGCTGATATGAGTGTGAGGAGAGAATTAGCACTCTTGAAAAGAACCATTTTGTTTATCGTCAGTGTCCCAGCCTTAGAAACACCAAATCTTATGATATTTTTCTCCACCTCCATGCTTTATGTATAAGAGAAACTAGTTAAAATAAGATAAACCTAATGGTGCTGCTCTTGCTCCCATTTAAGTCAATGGTGTTGGCTTCGGGATGTGATGTGACAGTATTTATAAAATAATGGTGTTGCATTTTAATTTCTGCTACTCTCATGTTGTGTATGTTTTCAGGGTTGACTTCTGCACTGGAGCCTTGTTTGTGTTTCACTTAAGTTTGAAATATTAGAAGCTATGGCAAAAGAATGCCTAAAGAACTGCTGCAAAGGGTGTTTCTACATGGAGAAGGAAAAGAATGACTGTGAGTTCCACACCATAATAATAAACATGCCTGTTAATAGTTTTGAAATTGAAGCTTCATTAATACTTCCTGGGGATAAAATGCTAAATCATCCACTTCTTTTGGATTAACTTGAATTATTTTACAGCATCCAAACTATAGCCTCGATTTGAACATTAGCATATGCTGATTAACATTATTAATCAGGGACGGAAAAAAGACAGTTGTACGAAGTCTGCAGCATGTTGTATTTGGCCCTGGAATACTAGCAAAAACCAAAACCATTGTTACACCAAGGGTCATGTAAAGGTCTTACCTCTCAAATAACAGGCTAGAATGCAGTGCTTTACTTTCTGCAAGCTTGTAATCACAGCTTTCAATTGGTATAGTGTATTAATCACTTTTCCTGCTGGATCATGATACACTGTGTGGTGAAGTCTTGTAAGAGCTGAAGTGAAAGCAAGGTGCTTATTACAATAAAGTCTGGGTGGCAACACATTTTGGGCCAGTACAAATGCTTCCAGAATCAGTAAACTTTCCAGTGCTGCTCCTATATGCAATGACCGTAAGGAAACCCTGTGAATCCTTGATCCTGTTAAACACAAAAATCTCTTCAGACTGAATGCACTTTATTTTTTTTAACAGTTTCCATGGAGAAGGAATCTGAAGCTGCAGCCAAAAACAGGCAAAGCATTGTGGAGAAACCTCCATTGTCTTCTGTGTCAGTGAAGCGTCAAGTTGGCTGTTCCGAGGATTATCTCCTTGCGAAACTGCCATCGGATGGCAGGGAGGTCCCATTTGTGCTCCCTCAGCTTAAACTAGCTTACATACAACCCAAGAACCTTGGCAGTTCGTCACACGTTGGGGGAATTCAAGGTAAATTTAAAAATCATAATGGTGAAATAGCGCCAAAAAAACCCAGCAGAAAAATGGCAGCATTTCATTAGATACTTTAATTAGGTCTTTGCCCAAGCGATGTAAATCGGACCAGTCTCTAGATCGGGGTGGGCAAACTTTTTGGCCCGAGGGCCACATCGGGGTTGTGAAACTGTATGGAGGGCCGGGTAGGGAAGGCTGTGCCTCCCTGAATAGCCTGGCCCCTATCTGCCCCCTTCCTGCCCCCCCTCTGAGCCCCCAACATATCCAACCCCACCTGCTCCTTGTCCCCTGATCGCCCCCTCCTGGGATCCCTCACCCCTAACTGCCCCCGGGACTGCACCCCCTATCCAACCCCCTCTGCTCCCAGTCCCCTGATTGCCCCGACCCCTATCCACTCCCACACCTATCCAACCGCCCTGCTCCTTGTCCCCTGACTGTCCCCCGGGACCCCCTGCTCCTTATCTACCCCCCACTCCCCGCCGCCAGAGCCAGCCACGCCACCCAGGAGGAGCAGCAGGCCAGAGTGCTGACGTCATGGCAAGCTGAGGCTGTGGGGAAGGGGGGACAGCTGGGGAGGGGCCAGGGGCTAGCCTCCAGGACCGGGAGCTCAGGGGCCGGGCAGGACACTCCCGTGGGCTGGATGTTGCCCATGGGCCATAGTTTGTCCACCTCTGCTCCAGATGCTGGTTTGGATTCCAATGCTTCCCAACCTCCCTGCCTAACCAAAATTTGAAGGTTGGTCCAGGAATTCTGGTTTTAGACACTCTGTTTCTAATGTTTAAACTAATTTTATCCTGGCACTATAGCAAAATGAGGATTTGGTGTTTTATTTTGGCTTTTTTCATATTCTTAGTAAAAATCCATGCATCTAGAAATTAGGTAATAGTTAATATATAGGTCCCAGAAACTGCTGTTCAGCCATTGTTACATCTTGGGGAAACCAAAGATGCTGAATGCCCCTTCTGTAAATATTCATGGCAGATTCTGAGATTAAGAATTTCTCCAGAAGCCCAGTCTCCTGTCTTTTTCCTCAGTCACTGCTCTCTTGCCCTCCACAAGAGCTGCTTTGAGGAAGACTTTCACAGTATGGAACCCACTCATTCTGCAAGATGAGAAATGTTCAAAGTTGACATCAATCAACAAAGCCCCCAAGTCTCAAGTTTCACTCAGAGTAGAGAAGGACACCTGGAGGAAAACGAGTTACCTGCAAAAAAGCAGTGTGAAAAGGCAGTTCTGTAAGGTCTTGGAGACCAGAAAAGGCTGAAGACATCCACACCAGCCAAACTTCCCATGTAAGGAATGGGGTGCTGAGACTCTCACCGGCAGCAGTAGTGACTCAGTGGCTTTCTCTCCAAGCAATGATCAGTGTGTGCCAGCATTTACAAGTTACCACACAGCTCTCCAAAGCAAGCACATTTATTTTAATGACAAAAGCGCACAGAGAAAACCATAAAATGTCCTATATACCTACTAAACGTGCCAGGAATCACCCATCTTCCATGTGGAGAGTTCAGTAGGTGAATGGCCTTCCAACCTTTCATCAGAATTGGAAGAAAGCTCACATCCATTTGCTGGATCAGAAAGTCTGTTAAAATTCAGCTTTTTATACCAAAAGCACAATTCTTATCTCCTAGTTGCTGGAGAACCCAGTTTGAGTGAATATATGTAAACCACATGTCGGGGAGTACCTCTCTGGTACTGTTCAGTCTTGGCAACTTACCTTAATCACGCCCTCGCCCCGGGAACTTGGAGGAGCTGTGCTAACCCTCCCCCATGAAGTAGAACAGTGGTGCGCAAACTGTGGGGCATGAAGGAACATCCGGGGGGGCCAGTGGCGGCACCAAGCAGCTCGTGCCAGACCCATGTGGCAGGGCCTGAACCATCCCCCACCAGAGACAGGGAGGGAGTGCCATCTCCACCCTGACTGACTGCAGGGGGCCACCTAGCCTGTGGATCCGTGGGCTGCACCGATTTCTGCTCCTGTCAGCCTCCGTGCCCAGCGCTGGCTCCACCCCCAGAGACCGTCACATGCACCTTCCCCCCCCCCCCGCCCCCACTCTGGAAACCCGAGGGAGAAGGGGCAGATATTGGTCCTGCCCTAGGAGTGCAGCCTGGCTGCTGAGGAAGCCTTGGCTGTGCGGTAATGGAGGCGTGCCATGGACAGATTCTGTTAACGATAAGGGAAAGTTTGCTCACCATTGGAGTAGAACACAATCCTACATAAACCATTCATAAATTTAATACAGTGGTCCCCAAAGATACTGCATGGGGTTGTCCTAAATTCCTTATTTTGTAAGCATAGTGCTTTTGCAAAAGTATAGACATTTAGACTTTTTACTATACATCATGCTACTATCATGTGACTTCCTGCTTGCCACCCGCTTGCTGTTCTGCCCGGTTTTAAAAAGTGGTTTATTAAGCGGTACTTTTGTTCATTGGAGTCTTGGATCATTGTTTTCTGGAGAGCTCATGATAAGAAAAGTGTCTCTTCACAAATATGCCTCATGAGTAAGCATTTAATTTAAGCTTAAGTATAATTCTTACAGCAAATAAGAAGCTGTGTCTTTCTGAAACGATTATGTTAATTTTTAGCAGTAAAACTGTATATTTATATTTGGAAAGGACAAATAGCTTTTAAGAGTTGTGAAAGCTATTTGTGTTAAAGGCAAACTACTTTTTTTGGAAGATTTATTGAATTTAGAGAAATGTGCTACAATTCCTTCTTCACTATAATGTAATACTAACTAAAGCACTAGCATGTTAAAGAGAACCATTAGAGTACCATTTGATTTAGTTGAGGATTAACCCTGCTTTGAGCAGGGGGTTGGACTAGATGACCTCCTGAGGACCCTTCCAACCTTGATATTCTCTGATTCTACCTGATTTTCAGACTCTTGGTAAACAGCCATAACAGTCCAAACTCTGCTTTTAATGCAACACCATTTTCTATTATGCTTTGGCAAATTTTCTTTGCAAGGCTTGCAACAGTTTGTTTCTCATGGTCTTACATGAGAAGCTAAGCTAGCGAAAGGAAATATCAGTTTCTGACCGCATATGTTAATATTCATCTAAATGGCTGAATGCTCTGAACTAACTTAACTTTCTTGTGTTACTGCTTCCATCACACTTGAATTCCTGAATGATCATCTCTTTGTTACATATGATTCTTTTAGTTTATTCTCTGTTTTTTATTCATTCTGACACCACCACCTAGAGGAATGGATGGGGGGCTTTGATAAATAAAATGAAATGATGTCAATCTTTTTTTACTGTTCTGTTTACCAAGACCTTAATATGTTGCCTGAACTCATTAGAAGGAGAGGAAAGAAAAGTAGGTCTAATGGACTCAGCTTGCAGCTGGGAGACAGGCATTCTATGGTCTATTCCTGATTCAGCCAACAAGCGAGTGATCTTGGGCAAGTCCGTTTTACTTCTCTGTACTGATAGGTATCCTATGGAAATTAAGCAAAGAGTATACAAAGCCACAGGCTATATTCTCTCTCCTTCCTAGACCCTCCTGAAGGTTCTGGGGCTACTATAGCAAAGTGGGACACCCCACTGGGTTAGAACCAACGTGGAAGCACAGGTTCTCTGCACACATGACCCAGTTTCCTTTGAATGTTTGACTTGCTCTCAGTCTTTGGAACTATCTATGTATAAATCAGGTTAGGTTTATATTAAGGAACTCCAAGGGGTGTGTGTGCATGACTTCTCAATGTACAGTTTCAAATTTGTGCCAGTAATTCCTAAGAGTGCTGAAATCTGACATAACCTGTTAGTTTTTCCTAAGCAGGTAGCAAAGTATCCTTTGCCTGAAAGACATGTTGCTTGCTTCATGAACCATGGCAATATGTTCATTAACTGCTAAGACTCTTACATGTGGTTTATGTTGTGTTTCACAGGATCTGCCAGAGCTTTTGTTGGTGACAGGAAAGCAGAAATTTCCAATATATACCAGCAAGGACCCCATGGTGATGTGGTGTATAATCCATTCTATAGGCAGCAGCATATTTCACCGGATATGACTAGGCGCTTCCCAGAAAAATCAGATGTGAGATTATACGGATCGGGTAAGAACTCATCCTGTTCTCTCTCCTTTCTGACCAGAAGGTTTAAATGCAGGAGAGCGCGCACATTGGGAATATGGAAGGTATGTCTGAATACAGCAATTCTCAAACCGTGATCTGTTGGTCCCAGAACTAGCTGGTCATCCAGTACTGGTTCCTCCTTCTTGTTCCCAACTACTCTGCTTCTTGCCTCTTCATGGCCTAAAACACCTCATATACAATCTTTGGTACACACTAAGAAAATATTTGACACTTGATTTTTAATATTAATAAACCTGAGAGCAAGTACTATTGTTCACGAGACACTTAAGTGAAAGAGTTGAGACTATTTATTATTGGAGCAACTTCTGTTGGTGAAAGAGACAAGCTTTTGAGCTTACACAGAGCTGAAGAAGAGCTCTATGTAAGCCTGAAAACTTATCTTTTTTCACTAACAGAAGTTGTCCCAATAAAAAGATGCCAACAGTGATGAGTACTGTCTTTAACCATTTCCAGCTAACCAGGAGACTCTCTGCTCTTCTTCTCAAATGAGGACCTTGCTATTGTGATATCACACTTTGTCGCCTCCCAATTAAACTATTTCAACACAATCTACCTGAAGTTATATGTAGATGTAACAGGAGAACTGCAGTATTAATGACTTTATATACATTTTTCCCTTGCAAGGTTTCTGCCACCTCTTTCAAAATCTAGCTGGCACTCTCCTAAGCCTGCTGTGCTGCAGCACCTAGAAGTGCCACTGTGTTGCATGCTTGTGAACTTAAAACTAGAGCTTATTTAAAAAGTGTAGAAGGGAAAAATTATTTTTGAAATTTTTCACTTCATAGGGTTCAAAATAAACAGTTTTAAAAAATGGGTTAATCAAAATTTTGTTTTTTATAAAATGAAATTTCACGAAATTTTAAATTGTGGTTACCAATTGTTTGTGAACATTTTTGGTTTTGGAAAAAGCCACTCTTTTGTCAGTCTATTCATCTGAAAGATGTCAACCATCTGTCCAAGAAATATACTGTAAATATGCCATCTTCAAAACGTCCAACTGATTTGTAATCCTTTTCTTTAGCTAGAAGAGTAAACAGCTGGATAACAGTTTCCCAATAGTTTCCCTCTCGGTTTTGCATATGGATTATATTTCAGTAAATTATATTTTCACTTTTTATTGAATCAAGTTATGGGCTTGCCTCAGCTCATTTGCTTCCATTACATCAAAACTGTGTTTCAAGGGCTTGCTTGTTTCTGTAACACAGTATTTCTGTGTAAAATTTTATAAACAGACCAGAAGTCCTGTCTCTCTCTTTGAAACAAAGAAAGATAATTTGGAAGTGATCCCAGACTGACAGATCTTCACTAAAATGTATCCGAATACTGTTATTGCTTTCCCCTCCCTCCTTCAAGCCAAGTCAGAACTATTTTTTTCCTTTTTGCTTCTCTTTCTCCCTCTCAGGAAGAGCATTACTCTGTCATGACAGCTCATACTAAGCAAAACTGATTATTTCCATTCGGAGGTAGTGAGGAGGCAACTGAAATCGACAACATCCAGATTTTCATTGCTTCCTCCTTTTGAACTGTGAATAATGGAAATCTCTTGAAATATTGGAAAATACAGACCAAGCAGTAAGGAAACCAGTGCAGCGTGACAAGTGGCCTTCTAGTAGGTTTAAAATCGGAGATTAGTCAACCTGGTGGAGTTAGAGGTATTTGCAGGCCTCTTGAACACTGATATTGGGATGGAGTTGAAAAGCTTCTGAAAAACAGTGACAGTAACTCACGCATGTTAAGGTGTATTTTCTGTTATCAATGTTGGGGTATTTGGCTGGTGCACAGCCTCTCTGCATGGCTTCTGGACAAAAAAGGATGCCAACAGTGATGAGTACTGTCTTCAACCATCTCCAGCTAGCCAGGAGACTCTGCTCTTCCTCTCAAATGAGGACCTTGCTATTGTGATATAATACACTTCTTTTTTGTCACCTCCCAGTTAAACTATTGCAACTTGATCTACCTGAAGTTAAATGTAGATGCAACATGAAAACTGCACTATGAAGCAGTCTGCCCATTTAGCGAGAAAGGTTGATGATAAATTACGTCACTGGTTCTCTGTGCCAGTATGGCCTCCAGACTGACTTTATAGTCCTAGTTCTAATCTACAAAACGCACTAGGAACTGGACAGTTGAGACCAGTTTCCCATCTGTGACCCAGCAACACAATTATGATCTACAGGGACACTGCAGCAAGCACAGCCAAGGATAAGATAAGACTCCTGGGTGCAGAAGACAAAGCATTCTTGGTGATGAGACCCTTGTTGTGGAAAACCTTAACTAATGAGGTCAGCCTGAACCCCAACCGTGACCAGATCTAAAGATAAGACCCATCTCTTTGCTAAGGCATTCCATAAGCAATGCTACTTCCTGCCATTAAGGAGAAGAGAGAAGTGCATGAAGAAATAAGGAGGCAGAAGGGGAAGTCAGTTTGGTATTTGGCACATAGGTATTTCTAAGGCATCTATCATTTCCCTTTTTCTGGTTATATATGTAGTTCTGTATATTGCTGTGTGATCTTTTAAAATTTGCAGGATGTGTGCAATGCAGCAGAGTCAACTTTGCTGCTGAAACCTTAACTCTTGCACTTCCTTATTGCTTACAGTGTGAACTATGACACTTGTGCATGTAGCCTGACTGGATTTGCAGAGCACCTAATGGCTTCTTGAATTTAATAGTAAAATAAAAGCTGAAAAAACTTCTGGAAATTCTCATTTCCTTATGTCTCTTTCTTAGTGATTTATTCTTAAGTTATAAATAGAGCTGGGCATCGTTTTTTCAAATGAAAAGCTTTCTCATCCAGCAATGGGCTCTTTTTTCCTCCCCAAAACAAAATTCATAAATCACTGACTCTTTCAGTCAAAACTCCATTTTCAGTACCCCTTTTTGGTAAAAATGCTGATCTTTAAAAATGAAAGGGAGCTGGGTCTTAACTTTTCAAAATGGAAACATCATTGCAATTTTTCATGATTCCTCCCACCCCCTAGGCACTTTTAATGAACTATCTCTTAAGGGTTATATTAACTTGTTCAGCAAAAGCCACAGACACGTTTTTTTTTCCCGCTCCAGGCATGAGCTGTCACTAACCTAGACTTTGTTTTGTAGCAAAGTGTATTTTATGCTGTAATTAATATCACTATGAAAGTTATTTTTCATGCCCTTTGCAGTTACAATGTGTAACCCTGTAGTTAATATATTAAAAATTGCAGTGATTTGGGATTGGCTCTGGAGTGTGCGCGCTCTACTATGCAGAACATCCACATGCACCTAAATTGTTACGAGTGTTTTCAAACCCGTAATTGTTTGGCTCAAGACTGGGTGAAAGAAGCAAGTTTAGGGATGGACAAACATCTGATTAACTTGGCTTTGAATCTGGCATTTACTAAGAACTACTTTCTCCTCTTTTCTTTTCCTGCCAATAAAAATGTTAATGTTATTCCTGCTGTTCAAAGTGAATATGTTTGTCCCTTTCTGTTTCAGTTTGTGATTTAAGGAGTAGCACACTTCCTGGATCACCTGGTTTAAGCCATTCCCTGTTTGATCTCACAAATCCACCCCATCGTGTCATCCAGGTGAGTTCTTTTAATAACTTAGGCTATACGCAGCACTCATTTTCTTTTGTGTACCTGTGCCTGATACCATCACAGTTCAAGAGTAAACATTTTAAGGGCCATTTTGATGTGCAGTAGAAGAGCTTGAGGAAAAAGTTCAAAATAGTAAATAATTTCACTAGGTTTTTTCCTAATCCCTCCCTTCTCTCCCCACAGTATAGTTGGGGAAACTTGAGTCAGTTGGTTATCAGACGAGAAGCTGGATATGAGTCAACGGCGTGCCCTTGTTGCCAAGAAGGCAAACAGCATTTTGGGCTGTATAAGTAGGAGCATTGCCAGCAGATCGAGGGATATGATCATTCCCCTCTATTCGGCATTGGTGAGGCCTCATCTGGAGTACTGTGTCCAGTTTTGGGCCCCATGCTACAAGAAGAATGTGGAAAAATTGGAAAGAGTCCAGCGGAGGGCAACAAAAATGATTAGGGGGCTGGAGCACATGATTTGAGGAGAAGCTGAGGGAACTGGAATTATTTCTTCTGCAGAAGAGAAGAATGAGGGGGGATTTGAGAGCGGCTTTCAACTACCTTAAATGGGGTTCCAAAGAGATAAATCTAGGCTGTTCTCAGTGGTGGCAGATGACAGAACAAGAAGCAATGGTCTCAAGTTGCAGTAGGGGAGATTTAGGTTGGATATTACGAAAAACTTTTTCGCTAGGAGGGTGGTGAAGCACTGGAATGCGTTACATAGGGAGGTGGTGGATTCTCCTTCCTTAGAGGTTTTTAAGGTCAGGCTGGGATGATTTAGTTGGGGATTGGTCCTGCTTTGAGCAGGGGGTTGGACTAGATTACCTCCTGAGGTCCCTTCCAACCCTGATATTCTATGATTCTAGGTATAAGCAGCTGTGGTTCCCTGTCTTGCACAAGTATAAAACTGGACAGTGGGGTGATGTAAGGAGTTAGTTTTCCATTGGTGCAGCAGGAAATAAAGATCTTACTAATTCCCATTTATGCGAATGGGGAAAAAACCTTCATGCATCAGTAGGGGAAAAAAATCAATGCCAACTGTGAATGCATTTTATGTTTAAATCCCACCTCCAAGGAATTCCGCACTACCAGCTTCAAGGGGTTAGTAACGAATGAGAGAACTTCAATTTACATCCTCCCAGTTATCAGTGTGTCCCATCTTTTATGATCAGAACTTGCTGGGCTCTTTGTCACACTCACCACTAAAGAGGCATTTTCTTTGCAGAGATATGATTCAGTCTCCAGTGTACCCAGTAGTACCTCCTCGAAGAAGGATTCGCAAGGCAGTAACAGGAGCCTGGGTAATAATTGTTTGTTTTGTAACCAGCAATGGAATAGTTTCCTTTACACAGTGATATCTAAAATATTACTGTATTACTGCAGACAGTGATTTTTATGGAGTGGTATCGAGGAGCAAAACAATTGGTGGGTAGTTTGTAACTTGAAGTGTAAGATGCCTACTTTACTCAGTCCTCCATCTGCAACTTTCCTATTGAAAGAGATTGAACATGGGATTTTTAAGAGCACCTTAGTGATCCAAGGTATGGAGATGCTGTAATTGCACTGTGTGTGATTAAAGCTAGCTAAATTGGCAAAGCTGTGGCAGCACAAGCTTCAGCATGGGCTAGCCCTGTGAGTAATCACCCAGAGGTCCAGGCGTGCTTGTACAGCCCCTGCTGAAGCATGTGTTGCCACAGCTTCACTGCTCCAGGATCTGAGCTAGCTAGATTAAAGCTAACTCGGGTATGTCAGCTCAAGCTGTAGTCGCACCCTGTGATCTACAGTATAGATCTACCGATAGGAGCACAAGTTTTAGTGCTCTGGAAAATCCCACCCTGAGTTATCTCGCCGGTTAATTAGGATATTAGTCAACTCTGTTGAGGGTAGGGGGAAAGGGAAGTATCATGGTAATAGCTCTGGTCCTTTCTCCTCCTCTTCTAATGGAGAAACTCGCAATCCAATACCACTATTATTGTTGAAACTGATAGTGGAATACTCTATACAGTTCTGGTGTAAACATTTTTAAAAAGGATGGTGAAAACCTGGAGAGGGTGCAGAAAAGAGCCACAGAAATGATTTGAGGATTGGAGAAAATGCCTTTGTAGTAAGATACTTAGAGCCCAATTTGTTTAGTTTATGTAAAAGATTGAGAGGTGACTTAATTACAGTGTATAAGTAAGGCTGCAATTTTGTCACAGAGGTTGCGGAAGTCACAGAATCCGTTACTTCCAGAGACCTCCATGACTGCAGTCTTGGGGTGGTAGGGCTGGAGCTGTCAGCTGGGGTGACTCCCCTGCAGCTCCCTGGCCACCACAGGCAGTGGGGAGCCTCAGTAGCGATGGGTGCAGGAACCTTCTCCCTCCCCATTTTTTCGCAGATATTTTTAGTAAAAGTCACCAACAGGTCATGGGCTCCCATGAATTTGTCTTTATTACCCGTGACCTGTCCATGACTTTTTCACTAAAAATATGTGAGACAAAATCTTAGCCTTTATGTATAAAGTACATTCATGGGGAGAAAATACCAGCTAGTAAATGTCTCTTTAGTCGAGCAGAAAAAGGCATAACAAGAACAAATGGCTGAAAGCAGAAGCCAGACCAATTCAAATTAGAAATAAGGCACAGAATTAACAGTGAAGATGATTAACCACTGGAACAGACTACCAAGATAAGTGGTGGAGTCTCTGTCTCTTGATGGCTTCAAATCAATACTAGTTGCATTTCTGGAGGATATGTTTTAATCAAATATACATTATTAGGCTGAATACAGGGCAAATGGGTGACATTTAATGCCCTGTAATATACAAGGGGTCAAATTGAAGATCTGTTGGTCCCTCCTGGCCTTAAAATCTGTGCTGAGATATTTCAAACTCAGTTTGAGAGTTTTAAAATATGCGGGTCACAAAACTGAACAGCATCCCTGCTTTTCAGAATGGGCTGGAAGATACTGCAAGGCTTTTAAAAAGATTGGTTGGCTTTTTCCCCAGATACCATTACTTTATCAGGTGACGAACGAGACTTTGGAAGAATGAATGTGAAACTGTGTTATATTCCTTCTGCAGAACAGATCTGGATCACAATCTTGCATGTAAGAGAATATTGCTGGGCTTGTATAACTGACTCAAATGGAGACTTTATTGTACTTAGTAATCTGTGGCATCCGTTCTCCCAGCTAGATTGGACTCTTTTGCTTCTGTAAAACTATCTCAGAACTGAAATATCAAAATATACCCTCAGTTTGGCCTAAATGTGATACACCTTTCCTTGCTTCTTTCAAGATGTCATCTCCTCCTGGATTCTTACTGTTTTAATCACTAATGAATTTCTTTCTGCCATGGTAAAGGCCGTGAGTTTGTCACGGAGGTCATGGAAGTCAGATTCCATGACTTTCCCAGACATCCGTGACTTCTGCAGTGGCTGGTGTGACTCCATTTCCCAGCCAATGGGAGCTGCTGAGCCAGCGCTTGGGGTGGGAGCAGGGCACAGAGCTAGGAGCTGAGGGAGGGACACGTTGCCGCTTCTGAGGAGCTGCAAGGAGCCGGGTAGAGAGCCTGTCTACCCCACCCCAGCACCAGCAGGGGGTCCCGGGCTATGGGCTGCCCCCATCCCGAGCACCCATGGCATCCCTGCCCCCACCCCCCAAGATTTAGTCAGAGGTATATAACAAGTCATGGACAGATCATGGGCCATGAATTTTTGTTTACTGCCCATGACCTGTCCCATGACTTTTACTAAAAATCCCTGTATCTAAAACGTAGCCTTAGCCATGGTTTGTCATTCTGGATAGTATGACTGCTTGTGGAGTAAGGTACTGTGCAAGAGTGGCAGAATCAGGCCCTATGTGATTGCTTTGCTCTTGAAATAAGATGCAGTGAAGCAATGTTTAATTCTGCCAATACTTCAGTGGCAAAACTACAACACCGGTATATTATGGGATGTAACTTCTTGTGGCTTTTCTATTTGCATGTGCAGCAAGTGTTTATACAATTCCATGAACTGTGAATGATGTTATGGTAGTGGAATTTTGAATAGCCAGGGACCCTGCAACTTTGCATGGAACAATACACACTGCCTTAAGGGCATTTTCCTGACTGATTACTATTGTAATGTCATATCATTAATTCACTAAAGTTTCCTGGATAGCTATTCTACCTTGCTGCAGAAATTGATTATCAAATACTTCAAAAATTAAACTCTAAAGCAACATGGACATCACACTTGCTCTGATTTACCTTAAAAATATATCCTGAAGCTTTTTCCTTACGCCATACAGTAAACAAGAATGTGTGCTTCTGTGTTAGCCTAAAGCAAGGGGCTTTTGCTGTCTAAAGTGACTTTGTTTTCAATGCTGTAGTGCAAAGATCTGAGCTGGCCTTCTAGTTGTGGAGAAAATCCTTATATTTCTGTCAAAGGAATTCTGATGCTGCCTAAGCCAGTGCAGTTCAAATCTTCAGCCAAAGAAGGTTCCAATGTAAGTGGTGGCAGAAAAACATCAATATTTTTTTTTTCCCAGCAAATGTAAATTATTTTGATCCTGTTTCTACTTCATTCATTTTCTTTGCACCATGTTTTCCATAAGAATTGTTTAGTGTCAGGACATTATCATTTATAGGCTTCTAAGAGGTTAAAAAGGGGAAAATCTTGTTTCTCTCACCATTCCTCTTCTTCATCCACCCGCATTTTGCAGGTGTAGAAAATGCTCAAAAACAGCAGAATTGTTGTGGTCCTGTTCCTGCTCCGAACGTGGAGATGGAGTTCGAGTGACAGGGGACTAAACCATAGAACACTAATCTGAAGTGCCTTTCTCTGCAGCAGTTCAGAAGAGAGGTCAGGAGAAGTGTAGGCACGTGGCCAATGGGTGTAGTTGTTACATATATCCGCTAGCTAAGACACTACCTTGGAGTGTGTACATGGCTCTCATGATTCTCCTCATGTTGGCTCTGGCTTGGGGAGCAAAGTGGAGGTTTCAGTTCACCCCTATCTCTGCACAGGTCCCTATGCAAACCTGTTAACTCTGCCTCTGTACAAAGAACAAGAATTTGGCCCGAAGTGTGACAATTAACAGTACACTTTGGAAAATATGAACTAGTATTGGGGGGGGGAAGCGAAGGGGCAAGACATGATTATCTTTGTAGGCAGTGTTGTCATAGTTGTATCAGTCCTAGGATATTAGAGAGAGAGAGAGAAGGTGGGTGAGGTAATAGCTTTTATTTACTCCTGGGAGAATTCTGTGCCACTGCACACAAGCAGAATTCATGTTATCTGCAGATTTCTTTGTTTCCACGCAGAAAAATGACCCCGACGGGAAAGGAAAGGGCAGCCACAACAGTAGTCATGCACCCTTCCCCGGCAGTGCAGGCACATCGGTTCAGGCACCCAGAGCAGCCAGTAGAGATGTAAACCACAACCGGGGGAGGCAGAGGCAGGCAGAGCAGGCAGGGGTGTGTGTGTGTGAGAGAGAGAGAGACAGACATTCTGTCCCTCTCACTTGCTATTGCAGCACACTCTGAGGGGAGGGGTAGGCGTGGGGGATGTAGGCATGGGGCAGGCTCTATCCCCTCAGGCAGAGCAGAATGTAGCAGCCTGTCTTGGTGAATTCCCCCCAGAGTATAAAACAGATGTAAAAGTTTTAAGGCTCCTTTACATTGCCACAGTAGTGTAAAGGAGCCTTATTGTAAAGGATAGTGTGGCCTTATAAATGCTTATGGTGCTTTAGTGACTAGAATTGGTCTAAATTTTTGTACTGAAAAAATTTCCTATCAAAATGTGCTCCATGAACTGTTTGCTGCTGACCTTTCTGGAGATGGTCAGTAGCCCATATAAATTGTTTCATTTCCTAGCCCTCACTTGCTCTTCAGTTGCCTGTGAAGTAACACTGAGCATGTGGCTGCATATATTTGTTGACTAATGCTTAGAAGTAAAGGGGCAAACCTAGCTACATTACTAGTAGGCAAAGGGGGGTTGGAGATTTCCTCCCATTCTCCATCCATTGTATTGTAGTTTAAATAAATTACCAAAATGATTGAAACTGGCGTGATTATTTTGCATTAGTTTGAGAAATGAAATGTGCAGAATTTTAAAATATTGTGAGCAGAATTTTTAATTGTTTGGCACAGAATTCTCCCAGGAGTATTTTATTGGACCAAATTCTGTTGGTGAGAGAGACAAGCTCAAAGGAAACCTGCACGCCACTTTCAAAAGACAAGCCATGGAACTTAAATTCATAACTCTGCTAGACACTAAAAATCATGAACTGAACAGAGAGACTGGATTTAGGGCTTATTACAACAACTTATAATCCGCTAGCAACTCCCCCTACGCCAGGTTCTTTCCCACCCCCTTCCTTTTTCCCTTATGATTGGAGGTGTCATCATTTGGTGCCTTGAATTGGGGACTGTATCATTTGGTGCCCTAAATGGGCTACTTCACCTGGAATGGTCCCTTGAAATATGTGTTAACTACTTATGTTAAACAATCTGGTCCACCTTATATGTAGCTGTGACACTCTGAGAACTTTCCCCAGACCTGAAGAAGAGCTCTGTGTAAGCTCAAAAGGTTGCCTCTCTCACCATGATTATCTTTGGTGACATTTGATTATTAAAATTGGGCATGAAGGGAGAAAGTGGCATAGTTTGAAATGTTACCCAACACATCTAGATCATCCCAACCCTTCTGGAGAAATGTGCAATTTAACCCTTTTTCTGAGTTCCCTTCTCCCTGCTTCTTTGTACAAATATGAATTGGGGACTGTATCATTTGGTGCCTTAAATTTTACTCTGCATTTCTCAAGTCCTACTGGCTGATTAATGACCGAGCGTCCACTTCAACCTGTCAGGAGGGTTCCTTTTCTCTTTTAGGGTTACATGAATTTAGGCCTGTCTTTCTCTCACCTTGCTTGTGCAAAGGGGTTAGAAATCCTAAAGTTAGGGGCCTACTTTGTGGAAGCCAATCCCCAAACTCCTACTGACTTCTGTGAGAGCATAATGATATGTTGTGGTACCATCTAGAGGCCAACTGAGAATGGGACCCCACTGTGCTGGGCACTGGATAGGCAGAGTAGTAGGTAGTCCCTGTCCTGAAGGATTCATAGTCTAAAAGAGAGGTCAGACACCTGGAAGGAGTCAGAGGTGTAACATACAAGCAGAGGAATAGTTTGTAAACATCCATGTTGGTGCCACAATGTCTTTGTTTGCTTTTGTTGTTGAATTCCTTTTGGGGGCTTGGTAAGGAGGGGATTAGCTATATAGAAAGTCATCGGAGATGGTAAAGACAGGTGGGGCAGAGAGGGGAGTGTGGAGGGCAGGTTGAGTGAGGCTGAAGTGAAAAGAATGAGAGAGATGGGGTGGGAGGGATTAGCGCAAACAGCCAATCAGCACCAGGCAGAGAATGTCCTCACTGAGAACTTTGTAAGGCTCTGTCTTCACTGCCAAAAAAGGTGTGTTTTTTATGATGAGATAACCAAGGAGTTTTAATTGTCTCCTAGAATTTTACAGTGAGACTTGGTGCATGTAATTTTTACTGCAGTGTATCACACGATTGGTCTCTCATGTGCAGTTGACCTTGCCTAGTTACACTGCAGTAAAAAATCCAGAGCGTTGTCTCCATTAGGATTTTACACGAGATAGGTAGTCCATGTTAGTTATCTAGCTATAAAAGAACATCTCTTTAGGTAATAGACACAGCCTAAGAATATCTCCAATTACACCTTTTGTAGGACTCAGAATTTTTTTTTCCTGGGTTTCATGCTGTATAGGGCTCTTTATTGTTTTGATTGTACTGTTCTATTACATATGTGTCCTTTCTTCTAGAACATTGAATTCATGGAAACCTTTGTGTTTACTATCAAATTGCAAATTCTGCAGACTGTAAGACTAGTGTTTAAAATCCAAACTCAGACTCCCCGGAAGAAAACAATTGGAGAGTGTGCCCTGCCACTACGAGAGCTCAATTCACAGGAATCAGATCATTGGCTGGATATAATGCCTGCTTCCAAAGTTTCAGTAAGTGACTGACTGATCACCAGTTACACACCATATACCATGGTAGCTAGTGTTATCACATACACTAGAAAGAGAGCTGAAAATTAATGGGAAGAAAAGTAAAATCACAAGTATAAGGCTAATTCTAGAAATATGAGTGTTATAATTAATATCTTCCTTCACTTTGTATTTCATTCCAAAAGACTTTACAACTGTACACTTTTTATAACTAAGCTCCTGAAACTCAGCTGCTTCTGAGGTGAAGGGCTGCAACCAGGTGTTACACAGAACAACACACACTGTGGCAACTGGGGAAATTTTTGACCAATGACAAATTCTCATCCCTCAGATCTTTATTGTTCACACAAAGTAGACAGGGCCTGAATTCTTATGGATTAAAAGTACTAAGTAGCATTACTTGCTCTTTATTGATATTTTTACCATGTAAATGTGTTTGCTCCAGAGCATGCAGCTTGAATAGAATAATTCAGGCAGTTAACTTAGCAATAAACAGCAGGTGGTTGTTAAGTGTTACAGGAAAGAATAATAAAACCTGGGTTAATTTATAGGACCAACTAAATCAGAAACTACAGTAAAGCGATCTTTTGAGAAATGCAATAAAGGGTTTGTTTACTTGTTATTCCCAAGCCCAGTGCAGTGTCACACCCACAGTATGGGAGTACTTGTGGCACCTTCGAGACTAACACATTTATTTATTATAAGCTTTTGTGGGCTAGAGCCCATTTCATTGGATGCATAGAATGGAATGTATAGTAAGAATATATGTGAACGAACACACACACACACACACACACACACACGCGCGCCATGAAAAGGTGGAGTAAGAGGCTAATTAAGATGAGCTATTATCAGCAGGAGAAAAAAACTTTTGTAGTGATGGTCAAGATGGCCCAGTTAGACAGTTGACAAGAAGGTGTGAGGATACTTAACATGGGGAAATAGATTCAATGTGTAATGACCCAGCTATTCCCAGTCTCTATTCAAACCTTTTCATGGTGTGTGTGTGGGTGTGTGTGTGTGTGTATAAAATATATGTATTCTTACTATATGTTCCATTCTACGTATCTGATGAGGTGGGCTGTAGCCCACGAAAGCTTATGCTCAAATAAATTTGTTAGTCTCTAAGGTGCCACAAGTACGCCTGTTCTTTTTGCAGATACAGACTAACATGGCTGCTACTCTGAAACCCACAGTATGGCAGTTCTTACAGAACTCTGTGTCATAACAGCAGGATCATCTTAATTTTCATTGTGGGATTTTCCCCCCTAAATATGTTTGACGTGAAAATGTGCCCAGATGCTAATGTTTTCTATAAATCAAATTTGAATTAATGAATTTGGAAGCAAACTGCATCTGAATAAATCTGTAATGTTCCAATGTAAATGGTACTTGCCCTGTGTAGATATCATTATTGAATAACCATAAATGCTCCTCATTCTTCACATGAATCGATAATCCTCTGTGTGTGAGTGACATCAGAGAGCATTAAAAAATTAGTGGTAGAAGTCAGATGAACTCTTAAACACAAGCAGCCCCACAAAGAGCCAACTCCTGAGGTTTGTATTTCAGGAGCAATTCTGTGGCAGCTTCCAAACTGTGTTCATGAAGTTCCAGCCTAATAATTCAAAATAGGGAGAGAGATACTGCAAACAATGTATAATCATAAGCATTATTTTTATAGAGCTTCCTAAGATACTCCAACAAGTCTTAAAGTTTGTCCTGAGCATTTCATTTGTGTAGTGTTCGTTAAACTCCGAGATCTTATTACATTTACACTGTTTGTTCATGGAAGAAATAAATTCTACATAGTAAAACCCCAAAGCCTCTGGTCATCCATAAACACATTGGGTAAGTGTCAGGGTATTTATGGAATAAAGTGATATTTTTCTGTCTATACCTCAGTATACAGAAATGCATGAGGAAAGGGTCACCAAAGAACGTTTTGGGTGCTTGTGGAATAAATCTGGTTTCTATTTCAATATCCACATAAAACACATGCATTTACTTATGAGTTTATATGCAACTTAATCCAGATATTAAAGCAACATTCTTCTTTTTATAGGTATGCAATGCAGAACTTCAAATAGGAACCTGTTTTCAAGCAATAAACAACAGGATTCAGTTACAGATTCTTGAAGCCCAAAGCCTCCCAAGCTCATCCACACCGCTCTCTTTAAGTAAGTACATCAGCTGTCTCATACCTCCTGTCTAGAAGCATTTGTAACAGGTAGAGTACTGCTTGAATGACTTGGCAATTCATAGCATTCCACACAAACCTCGAGCTAATACTACATAGCACAGTAGATTTCCATTGCCAAGATTCGTTTCCATAGATGTCAAACTAGATTAAATTTGTTGTTTGGTTTGATGCTGTGTTTGTGTGTTTGGGGTTTTTCTTTTGTCCTAATATTATTTCGGACATGCAAGAGCATTAGCCTGCCCTTGCCATTTGGATGCTGTGTTAATCAGTTCAATGTTGTTGAATATATTAGGCATGTGTGATTTTAATGAAAGCTATTGTATGGTTCTTGCGATGGTTAAGTAAATATGAACACATTTGGCCCAGCTTTTAGGTAATTATTAGACTATAAACTACACACTTGGATCTTGTCAGGTTTTAGTGGACTAACCCCTTTGTGTGTCTCACATTTTTCCTTTATCCTAGATTTCATTGTGAAGGTTTCAATGTTTAGTACAGAAGGATTGATTTATAAGAAAAAGACTCGTCTATTGAAACCCACCAATGGACGAGTGAAGTGGGGAGAAACGATGACTTTTCCAGTTAGCCCGAATGAACAAGGAATTAATTTTCTCATCAAACTCTACAGCAGGACCTCAGTGAGAAGAAAACACTTCCTGGGACAGGTTGGTTTTTATTCTCTGCCCCCCACTCCCCCACCCCCGGTAACTAGCACGAAATCTAGAGGTTTAAAAATTTACTTGTCAGGATCACTGCTTAGCTAAATTATGTATTGAACAAAATGGTCGACATTCAGAGATTAAACAGCCAGTAGCAGCTTTGGGCCCTGTCCTACATTTCCTGAGCATTTCCTGAGTGGTGCTGTGCTCCTACAGTGCCCATGCAGTTGTAGTTGAGGGTGCTCATTGCCCCTCAGAAGACACTTTGTACCTCACAGGATTGGGCTCATTGATTTTTCTTCCCCCAGAGTCCCACCATGTGAAATACCTCTTTCTCTCTCACTCACATACATGCAGATAAACTCCTCCTTGCCGAATACCTAACCGACTAAGGCTTTGTCTACACTACCTCTTTTGTTGGTGTGGGGGCCCTCGTAACCCACAAAAGTTTCACTGACAAAGGGGCTGGTGTGGTCAGCGCTATGTCGGCTGGAGACGCTCTCCTACCAACGTAGCTACCGTCGCTCGTTTAGGGTGGTTTAATTATGTTCATGGGAGAGCTCTCTCCCACTGGCATAGAGCATCTACATGGGAGACCTTACAGCAGCGTAGCTGTGCCACTGTAAGGTTGGTAGAGTAGACAATAGCTTAGACTTTCTAAAGTAAAGCAAATCCGGCATTCACAGGAGCACTGCGGCTCTGAATAGCCTCTAGAAAAAGAGGGTGTATCAGCTTGCAGTGCTTACGCAAGTATGCAGAGAAGGAAATGTCAAGAGCTTAAATGACTGCCTTCCCTCTCGTCCCCTACTATTAAACATTTAAATGTTACCTTTGCTTCCCTTTCAAGTCCCTGAAAGGGAAGCAGGAAACTCAGGAATCTATTGCAATGGATGTTGAAACTAGCTCAGTTCTGAGTACACAAGACCTAATCACAGTTCTGTTGTTATCTTGAACCTCGTAATGATATTTGTTTTTCTGTTAAATAAAATGCTTGAGGGGAATGCAATATTTTCTTTATGGTAAAGTTGGTGGTTTCCATTGCACCTTCCTGAAGGTACCGTGTGGCCACAATTATTTTAGTAACTAAGAGTTTTTAGTTTGGCTTTTTAAAATCTCCCCTCCCAACTTCCTGTCTCTTCTGTCCTCCTTTCTTTCTCTCGTGGATCACAGGTCAGTCTTGATAACCCACTATCAGTGCTGTCTGATCTGTTCCAGAGCCCTCAATGCTAGGTAGTGGTAGTTGTCTCTCTGAGAGCCATTAAATAACACATGCACCTAAATTTTAGAACCCCAAAATGTCTGGGTTTTTTTGAGAGCCTCGCCACCTTTATAATGTTCACATCCCACTGAGGTCCTATGCTCTTAATCACAGTAAACATGTAACTTACCATTGTATCAGTATACCTTCGGCTTATGACATTTTAAACGTGCACAGTTACTGGAGAGCTGTAAGTGCTATGGAAGTCATATTCTAGCATGAGTGATTGTAAGGTGAGCTTCCCCATGCTGGACAGAGCAGCATTCCACATGTGTACTGGATCTCATTGTGATCCTGTTAGTAAAACTATATTACAAAAGGAAAAAAATAGGCATGTGCTTTCTAGCTATTTTAATTTGGGTTAAATAATAACATGTGCATGATGCTGCAGTTATCAAGCTTCGTCACTTCATCTTGATTTGTGCTTTTAATAATAAATCTTGTTTTTGAGGGGAGGGGGGGAAGTGCACTACCTCTGCTCTTTAGAGCTGATTTGGAAAGGCTTGTTTAGGCTGAAACAGGCAGACTCAAAACATGGCCATAGGAAAAATGTACTGCGAGCACTTGGCTGCAGAGCTGGAAAAAGAAGAATATAGCCACGTCCAGAAATTTCATTCTTTAAGAGACTGTGATATTTAATTGGATGACATTCTTAGAAGACAACTTAAAGCTTAGACTGTGCTGTTTGTAGGTATGTCTTTGATCATAAGCATGATCATTTTAATGCATAAAGGAGTTTATTTAGTGATCTTATGTATACAAGGGATCCAATCCTTCAGTCCTCTGGCTGGCAAAATTCCCACTGACTACCCTGAGAGCCAACATTGGGCATGCATAGTGTATTTTGACCAAAAAAATCACATTTTAATCATTGGGATTTGTATTAGAAAGATAGTCCTCTGAAGCACAGAGAAAAGAAGGAAAAGCCTTCATAAATATTGATAGAGTTCTGTTTATCCCAATAACTTTTGTTAATGGAGGGGGGGGGGTATGTGGGAGAGAGATGATTAGACAGAAACTTCCTCCTTTGCTCTGCACTTCATTTTGTATCTGCTGTCTATTACTTGAACACTGCTGACAAACTGATTTTTCTCTCGTGATTATACATGGTATGGGCACATTCCTTCATGTGTTGTTTTGGCCACTTCACCTGGAATGGTCTTTTAGACTGTGTGTTAACCACTTATGCTAAACAATCTGTTCCACCTTGCCTTTAGTTGAGACTCGTTGAGTTTCTTTCCAAGATCTGAAGAAGAGCTCTGTGTAGCTTGAAAGCTTGTCTCTTAGTCTTTCACCACCAGAAGTTGGTCCCATAAAAGAGATTACCTCACCCACCTAGTCATTTGGGCAAGAAATCCATTAAGTTCAATGGAGTGCACAGTTAGGCCATATCTGTTTTTATAATTGTGAATGTAAATGTATTGTGCAAGTTCTGTAGAGCCATTCCCAGTCCTAATGGGTTCTGAGACTCCCCCTGAGTGTTGACTTGCAGCAGCCATGGAACTCGGAGATGGCAAATGATGCTCAACTGGCTGTATGATGCAAAGTGGAGATATGTATGTTGTTGCCTATGATGAGTCCACCAAACTCCTAGTCACTGTCCGAGGCAGAAATTGAACTCAGTATTTTAACACCCTGTGCTCCCAGGGCCAGACCATACTAACTATGACAGATTTTTATTATACTCTGCTTCTGACGAGTTATTGTGCATGCATTAAATGAAAGCTAGCATATTATCAGCAATGCTGAGGCGGTTGGGCTGAGGCTGCCAGTAATGTGATCTGTATGACAACTCAGCTGTGGTGTGTTGTTTTTTCTTTTCTTTTCTTTTCTTTTCTTTTCTTACCACAGGTCTGGCTAAGCTCTAATAGCAGTAATAGTGAAGCTGCAGATCAGTGGAGAGATACAATCACAAACCCCGAAAAGGTTGTCATTAAATGGCATAACGTAAATCCATCCTGAAGATGTCAGATGAATTCAGTACTGATATGGACTTACTACAAGAAACTCCTGCACTCTTAAAATGAACTAATACAGATAAGAAAAGGGAAAATACTGCCTACTTGAATGGAGTCTGGGCTTGCATCACATATTGTTAACTGGAAAAAGCCAAAAGGAAAAGGGATCAGAGCTTTCACAGAGTACTGCTGGCAAAATACTGGTATGATAACAAGTGGGAATTAGTGAAACTGTATGCTGAAGTAAAACACCACCTTGAGAAGTGAACAGTTGTTGCTGTAGTTTTTCCAAGAAGGATTCTATAATATAGTGTTCATGTACATTTAAAGCATATTTTAAAAGGGAGTGTGTGGAATTGAGCTCATGCCCTCGTGCATTTTAAACTTCTTTATAGAAGGCTGGAAAGGGGGTTTGGGTGTAGTTTTGGTTTTGCTTTGGGCTTTTCCCAAAAGGATTCCTCTGAACTTTTTAGTAACAATAGAAACCCAGTTCTCATCTTCCCTGGAAGTGTCGATAGATGACTGGAGAACTGGCAGGATTATATTTTTGATATCAAGCAAGTGAAACTTTTTGTCAGTAACTCCTGATTAAACAGTAGAAAAGATGCAACATCACAACACTTCCATTAAGGCTTGAGAAGGTTCCCATCCTCCTGAGACTTTCACAAAATCAGGGAAATGAAGACCTGATATTACTGATATTTTAAAAACAACACAAAAGCAGCAGAATTTAAAAAATGAACAAACCCCTTTTAGGCCACATTTTTTTACTTTTTTAAGTAAAAGAGGCAACAAACATTTTTTTTTTTCCTTGCAGTCTGTAACAATGTTGGTATCCAGTCTCTGAAAGCAGAAACTTGATTCTGATTTTTCCCCATTGTTCTCTGTTATGGGTCTACATGTGAGACCTTTAGTTGGGCAGGCTCACGTTGACATTAGTGGGGCCCCTTCATTAAGATCAAGGGGTCACATGAGTGTTGACTCCCTTTGAACAGAATGAAATGAACATCTCTACAAATGAGCAAACTTCATGGGGTAGAGCCTCAGCTGCGTCCTTGGAGCACTTAGCACAGCTAAGGAGTGGGGAACACACGGGGATCCTGGGGTCACCCCACGCAGCAGTCAGAGCTCAAAGACTACTCTACCCTGTGCCAGCTGGCAGCAGCCACAAAGGGCCATTAAAACAACCAGGGATAGCGGTGGGGCATGGACCCTCTTTCCTCCCAGCTGCCACTGCTATTCTGACACAGGGAGTGGAATAGTGCTGTAAGAGTTACTATGGCTACTCTGTGCCACCCAAAGATCTCCCTATGCAGGTGAGGTACTGCAGGGGCTGGATCTGTTTCCTTTAGGGCTGCTTTGTGCTGGTGAAATGGTGAAAAGTGGCCAGAGCAAGGCCTGGGATTGGGGCCAGTATTTGTGGATAAATTTCTCCATTTGTATTTTTTATAACATAAACCACTTCCTATCTAATCAATGATGTTGTAGTGTTTACTTACATTTTTTGAAAGCCAGACTAACCTGTACTGTGGAACAGGCAAATATTTACTGATCTAGAAGTGCTTATAAAATGTTCATTAGAACACAGCACACCGTAGGACTCAAGTTTTATTTAAGCGGTAGGCCGAAAGTGAGTAAATTTTAATACAGCTCTAAGAATCTGAAGAGTAACAATTTTGAGGTACATCTTCGGTACAAATGGCACCAATGATTTTTTTTTTTTTTGTGGTGCCACCGTGGCCACACAATAGTTAAATCTAGCTTCTTTTCATTCCATATCTTCACATAGCTGTTTATTAAGAAGAAGAAGAAGAATTTTCACTCTGGGCTTTAATTTGATAAATAAGCTGCATGTATAATATACAGACATCTAAAACCCACAAACCTTTTTGCGCACCTGCAACTATTGGATTGTTAAAAAATAAATCTGTAAATAAGTATTTACACGATCACTCATCCCTTACCAATTCCTTATTCGCTACCTATACAGAGTGCACAGACACTGTCTGCGTACTCTAAAAAGATAGACAAAATGAGTTTACCTTATTGGTTAACTTCAAATCCACTCACACACGATGGGTTTGCATATTTGGATTTGAAGGAGAATGTTTTTGGAATATGCTCTTCTTAGAGGAGAGAGAGGCTGTGAGAAGGAACAGCTGAGGGCCAGAAAAAATAATTTAATGGAAGAACACACACCTTGTAGATACAGTCCTGTAATATTTGTTTACAGTTTGATGCAGGGAAGGATTTTCATGAATGTCTTTCCAGTTTTTTGACCAGCTATATTGTTGGCTGAAACTTTTCAAATTTCAGCAAATTTTCAATGACATCTGAGCAAAAAACAAATGTGGGGAGAATGCGAAGATCTGTGTGTGTGTGTGTTTCCACTTTTTTCACCAGCTCCAGAAAACAACTAAAACCAGGTTTTAATATTTTAGCCCTGGATCCTCAGTTAGAGGCAAAGGTTGAATCCTGCTCCCACTGATGTCAGTGGCAAAATTCTCATGGGGCCAAACTCATCCTAGGTTATAGTACTGATTTATGTCTGATCAATTTGACCTGCTGACTTCAGTGAGAACAGAATCTAGCCTTCGCTGCTCTTTCTGTAATCTCTCTATTTTAATATGTCCGATGTATCTCCTTTCACGATAACAAAAGTATTGTAAGCTGAGTATCTGTTGCTTCGCTCAGGCCTGGTCAGCACTACTACTGGGGGAGGGAAGGAGAAGGGCAAGGAATGTTCCAACATTTTGGAAGCCACAATTTAAACACTCCTCTTTAGAGAAGACTTTATAATAAAATTACTTCAGACACTGAGCCTTGTTTAAAACATAACTGGTCATGTTCCCTTCTTGCTATGTTGACATTTTAGTATATACCTTTATGTTAACATTTATTCTATATACATAAGTAATAAACAGTGTGTTTACATCTGATTTTTGTTGTTGTTGTTGTTGGTTTCTCTAATGCTTACTTAGCCCTCCATACTCCAGTACAATTCCTACATTTTTCTCTACAAAACTCCTTTCAGCTTGGTAATTTGTGAGGGGTTGTTTTTAATTAAAAAAGGTGTATTTATATTACAACTGCAGTTGTGTGTGGTCTCTGCATTTTTGAGCAGCTGCTCAGCTATCAAAGCAGTAGCGTAAGTGTCTATGTAGAATGTACTGATCCCCTTGGCCCTCACAAAATGACCCAGAGCTTTCAAGAGCTGTACTTAAGGCTCTTCGTACTATTGTGTAACAGTCGCATAACATTCTTAGCAGCTAGGAAGATGAACAGAGCAGTGAACTTCACTGTTGACCTTAAGGAACATTACTTCTGTGAAGTCACTTAACCATCATGGAGTAGGGGTTTTACAGCATCATCTATGTGGAACTGATTTGGTGAGACTCAGAAACTAACTAAAATGCATGGAAACACCATCTCTCTACCCCTTCCCAACACAATTTCTTGACTACGTCCTCAACTGCTTCCAGACCCTTAGCATAGATGAGCTTCTTAACTACAGAATGAAGATCTAAGACTACCTTTTAAAAAAAGGGGAGGGGGGGGCGCAAAAGGTTTCTGTGGGTCTGATTTTTTTTTAAATATATATTTAAGAGCAGTTGAGCACCCACAGCCCTAACTGAACTCTATGGCAGTTATAGGCACTCAGAAGCCCTGACACTGACAATCAGTCCTCTATGAATGAACCTGTTTCTAGATGAAGCTTCCCTGTGCTGTCAACTGCTTTATACATTTCCTTTCAGTGGTGCTTTGTTCTGTTCTTCGTACATGGAAAGTAGGAAAATTTAGCAATGTTACACATGCCTTTTTCGGCTTTCTTGATCTGTTGTAGAACTGTCCAGTCTAAGCTTCAAGCACAAAAGGATAGGGTGTAAAAGCAATTATTGGACTCCCTTTTGTAGCACAATATAATACTACTTTATAGGGTAAAGAGGACTCTCTGCAAGTCTCTTGAACCAATAATGTTCAGAAGGAGGTGGGTGGGGGTAGAAGTGTGTGTGTGAGAGAGAAATTAGATGACAAGGTTTTCTACCATCTAGAAAGAAAATACCATTAACTACATACAGCAATTAATATTTTCCAGCTTCAGTATTTTTTTCCACCGACAAACTGGAGGGGCATCACATGAGTCCTATGTTAAAGGACTACTCGTTGGGCTCTGAAAAGAAAGATCTCTCATTTAAAATTAGATCTGGATCTCTCTTCATTGCCAAGGTAGCCTAGAATATATAAGCAATGCAGAATATATAAGCAATGCAACATGATGAGATTTGAAAGAAATTGAGAGCTATAGGATTCCTCTGCAGCAGGAAAATGGGGGAGAAGGAGGAGAAAGGGGTGAAATATATTTTCTTCCTCCCTCTCTCTCTCTCTCTCTCTCTCCCTTGCTTGCTTTTTTTGTGTAAAATAGATTAGTTGAATTGGGAGTGTAACCTCAAGAATCT
Organism: Eretmochelys imbricata; assembly: GCF_965152235.1. Classification (NCBI taxonomy): domain Eukaryota; kingdom Metazoa; phylum Chordata; order Testudines; family Cheloniidae; genus Eretmochelys; species Eretmochelys imbricata. The sequence continues at coordinate 102,738,354 of NC_135577.1, read as the reverse complement.
TCTCATCTCTTCCCCCCCGCAACCCCCCACCACTTGAGTGATGATCCAGATGCAACCAGGTAAGAAAGCTGCTCACCCAACACAAGCCAGAGACTGCAGGATGACCCACCTGACAACACTGCTGAGGGTCTCAAAGAACAGCTACCAGGTAAGGGAGTTACCTACAGGAGCTTCCATGAGGTGCTGGGAAGGGGAAAGAATACAGTGGGTTGGAAGGTACTGGGACAGAGGATTGGGGTAGGGAAGAACTGATGCATTTGAAAGTATGGAGTAGATTTTTATTGTTGGGAATGGGAGAAGTGTGTGGTGCTGACTGGATAGGGAAGAAGTATTTTACCCAGGGGACATAACACCCTGAAGTGGAAATGTTTTTTGAGTGCTTCCTGTTAAAACAAAAAAGGCAACAAACTGTGGTATTGTAAAATGCCAATAACTCAGTTCTCAGCCAGGGGGGATTCATTCAAGGTCCTTGGAGCAGATGCAGTAGCAGCTAACCCATGATAAACCATGAATCAACTGGGAGGTGGCTGATCAAGGACTCCATCAGCAATGTAGACTAGATGGGAAGTCTGCTTAGGGAGGCAGCATGGGGATCAGAGATCAGAGACTGAGGGTGTGGAGTCAGGACCACAAGGAAATATCTGTGTAGAAAGGCTTGACGTACACTAGCGGAGTTGAGCAAAATTTTGGTGCCTCTGGGCCTGACCTAGATCCTGAATTTCCTCCCAATGAAATCAGCAATAAAACTACTATTGATTTCAGCCTAAGCAGGAGTTTGTCCTTTGTCTTCATCCACACATAGGCCTCAAAAGCATTTACAAGTTATTGCAATGTTAATAAGAGATCAGCTGACACCCCAGGTAACTTCTCATATATGTATACGTTGAGCTCCTGAAAGCTTTGGCTCTTTGCAGCAATTTGTAATGAAAGAGGTGCTGAGGCTCAAGCAATTTAATTTACTTTCAAAACTGATGCAGCAAGCCCTGAGGTACCAGGGTTACGAACTGCCAAGCCCCCAGTCTCGGCCCTGGAAAGCTGCAGCACAAATTAAGCACTGCTTTGCAGGAGAATGCTCTAAATCATATGCAAAAGAAATTAATCCCTAATGTGCGGGGGTTTTTTTGTTTTGTTTTTTAATAGATCCTCTTCCTCAGCTTGTCTTGTATACTGTAAAGAAGTTAAGGTGAATCAGTTACTGAGAGCAGTGTGACTACCTGTTGTGTGAGAGCTGGGGGTGCTGGAACAATTTTTATAATAGGGGTACGGAGAGCCATTGAACCAAACTGAAAACCCTGTATATAATGGAAACCACTTCAAGACTGGGAGTGCGGCAGCACCCCTCACACCGCTAGTTCCAGCACCTACGGTAAGAAATTCTGCTTCTTTTCTTCAAGAGCTGGTAGCTGCCATGCTATCAAGACTTGTGTGAGACAATGACCCCACTGAAGTTGATAGCAAATCACCCACAGACTTCAATGAGGGCCAGGATTTCACCCATAAAGCTGCAATAGTGGAAAAATAGCCATCACCTTAGGAGCAATCTTCTGACACCAGTTAGTGAAGTCGCATGTACACTTGATGTCTACTTCTGACCATCCAAAAAAGATGGAGGAGAAGGGAAAATGTAGCAAAGAGCTTTGCTTAAAGGGGCAACCTAAAGAAATCACTCTTACATATGAACATTTTTTAAAACTACTTTGGTTACAAGTAACGCCCAAGCTGGCTATCACTGAAAAGGCTAGAGAAAATATTTCTCTTTTATTTCAGTTAATTTACTTTATACACCACCTATTGCCAAATGCACAATCACTTTCACCATTTCTCCTGAATAGTCCATTTCTCCTATATGTTAGTTTGATTCTCTCACAGCAACAAGGGGTAGAGAAAAACTTTTCAAAATGTAGTTGTAAAACCACAAACAATGGGAAGAGAATTTCAGGGCATCTTCGAGGACACACCAGGGTTTGGCCTGGGGACCTCCACAGCTTAGCTTATCAACAATGTCCCTCTCTGTAGCCAAGCAAGAACACCTGCTCTCAGGTGTCAGCTGTTGCCTTTCTTGGGTGGAGACCTGTGTCTCTCCCTCCTGAATGGAGTATCTCCAGACTGATCAGTTCCCTGCCTTCACTGTGCTAAAGAGGGTCTGCCTCAGTTGACCTGTTTCACTTTTTTCCTCAGAGATGGTACACAGTGTGATTGCTACAGTTATAAGGTACCAAACATCATTTCCTATGCAAGCCTTTTTTATTAAGGTAAAAGCACTACAGAGGAAACATACTGAAAACAGTAAAAACTTCCATGCATACTAATAAGCTTACCAGAGATAACCCTCTCCAACATGGGCTCTGGGAGGAGCAGTTCTTCAACACCCCACCCAAGGGTTTTCCTGTGATTTCAAGGTAATCACACCTTTTGCTTAGAAGAAAAACTCAGTCTTATGAGGACCTCCAAAGGTCAAAGTCCTTCCAAACCTTCCCTAAGGATTGGAACCCTCCGTGGACCAGAGGTCCTGTTCATCTGCCGTATCAGAAAGAAGGCCCTGAGTCAGCTTAAACTCAGGCTACTTATTCAGAAGTCCTTTCTTTGTCTGTTGGTCCTTGGAGAATCCAGTTTGAGTCTTTAAACTATCCTTATGTAACAGATATTCAGCAGACAAAAGGTCTCCCCCTTCAAAGGCTGTCCAAGTGGGGGTTTACAATCCCTCCCCCACGAAACCCAGAATTTCCTAAGAATGCCACTTCACACATTATCCCAAAAGGTCAGTTGTCTGCTATGTTGTTCAACATAGTCTTGTTTTGAAGTTCACAATACCCCAAATATTGCCTTAATCCTGTCTTCCTCCAAAAGTAGTTCCATATATCCCACAATAGTAAGTGAACATTTGCATTTGTAATGGAACCAGCTCCCAAAATACTTAAATTTCATTCCACATGGTTTAACTTACTTCACTAAGGTTTGTCCAGGAAATTGCCCTTACTCATAGAGATAAGGAGCCAGGGATTGGTAGCTGTCACTCTAACAGACCCATATCTTCTGTGGGTTGGGTAGATAGGGACATGTTTACACACCCAGGGACATGTTTACACACACATACTACTTCTGGACAAAGGAAGTTCATCCAAAGGGTCTGAGGCCCACAGTAGCTTGGTTCCCAGACATGAGCTTATTCCCTATGAGGATCAGCATAGAGGGAGATCTGTATCATGCATTGACCAGTGGGTTACAAGTGCATGGCCTTGTCTTAATTCAGAGGTTGCACCAGTACAACTTAAATCAGTTTGAAAACGGACCTAATTGAACAGGCACAGACACCTGCCTGGGCACACTTTTCAGTTTAACACTGGCTATACACCAGGTTTAAACAGACTCTTAAGAATGTACATACATAAAGTTGCACCTGTTTAACTAAATCAGTTTAAAATAAACTTTTAGTTGATCTAGATGTAGAGTTGCTTCTAGACCAGGCCCATAAAAATGCATTTAACTCTCTAGATTTCAATTTGATGGTGTTCCTTTGAGAAAACAATGCAAGATTTTTATTTTAAAGATGGATGAATGTTGTACTGAGCTTATAAGTCATAATATATTTTAAAAAACCCTCAACTCCTTAGGTAATTGATTGTGTTTATATTTAGGGAAATAATAGCTTGTAATTTTCTGTCCTGGAAAATCCATTTGATAACACCAGCTCCTTTCTTTGCTGGCAAGACATGTATATGTAACGAGGTAATTTCTAAACATTAAAATAAATACACATGCTGCTTAACTTGACATTTGTCTGACACACATAGCTTTAGCTCTGAGTTATGAGTTTGTTTTGCAGCCAGAAAGCCTGTCTAGTATGATTTATGCTGAGAGTCACCTTTCTTGTTTTTCCAGCTTCTGTGTAAAATTACATCACAATGTAAATACAACCCTGTACGTGATCTGATGCTTGGTGCATGGGAAAAAACCATTGCTAAGAGCAGCACCATGTTCTACAAACATTGCTTTTGATGGCTTACATTCTTTTATCTAGCTTACAGTGAGATCCCAGTCTATATCCCATCAAAATCCTTGACACAACTTCCATCGCATTCAATGAAAGCGGGATTGGTCTCGAAGGCTATTTTAGGTATCACAGCATCACTATAATATAATGTATCTCCTAAAATAACATGTCTCCCATAATTTTTTACATAGAGAAGTCTGTAGAAGGGCTTCTGTCTTCAACCATATTTCTATAGATGTACATCAGATATACAATTTTACAGACAATGGGCATGTTAAATCTATCAATCTCCATTTCAGTGCAGACTTAGATCCCTACAGTCCATGGACAAGTACCTTGTCTATTTTTTTGTTTAAAACACACAAGTCATAGTGCTTCCATCTTTTTTTCACTGGGAGAATATTACATGTCCTAATAGATCTCACTGTCACCAGTGTCTTCCTAAGAGGGTGATTCTAAAGCCTATTGAATTCAATGGGGATCTTTCCACTGACTTCATTGGCCTTTGGATTAGGTCCATTACTGCTAGAGCTATGTAATCACTTTCCTTGCTTTAAATTAGTTGAAGACTCTTTTCAGAGTAACAGCCGTGTTAGTCTGTATTCGCAAAAAGAAAAGGAGTACTTGTGGCACCTTAGAGACTAACCAATTTATTTGAGCATGAGCTTTCGTGAGCTACAGCAAGTGAGCTGTAGCTCACGAAAGCTCATGCTCAAATAAATTGGTTAGTCTCTAAGGTGCCACAAGTACTCCTTTTCTTTTTGTAGACTCTTGTACATGTTCCTCTTCTTCCTGCCCCCCATTCTCTGTTGATCATTTTGTAACCAAGCTATGCATATTTCTCTCTTAATCATTTCTTCATATATCACGCTCCAGTCCCTGGATCATTTCTCTTGCTCGTCTCTTAACTTCCACCATTTGGTCAATATCTTTACAGGTTTGGGGAGCTGAGGAGCAGCTGGTTTCTATGGCATGCTACTTTAGAGTCCATAATGAGTTAGTCTCAAACCCACCTGTAAGTTGCAGCTGCAGTGACTTGCAATAACAGCCTATGTATCTGCAACTCTCCCTCTCTACCAGGTATGTTTTTTCCCTGCCACTGATAATGGGAATGCATGGTAGCTTGATTTCCAAGACCCATGTTGCCATAGTAGAAGGGAGCATTAAAGGAACTGTGCTGAGGCCCAGAGCCTCCAGGCGTTCTTTGTGTTCCATGTACATCAATGTCCCCAAATCCACATGCAGCTTGGGCTAGTTACTAACTCAGAAGGTAGAACCTCTGCCAGGTGTGCTGAGGAAGGAACAATCACACTACTTATTGTACCCAGAAGGGAAAATCAGGGAGAAGTTCTAATGGTGTTTCCTGGCATCTACATAAGGAAGTCCACCTAGGAGTAGCATATTGCTCACAGATTTCTGTGCAGTGAGAACTCAAAGCATGAAATACTTGGGGACTACTTTTAAAATAAATATGCTAGGAATCCAACTTTTCCTGATTTGTAGCCAGTGTTTATCACCAGCCATGGCAAAAGAATGGACTTTGTCCTGCTAGTTTGTAGCACAAGAGGAATACTTCACATTTCCAAAATCAGACGTGGAATCAGTGACATGGAACAAGGCAAACCCAGTTGCTTTCTTGCCTTGCTTGTCTTGCAAAAAAGAGGTGCAGATTGGAGGGAAAACAGTGCAGGAACAAAAACAAGGATTTGTTTCTGAAAACAGTGCAACATACTGGTAACTACTGACAAAGTTTTTTATTGCAATGATTTAGTGTTGGTGATTTTAGCTGTTTATTTAGGAACTTTCAATAATTTTTCAGCTTTGTTAAATCCCATGTACTTCCTGATGCTTCAGTTTAGTGCTTTTCTTGGCATCTATAAAACAAAAAATGGCAGATGACATCACTCTCTACTCTTCATTGGACTGCACTGAATTAACTGAATGTGAATGTTCAGTGGTGGTTAGAAAGTAGGATACATCCTTCCAGAGGTCTTGCTGATTGTCCCACCTATTTTATAATGGCCAGTGGGCAGAAATATTGAATAATACTGTAACTCTTATTACACTTGCCCTTCTATCTCAAAGCATTTTACCAAGGAGGATAACTGTCATTATCTAGTCTTATATTATGGATGAGGAGGTGCCTAAAGCATTTGTGAACTTCAAAGCATTTCACAGTGGATTTGAACTTTTCTCATAAAAATAACCCCTCTGTGATCATCTCAAATCTTATTAGATGTGGAGAGTTAATTTATGTTGTCTTGTAAGAAATGCTAGATAAGTTTGTTAGGTAATATAATGGCCAGTGGCAGCATTCACAAGAATGGCACCATCACAATGCCCACATGCACTCTTATCTGATCGGAGAATCCTTTTAAGGACCACAGCTTGCCAATGGTAACCACTTTTCTTTGCTACCAACCTATGCCACATGTGAACTGAAGACGAAAAGTGCAGGGCAATCCAGTCCTCTCCAGTCTAGTGTGTATCTATATTAAAAGATGGCTGCATAGACAGAATTCAAGTGCAAGCTCTTCTGCTGAAGTATAGTCTTTGTTTGGCACTCTCCAATTCACAGTCCATCTTCTGCTATGCTCCCTTGCTCCCTAGCCTGTGGAAACCATCCCTTGACTAGTCAAGTATGAGTTGACTTGGAAATTCAGAACTATACCTAAGTTATACAAGCCGGAGTGTTAACTTTTTACCACAGCTTCAAGACTTGCCCTGGGATCAGGACAGAACCTCAGAAGTTCTGCCTGTCAAATCTGTGTAGCTTGAGGCAATGATGTTTTTCAGAGCGTATTGACCACATCTCATTGGGATTTGGCAAAAAAAAAAAGAGAGAAAAGAAACGCAGGCATGGGACATGTCTTTTACTACAAGACCTTTCTCAAAGTACCTGATGATGATGGAATGAAGTGAGAAACTGGAACTACTTGAAAATCAAGTTTTTAAGTGCAGCACATATAGATACTGGGAATCATGGATGGTGACGGTGCAACACGTTCTTGACATTATGATGAAATACTGCCAGTTTTCAACAGTAAGCTGATACATCGTTGTAAACAGAGGAATGCCTCAAAGCTCCTACAAAGGAAAGTACGGTATGTGAAATGGGATAGTTGCACTGTTACAGAGGAAATGCAAAATTAAGGATAAGTATATTCTCCTCCTTAATGTACAGATGAAGAAACTGAATCTAGGAGACATTAAATGACTTACCCAAGCTCTCACATTAAGTCGGGCTGCAGCTGGGAATAAAACATGGGTCTTCTGAGGCCCAGCCCTGTGTTCTAATCCACTAGATTTTGCTGCCTCCATCCACACCAGGCATTTATTGGCCCTATAGCATCTACTCTCTGGGGGGGGGGGGGACTTCTTGAGCAAACTATATCCTTTTTTTATATGATTGATTCAAAGCAGGTTATAATTAAAGGACTTATGGTATTAACTCAGTTTTCAAAGCCAAAACTCACATAACAGAGGAAATGTAACAGATTCTGTATTGTCCATGTACTAGTTTTGCTTATGATTCACAAATAGTAAACCTTCAAACACCTTTCTGAGATATAGCAGATGCTGACATTCTCATCAACCTCAAAACAGCCTGAACAGTACCCATGGCACCTTCTGATTCTCAGCTACTTTTTCCTCAGCACCCCCTTTCTCCTCCCCACGATTGCACCTCTGCATTAGTCACCTGACAGGCTGGGGTAGTTAAATATGTCCAGTTATTATTACTACTACCTCTAACCTGTCAAATAGTAAGTCACTGGGGTGATAACTTTCTTCTATCCTCTGGGAAGAGTCTGAAAACAGTTTGCAAATGGCCAGCTGTATGACCAGATCAAAGTGGTCCACAAAAGGAGCCAAAGCCAGAATACCAACCTTGCCACCTTCATCAACACACCAGCTTCTGGCAGAACATGTACGTCAGAAATTTCACTCTGAGCTAGATCATCAGTTGATATAAACTGGACTTCACTTCAATGGGGCTACGGCAATTTAGCTGAGAATCTGGACCTACAGAGATGAATGAGCTCTCAAATCCATAGAAACAGCAGTCTTCAGTTACAAAGTGATAACCATGGTTACAGCAATGGATGCAAGAGTCACCATTCCTTACCCAGCAAGGCTGCATTTGAAGCTCAGAAATGGATATTGTGGGATGAAAGTTCAGCTTCAAAGCTATAAGTAGAAATGAGGAAGGAGATGCATGGCAAAAGTTTCAAATTGACACTGATTATTATTCTCTTTTCCCTTTCCCATGAAGCTCCATGAACTTTCTGATCTGGATATTTAAAACACTAGTATTTTAAATATGGTTTTATGATCACTTAATAAACCTCATTCTTTTTTTTTAACTTGCTGAACAAGATTTCTTGATTTTTTTTGTTGGGGGGGGGGAGGACGACAGTGTATTGTAACCTTTGTCAACCGTTTAGTGGGATACTTCGATGATTTCTTCTGACAGACAGAACTCTGGTGTCAATGAGCTGCAGGCTGATCCCTTTGTTCTTTGTTATTTGAAGGATGGCCTTGGTAGGGTGACCAGATAGCAATTGTGAAAAAACGGGACGGGGGTGTGGGGCAATAGGTGCCTATAAAAGAAAAAGTCCCAAAAAACGGGACTGTCCCTATAAAAACGGGATATCTGGTCACCCTACTTGTGGGTAAGGTACTGGAACACACCTGGCTTTTATTCTTGGTTCCGTTCTATTTTTTGTGACTTTGAGAAAACCACTGAATCTTTGTGGGCTCACAGGGATGTTGTGAGGCTAAAGTCATTGAGACGTGCTCAGAAAAATGCCATGGAAAAATCTACCAATAAAATACATTTGGAATTATAGTAAATACTACACATATTGTGACATTTGTACTATTTTAAACCTGTTTTTTTTTAAAGTCCTAACCTGTTATTTAAACAGTTCAGATCATTAAAACTGCAAGCATTTTTAAATGTTTGTTAAACTCTTGCATTTCTCTGAGCTCAATCAATGCAAATAGACTAGTCTAGTTTACTTTTTTTTTGAGTGAATTACATTTTTCTTCATGAACAAAATGTTGCAGTATTTGGGCTACTGGGTGTGACATTCCCCAGGGTACAATCTGGGTTGTTGAACAGCTGTGTCTCCTCCAACTCTCCAATCTGAGGTGCCTTTTACACTGGTTGGCGGTGAGAACAACCATTCCTGCTCTGTTCTCACACAGCCTCTAGCATGCAAAATCACTCTCATCTGAATAGGAGTGCTTCTAGCCAGCCATTCCTGAATCGTATTACAGAGTGACATCAGCAAATTCCCAGTCCGAGACTTGTCCCCAGAAATTTGCATCTTGTACTGCCCAGCTCTTTCCTTCTATGCACTACCAGCTCATAGCAAGTCCGTCATTTCATTAGTAGAAAATGGTATTCACAAACCTTGTTTCTCAAATGGAGGTTCCCAAGCACTTCAATCCAAACAGATTTGCTTCGATAAAACAAGTTTAGTAACTACAGATAGATTTTAAGTGATTACAAGTAATGAGGCATAAAAGAATTGGTTACAAAGAAAAAAATGTAAAACTAATACCTAATTTATCAAGCTAAGTGAACTCAAAGCTAATATTTCTCTCACTATATGCTTACAGCAGTCTGGCTGGATCTTTCAGCCAGGACAGTCCCCCAGTTCAGTGATTCTTCTTTTGTCTTTCAAACATTTTGGATGCCGTGAGTAGAGATGAGGGGACAGAGGTGACTTGTGTTCTCTGTTCTCCCTTGTTATAGCATTTCTCTTCTTTAAGAATCCTCTCCAACTGAGGTTCAGGCGATAGCAAGTCTGGCTGCCCAGATGTAAATTTCTCGCTCACACCCTTCTTCCTGCTCAACCCAATAATAATCCATTTGATTATGTTGACACCTCGCTGAGGTGATGGCTAACCTTTTGCCTTTGAGGAACTGGTCTGTGCCTGCTTTTCTAAACTTGGAACATGTCTCAGCAATGTCATACAGTAAGATCTTATAACTTTATATGCAGTGTTGCTACTCACATTTTACCAGGATAGTAGTGTCCGGTAGATTGAGTTTTCAAAGGATACCTCACAAGGCATTCTTTGTACAAAATGTATCAGAGTCTTGTAGAAGTGGTGAATGTAAGGGTACAGTCTGTGACACAGGAGCATGTTTATTTGTTCAATAATTGTTTAATTGGAATTGTTTTTCTTTTTAAATGAAACCTCTCTATAGCAGGTAGGTTTTGTGGAAGTTTGTTCCAAAACCTGTGTGCGTGGTTCAATTTGACATTGCAGTTAAATGGACAGTGCAATAAGCCAAATAAGGTGTGATGTAAGCACGGGCAGCATGTATCATAGACTGCGGGAAGCTATGCCTCCCACAAACAGCCCAGCATGGCCCTGCCTACACTCTGTCCGGAAGGCCCCCTCCTGTCCTGCTTGCTCTTCCCCCTTGGTCCCAGCCCAGGCAGGATGGCTGCTCCTCTTAAGGGGAGTATGCTGGTTGGGCCTAAGCATAGGGCTAGAGTGGCCGGAGCCAGCCAGGACGGAACTTGGGGTGACTGGGGCCACCTGGCGCTGGGGGCCCCCCAGGGTTCTGGGGCTGTGCCACCTGATGCTTGATGGGGGGGAAGGAGGGAGACTGCTGGGGCTGCCCGCCGGCACTCAGGGGCCGGGGGAAACTCTGGGCTCTGGCGGGGGTAGAGGGTGGGTTGGGGCCGGCCAGGGGCTAGCTTCCCCAAGCCGGCGGGTCACCCGCTGCCCGTGGATGTGAGATTGGTCAGATGTGAAGTTTGCTATCGGTCTACTCCAATGTTGTAAAATATTATTGTGAGTTGGTTAAATCTTTCATGGGTTCTGTTAAACCGCATTGAAACTGATGGGTGTGAATGTGTGCTTCATTTAAGACCGCTGTAAGAGACTGTTAAGAAGCCCCACCTAAAACAAAGCATAATGAAGTCTGCCCAGGCATTTGCACTGCTGAGCAGTGGGGCTTAGCTGGGTATTGTTTGGATAGGTATATGGAACAGACAGCACAAGGAGTGACATGCAGGGACAAAGAGAGCGCACAGAGATAAAACCAAGCAGACCGCTTAGAAGCAAAGCAATGTGGTCCTTTGCTTTCTCTAAGTCCTAGTGTACACTTAAAATTTTAGCTCAAGCTAGTTATGTCACTCAGTGGTATCAAGCCCTGGAGTTTAGCCAATCTAATTTCTGGTGTAGATGCAGCTAGAAAGATGGAAGAATATCCAGGTTGAGTAACTAGATTGCAGGCCTATTTAAACCATATTAGTTTAAAAATTCAGCAATATTTCCACATTTATCTATTAATAAAGTAATTGTATTGCTGCAATCTACAGTAAGGATGTAGGAAAGCAAAGGAAAAACAGTAAAACACTAAATCTATGGAGCACCGTGTTCAAAACTCTAATTTCAGTGGAGGAAATAAACATACTTCAGAGCAAAGAAATTATCTTCATTTTTTCCCACCTGCCTTTGCCCTACCTAATTCTGTGTTGCACATCACACTCCCACTCAGCATGGAATGGTTTACATTCTTTTATGTAGTTAACAAAACAGTACTTCACAACATGAGGGGGGAAAAATCAATATTCATGCACTACAAGCTCAAAGCAAGAGTGTCTCTCAGCACTTAATCAGAACCTAAATTACTTTAACGTGTATAAAGCATTACAGCTTGATCTAATAAAGGAGGACTTCACTTTTTGTCACAGATTCTACAAAACCATTGCTTTCAGTAGCTCAACTCAAAATGTTCTGTTTGCAGCAATTTTCCCAGTCCCCTTTAGGCCTGGTCCACACTAGAATAGTAGGTTGGCATAACTACATTGCTCAGGGGTGTGAAAAATCCACATGTCTGAATGGCAAAGTTAAGTTGATTTTAATCACAGTGTAGACCGTGCTAGACTGACAGAAGAATTCTTCTGTTAACCTACCTACTGCCTCTCAGGGAGGTGGATTACCTATGCCAACAGGAGAATCCACTATTGCAAATTTTCTTTACTCTACCACTTCTCCCTTGCCCCTTTCCAGATATTGGTACTGCGTACTACCCTGGGGGCTCTATATGGGTCACTATAAATATTTAAAGGGAACCGATCCAATGTTTAAAAGACCATCCAGATGACAAAAAGCACTTTCAACAGGACAAGTAAAGCAAAATACAACCCTTAAAGTTGTGTTAATGAGGTAAAATGTTATGGGATCTTCAGATCTGCAAATAAGTCCATTCACTGAGGTGTCTATAAGGGTTTAGGTACCTAATTTTAAACTGTTTAGGACAGTCTAAGGCCATATACTAGGTCAGTATCAGAAGTTGAAGTAGAACGCAGGAGTTTCTGACTCTCTCTCCCATGTTGGATTCCCTAGGCTCTAATTAGCAGGGAAATTCTTTACTACTTTTCTGTAAAATTTACAATTTCATCAAATGCTGTTTTCAATAGATTATTCCTGCCTTCATGTTCATCTCATACATTACTTTGAAACTGAAAAAATCTACAGAAAACAGGAAAGTAATTTAGAAATACATCAGCTCTTTAAATACATATGTAAAGATTGTAAATCCTTTTGGGAAGAATTTAAACCAGAAAATCTAGAAGCCTGAGATCTTTGTGTAGGTGATGTTTATTTGTGAACAGCAGTCACAGATGGACTTATACTAGAGAGTCTCTGCTTCTATCTTTAAACTGCCTTCACCCCTCTACCTTGTTATAGTGTTAAAACAGCTAAGCAATGCAAAAATGTTGGTGTAACCTGAATGCCACAAAAACTCACTTATAAGGAATAAAACTATGAAATCCTTCCTTTGGGAATGTACATTCTGCTCAACACAAGTAATTATCAGTCTGTTAAGTAACTTTAACACTACTATTACCATAGCACATAGGTGTAGAGCATGCAAGACCCAGGCTCTGCATACTGTGCCTCATTCGCTAATTCCTCGTGGTCTGGGTCTGGCCCACATAAGATGTTTAGCTTTGCATCATAAAAGAAATGGATGAAAGTTTAAAATTGAGCTCTACTGACTTTCTTATTCTTGGGCCCTATCCTGTCTTCTTTGTCCCTCCCCCCTCCATTTCAGAGGGAGTTTGGAGTGTGCAAGGAATGTATTTTCAAGCCACTCCTACATTAATATGTATCTCCAAAGAGCTAGTGAAAGCTTTTTAAAGCATTTATTCAATGTCACTTTGAACTTGCTTTGGAGGCTTTTGTATTGATTTCCATTGACTCTCTCCATCCTCATCTGCTTAGCTGATGACAAAGCTGTTTAATAAAAGAGGATAACTGTGTCCACAGGAAAGCTGCCGTGGTATGCAATTGAAGGGGGATTTGTTCCAGCAGCGCAAGTTCTGGCTGCCTCCTGGACACATCCAGGACTGCATCGAAATCGGTGAAAATGCTTTCTTTTTTTTCCTTTGAGAGGGTGTCTCCACCCACACCACTATCATTTTCTTCTTTTACTTAACAGCAGGAATCTGAACTCTCTCGTATTATGCATCTCTGTGGGGATTGCAACTATTTACTCATGGAGACTGACTAAGTTAATAATGTGGAACACAACACCGACAATAATAAAAACAATTGTTCTGAATTCAAAGCAGGAGTGAGCAAAATGCAGGTTGTTTTAGTATGTTGAATTGGTGGTAAACTTAAACCTTTATCTGCACTGGCTTATTAAAGTTCAAAGTGTCATTCTCTGGTAATTTATGCCTTGAAATTTAAGATTTTTTTTTTTTTTAAATGCAAGTCCTAATATCAACAGGAACATTTTCGTAAAGTGAATTTCAAAAAATAGCTTGTGTTGAAACGTGGTGTTTTTATTGTACTTATGGTAACATGGAGCTATCTCTGCCAGCCCCATGGCACAGTGGAATTGAGGCAGTTTAGATTTTAATGCCTAATATTTATTATGCATTTATTATTTCCTTTTCAATCTTGGTTAAATGTGTTCTTGAATTTTAAAACCCTTGTTGACCTAGACATAACTTTTAGGGCCTGATACTGTGGTATTCATTCAGGCAAAATTTCCATTGACTCATCTGGGAGCCATCCCTCACTGCCCCAACTCCAAGGGCTGCAGGGCTAGGCCTAGAGTGTCCGTGAGTTGACTCAATGATGATCCTTTATTGCACCTTACTGACAGACGGAAACCTTTTGCCTTTACAGAGCTTCCTGCTAGCACATGGGGTTTTCTGAAAAATACATAATCTCGGCTAGTTATGCAATATAGTGCAGTCTAGTGCCAGCTCTTTGTTTAAGAAGGGTGTGAAAGGATTTGACCAACGAGAAGGTGATGCCAAATGTTAACTGCAACGTCATTCAAGCACCTGCCTCGTGCATAATCCCAGATCCTCTCACAGATGTATGTACACTTGGAATTCTTATCAACTTAAACATGAAACCAGCCATAAAAATCACATGACTCCTTTTTATCTTTAGTTACTACACTAAATAAGAGCTTCTTTTGTTTTATATGAACCTTGAATGAAAAGGACTTCAACATTTAGTACTTATCAAACTGCTTTAAACTGTATGTTCTCGACAAATTCCAACTGTAATAATTACATGTTGCCATTGTAAATTTCTCCTGCTGTTTTATTTTGGTACTGCAATCTTCACTTCCCATCTTAAGCTATTGTGTAGTGTTGCAGGGTACTGCTAAACAACTGTGGTTCACATCGGGGTAGCTGTTTTTCAGTAGTTGTCAAAGTTATTCCTATCTCTTCCTTTCTTGAAGTAAAAAGCTGTAAAGCGCTTTGGTTGTGCTTTACTAATGCAAAATTATTGAGCAAGGCAACAGCTGAGAGTCCTTTTTGAAGGACCTGATGAAAATGGATACTAAGTAGTCACAAGAGATTTTGATTCAAAATTTTATTTTCTAACAGTTTTGGGTCCTCTGCCTTTGCATGTTTATATTTATCTAGGTTAAAAATGTCAATGGGTCAAATCTGCTCTTAATTACATTGGTGTCTCTTTAGTAATTCATTGATGTATAACTGAGTGAGTGAATTTGGCACAATAAGCAAACTTCAGGTTTTGTATGTGTTTGGGCAAATATGTAGTGAGTACTTTTAGCAATCTTTAAGATGAAAAGCACTATGTGAAGCTAAGAAAATAGTACAGATTTTAAAAGATTTACTTCTGTATTTACTGTCCATCTTGTCAAGGGCTGGGATTTTTTATGTAAATAAAGTTTAGATATGAACAAAGAAAGGGATTTAACAAAACATTGATTGTAAGTAAAGCTGCTTTTTGAAATAGTTGGCTTAGAGCTCAGGCTAGTGTTAGGACTCAGGGTAGGGTCCTTCAGTAAACAAGTACTGCCTTCGCTATTCAGTCAGTGATTATGAATCATTTAGAATGGTCAGGTTTCAGAGTAGCAGCCATGTTAGTCTGTATTCGCAAAAAGAAAAGGAGAACTTGTGGCACCTTAGAGACTAACAAATTTATTTGAGCATAAGCTTTCGTGAGCTACAGCTCACTTCATCGGATGTCAGTATGCTCAGCAATGTAGAATTCAGAGGAAGAGGTGCAAATTTGTTGTTGAAAGGTACAATTTTGTATTACAATTGTTTTTAAAAAACTCCAGATTTATAAAATAACGAAATTTTTAAGATGGGAAAATATAATATAGGTGTGAATTAGTGAAACCATTATCCCCTGATACAACAGTTAAACATGCTTCAAAGGAGACCAAGGTCTGTCATAACTTGTGTTTACACACACACACACATCTCTGGTATTCTGAATGTGTCAGAGACACTAGGATTCTCTGTTAAGAAGCTCTGTGTGTATTTATAAAATGAAGTTATAGGCGGGGCTGGTAGCATTTCCTGTTAAGGTTGCCTGACACTTCCCATTATAAGACCCTCTTCTTAGTTGCTCATAACTTTGCTAAATTTTTATGGGCTGGGCTAAAATTTTCCTTGCTGGATGTCTGCCTCAGGCTGAATTTGTTTTAGAAGACTTCAGCTGGTTCCAAGAATAAGGCCAGGGAAAAATACATGTTTTTTTTTTAAAAATGACCTTTTATATGAAATACTGAAGGGTCCTGTGTTTTAGAGTAAGGACTGGAAAATCGGTAAGGTGGGGTGACCTTTGTATCATGGATGTGCCTTTTGCCATCCCCACAAAGATCTGTCCCAATTTTCACAAGTTATAAGCTTTTGAAAAATCACAATTTGCATATGCCTAGACATTTTCGTTTTAACAGCTTAAAATCTGCAAAGTCCATCCTCTCAGCTGACCAGACTGCATATGAGCAACTGAATATGCTCCAGACCACGGCTACAGAGATGAAGCAGGACTTGTCCTGTAATTGCTGCTACCAGCTGCTCCTGGTAACAGCCAGGCACAGAGAATAAGGAACCTGTCGACCCTGTGCTCTCAATGATCCGCTATCCCTGCTAGCACCCAGGCAGTATGGAGCAGGAAGCCATGTAAGAGAGGGAAAGAAGTAGATTTGGAAAAGGGTTCTGATGAGATTAGGGTGGAAAGAGAGGAAGAAATAGTGTTGCCAATTTTGGTTGGATCTATTCCTGGAGGTTTCATCATATGACAATCATTAATTCCTGGAGACTCCAGAACAATCCGGAAGGGTTGGCAACCCTAGGGAGAGAAACTATGACTGACGGAGGGAGGAAACAGGGC
Organism: Eretmochelys imbricata; assembly: GCF_965152235.1. Classification (NCBI taxonomy): domain Eukaryota; kingdom Metazoa; phylum Chordata; order Testudines; family Cheloniidae; genus Eretmochelys; species Eretmochelys imbricata. Next base: position 102,721,703 of record NC_135577.1, on the reverse strand, counting down.
CTGGCTGGTCAGGGAGACTGTGATCAAGAACCAGCAGAGGGGGAGGAGAAGAGAGAGGTCTGAGTAGCAGCAGGGGAGAAATGGAACTGGCTGGGCAAAAAGGCCGGTATTGGAAAAGGGAGGACAAGAGATTAAAGGAGGCGAATAGGACTGGGTAGACTGGGACAGGAAGCTGGTGTGGGGAAGAGACAAGCCTAGGACAGGGACAAATTGGAGGGGATGGAATAAAAAGGGTCAGAATTTTGGAAAAATGAGCGAAAGGTCTGTGTTAACTAGAGCACACTCCCCCCTGGAGTGGACCCCAAGATGCCTGAGTCTCTCCATTGCTCTGCTGGGAGCAAATATCTGTGAAACCCAGTGGCAACATGTGTGCCCCATCCCACGCTAGTGCCAGTCCACATGGAGAATGATAACCTACTATTCCTATCATTTTCTCCTTTAGCTCAAGTCTCCATTAGCTCAAAATCTCAAGTGGAGGTCTGTGCCTTGGATCTAAAGGTTCGAACCCTGCTGATGATCCATGTAAGTGTCAATAAGATGCCACATGATGGAATTCCTGTGGTGTTTTTTTTTGTTTGTTTTTTTCAGTTTGCTTTTATGAAAATCTAGGACACTTCAAAGGAAAAATGTTAGAACATTTAGGTTACAAAGTCAAGCACTCAAAAGTTAAGAAATCCAAGAATTGAGGTTGCCCATGTGCATTATGATATCTTCAGTTACGTGATCACATACTATTTTTTTTTCTCCACAGGCCCTCCACCTCCTTCAGTACACAAGGTAGACCGGCTTTCAGGATGGATCAAGGTTGTGTAGTGAAGGAGATTGTTGTCTGACTGAACCCTTGCTTTATTTATTGCATAAGATGGAAGCTGTGTAGTGAATGAGGCAGGGAACTACAGAAAGAAGTGTAACCCTTCTGCCCGTCAGAGTTGGCAGCAACAAGGGCCGGGTTCAATATCGAGGGGATCCATTCCAATAACACAATGCAAACTGGCTCGAGCCCCCACCCAGTGACCTGGGACAAATATATACTACCCCCGCTGGGCGCCTCCAAGAGGCAATACTTCCCCTCTCGCAAGCACATAGTCTGAGTGTAGGGAAAGCCTTTTAATAACAGAGAGAAACAATGTGGCATTATGTTGGGGAAACACCACCAACAGGATTCATAACACAACCCATGAGCAAAAAAAAACCCCACCCCAAGCAAATTGGGGCATGCCCTTTTCCCTTTGGTTCTTGAGTCCAGCAACCCCAAAGTCCCAAAAGTCTCTGTCCCTGGTCAGGGCAGCCCCAGAGTTCGAAAGTTTATCTGCGGAGCTTTACCTCCCAACCTGGGTGGAAATGGGACGGGGGTAAGAGGCACCTTACATGATCTGAAGCTGACTGCCCCATAGCGGCGCTCCGCTCCGCCAGCCGCCCCACGAACTCCTTCGCTCAGCCGCGCTCCGCTCCGCCAGCCGCCCCACAAACTCCTTCGCTCAGCTGCGCTCCGCTCCGCTCCGCCAGCCGCCCCACAAACTCCTTCGCTCAGCTCCACGGCCCACAAGCAGCTCCTGCCATCCACAAACTGCTCCGCGTCAAACTGCTTCACCAGCCAGTCCGCAAGGCACTCCAGCCGTCCCGCAAACTGCTCCAGTGATTTCAGCTCTTAGGTGAATTCAGCTTGTAGTAGGGGAGCCCCAGTGCTGGTGCACTGTCAGCCCAAAGTGAGCTCAGCAGCCTATAACCAGACTTCTAATGAAATCAAAATTAGCTCTGATATTCCACAGTGGAGAGAGGAGGAAATGCAATTAGCATGTAAGGCCCTCACCAAGGGGCCCATGCCACCAAGTATTAATACTTGTCCCCAGCCTCTCTCCATTCACACAGTTTTGGAACCCATGACCCTTGCCTAGCGAGTGCTACTTAGTTGATGGTGAATCCCTCCATCATAACAAAAGGCCACGTACAGTTCCAAGCACAGTTCCCATAATCAGGGTAATAACAATTTATTCTTCCTGCCCCAATAACAGAGACACTGGGGATCCCACAGCAGCCAAAGTGACCATTTGGGCAGCTATGGTCTCATTCTAGGCGTGGTGGGTGTGCCTATACAAATGAGATCAGCCCCTGAAGTTCTTTTCCACAACTTGCCACACCTCACCACCAGATGTCAGGGTGGAGCTCATCCTGACACTGCTTACAGAAGAAAAGATGGTCTCATGGTTAAGGCAGTTGAATGCTGCTCTGAGAAATTGGATTCTAACCTTGTCTCTGCCACGCTGTTCCTGTGTGTCAAGTCACTTAAACCAGACTTTTCAGAGGTGGTCATTAATTGTAAGTTTCTCATTTTGTGTGTGTTTGACGTCAGACCATGAGGGTCTGATTTGCAGAAGCTCTGCGCACTTACACAGCTCCATCTGATGTCAATGGGAGCTGTATGCTGAACGTAATACTAAGTACTCCAAAAAAATCAGGTCCTAGGTATCTCACATCAGGCACCCAAAATTTGAGATGCTTTTGACTCTAATTTCCGTTCCTCCACTCATCTGTAAAAGGTGGATAATAATGTTCTGTCACCTCAAAGGGGTTTTATGAAGATAAATTGTTTCTGAAGCATTCAGATACTATACTGATGAATGCCAGAGAAAATCCCATAAGGAAGGGGCGAATAGTGTGCAAGAAATAAGGCATGAGGCCACACATGGAAAAATGAGGATAAAACAAAACATTGAGTAGTTGCTTATTAAATGAGCACTGTCCATCCTATGCACTGAATAAGGCAGTTCTGTAGAAACACTAGAATGTGATCATGTAACTGAAGACTGTATCATATGCACAAGGGCACAAATTAAGGTTGCCCAGGTAACTTTAATACTGACATTTCCTTTTGAGGACTTGACTTTTCAACCTTTAATGTTTTTACAGTGTTTTGTATATTACATGAATATATGGGGGGTGTCTGTGTAACATATATATATATATCGGATCAATAATTTCAAAAGCTATTAGTGATTTGGCGTCCTAACTTAAGACACTACAAAGGGCCTGATTTTTTAGAACATGGTTATTCAGCTCTTTCTGAATCACAGACCCCTTTAAAGTGTCAGATCATCTCAAATGAGCACCCCAAATCACTATCTCTTTAACATGTGTGGATTTCTTTTAAATTTAACCTTAACTCTGGATTGATGATGCTTGGTTTTGTGATTATTACATCATTCCTGTAATAGATTTTACCCTAAATTATTGATCTATATGCTCAACCTACCTGTATCTTTAATATAGTTTTTGTCTGGGAATATAATTGCTTGGGTTGGTGGAAAGTTGTCTGATGAAAATGTTGGGTTTTTGACTAAATGCAAATTTGTTTTGTGAAAGTTGCTTTTCTGTGGAAAATTTCAACTTTTAATTGAATAACCAAATACCCAAAAACTATAACGTGTTTGATTTTGGGCCAAAACCTGAACATTTTCTATTTGGAATTGCCACTGTGATGCGTTATGGGAGTTGTAATTTGGGTTTATCACTCTCCTCAATCGGCAGGGTTCCTCAGACAGACTACATCTCCCATGATACACTTCAGCAGATAATGAAGATGGGAGACTGTGATGTGTCTTAGTCGTTGTAGCCCGGCCAGGGAGCCCAGGTCATAGAGGAGAATGGGGACATGAGGTATCTGAACTAGACCTCCAATGAGGCACCATGATATGTCTGAATTTAAATTTTGGGATTTTGGATGAAAGGTTGTTTTTTTGGGGTTGTGGCTGAAAATTGTCACATCTTGATTTTTATTTTTATAAAAAGTCAAATTTTTCCATCCGTGGGCAGGATTTCCATGCAGCCTTACAAATCGCAGTGGAAATAATGAGCATCACCTCCCTCCCGCCCTCCAGTCCCATCATCCTTACTCTTTCTTTAGATATTGCCTTCTCTGAGGTTGTAAGTGGCCCTCGTGTACATTTTAAGGTTTCCATTGAAGGGACATCCCTTCTAAAGTGTTAGAATTGAGAGAACTTGGCATCTTTCAGGATTGGTGCCAATATTTTCAGCTAACAGTTCCTCCAATTGACAACTAATTTTCATACTTTAAAAACCCACTAGTTCAGGGTCTGTTTGTCTTATAATGATACTTTTGAAGACATAAAGTGCTACTTAAATTTTAAGCAATGTACAAACATGATCTAATCCTCAGAATATCCATTTATGACTGGTAAACAAATAGTCTTACCCCCATTTTACACTATCCTCTTCATCTACCAGTAATTCACACTCAACATCTGGTTTCATCTGGAAAGAGCAGCCTTACGGTAACCTCTAGAGTCACTTGACTTTGATACAAACAATAATTCATAACAGAACATCTGCCTGAAAGACTCCCCACACTTGATGATGGATGTTTAATGGGCCTTAATATACCTTTTATTTATATATTTCTTACTGGGTGGTGTTTAATCTCTCTAAGTATGTCACAGACATAATTCCCCCAAAATATTAGGCTTTCTGGTTTTTTCATTGTTCTACCCCTTCCCCCACAAGTACATCCTAGCTTTTTATTACATATCAAAGAAACCGTGACCGAGGTCCCCTGTATCAGAGGAAACTTGGATCTATATTTTGCAATAAAAACATAAGAATGGCCATACTGGGTCAGACCCATGATCCTGTCTTCCGATAGGTTTTAGAGTGGTAGCTGTGTTAGTCTGTATCAGCAAAAGTAACGAGTCCTTGTGGCACCTTAGAGACTAAGAAATTTATCTGGGCATAAGCTTTCGTGGGTTAGAACCTACTTCATCAGATGCATGGAGTGAAAATACAGGAGCAGGTATAAATACATGAAAGGATGGGGGTTGCTTTACCAAGTGTGAGGTCAGTCTAACGAGATAAATCAATTAACAGCAGGATACCAAGGGAGGAGAAATAACTTTTTTGAAGTGGTAAGAGAGTGGCCCGTTACAGACAGTTGACAAGAAGGTGTGAGTAACAGTAGGGAGAAATTAGTATTGGGGAAATTAAGTTTAGGTTTTGTAATGACCCAACCACTCCCAGTCTCTATTCAGGCCTAATCTGATGGTATCCAGTTTGCAAATTAATTCCAGTTCTGCAGCTTCACGCTGAAGTCTCTTTTTGAAGATTTTTTGTTGAAGAATTGCCACTTTTAGGTCTGTTGTTGAGTGACCAGAGAGTTTGAAGTGTTCTCCTACTGGTTTTTGAATGTTATGATTCCTGATGTCAGATTTGTGTCCATTTATTCTTCAATGCCAGGTGCTTCAGAGTGTGTAATATTCTATACCTTGGGGGAGCATCCTGTAACCCGCATATTCCTCATTTATATATAATTGTGATATTGCATATATAGCAGGCCGTGTGAGGTATCAGGGGAAAGGTTATGATCTGCTGAAAGTCATTTTTCTATCTAAATATTTATATCATTAATGCATACGAAGTTATGAGAATGTGTTGTATGGTTGTCACTAAAATATGCTGTGGGTTTGGGAGGCACCCAGATACTAGCTCTCCAGAGACAATATCAAGGGAGGTAACCAACACCCAGGTGGGTGCTGAACAGACATCTCCAGCAATTGTCCAGCAGAGGAGTTACAATTCAGTGACTCTCACTCACAGGAGAGTCACCAGGGTATTGCTTCACCTTGTGACTCCGCAATACCCACCAGACATGCCTGGACTTGTATTCTCCAAGCACATGGACTAAGGCAGGGGTGGGCAAACTATGGCCTGGGGGCTGCATTCGGCCCTTCAGACATTTTAATCTGGCCCTCAAGCTCCTGCCAGGGAGTAGGGTCTGGGGCTTGCCCCACTCTGGCACTCCAGTCAGGGAGTGGAGTTGGGGGTTTTTCCCGCTCTGCGTGGCTCCTGGAAGCAGCAGCATGTCCTCCTCTGGCTCCTACATGTAGGGGCAGGGGGCTCCGCATGCTGCCCCCGCCCCAAGTGCCACTCCTGCTGCTCCCATTGGCCGGGAACCACAGCCAATGGGACTTGCAGGGGCGGTGCCTGCGGATGGGGCAGTGTGCAGAGCTGCCTGGCTGTGCCTCCACATAGGAGCCAGAGCGGGGACATGCCACTGCTTCTGGGAGCTGCTTGAGGTAAGCGCTGCCTGGAGTCTGCACCCCTGGCCCCCTCCCATGCCCTGAACCCCTTGGTCCCAGCTTGGAGCATCCTCCTGCACCCCAAACCCTCATCCCCAGCCCCACCACAGAGCCTGTACTCCCAACCGGAGCCCTCACCCCCCACACACACATCCCAACCCCCTGCCCCAGCCCAGAGCCCCTTCCTGCACACTGGACCCACCACAGAGCCCTCACTCCCTCCCGCACCCAACCCCCCAATTTCATGAGCATTCATAGCCTGCCATACAATTTCTATACCCAGATGTGGCCCTCGGGCCAAAAAGTTTGCCCACCCCTGGACTAAGGGTATAAAACAGAACACAGTGGGCACATGCTTGGCCTTTCTCCTTCCCCCTACCTATGCTGCAAACAACAAGGACACTCAAAGACTGAAGACTCCAACAGAGGGGACCGGCCCAGGTTTCAGGAATGAAACCTGGATACTATGAACTGCAATATCCCGTGGGGTGAGAAAAAAAACAACTGCTTAATCTAGATGTTGCCCAGTCTAATAGGGTTGAGAGTTTAGACTGTACTTATGTTTTATTTTCTTTTGGTAACTAACTCTAACTTTTTGCCTATCACATATAATCACTTAAAATCTATCTTTTTGTAGTCAATAAATCTGTTTTACTGTTTATCTTTACCAGTGAGTTTGCATGAAGTGTTTGCTAAGGGTGTTTGCTCAGGTTTACAAAAGCTGGTGTACCAATTAATAAATTTGCACTGCTCATCTTGAGGCTACAAGATGACATTTAATATTATCATCTTTCATTTTCAGAGTCAGACTTTATGGGGCAAGTCATTTTTCTTCAGAGCCTTAAGGACTAGAAATTTGTTTTGTTAAATAAGTGATTCTGCAGTAATGAATAGATGCTGTTGCAAATTCTCCAGCCACAAAATTGTGGAATAGAGTATAATATTATAAATGAGCAGGGCTGGAAGTAAGGGGGTACAGGCCGGTACGGCGTACAGGTAAAAGGTAGCTGCCAGTACCAGCCCATACCACTGACTTTAAAGCGCTGCCGCAGCAACGCTTTAACATTGCTGCCCCTTTTGCACCCCCGAGCGGCTGTGCTGCCAGGTCCCTACCAGCAGGGCTGCCAATGCGGGGGGCGCAAAAGGGGCAGCGATGACCCGGTAAGGCAGCCAATGAGAGTAGGGTGACCAGATGTCCCGATTTTATAGGGAGAGTCCTGATTTTGGGGTCTTTTTTCTTATATAGGCTCATATTACCCCCCAACCCCTATCCTGATTTTTCACATTTGCAGTCTGGTCACCCTAGATGGGAGGTGCAAAAGGGGCAGCGATGTTAAAGCGCCGTCCCTTTTGCCGCGCCTCACCCTCCCCTCAGCTGCCGAAGTAGCTGCCCCAGGGCTGCGATTTACAAGGGCCCGGGGCTCCGGCCACCGCTACTGTGGTAGCCCTGGGCCCTTTAAATTGCCGCTGGAGCCCCTGTCAGTGCAGGCCAGGGAGCGCAGATGACTGACTGGGGGACGCTGACCCCCCCCCCCAGCCCCACCCCTTCTGGGGGGGCAAGAGCAGCCCCATACCAGTAAGAGCTGCTGTCAAAGTTCCTTCCCCACTCTGAACTCTAAGGTACAGATGTGGGGACCTGCAGGAAAGACCCCCTAAGCTTATTCTTACCAGCTTAGGTTTAAAAATTTCCCCAAGGTACAAACTTTGCCTTGTCCTCAAACCGTATGCTGCCACCACCAAGTGTGTTAAACAAAGAACAGGGAAAGAGCCCACTTGGAGACATTTTCCCCCAAAATATCCCCCCAAGCCCTACACCCCCTTTCCTGGGGAAGGCTTGATAAAAATCCTCACCAATTTGTACAGGTGAACACAGACCCAAACCCTTGGATCTTAAGAACAATGAAAAATCAATCAGGTTCTTAAAAGAAGAATTTTAATTAAAGAAAAGGTAAAAGAATCACCTCTGTAAAATCAGGATGGTAAATAACTTACCGGGTAATCAGATTCAAAACATACAGAATCCCTCTAGGCAAAACCTTAAGTTACAAAAAGACACAAAAACAGGAATATACATTTCACCCAGCACAGCTTATTTTACCAGCCATTAAACAAAAGAAATCTAATGCATTTCTAGCTAAATTACTTACTAACTAACAGAAGTTCTGAGACTCCATTCCTGATCTGTTCCCGGCAAAAGCATCACACAGATAGACGAAACCTTTGTTTCCTCCCCTCCCCCGATTTGAAAGTATCATATCTCCTCATTGGTCATTTTGGTCAGGTGCCATCGAGGTTATCTTAGCTTCTTAACCCTTTACAGGTGAAAGGGTTTTGCCTCTGGCCAGGAGGGATTTTATGGCACTGTATACAGAAAGGTGGTTACCCTTCTCTTTTATTTTTATGACCACTGCATTTTACTTTCACCCCTGTAAATGAGTAAGAAAAAGTTACACTTTTAGTTAGGCCATATAACTGATGGTCATTTATTAACTTAACTGTCTGTGCTTTGCACTGTATAATGCAGATCAAAACAGTCTGATAGTTTAGAAGACATGAAGAAAAGCCAAATGAACAGAGATTCCTATGGAGAAGTTTAACTTCGATAATATTTCTCTATTCTTAATTTCCTTCATTTATTCCACTTGCAAAATACTCTGTGTTCTTTGCACAATAAGGGCCTGATTCCACATTCCATGCACAGCTGAAACTCTCCTTTAGTGTTCAACAGGAGATTTGGGTGCAACAAGAAATGTGGGATCAGGCCCAATATTTGTGGATTTTTTTTTTACACCTTTTTTGTGTAAAGTAATTTTAGTTGAGCTGCTTATCAGCTTTCTCAGTACTTCTGCAGTCCCACTGATTTCTCATTGCTCTATTACCCAGTTTTATTACCTGTTTAACTTGTAGCTCTTTCTTGGAAACTACTTCAAATTCTAAAAGGGCATGGGATAGATTTGCATTTGTTGCTCATGAAAGTGAGGAACTGCTAGCATAAAACGGGGAACTTCATCCCGTAAGAGGGTCAGCTCTCCGCCCCAGTTTAGCAAATTACTTTAAGCATATGAGTAGCCCCATTGGCTTCTTTGCAACTAATCACACACTTAAAGTTAAGCACATACTTAAAAGGTTTGCAGAGTCAAATCAGATGGCTCAGTGCCTTATTGCACTACGGTGACTTTTTTATTCAGGGACTGAAGAAGAGCTTTCACTGGCATTGGCCTGCTAAACCCAGAGTTGTGAGTTCAGTCCTTGAGGGGGCCATTTAGGGATCTGGGGCAAAAATTGGGGGATTGGTCCTGCTTTGAGCAGGGGTTTGGAGTAGATGACCTCCTGAGGTCCCTTCTAACCCTGATATTCTATGATTCTACTATTGAAACAATGCACAAGTTGGCAGGACAGAATCCGTCGTCTCACACTGCAGCCCAGAGGTAAGGTGCCAATCTACTACTGAAAGCTCCAAAACACAAAGCTGAACTGCCACATCTCGCCTTGTCCTTTTACACAGTTTCCACGCACAAATATCAACCCAAGTGTACTCAATTTGCAGGCTGTTTGCAAACTTACATGAGTTTTGTGTTTGCAGGAAAACTCCAAACCTTGGTGATTTTGCCTGGTTTCACATTTCTCTATCAGTATTTCACAGGGCTATCCTTAACACTATTCTCCAACCACAGCCTGATTTAGTTCTGAAGTGTATTTGGTAAAATGGCCTTATGGGGAGTTGATAGCGAAGCTCGTGTGCTGTGACCGCTGCTTACTACACCAGTCATAATTGTCTCACTGTTTCCTTGTATTCCTCCACATCTGTTTGTTATATCTACCAGTTGTTTCTCATCATATACTTTGGGGCAGGGACCAGCTTCTCTTTGTGTCTACAAAACGCCTAGAACAACAAGTCCTTGATCCTCACCTGGGGCGTCTAGGCCCTACCACAATACAAAGAGTAGTATTTCATTATTATTTAGACAATTGGCCAGGACTGATTTACAAAACAAAGCACTTTTCTCATATCTCTGATAATCATGTGCAACGTTTTATTTTAAATTATAATTAAAATGCTTGTTCTCAACAAATGTTTCTTGCTCTAATGTCTGTGGATCACCAGCTTTTATGTTGCTGAGAGAACAGTCTTTTGAGGCCCCAGCACTTAAATTTATGCATTACATTAGCCTGGACTTCCCCAAGTTTTATCTGTTGCCCTCTTTGGAGATGATTGCATTTAATTTAATTCTTTCAAGTTGTTTTTGAGTTTTGCACGGCTGACCAGCCCCTTCTGACGTGTCCACCTTCAATTCATGCAGCCCCCATGCCTAGAACCACCTTCCTGGCTTGACCTTCCTCCTCAAATTCCTTCTTGAAACACACTTAAATAAATTTTTGTATAAACCATAGCCATAACCACACAACAACCCCTTCCCCGTCTTTCCTGGTGTAATGCTCAAGATGTGTGCACTAACCTAGCCAAGCCGCAGCATAAATCTATTTTCTTCACGCTCCTTCTCTCCCCACGTGCTACTCTGTTTTGTCTTCTCATGGTGTACCTATCTTATTAGTAGTACTGTAATGTATTTATTGTGGGAATGCACCGATGCCTGGATCAGGATCCCATTATGCTAGGAACCCCACTTCCTGCCCTGCCCTTCCCCCACTCCTTGTGCCCAAAGATGGTTCCTGCTAGCAAAAGCTTATCTAGAAGAAAGTTTGAGCGCTGCCCCATGTATGAGACTGTCTGTTGAAATGTTGGCCTTCTGGGGGGAGGAAAAATAGTTGTGTTCTACTGCAACACAGTGGCTGCTGTGAAGAACAGCAAGGAAACTTAAGTCTTGTCTAAACTACTTACTATTGGAATTATGATAGAGACTGCCAGAGCTGAAATCCAAGACCTCTCGTGGTAGGAGGTGTTAGACTAAATAAAACAGTCCCAGCAGTGCAAGACAGAGCCTTATAACCTCTTGTAATGGAGATTAGACTACACAAAAATTGGCCGCCTAGCTCTGGCTGTGGAATTCCAGTACAAGTGCGTGTCTTCAAGATCTGCTCAGGTTGAGGAAGCTGGTTTCTGCACTATGAATAGGTGAAATAGGCTAGCAAAAATCAGTCTCTCTTGATCCTTAATATCTACAACTGGATTTATGTCTGAGAAGACCGGTCCCCAAAGAAATCTTTGTTTAATGATCATTCTGGAGGGAAAAGAGGTGTTTGATGTGAATTAGTCTTGGAGTGTCTGACACACAAAGTTCAGGTAATGCCAAAGTTGGGAGATGTTTGGAGACGGTGTTCCAGTTTTGGCTCATAGAAGAGAATGCAGGGGAAATTTAAATTTGGACCTGGATCAGGATCAGAGTTTTTGGACCCATTGTTCCATTTCAGGCCCATTTCTGATTTTGTTTTGAAGAATTCCTGAGCTTCCCTGAAAATGAGCACTCAAATTTAAGGGCATCCACTCTGCATTCAGAATTTTTTGTTTAATTATCTATGGCATTATTATTTGTATTGCCCAAGGAATTTACAATCTAAAAACATAACTGTTATAGAATTGGTTGGGAAGTTTTCAGCGAATCATTTTATTCAAAAAATGCAAATCTGTCTGTTTTTGAAACAGGGTTGGTTTCAGTGAATCTCCCAACTTGAAGAAAAAGAAAAAGTATCAAAATTGTTTACACCTTCTGCTTTTGATGCTTCCTAAATGAAAAATTCCAGTTTTCCAATTCAAACTGATTTTGTTTTCAAATTAAATTAGGTAGACTGAAAAAATGTTTTGGAAAAATTAAAGGGGAAAAAAATCTTCAAATTAGAAGCAAAATGTTTTGTAATTCTCAAAACAAAACATTGACGCACACTGAACTCTTTTTTCAGTTTTCGATCATGAACATTTTCAAGATTTTGACTTTCCAGATTTGGGATGGGAAAATTCTTTTAATTGAAAATATAAGATAGGATAACCAGAACCAAAAGTTCCTGTCCAAAAGAGTTTACAACCTAAGCATGAGACAAGAGCCATCTGCTATTGTTCTCTATTCCAAGAAGACAATTTGAGTGCCTACAAACTCAAAACTTAAAGGAAATCCCATTGTATACAGTAGTTTTAATATGATGGGGTCAGTACACTTATTCTGGGTTAGCACAAAAGAAGTCAATAGTTGATGTACCAGAATTAGTTGTAGAGTAAATTTTGGGGGGAAAAATCTTACATAAATCAATTTACCTGGCTGTGTTGAGGTATACAAACCCCACACTGGGATGGAAGGGGTTAAAGGGAACTACTGGGCCTGACTAGCCCCACCCCTCCCACTCTGCAGGGCATGCCCCAACTGGAGACAGGGTTGAAAACGCTGCAACCCAGCTCAGAAGGCTGGAGATGAGTACAGACCTACCCTGCTGGTTCCAGCCAAAAGAGGATAGAGACACTTCCCTAAAGTATCGGGACTATATGCTGAGTGCAGGTGGGGCTGACAGTTTGGTTTCCTTTTTATTTTTCCTTATCTGGGACCTGAAGTGTAGGGAGCAGTGCTTGAATTAGAAAAGAGGATTTAAATACTAATCAGAGAAGGCAGGGACACAAATACTCTGAAGGGTACAGTGCTACCTGAAAAGTAAGGCATGAAAAATAAGAGCAATAAAAATGTCAAAGGTAACTAGATAGTCAAACCAATTAATGTTAACAACAAGGGGGAATGAACCGCAACCCAAAATAAGGGAAGAACGCATTAGCAACTTATTTGGATAAGTTAGCTGTATTCTAGTCTGCAGGGCCTGATGCCATTCCCTTTACTAGGTTACCCTTCCTTGTCAAGGGACTCATCATGCTTTGAAGTAGCTGCTGCAGCATGTGCAATTGCTTATAAAGTTCTAGAGGATTTTTTGTTGCTCAGCCTGCTAACTAAGCAAAGCCTGTCTTTCCAGAAGGTGGGCCTGCTGAAAGGCTTGTAGGGCCTTTTGCATTTCTTTCTGCTGTTCAACCACCATTGCAGAGTCTCCACCATGGTCCAGGCTAACTATCTTCACCAGCGACTTTGTCAGGCCCTCCATTTGTATGGATAAAGGCAGAGTCCGGACAAGCTCCCATGTGACTGGGTAAGGTCCCGCCCACTCTTCTTTCTGTCTGCACAGACTATTTGGAGACCTTCAATTCTTTAACACCACCATGTAGTTTATATACATTGCTCCTCTCACCACCTTAGTGAGCCACACCACAGCTTTTCCCTGCTGAGGAGAGGGAAGAGATCTCTCCACCCAGAGATCCTTCTTGGTTCAGGCACGACTAGCCTATCTCTCCCCAGTGCTTCCTGCCTGTGCCTTCTCCTATCCTCTGTTTTAATGGGCTAATTAGCTTATTGACTAGCTAATTAGCCCCCCAACTCAGTCTAATTAGGCAGTCATGTCCATCCTGATGGAGTTAATTGGTGTTTAAGTGATCAGAGTGCAAGTTCAGCTGTTGGTTCCCAGCACGCTGTCACAGTGATATATCTTGATTTTTAGTAAGGCTTTTGACAGTCCCACATGACATCCTCCTAAGCAAATTAGGGAAATGTAGTCTAGATGAAATTATTTCAAGGTGAGAGCACAACTGGTTGAAAGATTGTACTTGGAGTACAGAGTAGTTATCAATGGTTCCCTGTCAAACTAGGAGGCTGTATCTAGTGGGTCCTGCAGGGGTCCATTCTGGATCCAGCACTAGTCAATATTTTCATTTGTGACTTGGATAATGATGTGTTGAGTATGCTTATAAAATTTGCAGATGGCACTAAACTGGGATTGTCTGCAAGAACTTTGGAGGACAGGATTAGAACTGAAAATGACTTTGACATGTAGAAGAAGTGATCCAAATTCAGTAGAGACAAGTGCAAGGTACTACACTTAGAAAGCAAAAAAATCAAATACACAACTACAAAACAGGGAATAACTGGCTAGTTGGTAGTACTGCTGAAAAGGATCTGGGGATTCGAGTGGATCACAAATTGAATATGAGTCAACAATGTGATGAAGTTATGAAAAAAGGCTAACATAATTACGGGATGTATTAACAAGAGTGTTGAATGTAAGACATGATATTTAATTGTTTTGGTCTACTCAGCACTGGTGAGGCTTCACTGGAGTTCTGTGTGCAATTCTGGGTGCCACGCTTTAGGAAAGATGTGGATAAATTTCCAAGAGCCTAGAGGAGAGCAGCAGAAATTATTAAAAGTTTAGAAACTGACCTATGAGGAAAGGTTAAAAAACTGGATATATTTAGTCTTGAAAAAGAAGACTGAGGGGAGACCTATAACGGTCTTCAAATATGTTCAGGGCTGTTACAAAAAGGATGTTGATCAATTGTTTATGTCCAATGAACATAGGACAAAAAGTAATGGGCTTAATTTTCAGCAAGGAAGATTTTGGTTAGATATTAGAAAAATGTTTCTAACTATAAGGATAGTTAAGCACTGGAATAGGCTTCCAAGGGATATTGTAGAATCCCTGTTATTGGAGGTTTTTAAGAATTAGTTGGACAAACACCTGTTGGGGCTGATCTAGGTTTACTTGGTCCTGCCTCCGTGCTTCAGGACTATCAATGTCCCTTCTAGTCTGAGGTTTCTACGATTCTCTATTTTAAATAAGCTGTTGTTGCGATCTGAGGTCTCTGCCTCCCTCACACTGATTTTAGCTGATGCTTAGGGGTTATGTTTCCATTTATGTAGTAGTGGCACTGTTGGCAGCTCTTATTTTCCTCAAACAGTTTGTGCTTCAACTTGTACACTATGGGTGCTCCGTTTATTTTTCCATTCTCTATAGTTGGTTTTTATCTTGAGTGACTGACCTCTTTAGTGCTTTTATTACCAGTTATTTGAAGCCACCTCTAATTGACACAATTTTTTCCAGCTATGTTGATATTCCCATCTATGGACAATGGTTTATGACTGCCCTGCCCTTGGCCAATTTGTGTTGCTGGTGGTGGCCATGCCTACTGAATAGTACTGCACAAATATTTAGTGATACCATTTTTTTTTGTACCCACAGCTCATTTCTCAGTTTGTGCTCTCCTTGTGCCTTCCTGGCATAGGATGGAATGAAAAGCCATCAGAGTGATGTGCCGCATTCGTTGATTTGAGTGCTCACACTGATGTTGTGGTCTCTATTCTCCAGCCATACGAGAATAAAGATGGGCACCTTCACAGAAAGGTGGCATGTTTAGAGGAAAAATATATAATGTGTGAGACTGTGTTTGTATTTCATTTTTAATGATTCCCATTTGATAAGAAGTGTAAGAAATCACGCTATGAACTCAGTAACTTTCAGGAGCAGATCAGGAAATCCTATACCTCACATCAAGTTATTTAAACTCATCAGGTCTCTTTCACTCCCCCTTCTTGTGTGGATTGGGGAGGGGATGATTTAATGATTCACTCCTCTTTGTGATCCCAATCTAACTGTAATTGTCCTTCCTCCCCACTGAGGAATTTTGCTTTCTTTATTTCTTGGAGCAGAGTAAGGGGCTTTGAGCAGGCAGAGAGAACAGAGTATCCGTCGAGAGAGCCATCGTGTGGATCCAAGAGCAGAATTTTGTCCTAAGTTTTTAGCTCTCTCTTTGTCATGCAGTGGAAAGAAACAGCTCCTGGCCTGGTGCAGGAGCAGCCTGTGTTACAGGATAACAACCAATGTGTAGATTAGCGTGTGCTCCCTGTTAACTCAGTAATAAAGACATTAATTAAGACAAGCCTGTTGTCAATTATGTGAAAGGGGGTGAACATAATGGCCCCATGCCAGTCAGGGATCTGCACTACAGTACTCATTGGCAGGGATTTGTGAGAGCCCTGTGCCTGCTGCTCATGGAAGCATGGAGCAGAAGGGCTGCCTCTCAACTATCTGAGGGGACAGTTGGAAAGGCCAACTGCCATCCTTCAGAACCCTGAAGCTAGTCCCGGGTTAAGGAACTGCTGATTGGCTGCTGCGGAAGATAGGTATGACAGTAAAGCCACGCAGATGGTGAAGCAATGATGAAGAGACCAGTGTTGGGTTGGGGGAAGAGAGGACTGGGTCTATTTTGCTCACTGTTTTAGAGCTGCACTCAGAGGAAATGCAGAGTCTTGAATACACAAAAAAAGAATAAAGTGAGCCAAATGGGGACAGTCTAAAGAAGAAAAGATCAAGACATATAAAAAGGAATTATCAAGAGTTGGGAAATCTATAAATATACAGCATTTAACTATCCAGAATATCTTCTATCCCAAGGTCTCAATGTGGTTTATAAATATTAGTTCTCACAATTCCCCTGTGAGTTCCCATTCTACAGCTGGGGAAACTGAGGCACAGAGGCGAAGTCAGTGGCAAAAGTTAAACAGATCCTAGCTACCAATTAGCACTGCCTCTTCTGCAGCATTCTTTCTACAAGAGAGAATTGTATTGTGGGGTATTGCAGGGTGGGTAGCGTAATCCAAATTATAAGGAAAAGTATAGGTTTCAGAGTAACAGCCATGTTAGTCTGTATTCGCAAAAAGAAAAGGAGTACTTGTGGCACCTTAGAGACTAACCAGTTGCTCAAGATCAGGAAAAAAGCCAGTGCCAGAGCAGGGAGTAGGAGCCAAGAGTCTTGCAAGTCTCTAGCATAATTTTTTGTGAAATGGCCTCAGTTTCTGTAGATCTGATGTAATAAGATTCTCATAATATATTGTTAGATTATAAAATGAGGGTGGTTGTTTTTGTTTTGTTTTAAACAGATGGACTCGCTGGTTTTATATATTGCAGTTGGAACAATTTTAAAGATGCCTAATCTATCTTCAGGAATCACTTATAATGTGGAAGGCAAGTTGTGATATAGCTCTATCAGGGGGCTTTCAGATATGTTAACTTACTGGTAGTCATAGAATCATAGAATCATAGAATATCAGGGTTGGAAGGGACCCCTGAAGGTCATCTAGTCCAACCCCCTGCTCGAAGCAGGACCAGTTCCCAGTTAAATCATCCCAGCCAGGGCTTTGTCAAGCCTGACCTTAAAAACTTCCAAGGAAGGAGATTCCACCACCTCCCTAGGCAACGCATTCCAGTATTTCACCACCCTCTTAGTGAAAAAGTTTTTCCTAATATCCAATCTAAACCTCCCCCACTGCAACTTGAGGCCATTACTCCTCGTTCTGTCATCTGCTACCATTGAGAACAGTCTAGAGCCATCCTCTTTGGAACCCCCTTTCAGGTAGTTGAAAGCAGCTATGAAATCCCCCCTCATTCTTCTCTTCTGCAGGCTAAACAATCCCAGCTCCCTCAGCCTCTCCTCATAAGTCATGTGTTCTAGACCCCTAATCATTTTTGTTGCCCTTCGCTGGACTCTCTCCAATTTATCCACATCCTTCTTGTAGTGTGGGGCCCAAAACTGGACACAGTACTCCAGATGAGGCCTCACCAATGTCGAATAGAGGGGGACGATCACGTCCCTCGATCTGCTCGCTATGCCCCTACTTATACATCCCAAAATGCCATTGGCCTTCTTGGCAACAAGGGCACACTGCTGACTCATATCCAGCTTCTCGTCCACTGTCACCCCTAGGTCCTTTTCCGCAGAACTGCTGCCTAGCCATTCGGTCCCTAGTCTGTAGCGGTGCATTGGATTCTTCCGTCCTAAGTGCAGGACCCTGCACTTATCCTTATTGAACCTCATCAGATAGTCAGTGTAGAATGTGAATAGTTATGGACTCATGTTCAGAGAAGTAAAGTGGTAATATTGAAACTATCCGTATCCTATGCCCATGATGACTTACAAGTAAGGGGACTGTTGCCCCCTTACTACAATTCAGTGGGGGTGTTTTGGTTGGCTATCTCCCAGTACTAAAAGGGGAAGGGTCGATGGGAAATCAGGACCCTGAGACTGACAGTCCCCAGGAGAGGCCAATGCTCCAGGTCAGCCTGAATGACGGGGCGGGCAGGCTAATCAGGGAGTCAGGAGGCCAGAGGGGTCCCGTCCTCCATGTGAGCTGGAATTGCCTGGGTCAGACAGAATGGGGCTGAGCTAAGGAGAAAGCAGGGGCCCAAGCTAAGCAGGGGAGCAGAGCTGTGCCAGATCCAGAGGGACCAGAAAAGCAGCCCAGAGAGAGCAGACCCCGTCCTGGGAGCAGAGCTGCAGCCCCAAAGCCAGAGGCACACCTCAGAGAGAGCAGACTTGCCCTGGGAGGAGAGCTGCAGCAACCAGAGCCAGAGGGGCCAGAAAAGCAACCCACGAAGCAGGTCAGTGCTGGGAGCAGAGTCACAGAAGCAGCCTGCAGAGCAGACGTGTCCTGGGTGGAGAGCTGTAGCAACCAGAGCCAGAGGGGCCAAAGAAGCAGCCCAGGGAGCTGGAGTCAGAGCAGCAGCCATGCTGGGGCAGAGTGGAGCTGGAGCAGTCCAGAGCCGGGTGTCATGAGCAGCTGGGGAGAGCGAGGGGGGATCCTAGGCAGCGGGCCCAGCACAGGGAGATGCCTCAGCCAGGAGTTCTCTGCAGGCCAGACTCGGAGGGGGATTGGTAACCCTGACAGGGCTGGGGCAACACTGGGAAGAAGGGCCCTGCCACCTACAGCCTGAGAGCGTGTGGCCACCACCAGAGTGAGTGTCCAACGCACAGCATCCCTGCAGCACAGCCAGAGCCTGAGAAGGAGGCCTGGGACTTGCAAGGAACAGACTGTGAACTGCCCTGACATTCCAGAGACACTGTTTGTGATAGGTTTCAGAGTAACAGCCGTGTTAGTCTGTATTCGCAAAAAGAAAAGGTGCCACAAATACTCCTTTTCTTTTTACTGTTTGTGATGTTTCCCTGCCACAGAGCGGGGTGATGTTTCCTTTAACCTTTCCCATTTTCCCTTATTATTTTTAAAATTAATTGTTGATTAAATAACTTGCATTTGCTTTAAATTGTATGTAATGGTCAGTGGGTCAGAGAAGTGCCCAGTGCGGAGAGAGCACCCCGGAGTGGGGACACCCTAGCCCCTGTCCTAGGTGACCACAGCAGGGTTGGGGGTCGAGCCCCCCAGGAGTCCTGGACCCAGCCTTGTTGGCTTTACGAGGACTCTGCCAGACAGGAGAGTGGAAGGGGAGTCCTTAAGGGCAGGGAGGCCTCTGGGTAAAGGAAGTGGGAGCGAGGACTCAGATCCTTTCGCTAGCCCACTTCACTGGGGTAGTGCAGAAGCCAGAAAAGCTCCCCACAATAGCGGGACTATTCCCCCGTTTACACAAAGCACTGTCTTATATCATGTGGCGAGGTACTGTAACATTTTTATGCACGTTGGTCCAAACCATTCCTTTGTTCAATCTCATTTGATCTTTTCCTTGCGGATCACTACAGCATTTGAGCACTTTACAAAGATTCTATAATACCAACAAAAAGAAAAGGAGGACTTGTGGCACCTTAGAGACTAACAAATTTATTTTGGGGTGGGGGGAAATAGTTTTACTTTGTAATGACCCATCCACTCCCAGTCTTTATTCAAGCCTAAATTAATTGTATCCAGTTTGCAAATTAATTCCAGTTCATTGGAGTCTGTTTCTGAAGTTTTTTTGTTGAAGAATTGCCACTTTTAGGTTTGTAATCGAGTGACCGAAGAGATTGAAGTGTTCTCTGACTTGTTTTTGAATGTTATAATTCTTGATGTCCGATTTGTGTCCATTTATTCTTTTACGTAGAGACTGTCCAGTTTGACCAATGTACATGGCAGAGAGGCATTGCTGGCACATGATGGCATATATCACATTGGTAGATGCACATGTGAACGAGCCTCTGATAGTGTGGCTGATGTGATTAGGCCCTATGATGGTGTCCCCTGAATAGATATGTGGACACAGTTGGCAACGGGCTTTGTTGCAAGGATAGGTTCCTGGGTTAGTGGTTCTGTTCTGTAGTGTGTGGTTGCTGGTGAGTATTTGCTTCAGGTTGGGGGGCTGTCTGTAAGCAAGGACTGGCCTGTCTCCCAAGATCTGTGAGAGTGATGGGTCGTCCTTCAGGATAGGTTGTAGATCCTTGAAATGCGTTGGAGAGGTTTTAGTTGGGGGCTGAAGGTGACGGCTAGTGGCGTTCTGTTATTTTCTTTGTTGGGCCTGTCCTGTAGTAAGTGACTTCTGGGTACTCTTCTGGCTCTGTCAATCTGTTTCTTCACTTCTGCAGGTGGGTACTGTAGTTGTAAGAACGCTTGATAGAGATCTTGTAGGTGTTTGTCTCTGTCTGAGGGGTTGGACCAAATGCGGTTGTATCGTAGAGCTTGGCTGTAGACAATGGATCGCGTGGTGTGGTCTGGGTGAAAGCTGGAGGCATGTAGGTAGGCATAGCGGTTAGTAGATTTCTGGTATAGGGTGGTGTTTATGTGACCATCGCTTATTAGCACCGTAGTGTCCAGGAAGTGGATCTCTTGTGTGGACTGGTTCAGGCTGAGGTTGATGGTGGGATGGAAATTGTTGAAATCATGGTGGAATTCCTCAAAGGCTTCTTTTCCATGGGTCCAGATGATGAAGATGTCATCAATATAGCACACGTAGAGTAGGGGCACTAGGGGACGAGAGCTGAGGAACCATTGTTTTAAGTCAGCCATAAAAATGTTGGCATACTGTGGGGCCATGCGGGTACCCATCGCAGTGCCACTGATTTGAAGGTATACATTGTCCCCAAACGTGAAATAGTTATGGGTGAGGACAAAGTCAAAGTTCAGCCACCAAGTTTGCCGTGACATTATTGGGGATACTGTTCCTGACAGCTTGTAGTCCATCTTTGTGTGGAATGTCTGTGTAGAGGGCTTCTACATCCATAGTGGCTAGGGTGGTGTTTTCAGGAAGATCACCGAAGGACTGCAGTTTTCTCAGGAAGTCAGTGGTGTCTCGAAGATAGCTGGGAGTGCTGGTAGCGTAGGGCCTGAGGAGGGAGTCTACATAGCCAGACAATCCTGCTGTCAGGGTGCCAATGCCTGAGATTATGGGGCGTCCAGGATTTCCAGGTTTATGGATCTTGGGTACCAGATAGAATATCCCTGGTTGGGGTTCCAGGGGTGCGTCTGTGCAGATTTGTTCTTGTGCTTTTTCAGGGAGTTTCTTGAGCAAATGCTGTAGTTTCTTTTGGTAACCCTCAGTGGGATCAGAGGGTAATGGCTTGTAGAAAGTGGTGCCGGAGAGCTGCCTAGCAGCCTCTTGTTCATATGCCAACCTATTCATGATGACGACAGCAACTTCTTTGTCAGCCTTTTTGATTATGATGTCAGAGTTGTTTCTGAGGCTGTGGATGGCATTGTGTTCTGCACGGCTGAGGTTATGGGGCAAGTGATGCTGCTTTTCCACAATTTCAGCCCGTGCACGTCAGCGGAAGCACTCTATGTAGAAGTCCGGTCTGTTGTTTCGACCTTCAGGAGGAGTCCACCCAGAATCCTTTTTTTTGTAGTCTTGGTAGGAAGGTCTCTGTGGATTAGTATGTTGTTCAGAGGTGTGTAGGAAATATTCCTTGAGTTGGAGACGTCGAAAATAGGATTCTGGGTCACCACAGAACTGTATCATGTTCATGGGGGTGGAGGGGCAGAAGGAGAGGCCCCGAGATAGAACAGACTCTTCTGCTGGGCTAAGAGTATAGTTGGATAGATTAACAATATTGCTGGGTGGGTTAAGGGAGCCACTGTTGTGGCCCCTTGTGGCATGTAGTAGTTTAGATAGTTTAGTGTCCTTTTTCTTTTGTAGAGAAGCAAAGTGTGTGTTGTAAATGACTTGTCTAGTTTTTGTAAAGTCCAGCCACGAGGAAGTTTGTTTGGAAGGTTGTTGTTTTTTTATGAGAGTATCCAGTTTTGAGAGCTCATTCTTAATCTTTCCCTGTTTGCTGTAGAGGATGTTGATCAGGTGGTTCCGCAGTTTCTTTGAGAGCATGTGGCACAAGTTGTCAGCATAATCTGTGTGGTATGTAGATTGTAATGGATTTTTTACCTTCAGTCCTTTTGGTATGATGTCCATCTGTTTGCATTTGGAAAGGAAGATGATGTCTGTCTGTATCTGTACAAGTTCTTTCATAAAGTTGATAGATAATACCAGTATTCGTCACTCACACTGGATGCCCAGACACTGACACAGGTGAGATGCTTTCTTCCACCTTCAGCTTGCTAGAAGACTGTGCATATTCCTTTAAGATGAAGACTTGACAAAAACAATCCATGCATTTGTCACAACCAATATAATTAATGTAAGATTGCTCCTAGAGTTGAAGGTAGAAGTAATACTGAAACTCCAGCTTGCGGAGAATGAAGCAGCCTGTCCTTTCAGCAGAAGAAGCCATTGAGATCACACGACAGATTTCTGCATTCCCCTCTCTCTCCCAAATTGTTTTCAATGCCAATTTCTTGGCTTTAGCATTGTTCTACAAAGCCATCAATGGATCACAACCCAGCTTCATTACAAAATACCTAGCTACCTACATCACCCTGAGAAAACTGTATTCTGCTGGAAGAAGACAGATAATGCCCAGAACAGTAGCTAGTGAGAGATTCAAATAACGCCTGCTTGGTTGGGTTGTGAGTATTTCGTGGTTGTTCATTATGATGGGAAAGCTTTTGCAAAAAGATGCATCTGGCCGTATCCTTTCAAAGCAGTCAAACTTTGTCTTGGGTATTTCATTCAAAATCAGTGCCTTTGGACTCACACACACTCACAGCCTAACCAAGCAGAGCTCCGAGAGTGGCAAAGAGTAGAATCCAATATGAATGTCCATTATGGGCAAAAATATACAGATTTAATTTACCATGTTAATCATTCAGATACCCTTGTGGGGAAGTGTTGTAGAAATGCCAGACAAAAAGAGTGCTGTAGAACTTTTTCTAATTCATACCTGAAAATCAGCAGGCACTCTGAAATTTATGTCCGGAACTAGAGCCTTAAAGATTGCTTTTAATAGTCACATGATGTTACTGGCATTATAGTGGACCACAAACTAAATATGAGTCAACAATGTAATATTGTTGGAAAAATAGTGAATATCCTTCTGGGATGTATTAGCAGGAGTCTTGAAACCAAGACGGGAGAACTAATTCTTACATTCCAATCAGCACTGATACTCAACTGGAGTATTGTGTCCAATTCTGGGCACCATGCTTTGGGAAAGATGTGAACGTACTGGAGAAAGTACAGAGGAGAGCAACAAAAATGATTAAAGGTCTAAGAAACATGATTTATGAGGAAAGACTGAAAAAACTGGATTTGTTTAATCTGGAAAAGAGAAGAATGAGGGGAGACATGATAACAGTCTTCAAGTAGGTGAGAGGTTGTTATAAAGAGGTGGGTGAGAAATTATTCTCCTTAACCACTGAGGACAGGACAAGCAATGGTCTTGAATTGTACCAAAGATTAGACATTAGGAATAACTTTCTAAATGTCAAGGTATCATAGAATCATAGAATATCAGGGTTGGAAGGGACCTCAGAAGGTCATCTAGTCCATCCCCCTGCTCAAAGCAGGACCAATCCCCAACTAAATTATCCCAGCCAGGGCTTTGTCAAGCCTGATCTTAAAAACTTCTAAGGAAGGAGATTCCACCACCTCCCTAAAAGTTAAGGGAGGTGCACTCGAACACATTACCTTGGGAAGTTGTGGAATCTCTATTATTAGAGGTTTTTATGAACAGGTTGGACAAACACCTGTCAGGCCTGGTCTACATTTACTTGGTCCTGCCTCAGCTCTTCTGGACTAAATGACCTATCAAGGTCCCTTCCAGTCCTACATTTCTATGATCAGGTCCTGATAGATGAGTGTAATTTTTTTCTATAATGTGCTTGCTAATTTTCCTTATACCTAGTACAAGTTAGTACACTGCCTTTTTCCTTTCCAAAATTAATATTTAGCTTTAACAGACATTTCTACAAAGGATTAAACTATATTTTTGTCTTCCTCAGTGAAGGAGAATTCAAGTTTCTCTTGCTATACTGAACCATTAGATGATGCAAGCCCAAAGCCCAAAGTCATTAAATTGTACCTTGGTTCACAAAATTTGGTAAGTTCCCAGTTAAGCTTTATATTTGTAATTGTTTAATGCATATAGATAAAAAGTACAGCAGTGTGGTTTACTATTTTATTATAATTCAAGGACTGTGAATTAATTCCTCTTAGGAGTTGAAGGAGTTACCATATATGTAAACTTGTCATGTATAATAAGGACTTAATTAAACATGAAATAATTCTCATTAGCTTGATTGAATGATGACCTCAAGGTAACAAATTAGATTTTAGAGTTGATCTATGGCATTGAAGAGTGCAATGATGTGACACCATTCAAAAAGCTAATTTCCCCTAGAGTTGCAACGAATTACTGCTCTTACCTAACATCTCAATGACCAAATGATCTGAGTATTCGTCATGTGTCCATTCTTCATCAGCGTATTTTTACTAATAGATGTATTTAACAATAGACTGGAATTATCCCAGGAGAACTATTCCGTCTGTCTGTCTGTCTCTCTCTCTCTCTCTCTCTATGCAAAAGCAAACTTTGGTCACTGTGACAGGGTGGAACTCACCACTGCAGCACCTCCAACTGGCTGTCTTGGGAATTAGCTCTGCACCCTCTTCTGGTGGTATCTTGCCCACTGTCACCTCTGCTCCTGGATCCATGTCACTCCCAGGACCACAGCATCCTCTTCATGACACTGCCCTCCAGCTGTGTCACACTCTAGGTTCTCCCCTTCCAGGGGACCTGCAGTTTCCGTCCAGCCACTTTCCTCAGTGACAGCTGCAGTCCATTATCCCAGGGCCACTTCCCATGCAGCTCCAGCACCCTCTTCTGCTCTTGCCTTAGCCTGCAGGCCCTAGCAGCCAGCCTGGAACTCTCTCTAGTTCCCATGTCTGCTGCCGTTCTTATATGGGCCTGCTGGACCATGATTGGCTACTCCTCTCAGCCCTTTTCTAATTAGCTGCCTCCCTAGGGCTGCTTTTAACCCCTTTTCTGCCAATAAGGGGCAGCCACCCCATCACAGTCACCAATGTGACACTAAAAATGGCACATTATTATACTGCATATACAGTACCTCTTTTTAAAATATATTTGGAGTCACATACATTTGAATTTCATAGGCAAATACACATTTTCTACTATTGCAGCTGCAAAGACTACTTAATTGCAGACCTGCATTCTGTTCTGTCTTATGCATCAATGGCAAGCTTTCCAGATTTCAAAATCTGACAGCCAGATCTTGATGTTTAAACTCAAGCCTTGATGTTTAAACTCAAGGTGTGTAATTGTGCACCTGCAATTATTTGCAACTGTAGTTTTTGCATGCTATCACTTGTAAATTTTGATCATTTGCCTGCACATTTGGATGACCCTGATTGTTCAGACTTGCATGCATAAATTTGTTTTCCTTTTACAGTTAGTGCATAAAAATCATAGCTGTAGTGTGTAAAACTTACATATAGAAGTGATGGTGCATGTGAAGTTGCTTTCACACAGATAGGCAGAGGCCACATTTTGAAAATTAACTTTGTAATAATATCGGGTTTTGTATTTAATTACATTGTAATTACCTCTACTGACAGACTCAGAACTCATCAACTGACCCTATCCTGATAACTATTAATGAAGATTCTCTTTTACCTCAAGTGGTAGGGGACTGTGCTTTTGGAACTAGAGGATCTTATTCCTATACCCGCGGTTGACTTGCACATTACAGCCATGCTGAACTTCATTGTAGTGATAACTGTGAAGCCCTAGCTGGTCATGGATTTACAATATGTTTATTTGCAGGGCAAAAATATGCAATCTAATCCCACTAATTAATCCACCTAAATTGGCCTGTTGAGTGTTTGATCATTTTGGTAACTGCAGCATGTTGGGGGAAGAAAGGTGTTCCCCTGCTAAAAGTTTGTGGGTTTTTTCCTCCTCAAAGAAAATCAGCTGTCATTTATATAATGTAAATCAGGAGGATACTTTGGAGAACAGAAAAAGGCTTCTTCTGCAATATACCTCATCAGGGCTTGCTCCCAGCATTCAGATCTTCAACAGTACCTATTCTGGGATCTTCTACTTCAGAATGAAACTGGTAACATTTTGTTCTTTTTCAATGCATGTTTGATAAACAGTAATTTGGCAAGCACTGGACAGTGTAAAAAAGCAATTTTAGCCAGTTCCTCTCATTTAGCCCTTTTTGCTTCCTACCAGGCTATTGGATTACCTTTGCATTTGTCAGAATTAGATACAAATACAGAAGAACTGCACTTAAGTAAGGCTGAGTTCAATTTAACCCCTTCATACCTGATACGTTTTTATAGTTCAGGAATGAAGTAGGGAGAAATGGTAGTCGCAGCTAAGGGGTCAGGTGCGTGGTGGCTTGGGCTATTTCTGAGATATGAGATGTGTAATTTGGAGCAGTAAGGAATGGAATGTGAGAGGTAGGTGGAGAGAGGGGGCACCAAATAGGGAGGCATGGGCAGAGGAACAGGAGGCAAAGCAACCTTCAGGAGAACCTAGAAGAGCTAGCTACAGGCCAGCAAATCAAACCACTAGCAAGCTTCAAACCAACTGAGAAGGAAATGCACTAGGTTGGGATCTGGATGGAATGACAGAGCCTTATCTGCACAGAGAAAGGAAATGCTGCAACCTTTCAAAGTTTCAAGCTATTCCAAATGTACCATTTTAACGGCAGGTAGGAATTCGAGTTAAACCAAGAACAAACAGAAATTCAGGTTCCGGATGCCACCCTTCTTCCCTACACTTCGTTCATGCTTTGCAGGCATTTCAGAACAGTGCATTACAACCCAGAATAAGTATAACAAAATCTTATTTCCTCCATTTTGGGACATCAGTTGATGAGACAGTCTGAAATTTCAGCAGTGTTGAATCAGATCTGAATGCTAGTCCTGCTGTGGCTACCTATTCAAGCCATCCCCAGAGCTTTAAGGCCTTATCTACACACACAAGTTGTACCACTATTCTGTAACTGTATCAGTATATGTGAAGGGGGCATCAGGCCTTTGTGGCCTCCTGCGGGAGGGTCTGTGGTCCTACTACACCTTGCCCCAGGAAAGGAGCAGCAGAAGTGGGTCCTCCAGGCCTGTCTACAAAGGCTGCAAGGAAGCAGCTAATCAAAACCCAACAGGCTCAGGTAAAAGGAGCTGCAGGGCCTTAGCAGGCCAGTTCCTGGCTGGGACCAGAGGGCTGAGGAAGGGTGCTCCTCTTTGCCCAGAGGAGCTTGACTGGCTGCATTTACTGAAACAGGGGGAAAAGGGAGGACCTGAGAACTGTAACCTTACAGTAACAGGTGAAGACAAAGGGACCAAATGGGAAGAGGCCCAGGGAAAACAGCAGCAACTAATTAAAGGAGGCTATATGGGGCTGCTGTGGATAGGGTCCCTGGGCTGGAACCTGGAGTAGTGAGCGCGCCTGGGTTCCCCCACTGGCAAAGTGTCCTAAGCTCTAAGAAGGGAACTAGGCTTCTTCAGAAGCCCAAGCAGAGGGCTCAATTTAGAGGGCCCGGAGATGGGGCTGATGACCTTGGTGGGGGCAGGCAGTTTAGTGAACTCTTTGCTGCCCCAGAAGTGGTGCATTTTGAATATGGGACTTGGCCAGAGGGCTGCATCACTGAATATTTGTCCAGTGAGGCTGGCAACCTACGTGGGGTTCCAGGAGCAGGAAAAGGTTGCATTAGTACACCCATCCGCTAGGAGTCTCTCAGGAAGTGAGTGCCCCTCCTATCATAGTATAGTTCAAGTGATATAACTCCCCCTAGTGTTGGATGCTGTTATACCAGGATGAAAGTGCTTTATCTTGGCATAATTTATTTCTGTACAGGAAAGGAAATTACTTATACTGCTATAAGTCACCTTTATATCCATATAACTGTGTCCAGACTGGGGTTCGATTGGTACAATTATATCAGTAAAAAAATCACGCACCCCCAGCTAATATAGTTACACTGGAAAAACCTTTGAAATTTAGAGCAGGCTATAATTTTTGTTTGTGTTCAGGGGTGGGGGTGCTACAAAGGCAGCAGCATCAGGCACTAGCTGTAAAAAGCAGTGGGCATTTTAAGCAACCTTCACTGACTGATCAAGAGCATGTGCTTCACATGGAGCTGCATGCATCCTACACATTTCACCTGGAAGAACTGGGTTGGTGTGATACCAGGATTCAATGAGGTGGAAGCAAAGGATAAAGGATCCAAATGAGCCAAATACATTCTGGTGTGTCACCATTAACTTCACCCTAATATAGGCTGAGGCATGCCTACACTGTAGTCACAGGGTGTGGTTGAAGCTCGAGCTGACATACCTGAGCTAGTTTTAATCTTGCTAATTTGGGTACTGGAGCAGGGAAGCCATAGTAGTGCATGCTTCAGCTTGGGCTTTACAAGCCCACCTAGAACCCTGGGTAATAACTTGTAGGGCCAAGCTCACTCTGCCATGGCTTCACGGTGAGGAATGGAATCATGCTTATTCTTTTCAATGAGTTTTAGCCATCATCCACGTATTGATATAAAGTGTGAATTGTAATGAATAAGTACCATAAAAGAGAGAATCTGACAGTCGTTTGTGTGATTGCAGTGTTTCCATTTCATCACAGATGATTTTAACCCAAAGTTTTTGACACCCTTTGAAAATAATGGGAAAAAGGGAAAAATAAAATGTGTGACTTAGAATCACAGAGAAATAAAATATTGCATTGATTTTTTTTTTAATGAAAGGAAGAAAATCAGTCTACCTGGACTATTGATATCCCTAGAAGAAATATTACATATAATACAGGTAAAAACTATATTTTTAGTTACATATATATCACTATCACCATGTTCTCCCTCAACTTCAACTGAAGTTTTCCTCTTCTTAATTTCATCCCATTACTACTAGGTTTACCTGCTCTTTGCCTCATGGGGGGGCGCTAGCGCTGGGGCCAGAGACTGGGACAGCAGCACGCGGCGCCAGCAGGAGGAGAACATGACACCAAGCCGGGGTTGGGAGGGGCGGGCAGAGCTCGAGCCCCAGCGGGCCCCCCCTCCACCCTCTGGGCACACCCCGCAGCCTGTGCATCCCGGGTGCCTGCTGAGCGGTAAAGGAAGTAGGGGGAGGCAGACTCCCCTAGCCCTATTACTCCCCTCCCCAGGGCATTGGATCCCTTCTGCAGTCCCTCCCCTTCATGCCCCCCCTCCCCAAGGCAACCTATCCCTCCTGTGCCCCACCTCCCCCTCTCCAGGGCATGGAATCCCTCCTGCACCCCACCCCCCGGTCCTTCCTGTCCTGCTCCCCACATCCTCCCATCATTGCCCACCCACCCAAAAGCCAGGGCTCACCCAGTTTTTCTGTCCTAGCTATGCTGCTGCTTTGTACCACCCTATGTAAGTCCTTTTCATTCTTGGCCCCCCTCACAGACTTGTAGATCATGTCCCCATATAGTAATCTCTTACCCATTCTCTAAATAGTTAGCCTTGTTAAACTTTCCTTACAAATCTAGGTTTCAGAGTAACAGCCGTGTTAATCTGTATTCGCAAAAAGAAAAGGAGTACTTGTGGCACCTTAGAGACTAACCAATTTATTTGAGCATGAGCTTTCGTGAGCTACAGCTCACTTCATCGGATGCATAATCATTTTTATTTTCTTCACCTTCATTTAATTTGTTAATATCTTTTTGATATTGAGTTATGCAATTCTGAATGAATTTCAGTGACAGCTGAAGGTGCTCATCACTTAACAAATCAGCCCAGACTTATTTAGGTGCCTAATTTTAGGCACCTATTTTTGAATAACCTTTGCCAATGACTATCTTCTCCCTGGTTGAGATTTCATGTCTTCGTAGCCAAAATTACATTGGCATATTGCATTGGAAACTCCTGTTTGTTGTCCATTATCACCTCTGTTTCTTATAGAGTTACGGCTTTCCATGTTCATTCCCTGCCTTGCATATCTGTTTTTCCTATTTGTTTTTCCTCCTCTGTATTGGTTTTCACTTTCCCAGTCTGAATCCTTTTGTTATGTTCTGTCCTCCTTTCTAATATATGCGGGAATATTTCTCTGCTGTCACTGGCGTTCACAGTTCCTCCTAATGTAATATAATCTGTTAATTTCATTATTTGGTTTACTCCCACTATCGCTTATTTAATAAAGATGTTAAATAAACCCATGTCAGACTAGAGAGCCGCATAGCTCTATGTGTTGTATATTAGCAGTTTCCTGGTTGGTGGTCCTTCAGCTCTTTTTCATTCTGTGTGGTAGTGTTCGTATCCAAGACAACGCGGATAAATATTTTGAGCAGGAGTCAGTGAGACGTATCTTTTAGCTTTTTAAAAATCCAGATATACTACATCTTAGATATTCTGTGTATTAGGTCACCTTTTTATGTGAGATATTGAGAAATGAAGCCACATAACGAATGGTCTTTGGACCAGATCCTGATGCGCTTCACTCAATTTTATTCAGTACTTATTTAAGAGACCTTCCCATTGACTTCAATGAGAGTTTTGGCTGAATGAGGGCTTCAGAATTGTTTGGTTCTTTTATAAACAGGGTATCATGGGAAGTTATTCAGTTTGGGTGAATTCAAGTTATGGGAAAACCATTGTATGAAGGCATACTGAAGTATGAAGAAAGAACCTTCTGTGTGAATCACTTTTCTGTTGTGTTTTTATAAGACTCTAAATGCTATCCATTTGTATTCACTTTATGTTCAACCAGATATTGCTCCAATAGAGGAATGGTTTGTAAAATTCACCATGCATCATGGATTAAACCTGTTTAGTACTGAAGGAACACTACTAGATGTTTTTAGAGGTAAGATACATTTAGAAAGAGAATCGTGTAGGATTCTTTAAAAAAATAAAATAAAATAAAAACCCTGGTAAAATGGAGTTAAGGATATTAGTCTGAGTTAAGCTTACACTTAAATCTAAACATTTTAAGATATGGAAACATACTGCTAAAGCACACAAGTAACCTAACTCTGCCCTGTAGTGACACCATTAGGGAAAAACTGAAAAAATTCTTTAAAAATCAATTTCTTCTAATCTGGGGCTACAAATGCTAAAATGCCTTAATCATATTCATATAGTTATTGTAAAACATCACTACAGGACAGAGTTCATCTAAAAAGTTCTGTCTGTAGAAAGATATAACAAGATGATCAGTGCACCTTTTTCAGTTAATTTTATTAGAAAACTATATCCCTTCTGTAAAGCAAACTAAAGAGCCTTCCTAATTTCTTTATTAAATCTATTGTCTTGTAACATGGTTATTATTGGAGGAGCTGGCAACACTGCCGAATTAAGGTTGCCCATACTTCCCATGAAAAATCTCCTGTTTTCAGTTGCTTAGAACTTTGTGAAATTTCAGTGCTTTGGGCTGAAGTTTTCTATATCTGGTGTCCGCCTCAGGCTGATATATTTTTAATTTCAGCCAATATAGTTCAGCTGTTTCCAAGAACAAGGCTAAGAGGAAAATAAGTTTTTCCCCATTAAAAAATACTTTGAAATGATCTAGCAGCCCTCCTGCTTTGGAACAGGGACTTAAAATTTGTGTCAGGCCAACCCCTTGTGCTTTTTCCGGACCCTGTGAAAATCTTCTCGAAGTGCCTCCATCACTACCTGGTGAACCTCACTGCCTGGCCAGTTCAGATGGTTCATAGTCACAATCCTACACCATGCCATTTATCTTTCACCAACGTGTGCATTTATTTCCCTCTTTCTTCACAAGAATATGCAACACAGGCTAATAACAAGGACTGGCTTCCCTGCAGCCCTCACTCCCCAGCCCTGGCTCACCCTCTGAGCTGAGCTCTTCTTGCACTGCCCTGGAGTTCCCCTGGCTTCCTGTTTCCTCCCCTTATATTCTTCCCAGTTACCTTGTTAGCTCAGTGATTGTCAGCCAGGTGCTCACAATCCCCAGAGAATGTGTAATTGCCCTCAGCTAGGCTTGCAGCAGGCTGCTGCAATGTCAGTAAACTGGGTGCTGCTGATAGCATCCTGTCACAACAAGTTATAAACCTTTGAAAAATCACAGTTTGCACATCCTCAGTAAAAAGAAAAGGCATACTAGTGGCACCTTAGAGACTAACCAATTTATTTGAGCATAAACTTTCGTGAGCTACAGCTCACTTCATTGGATGCTGTAGCTCACAAAAGCTTATGCTCAAATAAATTGGTTAGTCTCTAAGGTGCCACTAGTACTCCTTTTCTTTTTGTGAATACAGACTAACACGGCTGCTACTCTGAAACATCCTCAGTAGAAATTTCTCGGCTTTTAACCGTTTGGATCTAGAGATTCCATCCTCACTGAGCATGTGCCACCTCCTCACAGCTCCTAGTGCTGAATACACTACACATACTCATTTACTCTGTGAGTATGGTGTATGCTTCAGTTCAGAGGCTCAGAAGGAGACACTGTTCTGGTCCTGGGTGGGGCTATGCACTGGAAGTGAGCTTACAGAGCTCGTCTCTCCTGTGCTCTCAATGACACCTTCCCCCCACACCGGCACCCAGGTAGTGTGGGGGAGGAAGCCATCTGATCTGAATGCAAAGGGGACAAAATCTAGACCAGGAGGAGGGAAAGGAGTACGCCAGTAAGCCTCACTTTGGTATCGGGCAGATTGGTTGAAACAATCGTAAAGAACAAAATTGTCAGACACATAGATGAACTTAATTTGTTGGGAAATAGTCAACATGGTTTTTGTAAAGGGAAATCATGGCTCACCAATCTACTAGAATTCTTTGAGGGGGTCAACAAGCATGCTTACAAAGGAGATCCAGTGGATATAGTGTATTTAGATTTTCAGAAAGCCTTTGACAAGGTCCCTCACCAAAGGCTCATAAGCAAAATACGTAGTCATGGGATAAGAGGGAAGGTTCTCTCATGGATTGGTAACTGGCTAAAAGATAGGAAACAAAGGGTAGGTATAAATGGTCAGTTTTCAGAATGGAGAGGGGTCAATAGTGGTGTCCCCCAGGGATCTGTTCTGGGCCCGATCCTATTTAACATATTCATAAACTATCTGGAAAGGGGTTAAACAGTGAGGTGGCAAAATTTGCAGATGATACAAAACTATTCAAGATAGTTAAGGCCCAGGCAGACTGCGAAGAGCTACAAAAGGATCTCCCAAAACTGGGTGACTGGGCAACAAAATAGATGAAATTTCATGTTGATAAATGCAAAGTAATGCACATTAAAACATAATCCTAACTGTACATATACAATGATGGGGTCTAAATTAGTTGTTACCATTCAAGAAAGAGATCTTGGAGTCATTGTGGATAGTTCTATGAAATCCACTCAATATGCAGTGGCAGTTTAAAAAAAAAATAAACAGAATGTTGGGAATCATCAAGAAAGTGATAGATAATAAGACAGAAAATATCATATTGCCTCTATATAAATCTGTGGTACGCCCACACCTTGAACACTGCATGCAGATGTGGTTGCCCCATCTCAAAAAATAGAAATTGGAAAAGGTTCAGAAAAGGGCAACAAAAATGATTGGGGTATAGAACGGCTTCCAAATGAGGAGAGATTAATAAGACTGGGACTTTTCAGCTTGGAAAAGAGGCAACTAAGAGTATGTCTACACTATGAAATTAGGTCAATATTATAGAAGTTGATTTTTAGAAATCTATTTTATACAGTCAATTGTGTATGTCCACACTAAGCGCATTAAGTCGACGGAGTGCGTCCTCACTACCGTGGCTAGCATCGACTTATGGAGAGGTGCACTGTGGGTAGCTACCCCACAGTTCCCACAATCTCTGCCGCTCATTGGAATTCTGGGTTAAGCTCCCAATACCTGATGGGGCAAAAACATTATCGCGCGTGGTTTTGGGTACATGTTGTCAGTCAACCCTCTCTCTGTGAAAGCAACAGCAGACAATCGTTTTGCACCTTTTTTCCTTGCGGACGCCATACTGCTTTCAGCAGATGGTGCAGTAGGACTGCTAATGGTCGTCATCCACCGCTTCTGCTGCAACTCTGCTCTGCTGCTATTGTCTCAATAGCAAGTTTCTCCATGTTGTCTGTCATGGGCTCCCGGGAACGTGTGTTCTTCCTTGGGAAATGTGCGTGGTGCTAAAAGTTGTCCTCCACTGCTTCCACTGCAACTCTGCTCTCCTGCTCTCATGAATCCACCTCACAGGTCCTCTCGTCGTTCTCTATAAATATCTATTCTCGTGGCATTCATCGTCAGCAACCGCTTCCACTGCAACTCTGCTCTCCTGCAGACACCATATCACGGCAAGCATGGAGCCCGCTCAGATCACTGTGGCAGTTATGAGCATTGTAAACACCTCATGCATTATCCTGCAGTATGTGCAGAACCAGAACCTGCAAAAGCAGGCGAGGAGGCGATGGCAGCGCGGTGGTGAGGGTGATGAGGACACGGACACAGACTTCTCTCAAAGTACAGGCCCCGGGAATTTGGACATCCTGGTGGCAATGGGGCAGGCTCATGCCATGGAACACCGATTCTGGGCCCAGGAAACAAGCACAGAGTGGTGGGACCGCATAGTGTTGCAGGTCTGGGATGATTCCCAGTGGCTGCAAAACTTTTGCATGCATAAGGGCACTTTCATGGAACTTTGACTTGCTTTCCCCTGCCCTGAAGTGCAAGAATACCAAGATGAGAGCAGCCCACACAGTTCACAAGGGAGTGGTGATAGCCCTCTGGAAGCTTCCAATGCTAGATAGCTACCAGTCAGTGGGGAATCAGTTTGGAGTGGGCAAATCTGCTGTGGGGGCTGCTGTGATCCATGTAGCCAATGCACTCACTGAGCTGCTGCTATCAAGGGTAGTGACTCTGGGAAATGTGCAGGTCATAGAGGATGGCTTTGCTGCAATGGGATTCCCTAACTGTGGTGGGGCAATAGACGGAACGCATATCCCTATCTTGGGACTGGACCACCTTGGCAGCCAGTACGTAAACCGCAAGGGGTACTTCTCAGTGGTGCTGCAAGCACTGGTGGATCACAAGGGATGTTTCACCGACATCAACGTGGGATGGTCGGGAAAGGTACATGACGCTCGCATCTTCAGGACCTCTGGTCTGTTTGAATACTTGCAGGAAGGGACTTATTTCTCAGACCAGAAATAACTGTTGGGGATGTTGAAATGCCCCTTGAAATGTTATCCTTGGGGACCCAGCCTACCCCTTGATGCCATGGCTCATGAAGCCATATACAGGCACCCTGGACAGTAGTAAGGAACTGTTCAACTTTAGGCTGAGCAAAAGTAGAATGGTGGTAGAATGTGCATTTGGACATTTAAAAGCGCACTGGCTCAGTTAGACCTCAGCGAAACCAATATTCCCATTGTTATTGCTGCTTGCTGTGTGCTCCACAATATCTGTGAGAGTAAGGCAGAGATGTTTATGGCAGGGTGGGAGATTGAGGCAAATCGCCTGGCCACTGATTACGCGGAGCCAGACACTAGGGCAATTAGAAGAGCACAGCGGGGCACACTGTGCATCAGAGAAGCTCTGAAAACCAGTTTCATGACTGGCCAGGGTACGATGTGACACTTCTGTTTGTTTCTTCTTGATGAAAACCCGGCCCCTTGGTTCACTCTACTTCCCTGTAAGCCAACTGCCCTCCCCACTTCGATCACCGCTTGCAGAGGCAATAAAGTCATTGTTTCAAAATCATGCATTCTTTATTAATTCATCACACAAATAGGGGGATAACTGCCAAGGTAGCCCGGGAGGGGTGCAGGAGGAGGGAAGTACTGGGTGAGGTGGTGGATGAGGGGAGGAGGGAAGGACAAGGCCACACTGCACTTCAAAACTTATTGAATACCAGCTTTCTGTTGGTTGGGCAGTCCGCGTGGAGGGCGTCTGGGTGAGGAGGCTATGGAACTGGGGGAGGAGGGCAGGCGGTTACACAGAGGCTGCAGCGGTGGTCTGTGCTCCTGCTGCCTTTCCTGGAGCTCCACCAGATACCGGAGCATATCAGTTTGATACCCTAGTAGCCTCAGCGTTGTTTCCTGCCTCCTCTCATCACACTGCTGCCACCTCTCCTCTTGCTCCCGCATCCTCTCATCTTGCTCGTCCCTCCTATCCTCGCGTTCATTTTCTGCTTTCCTGTACTCTGCCATTGTTTGCCTCCACGCATTCTGCTGTGCTCTTTCAGTGCAGGAGGACTGCATGAGCTCAGAGAACATTTCATCGCGAGTGCGTTTTTTTTTCACCTTCTTATCTGCACTAGCCTCTGGGACGGAGATAAGAGGAGCGTTGAAACATTTGCAGCTATGGGAGGAAAAATAAGGAGAATAGTATTTAAAAAGACCCATTTTAGAGAACAATGGGTAGACTCTTTCACAGTGAACCAAGCTGTTAACGTTACATAGCACATGTGCTTTTGGTACAAGGTCGCATTTTGCCTCTTATATTGAGGGCCTGCTGGTTTGGTGTGAGAGATCACACACGCAGGGCCGGGCAACAGAATTTGGCTTGCAGGCAGCCATGGGTAAGCCACAGTCTTTTGGCTTCTTCAACCTTCATAACATGTGGGAATGGTTTCAAACAGCAGCGCCCTCCTTTCCCATACCAAGCACCCGTTGGGTCGGCCATTTAAAAGGAGGGGCTGCGGTTTTTGGGTTAATATGCAGCACAAACCCAACTAACCCCCCCACCCCCAATTTTCTGGGATAATCGCTTCACCCCTCCTCCCACTGCGTGACTAGTATCAGGGAAGATCCTTGCCAGACAAACGTGAACAGCTCAGTGTGAACACCCCACCGTGTGGCTAAAAGCGGGGATGATTTCTTTTCAGCCACAGGCAAACAGCCCAGCAGGAATGGCCACCTCTGAATGTCCCCTTAATAATGTCCCTGGAGGATTTCCGCTCCATCCCCCGACATGTTAACAGACTTTTCCAGTAGCTGTACTGGCCACGAATGCATCCCAAGTCTTCAGGGCAAATTAATTATTAAACATGCTTGCTTTTAAACGATGTATTATATTTACAAAGGTATGCTCACCAGAGGTGCCTTCTCCGGCTTCATGGTCCGGGAGCCCGCCTTGGGAGGGTATTGGCTCCAGGGTGAGAAACAGTTCCTGGCTGTCGGGGAGAACGGTTTCTCTGCTTGCCTGTTGTGCGCTCTCCTCCTCCTCATCATCATCTTCCTCATCCCCAAAATCATCATCCCTGTTGCGTGAGACTCCCCCCTTGCAGGTGTCCATGGACAGGGGTGGGGTAGTGGTAGGGACATAGAAGCGGCATGTCTGGGGCTCTGACCCGGAGCGGCCGTTTGCCTCTTTGGTGTTTTGGTAGACTTTCGTGAGCTCCTTAATTTTCACACGGCACTGCTGCGGGTCCCTGTTTATAGCCTCTGTCCATCATGCCCTTGGAGAGTTTTTTTTCAAATATATTGGCATTTCGTCTTTTGGAACAGAGTTCTGATAGCACAGATTCGTCTCCCCATACAGTGATCAGATCCAGTACCTCCTGTTTGGTCCATGCTGGAGCTCTTTTGTGATTCTGGGACTGCATGGTCACCTCTGCTGATGAGCTCGCCACGCTGGCCAAACAGAAAATGAAATTCAAAAGTTCCCAGTGCTTTTCCTGTGTACCTGGCTAGTGCATCTGAGTTGAAAGTGCTGTCCAGAGCGGTCACAATGGAACCTAGGTTAGCTCCCAGAGGCCAATACCATTGAATTGCATCCATACTACCCCAAATTCAACCCAGCGATGTAGATTTCAGCGCTAATCCCCTCATCGGGGAGGAGTACAGAAATTGATTTTTAAGAGCCCTTTAAGTCGACAAAAATGGCTTCATCGTGTGGACGGGTGCAGGGTTAAATCGATCTAACACTGCTAAATTTGACCTAAACTTGTGTAGACCCAGGCCAAGTGGGGATATGACAGAGGTCTATAAAATCGTGAGTGGTATAGAGAAAGTAAATAAGGAAGTGTTATTTACTCCTTCTCATAATACAAGAACAGGAGGCCACCAAATGAAATTAATAGGTAGCAGGTTTAAAAGAAACACAAGGAAGTATTTTTTCACGCAACGTACTGTCAGCCTCTGGAACTCCTTGCCAGAGGGTGTTGTGAAGGCCAGTGCTATAACATGGTTCAAAAGGAAGCTAGATAGATTCATGGAAAATAGGTCCATCAATGGCTATTAGCCAAAATGGGCAGGAATGGTGTCCCTAGCCTCTGTTTGCCAGAAGCTGGGATTGGGTGACAGGGCATTGATCACTTGATGATAACCGTCTGTTCATTCCCTTTGGGGCACCTGCCATTGGCCACTGTCAGAGGACAGGATACTGGGCTTGATGGACCTTTGGTCTGACCCAGTATGGCCATTCTTATGTCCTTATTGGAAGGAAGTCTGGAGAGACTGGAGCTGAAGAAGGGCGAGAAACTGAGGAGGAGTCAGAAGGGGAGACTAGAACGGACTGAGAGAGAAGATGGGGAGACAAGCTTTTGGGAGGGGAGGGTGGGACTGGTTGGGCAAGGAAACTAAGAATGGTAGTTGGAGGAAGGAGACTGGGAGCCACTGAGGGAAACAGGAGGGGAGGCTGGGACCCATTTGGCTGGGGTAGGGGTATACTGAGGTTGGACAAGAAGCTGGGGGAAGGGAAGGCTGGGAGTAGGAATCAGTGAGGGAGGAAGAGGGATAGAGTTCTGAGAAGGAGCTGGGATGTGGGGAGAGAAATGGGATTGGCTAGATGGAGACTGAGATGAGGAGCGACAGATTGGATGAAGAACCCCGGGATGGAGACTAGAACTGAGAGTCTGTGTAGGGGTGGGGAGACAGATTGGATGAGGAGTCAGGAGGGAATAACTGGGCCTGGCTGGGCAAGAAAGCTGTGGGGACAAGGAATTGGGGTAAGAAGAGGGAGAACTGGGACTGGCTGGGAAAGGAGACTGGAAGCGGGTGTGGAAAAAATAGTATGTGAGCATTCAATTAAAGACTGTCAATGCATAGAGGGGGCTGAAATAAGGTTGCACTGGTATTTCCTAACTCTTGAGTGCTTGACTTTGCAATCTCAATGTTCTTTTAACATTGTTTTGTGTGCATAATTTTATTTTAAGCAGCAGGATATGCATTCTTCACTAAGCTGCATGCAAGTGCTTTTTGCCATTGCACTTTTTTTCATGTGAGTAACATATTTCATATTTCAGTGGCATCCTTCATTTTAGACCTGGTCTACACCTAAAACACCTAAAAATTTTCACACCCTTGAGTGACCTAGTTAAGCCGAACCTAAGCCACAGTGTAGACTCTGGTAGGTCAATGAATGAATTCTTCCATCAACCTGCCTACCGCCTCTCATAGGGGTGGATTTACTCTAGTGATGGGGAAAATCCATTGTCACTGTGACAGGTTTAAAACAAACACAAGTGTCTATGCTAACAAATGTCTATGCTACAGCAGCCCAGCTGCAGTGCCGGAGCTGTACCACTGTAGCGTCTGTAGTGTAGGCAAGCCCTTACATGTGCACTTGTCCACATGCACATTCTTTCTCTATTGCACTCCAAATGTGAAGGCACTTGAGGTTCATTTTTTACTTAGCCTCTTATAACGAATTATATTTGTCTTCTGTTTATCGATGAAATATAAAGGTGGTAAGGATGGTTAAATAAACATGCAGTGTATGCTTTGGCATATTTTAAACATCTAGACTTTTTTCTTCTGCAGAGCCTCTTCTTCAATGGAGTCTTGGCAAACTAATGCACTCTACTGAAATTAATGCTCTAATACCCAATGTAATAAATATCACAGTGTCAAAATGCCCCTGTGCTAATGATGTGGCAGTAATTGCTCTTATATGCAACGAAACAGTACATGGTAAGTTGTGTATCTGTGTGTTTGAATATATTCACCATAAATCTGTAGACCAGTGCAAGGCAATGTACATTGGATTGAACAGTGTGTACTATTCACATACTGTCCCGGGTTCTGAAATAAATAGAACCTTTTCCATTACCTTGTGTAAACTTCTGTACCCTTCCTTCCAAAATTAGACAGATCAGTGACATTGTCTGGCCCAGTGTGCAATCACAGCCAAAAGATGAAAAAAGAAACTTTCAGAAAATACTATGTTTCCATTATGCAAATCAATGATACCTCTTCACTTTGACTGTTGAGCTTAGGGTGCATTCCTTCATTTCAAAAAAGAAAAGCAGAAAGAGAAGAGGTCTGGAAAAAAGCAACTGAAATTGAGACATTTAGAGAGATTAAAAGGCCAGCACTGTTTAGAGGAGAAAGAAGAAAAAAGGAAATAGGATTGTCACCTGACTTAATGAATGGTATAGAAAAGTCTTAATTGGGCACTTCTATTTTGCTCATTCCCAGAAGAGGGCACTCTGACATGCTTTTTTATGCAACACATAAATAACTTGTGGGTCTCAGTGCCTCAGATTTCCGGTTGTAAAAACAATCTGAGGCACTGAGGAGTGATGTAACTTGACCACAATCGTTTAGCAAATTGATGGTAAAGTTGGAAACAAAACCAAAGTTGTCCCCCAGTCCAGTATCCTGTCTAAAGTATCATGCTTCCAGATATATGCTGTTCATCATTTGGGTTCAGGAAAATAATCCCAATAGGGCAGTGTTGCACACTTAGTTGAATTATGAAGGTTTTAAACCTTCCCCTGAAGAAGCCAGCAATGAAACCTGTGCTGGAGGATGGACCATTGGTTGATTTTTAGTATGGCCTTCTATTATTAGATGTCTTTTGGTCCTGATAAACTTGATCACATTTAGAAAATCACTCTTATACTCTGTTGTACAGTATAGTGAAATTGGCTTTAATATCTCAGACAGACTAGGAGAGAGGTGCAAATAAAAGTTAGCACTGCCATCTAATGGTAGATGTAGGAAATGCTGAAAAGTAAAAACCAGTACAAACTTGCTTAACAGTAATCTTGTAAAACAAAAACCAAAGAAAAGATAGAGCTATTCAGTAACTTACTATTGTTTAGCTATATGTGTTGGAAAAAGCAGCAGAGTTTATGGGTAATCTGGTCTGTCACACCATCATGGGAAGACCTACCAAACCAACTGATGATCCATTTTAGAGCTGGGTACGCTGATTTTAATATTTATATAGCACCATTGGTATCAAAGGCTTTATAGACATGTAAAATGATTAATTCACAGACCCAAAGATTTTAGAATCCAAGTGAACAAAATAGAGGTAGGACAGGAGGGAAGGAAAGCAACAGAAAAGCAAAATGATAGAGCAATTTTTCAAATTTTCTTCGCTCACTTCTTGTGATGAGTGTTCTGAGCCTGATGAGTTATCCCTGAGCCTGCATGTTCTGAGCCTCACAAGTCATCTGAGATCATTATCTGTGAGTCCTAAGGGTCCAGCCAATCCACAAGCCAGGTTTAACTAGATGACAGCAAGGCAGCTATTGAGGCTGCTAATGAAAGCAGCCACTCCAGTCTGCTCAACATCACTCCACTGAATGCACCCGCATGTTCTCTGCGTATATAAAATCTCCCCACTGTATTTTCCACTGCAAGCATCCGATGAAGTGAGCTGTAGCTCACGAAAGCTTATGGTCAAATAAGTTTGTTAATCTCTAAGGTGCCACAAGCACTCCTTTTCTTTTTACCTTGTTGGGGACACTCCCAGCTGCCTGGTAGTTCTGACAGAGGGCTCCTGCTCCAGTAACAGCCGGCTGCCTGCCTGTCCTGACACTTCTTAGCAATTCCCTCATATGCGTCTCTTTAATACATATTGGCCTGAATCCTGAAGTTACTACTCGCTTTTTACTCACTCAAATCAAACTCCTTTTGGCATGCACAGGAGTTTTGACTGAGTAGAGACTTCAAGATTCAGTCCATTGTGCTCAAACCATAGTATAGAGTAGATGATGGGATTATGAAGAGAGGTCTGAGAGCAGGGACGAGTGAAAGCCTTGCTGAAATAAATACATTTTGAGTAGGGATTTGGAGGAAGGTGAATTTTCAAGGCATACTAGATCAGGGAATCTGTTTCAGACATAGGAAGAAGCATGAAAACAGGTAGTCTCACAAGTGGTAAGAGATGAGAGGTGGTTTTGCACGTGCTTGTCTGCATATATTCCAGTGTTGGTTATCAAGATGAATTTTTTTGCTCAGCAGTCTTCTGGGGCCACACTTGCACCCTGTGTGTCGTCGTGCCTCCAACCAAGGGCATAAAGAATTGATCCACCCCTCTGTTCCTTCTCACCACCTGTGGCTACAAGTCAGTCAGAACTTGCAGTGTCCGAGCCTTTTTTGAGTTGTGTGGCCTTTTTCTGTATATGTGAATAGTCCTAGGTAGTCTGATAGTTAGCACATACTTAGTGATTAGGATAGTGTTTTTTCTTTTTTTTATAGCATTTCCTTTCATCTCTTTGTGAAGAAATGTTTTATTTTGCTTGGGGGAGGTACTTTCAGCACTGAGTTCAGTCACTTTGTCTGATCATAAATCCCAGGCTTTAAGAATTGCCCTTTGTATAAGGCCATAATGCCTTTAAACTATGGGCATCCTAGATGCCATTGTGTCTAAGGGAAGGGCACATCATGTGTCAGCTGTAAGTTATGTTCAAAGACAACCAAAGGGCCAGGGAAGCTCAGATAAAACTTTTTCTGATGGAGAGATTGATGCATCCTTCCTCTGATCATGGATCCTGGGTTTCCAGGAACAGAAACATCTGAGCACTCTCATCTGAAAGTGCTCCTGCTGCCTTTTCCACTTGTGTCTCTGATGTTCCTGTGCTGAAGGACTTGTCCTCTTCCTCTGGTAAAACATTGGATGGCAGTGGGAAGAAAGAGCTTTTAGGGAAAAAGGACAGATCTCCTTCTCTGGGTCCTTCTACTTCATGTTTTGCTAAAGGAGGAAATGGGAACAGGGGATGGGGGTGGGGAAATTGGAATCATGTTTGGCTAAGGGCAGGAATGGGAACAGGGACACAGGTGTAAGGCTCTGTGGTGTCAGAGGTGGGAAGGGGGACACTAAGGAAGGAAACTGGAATCATGCTTGCTGGAAGTTCACCCCAATAAACATCGAATTGTTTGCACCTTTGGACTTCGGGTATTGTTGCTCTCTGTTCATGCAAGAAGGACCAGGGAAGTAAGTGGGTGAAAGAATAAGCCCCCTAACACTATGGTTTCCCAATCACAGTATGAAAACACGTAAAACTTGGTAGTTTCAACTGAACTTTACTTTTGATTTTGGGGTTTAAGACCCAAAATT
The DNA here is from genome assembly GCF_965152235.1 of Eretmochelys imbricata. NCBI lineage: Eukaryota > Metazoa > Chordata > Testudines > Cheloniidae > Eretmochelys > Eretmochelys imbricata. Next base: position 102,678,542 of record NC_135577.1, on the reverse strand, counting down.
CAAGTTAAAAGCTCTGAAAAGTAGTTCAAAACCAAAGACAATGGAGTTTCAAACACCTTTGGATATCTGTAGCCAGATCCCGGAGTCCTTACTCAGTTCTCATTCACTCAAAAGTTACAAAGAAGTTTCTGTATTGAAATGATCAATAGAAGACCACATTTCCAAGACTGCAGTGAAGAGTATAGAATTTGGCCTCATATGATTGTACCAGAAGATACTTTTACAAAACAAGTCTGACGTTAACTGTGAAAAATCTGCTTTTAGATTGTCTGGTTTCCTTTCATTGGTACATCAATCTTGATTTTTTTTTATTTTTTTTTTTTTTTGTAGGAATTTATTTAGGAGTTACCAATTCTGGATTTATATCTCGAGATACAGAGTGGTTCAATATGACAGACAGTCTGTGTAGTCTCCTAGACGATGGTAATTCCTTCTTGTTCTTAATAATTTAACAAGCGCAGTGTTCTTGGTTGCTTGGGTGGTACATTCATGACACTGTCATGTGAGAGACTCAAGTCTGCACTTAGACTTGTTGACAGAACCACACTGGTGGGATGCCCTGACCCATTTCAACCCACATTTGCTCCCCTTGAGGTCAGTAGAGATCATCTTGAATTACATCAGAATATACCACCATGTGTATATAATTGTCAATAATAAAACTAAAAAACTTAAGAAATAATAATAAAACCAAAATTTATAAATATATAGCAGGCATGCATAGAGAAGGAAGGCCTGCTTAAATCAGTGGCAAGTGGTAGAACCTAATTTGAAACAGTCTTGGTTCCCTTCTTGACTACATTCTCAATCCAGACAAGAGAAAAGGTCAGTATCACAGGTAATGCTTTGAACCCTGTCAGAGAGAAGAAAAGGACATTACAGAGTTGCCACAGTTGTCCCTCCTGGCTAACTGGAGTGGAAAGTGTGCTCTGGAAAGGGCCATCTCCCAGTCCTTTGTGAGATCTGAAGTACTGGGTGAGTGCTGAGCTGAACTAGGAAACTCTTAAAGAGTTCATGCTATAACCTGCAAGGCAAAAGGAATCCTCAGTTCCTATGGGAAGAAAGATACGTTTTTTGGAAGCTATTCTGAAGCAGCAAAAACACAACCCTACTTCCACACTACCTATCCTTTTGGTCTTATTTTCAGGTTCAGGCTGGCCAGCTAAATAGCATTAGTGTCAAATTCTAAAACCTACATGATTTGTAAAAATGTCTCATTATTTTATATGCTGAATCCAGAAAGGAACCAAGCACTTGTAATGATACCCACAAATGTTCTGAATGGCTAAATGATTCTTTGGCTTGCGTGTAGACTATACTCATGACAGGTGTGAATGCACAAAGCAAACGAAGCAGTGATTATTCATAATGCTGTTTTTTCTCTTCCATAAGACTGTGCTGGCCTTTCACTTGTGAATATAGTCTTAACGAATAATCATTTAATAATCCTCACTACACTGGGCCTTTTTATCAGTCAAGATCTACGCTATCCATCTGGAAGGATTGTAAATGTATGTGAGTTTTCTTTTACATTAAGTAACTTTTTAAGCCATATTTGCAAAGTTTAAGACAAATAAGTTTGCACAATTATGCACAGTTATTTATGGAGAAGTCCTCATGGAAATATAGGTAAGGAAGATTTTAACTTGTGTGACTAGCAGGATTATGTTTTTCTCAGCCTTTTAACATGAGATTAGGAAATTAGGAATAAAGGAAGATGCAGGATTGTTAAAATTCAGAATAAGGAAATTCAACTGTCCCATAGCATAACAGTTAATTTGTAGAGTAATCTTATTGTAAAAATGTTTTGTGAGAAATGTAGAACATTTAGTCATGCTCCTTTTAACTATTTATTAGATTAATAAACTTTAACACCAGAAGAGATCTTTTGGGTCATCTAATTTAAACTATCCATACAAGAAGTTCCTTTACTCTTAGTCTGAAGCCAGGGTTTTCAATGGACTTGCCAACTTGTATGTTCTGAAACCGACATATGGATGGGTTGACCAGAGTTGCTTTGCCACCACAGCAAAAGGATTGGATCCTCCTTTGCAAATCATTGGCTGTGCCACAAGTACCGTTCATTTGATCAGCGCTAGTAGTAAGTGGAAGGTTGGTTGATCACTTAGAACTTGACGCTGCAAGATGCTGAGCCTTCTGGTCTTCATCCAGCAAAGCACTTAAGCACATGCTTAACTTTAAGCATGTGAATAGTTCCGCTGAAGTGAAAGATATTAATCCTTACTTGCAGGCTCAATCCTTTTAGTCACACACATATATTCTCTATAAGCAACTTGTTTCATTATGTCCCTAACTGCTTACAGTGGACCAAATTCTGAAATGTGTTTTTAACTCCACGCTGTGACACTTTCTCAGGGTGCCCAGGACTGAGAGTCACCTTGTTACCCCCCACCCCTGCCTCAGCGAGAGAGACGTGCTTGTGCTGAATTGGTTGTCTGCTCCCTGACACCACCAGTCTGTTAGCTACTCAAACAGTCTCCTTAGAGCTCTACCAGCCCTCACTTTGCCTTGCAGGTAACAAAAGGTAGACCCCAGCTCCTCAGTTCCTCTAAAAGCAACCCCTGCAGTGTTCAGCCCCGTCACTGGATACTTTCAGAAATTATCAGGTTCGCTGTCACCAAAGGGAACTATATACAGTACACATCAGCTTGTTTGATTTACCTAACACTTTGCTTAATAACACACCACTGAAATGTATTTTTATAATAAAAACAAGACTAAGTTTATTCACAAAGAGCAGAGATTCAAAGACTCAAATGAGTAGAGAGTAAGAATATTGGAAACAGAAGTATAAGATGCTTCTTAGAGTCTAAACTTAACTTTAACAAGCTCAAATCCTTGTCTGAAGTAGGTTCTCACCTAAAACAATTTCCCAGCACCACCACCCAGCATGGCTGGGATCCACTTTTTATGAATACAAAATGTGCTGTCCTTTTTGCTCCCTCAGTGATGGATAAAAAGCTGTTGTCCCTTTCCCCCAGATGTAGACCAGTAAACCTTTGAAGTGTATTCTTTTGAAATGCATCCCCAGATAAAATACTTCTCCATTGTTCATTTTCCTGGGTGCTCCTTTCCTGTTGACTTCACAGGTCTCTGATGATTTGGAATGTATACATAGCTTCACCATATGTGTTTGCCTGATCATGCTTAATTTACATCAGAGACAGGGATAGGTGAATAGGCATGCTTTTTCCGGCAGAAAACCCATTTGTTAACTCTGCCTTGTTACAGACTTTACAATATATTTTCAGTATGTATACATAACTCCTTATACAGTGTCAGTACATACATTTCACAATGATATTAATGACAAGTGTGTCACTGGCTTTTATTTAATACCTTAAACAACACTATTTATGGATAAATACCATGGAAGCAGTGTGTTAGGTGTAGTGAGTGCATCAGGCTTGATAGGAGTTACCGTTACAGAGCACCGAACCCTTTGTCAGTAGGCATTGTGGGTTCTGAGGGTCACACTCACTCACTCACTAAATGATAATTTTGCCTGAGTAAGGATTTATGGATTAAGATTTAAGGATTTGACCTGATGTGATTACTAATTTACCTTGTTTAAAGCTCAAAGTACGTGTCACTAGCCAAATTTTGCCCTTATTTACACCTGAGCAAATCAATAGAGATTTGTGTGAGTGTAGCTGCAAACAGAATTTGGCTCCATGTACTTCTATATACTTACAAAATGAAGCTATGAGAATAAAATTAGACTGATTTGTAACTGAAATATTTATATAATTAAAAACTCCTAATTACAAGTTGTCAAAACAAATCCTATTAACTTTTAAATAATTTGTAATGTACATGTTTCTACAACTTATTGCAGACTGGATAGCCAGTGATTTTCAATCAGTTTATATTGGAGAGAGGCCTAAATCAAAACCCTGGATTCAAATGTCCCAACAACTTGAGGAAATTAAAGACCAAATTGGGATCTGAACTCTGGAGCTCAGACCCATCTGTCATTTCTGTTAATCATGAACATATTTAATAATAACTGATAGGAAAAGCATTTGTTGATTGTTAAGGACTGGCTGGAGAATTTGAATATGCTTAATATTATTGTTCATGAATTGTCAAGAAATGCCCTCCTCTATTGATTATTTTAATATGTATATTACATTCAAAAAACTATGCTCAAAGAACATTATTAAGGTTGCAAAGTCAAGCATTCAGCATTTAGTAAATACCAAAATTAAGGCTGTGTGTGCAACCTTAATTTCATCCCCTGGTGCACATGCATTATGATGATCTTTAATTACATGATCACATACTAGTATTACTAATTTTTTGCTTTCTTTTTTCCCTAGTTCACCAAACCGAACTTCTGTGGCTTTGAAAGGGTGAGAATCTTGGAAAAGCAGTTTTCTTAATTTTCTGTTTGTTTTCCGTGTTTACAGTATAAGATCACTTTACTCCAATGAATTAATATTTTTAAAAAATCACAGAAATATTTTTAATTTCTGGGGTAGAACACCACAATTGCCTAACAGTTCACAAAATCATTTTAAGTTAGGCCAGCCTACTAAGAATAATACAGCAGAGGGAATTGTAGGCATGCACAATTTACTTTCTCAGATTTGAACTTGGCTGTGGACACTGAGTAGCATTATCATGGGATCTTTTAATAACTACCACTTATCAAGACTTTGGTTTCATATGTTTGAAAAATTACACCTCCAACAGCTTTATGTTCAGGCCTTGCTTATTCCTGACTTGGAGATTCAGGAAGTGGCTGTATTCTCCAACTCCTTTTTCCATCAACCTGTATTTATTCTTATCTACATTATTGATCAAGCCCAACCCTCCTTGCACCTTCCAGTGTCTTTGCAGGATTCTTTAATGCAAACTAAGCTATTATTTATGTACAGAAAAATTATATCACAAAGGGATGCAATTATTTTAATTATGTATTTCCCTCTGTTTCTCATAGGATGATTATTTCAGAGCAAACGTATGGTATAATGTGCAATGTCTAGCTAACAAAGAGAGCTATGAAGGTGAGAAGTTCAGATGTGAAAATTTTTAAATCTATGAAATGGGAGAAAAGGAAAAAATAGTAAAGCCTAGTTAGGAACTGAGTTGTGTTCGGGTTAATCACTTAACCTGGGGTTTTCACAGGAGCCAAAGGGAGTTAGGCATCCATATCCCACTGAATTTCCATGGCATTTGGGCACCAAACTCCCTTAGGATCTTCTGAAAATCCCAGCCTTAACTATAAAGTGTCTTTAGTTTAGGGGCTGATCCCCCCCAACCATTCTCCCACAAGTTATCCACCCATGAAAAACGCTATAAAACAGTAGAAGTGCTGTGGTTCTTCTTTGAGTGGTGTCCCTGTGGATACTCCACTTTAAGTGCACTTGTGTCTGCACCTTTGATGGGAGATTTTTGATAACAGTGCCTGTTCTGCCCGTGCATGTGCTCACACGTCCTTGTGCCACATACCAAGGCTGCATGGGCAAACCGTCCTCAATTCCTTCTCAACCACCTGCATCCAGAGATGGAGTCTAGTATGTGCCTGTTTGTTGGAATGTTTCTTTTCTTTTCTTTTCTTTTTTTCTTAAAATATGTACATGTGCATGCGTGCACACACACGCACTTTTGTTTTGTTTTTCTTTTTCCCCTATTGAGGGGTTTGAACAACTTTTTCTTTTGTTGGTGATGCTGGGCTCCCTGGGATGTAAAAGGCCCCTCTCTTGTCGACAAGCAATCCCTGTTAGTGACAGGCATTCCCACTGCATTCATTGTTTGGGAGAGTCTCACATTCCCAGCAAGTGTAAAATCTGCTTTTTTAAGGGAAGATGCTGTAAAAACAGGGAAATTAAGTAGAGATTATTAATAATGGAGCATGCCTTAAGACTGGCTTTGGACCCAAGTACAAAAAACCCCCTGTACAGGGATCCTCTGTCTGTCAGTGCCCCGTCGTCATTGAGATCACAGTGATCGAGAGCTTCCAAGGGGAACACAGCAACAAAACCCCAGTCTCCAACACTCTCTGTAAGGGACCGGGGCTAGACAGTCTGGCCTAGCAGTCACAGCTGGGCTGGAGTCCACAAGTGTCAGGGACTGTAGTCAGTGAGCATGAGTCACAGGAATTGCTAAAGCTGGGTTCATTAGGCAAGAATCTGTGTCAAAGTGAGGTTAGGATCAGAGACCGGAGATCAGAGGTAATACCAGGCAAGAGTCAGGGTCAGAGTCGGGCTGAAATCAGAGGCTGGAGTTCAGGAAACAATGTGAGGTCCAGAGTCGTAGCAGGCCCAAAAGCTGTGGTGTTGCCCAGACAACTTCCTGGGGCATTCTCCAGAATTAAATAGGATGATTGGCCAATCAGAGGGCCGCAAGGTACTGTCACTCTGGCTCCCTTGGGAGGTACTTCCTGTGGCAACTATTCTCCACAGTGCTTCCTGGGGTCCTGGTGGCCCTGTGGGAACATCAGCCATCACTGGCTCTACAGACCAGGGTTTTAGCCCCCGCATCCTAATGCTCTCCTTGATTACAGTACTGATTACCACACTGCCAGTACTTAGAGCTTCCCACTCCAAGTATAAGGAAGGGGATAAGAGGAGCAAAACAATGGAGAGTTCATCATTAAAGAAGATCCGGTCCCCAGAGACCTCAGGCCCCAAGAGGAGTGCTAGTGAAGCTCCGAGTATTAAGCATGTTAAGTCTTCAGCTAAGTCCCATACTTCTTTGGTTAAGGGCTTGGTATCAAAGACTACTACTAACAAGAGACTGAATCTTCAACCTCCTTAGTGCCGCCATTAGTGCCTCACACAGCGGCCTCTGCAATGTCATTGGTGCCAGTACCAAGTTCTGTTCTGCTGCAGGAATTCTGGTAGCTGAAAGACCTTATGGTACCAGATGAGCCTGAGTCTCCTCTTCTTGCAAGCTCTGGATGCCTCTCAGTATTGAAATTGGCCGGGTCACTGACTGCTCATGTTTCTGGGAGACCTACATCTTGGACTATCCATGAGGAGGAGTTGTCACGTTCGATACAATCTGTGGAGGAGCATTCTGACTCAGACTGTGTACTTCCTGCCCTCTGGGGAAGACCTGAGAGAGAAAACAAAGGAAATCAGCTGTTGCCACCAGCTAATTAAACGTTCATAAACCTCTTAGGACACAAAATCCAATCCTGTTCTTAAAAAAGGTAAATTTTATTAAAAACAAAAAGAAAGAAAATACATTGAGAACTCAGGCTATTGCTAGATATAAAAAACCCACTTACAAAAATTCAGCATCAAGAATGACCTTCTTGAGGACCAGCTTAAAGGTTACAAGCAAAACAAAAGCATTTTGGGTTAGCACTGAGGAGTCCACAAGCCATAAAGAAATAAACCTAACTGTGTCTTCCTAGACATTTCCTGATCTACTTACATATCTGGGGGTTTCAAGTGAGTAGTTTCTAGGTATGATTCAGATGATTTTTCATACCTGTCCCCAAGCTTCTTACACCATAGTTGCATTCCCTTCTCTCTGGGAGAACAACAGAGACAGACAGACAAAGGGGAAGTTTTTTCCCTGTTTTAAAAAGTTCTAGCCTTCCCATTGGCTCTTTTTTGGTCAGGTGCCCACTCCCTTTCTTTTACCTATGCAGGGAGACTTTTTAACCTTTTATAGGTAAAGCAAGTTGTCATAAATATAAAGGGAAGGGTAAACCCCTTTGAAAGCCCTCCTGGCCAGGGGAAAGCTCCTCTCACCTGTAAAGGGTTAAGAAGCTAAAGGTAACCTCGCTGGCACCTGACCAAAATGACCAATGAGGAGACAAGATACTTTCAAAAGCTGGGAGGAGGGAGAGAAACAAAGGGTCTGTGTCTGTCTGTATGCTGTGCTTGGCCAGGGATAGACCAGGAATGGAGTCTTAGAACTTTTAGTAAGTAATCTAGCTAGGTATGTGTTAGATTATGATTTCTTTAAATGGCTGAGAAAAGAATTGTGCTGAATAGAATAACTATTTCTGTCTGTGTATCTCTTTTGTAACTTAAGGTTTTGCCTAGAGGGGTTCTCTATGTTTTTTAATCTAATTACCCTGTAAGATATCTACCATCCTGATTTTACAGGGGGGATTTCTTTATTTCTATTTACTTCTATTTTCTATTAAAAGTTTTCTTGTAAAAAACTGAATGCTTTTTCATTGTTCTCAGATCCAAGGGTTTGGGTCTGTGGTCACCTATGCAAATTGGTGAGGCTTTTTATCCAACATTTCCCAGGAAAGGGGGGGTGCAAGTGTTGGGAGGATTGTTCATTGTTCTTAAGATCCAAGGGTCTGGGTCTGTAGTCACCTAGGCAAATTGGTGAGGCTTTTTACCAAACCTTGTCCAGGAAGTGGGGTGCAGGGTTTTGGGAAGTATTTTGGGGGGAAAGATGCGTCCAAACAGCTCTTCCCCAGTAACCAGTATTAGTTTGGTGGTGGTAGCGGCCATTCCAAGGACCACGGGTGGAATACTTTGTACCTTGGGGAAGTTTTGACCTAAGCTGGTAAAGATAAGCTTAGGAGGTTTTTCATGCAGGTCCCCACATCTGTACCCTAGAGTTCAGAGTGGGGGAGGAACCTTGACACAAGTAAAGAACAACTACAGTAACTCCTCACTTAAAGTTGTCCCGGTTAACATTGTTTTGTTGTTACGTTGCTGATCAATTACAGAACATGCTTGTTTAAAGTTGTGCAATGCTCCCTTATAACATTGTTTGGCAGCTCCCTGCTTTATCCACTGATTGCAGGAAGAGCAGCCCATTGGAGCTACTGGTGGGGGCTTGGAACTAGGGTGGACCGGCAGCCTCCCGCTCCCCTAAATTCCCTGTGTGGCAGCCGCCCCAGGCTATCAATTGCTGGGAAGTTCAGCTGTCCCTCCCCACACTGCCATGTGCTGCTCCTGCCCTCTGCCTTGGAGCTGCTCCCGGGAGCCTCCTGCTTGGTGTGCAGGGTGGGCGCCCCGCTTACCCCATCTCTGTAGAGCAGGGAGGACACGACAGGGCTCAGGACAGGATCAACATGCTGATCTAATTAAAAAGGCAATGTACTTAGAGTGGCGTCAGCATACTTAAAGGGGCAATGCGCATCTCTCTCTCTCACACACAGGGTGTGTGTCTCTGTGTCTGTCTGCCATGTTGTCTCCCCTCCCTCCATTCCTGCTGCCTTGTAGAGTGTGAGGCTACATTAACAACGTGTTTCAGAGTAACAGCCGTGTTAGTCTGTATTCGCAAAAAGAAAAGGAGTACTTGTGGCACCTTAGAGACTAACCAATTTATTTGAGCATGAGCTTTCGTGAGTTACAGCTCACTTAGAATCATAGAATATCAGGGTTGGAAGGAACCTCAGGAGGTCATCTAGTCCAACCCCCTGCTCAAAAGCAGGACCCATCCCCAATTAAATCATCCCAGCCAGGGCTTTGTCAAGCCTGACCTTAAAAACTTCTAAGGAAGGAGATTCCACCACCTCCCTAGGCAACGCATTCCAGTGTTTCACCACACTCCTAGTGAAAAAGTTTTTCCTAATATCCAACCTAAACCTCCCCCACTGCAACTTGAGACCATTACTCCTTGTCCTGTCCTCTTCCACCACTGAGAATAGTCTAGAACCATCCTCTCTGGAACCACCTCTCAGGTAGTTGAAAGCAGCTATCAAATCCCCCCTCATTCTTCTCTTCCGCAGACTAAACAATCCCAGTTCCCTCAGCCTCTCCTCATAAGTCATGTGTTCCAGACGCCTAATCATTTTTGTTGCCCTTCGCTGGACTCTTTCCAATTTATCCACATCCTTCTTGTAGTGTGGGGCCCAAAACTGGACACAGTACTCCAGATGAGGCCTCACCAATGTCGAACAGAGGGGGACGATCATGTCCCTCGATCTGCTCGCTATGTCCCTACTTATACATCCCAAAATGCCATTGGCCTTCTTGGCAACAAGGGCACACTGCTGACTCATATCCAGCTTCTCGTCCACTGTCACCCCTAGGTCCTTTTCCGCAGAACTGCTGCCTAGCCATTCGGTCCCTAGTCTGTAGCTGTGCATTGGGTTCTTCCGTCCTAAGTGCAGGACCCTGCACTTATCCTTATTGAACCTCATCAGATTTCTTTTGGCCCAATCCTCCAATTTGTCTAGGTCCCTCTGTATCCTATCCCTGCCCTCCAGCGTATCTTCCACTCCTCCCAGTTTAGTATCATCTGCAAATTTGGTGAGAGTGCAATCCACACGATCCTCCAGATCATTTATGAAGATATTGAACAAAACCAGCCCCAGGACCGACCCCTGGGGCACTCCACTTGACACCGGCTGCCAACTAGACATGGAGCCATTGATCATTACCCGTTGAGCCCGACAATCTAGCCAACTTTCTACCCACCTTATAGTGCATTCATCCAGCCCGTACTTCTTTAACTTGCTGACAAGAATACTGTGGGAGACAGTATACACTTCATCGGATGCATACCGTGGAAACTGCAGTAGACATTATATACACACAGAGACCATGAAACAATACCCCCTCCCACCCCACTGACCTGCTGGTAATAGCTTATCTAAAGTGATCATTAAGTTGGGCCATTTCCAGCACAAATCCAGCTTTTCTCACCCTCCGCCCCCCCCCCACACACACACACACAAACTCACTCTCCTGCTGGTAATAGCCCATCCAAAGTGACCACTCTCTTCACAATGTGTATGATAATCAAGGTGGGCCATTTCCTGCACAAATCCAGGTTCTCTCACCCCCCTCCAAAAACCACACACACAAACTCAATCTCCTGCTGGTAATAGCTTATCCAAAGTGACCACTCTCCCTACAATGTGCATGGTAATCAAGGTGGGTCATTTCCAGCACAGAACCAGGCTTTCTCACTCCCCCCCCGCCCCCCGGGAACACACACACACACACACACACACACACACACACACACATAAACTCACTCTCCTGCTGGCAATAGCTCATCCAAACTGACCACTCTCCAAGTTTAAATCCAAGTTTAACCAGAACGTCGGGGGGGGGGGGGGTAGGAAAAAGCAAGGGGAAATAGGCTACCTTGCATAATGACTTAGCCACTCCCAGTCTCTATTTAAGCCTAAATTAATAGTATCCAATTTGCAAATGAATTCCAATTCAGCAGTTTCTCGCTGGAGTCTGGATTTGAAGTTTTTTTGTTGTAAGATAGCGACCTTCATGTCGGTGATTGCGTGACCAGAGAGATTGAAGTGTTCTCCGACTGGTTTATGAATGTTATAATTCTTGACATCTGATTTGTGTCCATTTATTCTTTTACGTAGAGACTGTCCAGTTTGACCAATGTAAATGGCAGAGGGGCATTGCTGGCACATGATGGCATATATCACATTGGTGGATGTGCAGGTGAACGAGCTTCTGATAGTGTGGCGGATGTTATTAGGCCCTGTGATGGTGTCCCCTGAATAGATATGTGGGCAGAGTTGGCAACGGGCTTTGTTAACCCTTGAGGGCTCAGCTGAGTGCTAGTTCATCATTTAGCAGTAAGGCATTCCCTCGGAAATATCCGACCCTCTTCCACCCTCTGACTTCACCACCTCAACCAAGCTTCACAATCATCATTGCTGTGTACAGCATTATACTGTTTGTTTGAAACTTATAGTGTGTGTGTGTATATATGTATATGTAGATATATAAAAAAAATGTTAAACCCTTTACATATATAGTCTTTTGTCTGGTGAAAAACATTTCTCTGGAACCTAACCCCCCCCCTATTTACATTAATTCTTATGGGGAAATTGGATTTGCTTAACATCATTTTGCTTAAAGTTGCATTTTTCAGGAACATAATTACAACGTTAAGTGAGGAGTTACTGTACTAAGAGGGATTTTTTATAGCTAACTGGAAGGCTGGGTGCCCATAAAAGGGAGCTACACTCCCCCCTTTTCATGTATCACAGAGCTGGACTCTCAAATCCTTAGCATAATACTTGTAGCTTGAGGATTTCCAGAGATCAATCTTCTTGCCACGTCAGCCAACACAAAGAGCAGGAAATTCTGTTCCTGGCAAGACTCAATCACCAACCTCTAGGAGACACTTTCCTCTTTGCATGTACAAAGGGTCTTTTCTATGCATATCCTCCAACTCCATTGCTCTTAAAGGCCATTATCAAGATCAGACAGGACCAAGCCACAGTCGTTCTGATTGCATCATAAGAACAGCCATATTGGGTCAGTCCAAAGATCCATCTAGCCCAGTATCCTGTCTTCCAACAGTGGCCAAAGCCAGGTGCCGCAGAGGGATTGAACAGAACAGGTAATCAAGTGATCCATCCCCTGTCACCCATTCCCAGCTTCTGGCAAACAGAGGCTAGAGACACCATCCCTGCCCATTCTGGCTAATAGCCATTGATGGACCTATCCTCCATGAGTTTATCTGGTTCTTTTTTGAACCCTGTTATAGTCTTGGCCTTCACAACATCCTCTGGCAAGGAGTTCCATCAACTTGAACATGACAAGTTTGGTTTCCTTACCTCATCAAATTTATCTCTCACACTCCATGGCAGCTCCCAATCAAACCTCGAGTGTTGTCTCAGGATGTGGATCAGAAACTTCACCCCAATCTGAATGTCCTGCAACCTTGGTTCCTCCATGGGCTCTCAAGATTAGAGATCACATGTTCTTTGGAAGTACAAAAGATATTGTTAAATACCAGAAAGGAATCTACTAGACATACTTTTCAGAAATAGAGAAGTGGTGCCATCTTTCTACTGTTCAGTCATCTGTTTCCTCAATCTTGGATTACCTACTGGAATTGAAAAATTCAGGCCTTCCTAGTAGTTTCCATCAAGGTTCATTTAGCAGCAATAGCAGCTTTTCATGTGCCAGTAGAAGGTTTTTCAGTATTTGCTCATCCAGCCACAGCGAGATTCCTAAAAGGATTTATCAATCTTTTTCTGCAGATTAGAGCTCCTACATAGCTTTGGGATTTCAGCCTAGTTCTTAACTGTCTCATGAAACAACCCTTTGAGCCATTAACTACAGGCTCGCTGCTACATCTGTCTACAAAGGCTGCTTTCTTAGTGGCCATCGCTTCTGCTCTAAACGTTGGGGTGGGGGTGTCTCTAATGGCAGATGCTCCCTTACCTTTTCCTTGGAGAACAAAGTAATCTTTATGACCTCATCCAAAGTTCTTACCTAACAGGTCTTCTGAATTTCATATCATCCAAACTATTCACCTTTCTTTTTTTTTCCCTTCAGCCACAGTCTACACAGTCGTCTGCTTTTAATGCACTAAATGTTAAGAGGACACTAGCCTTTTACTTGGATAGAACTAGGCCATTCAGGAGGTCCCCTAGACTCTTTTTTCTACTGCAAATAGGTCTGAGGGAGCACCTGTCTCCACTCACAGACTTTGTAAGTGGATCTTTGGATGTATTATTGCCTTACAGATTAGCTGAGGTTACACCTCCTCTAAAAGTGACTGCACACTCTACGAGGTCACAGTCTACATCTGTAGCTCTACTCAAGACATTCTGGTTGCTGAAATCTGCAGGGCTGCAACATGTTCCTTGATGCAAACGTTTTCCAACCACTATGCCCTAAATCATGCTGCAAGATCAGATGGGGTAGTAGGCAACACAGTTCTTTCTTCAGTGATGGACTCTGTTCTTAAACTCCCACCTTCTTAAAGGGTTATTGCTAGGGAGTCGCCTAAATTGGAGTTCCCCCAAGGACACTTCTCGAAGGAGGAGATGTTATTCACCTTGTATAGTAACTGGAGTTCTTCGATATGTGTCCCCGTGGGTGCTCCACTATCCGTCCCCCCTTGCTTCGGAGCTGCCTTTGTGATAAAGAAGGAAATGAGAGCAGCTTGCCCACATAGACGTATATAGCCTCGATGCAGGACACAAGGATGTGTAGGACATGTGTGGGCAGAACAGCCACTGCTACCAAAAATCTCCAACCGAAGGTATATTGACGAATGTGCCTCTGAAGTGGAGCACCACAGAGGCACACACTTCTCAAAGAACTCCAGTTACTGCCCAAGGTGAGTAACCTCTCCTGCTGCATGAGGGATAGGCAGTAGAGAGGCTGCATGGAAGGGAAACCTGAGCCTTCTCAGTGCCCTACAGCACTGCTGTGCAGCAGTTCTCTGCAAGGCAATGCAGCAGTCCTGCTGGGATGGGCAGTGAATCTATAGACTTCACAGATCCACTGATCAGAACACTATTTAGTGGGCACAGAACAAGCAGCAGCTGCTCTTATAACCCAGACATTGCTGTAGTGGCCACATAGTGGCTGCTCTGAAACCTATCTCCAGGTTAGGGTGACAATTCTTCCCCACCTCCCTGTGTAAAGCCCATTCATTCAAGCTTTGAAAAGGGAGCAAAAATTTAACCCAGACAATTACACACTGGTTTAAACTATTTACAGGTGTATTTGTGTAAACAGTTACAAGAGATCCCTCATCTCCCATCCTTTGCATGAGCATATGGGGTAAAAGAGTTTTTCTAACACCAACGGATATTTTCTATGTTCTTAATTTTCATTTGTACTTGTATGTGAGTGCACAGTAGCTATTTTACACAGGCAGATTGAAATCAGCATTCCACAAATCCAGTTCACAAACTCTATTCCATGTAAATGCAGTCTATAGAGTAAGCTTGTCCATATACCAGATTTGTCATTTACCTTACTTGTTTGTTCAGTTGGTTATCATTTCCCAGATTAATAGTTCTCCTTTTATTCATTCAGTGGACTACTTAGCATAAGAGAGGGGAGTAGGGGAAAAAGGATTAAAACAGGAGGTATGGAACAGAATACAGTAGAACCTCAGTTATGAATACCAAAGTTACAAACTGACTGGTCAACCACGCACCTCATTTGGAACCAGAAGTATGCAATCGGGTAGCAGGAGAGACAACAACAAAAAAGTAAATACAGAACAGTACTGTGATAAACGTAAACTACTTAAACTTTTTTTTTTAAAATAAAAGAAGATTTGACAAAGTAAGGAAACGGTTTCTGTGCTTGTTTCATTTAAATTGAGATGGTTAAACACAGCATTTTTCTTCTGCATAGTAAAGTTTCAAAGCTGTATTAAGTCAAAGAACCACCATAATGTTTTGTTCAGAGTTACGAACATTTCAGATTTACAAACAACCTCCTTTCCTGAGGTGTTCATAACTCTGAGGTTCTACCGTACAGATATCTTCTTGTAGATCCACCTCCCCTCCAAAGCTCTTCGTCAAGGGGAAATGAAAGAAACAATTATCCTAAAATTGCTCCCCATGTAGCTAACTGTCTTTTAGCAGTGCTTTGTGACCTTTTAGCCATTTCCTGTTCTCACTTGGTGTAATGTAGGAGATTCTAGCTTAGCAACAGAGCTTTTCACTTTTTCATTTATAGCCTTTCCAGTTATCCGTCAACTGAAAAATACTTTTCATATCTAAAAAATACAAATTTCTTTATTTTACTGCTCTGATCCTCAAACTCACAGATTTTGAAGAATTCTCCTGAGGAGAGGGACTGCCACTTAAAGGTTTCCTGTCTCTCCACTAGTGCCGAGCCAAACCCCCAGCAGCCTTCGAGGAGTTCCCTCAACCAAAGATGTTATTTAACCAGAACCCTGAAGGGGATTTTCAAATGGTGGAGGGGGACACAGTGTAACTTACCTAGACTCTGGTGGGATGGAGAATCAGGTGGAACTGGAACCCTAAAGAGAACCCATGGAAGGGTCTCTATAGAGTTGGATGAAATGTGGCACATACCACAGAGGTGATAGTTCCCTTTCCAGCCTGCCTAAACCCAAATCAGCTTGTACAGGTTCCCCCTCTGAATAAGGAACAGAGTTGGTGGTGTGTGGGGAGTATAACATTTTTATTTATTTTTTTATATTCATACACATACACACACATTATATGAGCTGATATAAGCTTTTATTTTCAAAAGTGCTGAGTATGTTCGGTACTTAGCTGTTTTGAAGAACTGGCCCCAATTCTGGGAAATCTGTCCCATAAAGATGAAACCATATTGCTCTTTTTATAAAACTATATTACAGCTATTTCATGCTGACTTTGACTTTTAGATATACCTTTTTTTTTTTTCCCCTAGTGGATTACATTAGCCTCTTGTTCAACAAAGATAAGACATTAAGCCAGGTATGGTAGTGCAGTAAACCAGGTAAGGTTTGCATTGGTTGATCGTAACTGCAGTACTAATGCAACAGTATTCCCACTGATATCAGTCTATATTTTTTAATTTCCTATTTCTTTGCCATTTTTCTATCTGAACATGTAAAGTCTTGATGTCATAGCTCATTAGTAAAAAGTTGGCACGCTACATCTCCCCTAGTTAGTTTCCTAGCTTTAAAATTGCTTTCCAAATTAATATGCAATAACATTTAGCTCATACTATGACCCTGTTGATACTTCCATTGGGTGACATTGGTGGCCCCAGCACCAATGTGGATCCCATTAAAGTCAATTAGGCGCCATATGGGCACAAAGGGCTGTCTACGTGGATCTAGTTGAAGATTAAAGGGCCTAAAGTTGCAATTGTTTACTTGAGCCGCTTCCTTAATCCTCCAGGAAAATTCTCATTAACTTCCACTTACTTACTAGTTCCCATTTGTCCATATCACAGATCCAACATAGAGGTAGGCTTGGTTCCAGATGGTTGTCAGTTTCTGCCCAAAAGAAGAAATCCAGGACCCGAGTAAGACTAAATCTGGTCTTGCTGAAGGGATTTGTGCGAAGACTTGTGCAGTTTTGTTAGTCTAATGCTCACAAGCATTCTATTGAAGTCAATGGAGCTGAGCCAGTTTAAACCAGCTGAGGATCTGATCCTCCATTTTGTTCTGAAACCAAGCTTATGATACACTATATAAAAACCCATACAAACTTTCACCATATTGAGTTCCTAATCCCATATTTCCTTCCTCTTAGGTATCTACCTGTTTCTATAGTAATGATCCATATACAGAATGGTACAGTTGCTTACCCCGTAGATTTCATGGTGGAAAGACACTTTCTAGACGAGTAGTGACATTTCTTGTTGACTATCAGCAGAACACTGGAATAGGTCTTATAAATGTTCAGGTACAGTATGGAACCTGGTTCAGGTACAGTATGGAACCGCAGGCATAATTTCTGCCTCTTAACACATCTGAACTTTAATTTATAATTTAAATTAAATTGCCCATCCTTCCATGCCATTCTGTTGTTCTGTCCAAGACCATGGCTTCTGGATAAAGGATGCCAAACTGTGTCGGTGATTATTAGAGGAGGGGAACTGAAACTTAGGAGATCTGAGTTCTGTCCCTGACTCTTTCACGGGTTTGCTTTTTGGGCAAGTCACTTCACCTTTCTATGCATTAGTTTCCCCATCTGTAAAATGAGGATAATAAAAATTTATTAATCTACAGTGACATTCTCCCCTGTGCAGAAGTCCAGGGCAAGGCCTGTGTTGGATGGAAGTGGTGAATTGGCTTGGTGTTGGACTTCTGCACAAGGATGAACTTCACCTTAGTGTTTTGCAGGCTCTTTTTGAAATCCTTGCATGGAATGTGCTATAGAAGTGAAGTAGTAAAGGTATATTTCTCCTTTATTTCTGTATATAAAATGGGTCCTTCTTTAGGTGTGTTGCACTGAAAAAGGTTATCTGTGCAAATGGCTCTTCATGAGCAACTATATTTTGATGAGGAATATCTATCATTTTATTGCAGTTTCCAGGGTGTCTTGTAGCACATCTGGAAACCCAGCTCTCCTGGTTCCTAGTACTCTGCTTTATTCACAACCGCTTTTCCCCCTCTTCAGAACTTAAGTTTTAATCTTTTCTAAATGCCACAAAAGCCTTTCCCTTCAATTACAAGAAATTAGGGAATGTTTCTATTTGACCAGTCAATGAAAAGCAAAAATTTGTGCGCAGTTACACAATAATGTGCAGGTTTTTCTCTCTAAATTCTGTGTATTACTGTGTATGGCATAAATTTATAACTATTTAAATGTGCTATACATTCTTTGTCTTATGATATTCTGTATGCTAGTGTTTTAATGACTGTGCAAAAATTGTATATGTCTATAGTTAATATTTTTTTCTCTTTAGAATAAAGCAGTGGTCTCAGTGTACAAGATAACAGACCACAAATTGAACAGGCAAACAAAATTTCCAGTATTTTGGTTTCCAGACCCTACGTTTTTGCCTTTTGGAATGTTTTTTCATCCAGGAAGTCACTTTCTCTATGTTTATGGAAGCCAGGTGTGTATTTATGGGAATATATATGGAAGTGAAGTATAATTTTAATGGTGATTTTTAGGAATGAAAGATCTAGTTCTGTTCCCCTTGAGGAAATTTTGTAAAACTCCTATCGACTGCAGCAGAAGCAAGATCAAAATGAGAAACTGTCATGCATTGTCTAGCTGTGGGAAGAAATAACTTTTCTCACAGGGCCTCATTCTGCAGCCCTTGCTACCACTGAACAGTGTCTGTGAATGGTCTCATTTAAATCACGTGTGACTTTGTGGAGTGAGGTACTGCTCATCTTAAGTAAGGATAGGCCTTTAATTGGGACGGGAGGGAGGAAATACTCAAGTAGTGAGTTATAGTTAATTATGAACAAATTTTAGTTACAGAGAAACCTTGTAATGCCAGATAGGGGTTATTTTCTAAAAAACATCAAGTTGTAGATATTGAGACAGCTTGGTATTTCTGTAATACTTATGTATGCATGCAATAAAATGTATTGCATTTTTATAACTGTGCGGCTGGGGTGTTTACTTTGATTATTTCCAGCAAATGTTAATTTGAAAAAGATTCTGTCTCTATAATACTCTATGAACAAGCTGTGAATGCAGATAGCAGTTTAACAGTCACAATTGTTTCTTTTCCATAGGTCTGGTTTTCTGAGGATGGAGGCAACACTTTTATGTTGTTAATCACTCTGGAGAATGAAATAGTTATAAAAACAAATACATGTGTTTATAGTCACTCAGTTGCATTTGTGACAGACAAGGGAAGCATCTTCTTTGCTAAGGCAGGTGAGGAATTCAGAATTAGTTCTGCAGTGGTCAGGAACTGACCCAGGGCAGCTGCTTTGCTAACCATGCTCCGGAAAAAACAATTAAAGCTATCTTTTTGTTACATTATTTTACGGTACATTGGCTGATGGGATTCAAGAAATCTTTTAAACTGCTACAAAAAATAATGTATTCAATTCATATCTTCTGTTAAGTTTTGAATGAACTGTCATTTGGTTGGAAAACTCCTTGTGTTACTAACATTAACATACACATCTAAAACTGCAAAGCAGATAATCTGATTGGGCTAAAAATCAGTAATGGTATGCTCTACACTATGATAGAAGTCAGTGGGAGTTTTTTCATTGACTTAACTCATTGCAGGACTGAGCCTTGGGGCTTTGAGCCTGCAATGAGTATGTATGCATGGATCCCTTGACCCAGGCAGAGCCTCTTTGACGATAATGGACACAAGGGCCTATCCCAGTGCTCAGTGCAGGATCAGGACCTTAAATAGTATGTGCCTTAGGAGATAATCATTCAATTACATTTGTTTGTGATTTTGCTCTAAACAGTTTTTATTTATTAACTTACCATAAGCTTGTTTCTTCAAAGATTTTTGAAAACAGAGGCTTCATCCTGAGCCATCACAGCTCCCTCAGAAGCCAGCAGCACCCTTCAGCCCTGTTGCAATAAACCTAAACTCACTACGCTACCAAGTTTTGCTTGTGCAGGTGACCTATTTTCAACTTGTTGTCCTATGTTCTTTCTCTGTAGGTTTAGAAAGATATACCAAGCTTACGACATCAGCACACAATGTTTTCAATTTGTACTACGACCACTTGGGGTCTTTAAATATAATTTCTCTGAATGAATCAGTCTCTGATAGTCTGGAAATAAGACTGCTTGATGTTATCACTCTAATGCAGGTTAGTTGTATAACCAAATTATCAAACTGTTGTAGAATACTTTTAAAACCACTCCTCCCTCCCAGTGCACAAAGTTCAAGGAAACTGGGTTTCATGTGAGGAGGTGGATGGACAACTGCAAGGATGCTGTGCAGCGCCTGTTTGGGTATTTTTAGTCCGCAACCTGGAATAAGTCACAGACCTTTCTTACTTTTACACTGAGCACAACTGAGTGTGGATCTAGTAGTCCATCTCTCCATTCCATCTCAAACAGCATCGTCTGACCATCCTGTGGGTTCAGCACAAGTTTGCACGGGCACTTCCCCACCAGCAGATGGTGCAATGCTGTGCTTGAATAGAGCAGAGGGCTTTGAGTGTGCCCTTCACACACAAGTGGATTTCACCTTAAATGGAAGAGAGCTGAATCACCCAGTGCTGCTCACACATAGAGCAGGTGCTGGTAAATTGCATTTCTTTCTATATAGTATCTTTCACGCAAATTATTTCTCAATGCTTTGCAGAATTTGAGTTTAAATAGTAACATTTTACTTAAGTGAGCAGAGCAATTCCCATGCATATGGTGAGACAGAATAATGTACTGAATAATACCAAAAGAAGAGAAGGTATGAAGGTAAGAACTATGGGGAAATGAGCTTTCTTTCACAGTAATAGAGAGAAGTGCATGATGCGGGAATAAGAAGCAGGAGGTTGAGTGGAGTTTAGTCACTCATAGGTAAAATCTGATCAGTCTATGGGCCTAAGCGACATGGCTAACCTAAAAAAATAATCACATTTCAATTATAAATATTGCAGGAAATGTGACCCTGGTCCATAGGTGCTAATAATGATGCAGTAAGAATTTGGCATAATACCTGTTAAATCAAATGTGCAACAAGTAATTGTCCAATAATATAGTCTTTGTACTTACTGGGTTTTTTTCTTACTATTTAAAAAAAAAATCAGTGAACTCAAAAGAAATACCTTTGTTGCCATTTAAAAACATTTGCAGACAGTTATACATCTCAGATGCTGCAGTTTTCCCTTTACTTAGCAAAGGAAATGACTGCTGTACCTCAAATACCATTCTCTTAAGCTTGGTTACTGTTGTCTTTTTAATGGGGTAGTATCTATTTTTAGAAAGTCCTGTAGGTGTTAGAAAATATTTGTAACATTTTATGTGGGGAGAAAAAACAGATTTTAAATGTGCTTATTTTACTAATTTGTCTTTAATCGGTTTTCAAGGCATCAGCACAATTTTCTATTTTACATTGTTTAGGCAAAGAATAAAAAGAAAAAGGATAATCACCAACATTTTCCCTTCATTCTAGGAGGATGACATAGGTTTTGATGGCCCATTGTCTCCACAATACATCACTGAACAGCAAATGGTATTTTTTGAACATATCCCATTGAATGGAAAATCAAGAAATATTCGAAAGTCAAGATTTTCTGATCTGCACAAAGGCAAAGTGTTACAATATCGGTAAATAGATTAACTCTTGATATATTATTAGTATCAAAGAGCATTCAATATTTTCATGTTTTAATCATTTAAAAGGGCATTGCTAAATACTTTTTTTCATAATTTGTATTTTATTAAAATGTTTTAAATATCATTTTAGGAACGTGTAAACATTAGGCAAAGAGTTGCCCTCAATCATACTTTGCAAACCTACTGGCTTTAATAGGGTTACCTGGGTATAACCAAGGGCAGATTTTCGCTGAATATAGATTTTTCTGTCAATTTTTACTTTTTCCATTCTGCAAAGGATGGGTCCAGTCTTGGTGTACTGCAAGCAAAGCTTGCACTAAAGTCTAATAGATGCTCAGTGGCCTTTGGAAAGCCTTTCTTTGCCAGATGGCTAACAGCAAACATTGGAAATTTGACCCACTTGCCCTCTGATTGTCCAATGAAGCAACGACGGCAGCAAACAGTCTAGGTAAAATAGCAGAGTCATGAAGGAAGTGGTGTTTACTAGGAGACGAGTAAGTCCAGTGGGAGTTCAATGGTAGTTTTATTTGATTTAGGACTGTAGTATCTAGCCCTTACTTTTGTGTGTGTGTGTGTCTTAATGGAGCTTGGATTTATTGCAGCTTTTTATTTACTTCCTTCTTGTGTACACTAACATCATGTGTTAAATCAGCCCAACACTGGTGTGAAGGGTTTTTAGAGATAGTTGAGACCACATAAAGCTTCATTTTGGTCTAGTTCCTGTATTGCTTCTGGTTATTTTTGGTTTTAAATTTTGTAAATGAATGTAATGCTCATGAAAATGTCCTAATACTGCTCTGCCAGTTTACATCAGTTCTGCTTCTTCAGCCCAGTGCCTCATTTCCATAGCAGCAGACAGTCATAACCTAATTCTGTGTTGACTTTGTGTTGTATATAAATGTCTGCTAGAGCATTCAATATCATTAGAGACAGTTTCTCTGTCTAATGAGCTAAATCTTACCTTCTGATTGCTGTGTGAAGTACATTGTGGCAGTACTAATGAACAGGCACCCACCTGACACAAACCGCCACCAGTACAACTCTTTGCTTGTCTCAGCAGACAGGCAAAGGGCTGCATAGGTAAAGAAACAAATCAACTGTGTCAATCAGCAGTTATATTTTAAATATGCTTTGAGCTCTGCAGCAAACCAAGCTTCCCCACTCTACCCTTGCCAGCAGTCACCTGTCTTTCTTCAGAAATAACAGTAGAAATCATCAGTACAGCCTCTTTCACTCTTCTTTCCCTTTGCATCTGGATTGATTTTTTTCAGCTGCAGCTTTCTGATGCACCAAGAATTTACTTCAAGCTTTGTCTACATTATGGAATTGTCACAAAAAAATTCCTACCATTTCTAAGACCAGTTCAGCTGCAGTAGTGCTGGGACCACGGGGAACCTTAGTGTAGATGTTTCTCTGGCTCTGGCAGCATTTTTAGCACCATGTGTGTTAAAACAACATGGTGATTGAAAACAGCTACCATCGTAAGAGAGCCTCTGCACTAAGTCCTCCAGCGGCAGGAACATAGTAGAAGAGGAACAGTGGCAGTGACTGCTTTTGTAGTCCATGGGCTGGAATATCAACTTCAGAGGGGTTGCACTGAAGCTCCACAGCCTGCCTGCAGGTTAGGAAGTGAATTCTATCTCTGCAACTCGCACCCAACAGTGTACACAGTCCAACTGTTCTGGCTTTGTGCTGGAAACAGACATGGGTAATTTCTACTCTAATAGACCTGACTAGCACCCCAGTTCATGAAAGCATATCCATTCAGGAATGGTGGTTAAACATATGCTTAACTGTCTAAACTTATGCTTAAATCCTATTGAAGTCAATTCGATTTATGTATGTGCTTAAGTAGGATTGTGAATAGGGTTGGACTTAAGCATGTGTAAATTCTTTAATTAGCAAATTGTCTAATGTCATAACAAATATATGCTTCCTGCCCATGTAGGCCATTCGGATCAGCTACAATAGTCAATGTTTTCCATCATGGATATCCTCCACAATATTTATCCTCTGTCGTCGTAGACATTCTGAAGAGGTTTCCCTTTGAATCTGAAGGTAGAAGCCCTTTTGTAGGTAATTCTTTACGTGTACTGAAGGCGCCAGACATCACCAAAGTTAAGCTTCAGCTTGTTCCTGAACGTAAGTTACAGATACTATTGATTCTGTACAGTAATGAGGTCCTTTTTTTTGGAAGATAACCTGTTATATATGACCTTTTACAAAAAGAAATCCCCCATTCTAGCTGTCTGAATGTACACTATATTTAACCTGCAGATAAAGGAATTCATATTTCAGTGGGGTTAGTTCTCCAAAAGTGTAAAACTGAATTTCTTTTCTATTTCTTCATGGCTAGATATCTCAAATTCTTCTCTGAGTCCTTGTCTTTGCTTTGACAGGCAAGCAAGTCCTGGGCACCAGCAAAGTGGTCAGTTCTGAAGAGTTATTCAGTATTGGCTAAATCAATGATTCCACTACCAGTACCAGCTACCTCTTTCCATGTAGGATTAATATAGAAGTGCCTTCTCCTCAATTGACACCAGCACCAGATAGATTTATTCTACCCCAGGATCTCCAGAGGAATTGAAATCCCTTCTTTTGTCAGGAGACATGCACCTGTCAATATGAGTCACAAGACTGTCATCAAAACCAACTGAATCTTCAGTACTGACCATAGCTTAGACTTTACCACAAATTACTCCGCCTTCTACTGCATGCCCCACTTTTGAATTTGATGTCTCTTATCAGATTCACAACACAGAGATGAGAACACACTACCTTATTTTCCTAGGAGTCCCTTCCTAGACTATCAGTCAGAAAGGGTGTCTTGGGTGTCCAGGCAGGATAGGGATGAACAATTCCACCCACAGCAAATGCCCTCATGTCAGTCTCCATGGTTCTATAGTACAGGACATTCTAACAGCAGAAAACCTTCTACAAGGGAAATGAAAGAGGTTCTACATTTGGTCTGCTTCCTCTTGAGTCACAGCTATCTCATGTTTTAGATTACTTATTCCTAAAAAATGGGGGGCTGTCACTGAGTTCAATTAGAGTGCATTTGGCAGCTATTAGCAGCTTCCCCTCCATTAGATGGTTTCTTGATTTTTTTTTTCCCTCGCACAATGACATAGGTTTATCAAGTGGTTACTGAAACTTTTTTTCCTATTAAGGTAAATTACCTGTACTTTGGGATCATAATTTGGTCCTTCTAGCACTTGAGTCCCCTGTTTAAGCTTTAGCAAGACGTTCTTTCCTACATTTGCAGTGAAGACATCTTTCCTAGTAGCTACTATGTCAGCTAAGACTAAATAGTATCCAAATTCTAGCTTAATTAAGACATTCAATGACCAATATTTTACCCTAAATTCCATGCCAATCTTGAAGAAGCAAGATTTCACTCGTTAGAGAGTATTAGCCTTTTATTTCCAAAGACTAAAGTCCTTAAGAACCTCCCAGATGCTCTTTATTTCATTTGCAGAAAGGTTCACCTGTTTCCACTCAGAGTATTGAACTTGGTTTCAGGGTGAATAAGAACATGTTATAAAATCATGACATTAGACCCCTCCCCACCCAGACTATTCTTAGAGCTCACTCCACTAGACTTCGGTCTACATCTGTAGCCTTGTTGAAAAGTATCTCTATTATAGATATTTGTAAAGAGGTTATTTGGGGCTCTATTCATACCTTCTCGAGGCAGTAGGCTAGAAGTCTAGAGACTTCTGGATTAGAATCCTCTTTTGGCAGTGCAGTACTTCATTTGTACTAGACAGGATGCTGAACACCCTCTCCATAATTAGTTTACTGCTTGGGTGGCACTTTCAGTGGAAAATCCATAGGGACAATTGCTCGGAGAGTTTACCTGTACAGTAACTGGTAGTCTTTAAGATGTCTTGTCCCTGTTGATGTTCTTCTACCCATCTTCCTTCACCTCTGCTTCAGAGTCCCTAGCTTATGCTGGGTACTGTGATGGAGTGGTGATTGGTCCTGCCACACTGCCCTTTATACCCTTGGAATGGAGCACAATGATAACTAGGATGCATGTGTGGACCAAACAGTTAGTTATTCCTGGCAAAAATCTCCGACCACAGGAATACTGGGTGCATGCACATCTGAAGCAGAACACCCATAGAGACAATGCATCTTGAAGAACTCCAGTTGCTGTACAGGTAAATAACATCTCCTTTCTTTTCCAAAATCTGAAATGTCTGAATATCAGACAGGTGACGATTTCAAATTGCATTACTCTATTCTCTGCCCCAAAACTCCATACATTAATGTTCTCTAATAGTGGTATTTCTAGTTAATAGGATTAAAAAAATAATTTATAACTTGCTAGTTTCACTTTTATTTCAAGTTATCAACTTTTAAATTCCATCTGCCTTCTCTGATAACTTACTTCATTACTTACATATCTGCCTTCCATAGAAAAGTTGGGGGACAATTATATGGGTTTATTATTACTTAACATTTATAGTGTGGTAGCACCTAAAAGCAACAACCTCACTGAGCTACTTTCTGCAAGGCTCTGTGTAAATACAAAATAAATGATAGTCCCTGCCCCAAAGAGCTTACTGTTTAGGGTCAAATCCTTTAACTTGGAGAATTCAGGACCCGTGTAGCAAGGAAGGGTGGAAACATCTAGAGGAGGGGGAGCAGGAGCAGCTCTGAGAATGGGAAATGTAAGACCCAGCCTCTAATTTGGAAGAAGATGACTCTCCTTTCGCTGACCACAAAGGTGCCATTCCAAATGGTGCCAGCAATTGGTGCAGTGGAGGAGAGGTCCATAGAGAAGTGAGCATCATGGGTTTTCTCATTCACAGTACCAAAGTAAGAGCCATCCGGGGTACATGAGGCTGGCATGGTACCGCGCTCTGTAATGATCCTGCTAGTTCTCCTGTGTCCACCAGCACCAATAGCACTGGCTCTTGTACTGCTGGCAATATTGGCACCGACAGGATCAGGAGATCCCTGGCAACCACAAATGCCTCCGGCATGGCCGGTACTGAGATAGTGTCAGAGTGTGGTGCCATGGATGTGGAAGGAGTTCCTTCTGGCTTCGGACTTGATGGCACCCCCCTAGGCACCAGAATCAATGGTTCCATCTTCTGCGGTACCAAAGCAGAGGAGTACTTAGACTGCACTCTACTCTTATCCCCATGCCTAGTAGACCTTAGTGCCAACAATCTCCCCTGCTTCTTATGCCTCTTCTTAGGCTCTGGTGATGGTGAACGCTGTTAGGACTCGGATATGGTATGCACATGTGCATCACTCAAGAAGAACAAAAGTATATATACCCATTATTTAACAATGAAATCAGAACTGTATTTTAACAAAATTTGAGACGATTTTCTCTTCCTTCATTGTTAATTATTGGTAAGAAATATTCATATGTAATGCTTATATTACATAGTGTCCAAAGGCCCCATAGTGCTAGATGATATACAAACACATATGAAGATATATAAACCCTGAAGATCTAAGGAGACAAGTGACATATAAAGAGTGGAGGAAGAGAGTGTTACAAGCACAAACGTGCTGAGAATTGTGAGTTGTTTGCAGACTTCCTCATTTTTCTTTCAGAGTAGCCAAATGAGCAATATTACATCCATCGTTAACATATTTTGAAAAGCCATTGTATTCTAAACCCCAATTTTCACTCCCTCTAAAGACTTCCTTTGAGTCTGTAAGTCCACATGTTTTTTTCTCAGCCTCCGGCTGAAACTGAAATTTTACAACCAGTTCAGAAGAGCTGCCCAAGAGTTATACAAGCATGAAAAAAGTGTCTGTTTTTTTTAATATAGATATATAATTTTTTAATGGAGTCTAGCTTGAACTCCACTCAAAATGGGGGGTTTTTTGTTTTGTTTTTTTAAGAAATGTCATAGACTTAGTTTTCCAAGAGGAAAAATGACTATGACATACTTAAAGAAATTTTATATACAATAAATTATAAGCAATTGAAATGGTGCCACTGAAAGAGAGTGTATTGCCACCCTTAAACTTATTCCAGAAATGGTCATTTGTATCAATACTGAAAGCTGAAAATTCACCCACCCAAAAATGCCCTTCTGTAAACCTAGGGCTGGATGCTGCCTCCTGCTGCTGTACACAAACCACCCAAGGATTTCCTCAATATCAAAACCCCATGCTGGAGTAGAATTGGTAGTGCAGTTCTTATGTCTTATGTCACGGCATTTCACACGATCAGAGCCTATGTTTAATAAAATGTGTCACAGTTATAACTAACACAGATGTTTGAAATCCAATATGAGGTTTTATTTCTAAACTATTACTTATGAGCATTCTTTATTGAAATTACGAGCCAGATTCTGACACCATGAGTCACACTGAATAATATGTTAATTTACATATGGACATACCAGTGAAGGAATAAGGTACTGCTCAATTTGAGTAAGGTCTTGTCTACACTACGAAATTAGGTTGAATTTATAGAAGTCGGTTTTGTAGAAAGTGTTTTTATACAGTCGATTGTGTGTGTCTCCACACAAATGCTCTAAGTGCATGTAGTCGGCGAAGTGTGTCCACAGTACCAAGGAAACTGTCGACTTCCGGAGTGTTGCACTGTGGGTAGCTATCCCACAGTTCCCGCAGTCTCCACCGCCCATTTGAATTCTGGGTAGAAATCCCAATGCCTGATGGGGCTAAAACATTGTCGCGGGTGGTTCTGGGTACATATCATCAGGCCCCCCTTCTCTCCCTCCCTCCCTCCATGAAAGCAAGGTCAGACAATCGTTTTGCGCCTTTTTTCTTGAGTTATCTGTGCAGACGCCATACCACGGCAAGCATGGAGCCCGCTCAGCTAACCGTCACCGTAGGTCTCCTGGGTGCTGGCAGATGTGGTACTGCATTGCTACACAGCAGCAGTTTATTGCCTTTTGGCAGCAGACAGCGCAGTATGACTGGTAGCCGTCGTCGACGTAGTCCTGGGTGCTCTTTTAACCAACCTCAATGAGGTCGGACGCCTGGGCAAACATGGGAGTGACTCAGCCAGGTCATTTCCCTTTTAAGTTTCATCTCATGGCTATTCAGTCCTACTGGCAGTGCACTGTCTTTTAATCTGAAGCCAGCAGAAGACAATGGCCAGCAGTCATACTGCACCGTCTTCTGCCGAGCACCCAGGAGATAACGATGGCTAGCGGTCGTACTGCACAGTCTGCTGCCAGCAAGATGTATAAAGATAGATGAAGTGGATCAAAACAAGAAATAGACCAGATTTGTTTTGTATTCATTTTCTCCTCCCTCCTTCTGTGAAATCAATGGCCTGCTAAACCCAGTTTTGAGTTCTATCCTTGAGGTTTTGAGTTTTATCCTTGAGGGGGCCATTCTGTTTCTCGCAAAGCCACCCCCTCTGTTGATTTTAATACCCTATAAGCCAACCCTGTAAGCCATGTTGTCAGTCGCCCCTCCCTCCATCAGAGCAATGGCAAACAATCGTTCCGCACCCTTTTCCCTGGATTGCCCAAGCAGGAGTAGATGCAATAGCACAGCAAGCATGGAGCCCGTTCAGCTCACCGCAGCAGTTATGACCATTGTAAACACCTCGCACATTATCGTGCAGTGTATGCAGAACCAGCACCTGAAAAACCAGGCGAGGAGGCGACGGCAGCATGGTGATGAGGACATGAACACACTTTTCTCTAAAACTGCGTTCCCCCGCAATTTGGAGATCATGGTGTTAATGGGGCAGGCTCATGCCATGGAACGCCAATTCTGGGCCCGGGAAACAAGCACAGAGTGGTAGGACCACATAGTGTTGCAGGTCTGGGATGATTCCCAGTGGCTCCAAAACTTTTGCATGTGTAAGGGCACTTTCATGGAACTTTGTGACTTGCTTTCCCCTGCCCTGAAGCACAAGAATACCAAGATGAGAGAGCAGCCCTCACAGTTCACAAGTGAGTGGCAATAGCCCTGTTCAAGCTTGCAACACCAGACAGCTACCAGTCAATCGGGAATCAATTTGGAGTGGGCAAATCTACTGTGGGGGTTGCTGTGATGCAAGTAGCCAACGCAATCATTGAGCTGCTGCTATCAAAGGTAGTGACTCTGGGAAATGTGCAGGTCATAGAGGATGGCTTTGCTGCAATGGGATTCCCTAACTGTGGTGGGGCCATAGACGGAACCCATATCCCTATCTTGGCACCGGAGCACCAAGCCGCCGAGTACATAAACCGCAAGGGGTACTTTTCAATAGTGCTGCAAGCACTGATGGATCACAAGGGACGTTTCACCAACATCAACGTGCGATGGCCAGGAAAGGTTCATGACGCTCACATCTTCAGGAACTCTGGTCTGTTTAAATGGCTGCAGGAAGGGATTTACTTCCCAAACCAGAAAATAACTGTTGGGGATGTTGAAATGCCTATAGTTATCCTTGGGGACCCAGCCTAACCCTTAATGCTCTGGCTCATGAAGCCGTACACAGGCACCCTGGACAGTAGTCAGGAGCTGTTCAACTGTAGGCTGAGCAAGTGCAGAATGGTGGTAGAGTGTGCATTTGGATGTTTAAAGGGTTGCTGGCGCAGTTTACTGACTCATTTAGACCTCAGTGAAACCAATATTCCCATTGTTATTGCTGCTTGCTGTGTGCTCCACAATCTCTGTGAGAATAAGGGGGAGACATTTATGGCGGGATGGGAGGTTGATGCAAATCGCCTGGCCGCTGAATACATGCAGCCAGACACCAGGGCGGTTAGAAGAGCATAGCAGGAAGTGGTGCGCATCAAAGAAGCTTTGAAAATCAGTTTCATGACTGGCCAGGATACTGTGTGACACTTCTGTTTGTTTCTCCTTGATGAAAACCCGCCCCCTTGGTTGCCTCTAAATTCCCTGTAAGCCACCCCCCTTCGATCACAGCTTGCTTGCAAAGGAAATAAAGTCACTATCATTTAAAAAACATGTATTCTTTATTAATTGATTATAAAAATAGAGAGAGAACTCACAAGGTAGCCTGGGTGGGGTGTGGGAGGAGGGTAGGAGGGAAGGAAAAGGCCACTTTAAAACGTGTTGAATGCCAGCCTTCTGTTGCTTGGGCTGTCCCCTGGGGTGGAGTGGTTGGGTGCCTGGAGCCTCCCACCCCGCGTTCTTGGGTGTCTGGGTGAGGAGGCTATGGAACTTGGGGAGGAGGGAGGGCAGTTAAGCAGGGGCTGCGGCAGCAGTCTGTGATCCTGCTGCCGTTCATGAACGTCCACCAGACGCCGGAGTATGTCCGTTTGATCCCACAGTAGCCCCAGCATTTCCTCATGCCTCCTCTGATCTTCCTGCTGCCACCTCTCCTCACGTTAATCGACCACCATCCTGTACTCTGCTATTGTGTCCCTCCACACAGCTCTGTCAGTGCCGGACAACTGCGTGAGCTCAGAGAATATGTCATCGCACTTGCGTTTTTTTTCGCTGCCTTATCTGGGATAGGCTTTGGGACAGAGGAGGGAGGCTTGAAACATTTGCAGCTACTGGAGGAAAAAAGGGAGTGAAGTATTTAAAAAGATACATTTTACAGAACAATGGCTATACTCTTTCACGGTGAACAACGCTATTCACATTACATAGCACATGTGATTTTGATACAAGGTCGCATTTTGCATCTTATATTGAGTGCCTGTGGCTTTGCTGTTAGAGATCACACACGCAGGGCCGGGCAACAGAATTTGGCTTGCAGGCGGCCATGGTAAGCCATAGTCTTTCGGCTTCTGCAACCTTCGTAACAGCAGCCCCCTCCTTTCCCATACCAAGCAAAGCCCGTTGAGTTGGCCATTTAGTGCTGCAGTTTTCCTGTTAACGTGCAGCAGCAGAAACCAAACTAACTCCCTTGCCCCATCCAATTCTCTGGGATGATTGCTTTTCCCCTTCCCCCACCACCTGGCTGGTATCGGGGAAGATCCCTGCTAGCCAAACGCAAACAGCTCAGCGCCAATGCCCCCCCCCCCACTGCGTGGCTAACTGCTGGGAGGATTTCTTTTCAGCCACAGGCAAACAGCCCAGTCAGGAATGGGCACCTCTGAATGTCCCTTAATCAAATTCCCCTATTTCAACCAGGTTACCATGAACGATATCACTCTCCTGAGGATAACACAGAGAGATAAAGAATGGATGTTGCTTGAATGCAAGCAAACACCGGGACCATACGCTGCCAGGCTTTGTCATGCAATGATACCAGATTACTTGTTACTAGCATGGCGTGATAAAGTGTCCTACCATGAAGGACGGAATAAGGCTGCTCTCCCCAGAAACCTTCTGCAAAGTCTTTTAAATTACCTCCAGGAGAGCTTCATGGAGATGTCCCTGGAGGATTTCTGCTCCATCCCCAGACACGTTAACAGACTTTCCAGTAGCAGTACTGGCCAAAGTCCTCAGGGCTACTTAATCATTAAAAAACGCTTGTTTTTATAACATGTATTATATTTAAAAAGGTACACTCACCAGAGGTCCCTTCTCCGGCTTCGTTGGGTTGGGAGAGTATTTCAGTCAGGGTGATAAAAAGATCCTGGCTGTTGGAGAGAACGGTGTGCTGTGTGCTCTCCCCAAGCTTGTCCTCCTCCTCCTCATCTTCCCCATCTGCAAAATCATCAGCCATGGTGGAGAGTACCCCATCATCGGAGTCCACAGACAGGGGTGGAGTAATGGTGGCGGCCCCCCCTGGAATTGCATGCAGCTCAGCGTAGAAGCGGCATGTCTGGGGCTCTGACCCGGAGCATCCATTTGATTCTTTGGTTTTCTGGTACGCTTGTCTGAGCTCCTTAAGTTTCATACTGCAATGTGTTGCATCCCTGATGTAGCCTCTGTCCCTCATGGCATCTGAGATTTTTTTGAAATGTTTTGGCATTTTGTCTTTTGGAACGTAGTTCTGATAGCACGGATTCCTCTCCCCATACAGTGATCAGATCCAGTACCTCCCATTCGGTCCATGCTGGAGCTCTTTTTCGATTCTGGCACTGCATGGTCACCTGTACTGATGAGCTCGCCTGGCCAAACAGGAAATGAGATTCAAAAGTTCCCGGGGCTTTTCCTGTACACCTGGCTAGTGCATCCGAGTTCAGAGTACTGTCCAGAGCGGTCACAATGGTGCACTGTGGAATAGCTCCCGGAGACCAATACCTTCGAATTGCATCCACACTAACCCTAATTCGAAACGGTGATGTCAATTTCAGCGCTAATCCCCTCATTGGGGAGGAGTACAGAAATCGGTTTTAAGAGCCCTTTATGTCGAAAAAATGGCTTCGTTTTGTGGACAGGTGCAGGGTTAATTCGGATTTAACGCTGCTAAATCCAACATAAACTCGTAGTGTAGACCAGGCCTAAGGGTGCCATAATCTGGCCCTAGATTTGCATACTAAAAATTACTGAACAGAAAATGTAATTATTCTGTTTTCTTAATTTAGATTATAATGGTAGGCCGAAGGTTGTTACTACTCCATTTAAATCTTCTGATATTGAGAAGACTGTGGTGATTCCTGGCTTTAGCAGCTTCCTGATTGTTGAAGTTCTGGATAATCTGACTGCTTTGGCAGATGCTACCATGCCTGAGAGAGTGCCTTTCAACAGAACCTTTGGGTCAGCCATGTGGTTTGTGTATGACTTTGGCACTACGAATGGAAGAAAATGGAAGATTATAGTAGGCACCTGTAGATACTGGGTACGAGAGCTTGATGATAATCTACCACTGAATGCCATTAAATACTTGGATCTTACCCAAACCTTCAATTTTGGATTCAGAGTAACCCCTGTTGATACAGGTGAGACATTTTGAATTTTGTTTTTATTTCTTGAGCTCTATAGTCTGAACACAAAATGTAAAATAGATATGAGGCTGGTTTGGGTGAATTTTACATAATGACCAGATACTGATTTCAGTTAGATGTAAATTTGGAGTAACTCCAATGAAGACAATGTCCTACATTTCAAGCCCCTGCCACTTGGTGGAATTATAAACTGAAATTATACATGGTTGTTTTTGGACAAAAAGAAATTTTTGAACCATATTCTATTTACCTCCACTCTCTCCTCACACCCAAAGCCAAGCACCTTAGTATGGCCATTGTAACATTTACAACATTTTGACAGATGGTTTTGCTTTGCACTCATGACTGGGTTAATTTTAAAACTTAAAACTTCTTATATGTGAAGGGTTCGGTCCCACAGACCCCTTGGGACTGTCACCTGATGTGCTAAAATTACCTCTGAGCCTGTTTTCCCTGCCAGCTTGGGACTCCAGAACCCCGCCTTGTGGAACCAGACATGCTAGCCTGCTGCAACACAGACCCAGGGTCCGGGCCACACCCCCAAAGCTGTAGGCTTTAAGTGAAAACAGCTCTGCAGGTTACCTGATTCCAGCACCCAGCTTCCAATAGGATCCAAACCCAAAATAAATCCATTTCACTCTGAATAAAGCTTATACAGGGTAAACTCATAAATTGTCCGCCCTCTATAACACTGATGGAGAGATATGCACAGCTGTTTGCTCCCAAAGGTATTAATCACTTTTTCTGGGTTTACTAATAAACAAAAGTGATTTTATTAAGTATAAAAAGGTAGGATTTAAGTCAGGGGCAGGCAAACTTTTTGGCCTGAGGGCCACATTGGGTTTCCAAAATTGTATGGAGGGCCGGTTAGGGGAGGCTATGTCTCCCCAAACAGCCAGGCATGGCCCAGCCGCCGCCTCCTATCCAATTTCCCCCCCTCTCCGCTTCTTGCCCCCTCATGGCCCCCCCCGGGACTCCTGCCCCATCCGGCCCCCCCCAGGACTCCTACCCCCTCCACCACCCCTTGTCCCCGACCACCCTGGACCCCCCCACGCCTGACTGCCCCCTGCCACCCAATCCAACCCCCCCTCTCATTCCTGACTTGCCCCCCCGGGATCCCTGCCCCATCCAACCACCCCTTCTCCCTGTCCCCTGACTGCCCCCTGCCGCCCCATCCAACCCCCTCCCCCGTCCTGGTTGCCCCCCCTCCAGGACCCCTGCCCCCATTCAACCCCCCTGTTCCCCTCTGACCACCCTGACTCCTATCCACACTCCCGGCCCCTGACCACCCCCCAAACTTCCCTGCCCTCTATCCAACTCCCCCACTCCCTGCCCCCTTACTGTGCTGCCTGGAGCACCAGTGGCCGGTGGCGCTACAGCCGCGCCACCCAGAGCACCGGGTCAGGCCGTGCTCTGCAACCACGCTGCCCAGCCGCCCAGAGCATAGCACTGGCCGCATGGCTGCAGGGGAGGGAGGGACAGCAGGGGAGGGGCCGGGGGTAGCCTCCCGGGCCAGGAGCTCAGGGACCGGGCAGGAGGGTCCTGTGGG
The DNA here is from genome assembly GCF_965152235.1 of Eretmochelys imbricata. Classification (NCBI taxonomy): domain Eukaryota; kingdom Metazoa; phylum Chordata; order Testudines; family Cheloniidae; genus Eretmochelys; species Eretmochelys imbricata. The sequence goes on along the minus strand of NC_135577.1, from coordinate 102,643,849 downwards.
CTGGATGTGGCCCACCTCTGGTTTAAGTGGTTCCAAGTAATAACAGACAGAACAAAGTAAGTTACCAAGCAAAATAAAGCAAAAACATGCAAGTCTAAGCCTAATACATTAAGAAACTGATTACAGGTAATATCTTGCTCTCAGAGATGTTCCAATAAGTTTCTTTCACAGACTAGACTTCTTCATAGTCTGGGCCCAATCCTTTCCCCTGGTACAGTCCTTGTTAGTTCCAGCAGACATCTTAGGTGTTAACTAGGGGTTTTCTCATGACTGGCCCTCCCTTTGTCCTGCTCCACCCCTTTTTATAGCTTTGGCACAAGGTGGGAATATTTTGTCTCTCTGAGTCTCCACCCCTCCTTCTAAATGGAAAAGTACTAGATTTAAGATGGATTTCATTATCAGCTGACATGATCACATGTCCCTGTGAGACCTCATTCTTCATGACCCATGGGCTGGCTCAAATATACACAGGAAGGCTTGCAGGTAAATAAGCCATTTACAACCAATTGTCCTAGTCAATGGGAGCCATCAAGATTCTAAACCACCATTAATGGCCCACACTTTGTATAATTACAATAGGACCTCAGAGTTATACTTCATATTTCAAGATTCAGATACAAGAATGATACATGCATACAACTAGGATGAACACACTCAGCAGATTATAAGCTTTGTAATGATACCTTACAAGAGGCCTTTTGCATAAAGCATATTCCAGTTATATTATATTCACATTCATAAGCATATTTTCATAAAGCAAATGGAGTTCAATGTCACACTATGGACTTAAGGCATGATCCAAATTTCATTAAGTCAATGGCAGTCTTTCCACTGACTTCAGTGAACATTGGATCTGGCCCTCTGTTCTCAGCAAAGACAAGTAGCTTTTGACATGCTTGGAGAAATATGGTTGAAGAAATTTAATGCAAAGGTGAAGCTGATTTTTTTCTTTTAAAATGTGTTTTCATTGATTTTTCAATTACATATAAGCACCAGATGATACCCTGACTTTTGGACCATACTTTTAAAATAGTTGGCCAAATAGATGTATGACTAAATCAAACCAATGGAATAAAATAATAACAGGAAAGAGAACATGAAGTGCCAGGGGCCAGAATGATTAAACACAGTTTTTCATGTAAATAGTACAGTATGGGTGATTTTTCCACTTTTGTATTAATCCCCGGTGTCGCTGGGCCAGGCTTCTCCCCACCTCCAAAATATATGCTGCCATGCCCATTGTCTTGCAAGGAGGCTTACTTTCTTAATAGAAACCATCAAATAAACAGAAAAACAATTTTAATTGTCTTTTTTTTCAGGTTGCTGCTCCACCCCTCTCAGGGCCCTCTGTCAGGCTCTCAGTTCTGAGCAGCCTCAGGGCACCAACCCCCACTTTGTTCCAGGGTACCTACCAGGAGTTAGCTGTATTCCAGTTTTCAGAGTAGCAGCTGTGTTAGTTTGTATTCGCAAAAAGAAAAGGAGTACTTGTGGCACCTTAGAGACTAACCAATGTATTTGAGCATAAGCTTTCGTGAGCTACAGCTTACTTCATCAGATGCATTCAGTGGAAAATATAGTGAGGAGATACTTGTGGCACCTTAGAGACTAACCAATTTATTTGAGCATTAGCTCACGAAAGCTTATGCTCAAATAAATTGGTTAGTCTCTAAGATGCCACAAGTACTCCTTTTCTTTTTTCTGTATTCCAGTGTGGCTCTCCCTCCCCAGGCACAGCCTATGTCAATCAATCCCTCCTCTTCCTGCCCACTACCAACCCTTTATAGGTACAGGGGTAGCTCAGCCCTCGTTAACTGGGTACATTAGACTCACCTTCTTAGTCCAAGGGAGCTGGGCATAGTCTATCCTCAGGGACTAGCTGCCTTTTGATGCCCAGTAAGAATCAAAGAAAATTAACCATTGATGAGAGTGTTAGAAAATTAGTGTCAGTACTTTAGGACTGGTTCCTGCACATGAAGTAGCTTCAGTCATGTGAAGAGCGTCCTCACATAAATAAAGTTACTTACATATATAAATGTTTGCCAGCTCAAGCCATTAAAAAAATAACTATCAGAATCCCCGGTATAGATCTCTCCCATACATGTCTATGTAAGTGAATGGAGTTGCATGGGTGTATTTCATAACAGGATTTGACCCTAAATCTGCAATTCAATCCCAGGTTGAAAATTTTAACCATATGATAATGTGGTTGATGATGTACAAAACAAAGAGCAGCACAGTACCTAGGCAAGGATTTTACATCCTAATTAGGGGTACGTAACATCTGGTGGGATTTTCCAAAGCATTCCGAGAGATATACAGGTCCCACTGGAAAATTTAATGAGACTTGTGCTCCTAAATTACTTAGGTGCTTTTGAAAATCCCATCATAGTGCAATATATTAGCAGAGGATGGTCAAATTTCAAAGTGATGCAGAGTTCGTCCTTTTAACACACACATATTGCATTGATGGATTAATGTTGGTAAGCTTTGTGGCAGAATTCTGTTTTAACAAAGAAATGGAATGAAGAATGATTGTTTGGAAAATAACAAGAAGCATGATATTCTAAGCATAAGAGGTGGCATGGAAAAAGGTGCAAAGGCCAAGGTGGGTGAAGCATAGCAAAGCTGCATTGCTGTGGGTAACGATATTGGTGAGAAATGAGAGCTGAGATACAGGCCAGCATAGAATTGTGCCAGAGCACTGAGAATGAGGGTGAGAAGCTAGATTGTGAGAGGTTAGTTGACCTGTTCGGCCAAATTAAGAAGCAACTCCTAATGTTGAGGAAGAGAACATACAGAGCTGTGAGTAGGGGATAACTCTTCCCTGTTCACTCCATATGGACACAAATCTCTTCCCTTTGAGTGGAGCATTAGGTGGCAACTCCGAGTTCAAACTTTGAGTCTTGGGCTTAATTGTTCCTCAATTGAGTTTTCCTATAGTAAGGGAGCACGTGGCTTCTAGTAATTATGATCTTCATTTCTGTGCTTGATTTCACAGACTATCCAGTCTTTCACATGCCACTAATGAAGCTAGTAGTTGGAAATCCATCCCTATTTAAAGTGAAGACAAACGATTACTGGGATGACACTGATAGTTACACGATGAAATTCTCTGTCACTAACAGTTTTTTCAAACAAGTAAGAGTAGACCAGTAGTGAGTAACATACTGGCTCCTACAATAGTATCTTTCATTTTTTATTTAGCAGAGTTTTGATAAAGGGGGACAGAGCAGATGATTATACATTGAGAGAATTTACACTTATGTAGTGACTGGGTCATGTAGAATATCTTCGTTAAAGGACTTTGCTATGAAACATTTTCAACATTTTATCAAAATTTTGTGAATATCTATTGCCTGTTGACCCTCAGTCCTTGTGTGAAGTTCTCATACATGTCACTGTGAGTTCCACCTATGGAATGAGTATAGCTCAAGAATCTATCTATCTAGTATATATAATATAAAATTACTTCAAAGTGCAGTATTCATTTTCACTTGTTTCTGTTCTTCCTTACATCTCTGCTCACAGTGTACTTCGTTATTCATTCATATTATTCATTATCAATACAGTTTATTTTCTAACTTCCTCAGGGCAGAGACCTTGTTATCCTAGTTGTCTGTTTGTGGGTCTACATGAGCATATTGCCTATGAGGTGTGAAAGATTAATGGAGATCAGAATGTAGGCTTTAGGACCGATTAATATTAGTGTGAATGCCCCATGGGGAAGTGACACTGCCATGCCAGAGCATGGAAATCTTAGATTAATGATGGGAGAGTAACCATCAGGTTTCACCTTGACACTCGCTTTTTTTCCTTTCCGTGTGTTTGGTGTTGGGGTAAAGGCAGTATTTGTCAGGTAATGTGGAGCAACTCAAGAAAAACTTACCCCTTTGTAAAGTTTTTTTTTATTCTTTCACTGCCCCTTCCATTGCTGTGGGCTCTTTCACAAGCACAACAAAAGCACGTTAAAATAAAATCAGCACTAGTGAGATAATGACTTGTCTACATAAGTTCATATGCTATATGTACCCACATTAATTCTGTTAATCAGAACAACCCCTCTTTTATCATGTCATAATCCTAACTCACCCCTTTCCGCAAAGTATCCTGGTTCAAAAAGAATGGCCTTTACAGCATGTCCGGAAAATTAACAAGCGTGGGCTGTGGTAGATTAAGTGGGAGAGTGAATTCCTGAGTCAAGGACGCCTCACAGAGCATGTCCTGTCATCCCCCACCATTCCCCTTCCTGTCTAAAACAGATAGCTTGAGTACCCTGCTGATCACAACCATAGTCCTTTTACATGTAGAGAGAGGCAGCTGTTGTGATAATTAAACATATACATGTATCACAATTGTGAGCTCAACTGTGAGAAGTGAGTGCAAGTTCATAAACTGTCACAATAAGCTATACAAATATTGATGGGAAAGGTGCAAAAGGGAGACAAACTGAATTAGTCCAAACAAAAAGGCCTACTGATCTACGTCAGGGACTTTATTAAGATCATGCATGGTAACCAAGAGAAGTGTGGAACCAGAAATCAATTAACCAAGATCGTATGTCAGAAATTAGTCCTATTGGACAAAATAATGAGGGGATGGACTATTTCACCTGTCATCCCTTTTGGGGTTCTTCAAAAAAAATAAGATTGAGGGAGGGAATTCAGATGGACGGAAGTGAACACAGTAATTGCTGACTGCACAACTGTAGCAGTAACTGTAATTGCACAACTTCCTGGTGCAACTACTGGAAGAACCAACCAGGGGCCGGTCTCCTCTTGACCTGCTGCTTACAAACAGGGAAGAATCAGTAAGGGAAGGAGAAGTGGATGGCAACCTGGGCAGCAGTGACCATGAGATGGTTGAGTTCAGGATCTTTACAAAAGGAAGAAAGGAGAGTAGCAAAATACGAACCCTGGACTTCAGAAAAGCAGAGTTTGACTCCCTTAGGGAACTGATAGGCAGGATCCCCTGGGAGACTAATATGAGGGGGAAAGGAGTCCAGGAAAGCTAGCTGTATTTTAAAGAAGCCTTATTGAGGGCACAGGAACAAATCATCCAGACATGCAGAAAGAATAGTAAATATGGCAGGCAACCAGCTTGGCTTAACAGGGAAATCTTCGGTGAGCTTAAACACAAAAAGGAAGCTTACAATAAGTGGAAACTTGGACAGATGAGAAGGGAGGAGTATTAGAATATTGCTCGAGCATGCAGGGGTGTAATTAGGAAGGCCAAAACACAACTGGAGTTGCAGCTAGCAAGGGATATGAAGGGTAACAAGAAGGGTTTCTACAGGTATGTTGGCAACAAGAAGGTGGTTAGGAAAAGTGTGGGACCCTTACTGAATGGGGGAAGCAACCTAGTGACAGGTGATGTGGAAAAAGCTGAAGTACTCAATCATTTTTTTGCCTCTGTCTTCATAGACAAGGTCAGCTCCCACACTGCTGTCCTGGCCAACACAGTATGGGGAGGAGGTGAACAGCCCTCAATGGTGAAAGAACAGGTTAAGGACTATTTAGAAAAGCTGGACATGCACAAGTCCACGGGTCCAGATCTATTGCATCCGAGAGTGCTGAGGGAATTGGCTGATATGATTGAAGAGCCATTGGCCATTATCTTTGAAAACTCATGGTGATCGGAGGAGGTCCTGGACATTTGGGAAAAGGCAAATATAGTGCCCATCTTTAAAAAAGGGAAGAAGGAGAACCCGGGAAACTACAGACCAGTCAACCTCACTTCAGTCCCTGGAAAAATCATGGAGCAGGTCCTCAAGAAAACCATTTTCAAGCACTTGAGGAGAGGAAGGTGATCAGGAACAGTCAACATGGATTCACCAAGGGCAAGTCATGCCTGACCAACCTGATTGCCTTCTATGATGAGATATCTGGCTCTCTGGATATGGGGAAAGCAGTGGACGTGATATATCTTGACTTTAGCAAAACTTTTGATACGGTCTCCCACAGTATTCTTGCCAGCAAGTTAAAAAAGTATGGATTGGATTAATGTACTATAAGGTGGATAGAAAGCTGGCTATATTGTCGGGCTCAACGGGTAGTGACCAATGGCTCGATGTCTAGTTGGCAGCTGGTATCAAGCGGAGTACAGCAGGGGTCGGTCTTCGGGCCTGTTTTGTTCAACATCTTTATTAATGATCTGGATGATGGGATGGATTGCACCCTCAGCAAGTTTGCAGATGACACTAAGCTTGGGGAAGAGGTAAATATTTGGAGGGTATGGATAGGGTCCAGAGTGACCTAGACAAATTGGAGGATTGGGCCAAAAGAAATCTGATGAGGTTCAACAAGGACAAGTGCAGAGTACTGCACTTAGGACGGAAGAATCCCATGCATGCTACAGGCTGGGGAACGACTGGCTAAGCAGCAGTTCCTGCGGAAAAGGACCTGGAGATTACGGTGGATGAGAAGCTAGCTATGAGTCAGCAGTGTGCCCTTGTTGCCAAGAAGGCTAATGTCATATTGGGTTGCATTAGTAGGAGCATTGCCAGCAGATCGAGGGAAGTTATTATCCCTCTCTATTTGGCACTGGTGAGGCCACATATGGAGTATTACGTCCAGGTTTGGGCCCCCCACTACAGAAAGGATGTGGACAAATTGGAGAGAGTCCAGCGGAGGGCAGCGAAAATTATCAGGGGGCTGGGGCACATGACTTACGAGGGGAGGCTGAGGGAACTGAGCTTGTTTGGTCTGCAGAAGAGGAGAATGAGGGGGGATTTGATAGCAGCCTTCAACTACCTGAAGGAGGGTTCCAAAGAGGATGGAGCTCTGCTGTTCTCAGTGGTGGCAGATGACAGAACAAGTAACAGTGGTCTCAAGTTGCAGTGGGGGAGGCCTAGGCTGGCTATTAGGAAAAACTATTTCATTAGAAGGGTGGTGAAGCACTGAAATGGGTTACCTAGAGAGGGGGTGGAATCTCCATCCTTAGAGGTTTTTAAGGCCTGGTTTCACAAAGCCCTCTCTGGGATGATTTAGTAGGTGTTGGTCCTGCTCTGAGCAGGGGGTTGGACTAGCTGACCTCCTGAGGTCTCTTCCAACCCTAATCTTCTATGATTCTATGAAAGAGGAAGGAGTGAGCTTTCACCATCATGGGTGCTATCCCCACCATCTCCTGGAATCTAGCGTGACACCATTGTGCTTTTGTCAGCCTGATCTTGAGAAGTCCTGGCCAGACTGGGCCAGAGAGAGGGACCCAGATGACAAAACCACTTCCACCGGCTTTGGCTAAATCTTTTCATTAATTTCATCTCTCTTCTTTTTCTTCTCTTGAATAAGCATTTGGTTTAGCCAGATGGGACTATATATTTTGCAACATTGCTATAAGCTTTTGTCTAGAAAGGCAGTTAAAAGCAATATCCTACATTGTCCAGTACTGGAACAAGTATGCCAGGTCTCCAAGTGGCTGATAAGATTGTTTATTCAGCAGTGTGGTTGCAAGTGAGATTCAACACCAGGGACAGAGCTGCATTTTCCATCTTTACTGTTATTTTCTCTTCCTTCTTGTGTGTGTTTGTCATGTTTTGTCTCCTAGGAAAGGGGTTTGGACTTTAACAACAGCTCCAGCCCATCACAACTAAGTTCTTCTCTTTTCTCCAAAAGAACAATTTATTACCATCTTTAATTCCATCTAAGAGACTGTCAGACAAAGGTGGTGGGGGTCCTTCTAAAGATTCTCCCCCACTAAAGGGAAAGGGAACAAGGGATGTTGTTAAAAGGAAACCTTTATTTAATGCTTTACATTTCAAATGCTTTAACTATTTTCCCTTCTGTTTCTGTATTTTTAATAAAAGGTTAAAAAGGATTTGTAATGTGTTTGCCCTGGTACTAAGCAGGCTGAGGTCTCTGTATACCAAATCCCGAACCTTGTTTAAAACTGTTTAATGTTGAACGGTGAGTGGGTCATGTTAACAACTTTGACTTTTTGGCCCCATATATTCCATGTAAATTAATACAAAAGTCTCCAGAAAAATGGTATCAAGTCATATAGGTTAAAATCATCCCCTTGAACTCCACCCAGCAAACCAGTCAGAACAAATTATGAAGCACTGCTGTGTCTAATAGTACAGACCATTTCTGAAGAAGACTGTATGAGCTATAGGCCATTTCTAGCTTTATTTTCTATGTTCACTGTAATGCAGGGATGGGCAAACTTTTTGGCCTGAGGGCCACATCTGGGTATGAAAATTGTATGGCAGGCCATGAATGCTCACGAAATCGAGGGTTGGGGTGTCGGTGGGGTGAGGGCTCTGGGGTGGGCCTGGGGATGGGGGTTCAGGAGGGAGCTCTGGGCTAGGACCAAGGGGTTCAGAGGGCAGGAGGGGGATCAGGGTTGGGGCAGGGGTTGGGGCATGGGAGGGGGTCAGGGGTACAGGTTCTGGGAGGTGCTTACCTCAAACAGCTCCCAGAAGCAGTAGCATGTCCCCCCTCTGGCTCCTACACAGAGGCACAGCCAGGCTGCTCTGTGCACTGTCCCATCCACAGGCACCACCCCTGCAGCTCCCATTGGCTGTGGTTCTCAGCCAATGGGAGCTCCAGGGGCGGCACTTGGGTTGGGGGCAGCATGTGGGCGCTCCTGGCTGCCCTATGCATAGGAGCCGGAGCAAGCCCGGATCCCAGTCCCTGACGGGAGCTACAGGGCCAGATTAAAACATCTGGAGGGCTGAATGTGGGCCCTGGGCCACAGTTGGCCCACCCCTGTTGCAATGGTATATTGTATATGTTTTGGATGTACTCATTTATTTTTACCATATGCACTTCCACAGGGTAAATCTTCAATAGCTGTTGTTCTCACAAAAGCATCACTTGTTTGTGGTGTGTCAACAATTGTCTTAACACTGAAGAGTGGCTGTTCGTACAGTAAATCAATGCACTACATTTCTCCAGTTTCAATCTCTGCCCAGAATTGGCTTCATGGGGACCCAAAAGACCCATATGGTTTCAAACTCTTAAAACAGTTGCCGGTAAGAAAGATAAGTAGTAAGCAAATTTATATCCAAAGGGAGTAATGTTCAGCTTCCCATTTTGTGAAACCACTTTTGAGACACTGATTTCACAAGAAAAAGTGGATGAATGCTTATTTGCGCACAAAAGTTGAGGAAGTGAATAAATAAACGGGTGTCAACATATTTTTGTAGATAATTTAGTTGTGCACAAAAATATGTGTGTAAAATTAGAGTCCAGGGCTTGAAAGTTGGATCCAAAAATATTATATTTTGTTACAAATATGCCATCAATATTTAGTATGTTTAGGCTGAGTAAATCAAAATGTTTGTAGAGTCCAAGGCCAGAAGGGACCACTGTGATCATCAAGTCTCAATTCCTGTATAACAGGCCATAGAACTCCTCCAAAATAATTACTGTTGAACTCAGGCATATCTTTTTATAAAACATCCAAATTTGATTTTAAAATTGCCAGTCATGGAGAATTCACCATGACCCTTGATAAGATGTTCCAATGGTTAATTAATCTCACTTCAAAAACGTTTACGCCTTATTTCCAGTCTGACTTTGTCTAGCTTCAATGTCCAGCCGTTGAATCATGTAAAACCTTTGTCTGCTAGACTGAAGAGCCCATTTTCAAATATTTATTCACCATGTAGATACTTACAGACTGTGATCAAGTCACCCTTAACCTTCTCTTTGTTAAGCTAAATATATTGAACTCCTTGAAGCTACCGCTGTAAGGCATGTTTTCTAATCCCTTGATCATTCTCATGGCTCTTCTCTGAACCCTCTCCAATTTATCAATGTCCCTCTTGAATTGTGGACACTAGAACTGGAGACAGTATTCCTGCAGTGATCACACCAGTGCCAAATACAGAGGTAAAATAACCTCTTTACTCTTACTTGAGATTCCCATGTTTATGCATACCAGGATTGTATTAGCCTTTTTGGCTATAGCATCACCTTGGAGACACGTTTGGCTGATTGTCCACCATGACCCCCATATATTTTCAGAGTGACTGCTTCCTAGGATGGAGTCCCCCATCTTGTATGTCCAACATCCATTGTTCCTAGATGTATACATTCACATTTAACCATATTAAAACTCATATTGTTTGCTTGCACTTAGTTTACCACATGATCCAGGTTGCTCTGTAGCAGTGACCTGTCCTCTTCATTATTTACCACTCCCCCAATCTCTCTGTCATCTGCAAATTTTATCAGTGATGATTTTGTTTTCTTCCAGGTCATTGATAAAAATGTTAAACAGCATAGGGCCAAGAACTGATTCCTGAGGGGCCCCACTATACATCCATTTCATTATGGTTCCCCATTTACCATTACATTTTGAGATCTATCAATCAGCCAATTTTTAATCCTTTTAATGTGTGCCTTGTTCATTTTATATCATTCTGTTCTTTTTAAACAAAGAATCACATGGTATCATCTCAAATGTTTTGCAGAAATCTAAGTATATTTCATCTACAAAACTAGCTTTATCAATCAAACTTGTAATCTCATTTTTTAAAAAAAAATCAAATTAGTTTGAAAAGATCTGTTTTCCATAAACCCGTGTTGATTGGCATTAATTATATTACCCTCCTTTAATTCTTTATCAGTGAAGTCCTGTATCAACCACTCCTTTATCTTGCCTTGGACTGATGTCAGACTGGTTTCCGAGTAGCAGCCGTGTTAGTCTGTATTCGCAAAAAGAAAAGGAGTACTAGTGGTACCTTAGAGACTAACCAATTTATTTGAGCATGATGTCAGACTGACAGGCTTATAATTATCCAGGTCATCCCATTTACACTTTTTAAATATTGGGATAATGTTAGCTTTCTTCTGACACTTTCCCAGTGTTCCAAAACTTACTGAAAATCAACATTTACAGTCCAGGAAGTTCCCCCATCAGGTCTTTTAAAACTCTTCAGTGCAAGTTGTCAGCTGATTTTAAAATGTCTAACTCTAATAGCTGCTGTCTAACATCTTCCTGAGATGCTAGTGGAATGGAAATAGTATCATCATTATCATCATCATCATATGATATGACAATATCATCTGCTTTCCCCAAATTCAGAACAGAAATATATATTGAATCCTTCTGTCTTTTGTGCATTATTATTAATAATTGTATCATTTCCATCTAATAATGGACTAATACCATTGTTAGGTTTCCTTTTGTTCTTAAGAAGTTTTTTTGCTAAAAAAAACTTACTATATTATTGTCTTTAACGCTGCTGGCCATAAATTTCTCCTTGGGTCCCTTGGCTTCCCTTATCAATTTTCTACAATTCTTAGATTCTGATTTATATTTATTACTGTTGACTTCCTTTTTCTTCCATTTGTTATATATATCAGCTTGGAGGAAGAATTTAATCAGAAAAAACAACAATAATTGGGAATTGCTTAATATATAATTGTTCTTAAACAATTTCCAATTATCATTGTTTTTTCTGATGAAATTCTTCCTCCCAGCTGATTTGGTTCATAATTATTTTCAGCTTTGTGAAACTGCTCCTTTTTGAGCACCAAGTCTTACTGATTTGGACTTTTTTTCTGTTGCATATTGCAAATATGATCAAGTTATGATCACTTGTACCTAAGCTTCCATTAATTTTTAGTTCTGTAATCAATCCCTGTTTATCTGTCAAGATGAGGGCTAACATAGAATTCCCCCATGTTGTATGCAGCACTGTTTGAGTTAAACAATTGTCATCTATAATATTTAGAAATTCCAAGGATGTTTTAGTACTGGTAGCATGAGACTCAAATTGAAGTTCCCCATGAAACTCACATCTTTTTTTCCAGACACTTTGTAGATAGGCACTACAGGAGTAGGTCATCCTGTTCTCTAGTGTGATCTGGTGGTCTGAAGCAGACACCAATTAGTATCCTATCTTGTGCATTATCATCTGCTAGGACATTGATCTCTAAGCATTCAAGAGCATTTTTTTCCAAGTTGTCAGTGACTTGGAAACAGGTAATGCCATTTTTGGCATACAGAACCACTCCCTTCCCCTTTTGCCCACTCAGTGTTTTCTAAATAGGTTATAATCATTGCTTTTAACATTCCAATCATGCAGATCCTCTCACTACATGTTAATTTATGATTTCAAGGCTTCTACTTTCCTCCAGAATATTTTGTTTTTTCTCAAGATTCCTAAACCCCACAGATACAGGAGCTCTGAAATGGGATTGGAAGCAGGGAGAGGGGCAAGACAGAGAACCAAGTCACTGAGTTATGGTATTATTAACTTGACCACTGAATACTTCTTTCTTAACATTGGTTATCTTATACACATCGCCAATTCATATGACTGAATGGTTCATTTTCTAACATGGCTTTTTAATCATGTGAAATATTCTAGATCAGACTTAATATTGGACAATTCTGTAATATCTTAATTGTATTTAAGATACAAAGTATACAAAACTTTGCACATTGTTAGACCCATATTTCAAACATAGATGCCTAAGTAAGACAACCAAATCCCTTACGAGGATCAGCATATAGACATGTCAAATTTGTGTGTGTGTCAATTTGAACATTCAAATATAGGATCTGAATGTTCCATTTAGATGCCCATGTTTGAAAATTGAGTCCACTTGGTTTATAATTCATTTTATTAAACATTTATAATACATATATTTTAAGGAGATAGATACTTTTCCATTTGGGACAACAGTGGACATGGAAATGTGATAAAAATAAATGAACAGGTCTGTTTTGTGTCCTTAGTGGTATTAATACCATATGCATTTCTTCTGCCAGTTATTCTGATGTTAAGAAACTCTTGTATCATCCTTTTGACTACATCTGAATGTATATTTATTCCATATCCATCTCTCTTCTGTTGTATTATACACAGGTAAACTACAGGCCTCCATCTAAACTGGGAATAGCTCTTCCACTCACTGATAACTTTTATAATGCTGACCCCAGCAAACCTAGAATGAGAGATTATTTTGCAGGATCAAAAGTAAGTCTTCTGTAATCATTTCACTGCTGCTGAATGTTCTGGGATCATGCGTGCTATCAATACTGTTCATTTTGTACATTCTGTTCAGTTTTCTATCAGTCACTTTAAATAATCAATACTAGAAAAGATCAAAGAGAGGTAAGTTTACAGACAGGACAGTTAGTGATATGCCAGCTTCATCTTTTTCATCTTGCTCAGGGTAAAATCTTCTTTCCTATATACCGGATCTACAGCAGGGCTTGTGGAGCATTATAGCACCACTAGCATACTTTGATGGAAACTGCGGTGTACAACTGTGGATTCTGCAATTATAGAGAGGAAGGACAGTGGGAACTGAATGGCACTAGACCTGCTGGACATTTTTTAAATGGAAAATGTCAATTCCTCAGAAGCATATCCATTTTGATTAAACTTTTGTTGGGAAGGTGTTTCAGATCCAGGATGGAAGTTCTGATGAAAAATGAGGTGAGGTGAATGGAGGAAGAGACCCATCCCAGAGTAACCAGGTGTTTGGGGCACTCACATAGAATGTGGTTCAAGTCCCTGCTCTGCCTGCTTTGGAACAGGGACATGTGAGTGCACAGTTACTGGTCCGTTGGATATGGTAGGGTGGGAATGGGGGTCTCTTTCTCTCTCTCTCTCTCTCTCTCTAGATGACAGGTCTGGTCAGTTTCACAGCTACTATTCAATGGTGAGCAGAAGTGAAACTGACAAGGAGCATGTCTATTTCAGTAGCCACTACCAGACCTTCCAGCATCCCCAGCTTCACTACAGTAGGGGATTCTAGGGAATAAATTTTGTTTTGGAAACACTACTCTCTTCTTCAAGTGGTTGCACAGATGTATTCCACTCAGGTGTGCATGCGTCCAGCACACCAAAAAGGGAGAACTTTGCTGAGCAGTACCTGTCAGGCGGCACATGCACCTCACACCTCCTTTTGGTCCTTCTCAAAGCTATTTAAGGGTGACACTCCCCACAGCTTGAGTCATAGCATTCAGCATGGTCACATTTTGGTGTCTCAGTGGCTTCTTTGTGAATGCTAAATAGTTATAGATAATCGTAGTAGTACTCTTACTAGTTAGTTAGTTAGTGTGATGCTGGTAGCACCGGTGCCAGCTCTTGCCAAGGCTCTAGGTGCCAGCTGAGCACTGACAAATTCATAGCTGGAATCCAGACCAACTTACGTGTGTGTTAGCATTATTCAAGACAGGTGTTAAACTTGTAAGGCTGTGTTTAGACTCTAAAATGCTTGTTAATTGCTTCATGCATTAATCTTGTAATGTTTGTATCCCATGCTATAAATTAGGGCTGTCGATTTAATCAGTTAAATCACACGATTAACTCAAAATAATTAATCGCGATTAATTATTTTGAGTTAATCACACTGTTAAACAATAGAATGCCAATTGAAATGTATTAAATATTTTTGGATGTTTCTCCACATTTTCCAATATATTGATTTCAAGTACAACACAGTATACAAAGTTGACAGTGCTCAGTTATATTATTTTTTTATTACAAATATTTGCACTGTAAAAATGGCAAACAAAAGAAATAGTATTTTTCATACACCTCATACAAGTATTGTAGTGCAATCTCTTTATCGTGTAAGTGCAATTTATATATGTAGATTTTTTTTGTTATATAACTACATTCAAAAACGAAACAATGCAAAACTTTAGACCCTATAACTCCACCCAGTCCTACTGCTTGTTCAGCCAATTACTCAGACAAACAAGTTTGTTTACATTTATGGGAGATAATGCTGCAACACTCTGATGCAGAAACTACAGAATCCAAACCACCAAAAAAGAAAATCAACCTTCTGCAGGTGGCATCTGACTCAGATGATGAAAATGAACTTGCTTTGGTCTGCACTGCTTTGGGTGATTATTTCTTTTAGGGCTAACCCAAGTTGTTCCTAGGATGTCTTTGCTTTTGTTTCCTAGCTCCAGCCCTGGAAGAGTTAAAACAGCAAAGTAAAGAAAAATGTCCTGCTAGTTATCTTTCCCTCTTCTGTGGGCTTATCGAGCAGCTTCAGATTTGCTCTGCTTCTCTGTCTCTGGCTCTCCTTTAATATAAGCATTCAGCTGTGGTGGTTTCTTCTGCAGCTTCAGGACTGCCTGAACTGATCTCAGATTGTGCTCTGTTGTTGGTGATGCCTTCAGCACTGCTTAAAAATCAGTGTGCAGAGGCAAAATCAGTCCCTTTTATTGGTACAAAGAGATCCCTTTGGCATTGACGGCAATGTTGCCTTGTCCAGTTTCAGTGCAGACCAGATCTACAGGTTCAATGCTAACATTCATTCCAGTGCCAACTGTTTGTGCAGCCTCAGTGTCCCTACCAGTACTCAAGGTGCTGGTTACCATACCATCTTTAATACCAGTGTGGCCCACGTTTTGAACCTCAGTCAAGTTTGGGCGCTTGCTGACTCCACAGGGGCGGCTCCTCTGTTGTCATCAGACTATTTGGAAGATTCCTTGCGTTCGAGCTCAAGGTCCTCTACTGCCTCTCTCTGTCCTCCAAGTACCAATCTTGAAAGTCTTTGAGGCCTCCAGGGAATCACTATTGTTACCGGAACCAGCACCATTCCCACAGTAGGGGTAGGGGCTTGGGCCCCATGTGGCTCCCCTGAGTTCCCACCAGACTCCACTTCGTTTTTTATAATGTCTTTCTCTTGTTTTCCCCTTTTAAGCTCCTCCCTTCCAGGCACAGCAAGCCTTACAGGTGTGCCTAGTTAGTGCTGAACAAGCCCAGAAGAGCTCATTAGTCTCCTCTCTACTACAGTGAGGAGAAGCTTTGGGAAGCTTCTCAATCTTCAAGGACCCAATCCTCTGCTCATTGCAGAGCAAAGTCACTGAACCCTCCTATTGTCCCACTTCCCAACTCAGCTAGACTGGAGACTCGTGCTCCCTCTGAGTTATTATAGTCTGAACCAATATTGCAGGAGCAAGTTTTGCCACAGGAGATTCCACTGCTCCTCTTCCTTCCTCACTGGATGATTCCACAATGTCATATTTGTCTTCTCGTGTTGCTCAAGACTGTAAGACTTATCAGGATCTGCTGAGGCAAATGTCTACAGCCTTGGGCATTTACACAGAGTTTGTTCAGGAGAATACCCATAAATTGATGGACATTCTCCAATCATTAGCTGCAGGAGCTCTCCCTATAAGTGAAGCTCTTTTGAAACACACGAAGCATATGGATAAGCAATATTATGTCCCTAAGCAAGGCTTTGAGAGCTTCTACTCCCATTCCACCCCAAACTTTCTCCTCATAATAGCTGCAAATGGGAGGTTGAGACGAGAGAGATTCAAGCTGATGCCTGAAGATAAGGCATCCAAAGGGCTAGATCTAATGGGAAGGAATATTTATTCTACCTTGTCATTACAGATGCACATTGGTAATCAGCAGGCACTGTTATTGAAATATGCCTTCCTAAATTGGAACGCCATGTCTAAAATTATAGATAAATTGCCAGAAAACGCCAGTGTTCAAAACTGGCTGGCTTTACAAGAACCAGGATCCAGTCTTTCATGAAAACACCCCAGCTCTACAAGATGTTTCCTCAGTGAATGAATCCACAGTGCCTCTTCCTAATCTGTGTTATACTGAAATAGTCTTTTGTCTCTACTCATAGGCAATGTGATCCCCTGTCTGTTGTAATGTTCCTTTTTACATCTAGGTGGTTTCAATTGTTTACCATTGTCTCTGATGATTTTCCATTGATAGTTGCCTTGCATCATTGGCTAGCAAGGGAGGGGTGAAAGCTCCCACCCCTTTGAATTTGCCTTCACGAAGACATATTATCCCTTGGTAACTAACTTCACTCCAAGACCATAAAGCATACTTTCCATATAGTTACATTTTCCTTAAATATTACCCATACATACTTCTCTCAGTGATTATTGGTCTAGTTACAAGCTATCTGTAAATGCCTTGCAGGTTATCCCTATGGATAAATGCTCTTCTAGACGTGTTTGGTCTAGTAAGTTTGTCAGGCCTGAGATGAGAGTTCTTTTCAAAGAAGAGAGGATTCTTTGCCAAGGCCCCTCAATGGGCCACATCTTCACAAAGGATATTGGCTCATTCGACAAGAAACCAAGTGGCTTCAGTCGTGGTTGTTAGTGACATTTCCATATTGGACATTTGCTGGGTCACTACCTGGTCTTCTGTGCATACCTTTACCAAACACTACACTACGCTACCCTATTATGACTGCATCTAGGCTAGATACAAATTTTGGAAAGTCAGTTCTGCAGTTGCTGTTTAAATAGTCTCTGAGTCCCACCCCCTTCTGTTACTGCTTGTGAGTCAAGTGAGCAAAATACATGTCTGCAACTCAGTTAGTTACTGGATTGTAACTGTTCTTTGAGATGTGGATGCAGATGGGTATTCCATGGCATATTCTCTCTCCCTTCCAGTGCGAAGGAACTGAGGAGGGTCAGGGCAGTTCCATTCTTAAATAGCCTTGGGAGAGGCCAGAAAAAGGCATGAGAGCACATGCACAAAGTTCTCTGTCTTCAGCACACTGGGAATGTGCATATCTGAGTGGAATGCACATCTGCCCCCACATCTCTAAGAACAACAGTTATGGCTCAGGTAAGTAACTCATTTTTTCAATGTTTCTGAAACAAAATATCACAGGATTTCAGTTTTGTGAAAAATTTTTGGCTTTTTGTCCTAGTATAGAACAAAAAAATTTTTCCCCAAACTCAAAAACATTTAAAAGATTTAAATTCCGCTTCCTGACCAGCTCTAGTTCATATATTGTAACATAAAAGCCAAAATGATATGGTTAAGATGAAATTAAACATTAATTAAATATTTTTGGAATATTGCATTTCAGGGAAAATTCTGAGATTTTGATTTTTTTCAAAACCATATGAGATGGAACCATATTTTGCAACCTCAGAATTTCCCACAGAATTGAAATTCTGAATTTTGACCTTCTCTAATACCCAGATTGGTCTCCAGCAAATGACACATTTACAATTTAGATCTCTCCAATAAATCCAGATAAGTAATTGCATTTGTTTACTCATGTTCTTTCTTTTAAAAAAAACAAACAAAAAAAAAGTTTTCAGAATGTAGGTAAGAAAGTGAGTTAAACTGTTTTTATGTCCCATCTACAGAATTCTGGAGCCTACAAGCAGTGTGCTAACAAGTCAACTCGAGCAGAATGTAACTGCGATGACAACAAGAAACTTTCCTCTTTTGTTGCTTTCTCAGATTGCAAGGAGAAGGTGAGAACTGTAACAAGACAAGCTTGAAAATAAATGTTTATTAAGACTGAATTCTGCCCTTAGCTATGTCTAGGCAACCCTCCTGACTTTAGTAAGAATTGTATGGATGAAACAGGGGCAAAAAATCTGACTCTTAAGGAGACATCCCAGCTCATCATTGTAGGTATGTGAGTGTGGAATAGCTGACTCTCTGTTAACACTCCCCCTCCTAGCTGGGCATGATGTAGCAGCTCTTTCTGCTCTAGTGCTCCCCTGCCAACAGTCATTCTGGTCCTGTGGTGGTCTCATCTCACAATTCATGCTCTGGCCAAGTTACATTTTAATTGCACCCCTTCTGGTGTAACAAAAGTACAACTGAAAGTCCAAAATGGTTGTAATACAAAATATCCTTTTGCCCCCTCTTGGGCTACTATTTAGCTCTTTCTTGAGGCTCCATCTTCGGCTCTACCCTGGGCTAAACAGTCCTTGGATCAGGATTGTACATGCCTTCTTCAGGGCTGATTGGAGAACTCAAGCCCACCTTCAACTCTGTGTTCTGGCCTAGAGGACCCTGTCTTAAGTACCTAGGTCTTCTTCAGCCATTCTGCTATTTCCCTGGGCCACATCCTATCTCTGATTCCCACTGTGCTGCTTCCCAGCAGCCTGAGCGTAACACAGCCTCTCCTCTGTTTAACCAGGCCTCTAGCTTCTCTCTAGGCCCTCCCAGCTTCTCCTTTCTCTGCTTGAGCACCGCTCCTTCAGGACTCCTCTGTGCCATGCTGCCTTTACAGGGTCCACCGCTGGGATTAATTCCATCCGTGTAGATTTTTCCATCTGCTTTCCCCATGCCCTTCCCAGACAGAGGGAACTCACTACCTTTTCTCTCCTGGTTTCTCTGTCTGAGATCCTCCCTGCTAGCTTTCAGTTCCTTCTTTTATCTACTTAGCCCCAGCTTGGTCTAATAACAAATCAACTCTGACAGATCCTCCAGGTGCATCAGGGTGGGCTAATTGAGCTCTCAGACCCGTTAACCTTTGTTCATCTGAATGGGATAGACACCCCCATTAAGGTGAGGCTTCAATGTTTAATGAGTGAATTAAAGAAGCAACACAATCTTATTTTAAATTTAACTAAATAGTAATATGCAACTTCAATTTTAGGCTTTGAGGATGAAGTATCCAGTTACAAGACTTCCAGTCCATTTCAGAGTTGACAGTGAGAATGAATATATACCACTGGTATCTCCTTTTTTTGTAACAGTCACAGAGGTTAACCATAGGACAAACTGGGAAGTTGCAGGTATGGATAGAGGATTTGCAGAGAAGCTTTTTGATAACAGACAAGGCTAAGAACAAATGTTAAGATCTGTAAAAAATCTCTCTAAATGGGCATTTCTGCTAGAAGTTTACCTTTTCTTTCTCATCTATTTTCTTAATGGATCCAGGCAAGGACTCCTGCTTAGACCCTGATGTATGTACCAGATCTGTCTCAGTGGTCAAGTAGGACAGCAGAGGGTTATGATACTGAGCATTGTCTGATTTCTCTCAGCCAAGACGTTCCACTGTTAAAAAGACAGGGTAAAAGATGCAAGAGGAAAATATAAAACCCCAGCCAGGCTGGTTTGCTGGTTCTTTCCACTTGTTTACCATTGACTTAAATGGGAGCAGGATTCAACCCCCTAACATTTAAAATGTCTCATAGGACCCAATTGGGCAGTCTCCTTCCACAGACACATTGAAGACTATGGGAGTTTTACTTGAACAAGGTACTGCAGGGTTGGAGCTATTGAATTTTTGGTCCAATAGAAGTCAATGGCAAAATTCACACTGACGTCAATGAGACCAGGATTTCACCCATGGATCTTCAAATTTAAATATTATGCAAGCTGTTCAAGGCAGGGACGCTGTCTTTATGTGTATTTGTACTGTGCCTAGTCCAATGGGTCCTTACTCTGATTTGGTTCTCTGAGAGCGATTGTAATCAAATAAAAAATACCTTCATAATATTAGAACAGAAGGATTTAAATTTGTCCAAATTAGGACCCAGAGTATAATCAACCATATATGCTGCCTAGGTTAATCCATTACCATTTCTAAAAGAAACAATTGAACAAAATCGCCATAAATCATTTCTGTTTGGGCCATATATAGTAGCAAAATACCTGGGAACCAACCTTCTGAGCATTGATTAAGAACTGTTGTATATAAATAATAAAATAATGCTCCTGCAAGAATATTATTCCCTTTCCCTTGTTTTCTGTTATTTCTCTTGCTTTCCTACTTCACTATGATTTGTTGTTATTCATTGGAGTATCAATATAATTTATTTTCTAACCTCCTCAGGGCAGGAACCATATTTTTCTCTTTATCTGTCACGAAGCATGTATTCCTAATGAGCAACAAAAATATTATTATTATTCATTAAAATTGAGGCACCATATTATAAATTAAAAGAAATTGAAAGAAATATTAGGTGACTCAGCTTACACTCAACTCTCTGGCATTTCTTCTTGCTTGTCTGTAACAATGTATGTAAGAATCTCTCCAGAGGCACTGTTGGAAGTGGTGAGCTCCAGGGAGGAGGGTGTAAAAGGAGGAGGTGCAGTCACATGACATACGGGACTAGGACAGACTTCTGCACAGAAGGGGGTATAGAGGTGATGAGGAGGATACAAAGGGGTGGTAAGGAGAGAGGCTTGGGTGAGTGAGGGAGGGAGCATGAGGAGATGCAGGAGGGAGTGGAGCTGGATAGGGCCTAGCAGGTGAAGAGAAGTCTGACCTTGATGCAGGAGTGTCAGGGAGGGCAGTGCAGGGATCTAAAAAAAATGAGTGGCATGAGCAGAGTGGCAAGGGAAGAAGGTAATTTTAGCAGCATCATTTTAGCTAAGCTGAGGGGAGCAAGAGGAGAGGCACTGAGGCCAGAGAAGAGAGGGCTGCAGGAGTCAAATGAAGAGATGACCAAGGCAGGGAGCAGAGGTTGAGGGGTGGGAATGGAGAACAGAGAGGATTCAATAGCAGCCTAGCCCTAGGTGACATGATGGAGTAAAAGGCAACATGGAGATTGCAAGTCTGAGTGGTGGGGAGATCAGGGACAGACTGAGGAGCAGGAGGGGCTCAAAGTAGCAGGAACTGTCTGTAATGAATCTTATTTTCCTATCTCCTGTTGGCCTAGAATCATAGAATATCAGGGTTGGAAAGGACCTCAGGAGGTCATCTAGTCCTACCCCCTGCTCAAAGCAGGACCAATCCCCAAACAATTTTTGCCCCAGATCCCTAAATGGCCCCCTCAAGGATCGAACTCACAATCTGGGTTTAGCAGGCCAATGCTGAAACCACTGAGCTATCCCTTCCCCCACCTACATGGATGGCAGGGTGGATTCCCTCAGGCCTGGAAAGCACGTTGGGATCCTCAGAGGGTGGTGCTCTACGAGGCCAGGACATTCAGGTTCAAGACAGAGACTGCATTCCTGCCACTCCCACACCTGCTTCAGCAGACAATCCTGCTGGGTCCTTAGAAATCACATAAACTTTAGTTTGAAGGGTTGTGGTGCCGCATAGCCAGTCAATTCCAACATTTCAGGGAATGCTGTAGCCATCAGAGGGAAAAACCCTATTGATTTTGGTGAAAATCAGAAAACCTGAAAGCCTGATTTCCACTGTGTACGTGAGAGAAAAATCCACCCCTCAGAGTTCCCATTTGGTGCTGCAGGCAGAGGAATCTTTATGGTGGCACACATATCCTAGCAGTTTAATATGCTGCTCTTATTCGGTATACAGCTTAGCCTATATAAGCAATAAAGTGTATAACTGTCATAAATATAAAGGAAAGGGTAACCACCTTTCTGTATACAGTGCTATACAGTCCCTTCTGGCCAGAGGCAAAATCCTTTCACCTGTAAAGGGTTAAGAAGCTAAGGTAACCTTGCTGGCACCTGACCCAAAATGACCAATGAGGGGACAGGATACTTTCAAGTCTGGAGGTGGGCGGGGGGGAAGGCTTTTGTCTGTCTGTGTGATACCTTTGCCAGGAACAGATCAAGGATACAAGCCCTTCAACTCCTGTAAAGTAATCTAGCTAGAAAATGCGTTAGGTTTTCTTTGTTTTGGCTTGTAAATTCGCTGTGCTGAAGGGAATGTGTATTCCTGTTTTTGTGTCTTTTTGTAACTTAAGGTTTTGCCTAGAGGGATTCTCTATGTTCTGAATCTGACTGCCTGTGAGATTATCTTCCATTCTAATCTTACAGAGTGTTTCTTTTATCTTTGTTTTGTTCTTCTAATAAAGTTCTGTTTTTTAAGAATCTGGTTGGGTTTTTAGGGTCTTAAAAATCCAAGGCTAGTTTGTGCTCATCTTGTTTATTCTCAAGCCTCCCCAGGAAAGGGGGTGTAAGGGCTTGGGGGGATATTTTGGGGGAAGATTTCTGCAAGTGGTCTCTTCCCGGATTCTTTGTTAAATCGCTTGGTGGTGGCAGCATACCAGGTTTTAACCTAAGCTGGTTCCCAAGGCAAGAAAGAAATCTGTGCCTTGGGGAAGTTTTAACCTAAGCTGGTAAGAATAAGCTTAGGGGGTCTTTCATGCGGGTCCCCACATCTGTACTCTAGAGTGGGGAGGGAACCTTGACATGGTGGCAGAGAGGTGGGATCATTTTGAACTAGAGATAATTTTGAACCAAAAGCACAGACTTGAAGAGGTTGTTTTTGTTTTGTTTTTTTAATTGAAAGCAGTTAGTTTTTTCTGTCTCTTTGCCTGGAGGCAGAGGTATTAGTGGTTTTAACAAAAGGATTTTTCTGTAGGCTGGGAACAGCTATCAGAGACAAAGGTATCAGGTTACAGCACGGCAAATTTTACAAGCCAGTATAGCTAAGTTAAGAACAGAGGGGCTAAGATGACAGAAATCAATGCCCAACAGAAACTGGAGATAACCAGACTGGAAGCAGAAGAGAAAGAAAAGAAACACCAGAGACTGGTCGAATTAAAATGACTCGATATAGAGAAAGAAAAAGCCAGGGCAAAGACAGAAGATGCTACCCAAGAGGCTGCCCACAGGAGAGCTATGGAGGAAAAAGAAAAAGCCAGGGCAAAGACAGAAGATGCTACCCAAGAGGCTGCCCACAGGAGAGCTATGGAGGAAAAAGAAATGGAGAGGGAAAAGGAGAGGAAGCATGCACTGGAGATAGAGAAGGCAAGGGCTCTGCAGAATATACCGAATAACGCTAACAATCCTTCCCAACAATCCACAAATGAGAGCGACTATGTCTAAAGTATGATGAATCCAGTGATATTGCCGAATATTTTCTCACCTCTAAGAGACTGTGCACACTCCATAAAATTTCTGACGCTCACAAGATGACCACATTGGTCGCAAAATTGACTGGAAGAGCTCTGGACATATTCAACAAGATGCCTATTGATGAGGCTTCTGTCTATGATAAATTCAAGGATTTGGTTTTAAAACAATTTCAAGTTACGCCTGAAACTTACAGAGTAAAATTTAGAGCCCTTAAGAGAAGGCCTGGACTAAGTAATGTGGCTTATGTAAACCAGATGACAGATCTGTTTGATAAATGGCTCAAAGGATGGGATGTAACTAGCTTCGGAGGAATGCGGGATTTGATCATACAGGAGCAATTCCTGAATATGTCCAAGGATGACATAAAACAGCATTTATGGGATAAGAAAATGGACTCAGCAGGAAGTCTTGCTTCTTATGCTGATCAATACGAGCAGTCCCAGACCGCCAGAGAGGCAGGGCAAACCAGAACAAAATGGGTGGAGGGAGGAGAGAGAAACAACGCTGGTCGCAGTTTGCGCAGTACCAGAAGGGACACCCTCAGACCACACCCTACTACCGGGAGCAACCCAAAGCGCCGACTACACCCCAAGAAAAACCCCAGACACCTTATCGTCTCACCATACCGTTCTCCAGCAACCCACCTTGCCCCAGTGACCAGTCAGCTGGGCAATGTTTTAAATGTAACGAGCCAGGGCATGTAAAGGCCAACTGCCCCAAGAACCCCAACAGGTTACAGTTCATTACACCGGGGTCCCACCAAAGGTCCTCAGGCCCAGATGCCTCCCAGATACCCTCAGATCGGAGGGAAACTGTGAGTGTGGGAGGGAAGAAGGTTACAGCGTGAAGGGACACCAGAGCACAAGTGTCGGCTATCCACGCTTCCTTAGAGGATCCCAATTTAATCGACCCAGAGGTCCTAGTGACTATTCAACTAGGTCTTCAAGTCAAACTCTTTTGACTTGTCTACGGCCAAGTTGCCGGTCCAGTACAAGGGCTGCTCAGGAACGTGGACTTTTGCAGTCTATGATGATTATCCCATCCCCATGCTGTTGGGGGAAGACTTGGACAATCATGTGAAGCTAGCCAAGAGGGTGGGAATGGTCACCCGCAGCCAGGCTAAGCAAGCTGTCACACCTAGCTCTGTTCTGGAGAATTCTACCAGGACCCAGTCAGAGGTGATAGAACCGGACCCCATGCCAACATCTGCAACAGCAGTAGTGAATCCAGTCACAGAGACCCAGACAGAGCCAGTCCCAGAACTGGAACCAGCGGAACAACCAGAACCATTGCCAGCACTGAATCCAGTGTTTGCAACCCCAACACCAGAGGGCCCCACCAAACCTGCACTGGCAGCCGATAACCCTACACAAGAGGCTCAGCCGAAGCCTGAACCCTAACATAGTGCACCAGCGGAGAGCAGTTCACAGTCAACGGAAACAGTCCCATCACCTGCATCGCTTCCAGAGGGACCACGCCCAGGTCCACAATCCAATGAGGAACTGATGTCTCCAGCATCAAGGGAACAGTTCCAGACCGAACAGGAAGCAGATGAAAGCCTCCAGAGAGCTTGGACTGTGGCACGGAGCAACCCACCGCCTCTCAGCTCTTCTAATCGATCCAGGTTTGTTGTAGAAAAAGGACTTTTATACAAGGAAACTCTTTCTGGAGGACACCAGAAAGACTTGCATCCTCAGAGACAGTTGGTAGTTCCAACTAAGTACCAGATAAAGCTCTTAAGCTTAGCCCACGATCATCCTCGTGGCCATTCTGGGGTGAACAGAACCAAAGACTATTTGGGAAAGTGATTCCACTGGGAGGGAATGGGCAAGGATGTTTCTACCTACATTCAGTCTTTTGAGGTGTGCCAAAGAATGGGACAACCCGAAGACCAGGTCAAAGGCCCTCTCAAGCCACTCCCCATCATTGAGGTTCCATTTCAGTGAGTAGCTGTGGATATTCTGGGTCCTTTTCCGAAAAATACCCCAAGAGGAAAGCAGTACATACTGACTTTCATGGATTTTGCCACCCGATGGCCGGAAGCAGTAGCTCAAAGCAACACCAGGACTAAAACTGCGTGCCAGGCACTGACAGACATTTTTGCCAGGGTAGGTTGGCCCTCCGACATCCTTACAGATGCAGGAACTAATTTCCTGGCAGGAACCATGGAAAGCCTTTGGGAAGCTCATGGGGTGAATTACTTGGTTGCCACCCCTTACCGCCATCAAACAAATGGCCTGGTGGAGAAGTTTAATGGAACTTTGGGGGCCATGATACTTAAATTCATAAATGAGCACTCCAATGATTGGGACCTAGTGTTGCAGCAGTTGCTCTTTGCCTACAGAGCTGTACCACATCCCGGTTTAGAGTTTTCACCATTTGAACTTGTATATGGCCGTGAGGTTAAGGGGCCATTACAGTTGGTGAAGCAGCAATGGGAGGGGTTTACGCCTTCTCTAGGAAGTAACATTCTGGACTTTGTAACCAACCTACAAAACACCCTCCGAACCTCTTTAGCCATTGCTCCAGGCCCATAAAATGGAAGCGTTGTGAGAAGGGCCATTCATGGTCCAAGAGCACCTGGGAGCTGTTAATTATCTCATAGCATTCCCCACCTCCAACCGAAAGCCTAAGGTGTACCATATTAATTCTCTAAAGCTCTTTTATTCCAGAGAATTAAAGGTTTGTCAGTTTACAGCCCAGGGAGATGACGCTGAGTGGCTTGAAGGTATCTACTATGAAGGGAAAAATGCTGGTGGCGTGGAAGAGGTGAACCTCTCCATGACCCTTGGGTGTAGGCAGCGACAGCAGATCAAGGAGCTGTGCACTCGCTACAAGCCAATGTTCTCAGCCACCCCAGGACTGACTGAACGGGCATACCACTCCATTGACACAGGTAATGCTCACCCAATTAGAGCCCAACCTTACCGGGTGTCTCCTCAAGCTAAAACTGCTATAGAACAGGAGGTCCAGGATATGCTACAGATGGGTGTAATCTGCCCCTCTGGCAGTGCTTGGGCATCTCCAGTGGTTCTAGTTCCCAAACCAGATGGGGAAATACGTTTTTGTATGGACTACCATAAGCTTAAATGCTGTAACTCGCCCAGACAACTATCCAATGGCACGCACAGATGAACTATTGGAGAAACTGGGACGGGCCCTGTGCATCTCTACCTTGGACTTAACCAAGGGGTATTGGCAGGTACCGCTAGATGAATCTGCCAAGGAAAGGTCAGCCTTCATCATACATGCTGGGCTGTATGAATTTAATGTGCTCCCTTTTGGGCTGCGGAATGCACCCGCCACCTTCCAAAAACTTGTAGATGGTCTCCTAGCAGGATTGGGAGAATATGCAGTCACCTACCTTGACAATGTGGCCATATTTTCGGATTCCTGGGCAGAACACCTGGAACAGCTACAAAAAGTCTTCAAGCGCATAAGGGAGGCAGGACTAACGTTAAGGCTAAGAAGTGTCAAATAGGCCTAAACAGAGTGACTTACCTTATAGAATCATAGAATATCAGGGTTGGAAGGGACAACAGGAGGTCATCTAATCCAACCCCCTGCTCAGAGCAGGACCGATCCCCAATTAAATCATCCCAGCCAGGGCTTTATCAAGCCTGACCTTAAAAACGTCTAAGGAAGGAGATTCCACCACTTCCCTAGGTAACGCATTCCAGTGTTTCACCACCCTCCTAGTGAAAAAGTTTTTCCTAATATCCAAACTAAATCTCCCCCACTGCAACTAGAGACCATTACTCCTTGTTCTGTCATCTGCTACCACTGAGAACAGTCTAGAGCCATCCTCTTTGGAACCCCCTTTCAGGTAGTTGAAAGCAGCTATCAAATCCCCCCTCATTCTTCTCTTCCGTAGACTAAACATCCCAAGTTCCGTCAGCCTCTCCTCATAAGTCATGTGTTCCAGTCCCCTAATTATTTTTGTTGCCCTCCGCTGGACTCTTTCCAATTTTTCCACATCCTTCTTGTAGTGTGGGGCCCAAAACTGGACACAGTACTCCAGATGAGGCCTCACCAGTGCCGAATAGGGGGGAACGATCACGTCCCTCGATCTGCTGGCAATGCCCCTACTTATACATCCCAAAATGCCATTGGCCTTCTTGGCAACAAGGGCACACTGTTGACTCATATCCAGGTTCTCATCCACTGTAACCCCTAGGTCCTTTTCTGCAGAACTGCTGCCGAGCCATTCGGTCCCTAGTCTGTAGTGGTGCATTGGACTCTTCCGTCCTAAGTGCAGGACTCTGCACTTGTCCTTGTTGAACCTCATCAGATTTCTTTTGGCCCAATCCTCCAATTTGTCTTGGTCCCTCTGTATCCTATCCCTATCCTCCAGCGTATCTACTTCTCCTCCCAGTTTAGTGTCATCAGCAAACTTGCTGAGGATGCAATCCACACCATCCTCCAGATCATTTATGAAGATATTGAACAAAACCAGCCCCAGGACCGACCCTTGGGGCACTCCACTTGATACCGGCTGCCAACTAGACATGGAGCCATTGATCACTACCCATTGAGCCTGACAATCTAGCCAGCTTTCTCTCCACCTTATAGTCCATTCATCCAGCCCATACTTCTTTAACTTGCTGGCAAGAATACTGTGGGAGACAGTGTCAAAAGCTTTGCTAAAGTCAAGGAACAACACGTCCACTGCTTTCCCTTCATCCACAGAGCCCATTATCTCGTCATAGAAGGCAATTAGATTAGTTAGGCATGACTTGCCCTTGGTGAATCCATGCTGACTGTTCCTGATCACTTTCCTCTCCTCTAAGTGCTTCAGAATTGATTCCTTGAGGACCTGCTCCATGATTTTCCCAGGGACTGAGGTCAGGCTGACTGGCCTGTAGTTCCCAGGATCCTCCTCCTTCCCTTTTTTAAAGATGGGCACTAGGTGGGTCAAGGAACTATCAACCCCGTACAGGCCAAAGTGGATGCTATCCAAAAGTGGCCTGTCCCAAAGTCAAAGAAACAGGTCCAATCCTCCTTAGGCTTGGCCGGATATTACAGGCGATTTGTACCACAATACAGACAAATCGCCGCCCCACTGACAGACCTAACCAAAAAGAAACAGCCAAATGCAGTTGAGTGGACTGAAGAGTGTCAGAAGGCCTTTAACCAGCTTAAAGTGAAACTCATATCTGACCCTGTGCTAAGGGCCCCAGACTTTAACAAACCTTTCCTAGTAACCACAGATGTGTCTGAGCGTGGTGTGGAAGCAGTCTTAATGCAGGAAGGACTAAATCAAGAATTCCATCCTGTCATGTTTCTCAGCAAGAAGCTGTCTGAGAGGGAAAGCCACTGGTCAATCAGTGAAAAGGAATGTTGCGCCATTGTCTACGCTCTGGAAAAGCTACACCAATACATTTGGGAACGGCGTTTCCACCTGCAAACCGACCATGCTTCGCTACAGTGGCTTCATGCCGCCAAGGGAAATAACAAAAAACTTCTTTGGTGGAGTTTAGCTCTCCAAGATGTTGATTTCGACACACAACACATTTCAGGAGCTTCTAACAAAGTGGCTGATGCACTCTCCCATGAAAGCTTCCCAGAATCAACTGGCTAAAATCATCCTTGAGATGTGGGAAAATATTGTTAGTCTTTATACAAGTTGTAGTATATTTGGAGATGTATGTGTCTTATTAACTCTGTTTTCTCCTAGAGCTCCAGGAAGAAATCACAGCCAGTGTTTCACCCTATCTGTGATTTGCGGGGCGTGTCATAAATATAAAGGGAAGGGTAACCACTTTTCTGTATACAGTGCTATACAATCCCTCCTGGCCAGAGGCAAAATCCTTTCACCTGTAAAGGGTTAAGAAGCTAAGGTAACCTCACTGGCACCTGACCCAAAATGACCAATGAGGGGACAAGACACTTTCAAGTCTGGAGGTGGGTGGGGGGGAAGGCTTTTGTCTGTCTGTGTGATACCTTTGCTGGGAACAGACCAAGGATGCAAGCCCTTCAACTCCTGTAAAGTTAGTAAGTAATCTAGCTAGAAAATGCGTTAGGTTTTCTTTGTTTTGGCTTGTAAATTCGCTGTGCTGGAGGGAATGTGTATTCCTGTTTTTGTGTCTTTTTGTAACTTAAGGTTTTGCCTAGAGGGATTCTCTATGTTCTGAATCTGACTGCCTGTGAGATTATCTTCCATTCTAATCTTACAGAGTGTTTCTTTTATCTTTGTTTTGTTCTTCTAATAAAGTTCTGTTTTTTAAGAATCTGGTTGGGTTTTTAGGGTCTTAAAAATCCAAGGCTGGTTTATGCTCATCTTGTTTATTCTCAAGCCTCCCCAGGAAAGGGGGTGTAAGGGTTTGGGGGGATATTTTGGGGGAAGACTTCTGCAAGTGGTCTCTTCCCGGATTCTTTGTTAAATCGCTTGGTGGTGGCAGCGTACCAGGTTTTAACCTAAGCTGGTTCCCAAGGCAAGAAAGAAATCTGTGCCTTGGGGAAGTTTTAACCTAAGCTGGTAAGAATAAGCTTAGGGGGTCTTTCATGCAGGTCCCCACATCTGTACCCTAGAGTTCAGAGTGGGGAGGGAACCTTGACAATAACCCTCTAGTTTGAAGTTGTCATCTGTAGCAACTGTCAGAGTTTCAGGATAACTGCACCTGTATTTCCGCTCCATGGTCCCTCAAGAGCACTCAAGATTTCAGGCTCCCAGCCATCACGTCTCTGAGGTGGAGACTGGTGCCTCTTTCTCCCTCCTGACAAAGGGTTTTAAGGCTGCGCAGCCCATGCCATCCACTATGAAATCCCCAGCAGGCCAGGTCGCCTAATGGCCAGCATTGTCCAAGGACAATGTTTTTATCAGTGACCACACAGCTCTTCCAAAGCAAAGTACATTTATTCTTAGCCAAAAGTATCACAGACAAAACATATACAGAATCAATGAACAGATTTAAACATGCACTGAACATTCCAGGAATCAACTAGCAATTTTATGGTGCCCTAGTAAACCAAAGTCTTTCCAACTTTTCAGCAAGGGCTGGGGTCCTCTCTAGGACCCAAGGTCCTGACCATTTTTTGAATTAAATGCAAGAGAGACACACTAGTCTTTTTAAACTCAGCCCTAAACCAGTATATGCAAACCACCCCATTAGAGAGTACTCCTCTGGAGCTGTTTACAATCTGTGGGACTATTGTGATCTCACACACACACCTGTTCTGAGTTCCTAGAGGAACTCTGATAATCTTGCCCCATGGAGTTGCATATAATCTTTGGCCTACAATGATACATAAACATTTGTAAACTTAATACAATATGGTCCCCAAAGATATTGCATGCAGTTGCACTATCTGCCACAGCAACCTTAAAGTATGTTCCTTTATTTTGCTTTTTGTAATATTATATAATTGGAGTCCCCAGTCTGTATGTTTTTGTGGATACAGGGAAATTTTTCAAGAAAAGGGAGAATTTTTATTTATTTTTTTTTTAGCAAGGAGGCTAAAAATTGTGCTGATTATCCTTTCTCTGTGATGCTCAGAAACTCAAGGATAGGTGAGTGATCAAAACTACATAAAGGCTGGATCCTACAAGATTCTGAGAACCTCTCACAGTATTGAGTGCCCCAGGTCCCATTCTTTAATGGAAGGTCATGGTACTTAGCATCTCACAGGAAGCTCTCACCATCTCACAAAGGGTAGGCCTTTAGACTAAATGGGGTAAAACACTCCTCTTCCCTTGTCAGTCTGTTAGTCACAGAACCTATATTACCAACTACCTGTAATATAGAAAATGGAATTATTTAAAAATGTGGGGGAAAGAAAAAATTGACTTACTCTACTGTTTTACAGGTACCAATGAAACACCAAGCATGTTAAAAATGAGAGCATATTTAGCTGATAAACTCAACAATACACTGTATAATCCAGAAGCCCTAGCCCTAAATATATATGTAAGTGGTTTTGCTTTTGTTTTTTGCGGGTTTTTTTTCAGATGAAAATAAATATTTTGGACAAAAATGGGCATGAATCAAAACTACATATCCAAACACCATTCAACTCTGAGGAAGTTCTGATCTGAATCCAAACTTCCTTTCCGTATAAAACCCAGATCCAAGCACACCAGTTCATAGATCAGACCCATCTGTAGTTTGGATCAACTGTCTTTTATACCTTATGAACATACCATATGTAGCCTTTAAAGGTGCTGATCCTTTAGATAGTAGAGAAAGTATTTGGTGGTAGTTTCACATATGATCCTTTTGACTGTTACTTTATATGTCTTGTTCAAGGTCTTACCATCACTTACTTAACCAGCCTGTTGTATATGCAGTCACCAATATGTTCCTTTGGAAAAAATACTGATTACTAAATAAGGGCATATTTGATCTATCAATCTAATCTATTTTATCTATCTAATCTAATCTATCCATAGATTGTTTTCTAAGCAGTTTTAGTAAGCCTCTAAATTGCTCCTGGTATACAAAATTCTGGGTATAGTCTTTAGAAGCCACTTTGGAATATTTTGCCTAAACTTTTAAATATCAAAACTGCATATTAGAGCTGAACAAAATTTGGAATTTCAGTTCCATCCCATAAGAAATTTTGGGGGAAGTTCTATGACTTGTATTATGCAGGAGGTCAAACTAAATGATCACAGCAGTCCCTTCTGGCCTTAAAATTTTGAAAACATTTGTTTTAATCCTAAAATAGGCTGAAACGTTGATATTTCTATATTTTTTGCTGAATGGAAATTCTGAAAATTTTCACTGCAGAAATTTCAAAATGTTTCATTTCAATGTTTTTCATTTTTGATAGAATCAAAACATTTGACATTTCTGAAATCTAAATGTTTCACCTGGTTTTGCTGAAATGACCCGAAAGCTTCTTTCAAGTCAGATCAACATTAAATTCATTTCCCTAGCTCAGTGAGCTGGATCCACATTGCATTGTGGGAGATGTAGTCTTCCAGGGAACCTAGCCTACAACTCCCATAAGGCCAAGTGCTAGGGAAATGCAGTTTAAATGTTTTATTAACTGATCTGAAGTGAAACATTTTGGTCAGTTCAGTAAACAAAATATTCTAAATCTGGTTAAATTGACTCCAAAAAATGTCATTTCATTTTTTTCTATGGAAAATCAAAATATTGGCATAATATTTTATTTTTGTTTTCAGTTGAAAAATCATTCTGATGGAAAATTCTCAAACCACTCTCCTGCCTAGTACTCTAGCAGCCCTTTCTTCCAAAATGCTCTTTAAAATAATTTTATTAAAATATGGTAGCATTTTATTAAAAATATGCTTTGCGTATTTTAGCTTTTTTGCTTTCTTCTAAAGTTTTTAATCAAAATATTAAAATAAACAATATTAAGCACTGCTTAAAAATTAAATTTTGAAAGATTTTGGTGTGTTTGGGAGAGTCCTACGCTTTTCTTCTGTATTAAAGATTATGGGCCAAATTCAGCACAGGTGTAACTCCAATGAACTTATGGCCATTTATACCAGGGCTAAATTTAGCACTTGGTTTTTCATTTAACTTCTTTCAGAAGTTAGAAACCAACATTGGTGTCTCCTAGTGAAGTATTCAGGAGACCAGTTATGGCCTCATTTCCGAGTAAATCCACTTAGAGATGCCACTTTCTTAGAGCAATCTGCTCTGCATGTTTTGGAGCAGCAGAACCTATGTCCTCTGCACCTTCAAAATGTAAAAAACACTCTAATTTGTCCTAGTATGCTAATGAGATTTGGAAATACCCAGTCTTTTGATTTCCACATCAGCTGTTCTGAAGTGGAATTGGAAGTAGGCAAGAGTATTCTGTTCCCTTTGCCCCCATGCTGTCCTGCTGCTGAGTGTTCTCTGATAAGGAGGGAAATGAAGATGACCCTCTGGATTTTAGGAGCAACCTATGGAGAAAGCATTCAGTTTGCAGTGGCGCTCCTCATGGTCTGCTCCCCAGTTCTTGTCAATTTAAGGTTGATGCACACCACAATCAAGAAATCACACACTTAGAGGAAGATTGTTGGCCCCCAATGGCCCCAATTTAATCCCCTGCCTTACTTGATCTGCAAGCAAGATAGGTTTGTCCCTCACTAGTTGCTCTTACTTTTGCCAACTTTGCATGCAAAACTGCAAAAGAGTTTCAAGGAACCAGCTGAAAATGCTTTCTGTACATGTTTCTGCTCAACAGGGCCTTCAATATGTATTTTCTTTAATGAAACAAATTTTGTTCTTAAAACAAAAATTCCATCAATGCTGCTATTGTTTTGTTTTCACAGGGGTCTGAGCTTTTTCATTTCAGGGTAGCAACTATTCCTGGAGTCTCCTTTTGTAATCTACTTGATGAATTTCAGGTACAGTAAATAGCCCATAATTTCAACAGATGTCACTTTAAAAAAAATGATCACAGCATTTCAAATGAAAGACAAGAGCTATCACAAAAGGTGTACTTACTAAACTTGGATTTACATTTTGTAGAACAGGGATACTGCCCCCACATTCTGCCATTCACACAATGGTCTTCCTCAGATGTGTCCCAGAGTCCAAAATTTCCACAGCATTTTGTGGAAGTTGCTGGGCCTTGCAGCTCTCCAAAGGAGGTATATAGGAATTGTACGATGGCAGCTGAGGGATGACCAGATTCCAAGTGACTGAGCAAATTAACAGGAAGTAGATATTGGCAAAAAAAGTGAGTTTTAGCTTCCTGATATAGCTGGCCATTCCACTTTTGGTGGTCCTAAGCCAGAGGAAGAAAGCAGATATTGAATGGGAACACTGTCCCATCCATACTAAGTCACTACTTCTCTGCAACAGGTCTGAGACTCCTGCCACTCTGTTCTGGCTTCCTGATCAGTATGGTGCCTGGCCTATCCATTCCCAGAATTCACACTTCAAAAGGGATTACAAAAGACATGGAAAGTTAATGAATGCAAATTAAAACAATCTCCAGTCCCCTTCTTGTAACCTTTGGGTGGGCTAGAGTTCACTTCATTGCCGTTCTCCAATGCCTAAAAACCCCAACTCCCATAGAAAAGTTAGCTACAGACCCAGAGTTCAGTCTCTAAGGATTTTCAGCAAGGATTGCAAAGGGTGAATCTCCCCACATTCAAGTCCCAAAAGGAACTAAAGAAATGAATTTAATTAAATAACTTTATAAAATCTTATGATAAAGAAACAAATAATCTCAATTTTACAGCATAACATGGCTATTTTATAATCCGCAGACATTATCTTCACAGTTATACATAAACATAAATAAAGAAAACAAATTAAGATTGGAACAGTTCAGTCCCCAAAAGGTTAGGTTTAGTTCATCTCAGTCTCAGTTAGTCTTTAATCACCAAATCTACACGTCCCTCCACTTGCTTCTAGGAATCTTCAGTTGGAATCTATGCAGACTTTTCTTCTGCTGAAAGCACTGTTAACTAGTCAGCTAACTGATTAACCAATCACTCAGTTAAGTGTATAGATTTAAAGAAAACCCTGTTAAAAGAAAATACAAAACTGAGAATAGCAAAATATAAATGACACTTTCCCCATTACTACATTTAAAGAAAAGTTGGTGAATCAGACTAGTTGAGACAATTTAACTAGAACAGTTTGGCTAAAATCAAAACAACATTCAAAGCATACAACTAAAATAGAAGTTATTTTTCCCTCCCAATTTCCTATAATTAATTTGCTATAATTAACATTGCCCATGCTTCCCTGTTAGAGGGTTAACAATATCACTAACCTGCTACAACAGCCTGCTTTCTACTCCTGGGCTCCGCTTCTCTTAACTCACACAGGGGACATGTCCCTTTGTAAAGCAGCTGCCCTGACTGCTTGCCCTCATGGAGTCTGACCCCAGCAACAGGGAACCTGTTGGAGCATACCCAAAACTTCCACACCCAAATCCAGAAGCTTCTGGATGTGGAGTGCTAAATCTGCCTAGCAACAATGACCCAGACACAACTCACTCCTACTTCCCGCAATGGGTCTTTTAAAGAGATATCTCCCTATTAGACACAGGGGTTACATTCCCACTTGCAGATGCCCACATCTGCAGAGAGCCCTCCAAGTGGAATTCTATTGCTGAGGCAGCTGATATCAAAATACTTTAAGAAAAGGTCAATATCATTATCCCCATCTTACAGAGGGGCAACATTAGCACCTAGAGGCCCAAATCAGGATCAAGGCTCCATTATGCTGAGTGATATACAAATCTATTCAATAGATACATAATCCCTGCTCCACAGTCAAAGAAGACAAGTGATATATTAAGGGAGGGGAGAGAAGGTGTATATAAGAGAGTTGGTGAAATAATACACATGAATATTTGGTATAGAAGGGTACAGCTTACTCAGGAAGAACAGGCAGGGGAAAAAGGAAGAAGGTGTTACCTTGTCTATCAAAGATATATACACTCAGACTGAGTTGGAGATGGAAATAGGAGATGGACTTGATGAAAGTCCCTGGGTAAAAGAGGTTAAAAAAAACAAGGGTGATGTCATGGTAGGGGGTCCACTATAGACTACTTATTCAAGAAAAAGAGGTGTATGAGACTTTTTTTAAACAATTAACAAAATCATTCAAAGCACAGGACTTGGTGGTGATGGAGGATTTCAATTTCACAGACATCTGTTTGGGAAAATAATACAGCAGGGCACAGATTATCCAACAAGTTCTTGGAATACACTGGAGACAATTTTTCATTTCAGAAGGTGGAGAAAGCAACTAGGGGAGAGGCTGTTATAGATTTGATTTTGACAAATAGGGAGGAACTGGCTGAGAATTTGAAAGTGGAAGGCAGCTTGGGTGAAAGTGATCATGAATTGGTACAGTTCATGATTTTAAGGAATGGTAGGAGGGAAAACACCACAATAAAGGTAGACTTTAGCAAACTCAGAGAGTTGGTAGATAAGATCCTATGGGAAGCAAATCTAAGGAGAAAAACAGTTTGAGAGAGTTGATGCTTTTTCAAGGAGACATTATTAAGGGCACAAGAGTAAACTATCCCGCTGTGCAGCAAAGATAGGAAGTATGGAAAGAGACCATCCTGGCTCTCCTAGCAGATCTTTAATTGTTTGAAACTCAAAGAAGAGTCCTACAAAAAGTGGAAACTAGGTCAAATTACAAAGGATGAATATGAACACAGAACACAAGCAAAACTTTAAAAGGCCAAGGCACCAAATGAGATTAAACTAGCTAGAGACGTATAGGGCAACAAGTTTCAGAGTAACAGCCATGTTAGTCTGTATTCGCAAAAAAAAAAAAAAAAAAAAAGAGTACTTGTGGCACCTTAGAGACTAACCAATTTATTTGAGCATAAGCTTTCGTGAGCTACAGCTCACTTCATCGGATGCATACTGTGGAAACTGCAGAAGAAATTATATACACAGAGACCTATATATATATATATATATATATATATAATGTCTTCTGCAGTTTCCACAGTATGCATCCGATGAAGTGAGCTGTAGCTCACGAAAGCTTATGCTCAAATAAATTGGTTAGTCTCTAAGGTGCCACAAGTACTCCTTTTTTTTATAGGGCAACAAGAAAACATTCTGTAAATATATTAGAAGCAAGAGGAAGACCAAGGACAGGATAGGCCTGTTATTCAATGAGTAAGGACAGACAATAACAGAAAATGTGGAAATAGCAGAAGTGCTAAATGACTTCTTTGTTTCAGTTTTCACCCAAAAAGATAGTAGCAATTGGACATCTAACATAGTGAACATCAGTGAAAATGAGGTAGGATCTGAGGCTAAACTAGGGAAAGAACAAGTTAAAAATTACTTAGCCCTGGTCTACACTCGGGGGGAGGGGGGTTGGGGGGGGGAATTGATCTAAGTTACGCAACTTCAGCTACATGAATAACGGAGCTGAAGTCAACGTACTTAGATCAACTTACCATGGTGTCTCCACCGCGGTGAGTCGACTGCTGCCGCTCCCCCATCAACTTTGCCTGCACCTCTCACGGTGCTGGAGTACAGAAGTCAACGGGAGAGCACTCGGGTCGATTTATCACGTCTAGACTAGACATGATAAATCGATCCCTGCTGGATCGATCGCTACCCGCCGATCCAGCGGGTAGTGAAGACATACCCCAAGACAAGCTAGATGTCTTAAACCAGGGCCTGATGAAATACATCTTAGCATGCTCAAAGAGCTAACTGAGGAGATATCTGAGCCATTAGCAATTACCTTTGAAAACTCATGTAAGATGAGAGAGATTCCAGAGGACTGAAAGAAGGCAAATATAGTGCCAGGCTATTAAAGGGGGAATAAGGACAACCCAGAGAATTACAGACCAGTCAGCTTAACTTCAGTACCTGGAAAGATAATGGAGCAAATAATCGAGCAATCAATTTGAAAACACCTAGAAAATAATGAGGTGATAAGGAACAGTCAGAATGGATTTGTCAAGAACAAATCATGTCAAACCAACCCAATAGCTTTCTTTGACAGAGTAACAAGCCTTGTGAATGGGGGGAAAGCAGTAGATGTGGTATATCTTGATTTTAGTAAGGCTTTTGATACTGTCTCGCATGACCTTCTCATAAACAAACTAGGAAAATGCAATCTAGATGGAGCTACTATAAAGTGGGTGCATAACTAGTAGGACAACCATTCCCAGAGAGTAGTTATCAGTGGTTCACAGTCAAGCTAGAAGCCCATGTCAAGTGGGGTCCCACTGGGTCCAGTTTTGTTCAATATCTTCATCAATGATTTAGATAATGGCATTGAGAGTACACTTGTAAAGTTTGTGGATGACACCAAGCTGGGAGGGGTTGCAAGTGCTTTGGAGGATAGGATTAAAATTCAAAATGGTCTGGAGAAACTGGAGAAATGGTCTGAAGTAAATAGGATGAAAGTCAATAAGGACAAATGCAAAGTACTCCATTTAGGAAGGAAGAATCAGTTGCACACACACAAAATGGGAAATGACTAGCTAGGAAAGGAATCTGGGGTTATAGTGGATCACAAGCTAAAGATGAGTCAACAGTGCAACACTGTTGTAAAAAAAGCAAACTTCATTCTGGGATGTATTAGCAGGAATGTTGTAAACAAGACACAAGAAGTGAGGTCTCTTCCAGTCCTACATTTCTATGATTCTGCAACTTCTACATAATTGTTTTTATTTACAAAAGTACATTCCCCCACATCCCCACTCCATCGTCTGACTGTGCTTCCCCGAGCTTTGAACCTAGCTGTTCTATGCTGGAATATTTGTTGTAGGTGTTGTGACAGGGATGGGTCTAGGAGAGAGATTTGTAAGAAGGGATGAGGAGTGGCTTTATGAATCAGCTCAGGAAGAGCATTCCCTGTTTAAAGAACAAAATGGAAGAAGGTGTATAGAAATCTGTCTGACAAGCTGAATGAGACATTGAAGCTGGCATCACTGGAAGAGGCAGAGAGTAATGCAATCAGAGACCAGAGCAGATAGGTAGGGAGAGGGAGATCCATAACTGGTCTTGAAAGGAAGAACAAGAAACTTGAACTTGATTCAGTGGCTACGTGAGCATAGGTTCTGGAACTAGGAGTGCTGGGGGTGCTGCTGCACCCCCTGGTTTGAAGTGCTTTCCATCATATACAGGGTTTACAGTTTGGTTCAGCGGCTCTCAGCACCCGCACTATACAAATTGTTCCAGCACCCCTGTAAGTGAGGGCCCCATGGTAGGAAGGATCCAAAGAAGGGATGATGATGTGGTCAAAGCAGTGGCCAAGGAGGATGGACATTAGCAGTTGCTTTTTGTACAGACTGGGGAGAGGTGGGGGCTGATTTGAGTATGAGGGAGGCCAGAGAAAAAGAGATTGCAGTAATGAACATGGAAGATGCTGAGAGCATTAGCGCAGAAAGAAATATTCAGATTTTGGAAATGTGATGGAGGCAGAAGTGGCAGGGTTTGGACATAGCTTTGATGTGCAGGTTAAGAGGAAGGAAAGAATCAAAGATGACCAGGTTGGTGAGCAATGAGGAGGCTGGTGGTGGTGGTGACAGTCAAGAAGAAAGGGCAAAGCAGAGATGGTTTCAGATCATGAGTACAATCTGTTGCTATGTTCCTAACACAGTTCAGTTCATGGCACTGCTTGATTAAGAACTAAGTTTTTAGGGCAATTTTGCAGGTCTTCCAATGCAGATGGTTAGAGAAATGAAGCAATTTCAGGGATGGAATACCCAGAAAGATGGTTTTATTTACTAACCATAAATTTGTGCTTGGATATTATGGTCATGAGTGTGTTAGAAATACTTACGTGGGCAGATTAGATAGCAACAGCTTTTATATCTTTAAGAATTAAAGTTCAGATTTGATACGCATCAATGACGTGTTGGAAAAATAGGTATGTTTTTTACAGTAAGATAGATAACACATTGTAAAGTCCTAGTAGAGTCATGTCAAAATGTAATTTTACCTCTGTGTAGCTGGTCAAGATGAACCATAAGCTAAGCAGAATTTCTAAGAGGAAGCTGATGATGAAAGAAGAGATAATGTAATATTTAGCCAAGGAAACCATTTTTATGAGAGATGAGTGTAAAGAAATATACTTGTTTAAGAGAGACTTTCACAACTTCAAAGGTCTTAACAAACATTAACTAACTAGTAAAAGGATGAAAGCATGGAGTTTTATGTAAAAGGATTGCTGTGGTTTTTTTTTAAAGTGTGGACTCTTATTTCACTGAAGCAATTGCTAGAATATATTTACAGCCATAGCCATGGCAAATTACATTCAATAAAGCTGTGCTTTTCAAACTTTTTTTTTCTGGCGACCTAGTTGAAGAAAATTGTTGATGCCCATGACCCAGTGGAGCTGGGGCAGAGGGGTTTGGGGTGTGGGAGGGGCTCAGGGCTGGGGCAGAGGGTTGGGGTGTGGGAGGGGGTCAGGTATCTGGGCTGGAGGTGCAGGCTCTGGGGTGGGGCCAGGGATGAGGGGTTTGGGGTGAAGGAAGGGGATCCAGGTTTGGGGGGGCTCAGGACTGGAGATTGGGGGGTGGGCTTACCTCGGATGGCTCCCGATCAGCAGTGCAGCAAGGGTGCACCCTGAAAGCAGCCAGCAGCAGGTCCGGCTCCTAGGCAGAGGACCACAAGTGGCTCCAAGCAGCTCTTGCCTGCAGGCACTGCCTTCACCCAGCTCCCATTGACCGGGAATCAGCCAGTGGGAGTGCGGAGTTGGTGCTTGGGGTGGGGGCAACAAGTGGAGCCCCGTGCACCCCACCCCCGCCTAGGAGCCAGATCTGCTGCTGACCGCTTCCAGGGCATAGCGCGGTGTCAGAACATATAGAAACTAGCCTGCTTTAGCTGGGCAGCACCGCTGACAGGACTTTTAATGGCCAGGTTAGCGGTGCTGACCAGAGCCGCCCCAACCCAGTGCCTTACATTCCATGACCCAGTACTGGGTCGTGACCCACAGTTTGAAAACCACTGCATTAAAGGACTTAATGGTCCTTATAATAATATCTAAAATCAGTGTTCTCTGTAGGAGAAAAGTATTTCCTTTTATATTGTACAAAAGACTGTCCTGAGCATAACAAATGCAAAATAATGCTTCACGAAAGATTATAGTCTAGAGTATACTAACCAAACTCATCCCTGGTATAACTTCTTTTGTGGGGTCATGTCAGGAATGAATCAGACCCAGGATATGTTACATCAAAGTAAGAAGGCATGTGCATAATCTGAAGTTAGACCACTTTTATATAGTCCAAAATATTATATCTGAACTCTTTAGTTTGTCTAATTTAATCCCCAACATTGGTCC
This sequence comes from Eretmochelys imbricata, assembly GCF_965152235.1. Taxonomy (NCBI): domain Eukaryota; kingdom Metazoa; phylum Chordata; order Testudines; family Cheloniidae; genus Eretmochelys; species Eretmochelys imbricata. The sequence goes on along the minus strand of NC_135577.1, from coordinate 102,602,704 downwards.
CATTGAAGCAATGGCAAAACTTCTGCTGATTTCAATGGAGCAGAACTGGTTGATTGTCAGCTCCTGGGGAACAGAATCTCCCTTTTCTTTCTCTTTGTTGAGGACGCTAACACTATTAACAAATAATAAATAGGAAGTGTTAAAACTTTGTGTTAGTATTTTAATTGTTAGACTAAGACAATGTAAGGATATGTTAAATGTTTTCTGTTGCAGATTTATGTTGATGATGCTCCTCTGGCCTTCCCAGGACGATATCTTGTTAGCACAGTAACAGCTGTATTAGTAGGAGGCATCATCTTTGTTGCATTTATAATGCAAATGTATGAAATAAACATATGGAACAAAGTGAAAAGTAAACTGAGGAAAAAGAACAAAGTATCGGGGTCTGAAACCTCAGCAACTGTTACTTCTACTTCTTCCTAGGTTGGACAACCACACTTCTAAATGAAATACAAGGTGACACCCAAGAGCAAGTTATTCCATCCCCCTTTATTAAACCTATCTCTTACCTACATTTCCCAAAGACGTACGTTGAAAGTAATTTCCTATTTAATATTGTTATGTTATATATCTTCCTTCATTGATATTTTTGCATCTGTAATTTTTCCATCAGAATCTGATTTCTTTGTAAATGTATGTATTGAAATCTACAGGAAAATATATTCATTTACAAATTATTTTATTAGGAAACTGTTTTCAGATGTTGTAAAGAACTTTGTTTGTTTGTAATAAGGAACTACTTAACATAAGTAAGAGTGCCAATACAGTAAAAGTGTGTAACAACACTAACACTTTGTTAAGAAGAGAGCTGGTAAGCCTTGGCTAGGCAGCGTTGCAAGCGTTGTTCCGTTTATTCGCCTCAGCGAGATAAAAATAAAAAGAGACCAGTACACTACAATATTGACCTCCCGTGGTTCGGCAAATTCTCTGGTTTGGCACCAGTCAGGTCCCGAGGGTACCGGACTAGAGAGGTTCAACCTGTATAAATTACTCAAACTTGTTGTATTTGACTATTAAAGGGCAGACACAAGAACAGACTTGGATAATTAGTGTTCTTCCATCCAGTGGCTGGATGTGCTTGCTGTGTGCATGCCCTGCATGTTGCTGCAGCTGCAGCTTGCAGCACAATCCTCTCTGCGCTATCCAAGTCTCAAGGTTTTGTTAGTCTTTATTGTTATGAGCACTAAACACACTCTCAACTCTTAAAGCTGAAAAAGTAAAACCTGTAGTGAGAGAATAACTACCAGTAGTGGGTGAATAAAGGTTCCGTCAAGATTCATAGTTAAAATTCATTCTTCTTGAGAATCCTCACAAGTTTCTGGCATTTTGTTACTTTTACCTATTCAATAAAGTCTATTAGGTGGTTCACCTATTTCTCCTCAGGGAGTTGACCACTTTCACTTTAAATCTTGAGCCTTGGAGCTTGAATATACTTTAGAGTGCAATATAAAATTTAGGTGTTTGAGTTTTAAAGTGGATTTATGGAGCCCAGTAGAAAAGATGGATCCAACAACATAATTTTAAAAATAGGGAGAGAGAAAGAAGGCTGGGATTAGAACTCGGGCATTTTTTACAAAACATTTTTCATAGGAAAATCCAATTTGTCAAAACCAAAAACTTTTTGTGGAAACATATTGATTTCAACAAAACATTTGTCTAGGATAGAATTTCAAGCGAGAGAGGCACACACCCCACCTCCATAATATCCAATTGTTCAGTGATTAGGACACTCAGCTGGGTTGTGGGAGATCTAGGTTCAAGTCCCTGCTCTGGCTAATTCAGAGCAGAGACTTGGACTGGGATCTCCTACACATCTGTTGAATATCCTGATCACTGGGTTATAGAGACAATGTTCTCCCTTGCATGAATGCTCTCTCCCCTTCTCTCTGCCCCCCCCTTAATATTATTAATACAAAGTGGAACAACTCCAGTTGGAGAGAGACTGAGGCTATAGCCCGGTCATTAGGGCACTCTCTTGGGATGTCTGTTGGATATTCTGAGGCCTGGGCTACACTACGAGTTTGTCAAATTTAGCAGCATTAAATCCGAATTAACCCTGCACCTGTCCACACAATGAAGCCATATTTTCGACATAAAGGGCTCTTAAAACTGATCTCTGTACTCCTCCCCAACGACGGGATTAGCGCTGAAATAGACATCGCTGTTTCGAATTAGGGTTAGCATGGACGCAATTCGAAGGTATTGGCCTTCGGGAGCTATCCCACAGTGCACCATTGTGACCACTCTGGACAGCACTCTGAACTCGGATGCACTGGCCAGGTGTTCAGGAAAAGCCCCGGGAACTTTTGAATCTCATTTCCTGTTTGGCCAGGCGAGCTCATCAGCACAGGTGACCATGCAGTCCCAGAATCGAAAAAGTGCTCCAGCATGGACCGAACGGGAGGTACTGGATCTGATCGCTGTATGGGGAGAGGAATCCATGCTATCAGAACTACGTTCCAAAAGACAAAATGCCAAAACATTTCAAAAAATCTCAGATACCATGAGGGACAGAGGCTACATCAGGGACGCAACACAGTGCCGCGTGAAACTTAAGGAGCTCAGAAAACCAAAGAATCAAACGGACGCTTTGGGACAGAGCCCCAGACATGCTGCTTCTACGCTGAACTGCATGCAATTCTAGGAGGGGCCGCCCCCACTACCCCACCCCTGTCCGTGGACTCCGAGGATGGGATACTCTCCACCATGGCTGAGGATTTTGCAGATGGGGAAGATGAGGAGGAGGAGAACAAGCTTGGGGAGAGCACACAGCACACTGTTTTCCCCGACAGCCAGGATCTTTTTATCACCCTGACTGAAATACTCTCCCAACCCAATGAAGCCGGAGAAGGGACCTCTGGTGAGTGTACCTCTTTAAATATAATACATGTTATAAAAGCAAGCGTTTTTTAATGATTAAGTAGCCCTGAGGACAAGGGATGCATTCGTGGCCAGTACTGCTACTGGAAAAATCTGTTAACGTGTCTGGGGATGGAGCAGAAATCTTCCAGGGACATCTCCATGAAGCTCTCCTGGAGGTACTCTGAAAGCCTTTGCAGAAGGTTTCTGGGGAAAGCAGCCTTATTCCGTCCTCCATGGTAAGACACTTTACCACGCCATGCTAGTAGCAGGTAATGTGGTATCATTGCATGACAAAGCCTGGCAGTGTATGGACCCAGTGTTTGCTGGCATTCAAGCAACATCCGTTCTTTATCTCTCTGTGTTATCCTCAGGAGAGCGATATCGTTCATGGTAACCTGGTTGAAATAGGGAAATTTGATTAAGGGGTCATTCAGAGGTGCCCATTCCTACTGGGCTGTTTGCCTGTGGCTGAAAAGAAATCCTCCCCGTAGTTAGCCACGCGGTGGGATGGGGGGCCATTGGTGCTGAGCTGTTCACGTTTGGCTAGCAGGGATCTTCCCTGATACCAGCCAGGCGGTGGGGGGAGGGGAAAAGTGATCATCCCAGAGAATTGGATGGGGGTGGGGGGTTAGTTTGGTTTCTGCTGCTGCACGTTAACAGGAAAACTGCAGCACTAAATGGCCAACTCAACAGGCTTTGTTTGGTATGGGAAAGGAGGGGGCTGCTGTTATGAAGGTTGCAGAAGCCAAAAGACTATGGCTTCCCACGGCCGCCTGTAAGCCGAATTCTGTTGCCCGCCCCTGCGTGTGGGATCTCTAACACCAAAGCCGCAGGCACTCAATATAAGATGCAAAATGTGACCTTGAACCAAAATCTCATGTGCTATGTAATGTGAATAGTGTTGTTCACCGTGAAAGAGTATAGCCAGTGTTCTGTAAAATGTATCTTTTTAAATACTTCACTCCCTTTTTTATCTCCAGCTGCTGCAAATGTTTCAAGCCTCCCTTCTCCATCCCAGAGGCTATATTAGATAAGGCGGCGAAAAAAACACAAGTGCGATGACATGTTCTCTGAGCTCACGCAGTCGTCCGGCACTGACAGAGCTGTGTGGAGGGACACAATAGCAGAATACAGGACAGTGGCCAATGAACGTGAGGAGAGGTGGCGGCAGGAAGATCAGAGAAGGCATGAGGAAATGCTGGGGCTACTGTGGGATCAAACGGACATGCTCCGGCGTCTGGTGGAGGTTCATGAACGGCAGCAGGATCACAAACTGCTGCTGCAGCGCCTGCTTAACTGCCCTCCCTCCTGCCCAAGTTCCATAGCCTCCCCACCCAGACGCCCAAGAATGCGGGGTGGGAGGCTCCGGGCACCCAACCACTCCACCCCAGTGGACAGCCCAAGCAACAGAAGGCTGGCATTCAACACGTTTTAAAGTGGCCTTTTCCTTCCCTCCTACCACACCCCATCCAGGCTACCTTGTGAGTTATCTCCCTATTTTTATAATCAATTAATAAAGAATACACGTTTTTTAAACTATAGTGACTTTATTTCCTTTGCAAGCAAGCTGTGATCGAAGGGGGGAGGGCGGGTGTCTTACAGGGAATTTAGAAGCAACCAAAGGGGCGGGTTTTCATCAAGGAGAAACAAACAGAAGTGTCACACAGTATCCTGGCCAGTCATGAAACTGGTTTTCAAAGCTTCTCTGATGCACACCGCTTGCTGCTATGCTCTTCTAACCGCCCTGGTGTCTGGCTGCTCGTATTCAGCGGCCAGGCGATTTGCATCAAATTCTCACCCCACCATAAACGTCTCCCCCTTATTCTCACAGAGATTGTGGAGCACACAGCAAGCAGCAATAACAATGGGAATATTGGTTTCACTGAGGTCTAACTGAGTCAGTAAACTGCGCCAGCAACCCTTTAAACATCCAAATGCACACTCTACCACCATTCTGCACTTGCTCAGCCTACAGTTGAACAGCTCCTGACTACTGTCCAGGGTGCCTGTGTACGGCTTCATGAGCCAGGGCATTAAGGGGTAGGCTGGATCCCCAAGGATAACTATAAGCATTTCAATATCCCCAACAGTTATTTTCTGGTCTGGGAAGTAAATCCCTTCCTTCAGCCATTTAAACAGATCAGAGTTCCTGAAGACGTGAGCATCATGAACCTTTCCCGGCCATCCCACGTTGATGTTGGTGAAACATCCCTTGTGATCCACCAGTGCTTGCAGCAACATTGAAAAGTACCCCTTGCAGTTTATGTACTGGCTGCCCTGGTAGCCCGGTCCCAAGATAGGGATATGTGTTCCATCTGTAGCCCCACCACAGTTAGGGAATCCCATTGCAGCAAAGCCATCCTCTATGACCTGCACATTTCCCAAGAGTCACTACCTTTGATAGCAGCAGCTCAACGATTGCGTGGGCTACTTGCGTCACAGCATCCCCCACAGTAGATTTGCCCATCCAAATTGATTCCGGACTGACCGGTAGCTGTCTGGCATTGCAAGCTTCCACAGGGCTATTGCCACGCGCTTGTGAACTGTGAGGGCTGCTCTCATCTTGGTATTTTTGCACTTTAGGGCCGGGGAAAGCAAGCCTCAAAGTTCCATGAAAGTGCCCTTATGCATGCAAAAGTTTTGGAGCCACTGGGAATCACCCAGACCTGCAACACTATGTGGTCCCACCACCTTGTGCTTGTTTCCCAGGCCCAGAATTGGCGTTCCATGGCATGAGCCTGCCCCATTAACACCATGATCTCCAAATTGCAGGGAAACGCGGTTTTAGAGAAAAGTGTGTTCACGTCCTCATCACCACGCTACCATCGCCTCCTTGCCTGGTTTTTCAGGTGCTGGTTCTGCATACACTGCATGATAATGCGCGAGGTGTTTACAATGGTCATAACTGCTGTGGTGAGCTGAATGGGCTCCATGCTTGCTGTGCTATGACATCTACTCCTGCTTGGGCAATCCAGGGAAAAGGGTGCGAAACGATTGTTTGCTGTTGCTCTGATGGAGGGAGGGGCGGCTGACAACATGGCTTACAGGGTTGGCTTACAGGGAATCAACAGAGGGGGTGGCTTTGCGAGAAACAGAATAGCCCCCTCAAGGATAGAACTCAAAACCTCAAGGATAGAACTGAAAACTGGGTTTAGCAGGCCGTTGCTTTCACGGAAGGAGGGAGGAGAAAATGAATACAAAACAAATCTGGTCTATTTCTTGTTTTGATCCACTTCATCTATCTTTATACATCTTGCTGGCAGCAGACTGTGCAGTACGACCGCTAGCCATTGTCATCACCTGGGTGCTTGGCAGAAGATGGTGCAGTATGACTGCTGGCCATCATCTTCTGCTGGCTGCAGATTAAAGACAGTGCACTGCCAGTAGGACTGAATCGCCATGAGACGAAACTTAAAAGGGAAATGACCTGGCTGAGTCACTCCCATGTTTGCCCAGGCACCCCTGACCTCATCGAGGTCAGTTAAAAGAGCACCCTGGACTACGTCGACAACGGCTACCAGTCATACTGCACCGTCTGCTGCCAAAAGGCAATAAACTGCTGCTGTGTAGCAATGCAGTACCACCTCTGCCAGCACCCAGGAGACGTACGGTGACAGTGAGCTGAGCAGGCTCCATGCTTGCCATGGTATGGTGCCTGCACAGATAACTCAAGAAAAAAGGCACAAAACGATTGTCTGCCCTTGCTTTCACGGAGGGAGGGAGGGAAGGCGGGCCTGACAATATGTACCCAGAACCACCCGCGACAATGTTTTAGCCCCATCAGGCATTGGGATCTCAACCCAGAATTCAAATGGGTGGTGGAGACTGCGGGAACTGTGGGATAACTACCCACAGTGCAACGCTCCGGAAGTCGACGGTTGCCTCGGTACTGTGGACACACTCCGCCAACTACATGTACTTAGAGCATTTGTGTGGGGTCACACACAATCGACTGTATAAAAATGCTTTCTACAAAACCGACTTCTATAAATTTGACCTAATTTCATAGTGTAGACAAGGCTTTAGGTTGGTCTCACCCCAGGTATCATTATTGGTTCACCTGGCATGAGCCAACTCATCTGGAATGGTTATCAGCTGTTCTGGGGTGGGTCTGTCATAGTTTTTTGTGAAATTTTTTTGAAAGGTCTCATTTTCATTCTGATGTGAAATAAAAACAAAAACGTTGAAATCTTGAATTTTTTTTTTGCAAAATGGAATTCTTTTTTACAAAATGGAATTTCCAGCCAGCCCTAGCTGGGATGTGCACCACAAGGAAGTGGGACGTAAGAAAAGGGAACTAGAAGGAGCTGGTATGACAGTACATGAAGGAGCTTAGAAAAGGGGAGAAGCTAGTATATTTGGAGGTAATGAGGGAGGTCAGGGCATGTTAGGTTACAGTAGAGGTCTGGTTGAGGAGGGATCTCCTGAAATTAACCTAAAAGAAGACCATCACTACTCAATATGTTGCCTGATAAGTTAGCTAGAGAATGACACAATGTGCTTCCTTGCTCAAAGAGCTGAATGTAATGCTTAATATTATGGAAGTTCCATATATATATATATATATATATATATAGTAAATGACTTTATTTGGCAAGTTTTGTATGTTTATCCAGTTTTGGGGAAAAAGCAAACCATGGGTCTGAAACAATCCTGCATGCTTTCCTCAAAGATTTTCCAAATACAGTCGTCACAGTACTGCACCTGGGTATTGTCAGATGGCGTGGATTTGTCTTCATTGCCTACAAAGCACAGGGACAAAGGACAAAAATGGGAACATTACAGCTATACATAACACAAAATCTCTTTCACATTTGTTAGCTATAAACATGACTTGCTCTGTGTTTAGGATTGTTTCAGTAATTTGTTGAAGACTTTTCTTGGGGAGAGGGGCAATCTAGTCTAATGAAATAGAATCTAGAAATGCCCGAGTGCTAACACCTGTTTTGCCACTGACTTGCTGTGTGGCCTTGAGCAAGTCAAATAACCTCTCTTACTCCGTTTCCCCAGTAGCTTTTACTATCTGTAAAATAGTAATAATTACCTACCAACCTCAAGGCTGTTTTGAGGCATAAATAGTTAATGTTTTACAGCATTTTGAGTGTTTAAATTGTAAAGGGAGCAAATTTAGGCCAACACTGAGTGCTTCTAAAAGTTCTACTCAAAGGTCAAAGATGAGACATTGTGGATGTGTATTTGCATAAAGGCATAGAATAACCTATCAAATAAGCAACTATACTATAAGAAAGAGTTAATCACTCATAGAAAGTTAGGCATTTTTCAAATGCAGCTGCAATATTCCAAGACAATATAAATATGTGATTCAAAGTTCTGTAAACAGAAATCATATGTGTAGTAACATTTTGGAAAAGTTTTATTTCTGAGAATGATTTAACATTCTAATAAGCTTTTATTTTCATGATCCATGTAACCTTATTTACTAGCAATTTTCTAATATTTACATAGGAACTTGTGTCAAGGTTCCTTCCCCACTCTGAACTCCAGGGTACAGATGTGGGGACCTGCATGAAAACCTCCTAAGCTTACTTTTACCAGCTTAGGTTAAAACTTCCCCAAGGTACAAATTATTTTACCTTTTGCCCTTGGACTTATCGCTGCTGCCACCACCAAACATCTAACAGGGATATAGTTGGAAACTTCTTTCCCCCCAAATGTTACACCCCCTTTCCTGGGGAAGGTTTGATAAAAATCCTCACCAATTTGCATAGGTGACCACAGACCTAAACCCTTGGATCTTAAGAACAATGAAAAAGCATTCAGTTTTTTACAAGAAGAATTTTAATAGGAGAAAAAGTAAAAAGAATCACCTCTGTAAAATCAGGATAGTAAATACCTTACAGCGTAATTAGATTCAAAACATAGAGAATCCCTCTAGGCAAAACGTTAAGTTACAAAAAGACACAAAAACAGGAATATCCAATCCATTCAGCACAGCTTATTTTCTCAGCCATTTAAAGAAATTAGAATCTAATGCATATATAGCTAGATTACTTACTAAGTTCTAAGACTCCATTCCTGTTCTATCCCCGGCAAAAGCATCACACAGACAGAGAGAGAGAGAGAGAGAGAGACTTTGTTTCTCCCTCCCCCCAGTTTTTGAAAGTATCTTGTCTCCTTATTGGTCATTTTGGTCAGGTGCCAGCAAGGTTATCCTAGCTTCTTAACCCTTTACAGGTGAAAGGGTTTTTCCTCTGGCCAGGAGGGATTTTAAAGGTGTTTACACTTCCCTTTATATTTATGACAATTTGACTTAAGTGAATAGTATAAATAGTGGGTTTCAGAGTAGCAGCCGTGTTAGTCTGTATCCACAACAAGAACAGGAGTACTTGTAGCACCTTAGAGACTAACAAATTTATTAAAGCATAAGTTTTCGTGGGCTTTTCATTATAAATAGTAAAACAATAATGGAGTCCTGTTAAAATCCATAGGGAACATCCAGGTCAATCCCTGAAGTTACCAAAGGGCCGAATTCATCCCTTTTGTTCAAATGTCACGTTGGGACCCAGTTTGAAGAAGCAGTGAATGTTTCTTGGAACAGCTAGTTCTGGAGCACACAAGTACTCTTGTTGTAGGGTAATTGACTGCCCAGGTGGCTGATTAGTAAATAAGCACTTGTATCTAATAATGGTTACCCAAGCTCATTTAGAGAAACTCCAGAGGGAGACAACAGGCTCCCACAGAGGGGAGCTCTCAAGAGGAACCTGAGTCAGAGGGCTGAATACCTAAAAGGTGAACTCTCTGGGGAACCTGCCAGGCTGGGGAGCCTGTAAGAGGAGCTCCTGGAAAGGGGAGCCTCTGAGACAGAAGGCTTTACCATTCATGCCTCCAGACACTGGCTCCAAGTCCAGCCTGGCAAGGATCACCTACTGTCCCTGGAGAAGAGTCACAGTGGATGGACCTCCCTGGAACCCAGATTCCAGAGAAGAACATTACTCTAGTGGGGCAAGATTATGGGTAAAGGCTGGAACCAGAGAGGAAGAGCATGGGTAGAGGTGAACGTGACTCAGGGGAGGAACATGGACTAAGAATGATCTCATCACTCCACTGGGATGTTGGGGTGAACGTTTTGTTTATGTTCTGCATTGGCTTTTTTGCTAATAAATTAGACCCTCCACAACAAGGGCCTCTTTAGCACTTATCTGGCTGTTTGCACTTATTGATACCCTGACCAAGGGGAAGATCAAGTAAGGGCTTGTCTGTAACACTATGCCTGCCTGCAAGGGGGTGAGCTGGGTCAGACTGGAATGGTGACAGGAAGGTTCATGAACACCAGTGCTGGACACACAGGAAAGGTTTATGATGCTAGGATTTTCAAGAGAGTGGAATTGTACTCGAAAAGAGAAGAAGAGACTTAATTCCCCAGAAACCACATGATTCACTAAGGTGTTTCTGTACCAGCAGTTAATTTGGGGAACCCCGTATACCCACTTCTAACTTGACTAATTGTAACAAAACCCCAACATCGGTGATCCAACAAAAAGGAAATTTGGTTACAGACTGAGTAGCTGCAGAATGGTCATAGAGGGTGCATTTGGGAAGCTGAAAGCTCATTGACAATGTCTGCATACCTGTCTGGATGTCATTGTGGCCAACACCCTTTGCATAATCGTGCATGCTGCGCCCCTCACAACATATGTGAAGGGAAAGGGAACTACTTCAGTATGGAGTGGGCACAGGACCAGAGGTGCCAGAAAGGCAATGCCCCCCCCCCCCACTCTTTACTGGCCATAAGGGTGAGCAACAGGGGGACGGTGTGGAGAGAAGCGAGTGGGGGCTCAGGAAGAAGGGGTGGGGCAGGGTCTCCAGGCTCATGGCCATTGTTCGGGCACCTGTGGTTTCCCCACTTTTAGGGTGCTTCTGCCACACCTGCAAAGGACAGAACTAGTTTGCAAAGCTTATGCTAACAACTGGATTCCATTCATGTGAACACTAGTCCTGGTTCCTGTTGGGCAAGTGAAATCCAGGATGCAATATATTCTCACATTCTGAGACAGCAGGGAGGGAGATAGTGCCCTCAGCAGAGTCAGAAGTCACTATCTCATCCTGTGGAGCCACTTTTAAAGCAGTAGAGAACACTTGCATAGAGTTGTGAGCCAAGATACATTTTTGTAGGTTTTGATCTCCTACAGCCAACATTCTGTACCTATTGACCATAGACAATTGTGTGAGGACACCTCCTTAAGGTTAACACCTTTAGCCATGTGTTTGTGTGGAGGAGGGTGCTGACACAGTTCCATTACCATAATTGTGCAATGTTTTGTATTATGTTAACACCTCTATTAAGAAGTTCCTTATCAAGAACACTCAATTGGTGTTAACCACTTTAAAAACAGTTCTGTAAGTGGTTGTGAGGGGCTTCAGAATATTTCTTTTCACCATTCACTGATAGCCTTGCCTATAGCATTTAGCAGCTATTATGCCTGACTACGCCCAATGTTTAAAGTAGTCAAGGTTTGTTGGAATTTGGGTGAGGGAGGGGCCATTTAGGCACTGTTTGGTGTCTGATGTCTTTACTGTTTAATTTTCCTTTTTCTGTGTACTAAATTAATATATTAACCAAGCTACAAAGACATATATGTAAACTTTTCCTGTGTGTTTAATTCTGCTGCTGGTGAAAATATCCAGTGCATTCTGATCACACTTCACTTTTCGTATTCCTCCAGTGGTCTTTTTAAAATTATTTTATTTACGGCCCAGGGAGTGGGCATGGCGGGGAGAGGGAATTCTTTGCAGTGTTATGGCTGCAGTGATTTATGGAAGTCAGTCATGTACTGTGAATTTTTGGTCCAGATGCCAAATCTGGAGAAAACAGCCCACTGATCATACTTGCAAAGGAGGGCCTACACACAAGTCAAGGGAACAGTAACATTATAAGTGGCATATGGAACATAAAAGGGGGGGGGGATCTTGACAGAACTCAAATCCAAAAATCAAGGGTCAGGCTCCCTGAGCAATGTGCACACATTATTGTTGGTGAACCTGTCTCCTTGCCCTTTCCCTCCCCATCTCCCTGGGACTGGCAGTGGAAAATTGTCTGAGCATCTCCTGTGTGGGGTTTGAGGGGAAGACACAAGCTGGGCTTTGGGGAGTGCCATAGGCTCATTGTTCCACCTCTACAGAACCCTGGGGAGCAGCTGGAGGAAGAGGAGAAGGAGATGGCACCAGTTCCCAGAGAGGCACAGTGGCCTTGGCTGGTGGGCCCCAAATTTGTTTGGCTACCAGCTGAATGAGTGACTACATCAGGGCTTGATCCCACTCCTCGAGGCATGCGTCCTGCTTCAGGAACTGGTTCACCAGTGCCTTCTCCTGCTGAAGAGTCTGATCCTCCCAAGCCTTGAGGAACTCAAATTGCTCCTGATTTCTCCTGTCCATGCCAATGAGCTAGACCTCCAGGGTCCTTCTCCATCTGCCTCTGCTGTCTCTGGGGTGCTACTCCTGTCCACCTTGCAGAAATGGTTTCTATTTGGCAGTGGAAGGTCCTGCCAATTCAAAGACAAGGGTAGCATTTCATTTGTATTACTTTTGAGGGAAGCTAATAAATCTTCCCACGCAACATAGCTGTGTTGCCAAAGGCCTCAATATGGATACTTTTTAGCAGTTCAGGAATGTGACTGTTACACTCTCCTTCATTCTTAGACTTCTGCAGTCCCCTAGGAGGGAGCAGAGGTTAATAATTGTAAGATACCTGTAGTAATGTGTGAGCAGGGTCTGAACGAGCTCTCCCACACTGGAAGCAGAGGCCCATGCCTGCCTCCCTCCCCACACACACACACACTTTTTAATAAAAGAATCACATGCACGGTGGGGAAAAACATGATCATACTGCTAAAGGCCAAGATGCATGTTGTACTCCTGGGAGAGTTCAGTGCTACTGTGCAAGTGCAGAATTCATGTCCCCTGCAGATTTTTCCCTCCACAGAAAAATAGATTGTGTTGGGGAGGCACTGCAATTACATCTTTTGCCTACCAAGAGCTGCTGTGGCACCAGAAGTGAGGGCAACTGGCTCACCACCAAAGCAGCCAGCTGCGAAGAGAGAGGGGACGCTTTGGGCCTGGGCCCTCCACTTCTACAAAGGTTCTGGCACCCTTGGCTCTCCTCTGAAATCTACTGATGAGCTGGAGGAAAAGATTTCAGAAACTGAGCTTGTTTGCATAGATACACCTAGTCTGCCTAGGTGCACAGCATGGAGCTGTTTTGACCAAATGATCACTTTTGGCTGCTGTTGGATTGCAAGTCACTTGGGCGTTGGGTGCAATGAAAGATGGTTGTCCTTGTTGTCTGAGTGTGGGATGGCAGAACTGTGTTTAGCCTGCCCAGGTTGAGGGGGTCACCCTCAACTGAACTGCATTCACTAAGCAGGGATACGGGTGCTAAATCCCAGTGAAAAGGAAAATGGGTGGGGACAGATAATTGTACCTGGTGGTGGGCTCTTTATCTAAAGAGTCTTGGGGATACCATTTGACCCTTTCCCTCTTCTGCATTGGATGACACAACTGATAAGACTCACTAGGAAGTCATTTGTTTTGTTACAGAACGTTAGAGCTGAATTCAGTGATTACCAGGTCTAAGTGCTAGGCTTACATCTTCTGTGGGACAGTCTCCAGTGAAAGAGAATTACCAGCCTATGCAAGTAGTGAGGCTTCCCCCCTGCCCCGCGTTGAAATCACTGTGTTAAGTGGTGGGACCTTGAGACAGAATGATGCAGTGGTGGGGTGAATGATGATGTGGCAGCAGGCATTAATGCAGAGTGCATGGCACAGCAGCAGCCATAGAGGAATTGTTTGACACCTCCAACACATACACTCTGGGGTGGAAGGTGAATGCACCTCTGGATCTTTGCTGACCAAGGACAAAAACTGTAAGTGGGGTGCTGTGGGGGGGAGAGGAGTGAAATGTAAAAGGAACATTTGTTTGTTGGACTTTCACATTGTAAGGTGAGAACCTGAGGCAAAAGTCACTGCCCAACATACTCTTGGGTGAGTGTTTTGCTCATGGTCATATGCTTGCAAATCATGCTTGTGGCATTTCCGCAAACTAATGCCAGGTTCTATTCCACTTTTTATTAAAAGTTTTCTTTTCTATACTCTGACTCAGAGCTTGCGAGACAAGAAGTATTGCCTCTTAGAGGCACCCAAGAGTGGAATGTAATTTTCCCAGGTTACCAGATGGGGATTCGAGACAGTTCTGTGTTATGTTGTAAAAGGAACCTCTACATATTGAACCAGGCCATGTTACTGCCAACTCCACCTGGCAGAAGGGTTAAAAAAATTTTTTTAAACTTAGTGTATCAAAGGGGGCTTCCAGGGGGCTTTGTTACTAGTTATCTATTTCTTCTTTAAAAGCTGGTCATCATTTGGAGAACATAACAGTTTTCAAGGTACCAGAATGGAACAGAGAGGTGGCTTTCCGGTCCTGTGGAAGAGATCCAGCAGTCTACACAGTGAGATGTTTCTGCTAATGGTCACCCCTCTACACATTGCTGATAGAGGGGTGACCATTTTGTCAGTTATGAAGGTGGACCAAACACATTTGCATTGCCATTAACCTGAAGAACCAGATGGAATTTCTGCTCCACCAGAAATTTGCTGATGTTTTCTTAAAGGACTGGGAGGCAATTTGAGAGAAAATGAACTATATTCTAAGACTAGCAGACAGAGTGTCTATGGAAGGAAGGAAGCGAACCACTGAGAATGCTCAGCCACTCTCAACCAGCATTACCAGAAAATCTGCCCCCTGTATCCAGCAAACATCCTTGAAAGGGACAGGGAAAGAGAGATACTTCAACTTTATTTGTTCCCTGAACTTTCTGATCAACACTGCAAGCCACTAGCATCTCCACTGCTAAAAGATACCACATTGTGTTTGTTCAGCCACCAGAGTGGATCAGTCACTCAACCCCATTTCTCTCAGCTTCTGCAGCATGGGACAGAGTGGGGAAAGGCCACACACAAAGTACAAGGAATGGTGAAAACATTTGTAATGTTCATAGAGAGAAAGGACTGCTGTGATTTTCCTTGGACAACCAAAGAGTTTCCTTCCCAGACTTAGGTGACCCTGCACCTAACCCAGCCCCACCCCCTTCAGCCCCCTTACAAATGGTAGCTGCATTGGAGGACCAGAGGGAAGTGGAGGGGTGGTTTTGTGCCTTATAGCCATAAGTTTTCTACTACTGTCCTATCCCTGGCTGGTCCCTTTCCAAACCTGTCTCCTCCCTCCATTTTCCCCCACTCTGTGTGGCCCTAGACTATTGTAGCTAGTCTGCTGGCCCAGAAATGTATAGACATAGGGCACAATGACCGTTCATTAATAATTTGTTCTTCGAGTGCTTGTTCATGTCCATCCCACATTAGGTGTGCGCACGCTGCATGCACGAGCGTCGGAAACTTTTCCCCTTAGTGGCTCCCATCGGGCCGGCGGGGCCCCCCGAGCGGCATCACTGCGCCGTGCATATATACCCCCGCTGGCCCGACCCCCTCCAGTTCCTTCTTACTGTCCATGGCGGTGTTGGAACAACCTCACTCTCTCGTAGAAGAGCAGTCCCTTAGCCTTTAGAGTAGCTGTTATCAGTTCGTTAACATACATATTGTGGACACTTAAGTTATTAGGTGCTTGGAGGCCTCCAGCACCCGCCCCAGGCTGCGGGGCATGCCGCAGGCCCACGGCTTCAAGGCTTGCGCCACGTGCCGCAAACCTATGCCAGTTAGCGAGCCCCACGACTCGTGTCTACATTGCCTGGGGGACAGACATCAAACTGAGCGGTGTAGGATTTGCAAGGCGTTTAAGCCAAGGACAAGGAAAGAAAGAGACTTTCGTCGAAAGCAACTGTTGATGGAGGCCGCATTGTAGCCACTGGGCCTGGAGCGCCCAACACCAGCTCAGGCTTCCTCGGTGCTTAGTGCCCCAGAGTTGTTGAGAGACCCGGCCCTGGCTAAGCACCATAAACTGTCGACCCCAGAGTGACAGGCTAGGCCCCGGCACCGCTCGTCCTCCCCAGTGTGGCCCCCAGCACAGCTGAAAGGAAAGCGCGGTCATTCCCTGCACAGGAGGCCGGCGCCTCCCAAGGCCCCGAGCGCCGATAAGAGGGGGAAGGCCGCGGTACCAGTGCTGACACCAGCGGTCCCGGCAGCACAAGCCCCACCGAGCCCAGACTTAAGTGAGCTCAGTGCGGACGATAGGCTCGAGGGCATAACGGATCAGCCCTCAACGCCTGGTACCTTTGAGGCTGCAAAGGACCTCATTGAGCTGTCGGCAGCATGCCCTCTCCCGTATGGGGAGAACCCTCTGGCACCCATGCCTTGGGTGCCATCAAGGGGTAAGCCAGCAATGGTGTGCCGCTCAAGGACACCGTCCCAGCACCAGTCCCGGAGTTGCTCCCGGCCGAGCTCTGACTCCGCGGACTCAGACTTGCCAGCGGCCCAGAAGGAGGTTTCGGCACTGGCAGCGGGTCGGCACAAAAAACACCAGAAAGGGCATGCCGCTCTCCAGCACCACCCAGAGACAGGCACTGGGAGGAGTTGAGACAGCTTTCGCCAGAGGACTCCTGCAGATGGTCCCGGTCCAGGGAACGCCGGTCCAGATCCCGGTCCTGGTCCTGGGGATACCAGTACCGCTCCCACTCCCACTCAGACAGGAGCCGATCGTTCTCCCGCCAGCAACAGATCATTGGCACCACCATGGCCTTCGCGATTGGCGTCGCTGCAGTCTGGTGCCAACTCCAGCCACTATAGCTACCCGCACGGGGTCCCGGACAACAGGGATCCTCAGGGGAGCTGGCAACCCCCATGGGGGCCACCAGGCCATTGGCCATTCTGGACCCCCTGGGCCTATCAGGAACACCAAGGGGCCCCATCCAGGGCAAGTTACTTGGTGCAGCGGTCCTGGTCCCCGTACCAATGCCAGATGGTGCCGGAGGCTACAGTATCCAGGCCTCCGGTATCCCCCCAGCATAAACCGGAGAGACCAGCACCGAGCCCGGTGCCGTCCCATGGACTCCTGCCCCGGCCTGAGCCAGAGGCCCCTCCCACAGGAGAAGGGGAGCAGGAGGACCAACCAGAGGGGGTCAAGCAGCAGCTAACCTCCTTGTCTTCACCCCATGAGGTGCTGGTGGGTACAGAGGTGTCTGGCCCTCTGCCGACAGACCATAGGGCCCACCAGGAACTGCTGCGCAGGGTCGCCCAAAACTTGGGATTGCAGGCTGAGGAGACAGTTGAGCAGGAGGACCCCATGATGGACATTTTGAGTCCTGAAGGTCCATGCAGAATAGCGCTCCCGCTCACTAAGACCATTCAGTCCAACTATAAGACTATATGGCAGACCCCGGCCTCCCGCGCTCCAACGGCCAAAGGAGTGGAACATAAATACTTTGTCCTATCTAAGGGCTATGAGTTCCTGTTCTGCCACCCAAGTCCATGCTCCCTAGTAGTCACAGTGGTAAGCGAAAGGGAGCACCATGGACAGCAGGCCTGGGCCACCAGGCCCCGGCCTCTAAGGCCAAGGAGGCGAAACGCCTGGACTTTTTTGGCAGAAAGATGTACTCATCTGGGGGCCTTCAGTTGAGGATTGCTAACCGGCAGGCCATCCTCAACAGGCACAATTTCAACTCCTGGGTGGCGGTGGGGAAGTTTAAGGACAACCTCCCATAAGGTTCCCAACAGGAGTTCACGGCCCTCGTGGACGAGGGCAAGGCAGTAGCCAAGACCTCTCTCCAGGCCTCCCTGGATTCGGTAGACATGGCGACTAGAACAATCACGTCAGGGGTGGTCATGAGGCACTTGGCATGGCTCCAGGAGTCAGGCCTGCCGCGCAAGGTCCAGAATACACTCCAGGACGTCCCCTTCTAAGGGTCCGGGCTCTTCTCAGACCAGACAGACACGAAGCTGCACAGCCTCAAGGACTCGCAAGCTACGCTGGGTATGCACACCCCGGCGACCAAGAGGAAGCTCTTTAAACCACAGCCTCCCCCTCAACGCCAGTACCAGCCTCACCATAGGCATGAGCCTTACCATAGGCGAGGCAGGGATAACAGGCGGTGCAACAACAATAGTAACAATAATGCACCGGGCCAGAACCAAGGCCAGCACAAACCCCAACCAGGCACTAAGCCAGGCTTTTGAAGATGCGCTTGAGGACAGCGTACCAGACCAATCACCAGATCCATCCCTTTGTTTCCTGAATCACCTGTCCCGTTTCTCCCGTGTGTGGTCCACCGTTACGTCAGACCGTTGGGTCTTACACATGGTGCGGAACGGGTACTCGCAGTTCGCTTCCCTCCCTCCCTCCCACCCCCTTCCCTGTCCCTCTTCAGGGACCGCTCTCACGAGCATCTCCTAGAGAAGGAAGTCCGCTCGCTGCTAGAGGCGGGGCTGGTAGAGGTGGTGCTGCACAGCCTAAGGGGAAGGGGTTCTACTCCCAGTACTGCCTCATCCCCAAGGCCAAAGGGGGCCTTCGCCCCATCCTAGACCTGTGCGGGCTCAACAAGTTCCTGGTCAAGGCCCGGTTCCGCATGGTCTCTCTGGGCAGCATCATCCCTTCCCTGGATCCGGGGGACTGGTATGCTGCCCTCGACATGAAGGATGCGTACTTTCATCTCGCCATCTTCCCAGCACATCGACATTCCTATGCTTCACCGTGGGCTGAGAACATTACCAGTTTGCGGTTCTCCCGTTCGGTCTAGCCATGGCCCCAAGGGTGTTCATGAAGTGCATGGCGGCCTTCTTACGGAGGCAGAGAATCCGGATGCACCCGTACCTCGACGACTGGCTCCTGGAGCGCTGATCCGAGGCGGAAGTGCGGGGCCATGTGGAGGTGGCCCTGAGATTGTTCCACGAGCTGAGGCTCCTGGTCAAGGTCCCCAAGTCCACGCTCATACCCACGCAGAGAGTGGAATTCATAGGGGCGGTCCTGGACGCGGTGCAGGCCAGGGCAAGCCTTCCTGAGGTGCAGGAGGTACTCCAGGATTGCCTGCACTGGGGCCTGGCACGGCCGCACCTGTCGGGGTTCACACCAACACGAGAACCTTTTCCACTTGGTCAGATAGGCCGCCCTGGTAGAGGGCAGTAGAAAGCCCTCTACTAGGGCGGCCTATATGCACCTTTCCTGGAAGGTGGCATTTCTGGTTGCCATTACCTCGGCCAAAAGGGTGTCCGAACTAAGGGCCCTCACCTCTGAGCCACCATATACAGCATTTCACAAGGACAAGGTGCAGCTCTGGCCGCACCCCAAGTTACTCCCTAAGGTGGTCTCCCAATACTATTTGGGCCAGGATATTTGTCTGCTGGTGTTCTTCCCGAAACCCCATACAGACCCGAGTCACCGCAGCTTGCACACCCTGGATGTGCGTCGAGCGCTGGTATTCTATTTGGAGTGCACCAAGCCCTTTCGCAAATCCACACAGCTGTTTGTGGCTGTAGCCGAGAGGATAAAAGGCTTCCCAGTGTCAGCGCAGCGGATTTCGTCTTGGATTACAAGCTGCATCCGGGTGTGCTATGAGCTCGCAGGTGTTCCAGCCCCAGCAGTCACGGCCCACTCGACCAGGGCGCAAGCGACTTCCACGGTGTTCCTGGCACAGGTCCCGATCCAGAAGATCTGCAGAGCAGCCACCTGGTCCTCGGTGCACATCTTCATGACCCACTACGCAGTCAACCAGCAGACCAGAGAGGACGCGGCGGTTGGCAGAGCGGTCCTCCGAGCAGTTGTTCCGTGACTCCTACCCTCCTCCAGAGGTAAGCCTGTGATTCACCTAATGTGGAGTGGACGTGAACAAGCACTCGAAGAAGAAAAAACTGTTACTTACTTTCTCGTAACTGTTGTTCTTCGACATGCGTTGTTCACATCCTTTCCACCACCCATCCTCCTACCCCTCTGTCGGAGTCGCCGGCAAGAAGGAACTGGATGGGGTTGAGCTGGCTGGGGTATATATGCACAGCGCAGTGGCGCCACTCGGGGGGGGACCCGACGGGAGTCACTAAGGGAAAAAGTTTCTGATGCTTGTGCGTGCAGCGCGCGCACACCTAATGTGGAATGGACATGAACAACACATCTCGAAGAACAACAGTTACGAGGAAGTAAGTAACTGGTTTTTTTTATAGCTTTTGCTAAATGCATAATGTGGCCCATGGGCATTCAATGAAATTCTTGACTTATAGCCATGTCTTGCTCAGGGACCATTTTGGGGTGGAGCAGGGACTGGGGTTCAGGCATGTAGCACTGGGACAAGGTGGGATATGGGTGGGAGCCCATTGCAACTTAGCAGTCTCAGGTTCTGGTTCCTGCTGCAGCTCAGGGTCCTCCTCAGGCTCATTGTTGGTGGGAGGAATGGGCTGCCTGCTCAACCACCTCCATCGGGTAGAGGTACAGAATGACATGCTTCTCTTCCTCTGGGGCTTCCAGGGCTTCCTTCATGCTCTCTCGACACCCTAGCCCTGTCAAGGTTCCTCCCCCACTCTGAACTCTAGAGTACAGATGTGGGGACCTGCATGAAAACCTCCTAAGCTTACTTTCACCAGCTTAAGTTAAAACTTCCCCAAGGTACAAATTAATTGTATCCTTTGTCCCTGGATCTCCACTGCCACCACCAAACTCTAACTGGGTTTACTGGGAAACGTAGTTTGGACACGTCTTTCCCCCCAAAATCCTCCCAACCCTTGCACCCCACTTCCTGGGAAAGGTTTGGTAAAAATCCTCACCAATTTGAATAGGTGACCACAGACCCAAACCCTTAGATCTGAGAACAATGAAAAGCATTCAGTTTTCTTACAAGAAGACTTTTAATAGAAGTAAAGAAATCCGCTCTGTAAAATCAGGATGGTAGATACCTTACAGGGTAATTAGATTCAAAACATAGAGAATCCCTCTAGGCAAAACCTTAAGTTACAAAAAAGACACACAGACAGGAATAATCATTCTATTCAGCACAGTTCCTTTCTCAGCCATTTAAAGAAATCATAATCTAGCACATACCTAGCTAGATTACTTACTAAAAGTTCTAAGACTCCATTCTTGTTCTATCCCCGGCAAAAGAAGCATACAGACAGACACAGACCCTTTGTTTCTCTCCCTCCTCCCAGCTTTTGAAAATATCTTGTCTCCTCATTGGTCATTTTGGTCAGGTGCCAGCAAGGTTACCTTTAGCTTCTTAACCCTTTACAGGTGAGAGGATTTTTCCTCTGGCCAGGAGGGATTTTAAAGGGGTTTACCCTTCCCTTTATACTTATGACAGCCCCTACTGGCATCCCATTGTACAATAAGGCAGTGGAGTTGAGGAAGGGGTCATGAGATACTGCAGGCTACTACTGGGAGCTCTGGAGAACACCAGGTCTAGGTCATCATAGCATGGGCACGTATGAGGGTCCATTTTGGAATGATTGTTGGAGTCCTTTACCCTCCAGTATTGGAGTCTCGGGTGTTTCATTCATTCCTGCCATTGGGCTGGAGTCCTGTGAATTCCTGCCTCCTCCAGCCTCCTTGAAATCTCCCAGCTCAGGTGAATGTTCCTGCTGCTCTGGGAGAAGTCCTGGAGGATATTGTAGCCTAACCACACATTGTGATCAGCGCCCAGGTACGCTTGGCAGACAATGCAGCTGCAATCAGAACATGATCCATGTTCAC
This sequence comes from Eretmochelys imbricata, assembly GCF_965152235.1. Classification (NCBI taxonomy): domain Eukaryota; kingdom Metazoa; phylum Chordata; order Testudines; family Cheloniidae; genus Eretmochelys; species Eretmochelys imbricata. The sequence continues at coordinate 102,581,214 of NC_135577.1, read as the reverse complement.
CTGTACTCATCAAAAGAGTGCAGCAGAAAACTGTTCTGAAGTGGTCAGCCCAGTTTGCTACTACCACTGGCAACAGAGTCACAAGGCTTTTATATAGATATGGTAAGGGTCAAGCAGAAAAGGGTTCACTGCATTGTGGGAATGGGTCTGGAGGAATACTGAAACTTGGGATCTGGTACATGCCTCTTGCCCCATCACACACTACACTCTACCATGGGTACAGATCCATGCCACAGTGGAGACACATGCATACCCACACCCTCAGGCATGCTAGCTTCCTTGTCCTGTACTCACCTTCAAACTCACGCTTCAGGGATTTAGATGTAAGCAATGTGTGTGTGTGTGTGTGGGGGGGAGCTATAGCACAACAATGCACATGGAGACATTTACAGTCACTAGTATTGTAGCCTGAGTGACACTGTTTTCCAGGGTACAGTCCCCCATTCTGTTGGTATGACCTGCATTCTTTGTTCCTAAATGTATGACATTGCACTTGGCTGTACAAAAATGCATTTTATTTATATGGTCCCAGATTAACAAGTGATCTACATTACTCTATATGACTGCCCTGGCCTCATTGTTATTTATCACGCTGCCAATCTTTGTGACAGCCACAAATTTTATAAACCATGACTTTACATTTACTTCCAGATCATTGATAAAAATGTTGAATAGCATTAGGCTTAGTAATGATCCCTGCAGAACCCCCCTAGAAATACCACATTCAATGATGATTCCCTATTGATAACTACTATTGGATATCTGTCAGTTAGCCAGTTCTTACCCCATTTGAGTTGCTCTGGGGTTTGCTGCCCTGGCAATGAGAGTAACCTGTATCCTGGCCAAAACTAAAAATTTGGCCTGCCTTTCTGACATCTCCTTGTGGATGTCTAACCATCAGCTCAAGCTTAACATAGCTAATATAGAGCTCTTAAATCTTCCCCCAAAGCCTTCCTTCCTCCTCTTTTCTCGATCACTCTGGACAACACCATCATCCTGCCTGTCACTCAGGCCTGTAACCTGGGCATCATCTTTGACTTGGACCTCTCTCTAGGTCCTTACATCCAGGCTATTTCTAAATCTTGCCAATTCTTTTTGCATAACATCTCAAAAATATTCCCTTTCCTATCTATTCACACAGCTAAAACTCTCCTCCAAGTTTTCATAATCTTGTATCTTGATCTCTGGCCTTGATAAATGCTCATGTCCATTCTGCAAAGTTCATTCTCTAGCTAATCTCTTTGACCATGTCACTCTTCTCTTCAAATCCTTCCACTGACTCCCTCTTGTCTATTGCATTAAATGTAAGTAGCTTGTCTTCACTTTCAGGACCCATAGTGTATGTCATTCTCCACAATATCTTTCATCTCTTATTGACTATTAAGATGTCAACTCCTCCCTTCGATCAGTTCATGATGCTAGCCTCTATTACCCATTTGTTAAATGTTCAAACAAGCACCTTTCTATTGTTTTTTAGGACACCCCTCATACTTCGGAGGATCTCCCTATAAATATCCACAAAACTAACTCATTATCACCTTCAAATCCCTACTTAAAACTCTCCTTTGGTGTGATGCCTACAAAAAAATTTGACAATGGCTAGGCCATTGTTATGCTGAGCCCACTGCCTGTCATACTGACCAACATTGCCCATTGTTTCCTTGTGCTCCCTCGTCTGCATGTCTGTATCTATCTAGTGTCTCTTGTCTTCTACTTAGATTGAAAACTCTCTAGAACATGGACTGTCTTTGTCCTGTGTTTGTACAGGGTTTGTACAGTGACGAGCACAATGAGGTCCTGGTCCATGACTGGGCCTCCGAGGTGCTACACTAACACAAATAATAACAATCTGCACCTTGTTCATGTTAATTTTCTCACATCTTCCGCTACTCCCCATTCTACACACCATCCCACTGCTATACTGTCTTTCCTAGTATCCAGCACCCCAGTCTCAGGAAATGGGGTAAACCTTTGGCTTATTTTCCTACCTTGCTCTGCTCCCTGGTTTAGTTGCACATTTCCACAGGTCTGTAGAGTATACCAGTTCCTATCTGTATGTTTGGTCTCTTCTGGATCTCAGATGGTCCAGTCCTACATGACAATTGCCAGTGCTGTTAGATACATTGCATATGTGTCAACAGTGTAATGCTGTTGCAAAAAAATGCGAACATCATTCTGGGATTTATTAGCAGGAGTGTTGTAACCAAGACACGAGAAGTAATTCATCCACTCTACTCCATGCTGATTAGGCCTCAACCGGAATATTGTGTCCAGTTCTGGGTGCCATATTTCAGGAAGGATGTGGATAAATTGGAGAAAGTCCAGAGAAGAGCAACAAAAATGATTAAAGGTCTAGAAAACATGACCTATGAGGGAAGATTGAAAAAATTGGGTTTGTTTAGTTTGGAAAAGACAAGACTGAGGGGGGATGATAACAGTTTTCAAGTATGTACAAGGTTCTTATAACGAGGAGGGAGAAAAATTATTGTTCTTAATCTCTGAGGATAGGACAAGAAACTTAAATTGCAGCAAGGGATGTTTACGTTGCACATTAGGAAAAACTTCCTAACTGTTTAGAGTAGTTGAGCACTGGAACAAATTGCATAGGGAGGTTGTGGAATCTCCATCATTGGAGACTTTTAAGGGCAGGTTAGACAAACACCTATCAGGAATGGTCGATAATACTTAGTTCTGCCATGAGACAGGGGACTGGACTAGATGACCTCTCAAGGTCCCTTCCAGTCCTATGATTCTATGTGCCTTGCCTCTGGGCATGGCATGAGGATGATAGTGTTTGGGGAGATCAAGCCTATTACTCTGTGGTATCTTTGGTCTGTCGTGTCATTTGTTCTCACCTTATATGTACCTTTTAGTGTTCTGTATATTGCCTTACTATCTTTTTTTCTCCCTCCCTTCTAGCATCCTATATTAGGAGATGTAGTATGGGCTCATCTTTGCCAGAGGAAGAGGCCACTGGTTCTTTCTATGGTGGTCAGTCAGTTTTCCCTATCCTGCCTCTCTACCTAGTTCCAGTGGAGCCACTTGTGAAGACGGGATGACTACCAGATGGTCAAAAACTATAGGAAGGTAAGTGTCCTTCCTCAAGGCTGTTTCAGATGACCTGGGGAAGGAGCCCATCCTATGCACTTTCATTGATGTACTAATTATATCTTATGTGTATCAGCATGCTGGAGGGTTTAAAGTACTCCTCCAGAGATGCCTGAACATCCCACATACACCGGTTTCACATTTTTGAATGCTTGGGGTTGGCAGTATTGCCATATATATATGGCAATAGAGAAGAATGAGGGGGGATTTGATAGCTGCTTTCAACTACCTGAAAGGGGGTTCCAAAGAGGATGGATCTAGACTGTTCTCAGTGGTACCAGATGACAGAACAAGGAATAATGGTCTCAAATTGCAGTGGGGGAGGTTTAGGTTGGATATTAGGAAAAACTTTTTCACTAGGAGGGTGGTGAAGCACTGGAATGGGTTACCTAGGGAGGTGGAGGAATCTCCTTCCTTAGAGGTTTTTAAGGTCAGGCTTGACAAAGCCCTGGCTGGGATGATTTAGTTGGGGTTTGGTCCTGCTTTGAGCAGGGGGTTGGACTAGATGACCACCTGAGGTCCCTTCCAACCCTGATATTCTATATGTTTCAGAGTAGCAGCCATGTTAGTCTGTATCCGCAAAAAGAACAGGAGTACTTGTGGCATATGTTCCATTCTATGCATCCGATGAAGTGGGCCGTAGCCCATGAAAGCTTATGCTCAAATAAATTTGTTAGTCTCTAAGGTGCCACCAGTACTCCTGTTCTTTTTATGATTCTACATGTGTCTTTTGGGGTGGGTGGTGGTTGTGCAGCATCCCATATCTGTCTATCTTGTAACTTGTATCGTTAATCACCTTGGTTGAATTAGTTGTTTTTCAGACTGAACCACAGGGAACTGTTCTCCTTCCTTCTTTCTAATACAAAACAAAGTTTTAGTTTTGTATCAGCTCTGTGTCTTTACTTTACGTTGGCACCAATATTGCCACCCCCAAGCATTCAAAAATCATGAGACAGTACGGAAAATCATGAGATTGGCCTAACCATCTTGAGATGTGAAGAGGTAAATAACACTTTCTTCACACCATTCATGACTTTATAGATCTCTGTCATATCACTTCTTAGTCATCTCTTTTCTATGAACAGGCCCAGTCTTTTTAATCTCATCTCATATGGAAGCTGTTCCATACCCTTAATCATTTTTGTTTCCCTTCTCTTATCCTTTCCATGTATAATATAACTTTTTTGAGATGGGGTGACCAGAACTGCACACAGTATTCAAAGTGTGAGCATTGGATTTATATAGTGGCATTATGATAGTTTTCTGTCTTATTATCTTTCCCTTTCCTAATGGTTCCTAACAGTTTCAGCTTTTTTGACTGCTGCTGCACGTTGAGCAGATGTTTTCAGAGAACTACCACAATGACTCCACAATCTCTTTGTTGAGTGGTAACAGCTAATTTAGACCATATCATTTTGTATGTATAGTTGAGGTTATTTTCCACCGTGCGTTGCTTTGCATTTATCAACATTAAATTTCATCTGCCATTGTGCTGCCCAGTCACCCAGTTTTGTTAGATCCCTTTGTAACTCTTAGTTAAGTCCAAAGTAGACTGCAATCTTGAGTAATTTTGTATTGTCTGCAAATTTTGCCACCTCACTGTTTAACCCTATTTCCGGATCATTTATGAATATATTGAACAGCACTGATCCCAGTACCGATCCTTTGGGGACACCGCTATTCACCTCTCTCCATTCTGAAAACTGACCATTTATTCCTACCTTTTGTTTCTTGTCTTTTAACCAGTTGCTGATCCATGAGGGGACCTACCATCTTATCCCATGACTGCTTATTTTGCTTAGAGCCTTTGTTGAGGGACCTTTTCAAAGGCTTTCTGAAAGTCCAAGTACACTATATCCACTGGGTCACCCTTGTCCACATATTTGTTGACTCCCTTCAAAGAACTCTAATAGATTGGTTTCAGAGTAACAGCCGTGTTAGTCTGTATTCGCAAAAAGAAAAGGAGTACTTGTGGCACCTTAGAGACTAACCAGTTTATTTGAGCATGAGCTTTCGTGAGCTACAGCTCACTTCATCAGATACATACCGTGGAAACTGCAGCAGACTTTATATATACACAGAGAATATGAAACAATACCTCCTCCCACCCCACTGTCCTGCTGGTAATAGCTTATCTAAAGTAATCGTCAGGTTAGGCCATTTCCAGCACAAATCCAGGTTTTCTCACCCTCCACCCCCCCACACAAATTCACTCTCCTGATGGTGATAGCCCATCCAAAGTGAGCCCACTTTGGATGGGCTATCACCAGCAGGAGAGTGAATTTGTGTGGGGGGGTGGAGGGTGAGAAAACCTGGATTTGTGCTGGAAATGGCCTAACCTGACGATTACTTTAGATAAGCTATTACCAGCAGGACAGTGGGGTGGGAGGAGGTATTGTTTCATATTCTCTGTGTATATATAAAGTCTGCTGCAGTTTCCACGGTATGTATCTGATGAAGTGAGCTGTAGCTCACGAAAGCTCATGCTCAAATAAACTGGTTAGTCTCTAAGGTGCCACAAGTACTCCTTTTCTTTTTTCTAATAGATTGGTGAAGCATGATTTCCCTTTACAATAGCTGTGTTGACTAAACTCCAACATATTGTGTTCATCTATGTATCTGATCATTCTCTTCTTTACTATATTTCAACCAATTTGCCTGGTACTGAAGTTTGGTTTAGTGGCTTATAATTGCCAGAATTGCCTCTGGAGCCTTTTAAAAAAATTGGCATCACATTAGCTAACCTCCAGTCATCTGGTACAGAAGCTGATTTAAGCTATATGATACACACCACAGTTGGTAATTATGCAACTTCATATTTCAGTTCCTTCAGAATTCTTGAGTGAACACTATCTGGTCCTGGTGACTTATTACTGTTTAACTTATCAATTTGTTCCAAAACCTCTTCTATTGACACCTCAGTCTGGGACAGTTTCTTAGATGTTTCACCTTAAAAAAAGAATGGCTCAGGGGTGGGAATCTCCCTCACATCCTCTGCAGTGAAAACAGATGCAAAGAATTTGTTTAGCTTCTCCACAATGGCCTTATCTTCCTTGAGTGCTCCTTTAGCATCTTGGTCATATAGTGGCCCCACTAACTATTTGGCAGGCTTCCTGCTTCTGGTGTCCTTAAATTTTTTGCTGTTAGTTTGTGTCTTTTGCTACTTGCTCTTCGCATTCTTTTTTGGCCTGCCTAATTATACTTTTACACTTGACTTGCCAGAGTTTATGCTCCTTTCTATTTTCTACAGTAGGATTTGCCTTCCAATTTTTAAAGGATGCCTTTTTGCCTTTAATCGCCTCCTTTACTCTGTGTGTAGTTATGGTGACTGTTTTTTGTCATCTTACTATTTTTTTTTAAATTTGGGGCATACATTATGTTTGAGCCTCTATTATGATTTGTTTAAATAGTTTCCATGCAGCTTGCAGGCATTTCAGTTTTGTTAGTTTCCATTTAACTAGCTTCCTCATTTCTGTGTCATTCCCCTTTCTGTAGTTAAATGCTAGTCTGGAGGTATTCACACCCCATCAAGGATGTTAAATTTAACTACATTATGGTCACCATTAGTGAATGGCTCAGCTATATTCACCTCTGATACCAGATCCTGTGCTCCACTTAGAACAAAATAGAGACTCTCTCCCCTTGTAGGTTCCAGGACTAGTTGTTCCAAGAAGTAATCATTACTGATGTCTAGAAATTGTATTTCTGCATTCTGTCCTGAGGTGACACGTGCCCAGTCAATATGGGGTAGTTGAAATCCCCCATTATTATTGAATTTTCTATTTTTATAGCCTCTCTAATCTCCCTGAGCATTTCACAATCACCATCGCCATCCTGGCTAAGTGGTTGGTAGTATATTCCTACTGCTATCTTATTATTATTCAAGTGTGGAATTTCTATCCTGTGGTACAGTTTGATTCTTTGAAGATTTTTCCAATATTTGACTCTATGCTTGCTTTCACATGTAATGCCACTCCCCCACCAGCATGACCTACTCTGTGATTGCTATATATTTTTTCCCCGGGTATTACCGTGTCCCATTGATTATCATCATTCCACCAAGTTTCTGTTATGCCCATTATATCAATATCCTCATTTAATATCAGACACTCAAGTTATTATTCAAGTTATTATTTAGACTTCTAGCATTTGTGAATATTTATAAGCACTTATAAACGCACTTATAAAATTTGTCAATATTTGTCTGCCTTCATGTGATATAACTGAATGGGACTCTTTTTTTTTCATTTGACTGTTTCTTTTTAGTTCCTATCTAAACTTTTATCACCTTCTATCCTCTCCTCTTTTCTAGGATATAGAAATTCCTCATTAATAGATCCTCCCCTAAGGGACATCTCGGTTCAAACTGTGTGCTCCTCCATACCTGTCGGCTTTCCCCCAGCCCTTAGTTTAAAAATTCTTTTATGACATTTTTAATTTTACGAGCCAATCTGGCTCTGTTTTGGTTTAGGTGGCGCCCATCCTTCATGTATAGGCTCCTCCTATCCCAAAAGGTTCCCCGGTTCCTAACCTAAAACCCTCCTTCATATAGTTAGACTCTGCAATTCTGCCTGTCTAACTGGCCCTGTGCATTGAACTGGAAGCATTTCAGAGAATACAGTATTACCATGGAAGTCCTGGTCTTTAATCTCTTACCTAGATTTATATTTAGCCTGCAGGACCCCTCTCTTCAAATATCTTTCCCTATGTCATTGGTACCTATATGTACTACGTCTATCAGCTCCTCCCCAGCACTGCACATAAGTTTGTCTAAATTACTCAAGAGATCCCCAACCTTTGCACCTAGCAGACAATTTATCATCCAGTCATCACAAACCCAACTATCTGTATTTCTGATGATCAAATCCCCCATTACTATTACCTGTCTCTTCCTAATCAGGGCCGGTGCAACCACTAGGCGAACTAGGCGGTCGCCTAGGGCACCAAGTGGTTGGGGGTGGCGGTGGAGTTGAGGTAAGCTGGGGCAGAGGGGTGAGGGGAGGGCTGCCTGCAGCAAGTAACGGGGAAGGGCACACAGGGGAACCACTCCCCGCCCCAGCTCACCTCTGCTCCGCCTCCTCCCCTGAGCCCCGCCCCGCTCTGCTTTTCTCCCTCACAGGCTTGCACACCGAACAGCTGATTGACACCGCAAGCCTGGGAGGTGGGAGAAGCAGCGGTGTGCTCGGGGAGGAGGTGGAGCAGAGGTGAGCTGGGGCAGGGAGCTGCCGCGGGGGGGGGCTCCCCGGGCCGAGAGGAGGGAGAGAGGGAGGGGGAGGCAGGGAGCTGCTGTGGGGGGGCTCCCCGGGCCGAGGGGAGGGAGGAGGCGGCAGGGAGCTGCCACGGGGGGCAGGGCGGCGCAAGGTAGAAGTTTCACCTAGGGCGTGAAACCTCCTTGCACCGGCCCTGTTCCTAATAACTGTGGTTCCCTCCCTGGAGAGGTATCTGCAGTGTAAGTGGATATCAAGACATCATCTGGAAGGAGGGTGCCAACTATGTGATCATTTCTCTCCACTCCAGCTTGATGTTCTCCTTCCCCAAGACTTTCATCCTCCTCAACAGCACAGAGGCTGTCAGACTGGGGGTGGGACCATTCTACTGTGTCCCAGAAAGTCTTGTCTACGTACCTCTCTGTTTCTCTTAGCTCCTCCAGTTCAGCCACTCCGGTCTCAAGAGCCCATACTTCTGAGGTCCATGAGCTGCTTCAACACATACGCCACCTGTCCTCAAGGCAGGTAATCATGCAAGCTAGACGGCCCAGCTCTGCTGCTGGGCTTCTACCTGCATTATTTTTACTCCTGAAGCTTTTTTGGGGGGAGGGATTGTTTTGGGTTTTTTTGCAGGAGGGGTGAATATTGGCCCAAGTTTAAAGAACATTAGGTATAGCTGGCTCTCATGCTCCTTCTGTAAACTCCTTCACAAAAATCCTGTTTGTTGCTTCTCTTCACTAGTCACATAGGAGCTGGCATTTTAAACCCCGGTTTTCCCTGAGTAGCCCCACTCCCTGGTTAACAATTCCTAAAGGGATTAGAGATCAAAGCCTCATTAAGTAATTCTCAGCCTTGCCTAACAGGCCGCTAGGCTCAGCCACAACCCCCGCCCCCAATAGACCACACTGTAAGCTTCAGGCAAGCAGAAAGCACACAAACAACAAACTAACAGACAACAAGCTCACCCCAAGGGTCACGTAGTTGCTCCTCCTTCACCTGGAGAACTCCCTTGCAAAACTCCCCTGTTTGCTGCTCCAGTTTGCTAGCTCCTCTGCTGTTCTCCTTGCCTGCTGCTCTCTGAGCCTTTAGTCACATTTTTAAGCTTTTCTCTGCAATCATGAGGGCTAGAAACTTACTTATAAAAGTGAAAATTGAGATTCTCATGTAATCACATGAATCTGGGAGCTGAGGCATCACAAAGAAACAAATAATATGAGACTCATGATAAAATCATGAGAGTAGGCAATGCAGTGACACTGAGACTCAGGAAGCGTGATTTTAAAACCCCCCCAACAGAGTCTGGTATAAAGAAACTTAAGACAACAGTTAAGAAATTAAAGGTATTAGACTCCACATGGAGCCTGCTTGAGCATACCATTCTGTAATTGCCAAAAACTGAAACACAAAAACACAATAAAATAAACCAGAGTCCACAGTTATTCCCATTGCCACAAGGGGGTGCAAATTGCAAATAACCACAGCTCTCCCTCAGATTTTCCATTGGCGGAAAGCAACTTCAAATTCAGCCAGGACTCTGTATAGAAGCCCTACTGGCAGAGGGTGCTTGGGACAGGTAATGAAGTAGCTCATCTTTGGTTAGCCTCACCCCAGTGCCTCTCAGACCATCCCTCTATACTTGTGGTATTGTGTGGGCCTCAAGCCTTCTACCAAAGTGGAGGTTATAGAAGGTGGATAGCCTAGGTGTAATTAAGGAAGCCCTGCCTGGCATGGGGATTGGCTATTTATCAAGGGAGGGAAGTAGAAGTTATGTTGGTTGCAGCAGGTGGTGGTTTGTGTGTCAAGCTCCAGGAGACTAGTCTGACCAGATTCCAATACTTTGTGTGAGAGCTCTGAACCAGGGTGAGGACATTATGTATTGTTTCATGTAATTGTGTCTGTCCTGAAACCTTATTAAAAGGGGACATACTATTTTGTTAGTGTTGGCTTTTCCTTGCCCAGATCTTATTGATGCCCAGTCAGGGAAAGGAAGGTGGAACTCACCTCCAGTGCACACCTGGCTACATGAGTGCATTCAGGGATGGCCTATGCATTTACAGGTAGTGTGCATTTCTGTGCAACTGCTCCAGGACTTCCCCTGGGCAGAGATCCACAACATGTGGTTCTCAAAACACCAATAACACGTTATATTCACTAGTCAAGAGAACTGTGGCACAGCTGTGTCTCTGGTACAGTTTCAGCCATACTATGGATGTTTTTTTAACATGCTTGTCGTAGTGTAGATGGAGATATCGTCACAGCCAGCTCTAATCCACCATTGGATCCCTGCTGAAACCTAGAGGTGAGCCCCAACTAAATGTCCACAACTGGACTTTGGAAGAGTTCACATATGGATATAAAATTTGTGGTTAGCTATAAAGGGCCAAACAAAAATGTATGACAGGGATGCGGAAATAGTGGTGATTGGATATCTCTTTCTGAGTAACTGTTAATTGGGGAGATAACCTGTTAGTCTGTGATTGTGGCACATTAGACCCAGCAAAATGCATTTTATTAATAAATACAAACATCCATTTAATAAAAAATAAAATACAATGAGCTCCCATGTATTGTGTAACTAGAATGTGTCTTGCAATAGACTCTCCCAGTACAGTGATGGGCCTATAAGGTCCCCACAGCTCTAGTGTTTTTTTGCATATTTTTTCAATTTTGATGCAGCCTTCAAAAAAAATCTGTCAGACATATGCTCTGATGTTGGCAGCAGCGACAGCAGCAGAGAGTCAACAGCGTCTGTTTGTTACTGCAATTGTTGGATTGCATCTCTGTTTGGTGCAATCCAACAGTCGTTCTACCAGAAGCTGTTTAACTTTTTGTACCACTCAGGGAGCCTCCTGAAAAGATGACTTTGCAGCAGGATCATTCCAGCTTTGCTGGACAAAATGTAAGCAAACAGATGAGGAGAATGTGGGACTCAGACCAGAGAAAGAAGGGAGGTTAGAAACTTCCTGGAACTCAGACTTCCTGTTCAACCAAGGACATCTGATCAACAGTTGTCAAGGTAGAACAAAGCCTTGGGTTCATGCTGGGCTCCTCCCCACTGCTCCTGGACACACATTTTGCATTTCGGGGCAAGGAATGATTTTCACTATCTTTGAATGGCCAGAAGACTCCTCATCTCTGAGGAAGGGATGGATCTTGCCACTGTGATGCATGTATTTGTCACCTCCAGGTTAGACTTCATATTTGATCTCCCTAAGGAAGCCAACAGCTACATCTCACAAGCTGCAGCTCTTATACCATACAGCAGCCTGCTTTGAGACCAACAAAAACCTATTTGATTAAGCATCAGTGCCCTCCGTCGAAGGGAGAGGCACCAGAGTAGTCCTGTCCATTTCCGGAGCCTCTCTGTCACTCTGCCCTCTAAACCGTGCCAGTTCTCCGATGGAGACGGATGCGTGGCAGAAAGGTAAATGCCAAGATAGAGCAGCGGACCCACGCTTCAACTGATGGCCTGAAGCACAGGTGGGAAGGAGCTCGCCTGCCACCCATCCCCGACCACCAGGCCAGAGCTCTTGACCCAGTTGACCCAAGAGGAGGAGGCTGCAGGAGCACCTCACACCAGCACTCTCTCACCATTGTTGATAACTTGAGAATGAATTTAAAGTCTTAAGGCCCAATGTGGTGTTACTTCTGAATCTGGACCCAAACAGAGGTAGTGAAACAAAGGTGACTTTACATCACTTTGGTAGTTCCTCTGATACAGGGCCAGGCTGGGGAAGGTAAACTATTTCCCAGCACTATACCATTACAGTGTCATTATACACACTGAGCTTTGGGTTAATGAATGGCTCCTGCCCTGTGATGCCAGAAATGAAACACTACAATATAAGTGAAATATTATTTGTAATGATTATTTGGCCCTTCTGCATAGCCATTGTTATGTGGGGTGCTGCATGGGTGCCACCCTTTGGCTGAACGGTAGGGTGCTGTGGGTAGGGCTACTGCTCTCATACCCCCGGTTGAATGCACTGTGAAGGGTGGGGATAGTGCCCCAGTACCCAGGGGAGCTGCACCATAAAGAGTAGGGGTGGTGTGCAGTGATTGGGGGGTGCTGGGCAATGGGGTTCTGCCATTTCAGCCTCAGGTGCTGTTCTTTTATACCCTTGGGTGCTGTGTGGTGATCACTGGGGTGCTGCACTGTAGGGTTGTGCCCTGGCACCCCAGGGTGCTGTGTGGTGATTAATGGGGTGCTGTGTGGGTGAGGTGCTGCATAGTGGGGTGATGTGTGGTGCCACACTAGTCTGTGGGGTGCTGCATGGTGGGGGTTGCTACCCTTGCCCCCTAGACTATTGCTTGCTGAAGGGGATGCCTAGAGGGGAATCCTATGTGTTTTGAATCTGATTACTCTGTAAAGTTACCTTCCATCCTGATTTTACAGAGGTGCTTCTTTTACTTTTTTTTTCTTTATAATAAAGTTCTGTTTTTTAAGACTCTGGTTTACCTATTTGGTTGGTAGATTATTCTCAAGCCTCCCCAGGAAAGGGGGTGAAGGGGTTTGGGGGGATATTTTAGGGAAACAGGACCTCCAAGCGGTCCTTTTCCTGAATCTTTGTCTAACTCACTTGGTGGTGGCAGCAGTACCCAGCCAAGGACAAGGAAGGATTTGTGCCTTGGGCAAGTTTTAACCTAAGCTGCTAGAAATAAGCTGAGGAGGGTCTTTCATGCCGGTCCCCACAGCTGTACCCTAGAGTTCAGAGTGTGCTACCTGGGGGGATGCACACAGTGGGTTACTGAGGCGTTTGGGTGACAGAGGCAGGCGCGGCTCCCCTGCGGCTAACAGCAGGTGTTCGGGCGCCCTCATCCCTCTCCCCCCACCCGCTCCCTGAGACCACAACTGCTGCTGGCCCTTTAAATGCTGGCGGGAGGCCCGTGCCGCCGCTGGCTGGGAGACCCCGCGCCTCCAGTGAGAGGTGAAACCAAGATGGCGGCCGCGCAGTGACTGAGGCGGAGACAGAGCCAGTGGGAGACGGACGGGCCTCGCCGCGCCCCAGCCAGCCAGCCCGCCCGCCCGGCCGGGGAGGGGCCTTTCCTGCCGGGCGCCCGGAGCGGAGCGGGCCGGACTACCGGAGCGGGCCGAGGAGCCGGGGCTGAGCCGCAGCAGTAGCGGGAGGAGGAGGAAGAAGAATATGGCGGCGGAGCCGGGCTGGGAGTGAATCTGCCGCCTGCGAGGGGAGCCCATGGGGAAGACGGGGCGCTGAGCCCGGCCGCCTTCGCACCCCGCCCGGGACAGGCAGCGCCCGCTGGCCGCTCACGAGCCGCTCTGGAGAAGGAGGGGCCGCGCCTCCTCTGCCCCCCGCACTGACGAACTGCGAGCGAGGGGGCGTCGGGCCTGGGCAGCGCCCGCACAATAGAGCCGAGAGCCGGGCAGGGGGTGAACTGACCCCGCTCCCTCCCCCTTGCCGCCGATCTGCCACCACCCCTTGTTCCCTTTGCTAATCTGGCTGCTTCCTGTCCCCTTCCCCTTCCAGCACACGGTTCTCCCGGCTCACGCCTCTCCTAGCACCCCTGCTCTGCGAACCCCATCCCCTGCCACCTTTTCCCTTTGCTTTCCCCCCACCCGCTTCTAGCCTCCATAGCCATCTTACCTCTCCTTCACCATCCCTCCTCTACCACCTCTGCTCCCTCCCCACGCTGCCCCTTCGGCCTGCCCCTTTACCCCCGGCAGCCCAACTGCTCCTTCGGCTTTCCCTCCTGAATAACACTTTCCTGGTCCTCTAGCCTCGTAAATAGCTTCCCACTAATCACCCCCTTCCCCAGCACTCTGCTGTGCCTCCAAATATTGGGGATGAGGAGGAGACTGCCCCAGCAGTGAAGAATAAGGAGAGATCCCGGGGTGTCTGTGTGGGGCTGCTACCCTCTTTCCTGCTCCTCTCCTCTGAGGGGGGCCTAGCCCCCCACCAACCTCCTGTTCCTTCAGGTGTCACAGGCCAGTGTGGTGGCTGTGGTGTGGCAGGCGGCAGGATGACCGACACCCGGCGGAGGGTGAAAGTTTACACGCTGAATGAAGACCGCCAGTGGGATGATAGGGGCACCGGACATGTGTCCTCTGGCTACGTGGAAAGGCTGAAGGGCATGTCCCTGCTTGTCAGGGCAGAGAGCGATGGTAAGTGTGTGAGAGCATGCCAAGTATTGGTAGTCTTTTACCAATCCACCTAAAAAAGGAAGACGGGAGCTGGCTTTGTATATCTATTCCATGGCACCAGCGGCATAATTTGTATAGGATTCTGAAACGAGGGAGGCAGCAACTATGGTTAACTCTTGTTAGGCCAAGTGACAGGGTTGGAAGATTAGGACAACACTACTACCCACTCCTACCCATCAGGTACACACTTTGTGCATATTGGACACACAGACATAATGGTGCATACCAAATACACTTAGTCCACATTGCACACACTATTTTGCACACCAGTATCCTGCTTCTTGGGCCCCCCCCCAAATGATCTTTGCCACGAACACTACTTGGGATCTCTTCTTCAAATAATTTATAATCCCCAGATTAAAGAAACTACTCACAGTTTGGATTACATTTGTTGAACATAAAATATTTTAAAATTCAGTGTAGTGTCTAACCTATTCAACTCTCAGTAGTTGAGTTTCAGATATATTTTTCACTCTTTAAAAGTGTTTTAAAGGGTGTTTTATGTGTGGCAATACATATAGTATTAAATTGTTGATTTTAAGACAGTACAAAGAACAAAACAATATTGTTGGGATATATTTTAAGCAGCTACAGTATTCTGCACTCATGGTAAAACTGCTTTAGAATTACCCCTTAAATAATAAATTCACTTAAAGCATATCACCTGTTTTCCTCACATTGCAAGCATGATTCTCTACAGATCACTACATTATGGTAGGTTTTGTGTGAGAGCTATCCATGATTATTTGATCAGTGAGTTAATGGTTGCTGTAGTTACTGTGGATTAAACTTGAAGTATATCTGGCTTTATTTAACACTAGTAGCATGAATTAAGGTGTCCTATCTCATTTAACCATATAGTTGCATATTTGGTGATGTTTTTCTGCCCGTAGCTATTTCCAGGCTTTTTATGTTATGTCTGGTTAGGTTGGATCATTCTTGCAGATTGCTGTCTACAATTGATTGTAATCTCCCCTCTCCCCCATGTTTATTTGACTTTCACGTTGTTGATATTGAAGGATAGAAAACTTAATTGAGGGCACTTACTTAGTCCAGTCATTGTATGGGAAAGTTCTGAGAACGTGCGCTATAAGGAAATCCTAAATTGATATAGTAGAAATTAAATTTAGAAAATTGATGATTATCAGAAACCTGCTTAAATGCTAATTACATTGATTTGAGTCTTTTACATTAATAATTTAGCAATGAATTATGAAAGCCAAATATATAATTGATTTTACCAAAGAAAATTTGAAGACTGTTCTCCCCATTCTTTTCAGCATGTCTTATTTCTTATGTAAGATAAACTCCTCCAGATGGCAATGAACCTCTACTACTGAATTTAAGGGTGAAAGGGAGCACAGTGTGTGTATTGGGGGGGGGGGGGGGGAGGGAAATCACCATTGTAAACTGGTTTATTTTACAATGGTATAATTATAGCACTCACCACCACCAGGACAGCTTTCAAGAGCATAACAAATGAGTAAAGTACAACTGAAATAATGAAAGAGTGACATTATATATATAGTGGCAATATTTTAAAAATACAATGATGTGGGTAGAATTTTTGAGTATAAAATGTTGTAGGTTGTAATCTGTCAAGGAGCAGTCTGTTTAAGCTACACAGACTTCCACTGATTTCAGTGGGATTTGCATATGCAGATTGATTTTGGTAGTTTACTTGCTGTAAATGAGCTTGTTTAAATCTATAAAAGAAAGTGGAAGTATGAAGTATTATAAGTGTTGTTTTAAGGTTTATCTAGGAGTTTACTGCATTTTACAGATTAATTATCCATACTTTTAAAAATATTCAGCAAACTAATATTTTAAAAAATTGAATAACTGAAATTAACATATAATAGTTTATTTAGCTGTCATAACTCTTACAGCATGTACAGTTTATAGGATTATTAGATAATAAAATCCTCTTCAGAAACTTACCTTTTTTGATCACTGAGGCTAATATATCACTCCTTTTAGGCAAACATGCCCTCTAGTAATTGTTTTCTTATTCTTGTCACTTTATCTTATCAGATTAATATTCAGTTTTCTCTCAGTGTCAGAAGTCAGTGGCCAAGAAAGTTTTGAAGGCAAATTTGTATGTAATGAAATTTTTTAAAAAATTATTTGGTGTATTATTGTATGAAATGTTTGTAAGTGTGAACAGTTAATTGACAAAAACAAACAAAAGTGACACCAGATTGTTATACTTCAGATGCATTGATGCCTTTTACAGGGCTCAGGTCCCTTGTTCCTCCTTCTTTCAGTTACCATTCAGCTTTTCTGTTAATTGCTTTGTTAAATGTAAGGATCAAAATTAACAAGTACTGAACAAGTACTAGTGTTCCACATGTCTTTGCGTCCCTGTGTAGTTCTTTCATCTTTCCTTGACAGTTCCTCCCCTTTCCATCGTGCTGTCTTCTGCCTTTGTTTCTTCCTACAGTTTGGGGTCAGGACTCAACTTCCTTTTATTTAATGGCTTACCCACAAAAGCTGACAGACCAATTTAGGTTTCAGAATTCTCTAAGGGAGAATGCAACCAAAAGTCAGTTTTTATCCGTGGCCTTTTAAGATACAGTGCTGTAACCACTTCCAACAGATGGAACATAGGAATTACCATACCAGATCAGGCCAGTGGTCCATGATATTGTTGTCCTGTTTTTGACAGTGGCCAGAAATGTCAAGTAAGTTCAAGCATCCCTGGTGTAGACAACTGACACTAACCTCTTAATACAGGAAATCTCTTACTGTACCCAGTTATAGGATGGCTTATGCCCTGAATCATGAGGGTTTATATCTCCTAATTGTTCTAAATCCCATCTATTATAATTGAATGTTCTTGTTGTTATCCATATAAATGTCTCGTCCTTTATTTGGATCCTGCAAAAATTTTTTCCTTAATAATACTGATGTGGCAATGAGTTACACTTTTTTCCTCAAAAAAAAAAAAGCAAACCAGCAAGTGGATCACAGTCAAATCTAAACTTGATGCCTTTTAGTTTCACTGCATGACCCCTTGTATTTCTGTTAGACAATAAAGGAGTGCCTATTTTCCACTCCTTCTGTCATTCATTTTTAATAACTGTATCCTTTCCCCGCCTTGTCAATTCCATGACCTGAACAGTCCTATTCTTCATATGACAACCTTTCTATGCTTTAAATAATTTTCATTGCTTGTTTCTGACCCTTTCTCTCCCCCGCCCTCCCCCTTTTTGAGGTAAGGTGACCACAACTGAAAGCAATATTCCAGATGACGGTATACCATTCTCTTAATGATACAAATAATTTTCAATCCCAAAGATATACTAGCAAGTGCCTGATATTTTATAAGGACTAAGCTTATTTGCCTTGTCAGAATACACTGATTACCAAGCCATGCTTCCCCTTCTGCTTAGTCTTCGTCTGGGCAGCACCTCCCTGCTGCTTGGGCCTGAAGACCCAAGCTTCCAAGTCGCTGAATTCTGAATCCTAATTAATTCTCTGCCAGTCCTCCAACAAATACCGGTTTCTCCCTACCCGCCAAACAACGGTGGCAGCAGCCAGGTCTCCTCTGCCCCTATTACAGAGGCAGGAGGCTACTCTGCCCCAAAAGCAAGAGTGGCACTGCTTCTATCTCTCAGCACAATTAGGAAGATGTTACTGTTTTGATTTATACTTTCTCCCCATTTGGAAGGTTTTCTTTGTGACCACAATGGCTTTAAACTATTTTTTAAAAGTAAAGCTTAGGAGTCTGCTAAAGTTGATGGCACTTGCCCAGGAAAGTTTGGTACTCACTCTGGAGGAGATTTTTTTTTTTTTTACCTCCCCCCACCCCATCCTATTTTCTGTACATCCTACTGCTGTTTTGATTGCTGCTAATCATGGAACTGACTAGTTTGTATACCATGACTGGAATGCATGGTAATGCCCTTTAGTGATGCTGTTCTACCTGTCCTGATATCATAAAGGGTGATTTTTACTAGCCACAAAAAAGATCTTATGTGGCCTGTAAGGCAGGGGTTCTCAACCTTTTTCTTTCTGAGGCCCCTCCACCCCCCAACATGCTATAAAAACTCAAAGGCCCAGTGTGGGGACTCAGGGCTCCAGGCTGGGGGGACCCTTGGGCTTACGCATACTTTAACTTCTATTTTTGGGGGGGACGGACAAGGGCTGGTGGGGCTTTGGCCAGCTGTGCACAGTGTGGTCCGGAGAGGGAGTGCCACCTCCACCTTCTGACTCACCTCACCTCAGGAGGCCACCCAGCCTGTCTGGGTTGTGGGGGGATGCAACCAAAAAATATAACTCAAAGTGGGGACTCGGCTCAAAGTTTGAAAACCACTCAGAGTGCAGGGAGAGGGGTAGTTAGGGGCTGTGTGCTAGGAGTGCTTCTCCTGTGGTGGCTGTTTCCTGAGGGCTCTGCTGCCCCAGAGTCAGGTCCCCCGGCCCGGGCAACGCTTACGAGCTGCATGAGCAGTCAAAGGGGGCTGGCAGCTTAGGAGCAGTCGCAACCCCGAGCACCAGTAGCAGATGGGAATGCCACGGCTGACCTCTCCATGGCACCACCAAGCAGAGGAGCAGCTGTCCCGCACTGCCTGGTTCTGGCTTCCCACCTATGACCTGGCCAGAGTATAGGACCTTAGAGGGACTGGCGGAAGAGCGGGGGGAGCTGCCCCTGGGACTGCTCCACTCTGGGTAAAGTGCTGCAATTTTTTTTGGGGGGGGGGGGGGGGGGGGAGCAACATCTTTTGGCAACCCCCAACTCTGCATCTGCCCCTGGGAGTTGCCAGGGCTTGGGACTTCAGCCCCGTGCTGCTCCTGGCCTCAACCCTGGGTGGGGAGGGCATTGGGGCTCCCCCACCACTCCCAGCTTCAGACTAAGGGGAGTAGGGGCAGTCCAGAGCTCCCGGCTTCAACCCCACGCTGCTTGTAGCTTCAGACCAGTGGGGCGCCGGGGCTCCCAGCTTCAGACTGGGGGGCACCAGGGCTCCTGGCTTCTACCCCACATGGGGGCATTGCAGCTTACAATGTGGGGTTTCAGCCATGAGGCCCTGTGGCCCCCCAGAAAGGGCTCGTGGATCCCCGGTTGAGAACTGCTGCTGTAAGGTTTCATCTTGCCTCAGAAACCAATTGAACATCTGAGAAATTTGGGCTGTGGTTCCACTATTGCCTGGGAAATAAAAAATAATTCTGTGGTAACACACTTCAGTCCTTTTGGGTAAAACTAGGAGTGATGGATTGAAATTAAAAGAAACATTTAAGATGAGGGAAAATGTTAATCCACCTATTAGACTGTGAAATAGTCTCTGAAGGAAAGTAGTGTACGCACTGTAGTTTGTTCTCCTGCCATTGTGTGGACCCTTTATAAGAGAGCTTTTAATAGGCAGAGCTATATGAATTCTGTAACAGCGGACTTTACTGCAGAATCCGCCTTTTGCGCACACTTTCCTCCAGCATTATACTATTAAAAAAAAAAAAAAAGCCCTCCATTGTTGTGAAGAAAACATTGCCACTTCTGCTCATGTTAATAATGAAGTATTTTCCCAAGTCTGCAGGCAGCCTGTACTAATAGCTGAGTAGTGTGAATTGCGTTGTTAACTAATTTTCATTGCTGGTCACTAGTAGCAGAAGCATCCAGCTAATTTTTAGGGTTGTGGGAGAAGCATGAATCCCCAAGTGCCACCTCCCTCCACCCTTTCGAAACAAAGAAGGGCGCTGAGAACCACTGGCTTAACACATTTAAAGTATGTTTCTTTCCTAAACAGTAACTCTCAATATGCCATTGTGGAGCTCTGTAGTTATTCTTGCTCACTTCCCTATCAGAATTGTTTTGTTTGTGAATCAAACCATACCCACCCTCCCCACTTCTGCAAAGCTGCCCTGAGCTATTGGACTCAAGCTGGGTTCTTTCCATCTTGCATACAACTCCCAGTAATAGAGGTTCTGTAGACTAAATCTTACTCTCCTCTCCACAGGTAACCCTGCTGTCTTCACATTATTTCTTCAGTGATGCCCACATAAACTCATTAGCTTTAAATGGGTTTGTATAGATATCACTTAGTGCATCATTTGGCCCACAGAATTTTTTTCTTGTGGTTATGTAAAAAGTGCAGTTTGACTCTGAAGTTTTAAGATGAGTTTTCAGGGCAGGCAGTTCAAAAAAATGTTTAGAAAAATGAGCAAACTTCATTTGGAGTCATTAGTGAACATGGAATCCTGCTGATGTTTTTAAAAATGTGCTTTACAGGCTACAACTGCTTTCAAAAAGTAGTGTGGATAAAGTCTCGGAGAGTATTCTAGGGGCTTGTCTACACGTACAATGCTGCAGTGCATCTGGTGAAGACACACTATGCCGACAGAGAGCTCTCCTGTCAACATAATAAAACCACCTCTGCCCTAGACAATAGTTGTTTCTCCCGCCGACATAGCTCTGTCCACACCAGTGCTCATGTCAGAGTAACTTATGTCACTCAGGGGAGGGGTTTATTCACACCCCTGAGCAGCATAAGTTAC
Organism: Eretmochelys imbricata; assembly: GCF_965152235.1. Taxonomy (NCBI): domain Eukaryota; kingdom Metazoa; phylum Chordata; order Testudines; family Cheloniidae; genus Eretmochelys; species Eretmochelys imbricata. The sequence continues at coordinate 102,560,250 of NC_135577.1, read as the reverse complement.
GCTGACAAAAGCTATAGGACACCCATAGCCTAGGATAGCCCCAAGAAATGGAAGGTATATTTTACAAATTTATTAGACATGTCTAACAAGATTGATTAAACCCAAGAAAATATTTTTAATTATACTATTCAAAAGACCAGGACTGGAATCCAGTCTTTTGAGTGGGGAATTCATGTAATTAAAAACAAGAAATTTTGTTAGTTGCAATCTATGACCTATTAAATGAAGGTTGACATTGTTAATGTTTCTGTTATCACTACCGTACCTATTATTTACTATTTTTACTATCCACAAATGTGCTTCAGGTTCCTGCCTCCAAAGAGCTTACTGTATGGGAGCTTTATCCTGCAAAAGCTTATGTGTATAAGTAGTGGGTTTTTTCACATGAGTAGTCTTATTGACTTAACTACTAGAGTATTTATTAACTTGAGTAACTATCCGGAACGTCAGGCCCATTATAATGTCCTCACAAGTCCATCATATTTCCTAGGTGGAGTGGAGTTGAGGGAGGTCATGGGTTACAGAGAACTCATTTATTCATTCTTACAACAAAATATGGTGGTTTAAATGTTTTGGGTCTCTCAAAAGTGTGAAAACAACGCATGCTTTTGCTAGGTGATATTGCATAAATGAGTAGGAGTGAGTTGAATTGTAAGGTTGGAGCCTTGACAAATAGATTTTGGAAGGCTGTTGCAAGCATCGGTTACAGAATAGAAGAAAGCAGGATTTGTGATAACAGTAGAAAAGAGGTAATAAAGACTGACCTTTTTGATAGCCTGGAAGGAGTTGTCCGACATAGGCAAGGACTTTATTGTCTTAAGTATTTGTTTTGAATAACTTTTCCACATTCTGTATACTGTCTTGTCAGTCATAGAATTAATCACATGCACAAGGTCATCTCGCATATTCCCTTTACTTTTTTCAGAAATCCAGTATCTGTAGAGTTTGTCCAATAGGGGTTCATCAAGACACATAGCTTAACAATTTCTAGTGGCTTTTAATTCCACCATCCCTTTTGGAAGTTGTTTCCAAGTCTGACTGTGTCACTCTAAAGCCTAGTATGTCTGTTTAATCGGTGTGAAGTCATGGAGGCTGTTACAGACTCATGAGAGCTCTTCTTGTTTAAACTATCATCAGGTTCAGTCATCACTGGGATTTGTGGTCCATTACTGTCAAATTTCTAAGTTCGCACCCATTTTGACTTTACAAATTACACTGGCACAAAGCATGGGCTTTCAGTTACAGTAAGGCATGTATTTATGCCATGCCAAGAGCCCAAGACCGTTGTGATATCAGAGGTAACTCAGCCAATTGCAACCCTTACTCTACAGCTAATTTGCATGCAACAGTTCAATTGGTTGTATGGTGGAGACTGCACAGATAGTGGGTTACTTGGCCCAGCTGCTATCCTTGCAGCATGGACTTTCACCTAATACAAATTAACGTACATTGAACACATTACCAGTGATTGCTTTATATGGTAGCCTTGCTTAAGGGAAAAAAAACCAACTCCGACAATATTTCCCACTCCATATTGTAAGAGAGATTATTTTGTTTTGATAATGCTGAATTGTTGCCTTTTCACAAGGATGGCAGTTAAAGGCGCACTGCACAACTGGGTTCCCAAAAGCAAAACAAGTTGTATAGAAATAATCTCCTATCACAAGTTGATATTTATCACGTCTATTCATCTAAATGAGACACACATTCTAGTTCTTAACATTTCTGGTTCAATAGGACTTTGTAGAAGTCAGCTAAGTTAATCATGAGGAAAACATACATTTGCATGTAATGTATTTACACAATTTTTTAAAAAAACTTAAAATTAAGGTCTGCCACACTGAAGTAGATTACATAGCATTACTGCAAAATTCTGTTCTGCTCCCTTGTGCTATTCTTTCCTGTTGTTGCTACTTACCAAGGTGAGTGTTCGAACAGAAGCTCACAAAAGTTATGCTCAAATAAATTGGTTAGTCTCTAAGGTGCCACAAGCACTCCTTTTCTTTTTGCAAATACAGACTAACGCAGCTGCTACTCTGAAACCTTCTTTATAGTGAGATTCTTCGTCCTCCTTGGTTCCTTTACAAATATAAAAATATTGAGGAGACCTCTATAGTAGTGATCCATATCAAAATCCTGAATTAATATCAAATAGCTGGATTAGAGTCCTTTTAGGTCTTGTCTGCTCATGAAGATAATCAGGAACAGCTGTTCCTGAATAATGTGTGGACATTTCCAGAATAAGAGTGCCCTGTTGAACATGGATTGAGTGTACACACATGGAGTTAGTTCTGAATAGGTCCATGTGTAGACAGGCCCTTAGTCTTTCTACACACACTTTTATAATCAAAAAGGACTTGTCAGTTCAGTGGGTATGTGTTTTTGATTTTTTTTTTTTTTTTTTTTTAAGTCAGTGTGTGACAGGAACTTCACAGATGGCTTAAGGCTGTTTACAACTTCCTTAGAAAAAGAGAGAATTGGGCTAGCAGATATATGATTAGCTGACAAAAGAATATTTATATACAGCAAAACTTCTGAGAGGAAAAAATAGTTCAGGTCCACAGTATGTACTGTGTGAACTTAAACTTGCAAATAGATTTAAATTTTAAAACACATGAAAATCTGTTTCTCCTCTTCATTACCTGTCAGCATCTGAGTTGAGGATTCTGTTATGCAACAGTTGATGATATATGAACAACCATCTCTCTTTGGAATCGTCAACAGTTCAGGAGAGTTTTTAGGTGGTTGCAAGGCAAACAAAATCCTGAACTTGGGACTTAGGCTTTGTGTACACTACATAGTTTTGTTGGCAAAAGGCAGCTTTTTGTCACAAAGTTAAAGTGATTAAAACATCAGTGTAGAGGCTGCTGTTCGTTATGTTTACATAACTTGCCCTCCCTAGTATCCCACAACGCCCAGCATGACTGCTCTGCTCAGTCCTTTGAACTCTGCTACTCTGCATCTAGCTACACAGGCATGCATCCCTCCCCTTTCAAAGCTCTGGGAAGCTGACATTCCTCAGCGTTTGTGAAGAGCGCATGGAGCTGCTGAGGATACTGCTTCTGGTAGCTTGGGAGGCTGTGGGAGAACTCTGAGGGAATTACAGAACCCTTAACGTAGAATTGGCTGGCAGGCAGAGCAGGCTGCTGCTGAGGGGTGGGGGAAGAGGGGAGAGACTGTTGTGCTGTGCAGAGCCAGGGGGCTGATGAGCCAGGGGGCCTGCTTCAGGATTTGTTGGTTTCGGCAGCTGTCTGAACTTAGAGACAGCATTCCGACACTGGCTCTCCTCTTCCTCCCCCCTCCCCCAACACACACACTTCCCCATCACACACACTCTGTCTCTCTGCGCGTGCACACACACACACACACACCATCACACACTTTCCCCACCTTCTCCTCCCACTTCACTTCAGTTGAAAAGCAGCTGGTAATCTAGTAGGATGCCCATGGAACGATCAGATTGATGTGCATCATGTGATGCTGTACCTGTCCCCTGAGGCATTGCAAACCTTTCCCAAAGCACCCTGTGGCCAGTTGCCCAGTGGGATAGCTACCCACAGTGTACTGCTCTGTGTCGATGCAAGAGCTGCTAGTGTGGGTGTGCTCTGCTGACACAAGGAGCATAGTGTGGACATGTGAGGGTGGTTTAAAGTGCTGTAACTTTTGTCGACAAAACTATAGCGTAGACAAGGCCTTAGAGTTAATAAGTAGTACACTAATTGCAGGTAAGTTTAAAAAAAAAATACCGTGTCTCCTTTAAAGTGAATGTATTTGTAATTTTTAAAAACTACATATTCTGTTACTGACGTGGTTTGTGTGTCTCTTGTTTGAATATCAACATTTTGTAACATTCTAAATTTATACAGTAAGAAGCACTTTTATCACAGGAGGAACTATCATTAACATTGGTATTCAGTTCTACTGCTTTTAGTAGCCATCTTGCTGAAAAAATGTGTGGTCTAATTCTGCAGTCCTTATTTAACCAAAATTCTTATTTGAAGTCACTGGAAATCCTTCAGATAAGGACTGTATGTCTAAACCCAGGGTTTGTGACTGACAGTGTGAGAAACAAGTGTAAGATTCTTTCAGTAATTTTCTCCATACTGTTAACATAGATTTTTAAAGTATGGATTTATAATTAATGAACTGTTCAGGTATTGAACATTAATTTCCGGTGATCAGTTCAGAAAGTTGGCTCCCACCATGAGATTCAGAAATGACCATTTTAATTACAGTTGTCCTTTTCAAATTCTGTTTATTCATGGAGAATTGCTTCTCACCTTTTAGAAACTTCAGAGATTTGCACTAAGAAAAATGGGTGTAAGTATTTTAATTTCTCTTAAATTCCTGGACAGTAAGGTTCAGTGAAGGTTAAGCATGCATACCAGTAACTTATGGGTAAGAATGACTAAATAAAAAAATATTAGTGATGTTGTAATTATACTAAAAACCCAGGAAATTCAGAGTTAAGGTTAACCTAAAAGAAGTCCAAACAGGTAAAGGTGTGGAAAAGCACACTTAAGGCACCCCATACAACTTTAACTCTGCCTGTTGTCACAGGGTTGTATGGGTGTCTTAACTGTGCATTTCCATATCTTTACCTGCTTGGATTTCTTTTAAGGTTATTCGTAATTCCTGGTTTTATAATGTGATTGTGTGGACTACCTCCCTCTGGTGATAGAAAACATTTTTGTGGCAACTACAGTAACTGCTTCCATGGAGAAAGTAGTATCAAGAAGTTGACATGGATCATGAATTTTTTAATGAGATTTAGCAGATAGAAGCAAGGAGAGCCAGCATCATGTGACCAGTGAGGTGTCTGCAGACCACCAGGAAGTGCTTTGTGGACCACATCTTAGGAACCATTTATTTTTCTAATTTGATCATCTCACCCATAAATGCTTTTGGGGTAGGAAATAATGAAGTCAAAATAGATTATGGAGATTAAGGCCCCAATCCTGCAAATACTTATGTGTGTTCTTAACTTTATTTGTGAGGAGTCTTGTTGACTTCAGTGAAACTACTCATGTGAGTAAAATAAAGCATCTACATACCTGTTTGCAGAATTGGGGATGAGGTTCTGAACATAGTCTTAGGTTGTGTGTATTTTTAATGTGTATTTAGTGTATCAGTGACTGAAAAGAGAATTTTTCAATCCCCATTATTGAATTCACAATGCAATTGTAGAAGTAAAACAGAACTTTCTTCTTTTTAATTCCTTCAGGTTCTCTTCTTTTGGAGTCCAAAATTAATCCAAACACTGCATACCAGAAGCAACAGGTAAACTCTAATTATTTTACATTGCCTTTCTTTTTAAAGGGAGACTGTTACTTCTTTAATATGAATGTTCTCTGCGTTTACTACCCTTTATTACAAGTAATGCTATCTGTTACTATAACTGAAAGATGAGAGAAAATACTTGTCAGTGTTTTTGTGTATGATCATACAACCAATCCGTTTCCTGTGTGAGTGTCTGTGTGTACTTTACACATAACAAAACATATGGAAAAACAGCGGTTTGATTGTAAAAGTACAAATTAGCAGGGGGTTCTTGAGACCTTATACTACCTGAAGCTATTTATAATCCCTTTTTGAAACAGACCTAGTTTCAAATAACTTGATTGTCCCTTAACTGAAAAAACGTATTTTATATATTATTCTTTTTACTCAGATATGTATTTGTAAATATCTATATGTTGATTGCTTAGAAAGATGGTGATCAAAGTTTTAAGGCATACAGATTAACTCTGCCCAAAATATGCTACCACTTTCTAAACAAATAGATGAAATATTGATGCCTGCCTGCTTTTTTGCGATCCTAGGGTTGACTGTTCTTTGCCAGTAAGACTTTCACATCTTAAACTAGTTAGTTGTGTGCATTGCTAGCCTGGAGAGTCTTCTTGCTTAAAGAATTAAAATGGAATTTGATGGGTGTGTATATTGAAAAGCACGATATTCTTTCAATACTAGAAAGGGACAAATGCTGCTGTCCGCTGGTTATTGTTATATTGAACTTAGTTCATGCAAATTAAGCCTATTTTCTAATCGGTTTCCTACTGTGTTGTAGACAGAGGCTAGCTTCAGTAATGCAGCTCATGATATCTAGGAAAAATGTGTCTGTAAAATTGTCTTTGTTTGGGATTTTTGGCCTTTAGTTGTCCTAAAACTCTTTTTTTTCCTCTGCAAATAATAGTCTAGAGCATTTGTACCTCTGGAACTTACTGCTTGATTAGGAGTTTAATTTTGTACTTGTCAAAGGGAATCTACTTACTCTTCCTTCCTGTGAAATGAGACATGGGGTTCCAAACTTTTAAGAGGACAGGCTTATTTCTTAGTTTCTTTTGACTGCAATTACAATAGTGTGATACCCTTTTTTGAACTGGATCAGTAGCCAAAAATATAATTTAAAATTACAGATTTTCTGTTCTCTTTTTCTCTTCATTCTCTCCCTCACCTCTACTCTTTTTGTCTCAACTCTTTTTAGGTTTTTCCCTGTCCAGTACACCTCTACACACCCCCTTCTAAAGGAACTATTTCCATCACCACCCTTACTTCCTTCTCGAAAGTCTCACCTCACGTGTACTGTGGTGACTTACTCCAGCTTTGGAGGGTTAGATCCTATCAACAATAACTTTCTCTTTCATCCAGGGCTACCTTATACCAATGAAATTCGTCATGTTAGCCACTCTGTGATCTCCTTAGAATGTGTGTAACACTTCTCGTGTCCACACAGATGAGATGTGCATGATTGGGAACCATTGCTTGGATTAGATTTGCTTCCAGAAATGCTGCCTTGTTGTCTCAACTGCATTAGTGTCAGTGTGAACAGAGATCACTAGCATAACACTAGTAGTACAAATATTGCTATCCAAGAATAAATCTGTTCACACTTCAGTGACAGTTTTCACAGCTCAGAGCTCTATTGTTACTTGTCAAGTTGGTTGTATGGAGACCCAGAAACAGCTTTTGCTGGTTTTGCTCCCCCAGCCTCCAGAGCATCAGTGAAGGACACAAAGATAACAGAACTGTATTATACCAAACTTTATCAGATCTGTTTTTTTTGTTTGTTTGTTTTTCCTGGAAAGCCAAAAGCAAAAGTTAACTTTTTTAGATTACATTCACTTATACATGCAGAGAAATTCCACAACATAATTATTTTAATTGGGGGCTGACTTAGCTTTTTAACCTGTTAGGGCTGTTTTCCACATCCTGGAGCTCTGAAAAACAAAACAGAACAGGGAAATTGGTTAGCAGATACACATCAAGCCTATCCCGTGTGCCGCCTCTTGCCTTCAAGTCAGGGTGGATTTGATTTAAATCAAATTGACTAGTCAGGAAGACTCGATTTAATCATGGATTTCTACATAAAAGTGCATTCTTGTTGGTTGTTATAACCTTAATACATATTCTTTACAACTCAGAGATAGATGTAGGTTTCATTTTTAGAAGGTACACACTATACATTTTTAAAGTGTTGTTCCTTTCATCATCTTCAACGCAGCTTCCTCCTGAGAAGGAACACTTCTCATGATGTTGTTTCATTTGGGCAACCAGACTTTGCATTTCTTTGTTGCACTGTTTGCGTTTTGCACACATGCCTGTCTTACCCACAGGTAGAAGAACTTCGTTAAAATATTCCCAAATTGGGTCTCTTTTACGGCCTGCTGCCATTATAGGTTTTTCCTTCTAGTGAGAGAATGCGATGGTAGATCTCAAATCAATGAAGACTACACTCAGAAAGACCTCAAGACTTCTGGAATATGCTGCTCAAACAGTTTCACTTTTATTTCTATTGTCTGTCCCTCCCTTCTCACATTTATCTCCAGACTTCTTTTCCTTGTCCAGATCTATTCTGCCCCCAACAATCTTCTGTTCATTGAACTTCTTGAAACTTGGCACTTTTAGAGAGAGGTAAGAGATTGACTCTGTGTACACAAATTTGCAGAGGGACAATAGGGTTGAGGTCTGTTATTTCTCACCTTTTTATATTATTTATTTATTTTAAAACATTTTTGCTGTTAACAAGCATGTTGTCTCTGGAGACACAAATCCACAGTTTGAGAACTGCAAAACTAAGCATCTCCGATGGTATCTTCTAGACCAGAGGTGGGCAAACTATGGCCTGCAGGCCACATCCGGCCCGCAGGACCCTCCTGCCCAGGCCCTTAGCTCCTGGCTTGGGAGGCTAGTCCCCGGCCCCTCCCCTGCTATTCCCCCTCCCCCGCAGCCTCAGCACGCCGTGCCGCCGGTGCAATGCTCTGGATGGCCAGGTTGCGCAGCTGCAGAGCCGCGGCCTGACCTGGTGCTCTGGGCGGCGAAGCTATAGCACCACCAGACACGATGCTCCAGGCCGCACGGTAAGGGGACAGGGAGCAGGGGGAGTTGGATAGATGGCTGGGGAATTCAGGGGGATTGGCAGGGGTGTGGATAGGGGTTGGGGCAGTCAGAAGGTGGGGCAGGAGTCCCAGGGGGGCACTCAGGAATGAGAGTGGGGGGTTGGATGGGGCAGCAGGGGGCAGTCAGGGTTGGGGATCTGGGGCTGGTCAGGGGACAGGGAGTGGTGGATGGGGCAGGAATCCCCTGGGGACCGTCGGGGGGCGAGAAGCAGGGGGGTCAGGTAGGAGGCGGGGGCCGTGCTGTGCCTGGCTGTCTGGGGAGACACAGCCTCCCCTAACTGGCCCTTCATACAATTTTGGAAACCTGATGTGGCCCTCAGGCCAAAAAGTTTGCCCGCCCCTGTTCTAGACTGAACACTGAGTCCCACTGTGTAGATAGAAAGATTAACCTAAATCTATACAGAAGCCCCTAGAACCACATAAGATTGGGTCCCTAATCCTTGAACTATTGGAACTCATTTACAAAACTTTTCTTAAACATTACATGAATATTGTCTTATACTATAGAATTAGAATGTATAATCCCTATTCCATGATGAGATATCTTCGAGCTATAATGTGTCTTAATTAAAACTATCTTTAGATCCACTTTTTTTTTTAAATCATTGATTTTTATCCACCCTGCTCCAAGTACAGCAGTATATCTCTCCATGTTGCTCCCAGAGCTACTCTTCAATGCTGTCCACTCCCCCCTATTTGGCTGGAGGACCACTATATCCTTGGGGACTTTACTGAAGTAGGTGGGTGGTTAGGAGGTGAGAGTGGAAATTGGCTGAGCTATGTCTAGTGGCCTTGAGTGTGGATATCACCACCACCAAACCTGGGCCTGGATATTACCTATTTCTGAATAATATAGGGAAAATGAAAAATTTTAAAAAAACAACAACAAAAACTGTAGCAATAATTGAATCAAGCACCTTAATTTGAACGTTGTCAGATGCTGGGCCTCCAGTCCCAGAGTTGACCTGACATAGGGAACTCCTGACTCTTGGCTATTTCACCTGTACAACGTGTGATGGTATTTCTGTGCCTCTCACAATCTGTGGTGTTCTTGTGCAGGAAGTAGATAATGGAACAAATCAGAAATGAGAGTGAACAGGTGCACGTGTATGCTATATACTGTAGAGATTATATGCCTTCTGGAAGAGCTGTGTGGGAGCAGTGGGGTAGGTACTCAGAGAGCAGTAAAGCTGCTGTGACATAGCAGAATACTTCTGTGGGCATTAAGCCAAACCCTAAAGGATCTGCACCCACAACAGCATGACTTTTGTGAACATACTGCATTGTTGATGCTTACACCAGCACAGCCCCACCACTGTTACAGTTCAGTTCTGTAACGTATATTCCAGAGTCCATCTCTAAAGAGCAATATGAGCTGTTTTTTTCCTAGCCCTTTTTCTGTCACCAAAAAATTAAGTGCTGCAAGCGTAGAGCCTCCTGGCCTAGAACAAGGCATCACTTGTTGCTGAACCACCTGCTCATCACCATTATAATGCAGCTCCCTCATTTGGTTTGTATGCATTTTCACCCTTCCAGTCTCTCTCTTCATTTCCGCTTTTCTTTTTCTCCAATCATTCCTTACACAGCACTCCTGGAAAATGTCTGTGCTGCTGTTCCTGCACCCATTCTTTTCCAGGGGTACTGGCAAGAATCTCTACTGTGTGATATTGGTCCACATATTAGGCTTTCTCATATTAGGCTTTCTTCTAGCTTATCCAGATTAGTCTCTTCCTCAAAAAATTGTGCTGAAATAGGAGAATTAAGTCAAAAATTCAGTTTAAATTTGTGGTGATTTTCATGTCTCTTTTCATGAGGAAGTAGTGCTGGTACAGTGGACGTGTAGTGTGGTATCTCATTGATGTGGAGTCCACAGATGTATAGAAAATGCTTGCTTGTAGATCCCTGGGTATTCACATGGACTTCACATCTGTTGTATTACCTTCCAGCTGCATCTTTCCCTAGCAAAATAGCCCATTTGTAGTTCAGCTACCATTGTCCCCCCTTCTGTGCTTGAGTTCTATGATCTCTCGTTCATAGGGTTAGGTCCTTGTACCTGTAAGCAGAGGGTTTTTAACAATCTGCTGGGGTAAGGGAGCCAGAAAGCTGGCTTCATTCAGCAGCAGAGGTTTCCCCTGAAGTGGAAGGAATCCCTGGCTGATTGTATCAAACCTCCTTGCAGTTCCAGGTACCGGGTTTGTTGCTGGACTGCTCTTGCAGATCCAGCAATCTTTGGCTGGCCTCTTAGGAGTTGTTACCATCCAGCACAAATTAGAGTAGCCTCAGGGATGTTTCAGCATGTTCTCAGGGCTGAACTGGTTCCCAGTCAGTTCTACACTTGGCATACCAGACAAAACATACCATAAAAATCATGCTCTAAAAGTTTAGCAAGCCTCACTAAAGGGTTGTTCTGCTATACATTTATGTATAAAGTTCAAGAATTGTCAGTCACAGCCTAAATCTTTTAAGGCCTCCTACTTCAAGCTTATTGGCAGAAGTTTTTCCTGGGTATGTGAGAGTAACAAGCATTTGGAGCGTGTTTCTATTTACTTTTAGTTCAAGATGTTTCTGATCAAAGTTCATGGTAGCTGGAAGAACATAATGCATTGCTTAATTATACTTTCATTAGCTGGAAACTTCCAAATACTCTGCATTTAAAAAAAAAAAAAAAAAAAAGGCCTAAGAAGGCATGCTTGATGTAGTAATATTGTGTAGTATGTTCAGTTTTGTACTCTATGGAAAGATTATTAAGATTTTGGATCTTTTAGACACCTGTTCAATAGCAAATTTCCTGGCATGCCTTCTTCCTTTAGGAGTGTTTTAAATATAGAAAATGAGGTTTCTGTTGGAGGCAGAAATAGCTAGGAAATGAAACTGAATTCTTCGAATTCCCTGTAGCTCAGAAAAAGGAGAGAAATTCAAAACTGCTATCAGAAAGCAGAAAAATTGCCACCTCTTCTCCTAGCAGTTCCTCTGCTGTGGCAAGACATGTCCCAGAGTCATATGACTGACTGATTTGCTTGACCAATAAAAAAAGACTTCTCTTTTTTGGCTTATGTAATCCATTGAAGAAGACACGGTCCATTCACTAAAGAGTTCATATTCAAATGTAGACAAGCACTACAGTTCAGCTACGTAATACAGTACCTTTAATCTATAGAGAGTAATGTATATTTTTAATACTATACTGTTAACGAATGGAGTGCATTTTTAGATTATTTTAAACCAATTATCAAAGCAATTGTAAAAATAAATAACAAATTTAGGATTACAAACAGAAAAGGCAGATGGAAATGGTTAGTCCACTAAATACAGAAAGTATACTTGGGTTGGTGGGAATATCATAGAATCATAGAATATCATGGTTGGAAGGGACCTCGGGAGGTCATCTAGTCCAACCCCCTGTGGCCTCAGGGTGGGGGGGGGCTGTCTCTGCACGCTGTCCCCACCCTGAGCGCTGACTCCACAGCTTCCATTGTGATGAAGTGAGCTGTAGCTCACGAAAGCTTATGCTCAAATAAATTTGTTAGTCTCTAAGGTGTCACAAGTACTCCTTTTCTTTAAACTGGAATATGTTATTCTATCCCACATTCTTGAAATATACTGCAACTAAAAACAAAAGTTCAGCTATTGAACATAGGAGCTAATAGAGCAAATGCAACAAAAAAATCACTTGTAGATATGTACTTAATATTTTTTGCAGTTTTCAGGAGACCCAAAGTGAATTTACAGAGCCTTCAGGATGAGCAAATAATATGGGACCAAATTCAGAATAAAAGTATTCGCATTGGTCATATTAGCAATATCGCCAGAAGATTACTTCAGTAGGTATCAGCTGAAACTGATTCATTCCTATCTGTTTGAGGGAACGTGGTGTTCTGGCTTGACATAATTGATTCCTCAGAGAATATTTTTTTGAAACTTGGTTTACCAGCAGGTCAGGCTACGGCATGTCATCAGAACATTATGTCACGGTATCCATTAGATGGTAAATTATATGACTCAGTAACATTAAGGTGTCTCTTCTGTTACATCTTCAGAACTGATTATAGATGCCTGCAAAGATGGCTGATGATCCTTTAAACATGTCAGTACTAGTGCAAGAAAAGACTACAGAACACGGTCAGTTTTCTAGAATTAAGATCAGCATCTCTTGCTACAAGATTCATCTTACTACAGAATTGTTTCCAAGGCATCAACTCTTCGAAATTACTCATTCTTATAAAGCCCCAACTCTTCCACAAGCATAATTAGTAACCATCTCACTAACATTCAGATGAAACCACTCTCAAATCTGCTGAAAAATAGTGTGATTTTTATTTTTATTTTTGGTAGGGTTATGGGGAGAAGAAAGTGAGACTATGATGATAACATAGAGCCAGCACTGGTCCCACTTAAAAAAAACCCAAAAACCTTGAGATTTATTTTTAAAGGAACTTTTAAAAATGAGTAGAAATGAATTAAGACAGATGTCAAAGGTGAGTAAATTCTGTATGGTAGCCCCGCTTACTTGCAGCAAAGCAGCAGTCACCTGCTGATTTGATCTGCAGTGGTGGGATTCCTAAAACATAGTGTCTCCAGAAATATACGTCAGATTGGGGCTTAAGAAAGAGATCTTGAGCGTGGCCATGGCCTATAATGTTAGGGCTTTAAAAACCATCATCTGTCACTTTAAGCAGCCAAAGTTTACATATGATGGACATAATATGGTGGGTGATGTCAAACCAGCAACTAATTGTGCTGCATTCTGAATGAAATTCAAGAGATGTCATTACCCTGTTGAAAGTGTGACAATAAATCAATCCTTATGTTGATAAGTGCAGAACAGGGGTGCAGCCTATGCAAATAGCTAACCTGAAAAGTACTTAAATTCCATGTCCAGTGCATAGCTTTCTTTAAAAGGGACACGGTCAGAATTCCTGGATGGGATTCTTAATTTTACTACCTCTGATCGAGTGTTACCAATATGATGATATGAAAAGGACAGATCGCTATTGACTGACTATGCCAAACAGCAAAAATTCTCTTTTCCTGGGACAAGGCAGTGTTGACTCATCCACCTGGCACAAGATATTTCTTCCAAGCCGCAAGCAGACATGCATGATTCTCAGAGTTTAGAGAAAGAGTTACTCAGCAATAGCTTGCTGATAATCTTCTCTCATGTGTTTAGCTAAGTTCTTGCTAAAAAGTGTGTATCACCTTGATCAATCAGTCCCTTATATAGATTGTGCCGATCGCACAACAAGTCTTCCATTCTTCTCTTATCCTAGGTTTCCTTCTCCGTGTGCGGCCATGCGTTTTCATGATAAAATCTTCCCATCTCTTTGGAGATCGGCCGAGTGGTCGTTTCAGTTCCCATGGGTACCGCTTGGCGACAGCTGCAGTCCATAGATTGTCAGTGAGCCTTGCTATATGCCCTGCCCATTGCATTTTATTGTACCCGCTTTCAACAATGACATCCTGCACTCCGCTCTGCTGTTTGATCACTTCATTGGGGACTCAGTTGCCATTAAAATCCTGCAAATTCTTCTTTCCATCTCCCTCTCCATGATAGACAGTTGTTGCTCCTCTTTGTTAGCACCCATGTTTCGCTGCCATACAACATTGCCAGCAGTACTGTTGAGTTGAAGAGGTTGGCGCTTGTTGCCTTTTTTTTTTTTTTTTTTCTTGGAGGACATCCTTGATAGAATTGAATGTGCACCAACCAGCTTGCTTTGTTTGTGAGAGTTCGTCTTCCTGATCATGGCACATGTTAATTTTTTGGCCCAAATAAACTTATTGCTCAACTTCTTCTTTTTGTTTGTTTGGGCTTTTGGCAAGGCATCAGACCACATACATTTTGTCTTTGTAGTTTGATAGTGTTTTCGGCAATCAACACAATATCGTCCATAAATTTGAGGTGGTTTAACTGCTCTCCATTGACGCTGATTCCACCCTTCCAATTCATCCACCTCATTACCATTTCAAGACAGGCTGTGAAGAGTTTTGATGAAACTGTGTCTCCTTGCTTCACACCTTTTTTGACTGGGTTGCGAAGGGGAGTGTCAAACAGAGTTATACCTGTAGTGCAGTCAGTTTGCTTCCTCTAATAGTCTGTAGTTTGTGTCGATGCCCTACTCTGCAAGAGCTTTCAGCATTCCCTCGATCTCTACGCTGTCAAATACTTTTTTATAGTTGACGAAGGCAATGCATAAAGGGAATTTGTATTCTCTTGAGCACTCCAGTAGCTGTTTTGTAGTGAAGATATGGTCCATTATGCTGAAATTCCTTCAAAAACCTGCCTACTCTCTCAGCTGCTACTTGTCCAGACTCTGCGGTTTGTTATTATTTTGGTGAACAGCTTGTAGACATGTGAGAGCAGGCATATTGGATGATAGTTCTTTAGAACTTCACGATCGCCCTTCTCGTACAGCAAAATGATGCAGGAGCTTCCACCCAAGGACTAAGAAGAGAAACTTTAGACTTAAGTTTCTCCTTATGGAGTCAGCTCTCCATCTCTAGCTGGCTCATACTGCATTGGAATCCAAGCACAGCAGTTTGGTGTGGAGCGCACTGGCCTGCCTCAGTAAGGGAGGCCACGGTGCCGGTGAATGACTTGGGGCCCAGAGACCTATGGCACCGCCGCTCTCTGATACTGAAGACAAGTTCAGTGACTTCTCAGCACCGATTTCACTCGCCGGTGCTACATAAACAGAGAAGAGATGAAAGGGGGTGCTCACCAACAGTCTGAGCAGTGGAGCGTGATGGGGCCCATAGAACGCATCCCACTTCTGGACACTCAGCTCCTGCTCAGGGACAGCCGTTGACTCTGGCCACCAGGCAGAACCATTGAATCCAGTTCAGTTGGACTCCCTGAGACGGGAGAGCTACATTGGGGTGTTGAACATGCCGCCCATTCCTGACACATTTGAAGCCTCTAGGGACCTCATAGAGATGGCAACCCAGCACTCCCCGGCGCCGGCAGAGCTGACAGCACAGGCAACACAGAGAGCGCTGGCATTGGCAGCTCCAGCACTGCACAGGAGGGCTGGATTGTCTAAGGGAAAACTGGACATGCTGCGCCACCGGTTGTCCTTGCCTCAGCACCAGCACTGTCCTGCCCGGCACCGCCGTGGAGCCAGAGATCAGACTCTTGAGTCGGAGCTGGAATCATATGTTTCCAGATGCATCTGGCACTGATTTCATCACTCCAGGCATAACAAAACACAACAACTTCTGATGATGCCCGGGCCACTACAGTGACAGGCCCCCACTCAGTGGCCATTCTGGACCCCATGGGCGTATCATCAAGCCCACGGGCCAAGCTTCAGATCACTTTCGGTCACCTCGGACAGATGGGGACCTCTGTCTGCTTCCATGGTGAGGGAACCACCAAGGGGTTTGGAGCCCAGCGCCCAGGCTGGCACTGAACCCGGCACAGAGTTTGTGTCAAGCACCTGCACGGGAGGACCTCTGTGAGTTGGAAGGTCAGGAGGACCCCTGCTCCTTCCTGAACCACAGCCCGGACTCACTCGCGGATGTCTTCTTCCTGTGCTGGAAAGGACGCCTGATGTACGCATTCTTGCCTTTCCTGTTCATCCACAAGGTCCAGCGAGAGAAAGTGTCATTGATTTTAATAGCACCAGCATGGCCATGTCAGCACTGGTTTACCACTCTGCTGGACCTGTCAGGGAATACGCTCATGACTTTGCCCTTGGTTCTGGACTTGATCACACTGCCACCTCCAGCACTTCAACCTAGATTTTCTCCATCTCGCAGCATGGAAACTCCATGGCTGAATGTGCTTGAACTTATCTGCTCGGGCTCTGTTTGGGAGGTTCTCCTTGGCAGCAGGAAGCCTTCCACTCACACCATTCATCTGGCAGAGTGGAAGAGATTTTCCATTTGGTCTCTCCAGAAAGGTACTACTCTATTACAGTCCCGATTCCCTTTATCCTGGACTACTTGCTTCACCTGAAGCAACAGGGGCTGGCAGTTTAGTCAGTAGTGGTGCACCTGGCGGCAATTTCAGCTTTCCATCCTGGCTCAACGGGACACTCGGTGTTTACTAACCCTATGGTTGGCCGTTTCCTCAACGGGCTGGACAGATGGTACCCCAAGTAAAACAACTGATCCCTCCATGGGATCTTAACCAGGTGCTCTCAAGGCTTATGGTCCCTCTCTCTGAGCCTCTAGCAACATGCTCTCTGCTCTACCTGTCTTGGAAAGTGGCGTTCCTAGTGGCTGTAACATCAGCCAGGAGGCTTTCTGAGCTCAAGGCTTTGACGTCCAAGCCCCCTTATACCGTTTTATATAAGGACATGGTACAATTGCAGCTGCACCCAGCTTTCCTCCTGAAGGCAGTTTTACAATTTCATACGAATCAGGACATCTTTCTGCCAGTGTTGTATACTAAGCCACATGCCAATGACAAGGAACGCATGCTACATTCTCTTGATGTCAGACGGGCATTAGCCTTTTACATCGAGCGAACAAAGCCATTTAGGAAGTTGACGTAGCTCTTCATGTCTATTGCCAAAAGAATGAAGGGTTTCCCTGTTTCGTCTCAGAGATCTCTTCTTGGATCATAGCCTGCATCAGAATGTGCTACAACCTGACAAAGATTCCATCCCCTGCATTGACAGCGCACTCCACAGGAGCGCAGGCTTCATCTACAGCATTCCTGGCACAGGTCCCCATTCAGAACATCTGCAGGGCGGCGACATGGTTGTCTATTCACACCTTTACATTGCACTATGCGATCGCTCAGCAGGCGAGAGACTATGCTGCATTTGGTAGAGCCGTGCTACAGCTGGCAGGTCTGTGAACTCTGACCCCTCCTTTGGGGGACTGCTTGGGAGTCACCTACTTGGAATTGACATGAGCAATCACTTGAAGAAAGAGTGTAACCACCTTTCATACCTGTTGTTCTTTGAAATATGTTGCTCATGTCCATTCCAAGACCCACCCACCTCCCCTCCGTCGGAGTATCCGGTAAGAAGAAACTGAAGAGGTTGCGGGTCGGCAGGGACCTATACTCACTGCCATAAGTGCGCCACTCCAGAGGGCTCCACAGCTGACCCGACAGGCACCGCTAGGGGAAAAACCTTCTGATTGTGCATGCGGCTCACACGCAGCTACTTACAATGGACATAAGCAACACATCTTGAAGAACAACAGTTATGAAAGGTAGGTAAGCATTTTTTTGTAAATTCATTTGCCATTTAGAAACCACGAATAGTCTAATTCTAAAGCACTTAGGAGCATAACAGCATAGTGGCTTATTCTAGACTTATTATGAGAAGACTATATATGCATTTGTAATATATATGTGACGAGTTGAAGGCAGTAAGATAAGTAGCTCTAACAAAGTTTGGAAACACTAGTATGATAAATGGAATGTTGCTTTTATGAACTTAAAGCAACCTTGAAAGCTATTAAAGGATGTTTACTTATCCAAAGTATTTTTGCTAGTAATTTCTTTAGTTAATGTTTTCAAAAAGTAGAATGCTATGTAAACTCCATATTAGGAAAAGATAGAAAGGATATTGCTTGACCTTATTTGAAAAGCAGTAGCTGATGTTGTTCAACAGAAGTAATTGTGTTTAAACCAGTGGTTTTCAACCTGTGGTCAGTGGACCCCTGAGGGGTCTGCAGATTTTCTGAGATTTCCAAAGGGGTCTGTACCTCGTTTTGAAATTTTTAGAGGTCCGCAAATGAAAAAAGCTTGAGAACCACTGTGTTAAACTATTATGTGAATGATTATGTTTGGCCTTCTTGTATCTTTCCTTCTTGTTATGAGTAACTTCCCTATTAGTCTTGATGGTCATGTCTTTTGACAGAGGAGAAAAATGCATCTTACCTATTGACTTCTTTCTGCTTTGAAATGGTTTGTCCAGCAATCCAACCGCACCCAATTAAATGAGAATTTTATCTATTGTACTAGTCTATATCAAGTTAGCATTACTATTTAAAGTGAAATTAATCTTTTAAATAAACACAGGGCCTGGCACAATGGGGACCTGATTCTGATTGGGGTCTGTGGGTGCTATTGCTATGTATTATTGACAGAAGTTTCAGTATAGGTAGTGCTAGAATTTGATACAGATTCATAGAGTAACTGCAGTTTTCAGTTAGGTGGTGGTAAAATAAGAAACTGTGCTGAAGAAACATCAATTTGATATCTGGTTCTTATGTCATTATTTCAATGATCTTCAGTTTTCTTTCCTACTGTCTTTTTTTCCCCCCGCCCTCCTAAAAATTATAGGCAGTGTATTTTCCTTCCTCATTAGGTGACAGCAGCACCATGTGCTGCTAATTTACCACCAACGCATTTGCACTGTAATCTGTCTCGCATGAGGATACATCATTCATTGCAACTTTTTTCCTTTTGTATTTTGGAGGTGGCTTGCTAAATCTCTTCCTTCTGTCCACCACCTCTTCCCCAACCCTTTGGAAAAAGAAAAGGTAAACTGCCATTTGCAAGATAAACTCAATGGTATATTTGAAGCTGAATAGGTGCTCTGGTAATGGCAAAAGGATATTATTTTCTTGATTGACTTGCTCACAGTGGAGCAGGATAGTAGTGCTGTGCTATTTGACTAGTTTATTTTTTTTTTAAGCGTTGGGGATTGGGTAATGGGTAGAGGCAAAAATGAAGATATTTTTCTGGCAAGTTCACTTTAAAATAAAAATGCTCACTTTCCCTTTTATGGTTATTATCCATTTAATGCTTGTTGAAGTAAACAAAAACCCACTTGACATATGAAATGTTTAATTATGTAAGTCTCTTGTAACCTCTCACTATGACAAATTTAAAATGAGCTCCTTTAAAAATGAGAGTAGTAAACTAAACAAGGTTATGCATAATGTAGCATAGGTCTTCTGTTGTATAGCATGCTTCAGATTTAAATGTTGAATTTGATCAGAAAAGAGTTTCTGATGTTTTAATTTTTTATATATCCAATGAGTGAGTGTATATTTTTGCATTTGACTACAAAAGGTGGTCTTTTATCAGGCCAGCTGTATAACTCTAATTCATATTTCTTTTAAACGGTACAAGAAGAGAAAAAGAAGTTCCTAAATAACACTCTGGTTACTTTCTCCAGACCTGAGGAAGAGCTCTGTGAAGCTCAAAAGCTAGTCCCTTCCATGATCAAAATTTGGTTCAGTAAAAGAGATTTCCTCACCTTCTTCGTCACTCTCATATCCTGGGACCAACACAGCGGCAACACTGCAAACTAAACTTGAATGCACTACTTAAATAAAGTAGATTATACCGAGATGCATGTAAAGGGAATTAGCAGTCTGTTAATTTTAGCAATATGTTTCCTCATAGGCCTGCTCAGAGAGAGAATTGACACCTTTGTTTGAAAAGGTACACCAGATTATCAGCTTCTATGCCTGTTTAATACCCCTGCATATACTATGCTGATTTACAGAAACGACAGGGCAACACTTGGACATGATCACAGGCTTAGTAAGAGACAAGCACAACTTGGTGCCATTTTAACCAAGTTTTGTGGTCTAGCAAACTGGTAAATGTTATATCCTTTCAGATTTAAAATAAAGGTGGGGAGGGCATACAGTTGAGTATAGTGGTAGAAAAGACATTCATACACCCAGTAAATTAGCTCCATGCTTATCAATAGCTTTGTCATAGTTTCAAATTTATAGGCATTTTTAGAAATACATCTCCGTGGTACTTAGACACTGCATCAGCATAGCGCTTTCTGGGGCATAACAGGTCTGAAAGCTGACTGTGACCCTGATCCTGCACACGACTTACGCATGTGTGTAATTTTATGCACCGTCATTAGTCCCATGGAAGTCTAGTTAGTATAACTGATGTATTGTACTTGTTAGCATGTTTTATTAGGGACGGAAGGAGAATAATTACATCCTGAAGCTAAAGAATGGTATATACATTATTCAAATATAATTTTTAGTTGCGTAAAGTAAGATTAAAACAGTTTTCAGTATTATTCTTTGACTTAGTTTATTTTGGTTTGTATAAAATGTGACTATTTCAGGATCCTAGAAGCTTCAAACATAACTTTAAAATATGATGATTGAATATGTATTGTTATACTGTCCTTCTGGTTTTTGGTTTCACATTTGCCTTGTTAAATTAACTGATAGATCACTCTTTTTTAAAACATTTTTTAAAACCTGTTATAGCTAAAATATAACTCCATCTCTTTCAAGGACACTTTGATTGTGTGGTCTGAAGCTGAAAATTATGACTTGGCACTTAGCTTTCAAGAAAAAGCAGGATGTGATGAAATATGGGAAAAAATATGTCAGGTATGTTTGAAAAATGGAAGATTATCTGGATGTTGCAATGTTATGCCTTTGATTTTTATGGACTGTTTTAACAATGAGATTAAGCATAGTACTTGTAAGTAAAAATACAGAGGGAAAAAAATTACATATTTGGTAATTGAGAAACTGCTGCTTTCCCCATAAAGTCTGGTGCTAAGCTTAGCAGTTACAGTTTTGAGGAGAGCTTTCAAATATATTAAAAGTATCTTTGAGATTCACCCACACTTTCCCTAAGGAAAGTTTGCACAAAGTACAGGTTCATGAAAAGTTTAGACAAACATAGGTCTGTGTCAAGTTTTACTTAGCCCTGCCTTGAGTACAGGGGACTGGACTGGATGGATGACTCTCAAGGTCCCTTCCAATCGTACACTTCTATGAGGTTTCATAACAATGATTTCGTTAGTTACTAATTACTTCATTTTTTTTAAGGTGGGAGATTGTTTCAAACTGCACTTCAACATTAGAAGTGACTGTAGAATAGAGATTGTATTTGATTTAATCTACCTGTTATCTTTTCCATTTTTGTAGGTTTCTTAATGCTAGTCTGTTTTCCCTCCTAGTTCCTGTGCTTCTCCTAATTCCCTGTTCTTCATATAATTTTTTCTTATCTGTGCCTTTCTCTTCCTTCTCTCTCGTACCCTCCTGTTTCAGTTGCCTTTCTGCTGTACCAGAGAGAGGGGAACTTGGTTAATTTACTTGAGTGGATTATTCTTCTGTATGTGTGTGATGGAGTCCCTGTGGTGACTGGCAGGGGTTGAAAGATTTATTTGACATTTTTAGGTTGGGAGTCAGATCTGTACCTCTATATTCTCCCCCAAAAGTTCTGACCTTTTCAATTTAAAGCAGTTAAACTGTTCATCGTACACTGCATTTTAATTGTGACGTCAATCAACTTTCTATTTAATACAATTTTTAATATATTTTACTAGGGCTGGTTGAGTAACAGAAAATATATTGACTGCATGTATCTGCTGTATTCCACAGTGTTAATAGCATTTGGCCAGCTATGTAGATGTTTGAATACCACCCAAAGGATTAATCAAATAAATTCATTGAATATTATTATTACTGTCTCGTTTGCTTGATGTTACTTTCTCTCCTTCCTAGCTTCACTTCGTTCTTTTTCTTTTCTGTAATAAACCATGGGGTGTCTCTTCTTCCATCTCTGCTTCCCTTTTCTTTCTCTCTGCCCCCTTATCTCTCCCACCACCCCTTTATCTTTCTCTTTTCTTTCTCTCCTCCTCTCCTCTCTTTGTTCTACTTCTGTCCTGTATATTTTGTCCTTCCACTTCTCTCCATAGATCAATGTCTTCATACATCTCATTTTTTCTATTTTAGCCCATTGAGCTTTCCCACCCATGAACCCACGATCGGAAATATTGCCAGAGGATTAAAACTGTTAGCTATAGACAGTTTCAAAAGATAGGGTGGCACCCACTGTTCCTAGGGAATACCCAGGTGAAAAGTCAATCATGTCCAGCTTTGGGAAAATTGAATGTGCTAGTGTTCTTGCCAGGTTGTTGTCCTTGGACTGTGTTTTGAGGCCCCACCTTTTATATCCACCTGTGGCTGGAGGGCATCCAAATTTGAAGCCTTTGAGTCTCTCTCTCCTTCCCCCAGCCTTCTTTGCTTGCTATGAGGATGGAGAAGTGTTCTCATTATTCTTCCATAGCCTTCTTTCTGGCTGCTGCAAGAATGAGGTGTTTGTTATATATCTCCACTAGCCTCCTGGCTGTGTCAGTGGGGTGAGAGTGTCAACCTCTTCCATTCCCTCAGGTTTTTTGGCTACTGCAGATATATTGAACAAAGGGCAGAGTATTGGAAACAACCTTCATTTTTGAGTTCTCTTTCTCAGTGAATAGCACCAGTGCCTGTCTCTGCTGATGTTCAGTTTTCCCAAACTGCCGCAGAACAAAACTGACTTGATTCTTGTCGTTTTCACTACTACCCACAGATGTAAGAAATACCAATAAACACTGACAAGACTCTGGTCAGTTCATTCTGGTGTAGCTCGTGGAAAGTTCTGATCAGCAGCAGAGGTAGTTGAACAAGTTGTATATAAACTTAAGAAGATTGCGCTGCATCAGTTTAATATCTATTTGCGTTAGAACCTTATATTCAAAATCATAAGTGTTAGAAAAAATATTTTTGATTGAAAGTTTAGATTCTGCAGATGTGTTGTTCACCTGGGAACACTTCTTATTCACCTTGGGCAAGGGGACCTTTCAAGCTCTCGTGATGGGCACCTGAGAAGTGATGATGATGATGATGATAATAATGTCTTCCTTTTTGCCTGAAGTATTCAGAAAATTCTACTATTTCTCTATTCCCTGTATTTCTAGTTTCCTGACATTTAAGTACTCAGCTTTATACAAACTAATACAATTAAATATCTAGTCCAGAATATTACTCCGTTTCAAAATCGTATATTAATGAAGGTGTTCAGTGTCCCATACTGTGCCTTTTATGCCAGGATTCAAAAGCACATCAGAACCTGAACTGCATTGTATTTAAATGGCAAACTCTTATTCATGCATTTATTTTTGGCTCCAGGAAGTACAGTAACTCCTCGCTTAACGTTGTAGTTATGTTCCTGAGAAATGCTACTTTAAGCGAAACGATGTTAAGCGAATCCAGTTTCCCCATAAGAATTAATGTAAATGGGAGGGTTAGGTTCCAGGGAAATTTTTTTCACCAGACAAAAAACTACACACACACAGAGAGACAGTGTAAGTTTTAAACAAATTAATACTGATGATTGTGAAGCTTAGTTGAGGTAGTGAAGTTAGAGGATGGGATATTTCCCAGGGAATGCTGTAGTGCTAAATGATCTAGCATTCGGCTGAGCCCTCAAGGGTTAATGTAGCCTCACGCTGTACAAGGTAGCAGGAATGGAGGGAGGGGAGACAGCATGGCAGACAGAGAGACACACTCTGTGTGTGGGGGAGAGAGAGATGTGCATTGCCCCTTTAAGTACGCTGACACCACATTCTAAGTACATTGTCTTTAAAAAGATCAGGAAGTTGAGACAGCAGCTGCGGCCAGCTCTCTCAGTCCTGAGTCCTGTTGTGTCTCCCCCCTGCTCTATATGGAGAAGGGGTAAGTGGGGGGCAGGAGTAGGAGGAAGGGGACACCCTGACATTAGTCCACCTCTTTCCCCCATCCCCTGCACAGCAAGCAGGAGGCTCCCAGGAGCAGTTCCAAGGCAGAGAGCAGGAGCAGCACATGGCAGTCGGGGAAGGGATGGCTGAACTACTGGCAATTGGTAGCCTGCTGGGCAGCTGCTGCACAGGGAACTTAGGGGAGCGGGGAGCTGATGGGGGGCTGCCGGTCCATCGTGGTGCCAAGCCCCTACCAGCTAGCTCCAATGGGCTGCTCTTCCTGCAAGCAGTGGACAAATCAGGTGGCTGCCAAGCAACGTTATACGGGATCATTGCACAACTTTAAACGAACATGTTCCCTAATTGATCAGCAACGTAACAATGAAACAACTTTATCCGGGACACTTTAAGTGAGGAGTTACTGTAGAATAATTGACATTCCAGATCATGCTTTTAATAAAAATATGATTAGAAGTCTTTGTACAATCAAGGAGTGTAGTGTGGCTTTTTGCTGTTTTCCTTCACCCTCTGTCCCTTACTGGAAATGCACATCTTTAGAAATTTTTTTTTTTTTTAAATTGCCAGTAGAAATTTTACAAAATTTACTTACAAAAAATGTCTCATTGCAATAGGTTCAAGGAAAAGATCCTTCAGTGGATATTACTCAGGACCTTGTAGATGAATCTGAGGAGGAACGTTTTGATGATATGTCATCACCAGGTCTAGAATTGCCATCTTGTGAATTGAATCGGCTAGAGGAAATTGCGGAACTTGTGGCATCTTCACTGCCTTCCCCACTGCGTCGTGAAAAACTCGCACTAGCATTGGAAAATGAGGGCTATATTAAAAAGCTCTTAGAAATTTTTCATGTGTGTGAGGACTTGGAGAACCTTGAAGGACTACACCACTTGTATGAAATTATCAAGGGAATCTTCCTTTTGAACAGAACTGCACTTTTTGAAGTAATGTTTTCTGAGGAATGTATAATGGACGTAATTGGATGCCTAGAATATGATCCTTCTTTATCGCCGTCACGGAAACACAGGGAATTTCTGACAAAAACAGCAAAATTTAAAGAGGTGATTCCTATATCTGATCCAGAGCTGAAGCAAAAAATTCATCAAACATACAGAGTACAGTATATCCAAGATATGGTTCTACCCACTCCCTCAGTGTTTGAAGAAAATATGCTGTCAACACTTCACTCCTTCATTTTTTTTAATAAAGTGGAAATAGTTGGTATGTTACAGGTAAGTCTGAAGCTCTTACTTTTTAACGTGGAAAGTTGACTTGAAACTGGCTTTCAGCATCTTTTTTTTATATATATATATTTTATTATGTGCAAAAGATTAACAAAGTTTGGAAGGCTGAGCTATAAAGTTGATATTCTGCAATTAAAATGTGAACTTTAGACTTATTACTGTAGAACTTATATTGTAAATGTAACAAACTACCTTAGTACTTAATTGAGCAAAGTTGAATTGAAGTTAGCAAGGTGTACTGAGTATTCTTACCCAGTTGTTACGCTTTTACTTGTTAAGACTGCAGCCTCTGTAACTAAGAATGAATGTGCCCTAAATCTTTTCACCTAAAATTTCACATGTATGATTTTATGCCAGAGTAGAATTTTTCTGAAGGTTGAGGCTGCGCAGACAAGTTGTTTGGAAGATACAAATTTGAAAAAATAGTGGTGACTTAGTTTCTTAAACATGTTACTAATTATTTTGTCTCATAATTGCAAAATGGTTTTGCCAAGAAACGCCCAATCTGTTCTAATCTGTCTTGTTTTGAATTTGTGCATTTGTTGAAAAGTTTTCATGGAGAAATTTAGATATTAAAAACAATTTATGCATGGTGTTCTTACCCACACACATTGCTTAGGTATTCATACCCAACCCTGTGAACTGGGCAAAAGTAAGTATCAACTCTGTGTAGCACAGTGAGCGCTATAAGGCTTTCATCAGAGCCAGGCAGAGTTGGTAAGGCACACAGATGTGTATTTTATTAATCTGCAGTCAATGGATCCCAGCTTCTTAAACCAAACAAAAGCAAGAATGATGGAGATAATGGTCATGTTTTCTTGGTAACTGTGTAGTCTGTAGAAGTGACCACAGTGCTAAATGTTTCTGCAGACTTGCTGTGACTGTGGTCCTAGTGGGGCACGGCTATGGTAACTCAATTAGGGTGCACTGCAAAAAATGGGGCAGCCAAACCTTAAAAAGCTGGTGGATATTCCAATACTTAGATTTACCAAGCTAGCATAAAATAGCTTCTTTATTACCTTACTGCTTACTCAGAAGTCGAGACACAGTTCCCTTAAAGTAATCCAGCCTCAGGCCTCCATCCAGGAACCCACATCAAATATGATGAAAGTTTCTGTAAATCTTATTTCATCACGTAAAAGAAAAGGTTTTACCAATCCCAAAGGATTGGACACATTACCTCTCAGGTTAATGAATGTTTCAGATCTTACCCAAATACACGCTACAGCCAATTCTTATTAACTAAATTAAAATTATTAAAAAACGAGGTTAAAAGATGGTTAAAAGATCAATGTACATACAGACATGAGTTCAATTCATTTAGGTGCAGATTCATAGCTGAGATGGTAAGCTTTGTAGTTGCAAAGAGTTCTTTCAGAAATAGTTCGTAGTTTATAGTCCAATGTCCAAATATCATATTCAGGGCATACCAACATAACTGGGACCTCAGTCTTGTGACTCAGACTTCCCCTGATGTAGCCTAAGCAGATCTGAGATGACAGAATCAGGATCCAAGGATCTTTTATACAATTTCATGTCTTTTGACAAGTTGGAGTTCCTCAGGGAACAAAAGGTAATTAGGATGACTTTGAAGGAGGTCCATAGCCAGTACTTAACTATAAGAATTAGCATAAGGCCATTTGCTTGTTCCTCCACCATTCACAGTACATTTTCAAAGAGAGATGAATACCAAGATATCCCATGTTTACAATTCATTTAAATGTTAGGATCTTCTTTTGACCTCTGAATTATCAGAATGCAGCGTAGACAGGGACTGTTGATTGCATTGTTGACCCTACTCCTATATTTGTAATTACAGAAAAACAAACATCTCCCCACATGTCTTTTGAGGGTTATTTATTTTGCAGTATATTTAACCCTTTTTAGCCATGTGTCACACTTGCCATAACATTTTAAGCTTAGTTTATTTAGATGAGCCTCAAAACACCCTGTTGAATATCGTTACCCCATAACAGATGGGGAAACTGTGGCTGAAAGATTAAAATTACTTGCCCATAGTTACATGGGCAAGTCAAACCCAGGTCTCCTGATTTCTAGTCTAACTTACAAGACTACGATGCTCCTCAGCTGAATCACTTGATCTCTGAATGTGTTTTCCTGTGTGTAGAACGGGGAGAATGCACATATTGCCTAAATTTTCAAAAATTGACTAATAATCTTGGGGTGGCCAGCTTGAAACACTTTAAAGGCCTGATCTTCAGAAAGTGCTCAGCGCCCACCCTCTGAAAACTGCCCATTTAGGTGCCTTATGTTAAGCATCCAAGCTCATTAGTCACTTTTGAAAATCTTGACCTCTTTGTCCACCTCAAAGGTGCTTACCCTCCCCCACCCATTGCCATCTTACTTATTACAAAATTGGAATGCTGTTTGCTGATGGCAATTCTTCAACAAAAAAAACTTCTTCAAAAACAGACTCCAACAAGAGACTGCTGAATTGGAATTAATTTGCAAAGTGGATACCATTAACTTAGGCTTGAATAAAGACTGGGAGTGGATGTGTCATTACACAAAGTAAAACTATTTCCCCATGTTTATTCCCTCCCTCCCCCCCCACACTTTTCCTCACACGTTCTTGTCAACTGCTGGAAATGGCCCACCTTGATTATCACTAAAAAAGTTTTTTTTCCCTCTTCTACTGGTAATAGCACCCTACCTGATCACTCTCATTACAGTGTGTATGGTAATACCCATTGTTTCATGTTCTCTGCGTATATAAAATCTCCCCACTGTATTTTCCACTGCAAGCATCCGATGAAGTGAGCTGTAGCTCACGAAAGCTTATGCTCAAATAAATTTGTAGTCTCTAAGGTGCCACAAGTACTCCTTTTCTTTTTGCGAATACAGACTAACACGGCTGCTACTCTGAAACCTGTTTGCTGATGGTGTCATTTGCTGACCCAACAAACATCAACCACTGACTCCAAGTTACATGAATTGGATAAGCTTTGGGGAGGAAATTTGGGCAAGAGGAGTTAGTACTGCAACAGCCTCAAGCAGCAAGACATGCATCACATGTGCAGCTGTCAGAAATAGGAGTATCTGTTATACAGGATGAAGGAGTTGATAGAATAATAGCAGACCAGTTTCTTCTCTACTGTTGGTTTTTGTGCCTTAGCCAGTGGTGATAGTGTATTGCATGTGGAGTATGGTTGAAGAACTTGTATGCAGGGGGTACTTTGAGGCTGGAGTCTTGGTTCTCACGTTGACTTGCTATATGACCTTGGATAAGTCACTTAAACCCCTCCCTACTTCTGTTTCTACTGTCTATAAATGAGAATAATGCTTATCAACCTCACAGTGGGGCTGTGAGGATTAATGATTTACTTTAAACATAAAAATGTGAGTCCTATTAATTGCCCTCTGCAGCTTTGAAAAGCAGAGAGCAGCATTACACAGGGCAGACTAAACATCCTTCACTGTATCCTAGCTCTTCTGACTTCCACAAAGTATCAAGAAGGAGGGAAAATTCTCAGGTATATCAATTGGGAAGGATTTGAAAATGGAAGATGTTTGGCAGAAACATCTAATTCTGCTTGTTTCTGGAGAAAATGAAAGAAGGTACACAGAATAGTAACGGATGCTTTACACTGTGCTAGAGGGAATGGCTTATTGGTACATTTGAAAGCTTGAAAAATTTACCAAACATTACTGGCCCAAAGTTTAAACCTACTAATCTGGCTGAAATACAGCTGTGCTTCAAGCCATACACCTCCCAAACTGTGTTATCTGAGATTTTAAAGCAACAAAAGGCTTTTGAACAGTCAAACTTATCAGGGTGGCAGCTCGCCCCCAGTACATTAATTTATGCTGCCCTCTCCTCTTCTTCCCACATACAGTAAATATTAAGGTTTGACACAGTATTCATTTTTAATTTCTTTTCTCTTTATGTGAGACCAAAGACTCCCTGAGATCAAATTTTAAAACCAACAAGCTGTCTTTTCACTGTCATCTTGTATCTCCTCCCTAGTTCGGTTTACATCTTTATTGATTGACTCTCATTCATTTCACTGCTCCACATTCTTTCTTGCTCCCTTCCCTACTCTGGGAGAGGAGAAAATGCAGTGGTGGAGCTAAATATGGGGTCTGGCTTGAATGAAGGAAAGAGAACAAGTCAGGTACATTAGTGGAAGAGGAATGAAAGTAGGAAAGACCACACTCATGTGTGTGTTTTTTTTATAAACTTGAGCTAGGGTAGTCATTCATTTTACAGAGAGAGAATGAAAGAGAAAGGGAGAAGAAGAAAGGATAGCCCCAGAAACCCTTCAGACCATTAGCCACAGCAGCTGGGAAGGAGGGCTTCAAATATTCCTATTCACTGGCCATTTGGAGCAGCTGTAAGATAGATGGGAGAGCAGCCCTCTGAGCATCCTCCCTTTGAAAATTCCATTAGCTTGTGTGGCCCTGCAGGTGACCTGTGTCAGTATTATGCCACCTGATAGAATTTTGTTTTTTTCCGTTTTTCTTTTTTAAAAACCTAAGACATTGCACACAAAAATATTTAGGGCTTTCAGACCATTTTAAAAAAATAATAGCGAGATTTAAAAAATTGCAATTAATCGCAGTTTTAATCGGACTGTTAAATAATAATAGAATACCAATTGAAATGTATTATAAATATTTTTGCATGTAGTTCTACTTTTTCAAATATATTGATTTCAATTACAACACAGAATACAAAGTGTAGAGTGCTCACTTTATTTTTATTACAAATATTTGCACTATAAAAAAGATAAAGAAATAGGTTTTTTTAATTCACCTTATGCAAGTACCGTAGTGCAGTCTCTTTATCATGAAAGTGCTACTTACAAATGTAGGGTTATTATTTTTACATAACTGCACTCAAAAACAAAACAATGTAAAACTTTAGAGCGTACAAGTCCACTCAGTCATACTGCTTGGTCAGCCAGTTGCTAAGACAAACAAGTTTGTTTACATTTACAAGTGATAATGCTGCCCACTTCTTATTTACAATGTCACCTGAAAGTGAGAACATGCATTTGCATGGCACTGTTGTAATATAAAGTGAGCACTGTACACTTTGTATTCTGTGTTGTAATTGAAATTAATATATTTTGAAAATATAGAAAAACATCCAAAATATTAATTAAAAATGGCAATTGGTATTCTATTATTGTTTAACAGTGCGATTAAAACTGATTAATAGCAACTTTTTAAAAATCTAGTTAATTTGTTTTGTGTTAATTGGTTGAATTAACTGCGATTGACAGCCCTAGTTGCAAAGTCAAGCACTTAAAAGTGAAAAAATGCCAGAATTAAGATTGCCCCCTTGTGCATATACGTTACAATACAGTATTTATTTCCATGATGAGGCCTCAGCTATGCCCAGTTCTGGGTGCCACAGTTTATGAAATATATGGACAATTTGGAGAGAGTCCAGAGGAGAGCAACAAAAATGAAAGAAGGTTTAGAAATCTTTACCTATGATGAAAGATTAAAAAAACTGGTCACATTTAGTCTTCAGAAAAGAAGACTGAGGGGGACTTGATAACACACTTCAAATATGTTAAAGACTGTTACAAAGAGGACTGTTATCAATTGTTCTCTATGTCCACTGAAGAGGTAATGGGTTTAATCTAAAGCAAAGGAGATTTAGGTTAGATAATAGGAAAAACTTGCGAACTATAAGGGTAGTTAAGCTATGGAATAGTCTTCCAAGGAAGGCTGTAGAATCTCCATCACTGGTGATTTTTTAAGAATAGGTTAAACACCCATGAAGGATGGTCTAGGGTTTACTTGGTCATCCATCAGCGCAGGGGGCTGGACTTGATGACTTCTTGAGGTCCATTCAAGCCCTGTGTTTCTATGATTCTATAGTGTTTTTTTTCCACAGGATCCCTGCTTCATTCAATGAATTGGCTAGATCTGTGTGTAGTGAAGGAGGCTGTAATCTGTAGGACTGCTCCCTCATTTGTTGCAGAAATTGGAAGGTGTGTAGTGAATAAAGTAGGGTGTCTGCAACTGTGTTGCAGAAAGAGATGTGATTTTGGGCAAGTCATTCAAACCAAACTTTTTTTCACAGGTGAACATTAATTGTGTTCTTTGTTTTCTGGGTGCTTTACCTGGTGTCTGATGTGCAAAAGAGCTTAGCACTCACAACTGAATCTGAAGTCAATGTGCTTTGAACATAAGTCGTATATAAAGCTAAGTACCCTCAAAAATAGATTGTTGGGGTGTCAAACTGAACTCTCAGAATTATTGGACACTTTTGACTTTTATCTCTCTGTTCTTCAGTTTCCCCATCTGTAAAACTCAGATGATAATGTCACCTCATCTCACTAGTGTGAGAATAAATTCATTCATGTTTGTGAAGCAGTCTGCTACTATTGTGATGAATGCCATTGTAAATGGATGCATCTATATTATATTGCCCCTTCTGGCCAACTGTGACTCTGCTGAGGCATGACTCAGTTTCTCTTTAAATCAGGCTCCCTTTTAATAAAAAGTCCACATAAGCCACATGTTGCAAACATTTTGGGGTCCAATTTGGTACATCCAGCTCAAAGTCTTTCAAAAGAAAATTCAGACCTTCAAAGACTTCATCCCAATTCCAGTTTCAGTTGAGCCCACCTCTCCTCTCTGTAACAATTCAGTTCTTCCACCCCAATCCCAAATTGGGTGCAGCTCCTCCTCCCTGAGGGTCTATCTTCCAGTTCTCCAAGCACTTCTTGCTTGAAGTTTGGCCTTCTCCACAGACCTTTCTGGTTGCTGCATTTCCCCTGTTGTCTCAGGGCCATGCAGAAACATCCTTACTCCCTGCATTGTCTGCAAGCATCCCTCAGCACCTGTGGCTGACTCCCCTTCTATAAGGCCCAGGTGCCTTCCTTTATACCCAATTGGGCATCAGCTAATCTAGCCAGGTGCACTGGACCCTGCTCCCTTTCTTGCTGGGGGCAGTTATCCTGTCACAGCCATAAAAAAGCCACTGGGGAAATTAATAATACTGTCTTCCAAGTAGGGTTTGAATGGTGTGCCTGGGACCACACACTGAACAATGGGAATAAACCAAAATATTAAAACAGCAGCTCAATCACTGAGTATGGTGAGTCCTGGGTACTGAATGAGCCAGGTATTCTGTGGAAAATAGGGTATGTGTTCATGTAATTAATGACCATGTCATATGCACAAGGGAGCTGGATTAAGGTTGCATGGGCAACTTTAATTATGGTATTTCCTTCCTCACGTTTGAGTACTTGACTTAGCAACCTTAACAATCTTTTAACATAGTTTTGTGCATGTGTTTATATGTATAAATTTATGCAGTTCTAATTTTTTAGTGTTACGAGGGTGCCAACAGAATAGTATGGGTGCTTGTTGAATTGTGTACATATTTTATAAACATAATTATTTTTTAAAAAAACCGTGTGTGTGTAAAATAGATTTGATGCTCTTTATTGAGAGGGAAAAAATTGATGTAATATTTATTTACATTTATGTAATCATGAGTCTCAAACTGGTCATGAGCAACCAAGCACCCCCATTATATAAGTAAAGTGACAAAAGAGGCTGTGTTTTGTCTCCTTCATGTTTCCATCTGCAATCTTATGTTTCTTTGCAAATCAATTTTGACAGCTATTCAAAAATTGTCCTGTTACACCAGCCCAGAGAGTGGGTAGTTGGACTTTACCATTTTAGAAAGTAGTTCTAAGAGTACCTTTCTTCATTCTGGGCCTGCATAGAGGAATATTGGTAGAAACAAGATGAACAGGTAAGGTGTTACCATTTGAATGACTGCAGAATTTGCCAGGGTAGTAATATGGGACTGCTGGCACGGTGGGACCTTGGCTGCATTATTTGTGCGTTGATACAACAATAATATTTGACAGTTATGTAGTGTTATGGGGCAGTGTCGGCTCCAGCAGGGGCTCGGAGGAAGGGCAGGGTTCCAGTGTGCAGGGAGCAGTCAGGGCTCAATAGAGCAGGGATGCCAGTCTCATGGTGGGGACTAGGGGTTGTGGGCAGGACTGTATCTAGGGTTGGAAGGATTACATTTTTATCAGTGTCAGTTTCACCACTCAAACTGATGAAAAAATATTTCCGTAGATGATGATCCAAAAACGTACAGATACACAAAGTAAGAATGCTGCTTGGATTTAAGGCTATTTACTTTGTATATTTTGACACGTGATGTTAAAACACAATTTGTCAATGGTTATAAAACTTGAACTTCTTGAATCTCAGTATCTACTGTCATTATATAATTACCTGACTCCTCCTGTAACTTCCCACAATCGAGAAAATTAAAATCAATAAAAATAAATCTTAAAACCCATAATTTTGCACAACTGTGAACACTTTAAGCTTTTTTTATTTTTGTCAATTTAAAATAAACATAAATATTATCTATCAAAATTATAAAAAAAAAAATTGCCACGCCTATCGTTGGCCTGTGTAGGTGGTATAAGAAAGGCATTCAGCACATAATTCAATTTAAATTCGTTCTGGGTTTTCTCCCCCCCATTTTCTTTTTCATCCCCTCCTAACTGCCAACACAGCTTGGTGTTCCAGCATGCCCTATTCTAGTGATATCGCAAAGATCAAAAAACCACTCACTGGAACCTGGAGCTGACCAATTTCAGGAATGGGGGGAAGACAGTAAGTGGTGTTGCTTACTTTGTGACGCTCTTTTGCAACTTAAAAATATTATTTTATACATTTCTTCTCTCATTGGAAGCTATCAATCCTATCCCTTTGTATTATTAAAGTTTAAAAAATAAAAACTTGCAAAAGTGTGCCACAGAGTGAGTAAACACCATTTACTTGACCCCCTTTATTGACCGGTTCTGTGTGCCAGCAAGCTCCTGTGATGTTTGTAATGTTGCCAAAATGTTGTTGAGCTCACTTTGAGTCTATGATTTGTGTTTTCTAGGGATCTGAAGAATAGAATAGGAGGGGAGGAGCAGATAGGTTATGTAATAATTTATGTACTTAGTGTTGTCTTATCCCTTGCTATTTGGAATTTGAGTGCATGGCCTTTCTATATTATAATTTTCCTTTATTATACTCATAGATCAGTTTTCAGACAAAGCAATTATTTTTGTTTAAGCCAGTCTTTTTAAAAGGATGGAATTAATATAAGACTCTATACATGTATGTTTGTTCTCAAATTGCATCATCCTACTAGCCGATCCACATGTA
This sequence comes from Eretmochelys imbricata, assembly GCF_965152235.1. Taxonomy (NCBI): domain Eukaryota; kingdom Metazoa; phylum Chordata; order Testudines; family Cheloniidae; genus Eretmochelys; species Eretmochelys imbricata. The sequence continues at coordinate 102,526,014 of NC_135577.1, read as the reverse complement.
ATAGTAATATTCTGCTCTTTATTTTGAAAGTGCTTTACAGATATTAATTTGTTTTGCAGCACCCCTGTGATGTAAGTATATATTATCTGTAGGTGATTTGGGGGGAACTGAGTTAGAGAAGTTTAGCGATTTTGCCCAAATATCAAAGGGAGTGCATCAAGCTGAAATTTGACTGTCTCAGAAGGATGCATGCTGTCAGCAGTAGGCTCAGAAATGCCAGCTTTAATTTATTTGCATTTTGAAATGCATTTTACAGAGCAGTTTACCATGAAAATTATCTGGTGCACTAAAGTAAATAGGGGCAGTTTTCCAATGGGAAATGACTCAGTGGGAAATTATGTATGCAAGTGTTGCATATTGGTGGTATCAGAGCTTAGTTTCTTCTTTCTTCCATGCTGATGAAATAGTTTGGATGTGTATGCCATCTACAAAATATGATGGGTTCCTGTTACTACCAAAGCTGTGCCTAAATAATAATGGAGAAGTGTCTCAAGGGGGAAATTACTTATCAATAGTGTATGAAAGGACCTCTGTGTAGCAGGATAGCTCAAGATCAAGGAGATGAGGGCACTTTAATCAACATTACAAACTAATCACTTGTGTCTGATGTGGGAGGGAAGGGTTATGTAAAGTAGGTGCAATATTACAACAGGAGCAGCAACAATAGCACTATACCTAAGGCTGACACACTGTTTCTGTTCTAGGAACTTACTTGCTTGTAATGTTGTTAAACTTTCACCTTTTGGGCTGACATCTTCCAGAAATTATCTCAGACCAAAAGGGAATATGAAGAAAGCAGGAAGAATAGGGTTTTGTGGGGTTTTTTTTGTTTTTGCGGGGGGGGGGGGGGATTCTTGTCTGATCTTCCACAGCTGTGAAGTGGATAAAAGTTGAAAATTAATTTTATTTCACAGAAATAGCCCTAGCTGGGAAGTGTGTTAAAATGTTCCAGCAGGGAAAATTGCATTTAATTTGACAAGTGTTCATGCCTTTGAAAACTGCATATGGAGCATATGCAGTGTATTTTGTATGAGTGTTTGGGGGGAGGGGTTGGTTTGGTTTGTTTTTTTGCTAAAGTTCTTGAAATATATAGCTAAGGAAGTCTGAGCTGCACTTAAGTACATTTCTAATGTTAACTGTGTAGTGAAAAGTACAGTGGGCTACAGTGAGGACTTTGCAGGAGACCTTAGCTCAGTCTCTGCACAGACTTTGTAAGATGCCGAAAGGCTAAGAGAAGCTGCTGCAATCTTCTAGAAGCTTAATGTACATGCTTAATTTTCAGCATAGTCCCACTGAGTGCTATAATTGTACAATCTTGATGTTTCTCAGTGTAGTTTATGATGTGGAATTTCTTAGGCTTTTTGAAGATGGGAGTTAGAATTTCTGTTTGGTTTGCATAAATGGGCAACAGAACATGGATATTTCATAATCTGAAACTATTTATCTTATAACACTTGAACCAGCCAGAGGAGGTCTTCAGGAGAGAACCTTTTCTCTGAAAACTCTATGACCTATATAGCTTGTAAGGTATATCGGCCTGGGTCTTCCCATTGCACACCTTACTAAGGAACTGACTTCACAAAGAATTATGCATATGCTTAACTTATTTTCTGTCTTGGAAAAGCTGAAGAAATTCTGTATGATAATCTACATCAGGAATATATTGTAAGATTGTAGAATTGTAAGATTGTACAATTCTAGCATTCAGCTTTGACGTTTTCTGACTTTTAACCTGCAGCATTAGCTATGTTCCTTTGTACTGTGTATTTTTATAATTTGGATCACGAAGTCCATGATTCTTTCAAGTACAGTATTGCGCAATTTATTCTACAGCTTTTGATGCATATGTAGACTCTTCTAATATTTATTATTAGAATATTTTCACTGTCATTCATTTAATTGTCTTCATGGTTCAGTATATTCTTCTTCATGTGATTGCTCATGTCAGGTCCAAGTAGGTGTATGCGTACCACGTGCATGATCGTCGGAAAGTACCCTGGCGGTAGCCGTCAGGTCGGCTGTGGAGCCCACTGGAGTGGCACCTACATGGCCGTGTATATAGGTCCCTGCCGACTCTCCGCCTCTTCAGTTCCTTCTTACTGTCAGTAACGGTCATTGGAGCAGCTCCTCTCTTGTGTTAGCAAGCAATTCCCTGGTGATTTCTTTCTTCTCTCTCTGTAAGTAGTTTAAAGTATAGGTAGTGATAAAATTATAGTTAGGGTTCAGTGTAGTTGTTGTTAAGTTTTAATTGGGGGTTACCTCCTACCCACCACTTTGTTCCCATCCCAGGGACCAGGGTGTTAGAGAGCTTATTCCTTCACTCTCCCACTTCCCTGGTCCCTCTCGCATGAACAGAGAGCAACAATACCCCGAAGTCTGAAGGTGCAAACAATTCAATGTTTATTGGGGTGAACTTCCAGCAAGTTTAAATCCAAGTTTCTTTTTCCTTATTTTCGAATCCCAACTTACTTCCTGTTTGCCCCTAATTTATATAGTAATATTCTTAGCTATACCTTAACCAATCCTTCTACAAAAATTTACCTAACCAATCCTAACATATTGTAACATGATTAGCTAGCCAATTATATCCCACCACCTTAATTAGTTTACACCCAGCAAAATGAATTATCAGAAACAATCACAGAACCAGACAGAGACCATGCAAATAAACAATAGCAAAGTGGGAACAAAAATGACAAAATAATACAGAAGTGAGGATTTCACAACTACATCTATAAAGACTTAAGGGTTTTCCAGCTGTGTCTATTGATAAGTGAGTTCTTACCAGCCAGAAAACTATCAAACTAAATTTCCTTTTACATCTTCTAGGCTCTTCCTTTTCTCTGGAGGTGATAGATCGGATCACCTTGCTAACAGCCCCATATTAACTAGTTTGGAATGTGAGGATGTGACCATACGCTTCCCAGCTTATGGCTGCCTCTGCTGCTTAGCGAAAGGCATTGGCCTAAGAACAGGGCCTCAGACTGTCACAGTGAGAGAAGGCCCTTAAACAGATTCTTTCTTGTATATCTCTATTACTAGCTAAATGATAAACATATACCTAAATTCTTAAAGTATAGGCCTTTAGAGGCAGGCCTGAATATCTATATCCTAATACAGGGCATTCCTCTGTCTCAAGGTTTTAAGCCGTGCAGGTCCAGCCTGAAGCCTATGCCAAAGGGGGAGACTCACAACTCCTGTCTGAAGTGTCTTGGAGAGTCCAACAGGTATAAAACCTGTAAGGGTTTAAGCCCAGAACTAAGATGGAGCGGGACTTCTGCTTAAAGCTCCTTCTGATGGAGTCAGCTCTTCAACCCCAACCACCTTGGGCAGCGTCTGACCTGGTGCCAGGTGCTTCAGTGCGCTGGTCTCGGTTTGGAAAGCCTCAGCACCAAGAAAGGACCCTGCCAAGGTGTCCCGGCACCAACATTCACCGACGCCAAGGACTCGCTGTAATGCAAGGCACCAGTCGCAGTCGCCACACAAGAAGAAGATAGCTGACAGGGCGCTTCCCTGCTAGGGTAGTGGAGCAGGCGAGCACGAGTGGGGTGTGTCCCGCATCGGGACACCCAGTCTTGGGCTCGCCTAGACTGGCACCGTCAACTCCGGCCTCTCGGGGAGGTCCGTTGAGTCCAGCCATGGTGGACTCCCCAGTGCAGGAAGATTTGGAGGATGACTTGGATGCTCCCTCCAATCTGGACACATTTCAGGATGGCCTGATTACCATGACGGCACAGTTACCCCACTCCACCAGCAAGTGCACCAGCTCAGAATCCGGGTGCGGCACTGGCAACATCGTCAGCACCAACGCTGATTCAACATGGGGTGAGTCCACTATGATGTAGCGCCGATTGCCTTTGTCGTGGCACCGATCCCCAGCACCATCTCAATTTCCATTGCCCTGGTCAGATTCGGACTTCTCCTCAGAATCTGAGGCAGACTCCTAAGCTTCCAGGTGGAGCCAGCACTGCTCCCAGCACCGTTCTGGACAAGACAAGGGGCAGCCGGTGCCTGTAGCATCCTGGCCTCCACAGTGGCAAAGACCGATGCAGTGGCACTTTTGGACACCATGGACCTACCACCAAGTTCAGGGTCTGAGTTCCAGATCCTTGTTGGAGGTGTGAATCCCTCCATTGGCCACATAGAATCATAGAATATCAGGGTTGGAAGGGACCTCAGGAGGTCATCTAGTCCAACCCCCTGCTCAAAGCAGGACCAATCCCCAACTAAATCATCCCACTTTGTCAAGCCTGACCTTAAAAACCTCAAAGGAAGGCGATTCCGCTACCTCCCTAGATAACCCATTCCAGAGCTTCACCACCCTCCTAGTGAAAAAGTATTTCCTAATATCCAACCTTAAACCTCCCCCACTGCAACTTGAGGCCATTACTCCTTGTTCTGTCATCTGCCACCACTGAGAACAGTCTATATCCATCCTCTTTGGAACCCCCTTTCAGGTAGTTGAAAGCAGCTATCAAATCTCCCCTCATCCTTCTCTTCCGCAGACTAAACAATCCCAGTTCCCTCAGCCTCTCCTCATAAATCATATGTTCCAGTCCCCTAATCATTTTTGTTGCCCTCTGCTTTACGCTTTCCAATTTTTCCACATCCTTCTTGTAGTGTGGGGCCCAAAACTGGACACACAACTCCAGATGAGGCCTGACCAATGTCGAATAGAGGGGAATGATCACGTCCCTCAGTCTGCTGGCAATGCCCCTACTTATACAGCCCAAAATGCTGTTAGCCTTCTTGGCAACAAGGGCACACTGTTGACTCATATCCAGCTTCTTGTCCACTGTAATCCCTAAGTCCTTTTCTACAGAACTGCTGCCTAGCCATTTAGTCCCTAGTCTGTAGTGGTGCATGGGATTCTTCCATCCTAAGTGCAGGACTCTGCACTTGTCCTTGTTGAACCTCATCAGATTTCTTTTGGCCCAATCCTCCAATTTGTCTAGGTTCCTCTGTATCCTATCCCTACCCTCCAGCATATCTACTACTCCTCCCAGTTTAGTGTCATCTGCAAACTTGCTGAGGGTACAGTCCATGCCATCCTCCTGATTATTAATGAAGATATTGAATAAAACCGGGACCAGGACCGACCCTTGGGGCACTTCGCTTGATACTGGCTGCCAACTAGACATGGAGCCATTGATCACTACCCATTGAGCCCAATGATCTAGCCAGCTTTCTATCCACCTTATAGTCCATTCATCCAGCCCATATTTCTTTAATTTGCTGGCAAGAATACCGTGGCAGACCGTATCAAAAGCTTTGCTAAAGTCAAGGAATAACACATCCACTGCTTTCCCCTCAATCCACAGAGCCAGTTATCTCATCACAGAAGGCAATTAAATTAGTCAGACATGACTTGCCCTTGGTGAATCTATGCTGACTGTTCCTGATCACTTCCCTCTTTTTGAAGTGGTTCAGAATTGTTTCCTTGAGGACCTGCTCCATGATTTTTCCAGGGACCGAGGTGAGGCTGACTGGCCTGTAGTTCCCCGGATCCTCCTTCCACATCTGTAGGCGTGGTAGGGATAGGGATGCTCAAAGGGTAGGAATGCTCAAGTACAGGCTGATGAGAACGTCGGCACTGGCACCGAAGTGGCTGTGGCATTGAGTGCTACTGCCACTTCCTGCTTCTCTCCAGTGGTGCAAGAGGACCCAGTACCTCCGAGGGCGTCATCTTCGTCCTCCCCAGATGAGGCAGTAGCAGGCACATCCACCACTTTGCCCACTATGGACACCAGAGCCCATCAAGACCTGCTCAGGAGGGTGGCCCAGAGCTTGCAGGCAGAAGTGGTCTCTGAGGACACAGATCCCATGGTGGATATTCTGGCCCCATAAGGGACCTTGAGGGTGGCTCTGCCCCTCATCAGAACTATACAAAATACCACCAAGGCGCTGTGGCACATGCCTGTCTCTATCCTGCTGACAGCCAAGGGCATAGAGCACAAGTACTTTGTGCTTTTTCAGGGGTACGAGCACTTCTTCACCCACCCCCAGTCCAGGACTCTGGTGGTGGAGGCAGTAAACCACAAAGAGCGCCGGGGCAACCGGAGCCTACCCCCAAATCCAAGGACCTCTTCGGTTGGAAAGTCTACTCCACTGGGGGGCTCCAGCTTCGCGTAGGAAACCAGCAAGAGGTACTGAGCAGCTATGCTTATAATTCTTGGAGCTCTCTGGCCAAACTCCAGGAATTGCTTCCAGCGGGACTCCCTTTTGGGGTTTGGAGCGGTTCTGGAGGAGGGAAAGATGGTGGCCAGGACCTCGGCCACCCGCATCAGAGCCAAGGCCATAGGCATGATACACTCTTGGCTACAGGTCTCAGGGCTCCCGCACGAGGTGCAGAATACAATTCAGGACCTGCCCTTTGATTGCTCCGGATTTTTTTTGCGGAACAGACAGACTCAAGGCTACATAGCCTTAAGGACTTGCGGGGCGACCCTCAAGTCTTTCAGACTGCATACACCAGCCGCACAAAGAAAGACATTCAAGCCCCAGGTCGCCCAACGTTTCTACCTTGTCCCTCCTAGACAGGACTTCTATAGGAAGCGGGGGGTAGAAGCAATAGGAGGCACCCATCTCAGTCCTCCTCTGGCCAAGGGCAGGGCTTGGCTAAGCAGCCCTCAGGTAAGCAGTTCAAGGTCCTCCCCTTCGGCCTATCAGTGGCCCCCTGGGTGTTCACCAAGTGCATGGCAGTTGTGGTGGCTTTCCTTTGAAAGCGTCAAGTGCAAATCTTCCCGTACCTAGACTGGCTCATCAAGGGCCAGTCCCAAGCTCAGGTGGAGGACCATGTGAACCTGGTACGTATGACATTCCTCAGTCTCAACATGGTGAAGTCTGCTCTGGTTCCCACTCAAATATAATTCATCAGGGCCCTCCTGGACTCGGCCTAGGCCAGGGCGTTTCGGCCCAAATCTTGTTTTTTAGCCATGAGCACCATCATACAAGGTTTCCACTGGTTTCCCACCATGACAGTCAGAAACTGCCTAAAATTACTCGGGCATATGGCAACATGCACTTGTTGTGCAGCATGCAACACTGCTCCTTCATCCCCTCCAGGCGTGGCTGGCCCAGGTGTACAGACCACACTGGGACCATTTGGACAGTCTGGTCACACTTTCTCCTTGGGCTCTCGAATCCCTCCGGTGGTGGTTCGATCCACAGTTTGTGCGGGACTACCCTTTTCCAAACCTCAGCTGTCGCTAGTTACAAATGCATCAGCGCTTGGATGGGGAGCTTACCTGAGCAACCTCAGGATTCAGGGTCTACGGTCCCAGGCAGAACTATCGCTGCACATCAATGTCCGGGAGCTATGGGTGGCCTAGGTTGCCAGACATTTCAGACCCATCTTCAGAGCAAATGTATATTGATGTTGACGGACAATACCACAGCAATGTTCTATATAAACAAACAGGGTGGTGCTCGCTCCTCTTCCCAGTGCCAGGAAGCCCGTAGGTTGTGGAACTCTTGCATCGCCCATTCGATACAGTTGGAGGCATCGTATCTACCAGGCACACAAAATGAGCTGGCCGATCACCTCAGCAGATCTTTCCATGGCCACAAATGGTCTCTCCAACCGGATGTCATCAGCGATATCTTCTTGAGGTAGGGATCTCCCCAGGTAGACATGTTCGCGACAGGAGGCAACAGGAAATTGTTCCTGAATCACAGCCCCAGCTTGATTGCGGATGCCTTTCGCGTCTCGTGGACAGGGCTCCTGCTGAATGCATTCCCGCCATTTCCACTCCTCACAAGATCCTTCTCAAGATCCAGCAGGACAAGGCTTCACTGATTCTCATAGCGTCAGTGTGGCCCCGCCAACACAGGTTCGCCATGTTGTTGAACCTCTTGATGGACACTCCCATGATTCTAGACCTCATCACGCAGGACCACAGCCGTTTTCAGCACCCCAACCTGGAGTGTCTCCACCTCACCGCGTGGAAAATCCATGGCTAAACCCATTAAAGCTCCAGTGCTCTGATTCAGTTAGGGAGGTTCTTCTCGGCAGTAGAAAGCCCTCCACTCGTGCCACTTATCTAGCCAAGTGGGAAATGTTCTCTGTTTGGTCCTCACGGAAGGGCACCCCTCTGCTTAAGTCCTCAATTCCCTTTATACTGGACTACTAAAGCAGTAAGGGCTGACAGTCTTGTCAGTTAAGGTGCACCTGGCAGCTACTTTTGCTTTCCACCTGGGCGCAGCGGCGCAGTCAGTATTTGCTAACTCCATGGTTGGTCATTTCCTTGAAGGGCTAAACAGACTGAACCCCCAGGTGCAGCAGCTGGTCGTCGTCCCCCATGGGACCTTAACCTAGCGCCCTCAAGGCTCATGGGGCCCCCTTTCAAACCTCTACCAACTTGTTTGTTGCTTTACTTCTCTTGGAAAGTAGCGTTTCTAGTGGCTATAACGTCTGTCAGAAGAGTGTCTGAGCCCTCTTGCCCTCTTGTATAGTTTTTTTTTTTTTTTATAGGGTCAAGGTACAATGGCAGCCACACTTGGCCTTTCTCCCTCAAGTTGTTTGACAGTTTCATGCAAGTTAGGGCATCTTTTTGCCAGTGTTCTTCCCAAAGCCACACGCTAATGACGGGGAACGCAGACTCCATTCCCTAGATGTTAGACAGGCTCTGGTTTTTTACATTGAGCAAACAAAGCCGTTTAGGAAGTCAACACAACTCATCATTGCCATTGCTGAAAGAATGAAAGGTCTGTCGATCTCATCCCAAGAAATCTCTTCTTGGATCACGGCCTGTATCAGGACATGCTACAACCTGGCAAAGATTCCAGCTCCACCACCGACAGTGCACTCCACAAGAGCCTAAGCTTCATCTGCAGTTTACCTGGTGCAGGTCCCCATCCAGGACATGTGCAGGGTGGCCATGTGTTAATCTATGCATACGTTTACATCATCAGCAGGCTAGAAACAATACTGCGTTTGGCAGAGCAGTGCTCCAGTCTACAGCTTGGTGATCTCTGACCCCTCCTCCAAGGGACTGCTTGGGGGTTACCTACTTGGAGTTGACATGAGCAATCACTTGAAGAAAAAAGAGTTTAACTACTTTTCATAACTGTTGTTCTTTGAAATGTGTTGCTTATGTCCATTCCAAGACCCACCTGCCTCCCCTCTGTTGGAATATCCAGCAAGAAGGAACCAAAGAGGTGGCAGGTCGTCAGGGACCTATATGCACAGTCATGTAGGCGCCACTCCAGGGGGCTGCACAGTCGGCAGGTATCACATGCACACACCTACTTGGAATGGACATGAGCAACACATCTCGAATAACAGTTACGAAAGGTAGGTAACTGTTTTTTCTTTTACTTAGCTTTTATATTTCAGTTTTCTATAAGGTGCATTTATATATAATATAATATTGTGAGCAACGCATACCCTTGTTCATCTCAGCGAGCAACACAGCCTTTAAGTGCATTAACAGGCTAAGCTGTAACTACAAAGCTAACTGAGTTTCAGTTACAGGTGGCCTATATTTTCTAGCAAGTTCTTCTGTTCTAATAACAGCAGCTTGTTGTGCACATGTCAGATACAGGATTTGTATGCATGCTATAGGATGGGATTTTTCAAAAGAACTCATTCCTATCTTAACTCTACAATGACTTAAATGGGAGTAGGGTTAGGCCAGGGCTGAGAGCTTTTGGAAAAAATCTCATCCATAGAAAACACTATGTGTTTGTTAGAGGTTTGAGGAGAAAATTGTATATCATATTTGCAATACAGTTTCATAAAGTTTCAGAACAGAAGGTACCATTATTAGAGCTACTCTGGCCATTTGTATATCCTAGGTAATTACATTTCTCCCAGTTACTTTCATTTTGAACCCAGTTACTTGGGTTAGACTAAAGCATTCCAGTACTGATGAGACTAAACTGTGTGCCACAAGCAGAAAACAGGAGAGATTAAGATACCACCAGTGCCTGAGGCCTCCACAGTGGCAGGCATTTGACTGGGTGGGATATGCCCAGATGATCCTAGCTGCTAGGAAGTAGATATAGTATGCCATCACAAAGTACTATATTGTAATACATACAGAGAGGGTTATAGAGTTATGGTTGCATACACAACTTTTAGCACTTGGGGTAAAATTTTCAAAATGCCTCTCCAATTTAGGCCCAGATCTCATTTTCAAAAGTGATTTAGGAGCCTAAATCATTAACTTTCAATGAAAATGGTACGAAGCTAAAGTCACTTAGACACTTCTGAAAGTTGTACTCTTCCTGACTTTTTATTGCTTTTAACCCTGTAATTTTAATGTTCTACTAATTTAGCTTTTTATACTCGCTTCCAGGGACCGTAATTGAGATGAAAAAGATGTGGTATAGACCATCCACTCATTCCCACTCCCAATAAAGGAGAAAAAATATGTTCCTTATGAGGTCATCTAGATGACAGTTATGATATGTTGCTATCATGGCAGGAATAAGCATGGATCTTGTTACTGGTTTAAGTGGCAATACATGGACCAGACTACTTCTCTCTTCCAGTTTGAGGTGGTGGTATTAATAATGTATGGTTCAATGTGCCACCCAGAAATACGTATGGCTTGCCAGCAAGTTAAAGAAGTATGGGATGGATGAATGGACTGGATAGAAAGCTGGCTAGATCATTGGGCTTAACGGGTAGTGATCAATGGCTCCGTGTCTAGTTGGCAGCCGGTAAATTGAATTGTAGACCCCATACTTGACTTCCTTGGGTATGACTTCAGTTGGAATCTGAAGTGTTCGCTCCAGGCTACTAGTAAAGTTTTTTGTCTCTTCAGCTATAACTCAGTTTGGAAGATCTCTAGAAGCTTCAAATGAGGCTTCTTAGATTTCCTTTTGATGTGAGTAGGTGGTTGGCATTGCTTATCCTGATCTGAGCCGAAGAATTGCAAGATTGACAAATGGCACTCTTTAAGTATATAGGACACTTCCAAAGAAATCTGGGTTTCAGTCACTGTTTTGTTTTGGGTTTCTTGGCCACTTATTGCATTAATAATGTCTTAAGTATATTTCAACTTAGTGTTGAGTAGATTTTTCAAACGCTGCTTATATGTGGCGTGTAGGAAGCTTTCCCAGGCAAGTGCTATCAATTACTGTTTGGGGGCGGGGGATTGTTTTGTTTTTAAGAATTTTTAGCTCTTAGAATTATACTTGGTTTATGTTTGGAAGGTTAACTGATATAGTGCTGTCTTCTTAAATCTGCAGACAGATGGCTCTAGTGTGTCTGCCGCTGCTCATAGCTTTGCTAAGCTTCAGCAGCATGAACGTTAATCAATCTTGACTGCTGCCATTAAGAATCTTGTGAGCAGCGGCAGTGGAACTGATAAGAATCTAATCATTTTCATTTGGTTTTCAGCACTCACCCCTTTCCCAACATCTTGGTGTTGGAATTTTCCTTTCTGTCATATCATTCTTAAGCTGCTGGGTATAGTTATGTTAAGATCTCTGGTAAAATTTCCAGGTCCTGTTTATGAATGATGTGGATAGAAGAGAGTGATTGATAAGGGTACATTATAAAAAAAAAAAAAAGTGATACTGAGAAAGTCAGAGAATGATTATTGAGGGGAGGGGAGAGACCGAATATGGGATGATAATCAGACAATATAATATAGGGAGATATGAGGATTGAGAGAGACAAGGAAAAGAGGAGACTGACAGATGACAACATAAGATATAACACAATTGGAAAGAAAATGGAATGAACCTAGGAAAGAAAATTGCATACAACAGCAAGGAAAGGACACATAGTCAGTTACATGTCACCTTGATTGATCGGTCTTTCAGCCCTCATATAGATTACGCCAATCATAATGTCTTCTATCAGTTACATGTATTAAGTGGAAAGTTGATTAACACTGTTACAATTAAGTATCTTACACAAATGTATTTTCCCTTTAAAATTACTCTTGGGGGAATTCTGTGCCAAAAAAATAAAAATTCTATGCACAATATTTTAAAATTCTGCAAAATTATGCATATTTTATTTGTCAAAATAATACAATATAATCACACTAGTTTCAGTTATTTTGGTAACTTATTTCAAAATATCATCAAGTTTGCCTGAGTGTTTGGTGTTTTTTTGACAAATTAGATTCCTTACTAGACAAATCAATAGAGAACTTTGAGTAATCCATTTAAACTACAATGTAGAAACTTATTTCCCACTCCCCTCAGAAGCAGTGCAAGGGCTTGGGGCAGGGTGTTGTGCTGAACACAGCCAGCTGACCACTGTTGTTATCTGTTCTGGCGCCACAGCATCCTCTGGTGGGCGAAAGGTGGAACTGCAGCACTTCGTGGGCAGAATTTTTTTCTGCACAGAAAATGCAAAATTTTGTGCCGGACATAAATTCTGTGCATTCACAGTGGTATAAAATGCTTGGAGGCATGGCTTTGGGGAGTTAATATTCTGAGGGTTAGTTTCAGTATTGCCAAATAAACACATGGCATTGTCTTACTTTTGTAGGAAGATGAAAAATTTCTGACAGAATTGTTTGCACAGTTAACAGATGAAGCCACAGATGAGGAGAAAAGACAAGAATTGGTAAGCATTTGTAAAATATACATGAAGTGACTATTCATTGTCTGAATTTTGTTAATCACGAACATGTTTTCTACATTTTAGGTAAACTTTCTGAAAGAGTTCTGTGCATTTTCTCAAACATTACAACCTCAAAACAGAGATGCTTTTTTCAAAACATTGTCTAATATGGGTATACTGCCAGCACTAGAAGTCATCCTAGTAAGTTAATGCAATATCTATTTTTCTGAAATGACTCTTTGTAAATATTTGTTGTAACAGTTAATTTTTTTCATTTCAGAAAGGTAATTATTTAACAAGTAGTTACAACAACACTGCAGTGTTATGGCTTTCTGAAGTACTTAGGGATTTGTTTTGTCTGAAAGGGATACTATCATCTTGAAATTCAGTCCACTTTAAAAAAACAAACAAACAAAAAAAACAACTTTAAAGTAGTTTTAGGTATTACATCACTAAGTCCACCTAGCAGTTTTTGTGAATTTGCAATTTTTTCCAATCTTTATTCCTTTTTCTGGTCTGTTTCTATGTTCAAACTAAAACAGGGCTATAACCAATAAACCAGGGAAACTGTTAAACTGATTTCATACAAAGCTATCAATTAAACAAGAAAAAAACGGGGGGAAGGTCTCATCTCTTATTTATAGTGACTTTAGTTATTATTTGTAACAGTAATAGTTAACAGTAAAAAATTCAGACAGAACTATGATTTCTGAAATTGCTTCTGCTCATTTAAAATACTACTGTCATGCCTTTCAAGTACAAGGATTTTTGTTTTTTAAAGTACTTAAACAGTTTTACTTGACTTTCCAGGGTATGGATGATGCACAAGTGCGAAGTGCAGCTACTGATATATTCTCATATTTGGTTGAGTACAATCCATCCATGGTACGAGAGTTTGTTATGCAGGAAGCTCAACAGAATGATGATGTAAGTAGGAGGTCTTCTGAAGCTTTTTTAGAAGATTCATATTTCTGTCTCTATTATTAGTGACTAAATCCTACTTTATGAGTTTGCATTTTTGACAAATGTGCATTTGAAATAGTTTTCCAGAACCTTTCCTTTTAAAAAAAACAAACAAACAAACAAAAATCTATGGTTGGAAGGTTCTCTCTCGTACCCATCACAGTAGTATTTACAATAATATTATTAATCACAACACAATTATATAATCTACAGCTTACCCTATTTTATCTATTAATCTTTCATATGTGGAAAGGTGACCATATCTCCTCATTTGCGTAGCCTTCTTGGACCCCAATTCTGCAAACACTTACACTTAATGTTAAGGAACATGACTATCAGCAGTCGAATGGGGCCTGGGCACATTCTTAAGTACTTACTTTTTGTTTAAAACAACCCAATCCTGTAACTTTTCTACCCTGCCAGGTGCACCAATTGATGTGTAAATTTTAAGGCTGTCAAGCAATTAAAAAAATTAATCACACTGTTAAATAATAATAGAATACCATTTATTTAAATATTTTTGGATGTTTTCTACATGTAGCTAATTGATTTCAATTACAACGCAGAATATAAAGTGTACAAAGCTCGCTTTATTTATTTTTGATTAAAAGTATTTGCACTGTAAAAACAAAAGCAATAGTATTTTTCAATTTACTTAATACAAGTACTGTAGTGCAATCTCTTTATCATGAAAGTTGAACTTACAAATGTAGAATTATGTACAAAAAGAACTGCATTAAAAAATAAAAACAATGTAAAATTTTGGAACCTGCAAGTCCAGTCAATCCTACTTCTTGTTCAGCCAGTCGCTCAGACAAACAACTTTGTTTACATTTGCAGGAGGTAATGCTACCCCCTTCTTGTTTACAATGTCACCTGAAAGCGAGAACAGACATTCTCACGACACTGTTGTAGCCAGATGCGCTGAAGATTCTTGTGTCCCTTCATGCTTCAGCCACCATTCCAGAGGATATGTGTCCATGCTGATGAAGGGTTCTGCTCGATAACCATCCAAAGCAGTGTGGGCCGATGCATGTTCATTTTCATTATCTGAGTCAGATGCCACTAGCAGAAGGTTGATTTTCTTTTTTTGGTGGTTCGGGTTCTGTAATTTCCGCATCAGTGTTGCTCTTTTAAGACTTCTGAAAGCATAATACACACCTTGTTCTGCTCAGATTTTGGAAGGCACTTCAGATTCTTAAGCTTTGGGTCGAGTGCTGTAGCTATTTTTAGAAATCTCACATTGGTACCTTCATTGCGTTTTGTCAAATCTGCAGTGCAAGTGTTCTTAAAACAAACAACATGCTGAGTCATTATCCGAGACTGCTATAACATGAAATATATGGCAGAATGTGAGTAAAATAGAGCAGGGGATATACGATTCTCCCCCAAGGAGTTCAGTCACAAATTTAATTTAACACATTTTTTTAACGAGCATCATCAGCATGGAAGCATGTCCTTTGGAATGGTGGCTGAAGCATGAAGGGGCATACGAATGTTTAGCATATCCGGCACGTAAATACCTTGCAATGTCGGCTACAAAAGTGCCATGCAAATGTCTGTTCTCTCTTTCTGTTGACATTGTAAATAAGAAGAGGGCAGCATTATCTCCTGTAAACGTAAACAAACTTGTTTGCCTTAACGATTGGCTGACCAAGAAGTAGGACTGAGTGGACTTGTAGGTTCTGAAGTTTTAGATTTGTTTTGTTTTTGAGTGCAGTTATGGAACATCCAAAATATTGAATAAATTTCAATTGGTATTCTATTGTTTAACAGTGAAATTAATCACGATTAATTTTTTTGCGTTAATCACGTGAATTAACTGTGATTAATTGACAGCCCTAATAAATTTTAAGCTTTTTGTTTACCTTCTTTATTTTTAATAAACCTTTTGCAACAACTGTCACTTTTAATATGCATCCAGAGATTATTTTTTTACTTGAAAAATTACATTAAAGAAACTTTGTTCTTGTAATGTATTTAGCAAGCTAAATTCTCTAAAATAATTTTGATTATAGGATCAGAAATTTAGGAGTGCAAGAGATGTCAGTTTCAGAATGGTTAAGAAACATGTAACAGTTCAATATTTAATAGCACTTAAATGAATCCTTCAATATGTTAGGAATTTGCTTGTACAATATAATAAACAGAAGCTCTTTAATTTAAGTAAGATAGTGTATTAGTGAACTGTTGCTGTATTAGAACAGTCCTGCAACAGAAATAGAATTGGGGCTGGAATAAAGTAACTGTAAAGAACAAAGAAGGAAACGGAAAGCCATAGAAAGATGGAATTTTGAATAAAAAATGAACCCATAGCCATTTAAAAATGAATTCTGGATCTAATATACTTGGTATATGTTTTAGCTGCTTTATATACCTGTCTCCCGTAATCTTTTTGGTGTTACTTTAAAATACAGTCAGCTAAACAAAGAAAGAAATTGTACTACCTTTTATTTCCATGGTAATTTAAGATGATTCTGAGCATAGCTCTATTTAATTTCTGTATTGGTAGTTTAAGACCGTAATTTAATAGTGGGCAACTAAAATATTTTTAGTTCATATTTGGCCAGTGTTTCAAGTTCCTTTTAAAACTTGTTTTGTTTCAGGAAACATACTTTCATATAGTACAGCTAATTTAGTTTCTGTGTGGGAAAACTTCCTACAAATATGAAAGACAAGTTATAAATTAAGGCCCTGATCCTGCTAACAAATGTGCTTAATTTTACTTGTGAGTTGACCCATTGTCTTCAGTTGACTACTCAGGTGTGTAAAAGTAACGCATGTGTATAAGTGTATGCAGAATCAGGGCCTTAACCCATTGACAGATGTCTGAATTTCCAGAAGGTCCTCCTGTTGCTGGTAAAAGAATAGAATATCAGGGTTGGAAGGGACCTCAGGAGGTCATCTAGTCCAACCCCCTGCTCAAAGCAGGACCAATCCCCAACTAAATCATCCCAGCCCGGGCTGTGTCAAACCTGACCTTAAAAACCTCTAAGAAAGGAGATTCCATCACCTCCCTAGGTAATCCATTCCAGTGCTTCACCACCCTCCTAGTGAAAAGGTTTTTCCTAATATCCAAACTAAACCTCCCGCACTGCAACTTGAGACCCTTACTTCTTGTTCTGTCATCTGCCACCACTGAGAACAGCCTAGATTCATCCTCTTTGGAACCCCCCTTCAAGTAGTTGAAAGCAGCTATCAAATCCCCCATATGCTTCTCTTCTACAGACTAAATAATCCCAGTTCCCTCAGCCTCTCCTCATAAATCATGTGCTCTAGCCCCCTAATCATTTTTGTTGCCCTCCGCTGGACTCTTTCCAATTTTTCCACATCATTCTTGTAATAGGGCATGCAAGCACTAAGGGATTATATAAGAATGGAAAGTTTTACTCTTGAACTCCTATTTTGCAAACATTTATGCATTTGAATAACTTTACACATGTGAGTAATCCCATTTAGTTCAGGAGTTCTGTGTGTTTTCAGAAGTAGGGCCTTGCATTATATTTTAAAAGGACACTCAGGTTAAAACTCCTAATTTCAAAAAACAAATTCCCTAATGCACATACTTAAAATTCTTAAATTGAATTTATGATGTACCCTCTCACTACCTTTTTTTTGTGTTTTCAAAAAATGTGTCTAACTTTTATCCAATTTTTTTATTTATATGCCATTTTTAGTTGCTCTAAAAGATTCTCATGGATGAGTATAGTGCATTAATATTAGGCATGCAAACAGAGTAGGTTTCCATGGGCATTTTTAAAAATACATTTCAAGGATCTATTTCTATTAGTCCTAAACTTTGTCCTAAAATCTTGTATTTTACAAAATCTTAGTTTTGGGCCAAATTTGACCTGACAGTGTCCCTTTTAATTTTAGTTTTTCTTAGTCATTACTAATCTCTTCATTTTTATCTCTCTTCTATTAGGATATTTTACTCATTAACCTCATCATAGAACACATGATTTGTGATACAGATCCTGAACTTGGAGGGGCAGTCCAACTCATGGGTCTCCTTCGTACTTTAGTTGATCCAGAAAACATGCTGGCCACAGCCAATGTAAGTGCATTCCCAAATTCGAGTACGGTTGGGGGTTTTTGGTGTGTTAAAATGCTGTTGGTAATGTATGTTACTTTCATATTAAAATATTAATGATTTTTTTTATCCTTTAGAAAACTGAAAAGACAGAATTCCTGGGTTTCTTCTATAAACATTGTATGCATGTTCTCACAGCTCCCTTACTGGCTAATACAACAGAGGAGAAGCCTAGCAAAGGTGAGACTACTGTGAATGTTAGCAGTCATGTCCAAGGCTATTGAATTGTAGTACATAGAATAGAATAACTGTCAAAGGATGTCTGAAACTCTGCATGATCAGAATAAGAGTATTTCAAAAGATTAATGTCTGATTGGAGCCAAAAAGTTGACTCGGAGCCATGTGAAAACATTGGAAGTATGCTTTTCAGTTACTCCTTTTGAAATTCATATATTCAACAAAGAAAAATAAAATTTAATTTTGAACCAGCTTCCAGAAAATTTTGAAATTGTATTTTATTTTTCTTTGAATCTCATGTGTGCATTTATAATAGCCTGTAACTCAACTATGTTTCAAATCAACTAGTTTTACATCTTTAGACGAAGAAATCTGAGTTTAAATTTTCCATTTCTCTCTCTCGTTCTTTAACATATAATTCTAATGGGTCCTTATTTCATCTTTGATCTAGTGCTAGGTTGTAGTCTAGAAGCCTTTCTTTTTTTTTTTTAAATCTCTTACATGCCTTTTAACAAATTACTTTAGGCTGGGTCCACATTAGAAACTTTTGCTTGTATAGTAATGTCAGTTAGGGATGACTTTTTGTACAACATTTCTATACTGGCAAAAGCCGTAGTATAGATGCAGTTATGTGGGCATAGCAGGGCTTTTACTAGTCTCTCTTATTTTGCTCACCAAACTGGTATAAACTATACTGGCAAAAGCACTGTTTTGCAGATACAATCTGTGTCTATAGTATAGGAGTATTTGCTTGTGTAGTGATCCTGGCAGACCTTTTCAGATGTAGACCTGGGCTTTTGGTGAAAATACCAAATCACTGCAGGGATTGTATATTTGTTTTGTAAAGGTCTAAATGTGGCTTCCAGTTATTTACCTAAACTAGTTGCAGGAGAGCACAATGGCATTTAAGCATCTAGTTATCTGATTGCATCTGCAAATTTGGAGTCACCTTGTGAAAAGTAGGCCCTAAATATTTTTAAAATCATGTTCTTGTTAACATTTTGTTTTTTGTTTTATAGATGATTTTCAGACAGCCCAGCTCTTGGCATTAATATTGGAATTGCTAACATTCTGTGTAGAACATCATACGTATCACATAAAGAACTATATTATTAACAAGGATATCCTACGGAGAGTACTAGTTCTCATGGCCTCAAAGCATGCTTTCTTGGCGTTATGTAAGTTTGAATTATAGAGAATAAACTATTAGCTTTGTGAATATTAATATTTAATTCTTTAATTGTATTTTACTGGAAGAAAAACACATTTACAGAAGCATGACAGTTACCAGTTCAGTACAAATATGCTACCTTTACAATTAGGTCTATATTTCTCATAGCAATTTGTTGATATGTTATTCCTCAATGATGAAGCAAGATGAAATTGAAAGAGGCTGTATTAATTAAACTAGCTAGGGGAACACTTCCTAGGTTTTAAATAATACTGGCTTTAGAAAAAATTTAAAAGCATTTTTTAATTGGACATCTGGATCTCTATCTATAATAAATGTAAAATTTTAAAATACTGAGGATCTTCGCTGTTGATGCATGTTCAGATGCTTCTCCTGAGCTAGTATTTAGAATCCAGTAACAGCACATTGGTCAAGGTCAGCACTTCTTGGGCTTGTTTATACAGGGCTTTAGTCCGCACCAGAGACTTGTAAATTCTAGTGTGTTGCACATTAACTGGCCTGTTCTGACCCTGCTGGCATGTAGTAAAAGTTCCTTAGCATGCATTAACATAGTCCCATTTAAAGCAGAATTATATTAACATGTGAAAAAACTTTTAATGTGCATTAGCATGATTCACGTTAGCTGGTTAGTATGTGACACCCTAGTGCACACTAGAATGAACACCTTTCTGGTGTGGACTAATGCACAGTATAGACAAGTTGTGTTGTGCTAATGATAGTACTACTTTCTGGAGAGAAAGCACTTCTGGTGGTAAATGTCAGTGAGCTTTGAACAACCATGTAAAGAAAATTCATTTCATTGTCAAGACTAATAGTGGGAAGACCTTGAACAGCAACTCCAAAAAGTTCAAGTGACTAATTGAGCAGTTGTTACTACCTTTGCAAAAGGTTCACAGGGAAATAAACAGCTTAGAGTGAGAAGGGCGTTTTGAGTGTTCCATTGAAAATCATTCTGGCAGAATCAAAGCCCTTCAATAATGGCATTTCACACATGCATAGTTGGTCCATTTTCATCACTTTTCACAAAACAATGGAGGGAAGGTTACCTGCATTAGACCTGGTCTACAGTACGAATTATGTCAGTAGAACTACATTGGTCAGAAGTGTGGAAAATCCCCATCTCTGCTGAGCATGCAGTTATACCGACCTAACTCCTGATGTAGACACACTATGTAGAGTTATAGCTACTGCCGCTCAGGAAGGTGGAGTGCCTGCGCTGAGAGGAGAAGCTCTCCTGCTGGCATAGGTAGCGTGTTCCTTAAGACTACAGTAGCCTAGCTGCACTGGTGCAGCGCTGTAAGTGTAGAAGAGCAAGCCCTCAGTTATGCACAGTAAGGTGCTGTTAGAGCTCAAATGCTAACGGAGCGCTGGAGTTCCTCAGAAGGGAGAGCCTTGAAAGAGATGTAAATAAATCAAGTCTCCACTGTGTGTTTGAAAGAGAGAAAATGCCATTTCCCATTTTAAAATAAAAGAAGGTTTACATTTCAAAAACATACAAAATATAATGAAATAGTTTCAAGTCTCTCATTGGAAAATAGAAATTATGAGCAAAATTCTGATTGGAGGAAAATGTGTTTTAGAATTTGGTCATGAAAGGGTAGATGCCACAGGGAATCCTAGTAGTTTATCTTTGACTTTTGATCACTAGTTAAATAAATTAAGTAGTCTCTGTCTAAATTCCAGTGGGCTTCTAAATCTTAAAAGCATAGCACAGTAAGATTGACAGTGTCTGCTCCAAAGAGGGCTGGGACTGGATTTTCAGGTTTCATGACAAATGCTGGGAAGATTCAGCTAATCACCCAATACAATATCTGATTACAGTCTGTACTAATAATTTCTTATTTTTGTTAATGGCAAATTTCTCTCTCATTTTTTTAAATAATCACATAAGTCCAACCACGAATATTGTCAGTGTTTCCTACATTGTGAAATGATTTTTCTTTTAAACTTGAACAGTTGTTTCAATTACACACTAACAGTGTAATTATGAAATTTGCCTAATTTACAGCATTCTATTATGTTAAAGCATGTTCATTGAAAAGAGATGACCTATGAATTTAGGATTACTCTGAATTTTTTCCCCCTGGTAATGTAATATGTCATCACATTTCAATTCTAGTTTCAAGAGCTACTGTAGATTTAATCCACAGGGTACTGGATATTTGAGTACGTAATCCACTACCAACAATGTAAAGCTGCATGAGAGTTGGGATTGTGAGTTATTCTTCTTGTAGTCAGCTTGGAACAATTGCTGGGCTTTTCTGGTTTTAAATGTAAAATATGAAAAATTCATGGCTTTTTAACAACCGTTTCTCTGTTTCAGGTGCCCTTCGTTTTAAGAGAAAGATAATTGGGTTGAAGGATGAATTCTATAACCGCTATATAATGAAAAGCTTTTTGTTTGAACCTGTGGTCAAAGCATTTCTCAACAATGGATCCCGCTATAATCTGATGAACTCTGCTATAATAGAGATGTTTGAATTTATTAGGGTGGTGAGTACTATCATGTCTTGAATTGACAATTTAATTTTTATAATACATCATGTATACTTGGAGTTAAATAGACTTTAATTTATGATACAGTTATGGATGCCCACTTACTTCTGATAGTGTTTAAATGAGAGCATCATAATAATGTGACCACTAGAAATCCATAATTTAAGTGAAGTTTCACACGTACCACTGTTGGAAAACACTGCCTTTGTTGTCAAAGCTCTACATTCAGTGGATGTAGTGTTGAAGTTGCCCTCCATTGTGCCCAGACTTAAAAATGCAACCATTGTATAAACTAACTCTGGATTTAATTATTTTTTTCTGAAAATATTAAAGAATAGATGTAACTTGAAATTTCACACATGGACACACTAATTGTGTGCTCTGGTGCAACAACAGTAATTCTAAAGAATATGGAGAAGTGTGTTAATCTACCTGATATAAATATTGGCCCCCAAGATTTCTGCATGTGGCAATAAGGGACTAGTCAGTTCCCTCCAGAGAACTGTTCCCCCCCACTTGCCACCTTCACCCAGACCCTGGCAAGATGCTTTCTGGTTTTAAGATCCACAAGGGGGAAGGGCAGCCTGATGTTGGGTTGGGATGGGGGTCAAGATGACATTTATCATTCCCCCACTAGTCCTGTAGAAATTATTTGGGAAATGTAACATATCGTGGAGCTTTAGTAACTCTCTGTGATGGGGATCCTCCCACTTACATGGGGGAGCCTCAGGGTAGTCAAGGCCTGGAATAGTCGTTGGTAGCACAACTTCAGTGGAGTCAAATTTTCAGAAGTGGAGAGAGTGGTATTCGTGTTGAAGCTCCAGAGCCAGAGGACCCTGGCTTCCTACTGGTCCCTTAAAGTTCTGTGGGATTGCGAGTTGTCCCCGCAGCTCATTCTGTGAAGAAATAAACCTTTCTTTCCCTTTGTCTTCCCTCTGACATAAAGATATAATTATTTGTTTGTTTTTTCCTTTCTTCGTTGAGTAGTGATTGTTTGTTTTCCTCTCTCCCTCTCTAAAATAAAGGTATTGACGTCCTTGTTTAGTTATTACAACAGATATAAGGAGACTGACTGACTGTAAAAATATATGTAAATTGCCATCAGAGATCTTAATTTTTAGAGTTTGCTTTCATTGTTTTTATACTGGCTTTGTAGACAAGTCTTTTATCTTTTTTTTTTTTTTTTTTTTAAAGTTTAGAGGAGTTTATCAATACAAAACTGTTACTGTTCTCTTTTTATCAGATTATTAATCAGAAGTTAAGTACCAGATTTCAGCTACACTGGTATATACAATGTTTGTTTTTTAACTGAATAAATTAATATGATGTTACTTCGAAGGCATTTTATGAATATTGCATCTTTTCCATATCTTTCAGTTATATCCTGCTGTGTTTTTTTTATAGTAACAAAATAAATTAGTTGTCTTGAAGAATTAAAAAGTCTGTGTGTTTGATTGTACTTTTCTTATAGGAAGATATAAAATCATTAACTGCTCATGTAATTGAGAATTACTGGAAAGCACTGGAAGATGTAGATTATGTGCAGACATTCAAAGGATTGAAACTACGATTTGAGCAACAAAGGGAAAGACAAGATAATCCCAAACTTGACAGGTAAATATATATTTAAATGTATTAATACTTTCATGGAAAATTGTCTTTGAGGATATAGGCGTTTGGATTTCTGTGTACTAGCAGGGCAGCCATAAATAATTCAGACCCTTCACTGTTTGCGGCTCAGGTCTTGCTGAACAGATCTGATTGACAGTGTGATTTCCAGATCTGTGTTGCTCAAACACTTGGTCAGTGTTCAACTGATATCTCTTCTGAAGCTGCACCTAACTTAAGAGTATGGAGGTTTTTTTCCAAAGTATAATAAATGCAGAAATAGTCTAACTTTTACATAGATTATCCTAACTGGAGCTAACAATATCTGAAGCTCATTCACTTGAAAATAAGATTCTCAACAGTAATCTGAAGGATTCTTGTCTCTTAGATTATCTCAGACTTTTTCCTAAAAAAATCATATACATAAACCACTTTTGGTGCAGTTAATTCCTGTGCTAGACTTTCACATGATTCATGTTTAAAATCACCAAGAAATGTAATTCCCAAAGAAATTCGTAGGGGGCATCTCATTTTGTCACTATGCGTATCAATAAAGTAAAAGATGATGTAATATTCCTCTTAGGCTATCCTGCTCCAGTGCTATAACAAAGCTATATGACTGCTGACATGCTTTTCCCTACATCATTTTAAAGTTACACAGGGATGATACTTCCTCTCTTAGGGTTCACACCTGTATTTATAGGCAAATAGTTTTACTTCTGTGCATATTCCTGTGGAATTAAAACAGCTATTCAGATTAGAACATTTGTTCATCTTCATAAATGTTTGCAGATTCTGGATCAATATTTTGAATTATTTATATTGTGGTTCCACACATTGAGAACACATTTTAATGAAATTATACGTATTACCCATTCTAGAAGTTCAAATTTCAGATAGAGTTGCCAACTTGGTAATATATAAAAATCGGACACTCCTGCAGGACTGCCAGAACCTCCCCGCCCCGGCCCTTCTCCTTGAGACCTTGCCCCTTCCCTACCTCTTCCCCCCCAGGCCTTGCCCCTGCCTTGCCTCTTCCTCCTGAGGCCCTACCCCCATTTGCTCCTCTTTCCCCCTCCCACTGTCACACGCTGCTCTTCCACTCCGCATGTGTCGTGAGGAACTTGCCTGCTGATCCGGGGCTAGCAGCTGCAACTATCCGATGCAGGTAGGAGGCAGCCCTGGCTGAGTAGGGGCTGGTACGTGTGATGACTCTCCCACTTGCAGTAACTGAACTTTGGATGTCCAGTCAGTAGATCTGACCATTCATCGTCGGGTCCCTTTTTCAACCGGCATCCGGCCACTGTAATTTCAGAACGTGTTATGTTGTTTTCATGTAAATTTGACTTCATTCTGAGAGATTTCTTAACTCTGATATTTCATTTTGAGAGTCTGAAAATTTAAGCAAAGGAGCAGGATTGCAGCAGATTTCTTTCAAAATGTCAGAAATTTTTTTAATAGATCTACCATGTTCTAGAGTGTGCTTCATATATACAGTATTTAGTGCTAATATGTCGTGTTAAATATTATTACTCTGAATTATTAGTATCTAATGCATGGTAAACTGAGCATTTCAATATACGTAAAACTCAAAACCTAGAGCTTTTATATTAGCATGCGTGTGGGAGCGGGGAACAAACATTCAGCCATACCATACATTTCACATATGAAGAAGCTGTTTGTTGACGGTTATTGCCACATTTAAAGGCACCACATTGTCTCTACTTAATTTATTGATTTGTCAGCATAGAAAAATCTGATTTAGAGGTGCATTGCCCTTAATTAAAAAAATAAACAAAATTCTCTCTTTGCCCCTTTATGGCATTAGCCCAACACAGAAGAAATCCGTCTCTCCTATTCAGTTAGAAAAAAATCAAACACTAAGTGCTAAATTGTCCTTTGCATTTATCCCTGGCTAAGGGATAGCTCATAGTTATGCTGCCTCAGAGCAGCCCAAGGAAAGAATTATGGCCCTGAGAGGCACAGTTGGCCTAACTTTCCTCCTCCTATGCCTATAGTGGATATGGGGGAAGGCTTCCTATTTGGAGGCAGCATGGGAGTGGAGTGTCTTGCTCTCATTTACATTCCTTCATGGCCTTGTAAGCCAGGCCACTAGCTGGCCCTAAGTGAAGCATGCAAAAATAGCAAAGATTCGATTATGTGGTTTAGTGCAAGAAGTACTTTGGTTAAGACAGGTCCACAACTTGGGAGAGTGTGACCTCCAGAATACTCACAAAGGTGTAGGACTTAAGTTTACAAGTTTTCATCTTAAATCAAACTATCAGAATTCTAAATTCAACAAAATTAAAAGTGGTACTGTGCATACAGACACTGCAAGACCGCAGTATTGCCAGTCACAAGCATTAAAACAACATGAGTCACGCCACAAAAACATGAGATGTTGAAAACAAAACGTTTTGGATTCTTTTTATTTGCCTCCTGATTTTTGAGTGTAGAGGGCTCACATTTTAAAGATTTTTCTCTGCACTCAGGAGCGGTAGAAACTTACTTTTTTTAGTGAAAGATGAATCTAATTTCCTGACTCTAGGAGCTGGACTTTAAAAAATACACAAACCGTCAGATTCACAATATAATTTAGAGTTGACAATACTGACACCTTGTTCGTGACATCTATTATTATAACATTGGTATTAATTGATTGAGTTTTCATTTATCTATAAAGTATAATAATTTTATAATTCTTTAAAAATGTCCTTTGGTTTTTTTTGGCAATTGTAGATTAGTATTATGACAATACTCCACAATTTACTAGTACTTTTTAGTGCATTTTATTTAAAAACACAAAGACTACTCTTAGTAATTTAAGACTTACAGTACCTTTTGGAGAGAGCGATGAAGTATGTGTGAATGTGCTTATTAGTGAGGTTTTGCTGTGCTATATATTAAAATTTTCTCTTGTTGGATTTCTTTATGTGGTCCATGTAAAGTAAATAAATCCATTTCAGGATGACTTTTAAAAAAAATAAAATATTGATAGTTCTTTTATCACATTATTTTTGTCTGTAAGCTCAAATTGTGTAAACCTACGCCATTCGGTTTATTCCAATATTTATGTAAGCTTAAAGCAATACTTGAGTCTCAAAACCCTTAAAACCTACTTGTTGTTCCACAGCATGCGCTCCATCTTGAGAAACCATAGATACCGGAGAGATGCAAGAACCCTAGAGGATGAGGAGGAAATGTGGTTTAATAGTGATGAAGATGATATGGAGGATGGCGAAGCAGTGGTGCCCCCCTCTGACAAAACTAAAAATGATGAAGACATTATGGATCCTATAAGTAAATTCATGGAAAGGAAAAAATGTAAGTGCCTGGAAGAAGAATGGCCATGTTATCTAGTTTAAATGAAAGCCTGGGCTTCTATTTTAAGGAAGTATTATAGTCAGGGGTTTGCCTGTATTTTCATATAAAGCCTTATTTTTAGTATTAGAACTTGCTACATGCAACTAAACTCAAACCATTTTAGGTTTTATTCATATCTATTTTAAGGCATAAAAGTGAAAAAATAATGTTCTTTGAATGAATTTGCCTGTTTTTCTTAATGCACTGAAATGAGAAAATCCCAGCTGAATAATCAAGTTGTCCATATGCTATTTGCTTAATTTATATCTAGTCAGCTTCTTTGTACAGTTGACAAATAATATCACTGAAATAATACACAATGGGGTCCTGGTCCGTGACAAGGGCTGCTAGGCATTACAGTAATACAAGTTGTTATAAAAATGTATTCATATCTGCTTCCACCAAGGTACAAGTGAAGATAGACAGGTGGAACTTTTGTAGCAAAATATTAAACATTTCATAACTCACATTTATTTACAAAAATCACTGGGGTATCACTGAAAAGTATATTTCTTTTCTACAGTGAAAGAGAGTGAAGAAAAGGAGGTTCTTCTGAAAACTAATCTTTCAGGTCGTCAGAGCCCAAGTTTCAAACTTTCCTTCTCTAGTGGTACAAAAACTAACCTTACCAGCCAGTCATCTGCAAGTAACTTGTCTGGCTCTCCAGGATCGCCAGGATCTCCAGGATCACCAGGATCACCGGGATCAGTTTCTAAAAGCACATCTCAGATGGCAGCTATTACTACCAAGGTATTTTTCAGTTACCAGTGGTCAAATTTTTATTCTAGCCAATTTAGAGCCCATCTGATCACCTACATAAATTTGAGTTATTTCCAGTAGATTAAGAATGGGTTCATTTTGGTAGAGTCCTTAGTACATTTTCCTGGTCTCTAGCACTTTTGAAGAACCTTGACCTAATATAAACAAAAGGAGTATTTAAATCAATTTTTATGCACAAACTTGTGCACAACTTAAAAAAAAATATCGTAAATATGAAGTATTTATTTGACGTATTCTCCATTTTCGTTTACTTTTACTGTGGAATATAAAAAGAAGTCTACATTCGTTGGGTTGCATAGGAATACTGGGTGGACAGAAATAGTTTGCTGTTGAAAGAGTTAATGGAAATATTACCAAATTTTGCTGCATACCACCATATGTCCCTAGCAGCAATTCTTACAGCAGTGTCCAGAATCCTACAGCTATTCTATTAGCTGTGGCCATATATTCTTGGAGACAGTTGCTGTATGCCACAACACACATGTGATTATTAAAATTTTGCTTCAAACGAAATTTCAGCTTTTTTTCAGTTGACTGTCAGTTTTCAGGTGGGGCACACTAAACTAATGAAAAATCATTAAAAAGGATTATCAGTAGTTGTATGAAATACCCAGAAGGAGCATATTAAAACTCCAACAACACTATATTTGTAAATGCAGTTAACTACATTTTGTCCTAAAATTATATATAACACTTGTGTATTATCAAGATCAGTTTTCACAGTGGGAAAAGAATATATGGAGAGTAGAATGTCATGGTAATACAAACCCACTAAGAAAACCAGAACCTACTATAGTACTGAATTCTTCCATTTCTGAAGTGTCATTTGGATCTTTCTCTAGTCATGTGTTCTCCCGGAAGCCTGGAAATGAGGCCATTTCATCAGTTTTTAAAAGTCTGGATGATTTTTCTTCACCTCCATATCTCATTTTTGTTCTGTCTTACCAAAAGTTTTCTTCTACCAGTCATAGTATATCAGCAGGAGGGAAGCCTGATTGGAAAGAGAACTAATGTGAGATTCCCTTAAAAATGTCTCCTCCAAGTTCTTCTGTAGGGAAGAGGGGTGGCAGATTTGTCCCACCCTTAGAAGAAGCAGTAGGTCAGGTACTCATGGAATTTAACTCAGTCTCCAACAGATTCCCTATCCATGTGGAGGCTTTCGTTCCCTCACCAGCCTCTGGTAGCCCTGCTACTCTCCCTAGCAGGAGAGTAGAGTTAAAGCTTGGACACCTTTAGGACATTCCTTACATTAGGTGCTCTTCAGAACAGAGGGGATTCCACTAAAACATGAATACAGGGATTGCACATCTTCCTACCCCTCTGCATGCATGGGTCACTGAGTATGTAGAGGAATATGGGAGAGTAGGATAGCGCCACAAAGGAAGCTAATTGTTCCGTTCTGGAATGACAGTATCTACATGTAGAAAACTCCCCTTTATGTACAGATATTAGGGGAATGATAGTGCCCTTTGTTTTTTAGTATTCTGTAAATTAGTTTTTGTTTTATAATTCACTCACAAGCTCAAAAGCCAAATCAAAAGTGAACCTTAACTACAGTACTTAGTTTGACAGTTTCCTGATCCTGACAACCCCTCTTCCTCCATCCCCCCCCCCCCAAGCAATAAATGTAGCTGTATATATAGTCTTACATGTTGAATAATTAGACTGTTTTAAATGTCAAATGGTCCACAGTACTTGGAAAAGGTTATATTTACACTGTTATTGTGCAGTTTGTTGGGTTATCTGTTAATGCAGTGCAACAATGGTCTTTCTGTATAAGGTATCTTCCTCTTAACTTAATACCATAGTATTTCTGTGGATTCTGAACATTTTGCTCTAAAAATATTATCACTTATTCTTATATACGCCCATTAGAAATTAACATTGGAATTAGGTTTTCTAGTAACATTTATTTGCTCACATTATTTTATATAGATAATATATATACAGTATTATGCTGTATAAAATACTACTGTATATTGTGTGTATATATTATATACAATATACTTGTTGCATTTATGCCTCGGTATGCAATGGCCAAAATTTTCTAACTTGGATGACTAAAGTTAGGCACCTAAACAAGGGGCTTGATCTTCAGAGGTGCTGGATGCCCACAACTCTTGGTAGTCATGTGTTGACTAAATTCCAGAAATTTGAAAATATTGTAGAAAGTGGGAGTTGTGGGTGCTTACCATCTCCTAAGATCAAGTCACATATTTAGGTGCCTAAATATAGATGTAGGTGCCTAACCATAGGCATCTGAATTAGAACATTTTGATCAGTATGTGCAATGTAGATGAGTTAATGTTACTAGAGATACTTCTAATTTTGAATTTCCTAAAATTGTTTACATTTTGTAACCTTCACATCATATTAATATAGCTACTTTGCATATAATAAACATATATTTAAAATTACTATTACTACTTTTAAATTAGTGTTAGTGAAAAGAGACCATATTATAAAATTATCCTAATTGATAATTCAATTTGAAGGATGTTCCATATTGTCTCTGAAGTTCTGCCAGATCGCTCATTGCTGCAGTCCAGTCAACTATCCTAGGTAAAGGAAATTTCCATCTTTGTACAGATAGAGCTGCAATGACAATTTTTTGCTAAGTAGTTTGCATTTTCTTTAATTTCTGCCCAAATTATCCCCATAGGTAGGATTGTTTGGAGGGGTAGAACCCTTTTTTCGGATTTACTGTAATCAGCACTTCCAAAAGACATTACTTTTGTGCATGTTGGAGTTGGGTTGTTTTTTTTTTACAAAACTTCAGACTTATCAATATTCTTGTGGTAATAACAGTTTCTAGTATCTCTGGGTTTGGGCAATATTTGGTTCATTTTTGTGTACGTCTTAATTATTTGTATTTCTTCACAGGGAGGCCTCGTGGGGCTTGTAGATTATCCTGATGATGATGAAGAGGATGATGAAGATGAAGATAAGGAAGAAACTCTACCTTTGTCAAAGAAAGCAAAACTTGAGTCATCATAATGGCAACCGTCTAATATCTATTCCAGTTGGGGAAGGGAAAAAAAACTACTAATTTTTCAAATGAAAAATAATACACCACAACAGCAGCAATCTTTTGTGAATTACTGTGTGTGACACAGATCAACCTATACAAATGGATTTCTGCTAATCAAGTGCCAATTCAAAGGAGCAGAAGAAGGGGAAAATATTACATTTAGGGGGAAGACTTATGCCTTTGAGCTCTCCAGCTTGGACCACACATTGCCCTTTTCTCAGGGAAGGAAATGGAAAAAAATAAAAAGCCAACAGGGCAGGAGTTTTGTTAATGGAACTCTGGATTGGCTGGTCAATTACTACAATCAGAATATGCTTTCTTGGACAATGTATGGGACTTTTGAAGAAAAGGCTGTCTTGTCATAATTCTTCACTAAGAATGCCAGCAGTTTCTTTGTATAAAGAGACCTGCCTTTGAAATCATAAATTCTGAACATTTTAGTCAAGCTGCAACAGGTTTTAAAAACCTCTATGGGGGAGGGCCTGAATATAAAGTTTCCTCTTTTTTTATCTGTTCCCTTTTGCCCTTTAAACTGCAGAATTTTTTTGGAGGTGGGGGATTTGTCTGTCCCTTCTTGATTAAAGATTGAGTGGAATTCTAGATGTGGTCACTTTTTGTGTCATTATTTTATTTTATTTTATTTTATTTTGCCCCCTGAGTGTATGCTTAGTTGTTGAGTATATATTTGGGACCATTAAAAATTTTTTGATGTAATATAATCTCACTGTTGTGCTGGTACCTGTTTCACCCTGTGTAATTTTGTTTTGCAACACAAATCTTAATATGTGTAGGATTTTATGGAAGATGGTATAGTTTTTATTGAAAAAAAATGATTCTTGCCACAATGTGCATACAAAAGCAATACTATTTTGTGACTAAATATTTTATATTAAACTTTACATCAGCAACTGTCTTGAGAAACAATTCAGGGAAATAAGATGGAATATAAAAAAAAAAGTTGAAGAAACCTATAAAGATGAAATTAGTATTCCAAAGAGATTTTGAAATATCATAACTGGGAACAGTGATGGTATACTTACGAATCAAAATGGATGATGGATGATTTAGGAGCACCAGTATATTGACACATTTGACTTATGAAAATAAAAAAAGAAATCATTAAAGGTGAAGGAAAATCTGCATTAGTGGTATTTTTTAAACCTCTGACTCCCTTTGGAATACCAGTTTTAGTGTTATAAAGATGGTTCCAGGATTTGTTCATTTACCAGAATACAGTCTATTGAGATCTATTCTGGTACCTGGCTGGAAAACACACTAAAAATTTAATTACTAGCTCAATGACCGTATCTGTTTTCCAAAACCTGATTAATCTCAATTCTTAAGTGAAACTAAATGCTGCATGCTACTTCCTTAGTTTCTTTTGCAAATGTAGACTTTATTACATAGAGGGATTACTTTCAATAAGTAGCAAAATAATAAGAGTATCTTCTTAGAAATTAGTTTCATTCTTTTCCAAGCAAAAGATACCTGCTTAATGAGAAGTTGATTGCCCTCTGCTCATTCACATCAGCAGACTGTCACAAGTACAAGTATGCCATTTTATAGGATTTGACCATAGATAGCAGCTTAGCTTTTAGTGTCTGTAGGTGGAATGTTGCATGGAAACTGACACATTGCCTGTAAGGTGCCTACAAAAAATACTTTTCAGATTGTGTGCCAGTTGTCAGTGTCAAAGCATTTGAGCTTCATCTTTATTAATACATACGTAATTGCACGGTGATTCCAGATTTAAATGAGAAAACACCATGGGGGAAAGAAGTGAATTGGTTATTGTAGCATACAATGTGAGTTAGTCTTTCTTTGCATTAATTACCTTTTCCTCAACAAGTTACTTCAGTTTTTCAGGTCCATGGTTATTTTATAAGTTATATTCATAGTAAAAAAAAAGAGTACTTGTGGCACCTTAGAGACTAACCAGTTTATTTGAGCATGAAAGCTTATGCTCAAATAAATTGGTTAGTCTTTAAGGTGCCACAAGTACTCCTTTTCTTTTTGCGAATACAGACTAACACGGCTGTTACTCTGAAACCTATATTCATAGTGTATGGTTGTGACATACCAGGGTACAATCCAGACTAATGAACAGTTGTGTCACCCCTGTCCTGCAACCTTGGGTGCATTACAATTCCTTGCTGAAGTAGCTCCCGGCTGGGCCACAAACAGCATTCCAGCATGCAAGCCACATCCTGAATGTCTGTATGTAACTGCAGCCTGCCAGCCACACTTGGGTTACACTTTGGTTATCACTAGCCTTGGTTATATTGCAGGATGACTGCAACAGTCCTAGATTTTCCCCTAGAACTGTATGTCCTGTACTGCCTAGCTCTGTCCTGAACAGTATATGTATTTTAAGGAAACATGCCAACTTATTGTTTCAAATAGTTATTCAAACGCTTCAGTTTAAACTCAGTTTTATTTAATCCAGTGTAAAACATAAATATGAGCACCAGCCAATTCTAGGTTTGCAGTTGTTTTGCCAGATTAGAGAGAGAAGCAAGAGACAAAGAACATGAATACTAAGAGTGGCACCAGAGATGAGAATGAAGGAGCAGGAAGCTGCCCACTGGTGAGCCATGGAGCTGAAGGAAAAAGAAACAGCTGCCCTCCTGAGCCCTGGAAGCTGAGAAGGATAAGGAAAAGAGAAGCAGCTGCCCGAAAACAAGCCATGGAGCTGAATGAAAAAGAAAAAGCAGCCCTCCAACAAGCCCTAGAAGCTGAGAAGCCGAAATAGAGAGAAACAGCTGCCCGCAAGGGAGCCATGGAGCTGAAAGAGCAAGAGGCTCAAGAAAAGAAGGAACAGAAATATAATCTGGACATGATGGGGAAAAACATGGACAGATCCCAGTCACCAGCCTCTCCCTCAGTTCAAGGAACCCTCAGCTGGGATAAGCTGTGTGCTGCATGCAAGGAATCAGGCTGCATTGAAGAATACCTTACCACTTTTGAAAGGCATTGTAAGGCACCCCAGGTTGCAGGGCAGGAGTGACACAGCCAGTCAGTCTGGATACATCACAATGGTGTTCTGTAAAAGGACAATTATCGGTGAATTTTGTGCTGATGAAAGGTGTTAGATTGATAGCCCAAAAATGAAATCATCTGTCACTAACCAAACAGGTACAACCCAGCGTTGAAGTGTGAGTTTCCCCACATTGCCTTGCTGAAGTGGCTCCATGCCGACTTGGAGGGATTTATCTTTATGGATAAGAGAGAAGGGGATGCTTCAGTCCATGTTTTTTGGGGTTTTTTGTTTTTTTTAATTTATCTGATCTAAAAGTCTGGGTAGCTGTAAGCCAGTCCTGGAAATGTTATTGCTTGAAGACTATCGACTGTTTCACCATTGTGATAGGCTCAGCTGTACCAACTAACTGGAAATGTGCGAGACACAATTGATGGTCATTGGACAACAATTTGAAAATCAAAGGCTTGGTATCTCTCTGGATGTGCCACTAAAGAAGGGCAGCCACCAAGGCAGGAACAGGTGCCACTGTTAATCAGCAAAGGGTTGATTCTTGGTATCTAATTGTTTTCATGCTACTGCTTGAGAAGTTGCAGCCATGTATTTCACTTAGGTGTGTGCACACCCAATGCACTGGAGCCAGAGAATTTTGCCTAGTGGTACCTGTAGAGGGTCAGCACTTGCATCTTGTGGCCATAGTCCCTCCCCTCGCTGTATGAGGTAGTGCCACCCTAACCCCTCCCTCAGTTCCTTCTTACCACCTGTTGATGGAGTCAGAGCTCTGGGTGGTCTTAACCTCACAACCTCTCACTATTTTAGTCTCTCTCTTTGTAGTTAGTGGTACCCTTAGTATTATATTAGTGTTAGTTGTATTTAAGTATTCTTTTGTGTTGCCCTAACTGGGGTTTAAATATTGTCCATCATGTGGGGAAGCAATCCCCAACAACAATCGCCATACATGATGCATGCTGTGCTTGGGCAAGGCCCATGTCAAGGAGCAGTGTTCAATTTGTTGTTCATTCATGAAACAGACTCATGGCTAGGGACCTTCCCCTAAAGCAGCACCTACTCAAACAGACCATGCAGCCTGCTTCCGCACTGAGGCCCTCATTGGATTGGAGGTCACGCTTGGATTCTGAGAGTGCTGCCGCTTCACACCCTGGAGCAGGCGCCAAAGAGCTGGAAGAGTCCCTGTTGAGTGCAAAGAGGAAAATGTCATATAAGACTCATCAAGACCACTCCATGGCTCATAGGGACTCTTCCACCTCCCCCAGGAAGAGCATGAAGCATGGGGTAAGTGCCAGCGTGTGGGATGGTGTGAATGCCTCTGACCACTCCTTGGTACTGAGTAAAGAGGTTAGAGACATGTACTATAGACTTTGGTTCTGGCCCTGGGGTGTCTATTGAGTCCTGTACTGATGAGTTAAATGTCGGTGGCATACCAGGCCGCCACAGAACTCTTCTGCCTTTCCATTCCGAACTCTCCCTTGGTCCAGGACTTTGCCAAGGCTGCATCATTTATAGCCCCACTACCTGGATGGGCTGCTGAACCCTTGGGTCTATTGGCACCGCACCCTGCTGATCCCCTTCCACAGTCTGAAATCAGGGCTGGTACTGGACTCAGAGCAAGGGACTACCCTCATCGGCACCAGTCCCCACCTTGTTCTGGGCAACAGATGAGTCAGACCAGTTACTTGCATCCTCTGGACTAGCTCCACCTTTATCCCTGGAAACCCAAGGCTCCTTGGTATCTAGGTGTGGATCTTCCTCCTCCCACTATCCATTGCCTGATCCATATTGGGGACTGTTTATGGAGCACTACAGGCACCAAGATTGGCACTCATCTTGCAGTCGGGACAGGGACCCCTGGTCAAGTGCCTACTGGCCACCAGTGCCCTATCCTTATCAGTCACCTCCATAGAATCTGTGGGACATTCCTTAGTCACAGAGGTCACTCTCATCAGCTAATTCTAAGATGAGGTTGCCAGGCAGATTGGTGGCAGGAATTGTCGACCCACTGCAAGTTCAAGCACCAGTTAGCTTTCCCCATGCTGAGCCCCTGGAGCTGTCCCTCCCAGCTCCACCAGTCTAGGAATGGGAGCCAGCCTTCATGCAGTTAGCCGCTGCTCTTCATCCCCGGACAATTCAGCAACGCCTGGCTCATCTTCTTCTCCAATACCTGAGGGTTTCAAGGCCTACCAGGACCTTTTGCAGCACGTGGCTGCTTCACTGGACGTTCAGGCAGATTTCCTGCAGGAGAACACCCATAAACTAGTGGATATTCTGCAGCTGTCTGCTCCTGGGAGAGTAGCCGTCCCTGTCCATGATGGGCTCTTAGAGCCTGCAAAGGTTCTGTAGAGCATACTAGCATCAGTACTGCCTACCATGAAGCACATGGAGAAATGCTGTGTCTATCCTGTTGCAGAGGTTTGATGGCTTTTACTCCCATTGGCCCCAAATTCCATAATCCTAGCTGCAGTGAATGATAGCCTGCCAAGGTATGTTAAAGTCCTATCCTAAAAACAAGGACTCCAAAAGGATGGATTTAATGGGCAGGAACATTTACACCACCTCCTCCCTGCAAATGTTGATTGCAAACCAACAGGCAGTGTTGTCCAAGTATGACTTTATAAATTGGACAGCTATGTCTAAGTTTGTGGGCCAGCTGCGTGAAACCTCCAGAGTGGAATTTTGGGCATTTATCAATGGAGGCTATTCAGTAGCCAAGACGTTGCAGTCTGCACTGTACATTGTGAATACTTCAGCCAAAGTTATGGTTTCTGTGGTGACCATGAGAAGGGTGTCCTGGTTGCAAAATTCAGGCATTGCTCCTGACGTGCAGCAGGCCACAGATGATTTGCCTTTCGGTAGCCAGGTGTTTGTTTTTGGACAAGACCTTGCACTCCTTCATGGATTCTAGGGCCACCCTATGTTGGGGATGTATATGCTGGTAGTGCAGAGGCGCCACTTCAGTGGCCAACAGCAGCATCAATACCATCCACAGTGCACCTTTTGGGCAGCCTTTTCCTCCCTTGAGACAGCTGACTTACCCCAGAAAGGGGCATAGATCCCAAAGGAAGAGGCAGTTGGGTCCAGGGTCTGGCCAGTCAACACACCTTCTCCTGGTCCCCATTTTGACTCTTTGGTCTAGAGCAGTGGCCGGTCATCAATTCCTTTGCCCCACCTCTGTTCAGGGACAGGCTAACTCACTTGTAGGATGCCTGGGGCTTGATTACAACTGATAGCTGGGTCCTAAGCACTGTCAGATCGGGATATGCAATCCATTCCTCTCCACTCCTCCCCTCCACCCTTCCTCCCTGTCCATCTTCAGGGACCCCTCTCCCAAGATGCTGGTCCTTCAGCAGGTCCACTCTTTACTGGTCATGGGAATGGTGGAGGAAGTTCCTTTGGAACACTGGGGTCAGGGTTTCTGTTCCCAGTGCTTCCTGGTTCCCAAGTCCAAGTGAGAGGTAAAACCTATTCTCAACCTCTGCAATCTCCACAAATATATTAGATATATGAAGTTCAGTATGGTCACCCTATCAACTAACCTCCCCTGTGTTGACTCAGAATGACTGGTTTGCTACTCTGGACATTCAGGATGCTTGCTTCCACGTGGCAATTCTCCCAAGCCACAGAAGACATCTCCAGTTCATTGTGGTGAATGGTTATTTTCAGTACACAGTCTTTTCCCTTCCATCTATCTTCTGCCATCTGGGTTTTGTCAAAGTCAGATTCAGGACTCACATAATTTGTCAGACCACTCTGTTTATTAGCAAAGCGCTTTGCCAATGACACTCAGATATGTGAGTCCCTCTCTGAGGCTCAAGTTAACTTATTTATACAAATAAGCCAAAGCCAATTTAACATAGGAAACAAAAGGAAGCAGAAACTGACAACTATACATACATATCTTATTTGCATACTAATGTTTACCAATCTCCTAGCTCAGTAGGAGCTCTAAGTTATTTAGTTTGAGGACCCATTGTCTCACACTCCTTAATGTTTCTCTTCCTGACAACTATATTTCAACAAACCCTTCAAGTAGCATTTCTTTAATGAATTATAATTTCAACATAATTCATTCTACTTTCACAGTTTTTATCAAATGTATTCTCATGGTGATGGCATACCTCAGGATGAAGGGAATCCATGTCTTCCCGTATCTGGATGACTAGCTACGCAGGCCAGGTCTACACTATAGACCTATATTGGTATAACTACATCACTCAGAAGTATGAAAGATCCGTAGTTAATACACCTCTTGGGGAGGCATATTAACTACACCAGCTGGAGAGCTACCTATCTACATAGGAGCATCTTCACTTAAATGCTTAGAGTGGCGCAGTTGCACCAATGTAGCATTTTAAGTGTAGACCTGCCCTCCAAGCAGGTCCAGGGAAAAGAAGTCCTTTATCACATATGCATTACATTGTGCTTACTTGACCATCTGGGTCTCGTCCTAAACACTGGAAAGTCAATGTTGGTCCCCACTCAGAAAATCGGATTAATTGGGTTGCTGATACTCTACAAGTTTGAGAGTGTTTCTGCTGACCAACCATTTCCAGACAATTTACCACCTTTGTGTCAGTCTGTAGTCTTAACCTTCCACAACAGTTTGCATGTGCCTGAGGCTCTTAGGCCACAAGTCCACTTGTACACAGGTGGTTAATTTGCAAAGTTGCACCTTTATCTTCTTCAGATATGGCTCAGGACTGTTTTAACATCCAACCCTTCACCCTCTGGACAGATTGGTCTGCCTCCCTCTGTTGATCCTGGACTCCTTGCAATGGTGGCCGGTTCAGAGAACTGTATGTTAAGGCGTGCCCTTCGCGCCAGCCCTTACCAACCAGGACTGTTGTCATCAATGCCTCCCTGGTAGGTTAAGGAGCACATCTGAAGTCACCGAATGTTCATGGCCTGTGATTGGAGTAGGAAGTGTAACTGTATATCACTGTCCTGGAGTTTCAGGCCATCTACAATGCCTGTCTCGCTTTCCTAGACCTCATCAAGGGTTCAGTAGTTCACATACTTAACAGTCAATACCACTGTGATGTATTATGCGAACAGGCAAAGGGGAGCACACTTCAGCGTGCTCTGACAAGAGGTGATCAGGTTGTGGCAGTTCTGCATCAATGAGAGTATCAATCTGATAGCCGATCACTGGTCCTGGGTCCAGAATCATCTTGTGCACAATCTCAGGAATTTTGCCCTGCACCACGAGTGGTCTCTGAAGTTCAGCGTTCTGAGAGTCATCTTTGCAGCGTGGGGCATCCCGACAATTGACCTGTTCGCTACAAGGGACAATAGGAAATGCCATCTGTTCTGCTCTCAAGGGGGCCCCAGTCTAGGTTCCCTGACTGACTCCTTTGACCTCAGCTGGCAATCAGTTCCCTGTATGATTTTCCTCCAAGCCTGATCATTCCGCAGGTCATCCTCAAGCTGAAAGCAGATCAGTCCAAGCTCATCCTCATTGCCCCAGCATGGCCGTGGCAGTGTTGGCTTTCCAAGCTTGCACTAACGATTCAGCCTCCCATATCCCTTCCATTCCATCCTAACCTGCTTACTCAGAATCATGGTCATACTTTATATCCCTCGCTCAGCTCCCTGCATCTCACAGCATGGCTGCTCTGTGGTTGAATGAGGAGGAAGAGCTATGTTCAGCAGCTGTTTGACAGGTCCTACAAGTAGGATAAAACTCTCTACCAGGGTGGCCTATGGGGCAAAGTGGTCGTTGGCCCATTGAGTTCAGATGATGCTGGCTGGTATCCAAGACCTCTTGAAGTATTTGTTGCATCTTCAGTCATCGGGTCTTACACTTAGCTCATTGAGGGCGCATCTAGCAGCGATCTCAGCCTTTCATCCACCCTCATGGATTATCACTATTTTCCAGTGCCATGGTGACATTGATCTTAATGCTTGTCTTAATGGCTTTCATGGGACCTGTTCAAGCCTCTGGCATCTTGTCTTTTTCCTCTCATGTGTCAAACTGCATTCCTCATGGCGATAACATCTGTGAGGAAAGTGAGATTGTTGCAGGTTTTGATGGCAGAGCCTCCTTACACACACTTCTCCAAAGACAAAGTGACGTTGCAGCAGCACCTGAACTGTGTGCCGAAAGTGGTTTCTCAGTTTCATTTAAACCAGGCAGTATGTTTGTCTATGTCCTCCTCTTCCCCCACCAAGCCACATTCATCTCCAGAGGGGCAGCGTCGTCTTGTACTGGATGTCAGATAATGTCTGGCCTTTTATCTGGACAGGACTAAACCCTTTCAGGCTTTGTCTTGTTTGTTTGTATCACATGCAGGCCATATGAAGGAACAAGCAGTCTTCTCACAGACTATCTCTAAGTGGGTAACTTCCTGCTTCAAGACTGCATACGAAACAGCTTTGGCTACATCTCCTCTATGGGTGTGAGCTCAATTCTATGTGAGTGCAAGCTATGTCAATAGTGTTTCTTAAGTGAGGTCTCAATATTGGATATTAGCAGGGGTGCTACATGATCATTGATTACTGCTGCATCCAGAACAGATGAAAATTTTGGGGAATTAGTCCTGCAATATTTGTTTAAATAGACTCTGAGCCAGACACTCCTGGGTATAGCTAGTGAGTCATCCATGTGGACTACACAACTGCATCTACTCGAAGAAGAAATGGTTACTTACTGTAATGGTTCTTCAAGATGCAGACGTGTATTTTACGACCCTCCCTCTTCACTGAAGTCTAGTCTTCAGGCATTCAGTGTGAAGGAACTGAGGGGGGGGCCAGGGCAGTGCCACCTAATAGCTCCTCCCTTAGCTATATGGCCATGAGGCACGAGCACCACACCTCCAAGGGTACTGCTAGGCAAAATTCTCTAGCTCCGGTGTGCTGCCCACGCATGCACTTAAGTGGAATACACAGTTGCATCTACTCAAAGAAGAAGCAGTTACAGTAAGTAACCATTTCTGCTATTCCACTCCACATATTTGCATGTTTCATACATGCCTCATGCCAAGCTGTAAGTGTGGCACTGGATGTAGGAGAGACATGTACATAGGGGGAGCAGCAGTCTAAGACAGTGGTTTTCAAACTTTTTTTCTGGCAACCCAGTTGAAGAAAATTGATGCCTGTGACCCAACGGAGCTGGGGATGAGGGGTTTGGGGTGTGGGAGGGGCTCAGGGTTGGGGCAGAGGGTTGGAGTACAGGGGTGAGGGCTGTGGGGTGGGGCTGGGAATGAGGGGTTCAGGGGTGGGAGGGGGCTCTGGGCTGGGGCAGGGGATTGGGTTGCAGGAGGGGGTCAGAGCTGGGTGTGCAGGCTATGGGGTGGGGCCGGGGATGAGGGGTTTGGAGTGCAGGAGGGGGCTCAGGGTTGGGGCAGAAGGGGTTGGGATGCAGAAGGGGCTCTGAGGCGGGGCTGAGGATGAGGGGTTTGGCATGCAGGAAGGGGCTCATGGCAGTGGATTGGGGTGTGGGGTTGGGGCACGGGCTTACCTCGGGCAGCTCCCAGTCAGTGGCACAGCGGGCTTCCTAAGGCAGGCTTCCTGTCGGTCTGGGCACCTTGGACTGCGCTGCACCCCGGAAGCAGCCAGCAGCAGGTCCGGCTCCTCGGCAGAGGCCCGCAGCTCCCACCTGCAGCCACCGCCTCCCGCAGCTCCCATTGGCCAGAAACCGGCCCGTGGGAGTGCGGAGCCAGTGCTTGGGGCGGGGGCAGCGCGTGGAGCCCTGTGGCCCCCTGCCTAGGAGCCGGACCTGCTGCTGGCCACTTGTGGGGCCCAACGCGGTGTCAGAACAGGTAAAGACTAGCCTGTATTAGCTGGGCAGCACCGCTGACAGGACTTTTAATGGCCACCAGTCGGTGGTGATGACCACAGCCACCGCAACCCAGTGCCTTACATTCCGCGACCCAGTACTGGGTCGTGACCTGCAGATTGAAAACCACTGGTGTAAGGCACTGCTGAACATCAGTAGTTAGTCTCCTTTACTCTGTGCTGGGAGATGTGTGCAAAAACACTTCGGCATGGGAACAAGCTGGCAAAATATGGGGGTGGAGGGGAACTGGCTTTTTGAAAAGCAGTATAAAACAATGCTGATGAAACTAAAACTGGCAGAGGGATAATTACGCATCATGGTTGTGGCTTTATTTCTGAAACTTGACTGTTGCAACTTAGATGCATCAGAGAGCATTAGCAGCAAAGAAACCTATAACAGTATAGTTTGTTTATTTGTATTACATAGGAGCTCTAGCCATGAACCAGGACACCATTAAACTAGGTGCTCTAAAAACACAGAACAAAAAAGACTCTTTGGACCCAAACAGCTTACAATCTTGTCATCAGTTCTTGAATGATTTAGTTAAGTTTAAAATTCACAGTTAATACAATCCACAAGCTAACAAAATTGTCTGAATTGTAGAGTAATAAATCTTTTTAAAACTGTCCATTTTATGTGGAGCTAGAAGACCATTTAAGTGCAAAGGGATATTTCTGTCATATCGTGTGTATCTTACACTCCTTTTTAACTAACAATTCTGGCCCAGTTAGACATGCGTATCTAAAAGGGCCATAGCATGTTATATAACCAGGTTTGGAATGGAAAAGTGATCTTGCTTAGTGGTTCTCATACCATTTTGATGGAAAACTTTAAAATGAAACATTTTCAGAACAAAGAAATTGTGAGGGGATATGGGTCCATAAGATCTCTCATAGAAAGTGGGCCACAGGATGAAGATGATTTATAGATTTCATGGCCAAAGAGACCATCGCAATCATCTAGTTAGACCTCCTGTATAACAAACATCATGCCTAGAATATCCCCATAATAATTCCTAGAGCATATCTTTTAGAAAAACATCCAATCTTGATTTTAAAATGGTCAGTAATGGAGACTCCACTACGACCCTTGGTAAATTATTCCAATGGTTAATTACTCATAGTTAAAATTTTACGCCTTATTTCTGGTCTGAATTTGTCTAACTTCACTTTCCAGCTGTTGGATTGTGTTATACCTTTCTCTTCTAGATTGAAGAGCACACTATTAAATATTTGTTGATGATGATGAAAACTGTTCTGCCCCACATTTCTATCTAGTCTAAAGTAGGGACAAAGCTATGATCTTTGTTGTAGCTCCCTACTGGCCATGGCAGTTTTGGGTGACAAACTTGTTACAGCTGTCTATTCAGTTTCTGAATCAGCTCCCAGACTGCCTGGACCTGATTTTCACATCACCACAGCTAAATGCTCCATCCAGACCCAAAGTCAAGTCACTGCATCTGATGACAAGGCTGTTGTTGGCTTCCCTAGAAGTCCAAGAAATCCAGGCAGGAAAATATCTGTCAGTAAAATATCATCTTCTTGGTATGGGCAGTCCAACATAGTCTGGACTCTGATACCAAAGAATGTTGACTACTTATTGCATTTGAAGCAGTGGGGTGAAAATCAGGGAATAAACCCCTTCCCCCCCTCCCCAATCCCAGAGGGAGTGTTTGCTGGGAGTTTTTCCCCTAAATGGTCCCTCAGTGCTCTGCAGGCTCACTGCCTGTACCTCAGCCTGCAGCATGTCTGGGCTCAGCAGATACCCCTGTTCCTCCTGTGCAGCCCTGTCTACGGCTGTAGCTAATGGGAATTGTGCCTACCTGGCACTCTGCCAGGGAAAAGGGCTCTGTCAGGCAGCTGTGGAATGGGAACTGTGCATTTTGAGCATCAGCCATAAACCCTGCTCTGCCAGGGAAAGGGGCTCGGAGTCTGAAAGATGGGAAAAAGTCTCTCCCCATCCTTCCCCACTCCACAGGCTGGTTCCACATTTAAGCCTTAGGAGACTTTCAGGCAGACTGTGACCATTAAGAGGATATGAGCGTCAAGCTGTCCTGCAGTGGCTCAAGAGTGTGGGTACCAACCTCAAGGCAGACTCTTAGGAAACAGGGCACAAGCCTCAAATTGGTTGAGTTCTATGCTTAGATTTCACCAACTAGTTATCAAGTGTTCACTCCTCAGGCACTGTAACAGCCTTAACATGGAGTCATAGACAGTCCCCTTGGTTACTCAGATCTGTCTTGCCCTCAGGTAAGCTTACCTTTGGGATAGCTGGTCTCTTACACCAAACATCACAGCAATAGTCCGATTACTGCCAATCCCAAAGGCCCAGTCATTTACTCCAGGTCAGTTGCACCATAGATCTCACCCTGAAAACAACCCTTGTAGTCAATCCTGTAATGAACTGTGTAAACATTTATTATGTCGGCAAAGGAAATTAGTATTATTTACAAGATGAAAGTAGGCAACCATACAAACATGCAAATGAGTTCCAATCTTAACTTTCAAGAAGAAGTAGTAGCAAATTCTATAACAAGCTAGGTCTATATGTCCTTCAGAGCTAACCCAGGCTAAACACGGGAGATCTCTTGCTTATGCGTAGAAAACCTTGCCCTTGAGAGTCCAAGCAGCACTGAGATACAGTTCCTCTTTGTTAGGGCTTTATATTAATTCCCCTCCTCCCACCCCATCTGTTTTGAGTTGCAAACTTAGCTGATGGGAGGAATTCACTTGCACATCTCATCACGGGAGAGGGATTGGGAGGGAAGAGAGAGAGCAATCAACAAAGTCCTATTCTCTGATCCACAAATTTTGTCTGGTGTCAATGGGCCTTTTTTGTCATGCAGGTCATAACATTATCTGTTGGAGACTAGTATTTCACATTAGTTGCTGCTTTTCTTCTGTCTGGTGATTTACATAGTTACAGAGACATACAATGCAAATGCTCAAATATTACCTTACAATATGGGATACAGATGTTATAAGTGAGATGCAGGTAGCAACTTACAAACATTTTTATAATTGTAATACCTATTTTAATATTAACACTATGGGCATGTCTGCACTACACAGTTTTGTTGACAAAAGTCAGGTTTCATTGACAAAACAGTTGAAGTGTACACACAACAGAGCTCCTGCTGATTTAACTCCCCTGCTATGCCAACATAATAAAACCACCTCAATGAGCGGCATGGAGGCTTTTGCGAAAAAGTTAGAGTGACTCAGTACAAGTGTAGACACTGTGCTTGCTTATGTCGCCCTAAGTGGCCTCAAGGAGGTGTTCCACAATGCCCATCATGACCACTATGGTAAGCCGTTTCTTCTCTGCTGCCCTGCCACCAAGTACACAGGCATCCACCCCTCCCCCTTTAACGCCGCAGGCATTTTTGCAATTCTATTTCCTGTTTGCTTGGGGTGGACAGCTCACATTGCATCTTCCCAGCTAATTATGCTGGCTTTCTGCAACAAATAGGCTCCTGTGTGGAGTACAGCAGAGTTGCTGGATCTGTTGGCTCTGTGGGGAGAGGAGGCTGTGCAGTCACAGCTCTGAGCCATAGGATAGTTCAGATGGCTGAGAAGGGCACAGAAGGGACACGCAGCAGTACCGTGCCAAGATCAAGGAGCTGAGGCAGGTGAACCAGAAGGCAAGGGAGGCCAACTGTCACTGGTGTAGCGCAGAAAACATGCAGCTTCTACAAGGAGTAGAAGCTGGTATACCTCTGTTGCCAGAGCCCTGTGGATACTTCG
Organism: Eretmochelys imbricata; assembly: GCF_965152235.1. Classification (NCBI taxonomy): domain Eukaryota; kingdom Metazoa; phylum Chordata; order Testudines; family Cheloniidae; genus Eretmochelys; species Eretmochelys imbricata. The sequence continues at coordinate 102,481,264 of NC_135577.1, read as the reverse complement.
GGGTGGGACTGGAGGCAGCACCCAGGAAGTCAAGCCCAAGGGCGAAGTGCTGGACAAGGAGGTCGAGTTGGAGAAGGATGTGGGACAGGCACCAGGCTTGTCTGGTGGCGTGGTGAGCCAGGACCTCTTTTGTATCTGGAGGGGTCTGGCCAGTCCCAGCAGTCTGGCTCTAGTGTGTCTGAAGCAAGAGAGTGGAGCTCTGGTAAGTACTCTCTCTTTTTTTCTGATAGTGCAGTTACATAAGGTAGAGGCATCCTTTATTTTGTTACATGGTGCACGTGAGAGAAGGGATCAAAATTAACAACCCTAGGTACTGTTTGCATCTGCTTCGCATTCCCCTGTGCGGCTACACGGGGGCGGGGGCTACAGAAAAGTTTGTTAATGCACGCTGAGATCTCCCAGGAATCCTCCATAGAGAGCGGTAGGAAACTTTCCTGCAGATACTGTGCAACTCTCTGCCAAAGCTTCCTTGGCAGAGCTGCTTTGTTTCTTCCCCTATTACGGGAAACTTTGTTGTGCTGATCAGCAGCTACTTCTGGAGGCACCAAAGCAGCACACAGGTGAGCAGAATCCAGACCTGGTCTGAAACCTCACACATGCAAGAGATGCACCCTTTTATCTTCGGTTACCCTCAGTAGTGCGATTTCAGCTTCGATCGCTTCCACCTGTGAAAAAAGGTGCCAGTATTCAGAATAGTATCCCCACGTGCCTGTACTTCCCTTCTGTACTTTCCCTTCTGGAAACCCAGACCCTTTGTCCCATCTTCCACAACCACCCCCTGGGCCGAACTCACCATGTTTAGTGCTCTGGCCATGCTGCATGTTTGCCAAGGGAAAGTGAGAAAGAGGTATATGTAACTGTAACCTTTCTGCCCATCAGAGTTGGCAGCAACAAGGGCCGGGTTCAATATCTAGGGGATCCATTCCAATAACACAATGCAAACCAGCTCGAGCCCCCACCCAGTGACCTGGGACAAGTATATACTACCCCCGCTGGGCGCCTCCAAGAGGCAATACTTCCCCTCTCGCAAGCGCACAGTCTGAGTGTAGCAAAAAGCCTTTTAATAACAGAGAGAAACAATGTGGCATTATGTTGGGGAAACACCACCAACAGGATTCATATAACAACCCATGAGCAAAAAAACCCACCCCAAGCAAATTGGGGCATGCCCCTTTCCCTTTGGTTCTTGAGTCCAGCAACCCCAAATCACCCAAAGTCCCAAAAGTCCAATGCCCCAAAAGTCTCTGTCCCTGGTCAGGGCAGCCCCAGAGTTCGAAAGTTTATCTGCGGAGCTTTACCTCCCAACCTGGGTGGAGATGGGACGGGGGTAAGAGGCACCTTACGTGATCTGAAGCTGGCCGCCCCACAGCTCCATAGGCCTTCGCTTCGCTCCACCAGCCGCCCCACGAACTCCTTCGCTCTGCTCCGCGGCCCACAAGCAGCTCCCACCGTCCTACAAACTGCTCCACCAGCCTGTCCACAAGGCACTCCAGACCGCCCGCAAACTGCTCCACAATATATTGTCAGGCTCCCCCACTACTTAACACAATGCTCAGCGATTTCAGCTCTTAGTCAGTTCAGCCCTTTGGTGAATTCAGCTTGTAGCAGGGGAGCCTCAGTGCTGGTGCACCATTAGCCCGAAGTGAGCTCAGCAGCCTGTAACTAGACTCCTAATGGAATCAAAATTAGATCTGATATTCCACAGTGGAGAGAGGAGGAAGTGCAATTAGCATGTAAGGCCCTCACCAAGGGGCCCATGCCACCAAGTATTAATACTTGTCCCCAGCCTCTCTCAATTCACAGAGTTTTAAAACCCATGACCCTTGCCTAGCGAGTGCTACTTAGTTGATGGTGAGTCCCTCCATCATAACAAAAGGCCAAGTACAGTTCCAAGCACAGTTCCCATAATCAGGATAATAATTTATTCTTCCTGCCCCAATAACAGAGATACTGGGGATCCCAAAGCAGCCAAAGTGACCATTTGGGCAGCTATGGCCTCATTCTAGGCAGGGTGGGTGTGCCTATGCAAATGAGATCAGCCCCTGAAGTTCTTTTCCACAACTTGCCACACTTCACCACCAGATGTCAGGGTGGAGCTCATCCTGACACTGCTTACATAACTTTTATGATTCAAGACTGTGAGTACACCCACAATACTGACTCTGTGTATTGTTTCTTTTGCTTCTGGATGTGCCCTGGAGGGCCAGCTCCTACACACAGGTGGATGGCCTCCATCAGATAAGGAGGCCAACGAGGAGTAAAGAGGACATGTTTCACTAAGTGCTGCAATCATCAGATCTATCAGTCCACTGTAAACTGGAGCCCCACGGCCTGGGGCTGACAGCTGGAGCCCTGCTGCCCGGGCTCTCCTCCTCCCCAGTCCCCCACAGGGAGGGAGCCTGGGTTCAGGCTTTTTCCCACCCTGGTCAATCCCCTCACCAGGAGGTAGTGTCAGGGCTCCAGCTGTCAGCCTTGGGCAGCAACAGGCGTTGTAAGTGTCTACCTAACTACATTGACTTAAGTGCTTTGCCTTTCATGGAGGTGAAGTGATTAACTCGGTACAGTGGGCAACTTACGTCAGCAGGACTGACATTTTAGTGTAGAAGCTAATAGCATAAGCTGCCTTGTGTTGACCTAACTCTGTAATGTAGACCAGGTCTCAGAAGAACCAGACTGGTTCCAGCTCTATATTTGTCAATGTTTAATTGAGGCCTGGGGACCTTGGCATAAGCTGGCACCTGGTTTGCCAGGGTCACAATGAGGATTCCACTCTGCACGAAACTGCACCTTCATGGGATTACGGTAAGTGAGAAATCCCTTCCCATGTTCTTAGTGATCCTGATTTACTGAGCGGAGCCCGGAGTGCTATTCGGTCACTCCTACAGTATATATTTGCATGCTAGCCAACCTGGGGAAGCAGACAGGCAGCCTTTCAGAGTTCTGGGGACACCTAGCAAACTACTCCCACCCATAGGCACTGACGCCGTGGGTGCTCCGGGACTGGAGTACCACAGGGAGCGCCCCGTCTCACCCCCCCATCCCAGCTCACCTCCGTCTCCGCTCTGCCTCCTCCCCTCTGCCTCCTCCCCTGGGTGCACCGCATGCCCGCTTTTTCCCCCTGGCTCCCAGCACTTCCACTGCAAAACAGCTGATTTGCGCAGCAAGCTCTGGGGAGGAGGGGGAACGCAGTGGGCTCGGGGAAGAGGCGGGGCCGGAGCAGGGATTTGGGGAATGGGTCCAATAGGGGCAGGGAGGGGGCGGAGTTGGGGCGGGGCAAGGGTGAGGAAAGGGTGGAGTTGGGGCAGGGCCAGGGGCTGGGGGCACAAGCACCCACCAGTGTTGGGGAAAGTTGGTGCCTATGCTCCCACCACTGAGGTATGTATATCAGTCCTCCTCATCATTTGGGTGAGCCCCATGCCAAGATGAATAGCCTTCTACCTTCCCCCTGTAAACAGCCAGGGGAAGGACCATACATACATGCACACAACCAAAGCCCGCCCACCCATAAAAAAACCACAAACCCGCAGGACTTTTCCAGACCAGGAAGCCAAGGCCTTGCAAGATCTCTAACAAGGTATCTTCCTATTGGGCCACTCAATAATGGAGTACACCAAAGCCCCAGGCTGCCTGTAGCTTATCAGGTGTACTTGTAGGCAAGCATAGTAGGTACTATCGCAGGTGCATCCCAGTAACCACTCGGCTTGTCTACACCATTGTTACAGCTGTAGCGCTCCAGCGAAGACACTACCTATGCCAACAGGAGGGATTCTCTCGTTGGTGTAGGTAATACACTCCCCAAGAGGCGCAGGCTGTGTCAAAGGGAGAATTCTCCCATTGACCTAGTGCTGGCTACACGGGCTTAGGTCAGCTTAAAACCACGCTGCTCAGGGGCTGTGGATTTTTCACATCCCTGAACAACATAGTTATACCAACCTAACTTCCTAGTGTAAGCCAGACCTTAGACATATGGTTAAGGGAAAGGGTATTTTACTAGGGCTGGGAGGAAAGGGAAAGGGTGCAAATACCCTACGTACAGAGGCTTAAACAGTTACCAATAGCGGTAAAACTTTGAGTCCCTGGGTCAGTCCAGTTGAGAACTGGGAGTCTTCAGGCCTACTGGCTGGGGTGTCTTTCCAGTCCAGGCTCTAGTCAAGCAGATAGGAGTTTGTGGGTTTTCAGGCCAGTCTCAGTTAGTGTCTCTCAGTGGGACCCCTCTGCACTGGCTTCCTGCTGCTCTCCCATAAGACCCACACAGACCTGCACCCACCTGTAATGTGCAGCAGTCTCAACTTGTTGCACACACAACCTTGCCTCTGGTTCCTGGGGAACCCTTTCTGCACCCAGTTTCTATGTACCTCTTCATTTGCCAGGCAGCCTCTGCATCCAGCTTCTCGGTGGCTCCTGGTTAGCCACTACTCCCAAGCAGAGCTCAGTCACTTCCCACCTCAGACCTTTCCCCTTACCTCCTTACAGCAGATCCAAAAGAGCACTTCTGCTTAAAACCACATTTAAATTAATGTGTTATATAAAAACAAATAAATGTCATAAGTCTTGGGAGCCTAAGGTTGGTGCAGCAGTACCTCCATCATTGACAGTCACACCTTCAGAAGGGGACTTCCTTTCAAAATACCCTAATAGGCCATAAGAGTGAGGACACACACAAAGATTCATTACAGCAATTCAGAGCAAAGATTTTTCATATGTAAGGTAAGTCTGTTTAGCCATGGAACCCACGATGCACCTGCAGAAAAAACCAGATGCGCTTTCAAAATACCCTAATAGGCCATAAGAGTGAGGACACAAACAAAGATTCAAAGATTCATTACAGCAATTCAGAGCAAAGATTTTTCATATGTAAAGTAAGTCTGCTTAGCCATGGAACCCATGATGCACCTGCAGAAAAAACCAGATGCGCTGAAGCAGTGACTCCTTCATCGACGCCTAGAACACTTTTCCAGGCTGTTAAATGTATCAGAAGAGAAGTGTAGCTCAGAACTGATTCACCATTAGCCACATGGATACCTTTTGGTATCCAGAGAGAACACAACTAGGAAATGAGTCATTGATCTGATCAGATTTACATGTCTGGTGCATGGGGAAACAGAAAGCTCTTTTCAGGCACTGACTTCTAGATACTATTGTAATCATAAGAATTGCAAAGTACTGGTAATCTCAGCTATATTACAGTTTCTCCAGAATGGCTGATGGGAATCTTACAACCCAGCCCCATTAGAAATGTGGTTACCAGTCCTATCACATCAGACTCTTCATTAGAATATCATCAGACGCCAAGATTAATTAGCAAGACAGGTTAGACAAGCCTGTGGCTGACCTTTCTAGTTGCCATTATCTCTGAAAGGCAGGTGTTAGAATCAGATCACCTGTTTTTACAAGACCCATATTATTATTGTCATGAGGAAAAGGTCATTCTTACCTTGAACAGAAAAGTTTCTGGAGCTATAAGTTCCTTTCTCGTAATTCCTGGGAAACAGTTCTCCCATCATTTGGTCTAACCCTTAGCTCTCCTTTGGCAAGTTGTGTCATAAATAGGCATTCCTAATGTTATAAAGATATAGTTCAAGTATGTGGCATTCACACACCAATAGCACCCTGCTCATCTTATTCTACCCCAAATGCCAAAGCCTTAGGGTCTCAGAGTTGCTACAGGCAAGATATAAAAGTCCTGTATCCGCTGGCATGTTGAGCATCTAGGAAGCTATACACAGAAGCCCCCTACTGGCACTGAGGAAAAGTAGGTTTCCATTTCTCTGCAGAGGCCTCCTTCAGTAGAAAGGTGCTACTGGGTTGGTTCCCACAATTCCTTGCCTTATATGGGGGGAACTTTCATTACTGCCTATTATTCTATTATACTACTTAAAACTCTGCTTATCATTTCATCCACTACTGCTATGTTTTCTCTGCTTCCCATTAGTGACAACTGAGGAGAGACACTGTGCAACACAATGTAATATTTCTTATCTGATAATTTTCTGTTGCACAGCTTTTCTCCTAATTCAACCCATCCTGATAGTCTGGTAAATGATTAGAACACAAATTGAAATTTTTACCTAAAAGAAAACAATTACATGCGTAAGGTTCAAGGTTAATTGATACATTATATCAAGTTGTCTTAATGCTAACAATCAGTTGCTAGAGTATTTCTACAGCTGTGGAAGAAATCTGGTGGTGGCCTAAACTGCAGGGTGGAGCTTAGTCCTGGAGCCTCCAGCAACAACATTAGGTTGCTTCCGAATTTCACGGGGGGGCATTAACCCATCAGTGGTGAATGAAGAGAGAGCCTTCTAACAGAAAATTATCAGGTAAGAAATTTCTCAGTACTGGACCCTAAGGCCAACCCCCTTCTGTCTCTCACATACCCAATGCTGCTATGGATTTAGTTTCTCAGTGGTAGACAGGATGTTAAAACTCTTCTGTTAGATCTTCCTGCAGAGTAGAACTGTGGTGATTCTGCAACATTTAGGACCTTCTGTGCCTACGGTTAAGAGGGGAACCAGCTTTGTCCCTTACAGAATGTACTCTAAGGAACAATCTGGCAATGGCATGAAGTCATTTGAATAGTCTAACAAGTCTTTTCCATATCAATTTATTTTTATGCTTCCATTCAAAGGAGACTAAACTGAAACATAACACCCTCAGTGTTGTCTGAATCTTGTCCCAAAATTCTTCAGATGTCTTCCGGTAGAATCTGTCTGAGACTGCTCTACAATGGAAAGGAAAATGCTAGGTCAGAAAGCTCATAGAAGGGTGTGCTAACTGGCTGCAGGGAGCCAGTCCGTGCCTGAACTTCCATAAACAATTCTGCTAATGCTAATGCACCTCCTCCCGATCCAACAACCCTCCATACTGTACTATTCCTGGGCATCCTGAATGGAAAATGTCAGTTGTTAGGTAAATTGGTAAACCAGAAAAGCACCCACTAGGTCAGAATTTCCCCAGCTAGTTGCACAGAACTGGTTTCTCCTTATTTCTAGTTGTTAAATTATGTTAAACATGACTAAACATACATTGAATACTTCCTAAGTGTCACTTTTCCATGTAAGCAATTGCTGCCACTGCTCCAGGGGATATTCTGTGATTATAAGTGAGCAGGAGGGCGGTTCATGAAGTTGTGAATTGGAGCATGTGTATCTACCAATGAAAATATGATTCATGTGATGAAAGTTTGAAAACCCCTGAGCTAGACAGCAATAAATGGAGAACAACAAACATTTCATTTGTGCCCAAAACCAGATTTAAAATTAGATTTCCAAAACCAAGAAACATTAATCCCCTAGATTTTGGGGGGGGAACCGTAGTTGGCCAATGTTTAATTGTCTTATAGGGCTGAGCCAGCAGACTTGCTTTGGAAAGAGATGTTTCAAGCTTGTAAAAAGATTAAAAGACTGTAATAAAAAATTGCTGTGGACACTGGACAGCAAGATATGGGGAATCTCCTCTCAATGCTGCACTAGCAGCTCTTTTCACACTGGTTTATTTATAATAAATGTTCTTCATTGCTAAGAATCTTGGTTGTGAACAGCAGAGTCATATTTAAAAGCAAGTTTCTTAATGACACTCCTAGGCAGACAGAAATAGAAACCCTACTTTCATTACCATCAATTTAGCTGTCCTGTATTGTAATCTTGTACATTCTGCTATTCCCATCGCTCAGGGCCTTACACTTCAGACAACACATGAATGGTGTAGCTTTGTTAATGCTTATAGCTGTTGCCAGGGGACAGTCTGAGAGAGGTGAATCATGCTGCATACAGTCAGCATAAAGGAACATTTGAAAATGCTTGGACTTAGAAATTTTCTTCTTCTGTAGTTTGTGTTGGTCTGTCCCACAACTACCGTGTGATGGTGGTGGGTGCTTTAGAAATGTGTGCAGTAGTAATAAATAGAGGCAATAATTATGGCCTCTATTTTTAACGGCTTGTATTCTCTTAGCTGCTTAAAGACATTGTTCTGGTAGGTTTTGGTGCTCTGGTAACTAGGTTTTTTGTTTAGAGGCTGAAGTTCAGCATTTGTAATGGAGAGAAATGAGCTCTTTGCCAAATCTTGACAAAAAGATTTAGAAATGAATGTTACAAACTACTAGAAAAATCACATAATACAAATGTGCACAGTATTTTTCTTACTGATTGAAGCTGAGAGTGCTGTTATCCATACAAATACTCATGCTTAAACCTAGCTCTGATCACATTCAGATCAACATTTATTTCACTGCCTTTTTGACAGCAGCAGCACCAGACCCTGTCAGTGGTTTGGACAGGGACAAGCACTTAATTCTTGATAGGTGGGTAGGTGTTAGGAAGCCAGCTCTTGCTCGGGTGAGATAGGACAGAGGAAAGGGGACTGATTATACTATGGTAAGAGAGACGACCAACAGGGAGTAAATATAGGAAAGCAGTATGTGTATGGGTGAGGGCTGGGTCAAAAACATGAGACAGAATCAGTAGTGGGGAGGAGAGAAGGGGGAAAAATCATATTGGACCAAGGACTCCAAAAGCAGGGGGAGCCTCTGTTTCCCAGACTACCTTTACGCATTGAGGATGGGATTTTCAAAAGCACTCAGCGTTGACCTAATTTTTGCTCCCACTGAAGTCAACAGGAATTTTATCCTTGACTTTAATAGGAGCAGAGTTAAGCCAAAACTGAGTGCTCTTAAGAACCCCACCCTGAAGATCATGGCTCTATTCCAGGATAGGAGGTAGAGGTTGGAAAGCAACAAATTTTCCAGGTCATGGGCCCAAAAAACTCATCCCAAATAACTCTCTCTATCCTTCATTTTTTAATTTTTGTATTTAGACTCTTTAGGCAGGCACCTTTCTTCTTAACTGGTTTTAAAACACCTCACTCACTTTTGGGTACTAGAGTAATATATTTTTTAAAGTGTGTGTGAGTGGCAAGAAACAGTGGAAGAAAAGAGAATGGAAGCTCATACCACCTTTTATTTTTGTATCACACTTTCAAAGTGCATCCATTTTTCAAAGCTTATATTCTAATCATTTGTTTTTTATCTGAAATGTGCACTACTCACACGTTTTTATCTTGAATTCAGCATAGCTATTTGGTTATGACATTTTAATTTAAGGATGCTGTAGCTTTCTGCATCTACTAAAAAGCATGCTGTGCTTTCCTGTATCCACTAGATGGAACTCATCTCCTTACACAGAGAAGTGAAATCATGGGGTGAAATCCTGGCCCCATTGAACTCCCATTTATAGGAGTTTTGCTACTGATTTCACTGAGGCCAAGATTTCACCCAGAGCATCTGCTGCTGTGAGGGGCCAAGTACTGAATGCAATGGGAGCTGAGGTGCTCAGCACCTTTCAGGATCAGGCTTTTATTCCCTTGGGGCCATTAGATAAGCACACACTAATTTTATAATTTGCGATCTATAATGACCCTTTCTCCACAGCTCCTTTTAATTATCCCATATTCCTAATTTCCAAATTCTATCTTGTGAGAGACTGCTCTAGTTTAGGACTCTGTGAGAACAGAGAAAAGTGCACTCAAGTCATGACAGGTAAGGATATATTTACACTTACATAGCGCCTTTCAGATGAGGATCTCACACCACTTTACAAAACCGGGTAATTATCCCCATTTTATAGATGGGGAAGTTACTGCTTAAAGAGATTAAACAACTTGCCTCAAGGTCACATAGCCCGTCAGTAGCAGAACTGAAAATAGAATCCAAGGTTCCAGACTCCTGGCCCTATGCTTTAGCCAGTTAGATCTTCCGGATCACTGTTCCCCTGCTCTAGCCCCTAGAGAACATTCACAAAGAAGTGGAGGGACAGACCAGTCAATAGTATGGACAGGGTACAAGAAGTTAAATTGTAACAGTCCACTCCTCTAAAACTTTTGTAGAAAAATTGTTAACCACTCTTCTGCATTTTTCTCCATTCTTTCTCAGGGTTAGGTTCATAGGTACCTGAGACACTGGGTATGTGGCCCACTGTTTTCTGAGTCTTTTGTTTATTGTTCAGACACCGCTGTTCACTTCTCTCAGGAAAGCTAGAGAAGCAGATATACAGGGATGTAGGCAAGTGACAATTCATATAGACCAAGTCTGCCAAGCACCCAAGAGTTTAGGGGTTGTGGTAATTTAGCAGTGGTTCAGATTTTACAAGTGTGTGTCTACTAACCAACCCTCCTAGATAGGAATAGTCCTGAATTGTGCAGACATCCTAATGCAGTTCTGAACTCTGAGGCTTGAGCCCATTTTGATTTGCAATAAGATACTACACCTCTTACAGTGAGGAATAGTAGATAAACATATTCTCCAGCTGGGCTGATTTAATAAAGTACACAAAGCACAGGTTGTTCAAACAGGAAGTGATTTTTCACTTAGTTTACCTAGCCTTTAAATGACAGATGAATGAGTATGATCAATCCCATGTTGTCTCAGCAACTCTCTCCAACTTGGAGAGAATGTTTTCTTTCCTCCTGTCCTATTAGAAAAATCTCTGTCACACACATGGGGCCTAATCTTTTTCCCACTGATGTCAAGGAGATTTTTGCCATTGACTTTTACAAGAAACAGGCTCCTAAAGATCAAGGATCCTACTTATCTGCCTATAATTATGAGACACTAAAACCCCACTTAAATGACATGAACAAGACACTACAATTAACACTGACTGCTATCATTTAGCAGTAGACTTTTTACAAACTCTGCAGCTATATTGTACAAACCAGCTGATGTTCCCCACCTTGTCCAAGGAAAATGTGCAGAAAAATAATTTAAATGGTATCTTTATTAAGGTATTCTGTCCTATTTGCTTACTGCTGCTAATGTGCTTGGCCCCTCTAAAATACCCAAAAATAAAAGCAGTCTCTGACCTAGAGAGCTTAGTGTCTAAACAATAAAAATATAGGTTGTACTAGGAAAGCCATGGGGGAGGCTGATAAACAGGGTAAATAAAATACTACATATGTGAAAAACAAATGTAGCAAACTCCAGCTAGATGCTAGTATTTTGCATATAATGGTTTCATTTCAACTCTGAGAACAAATGAATGGGACAGATTTTATTGTAACTATCAAGATACGAATTAAACATATCAAAATGCCTACTAGCAATTTGTTAGGACTATCATGCAGCATGTTAAATTATCTGGAAAAGGAGTACTTGTGGCTCCTTAGAGACTAACAAATTTATTTGAGCATAAGCTTTCTTGAGCTACAGCTCACTTCATCAGATGCAGATTTCAGAGTAGCAGCTGTATTAGTCTGTATCCGCAAGAAGAAAAAGAGGACTTGTGGCACCTTAGAGACTAATAAATTTATTTGAGCATAAGCTTTAGTGAGCTACAGCATCCGATGAAGTGAGCTTTTTCTTTTTTCTGGATTTTTTTTGAAAGTTCAAATAGGCTAAATTCTGTCTGAAAGAAAATAATTCCCACTTCCTTTTTGCAAGACTCTATTTTGACAATAGTAAATATTTGTAAGTGTAAAAGAATACAGCTAGCAGAGTGTAACCATAATTAACCACCTAATTTTGTATTTATTTCAAAAATAGAGACATGCAGTAGATTATGCTTCTCACTTGCCTGACTGTTCATCAAAATTTCTCCTTTTCCCTCTTCAGTATCTCTGCCATATAAAGTAATACATTTTAAAACACCACTGTGTTTCCTTTGTTCTAGCCCACTGAAACACATATCAGTAGCTTTCAGAGTCTTCATTTTGTTTCTTCAAAAGATAATTTATTTAATAATAATACATTTGCACTTATACTGCCTTCTAGCTAAAGCACTTTATAAATGTTAATTAACTGCACAATTCCTTTGTCAGTAAGTAGTAGCATCACCATTTAGGGCCTGATCCAAAGCCATTAGAGTCTTTTCACTGACTTCAGTGGGCTTTGGATCAGCCTCTTACATACACAGAAACAAACACAGGGAAACTAAGTAACTTTCCTAAAAAAGTTGCACCAGACTTTTGAAGCCAGAGCTCCAGAGTCCCATTCCAGTCTCTTAATCGCATTCCTCCCTTTCAACCTCTGTGACAACGATAGAAGACAGGTTCATGCAACAGTGTACACTAATTTTAGGGACCACACAGAGAAACCACCATTCCCCATGGAGTTTCTGCAGCCACCCTTTCCTCAGTTCATGTTTTTCTATTCCATTCATTGCACTTTGGGGGCAGAGAAAGCCCTACTTTTATTTTTGTAGTTTATTTTTTTTTCAAATAACTTTACCTGAGTGGATGAATAAGAGTTATGGTCATTTACAGGGGGACAAATAGAAGTGCTGATCTCTATGATAATTAAGTTGTAGCTAATTTGGGTACGGCTGAAAACAACACAAGAAGTCCCCATCCCACCTGTTGTATTTAGCAGTGCTGCTTGGAGACCTGTCTTCAGAAATGACTAGTTTTGGAGGTCTGCCGAGATAGGATATTCAAAGTGTCTTTCAGCCGACGCCGTATGGATCAACATTGGGTGGCTCCAGCAACCTGCTGCTCTTCCTCTCAGAGCAGAAGTGGTGCAGATTTGGCAGCTGAGTTGATGAAAGAAGGGGAAGAGAGATGCATGCAGCTATCAGAATTTAGCAGGAGAACTAACACCAGACATGGCTCATATAAATCCCACAGCTTCCCACATGGCTCATATAAATCCCACAGCTTCCCACAGCTTCTCCTTTGGTTAAGGGATGAGGGAAAGTCGGAGACAAAAAGCAGAGCCCCCTGAAAACGAGAGAACGTGGAACTGAACGAAAGGGGTCACTGCTGAAAGTGCTGCAGGTGAATCTAGTTTCCCGCTCCCCCTTGATTTCAAAATTAGCAGGCTCCGAAGTTAAACGGAAGGATTTAGCTACTGTGTCTAACTGGACACTTACCCAACCGCCTTCCCTCGGTTTTGGGAAGCCGTGAGCATGAGTTTATGTTTAAACAGACGCAGGCTAGTAGCGGAGTCATGCTAGCAATGGCCATTAACATAGGCGAAAACTAATCCTGCGCGTCAAAGGAGGATTTTCTCTCTCTCACACACGCCGTACACCCCCACCCTCCGCCTTCCTGCGTTGTCTTTTAGCTTCGCACGTTTATAGATCCCCTCCGTTCAATATTCGGCCAATAAGAACCGGCTTTCACTACCGCTGTCTGGGCACCCCCTGGCCGGTACCCTGCCTTCGGTGCGTCCACACCCTGCGCTGAGGGAGCGCCGCGGGTTAGTCGCCGAGGAACGCACTAGGAGCCAGCTGCCGGCAGGTTCCCCCGCGGGCATCACCCCTCCCCAGGAGCAGCCCGGTGCGCTGGTTCTCCCCCGGCTGCGCAGACCAGCCAGGCCACCACACGCCACCCCTCCGAGTCCCAGCTATCGCCCGCGCGGCAGCATGCACCGCCCCCCACCGCAGCCGTGACCAGCGCGGCCCCCTCGCCCCACCGCCTCCGCCGCCCCTCCTTGCGTTCGCTCAGCTCCGAAGTAAAAGCAGGCACCAAACTTAACAGCGGCAACTCCCATTGGTCAGGTTCAGTCCATCCTCCAGCCTCCCATTTGCAGCCGGCGATGCCTGTCAAAGCTCCTCCTTACCGCCCCCTCCCACCGCCTGTCTAATTGCGGGAGCAGGGACTTTCCTAGTTGCTACAGGTAGTCGCGGAGCGACGGGCGCTGCATCGCCCGCTCTGCCATGAGGGGCTGCGAGTTGCGTGGTCTCTCTCGAGCGCAGGGGAGATTCTGGGCCGTGCTCTGTTGTTGTTGTTGTTATTATTAATGCACCCAACTTCCCCGCACGCCCCTGACAATGCTGCAGCGAGGCTCGTGAGTTTCCTTTGATTCTCCCCAGTGCACGCTTAAGAATCCGCCTCTGCCGCGCTGAGTAACCTGCCGCCGCAGAGTTTGTGCGGAGTGACTCTCCGGGGCTCCGCAGCCTGCCGGGGGAGTGACTAGCGAGCCCTTCCCGGGCGGAGGGACCGGCCTGCAGCCGGGGGGCTCCGATCCCTGGCGGGGCAGCCTGGGAAGCGGACTCGCAGCCAGAGGCAGCGGCCCCGCGCACCGTGTGCCCTCCGGGGAAGGGGGGATGGACCGCGCATTGTTCCTCTGCTAAGCAACTCCTGCCCGGCGCTGGCGCCGCGGAACATGGGCTCCTCGCCTTTGTCTCCCGAGTGAGCGAGCCGGCCCTTCGCACGCTGCCTTTGTGAGCCGAGCCCCGGGAACATGGATGTGACCATTTCCGAGCTCATGGAGCTCTTCCTGCAGAGCCCCTTGGTGACCTGGGTAAGTGGAGCCTCATTGTTTCAGGTTCTGGGACGTGTTGTGTCCCGGGGAGGGGGCTGCCCGCTCCCCCCGCGCCTCAGGGAGCACCTGGCCGCGGGGCTGGGGGCAGGTTAGCCTCCCGCTTCCGCTGCGCACACAAACCAGCACCGCTTTTTGATTCTTAAAAGCAACTTCATGCAGAGAGATCTCTGGGCCAGGCTGAATTATCCCCGCCTTGGCGGCTGGCAGGGGAACAGGTTTATGGGTCCTGGTTATTTTCAGTAATAACAATTAATATCAACTGTCTACTCCAGGAATCGTGCAGTTACAAAGTAGCTCTATTTTTCAACTTTAAATAAAGCTGCCGCAAGTGGATCTCCAACCGATCCGCGCAAAACAAAAAGAAACTTTCCTTTCTGAGAGCTAGCGGGTTGTTCCCCTTGTAACACCGTTTGTTCGTAGGTGCTGCTAACAATAGGGGCACAGAAGAAAAGGGACTTTGACCTGGGAGGGAGTGGGGACCATCTTGCAAACAGGAATCCAGTTATTCTGCTGCTGCTTACCTGCTGTTTGGAGGCTTGAATGCTAGGCCCAAAGCAAAAATACCTTCCAGGAGATGATTGTCACATGAACTGTAGATAAGTGTTGTGAGATCAATAACTGGGATGAATAATTTGCAAAATCTGAAAAAGAACCATGTGGCTCTGAAATGGGGAGCGTCAAACCCCACCTTTGGAATGGGGGATGGGAAACGATCCGGAATGGTGTAACTCTTGCTCTGGTACAATGGCAGCACGGAGCTTTCTTTCCCAGCCAGTGGCTGATGTCAAATTCATAGAATCTGTCTCAAGCTTTTAATTTAAATGTGAACAATGTTGTCAAATAGGCCTGGGCACCCTCAGCTCAAAATATTTGTCCTTGTTGGTGATCAGAGTCCCCAAATACGAACCACTGTCCTTTGCTTTTATGACACAGGTGCACAGTTCTTGCTGGAGGAAGGGAAAAAATGTGTAAGCAGCGAGAATAAGGGTGTGAAGAAGCTTTGGTCAAATTCATAGATTCCAAGGCTGGAAGGCACCATTGTGATCCTCCCATGTGACCTCCTGTGTAACACAGGCCAGAGACCTTCTCCAAAATAATTCCTAGAGCAGATCTTTTAGGAAAACATCCAATCTAGATTTAAATTCGGTGCTGGTGTAAACAAGTTCAGCCCTGTTTACAGCAGGGCTGCTTCCATCCCTTATGTCAGAAAGCCTATTCACAGATGAGCCTTTTGTGTTTGGAAGATGTGCAGGGATTGTTTAACTACTCAATTTGTAGCTGCTTTGGCAGGGGTGGGGTTGGAGATGGTTTCTAGTGAGTCTTGGGACGTGTGCAGTTTTAGGTTAGTCTGTAAGAAAATTGTGATGGATTATTAAAATATCTGCTATTTTTTCTGACAGGTGAAGACATTTGGACCATTAGGGAATGAAAATGAAGACAAATTGACTATGTATATGGATCTGGTAGATGGTGTCTTTCTGAACAAAATCATGTTGCAAATGTAAGTAATCTTTTAAGGGATAATGAAAACTGTGTAGTGTTACAAGATCCAACCTTAAATTACTGTAATTGAGTTGACTTGCATTTAAATGTATTCTGGAAATCAATACTTTTGAATAGACAGGTCAGTTTCCTAATATGCAGATTGCCTCATTATTGGTGAATTAAATGTGTCTTCCTATTGAAGGTAAAGTGTGCGTTACTGTTGTTTGACAGGCATTAAAGCATTTCAGTCTTCTTTATAAGTGATAGAGAGTTGGTTGGAAAACAGGTGCATGGCAAAAGATTTTCCTCTTGCAATATTTTTCCCTAGGTTGGGAGGGGGATTGTATTTTTATTTCCTGAATTTGAAATTGACCACACACAAAAGTTGACCCAGCTTTAAAAATTGATTTAAAAAATTGCCCTGATACATTCGTTAATTGTTTGTGTATCCCCCTGGGATGGCACATTTCATCATCTCTGAAGAAATGAAAAAGCCTTATCATGTGAAACTTTACTGTAGTCAGTGTGTCACACTTACGTAGAAGGGCTGAATTATCTATGTTCAAATATAAAGTTTAAAAGTGTTCATGTAGTTCAGGAAAATGCTTTTTCATTTGGGTGGCGTGTTTGTCACGGAACACTACAGATAGAATTAGGACATTTATATCGTTTAATCTGAAATAGAAAACAGTTATATTAATCTAGCTCTTTTTTTTTTTCTATATTTAAGTAAGCTCTTAGTAAAAAGTTTCTACGTTAGTCTAGTTTTGACCACATCCTTTCCTGTTGCTGAATTTATCATATGCAGATTCTGTTTCATATGAATTTGTATTTGGCTTTAAACATAATGGACATATTTCAGATAAGGAGTTTATGTGGAAAAGTTTTTTTGATTTAACTTTTAAAGGTGGAATGTTCAAAAGCACTTAATATGGGTCTGATTCTGCTCCCGTTGAATGAAGTTTATTAAGTTTCAGTGGATTCAGATCTAGGCCAACCCTGAGCACTTTTGAAGATCCTGCTGTAGATGATTAACTTGTCATTGGGAGCTTACTGTGCAAGTACTTTCTGAAAAGTGACTTTGTAAAGATGGTGTCTTGAGTCTGTCTTCTTACCGCAAGATATCTAGTCCAGTATCCTGTCTCTGATGGTGTCCAGCTCCACGTGCCATCTTGAAAGTGAAACAGAATTCTTTCTGGTTTGTGCATTACCAGCAATAAATATTCTGTAAATGGAATTTGGCTAACAATTAACATGAACCAAAGTCGAATCCAGGGCACTCCCTCTGAGGTGTATTGTTTCTGCAGTACTAACTAAGTGTTTATTACCTTTTCTTTTTTTTAAATCTTACATGACCTATGACTCTGGTTACAGAAAGGCCTCGTTTCTTAGTCATTTTTCATGGTAGAACCCCTTTTTAAATAGCATTTCTAAAATCAGGGCTCCAAGCATCAATATAGATCTGAACTTTCTCAATGTGTAGAAGTGGAAGGAGGTTTCACATCATGTCCATCTTTCTGTAAAGTACATTTCCATGCCAGACAAGGTTACAGCTGTAGTGAGGCTGCTATGGAATTAACTAACTAGGATTAACTAATTTATGGACATTGTTGGAATTTTTTTTGAGCGGACCTCGTACGTCCAAATAGAATGTACCTAACAAAGGAAAACAAAAACGTTTGGTGTCTATTTACAACAAAGAAATATGAGCAACTGATGTTTTTTTTAAGTGATAGAATTGTAGAAGGTCACTGTGTCTTATAATAATGAATCCCAAAGTGGTTTGTTGACAAAATATTTACATATAATTTTAAT
This sequence comes from Eretmochelys imbricata, assembly GCF_965152235.1. Lineage (NCBI taxonomy): Eukaryota > Metazoa > Chordata > Testudines > Cheloniidae > Eretmochelys > Eretmochelys imbricata. Next base: position 102,463,710 of record NC_135577.1, on the reverse strand, counting down.
AGAGTGTTTACATCACCTCATCAACCATTGAAGTGCAACCACCTCTAGGGAGGAACGTAACTGTTCTATAGTGTACAACAATTTAACAGCATTTTGGGGCAAGGAGTGAACAATAAAGTCCAATTGAAATTGCAGGGGAGAGGGATTCAGGTTAACTGTAATTATGCTAGTTGGTGTTCGGTCAGGATACCATACTCTGGCGAAAAATGCCATGGGATCTTTAATGACCACTAGCATTCAAGAGTTTAGTCTTACGTCTCCTCCAAAAGACAATTCTGCCAGCAGCACCATGGAAAATGTAGAGCGGAAGCACTAACACACAATGACTACTGGAGTAAGAAACTCCCATTAGATTAAACACAAGTAGACAGGGCTTTCTTTTTCCTTTTTTAGATGGCTTTGGCAGTGCTTCTGATGGTGTCTTGGGATCAAAGAAACCAAAATTTTCCTATTGAGAGCCTGAGATTATTTAACTAAGGAACCAGCACTACAGTATTTATGTACACCCAACCCAGCAAGGTGCTGAAGAGAGCTGCTGTCTGTGACCTTCACTCTTTGTTAGCCAACCTTTAGAATTTGCAATGCAATTACTGCTTGCCTGTAAATCAGGAGAGCCTTTCTAAATGTGTTTCTGCCCCACAACGTTTTCAGAATAGAAAAACAAATGTCTCAGAAATGCTCACTCATCAGTTCCTCAGGTTCCATGTAAGGTTGACTTTAAATGCTTGTGTCTTGCTGAAACCCTGCTTGTCAGGGTCCTTGATAAATCGGATAGTATATTATGTGCCATGTTAAAATAATGTTGGCGCCCTGAAGGCACGCAGAGGGTGGAGTGTAGTAAAGAACTGTTAGACAACTGTCTGACCAATGAGGTGTTCTCTTCTTGTTAGTCCTACCTGAAATTGTGTAGCCTCAGGAATATCCTGTTGACGAAGTTGTTTGAACACACACAACATAGGCATATGACTTCACACCTAAATGCCAGTTTGAGTTTTAGGTTTGGATTTTTTTATGGTCCCATGTGATTGAAACCCTTATTGTGTAGTTGCAGCAAAACAGATGTCTCTAAATGGGAGCTGGTAATGCTGGTATTTGTGTTACCTCCGTGCCTCCTCCCCCTCGCCTCCCATCCAAAACCCCTGAATAAAACTTTGTTTCAAGCTGCAGGGCTGATGCTGTAGGTCCTTCATTGTTAAAATACATTATTTCTGTTCTGCTGTCAAGTGAGGTTTAATGTCAGATCATCGCTGAAAGGAATCCAGTGGCTCTATTAAGTGGTATGGTTAAACTTGGTGAGCTTTGATTGCTGGCAAAATATAGGGCTTTGACTGTGTGCGGTGCTGAGCAGGCTCCATTCACTCAATCAGGCCAATGATTTCTAAATACGGTAGGCTGGATTATGCCCTACACACCATCTGGCACGCTGGTGTGGGTGCAGAAGGGCCAAGCAGCAGCCAGAACCCCCAGGAGGCATTTTGGATGGCTTAGTCAGATCAGCGAGGGAGGTGCAGTGCAGGCTGCCATCCTTTTTGCCTGTCCAGGTCTGCTGGCTGTGTGAAATGGGGGAGGGGGAGTGAGGGCTGGCCAGTGGCCTGCTGCCACCCTGTCCTCTTTAGACAGCTAGAGTTCAGAGGGACTCAGAAATGAGCTGAGCCTCGGGCATGCAACTTTGCAAGGAGGGATGATAGGCCTCCTTACACACTCATGCAGGTGATAGTTACATACTGAGTCAGACTGTGCCCAACTATCCAATGTTAATGTCAGTACATTTTCAGATACTGCTAAACAAGGTAAGTCTTTGTTGTTGATGGTCCCCTTCTTCTGTATTCTGGCACAGTTGACTCTGACCTAAGCACGGATATGGCATAGTTGCATATCTGTAAATAATATCCCTTATGAGCAAATGATACAATATTCTTTAGTGGGGCACTAAATAATACAGCTATCCATGGTGAAACTGCAGTAGTACTAGAACTTCTGCATTTCTTGTGGGTGCATTTGTATTAAATTAATACACTGTTCTACAGCCACATTTCAAAGTTTTTCAGACTCTGCTGCATACAGTTTTGTGTCACTTCCTGGTATGAAACTGACACGTAGTGACAAAGCTGATCACCTTGAGTACAGTGATTACATTGGGGCAGGAATATCTGTTAGTATAAGCAAATATTTACTGCTTAAGCCCTTAGCTTCTTATGATGGAGTGTTTTTATTGGGAAATGGTGGATGTATATACACAAGGAGCCCTACATTTTTGTGTATTGGCTTGTTAAACAATAGGTTACACACCTGGACTGGAACACATCTGATAGGAATAAAGTGACAAAATATCTAACAGCAATAAATCTGACAAAACCATCACTTTTTGCAACTCCTAAATGGAAAGTCTGTTTAATAAATATCTGTTTAATAAATAAATAAATTTGCTTGCAATTGTCATGGTTTATAATACCATCAACCTGTCTTCTGTGATCTCAGTATATGTGATGGGAGTAGCCAATATAATAATGGAAGCAGCAAGCAGCCATGTATATATGAGTGTTACATTATTTGGAAGCATGTTTCCTGTTTTAAATCATATTTACATATTTATTTTACAGTCTGACAGGCAGTTTAGGACCCAATCCTACTCTCATTGGCTTTAGGGTATTAGATATGAAAGAAGAGGAAGCTGATCGTTGAATCATGTGGCAATTAGACTAAACAAAGTCCTCTTCTGTTGTTTGTTTTCCATTAGTGAATTACTTCCAGGAACAAAGTGCAGGCAAAAGATTACAGGATTTTGGAACTGCAGGATAGTTCTTCCCAAACCAACTTTTATCTCAGACAAAATCAGCCCTGAGGCAATAGAATACTAGTGACCCCTGGTACATTTGATTATCTGTGATACCTGATAATTCGCTGGCCCTATTTGAGGGCTTCCCACTTACTTGTAACACTTATTTGCCACAGATTACTCCAGCGAGACCTGTCATTTTGAACTTAAAAATCCTTTCCCAGAATTCATGATCTGTTTTAACTGATGGCTAGCTCTCCGATGAGCTCTTTTCAAGCACAGTTGCCCAGTATTAGCAGCTCAAAGCATTTAAACATCAAGACACCCCCACTTCTTCCAAAAAAAAGATTGGATTTTTTTTAATTAATAATTTTGCTGTCCTTTTATTTGCCTTCTGTTTTTTTAACTTCTGGGTTACACTCAACTCATGTTTTTCTCTTCAATCATGAGGGCTAAAAACATACTTTCTCTTTAGAAATGAAAGTTAAGATTCTAGTGTACTCATATGAAGCAGGGGCTTTAAGGAAAATGCTGAATATCGAGGGACTCATGAAATTCAGTTCAGTGGTCTCAAACTCATTCATAGTGGGGAACATATTTTAATACTGAGATTCTTGAGAGCTGTCACCTCCACTTGCATAATATCCCTGTTAGTTTTCTGTGTAATCTAAGTATGATACATTTTTAGTTTCTTTTAATACAATTAATAATACCTTCATTCAGAGCTCTCAAAAGACTTTACAAAGGGAGGTCAATATTATTATCCCCATTTTACAAATGGGGAAACTGAGGCGTGGAAAGGGCTAGTAACTTGCTCAAAGTTGTCTAACAGGCCAGTGGCCGAGCTGAGACTGCTTGGAATGTAGACACTGGAAACAAGGAGGAGAGCCAGTATCATGTCCATAGGCCACAGTTTGAGACTCTTTCCCTCAATTTAATTAAAGGAAAAAGATATTCCTGTAAATGACAGGTTTCAGAGTAACAGCCGTGTTAGTCTGTATTCGCAAAAAGAAAAGGAGTACTTGTGGCACCTTAGAGACTAACCAATTTATTTGAGCATAAGCTTTCGTGAGCTGCAGCTGCAGCTCACGAAAGCTTATGCTCAAATAAATTGGTTAGTCTCTAAGGTGCCACAAGTACTCCTTTTCTTATTCCTGTAAATGTGACGCTTGCTTCTTATTGCACAGCTTACACAGTATCTTGTGATTGTTGGACCCTGTTCCCCCTCCCTGACTTTGTTCCACATATTCTTTGCTATTACAGATTAAATTGTAACCTTTTCTGTGTTATGAGTAGCTTCCTCTCTTTCCCTACACTGAGTTCTGTTCTTTTGCTTCTCCCCTAGATTTCTGATATCTTCTTCTCTCGCTCTGTGTTTTGTTTTCATTTATCTCCCCCTCCCCGCAAACATCCTTCCCCTCACTCCCCAGACCCACATCTTCCAACATACCCACCTGTCCTGCATGTGCCCATATGCAGCTACCCATTTACAGGCTCATTTCTGGTTCACCCAGTTAAAGAGAAGTGGGGAGATGCCACTCTGCTGCCTCTTGTCCTGAAGATACAGGAGTGCTCTGGTCCTGTCTTTCTAATGTCTAAAAGGACTGGCTGCCTCTGTGTTGCTGTGATTCCACACTTACTCCCTTCCCTTAGCAGCCAACCACCCTACTGTCTCTGCTCCCCGACACCACTCAGCCCATTCATGCTCTCCACGTCCCTACTAGCCTGGGGAAAATGGATTTTTAAATCCTGGTGAGAGAGGTAGAGATAGCAGCAGTCCAGTCCGTCCCCTTTGCATTATGCTGCCCACTCACAGTAGACAGAAGATCAAATATAGAAAACGTATTTTAAAAGCTTACTTCATTTTTAAATATCAGTTTTTCTTGCAGAAAAGCTGAATGCCTAGAACACCTGGGATTCATAAGTAGGTGCTCATTCAAGTACTAACTGGGCCAAGATGCCTTTAGGTTCCAGAATCTTGTAAGACCAAGCAAACCAGGACCTGTAATATTATCTGCTTTTCAGGAACCAGCCATTGTCTCAAAGAGCAACTTGCCATGACTCCCATAACTTACTGGTCTCCTATTGCACATGTGCATCTCCAGTATCTGTATCTGAATTTGTTATACAGCGAGCATTAACATTTCATAAAGTGCTTCTGTGGTGACAAGTTGAAAAGTATTTCTGTTTCAGGGAAAGAAGCTGCTTACCTCACCGCATGCATAAGATTCCGTGCTGCTTAGGAAGTTTATAAAGTTGCTGTATACGTGGTCTCACTTATCCCAGTCCTTTCTATTGGGCAACAAACTGTACATGACTGTGGTCTGTATACTGACTAACAGCTGTGAGCTTTCGGGGCATTGCACAGTGCCCCTTTCTAACATTTAAAAAACCTGCCCACTTATGCAATTTCTTCAAACATCTGTAACGTAATGTTCAGACTATATTTTATTTTCAAGAAAGCACTTGGCCTCCATCTTGGAGAGGAAATGGTAGAACCGCTTAAATAACACTATTTACTCCAGTCTGGCTCCACAGGCAGATCAAGAAGCCTCATGGTCAATGATATTAAAGGCTGCCTTGGGCAAACTGATTATTGTCATTAAACGTAATAGTGGCAGTTTAGGAAGTTTTTTCCTCAGACCCTGATCCTGGAAAACTTATGGATGTGAATAGTTCCAATGATTTCAGTGGGGCTACTTGTATGTGTAAAGTTAAGTGGCTGTGTGGGTGGGTGTTTTGCAGTTTCTGGGCAGTAAAGGGGGTGTGATTTTTTTTTTCAAAGATGTCTCAATGATTTAGGAGCAAAAGTCCCATTAAAAGTCAATGGACCTTGTGCTCCTGAGTCACTTAAGTGCTTTTGAAAATCTCACCCTGGGCCTAAAACTGCCCTATGTAGGAATATTCAAAAGAAACACCAGTTCTTTGCCATGACCAGTTGTCTTCAGTGGGTTGGGTGTGTTTTCCTCTTGTGGGTTTTTTTGTTAATCAAACTTTTAAAGTCAGCATATTTTCCAGCCCCATCATCATTCCTTGTATGTCACAGTGATAGATTTGTGAGATAAGCAACCATCAAAAATAATATTTCCTTTGTTAAAGTATGGCAGCAGGTGCCAAACAGAACAGCAAAAGCCAGAGTGTCTTCTTTCTGGATCTAGACTTTGGGCTAATGGGCTGTAGTATTGGACAGCAGCACTGTTATGTAGTGCATGAATGGATTGGTTCATGTGGAACCTGGAGGGCTTTGAACTACCCCATCTGTGTAGTCAACTTCTCTTTACTGTTTTTTTTTTGCTTCCCTGTGTACTGTAATGACTTTAATCACAAAGGCTAAGTATCCAGCATCCATCAGAATCGGACTCTCTGCCAGAATTCTTCAGAGAGTTCCCCATACTGGCTGGTCTAACAAGGACCTGGAGAGGTCAAACCCAGGTTCCGCTTTCAAATCTTGCACATGTCTTGTGCTGCTGCACAGCTGTCTGATCTGTCTCACTAGGTACTTGTATGACCCCATCACCATAGTATTTGAGCACCCATTTCCGTAACAAGGGCAAGTTAATCTCAGGGCTGCAAACATCAACAAAAATGAGGCAGTTCAAGTAAAGGTGATAGTATGGCATTTTATGTTGAAGTCCTGTGTTTTTCTTAACTTGTGCATTAAAACTGCAGTCAGTGTGCTGAATAAAACTGCTTCTGTAAGAGTGGATGAAGAGGAGTCTTTCCGATTTATGCCAGTGGCAAATTTACCCCTTTGTACCTCAATGCATTTAAAAACACCAACTGCACATGCATATAGGTATCAAGTCTAATAGCAAAGCAGGACTTTGGCCATCTCTTCAATGGGAGAGGCACTCTGTGATGTCTACATGTATTACTCATGTTCTGTGCAAAGATGAATTGACGTGGTTGTGCTTAAAAACACAAAAATACTCTTAGCTGCTTACGATACTTGTGTAAACTTTTGACAAACAGTCACACAGCATATCAGTTTCACTTTAATTCACCTGTCAACACCCAAATTCAGTGTTTCCTCTAGAAGAGTTGTCAATGGCTAGATTAAAAGCAATGCAGATGCCTATGTTGGTTAGGCATCAGCGGATTACACTCTGAACTAGGGGATTCACTGATCACAAGTTTTTCAGATCCCTTTTAAGATGCATTGATGTGTTTAACTTGCGTACAAATTCTTAATCATCTGGGGCTTTTTTTACTTCAAAAACAGTCATTTCAGTTCACCCTTGAGATTCAGTTGTAGTCACTTCCTTTAAAACAAAGAAAACTTCTAGCCTCCTAATCTCCCTCCTCCTCCGCCCCGCATCCCAATTAATTGCTCTCTTGCACACACATGCACCTTTATATATCTTCCAGTAGTTCCTAGAAGCCCCACTCAGGATCTGGGCCCCAGTGTGCTAGACACTGAACACTCTTAAAATATAAGACAGGGCTTAAATCTAATTAGACAAGACAGAAAATGGCCTGTGTCTGAATGAGATTTCCTTGCATGAGGGACAGTCTAACTACATGTATGCTGCATGCCCCTTGCTCTGGGGGTGCATAGTGGTTGCAGGATGCTGTTGCTTAGAAGTGAGGGAGGCTCTTGAATTGTCACATAGGATCACCTAAAATGCGTTATGCAGCGTGGTATGTGGAGGAGTTCCAAACTCTCTCCCTCTCTTTCATTACATGGCTGCAAAGGGAATATTAAGTTGTTAGTTTATTGAACTGTAAGTTTGTATTAACTGTACTGAACTATTCAAATGCTTAAGAGTCGTCCTTGTACTGCATTATTGTAGTGTGACAGGATAGAGCTGATGCATGCCCAGTCTCTAACATTGGGTTTTCCCTTTTTTCCCCCTAGAGATCCACGGCCGACAAACCAACGTGTCAACAAGCATGTCGATAATGATGTCAACCTCCGAATCCAAAACCTGACCATCTTAGTCAGAAACATCAAGATTTATTATCAGGTGTGCCTTCTGCTCTTACTGGTGTCTGCTGAGGGTTGTGGTGTTTCCGCTAGCACAGGAATTAGTAGTCTGTTAAAGAAAACTACCACAGGAAATGAAGAGGAAATTGTGTTCATGTAAAAGCATTTTCAGCCATCATTGTCAGCACTTTGAAATACAGATAGAGCTAACTTTTCTAGCCTTCATGGCCCATCAGCAGATTTTAAAAAGGAAGGAAAAAACTGAGTTTGAAGGCTATGATAGCTCTTTGGTTAGCTGTGTTGATATTCAACTCTTCTGCAGGATCATTGAAATAGGACTAATGTCTGAGGATATAAAACGTGTTTACAACAAGTAGCGTTGCTTTCACCCCGGAGACATCTTGAAATGCCAAGGAGTATTAAAATGGTCCTGTACATACCTATTGTGTTTAAATAAGTCTCATGAGAGACTGACCACATCAACTCCCATTCCCAGGCTCTTCTCATACACCTGCATCTCTTCCAGCCATACGCTGTACACTAGAGGCAGCTGGATGGAGCGTTGCATCTCTTGGGAGTGTGGGAGAATAATGGTGCTTCATTTATTACTTTATTACAGTTCTGCGGCTTGATGCAACTATAGTAGAGAGAGACCCCAAAATATTACTGCCACCAATTGCTATCTGTGCTACAGAGCTTGCTAAAGAAAGTCCAAGAGTGAGAGGGATTCATGCAGAAGAAAGTAAAGTAGAACTGATGACTTTTAAATGCAAGTTATGGCCGCATGTTAGGAGAGTAGATTGTGTAGCTTTTTGATCTGAGGTGGTGTGTTGGCATTTTATATATTTTTGAAGACAGCATACTTATGTCTCAATCATTTAGCATTGTAGGTATTGCTGGAATGGGTTGTCATTCACTTAAAAATAAATAACTTTAATCATCCCATTGAGTTCCCTACCCCAGCAGGGAAATCCCATTTACTCAATCTTTCAACATAATAGGATGGGATTTCATTGTCCATCTTGTTATTGCTTACTCAGCACCATAGATCTGTATGAAGTTTTACAGACATCAGAAGACAGAGACAAGGTGGGTGAGGTGCTATTTTTTATTGACCAGCTTTTGTTGGAGAGAGAGAGACACAAGCTTTTGAACCACAGATTCTTCTTCAGCTTGTCTGTCTCGCCAACTGAAGTTGGTCTTATAAAATATATTACCTCACTCACCTTGTTTCTCTAATATCCTGGGACCGACATTGCTACAACTATACTACATACGACATCGGAAGACACAGTCCTTTCTCCACAGTGTTTGCAATCCAAGGGCCGGATCCTTAGGGTGCTGAGAACTCTTAACATTTAGTCTCACTCATGGGAGTTGAGCACCTTGTAGCAGATGATCAGGCCCTTTGTTAGACAATGTACAAAGAGGGGATAGATTATGGAAGAAAATAAATGAGATTCAGAATTGTGTGACCTGGCTTCTTTAGTGTCTTGCTGGTTCTGCGCTGTTGGATTTTTTTAATATAATCTAATCCAGCCAGGCACTACAGTAATACCTTATAATGTTTTCTTACTATTTGTAACCGGGAGCAAGAGCTGAGGCTGGAGATGGGAGGCATAATAATAAGACTCTGACCATATTCCAGAAAAATCTGTACCATTACTTTGTCAGGTTAGTGCATCTCCCTGCCTCAGGACTGCATACCCTGCATGTAAATAGTATGATAGCAAAATTTAATTACTGGTAGTTTGTTCTTGAAAATGTTAAATAATAGCAAACCTAACAAAAAAATTTAGTTTTGTATCTATACACTACATGTAAGGAGATCATTTCTCCTTTATCACATCAAGGTCTTTAGGGCAAATCATTGTTAATCTAAGAGAGATTCCCTTTTAAATGATGTTGCATAACCTTCAATTCCTAATAGCCTGGAAGGAGTTAAAGGCTGTCTGTGCAGCAACCTGCACAGTTCTATATATGATTGATATGCACTGTCACGTTGCTACTAATGGTGATTGTATTGTGGAAGATTCCTTGTGTGTTGGAAGCCCAGCTAGTGTATATCATTTTGAATTAAATGATGGTTGGTTGTTACAAAGTATAGCCAAGGCATGGATATTTCAGGATGTACTAGAGAATTTTGTCATCTGAAACTTTTCATAGTAATTACTGTGAAACCTCGCCTCCTTTGAGCCTTTTCGTTTGTTTGTTTTTTTTAAGTAGCCTGAAATTTGGTTGTGTTTGTATAGTTGAGTAATAAAAGTCAATAGCTGGAGATGAGGCTAGTGTATTACTGACAGAAAACATCTAATCAATTTCAGTGGCAGTCTGCAAGCGGGAGGGAAGGTTCCTGAAAAACAATAGAAGCACAAATTGCTGCTTCCTCAAGGAAGCACAAGCTTAAAAAACACCATGTTGGCCTTGGGGAATTCCCTTCATTTTGACCAAATGGACTCAAATCTAGTTTACAGCTAATTCCTTGTATTTAGTGGGGAGAATGTATATGGAGGGAAGTGAGGGTGATTATTCTTGTGTGTTATCAAACACAGGGACAAAGTGGATGTCACAAGACAAAAGCCTTCCCCTCCCTCTTCCCTCCCCCCCCCCCAAGTCAAGGAAGAATAGAAACATGATGAGTTCATGATCCCCAAGTCCCTGTGTTTCGGAGTAAGATATCAGTAACTACTAAAATTAAACTATTTTAAGATATCACTCAAAGGCTGGATAGCTTTTTGGGTCCATATAAATGTCTAACTCATTGTGCTCAATATAGTTGATCTCCTTGTTAAAACAAAATTCATTTCAGTATTTGGTGATATTCTTCTGAAAGTAGAGATGGGAGTGAACCAGAACCCTGGACCCAAATGGCCCCCCACAATGTTAGGACATTCCAGATCTGGATCAGAACTTTGAAGCACTATCTCTCTACCAGGTCTGAATCTAAACCTTGTATCTGAAGAGAGCTGGGTATCGGGGAAATTTGGATCTAGATCTGACCTTTGTGGCTTAGACCTGTCTCTTTTTAAAATTTTACTTCACTGAGCATAAATGGGATGAGCAAATGCACTAAATAAACACTTTTACACTGGAATAAGAACAGTTTAAGTGGCTCTGACGTTCACCTGGTGTCTCATCAATTGCTGTTTTTGTTAACTCTGTCAAAAGCAATTAATCTATGAATTCAGTGAAGTTATGCCAGCACTTTCAGCAGCACAAAACTTTGATCACCGAGGCTGTAAAAAAACAACCACCAGTGCTTTGTGTCTAGATTGCTGCAGTGAAACGGGGAGAAACACTGGCAACTTTTAATATGAGAGTTTTGAGTTGGCTGGTTCCAATTTTTTGTTTTAATAGAAGTGTATGAAAAAGGGTTAGTCTTGGTTGCAAGTAAAGTCTCTAGGTTTCCCACTGAGTAGCTGCACTTTTACAGGTTCTGAAATCGTGGCCTGTGAGAACTTCATCACCTGAAACGAAGCAAATTAGTAATTTTGTGGTGGGATTTCTTGAGCAGAAATCTGTTAAAGAGGATCTGTCACTAATTCCATTTAATGAACATTGTGCCACTGGCTAACAGCCAAAATGCTGGTAATTAACTTTTTGAACTTCTGTGACATTTTGGGAAGGCTTCTATGAGGGAGAATGTGAAATGTCATTGTGTCGGCTTTGTGTCTATGTACATGTGTGTTGGAGGGTGTGTTTTCACTTTCTAGCTCGTGCTTTGAACAAGCGGGAGACTGGCTGGTCTCTGAATATTTGTGTTCAGGTTAAAATCCAGGATAACTTTGTATAGTGACTAACATAACAGAGCTCAAGCTATTTGACTGTAACTAACCTTTAAGGAGGCTGATAAAAGGATTTCTGGAGACTGGATGGATCAGAGAGCATTGGCAGCTTTCCACCACTCTTGTTGATGTATGTATTTGTATGTCTTTAATGAACTGAAAATCAAAAAGGAATCCTAAAAAAAGTGGAAACATGGATGAATTGCTTAGGAGGTGTACAAAAGAATAACACAAGAATGTAGGGACAAAACCAGAAAGGCTAAGATACAAAATGAGTTACACCTGGCAATGCATGTAAAATGCAGTAAAAACAGGTTCTTTAAATACATTAGGAGCAAGTGAAAGACACAGGAAAGTGTTGGCCCACTACTTAGAGGAGAAGTTGACCTAATAACAGGACATCAGGAAGGCTGAAGTGTTTAATATCTGTTTTGCTTTAGTCTTCACTAAAAAGGTTAGAGGCTAGCAGATACTCAACACAATTAATGTGAGCAACAATGGAAAAGGAAAATAGGACAAGAACAGGTTAAAGAACATTTAAATAAGTTAGATGTATTCAAATTGGCAGGACCTGATGAAATTTATATTAGGGTACTTAAGGAACTAGCTGAAGCAATTTCAGAGCCATTAGTGATTATCTTTGAGAACTCATGGAAGACAGGTGAGCTCCCAGAGGACTGGAGAAGGACAAACATAATATCTTTAAAAAGGGGGGAGAGGTGAGGAATTATAGACTGGTCGGCCTAACTTTGATTCCTAGAAAAATACTGGAACAAATTATTAAACAGTTTGTAAGCAAGTAGAGGATAAAAGGGTTAAGGTACAGCCAGCATGGGTTTGTCAAGCATAAATCATGCCAAACCTGCTTAAATTCCTTCTTTGACAGGGTTACTGGGGAAGCGGTAGATGAGATATATCTTGACTTTTAAAAGGGATACAGTCCCTTGTGACAGTCTCATAATCAAACCAGGGAAACATGGTCTGAAATTACTATAAGGTGGGGTCCCTCAGGGGTTAGTCCTGGGTCCAGTACTAGTCAATATTTTCATTAGTGACTTGGATAATGGAGTGGAGAGTGTGCTTATAAAATTTGTAGATGACACCAAGTTGAGGGGTAAGATGTAGCTAGGGCAATAGCAGGAGAACTTGGGGAAAATCCTGAGTGTAGATACCCTATTCTATTCTGTTTGGTTCTTGTACTGAATTCATCACCATGTCACCCTTTACCACACTGTAGGTAATGCTTTATTTAGCCTGTATACACTAGCACTGAAACAATTGTCACCAATTATGCAACTGCATTCTTTACCAACAGTGGGTACAGAATGTACTTCTGTGGACTAGGCTTTGGAGCAGTTATTTGAAACAAGCCTGGGGTGGGGCAGTCTGGCAGGGTAGCCTAGGGAAGCTTGAAGTGGCTGTGTCGTGTTTCCCCCATTCTGTGCATCAGCCTGTTGATCTGACACCTTTTATGGGCATTGAATAGTTTGAAAAAACTAGAAGCAGCAAAAGGATCTGTTTTCATATCTGCTAGATCCTTAACTTTCAGAAGTGCCAATATTCACTCAAATGGCACATACTGCATCACAAAAATCCCTACAGTTTGCATAAACGCTTGTGGTCGTGGGAAGAAAAGAATTAACGTTATCATCACTTGGCTAGTGTCTGTGTGGTTTTGAGGCACATCTTTCATTTGAAGAATGCAGATTGGAAATGCCAGTGGAAGAAGCACTTTATGTGTGGTCACTGCTACATTTTGATGCATCCAATGAAGTGAGCTGTAGCTCACGAAAGCTTATGCTCAAATAAATTGGTTAGTCTCTAAGGTGCCACAAGGACTCCTTTTCTTTTTGCGAATACGGACTGACACGGCTGTTACTCTGAAACCTGTCATTTTGATGCCTGTAGTTCCCATACTTGTGACCACTAAGTCCTTGGACAATTGCTTGACATTTCTGAATGGCTGGAAATAGTTCTGCATTTAAAAAAGAATTGCTGCTGAGAGACAACTCTGAGTTATACTTTCAAAATGGCTCCTGTGCAGCTTCCATAAGTAACTCAAAGCTTACAAGTTCCATTAATAATGGTGGGAGGAGTAAATATAAAGTCATTCACTGAATGTGCAGAAAGAACATTATGTATATCGTATTGCTGTAAATACGAGTTCTGGTTTTGGTTCATAACTTGTGCCCAATAGCTGTGTTGCCAGCTGTAAACAAGTTTTTATATACAATGTGCCCCTTTGTTGAATTTAAATCTCTTCTAATAGTAAGAAGAGCCCTGGAGTCCCTGATTAGTTGCTTAATTAATAGGCCTCTATAGGTAAACTTTATTTCTTAGTACTACTATATATATATATATATATATATATATATATATATACATTTAAAGCTGTTTCTCAGTTCAGGAACTCAAGGGAGGAACTTTTTTCTTGAATTTTAAAATTTAAATTTGTAAACCACAACATTTGTCTCTTCTCAAGACCACAGTGTCAGCAGTTTTAACAAATAGTCCCTTATAAATTCACCCAAACTACTTTGCTGACTTTATACACTATGGGTCTGTCAATTTCCTCTCCAAGGTGTATGCAACTGAGAGCACAATTTGTTTGTAATATATATTTAAGTGCATGAATCAGTCTCACATCTGTAATTTTGAACATTAATGTGCCTCTCAAAGATAACAGATTTTCAACTGTGATAACTTGTAACAGGATATAGGGAAGGTGATGTACAGAAGCTGAGATTCTTAGTACCGTAAACCTTATTACATATATACTGGGAGTAATTTAGTACCAAGTGCTTTGTCATTGCCCCTTTTGCCCCTTCTCCCCCGGCTGCCGACAGGGGTGTGGGGGTGGGGGACAAAAGGAGCAGCTACCCCAGGGCTGGCGATTTAAAAAGGCCTCTGGAGTCCAGGGTGGCGCTGGCCAGGCAGCGTGGATGGGCTGTCTGGGGGATGCTGACCCCCCCCAGCCCCGCCCCTTCTGCTCAAGGCCCTGCCTCTTCTGGGGGCCAGAGCCAGCTCCCGTACTGGTAAGAGTTCAATTTTACTTTAACCCCTGGGCTCACAGCTTGAATGGAATGTACTTGGAGGAGAAGGGTTGTGCTGCTGTCATCAGCTGCCTCTTTTCTTCCGATCCAAGGTTTCAGTGGGTTTGTTTTAGTTCAGGGATCGGCAACCTTTGGCCCACAGCCCACCAGAGTAAGCCCCCTGGCGGCTCGGGCCGGTTTGTTTACCTGCCACTTCTGCAGGTTTGGTCGATCGCTGCTCCCACTGGCTGCAGTTCGCTGCTCCAGGCCAATGGGGGATGTGGGAAACAGCGGCCAGCACAGCCCTTGGCCCGTGCCGCTTTCTGCAGCCCCCATTGGCCTGGAGCGGCGAACCACAGCCAGTGGGAGCTGCAATCGGCCGAACCTGCAGACGCGGCAGGTAAACAAACCGGTCCGTCCTGCCAGTGGGCTTACCCTGGCAGGCCGTGGACCAAAGGTTGCTGATTTCCTGTTCTAGCTTTTGGCAGTTGTTGGTTAAGGTTGCCACATCAGAGGTGGAGTCAAAGGGGCATTATTATGAAAGCACAAGTGGGGAGGTGGGTTCAGTTGCCATGGGATGATCACGGTGGGCTGGAGCACCCACTGGACCTGAGGGTGCAGAAATGGGTATTGTACAGCATGAAATATCTCTTTGGCTTTTATTCAGCACGTCTTGATTTAACCCATAACATTTTATCATCAACTTACAAAAAAAAATTGGAATGGTCTGAATTATGGAATGTTTCTACTGTGTCATTTAGACAGCTTAAAAAAAAAAGTGAGTGAACGTTTATTTTAGGTCTGTTCTAATTTGAATTTACCTGGTGTAACTCTTGTGTTTAAGAATTTAATTTATTCTAGTGTTAACCTAGTAAACTGTTGCACTACAACTTGCAAGAGTAAAACCACAGGGCATTTTGCTACCTTCCACCACCATATCTATTTTGAGTTTTAGATTAGGTTTAAGGCATACATCACTGTGTCTAGACAATCTCACCAGACTCAACATACTTTTGACTTGATCCTGCTACATATACGCAGGCAAAATTCTCATTTACATCAATTGGAGTATTGTTTAGGTAGGTACTGTAGCCTAAGGAAGCTACAGTTTCAGATATATTGGAAAATATTCTGTCTGCTATGTGTAGTAGTAAAGGGATTTATTTTTGTTAAATTAATTGTTTATACCAGCAGTCCTCAACTTCACAATGTTTGACTTATAGCGAAGGGCACTTACAATGTTTTTGGATTGACACCCTGATTCGCCTTACGACAATTGGTTTCGACTTTATGATGCTTGGTCCCTCAACGGAGTGGATTGTGGTTCCAAGTTACAACGTTTTGACTTATGAAGCAATTTTCAGGAACCAATTGTGTTGTAAGTCCGAGGATGACCTGTAATGCCTCGTACTTAGCTATATCTGCAGCTTTAAAGGCCCGCTTTGGTCAGTTATATTTCTGTAATGGGTTCCATTTAATTTAGCCTTTTGCATACAGATATTTTAAAGTGAGGTCTACATGAATTCCATAAATTATACGGTAAATTTAAAAAAAAAAATCTTCCAGTTGCACAGCAGTTCCCTAAACACAGAATTTCTGCTTTTTCTTGGCAGGTCACAAATGGAAATGATATTTCTTTGATTATATGCACATTCTATCAATGAATAATTTTATTTTATGATCTTGGAAAGCATAATCTGTATATACACTATTTACATATGCTGATATATGACACCATATTAGATCCCATTCTGTTTTGGGTGCTGGTTCCCCTATAAATCTAGATTAATCTCCTGTACAGAAGTGGTATATGAAGAGGGGAATTAAAACCTTAATCCTGCAATGTCATAAGCATCCCATTGACTTTAATGGGGCACTGCATGAGCAAAGGGTTCTGCCTGTATCTGTGAGCTTGCAGGATCGGGGCCTATGACATTTTAGCACTTCATCTTGAAAACAGCAGGTTTATTACTTGGCCATCATTTTAACATAGGCTGATATATATATTTTTCCCCCCAACAAATTGTTTGACCTGCAAACGATACCTCCAGGCTGTTTTTAATGTTGGAAAAAAGTTTGGGCAATATTTTTTTAAATCGTAGGCATTCCAGAAAAGGAAGTTACTGTTTTTAGATTTGCTTTTGATATTGTCATATGTGCTATAGAAATGCAAAGTAGTATTTGCTTCTGGAAGTCACATGCAGTTCATTGTTGTAACTGGCTGGCAGTATTTGTCTGAAACACCCAATCCTCCTAGCAGGTGTAGATCCTGCTGGGAAAATGGGTCAGTGGGGTTTGCTGAATTGTGTGGCTGATTACCACACCTGGATATAAAGGAGTTGGGAGTGACTCTCTGGAGTGTGGTCTGAGCAGACCTGGTGTAGGAACGGAGCAGGCTGGGGAGAATGCTTGAGCTAAACTTTGTTGCTTTGTTAATAAAGGCAAGCCCCAGGAACAAGGTGAAATTTTGACACGTGGACTTTGTGTCAGAGCTGGTTGTGAAGAACACCTACTCACAGATGTGTTTTAACTGAAATTTTGTCATCCACTAATCCATAATTCACGATAATGCTTCTGGGTTCATGGCTTTGTTTTTTAATGGGTAAGATTTTTAAAGACAGCTCTTAGTTAATGTTGTTTTTTAAAGTAACAGCTGTGCTACACAACATCTGTTTTTTGTCTCTTGGAAACAATTTGAATGTGTGCACTGATGGTTACACTGTCTGTAACGTGCTGTGTGGTTTAATCTAGATAGACCCGGCAGCTAAGGAGTTAAGCTTTTAAATTCTATGAAGTCCTAATCTGACCAATAAAAGTCCCTAAATAAGAATCTTGTTCAACAGACTGAAATCACCCCTGTGGAGCTGTCACTGTCAGTTTAATAATTAGCATTATTAAAAGTCCCTAGATACTTACATAATCTGGGGGTTTAGGATTTCTAAAAACATGGATAGAGGCCATTAATTCTGCTATTTCTTTGAAAAACCAAGCCTACCCCTTATAAAGTAAGAGTTCGTGCACACCACATCTAAATACCTCTCTCCATTAAAATTGAGCTGTTGGAATTAATGAATATCTTTAAAACCTTTTAACTAAGCTTAGTCCTTCTCTCAGGAAAATGGATCCAAATTGTTGGAATTAGTCACCTTATGTTAAATGGCTAATTTAAAATATTTGCCAAATTTATTTGCTTTGAAGTTTAAAAGCGAGAGAAAAAGTAAATGTCATTTTTTTTCCCCCGTGACATCTTAAATACATATTTTTTCAGAAGCTGGCCCAATAGACTAATGCGTAAAAGATCCACCAATGTGGCGTTTGTAATGGAGTCCAGTGTCCAAATGGTGTTTGCTAAGAGACCTACTTCTGTGAACCTCCTTGGTGAACAGTGAGTTAGAGGAAGGAGAGGGTCGTATTGGGGTTAATGCCTAGTTTATTTGGAACAGCTGTGTTGCAGTAAGGCCAAATGGCTGTAGTCCCATGAGAACCATAAGAATTACCACTAGAAAACAGTGGTGGGTAAACGTCTCTTGTAAATGTTCAATTTAAAATTGCCAGTTTATGAATTTATAATAGACCTTTTATATGATAGCTGTTCAAGATTGATCAATATTAGCTACTTTAACACAGAGTAATGTGGAATTCAATTTTTAATCTACCTTTTTAAATTTACTAATTGCATGTTTTTCTTTAAAATGAGTTTATGATCTGAAAAATTAGCCCATCACACTTGCTCCTTGTGTGTGTATTTCAAGTCATATCAGCTTATTTTAGTGACAGAAGTATCATCCAGGGGTTTTCTTTACTGGTGATCATCCCTGCTAGCCCTCCTGAGCCAAAGCAGCTATGGCAGAGGGAGGTGGGTTATTTTCTGGCTCACAGATCCTCAACAGAATTCTTAATTAAATTTCAGTTATAGCATCTTTGTTACTGATAGTGACACAGAAAGCAAACAGCTTGACTTCCTGGTCCCAAGCTGAGTCTGTAGGGGTGACAATGAGAAGGTTTTATTAATATGAGCATGTTTTATATGAGTAATTAAGAAACCATAAATGTGAGTTCTCTCAATACTATTTAGTCATATTTTTAAGAGCAGAACCATAGTGTAACTTAAAAAAAAAAAAAAGTTACCCTCTCATATAATTCATGTCTTCAAGTTGCTTCTTGGATTTTGCCCCTTAAAAAAGAATGCATGTATTTTTTAGGTTTTTCCTGAATGTGAAAAGCCCTGGGTGCAGCCAGCTTTTTGTCTTCAGTGTCATGATTTGTGGCTTTTGTCTTCAGTGTCCTGATTTGTATTTATCTGAGTAGCACATGAATATTTCTTTATGGTTTTATGTGCAGAAGGCATAAGCTGATACACAGAAACAAATGCTGTCAGTTTTGCAAGAGTTGCTTACATTTCAATGCCTGGGCACTTGATCTTACCCTCCGATTCCAATCCTACAGAGAAAATAAAGCTAATTTGTTCCTTTTCATTCTCTAACTTGGAGCCTGATCATGAGTGGTGTTGAACACCTTCAGTTGGCTTCAGTTGAGATGCTGAGCATCTTCCATGACTGGGCCCTAGAGCAGTTTTGTTTGATACGCTTGTGTATGATTAAAACAAAGCTGGGTGCCAGGTCACGGTTTGCTTTGGCTCTTCTCCTTGACAGCCTGTTGCAATCTTAAACACTTTCAAGGTACTGGTCATAGCATATTAAAACTAATTCTTTCAATGTTTATAGCAACCAGTTGGATACCTGAAACCATCCTTATCAATTGTTTTCATCTTTGTGCACAAGTGAGTTTCTCAGGTTTGCCACAAGCATGTTAGGTTGATAATGCCTCTCTGCCCATCTCACCAAAGAAAGAACTTTTTTAGTTAGTCAGTTGCCTGTTTCTGTAGCTGTTGCCTGTTTCTACAGCAATCTTAATCCTGCTCTTCTATTTTCCAATGTCCAGAATTAAGGTCAGACCTATTCCTTCAGTTATTTCAGCAAGAGTAGATAGAATTTCCGTTAACGTGATCCTAGGTCATGCTTTAATTCTGCAGTCATCTAGATATGAAACATGAAGGAGTAGTTACATAACCAGTGATCCTAATCTCCTGGGTCTCCAGTACCAAATTTAAAAGAAGCAGAAGGATGGATCTAGTCAGTATTTATGGTGAAAGCTGCATATATTGGACTAACCCCATCCATGTTCTAGTATACACAGAAAGATAACATAACCATGCGTAATTGCCAGCCTCAATTTATTTATAGTTGGCTATCCACTTTGCAGAATGATATACAAAATGCCAATAGGCAAGAATCTGACTGCCCTGGTTCTGACAACTTGTAAAATATGATGCCTATCCAATAAATGTAGTATAATCTAGCATTTTGGATGTTTCTCCTAATTACTTAATACATAAAGTCTTAACGTTGTTGGTGACAACCAGGTTACGCTGCTAAACAAAAAGCATATTTAAAATGAACTGCTGCATTTTGCTACTCCATATCCCTGAGTATTAGCATAAAAACAGGAGTCGTAGCTCACCACTTGCCTAAATGATGCTATTTCACAGATGTGTGTAGAAAATGACTGAGAATATGGAATGCTCACCACATTTGTGGGTTTTAAAATCTTGCGGTAATATAAACAAATCTGTATGCAAGACCTGTTTTCTAGTTTGAACTGTACGATTTTTTTATTTAAGTGGAGGCAAACATAAACTATGAAAGCTTACATGACAGGATTACAGGTCTCCTTGCTTCCCTGTTTGTTTTCTCCTCCCAGGGCTGCCAAAGCTGCTGTGTGGTTGACTACCACATTAGTCTTTTTTTTTTATGGTAGTAGCAACAGTTGTTTTTCTTTCACTATGGTCATAGGTGTCAGTTCCATGCCTGTACAGTGCAAACAAATGGCAAAAAGGAGAACCGTGTAATATTAGAGACAGCTAAAACTTGTAAGTAGTTTTCTCATCCAATTCATGATTGCTGGTTATACTGTCACCAAATTAATCTATCTAATACATCTATCTAATTATCTAATTAATCTATGTGTATTAGAAAATGTACAAGAATGAAAAGGTCAGAAAATGCTGAAATTGCAGTAAAATCAAGAAATGCTTGATAACCAGATGTTCACTTCAAACACTGCAAGAAGATAATTCAGAAGTATGTGATGTTTCAGACTTCAGTATATCTGACTTTTCTCTGCCTCTTTTCAACATTTGAAAAATACATAAATATTAATACAGTATATTGGTATTGATGCATCTACTTTAAAAAAAAAAAAAAAGGACCTTGAAGTATTTTCACTACAGTAGGCTAGCTTTACTGTTACTGTGTTCCTCCATCCCTACTTATTTAAGACTCCAGCTCCCAAACTGTGGTCCAGCAGATAGCTAGTTTGTCACGTGGTGCTGACTCCTCCTCCCCGATTCTAGCTGCTAAATTGCATTAAAACTCAGCTAAAATACATCTAATCCTTTCCTATTGCTCTTTCTTGAAGGCCATTGTTGCAGTTGATACAAGTGCGATGGGTTTGATCTCCGAGACCCTCTTGGGACTGTCACCTGACGTGCTGAAATTACCTCTGAGCCTGTTTTCCCTGCCAGCTTGGGACTTCCAGAACCCTGCCTTGTTGAGCCAGACATGCTAGCCTGCTGCAACGTGCCCCCAAAGCTGCAGGCTTTAAGTGAAAACAGCTCTGCAGTTTACCTGACTCCAGCACCCAGACACCCAGCTCCCAAGGGGATCCAAACCCCAAATAAATCTGTTTTATACTGTATAAGCTTATACAGGGTAAACTCATAAATTGTCCGCCCTCTATAACACTGATAGAGAGATATGCACAGCTGTTTGCTCCCCCAGGTATTAATCACTTACTCTGGGTTTATTAATAAACAGAAGTGATTTTAAAGTATAAAAAGTAGGATTTAAGTGATTTCAAGTAAGAACAGACAGAACAAAGTAAGTTACCAAGCAAAATAAAGCAAAAACATGCAAGTCTAAGTGTAATACATGAAGAAACTGATTACAGGTAATATCTCGCCCTCAGCGATGTTCTAATAAGCTTCTTTCAAAGACTAGACTCCTTCCTAGTCTGGGCCCAGTCCTTTCCCCTGGTACAGTCCTTGTTAGTTTCAGCAGACATCTTAGGTGGAAAACAGGGGCTTTCTCATGACTGTCCCCCCAGCCCTTTGTTCTACTCCACATCCTTTTATAGCTTTGGCACAGGGTGGGAATCTTTTGTCTCTCTGGGTCCCCACTCCTCCTCCTAAATGGAAAAGTACCAGATTTAAGATGGATTTTGTTATCAGGTGACATGGTCACACGTCCCTGTAAGACCTCATTCTTCATTACCCACGGGCTGGCCCCACATGTACACAGGAAGGCTTGTAGGTACATACCATTTACAACCAATTGTCCTAGTCAATGGGAGCCATCAAGATTCTAAGCCACCATTAATGGCCCACACTTTGCATAGTTACAATAGGACCTCAGAGTTATATTTCTAGCTTCAGATACAAGAATGATACATGCATGCAACTAGGATGAACACACTTGGTAGATTAAAAGCTTTGTAATGATACCTTACAAGAGACCTTTTGCATAAAGCATATTCCAGTTACATCATATTCACATTCATAAGCATATTTTCATAAGCACATGACGTGCAACATCACAACAAGCATGTTACCTGGCTACAAATGGGAGGGGTCTGTGTAATAGTTAGGGCCCTGTCAAATTCACAGTCATGAAAAACATGTCACAGACTCTGAGATCTGGTCTTCCCCCATGAAATCTGTTCTTGTGTGCTTTTACCCTTTACTATACAGATTTCAGCGGGGAGACCAGCATTTCTCAATTTGGGGGTCCTGCCCCAAAAGGGAGTTGCATGGGGGGGCTCACGAGGTTATTTTAGGGGAGTGGCAGTATTGCCATCCTTACTTCTGCGTTGCTTCAGATCTGGCTGGCCAGAGGGCGACGGCGGCCGACTGAGGGCCCAGCTCTGCAGGCAGCAGCACAGAAGTAAGGGTAGCAGTACCACAACCATCCCTAGAAAAACCTTGTGACCCTCTCCGCCCCAACTCCTTTTTGGGTCAGGACCTCTACAATTTCAACACCATGACATTTCAGATTTTTATAGCTGAAATGATATTTATGATTTTTTAAATCCTATGACTGTGACATCGACCAAAATGGACTGTGAATTTCGTAGGGCTCTAGTAATAGTGCTTGGAAGGAAGGAAGACCCCAAGATGATATCTATTATCATTCACACTGGAGAAAAAGTTAGACAACCTCTGTTTTTAGGAGAACACCTCAAACTAAATGCCAGGCACACATAGGTGAGGTTGGAAGTTCTTTCAGTAATCTAGTTCCTGCCACTGTCTGAGTGGTCAGAAGGTCCTGGATTCCAAGAGGTAGATTATTTCTTTATTGGGAGAGAGATGAGTTGATATAGATACAGGATGCTTTGTCTAATTTATTTATAACATGTATTCTGATGAACAGAGATGAGACAACAAAAGCAAGTCTAGGATGTAGTGTACCACTTCTAGAACTCTAGAAACTTTATTCAAACCCTCAGCCAGCTGGATGGCTTTATTCTCTGTTGCCTACAGTTTGTGCAGGTACTTTTGTTTATGCACAGTGGGTGTGAAATAGTACCAGATCACCATGATCGCATTTTACACTCACTCTGCGCTAGTGAGAGTGACTGTACAAGGTGCAGGGGAACACCGAATCAGACCCCAGGTGCATTAACCCTCATCAGATACAATAAACTCTATGAGCACGTTCCAAGGCAGTTATTCAAACCTAAAGACCAAAGCATTTGGGTGTTGGGTATGTTGTTCCCCTCCTTGTCTCTTGCTGTTTTGCAACACAAAAGGAAGCTCAAGTGAAATGAACAATCTTTTCTTTTAAATCTAGTGGCTCAAATCTCTGCTGTTAATTGTCCCTTCCATTGTGAAGTTTTCCAAGAACTCAGTGAGGGGTGGGGAGGAAGGGGTCTGTAGACATGGTCAACCACCTCTGCACATCATCAACTCCCCATCTCAAATAAAACACATTTTCAAATGTTAGCAACTTGACATGTTCATCCATCATGGCCAACAAACAACTTGCCATTTATTCTATTTACACAAAGAAGGGTTCAGAACACAGTGAAGCCCAGCTGAAATTACAGTGCAGTGCTTTTCACTGACTGCTCTGATAAGCCTATTAAATAGATGCTGTCAGCCTGTTTAGCTTTAAAATATGGCTGATCTTAAATATGGGGGACTGGACTGGCGATTGTACCCTGCATTCTAAATATGTAGGACTAGAGAGAATTTCACGCGCATGCTGACGGCAGTATTTGGCTCTTAAAACATTTTTTTAAAATCCACCCACCAGTTTTATTACTATGAGGTTTTTGGGTTCCTATGATTCCATTTTGTTTGATCACGCTCCTCACCATCCCAACATGTGGTGTGTGGAGGGCCCTTCTGAGTTCCACTCCTTTTTCAAGCCAGTAGGCACCCTGAGACACGCTGCTAGAGTATCAAAGAGAAATTAGGAATGGAATAAACTGGTTTCTTGGCATTCAAACACAGATGTTCGTGTTAATGCACAAACCTAAAAGAGCAGTCATGCTGGCAAAATTAATATAGTACTAAATACACAGCATAAAATATTCAACCTAGTAGAGGGCCAAACCTGTTTTTTGTTTTCAAAAAAGCATCTTCTGGAGGATCATTAAACAAAGAAATGTCATCTGTTTAGGGGTCAAGTACTAAAGAATAGATTTTTTTGCTGCTGCTGCTTGCCTTTTTTTTTTTTTTAAGGACAAGCCATTCACTTTTCTTGGTTGGATTTGGAGCAAGTCTCTTCAGGTTCTCTTCCCAGAATGTATGATGTATGCCCTCAAGGGGGAAAGCAGTTAACAGTTATGAGATGTACTGTAGTTAGCTTACAAATAAACCTGCTGAAGCAATAGCCTGCTGGGTACCTGTGAAGTCTCCCCCCGAAGCAGGGATTTAGAATGCTAACTTAGGGTTTTCCAGAAGAGAGAGATCTTGCTTGTGTTTAACAAGAGAATCCTTCCTATATCAGAGCAAAAAGGAGAATGAATTTTGTTGCATGAAGGGCAACGTAAGGGGGCATGAAAAAATTTAAACATCAGTCACGGTTTAAATTGCTACCACAGCCCTTGAGATAATAACCTTTCTGCTGACCAGAGCAGTTTTTAGCTTTGGCTACATGTACTTTATCAGACTGGAGAGAGAGTGCAATAAAGCCCCATTTCCTGACTAAATTAACAGTTTGAACACTCTTCTTCCCTGGTACGCTGGCCTGCCAAAGCAGCCTGACTTGCTAAACCTCCCAAATAAGTTTTCCCATCCTCTGTCCCATAACTCATTGCTCTAATTCTCCCCTGTGTGGGGTACCAGCATTGGTGACCTGATTCTGTCTGGGCCCTCCAGTGTCCTGTGGTATAAGGATATCTCCCATTGTGGAGTTGTGTCTGACTCTTGGTCACAAGCTTTATGCCCAATAGGTCCAGGAGGCGCTTGTGACCAGCTTCTACCTAAGTAGAAGGTCAATGTGAATCTGCATTGGCTAGCCCTTCAGATGCTGCAGCTCCGAGAATCCATAGGCAGAGTTTATTTCCAAACCATTTCTTGCAAACCCTTCAGTCAGCCTGTGTTCATAAACTAATTAATTTTTTAAAATAAATTTGGTCAAAATTAGGTTTCATAAAGCACTTGCATGGAATGTCTTTCAGCATGGAATCCATGAGCATTGGTACCTGTGAAGTTCACAGGTCTTGGGTATTATACTTGTGTGTTCTCCCCATTATTTTCATGCATTATCCTTATCCAGAAGGAGCATCTTGGGCACAGAGAGGTTAAATGACTTGCATAAAATGTCACAGCTGGTCCATGGCACAGCTGGAAACAGAAACCAAGAGTTCTAATTCTGTCACCTGCTCTAAAATCAGCTCCCTGAGCTGATTGAATTCATGTAAAGAGTAGTATGAGTTTTTGAATCCAAGCCAACTATACAGTATATAGACTGTTTTAGAGTATACAGTAATTGCAAATGTAGCTAAGGGGGAAAAATATAGCTCGGATAAATAAATGGTTAGGAGTTTTTTTGCCAAGAAAATTCCGGTATAAAATATGAACTCTCAAATATGTAGTTCCATATAACAAAACCCTTTTTTCAGTCTATAACAAGGAGTGGTGTCAATTAGCCTGAGAAACCAAGGCTATATTGTATGTATTCATGAAGCAGGAGGCCCTCATTAAATATGTATTGTTAGTCACCACCTGCTATTTGTTTCATGTGATTCATTCTTTAATGTGGTGATGTTTTTTTTTTCCCCCATCATTCTTCTTTTCTGAAGTACATTATTCAGTGCTTTGAACCATATGGGCTGAAATACATTCAGATTTCTGGTCTAGCCATCCCCAGGGAAAAGACTTCTGATGCACCATGTTTATGATCAACTAGAAAAGCTGGTTGATGTGTTTTTCATTCTGATTTGGTGGCCCTTGCATAATAACTAAAGAGCTAAATGTGTGACCCCAGCCAAGAGCGAGCAAGATTGTTAAGCTACATTTCTGAGTAGGTAGCAACTGCCTTACGGATAAAAAGAGGCTCCCCCAAGTTCTTTACAAGGTAGGACTGTGAATTTAGGCTTTATTCTTTGGAGTACGGACCACATCTTTCCTAATCTTCTGTGAAGCACCTAGTACACTAACAATAATGGTAGGACCATGGCTACCAAACATGCACAAACATAAACCCTTTTGTTTTATTGAGGAAAATGGAGAGGTGGCAAAATTTCCTGATCTTGACTTGGTTTCAAATCCTATCTTACATCACAAGTGGAAAAACTTAATTTCCTCCTGCTCCCTATTATGCAGATCATAAAACTGACACACAGTTGGACGAAATGGACAGTCTGCTCTAGTGAGGCCTGGGCTTTGAAATACTAGGAACGCTGCAGCTCAGGGCGGAGTTGTATTGGCAGAGCTGTTTGAAAAAGCTTGCACAGCTTCTGTCTGCATTAGTTTTGGGTAAGATTAAAATGGCTGTTCTCTATTTCATGGTATTGCATTCAATCATAATCCACAATGAATTGTTAATCTGCTGATCTGGAACACTAGCAATAAATTCTTCCCTTCTGCTTCATTTGTACATGTATATATGTTAATACTAGAGATCAGCGTGACTCATCAAGTTTGGGTCAGGGTGCAAGCTTTCTCATTATCTGTGGGTATTGGGGATTCCTGTCTAATAAATACTTTATGTAGCACCATTCATCAGAGCAGTGGTTCCCAAATCTGTTCCGCTGCTTGTGCAGGGAAAGCCCCTGGCGGGCTGGGCCAGTTTGTCTACTCGCCGCGTCCGCCTTCCAGCAGCTCCCATTGGCCTGGAGCAGCGAACCGCAGCCACTGGGAGCCGCAATTGGCCGAACCTGCGGATGCAGCAGGTAAACAAACCGGCCTGGCCCTCCAGGGGCTTTCCCCGCACAAGTGGCAGAACAAGTCTGGGAACCACTGCATCAGAGGATTTCAGTACGCTCTACAAACATTCCTATGCCCCCCATAAGATAAGTGGCTATTATCATATTATCATTATCAGGTACAGAAACTGAGCACCCAGATCAAAATTGTCAATCTTGGAAATTTAAACTTTTAGCACCCATATTTAGACATGTCAATAAGTGGCTTGACTTTTCAGAGGCGCTGACCCTACGCAGCTTCCTTTCAGTTCAAAGAGAGTGGTAGGACTTTGGCATATGTGAAAATCGGGCTACTTCTGTGAAGGTACCTTGTCATCCAGATCTACATTCAGGCACCTATATAGAAGCGGTCTGATTTTTCAGACATACTGTACTGAGTATCTACTACTCCCTTTGAAGTTAATGGGAGCGGTGTGTGCTCAGCTCTGAAAAATCAGGTCACTTATTTAGGCACTTAACTATAGATGCCTAACTTTAAGCGTGGAATTTTGAAAATGTCAGCCCTTGTATGTAACACACTTTAATTGTAGATTTTAAGAGTGCAAGACGTATTTGTTTCCCTGCAGCATTTCCTTTGGTAAGCAACTGAGCTAATTCCCACCGCTCTCCAGTTTCAGGTCAGCCATTCACCAGAGTCAACTGATTCATGGCATTCTCAGCAAAGAACAGGTTTGACAAAGTAACCTGACACCTTAGTATAAATATATTTAAACAATGATTCAGGGAAGTTTTAATAAGTGATGTGAAAAGCTGTTTGTAAACCAGAACAAAACACTCCTCTCCCCTAACTCCACCACTTACCCTCAACTCTTTGAAGCTCATAATAAACACAGTGTTGCTCTAGTTACACTTGTGCTTTGCAAAGTTTTTGTGTGCCACAAGAATGAAAGATGATAAACAATCCCCTTGCTCATCCAAGTATTAACTGAACTACTTGCTCGGGCTGTGCTTTTCTGACTTGATTTTACACCCCTCTAAACTTAGTTGCAGTAGGAGAGACAAACTCTTGCCATTAGCTGCAGTGTTGACTCAACACAGTATAGGAGAGGCAATTGCAGGTCCCAGGGCAGAACAGTCAATGGGCGCTCTTCCGGCACAGCCAGGGCTTCCACGTGCCCGCCCAGATGACTTAATCGCTGCCAGTATCACCCCGTGCATGCCTAGGACCCCTGTGGCCTGCTCGGGTGATTAAAAGGGCCTGGGGCTCCTGGCTGCTGCTGTGGTAGGCCCTTTTAAATTGAGCAGGCCCTTGGGCAATTGCCCCCTTTGCGCACACACATCCCTGGCGGGCCTGAGGAGAGGGCACTAGGTACTGAACCATTATAGCTTTGCATCAATTGTTAGCAATTATGACAGAAATTTAAACTGGATTGTAATCAAGATATTTGTGAATATTACACTAGTATTTATTTTAAGCTTTTAAGGAGACTTGAGCCCAAATGCTCCAACTCCAGTGCCTAAAGGTAAGCCCTTATGTCTATATTTAGGTACTTAAATAAGTGACCTGCGTTTGAAAGGCACTGAGGATCTGCAGGGTTCCCATTGGAGCTATGGGTTGCTTAGCACACCTGAAGATCAGGTCACTTGTTTAGGTGCCTAAATATGGATTTGGGGGAGTTAACTTTAGGCACCAAGGTTAGTAAATGTTGGCCTTATTTCCCTTCAGCCTTTGCTATTTGTAAATCAGCATTTAAAACCCTCCTAGAGCGAGAACATGGGAGGCACCGTTATCCCCTCAGCCTTCGGAGGCTTGATTCTTTCCTTGCCCCTGAAGCATTCTTTCTGGGGATTTAACATTTAGTCCCTTTCATGTCCTCCCTCCCTCGGCTTCTAGCTGGCTGGGAGGTCATCCCCATCGCAGTAGCACTCCTGTTGTTTCATGATCTGGCCAAGAGAGAGTACAGATCATTTGATATACATCTTCTTGTGTTTCTTCCTTAGTTCCAAGTCTGACTGTGTTACTTTCACAGTAATCCTGATCTCCAGCAGCACAGGTAAAGGGCGTGGTGGGAGAAACACATGGCTGCTTTCGGACATTGTCTTAAAGCATCGTAGTTGTCTTGCCAACCGCCAGCACCTTTGCAAATGTTAACAATCTAGGAAATAGAAAAGGAGTACTTGTGGCACCGTAGAGACTAACCAATTTATTTGAGCATAAGCTTTCGTGAACTACAGCTCACTTCATCGGATGCTGTAGCCCATGAAAGCTTATGCTCAAATAAATTGGTTAGTCTCTAAGGTGCCACAACTACTCCTTTTCTTTTTGCGAATACAGACTAACACGGCTGCTACTCTGAAACTTGTCAATCTAGGAAATGTCATTCTGAGTGTCCCTCTCTCCCAGCCCCGAGCTGTTAAATCCAAAGAAACCATGGATCAAGAAGTATAACTGAGAAATTAAATTAGTAACGCAGGGAGCTTTCGGTAGGACATGTGTGGTAACTCCCCAGCTCTCCCTTTTCCTGACTTGTAGCAAGCATAATATTTTGCGGGGGAGGGATAGCTCAGTGGTTAGAGGATTGGCCTGCTACACGCAGGATTGTGAGTTCAATCCTTGAGGGGGCCATTTAGGGACCTGGGGCAAAAATTGGGGATTGGTCCTGCTTTGAGCAGGGGGTTGGACTAGATGACCTCCTGAGGTCCCTTCCAAACCTGATATTCTATGATTCCTTCTGGCTGACTGTCTTCTTAGTTCATAACAGCCTATGGGCTACCTTTGAGGAAAATGCCGTATTTCCAATCCCACGCATTCAAAAATCATAAGCCAGACCCCCCCAGATCATGAGATTTTAAATAATAATGTATGCACAGTTCTTTTTATTTGCCTTCTAGTTTTTGAACCTGTAGAGCAGTGGTGGGCAACCTGCGGCCCATCAGAGTAATCTGATTGCGGGCCGTGAGACATTTTGGTGACGTTAACCGTCTGCAGGCACAGCCCCACCGGAGCTCCCAGTGGCTGTGGTTTGCCATTCCCGGCCAATGGGAGCTGCTGGGGGCCAGGCTGCGGACGGTCAATGTCACCAAAATGTCTCACGGCCCACAATCAGATTACCCTGATGGGCCGCAGTTTGCCCACCACTGCTGTAGAGGGTCACGTTTTTCCAAGTTTTTCTCTTCAACCACGAGAGGTAGAAACCTTTATTTATTTATTTTTCAAATAAAAGTAGAGATTTGTCACATAATTACCTGACTCCAGGAGCTGGGGCTTTACCAAATATCACAAGACTCCAGATTACAATGGTGAGAGTTGGCAATACTGAAAATGTAATGCTTGGGAAGCCTTAACACTGGCATAGCAGAGGTATTAGATACTTAATCTTTTGTGAATGTTAATAAATTACCTAGTGACACAGCTTACCTTTGTCTCTGTGACAGATGGTGGAAGAAAGGAACTCCTAGAATGCAGCTGCACCCTCTAAATTTTTCTTGGGGTTTCATGGATATTCCCAGGATTTTATAAGTATTAACCGTGTCAGGACTACAGCAGGTATTAGAGAAGGCAAGTCAAAAAGAGGAGAGGAAATCCCTTTAAAAATGTATGTAAATTATTTAATGGCTTTCCATCGTAGATGCACAAGGATGACACTTAAATAATAACTCTAGCTAAATCATGCGCTAGTGCTGCTTTAAAAGAACATCCTTAACTCAGGGACTCCAGGGAGAGCCTGGTGGGAGGGAGCGGAGAAGGGGAAGTTAAAGCTCTGCTGATTTAATTAATGTTAACAGTTGCTAGTTATTTGTAAGATCCACAGTAGATTACACAGATTGTATTAAGCAGGGCTAATCAGTAGTTTCAGATCTTTAAAGGGACACTGCTAAAGTTGGCAAGTCTGAAACACAGTGTTCCTTAAAACTGTATAGGCACTCTGTGTGTACATGTACGCACATGGGTGGGTTACAGTCAATAAATCAGCCTTTCCTAACAGCTACACACAGAGACATCTTGGTTGCACACTATTTTATAATCTAAGTGTAAGCAAAAAATTGGGACAGCTGATAAAATCATATTTCCTGATGACTGTATTTGTGTTTAAAAAAAAATTTCTGCAATTTTTACAGCAACAGTAGTACCTTTCTCTATTTAAAATAGGAGATAATATTACAGTGCAACAATCACCCGGGGTGGCAAACTGTTTAATTTTTAATGGCATAATTTCTGGGATGTGTGTGAAATCGAATGCTGATGTTCTGCTGCACATGATGACATTCAGGTGCACACACATGCATGTTGCAAACTGCAGGGAACAATTGCTAACACATGGGGCTGAGTTGAAAGATTATGTAACTCTGTTAAAGCCAGTGCAGTGCCTCCTGTTCACATCAAGTCAGAATTTGACTTCAGCTTTCAGTATCTGCACAGACTTGTTATTACTATTGCAATACAAAATTTCTAACTCTTGCAAAAGCTACTAGTCTGGTATCAGGTTATACTCAGACAGTACATCAGAACTGTAAGCAGCTAATGATTTAGCTTCTTGCCTTTGCCTGTAGTAAACCAGGTGGAGATGTCTTGAAACTTTCCCTGCTTAACTAGATGCAAGTTGGCTCCAGGATGCATGGACAGGATGTGGTGCCATTAACAATGAGGCAAAGGGCACCATTTCCATTGGGAAGTATTAGCTTTGTCACCACTGCATAAACAAAGCTTCCGGAGTATGTCCCTGCTCATTGCACATTTTTCTGGACCAGTTCCTGCATTCTTCATGTACTGCACTCCTTAAGGAGCTTAAAGGGTTAAAGTAATGCAAGACTGTGTCCTTCCTCTGCTCTCCAACAACCCTCTGTCTTCCATTTGGACTTTGATGTAGTCACAGAACAAGTCAGTCTGTTCCATTAAGAAAGCCATTGTTTTTTCTGACCAATAAAAGCAGCTTCCCTTGTCTGTCTTGCTCTCGATTTTTTTTAAGCTTGGCTATTTTTGCTATTCTTAATGTACATCATATAATAAGCTAAGGCAGCAAATGAAAGAGGAGATGGTAAAAGCAGAGATCTCCATGCAGGGGCGGAAGCTGAGGCATTTCTCTGGTGCCCCTGGTTTTCTTCTGACTCTGCTTGCATTTAGTAGCTGCTGGGGACTATTCACTGTGGAAACGCTCTCTCTTTTTGTCATGGTAACTTCAAGCTGACAGTTAACAAAGTGAACAGATGTCAGTGAAAGGTCTCTTGGAATGGAAGGGGGGAGGCTTCTCTTTCAAGTGCCTTGATGGCAGCAAGTTGCAAAAAAACAGAGATTTTGTTCTGCTGGTGATATGATACAATCGTCTCTGGGCCACACATGACTCTGCTTTGAAGAAACAAATCTGTGGCAGCAATCTACTTGATTAGTAGCTGAGTGTCAGTTGCAGATGCCTGTCTTCATCTTCACATGGCATTGCTCTGCTGTGAAGAACTCCTCCCTCCTCCAAAGGATGCATAGTGGCCAAGCCATCAGAAAATATTAGTAAACAAAGGCCATGTCTACACTAGGAGCCCTTTACTGTAATAGCTGTATCAGTATGCTGTATGCTATATCAGCAATGCTGTGCAGATGCAATTTATACTGGAAAAACTGCACTTTTCCCAGCACGCTTATTCCAGCCCTCCTTAAGCGAAACAAGCTATAACAGTAAAGTGCAAAACTGAATCTACACTAAGGGCTTCTGCCAGCGCTGCTCTGTCAGTCAGGGATCACAACTCATCACACCCCACATATTTCAGAGTAGCCGCCGTGTTTGTCTGTATCCGCAAAAAGAACAGGAGGACTTGTGGCACCTTAGAGACTAACCAATTTATTTGAGCATAAGCTTTCGTGAGCTACAGCTCACTTCATCGTATGCATCCGATGAAGTGAACTGTAGCTCACGAAAGCTTATGCTCAAATAAATTTGTTAGTCTCTAAGGTGCCACAAGTCCTCCTGTTCTTTTTGCACACTCCACATAGTTATCCTGGCAGAAGTCTGTAGTGTAGATGTGGCCTAAAGGGAAAAATCCAAAAGGCTCAGTGGCGTGAGGGGGATGTTTTGAGGGTGTGGAACCTTTTTCAGAAGTTTAGCTCCCTTTTGTGCTGCCCTCTTTTTTTAGGGCTACTAAGCAGTTTCTGTCACTTGATCGAGTATTAAAATTGCAGCATGACCTGGAGCTCAGACTGGCATTGGCGTAAGGAGTTCTAGGATCTTTTCTCAAGAAGCTCTGAAGCTCTGTCGCAGGCTTCCTGTGTAACCTTAGGCAAATAACTTACTGCTTTTGTGCTTCATCTTCTCCATCAGTACAAAGCCCTTGGAATTCTGTGCAAATTACCAGCCTGTGACAATCCACTCCCCTACTAGCTTTTGCCAAGGTGAGGGACGGAGAGCACTGCTGTAGAGTTGTGCTTAGAAGAATCGCATGATCTTTGCCTCAAGATTCCTTATTGGCCCCCAAGAAAAAAATTACTTGCACAGCACAGTTGTAGAATAGGATAAATCTTCTGGCTAATGACCTGCTGGTGGATGATTTTCAAGGTTTCCAAAAATGGATAAATTAGATAGGCACTGACTCTGGTAAGAGATCCTGGCAGCAATACTGTATGTAACTAATCCAAACCATAAAGGGGCACTCTAAATCAACAGGCCCCAAAATTAATCTACCTTTTAAAAACAAGACTCCATTTTGACCGCTCATCATTCCCTTATTAAAACTTACCAACAGTCTTCCTGTGTTAGATAAAAGCCTAACAGAACCAAGTGGAATCTTTCCTTCCAATACCTATTTTAAAGATTTTATACCATTGACTTTCTGCAGGGAAGCCTGGAAGCAAACTAATCTCATGAGCTGTTTGGGTACCTTTTTTACACACAGCCATAGCAACTAGCAGTAAAAACCGGTTTCACTGGCTCCCACCTCCAACTCACTCCATGCATATCCTGCCACCTAACTGCTCCCTTTGTCTTCTTCTGGCCCTCTTGGTTTCAGACCTTCTTTCAGGTTGGCTCTCTGAGCTCAGATCAGCTTCTGAAATAACATGAACCAAGTTATCCTTTCTTCCTTCCAGACTCTTTAAAACTCGTTTCTCCTACAAATCCTACACTGATCTCTGCACCTTCTCATGGCTACGCTGTTGGTCCATGTGTAGTATTGTCTGAGTAAGAAGATACGGTCTTCTCCGCTTGGACTCTGTGTCTCTGTGCGTACGTGTAATGCTAGGGTTAGTTTGCAATCATATATTTATAAAATAGGCTGCATGAACACAAAAAGTTTTATACTCTATTGCAAACTGAGGCCAGTTTTAAGCTCTACATGTGTTTCAGAAATTAAGCATGGTTTAAATTTATTTTTAACAGTTTCTATTTTTTTTCAGGGAGAGGAAAGTAAGATGGTCACCAATAGATTTTTATTTGTTTTTATAATTGTGATGGATAATATTGCTTTATTTGTAAGCATTTTTTTCTGTTTTTATCAATTTAAATTTTAACAGTTATGGGGAAGGAAGGCAGACTAATGACAGCAGATGTTAAGATTCAAAAAGTAAAGCCCCTGCATCAGCTCTGCTACTGCCAGCATTACAACATGTTTTATACATATTAAGGTGGGAATCTAATAAACTCTTAAGCAGCATTTTTCTTTCTTTGCCTATCTGTAGATTTCAGTTTTTATCAATAGCAATATGCTTTCATCAGTTTGTGTGTGTACAGTGAAATCAATGTTTACCAACAATTACCCATAAAAATCTAATCCTTCCTTCCTAACCTACCAATATAGACAAGTTGCTCACTTATTTCTAGAGCCCTGCAAATCTGCGGCTATCCACGGACCATATTTGCGGATCGTGGCTTGGATGCAGATACAAATTTTGTATCCATGCAGGGCTCTACTTCTTTCTCTGGTACTCCTAGACCGCACTCACAACCCGTTTAATCCAGGAGCATATGGTTTTACCACTGGCAGAATTTATTGTAGATCTCCAACTTACATTAACCATAGGTTGGATCACTACATACCTTATTATTGATCTGAAGAACTCTGACCTATACTTTAGACATCACTTTGAAACCATTTACTTATCTGATTTATTCCAGTACATACATACATACATACAGTAACTGTCCTATGTCCATATATCTACCGCTGCTTAGTTTGCAGGTACCTGCTTATAATGCTTTGCATTTCCCTAATGCCATCCAGCCAAAGATCGCAAAGCAATTTACAAACATTAATGAATTGTCTCATGACTCTTGTATGGTAAATGAGTGTTAGCCTGGTAAATTGAGGAAAGTAAATGATTCCCCTTTATAAAACTTTAACAACTTAGCAGCTCTATATCCAAGCAACCCTGAAGTCATTTTATGTACTTAAGACCACACTTCTTCACATTGAGAAATGCGTACTCCATGAGTAGCCCCATTGAAATCAGTAGGGCTACTTGCTGAATAAGATACTACTCATTCTGAGGAAGAGTGGCAGGCTATAGCCCCTAGTCTCTTTTGAGGCTTAACTGGCAGACTTTCAATCTGAAACTGACACAGAGAAGGATACACTGATTACCAGTTTTGCAATGACTGGTCTGTGTGCTCCTGGCTCAGTTTTGTACATTCCATTTGGAGTCATTTGTGAAGCCTGATTCATACAGCTATTCTGAACTTGAAAATGTCTGCTAAGATTTTCATTTCTTACTGAAACATTAGTCGTGACAGACCAGTCATTTCTAAAATCCCCCAAGGACCACCACCTGATCCACTGCCCCCTCCCCAACATCCAGCTATGTTCCTGTTTGTTGTCTTTTCTTGCTTGCTCTCAGTTTAGCATTGCAGGAGTTTGAGCTTCTCTGAAAGCTGAAGTTGACATCTCAGCGTCTCTGTGGAGAAACTTGGAAATGGCTCCAGCCTGTGGCAGGCTTTGCTTTCTCCTGGTATTAGCCCTTGGATCAGCAGCTTGCATTACAATATTTTCCCCAGTGCATGTGGTTCTTTTCAAAGCACAGCAAGAATGAGCCCCATGTATATTAAAATTAAAGTAGCTGGGTCAGAGTTTGGTAAAGGGGCTGTTTGTGTGTGGAGCTGTGTTTTGAAGAGGGGCACTTGATATCTTTGGATATGGCTGTATTACTTTGTCTCATTTTCTTTGTTCTAATTCTTTCCTACCTGTCAGGTCCGTGTACTTCCCCACTCCTTAGTACAGTTTGTACAACATCCTCCTCTTCAGACCTTACCTTACCTCTAAAAGGACAGGATGGATTCCTCTTTGAAACCCATGAATGATACTTAACTTTACACATTAATAACTGGTGAGCAGCATGGGACACTCCCTCTTCCCCACACTGTTCAGGGGCTGAACCTTCTGCTTCCACAGCAATCCCAGTCCTGGTGAGCATGAAACAAGATTCAAATCCAGATGTTTCATTTGCAGTGCAGAGCACTAACACTAGGCCATTTTGACCAGCCCCACCGCTCAGTTGTAAGCTCTACATGTGTTGCAGAAATTAAGCATGGTTTAAATTTATTTGTAACAGTTTCTGTTTATTTTTGGGGAGAGGAAAGTAAGTTGTATCTTAGGCTGATCTTGACATTTAAGATGCCATCTTACAAATTGATCACTTCATGTTACCAAATCCAGTGGAAGAATTTACCATCAAATGGTGTTCTATGCCAAGAGGTGTCTGTAGTAGCAATGGCTGTGTATTTTGGTTTCTCTATGAACAGAGTTAGAAAACTATCACCTATTTGAAAACTATAATAAAAGCAGTTTTTGCAAGCACTTACCAGGGTGAATGGTTATTTGATGGGCAAGTAAAATGTTATTTTTACATTTGTCATTAACACTCGTCTCATTAACAGGCAACCTGATAGAATTTGTTGCTGGGCTGGTAAATGTTCATGGCAATTTTGCAAGGCTGCTGTAAGTAGGTAGCAAATTTCCACCTAAAAATTGAAATATACTTAATGATTCAGTGTTAGAATTTGATGTACAATGTCAAGGTATGCACATGCACACACCCTGCTGAAATTGTGAATGGAAAAAAGATTTTTGTTTAAATAGGTATTTACTGCTGTTGTTCAGAATTTTAAAGCGCTTTAATTTTATTTCTTTTCAGCATGTGTTGGGTTAAATCATTATGGGCCCTTGAGACCACCACAGATTAACTGAATGTATGTTGAACAGATGGATTGCATTTTAGCTGGTTACAGCTGTAATTTTAAGTGACAGCCCTTTAACACAACACAGTTTGTTATTCCCTGCTACTGCAGAAACTGCCCCTGGACAATCTGAAGGCGGAATTAAATAAAAGTCTAGAGTAATTTGTCTGGATACTGTTATAAGCATGTGAAGTCACTTGCACGGGCTTTGAAGGGATTTGAGGCTAAATCAATAAGTTTTTATTTTCAACGAGTGGTTGAATTAGTAAAATGTGCTGCTGGCTATAAAACCTGGAGGACACAGACCTCGACAATTGGATTTTCCCCTTCAGGGTCAAATCAATAGTGCCTCTAGGACCCAACTGCAGTGCTGCATATCATATGGAAATACGTGATTGACATTTCTGAGTCAGGGAGGTGAGGGAATAAAGTTTGTGTCATACTGAATTACTATGTAGAAGTAATCATAAAATGTGCACCCTATATTTTGTGAATCCTTTTTTTTACACTGTTAGGCATGGCAGTTTTTGTATTTTGTTTGATAAAATAGCTTTTTCTGTCCTTATTACTTTGTGATATGTAAATTGCAGGGAGACGCTTTTTACGTGGAATGAATTCAAACTTTAAGGAATGGAACAAACATCTTAAAATGCAATACATTGTGCCATATTTTAATAATATTTCAGTAGCCACTTATATATGCCAAGAAGTGCATCTTAATCAGAACTTCTGTTATATGACTTACACATTATGAAATCAGCTATTTCCATTGATAAGAACCCCCCCAGCCCTCTTTCCTACCCTCTTCAAGACCCACTTCTGCTGCTATTTCTGCAAGGCATCGTCCTGTCAGTGGTAGTTTCGTTGTGTGCCAGCCGGGAATAGCCAATTTATTTATTTTAAAAATAATAATAATAAATTTGGTACCTTCAGGAATAATCTAGTTATGCAGTCTCTCTCTTTATAACCAGAGGATCTTATTTTCATTTTCCACCTCTTCTGTCCTCCAGTCTTGCCAGGTATCTGGTTTTCAATCAGAACACACGGTTGAAAAGGGACCCTGGCGACTCCAGTCAGCACCAGTGACCGGGCCATTAAAAGTCTGGTTGGTGCAGGGCTGGCAGGCTCCCTAACTGGCTCCCTGGAAGCAGCAACATGTCCCTTGGCTCCTAGTTAGGGGGGGCTCCGCAGGCTGCCCCCGTCCCAAGTGCCAGCTCTCCAGCCCCCATTGGCTGGGAAATGCGGCCAATGGAAGCTGTGGGGGTGGTGCCTGCAGGCACGTGCAGCATGCAGAGCCCC
The DNA here is from genome assembly GCF_965152235.1 of Eretmochelys imbricata. Taxonomy (NCBI): domain Eukaryota; kingdom Metazoa; phylum Chordata; order Testudines; family Cheloniidae; genus Eretmochelys; species Eretmochelys imbricata. The sequence goes on along the minus strand of NC_135577.1, from coordinate 102,425,311 downwards.
CGGTCACCCCTGCGCCTAGGAATCGAGGAACATTTCATGACGCTACTTCCGGGAGACACCTGAGTAAGGTAAGCGCCGCCTGTAGCCCAGACCCCCTCCCACGCCCCAACTTCCTCCCCTAGCCCTGAGCCCCCTCCCGCACCCAAACTCCATCCTAGAGCCCGCACCCCAACCCCCTGCCCTGAGCCCCCTCCCACACCTAAACTCCCTCCTGGAGCCCAACCCCCCCCCCTCACACCTAAACTCCCTCCTGGAGCCCAACCCCCCCCCACGCCCAAATCCCTTGCCCCAGCTAGGAATCCCCTCTCACACTCTGAACCCCTCGACCCCAGCCCAGAGCCCGCTCTTGCGCCCCAAACCCCTCATCCCCGGCCCGACCCCGGATCCCACAGTCCCAGTTGGAACCATCACCCCTTCCTGCACCCCATCACCCCAACCCCCTGTCCTAGTCTGGGGCCCCTTCTCACACCCTGATCCCCTCATGTCTGGCCCTACCCCAGAGCCCCCTCCCACACTTGACCCCGTTGGCCCCAGCCTGGAGCCCCCTACTGCATCCCAAACCCTTCATCTCCAGCGCCACCCCAGAGTCTGCACGCCAAGCCAGAGCCCTCACCCCCTCCTGCATCCCAGCTCCCTGTCCAAGCACAGGGAAAATGAGTGAGTGAGGGTCCGGGAAAGTGAGTGACGGAGGGAGGGGGATGGAGTGAGCAGGGGGTGGGGGCCTCGGAGAAGGGGCGGGACAAGAGTGTTCGGTTTTGTGCCATTAGAAAGTTGGCAACCCTACTGTCTTCCCTTGCCTCCTATTGTTTGTCACATTTCTTTGTTGCAATTGGTCTGTAGATGATAAGCTAGCCGGGGCAAAGGTTATTTTTTAATGTGTTAGTACAGCATGAAGCATGTTAGGGCTCTGCTTCTGACTGGGACCTCTGTGCTCCCGTAATACAAATAACAATCATAACACTGATCATTAGTGATGGTATCTGACCAGTAATGGGCCACTGGATTGGTGGAAGATGGCTTTATGGAGGTTCTCTTTTTATAGTGCCAGTTGTCTATAGAATAACCCTCTGTATGCTGCCGAGACCCTATTAAACTTTTTAATAGAACGTTGCTCATGCTCTCCTATGTTGGGTTTACTTTTCTCTCCTTTGGCTGCTACTGCAGTTATCTGGATCCCACATACACATAGTATAGTTAAGATGAGATGATTCCTTCACTTTGCCCTCCTGCTGAAATTCCGGCCTATGATTGTCGGGGCTGATTATTCTCAACGGATGAAGTAACTGCTATTTTACTGGGTTTTAGTTTCCACTTGATGGGGATTTGGACTTGTGCTTTCTAAGTTGCGCATTTTCAAAAATCGCCCCTGAAACACTTCTCATCCTATTGTCCATCAAATAATAAATAAAAATGTTGTAGAAGTAAGCAAAGTTCTTAATCAGGTAGTTTGTTGTGTATATAATATGTTACCTCGGGAACAAGTACCTCGTTGTACAAGAACTGTGCTCAGGTATGTGCAAATTGTAAGTTGTATATTAAGAGATTTTTGATAGATCTGTTTGTATTTAATTGCACTGAAATTTCCCAGCAACAACTTGTTTTATCTTGTCTAACCCTTTAAAGGGGCACTGTCACTTTGGTTTATAACATTGTATGTTTAATGTGTTTACTCATGTAACTAATAACGCCTGTGCTCATTAAAACTGAAATAATTTTTAAAATCCAATTTACTTGTCAGTTTGTAACTTTTATCCCAGCTGGGACACTGAACATCAAATTTCCTTACTGGTTTTTCTTTCTGCAGTCTGCAAGCAACAGGTTACTACTTTAAAAATAACTGTTTTCAGTGACATATAAAAAAAATCAAACATTTAGGTTTATCTTAGAGTTAATATGATTAAATTAGTTTTGAAGAAAAGCCTATTTTCTGTATGTTCTCTAGCAAATTAGAAATTGCTCTGAATCAAAAATACCTTGAATCCAATCACCTCTTTGACTTGGGGCCTATCTCTCTAGTCAGTGCAATTTTCATCCCATTTGTACCCCTAGATTCTGTGATAGCCAGGTATAATGAATGAAGCCATCAGTTGCTATCGTGATCCAGAGCTGCCAACACTTACTGTTGGGGGGGCTGATCTTCAACTGGTATAAATTGTCAGAGGTCTACTGACATCACTGAAGCTCTGACAATTTATACCAGCTGAGGAGCTGCCCCAGAGTGTAGTACTTACTACAGTGAGTAGTCCCACTCCAGGTGATGTTTCCAGGATCAGGTGCATAGTTTTATTTTTCTAGTACACGTATTAAGGTCATAGATATAGGGGGATGGAACTTTGATCATAATGTATAATTAAGAACTCAAAGAAACTCATGACAAGCCTTAATATTTCTGTTAGCCCCATCCACTCTATGCGGCCTGAGTTTATGTTGAAATTTAAACTAGCTGCTCTGAGTCAGTAGCTGTCTTTCTGGTGAAGATAAAGCTGGTGATGCTATTTCTCATGGTAATTGAGTAAGTAGGAAAGGGCCATTTGGCTTTCAGTCATCTGGGCAATTAGCATTTTCTAGTTAAATAGTATTCTTAAGTGGACTTATCTGGCTTGGGCATGGAATTACAGGGGCCAAGAGACTGCAACTTTTAGATAATTTATTTAGTGCCTACATGTTTTTTTAGGATTCAGGGGAAGGTTAATTTAAATCTACAGGAGGAGCTAATGGTGACTGTACATTAACACTGTACTGTGATGTAGAGAGAAGCTTCTGTGTAAATCATGTAGTAGCCTTGAAAATCATGTAAATGGACAGTACAGCTGGGCTGAGGAGATAGTGTTTGGATCCTGATTAGGCCAGGGTTCTGGTTTGAGGCTGAATCAGGGCTGAGGTTCAGTTTGGGGTTTGAATTTACATGTCACCTAAACCTTTCAGGCTGTTCTGGTAAGATTTCAGCTTCCCCATAGCCTTAAAATGAGCCTCTTAAGGTTTTTCCTACTTGCAGCAGAAGTCTTCTTTCCCACCCCCGATCCAGAGGCACGTCTTTGTGGTTCGGGGGTTGGCCCATCTCTGGTTGACTGGGCATTTTAAGTTCTGTTTCCCAGAACAGACAAGCAGAAAACCCCAAAGCCCAGCTTTGGAACTGGTAAACAGAAAAACAGTCCTGTTCAGGACTTTATTTCAAGTTTACTTAAAAGACAAAAATGTATCCACAGTCTGATTGGTTCAGACACTCATCAGAGGGGTCTGCCATTATAAAGCAAAGGATTATACAAGCAAACAAAAGAAAGTTGTTTTTATTTCCCCAGGAGAGACGGAGAGACTCATTGGCACAACCTGCATCATTCCAGGTCTCTCTCAGCTGTGGAAAGGCCAGTTTTACGTACTTCCTAGCATGCTTTGCTTAGAGCTGGGGTCGCAAAGTCATGGGCTTTGTTATAAACTTCAGAGCTGCTTCCCTGAAACCACTTGCTCCTCACTCTGGACTTACCATGGCTGCCATGAGAAACTACCTTTCCCAGCAACCTTGCTTTCCTAATACAGAGATGCCAGTTAGGAACCCGTCTGAATCAGCTTTCTCCCTCACTGCTGAGGGGACAGAAGTCTAGCCTACCTGCCAGCCCTGAGCTTCTGAAATAGAAAAGAATAATTTATTTGTGAACCAGGAAAAAGTTATTTTTCCAAAATCATTTAAAAGTAAAAAACAGAAACCGTCCAGAGTTTTGTACTCAAGTTCTGAAAGTTCAGATGAAGAAATTCTTCAAGACAAAAAGGTTGGCTCTCCTCCTTGTTCTATCACAGAAACTCCAAACTCTGAGCTTCTTGGAGCCATCGGCACACAAGCTGTTAGAAACGCCAGACTAACGGAGCCGTTTCTTGCACGGCTGACGCACAGGTATTTTTAAGAGTCTGACCTGGAATAGGGTTGTGTAGGCCCAAGAAAGTTCCCTTCTAAACTTCAGAGGATCTATCTAATCTGTTGCTGAATAAAATATTAATATATGACCATGCAGGCTAAGAATGGGAAATGCTCTTACATCCCATCTGCCTACAAAGACAGACAAGCAAATATCCTGAGAGTAATCCTGGGTTAGTAAAAAAGAAAACTAGAGGTTTCAGAAACTCCTCAGGAATAAATTAGAACACTTATCAGCCAAAGAGAATGAAATAAAGGGGGATCCATGACTCAGACTCCTAGTAATGCCATGTTGCCAGCTCTTGCAAGTCTTAATACCCAGCTGCTGCAATCAAGGAACTGCAGGAGAATCTCAACTTTCGTTTTTTTAAAGTGAGTTTTTTGGTCCTAGTTGTTGCAGAGAAGAGCTTAAAATATGACATGAAAGCACGCTGAAGGCTCAGAAACCAGAAGGCAAATGACAAGAAGCCAACAAAATTTATTATTTTAGAAACATCTCATGATTCTTAAGCCACTCTTATGATTTGTGGGTGCTTTACCAATTAATAGGAATAGACCTGCAGTTTGGATCTGAAGCCAAACATCCTTAAAGTTTGGGGTGTTTCACTGTGGGTGGGATAGGGCTTGGTTTAAGTCAATTTCTGCTAGCTATGGGACAGCCTTGGTCTTTGAAGTTCAATATGGCACCTGCCAATACCATAAAAGGGTCCTAGATTTCAGAAAATTCATCCAGCCTTTTGATGTTCTGATCTTGGGAGAGGCTGGTTTCCGATATCACCTCGTTCGCTTTGAAAACTGAGTAATGAGCTGTTTGAATAGGATCCCATACGTGGGGCTTCCTGTATCGAAATTGTTTTTTCATGGAAATTTCATTACAAAGAAACATGGAAAACCGTAATCTCTGTGAAATGATTTATGACTTGCAGTTAATGGCCACTTGGTTGGTTAGTGGCCTCAGGTGTAAAGCTGACAGCATTACCACTAATTGTTCTAATAGCTTATAGTTAAGGGAGATTGGTACCATATGTTGTTGCTCTTACCTTTATTGTTTTAATCAAGAGTTAGTTTGGCTGTTAAAATCATTAACTGGCTCTCTCCTAGGAGAAAGGAGGATTTATTATGTACCACCCCTCCCTGTTGCTCTGAAGAACACCAGTCTTTCTGGACAGTGTAGTTTCTTTATTCACTGTTCTTTTTAGTGACTCTCCTCTCACATTGGCTACCATACACAGTGTAATGTCTTGAGGGGAGGGGAAGTGGAGGAGATGTACAGTTTCTTTCGGACTCCTCTGTTTCAAAATCCATATCCAGCTCCAAGCATTTAGCAAATATTACAACCTCCTTGTTGTCTTAGGCTTTGTCTACACTTGCGGTGGCGTGTACGTGTACATGTAGCTACATGCCGCACTGGAAAACTGCGTCCACACTGAGATGTGTAGATACATGTGGAAGTGAAGGGCTCTGATAGTGAGTAGGCAGTGGGACGTTACACTGCTAAAAACAGCAGTGTAGACGTAGGAGACACTGCTTGGGCTTGTAGGGAACTGTGTAGGGTATATACCCTAAAGTTCTAGCACGTCCGTAATCACCCAAGCAGTGCGTCACCATCTACAGTGCTATGTATATCCATGCCGCGGCAATGTCTGTGCACTGCACGTTGCCAGAAGTGTAGACATTGCCTAATACAAGTATTTACTACACCTTTAGAAATAAGTTGCACTGTATTTACTATTTGCTTATTGGCAACTAAGTTCCAGTTGTAGGGCCAAATTTCGTTTTCAAGTGCTATTGTTCATTGACTCCTGTTGTAATAATTGGAAGACAGCGGGCTTGTATCACTGAAAATAGAATTTGGCCCACAGAATCTTTTTATTACTGATGATTCACGAGCTGTAAAGAAGACAGCTCCGTTGTTGGAGCCCAGGTTGAATTTGAAGGGCTTTCATTTGGGGGCGGGGGAGTCTTACTTATAGTTGATTTGCAAATCACTGGGACAGTAAACATTCCAGCTCATTTTAGAGTCATATGTGAGTGCGCTCAAAGCTCAAAATTGCTCCATATTTTATAAATCCTGATGTCTTCAAAACCCTCGGCTAATAGAAATGTTTGTGATTTTTACAATTCCAGTAGAAAACATCTGCCTTTAAACAAACATTTTCCTTCATTGTGTGCAACTCAAATAATGCAGCATTAAGGATCTGAAAGTAAAACTGGCTGGATGGATTTTCATTGTCCAAGCTGAGAGGAAATGCCAAAACTAAGCAAATAAAAGATATATTGATGCACACGCAGTTATTTTAAGAATTCTGTGATCTTGTTAGAGGGAGGCAGTGTGGTCTAATGGATAGAGTATTGGACTGGGACTCTGGTTCTATTCCCAGCTCTGCAATTAGCCGGTTGTGTGACTCGGGTAAGTCAGTTCACTTCTGTGCCTCAGTTTCCCCATCTGTAAAAGGTGGATAATGATACCAGCCTCCTCAGATCTACTGATGAAAAGCTCCATATAAGAGCCTTACTATTTACTATAAGAGTATTATTATTATTATTAACCTAAGATGATGCCAATAGCACAGGTAAAGATAATTGTTCTTTAGCTTAAAGCCAGGTCAGAGAGAAATAGGTACAATCTCTTGCATCAGATGGAATCTTTTAATCTGAATTAGGAAATCATGGTTTGATGTGATGTTCATAGTTTGGGCCCATTTCTTATGTTAGTAACACCTAAACAAAGATTCTTGCATGCCACCTCACAGAGAATAAAATCACACAACTAAAAGGGAAGCTAGTCATTGAAATACTGGATGGTGTAATCAAATAATAATTTGCAGAAGGAGTGTGTGGAATGTTAACTACATAAAGTTTAGCCCCAGTGCCTTTTGTCTCTGTTGGTTAAATAGCAAGAGATCTGATGATTAGACAAAGACAACAAGAATTCTTTATGCATTCCTGCCTCAGGGCCGCTCCATGCGCTGGATGATTGAAAACAAAATTTTCGTTTGCCAAGGAACTCAGTAATAAGAGACAAGTTCATTAACAGAATTGTCAGAATTAGCATCTGCCAAAGAAGACAATGCATTGTGGAACTGATTAGCAGAGTATCATATTCTGGCCATGTGCTGTGAAATCCAATTTGTTTTGCACCTGTTGGCAACAAGTGGAAATGAATTTTTGTGTAGCATGTCTTGAAAATGTGTACTATACAACATTTGGATAATGACTCAGCAAACAGTCAGTCCAAGTCACAAATCTTGATGCAATGTAGTGTTTGGTTAAATTCTTGTTTCCTAACATCACCAAAGGTATCAGCTGTGGTATTAACACATTTCTTCTTTATGCAAGCTAACTATTGCTTTAAGCATGTGTTATTTATTTAAATTAAGAGCAGAGAAAAGATGAAACATATTGCACCCAAAATGGTTTTAAAAATACCTTCCAGTTTCCCTAGACACTGCTAGATCAGTGAATGATTTTCTTACCCATTCAAATTCAGTTTTCCTTTTATGATGGTTCTCAAAGTGCAGAAATAACAATCCAGTAGTTTAAGGGGGAGTGTGTTTGGATGAATTGGTGACTCTTTCTAGAAGTGTGTGTGTGTATATATATATATATATAGAGAGAGAGAGAGAGAGAGAGAGTGCTTATTTATAGTCTTTGGTATGGCTCTGATTCCCATAATATCTGAGACACTAATGAATTTGTCTTCTCAGTATCCTGTGAGGTAGGTTGGGAAATGGAGACAGGCAGGTTAAGGCACTTGCCAAAGGTTAGGGGGAGATGGGTAGAGAATCTGGATCTCCGGAGTCCCAGTCCAGTGCATGAACCAAAAGACCATCTTTTTATTCGGGGGAGGGGAAAGAGAGAGAGAAATAGTGGTGTTGTCCCAAACGAGTGCTAATTATCTTCATGCTAGGTTGCAAAATATTCCTGGATCACATGGTTCAGCAATTTTTCCCATAAATGTCATCTCTGTGGTGTACTTGTCATGCACCTTTGACCACTGCACCTGCCCTCTGGCTACCAGTCCATCTCCTCATGACCCATTCTGGTACTCCAAGGCCCTGCTCAGCTTAAAACAGCTGACAGTTTTTGAAAAATGGAACCTGCCAAAGTAACGTGACTTCCTGTTTTCCATCTATTGTGGGATTTCCCCACACACTCCCAAATTAAAATTACACTTGCCCAAGACCCATGATGGGAAAAATTAGTATTTAGGCAGGTGTCAGCTCTCCTATACCTAAAGAATCACAGCTTTTCAGTCCAATTTCTCACAGCAGTCGAGATCACTTTAATAGCTTTCTTTCCTCCTCCCCCTCCCCAAGCCATCTTTAAAATGTCCAGACCCATGAGATAATTTGATCAATTATTTGAATTAACCAGCCATACCAGAATGGCTTACATGGCTTTGGTCAATATGCTGCAGCTGTAAATCCAGAAAAATGGCAGCAACTATGGATTGAGCACTAAATGAACAAAGGTCTTGTCAGGAGGAAAGGTGTGATGGATGGCTGTGCCCAGGCAACACTTTGCATTCATTTTTATTCATATCGTGAGACCCTTAAGTCCTACGTTAACCATCATTGTAAGAGACCATTGGTGTATCTCAGTTGTGGAGTCTGTAGCCATCATCAAAGAGTGATTTATGTCTCATGTGAGACTTCACCTTGTGACCTCCTTAACTGCCAGCATGCTGAAGCCTTGCAAATCAGTAGAGCTGTGTATTTTGTGTGATTTAATTGATTTGGATTCTTGACTGACTCTTGTTTACAATTCTCCATTTCATTTAGGAGGTCCTTCAGCAGCTGATCGTAATGCATTTACCAAATGTTTTAATGATTGGCAAAGATCCTCTTTCCGGTGAGTAGTTCGGGTAGTTTTTTCCTTCGAGTTGTACCCGACATTGTTAGTTCCATAACATTTTTTTCTTTTGATACTGTACATGCAGTTTCCCAAACTAGGACTAGTCTGGGGGATGGGGAGAAAAGAGAAAAAGCTGGTTCTTTCTATCTCAGGTACTTGTGTGGCCCCTATTACCATAGGAGTGCCTCACAATGTTTTGTGTGTGTATTTATCCAGACATTACCCTGTGAGATCAAGAAGGATTATTATTTCTATTTCATAGATGGGAACTGAGGCATAGAGAGACTAAGTGACTTGCCCAAGATCACACAGGAAGTCTGTGGCAGAACACAGAATTGGCCCTGTCTCTTGAGTCCTATACTAGCACTCTAGCCACTGGCTCATCCTTCTTCTTGTGGAAGATTGGCTCTGTATCCACTCCCCATGTGCTCCCATAGCTGGGGAAGAGCAGCGAGGGTTTTCTTGGAAGCGACCTTCCTTGGGTCTCTGCTCCAGTGCAGCCCGTACGTAGGCTGACATGGGAGTGTCTCTTGTCCTGCTGTGTTCCTGTCCTCTGGTCCTGCAGCACTCAGCTCAGTCATGAGAGCACACATGGGCAAGGCCCCACAGAGCCAGCTGTGGATGCTTGCACCAAGAGCAGTGCTGTCTGAGTAGCCATTTGCTAAGTGGTGTGATGAAGGGACTGCCACCAAGAAAGTGGGGGAAGAGGCAAAAATACACAAGAAAACATGGAGAAGGGAGAAAATGAAGAGGAGGAGGAGAGGGAAGCAAGGAAAGGAGAGAATAGATGGGGGTGGGGGAACGAGACAACGGATGGTTAGCAATCATGCCAGGCGTTTTGTTAAGGGACACCAGGACAGGCACCCTGCTCTGCTAGTCCATCGCACGGAGAATGCCACCAAAAATAAGTTGGGAACCACTGAGCTAATGTTTGACTTTCCGAGTTCATTGCTGGGGTTTAGCCAGAATAATGAAAATGATCTCTCCCAGCGTGCACGTCTCTAAAATTATGGGTTTGTTGTTAGGTTTTGACTTTATGCCAAATGCCCATTTCCTTCCCTCCTTGCAAAAGCCAGGGAAGAAATACCAGTTTTACCATAGAAGGAAAATTGCATAGCCAGCGTTGACTGGGAACGACGTGGTGTAACAAACATCTCACCAGAATAATAAGTCTCAGCATGAGGTTTCCTTTTGCTGTGCTTAGCAGCAGCAGTGGGATGTTTTGTTTTATTTTTAGTCAGAAAATAAATCTACCCTCCAGTCCATGGACCACTACAGCTTGTATTCCTGGCACCTTTGCATTTGCAATTGCCACTTGCACAGCATGCCCACAAAAAGGAATGTAAGGGGAGAGTACTTCTGTTCTCTTGAGTACTTCTGTTCTCTGGGCCCCTGTTCTTCTGGAAGTGTAGATGTAGCTGTGTTGCTTTCTATTTTCAGAGGTCACCAGTCCTCATCCTTCTCCCCCTATCTAGTAATGTCCCTCCCAGAGCAACTTTGAGATCCATCTTAGGAAAAGGCTGGCTGGTTTGTCTTCCTGGACCTGTGTGAGCAGCAGTTGACAAAAAACTACCACAATAGATTTTCAAATCCCTTCACAGCGGAAGCTGCATTCAAAACATCCTAGAATGTGAACCTGACGGATATCTGCATTTAGATACCACTTGATATTAAACAGTCCTGCCGTTTGTCTTTGGTCAGGAGATCATTGCTGTGGGAGCCCGGTTGGTGTAGAACTCTCTTCCCCCACCTGAAATCAGTCTCAGTCCTTCTTTCCCCACTTTTAACAAGCAGCTGAAATCTTTTTTGTAGAAAAGTCTTGCTTTAGAATGGCCATTGTTGGCCCATATTCATTACCTTCCAAACTTCTTCTGTTACAACCACTCAATTGTTTAATCCCTTTGAGGTTTTTTAGAAGGTGGATTTCAATTAATTTGTTATGGCAAGTAGGGGGACTCTATAAGTATTATTGCTAATATTCTACAGGAGTGTACACTGTGGTAGAGGCTTGGTAATGCAAAAGTGGAACAGCTTGAAGGCTGAAAGCGATGGGATTGGGAAAATTTGAAGTTATTATTTAATATTTATATTATCATAGCACCTAGGAGCCCTAGTCACCGACCAGGACTCCACCGTGGTAGGTGCTGTACAAAAACAGAACAAAAACACTGACCTTTAAATATAAGACAAGAGATAACAAATGGATTCAGACAGGTAGTCAAGGGGAGTACAAGGAAACAATGGTTTCGGCACACTGGTGGCCTAGCTGTTTTTAAGTTTTTTTGTAGGCTTCACAGCAAAGGAGTGTTTTCGAGAGGAAGTTGAAGGTGGATAATGAGGTAGTTTTGCAGATGTTTACAGGAAACTTTTCTCAACCATGAGCAGCAGCTTGGGAGAAAGCATGAAGGTGCTTGTTTGAAAATTTAACGAGTGGGTGATGTAGGCTCATATCATGGGCCAGCTGGAAGCGGCAGTCAACACCTTGGTAGTGAATGAGAGATGATAGGTAGGGTGGGGCTAGGCCTTTGACAGTGGAGACAATAGGTATGTTTGATACAATAAAGAGGGAGCCAGTGAAGGGATGCAAAGAGACGCATAGTATGGTCAAAGCAACATGGTACAAGAATGATCTTTGCAGCAGCATTCTGAATGGATATGAGTGAGGCAAGATTGCATTTGCCAAGGCCAGAGAGTAGGCTGTTGCAGTAATCAAGTTGTAAGATGATGAGGGACAAGCGCTTCAGTGGTGTGGAATGATAGGAAAGGCTGTATCTTAGACATGTCATGCAGAAAGATTTAGACATAGCCTAGAGAGAGCTCTGATTCAAGGATGGAGGAAAATGAAACAAGGAGAGAATTGACTACCATATCGGTGGAAGAAATGGGGGAGAGAGAGCGGCAAGGAAGAGAGGGCTGAGAGCAGATAAGAAATCAACCACACTGCTGCACTGGAAATCATAGAAGTGACAGGGCAGTGTGACAGGTAATAGTTGGAAAGGGGGAACTCCGCAAGAGAGAGATTAGAGAGAGCGAGAGCAAAGCTTGGTGGAGAGTGGAAGAGTTGAACCAGGGCCCACGTGCGATGAAGCGGTGAGGACGAGGAAACGTGGAGCTAAGGGGTCAGAGAGTCCCCAACATGGAAAAACAAGTCATTGAGGATCAGTGTGGGAGACTGTCAGGAGAGGAAGAGAGAGACAGGTTGAAATCAGAGAGGAAGGCTGATGTTTGGGGGAGTTGAGTGGATGGTAAACAACAGCAACGTGGAGGGGGAGAGGAGAGAAGAGTCAGCCGCAGTGCTGTTCAAAAGAGGAGATAGAGTGGGAAGGGGGAGAAGGGAGGAGTTGGAAGTGACAGGAATGGAAGAGGAGAAGGCCAACACCCCCAGCAAGGCCTGATCCAGGGCAGGGAGTGTGAAAGAAGGAGAGGCCTCCGTAAGAGAGTACAGCTGCTAAGGCCATGTCAGGTGAAGGAATCCTGGTCTCTGTAAGAACCAAGAGCTGGAGGGAGGGAGATATGAAGAGGTCATGTATGGATGTTATTATTTTTAGAGATGGAATGGGGATTCGAGAGACAGCAAGAGAAGGGGATGGGTTTGAGGTTAAGAATGATGGCATAAGAGGATGGGGATGGGTGTGGGAGATGGAGAGGATGGAGATGGAGGGGGGGACATTTTCTGGGGCAAATGTCACCAGAGGTAAGGAGGAGGAGGCAGAAGAGGGTGTAGATATGGGATCTGAATTTGTACTGTTGGGAGCAGGGGGAAACCAGGAGTTAACTAACATGGGTAAAGGGTCTTTATGTTTTCCTGGAAAAGGGAGAGGTTGAGACAGCCATATTAGTAGGGGAAATAAATCAGATCTCATGTTTAGATTCCTGGAATTTTGCTTAATTTAAAATAAGTAAATAAATAAAGGGATGATTTGTTTTGCTCAAACTGTGAAAGGTTTCTGAGTCCCTTCTGCCTTCATAGTCATTGATCCAAAGCCAGAAGGTACAGTCACTCTTGTATTGAGCCCAACTTGTGTTTGCCTAAAACATATCTTCCAGAATTTCCTGTTTGACAATTCAAATTTTGAATTTTCCTTTGTCTTTGTTAAGATGTTGACCAGAGTGGTGTTACATATGTTAAAATGGGGATCTTGGAAGTAAGCAAGGATACTTATATCCCTTAAATACTTATCCACCTATATATTGTGAGTGTTTCAGGCCACTGGGACAGCTATATTGTTCTTAGAAGTACCGTCCCACCTCCTGGAGTTAACACTTCCAACAGTGGCATTGCAGTTTTCAGTGGGACAATGCTTATGTAATGGCACATGTCCACTGGGTTTAGAAGATATAACCCTTCCCCATGCCCTCTGAATATTTTTTCCAGTCCTTGGTAATTTCATCTGGTTCAATTCAGATGAAGATGAGGATAAATGTTTCAAAAAAAGCCTGTGAGCTGAATTGTTTGACTTAATAGTTGCTGAAAAGTAAGGAACTGACAAAAAACTGTGAGTTTGTAGTGGTGGAAAACTTCTGAGATACATTAGACAGTGCTGCTGAGAGATACAGGATTGGTTCTCTCTACTGCTTTGTACAATATACAGTTGTTAGAGCATTCCATTCACATGTTGCCATCTTCTTCCCTTTGGAATATTTCCCCCCGCCAGTGTAATTCTCAGTGTACTATCTCATCAATTCATTATAACTCCACATATCCCATGGTGCCAATGGGGCAGCTGTAATGAACATAATACACCATGGTTGTCTTTCGTAATTTCCTCTTTGCAGCAAGTCTTACCTCCCCCCCCCCAACACACACACACACACACACAGAGTGAATCAGTAATGTATGATGATCCTGAACTTCTGTAACTGACTTCATTTCTTTTTCTCAGTTGCCCGGCAACCTTCACTTAGACCCAAACACACACAGTACTGATACTTCAGAAACTGATGGAAATGAACATTTTGAAACATGCACTTTTTTTTTTTTTAACTGAGCCTTTCAGGGTTTTTAGCTTCACTTCCTCCAAAAGATTTTAAAAAGTGACTTAATTTACTAGCCCTACAGCTCATTTCCGTCCTCTGGAAACACTTTGCAGGTTCAGTACATTTTTCAAATTAAAGGCCGTTAAGTCGTTGCACGGGAGTGAGCCAAAAGTTCCTGCTAATAAATGTCTGTAGAAAATGTTTTTCATTATAATCATAAAAGATTTAATCTCCAACTGGTGTATTTTTTTCATGCCTGGTTTCCTTCCTTATTTTGTTCCATAACTGTCCAGGGAGACAAAGGCTTGTAAAATATGTTGTACAGTTTTCCCCTGTTAATAACAAAGCTCTGTCTCTAAAATGTTAACTGTAGAGTTCAGGCTTATATAATTTGGGACTCTGTTCTGACTGGAAGAAATGAATGCTGGTGTGTTTTCCCAGTTTTCACCTGCTCCACTGTCTGCTGGATGTTAGCCCCTGCCACACGAACACATTACAGCTTTCTGTTTTCTGCTGAGGAAATTTAATACAGAGTACGAATGTGAATAAATAAAATGTATCAACTCAGAATCTACCATTTCTTCTGCACTCTCTCTTTCTCATTTCTCTCTCCAGCTTCCTCTCCTCCTCCATTCATTTATCTCTCTTATTTTCTCTTTACCTTTATCCTCCTTTTTGTTGTTGTCTCCTAATCTCCTTCCCCGCCTCCCCCGCACCAGTCCCACCATCTGTTTCTCACCCTCCCTCTCCTGAGAGACATTGGGGGTGTTCTGGGCCCACAGCACAGAGAGAGGCTCCCAGAGTACAGGATTTTTTCCTAAAAGCCCAAAGGCCCTTTCCCACTGTTGAGAGCAGATGGCCTTTCTGCAAATCCTCAGGTCACTGGCTGCCTCACTGGCTCAGAGACCTAGCATAGGAACAGCTGCCCTGGAATTTTCAGCAAGGTGGAAAATGCTGTTGTGTTGAATTTAGAACCCTTCTCTTTGGTTGCTGGTTCAAGTCCACTCCAGGTCCGCCCTTGGTTGTCCCACGCAATATGAGTGGGTACATCTCAGTTCAGTTCCTAGTAGACATTATCCACATCACAACGTGGCACTCTTCTTGGCAATCTCAGCAGAGATCCCAAGGGCTGGATTGAGCTGGGCACTATCTTCTCAACAAAAATAGGACAGCATTGAAACACTCTGAGGCAGCTTAGGGACACTTGCCTACGACTGCTCATGCTGTGCGTTTCCTATGGATGTAGGACTTCAGTCTCCAGTTTTATCAGCTTGGTGCCTTGTGGCTTCACCACCTCATTATGTTAATGCAAATCAGTCCTTTAAAAAGCACTGCAGGAGTGTGTGCTGTGGAGGAAGCATTATTAAATTGGGGATGAAGAATAATTGTTTTTATTCAGAGTATATTGTATCTTAAATGTACATGATACTGTACATAAGTCCCCGGTCTGTCACTGTGTTGTTTTAATCCCAAGTGTACATAGTACTGTACTGTTTTAGTTCCAGCCGGTGACTTGCTCTGTAACCTGGTACAAGCCACTTAACTTTTCTGTGCCTCAGTTTCCCCATTGGTGAAATGGGAGTGGCTCAAAGAATTGAACTAAATGTGGTTCTTTAAACTTTAATACATTATCTTTAAAACATTTGTGCAGCCTACAGAGTAAAACTATTAATATACCTCATGACCTTCAGAGTGCTTCTAATGGGCTGTAGAAACCAGCTTTCGTTAGATGTGCATTACACATTCTCAGGCGTTAAAAATGTTAATCAAAAAACTCTGCTTTGGAACACTTCAGACAGCAAAGGGTTCTGTAAGCACTAGCCATTGTCTTCCTTTTGATTTCTCATTCCTTCCCCTAAATTCTGGCTTTGCCTTCACTACAAAAAAGAAAAAGAAAAAAGAAAAGAAAAGAAAAAAGGCAGGTGTTAACTGCAAGATAATTAAAGTGCTTTAGCTATTCTGCTGTGAAATCCCACTGCAGACAAGGCACTTTTAGTTTTTACCACGAGGGAAACGAAGCAAGGTCTAGCGCTGACCTCACATAGCTACTCCACAGCAAAAACAAAAAGTGCCTTGCCGCCCTAGGATCTTACAGTGGGATTTCTATTCTGCTTTAGTTAGCCCACTGTCAAACAAACAAATTGTTTTACAGTGAAGACTTAGCCAGACTGGATTAAGTAACATCTACACCTTTTGGGTTAATTGGTTATACACTTACTAGCTAAAATCAATCACATTATTTTTGGAAAACTTTGTTTCATTAAGGGCAATTACAGGTTCCATCACAATTATCCAAGTTAGTTATTCGCCTGGGTTGCCATACCAGTAGGCATACTGATAAATGTTAAACACAGATTTTTGATGAAGTATTGTACATGAGCTAATACTGTAAGCTGTAGTAAGTCTTGCAGGTAGTTAAGTATGTATTCGATGTTACTCTGTAGTGATTAGAGTGCAATGATCATAATTATAATCTCGATATTTATCACTTATTGTAGTCATACCACTAACTAACAGTATTCATGGCATTCCCCAATCCTATCTTTACAACAGTGCAGTAGACAAAGTAATTTAATGGTGCCCTCTTTTCCTAGGAATATATGATAACTTCCTAATGCAGATAAGCACTTGGTCACACTCCTTTGACATACTTGAGAGTGTTTTGAATGTAGATATGGCAGCTATGGCTGATTATTCTCATCGGTCACGCCTGATTAATAGTGGAAGCAAGACTGTGTCGAGTGTCTTCCACTTACATCATGCACAAGCGGGCAGAGAGCTGAACATAGTTTTTAGTGATCACGGAATGAGGCATGAGTCACACCTGGTTTATTTAGGCATCACGTTGGATAGAACTCTCACATATCGTGACCATCCTACAAAGTCAGCAACTAAGGTCAAAACGCACAACAACCTGCTCGGAAAAGTAGCCAGAATGACATAAGGTGCCAACTCCCAAATGTTACACACTTCAGCCTGGGCACTGCGTTATTCAGTGGCAGAGTACTGCACTCCAGTATGGGCTCGCTCGTCTCACACAAGGATGATCGACATACAACTTCATTCTAACATGCGTATTATTTCAGGCACACTTAAATCTACTCTTCTGCCATGATTATTGGTTCTTTGCAATATTGCTCCACCAAGTGTTCTCAGAGAGGAAAGCTTGGCAAAGCTCATAATGAAATTGTGTGATATGCCACATCTTAGTCTCTAAGGTGCCACAAGTACTCCTTTTCTTTTTGCGGATACGGCTGCTACTCTGAAACCTGCCACATCTACTGTTAATTAAAGATTTGTTTAGTCCACCACATGGTCATCTGCCCTCCTGGCGCTTGTTGCGGATAAGTTTACCCGCTGAGGGATTTACATTAGAGGACGTAGGGAAAGCTTCATGGTTTGCAGAGAAAGTGACAAATAATTATCTTGTCTTGGACCCCACTCAGTGTCAATCTGGGTTTGATTTACCACAAAGGCAATGGAGCCTTCTCAGCCAGTTTCGTATCAGACATGGAATTTGTGCTGCAGCAGAATTTCAGTGGCATTTTAAAGACAGTCCACTATGTCAGTGTGGGCAGCCACAAATTATGACACACTTTGTTGAGGACTGCAAAATTACTCAACTTCTTGGAGGTCTTCATGCCTTGAACATTGTTGATAAGAATGCTGTGGCTTGGCTTGACCTGATTGCATATGCCAAATAAATAATGCAGAAGCAAACAAGATTTCGAATTTAGATCCATGTTCTGCTCTTCCTGGAATGTAAACTGTTCATTTCAGAATTATCTTAGGATTGTCCTAGTAGATGTGTGAGATGTCTGGGCAATATCTGTAAAACTGCAGGAATTTTTCAATGACACATTTTTTTCATTGGAAAATACTAATATGTCAAAGCCAAAACCATGTCCATTTTGATTAAAGTTTTGTCAGGAAGGTTTCTCAGGCCCAGGATGGGAATTTCTGGTCAGAGAGAATAACCCCAGAAGAACCCCAGTGACTAAGCCATTCACTTGGAATGAGGGACACCAAGATTCAAGTTCCTGCTCAGAGTCTGCTCTGAAACTGATGTGGAATAATGCCAAAATCTCCTTTTTTTTATTAAATGAAATTAGAATCATAGAATATCAGGGCTGGAAGGGATATCAGGAGGTTATCTAGTCCAACCCCCTGCTCAAAGCAGGACCAAACCCCAACTAAATCATCCCAGCCAGGGCTTTGTCAAGCCTGACCTTAAAAATATCTAAGGAAGGAGAAAAGGAGTACTTGTGGCACCCTAGAGACTAACCAATTTATTTGAGCATAAGCTTTCGTGAGCTACAGCTCACTTCATCGGACGCATACTGTGGAAAGTGTAGAAGATCTTTTATACACACAAAGCATGAAAAAATACCTTCCCCCACTCTCCTGCTGGCAATAGTGTCCAGTCCACACATGAGATCCACTTCCTGGACACTACGGTGCTAATAAACGATGGTCACATAAACACCACCCTATACCGGAAACCTACTGACCGCTATTCCTACCTACATGCCTCCAGCTTTCACCCTGACCACACCACACGATCCATCGTCTACAGCCAAGCTCTGCGATACAACCGCATTTGCTCCAACCCCTCAGACAGAGACAAACACCTACAAGATCTCTATCAAGCGTTCTTACAACTACAATACCCACCTGCGGAAGTGAAGAAACAGATGGATAGAGCCAGAAGAGTTCCTAGAAGTCACCTACTACAGGACAGGCCTTAGAAAGAAAATAACAGAACGCCACTAGCCGTCACCTTCAGCCCCCAACTAAAACCCCTCCAACGCATTATTAAGGATCTACAACCTATCCTGAAGGATGACCCAACACTCTCACAAATCCTGGGAGACAGGCCAGTCCTTGCCTACAGACAGCCCCCCAACCTGAAGCAAATACTCACCAGCAACCACATACCACACAACAGAACCACTAACCCAGGAACCTATCCTTGCAACAAAGCCCGTTGCCAACTGTGCCCACATATCTACTCAGGGGACACCATCACAGGGCCTAATCACATCAGCCACACTATCAGAGTCTCGTTCACCTGCACATCCACCATTGTGATATATGCCATCATGTGCCAGCAATGCCCCTCTGCTATGTACATTGGTCAAACTGGACAGTCTCTACGTAAAAGAATAAATGGACACAAATCAGATGTCAAGAATTGTGACATTCATCAACCAGTCGGAGAACACTTCAATCTCTCTGGTCACGCGATTACAGACATGAAAGTTGCGATATAACAACAAAAAAACTTCAAAACCAGACTCCAGCGAGAGACTGTTGAATTGGAATTCATTTGCAAATTGCATATAATTAACTTAGGCTTGAATAGAGACTGGGAGTGGCTAAGTCATTATGCAAGGTAACCTATTTCCCCTTGTTTTTTCCTAACCCCCCCCCACCCCCCTCAGACGTTCTTGTTAAACCCTGGATTTGAGCTGGAAATGGCCCACCTTGATTATCACACACATTGTAAGGAGAGTGGTCACTTTAGATAAGCTATTACCAGCAGGAGAGTGGGTTTGTGTGGGGGGGGGTATGAGAAAACCTGGATTTGTGCTGGAAATGGCCCACCTTGATTATCATACACATTGTAAGGAGAGTGATCACTTTAGATAAGCTATTGCCAGTAGGAGAGTGGGGTGTGGGAGGTATATTTTTTCATGCTTTCTGTGTATAAAAGATCTTCTACACTTTCCACAGTATGCATCCGATGAAGTGAGCTGTAGCTCACGAAAGCTTATGCTCAAATAAATTGGTTAGTCTCTAAGGTGCCACAAGTACTCCTTTTCTTTTTGCGAATACAGACTAACACGGCTGTTACTCTGAAACCTAAGGAAGGAGATTCCACCACCTCCCTAGGTAACGCATTCCAGTGCTTCACCACCCTCCTAGTGAAAAAGTTTTTCCCAATATCCAACCTAAACCTCCCCCACTGCAACTTGAGACCATTACTCCTTGTTCTGTCATCTGCTACCACTGAGAACAGTCTAGATCCATCCTCTTTGGAACCCACTTTCAGGTCGTTGAAAGCAGCTATCAAATTCCCCCTCATTTTTCTCTTCCGCAGACTAAACAATCCCAGTTCCCTCAGCCTCTCCTCATAAATCATGTGTTCCAGTCCCCTAATAATTTTTGTTGCCCTCTGCTTTACGCTTTCCAATTTTTCCACATCCTTCTTGTAGTGTGGAGCCCAAAACTGGACACAGTACTCCAGATGAGGCCTCACCAATGTCGAATAGAGGGGAACGATCACGTCCCTCAATCTGCTGGCAATGCCCCTACTTATACAGCCCAAAATGCTGTTAGCCTTCTTGGCAACAAGGGCACACTGTTGACTCATATCCAGCGTCCACTGTAATCCCTAAGTCCTTTTCTGCAGAACTGCTGCCTAGCCATTCTGTCCCTAGTCTGTAGCGGTGCATGGGATTCTTCCGTCCTAAGTGCAGGACTCTGCACTTGTCCTTGTTGAACCTCATCAGATTTCTTTTGGCCCAATCCTCTAATTTGTCTAGGTCCCCCTATATCCTATCCCTACCCTCCAGCATATCTACCTCTCCTCCCAGTTTAGTGTCATCTGCAAACTTGCTGAGGGTGCAATCCATGCCATCCTCCAGATCATTTATGAAGATATTGAACAAAACCGGCCCGAGGACCGACCCTTGGGACACTCCACTTGATACCGGCTGCCAGCTAGACATGGAACCATTGATCACTACCCATTGAGCCTGACAATCTAGCCATCTTTCTATCCACCTTAGAGTCCATTCATCTAGCCCATACTTCTTTAACTTGCTGGCAAGAATACTGTGGGAGACAGTGTCAAAAGCTTTGCTAAAGTCAAGGAACACGTTCACTGCTTTCCCCTCATCCACAGAGCCAGTTATCTCATCAGAGAAGGCAATTAAATTAGTCAGGCATGACTTGCTCTTGGTGAATCCGTGCCGACTGTTCCTGGTCACTTTCCTCTCCTCTCAGTGCTTCAGAATTGATTCCTTGAGGACCTGCTCCATGATTTTTCCAGGGACTAAGGTGAGGCTGACTGGCCTGTAGTTCCCAGGATTCTCCTCCTTCCCTTTTTTAAAGATGGGTACTACATTAGTAGTCATCCGGGACCTCCCCTAATCGCCATGAGTTTTCAAAGATAATGGCCAATGGCTCTGCAATCACATCCGCCAACTCCTTTAGCACTCTCGGATGCAGCGCATCCTGCCCCATGGACTTGTGCTCGTCCAGCTTTTCTAAATAGTTCCGAACCACTTCTTTCTCCACAGAGGGCTGGTCACCTCCTCCCCATGCTGTGCTGCCCAGTGCAGTAGTCTGGGAGCTGACCTCATTCATGAAGACAGAGGCAAAAAAAGCATTGAGTACATTAAGCTTTTTCCACATCCTGTCACTAGGTTGCCTCCCTCATTCAGTAAGGGGCCCACACTTTCCTTGACTTTCTTCTTGTTGCTAACATACCTGAAGAAACCCTTCTTGTTACTCTTAACTGTTACTCTTAACATCTCTTGCTAGCTGCAACTCCAGGTGTGATTTGGCCTTCGTGATTTCACTCCTGCATGCCCGCGCAATATTTTTATACTCCTCCCTGGTCATTTGTCCAATCTTCCACTTCTTGTAAGCTTCTTTTTTGTGCTTAAGATCAGCAAGGATTTCACTGTTAAGCCAAGCTGATCGCCTGCCATATTTACTATTCTTTCTACACATCGGGATGGTTTGTCCCTGGAACTTCAATAAGGATTCTTTAAAATACAGCCAGCTCTCCTGGACTCCTTTCCCCCTCATGTTATTCTCCCAGGGGATCCTGCCCATCAGTTCCCTGAGGGAGTCAAAGTCTGCTTTTCTGAAGTCCAGGGTCTGTATTCTGCTGCTTTCCTTTCTTCCTTGTGTCAGGATCCTGAACTCGACCATCTCATGGTCACTGCCTCCCAGGTTCCCATCCACTATTGTTTCCCCTACTAATTCTTCCCAGTTTGTGAGCAGCAGGTCAAGAAGAGCTCTGCCCCTAGTTGGTTCCTCCAGCACTTGCACCAGGAAATTGTCCCCTACACTTTCCAAAAACTTCCTGGATAGTCTGTGCACCGCTGTATTGCTCTCCCAGCAGATATCAGGGTGATTGAAGTCTCCCATGAGAAACAGGGCCTGCGATCTAGTAACTTCTGTTAGTTGCCAGAAGAAAGCCTTGTCCACCTCATCCCCCTGGTCCGGTGGTCTATCACAGACTCCCACCACGACATCACCCTTGTTGCTCACACTTCTAAACTTAATCCAGAGACTCTCAGGTTTTTCTGAAGTTTCATACCGGAGCTCTGAGCAGCCATACTGCTCTCTTACATACAGTGCAACTCCCCCACCTTTTCTGCCCTGCCTGTCCTTCCTGAACAGTTTATATCCATCCATGACAGTACTCCAGTCATGTGAGTTATCCCACCAAGTCTCCGTTATTCCAATCATGGCATAATTCCTTGACTGTGCCAGGACTTCCAGTTCTCCCTGCTTGTTTCCCAGGCTTCTTGCATTTGTGTATAGGTACTTGAGATAACTCGCTGATCATCCCTCTTTGTCCGTATGAGGCAGGAGCTCTCCCCTCTCGCACTCTCCTGCTCTCGCTTCCTCCCGGTATCCCACTTCCCCACTTACCTCAGGGCTTTGGTCCCCTTCCCCCGGTGAACCTAGTTTAAAGCCCTCCTCACTAGGTTAGCCAGCCTGCTTACGAAGATGCTCTTCCCTCTCTTCGTTAGGTGGAGCCCGTCTCTGCCTAGCAATCCTTCTTCTTGAAACACCATCCCATGGTCAAAGAATCCAAAGCCTTCTCTCCGACACCACCTGCGTAGCCATTTGTTGACTTCCACAATTCGACGGTCTCTATCCAGGCCTTTTCCTTCCATGGGGAGGATGGACGAGAACACCACTTGCATCTCAAGCTCCTTTATCCTTCTTCCCAGAGCCACGTAGTCCGCAGTGATCCGCTCAAGGTTATTCTTGGCAGTATCATTGGTGCCCACGTGGAGAAGCAGGAAGGGGTAGCGATCCGAGGGCTTGATGTGTCTCGGCAGTCTCTCCGTCACATCTTGAATCCTAGCTCCTGGCAAGCAGCAGACTTCTCTGTTTTCCCGGTCAGAGCGGTAGATAGATGACTCAGTCCCCCTGACTCACGAAAGCTCATGCTCAAATAAATTGGTTAGTCTCTAAGGTGCCACAAGTACTCCTTTTCTTTTTGCGAATACAGACTAACACGGCTGTTACTCTGAATCCCCCTGAGGAGAGAGTCCCCGACCAATACCTCCCAAACAATTCTTGTTTTGTAGCCAGTGCTAAATATCTGCTTAGGGCAATAGTGACTGACTGGACCAAATAGTTATCAGACACTGGCTTCAAAATGCATGCGGCCCCATTCATGTAAAGGGAGTATTTTGTAAACACAGGGAGAAAGTTCACTTTACACCTATACAGGATCAGCTGATTCACCTGAGACAGCACTTGCTATATAGTAAGATTCAGCAGCATTTGATGGGAGGATGGAGAAAGGTGCTATGGATTAAGGTTCATCAACTTTAAAAGCATGTCTCTGAATTGTTTATGTTCCTGTTCTTAAAACACCTAATAACCAGTCCTCCTGTACAGTCAGTCAGTTTTACATAGGGTCTTTCATGGTGCAACAGGAGACACAGAAAAAAATTTTAATTAAGAAAATTTGATTGTAAAGCCACAAAAATTGGCAAGTATACTTAGAAGCAGAAATATTGCCTGAAACTACTTTTAACTCAGTTCTTTTTTGTTATTGACTACATTTCAAGTCGATTGTATCCCTCAGAATAATGTAGCATTATTTTATTTGTGCAAAACTGTGGATTCTATAGGTACACAAAAATTCAGTTGTACTAAAGAGAGTGAGCCACGAATACTGTAACACTGTGTGTTTATGTAGGAAGGATGTTAACCCTTTTTGAAAAATAGGGTTTAAATAGCCTGAAGGGAAATAAAAATATACCTGTAAGATAGCCTGGGATCTGGCAGGGTTTACAACTGTATGTTCTCCTAGAAGACTAGAGTTCTACTTATGGAGCCCTAATGATACATCAGATCCTATATAAATCAGGCACTGAGAATTTGTGTGAAGCACTCTTGAAAAACTATTTATTTCTTTTAAAATTGATTCTTATAAAATTGTTGGTTTTTCTTTAAACAGACAAAGCATTCTGTCCTCAGGTTGTCCTGGAAACTTTAGCTAAAAAAAATGGTTTAGACACTTTGGGACTTTTTTATTAAAAGAAAATAGGGAGGCAAAAAAAAAAAAAGGCAAAATAATTATTTCACTAGAGCTCTTCCCCTATTTTAACAGTAACATTGGTTGGTCTGCATTGCAAGATTCTCAGGTTGAAACTCCACCCCTTTGCTAATTTAGGTCAGTGTGCCTTCTTTGTTAATCTGAAATGCTGGGTTAGCATAACTGATTAATCAATTTCACTCCCGTTCTCTACTGTCAGTCCTGCAGATGCATGTAATTTACTGCACAGCACAGCCTTACAAGGACATGGTGCATGTTGGTGTGTTAATACAGTTGCACACAAAAACTTTTCAGTGAACAGAGGGAATTTCCTTCCTCGGCTTGTATATAGATATGAACAATTGAACATGCAAGTAGAGAGGTGCAGAATGTGAAAATGTTTATCTCACGATTATACAGTGTGTGAAGAGTGCATACATTGACAGATGGGTAAGGGAGAGAAAAGTGTGCATTGCGTATATTTTCGCCATGGTGTGTATGATATCAGGTGTTTCCTGGATGTTTCATTTTGAATCTAACTTGCCTCCAGTTTTTTACCAGCTGCACATGCAATTTTAATTATGCCTCAACCTTTTGTTCTTCTAATTTCCTCATCCCTTATCTTTACTATATATAACTTTATTTGCTCCCCAATGAGGAGGTAATAGCCATATTTTAATTTTGCTGAAACAAGATCTGAACTTGGCAATAAGCCAGAGCAATTTCCCTTCCCTAGCACATGTTCTTCACCTAAGAATGAGAATGATACTTGCTGGGTTCTTGGTCACAGCAAGATTCCCTGCAATAGCAACCCGCTTATGCCCCTTCTCCCCCAACGGATCCACGAGCATATGGTCACTGAATATTCTCTCTTCTACCCAGCCCCCCCCCTTTTTTTTTTCCTTAGCACATGGAGCATTCACTTCAAAGTGTGTACACTTGAATGCAGAACAGAGACAAAGCTCATTGCTGAAGCATACCACTGTTCGATAGACAATGAATTAAGTACGCACTAGTATTCTTCAGCATTCTGATTTTAACTCTGGGGAAAGCTGTGTGGTGATTACTTTTAAAATGTGTAATTTGGGTTGTATGGGGGGGCTTTTCTTTTAAAAACAATCCCTCCCCCACTCCTGCTTTTTATTTTTTCTTCATCAGAAGTAAGGGATTAAGCATGGTGCCTGTACAGGCAAATGCATAAGTGCTTTGCTGGATCTGTTAAATTAATCTATAACAACCATTTTGCTACATTGAAATCATGTTAAACATATCTAGACGTGTGTATATATGCAAGCACTCAATTACTCCAACCCGACAGGGCTTTGCTCTATGTTTTGAGATCACTTTATGCAAATATTTTTTGTAACTCATGTTGTGCATGTGGACTGATTTGCCTCTTTTCTTTCAATGTAGGTAAAAGTATGGATGAAATTAAGAAGATGCTGTTGTTGGTGTTGGGCTGTGCTGTACAGGTGAACATGACTTATGGAATTACAAAATATTTTAATACGTCGTTTGAATCTGATTTTGGTGCTTGAACTAAACGTACCAATCAATGATCGAGGTCCCATTATGCTAAGTGCTGTATGAACAAATTCCCTGCCCCAGATAGTTTGTGGTCTAGAACTGTAAGACACAATAGATGGATGAAACAGAAACAGAAAGGAGATGGGAGAAAAATGAGCACATTTTACATAATAAGTTATAGCCTCAGCTTGCCACCTGCCTTGCCAGTGTTTGAACCAGTGCTTTAATACATGCTGTCACAATTAGGCAATCCAAATCATTGGCACCCAGTAATTCCTGCAGGAGAGAACGTGAGTTTGAACAATCTCCTGAGTCTAAGGACTGTTGCGGGGGAGAGGGAGTTGGTTTGGTTTTGTTCCGGGGTTGGTTTTTGTTGTTACAGTACATAGGAATATAGTGGAGTACATGAGTGCAAAGAGAATAGATCAACCAACAGCTAATCACTGTCTTCTTAAGAATACTACTCAGCTGCACCTTTTTTTAAAAATATGTGTAGACAGAAAGTCCTAAATAAATAGGAACTTTGTTTGATCACGTGAGGGTTTTTATGCTGTGTTGTTAAACCAAATGGACAGTTGATACATACGGTAAATTCCCCTGAAACACATGACAGTTAACCAAATAAAGGAATCACTGTCCTGCCCACCAAAGCTCTGTGTTTGGAATTCCACTGTAAACTGTTGTAACAGACAATAGGAATGTTGCGGGCCAGTCTTTGCTTATAATTGACCTTGTTTGTGTGTCTGTCTAATGTTCTTGTCATGCCTTAGGACACTCTCCCTGCCCAGCTATGTCAAGTCAATTATGTCAGAGCAGTGCTCTCTTCATGTGGCTGTTCGGAACTTTATACTTACTAACACATTTTAACACAAAGAATAAAAGGTCTGATTCGGCAAGGGGCTGAAGAGTCTCAGTTCCTATTTAAGGACTTGAACCTCCTCCCACTGAAGTGAATGGCTGTACTCAGAATTGGGCCAAAATCAGCACTGTATATCATGGAATCAACAGAAACCAGACTGTGGAAATGTTCAACTTCTCTGTTACTTCTGTCTAGAGATTCTGCCAACTTGAGGTCCCAAATTTGCACTGAGTGTCATGGTGCGGGGTGTTTTTTTGTTTTTTTAAGATTTACAAAACTAATTTGATAAAAATAGAGTGGCGAAGCTATGAAGTTAAAGTTATTTTTCATTAAATATTCCCCCTGTGGTATTTTACATACAAAGCACAAATTTCATTAGTGCCCAGGAACCAAAAACTGAAGTTGAAGTGAGCAGAAGCAAAAGCAGAACCAACTGATCTGTTGTCATTGCCCAAAATGAGCAAAATGCAAAAAGTAAACAAACGGTTTAAATCATGTAAAGTAAAGTTTGGGCCAGATCCTCAGCTGGTATATATTGGTGTAGCTCCTTCGAAATCTGTGGAGCTTTGCTGATTTACACCAGCAAAGGATTGGATTGTGGATCCAATCCTTGATTTTTAGTTTTCAGGAGAGTGGGAGGTTGGATTTTGGTTGGGTTGCTTTTTTTTTACATTTAACTTAGCCTGAAGTTTAAAAGCTTTCGGCAGGACTCAGTCACCCTTACTTGGGCCACACGTTCATTGACTCACCAGTTAGTTCAGTCACCTCAAGGAGCATTGGAATAGTGCAATAAAGCACTAGCTACTCAATGTGAGTAAGCCTGACGGAGTCTGGCCCTTAGTGTTGCAAGTGTCTTTTTAGCTGTGCAGAGACGTTCAAAGAAAATAACACCATGGTAGAGTTTTGATCCATAGCTGTTTTCAAGTGATGTGTGTATTTATTTTCTGTTTGTTTACAGTGTGAAAGAAAGGAAGAATTTATCGAAAGAATAAAACAATTGGATATCGAGACCCAGGCTGCAATTGTTTCACACATTCAGGAGGTAGGGTGCTCAGCCCTTGAAGCTTGCTTTCTTTCTTTCTTCCCGGTGGGTTCAGTGGTATTGTTTACTTTGCTATGTAGTAGCATAGGTTAACCTTTCACAGTGGCACTAGTGTGTTTGATACAAAGAAATATCTGTATTCCATCAATGTATGGGTGTATCTATTTTTGGGCTTGGAGGTATGATTCCCAGCTGGTATAGACATACCCACATTAAAAATAGAAGTCTAGCCCAGATAGCATGGGTAGCAGCTTGGGCTACCTGCCAAATATGTGCTCACCTGGACGCACTAGGTACATACTTGGGTGGCTGGCCCGAGCCACCTTCCCTCGCCACTCCAGCTACACTGGGAATCTCTGCTTCCCAGCTCACATGTAGATGAACCCTCTAAGTGTAATCAAATTAAAAGGTAAAAATTACTAGGTGGTTGGGAAATTAACTGGGCTAACCACTTCTCAAAGAGTGGCAGTGATAAATGTCAGAACTCCCAAAAGTCGGCTCAAACTGAAAGTAGTTTTATAAGGATACACAAAAAGGATTTCAGGTAAAATTTTCAGAAGCACTTTAGTGATGTAGTAGCCTAAGTCTTATTTTCAAAAGTCACTTAGGAGCTTAAGTCCCATTAGAAGGCAATGAGACTCCCAAGTGCCTGTGGCACTTTTGAAATTGGGACTTAAGAACCCAAGTTCCATAAGTGCTTTTGAAAATATTATCAATGATCCAAAATTTGATTTCAGTCTTTTAAAAATTGTATAATTTGGTGACATGTCATCTGGATTCTGAATGCTTTTTTAAAAGAAAAAAAAATGTTTGCTCAAACAGCAGCTATCATCCCACTTTCAGGAGTTCAGGTGAAACCTTCTGTAAATGCCCTCTGCTGGGCAGGCCTCAAGTACAAAATGCACATTCTCTCAGGCTGTGCTGGCGTCATCTGATGCAGAAGCGAAAAACCAACTAACCTAGGAGGGTTGGGGAACACATACTGTTAGAAGTTGTTGACAGTAACCTTTTAATATATTTTAAAATCTGCTTTCTAAAAGTAGATTCCACAGACTAGCAATTTCATTTAAAGACTAAGGAATATAAAGAATATGGTTCTGGTAAAAGCAGAAACATACATAGTCCTAAATGTGGACATAGCAACTTGAAACAAACCTTTCCAGTCTAGTGCAGTTTTCAGCAACATCATTTGGAAAAAAAGCAATTATTAGAGAATTATAGTAAAAAAAAAAAATGTTTTTTCCATACCAGATTAGATCACTGCCACATCAGATCCATTAAATCAGATACTCCCTGTCACAGTGGTCAATAACCAGAGCATCAGGGAAAGGACAAACCTTGTCACCCCCACAATAATGCATCTAGCTAATTGTGCAATACAGGACCGATGTCTTCCTGACTCTTGCAGTGACTAGCTAACCCACATGAAGATTGAGAGTTGAGTACAGTACTCCTAGTGTTATTGAGCACAAAATTATCTGGCCACTTTTTCTAAATCTAGTTATCATGTGAAAACTAAAAGCTTTGTTACATGATGTTGCAGTTGAACTGAGCATTTCTGTACCATTTCCTGGCTATATTTGCTGAAAAGTGACGTTTATGACCAGGTTTGCCCACTCATCAATTCTTGAAAATTGTTGACAATTGGAAGAGGAACTGTACTGATTCCAACAGCTGAGATATATAAGTAGCAAACTTGAAAGAAAAGCCTTGCACAGAATGAATCAATTCAACAAGCAACATTTGAAACTATACCAGGGAAAATTAAAAAAAACAAACTGTATTTTGTTCTTGTTTGCAGGTGACTCATAACCAGGAGAATGTGTTTGACTTGCAGTGGCTAGAGCTCCCAGATATGGCCCCAGAAGAACTGGAGTCTCTCTCAAGGAATATGGTTTTCCATCTCAAGAGGCTTATTGATGAGAGAGACGAGTGCACAGAAGTACGAATGAAATGTCTGTTTCTCATACAGTTCATTTAAGGGATCAGACACAGGCTCTGCTTTTATATTGTCTTTTGCTTCTGTACTGATTGCCTCTGTGTTTCATTTAAGGTTCAATCTCCTCTATTAAATCTCTAAAAATTCTAGCATTTGTTAGAGTGATGTTTAATCTTCCCTTGCTACTCTCATAAATTGTATACTTGAGCTACAGAGAATTGATCTGTGAAGGAGAAGTGTGTGCAGGAAACACAATATGCTTTATTTTGTGCATTTGCCTTAAAGCTTTTGTCTCCTATGCTCTTCTCACCCATTGTTCTCTGAGTGGATGCTTTTCTGTCCCTCCAACAATATCTGCCATTGTTGGTTCAAGAGCCTTCTCTCTAGTTTATGCCGCCAGTGACACCTTTTCTCTGTATCTGTGACTCATCAGTTAATCTTATTTCAGTTCTCTGCTAGAAACCTCTCTTCTCCCTGACCTAGATCTCTTAACTTCCCCCTCTTCCTACTGGTATTGATTTGACTCTGATTGTATTTGTTAAAGCTGTAAATTGTTGCAGTTTTTATAAAAACTCTAAGCAAAATAAAGTCCTTATCTGAAACACTAGGAAGTAGTGTATTCCAGTGGTCAGCAAAGGGCTGGGAATCAAAATTGTGTTCTATTCCCAACTCCGTCACCAACTTCAGTGTGTAACATTAGGTACATCACTTGAACCTTCTGTGCCTGAGTTTCCACATCTGTAAAGTAGGCTAATAATTACCCACCTTTGCAAAGTACTTTGAGATGCCTGAGTGAAAGGAGCTATAAGTCCAATGTATTGTTATTTCTTGTTAATGCCACTGGCTCTCTCCTTTTCCAGCTGATTGTGGATCTCACTCAAGAGAGAGATTATCTGCAGTCTCAGCAACCACCAAGTCCTCTGAAAACATCTAGTCCAGACTCTTCACCAAAGCTAGCCAATCGTCTCTCCAATGAGGACAAGCAGCACCTGGCTGTTGAACTGGCAGACACAAGAGCAAAGCTGAGAAGGGTCCGACAGGAATTGTAAGTCACCAAGCACCTGGGCTGCTGGAGAAGCGCTATCTATTTCAGGTTCTTTGTTAACAGCGTCAAGTAAATGTGTATTAAGCCTCAGTTTGCAGCATCGGGTTGCCCATTGGCTTCAACATGTTGACTTATCTCTGAGTTCTACATGCAGACTTGCTGCAGAATTGGATCTTGGGGGTTGGGGGTTGCTCAAGGAAAGTAGCTGGCAAAGTAGCTGGCGTCGCCTTCTCCCATCTTCCCTCTTTCTTCTCACCAATCTCAAGCCTCCATTAGTTTGTCTTTCCCTTCCCTCTTTTCTTGCCTTCCCAGCTCCCTCACTCTCTCTTTCCCTTTTCCTTCTTTCCCTCCCCACCCCATGCCATCCTTAAGTTTTCAAAGATTGTTGATTCCAGTTGTTGTTTCCCCTTCCCCACATGCATACACATTACCCTCGCTTGTTGGCAGTCATCGTTGAGAAGGACCGATTACAAATGGCTGTTAGCTGTGGCAGCAGGAATGGCAGGTGAAATGATAATTTAAAAAAGAGAGACAGTCCCAAATATCCTGTGGCTCAGAGCCCCACAAGAAAACATCTGTAGCTATTGGTAACTTTGAAACTGGAGCAGCACCAAGAAAATCTAGAAGGTCTCGTTTCCAGATTACCCTGGTAGACTCCTGTGACTAATACCCCTAGCATCTTGTCATGATGTTAATACTATAAATATTGTTCCAGGAACCCTTGTTATATTTTTCTTATTAAGTTTTCCTTAATCATTTTTAGGGAAGAAAAGTCTGAGCAACTTGTGGACACTAAACACGAAGCAGAACAGCTTGTGCTAGAGCTGCAGAAAATAAAACAGGAGGTAAGTGGAGCTTCTTCAGTTGTAATGCTGCAGTGACACATCACTTTAAAAATTGCTTTCAATAGTAAGATAAAAATTCTTCTGATGAAATTTGAATGATGGAACCAAGTTACTGCAGCATGTTGTGTGTAGGTCTGATTGTGACAGAGTAATGCAGTGACTTTACTGGTGAGAGCAGGTCTCATATCTGCTCAATTCACTGACTAGTCCAATAATGCCTGGAGCATATACAACGCTGATCATTGAAAATGGAAGAATCCCTGTAGGCTGAGTTACCACTCAATCCTGCAATGAGTTTGATGGCTAATTGAAGAGTTCCCCACACTTGCACCATGGGGACACTCTTGGCTTTCCATTCATTTCTGCTCATTTGGACTTGGGGGCAGGGGAAGGGGTATGTCATTAGTTTTACCAGCATAGGGGAGGGGTTAATTTTATTTTTTTCTGTTTGTCTGACACTTTTCTCAGAATATCCACCTGGCAGCTGATGCCCGCTCTGCCCGAGCATACAGAGATGAACTGGATTCACTGAGAGAGAGGGCAAACCGAGTCGAGAGACTTGAGATGGAACTGGTCCGGTGTAAAGAGAAACTGCATGATGTGGATTTCTACAAGGCTCGTATGGAGGCAAGTGAAGACCAGGAAAGAAATCTGCTGTGCAGGTCCCATTTTTGCCAGTGCTGCTCACCAGTTCATGCTTCATTTGTAATCACACTCACTCTACCAGCACATTAAAGCAAACTGAAGTTCCAGAAAATACTTGATGGATGGGATTTCTGAAAGCACTCGGCAGTGGCCTAGCTCTGCTCCCCCATTGGAGTCAGTGGTAAAACTCTCAACAGTGACAGCAGGGCTAGGCCAGTGCTGAAAAGCCCCCTCATTATAGATCTATTGGGTCTCCATTAAGTGGCTGACTGTAAAAGCCCTGTTCTTTGACACTACAGGTCTGAGTCCTCTTTGCAACTTCCTTGCAGGACATTTTCAAGCTATCTTTGTGCCAGAGTTGATTCTTTGGCCAAAATTTTCCATTTGTGAGTACTCTGTGCTAATTATCTAAATAAGTGGCCTGATTTTTTCTTTGCCTTTTCAATGGAAGAATGTGGCACTTTAGCCAGTCAGATGCAATCAAAAGACTGTCTGAGATTGATTCTGGAGGCTGAATCTTGGAACAATGTAATCCCACTTCTGCTTACACTGAAGCCAGTGGAAATTTTGCAATTGACTTCAAGATTGAGCCCAAACTGTAAGCAGATGAAGCCCCTGGCTCTGAGATAATGGAGTGTTACTAAAACATATGCCCATAACACTCCCTGCTTAAAACATGGCTGTTCTTTATGGTTTGCAAACCTCACCTTGTAAATACATTTTTCTCTTTGCCAACCTTGGGGACCAGCTGTCCACTGCATCTTATGAATAGGTCCACTAAGCCTGCTGAGTATCAAATGTATAAACTGCAAACTGAGGCAGGTTACTCTCTGCTGGCAATTTTCCAGTTTACTGGAATCTCTTCCTTTTAGTCGTCTCTCTCTCATACTCCCTCAAGCTGGCAAATCAGTTGTGCATTCACTCTATCATGCACACTAGATAGCAGAGCCATGTCTTGACAGTTTCCCTTCAGCGCTGTGCTGCTGTACTTTAGTCTGTCCCTGCTGCCCAAAGCATGCAGAGTGGAGCTGGTTCTGGTAGCATGGGAGAGGCTAGTGCTTCCTCTTATCTTCATATGAGAGCAAGAAGGAAGCCATTCTATTGTACTGTACTTGAGTTCTCAGCACTGTGGCTTGTCCTAGAGCCAGCAATACCCTCAAACTAACCACTTCTGCTTCCTGTGTGCTAAGTTAACTTGATGATCCATAATGTAAAATTTACAGTGCTCTCCTTTATCTCTTTCTTTTCTTCCATCCCTTATGCAGTCTCCCACCTCTGTCCCTTCTGTGTTGGGTGTCGAGGTTCTGCATCATAGGTGAGCTTCTGTGCTGCATCTCTAAGAGCTGCAATCTGGAGGCATGGGGATGGAGTGAAGGTCACTTTACATCTTCTTGGCACCTTTCTAACTCTGTTTGCTCTAGGGGTCAATGTGTCCTCTGGCATAAATTAGGCGCTGCCTTAGCTGCCTTTGGGCTGCTCCACAGTGTAACATTGCCAGTATTTTGCATTCCAGCCACTCCTAAATACCCTTTGTACAAGGGCAGCATAAGTCTGTCTCCTTTGGCCTTATGCTGCTCCTGTCGGCTGCATTCAGGAAATTCCCCTGCGGGGATTCTGGCCCTCTTATGTTGCTGTACCAATGTAAAGGGGCTGCAATGAGGCCAGAATCTGACAATATATATGTCCTGCAGCCAGTGTTATCCCTCAGTTTCCCTTCCATTTCCACCCTGCCTCAAGCAAATGTCCTTCAAAGTGAGGTGTAATGAATAGGACTTAATTGAGAGCTGTGCCTACTCACATTCCTCTCACCTCCTTGAAAAATAGCTGGATTTACAGTTTCCTCAAAACCACTCCCAGTGTCAGAGCAGGGATCTAGTTCTAGTCTCCCACTTGACAGTAAGAGATACCACTAGGCTATAAAGCTGATCCAACTCCCCTGATGCTTACTGGTAGGTTCCTAAGCTCAGAGGGTCTGAAACTCTCAAACAAATTTCACATAGATGGGGCAATCAAAATACAGATGCATAAAATACGTAGGTCATCATTCTGTAGTAAAATGATGCCGTGGGGACCTGGGGATTTCACAGTGTTGTCAATAAGCTCTGCAAAATCAGTAACTGAAGAGAAATCTGTTGGTGCTTGAGGAAAAGCCATTTTAATTGCATGCGCTTCAGTGAAGAAACATATGATGGGCACTTAACAAGCCTCTGGTTCTGGTACTTGAAGTACAGCCATGAAAACATGCCCCTAAAGAATGTCATCTCCAGGAAGTAGTCATGAAAGTGCCATATGGAGGGCAGACCATATGAGACAGTTTACAAGAGGTAAGAGTAGAGAAATTGGAGTGAGACTTTAAGTAGCTCCTTAAACCACAGGCTAAAAGTCCCTAATGTCAGGAGGGAGATTGGAGAAGCTGTGCCTTAGAACAAGTGCAAAAGGAGCAAGCCTCACTGCAAGCGAGCAAGACTTGACATGTCTGAGCAGGTGAATGTTTTCCTTCCACGTCTTTCATGACAAGAAGAAATTACCAAACGCTGTTTTAGTTTGATTATAGCTCTAAGAAAACACGATACAAATGCAGTCTATGGACTTGCCCGCTGTGGTGGCTTAATGAGGTCATAGCTATCAATGTGCAGGGGCAGGCTTAATGCAGTTCTTCCTCTGAGGAGGTGGTTCCCTCCAACATAAAAACCCTGCTGCAGCATTCCTCTCCATTGAGTCTAGTGCTGCTCCAGGAGATCAGATTCTTTTTGGAGTCTAGGGAGTCTTACTTGCATTTTTTCCTCCCTCAACTGCAATAAGTTTCCCCACAGGGTAATGGGAAGAAATTCCTGTGAACATTTAAAAAAAAGCATTTCTTTTACATTTTCATTTAGTTTGATGGATGCAAAACGCAATTATTCCAGGGCATTTGTTAACATTTTTGCAGCTCAGCGAGAGCAACTTCCGTTGCATCAGATATATGGACTTGTGTGTGTGTGTGAGAGAGAGAGAGAGAGAGAGAGAGAGAGAGAACTCTCCAGTTTCAATTGAATAGAAACACTCTGGCTCCAATCCTGCAAATACTTATGCCAAGATTTAATTTTAAGTGGTCTACTCATGGGCGTAAATGTTTGCAAGATCAGGGCCCACGTTGTTACGGCTGCAGAACAAATTCTATGGTTTAATTCAGTGAGAGGATTATGAAGGCAAGATCAGAAATTGTTGGATATTTTATAGTCATAATTTTAAGGTAAATTTCCTCTAATTGATTTTGGAATCTCTTATAAGTAAACGTATTATAAATCTTAAAAGACCAAAGATAACTATTCTGTGCTGTTGATTTAAAAATACGCCACAGCTATAAAACCATTTTGAGAGTTTTATTAATTGAAAAGGGGGAAAAAAATCTTCATTCCCATGAAGAACACACCCAACCATTCTGCTTATCTAATACAAAAATGATTTATAGCCAAACCAATTCTCAGGTCAGTTGTGCTACCCTAGGGTTATCTGTGGTGACATTAGTTTTAATATGCTGTGTTAGAACAAGTCTACCTCCCAGGCTCTGAGACATAACTTTATAGAGCTATCCTGGAGTAATTACTTAAATTAAGTTTGCACTGTAAAGATGACCTCAGAAAATGGGTGCAAATAAATAATGTTGGCCCAACTCTAACAGGCTTCTGCAAAAGGTTCTTAATTTAAGATTTCATCAGAAACATTCTGATCTCTGACAGGTCTTCCTCCCCCTCACCCCTCAGGCACATGCCTGGTGCGTACCTCCCATTTCTCAAATATTATGGCTCCCAATGATGTGTGATTTGCAAACAGAGATCAAATACGTGTACACCTTACTTGGCACAAAGTTAGACTCTTCATGGGACACTGAAATAATCAGTTCCTGCTTGGTAAGCAGTTTCAGAGGTAGTTCTGAGGTGATGTTTATGAGATCAAGCACCATCTTACTTCTCACGGCTGTGGTCCAGACTGAGCAGGACGTATATATATATATTAAATATATTCTGATTGATCCATTGTTTCAATATGAGTATTTTTGGTACTCATTTTACACCCAGCATGCTGCCTGTTTTTAACTCCACTCATTCGCATCTGTTTTGGCATCAGGCAGTTCAGCATATCCATCCTCTCTGGTCAAACGTGGCCCAAAATTTAGGTCTTAAAATATCAGCCCTGGTCTACACTATGGGGGGTGGGGGGGAAATATCGATCTAAGTTACGCAACTTCAGCTACATTAATAACGTAGCTGAAGTCGACATACTTCGATCGACTTACCATGGTGTCTCCACCGCGGTGAGTCGATTGCTGCCGCTCCCCTGTCGACTCCACTTGCACCTCTCCTGGCACTGGAGTACAGGAGTCGATGGGAGAGCGCGTGGGGATCGATTTATCACATCTAGACTAGACAAGATAAATCGATCCTTGCTGGTAGTTTCAACATTTTCTCTTTATTCATTTACTCACAGATGTCTCTTTTGCATCACCATCATCGTATCTCCTGTGAGCACAAAGTGCAATCATCCCTATTTTACAGATGGGGAACTGAGGCACAGATCAATTAAGGGACCTTCCTTAGGTCTAGGGTAGCACAGGATGTCTGTACCAGAGCAGGGAAACGGAATCCAGCATTCCTAAGTCCCAGTCCAGCCTTAACAACAAGAACATCCTTTCTCTTTTTATAAAACCAAAAACTAATAGAAACAGTTCTCCATGGATTCTTACTACTAGTGGAAATTGTTCTCAAAACACATTAATCTAAAGTTTAGCAACAGCTTTGCACTAATCAGTTTCAGTGTGATGGGGACTTAAGTTATTCCACACAATAGGTGATGGAAGTGCTGGTTCTAAACAGTAGCAACAATAACCAGAGATTTTTCTTTTGGGTGTAACAAAGTTCCTGCTCTACCTTGGTGGGTCTTGCGCTTATTGGCGGATTTGCTCGCCTTGGAGCTTCACAGCAGCCCTCAGCTTGGCCGTTTTTCTGAATTCACAGTCCAGGTCAACTCCTCCTGTGTCTGACCAGGAGTTGGGAGGATTTGAAGGGAACGCGGGCCAGCCCTCTACTCTGGGTTCCAGCCCAGGGCCCTGTGGAATGCAGCTGTCTAGAGTGCCTCCTGGAACAGCTGTGCGACAGCTATAACTCCCTGGGCTACTTCCCCATTGCCTCCTCCCAACACGTTCTTTATCCTCAGCATAGGACCTTCCTCCTGGTGTCTGATAATGCTTGTACACCTCAGTCCTCCAACAGTCCACGTTCTCACTCTCAGCTCCTAGTGCCTCTTGCTCCCAGCTCCTCATACGCACACCACAAACTGAAGTGAGCTCCTTTTTAAAACCCAGGTGCCCTGATTAGCCTGCCTTAATTGATTCTAGCAGCTTCTTGATTGGCTGCAGGTGTTCTAATCAGCCTGTCTTAATTGTCTCCAGAAGGTTCCTGATTGTTCTGGAACCTTCCCTGTTACCTTACCCAGGGAAAAGGGACCAACTTAGCCTGGGGCTAATATATCTGCCTTCTATTACTCTCCTATAGCCATCTGGCCCGACCCTGTCACACGGGCCAGGAGATTTTTTTTTCTCTTACAAGGTTTATTTTCAAGAAATTGCAGCACATCTCCACCCCACAGCACTCTCTATTTCTTAGGAGATAGCTGATGGCTAGAGTTTTGCGTACTGCAGGAAAGTTCTATATGAATGCCAAGAAATGCCTGAAGATTAATTGGTCAACTGCTGACTCCTCCCACTGGCTTTAGGATTAATTAGGGTTAAATTGAAAGTCTTTGTAGGCTTTCTCTTTACTTCAGCATTAATAGACTGGTTATGGGTTATGATTAAGGGTTATGTGTATATTGGGTTTGTATACATGTTAGAGCATGAACACCATTTCATATGCTGTTTTTCTTTTTGTATTTTAGGAATTAAGAGAAGACAACATCATATTAATTGAAACAAAGGCTATGCTAGAAGAACAGTTAACAGTAGCAAGAGCTCGTGGTGATAAATTGCATGAACTAGAGAAGGAAAACTTGCAATTGAAATCCAAACTTCATGATGTAGAGCTGGTACACACTCTTTATTTAACTATGCGATTTTTTAAAAATCATGTTTTTAAACTAGCTTACATACTCTTTTTACATAATCTGTTGGAGTTGGACAAATCCCATTTACAAAGTTTTTAATGTGTCTCAGGCCATGTGACCTTTGTGTCAGTGCAGTGCATTATGCATGCTTAAAGCAGCATGACACTCAATTTACAATAAAAATATATCAGTAGCCCCAGTGGTCTGCATGGGAGAAGCAGACAGTTTCACAGATTTCAGGTTACATGAGCGTGTATCACCAAGTTTAAAATATTGAAGCTATGTACGTGGATGTTAGAGGGTTTAGAATGTATCATTTTTTTTTAAAAAAAATCTCTTACACATGGGATATGAAAATCTGCTGCAATGAACAACTGTTCTTGCTGAAAATAAAATTTAGAGTTATTGCCGGAGTTCTATGAGGCATTGACCACTGCAAAAAATAAAATGTTCTCAATATTTAATACTACATAAATCAGAGAAAAGGGGTTATTCATTTGAACACAAATGAAAGACTTAAGACCTGGCAGTTTAGTACTCACAACTAAAAGGCTAATAAATAACATTGGATATTTATTACTGCATTAAAGATATGAAATGTTACTTCATGTGCCGTAATTTTAGTTACTAGTGTTCCTCATTCTTATGGATTCGTTGTTCTGAATTCTTGCAAAGTGTGGTCAGTTACTAACCTGAAAAAGATTTTGCTGGAATGGAGGTGTTGTTCAGATCCAGCAGAGTTATGCTAAATGCACAGCTCAGTACATTGTAAATTGAGGAAACGAATGATACCCAAGATTTTCAAATTGGCTCATGATTTTGGATGCCTCAAACTTTGGGTGCCTCTCTTGAGATACCTTGAAGAGGTATGACATGCAGAGGGGCTGGTGCTCCTTTCAGGTGTCTCAAGTTGAGCAACCAAAAATGTATTGCCCCAAATCACTAACCTAGCTGATGCCTTTCATCTTGGGTGTGTTTTGCCTGTCTTAGTATCTTAGGTAGCATATAGAGATGGTTGTTCTCATTTCAGTGCAAACATCATGCATGTAAATATATTCAGAGTGATTCAAGTGTCTTATAGGAGAAAGGGGTGGGGAGAGTGTGTGTGAGAGTGAGAGACCATGCCTGCGCCTATATGCTACACCAGTACTTTGACTGGGAACAGCTATTCATCACTCTCTAAAGTCTATCCCATTCAATACCAACTCACTTTAATGGAAAGCTTTCTCTGTATTCAAGCCTATTTTTCATCTGTTCATTAGAATAATTCCCATTTTGTCAATCAGCAGTAAAAAAACTGACTTCCATTGGGAAATGTCGAACAGTGTCTCATTGAGCCCATACATGTTTGGTGCATTTTGCATGTGAAAGTCAAGAAGTTAATGTCAATTAGAAATTACTGAGATCTTACCCTAATAGCACCTAGTTCCAATTACAGCATGTGGTATCACCTGTTATGGTCTTTTTTTTAAAGTACATTATATGAATTTATTTTCCATTTTTTCACAAGGTTTCTTTGTTAAAAAGCTGTGTGAAGCTGACAGTGATGTGACATGAAGACTTCACTTTTGGGCATTTCAAGAAATGAAGAAAAACTGTAACTGATTCTGTGATGCTTATCTTCAGCTTTAGGAAGAACAGAGAGATTATTGCAAAGCCCAGATAGTGTCAAAAAGTTGTGTCAAGTTAGTTGTGAAATTAGGCAGGCTTGATTGTATTAAACATGTCTTGAAGCGTCCATTTAGTATTCCAGGTAATTAGAGATGGACCTAAACCAAAACCCAGGATCTTAGTACCTCTGAACCTGGGGAAGTTTCATTTGGGATCTGGCCCATCCATAGGGTGGCTTTAATCTTGGATCTCTTAATATTGTATGTGTATATTAACATATGCACATATGTTGTATAGAGGGGTCTATTCAATTCTTGATGCATGCATCACTCCAGGCTTCCTAGTTTATAAGCTCAGCATGACATTCCATTTGCATGCTCTTTCCACAGGACCGGGACACAGACAAGAAACGAATTGAAGAGCTGCTGGAAGAGAATATGGTACTGGAGATAGCACAAAAACAGAGCATGAATGAGTCTGCTCACCTGGGCTGGGAACTAGAACAGCTGTCAAAGAGCACAGACCTCGCAGATAGTAAGTAGCAGTCATAAGGTGACTCTTAATTATTATTGTGCTTGTGCAAGGTTTCCTTGTAGAAGAGGAGGGGAACAAGTTACTGCATTGGGCAGGAGCAAAACCTCAAACTCCAGGCTGAATAGTTCTCATGGGGAAATAAATTTCCGTATTTAACCACTTGACAGTTTATTATTTAAGCTGAACAAAAAGTTTCTAATAATGCCACAGCTTCCAGCTTCTTTCCTTAAATTATGTAACTATTAACAATGACTTCTTTATATTTAAACCTTCCTTGAGAAAGTGCCCAAAAGGAAACAAACAGCCCCATATATTGCACAGTAATGATCCCAGCACAGGGTATTTTTAACTAAATAGTTAGTGGCTGGGAGGAGTTGATAATCCTTCTCTACTCCCAGCTGATCTTTAGGTCCCAGGAAAAAGCCTATGCTGTGAGGCAACTATTTTTAATAGAAGGTGAAAAATGAGTGGGAGCAAGGGGAAATAACTGGCTGGATATTTTGTAAATTGGTGATTCATTTTCAGTAACTATATGCAAGACATAAAAAAAATCAGTGCTCTGTATCATAGGCTTGATAGTTGGTTTCTATTTATATAATTAATTCAGTTTATAATACTAGGATACAAAATCGTATTTTAAAGAATCCTGGGATATATAACAGGATGTTACTGGCAGAAGTTTTCAGTATCAGATCTTGACTGAACACTTACCTAATCCCTCAAAGACTCGTGTACATGCTTAGCTTTACACACTGTGAGTAGGTTCACTGATGTCAGTGGGGCAAATCACATCATGTAAACTTTAGTATGTGCACAAGTCTTGGTAAAATCAGGGTCTTGTAAAGTGACTATATGTAAAAATGGTACCACCACTTTGCTCCTCCTATTGGCTTGCTGTGTGTATTCTGAGCTGTCTACTAACAGTAGTGACTAATTAGCTCTTATTACTTTTTACTTTGTTAGCCCTGCAAAGCGAGCTCAGCAAAGTTCAGAGAGGGTGAACTGTATTCTAGTTCTTCTTGTGCAGCAAAAATACGGTTTCATCAACATTGAAACATTTTGGGAAAACAGTGCAATTTTTCAATGGCAAATTTGAAATGAGACAAAAATTTCAGCCTCGTTTCAAATTAGAATTTTTGTTTCATTTCTGTTTTTTCCCCTCCTTTTTTTGCTTTTTCCTGTATTTCTTTTTTGCCACTGAATGCATTAGAATGAATGATGCTTAGGTTCTTCCCCATTTTTCATGTTTGTTTTTTGTTTGTCCATTCTGTAACCTTTCAGAACTTCCTCAACTTCAGAAAAGTTATAAAGGGGGAATAATAATTAAGGATAAACTTCGTAACTCTTTCAGTCTGTAACTCTTCAAAAGTTGTAGCTTTTCAAAATTTCTCCAGAGTAGCAAAAGAAAAGTGGAGAGGAATCAATGACATCATTTATTTTATTGCACTCAGTGGCAAAAGGGGAACAAAAAGGGGGAGCGGGGGACAAAATTTTGAAAATCTGAATAAAAAATCATTAAAATTTTTGAAAAAAAAAAAACAGAAAAGTTATTTCATTTTTTTGAACCCTGTGAAATGAAAACAACTTAAAAATTTCAAAATCGTTCACAAAAATGTTTTCCTACTTTTTAACCAGCTCCATTTATGAAGTTCCAGTTAGTTACACTTTGTCCCACTGAGGACAGCTGAGGTTGTGCAGATGTAACTGAGAGCACAGTTTGGTCTGCAGAACTTTTATTTTAGCTATGGTGATGCATGACCAGGAAAGAACCCAGCTTGACTGACTATTGGATTTCGGGTTGAGTTTGGAAGGATGGCACGTAGAAAAACCATTTTTTTTACTTCTAAATTGAGCAGAGTTGATACAGAAATCATTGGGTAACAATAAGCATGGAAACCAATAAAACCACTTTTAAAGTCTTTATTTCAGAATAGAATTGAAATGGAACCATGCTGATGGTATTAGTGTTAAACGTCGATGCAACCAAAACTCACCAGTGTATTGCTCATACAGATCATGGATGTTGTGAACCATTCAGCCTCCCAGAAGTTTCTGCCAGTTGTAAGTGCTGTTTAAGGGGCTGTAACAGCACTGAATTTTGTCTTTCTTCCTGTAAGAATGAATATTTTCTAAGATGAGAACACAGAGTTAATGTCACTTTCATGTTAAACATATGATTTTTATGTAGAGAGCAGATTTGTTACATTTGAAAAAAGGAAGTAGATTTTTAGCTACTCAAGTGTTGAGTTACTAACATCAAACATGGTGAAAAAGGTAAATGTGCGGTGGAGATGCTGGTATTGGGAAATGTCACATGAAATGTGATAAAACTTGTGAACTCTAAACACCTGGAGTGAAATCCTGGCTCTATTGAAGTCGGTGGCAAAACTCTCACTCATAGAGAATTCTCTGTGATTGTTGCTTAGTGCATGTGTATCCAGCCTTAAAATACACACACTGCTTCAGTGTGTGCCTGTTGAAGTAGCTGGGTAACCCAGAGCACTGGCACCCATTCACGTGAGCTATTTCTGTGGTTAATTGATATAAAAGTTTTAATTGGCTGCAGCTGCAACTTCATGGTATAAATGATTGAAAATGGCATTTTCCCTAGTTTCAGAAGTTGATTTTTTAAGCATTTCTATCTCAGCAAAAGTGATGGATTCTAGTCCAGTGTGTCTCACCAAACATTTCTAGTTAACCATTCAACTTAGTAGCTAACCTGACTCTTAGATATGAGACTATGAAAATAAGCAGCTTTTGCAATATCGTGTCTTTGGACACTTTCCTGTTCATGAAGGGATGTAACTATTATCTATGGAAGTATGCTCCATTTTTTTATGTAGGTGTTTTTACTTAGGGACCACTCTGCCACCTTAGCTCAGCTGAAGTGCTAATAAGGATCTGGCCCTAATTATCTATGTTTTATGATTCTAGAAATGATAACCTGTTTATGAATGTGTATAAACTCCTGCATTCTGATTCTTATGTTTCAACAGCTAGGAAGTCCTTTGTGTTTGAGCTGAACGAATGTGCATCGAGTCGCATTCTGAAGCTAGAAAAGGACAATCAGAGCCTGCAAAACACCATCCAAGAGCTCAGAGATCTCTCTCTGACCACAGAAGAGAGCAGCCTAAAGTTTGTGGAGCTGGAGAAGGAGAATCAACAACTTAGCAAGAAGGTAACTCTCACTAGGTTCATGCTGGCCTAGCTATTTGGGAGCTGATTCTGCTGTTTCTAACAGTGTGCTGGAATTAGACCTGTTACACTCTGCAGCTTACAGCATTCCTGAGTGATGCTTGATGGCAGTACTGCCAACTCTGGAGAGCTCATGCATATTCTGCATGAGGTTCTCAACTAATTTTTCAGTGCTTGCCTAGATAACTTATAGTCTTCCTCTGCCTTGTATATGGACTCCATAGAGCTATTCTGCCACTGGCAGATTGTGCTCTTGTCCCACTGCCTGTTCCTGTGACAAGTATTTCCTCAGCTTGTTCTGTTACGGAGGAGAAAACAAATGGGCTACACTCACCCTTTGTGTAATTCCATTTAAATCAATGAAGTTACATGAGAGGCGAGTTCAGCCCGATATATTTTTAAAGAAATGTCCTTTACTGTTCACGGTCTTTGATTGACTTCTCCGCCTTGTCTCCTTTTCTGGCTATCACAACGTTCTGCTGCATCTCCCTTTCCCACAAAGCCACGGGTTCTTTTCATTCCTGGTAATGAATGTGCTGCTAGTAGCATTTTTTGCTACACTCCCTTGTCGACTGTTAATACTTCTAGCTCATGTGGCAGCCCAGCTCTGCCTTTGGAAAGGAGTGTTCAGTTCTGCCACAGCCACCTGCTTGGGTTTTGTCTGGCTACAGCACGCATTCTGATCTCCAGCTAACAGACCCCAGTGCCAGTGGGGAAACAGGATGCTTGTTAGTTTGATGCATTTGAAGAATTCCCATGTAAGGGACTTAGTTCTCCTCACCCCTCTACACCCACTAAACGTGATATGGGGCCTACTCCTGCCTTTTTCTTTGCTGCTGTAACCAATGTCTTTTGTGGTATTGATAAAAGCTTATACAACACTTCAGCCCTGAAACATAATGGCTCCCCTCTTTGCTCAGCTTACTGTTAAAGATGTGCTGGATCATTAGGATGCCCTAAATGAGAGAGCCCATTTGCTGTGTTGTAGATAGTAGTCTAGACGTAGATTGGCTGATTATAATTAGCACGGTACCTGCCTCTATGCCAGTGAGCGGAGGTTGACGTCCCTTTACTACAGGGAGCACTTTCAGGGATGCTTTTGCCAAGGTGAGAGAACAAAATCCACTTCTCAGAG
Organism: Eretmochelys imbricata; assembly: GCF_965152235.1. Taxonomy (NCBI): domain Eukaryota; kingdom Metazoa; phylum Chordata; order Testudines; family Cheloniidae; genus Eretmochelys; species Eretmochelys imbricata. Next base: position 102,380,812 of record NC_135577.1, on the reverse strand, counting down.
TCCCTATCTGGGCAAGAGAGAGTCTGTAAAAATTCATCTCTCCCTACTCCCACTCGGCTCCTTTGTGACAGTCATTCAAGCTAGGTTCTCTAATTAAAACACTCAGAACTTGAGATCTAAGGGTATAAAGTGTCCAACAAATGTCTCTGGTGCCCAGCAACTTAAGTCATTTGAACAGCTGCAGTTGACTTTGACTTACCACATACATATTTCTTTGATACCTCAAGTTGTGGCACTATATCAGTACCAGCTCTTATGGGCCCAGCTTTAGTCTGATTTGCTCCTGTTTTGGCAGTGGGAGAGTGTTACCAAGCTTGGGTTACCTAAAGGTTTGATCCCCTCCTTGAAATGAGTAGGATTACCCAGTAATAGAGAATGCCAGTGCAGGGGCGGGGCAGAATGTGTGGGCATGAAACAGAGGAGCAGAAATGCCAGTGGGTTTAAAGTGTTGTGATCAAGAACAGCTGAGAGTCACGAAACAGAAAATTCTTTGCTAATGATGCATCACTTTGGAACAGGGACATAGACTGTGATGGGAGCTAACCTAGTCTACAAGTGTTGATTGAATATCACAATCTGATCATGTTGCTGGTGACTCTGTCACGTATTCAAGGAGATTTGAGAAGAAGTTACTGCACAGTCATTTGGCTGCTCAGCTACTGTGTCAGTGGTACATAGTCTGTTGATACTAAGAGATATAAGACTTGTAAAGTATCTTACACTGGGTTTATTTTAACAAAATGTGTCTTCTTCACACATGCTGTATGGAGACTTATGACGCTGAGATTCCTGATGCTAACAAAACTTCACGTCCAAGAATGAACAATGGATTTTTGTAGAGTGGGAAGGTTTTGGTTTTTTTTTAATGCAGCAGCAAAGCAAATATTAATGGTGGGGGGACTCAGAACTTCTGCACAAGGGGCCTGGGTGTCAGATATAGGGAATGTGGAAAAGGGGTGATGATAGAGAAGGTTTTAATGGAGGAAGAGGTAATTTAAAAAACAACAGTAAACCAAACCATAGTTCCCTCAGACTTGCTGGATAGCTAGCAGCCACATTTTTAGAAGTTTCTCTAATTTCATGTGCCTCCATTTTGGGTGTCCAACTTGAGGTACCCGGTGTGAAATCCTGGTCTCATTGAAATCAATGAGAGTTTTACCATTGACTTAAATAGGGCTAGGATTTCACCCCTACTCTCTGACTGACTTTCAGATTTCTGAAAATTCTGACCTGAATTTGTATAGTTGGTTAAACAGTGGTTGGCAACTTTCAGAAGGGAAGGGTTAGTTTCCTCAGTCTTGTTGGTTTGACATAACCCTTCCGGAACGGATAGCATCTTGGCCATCTACTTAATCTCTACTTTTCAAAATGCTCTGAAATAAAAATAGTCATGGTTCAGTTTGTTGTCTGATGTATTTTGTGGTGCTTTTTCCCATGCAGATTGAGAAGTTGCAAAATCAGATTGAAAAAGAGAAACAAAGCAGCCAAGACTTGGAGACCTTAAGCGAGGAGCTGATAAAAGAGAAAGAACAGCTACAGGGTGTCATGGAGACTGTAAAAGCTGAAAAAGACAGACAGGTGCTGACTTCATAAATGTGATCCAAAAGCTTATGCTTAGTAGTGGTCATTTTACCATGGCCATTTAGAGAGTCTCAATGGCTCAGGGGCTTGGTAATAGACCGCAGAGAGTATTGCATGCAGAAAACTCATTCAAATACAAGTCAAGATGTCTTTGAGCAAAAATAACTACATGGGATGGTGTCTGCTGCTCATCCCATTGCTCTTTGGGAACCTTCAGGTTGTTTGTAACATTGGTTCTTCCCTGCCCTTCAAAAAGCCTTGACTAGACAGATTAGGATGTACAACTCAAATCCCATATTGCTGAAGAATATTGGATTGATACCAGCTGTGTGTCATGGTAGTTTCCTTAGACTTACTTGATCTGAGTAAAAAAATGCTGAGAAAGCTAGTACACCCATAAGATTGACATTTTAAATACCCTGCAGCCTTTACCACTGTGATGCAATTCAAAGTACAATACCACTATTTTACAAGCTTACAAGGTGTCATTCATACTTAGTAATTTAAGAATGGGAATAGACTTGGTCCATGGAGGATGGTGTGCTTGCTTTTAAAGTATATGAAATTGATTTGTGTGACAAGGCTGGGGTGAGGTTAAATAATAAAAATAAACCTTGCATTTATATAGTGCCTTTCATCCTGAAGCATTCTGAAGTGCTTTACAGATTTATACTCCAGGAAAACTCCACCTCTGAAATACAGCTGTGGTGAAGCACAGCCGCTCTGTAAAAGCACATAGGAATTCTTCATGACATGATAGGAAGTGGACGCTTCACATTTAGGACAGGAAGTGAAGAAAACTACAGCAGACAAAAACTAGAGTAGGGATGTCCTTTACTCGGGCCTAACTCCATTTGACTTCAGTAGGTGTTCTGCCTGAGTAAGAACTAGGTAAAAATCTGACTAAGGATTTGAGTATTTGGTCCAACATAATTACCTCAGCTGGAATTTGGCCAAGAAATCATAATGAACTCTCTTCCCTTACAAAGAATATTTTTTAATGAACTTTTTAACAACTACTAGTGTTCAGCACATTAATTTTACATCTTATAAGAAAGAGGGCACCTGTGCTTTCAGTTTTCACAGTGATGAGTGGAGAATATGAACCTAGAAAGAGAGGGAACCGTGCTCCTGCGCACTGTGCTAGAGCATTGGTTCAATCTGACTCAGAGACAGGAGTGGCTCCTCATAAATCATCAAGTCCAAGCTCTTCCACGGAGATCTCCCATCCATGTACTGACTCTGCCTAGACCTGCTTAGTTGAAGATTTGAAAGGAATAAAGCATAATGTTTAACTCACTAGTACCTTGAGATACCTCGTATATGGTATTAAAAGGGCTAGATAAAACCAAATTTTCTTCAAAAAGTCTCTTCCTTAGTTTGGGTTGGTGGGGAGGGTTTGAGTCAGGGATGACAATGGCTAATGGTTGAAGAATTTGTGTTGTGTTAAATGGGCATTGTTTTGTTAATACAGAGTTCTGACTGCCTCGAGGGTAAATTGCCAGATTCTACATTGCTATAAAAAAACATACTCACAAGGAACACCTCAGGTGCCATCTACTCTACTGTAGATAACTCTCTCCTTATTTTATTTTTAATGTAGATAAAGGACCTCAAACAAGAGAATGACCACCTCAACCAAGTGGTTTTGTCCCTGAGACAGAGGGCTCAAGTTAGTAGCGAGGCCAGAGTAAAAGACATTGAAAAAGAGAACAAGATGCTCCATGAAACAGTTACAGAGACTAGTGGCAAACTCAGCAAGCTGGAGTTTGAGAAGAAACAATTGCGTAAAGATTTTGAACAGGTTAAAGAAAAGGTAGAACGAGTGGAGGAAATGGAGAAAGAGCTCCATCGACTAGAGAGGGAAACTGAACAGCTCACAAAGAAGGCAGCAGCCATGAAAATTGTAACAGAGAAGGTTGAGGTTCTAGAGCAGGAAAATGGGGATCTGGAAGTGGAGAACAGGAAGTTGAGAAAGTCCCTGGATACCTTACAGAACGTTTCCATCCGGCTAGAGGACCTGCAGAGGGACAACAAGCAACTGGATGAAGAGAACCTGGAGCTCAGGAGGATGGTAGAGACCATGAGATTCACCAGCACAAAAATGGCACAGATAGAGGAAGAAAATAAAGAGCTGGAGCGGGAGAAAGAGGAGCTAAGGAAAAATGTGGAGATGTTAAAAACACTGGGAAAGAAGTCAGAAAGGCTGGAGCTGAGCTATCAGAGTGTGAACTCTGAGAATCAGAGGCTTCAGCAGATCTTGGAGAACAGCAGCAAAAAAACCCAAGAGCTAGAGAAAGAGCTACAGGGAATGGAAAGTGAAAATCAGGCCCTCCAGAGAAAACTTGAAGAGCTGAAGTTTTCCAGCAAATGGCAGGAGAGGTTAGAAAAGGAGAACAAAGTGCTGGAGCAAGAAGTATCCCAACTGGAGAAAGACAAAAAGTTGCTGGAGAAGGAAACAAAAAGGCTTTGGCAGCAGGTGGAGCTGAAAGATGCTATTTTGGATGATAACACAGTAAAGCTGGCGGCTGTGGAGAAGGAAAACAGAACACTTGAAAAAGAAATGGCTCGATTCAGAGACTCATCTAATAAGATGAAAGAATTTGAAAAAGACAATAAAGACCTTATAAAGCAAGTTACCATTGATAAAAGAACACTAGCTACATTGAGAGAGGTAATCAAAATAATAATATTGCCTTAATCATATGCATTTTATTTATTTAATTTATGCTATGTAGTGTAGACAGTGATCCATTCCATTCCAGTGTGATCCAGACCATGAATTAAGGAGACCGAGAGACCCTTAGTTGTGACTCTAGGCATCACAGGTTGTGCTGCCCGAGGAAGTAGAATTCTAGAACTTCAGTTTGTCTTGTGTCCATAACGCTATAATCAGGCTTAGCTTTGCATTCACTACAGAGGAGTCCTGACCCTTTTCTGCTGTGGCACAAGGCAACACTACTTACTGTGCCTCATGTATTGTACAGTAGTGGTTCCTTAAAAGCATACCTGTTGCACAAGGTTAATAAGGACTTGTTCCTGCAGTCGTATCCATATGGCTGGAGCCCTTAGCCCAGGCAGAGCCCTGTTAAAACCAGTGGGGTTTGCATGGACACATTCAGATGTGGTTGCAGGATTGGTGTCCAAGGAAGTATTTTTAGTATTCAAAGAATTTTCTGTAGAAAGTATAAGGACATGTAAGGGAATATTGTAGATATTGAGGTAACTTAGTTAAATGACCAAGTTTTTAAGGGATGCCACAGCATAAGCACATAGCATATACTTGTTATGTTGAAAGTTGGTTGTATTTTAAAAGTCTTCAAGCCACAAGTGTCTAGTTTACAAATTAGGCTGATGTTTTTCAGAATTACTTTACAATTACAAGATAAAGTGAAATACAAGAATTACAAGATAAAGTGAAAACCTGAGTGCTGTTATTATCTATACCTCTGCTTAGTCTTCTGTGGTCTAAAAAAATGATTTCATATGTACAAATTGGGATAAATTTCTTCGGGGAGATAACATTTGATTTTTTTAATTTAAAAAAACCCCACATTTGTTAATTCATTCTAGCTGCTGTTCAACATCCACTTGCTTTAGTTTTAGAAAATGTTTCTTGGGGAAAAGGTTGTAATCAGTTGTCTGCCCCTCTCCTCCCAAGGATGGTTTAAGAAAGGATCTTGGTGAGGAAGTAGTCTTAGTGCTTGTCTACAATTACAGCACTTTAGCACTTAGTGAAGACACTACCTATGCCAGCAGGAGAGCTTCTCCCATAGGTATAGACACTCTACCTCCCTGAGAGGCAGACGCTATGTCAAGAGGAGATGTCCTCCCATCAACATAGCACTGTTTGCAGTGGGAGTTAGGTCAGTATGTCACTTGGAGTGTGTATTTTCCGTACCCCTTAGCAACATAGTTATACTGACGCACGTTGGTAGTAGAGACCAAGCCTTAGCATAACGCCCTGAGGTAGATTTAAGTTAAAGAATTTTGCCCAGCATTTTTCCCTATCTTAAATCCTTACATCAACTGACAGTGTCCTCTGGTTTTTAAATTTAAATTTTAAAAATACAGAGATATAAAAGAAAATTTATGGCTGTCATATTGTCAGTAGGAAGAACATGCATAAACAGTTAAAAGAATCTGCACCTTCAATGTCAAAATAGGCATTCGCACCCATAATCCATATCCTGTTGGAATATAATCATCTCAGAGGTCATCAGAACCATTTAAGTAGCTCTGGGTCCTGTGTGCAAGCTTAAATTTGACACGTGTTATTTATAATACCATTTTTCCAATAGCTTATTTGAATCACTAAAGTGTAAGTACTGGGCGAAATCCTGGCTCCATGGAAGTCAATGACAAAACTCCACTGACTTCAGTGAGACCAGGATTTCACCCATTGTTTATGATGTGTGTGTATGTATATAATATGCCTAAATTTTCAAAAGCATTCTGGGTGCTTAGGTAAATCAGGACTCTTTAAAGATATCTCCAGTTGGGCACCGAAAATCATTTGTTGCTTTTGGAAATGGAGTCTGACAATGGAACCAAGAAATACATGTCAGTATTTCCTTTTACATACTTAGGGTTCATCTACACAGGGAAATTCACTTGCATAATTATACTGGTATAATTATGCCACTATATTTATACTAGTATAACTCCTTGGGTGTACACTTTTTTATTCTGGCATAATTCTGCTTTGAAAGCAACATAACCTAAACCAGAAAAAGGCACTTGAATACCAGAATAAGAGTGTCCGCACTGGGAGTTATACTGCTATAATTATGCTGGTAAATTTCCACATGTAAACAAGCCCTAGGTTTAGGAAATGCCTTCAGTACTGTAAACGCAGAGGTTAGTAAACTGAAAATCTTATTTAATTATCACAGGAAATTGGCAATTTGAAGTCCCACCACTGTATATGTGTTTGTGTTTCATTAGTTAATTTTTATGCTATTCAGAAGATTACAAAAAAAAAACTTTTACATGTAATTCTAAAACGTTTTTCTTTCTTCTTCTTCTTTTGGTTGGACTCAGAAGACTGTGAGCTCCCTCTGCTGGCCCAATATCAATTCACTAACAAACCTGTCTCAGTGCTACAATATGCTAGCAACAGTGATGCTAATGGAAGCATAAAGAATTAAATACAAATTAGCAAAGGCAAAAATCTGAAGGAAAAATCCTTCTATTTTATTTGAGAAATCTCAAATAGAGAATGAAAATAGATTGCTATTTAAAAACAAAGCATCTGATTCTCCTCTCACAGTGATGTACAGTGCAGGTGCTCTTAATTTACACAGGTCTGAGAGAAGAAACAGGCCCCAAAAGACAATGAGTGAGATCCTGATCCCGTTGAAATCTATGGGAAAACTCCCTTTGATTTTAATGGGGCCAGGGTTTCACCCAATGCCCTTATCATACGTCAGGGTTTTTAAAATCACTGGCACTGTATAATTATCACTGTCTTCTGTATGATGGTTAATGATGTTTGTGTTGTTACAGGATTTGGTCCTTGAAAAGTTAAAGAGACAACAGTTGTCTAGTGAGATGGACAAACTGAGCCAAGAGCTGGAGAAGATTGGATTGAACAAAGAGCTGCTGCTCCAGGATGACAATGGCAATGACAAGTGAGGAAACTGAGCTCCTTTAACAGTGTAACTCCAGAACTCCTTAAACCCTGCTAACCACAGCCTTTTGCTTTTTCATTTTCACATTTTGTGCCTCTCCCACTTCCACCCACTCCCATTGAAATCACGGTTTCATGTCCTAGCCAAGAGAAATTACATGAAACTGTTTGTCTTAGATTTTGTTTTCTAACAATAACAAAGCCACTGTAACAAGTCTTAATGGAAGGCGACCACAGATGGGGGTTCTGTATCTACTTTAAGGAGAATAAATTCCAGTTCAGTGTGCTGTACTGGTCACATTAACTTTGTAAAATCATTACATAGCATTATACTGCAGTACATTTGGATTACAGGTGTTTTGTGTCCCCCTATAAATTTAGCAGGTGGAGAGTAGGATTCTGACCTCTTTTACAGTGAGTTATACCAGGAGTAACACCAATGACATCAAAGGAGTTTATACCCGTGTAGAAATTAGTGTGGGTTCAGAATCAAGCCTTGCATGTACATATCCAGTAACCTGATTTCTATTCACTTGTCTTCATGAAACCTACTTCTGGAAACCCTTCTGGTGATTAGTGTCCTAAGTTCTGCCTTCACTTAAGAAGGGAGGTGACTTTTAGATTTAAGATGGGTAACCATTTTTGCCACCTGCTAACTATATTTATAGTTGAACTCTGCTGGCAAGGTAAAAGATGCTGTACTTGACCATTATCCTTTATATGGTGCATTCCATGCCTCTAACATTTAAGTGGTGATCCAGCTAGATGTGAAAATAAATGCAATGTGTAAGGTGTGACACAGGACATCCCTGATGGGCAAGTCCTATAGAATTTAACAAAAAAGATCTTCTTTCTATAGGCTTTTTGAACTGTCCTATAGAATGTAATGGAGAATTATTATGCTTAATACAGAATTCTGTAGGATTGGGTTTCCCCCCAAGCTATAGAAATCCACAGCAGGGATATAATTTTCTATTAAATTCTACATTATGGTTAGGAAAAAAATTAGAAAGGCTATTCTATATTGAATTCTGTAGTTCTTGTTCTTCTATAGAACTGAATTGGTTTTATCCATATTAAAATCTGTTGGACTTCCCCATAAGCAATTTTTTTCCTCCTCAGTAATCTTTCAAATGCAAAAATATAGAGTAGTGATGGAAACCAGGTGTATATGAGGAAGCAAATACATGTAATTATGAGATTTGTGATGTGGGAGAGAAATGTCTGCAAGCCAGATGGTTGCATGTTTTCCAGTGACAAATGTTGGAATGCTGTTCTCATTATCTTTCAGCAAATATAAGATTCTGGAAAGCAAAACTGACTCTGCATTAAAGACAACACTAGCCACTAAAGAAGAAAAGATTGTATTGTTAGAGGCTCAAATGGAAGAGTCTCTTAACTTGAATCAGCAGTTGCAGAATGAGCTAAATACGGTAAGAGGAAACTCCATTTTAAGGTGTAAGGTTTAGCTATTCTGTAGGTTGGCATGGCAGACATGCACTTTTATTCAAGAAGAACAGGTAGCAAAAAAACCCTATTTGACTTAAATGCCTTCTTCTATCATATCCTAGACCAGGGGTGGGCAAACTTTTTGGCTTGAGGGCCACATTGGGATTCCAAAACTATGTGGAGGGCTGGGTAGGGAAGGCTGTGCCTCCCCAAACAGCCTGGCCCCCGACCCCTATCCACCCCCTCCCACTTCCCGCCCCTGACTGCTCCCCTCAGAACCCCCGACCCATCTAACCCCCCCTGCTCCTTGTCCTCTGACCGCCCCCTCCCAGGATCCTCCACCTCTAATGGACCCCCGGGGACCCCACTCCCTATCCAACCCCCCCTGCTCCCTGTCCCCTGACTCCCCCGACCCCTATCCAAACCCCCGCCCCGGACAGGCCCCCCAGAACTCCCACGCCTATCCAACCCCCCCTGTTCCCCACCCCCTAACCCCCCCCACCCCCGAACCTCTCCCCCATCCAACTGCTCCCTGTCCCCTGACTGTCCCCCGGGACCTCCTGCTCCTTATCTAACCCCCCCCACTGCCCTCCCCCTTACCATGCTGCTCAGAGCAGCATGTCTGGCAGCTGTGCTGCCCGGCTGGAGCCAGCCACGCCGCTGCGCTGCCCAGCAGGAGCTCGCAGCCCCGCTGTCCAGAGCGCTGGCAGTACGGCGAACTGAGGCTGCGGGGGTGGGGGGACAGCAGGGGAGGGGCCGGGAGCTAGCTTCCCCAGCCGGGAGCTCAAGGGCCGGGCAGGACTGTCCCGCAGGCTGGATGTGGCCCGCAGGCCATAGTTTGCCCACCTCTGTCCTAGTCAATAATAATAATTAATAATAATACCGGCATTATTGTTTTTTTGAAGTCCAGGTTGAGATTTTCAAGAGGGCTCAGCTTCGGTTTAGTCCTGTTTCCTTTAGAAGTCATGGAGTTTGACCACCATCTGCTGTCTCTTGTCTTATGCCTAGATTGTAAGCTCTTTGGGGCCGGCACCATCTTTTTGTTCTGTGTTTGTTCAGCATGTAGCTCAATGGGTTCCTTGTCATGACTAGGGCTCTTAGGTGCTACAGTAATACAAGTAAAAAGTAATAATCTTCAAAGAGAGCAGAGTTATGCCAATGTTGAATTCTTTTTTAAAATCCCCACCCCAGATATAACCTTTATATTATTTTTATTTATTAGGAGGCAGGGAGTTCAAGTGGAGAGGGCACCTGGCTGGGAGCGAGGGATGTGCATTCTTTTCCTGATCTATAATTTCACCTCTCTGTCTCACTTTCCCTATCCATAAAATGTGAATAATGATACTCTACCCCCGCCGCATCTTTTATAAAGTATTTTGAAATCATGAGAAAAAATTCTGCATAAGGCCTAATTATTATTGTTAATGTTTTATTTATTTGAATGTGCTGCAATTACTTTCCAAAAAGCCAGTTTTACAAGCATATTTCTTGTCTACTTCACAGATAAAGAAGGACTTTGAAGTTCTTAAGCAAAGCCAAGAAGATGGGCAATGTGTGCAGAACTCATTAAAATCTCCTGCAGAAAAACTCGTTTCCACCCACCAGATGAAAGAGAAATGGGAGACAGGACACAGAGAAACAACAATGGAGCTGTTGAAAGTGAAAGACAGGGCTATAGAGCTGGAAAGGAATGTAAGTCTTCTCCTTCAGGATGCAGGTATAAGGCATTTGGGGATGTTTATGTCATTTTTTAAAGTAGGAAGCAACCCCGAGTTCTGTGTCTCCAGAGGGGATCAATGGTCCAATGGTCAGAGTGCTAGCCTGGGACTGGGGTTTGATTTCCTGCTGCACCACAGGCTTCCTGGGGGACCTTTGGCAAGTCCATGCCTCAGTTCCCCATCTGTGAAATGGGGCTGATAGCCTCACAGGGTGTTATGAGGATAAATACATTAAAGATTGTCAGGAGCTCTGATACTATGGTAATGGATCATACAAGTACTACAGTTTGGAATGATTTTGTCATTGCAGGGGAAATTCACTCACGTGCAGAGAACCAACACCAGGCCTATGCACCACTTAAGCCCTCACCTTAGGGTCTATGTGGGACTTGACACATAGGTCTTGTGCTGGCCTCTGTCCAGGGGTGAATCTTGCACCATAACATCTATCCTAACTTTGATTTAATGCTGTAAAGTATTTGCTACTAAAACTTCAGAGCTTAAGGGGTATCAGAAGTTTGTTCTCACCTTTGATAGGGCTGTAAATAATCAGAACAGCTGTTTAATTTTTTTCTCCCCCCACACTTCCATTCTATTTCTCTGTTAGAATGCAGCCCTCCATGCTGAGAAGCAGCTGCTTAAAGAACAGCTGAAGCACTTGGAAATGCAGAATGTCTCTTTCAACAATCAGATCCTGACACTACAGAAGCAAAGTGTCTTCCTTCAGGAGCACAACACTGCTCTGCAGACCCAAACAGCCAAGCTCCAGGTCAGAAGAACCAAATGCCAATTTGTCAGGAAACTCTGGATTTGATTTTGGTTGTGTAGAGAGGATGGAAGCTGAGAAGAAAGTTTTCAGCGTTGACAATAATCAGTGTAGATGGTGCTGAAGCAGGGGAGTTCAGATTCAGATCTGAATTTCCTTCAAATTAAAAAGGTTTGGATCCAAAATTTCAGCCTTGGCTCATCACTATTAAGAAATTGCTATTTATAGTACTTGGGAAGAAGTAATTAGTTATCCAGATTTGCTATTCCAGCTAACATATCATATATTCCTTCTTCATGTTAGTTCTTTTTTTCTTTTCATATTGTGTCCCAGAAAGAACTTTCCCGGGGAAGTGAGAATGAGGCGACATATCCAAATCAACAGGTTTCAGAGTAACAGCCGTGTTAGTCTGTATTTGCAAAAAGAAAAGGAGTACTTGTGGCACCTTAGAGAAAGCTCATGCTCAAATAAATTGGTTAGTCTCTAAGGTGCCACAAGTACTCCTTTTCTTTATCCAAATCAACGTATTTCAGTTTTCATTTGGTTTCTTGATGAAAAATCAGAATTTTCCATGAAAAGCAGAAACTTTTGGAGAACGATTTCATTTAATTGAAAACCCAATTTTCTATCAAAGCAGTTTCAATGGAAACTTTTTTAACTAGCCCTACACTGCCCTCTACTTCAACTTTACTTTCTTCCATCTTTTCAACATGCACTTTACACCAGTTTAGATTCACTTAGTCCTTCTCATAACCACATGGTCACCACAAAGCCAATGCACCACTTAAGTACTAAAAGTGATCTTAACTGAGATATAGATTCATACTGGCCCCCTGCACAGTGGTGAATTTCACCCCCACTTGCCTTAGATGAAATTAACAAACTTGCATTCAGTTGTATACAAACATGGAGCAACTTCAGTTCTTGTACACTCTTGTCAGAGTTATACATGGGACCCAAATGTTCTAAGTTGCTTACCTTTCTCAATTCTAGTTTTAATATTGCTGTACCAGCTTTGGGATTCTCTTGCTACAGGACAAACATTGATCTCACGTATGCCATGACTTCATATCCTGTACATTACCAGTAATACTAAAAGGTTGCTCAAGTGTCCTTTCCAAATTTCTTCATGTTCCCAATAACTGTATAAGCATCTTGTGTATGTTTACTCACTTCTGAGTGTATACTGAATAGCATGTCTGTGGTGTGTACCAGCATTTGTATATAAATATAATTACTTTTTATTTGAGAAACTTTAGGTAGAAAATTCAACCCTGAGCTCCCAGAGCACTTCACTGATGGCCCAGAATGCTTTACTCCAAAACCAGCAGACAGCTAAGGAAAATGAGAATGAAAATCTACTGAAACAGAAAGAGCAGCTAAAAGCTGAATACGAGTCACTGCTGCAGGACCACGAACACTTTGCCTCACTGCATGAGCGACAGTCCGCAGAATATGAAATGCTAATAAAGCAGCACAGCTGCCTGAAAACATTGCACAAAAATCTGGAACTGGAGCACAAAGCTCTTGGGGAAAGGTATGAATTTTTAAGATGCATTACAATGTGCTGAATCGTCACTACTAAGGGAATTATAGTTCAGCAGTACCCAAGGGAATTGCATGGCTAGTGTGTGCTAAGTACTCATGTTGCAGATTTCTATTTTCCTTTTTGTTCTCAGAGAGTAGACATAACTAGCATTTCATCAGAGTAATTCATTGCATTTGGAGGCCTTCCTTCCCAATCTTACTTTCATCAAGGGGTTAAGATTGGAAACATAATCACCTGTAAAGGAGTACATATTTGAAATTGTAACAGGGTGAATTTGGAAATTACAAAGCAGGTGCTTTTCAATGAAATGTAGGATCCTAAGTGTCTAAGCACTTGTGAAAATGGGACTTAGGATCCTTGATCATTTAGGCACTTGTGAAAATTTTGCCCTTAATGTCTTTAAAATGTAGACCATTAAAAGATTTCCCTGGTCCTGTTTTGTGGTGGTAAAGTCACAGGGTAAAACCTCTAGATCAGCTAATTAACTAGCAAAGTGAGAATGATTTGTATCTTGAGAACTGTGAAACAATATGAATCAATGAGAATTGTATGGAGGAAAGATATGGATTATTGTGACAACAGAGGTTGTCCTAGAGCAGTGGTTTTCAACCTGTGGTCCGCAGACCCCTAGGGGTCCACAGACTAATACCTACGATTTCCAAAGGGATCCTCCATTTGATGTTTTTTAGGGGTCCACAAATGAAAATAGGTTGAAAACCACTGTCATAGAGGCTATGTCTGCCCTGCAATTAAACACCTGTGGCTGACCCGTGTCAGGAGATCACAGCGCTCACGCTATGGGAGTGTTTAATTGCAGAGTAGACGTTCAAGCTCAAGCTGGAGCCTGGGCTCTCAGATCTCCCACCCAGCAGGATTCTAGAGCCCGCGCCCCATCTCTAGCCTGAACGTCTACACAGCAATGAAGCAGCCCAAGACCAGTGAGCCCGAGTCAGGTTTTTCTTTGCTGTGTAGACATACCCTAAGGGACCCTGCTGGGATAGATATAAATTATGTTTTTAATATATTTTGTTTTCCTTCTAACTTTTACCCTTCTATGTCATTTAGGTGCTTCAGTTTGCACAATGAAATTAGACTTATATGTTCCACTTTTAGTTGCTAGTCGTTTTCACTTTCTGGTGATCATGTATTGGTCTAATGCTCAAGAATGTGTTTTTCCCACTCCCTGCTCTAAAGAAAAAAACCCAAAGAATTTTAATGTTTTGATTATTTTCCCCAACATATCTGTATTCACATTTAATTTGTATATAAAAGCTGAACTTCAGGCTCAGATTAAGTTGACAGTGTCCTGGGGAGGTGGATTAATAGAAACTTTTCTGTCCTAAACTTGAAGGATCTGGCCATACTAGCAGGATTTGAGAGGGGAACAGAAATAAACGTGCTGTGATGAAAATATCCATTAGAGCTGTATGACAGGACAGCTGCCTGACTGTCAGCTAAATGAGCTATAAGTGATTACACAGGCACCATCCCTGCTTGCTGTGTCTTTCACAGACTGATTAATGGTTCCCACCGATGTAAGCCTTGCCTTCGATTATCACACTGCCGTGTGCAAACGTAATTTGTTGATTTCCTTGTTTTCTTGATGAGTATCAATAATTAAACGGTTGCAGCCTGAGGAGTCAGTGGTTTGCTGAAAAATAGGTTGTTGTCACGGATAAGCGCTATGATCATCATTGCCTATGCCGGTGATAACGTTTCAGACTCTCTTGCCCCAACTATTGCTGGGACGTAACTACCAGTGAAAAATGCTGGAGTGGAAACAGATGGTGACCTTTTGTGTACTCAGAAGAGATTGATTTAGGCAGTTCTAAGAGTAGGATGCGCTTCTCCATAATCTCATCTCAGGTCAAGTTGGGAGAATATTAGTCAAGGTGATTTGTGTAAGGCCAGCCTGTAACTTTGTTTGGCTGTCAGAAAAAAATATGCATGTCACATTTTTTTTTAATCTGTGTGCAACATGGGGCACAACTGGCTGAGAGCAGTCCGGGGAGGAAGTTAGCAAAATAGCAGGCAGCGAAGTCAGCTGTTTTCATCCGCTACTCAGGAGGTATTTAACTGATGACAGGAAATTTCTCACTTTCACCTTCAACTAGGATGTGCTACCCAGGAAATGCACCCTAAATTTGTAAGTGCTCCTGAGCGTGTCCAGCAGGCATGAAGTAACTGTCTACTCTGTAACGTATGTGAACAAGGTTTCTTTGTTCCAGGCTGCCAGGCAATAGTTTTTTTTCTCAGATGATGATGATCATGAATGTAGATCCTAGTCCCACTGCATAGGTTGTATCTAAATACAGTGAAATAGTCTGCCAAAGCCTAGCCATACACAGAAGATGTGGGTTTGACTTGGCAGGGAAAGGAATAGTTGACATGTTACAGGGCGTCTATTCAAAACAACATTTTCTTTATGCTGTGTTTGGCTGGCTTGTGCTGAGAGGAACTGGATCCATCTTCTGCATTTTTGTAGTACTTTGGATACACTTATTACTAAGGAATCATAATAACTAACTAGCCACCACGGCTAGAGATTACACAGTTCTGTATGGCTTGCTGTGTAGAAACCTGTAATGCATCACAGATATTGAAATAACTCTTCCCACTGGAGAAAATAGGTCCTGCCAGGCAGAATTACATGTTGCAGGGACTTGCATTATTAACTTACCAAGACTGGTTGGTAATGCTGCTTTGTGGGCTGCTTCTGCATATGTTTCTCATCATGGCTGTGCATTTTAAAAATGTTCTCAGTCACAAATATCCACCCATGGTATCAGTACAAACAGAGCAGCAGCAAGTGGAAGCCAAGTAATATTGTCAGAACAGGCGTGTAGAGGAATACGGCCATTTACGTCCTTGATCAGTGTAGACTGAATGAGTACTGGGATGCACTTGGTCTGTGCCTATAGTGAAATCTTCCCACCATTGGACTGGCACTGGTGCTACACCAACGGTGGGGTTACTAGTGAAGACTGGCCATTGACTGATTTACCTCTAGATTGTCTAACCCTGCTCAGAGTTGGACACCTGGTGTAAAGCTGCTGGTAGCAAATCTATACTAGTGCCAGTCAAGCTGCAGAAACAGGAGGGCAGTGATAAGAGAGTTTCTGTACGGCTCCATACAGACAAGGCCTTGATGACCTCTGTCAGGATATTGACGTAGAGCTGGTTTGGTCAAACTCTGGGATTGACATGGGCTGTCTCTTGAAAATAATTCTTGAAGCTGGACATAAAAGTCTAAACTAGAGCCAAGATTCAAAGGCAAAGCATGAGGTATAAAGCAAGGGGTTTCTAAAAAAATAAAAATCCATAAATGTTTTCACAGAAGGGAAAATAATTATAGAATCATAGGGTTAGAAGAGACTGCAGTGGTCATCTAATCTAACCCCTAATACCTCAGGTCTACATAAGAAACTATCCCCCTCGTTCAGGATCTTCCATTCATCATGTGGACGTTGAACGCTCAGTATTTAAAATGTCCTGCAGCTGAACGAGAGAAATAAACAAGGTTAATTCAACTCCATTACTGCCCCTGGTGATGAATAGTAAAGAGCAGCTTTTTGTCTGGTAGACAGGTACTCCTCTGTGAGGGAGCTCACTGGGCTGGAATTTGGAACAGGCTGTAATGTGACCCCTGGGGGAGAGGGATGGTAGCCTGAAAGAGAAATAACTTGGCAAGAGTCAATACATTTTGGTGCTGCTCTCTTTCTTTTGTTTTGTTTTTACTGTTTACTGTGGCTGCAAAGTAACTATCTTTGGTCTGCTTTCACCTCTCTTGAAATGAGAATTGCCAGTGCCTGGTCGGATGAATGCAGTAGAAGTCTATTTGTTCACTATACCTTTTTAATGTACTTCTCTATCCTCTGCTTGGCTGCTGTTTTGACTCTTCTTATAACAGAGTTCTTCCATGAATCACAACAGATATACCTGCCCCAGCAGAAGCATGCTATGGGGGTGAAAATTTGCTGTCCCACCTCCAGCAATGATTGCACACCATTGTCACAAAAAGCTGTGCTAAGTCAAGACACTGGTCATTTCCACTTCACTGAGCCAGATTCCTATATAGTCTACCCCAGTTTATGCAAACGTAAACCTTGGCAGAGGACCCCAGTTGCAGAAAATCCACCTGAGAACAACTTACTACGGTGCAAAGTGGCCATAACCTGCCTTATATCAGGGTGGCAGTAAGGGACTAGTGTTGTCTGAAAAATGGGCAGCCATGGCTTGGAAGGGACACTCAACCCCCTCATCCATGCCTGTCTCCTTTAGACATTAGGGAAATTGTTCAACTGGGCCAGCAGGGTCAGGAGAGATGTCACGGTAAAGCTGGGTGTCCTCAGCACAGAGAAAACACCACTGCGCTTTCTCACTGCCTTCCTTGCTGCCCTTGATGGCTCCACAGGCAAACTGCACAAATCAGAAGGTGAAATAGAGTGGAGGCCTTGGGGCAAATAAACCCCTGTGATACCCTCTGGGATTTCTCATTACCAAATGAGTAGAACCATTTGAGCAACACAGTCAACCACTACAAAAGGCTACAACACTTCAACAACACTCCTTTGGCACTCACATGTCATGATCACGTTGTCTGCCTCCTATATATAATATTTGAGCGCTGATATAAATAGTTGATTTCACTCCTTTCTCGATTTTGGCTGCCTCTTTATGCTCTGCACAGATGCTTTGGGACCTGCCCCTAGTAATTGATTCTGAATGGTGTGTTGGAGTAAACGGTGCAGTAGTGTCTGGGAACCCTCCCTTTAGGTTTCCTTCACCGCAGAGAAATCCTTGCTTTGTACTGGTTGATCAGGATGTACAGTGTGATCACAGTACTTACAACTTGCATTTCAATTCAGTCAAAAATATAATTGTGCAGTCTCCCTATAGGCTTATAGACTAGCCTGAATTCACTCACTTACTATAGATTTCTTTTGAACTCAACTACATATATACATATTGACGAAGTCTTGTTTTCTCATGGATGCATTTTTATCTACTGAGAAATCTTGTGCTAAAGGAATAAAAATGTGTAGGCAAAGCCCAGAAGATGCTTATTCGTCTCTTGTAGGTACAACAGTTTAGTAAAATACAAGGCAGAATTGGAAGAATTGGAAATTGTTCTAAAAACCGAGAGAGAGGATCTGCAGCAAGAAAGGAGAACAAATGCAATAGCCACTGGAGAAAATCAAAAGATGAGAGAAGAACTGGACAGGTATGGCTGCTTGGAACAGTGTTTTGCATATATTAGTAAAAATTCAATCCTATGCAATATAGACTTGCTCTAATCCACTGTTGTGCTAACATAAAGTTCCTGGAAGCCTTCTTCAGTGTGTCTAGTCATAACAGAATTTCTGTTCCCTAATAGCTGTGTTTTGTTAATCTGCTCATGTTTGCTTAATCGCTGGTAGATAATCAGCTTTCTAATAATTGTAAATGGGTACTGTTAGTCAGTGATTCAGATGTAGTCTGCTGCTGTGACTTGCATTCATTCCAGATAGGCTGGGGCTATGGTTTCTGTTCGCATGTGGATCTGTTTTATAAAGGGTCTACTGACCAAATTCTGTGCTGACTTCTGGCATTGCAATCTCATGAAAATCCATGGAATTGCATGGGGCATAAATCAATGTGGAATTTGCCCCGTGGTGGGGAACAGGAGGAACATGCCTTCCAGTTGTTGAGGAATCGCTAGAGGGTGCTTTGCTACAAAAAGTTTGTAGAAGAAATGTTGTATTCAGTGTCAGCTGAAAGTGCTACCCAATATTGTCTCCCTTACATTTGTAACGATATTATTTCTGATTTGTTCAAGAGGTACTCTGGTGCCAGGAGTTAAAGCTCTGATGTTCCTTATTTTAAGTTGTAATAGCATGTCCAGACTAGCAACACTGTGTCAAGGCTTAAGTACAAGAACTAAACATGGGTTAAAAGTGGGCTCAGTGGTTTGTATACTCACTGGGCACATTTTAAACCATGCTGGAACCCACTAGTAGGCTAGTCTCTGAGTAGGTTTAGACAAGACGGTGATAAAAATGTTTCAGGCTGGTAGAACTAGAGTTGTTGGTACAACCAGTGAACCTGAACCGTTCAGGCAAGTTCATGGGGAAATTTTAAGAAGTGGCTTGTTGTAAGCAAGACCTGAGGCTTTATGTATACATCATAGTTTTAACTATGTTTAAAAATCAAATGTTCTTTGAGTTTGCTGAAGATATACCCTTATGCTGTTCTCATAGAATGCAGGTTATTGCATTACTGCTGTGCAAACCAGGGTTCTCTGAGCTTCCTCTTTTCAACCCTGGGTCATTTTCCTATGTGGACAGGGCTTTGGAACAGTGTCCCAAAATTTCAGAGGGTTGGGGGAGAAGTAGGTTTGTTTGATTTATTTGTCAACAGTCAGAATTCACTCTTTTTTATTATTTATTTAAAAGGCATTCAGGAATAGTAGATATTTTTAGCATTAATACTGACTTAAAAAAAAACACAAGTTGTCTAATTTACTGAAGTATTGCAATGTCTATGACATACAGTGCACAATAACACTTACATTTCATGCATCAGAAAAATAAATTCCAATGGATAGTTCTTACCTGTGCCCGGTGGGGCTGTTTTTACATCAGAATGCTTTTAAATGTATTTTTATCGTGGAAACTTGTAACCTATCCTAAATGCTTAAGTACCAAAGAGGTGTAGTAAGCATTATGCTCTGTATTCTTTTCCTTTCAATTCTTTTGTAGAGATGGAACATTTTGTGATACTGTTGATGCTGTAGCTAACATGTAAGATACAATCAAGTAAAGAGATATTTAAAAATTGGCCTTGACAAATTCAGTTTAGATTTAGCAACCGTGACTCAGCGTACTGGTATTGTGGCTTTCAATTGTTGAGTATTATCTGTAAGCTCCCTGGTTTCTTCATTTTCAGGGTAAATTTCTTGCATAGCCAGCTAAAGGCAGAGTACGAGGGGCTGCATGCACACACGAAGGAGTTGAAAACCTCACTGAATAGTTCTCAGCTGGAGCTGAACCGCTGGCAGGCTCGCTATGATGAGCTGAAGGAGCAGCACCAGTCCATGGATATCTCCCTGACCAAGCTTGATAACCACTGTGAGGTGAGCATCTAGCAGCAGGACATTTTCCCGCTTGAGTAGGGCCAGCCTTTCCAAAGGAGCCGTCTTCCTCTATGTTAAAAGGGCATCTGTTAAAATGTGCTCCAGTCCTTTGGAAATTGTTGACCTTGAGCTCTAAGCAACAGAAGAAAATCACCTGCGGTTCAGTTTTCAGTTGAAATGAAAGCCAGTCTTGCAGCTCAGCTGCCTCTCATGCTGCGCATTTGCTTATTGGTTCTGAGGCAGGCACATCAAAGAGGTGATGCGCTGTCCGTAGGGAAGAAGATTTGGTTACACAACACTGATAGCAGGAAATTTGCACAGTAGATGTTGCTCTTTGGGAGTATATTTGGTGTGAGCTGGGGCAAGGCAGGAGAAAAAGGCTTTCAGAAGGGGTTAAACCCAGAGGCAGGAATTATTTGGAAGGTGAGGAATCCTCTGACTTCCTGAACCAGCTACCCCTCTACCACCTTCCTTTGCTGCTCGCCCTTGCAGTCGGGGATCCTGGCTTGAGGACTAGTGTTTTGTCCTTAACCTGATGACTATGTTGAATTTTTCCGTGTGATTGAAACAGTGCCAGCCAGCATGAAGGAACTGGTAAAACTGAGCGTATTTGCCTGTGGTAAAAGTTGTACTCGGTTTATTTACCAAAATATGAGGGAGTGGGAGAAATCCAGTTACCCCTTGGCCTTTTTGGCTTTGAATGAGTTCTAAACCTGCTGGCTAAAGATCCACTTCTGTTGAGTTGAATTGAATTTGCTACCACATCTTTTTAGGGCACAGTCCTACAAAGTACTGAACACCCTCAGCTCCCCTTGCTTAAGTGGGAGTTGAGGGCGTCCGGTGATGCTCAGGAGATACTCAGCACACTGTAGTGCTGGACTTTTGAGTAGCAGAAGGGCAATGTTACCAAGATACAGCTGGGGAGAGAGAAGTCAAGGATATTGGGAAGCAGGATAATCTTGTGGGTAAGGCGCTGAACTGAGATTCGGGACACTGGGTTCAGCTCCTGGCTGTGCTATGTATTCCCTGTGTGACCTTGGCCATGTCACTTAATCTCTGTGCCTCGGTTCCCCATCTATAAAATGGGGATAACACCACTCCCCTACTCCAAAGAGGGTTTGTGAGGACAAATTACCACAAGATATGGGCTCAATTCAGGAATCGTTGAAGGAAATTCTTTGGCCTATGTTATGCAGGAGGTCAAACTTAAGTGGTTATGATGGTCCCTTCTGGCCTTAAAAATGTATGACTCTGTACCCAGGTAATTCTGTACTTGTTCTAATTTATTATATTGCATTCAGAGTGAAGTCAAGTGCAAAAGGAAAATTTACCTCTTATTCTGTTGTCTAGCTGCTTACCCGTCTAAAGGGAAATCTGGAAGAAGAGAACCATCATCTCCTGAGCCAGATCCAGATGCTGAGTCAGCAGAACCAAATGCTACTGGAGCAAAACATGGAGAACAAGGAACAGTATCATGAAGAGCAGAAGCAATACATGTAAGAGACTAGAAATATTGACTTGTGACAAGTAGGAGTAAGCTGATAGGCAAGAAAAGAAATGGTGAGTGTCGAAAATGTTATATATCAAAAGCAGAAAGATCAAGATAACTGGTGGGCGCACTGGATTCCCCAGGTAGGTAAAGGACCATTTAAGGAGAATAAAGACATTGTAGAGAAGCTGTATCTTTCCATGTCTCCACCACAGAGGATGCTGAGGAGCTACCTACCCTAGACCAGAGATAATCAATAGTTGGACTGTAGGCCAACTCTGGACCAGCAGACGCTTTTGAATGGACCGTGAAATCTTTTTATTGACATATTATTGTTATTACGGTGTGAAAAATGTTTCTGTGGAGTGCGGACCTTGACTATGCCTTGTCCAAGAAATTTGGACTTTGATAAAAAATAATTGACTACCCATGCCCTAGACCAACTCTTTTCAAGTAATAAAGATGAGGTACTGTGAGATGTTGAGGGGTGAAAACAGGAGGTACTAAAACCAGATGATAAAAGAGCAGCATCCAAGAGCTCTGAAGGAACTTAAGAATGAAGTTGCTGATCTGCTAACAAAAACCTGTAGTCTCTCATTAAAATAAGTACAATACTGGAGGTTTCAGAGTAACAGCCGTGTTAGTCTGTATTCGCAAAAAGAAAAGGAGTACTTGTGGCACCTTAAAGACTAACCAATTTATTTGAGCATAAGCTTTCGTGAGCAACAGCTCACTTCATCGGATGCATACTGTGGAAAATACAGAAGATGTTTTTATACACACAGACCATGAAAAAATGGGTGTTTATCACTACAAAAGGTTTTCTCTCCCCCCCACCCCACTCTCCTGCTGGTAATAGCTTATCTAAAGTGATCACTCTCCTTACAATGTGTATGATAATCAAGGTGGGCCATTTCCAGCACAAATCCAGGTTTTCTCTTCCCTCCCCCCCAACCCAATGGCCCACCTTGATTATCATACACATTGTAAGGAGAATGATCACTTTAGATAAGCTATTACCAGCAGGAGAGTGGGGTGGGGGGAGAGAAAACCTTTTGTAGTGATAGACACCCATTTTTTCATGGTCTGTGTGTATAAAAACATCTTCTGTATTTTCCACAGTATGCATCCGATGAAGTGAGCTGTAGCTCACAAAAGCTTATGCTCAAATAAATTGGTTAGTCTCTAAGGTGCCACAAGTACTCCTTTTCTTTTTGCGAATACTGGAGGAGTGGAGGATAGCATGTGTTCCAGGCACTAAACATGGGTTGCCACCAATTAAGCAATATTTAAGCTCATTTTAGTGATTTATGTTTCCATAAATATTCAACACAATATTCTTTTAAAGGACACAGAGTCTCTAAGGATCCAAGTTCTTCATCCACTTTCACAACCTCTTTTTTTAAACTGATTCACTGAAGTATGGCACTATTTTCTTCTATTTTACATCTACAAACAATCTAATCTTCACAGGGATATATGGGCTCTCCCTGTACTACAGTGAGGATGAACAAAATACATTCTTGTTCCTCTCTAGGGTAGATCCTTGGATTTACAGACCCAGGAGGTAGGAGTGATCCTGGGAATAACTGACTGAGTTTTACTTCAGTACCAGCAAAAATTATTGAAACAGTGTTTGTAAATAAAACACCTGGATGAACATATGATAGAGACAAACCAGACCAGCTTCTGAAAAGAAAAGTTGTGCCTGTAGATTTGCTAGCATGTCAATTAAATGGTAGCTAAAAGAACTGGGAGAAATAATTTAGCATTGTAGCACAACTCTCTGAAAACATTGGCATTGTTCAAAATACAAGGCATGTTGGTTTCCTACTATCTATCTTTTCTTTATTGAGACCATAACTGGTGAACCTTCTATCTATGACAACTATATCAAACTGACATGTCAGTAAGATTAAGGTGTGTTTGCGTTTTGTTTTCCTAGACAGTTAGTGAATAAGATCAATAGGGTTAAATTACTTCTGTTGCTTGAATGCACTGGGTAAGAAGACTTTTTGATCTGTAAAGCTCTAACCTGTAGGACCTCTTCTCCTGGTGACTGTTGGCCTTGCCCTTCCATTTTGTCACTGTGGTGAAATCCAAGCAAATCCTTCAAGATCTACCTTTTTTTTTGTATTTTCACAGTGATAAATTAAATACATTAAGGAGACACAAAGAAAAACTAGAAGAGAAGATAATGGATCAGTACAAGTTTTATGATCCTGCTCCAAAAAAGTAAGTTCCCTTCCATTTCCATGCCACTATTGCAATACAGAATTGAGAACAAAAGGGGATCTTCATAGCTGGAGAGGACTGAAACCCTGTGACTCCCTGCCAGGAGATGTGACAAAGAGAGCAACTGGTGCCTCTGGTCATCACTACGCTGTCCTCCTCTCACCCCAGAAGCCTCTAGCTTTAATTGATATTCTTCTTGATGGGAGCCTGTGCATTGTCCCCCACACACTCCATTGGACATCCACACAAAAGTTAACTGACTCAAGCTGAAATCCTGTTTAGCATGTGCTAACATAGACTCCAGTGCACATGCGGAGTCTCAGTAACTTCATATTGGGATCTGAGCCAATATAAGCTTCTACCGGGAGCCATTTTGCCCTGACGAATACCTTCTTCTTCCTCCAGGAGTGAGCTTCAAGCAGCAGAACCCATCTCTGTGAGGGAGCTGGGGGGCGGGGACAGAACAGTGCCTCTATTGGTGCTTTAATGCTTTCCTGAAGCGGGGCCTGAGTGACTGTTTATTAAGTAAAATGTCAGATTCATCTATTTAAAAGACCATTCCCTAAACCTGCTTCCTGGTAGCAGAGGAGAGAGAGAAATACATTATCATTTTTTAGTAATGGGAGGGGCCAAGGTATTCCAGTGCTGAGGGCCATACAAGATCCTGGTATCCAAAGGATGGTGAATTGCTGATCAGGGTGGGGTCTTTAATCTGTTTGTGAAAGCCTCACAATATAATCTGTCAGTTTTTGTTTCAAATCCTGTGCTCGAATTCAAGCTAGGGTATCAGATCTGAGGACCTGCTAAGCAGTGTATGGCCACTAATCTGGGCTGTCAGACTAGTGGGATGGTTTAATCAACAAAGCCACCTCTGTCTGTCTTTGGAACTGCATCTTCCCGTTGACACTGAATTGGCATCACAGACAATAGGACCCAAACAATGATTAAGCAGCAGCGCTACTCTTTCAGTGAGGGATAAGCAGTCCAAACAGAGGAATAGGCCTTTTAAAAAAAATCAATGAAACAACAAAACCGTGTGAACCCCAGCATAAATGTCTGACACGCCCAGTGCACTGGACAATCCATACTAATGGTTAGAAGCCTTGATCTCACAACTTTTCAGCCTATTCATGTAGCAAGGCCTCCTACCCTATTAAAATGTTTCATGTGGGTCCACACATATGGTTTTGCTTCTAACCGTGGGACAGTCCCCTTATTCAGATCACTAGCTCTGGAGAAATATTTCCCTTGACTGACACTGACCTCGAAGGAGGAGAACCAGCCACTTTCATTTTGTGAAATCATTCCCTGACCATGTGTTTGATGATAAGATCTCCACATCTCACACTCTGGGGACCCTGCACCCTGCCTTAATTCTCAGCATAATTTAAAATTTGGGGGGAGAGGGGAAGCTGTGGCACAGTTCTAGATTTCAAGGAAAAAATGTTCAAGTATTTTATGATCTTCCCTTATCAAAATGTTCCTCTAACAGGAAAAACCACTGGATTGGAGCCAGAGCTTTAGTCAAACTGATCAAGCCAAAGAAAGAGGCTACAAGGGAGCGATTGATATCATCAGTGGAGAGTCCTCAATGGCACTCTGACTCCACAGAGACCGCATCATCTCCATCTGCTTCTCAGATATTCAAGCATCAGCAGGAGAGTCTGGATAACACCTCTCTGGGGTCAAACTCTATGGAAGAGAAAGTGAGCCACAATGGAGCTTCAAACAAAGGTATGTGTCTGGCTTAGAGAGGTAGTTAATGAAATAGAAGTCACACACTAGGCATTTTATTTGCTGGGAAGGCTTAAGAGGCATGATTCTTATATAATATATTATGTCACCATGAGTTATACCCTTTTAATATTAAACCAGTATTTATATTTATAAGTTTTTCTTATCTGTGACTTGTTTTTCAGTTTTACATTTTCCCTGCATATGTTGCATGTTACTTAATAAGATGATGGGCAAAATTAAGTTAGCTTGCAAAAAGAAAATAAAGTCCATCTGTGAAACTATGTAAGTCACTAGCCTTTTCTGTTGTTAAAGTTGTTGGTGTGGTATTGTCTGGCACCAGCAGAGGGCACTCTCAGAAAATAAATGCAAGAAGAATAAAATAATTTTAATTTCTAATAAATGCCTATTATTTGTGGAGACAATGGAGTGTTTCCATTTGTAGTCGGTTTAAGAGTTTCCTAATGCAAAGTTATAACAAGTAATTTCTGTGATGTTGCAAGAATGTGATATAAAAGGAATATAATTTTGTGCGTGTATATTTAGTGTAGTGTGTTGTTTCTGTGTGCAGTTGGGAGAATTATTTTGTACAAGAATCAAATGTTCCCAATAATGCAGAATTTTAATGGAAACCCCCACAAAATTAATGAATTATTAACTTTGCAAAAAAAACGCTCCAACCTTCACTGCTGCTACTGAGATCGCTCAGATCTGCCTCCATTTAACTTTTTGTCCTCTAAGAATATTTTTCAAGGAACAACTTGAATGGTCTCAAGAACTTACACTCATGGTTTCATGCTGGGGGTGAGGGAAGAATGGAGGGCTCCATTATTACAAATGGCAATTTAGAAAAGTCTTTAATTGTTTTAATTCCTCTTTCCCCTCATCCCCCACCCCAGTTCTGCATGGTCTGTGATCAATGTACAATGAAAAGGCATATTTAAAATCATCTGTATCTTAGCCATGTGTAATTCCAGAAAATGTGAAATGTGATCTGTGTGCATCCAAAGCTCCTACTGACCTAAAGGAGAGTTTGGGATGAGCAAGAAATGCAGAGTCAGGCCCCTTCAGAGTTCCAGAGACTCCATGAAGTCCTCTAAGGACTTCACTGTTACTACTGATTTTACATGGAAGGTGCTCAGATACTGCAGTGGTGGAAAGCTGTATATGTTACCACTAAGTAATGTTTCGAAGCACATGAATAATATCAAGTGTATATATAATATGTTATAATACATTTTATTATCACAGATGACATTATTGGCAGTTCTAGATAGAGGTTGCTCATGTGTACTGTATTAACTAATTATGAATCTGATTCCCTAAACATTATTTAGTCATAGTTTAGTCTTTTTCATGTTTCACTGGATTGTGTTGTCACTTAGCTGTTTTAAGACATTTTAGTTATATTTTTATTTTTTTGTTCACTATTTTTCTTCTTCTTCTTTTTGGAATACCTGGGTGATAACAATTTAGCTGCTCAACGCAAAAAGATTGCCTTTTTGAGAAGCAAAAGCAAGGACAAAGAAAAGCCTCCTAAGTCTCCATCGAATCATCAGTCTCTCACTAATCGTCTGCGGTTCTGGTCTTCTTCCGACATCCCATCCTCTCCTAATGAACCTCTTTCTTTCTCGGAAATGGGAGATTTCTAACACTTTGTCTTTATTTTCATATATTTCTCAAGTTTAAAACAAAAAACCCACATGCTTAAATGAACACACACATTGGTACAAACACTCAGCATGTCCTTAAAATAAACTAAATACAAGCACAGATTAGTTGAATGTGGACTTAATTTTTTCAGTAGAAGATGAATCATTATTGCACACTATGGATCATTTCTTCAATGCAGTATACTTTTAGGGGACCTTATGACATACAGTATGCGTATGTATACTGGCTGTGGTGCACATTATAAGTAAGTGAAGTTGCTGTGGGCTTCATTGTCTTCTTGCAATTACAGACTTGCATCATGTCCAGTTGAAATGTGGAAATTGCTTTTGCTATGCTTCCTACAATGTATTATCCCTGCTAAAATACGAAGCTAATATATAAGCACACTCAAATCTTGGAGATTTTTCCAGTGCTCTGTGCAGCTAAATTTAAGATTACCAACTTATTAAAATTTCTCTATGCTTTCAGGCAGTCTAGATCTAGAGATATAGTGGCACTCATTAGCAATGCTACTCTCCAGATGTCTAAACATTTGCATTCTAAACAGCCATTTTTAGAAGTTTTATAAGTTTGGTTGTAAAAATTCATCTTGAATGAAAGTTGGGGGGTAAGATCTGAGCCTCTGAGCATTTGGTTTTTGAGAGTGTTTTTATGTCACAAAAGGTGATTTGATCTCTTTTAGTTGCCCAAACTCCTTACTATCTAGTTGTCATTGCTATTTGGTGGCTTGTGAAATGAACTCAAGGTCACAATCCACTTCCTGTTGGAAAGTGTCCATATCACAGTTGGTGCCCTTGTGGTCATGCTCAGCAGAGAGGCCAAACTCCCCTTTCTCTCCCAGAGGTGATTCCTCCATATCAGAGCTGAGCACACTGGCACAGCAGCATAGAGAAGTTTGCACTGTCGCTACCTGCTCTTTGGATTAATAGAGAGCATCAGTCTCCAGGGCTATTAATTCAGCATCTTTGAAGGGGACTAAATTAATTTTTCAAAGGCAATTTGAAATATTGACTTGCATGGCAAGTTTTAGCCCATAACAATTTTTATGGCTGTGCTATAAACTTCTAAAATGTGGGAGAGAATAAAAATGGTGTAGACTTCATGCTGTGGAAGCACACACAGACTGTACCTCTGCTATAAAAGACATTTTTTTCTGAGAGAAACTTTCAGAAACAGCATAACCCAATAGTACCCTCGTCCACCTTCTCTAATACATTTGTGTTGCTGCCCTGTGCCTTTGAACTAACCGGTTTTGTTTCGTCCCTGCCAGCTGTTTATTCTGACCACCTTGCTCTGCTTTGTTTTCAGTATCTAATTACCATTAATTAACCTCAGAAAAATTTAGGAAACCAGAATCTTGCTTCTCATCAAGGCTGTTTTCTAAAATGAAGGCTTTAAATTTCGCTCTGTTTTATTTGAGCCTTAAAATATGTATCAGCTGTGTTAATTGGGGTTTTTTAATACATTCCACCTCATCACTGGAAAAAAGACTTTCTGTCCACCTAGGTGTGTTTAATATTTTAGCAGGCAGTATTTGCTGTTAACCAAAAATCCTGTTTAAGAAATCAGTGCATTGAAGGAGGAGAGTTTAAGCACTCCGGAGAGTCTGAGCTCTTCTCACAGCAGAATTCTGTATGGACAGAGAGTATATCTTTGCATGAATCCTGTTAGGCGATTTTAAAATCAGGAACCTTTGTTTTGAATATGGCTTTGACTCGTCAATATATCGAAGCTTTATTCCCTTTTATTACTGAAGCAAGTGCTTATAAAATGTACCTTAAGGCATTTCATATCCCACTTATTTGTTCTGCTTTCATGTCTTTGCTCCCGTGTCTATCCTCTTCCTTTCACAATATGTGTTGCATGTATAAAAACAACCTTCCTACTGACACTAAATTAGCCCTTGTCACTCCAAAGCTTCCTAGTGAGCAGACATAGGATCACAAAACTGGTTACAGAAATCTCTTCCCCAAGAGTGAACTGGTTCTTGAAAAGCTTGCAAAACTAGCGCCTCTATTGTGCATTTGTGTGTGTGCCTGCTTGTTGTGTCTATGAAAGTGGATAGATAGATACATGTTTGACTGTGTTGTCCTCTGTTGCCTCATTTATTTATCTCTTTCTCCCCTGCTCAGCATTAATGGATCTAAAACCAAACCGAATTTCCCAACGTGGAGGCAGCAATGATAATGTTGAAAATTCAGCAGACTCTGCCACTAAGCACTGCATGGAGCTGGGTTCCAGAACTTACTCTACCTCAGCCATCCATGTGACCACTTCAAGTTCTACTCCCACTTCCAGGCACCAAAGCAAACCCAAAGGTGCGTGGTGCAAGCTTGCATTTAGCCTATCTACAGCTAGTCCAACTCCCAGTACTTGGAGCCCCACTTCACTGTAATGTGACCTCCCATCATAACAGATACTGCAAGGTACATAATAGGCCTTCTACAATTACAGAAGCTCAGCACATGCTATAACTAGAGCCCTGCAAATCCATGGATATCCGCTTCATATTCGCGGATATCCGCATCCCCGGATGCAGATACCCACAGATGATTTTTGTGGATAGTGGATCGGATGCAGATACAGCCACACAGGGCTCTACTCACTGGTGTCCCATGTTATCCAGATTGGGCAGCCCTGGGGGCACAGTGCACTTGGGGCCAGTGGCTGGGATTGGGCGGCAGGCTGGAGCCGGAGCCAGGGCTGTCCAGCACCCGCTCGCCATACCGCTTCCTGTCCAGCAGCTCGGGTCCCTCCAGCAGTGCCAGCGTCCCCACCATGGCTCGTCCTGGCAGCACTGGCTGCGCTCCTGGCCCGCCAGCTGCTGGACAGCGGAGCCCGCCCCCAGCTACAGGGATTGGAGCAGGTGGGGCCCCAGCGCCTCACCTCTTCGCCCCACTGTGATGCAACACACACTGCTGCTGCCATCCCTTGCAAGTCCCCAGGAGCAGCACACAATGCGACACCCCTTTCCCCATGCCCCCGCACCGTCCCTTCTCCTCAAGACCCCGGCCCTGCACCGCCCCTTACCCCCAGTCTCCACCTTTGTGCCGCCTCTTCCCTGCAAGACCCCACCCCCCGCTCGCTCATCTCTGGTCCTTCCCCCACCCTCCCCATCGCTAGCCGTTGCAAGATGGCTTGCTGCTGCGGGTGCAAATGTGGATACACATAAAAGACGGCTAGCGGATGGGTTGGATGCATGTTGATTCTGGTGGATGAGGATCCACGTTTTTATATCCGTGCAGGGCTCTAGCTGTAACACAGTGGTCCCCTTGATAAGTTATAGGTAGGGCCCTATCAAATTCTCAGCCATGGAAAACGCGTTACGGACCATGAAATCTGGTCTTTGTGTGCTTTTACCCTATACTGTACAGATTTCATGGGATAGACCAGCGTTTCTCAAATTGGGGGTCCTGACCTAAAAGAGAGTTGCAGGGGGATCGCAAGGTTATTTTATTGCCACCCTTACTTCTGGGCTGCCTTCAGAGCTGGGCAGCCAGAGAGCGGCGACTGTTGGCGGGTGCCCAGCTCTGAAGGCAGTAGCCCGCCAGCAGTAGCACAGAAGGAAGGGGGGCAATACCGTGCCATGCCACCCTTACTTCTGCCCTGCTGCTGGTGGCGGCGTTGCCTTCAGAACTGGGGTCCTGGCCAGCAGCCGCCGCTCTCCAGCTGCCCAGCTCTGAAGGCAGCGCCCCCGTCAGCTGCAGCGCAGAAGTAAGGCTAGCGGTACCGCAACCCCCCTACAATAATCTTGAAAGTGCCCGTCCCATCCCCGCCAACTTCTTTTTTGGTCAGGATCCCTACAGTTACAACACCAGGAAATTTCAGATTTAAATAGCTAAAATCATGAAATCCTATGATTGTGAAATTGACCAAAACGGACTGTGAATTTGGTAAGGCCCTAGTTATAGGGCTTCTTTACACCAGCAAAGCTACCATGTGGGAGGTCACATTACAACGCACTAGTCTTTCCCTCCAACTCAACTTGACTGTGGGCCCATTGATTCAAAATGGTGGCCAAAGAGATGGATACTTCTCCCATGTAACCTTTATAAAGTCATTCAACAGGCTTTACCACTTACACTGTAATGGTCTGTTCAAGGCAAATCTTTGGGATTGACCTTCCTAAACTTAATGTTACCTACTAAATCTTATATTCTTTCCAGGATATAATTCAGAGGATAATCTTTGTGACCGATCCCTTGAGGTAGAGTTTTCAAGAAACAGACAACATGGTAAGTTTATGGAATGTAAGATTACACTAACCCTCTATATTGGGGCCTGCTTCATAATGTCTAAACAAACCCCCATAGGCCATTATAGTTAAACCCGGATTATAAAATGATGTGAAATTGTTTATTAGTAATTTCTTTAGGGTTTTAGATCCAAATGTTTTATTTATATCTTAAGATTTTAAAAAAAAATTCATTATTTCCCAACAAAACTTATAAAAAAAAAAGAAGAAATTCCTAATCAAGACAAACTGACCTGCCTCAGCAGCAGCATGTTCAGTGCATGCACTGATTTTTAAGATCAATATTTACATATCACAGTGAGGGAAGGAATCAGCCGTAGTAGATTTCTTCGGGGGTGGTAGCAACAGCTCTGGGTAATAAGTCCCTTCCTGGAGGACTTTGAATTTGCAAGCTGGTTAACAGCACTAAAAATTCACTAGCTCGTCTCTAAAAAGGATCTTGAAAATAGAGGAGAAGAAAGAGAAAACGTTTTAAATAAAAATGCATGTTTCATAGTTGGACCAATAAAAACTACCTTAGTATATCAAACGTAACATCACATTAGCCCTTTTCATCATTAAAATTTCTCTTTGTGGCAAACATAATTACTGTAGAAGCGAACTGAAGAATACATTTCTCTGCACCAAATGGTAGTAAGAAAATGAGATGTTCTTAAACATCCTGAAAAAGGAAGAATAGGGTTGATTTGTGTTGTGTCCAGGTTCTCACTTGATGTACATCACATTCTGGTAAAATTTTCAAAAGTACCAAAGTCATATTTTCAAAAGTCACTTAGGCATTTAGCATCCAAAGTCTCATTGAAAATCAATGGAACTTGGGCTCTTAGGCACTTTTGACCTTGTTATGTGCTCATGAACTTAATATTCCTGTTTCTTTACAGTTTCCAAGCCAAATAGTTTAGAGAACAGTCGAAATGCATCCAGCAATAGTTCACCTCTCAACTTGAAAGGTAAGATATTTTCAGAGCTGAGGTGCCCTCTGCCGAACAGGAAATGAAATTGAATTGCATGCAAAGCATTTTCTTTTCTTTCCAGTTGGGCTTGAACAAATAACATGGTTTTGTAATCTGAGCAGGGGCCTGGCTACCCCAGAGACTTGAAACAATGCTAGCAAGAATAATTTTTTAAAGTGTGAACATGACTAACATGGCCTGAATTCTAGGACAGAGAGAGACCAATTCTTCTGCCATATCACAGGCATCATTTTGGGGTATTCTGATGGATGAAAGTCCAGACTTAAACTCTGTCTGTATACGCAAGCAGTTCTCCAGCATTCTCATTCTGTGCACAACTTCATAAGATAAACATGCCCTCTGAGTTGCTAGAGTTCTGTCTATTGACAAGGATAAACCTATTAGGCTAAACGTGGTGAAGCCACTTTTTGCTGCCTCACTGGCAAATTCTGGCTCTCAAGTTGGCACAAAGCCAGGGCTAGGAGGCTCTTTTAGTGCCACAGAGCTGACACAGAGGCTCAGCTGTCATCCCTGCTGCTAGCAAAGAGCCTGGCCATAGGAAGGGATGTGGCCAGGATGCTACCACACTGTACCAACCCCCTGGTGGCTGCTTCAACTCCCTAGGACCATTAGCAACCAGCATAATTTAGAGGAGCGTCAAGGCTGCTGTACCTTGTACTTGAGGACTGGCCCTGCACACCACAGCCCCGAGATCAAGATAGTGCAAAGCTGACTTTTGTTGTGTGCTCTTCTGTTGTGGCTCAGAATCTGGCTCATGAAGTAGAACTTCTTACTCCTGTTCTGGGGGCAAGTACCTCGGCTCATTTAACTGGATTCCTTTTCGAAGCTTTGGAATATATACTGTTCCTGGTATTCTGAATCTTTGATTTCGTATGGTTTTGGGGAGGAGGAAATGATGATTGTAAAGTCCAATTTTAGTTGACATATTCAGCATGGAAAAGGAACTGAATCATACATACTTACCTCAGTAGGGAGTTGACATTCTGCTAAAATAGAGGAAAATAAGTGTTTTTAATGCTGCATATTCCCCTCCTCAGGTTCTTCAGATCATATCCACGGCAGATCTGAGAGCCTCAGCAGTGAAGATATGGTGCCAAGTAGAGACACACCTGCCTTGCCCAGAGACAGCTACATCTGTCATTCCACTTCTGCCATCTTAAGCTCTAACAACAGACAAGACCCCTCCCTTCACAGGAATGGCTCAATCTCTTACGACATACCTCAGAGGAGTAACCCAACCCAATCCTATGCTGGCAGGCAGCGATCTGCTTCTCCTGGCAATGACATGGTGACTTTGGAAGAGTTTCTGGAAGAGACCAACAAGTTATCCCCACCGAGTGTACGTAAAATAAAACTATAGCTATCTCAGGTGACATGAAAATATTCCAAGCTGTTCTGACAGGGAGGGGACAAAATAAGAAATACAGTGAGATTCTCACTACTGACTGTGAGACTCATGAGAGAGGAAAGGTGGGTGAGGTATTATCTTTTGTTGGACCAACTTCTGTTGGTGAGAGAAAGAGAAGCCTTCGAGCTACACAAAGCTCATTGTGAGCTATGAATTTTGGAAATCAGCATTTAAGCGAACATCCCCCCCCTCAAAAAAAAAAACCTAAGGATAATACATCACAAATATCCTCTTAGTTTATTTTTAAATTTGTAGCTAGAACTAGTGAAATAATTCATTGCAAGTGATATTTGTTGGAATATTGGTATTTTTTTCATCAATTAATTCTTTGTGATTAAACTTTCCCATTATTCCACCAGCTCTAAGTTTAGGTGAGTTTTAATTATTTGTGAGCTAGTAACTGTTCTGTGCAGTATTCTACAGCATTAAATTTTAATCATCTGAACCTTTGATACAGTTCTTGGCTGCTAAAACTCTGCCAAAAACTGAAGCTTGATGAGCATCATTAATTGAATGATAAAGTGAGCATCTTAAAGAAGGTCTGCTCTATTTAAAAAAATCCTCATGATCCAATTTTTTCAGGGGGATTTTATTAAGGATTTGGGGGAGGGAAGTCTCTGTTCCCCTGGATTGTGTTATCTGTTTCTATGAACCATGTGGTACTGTTGTGCTGTTGGTGAAATCAATCCTACAGTATTTCACTATGCTCTTAAAGATGTTTTATAGGAAATAATATGCATTTGTTTGTAAATGTCTTGTATCGCTTAGTGATGGTGCATATCAGTCTTGTGAAATGTCGCAATACAAAACATGTTGATGTCTTCAGACCAAATTCACTGCTGGCATAAGTGAGTGAAAGTTAATGGTACATCAACAGCCCAGTAGCATTACTGATGTCATCGGAGTCCCACCCTCTTATGACATCAGTGAATTTTGGTCCTCAATGTTTAAGACAAACCTTTTAAAATGTACCCTAGTCCCTTGTTCTGAGTCCCCTAGGTGTAAATTAGTTGAATGCAAAACACTCGTTGTCTGTAACCATGTGATTCATGTCTCCATTTTCATTCTTTCTGTCATCCTTGTTCCTTTTCAGCGGCGACACATCTTAAATGAGACCGAAATTATCTCATTGCACCAATTTCTGTTAGAAGCTGATGCACTGTACCCCTCCTGCCATTTCCCATCTCATTTCCTACATCAGGAACCTTCGTGTTCAGTCGAACCAGTCCTCAGTCATTCGTGTTGTGACAGTGTGAGCCACAGAACTGGCAGGGGGAGTAGGAGAGCAACTTCGCTGTATATCCCCAGGGTATCCATCGCTATCACTGTGCAGTTAACGGCTCACCCCCTCACTCCAGCCTGCAAGCACGTTAATGCCTATGGAAGCTTGTTTTAATGTTTCATCACCACTTTAGTTTAAAAACTAAAGTAGACAAATTACTCATATTAATGATTTCTAAAGTATTTCTAGTGTTGAGCATGAGCCCCTATTTGGTGGGAGGATTGTAATAGCACAATATGGTGGCCCTCTAATTTTAACATGCACAACAGAGATTTAGACTAACATAAAAAATAACCCAGACTCTTAGCATTTGATTGAACCTGGAATGCTTCTGACACAGTATGGAATTATGAGCTGCTGTTTTATAACTATTACTTTTTACTATGAGCAAAATGGGTTTTGCTACTGGAAGTAACCTTCTCTGTAAACGCTAGTGAAATGAAAAGCTATATTAAACCATGACGTACTACCCCAGAGAAGAGCAAAGAAATGAAATACATCAGGTTGTTTCAGCACAATCTTTTTATAACTAACATGCCCATTAACTGTTCACAGCATGCCTTGTACTAATACCTCAACAGCAGTTGATAGTGTCATCCGTATGTTTTGCATGAGTCCATCTCCATTAAGTATTTATTGTACATTTTATTTTATGGCCAGGTTAATTATTTGCCTTCAGAATATTGCACATTAATTTCTGGATGATCAATCATTCATCTATTGTACATACAGCATCTAATATGTGCAGTATGTTGGCCTTGGTCCAAAAAAACCCAAGCCCAATGAAATTGCCCTATAGTAGGCTGCTAGCACATGTCCACTCAGAGTAATCACCTGTTGTTTCACTAATATTGGAACAAGGTGTTGTCCGTAACAGCCTGCGTTCTAGAAATGACAAACGCTCAATCACTGATGTGCACTAAATTGGCCGATACTAAATGAAGCAAAAGAGCTGCAGCCCAGGGTGCTATCAAGATGAATTTCTTTAACTGGTGACAATTAAACTGGCAAATAAGGCTGTCACAATCTAATTATAGTCATCATGTAACTCATTGATCTGCATTTAGATATTCTTTCCTCCAGTGCCCTCAGCTATAGGCACGAAATAAGTGGTTTTATATAAGATGTTGAGGGTCCCTCAAAAGTTGACACTGACACACCAATTAGTGCATAAAGCGCTTTGAAGGTGAGGCATGTTGTACATAGTGCCATGTGCTCTCTCTCGTACATTTACTTTGTGTTCATCCCTGGGTTGCTTGATGTGTGGAATTATGTTGTGACATCCTTGAGAGAAAAATTGCTCACTGAACGCATTTTCCTTATAACAGTGTTGCCTTTAATGTGCCATGTGTGTATTTTCTCCCCGTAGGACACTTCCAGTAGCAGAGATGACTTGCTGAGTGATTATTTTAAAAAAGCAAATGAACCCCCTCCTGTTGGGAACCAGCTGGGTCAGCCAGGTAGAAAGGAGACAGCTAAGATGCCTACCAGCTATGTGTCACCAACTATAAAAATGACCATTGCCAGTGAAGAGGGGAGAGTGGCTAAACCTGGACACTATGTCAAACCCAACCTTAGACCAGCTGAATCTGAGCTGCTGGCAAACTCCACAGGATCTCTTAAACTTCCTCCCACACTACCACATCAGCCACTCAATGGGCTGAGGCAGATGGCACAACCGCAGCAGACCAGTACGATGAGCCAGAGGAATGCCTCACTGAGCAGAGCGTTTAGTCTGGCCTCTGCAGACCTCCTGAGAGCCACAGGCCCCGAGACATACAGACAGGAGAGCCCTCAAAAGCTGGGTGCAGATGTGCGTGCTGGCAAAGACTCTGGCAGTCAGACCTTGCGGCTCTCTGTGCCCCCAGGCTCTCATGCTACCGTACGAGACAGGCCACAGTCTGCAAAGGCAGCGTGCACCTTGCAAGGGGTCGATTCCCGTTGTCGGCAGCTTGACGTGAGACGTCTTTCTCTGGCACCTCCAAAGGAGGAGAGGCCTCTTTCTTTTCATCAGTCTTCCGCCGCTGCCAACAGTGTGCAGCAGCAGGAACGAGCGAGTACAGTGCCTGGGCAACACTATCCACCCACACAATATACACCGGCTAAAGTCAAATCCAAGCCAGCCCCACGCTCCGGGGAAGTGGCCACCGTGACTCCTGTCAGAGCTGCCTCTAGTAACACTGAGGGCGATGTTACCCAAGGGCAAAGTCGGAGTGATGCCCTCATTATCAAATGCCAGAGTAGGTCACCAGAAGACCACACTGGTGCAGGGGGAATAGAGGAATCCAACAGAGGGGGCAGCTCCAGGAGCACTCCTGGATCTCCAGATCCCCATGGGGACCAGCAGACTGTCTGGTATGAGTATGGATGTGTGTAATTCCTTGATTCTCTTGGTAACATGTTTTAAGCTAGTGACATTTGGGTGGAATTTGGTAGTGGCGTTTGTCTAGACACTGTGGCAGGTCTTAAAAGGCATTACCTGCACCTCATTTTCTAGTTTGTCTAAATGCCTTCCAGCCATTGGTTTTTAATGGAACAAAGGACATTTTCACGGTTAAAACAAAGACCTGAACAGCCAAACCAGGGCCTTTCCTTTCACACTATAGTGCCTAAAACAAAGTGGACCTCTTATAGACTCCCACAAAACACTTTCGGCCTAATTTTCAGAAGTGCTGAGCACCCGCAGATCCAGCTGAAGACAAGGGGATCTGTGAGGGCTCACCACTCTCTGACAATTGGTCACCCCCTCTCCCTATCTTCATACTGCCCTCCCCCCATGTTCCCCCAGATTCTGCATTAAAGAAACATTCATGGGTCATATTTAACTGTGTTGAATTCAGCCCTAATCTTGAAAAATGGCTTAAGATAGCATAAAAGATCTTGTAAAATCCAAACTCCTCCCTGGGGAAAAGAACCAGACGCTTGCAGTAGCTTAAAGAAAAGCTGAAGGGCAAAAGTGTATGGCTTTGCAGTGGGTCTAAGTAAAAGCAATTATGTTTGTAACAGCTGCATTTTATAAATAGGAGGACTAGAATTAAAGAGTCCCATGTTAACCGTTCACATTGGGAACTGTTTGAACACAAAGAGGTCAGTGTACTTGCCTCACTGCCTGCACTACACGCACAGTTCAGCAGATCCTCGATTCTGAAAGCTAAGTGGTG
Source organism: Eretmochelys imbricata (assembly GCF_965152235.1). Classification (NCBI taxonomy): domain Eukaryota; kingdom Metazoa; phylum Chordata; order Testudines; family Cheloniidae; genus Eretmochelys; species Eretmochelys imbricata. The sequence continues at coordinate 102,342,791 of NC_135577.1, read as the reverse complement.
CTGCCTTTTGACACTTGCTTTATCTTTTATACAAACACTGGAACTGATACAGCCTGTTCAGGGAGATGCCTGATTTCAATGGCGTTGCAAAAATGGCATCCCATGTACAAAGGTGACTTGTACACATGTAAATGAAAAGTTAAATCATTGTACAGGAGTGCTGTGTAAACTGTATTAATAAATGTGCTATCACTTCTTCTTGCATCCTCATGTGCATGATTGCCCATGTCCTAAGTAATATACAGGAATCTCTCCCATATGATGAAGTCTTTGTTTCTGTCTTAAAGAACTTGTTCAGTGTAGAAACCAAAATAATGTTATATACATGAGAAAGAAATCTACTTTTAAAAATCTATTTATGCTCAAATAAAATTTCTCATATGTGTCTGTCAGGAGTTTCATCAGCTGCTTATGTATATATGATGAAACGTGTGTCTTTAATTCTATTTCGTTTTGTAAAGGTATTTTCCTTATGATAGACTAAATCCCTAAAGAATTTTAAGATTTTCCTTACACTGGTTCTGATTTAATATAGTAAAAGACATATGTAAGCAATTTTAAACTGATATTAGGTCAGCTAGGAATGTTTTTGTTATATAGTATGTAGCAATCACATTCTGAAAACTACAGGATTGTTTATAATAAAAGATTAAAAAAAAATTGGTGAGATATATTTTTTCCTTTAGAAAATCCCAGATTCACAGAGATGGGGCTAGATCTGAGTCTGGGAGATTTGTGTAAATTTATTTTAATACTGAAAAGTATTACAAACAATATAGTCACACTTCTCTGTACAATATTTCCATATTAGCTTTATCATAAATTGATATTGTTTAGATTGTAATCTCCTTAATGAGGGCTTCAGGGCAACAAATTATGAATTAAATGACAGGCATGCCTTCGTAGGATCAGGCACTTAGATGTAAGCATTTGTGAGCAGAGATCATTTTAAACAACACCAAGCACAATTGTTGATATTTAACAGGTATGAATTTACATAACACTTTTCATGCATCAATCTCAAAGCACCTTACAAACGTGGATAAACATTATCTCCAAACTGAGGAACTGGTAAAGTGACTTGCAACATTCCCTGCTATTTCAGTCTAGAACTCCAAAAAGGCATGTCTTTATCTACTGCATTCTCCTCTTTTAAAAATCCTTCATCCAAGAGTTTGCTTGGATATATTCACTGACCTCCAGGTTAAACTACTAAAGAGTTAGAACCCTATCTGCGAGATTACAGTCATTGTAGCAGCTCTGATTTGATGAGGACACACGAGTTTCATCACAGCCTTGATCTCTTCAACTTGAAAAACAATGTTTCTAATTATTTATTAAACTGGCATGTGAGGTGTTTTTAATCCCTATTTGTCTTATTTAAACTTATACTGCCTCTATCTCATATCTAAGTGCATCACATAACTTTAAAAACGCAAATTGTAACAGTGACTAGATCTTAAAGTGGTCTTAAAAACCAAAGCCACTGTGAGCCTAATATCCTGTGCTGTAGCACTCAAACTATCAAGAGAATTAACATTAAAGAGTGAGTAGGCAAAGGTGAGTGCTCTGTTATAGGGATGTTATACAGCAGTCTGTTCAATGTATACATCATTATCACTTGATCTTTAATAGACTTGGTGGCTATAAAATCTTTGCTACAAGTATATCAGTCCACTCATTTTCTATTCAGGGTGAGCACTTGGAACATTTCGCTCCCTCTGAAAAGGCCTTTGAGACAGGGAATCCCCTGCCTCAATACAATAGAATTCCCTCGGGAAGCAGTGGAATCCCCAACACTTGACAAATTTTAAAATAGGCTAGATAAGCTGATTTCCTAATACAAACTAATGGAAAAAGTACTAGGAAGAACAGTCTCTAGTGCTGACAGGGACGTGAACCAGGTGATTTAATAGATCCATCCTTGCTTTAATTTCCATAGTACCACTATCTTCCTTATAGCTATCATTCTATGTTCTAGGAAGTGGGTGGGTGTAAAATGAGATGTGAGGTTTAGAAAGGGTTGCTTTTATTTTGCTTTGTTACTTTAAAAATTCAAAGTAAATTTATAGCCCCCTCACCTCTTAAGTAGCAGACTGTGAGAGAGCAATAGTCATGGCTTTTTTTTTCTCTCTGGTGATCATGTTTTGCAGTAAGGGCCAGATTTTCCAAAAAAATGCTGTTCATAGTTAGGCACCCAAATAAGTGGACAGATTTTTCCAAAGAGATCGACCCCTTGACTGCTGAGCTCTGGAGAATCTGTCCATAAGTGTGAGTAGATTTGTAGTCAAGCCTTGTGCCCATGGAAATACTCTCACTATGCAATGCACTCATACGCAGAAATGGGTGAGGCTGTTAAATATAAGTGAGTAATTTTTATTTTAAAAACCACCACCACCTGAGTGACCTTGTTAATCTCTTGAATTAAAAAAGCAGCTCGTATGTACAGTACTTCTTGATAAACACATGTTGTTCACTGATGCTATCTCATCTAGTATGGCCTGGTTAGGAAATGTAAAGCCCTGCTCCTCTAAGGAGCAACCTTGTAACAGGAGGGTTTGCTCTAATGGATATTCTGTTCCTGCGCCCCAGAGTTTGAAGTTGGCTTTCAAATATACAGCCTGTTTATTCTGAGTTTAACTGGGATTAAAGTGTAGGAAATTGAAAAAGCAGAATACCAGATGTAAGTTACTTTTTCCCATAATAAAGGAGTGCAGTGTAGAAGCTCTTTGTAAAAATGGACAAAGCATGTATGTTTAGAACATTGACAGACACACACCCCATAGCTGGAAATTATTTCTGATCAGCCAATTGGTTTGTGGGTAGGTGAGAGTTGGTTGGGTTTTTTTCTTTTTTAATTTCGTTTAAAGTAAGTAATTTTAAAACAGGAAAATCTCTGAAGCATGCAGAGGGAATCTCCAATTAATCATGGAATGATTTACAGCCTATGGATTAGCTGAATGTAAGGAGTGTATGGGAAAGAGGAGAGAACAGTGCAATAATAATTATTATTAAAGAAGGCCATGAGAATTTCCAGCAGGATATTTCAGCTTGAGAACCAAATGAAAAAAACTAAGGCATCTCCAAAGACTATTGAATTGGAAGCAGGAAAAAGATGTTTGTAATGCACTGAAGCAAACTCTTTGTGCTGTTTCTAAAATTATGATTAGTTTACCATTCTGCAGGGCATTTGGAAGGTTACGGGACTCCCAAGATTGTCTTCCTGCATCTTTAAATATATATTTTACAAACATTTCTCAAATTCCTTGTGAACTTATGAAAAAAAGCTGCAAGTGCTTGTGAATTATTAGAAATATTTTTTCTTTGGTTATTTGAATTTTTGTGTGTGAGCACTGTGTATTTATGTAATGCCGTTTAATCTTCAAATTTGTATGCTGAGGAGTGAAAAACGTTAAACCATCAAGGATCAGGGAACACGTATTGATTTTAGGAGAAAATCAATTTTGAAAATTGATTTTAGGAGAAAATCTCTTGGAGATTTTAGGGTTTTTTTAGCCCGAATGCAGGGCTTTGAAGCAAGAAGCTGTATCATGGTAATACAAAATTGAATGGAGACAAGCAAGCAGTATGCCCCAAGCAGACCTTGTATCAGCACAGTTTGTAAAGCTGTAATTGGTCCAGAGGCAAATGTGATGCATAAGGTGGGTAACTTAAATTCCCTTTCACTCAGATTCTTCTTCAGCCTGTTCACACTCACTCTGCCCATGTGTCAGGAAGTCTAAAGTGGGGGTAATTTATTCCCTGAGGAGCTATAACATGGTGTATATAAAGAATCCAGCTGCTTAGGGTGTAAATTACACTCCAAATCCTTAACACATGGAGAGAATAGATCTAGGGGAGCCTGAATGTAAAGGGGTGTAAATTAGCATAAAGGGAGAGTCTAACTCTGACACCATTTTATAAATCACTTCTGAATTTGGTCTATTGGCTGCACAGGTGCCTTTATGAATTTTGAGTAATCGATACATTGATGTTACATAACTTGTGTTTTTGCATAATATTTCTTGTGCAGGGTGAATAGAAGTTGTTTTTTTTTTAAAGAACTGCATGGGGTGGGAAAGAATCAGTTTCTAGGGTCAGTGTGCTCACTAAAATCACTTTCTCAAACTGCTGCATAGCACATGCTTGTGTATCATCAATATAGTTGCTCAGCTTAGAATAGAAACAAGTTATTTGGGTCATTTTTTTATAGGTCTGCCTCAAATACAGCTTCTGAATTAGGCCTTTGCATGGAGAATTATGTGTTTTAAAACACCTTCACTGTAATATTTCACTAAATTGAATAATTTTGATATGCAGCCTTCTTACCACTCTAGTTAACACATGAATTACCAGTGCCACTGTCATTTCATCTCTATAATGGACAAGGTACTAGAAACTGACTGCACTGCTCTTCTCAAGGTTTCGATTACTTCTAGCCTAGATTTCATCCCCTCCAGCCCATTGAAACAGCCTGAGAAAGGTCACTAATGAGCCATTCCTACCTAAATCCTGGGAGCACTTCTGCATGATTGCTCTTCTTGATCTGGTGCTGCCTTTCACAGCACTGCTCCACATACTCACCTCTCTTGGCCTTAGCAAATCTCAGCTCTTCCAGCTCCCATCTTATCTTGCACCATTCTCATTCGCTCTGGCCTGTTGGCATCCGCCAGGGTTCCATTCCCAGCTGCTGCCGCCTCCTCCTTCAATCTCAACAACCTCATCTACTCCCAAGGGTTTGAACTACCACTTGTGTGGGGGTGATTCCATAACTACCGTCCACTCCCAAATTCACCCTCTCTGTTGTGTCCTGCAACTCCAGCTGTCTTTCACACCTCTCCCGTGGGATGTCCTGCCACCTCAGTCTGCTCATTCTTTCCTTGTTCAGCACCTACCTTCTCCGTCACCATTGACAACTCCAGTCTCCGTTTTTTTGTCTCCCAGGCCCATCCCCACAATATTATCTTTGACTCGTCTCTGTCCTTTAATTCTTCCTTCATCGCTAGTCTCTGTTCAAATCCTCTTCCCTCTTCATCATTTCATGTCAACAGTCTGCCCTATCTTCATTATCCTACTGCTAAAAGCCTTCAGTACACCCCAGTCATTTCTTCTCTTTACTGTCACCTTTGTGGCCTCCCACCTCTTAGAACTGCAGTTGCCTTTTTCTGTCACACCATCTTCATCAGCCCTTTTGGTGGCCTCCTGTTTCTCACAACATCGAATTCAAGCTTCAAATCCTCTCCTACAAGGCAATGCTGATACAGTCTTGTCCCTACCTGTGTATCTGCTCTCAATTCCCTCTGTTGCTCCTTAGCGCTTCCCTATACAATCACCTTGCTGCTTCCTAAGTCATCTTTCCCCACTCACAATCTGGCTTTCTGACATGCTACCCTGACAAACCCAGTCTCCCTTTTCTCCTCCACCAAGAGCCCTCTTCTCCACATCTGGCTTAAAACCCATTGCTACCAGCAATTCTTCCTGCCAGCTCATCATAAATAATCCCCATGCTCTCCTTTAGCTCAGCTGTATTACCTTGTTTTGGCTCATTTTCATTATATTGGCTAGTTGAGATTGTAAACTCTCTAGGTCAGGTAATGTGTGCATGTACAGCTCTGTGTAAATTTATGATGCTGTACATGTGTGTTAATAATGGCCAAAGACATTATGTTGTTCAATCTAATTTCAAAACTTGTTTTCTGTTGGTTACAGAGATTTATGTATTTTCTATATTTCTGTATTAAAATTCTTAATACACATAGCAAGATTTTAATGGTGCTAGACTTCATAGCTATTTTTGGACAGGAGGCTTTGCAGTATTTTAGGTTTGTTTGTATAGAAAACCCTGTTGGCTAAACCTTTGGAAGAATGAATTGGTAGTATAAAATAACAATAGAAGTATATACACATTTAAAAGAGGCCATAACATTCTGTATATATTGAGGGACTTTCTACCACTTTGGACTTACATTTTTAAATAGTTCAACTTTCCACTTTATTTCCATTGTTTTATAAGCTCAGAAGAGCATTTCCTTCCTTGCTGATTTTGGAAAATACTGAATTCCATTCAACCTACCACAGAATTTTATGTTCCTCCTGGAGCCCCCATGACCAAGACTCTGTTTCCTTGTTTATATAAGCAGCAATATCAACAATTGCAGAAGTTAACAAGACTTTGTCAGATCATATTTGGCCCCAAGTTTAGGTTTTGTAAGTAGAATCAATAGAAATGTTCCCACAGTATGTTGCATTCTAATGGATTTAATAGTTTATGCTAATGCAGTGTTTGCCATGTAAAAATTTCAACCTTGGTGCGCTGAAGACTCTGGAAGTGAAAGTTGACTAGAAACTCAACGGTAACCAAGAGTAAAATTGACTAGTAGTCCATCTTTCATTAGCCAAGCTGAGAGCAATACAGTAAAGTAACTGGTTTAATGGTGACAAGTGAATTAGATTTTAGAAACTCTAAAGAGATGAGGTGAAGTGGTATAAGGGATTTTTCAGTATGAGTCTGCGATGAACAAGTTATTCAATAGAAACAAAATCATAAATTAATTATGCAGATAATTCCAAATTAATGCCAATGAACACATTTATATCACACCACACCATCATGTATTCTGTGTCTGCCATGACCATTACAGAAAAACTATTTGTTAATTTTGTTGGGTTTTTTTTTTCCAAACTATTATTGACACTCCCTGCCGGTTGAGATAAGAAGTGAAATCGTGGCCCCACTGAGAGTTTTTCCATTGACTTCAATGGAGCCAGGATTTTATCCCAGGTGCTTTATCATGTTTCCCACAGTACATACTCTTGAAACAGCCAATCTTTGTTCTCTATACCATTTTTATGGCTCTATCATGTAACCTCTTATTCATCTCATCACTGATTTTTCTACTGCTTTTAACTTTATTAATATCCTGTCAATTTCTTTTTACAATACTGTCATATCCACCTACCTCAATGAGCACCATTTACAGGCTGTTACAGCAGTCAGCTAGTTTTGGAGTTATTTCTCTGGGGTATGTTTTTTAAAAGTGGAAGATATTTGTCTCCTCATCCTCACAAGACTCACATGTCTGAAAGGATTTTACTCAACTTTTCATAACAACATTTGCCCTTAGCCGGAGCTCAAGCAGAGATGAGTGCAAGCTGAAGGTACAGTATATTGAAATTTTGGAGTAGATCCTCAGCTGGTATAAATTGTCAAGGAGCTATGCTATTTTACACCCACTGTAAAAGCTGCTCCTTTTGTTTATGTCCTGGATCATATGTTAGTCATTGCGTGACTGGTCATTTGAGCCACTGGGTTGTTTGTTCTCTTATTGGATGATTGAAACATAAACTGTAGGAAAAATGTAGATAAACACTTGTGGAGTTAGCCTTTGTGGAAAAGGAGAATGTCACCATGTGCAAACGTTCATGTGAATAATAATAATAAAAAAATCACTCATGCAAAAAAATGTATGGAAAAAATTAAAAGGGTGATGAATAGCATCCAAATTGTATTTGCAAACTTCCATTCAAATTTTGGATGTATTCTCCCACATCAAGTCTAAATTAATTAACAATGGCCCTGTAATTAGTAACTGACATTAACAGTACCAGTTTAGCCCTGTTCATTTTTAAGCACAGCATTTTTTGGTTATGCCACTTGCCTACCAGAAGTTACCCTACCCAATGGGGCTAATTAATCATCACGAAAGTAAGACAGTCTCCCAATGCAAAACGGAAAGAATTATTGTCACATGCACAGAACAGTTAACTCAGTTTTGAATAATTCATTAGAGAGAAAAGACTATAAGTACTGTCATTACATTTTTCTTTTTAAGTGAGGTGGGGAGGAGGGAGAGGGGTAGGTGTGTGTGTGTGTGTGTTAATGGCAGTAGAGTTTGTTCTAGTTACTTGTGAATTAACTGTGCTCCTGAAAGGAATCGCCCCATACTTCAGCCAATCCTCCATTAACACTCCCGAACTCTCCAGAAACCCCCATAGCTGAGCTGTGTGCTTTACAGCAACTACATTCACATGTGTTTTGTTTTCTTCTTTTAAAAGCTTCTCAGGATGTTTGCCAACAGACACAGCCAGAGGCAAGTTACTCTCAAGCCGTACAGCTTCCGCCTCAATGAACTGGACTGAGAAGAGTTGTATTTAATGGATGGACAAAACAAAAAACAACCACAACTATGGTGGGTTTGCTGGGTTTTATTGTGGTCTGGTTTCTTCTTTTTTGGGGGTGAGGGGGCGTCAAGAAGTGGAGATACAACTCCATCCAAGATGCCTGCTTTAGAGAATGAGGCATAAAAATAATTCCTTTACAGTGGATTCTAAGGGAAAATGATGTGTCCAGCGTCCAAGAGTCTGATTTCCAGAGACACTGATCAGCCACAACTCCTGTTGACTTCAGGTAGAGCTCCAGTGTTCAGCACCTCTGGAAATCAGGGGTTTAATCATCAGACTTCGGGGGTCTAGAAAAGAGATTCTGTTCACCAATATTATTTTTGATCATCTGTCTACTTTCAGTGGCAGTTGGGATAATGCATCAGTGTTAGCATGTCTCGCTAACAGCTTACGTCGACCATGCAGCTAACATGAACGTTTCTCTCTGCACTCTGGCTGCTGCTAAAGGTGGAGTGTTTGCCTTTCGATCTAGTGTCATTACCAGGGGCTTGTGATCAAGGTGGATTTTTCTCCACACAGGTATTAATGAAACATAATTACCCCAAAACAATGCCTAGCGGCTCTTTATTTAAGAGTAACACCTCCCAGCCTTCGATAATATCCTGGAAGCAAATGCTATGGGTTTTTCTTTACATATATTTGAAATTACTAATCCAACAAGAGAGGCATCATATGCTAATAACACAGGAAGGTTTTGATTAAAAGGTGATGGAACTAGACAATTTTCATTTTGCTTCCTGAAAGATTTTTGCGATGGGGTTTACCTGGCCCTTTGTGGCCCCCTCCTGGAGGCCCAGTGAGCCTACTACACCCTCCCCAGGAAAAAAACAGTGGAGGTGGGTCCCGCAGGTCTGCCCAGGGAGGACATATGTGTCAGGGTTCCCTCCCCACTCTGAACTTTAGGGTACAGATGTAGGGACCTGCATGAAAGACCCCCTAAGCTTATTTCTACCAGCTTAGGTTAAAACTTCCCCAAAGCACAAATTCTCCCTTGTACTTTGGATTAGGTAAACACTGCCACCACCAAGTGATTTAACAAAGAATCAGGGAAAGGACCACTTTGAGTCCTATTCCCCAAAAATATCCCCCCAAGCCCTACACCCCCCTTTCCTGGGGAGGCTTGAGAATAAACAAGATGAGCACAGACCAGCAGCCTTGGGTTTTTTAGGACACTAAAAAAACCCAATCAGATTCTTAAAAAAAACAGAACTTTATTAGAAAGGAAAAAGGTAAAAGAAGCACCTCTGTGAAATTAGAATGGGAGATAATCTCACAGGGCAATTAGATTCAATACACAGAGAATTTCCCTCTAGGTAAAACCTTAAAGTTACAAAAAGAAAAACCAGGAATACACCCTCCTCTCAGCACAGAGAAAATCAGAAACCAAAACAAAAGACAATCTAACGCATTTCCTTGCTAAATACTTACTAAGGAGTTGGAGTGCTTGTTTTCTTGTTCTGTCTCTGGCAAAAGCCAAACAGAACAGACAAAGCCTTTTCCCCCCCACCCCCCAGATTTGAAAGTATCTTGTCCCCTTATTGATCCTTTTGGCCAGCCAGGTTACTTGAGCTTCTTAACCCTTTACAGGTAAGAGGTTTTTGTGCCTCTGGCCAGGAGGGATTTTATGGCACTGTATACAGACGGGTGGTTACCCTTACCTTTATTTTGATGACAACATGGAAGCAGCTAATCAGAGCCCAGCAGGCTCAGATAAAAAGAGCTGTATGAGCTTAGCAGGCCAGTTCCTGGCTGGGACCAGAAGGGTGAGGAAGGGTGCTTCTATCTGGCCAAAGGAGCTTGACTGGCTACATTTACTGGACCAGAGAGAGAGAGGGGGCATGAGAACTGTAACCCTACTGTAATGGGTGCAGACAAATGGACAAGGTGGGAAGAGCCCAGGGAAAACAGCAGCAACTTATTAAAGGAGGCGATACGCAGCTGCTGTGGATAGGGTCCCTGGATTGGGACCCAGAGGCGTGGGCAGGTCTATGTTCTTCCACCACCCACTGGCGAATTGGCCTCTGCTTTGAGAAGTGGACAAAGCTCCTTTAGAAGTCTAAGCAGAGGGCTGAATGTACAGAGCCCAGAGATGGAGCTGAAGACCCTGGTGAGGGCAGACACTTTGGTGAACTCTTTATCATCCTGGAAGGAGTCCATTTGACTGTGTGACTTGGCCGGAGTGCTAAGCCACTGAAGACCCACCTAGCAAGACTGGCAACCTATAAGGGTGGCCAGGCATAGGGAACAGATTGCAGTACCACACCCAGCTGCTAGGAGACACTCAGGAAGTCAGTGCCCCCTATCACAACCTTATTTTTGGCTCTTGGCCAAAATCCATTTAATATTTTCTTTTAATTAAAAATTCAGGTAGTTTGCTTAATACTGATAAATTTGACACAGATCTTCTATAATAGTTTAAGGCTGCCAAAAATATCTGTGCTCTGAAACCTTTGGGGATATAGCAACGTTCCCAATAGCTCACACCTTCTCTTTTAATGGATGGATCCTATCTGGACCTATCCCATGCTCCAAACTGGCATGGATTTTTATTTATTTATTTGATGGTGTGTGTGTGTCTACACCTGTGTTCTGCAGTGTTTAATATACATTGTGCCATTTCTAATGTGCATCTCTTTGTCCTGGAGGAGAACAGATGGACTTGTGGGTAAGGCACTGGATTGCAACTCAGATTCAGGTTCCAGCTCTGCCACAGGCTTCCTATATGACCTTAGACAAATGAATTAATCTCCCAGTGCCTCAGTTCCCCATCCCATCTGTCAATTACAGGTAGCAATACTTCCTCTCTAGCCCTTTGTAGTTTGTAAACTCTTCAAGGCACGGACTGTCATGACTAGGGCTTGGGCAGTCAGTCCTAGTGGTCATAGCAGTGCCAGTCAAAAGCTAGGAACAGTGCCAAAGGTCAGAGCTGGGGTCAGGAGTCTGACTGCGGGCCAACAGGCAGGTCCATTACTACGGCTGGCAGGGGAATCCCTCTCCTTGCATGGATGCTTCCTGAAACAACTCCTGGGCTTAAACAGAGTGCCTGGACCAATCAGGGGCCAGGAGGGAAGTTATCAGTCTGGCATTCTATGGGGGACTTCCTGTGGTGCTCATCTCCACGGGTCTATGTGATAGGGCATATGGCCCTATCACAGCTGTGTTGGGCCACCCACAGACCCAGGTTCCAGTCCCTGCAGAATCTCACATGGACTGTCTTTCATTATGTTTATGTAAATAATGTTTATGTACCTAGCATGATGAGACCCTTATCTCATATGAGGCCTCTAGGAGCCACTGCAATACAAATAATACTCTGTATGCTTTGTGTATGTCTTGTCGGTGTGCACACACCAGGCGTACATTGTGTACCCAGACATACTACACGCAGCGAAATCTGGGCTGTGCATGTTTGGTCCCTGTGTATAGGATTTGTGTATATATGCTAGACCCGCTTATGAGTTGTGTCTGTGACCACCAGTGTGTTTATGTAGGTTTGAACCGTTGTTGCGTATGGCTGTGTGGTTATTTTCTCACTGATTTGTGCACCTCAGTATGTGGTTTTGTTCTTGTGCTTTCTGAGCGTGTGAAGCAGGAGGCAGCTGATAGTCTCACTCCTCTGCTGTGGTACCAGCAAGAGCAGCAGGAACTGAAGCACAGTCTCCTCCCACTCCTCCTCCAGACTCTCTCACTCACTGCCTTGCTGGGAGTGGGGCGGAGGTCAGCTAAGCCAGCCAGCTGGACTCAGGAGCTGGAAAGACAGAAGACCTGTGCTGCTGCATCTCAGTGAATTTCCTATCCCAGCGCTCTCCAGGGATCCCCTGCTCTCAAGTGAGTCTCCATTTTATTCTATTTTTTTTAACACACATGAAGTTTTTCAGCACTGAGCTGCACTGTTCAGGGTCAGGGTCTTGGTGGACAGGCAAGGAGGCATCAGTTTCTGCTGAAGTGTTAAAAGCAGAAGCAAAACAAAACAAAGAATCCAGGAACTTGAGCAAAGAAATGTACATAGAAAAGCGCAACTTTAAAATAACTTACTTGGTCTCCAAAGAGCCAGATCCCCATAGTGTAAGTGCTTTGGACAGAGGTTCTTTGGCAGAACAGAGGTGAGTTCTGTTTAGGTAGGGGGGAAGTTAAATGTTGAAGATACGGAGATGAAATGGGACTATTAGAATGGGCTGCAAATGATTTCATGTTTGCAGATGGACTGGCACGGAGACAGGTAGACAGACTTTTTTTTTTTTTAAGGCACTTTCAAAGCATGTCAATACGAAGGTACCAATGTAAGCAAGTTTGGACTGATTAATAAGTGATTTCCTGAGGGCAATCCAGAGGGAAACTGCCAAACCAATCACCTTGCTATATATGTATTCTGTGTACTGCTGTAGGGTTTATCTGTGTAACTGATCACTCAGAAGGACCCAATCTAAATATTTTCCTCATCTCTAAACAATTTTTCTCACTATTATTTATGGTGACCCGTGGAAAACTTGGCATTGGAAGGCTTTGTCCTGAAATCCTTCCACCAAAAAACATGTTGGTTTGCTACTGCACAGTATATATAGTTTCGTTGTTGTAGGTACTTGTGCTGCTGGGAATTTCCTCCGATTTCTGACACTTCTTTGGAACAAATCACTGAGGGATTGGTTTTGTGGGGGCTGTAAATGCACATATCAAATTAAGAAGAAAATATTCAGAACTTACTCAGCGATTTCTATGTACAGCTATTAACTAGTAATCTAAAAAAAGAGACTTTTCAACAGGCCTAAGTGGAACGGCCAGACACCAGCTCACAACATAGTGTCATTCTAAGAGTTTTGTGACTACCTTAATTATATGTTCTTTTACCACATTTCACTAAAAATGTCCTTCCCAGCCCACTAGACCACTTTCCTCTCCTCATTCAGATGTCTACTTCAGGCCAATTTCCACCACAATATCCGCAAGAAGTGAGTCAGACATGCTGTCGTAAATATAAAGGGAAGGGTAACCACCTTTCTGTATACAGTGCTATAAAATCCCTCCTGGCCACAGGCAAAGTCCTTTTACCTTTTAAACAATCCTTCTCCAACAATCCACAAATGGGAGCGACCATGTCCACAGTATGATGAATCCAGTGATATGGCTGAATATTTTCTCACCTTTGAGAGACTGTGCACACTACATAAAATTTCTGACGCTCACAAGATGACCACATTGGTCACAAAATTGACTGGAAGAGCTCTGGACATATTCAACAAGGTGCCTATTGATGAGGCTTCTGACTATTATAAATTGAAGGATTTGGTTTTAAAACAATTTCAAGTTACACCTGAAACTTACAGAGTAAAATTTTGAACCCTTAAGAGAGGGCCTGGACTAAGTAATGTGGCTTATGTAAACCAGATGAAGGATCTGTTTTATAAATGGTTCAAATCAGGATGGGATGTAACTAGCTTTGGAGGAATGCGGGATTTGATGATACAGGAGCAATTCCTGAGTATGTCCAAAGATGATATAAAACAGTGTTTAAGGGATAAGAAAATGGACTCAGCAGAAAATCTTGTTTCTTATGCTGATCAATACAAGCAGTCCCAGACCGCCAGAGGGGCAGGGCAAACCGGAACAAAACTGGTGGAGGGAGGAGAGAGGAACAACCCTGGTTGCAGTTTGAGCAGATACCGTAAGGGACACCCTCAGACCACACCCTACTACTGGGGACAGCCCAAAGCCACAGACACCTTATTGTCCCACAACACTGTTCTCCAGCAACCCACCTCACCCCAGTGACCAGTCAGCTGGGCGATGTTTTAAATGTAACGAGTCTGGGGCATGTAAAGGCCAGCTGCCCCAAGAACCCCAACAGATTACAGTTCATTGCACCAGAATCACACCAGAGGTCCTCAGGCCCAGATGCCTCCCAGATACCCTCAGAGAGGAGGGAAACTGTGAGTGTGGGCGGGAAGAAGGTTACAGCATGGGGGGACACCGGAGCTATCCACCAATCCTTAGTGGACCCCAACTTCATCGACCCAGAGGTCCAAGTGACGATTCAACCCTTCAAGTAGAACTCTTTTGACTTGCCTACAGCCAAATTGCCTGTCCAGTACAAGGGCTGGTCAGGAACGTGGACTTTTGCAGTCTATGATGATTATCCCATCCCCATGTTACTGGGGGAAGATTTGGCCAACCATGTGAAACTAGCTAAGAGGGTGGGAATGGTCACCCGCAGCAAGGCTAAACAAGCTTCTACACCTATCCCTGTTCCTGAGCCTTCCACCAGGGCCCTGTCTGTGTTACCAGAGACTCAGATGGAGGTGATGGAACTGGATCCCGTGCTAACATCTGTGACAGCAGTAGTGGATCCAGTCACAGAGACCCAGACAGAGCCAGTCCCAGAACCAGAACCGGTGGAACAACCAGCACCAGAACCATTGCCAGCACTGAATCCAGTGCTTGCAACATGAATACAAGAGGGCCCCACCGAACCTGCACTGGCAGCAGCAGATAACCCTACACAAGAGGCTCAGCTGGAGCCTGAACCCCAACATAGTGCACCAGCGGAGAGCGGGTCACAGTCAATGGAAACAGCCCCATCACCTGCATCGCTTCCAGAGGGACCAAGCCCAGGTCCACAATCCAATGAGGAACTGATGTCTCCAGCATCAAGGGAACGGTTCCAGACCAAACAGAAAGAAGATGAAAGCCTCCAGAAAGCTTGGACAGTGGCATGGAGCAACCCACTGCCTCTCAGCTCTTCTAATCGATCCAGGTTTGTTGTAGAAAGAGGACTTTTATACAAGGAAACTCTTTCTGGTGGACACAGGAAGACTGGCATCCTCAGAGACAGTTGGTAGTTCCAACTAAGTACCTGGTAAAGCTCTTAAGCATAGCCCACGATCATCCTACTGGCCATGCTGGGGTGAACAGGACCAAAAATGATTTGAGAAAGTCTTTCCACTGGGAGGGAATGGGCAAGGATGATTCTACCTGCATCCAGTCTTGTGAGGTGTGCCAAAGAGTGGGAAAACCCCAAGACCAGGTCAAAGCCCCTCTCCAGCCACTCCCCATCATTGAGGTTCCATTTCAGTGAGTAGCTGTGGATATTCTGGGTCCTTTTCCGAAAAAGACCCCAAGAGGAAAGCAGTACATACTGACTTTCATGGATTTTGCCACCCGATGGCTGGAAGCAGTAGCTCTAAGCAACACCAGGGCTAAAAGTGTGTGCCAGGCACTAACAGACATTTTTGCCAGGGTAGCTTGGCCCTCTGACATCCTTACAGATGCAGGAACTAATTTCCTAGTAAGAACCATGGAAAGCCTTTGGAAAGCTCATGGGGTGAATCACTTTGTTGCCACCCCTTACCACCATCAAACAAATGGCCTGGTGGAGAAGTTTAATGGAACTTTGGGGGCCATAATATGTAAATTCGTAAATGAGCACTCCAATGATTGGGACCTAGTGTTGCAGCAGTTGCTCTTTTCCTTACAGAGCTGTACCACATCCCAGTTTAGGGTTTTCCCCATTTGAACTTGTATATGGCCGCGAGGGTAAGGGACCATTACAGTTGGTGAAGAAGCAATGGGAGGGGTTTACACCTTCTCCAGGAACTAACATTCTGGACTTTGTAACCAACCTACAAAACACCCTCCGAACCTCTTTAGCCCTTGCTAGAGAAAACCTAAAAGATGCTCAAAAAGAGCATAAAGCCTGGTATGATAAACATGCCAGAGAGCATTCTTTCAAAGTAGGGGACCAGGTCATGGTCTTAAAGGTGCTCCAGGCCCATAAAATGGAAGCGTTGTGGGAAGGGCCATTCACGGTCCAAGAGCGCCTGGGAGCTGTTAATTATCTCATAGCATTCCCCACCTCCAACCAAAAGCCTAAGGTGTACCATATTAATTCTCTAAAGCTCTTTTATTCCAGAGAATTAAAGGTTTGTCAGTTTACAGCCCAGGGAGGAGATGATGCTGAGTGGCCTGAAGGTGTCTACTATGCAGGGAAAAGTGCTGGTAGTGTGGAAGAGGTGAACCTCTCCATGACCCTTGGGTGTAGGCAGCGACAGCAGATCAAGGAGCTGTGCACTAGCTATGAGCCAATGTTCTCAGCCACCCCAGGACTGACTGAACGGGCATACCACTGTTAGGGGGCTTATTCCTTCACCCACTTACTTCCCTGGTCCTTCTCGCATGAACAGAGAGCAACAATACCCGAAGTCCAAAGGTGCAAACAATTTGATGTTTATTGGGGTGAACTTCCAGCAAGCATGATTCCAGTTTCCTTCCTTAGTATCCTCCTTCCCAGCTCTGACACCACAGAGCCTTACACCTGTGTCCCTGTTCCCATTCCTACCCTTAGCCAAACATGATTCCAATTTTCTTACCCCCATTCCCTGTTCCCATCTCCCCCTTTAGCAAAACATGATTCCAATTTTCTTACCCCCATTCCCTGTTCCCATCTCACACACCCACATGCCCACCCACACCCACACCCACTTCCTCATTGACTACAGATTATATAGTAAAACTTGAGTTCTGCTTAGCTATACCTTAACCAATCATTTTCCTGAAATTTAACTAACCAATCCTAACATATTGTAACATGATTATGTAACCAATTATATCCCACCACCTTAATTAGTTTACACCCAGCAAAATTAATTATACAGCAGACAGGAACAATCACAGAACCAGACAGAGACGATACAGACAAACGACAGCAAAGTGGGAACTATAATGACAAAACAATACAGAAGGGAGGATTTCACATCCCAGCTATTGATAAGTGAGTTCTTGCCAGACAGGATGCTATCAAACTAAGTTTCCTTTTACATTTTCTAGGCACTTCCCTTTCTCTGGAGGTGATAGGAATACAATCCTGTCCTGATAGTGCCTAACAGCCCAATAGCACCTTATTTCAATGTGACTAGTTTGGAATGTGAGGATGTGACTGTTCGCTTCCCAGCTTATGGCTGCCTCTGCTGCTTAGCCAAAGGCCTGAGCCTAAGCACAGGGCCACAAACTGTCACAGTGAGAGAAGGCCCTTACACCGGCAGACAGTGGTTTTGATTCTTTCTTTTATACCTCTATCACTAGCCAAGTGATAAGAATACACCTAAATTCTTAGAGTATAGGCCTTTACAGACAGGCCTGAATATCTATATCCTAACACTCACTCCATTGACACAGGTAATGCTCACTGAATTAGAGCCTAACCTTACCGGGTGTCTCAAGCTAAAACTTCTATAGAACGGGAGGTCCAGGATATGCTACCGATGGGTGTAATCCGCCCCTCTGGCAGTGCTTGGGCATCTCCAGTGGTTCTAGTTCCCAAACCAGATGGGGAGATACGTTTTTGCGTGGACTACCATAAGCTAAATGCTGTAACTCGCCCAGACAACTATCCAATGCCACGCACAGATGAACTATTGGAGAAACTGGGATGGGCCCAGTTCATCTCTACCTTGGACTTAACCAAGGGGTACTGGCAGGTACCACTAGATGAATCCACCAAGGAAAAGTCAGCCTTCATCACACATCTCGGGCTGTATGAATTTAATGTGCTCCCTTTCGGGCTGCAAAATGCACCCACCACCTTCCAAAAACTTGTAGATGATCTCCTAGTGGGATTGGTAGAATATGCAGTTGCCTGCCTTGACAATGTGGCCATATTTTCGGATTCCTGGGCAGAACACCTGGAACATCTACAAAAATTCTTTGAGCACATAAAAGCGGCAAGACTAACTGTTAAGGCTAAGAAGTGTCAAACAGGCCTAAACAGAGTGACCTATCTTGGACACCAAGTGGGTCAAGGAACTATCAACCTCGTACAGGCCAAAGTGGGTGCTATCCAAAAGTGGCCTGTCGCAAAGTCAGAGAAACAGGTCCAATCCTTCTTAGGCTTGGCTGGATATTACAGGCGATTTGTACCGTAATACAGCCAAATCGCTGCCCCACTGACAGACCTAACCAAAAAGAAACAGCCAAATGTAGTTCAGGCGACTGAAAAGTGTCAAAAGGCCTTTAACCAGCTTAAAGCAACACTCATGTCTGACCCTGTGCTAAGGGCACCAGACTTTAACAATCCGTTCCTAGTAACCACAGATGTGTCCGAGCGTGGTGTGGGAGCAGTCTTAATGCAGGCAGGGTTGGATCAAGAATTCCATCCTGTCATGTTTCTCAGCAAAAAACTGTCTGAGAGGGAAAGCAACTGGTCAATCAGTGAAAAGGAATGCTACGCCCATACGTTTGGGGATGGCATTTCCAAATACAAACTGACCATACTGAGCTGAAGTAG
The DNA here is from genome assembly GCF_965152235.1 of Eretmochelys imbricata. NCBI lineage: Eukaryota > Metazoa > Chordata > Testudines > Cheloniidae > Eretmochelys > Eretmochelys imbricata. The sequence goes on along the minus strand of NC_135577.1, from coordinate 102,324,337 downwards.
CTTCACACCATCAAGGACAATATCAAAAAACTTCTTTGATGGAGTTTAGCTCTCCAAGATTTTGATTTTGAAATACAACACATTTCAGGAACGTCTAACAAAGTGGCTGATGCACTCTCCCATGAAAGTTTCCCAGAATCAACTGGTTAAAATTGTCCTTAAAATGTGGGAAATATTGTTAGTTTTTATATAGTTAGTAGTATATCTAAAGGTGCATGTGTCTTATTAACTCTGTTTTCTCCTAGAGCTCCAGGAAGAAATCACAGCCAGTGTGGAACTGGCTGTCCAACACTATATGTGATTTGGGCGGCATGTCATGAATATAAAGGGAAGGGTAACCACCTTTCTGTATACAGTGCTATAAAATCCCTCCTGGCCAGAGGCAAAGTTCTTTTATCTGTAGAGGGTTAAGAAACTCAGGTAACCTGGCTGGCACCTGATCCGAAATGAGCAATGAGGGGACAAGATACTTTCAAATCTGGATGGGGGGGAAGGCTTTTGTCTGTCTGTGTGATACCTTTGCTGGGAACAGATCAAGGATGCAAGCCCTCCAACTCCTGTAAAGTTAGTAAGTAATCTAGCTAGAAAATGCGTTAGGTTTTCTTTTTTTTTGGCTTGTGAAATTCGCTGTGCTGGTGGAAATGTGTATTCCTGTTTTTGTGTCTTTTTGTAATTTAAGGTTTTGCCTAGAGGGATTCTCTATGTTTTGAATCTGACTGCCTATAAGGTTATCTTCCATTCTGATCTTACAGAGTTGTTCTCGTATCTTTTTTTGTTCTTCTAATAAAGTTCTGTTTTTTACGAATTTGATTGGGTTTTTTGGGTCTTAAAAATCCAAGGCTGGTTTGTGCTCATCTTGTTTATTCTCAAGCCTCTCCAGGAAAGGGGGTGTAAGGGCTTGGGCGGATATTTTGGGGGAAGACGTCTCCAAGTGGTCTCTTCCCGGATTCTTTGTTAAATCACTTGGTAGTGGCAGCATACCAGGTTTTAACCTAAGCTGGTAAAAATAAGCTTAGGGGGGTTTTCATGCGGGTCCCCACATCTGTACCCTAGAGTTCAGAGTGGGGAGGGAACCCTGATACATGCCTTTGCTGAACATATACTTTTAATACGTAACCCATCCTTCCTTCGTCCCCATCTTCCTGTTTGTGCTGTTGTCCCTCTCATTGTGTAACTAAATTATAAGCTCTTCATGGAAGGCAGGGGATGGGGCAGGGGAGGTGTCATGTCATCTTTTCTGTATTGTAAGGCATCTAGCTGCTGTCAAATAGTAAATAAGATGATAATAGTGTGAAGTATATTCCCTAAGTTTCAGCCATTGCTTGGGAGTATTTCCAGGGCCTGTGAATCATGTTGTGATGCAATGATGGAACACTTTTCACTGGGGTCTGACAATGAGTTGACTACATATGGTGGTGAAGCATGGTGTTGGGACACGATAATGTCATAACATGGTATTGCAGTGTTAAACATCCGTTTCAGGTGAAGAGAGAAGTAGTAGCCTGGCTATTCTAATTTTTAAAAAACTTCACCACAACTGGTGCCTATGCTAGTGTTAGACCCTGCAGGACTAAAACCTGGGACCATGGAGGTTCTGGGCCACCAATGCTTCTGCATCACCTTTGGGAGCTCAGGCTGGGGTTCCACTGGAGGACCTCATGAAGCTAGACACTGCAGGAAGTACTACCTGTGGGGCCTGAGTGGTGTCCTCCCTGCACCTCACTGATTAACTCATGCTTGTGTATATACCAGGAAGCCAGCATGGAGAGCTGTCTGAGCAATGATGCAGACCACCTGTTTGCTTCTGCTCCAGACCTTGCCTTACTGTGAACCCCAGACACCAGCTCCTGACCCTGATTTGTCCCTGACTCCACTACTTTCCTCCTGTCTGTCACCTGATGCCTGACCCTAACTTCCTGGCATCCTGACCCTGCTAAATCCCAACTCCACTACACATCCCTTGACCACAACTTGGTAACTGACCAGTGCACACCAGCCACCCATGGCTTGGCCCTAACAGATGGGGGCTGTATTGACCCCACCTTGTAACTGGCCGTGAGAGCATTAAAACCTTTTCTCTGAGCAGAGAAGCTAGCCCAGATGACTGACAAGATTGCCAGGAATCCCAGTCGGGGAGGAATGGTGTTCAGCTCAGTGAGGGGTGAATCTGTCCCTCTGATGGGATTACATGAAGTAGAGTGGGCCAAGAGAGTGACGTACTTCCTACATCTGGGATGTGGGAATTGCTCAACCTCGTATAAGGAAAGACTCAAAGGCCTTTCACCTTTTTACTTATTGATTTCAAGCTACAAGAATCCTTTTTTAAAAAATATACAAATTTGGACCAGCCATTTGAACTAGGACTTTCCTAATCACAGAAACTTTCTAATCACAGAATCAAACTTTCTAATGACAGAAAACTGAACATCCTTGCCGAGGATGCTTGCAGAGCGGCAGCACTGATTAAAGCAAAACTGGGCAGTGACCTACAAGTCATAGTATCAGTAATTAGCAGCTAAGAATTAGCTCTGTAGTTTATTGTCTCGGGGAGTATGTCAAGCAAGGCCGAGCTCCATTGTAATTTCCCATCAGAATCTATGTTCTTGAGCTTTGTGAGTTTCTCAGAGAGCACAGACGTAACATTTTGGACACTTGATCATAAATCTGTAGATAATCGGTCTGAGGAACAAGACTAAGTAGTACTCTTTTAAAAATTCTGTTCCCATCTTATTCCTGCAGTAGGAGGAGACTGATAATAAGTTTACCTTGATGCATGCAGAATGTTCCCGCAGCCTGTCATGGCTAGTGACATAATGTCATCGGGAGTAGTGGTTGAGCCACTCAGGGACAGCAAATTTGTCTGTAAACTGGTTTGGATTGGCGGTTGAATCTGATATTGGTATGTGGAGAGCTCTAACCATACTAAGGGCTGGAAGAATGGCAAATCTGATCTTGTCTGTAAGTAACCGAGGGTGCACTGTACTATGCTTCTGTTACAATTCCCCCATGACAAATGCACTCATGACATTCTCCTACTCATCAATTGCCACATATAGCTGTTGCTGCTGAGGTAATTCCAGTCTATTAATTTTAAACATCACTATTGTAGTTGCCTACCTACAAACCTTCATGCTCCCTTGTTCTGGAACTTGTTTATTGCTGGCTGAGCTCTAAAGTAGTGCTAATATAGTTTTAAAGGTGCGTTTTTAGCTATCAGGAGAGAGGAAGCTGAAATGGGAGCCTTACAAAAATAAAAAATATTCTAACAGACGCATAGACTTTAAGGCCAGAAGGGGGACCATCATAATCTTCTAGTCTGACCTTCTGCATATTGCAGGCCACAGAACCTCACCCGCCCACTCCTGTAGTAGGTCCATAATCTCTGGCTGAGTTACTGCAGTCCTCAAATTTTAGATTCTCTGTAGCTTTAAATCATCTGCTACAATCACAAACTGCATTAAATAGCAAAAATGAACAATGCCAGTAGGAGGGAAATGGAAACATCACCATAGAGATGCAACTTATCAAGATTTTTGGCTTTGGTTTAGGATTTTTTAGCACAAGATTTTAAGATCTACAGTACTGTTTGAACTACTTGAGTAACAAATAGAATTAGAACATGTTATTTCAGGGAAATAATTGGGAAGTGTTCCCATCTTCCTTATGCCATGCAAAGAACCCATCTAGTAGAACTCACTCCACCTGTGGAGGATAGTGATTTAACTTCTATGCACATACTTAATTTGGGGAGTTAACTGCTTTATGCATCTGTGTGTCATAATCGGACATAACTATTACAAGGAGGGTTGCTCAAATTTACCCTCTATGGGCCCAAACCAGAATCCCTCATCTGACCGCCCCAAAATAACCATTTTGGATTTGGAATTCACACCTGTCTCCACATTTTACAGCTGGACCCTTGTCCCAGTACATGGGCCATGCCAAAACCCATGATCTAAACATCTCAAAACTTCTGAACATTGGGGTCTTAAATCTTTTAATCCAAATATTCCATCTAATTAAAACAGAATTCCACTGTAAAGACTATTTTTGAACTTGTTGCTCTGATAATTTAAGGGAAGTGCTTTTTATGCTTATTTAATGTCATGGTTCTTTAACATGATGCTTGATTTATGGATTGAATCTCTTCTCTCTGAATGAATATCAATATTGTTTGCTGGTTGGCTGATCCTAAGGTAACTGACTGAGGACTGGTTATATCTGACAGAGTAACAAGCAGAGTTATTCTCCTTTTGACTCCCACAACCATTACGTGTGCATGCAGAATCACAGAGTGTGCAACATTTTGAAAGACAATGAACCTCAAATCCAGACCAGATCTATTTTTTATATTTTAGTATAAGGAAGTATTGGAATCAACCAGGAGCAACTTCTGAGTAGCAGATACAGCAGGAGCTGCCCAAGTGAGGCACACAGAAACCAAATGTCTGCAGACTGCAGCTGCCTTTGTATGTGATACAAAGAAGTGACCCACAGTGACTATACGTCTCATCTTGTGGTCTTCCCTCTTAACTTAAGTGGCCAGGCTACTTGGATCTAGAGAGAGCATTTCATGCTGGGCTCTGCACTTTCCACAATCCTCATCTCTGTATTAAATGTGAAGGTGACTGTGCCAGAAATTAGCCACCCCAGAAGTATATAAATTCACACACCCGATGTATGTTCCCATAAACTTATTGTGAATGAGTCTTTTGGAAGAAATGAAAAACACACTGTTGCTCATGATAAACAAGGTTTTGAGTTTTTAAATACAGCAATATTAAGAGCTAAGATACAAATACATCTTAAGGCTACATATGATGATAATCTTAGAATTATAAAATGAATCCATCTCTCAGAGAGACAATAACAACACTTAGCTATGAAGACGAACTCTTAAATAGACCATTTAGGGAACTCTTCAAAAAGACATTTGTCATTGGAACGCCAGTGCTGACATTCCCATGGAAACCAACCAGTACAAAGGTCTCTGGATGAGTTACTCCATAATGAGGCAGTGCTCCATGAAGCCACCTTTGTGTACTGATACTAAAGGATCAACTTATAATGTTTTAATTATGAGCCAATGCAAGGAGTATCAAAACAAAACAAAACATAGTAATTCAGCGTAAGCCAGAAACACAAACAGTACAAAAGAATGAGTAATTTTTTTAAATGTCTGGGTGTGCTATATGAGGCCCTCTAATTCAGCAGACTAATTTCCAATGATGAACTGTGCCCCGTGAATTAAGATAAATGCAGTGATGTGAGGAAGGGAAGAAGGCACAATTATCAGAAAGAAGGCAGGGGGAATCCCAAAATAGTTTAAACAGTTTGTAACGGTTTCCATTACCGGTTAAAACCCTTGCCACACAAACTGAATCATATGTACAGCAAATAATATTCGCTACAGCATTGATGTAATTGGATGCATCACTATTCAATGATGTATGATACAACGAATGTTAATGCTAAAATATAACCTTCTTGAGCAGCTGAGTCCCAGGCACTGAGTTAGACAGACTTGGCAAGCAGAAAGTTTTAAAAAGCAGCCTTTTCCATTTGTTTGCTAGTGAAACTTGGACTTATTTCATGGTTAGGGTTGCTGCTTGTCTGCAACATTGTAGAAGCAATTGTATCTGTTGGTAGGTAACCAGAAGAGGGGAAATGATTGTATTGATGAATAGACAGTAAAATGTGAGTTACAGAAAACAGGCTATGAATGCAACTGTGATTACATTTTTTTCAGTTTCATGTCATATATTTAAAAATTAACTCTTTCATTTTGATTGTTTATTGTGAACATTGAGTCACCAGCTCTTGTTTTGAAGATTACAAGAGAGGTACACTACTACATTTTACCTATGTTAACTAATGAATCTTCACAATGTATCTCTGAGATAGGTAGTGTAAGCTTCCAGGGCATGGGCGGCCTGCCTAGCAGGTAGAGCAGGACCTTGCCTGGTGATTTTGGTGGCAGTTCAGGTAATGACACATGTAAATCCAGAGATCAGGCACTATTCCAAGGTAAAGCATTAGTCAGGGTCAAGGAGCCAAGCAGAAGGTCAGAACCAGTCAGAAGCCAAAGCCTAAGCCAATGAGTAAGCTGGAGTCATAGTCAGGAATGTAGCAAAGATGGGGAGCCAGCAGTCAGAAACCAGAATGAAGCAGGAAATAGGGCTTGGAGCAAGGACTGTAAACAGGCTGGAGCAAGAAGCAGAAGTTAGAGCAGAGTAAGTGCCCCTATGGGCATGATACACGCTGAGCAGCTGCTGTAAGGCCAAAGTAGCAGATTGAGCAAGGCAGCCAGCAATCAGGGAGATCAATTGTTTGGAGAGAGCTCAATGGGTCCAGCTGAGCTTGCTAGGTTACCTAGTGACCAGGCTGGGAGCTAGCTCTGCCACTGACAGGTAGGGCTTGCAGTATTCTGATATGTACCACTAGGCATGCTGTTCCAAGTTCATTTTCTTATTATGTGAACAAATATTCAGTCTTAGGAAGACAAGCTGTGTTGACTTTGGTTGTGGTAATGCAAGGTTCTGTGTAGAGTCAGTGGCCCTTGGAGAGGGAGCTGTGTAAGCTGCAGGAGAGTTACTCTGTGCCCTGGTCTCTTTTTAGTCAATTCCTGAGCAGAGTTTCTCTCTGGAAACAAGGGAATTAGTGTTGGGCTGAGATCCCTGAAAGTAGGGAGTGTTGCATGCTATTTCACACCCTATCCCCCATTCCAGAGTGTGTGTGGCATAAGGAAGATATTTGTATGTGTAAGTAAAGCATGTGGCACTTAGAATATACCCAGACTCTATATCGTTGATTTCCCCTTCACTGGAAAGCTGACCTGCAAGGCCCAAACAGCTGCTTAACAGGAGGACAGTGCTGGTGTCCGACTGGGGCAAAAGATAGTACAATAATTCCCACTTTACAGCTGGGGAAAAACCCAGAGAGATTAGGTGACTTGCCCAGAGCTCTAGAGACTATTCTGTGTCAGAGCCAATTTAGAACACAAAAAGAAAAGGAGGACTTGTGGCACCTTAGAGACTAACCAATTTATTTGAGCATAAGCTTTCGTGAGCTACATCCGATGAAGTGAGCTGTAGCTCACGAAAGCTCATGCTCAAATAAATTGGTTAGTCTCTAAGGTGCCACAAGGACTCCTTTTCTTTTTGTGGATACAGACTAACACGGCTGCCACTCTGAAACCTGTCAATTTAGAACACAGGCATTCCTGCTTCCCCGTCCTGTGCCCACAGCGCACCTTTACCAGCACTGTGTATATGGGCATGTGGAACACTTGTCCCTTAGCTGGGATGTTCTATGTGTCACTGTGATCTACATGGCTTGTGACTGGTAATACAAAAACAGACTTAGAATTTCCGGTATTGTCACTTTAAATGGGGATTTTAGGCACTATTTTATAATGGCAGGGTAACCACCTATTTGCCTGGCTTTCTGTTCATAGAACATGGTGGTTTGGTTTTCAGGGGTTTTGTCCTTTTGAGGGGTGGAGGTGTTGGGATTTGGATTTTGGCAGTTAATAAGTATACCAGCCATGGGCTTGATCCCACATCCCTAATTCATGCAGGTAGTTCTGCTCACGTGAATCAGATGATCACATGGGTGAGAACTAATCAGGTGATGATTTGAAGGCTCACACCCCTCTTTGTTGGATGCCAGACTGGTGGAGAACAAAGGCTTGCCCTGAATATTTGGGTGACTTTAAAAGCAGCAGGGAGAAGAGACCGATGTGGGTTGTCTTTCACAAGGCTCTGGGCCAAACCCTTATGGCAATAAATAAATACAAATTAAAAAAATAATTTTAAAAAGGGGTGTGAACTTTGCTGTGCTAGGAATAGGGAATTCCAGGAGGAACCTCTAGGCTCCTTTTCACACTGTCCCTGTGGTTAGCACTAGCATAAGGAACTCTCAGCACCTCTGCAGTGCAAATGGTTCAGCCCTCACTACACAGTAAAAAGAAAAGCAGTGGTGTCACAGGATCGCTGGCCACAGTTAATGCCCCTGTGCCAGAACTGGTGCTCCCACTACAGCCAATTGAGAGGGGGTAAATATGGAGAGAGGGGGCTATAAACGATCCATGAGGGACCTGATGAGAGTCAGGAGACTGCAGGACGAGGTCTTTGGAGGAAAGCTGTAGATAGCTCTCTGCAGGCTCTCTCTGGAAAGAGGGAGGAATTACCAGGAAGCCAGTGGATGGGGCTTCCTGAGTCAGAGCTAGTGCCAGGAGGCTGGAAAGGGCTGAGGGCTAGGAAATCAGCAGAGGGGTGAACTTGGTTACCTTTCCTGAGACAGATATCCTCAGCCAGAGAAGGCAGGTGAGAGCTGAAGGTTTATAGCAATGGAGAGGCCTGCTGGCTTTTGGCACTAGAGAGCTGAAGCCAGAGGTCTGGAGAGGGCTAAAAGCTGGGGAATTATGGAGGTTGTGAGCCTTCTGATGTCTCCAGACAAGAGCTAAAATGACACCTGATACTGAAACAGGTTAAAGAAACATGCTAGTTAGAGGGGCTGTGGTGAGGCATGCTGAGAGGTACTGGGGCATGGTGGGGGATGGCAGAATCATATGGATTATGGGTATGGGTCTTTGCTTATGATTTATGTAAACAGGGCTTTCTTCTGTAATAAATTAACTCTACAAGGGATATTTATACTCAGAAAGCCTGTTTGAACTACTTCTGGGGACTGCAAAGGAAGGAGATTGAGGCAGGCATGTCTGTCATGTCAGAGCCTGCCACAAGAGGGTGCTCCTGAGTAGGGCTGCTCAGTAACAAATGGATAAAACTATGATGATCCTTCACACATGGGCTGAACTGTATTTATCTTCCTGCCCATCTTATTTACATGTCTTAGGACCCCTTATCGCTCATAAACAAGCTAGCCTAGATGGAGCTACTATAAGGTGGGTGATTAACTGGTTGGAAAATCATTACCAGAGAGTAGTCATCAGTGGTTCATAGTCATACTGGAAGGGCATAATGAGTGGGGTCCTGCAGGGATCAGTTCTGGGTCTGGTTCTGTTCAATATCTTCATCAATGATTTAAATAATGGCATAGAGAGTACACTTATAAAGTTTGCAGACGATACCAAGCTGGGACGGGTTGCAAGTGCTTTGGAGGACAGGATTAAAATTCAAAATGATCTGGAGAAATGGTCTGAAGTAAATAGAATGAAATTCAATGAGGACAAATGCAAAGTACTCCATTTAGGAAGGAACAATCAGTTGCACACACACAAAATGGGAAATGACTGCTTAGGAAGGAGTACTATGAATAGGGATCTGGAGATGATAGTGGATCACAAGCTAAATATGAGTCAACAATGTAACACTGTTGCAAAAAGAAGCGAACATCATTTTGGGATGTATTAACAGGAGTGTTGTAAGCAAGACACTCTACTCTGCACTGATAAGGCCTCAGCTAGACTATTGTGTCCAGTTCTGGGTGCCACATTTCAGGAAAGATGTAGACAAATTGGAAAAAGTCCAGAGAAGAGGAACAAAAATGATTAAAGGTCTAGAAAACATGACCTACGAGGGAAGATGGAAAAAATTGGGTTTGTTTAGTCTGGAGAAGAGCAGACCGAGGTGGGACATGATTACAGTTTTCAAGTATGTAAAAGGCTGTTACAAGGAGGAGGGTGAAAAATTGTTCTTGTTAACCTCTGAGGATAGGACAAGAAGCAATGAGCTTAAATTGCAGCAAGGGAGTTTTAAGTTAGACTTTAGAAAAAATTTCCTGTCAGGGAAGTAAAGCACTGGAACAAATTGCTTAGGGATGTTGTGGAGTCTCTGTCATTGTGTAACTTGTTCTTAAAAACCTCCAAACACTTGTCAGGAATTTTCTAGTTATTATTTAGTCCTTCCTTGAGTCCAGGAGACTGGACTAGATGACCTATTTAGGTTCCTTCCAGTTTTACACTTCCATGATTCTATGATATTGCTACTTGTGGGAAGCCAGACCGCACTAGAACAAAACTTAGAATGACAAGAAATTACTTTTTATATATTTTCTAATGTAACACACGCTGCCTGCTTTGTTCATATTTGGTAGCAATATGTCAAGCACTTTAACCCCTGAATGGGAGGGAAAATTGTGACGTCCCCAGTCAAGCAAATGTTTGATCGAAACTATGAACCTAGAGCAAAATACGGAAAGCCAGCAAATTCAACTTCTGGTGGAGAAATAGAGGTGCAAACTCCACCTCTAGGGATTCTCAAACAAATAGCTTGTCTTGATGGGATTGGTGATGAAATAGATAATATTTTATTATCCTGTCACTGATACCAATCTGGTTGAGGTTTGAGTGAATTAAAGTGATGGGTAGACTCTGTGAAACAAGTGATGCTGCTCTTATGGTCCCCCACGACCATTGTCATCCTCAGTGGCATTTTCAGCAGTGAGGCCAATGAAGGGCACCGAAAACAGAACTTATTAGAAATACCATTGGGGAAACTGGACTTTATTGCTGCCCCTCATACTATACCTATGCTATGGATAAATAGAGATTATTCATTTCCAGCGCTTATTAAATCAAACAAATGAACAACAGACCAGCAGTATTCCAGAGAGGGCATTGGATGGTACTAGGTGATCTGGTACTGAAAGATATCAAAGAGGACAGTATGCTTAGGTGTTGGATGATGGTGGGTTTGATGGAATAGGATGGGCATGTACATTCTTGGGTGGGTAGGCCTGGGACTGGATCAGATAGGATGGTAATAGGTAGTTTTCAGAGTAACAGCCGTGTTAGTCTGTATTCGCAAAAAGAAAAGGAGTACTTGTGGCACCTTAGAGACTAACCAATTTATTTGAGCATGAGCTTTCGTGAGCTATGCATCTGATGAAGTGAGCTGTAGCTCACGAAAGCTCATGCTCAAATAAATTGGTTAGTCTCTAAGGTGCCACAAGTACTCCTTTTCTTAATAGGTAGTTGTGACAGTTCTCAGGGCACCCACTGCTGCCAACAAGAGGGAGTCTTCCTTGTGGTAGCTGGGTAGTGGATCCCTGACGCTGTCAGTCTTTCAGCCATTCAAGCACTTTCCTCTGGGCTATTCCAAGCCTAACATCATCTTGCAGGTTAACAGTAGATGCACCCCAGTCCCTTTCAATCATTCCCTTGTGATATCCATCCCCGACACTAGCTACTCACAGAAATTCCAGATGCTCTGCGCCCACAGGTGTACCACAGAGCACAAGTTTTACCACACACCACAGCTCCTGTAAACCACACAGCACTTGTGAGCACTTCTGATAAAACACAAGTTTATTTAAGAAAGAATAATGATTTAATTAGAAATAAGAGACTGATGGAAACAAATGGCTACAATGCAAAACAAAATCATAAAACACAAACCTGGATCTACATTTGTGAATGATTATCTTTTCTATCTCATAAAGTAGATTTCCCTTCCTCCCCACCCCAAAGTTGAGTCTTTTGCAGAACTGGCTGGTTTCCTAAGAACCAAGATTCAAATGTTCATGAGAGCAGCCCCATTCCACAAGGGGTTTCCTCAGTGAATGGATACAGAGTGCTTCTCCCTCTATGTTATATGGAAAAAAGCCTTTTGTTTCTACTCATAGGGCAAACCTCTGCCTTGTAAAGCATTTTTTTTAACCTTTGGGGTTTTGATTGTTTATAGTTGCCTCTGATGGTTTCCTGTTCAAAGTCTTAGTATTGTACAAACAACGTTAAACAGTTGAGCCTTTCAGTGAATCATTGGCCAAACAGTGCAGGATTACAACTCCACCTTGCCTGAATGGGACATCATCAAGACACACAATCTCCTGGTAACTAATTTCTACTCCAAGTCCATAAAGCGTACTTTCAGTATAAATACATTATTCCTTAAATATTACACAGACATACATCTCTCAATTATTATGAATCTTGACAAGTTACAAGCTTTTGGTAGACACCTTGCATGTTACTCTTTATGGATAAAGATTCTATAAGACCTGTGTTTGGTATAGTGAGTTTGTCAGGTCTGAGGTGAGAGCTGTTTGCAAAGAACAGGGGACCCTTTGCCAAGGGGTCTCTGTGTCACAGTAGTATAGTATCAGACTAAATTATCTATATTATTGGATAGGATGGGATGAAAGTCTATTGGATGGGATTCATTACCAAAAGAGAAATGAAGAAATGTTATGTCAGTTAATGTATTGCAGTATTCTAGAGTACTCATCTAAAGCACATCGGTAACAGTGGTGTAAACCATTTCTGTGGAATATTATAGCACTTTTTTCCATGTAGAAAACGTGTCCAATCCAGCACAGTTAATAAACGCTAAATTCCCTCTGAGGAAAAAAAGGAAGTTTCCTATTAAAAACTGATATCCAAATCCATTTAACAGCTACTTCCCAACATATTTATGGTCATTAGTCCTAAATTTGCAAAAATTACAGCACAGATGGCATCTGAAACTATCAATTTCAGTAATTAAATACTTAAGGACACAGACCTGTTTCAAACATTTGAAGGATTTAATTGAGAAAGGAAGTCAACCAGTTGGAAAAACTAACAGGAAATCAAGAGAGTGATGAGTGAAGAAGTTTAGCCGATGCAATGAGTAATTGTGTGTCTGTGTTCCAGGAAAATTGTACATTGACTAATTCGTCAATTGTTTATACGGGGTTTTAAAAAATATTGTTGGCTTCCTTTTTTACAATAGATTTTTATAAATGAAGCCAATCAGGGATCACAAAAGCCAAGGAATTTGTAATTTACAGAATAATTCAATGGTTCCCTCCCACGGAAACAAATACACAAGTGAGTCATTATTATTGTGCATAGGAATACAAGTCAGAGGTGCCCACTTACAAGTTAATAAAACAGACTAGCATTGAGTGGGTAGTGTTCAGCTCTGAGTTAAGTTTTAGGCTGGGGTTCAGGTTTAAGGTAAGGAAGCATTGTGGCTTTGTTTTCTGCCCTTTACTTCTCCTTTAGGATGAATGAAGGTGGTGTCAGATTTTAAAAAAAAAAGTCCATCTTTTTGCTGTAGGGCTTCGACAAGATCATCCTGCAAAGAAAAGACAAGCAGACCCGATCTTTCTAATGTAAAAAAAGAAGTGGAGAAAAACTGGAAGGCGGGTATAGCAGAAAGTCTTTGAGGAAGACTTTATGCATAAAAAAGAAACAGAAGAAGACAGAAACAAAATGCTTTGTAGCCACTCATACACAGGCCTAGATAAAAACATTCTTTTTGTTCTCTTCCTGCTGCAGCAACAGTTATACGTTTTAAGCTTGTAGGGGCAGGAACTTCATACCTGACAGTAAAATATCTAATATACTATTGGTTATGTACTGAAATACTTAACAAAAATGCTTTGCACATCAGCTTTAAAGCAGAGCCAGTCCCTTGTTCTTTAGTAGTTTATCAGCTGCTTCATACAGCAACTTTTTTAAAATGGCAAAAGCCCTTGTGCTATACTCTACCTTAATCCCAGAGACTGGGGCTTGTGGGCATCCCACTTTGTAGTACTGTTCCTACAGGACTATGTGTCGTAGTGGATGACTGCATAGAACGGTATAGTCAGACATATGCTAATATTGACCCATATTCCTAGGGGTGGGTAGAAGTATGGAGCTAGCCCGGAGCAGCAAAAGAGTGTAAACAACACTGAAACATTTAACTATGAAGTAGTTAGACCTTTTTTCCCTTTTTGCTGAACCTAACAGTGCCACTGTGGTGTCTGTGAGGGGTATCTCTTCATACCATTGGCCAATTTTTTCATTACCTGACACCATACCTTGGAGGCTTGTGGGGGCACAACACAGGGTACTAGTCATTTAGCAGAGAAATTAGTCTTTCTGGGTGAGGATGAGTGTTTTGCGAGGAAGCGTGCTCTCATGAGGTTCGTTCAGTGGAAATGAATTTAATGGGGTCACAGACCTCAATGTCCTGGCTGTGTTCTGTGGATGGACTTCTGGAGAGTCTCTTGATCAGGCTGCTTCACTATGCAGCTGGGTCACTTACCTTCTCTATACACTTCAGGACCCTGTTTCTGGGATGGCTGCAGGGGAGCAACCAGCCTTCTCCTCCAGTACTTTTGCTAAAGTGATTAGCCCTGACTGCAATATGCCATTGCAATAAAAGTGTCTGAACATCTGCAGAAGCTCTGAAGACTCTTCCCATCCCAGATTTAAATATAATGTGTGGGCTTCGTTTGCGGAACAGTAGTGCTGTGTCAGGCCAGCAGTGTCAGCTATGTGAGGCAAGGTAATCACAGTATCATAATGCATATGTACATGGCTGAATTAGGGTTGCACAGGCAACCTTCATCCTGCCATTTCTTAACTTTTGAGTGCTCAATTTTGGAACGTTAATGTTCTTTAAAAGTAGTTTCTGTGTGTAACTCACAAAGTTTTTATAAAAACAAACCAAAAAAAAAACCCAGAAATTGCATCATGTGGATGTCAATATGGTGCCACATAGGTCATCAGCAGGATTGGAACCTTTAGATCCATTGCCCAGACCTCTGCCACTTTACCTAATGGAGTAACTGATAGAAATAATATGTTGTCATCCTCAGTGTGGAACAGCACTCAAGGGGCATGAGATACACCACCTTACCAGTGGATCTCAGAGATGTTTGCTGACAAAGGAGCAATGTGGTGAATCAGGAAAATTGGATTCTATTCCAGTTTCTGGAGAGGAGTGTGTTCTAGTGGTCCTAATCTCTTTCTCTTCCCTCCCCTGCCCCCAGCTTCCATTCCCAGTCTCCTCTGGGGCCCCCATTCTAGTCTCCCCCCACTAGGCTACTCATCCAGTCTGTTGCCCAGTCACCATGAGCCAAAACTAATATCTGGGATACAAGAATCCCCAAAATTTAGGCCATTGCTGGGGATGGTTTACTGGATGGAGAGGGCTGGTGCTTTGAGATTGTACTGAGAATACTCTCTCAGGTACTTGCTCCTTGCTTCCATGCTCAGGGTCTAACTGATGACCATATGTGGGGCTGGGAAGGAATTTCCTTCCATGTCAGATTGGCAGGGACCTTGAGGGATTTTGCTTTCCTCCACTGCATGGGATGTGGGTTGCTTGCCAGGATCATCTGGGTATATCTCATTTAATCAGTTCCCTGCCACTGCAGGGCCTGCTGGCACTTGTGTGCTTTTTCCCTCCTATTCTCTGCCTATGGTCCACAGTAGCGTAGTCTTCTGAGGGTTGTAATACTTTGCTAATTTCAGTTGTTGGGTGCAGTGTGCAGGTACTGGGTGGTGTTGGTGACCTGTGATATGTGCAGGAGCTCAGACTAGATGATCTGGTGGTCCCTTTACACCTTAAATTTGGAAGTGAACTTCATGTCTGACATTTATCAAATCAGTGGGCTGAACCAAAGTCCCAAATATAAACAACCTCAAGCTTTGGGGAAGTTTTGATCTAAAACATGTACCTTGGCTCATCTCCTGCTATAAAGGACAATGATTCAAGTCTGTCTTTACTGTGTGACAAGGGTAGAGGCAGATTAGAGATCAAGAGAGCCAGTGCCACAAAGTCAACCCACTGTGTGCACAAAGGCACATCCTACTACCCAAGCTGTTCATGGAAATAAGTGTCTTGTGTGTGAGAAGGGCTGAGTGCAAACTTCATACGTGCCTAAGGAAGGCTCTTTGGAGTAGGGCCCTATGATCCCGCTACTGAAGGTGTGGGCCAGAGTGTAGAGGGATTTCCTGTAATGAGTCATTCAAACCAAAGGACCCACTCTAGCTACATGTTATTACTCGGTTTGAGTTTGTGAAGGCTGTTATATTGTTTCCTATACCATCACCAGCAGACCGTGCTTGGCACAGACATAGTGTTGCAGTTTTGTATGTTTTTTTTGGTTTTTTTTTGTTTGTTTTTTTTTACCGTTTAACTGCCTTGGGAAGGCACTACGTTTTTTTGGCTGCAGTTAGGATATGGAGAGATTGGAGAGGAGAGAACCTCTTGCAGGTGTGAGAGTGAGTAGTGAATGTTTGTCTTTGTGTTGTGTTTAAATCAGGAACAGGAGGAGTGATTGGGGGATCTTCAGATGTTGGGGAGAGTCTACTTCTGTCTTTCCCACCTTTGGAGAATTGGGCTCTGAGATGAGTCTATTAAAAGGAGACATAGTGCAATAGGGTGAGTAGAGACGGGAGAGGAAACCATCAGACGATCAGTGTGATAAGTAATTTGCCTGGATTGCGGCCATAGAGTAGCTGGGAGATGCTGCCGCTGTTACAGATCATAGCTCTGAAAAAGGACGCAGCTGCTGCTATTTTGTTTTTTAAAGCTATCTTAAGAAAAATGTGCTTGTCTGTTACCATCCCTAATTGGTGTAGGTAGTAGACCAGTGACTATCTTCTGGTTAGACATTGCGTTTAGTTGCACCACACGCAGTTTTTACAGAGCAATTTACTCATTTCTCTCTTTTTTTAAATTTCTTCTGCTGTCTGGGTTGGCTCAGACTCTCTTTGCCTTAACTTCTTATTGTTGTTCCCTTCAATTCTAGCTTTTCTGACACATTTTACAAGAGAGTTATTTGTCAGTTTCATAACACCAGAGTACTCTTTTAAAAAGTTCTTCTCCACCGCCTTCTCTAAAAGCGTCCAGATTAGTGAGCCAAAACCAAAAAAGAGCTCTCGTTATGACAGGCAGTTATTTTAGCATTATTTATTTTGAAAAAATGCATATTATACTCTGGACCAGATCCTGGGCTACAGCTGAGCTATGCATTGTGCATTTGAAGGATAGAGGGAGGAAGAGGGGAAATAGTGGATTTAAACAACCTTTATGCCTCCTCGATCCTTGAGCCATCTGGCCCCTGGCCTTGGGGCTGCTCTACTTTACGTTGGCTGCCAAGCACTGATAAATTAATCGTTGGAAACTAGTCTGCTTCATCCATGTATTAGTATAGTTAAGACAGGTATTGAATTTACAAGCATTTCATAAAGTCTAAACACATTGTTATAAGTTGCCATATGCATTAATCTCACTTATAATATCTTTAATAGTAATATTTAAGTTTTTGCTTTCTAACTGTGAACCAGGACTTAATCTGTAATCTTTAAAAACGGTGCTGGGGCTGAAGCAATTTTTTTACTTTCATAACTGACAGGGCAAGCTCAAAGGTGCTGGGTCACAAATTAAGCACTGCTGTGAACCCAGTTAGGAAGGATCATCTTCTGACCATCAAGAAGGCCTATCAAAACTAAATGAGCCATTGTGGGACATCACAATACATAGACTTTAATTGCCCCCTTCATACCCATGAAGAGCTACATGAAAAAGGGCTCGTCCCCTCAGCTTGAATTCTGGAAGAAAGAAAGAAAAATAGCTGTGAAGAAAATTTTTCATCTCTTTTGCCGTTTGGACTCACAGGGTGGGAGTGATGAAGCAGAGATCCCCAGGATCACCCACAGGGTCAGAGCGGACAGATGACTACAACTCTGTCATCTTTTGGAAACCATAGACTGTAACTCATTTGTGTATATTTGTTTGCTTGCTTTAACCTTATAATAACTCTCTCATTTCTTTTTCCCAAGAATCAGGCAGGCACGGACAATACTGAAGGGGGTTTATTTATGGTATTGGGAAGACTGACAAGCAACTTCAAAAATATGGTGCTATAGTGGCCAGCTATACACATTTTTTTTATTCATTTATTTGCATTTATTTGTATATACAGAGACAGATATTGTTACAAATTAAGAGAGAACCCTAAACAAAGATAAAAATAGGAACATTACATATGTATAGAGGTCATCCTATTGCATTAAGCATTTAATGCTACCTTGCAGGGGAAGGAGGTGAGGTGGGGAGGGGAGGGGGTAGGGAAGAGTGCTTACAGATATTTGGTGGGCTCTGAAGTGAGGGTTTATTCTGTTTAATAACTAAGTTACTGGGCGGGCATTGACCATATAAGCTTATTATTTTTTTACAGTTGTTAGTGTCCTTGCTTTTTAGCAGTTTTTGGGTTTTTTTGCTGGCTGAATTCCTTCCTGACAATTCCCTTTTTTTTGACAAATTGAACTTTTAAGTGAGATAAAGTCAATACTTTAAATACTTTGATATATATGATTTGTTTTAGAGTTGCCCGAGGGAGGGGGGAGGGAGAGGAGAATTGGGGGAAGAGGGTAAAGGGAGGAAACATAGTAAGATTTTTAAGCGTGTTTAAAGTACCCACACATGACAAGAGAGGTTATTAACACAAATATAGAAGCAGTGGCAGCTATTTTGACAATTGTCAACCAGGAGATGGGGCTGTAGGATGCATTATGAACAGGATCTTCCAGTTGGGTGATGGTTTGGTTGGAGAGCTGGACTTGAATGCGACCTTTGGTGACATGGTTATGAATGGTGGTAAATGCAGACGCAGCAGCCAGGACCACTTTGAGAAGTAGCTCCTTGGCCAGTTGAACTGGTGTATTGCCCAGGTATAGATTGTTGTACCACTGAGGAGCTGTTGTCATTCCAGTGAACACATGGCCGGGGAGGTGCACATCACCTAGGGTAAATGAGTCAGTAATTTGCAGGCATATGGAAGCGTTTGCCTGGCACTGTAATGGTCCGTACATGTAATAAGATGCAGCAGTGATGAAACACCACTGGGAGTAGTGGATACTTGTACAGCAACTTCACCATCCGCAAGAGGAAGGACATGCATGATAACAAAAGAGGACGAGGTTAAAGGACAAAGGGTAGAACAGGAACACACGATGTAACTGTTTGTTTTTGTGCCACAGTTCAAGGTTGTCATTAGTGTAGCATTGTCAAGGGATGGTGTCAAGTATCCAAACAGCCTTACTTTGTACACCATATTATTAGCTACATATTTAATAGATTTAAATGGAAAGAGGAAGGAAACACATAAATAGGAATAACAGAGGGATGCACAAGAAGGAAATTTAGGGATACCTAAAGGAGAAGGGTGAGTCTGGAGGAAGTAGAGAGTCTACTATTAGTTGAGTAGAGATGCCTGCAATGTGGGCAAGGGTGGGTGAAGAAAGGGTATGGGATGGGGGAAAACCCAGGCATACATTTAACATATTTTTTTTATTTTTGCAATGTTAAACAGATCACGAGCCAGCATATCACAAGCATGACCTTTAGCTTGTGACTTGGCCAGGTTGACTATAGCATTTGAGGTTTTTTTAAATGATTTTGTAAAAATTCTTTATGGCTACATGAATTGCAGTCAGAGCATAAGAGAACCCGGTGTTGGTATGCTTAAGGGCTTGGGTAGTTTGGCCTTTGACCCAATAATTGTATGACCTTGAATCCCGAAATTGGGGGGTCCTATATGTGTGTGTCCACAGCCCCTGAATCTAAATACCCAGTTACAGTCCAGATCCGGTGAAATGCAGGTAGGGAGTCTGTCATAAATATAAAGGGAAGGGTAACAACCTTCCTGTATACAGTACTATAAAATCCCTCCTGGCCAGAGCACAAAATCCTTTCACCTGTAAAGGGTTAAGAAGCTCAGGTAACCTGGCTAGCACCTGACCAAAAGGACCAATAAGGGGACAAGATATTTTCAAATCTGCGGGGAGGGGGAGAGAAAGGTTTTGGTCTGTCTGTTCTGGGTGCAGGGCTGGCTCCAGGCACCAGCAAACCAAGCAGGTGCCTGGGGAGGCAAATGAAAAGGGACGGCAGCACGTTGGGCTCTGGGGCGGCGACAATTCGGTGGCCGCTCCATCACAGCGCATTTCGTGCTCGGTGACAATTTGGCGGCGGGGACATGACTCTTCCTCAGTTGCCAGCGGCAATTTGGCGGCCACACCATCACTCTGCCTCTGTGTTCGGCGGCAAGGTTTTTTGTGTTGTTTTTTTTGCTGCTTGGGGCGGCAAAAACGCTAGAGCCAGCTCTGTCTGGGTGCTTGCCGGACACAGATCAAGGAAGCAAGCAATCCAACTCCATTAGAATTAGTAAGGACTAGCAAGGGAATGCATTAGCTTATTTTTGTTTTGGCTTGTGATTTTCTCTGTGCTGAGAGGAAGGTTTATTCCTGGTTTTTCTTTTTGTAACTTTAAAGTTTGGCCCAGAGGGAAATCCTCTGTGTTTTTTAATCTGATTGCCCTGTAAGATTATATTCCATTTAATTTTACAGAGGTGCTTCTTTTACCTTTTTTCTTTCTAATAAAGTTCTGTTTCTTCTAGAATCTGATTGGGGTTTTTTTTTTGTCCCCTAAAAAAACCCAAGGTTGGTCTCTGCTCATCTTGTTTATTCTCAAGCCTTCCCAGGAAAGGGGATGCGGGGGCTTGGGGGGATATTACGGGGGAATAGGAACTCCAAGTGGTCCTTTCCCTGAGTTTGTCTAAATCACTTGGTGGTGGCAGCGTTACCTAATCCAAGGTACAAGGGAGAATTTGTGCCTTGGGGAGTTTTTAACCTAAGCTGGTAGAAATAGGCTTAGGGGATCTTTCATGCGGGTCCCCATGTCTGTACCCTAGAGTTCAGAGTGGGGAGGGAACCCTGACAGAGCCGAAGACTGCTCCTGGGCTGTGGTAGTCGGATTGAGACCTTGGAGCCTGGATGTTTTTGGAGGTGAGCTGTAACCACAATAGGTCCCAGGTGGTCTGGTCTGGGGGTAAGCCAAGTGTCTGGTTTCTTTACCCGTTCACCACTGTCTTTTGTAGGGAGTTGCATGTACTGGCCAGCTTTGTAGCATGTACCAAGGGCAGGTCCCAGGAGGCTGCATCAGGTATGTTTGCTAGCAGGATTAACGTGGGGAGTTACATGTGTTACCTAAAAGGATACAATATAAACAAAATTAATGTATTTGTACATTTTAATTTTTGTTTTATGGACCCATGTTGGAATTTCTTTCACTTTTACAGAGGTATTTGTAATGGCCAATATCATGTGCGGGCCGGAGTATTTTGACTGAAGTACCCTGGAGTTGTATGTTTTACCAGGACCTGTTCTCCCTCCTGTATGTCTGCCCAAGAGGGGGTTTCTGGAGGGTCCTGGGCTTAAGAGGGTGCACTTCTACAAGGAACCAGTATGCCTTGCTGAAGTAAAGAGTGAATAATGTTACCTGCCGCATTTACGGCCTCAGGTTTGAGAGGATATTGCTTGGTAGGTGGAGGGAATTGACTGGTAACCTGGATGGGTGGGCAAAGATGAGCAGGCATTGAACTGCAAGACAGCTTATTTTCGGCCCAAACAGAGGGGAACCTGGAACATAATTCTTGAAAAGGGTTAGATGTATCCCAAGTAAGAGCCATGATTTTGCAATTGCAACAAAAGAGAGGGATGTATCATTGCAGAGGAGGATGATGTAAGTACACATAAGTTTATTAGTCAATGTAACTTTGAGCAAGATTGAGAATTGCTGCAAGGTCGCAGAGCGTGTCCATGCCCAGAATAGTCCCCTTTGCATTTGAAGCTGCATAGAAGAACAGATTAGATTTGACAAGAACAGGATAGTTTTTATAAGCCATGAGTTGTGCACCTCCTACTCCTGAAATAGTAATATACCGTTTAGCAGCAGGGAGGGGGAGGTCAGTAATGGAAACAGATGCTTCCGTGTCCACGAGAATTGTGCATGGCTGGTCCCTTATCCATGCTTGTAAGTGTGGCCTTGAGGGATTTATATCTGCATCAGTAGTACTGACAGGCAATGAGGGGCCGCTGGATCGTAGCGGGTCATGGAATTTAAAAGCCTGGCCATTTCCTTTTTGCTTAGGTGTGAGTAAGGGTTGGCAGCTTGTTGAGATACTGGTTGAGGCCAGTTGCCCAGGGCTACCTGGCTTGGGCATCCACCTGCCCAATATCCGGTCTCTCCGCACACAAAACACTGGGAGGTGGGGCGGGGGAGGCAGTGGGCACATTGAAAGGGCAGTGAGGTGCTGCAGGGATTCAACTGGCTGTGATTCTGTCTCTGACTAGGCTTTTAGGCCTTGCATCTGCAGTCTACTCGCTTTTTATTTTTTTGGCCTGTTTGGCTTCGCATTTAGAGGCCCATATACAGATGGATTCATAATCAGAGCCTGGGTTCACTCCCAAATTAAGGGCTGTTTGCAGGTGGGCGTTAAAACCTTCCTTTAACATTTTTTAAAATGCCTGATTAGTTTTTTGGGGGTCTGCAGGGCCTGCATTGCTGGAATACATCTCCCAATTTTTTTTACAGTATTGAGCCGCAGGCTTGTTTTTGCCCACGATCAGTCCCCAGTTACTGGCTCCATTCCCCAAGGCTTCTTGGATGGCTTCCTTAAACCCAGTGCAGGCAAAGGTCATATTATTTTCAGATTTAAACTTAACAGAGGCCCAAACGCTGTTTCAGTGTCCTTTTGTAGGGATTTTGGCCCATGATAGATCGGGGTATTTAGCTTATGTTAAAATATAAAGATCCCTGGGATGTACCATATAGGTGGTAACCATTTGGCTTATTCTTTTTCAGAATATTAAATTTGGGTCTTTGGGCTTTAGATTAGGGAGATTTTTCAGTAAGCCCCTCATTTCCTTTGTGCTGAGAGGAGTGTACTTATAAGTATTATGAGCCACTCTGTTTTTACCTGTCCCTGACCACAGAGTGGTCATTTGAAGATGGGCCAAGGGAACACTGGCACTGGTTTATTCCAGGGGTGGGCAAACTATGGCCTGTGGGCCAGATCTGGCCCCTCGGGGCTTTGGATCCGGCCTGCGGGATTGCCACGGCTGTGGGCTCCACGCTGCTCCGGGAAGCGGCCACACCATGCCCCTGCAGCCCGTGGGGGTGGGGCGGCAGAGAGCGCTGCACTCTGCTCTTGCCTGTAGGTACCTCCCCCAAAGCTCCCATTGGCCAGGAACGGGGTACCACGGCCAATGGGAGCTTCAGGGGAGGGATGCACAAGTGAGGGAAACACGCAGAGCCCTCTTCGCCTCCCCCACCCCTGCACCCCCAGGGGCCACAGGGACATGGTGCTGACTGCTTCCCGGAGTGGCACAGCGTGGGGCTGGGCCAGGGCGGGCAGGCAGGCAGGGAGCCTGCCCTGGCCTGGTGCGCTCCACTGCCACCCCGGAGCCACTCTAGGTAAGCGGCGCCGGGCTGGAGCCCAAACTCCTCCTACACCCTGCCCCCCAACTCCCTGCCCTAAGCCCCCTGCAGCACCCCACACCCCAACTCCCTGCCCTGAGCCCCCTGATGCATCTGGCACCCCCCCAGTACCCCAACTCCCTGCCCTGAGCCCCCTGCCACCTCCTGCACCCCTTCTGCACCTCAACCCCCTGACCTGTGCCCCCTCCTGCACTCCACACCCCTCCTGCACCCTAACCCCCTTCCCTGAGCTCCCTCATACATCCCGCACCCCTCCTCTGCCCCAACCCCTTGCCCTTAGCCCCTTCCTGCACACCACACCCCCTCCCACCCCCTACACTCCACCCCTACACCCCAACCCCCTGCCCTGGCCCTGCAAGCAATTTCCGCACCAGATGTGGCCCTCGGGCCAAAAAGTTTGCCCACCTCTGGTTTATTCTGTTCTAAGAACTGATTTACTGGGTGGGCATTGACCATATAAGCTTATTAATTGTTTACAGTTGTCAGTGTCCTTGCTTCTTAGCAGTTTCTGTCTTTTCTGCTGGCTGAATTTTAGCTCCTTCCTTACTCTTAGTTAATAAATCCTTAGATAATTTACTATAGGATTGGCTACAAGCATTATTTTTGGTGTGAGATCTGAGGTACAAATTGACCTGAGGTACGTGACTGGTCTCTTGTGACTGGAAGCAACCTGAATATTTTGTGATCTTTGGTGTATAGCGACCAACTATCACTAAGTCCATCTTGCCTGGGTGGCAAAATAGACTGGAATGCCCAAAGGCACTATCTGTAACTCCATGGTAAGACTGTTACAGTGTTTTAGGAGTTCACACTTGTTACCAGATCGGTGAAATCTAATTATAGAGCATACAACCAGTTTGGGGTCTCTACCTTGCTTCTTGACAGTCTGCCCTGAAGTTGGCACTCATGGTCATCAGCCACTCCGGGCAGCATGACAGAAGTACTGGAGGAATCCTCCAGGCTCACTGCTACCTCACACAAGTAGACCAGTACATAGCAGCTACTGTGCAGCCACCCAGCTGGACTTCTGAGATTTTCCCCATATTTGAACCCTGTGTTAAGTGACAAAGAGATTAAAACCTTAAAAGGGGCTCAAATATATATTTTAGCTGTAACAGGGCAAAGAGTTTTATAGAAATTAATTTCCTCTCCTTCCTCACCCAGATAACATACTCCAGCACTTCTGGGAGGCAATGCACTTCATACAGTAGCAGGAAACCTTGTGGCCATCACATGTAAGTTTAAATTGTATTAGAACAATATTGTTCCAAAAAAACTTTTGCTGTGGCCTTCATACTGCCCTCCATTTTGAAGGATTCCAGAAAACAAACCCAACCAACTTGGGGTTTTCTCATACTTACGGGATTTGATTTTCATATGGAGTAGTACTGATATTATAATAATAATATTTTGAGTTCCTTGGAGGAAAAGTACCATTTGCAAAGCACTTTACAAATACGGATTGTGTCTGATTTTTGTCTCAGTGCAATCTACATTCACTGTGGAGTTATAAACTGGATAACAGTTAAAGACTTTGGTAGTACATTTGCACACTTTTTATTCTATGGGAGAAGATTTATGAAGTTTGCTTTAATGAAGAGCAAACTTCAAACCAAATCATTGATACTTGTGACTTGTTCCCTTCAAAGAGCCTTTCTTCTGCCACACTTGATTAATGCATAAAATAATTGTGACACTGTCCACAGTGGAGGCGCACAGTTTTGTATGAGAACGCCAAGCAGGAGCCTAAACTCTCTGCACTTCGCTGGATACTGCTTGTCTAACACAAAACTAGCTTCGGTCAATGAAATTAGTTGGTATGAGAAAGGTAAGAAGGATTCAGCCCAGTGTCTCATGCTTCTGATTACTGAGTGGAATAGCGTGAAGGTGCTCCCACCCGCTCACGGGGAGATCCAGGGTCCTCCTTCACCTCAGAGGTGATTCAAACCTTGTTGAATCTGTTACATGTTAACCAAAGTTGCATTCTTCAATGATCATCATTTAAATGAAAGTTGCATGAAAGATTATTTTACTTCCCGATAGGTATCCTTTAAAACATAAAATTAGCGATATAACTGCTTAAAAGTGAAAACCCGAGATTAGGCAAATAATTCAGGGATGTGCTGTCCTAATGGTAAAATGGTATTATTGTGATTAGGGAAAATGGGATTGAGGGTTCTAACTACCCATGTGAAATATACACAAGAAGCCATGTTTCTGTACTGAGTGTCACAGCCTCACACCCACTGCAGTGCATCCTAGTGAGTCTCAGAGAAAGACTAGCTCCTGACCAGTCCTTCTGCACCATAGGACCACTATTTTGCACCCCAATCTTGTTTAGGGGAAAGGTCTAAAAATAGCATCACAATATGTGTGTCCTTGCTCATGCTGCCTTCCTGGTATGTAGGTCATCCAAACAAGCACACAGACCAATTAGTTAGAATTTAAGGCCCAGTCTTGCAGTCACATAACTAAACCTTACTCAAGTAACTAGGTCCGTTGGTTTTGGTCTTGTCTCCCTGGGAAGGCTCTGTAGTGACTGGATGCCTTTATTAAGCACTCAAGATGCCCACCCCTTCACACAGGATGTGAGGGCTCACATTGAACATATTTGAGATCCCTAAGAAAGCCTCTAGCAAGACCAGGCCTGATATTCCTGATGGGAAGGGGAGGGAAGCAAAATCAAAAAACAAGCACAATCTTTCAAAGACAGACATGTTTATGCTTGACATTGCTGTGACTTCAGGGGGACTACTCCCCAGTGAGTAAAGTGAAACATGCATAAATCTTTGCAGGACTAGGTCAATGTTTTTAGTCTGGGGGGAAAACCACTTCCAATCACCTTCATCACATATAGAAGTAAAATTCTTCAAACTTCTTTGTAGGTCCCCTTTAAAGGACTGTAGCCCATTATCTTGAAAAAGACTACAATTCCTTTTATAAAAAGCATTAAAAAAATTCTACGGTAACATTCTCAAACACTGCAGTGCACAATACAACTGCGGCAGTGTTTGGGGCAATTGCTGTAGAAAAGGATAGTATTTTTTGTTGTTTGTTGTATTATGTTGGGAGGGGTCATACAACCTGACACTGCAGAGAGATGAAAGGAAACAAACAACAATACAATTAGGTTGAAATCAAACAGGGAGAGGAAACATGCAGAAGCTGTAAAGACCATTTCTACTCTCCTTTAGAATGCTGGCATTTTTTTGAACTGCCTAATATTAATTTGAGCTTTAGGAAAAATACACCATATAAAAAGGGTTATATTCACAAGGGCCTTCACCTCTGAACATCTACATTGAAGCCTACTTTTACTGTGGTTGAACACACCTGTGAACAATCATGTTAGATGACCAAATGCTGACTATGATTTAATGGTTGGTGGAGATCAGGATTTAATCAGTTAGCTACCTGATGCTGAGTGCAATTTACTGTGGTCTGCATTGACTGCTAAACTGTAGTCAGCTCTTCACAACCATGTTCAAACACTGTAAAACTGTGTCATGTAGACAAGGCTTGTAGGGCTAGAGCTCTGGATTATAAAAGTGTTCCTTAGCAGAACATATTTATACCCACGTACAGTGGTGATGTACAAAGTGAAACTTGCAGCAGACTGTTTTTTTTTTTGAGGATCCATTGTAATTAAGCAGATCTGCAATGGAATATCTTGCAGGGCAGAGACAATGGATACGCTATTATTAGAGATTTTTAAAGGTTTCTGGAAACCTTTCCCTGCAAGTCTTTCGATAGGGAAAAGCAGCTTTGGAACTGTCTGTGCAGGAGAGACTGCTTGAAAAGTGCAATTTCCTTGCAGGAATTGCAGAGTCAGTACATTTTGTTCAGGAAATTAAATTGCCATAGCTGCAGTGCCCTATAAGGAAGTTTGAATAGGACTCTATTCTCTACTCTGCCTCAGGAAGCATGTTATCCTGAGCAACTAACTTAATATGTCTGTGCCTCATCTGTAAAATGGAGATATTTCCTTATCTGATAGCACGGTTGTGAGGTTAAACCCTGGATTTGTGCTGGAAATGGCCCACCTTGATTATCATACACATTGTAAGGAGAGTGATCACTTTAGATAAGCTATTACCAGCAGGAGAGTGGGGTGGGGGGAGATAAAACCTTTTGAAGTGATAAACACCCATTTTTTCATGGTCTGTGCGTATAAAAAATCCTCACTGCATTTTCCACTTTATGCATCTGATGAAGTGAGCTGTAGCTCACGAAAGCTTATGCTCAGATAAATTGGTTAGTCTCTAAGGTGCCACAAGTACTCCTTTTCTTTTTGCGAATACAGACTAACATGGCTGCTACTCTGAAATATATTCATGTATTTAGAATTCCGAAATTATGAGATTTCTGTGGCAGGTCTTGTGTTAGAGAACTTGAGACAGCTCAGGGCTAGGACAATTAAGTTTATTGAAAATGATACTATTTTTCAGTGATATTTCTCATAAGAACTTTCATATGTTTTACTTTCAGATCACTAGGATCCTAAGGCAGACAGCCACCTCAGTAGGAAGACAGAGTGGAAGAAATGAGTAACTTCTGAAACGGGATGAAATTAAAATTTACATCTCCCTCTTTGGGACTCTGATGATAGATGTACGGTCACTGCTAGAAGATGCAGGATTTTCTACAGAATGCGACTGAGAATAATTCTACTGACTGCATCATTAATCACAGCATACACCAGACTTTATCCCCCACTATATACATATTTGTCTTTGTAGTAGGTCTCCCAGCTAACTGCCTCTCGCTGTACTATGGATACCTACAGATCAGGGCCAAAAATGAACTGGGGATCTATCTGTGCAATTTGACTATAGCAGACCTGTTCTACATCTTCTCTTTGCCCTTCTGGCTCCAGTACGTTTTGCAGCATGACAACTGGACTTATGACACAGATCTGTGCAAAATCTGTGGCATACTCCTGTATGAGAATATCTACATCAGTGTGGGCTTCCTCTGCTGCATCTCCATTGACCGCTATCTAGCAGTGGTACATCCTTTTCGTTTCTATCAGTTTCGGACAATAAAGGCTGCTGTGGTGGTGAGCATCATAATCTGGGGCAAGGAAATTCTGATGAGCTGGTTTTTCTTTAAGAAAGCTGAAATTAGTAAGGATGCAGAGAGTCATACAATATGCTTTGAACATTATCCCATCAAAAATTGGGAGCACAACATCAATTATTATCGCTTCTTTGCTGGCTTCCTTTTCCCCTTCTTCCTACTGCTCTTTTCTTACTGTGGCATTTTACGAGTTGTCTGCAAGAGCCATGGCACTCAAAAGAAGACAAAAATCCAAATTAAACGTCTGGTTTCAAGCACAGTTGTCATTTTCTTGGTTTGCTTTGGACCATACCACATCCTGTTGGTAATTCGCAGCTTGTTTGAGAAAAACTGCATGTTTGCAGGGAAAATCTTTAACATTTATCACTTTTCTCTCTTGTTGACTAGTTTTAACTGTGTTGCTGACCCAGTATTGTACTGCTTTTCCAGTGAGAGCACCTACCAGAATTTTGTCAAAATGAGAGACTCCAGTTTAACATGCTTAAGATGTTTAAAGACTAAAACCAAGGTATCCTACCAGCTGAAAACTCCAGAAACCCTCAGAAAAAGCAGCAGTGTACTAGCGGATGAAGAGCCAGAGTTATTAAACAAACTACATACTGTTAATGAAATGAAAGACTTTTCCATCGCCAGTATAGACAGACTTTAGCACCCATTAGAAAGGGAGACTGATCTAAAGTTTCCAGGTCTAAGTTTGGGCTTCAGTCTTTGGTTTATAAATGTATTGCAACTGCTTTACATTCTAAAGAGCTTAATAACTCATCAGTACTGTAAGCAGAGCTGAGCTGATACTCTTGCCACAGGGGAAATTCCTTAGTTCCCTTGAAGAAAAGGAGTACTTGTGGCACCTTAGAGACTAACCAATTTATTTGAGCATAAGCTTCCGTGAGCTACAGCTCACTTCATCGGATGCATTCAGTGGAAAATACAGTAAGGAGATTTAATGTTGGTGTAAAGGGCTTCTACATCCATAGTGGCTAGGATGGTGTTTTCAGGAAGATCACCGATGGATTGTAGTTTCCTCAGGAAGTCAGTGGTGTCTCGAAGATAGCTGGGAGTGCTGGTAGCGTGGGGCCTGAGGAGGGAGTCTACATAGCCAGACAATGTAGAAGCCCTCTACACCAAATTCCACACAAAGATGGACTACAAGCCATCAGGAACAGTATCCCCGATAATGTCACGGCAAACCTGGTGGCTG
This sequence comes from Eretmochelys imbricata, assembly GCF_965152235.1. NCBI lineage: Eukaryota > Metazoa > Chordata > Testudines > Cheloniidae > Eretmochelys > Eretmochelys imbricata. The sequence continues at coordinate 102,295,051 of NC_135577.1, read as the reverse complement.
AACCTTGTGACTTTGTCCTCACCCATAACTATTTCACATTTGGGGACAATGTATACTTTCAAATCAGCGGCACTGCTATGGGTACCTGCATGGCCCCACAGTATGCCAACATTTTTATGGCTGACTTAGAACAATGCTTCCTCAGTTCTCGTCCCCTAATGCCCCTACTCTACTTGTGCTATATTGCTGATATCTTCATCATCTGGACCCATGGAAAAGAAGCCCTTGAGGAATTCCACCATGATTTCAACAATTTCCATCCCACCATCAACATCAGCCTGGACCAGTCCACACAAGAGATCCACTTCCTGGACGCGACGGTGCTAATAAGCGATGGTCACATAAACACCACCCTATACTGGAAACCTACTGACTGCTATTCCTACCTACATGCCTCCAGCTTTCACCCAGACCACACCACACGATCCATCGTCTACAGCTAAGCTCTACGATACAACCGCATTTGCTCCAGCCCCTCAGACAGAGACAAACACCTACAAGATCTCTATCAAGCATTCTTACAACTACAATACCCACCTGCTGAAATGAAGAAACAAATTGACAGAGCCAGAAGAGTACCCAGAAGTCACCTACTACAGGACAGGCCCAACAAAGAAAATAACAGAACACCACTAGCCATCACCTTCAGCCCCCAACTAAAACCTCTCCAACGCATCATCAAGGATCTACAACCTATCCTGAAGGATGACCCATCACTCTCACAAATCTTGGGAGACAGGCCAGTCCTTGCCTACAGACAGCCCCCCAACCTGAAGCAAATACTCACCAGCAACCACACACCAGAACCACTAACCTAGGAACCTATCCTTGCAGCAAAGCCCGTTGCCAACTGTGTCCACATATCTATTCAGGGGACACCATCATAGGGCCTAATCACATCAGCCACACTATCAGAGGCTCGTTCACCTGCACATCTACCAATGTGATATATGCCATCATGTACCAGCAATGCCCCTCTGCCATGTACATTGGTCAAACTGGACAGTCTCTACGTAAAAGAATAAATGGACACAAATCAGATGTCAAGAATTATAACATTCATAAACCAGTTGGAGAACACTTCAATCTCTCTGGTCACTCGATTACAGACCTAAAAGTTGCAATATTACAACAAAAAGACTTCAAAAACAGACTCCAACGAGAGACTGCTGAATTGGAATTAATCTGTAAACTGGATACAATTAACTTAGGCTTGAATAGAGACTGGGAGTGGATGGGTCATTACACAAACTAAAACTATTTCCCCATGTTTATTCCCCCCCCCCCAACTGTTCCTCAGACGTTCCTGTTAACTGCTGGAAATGGCCCACCTTGATTATCACCACAAAAGGTCCCCCGTCCCCCTGCTCTCCTGCTGGCAATAGCTCATCTTAAGTGATCACTCTCCTTACAGTGTGTATGATAACACCCATTTTTTCATGTTCTGTGTGTATATAAATCTCCTCACTGTATTTTCCACTGAATGCATCCGATGAAGTGAGCTGTAGCTCACAAAAGCTTATGCTCAAATAAATTGGTTAGTCTCTAAGGTGCCACAAGTACTCCTTTTCTTTTTGTGAATACAGACTAACACGGCTGCTACTCTGAAACCTATCTTTAGTTCCCTTGAGTAACCTGGGCCTTGACATAGGGCAGGGAAAATATATGCTAGGTCAGTTTAGCTTAGATCACGTGTATATATTACTGACTCAGTATAGCGCTAGTCATGGGGAAGCTGCTTTTCTGATGACTGGACTGGCTGAAATAAGATAATGTTAGTGGTGTGAATTTGCCATAATGGTCTTTAATTGCTGATTGTTTGTTCATGTATTGACTTTATGAAAAAGCTGTCAAACTCTGTGATCACCTTGCTGAAAAGGTGGAGGATGGAACAAATTATGTAAAATGAAGTGATAAACATTTCCCAAAAGAAAATGTTTTGTGTATGTGTATGATTTCTGTAACTTTGTCCCAGTTATCCTGAAGCCATGCAACAACCAGTGAGCAGGAAATGCAAAGACACAGCCAAACTAAAAAAGCAAAGAAACCAACCAACAAAATCATGAGGGATATATTAGAAGAGAATTCACGATAAAGCACTTTTCCATAACTGATAGTTAATGTTTGTTGGGTCTTGAGCCACTGCTCTTGGGCTTGATCCAGTGCCAATGATTGCCACCGACTTCAGTGGACACTCAATCTGGAACTTAGTGGGCAATGAATTTATTCCATGGACTTCAAAGGAAGCATTAGTTTGGGGTCATGGATAGAGTTGACACCACATGCCAGTGCACTGATTCACAGTATTTGATGATACACATTCATTTAAATCGATACTCCGCTAACCAGTTTAAAATTTGGATTGTCGTGTTTTTCCATCTTTCTGTGTTTTGTGCAGCACAGAGCATAAAGGCACTTAAATTATAATAAACTGTAGAGCAGACAGCGTGTTGAACAGGATGAGTTTAACTTCTGTGTCCCCCAACAATTTTTTTTTTAATTCTATGGTTTGATTTGTTACAAAGGGACCCACTTTTCCTGGAATACAGTGTCAAAATGACTGTATGTAAAGTGATCCATAATGGCCTTTGATTTACACAGAGGGAACAGCAAAAACATAGGGAGTTACTATTATACAATGAAATGTATTGGCAATAAAAGAAAGGAGCGTCGCATATGTATAGGCTCCCACAACTCTTCCTGCCAACATCTTGTTTCTTATACATCTTGCTTCGCTAGTCAATACTGCCTCACCTTTACTTCATCTCCTTTTTGAAGTCTAATTTTTGTGCCTTCTTGCCTTCTGCCCCTCACACCCTAAAATTCCCCCTGCACTGCTGCTGCTCCTGGCATCCACCTTCTGCTTTCAAAGCTCTCCTTAAAACACACTAATTCTGTGCAACCCACAGACAACGCACAGCAATGTAAATACCCAATATATTTAAAAAGACATTCAAAGGCAGACCTTTTGCATCTTGTGTTGACTGTATGCTTAACAAATAATACATACTGAATGCTGCACTGAAAGTCACTGTGAAGGTATACACTAGAAATAATTAGGGAATGCATTTAATAAATAATGCATTGATTATATTTTCTTCCTATATTGATTTGGTCTATCTTTTGGGTTTGGCCCAAAGAGTCCATTTGTGAGACTTCAGAGCATTCTCTCTTCCCTCCTTGTGCCAAAAGAACTCATATCCCCACTCCCAAAAGAGGATTAGGTCTGTTTACATTAACACTCAGATTGTTTAGTTAATTTAAATTTCTTTATGCTGAGAGCTCCCATGATGCTGGGTTGATTTCCTTATACATGCACTTTTCTTGATCAGTTGTTACTTCCTTCCAAACCTTTCCCAGTCCGTTCTTCCCTTTTGGTGCCCTCTAGGTCACATGGCAGCAGTTCCAAATTGCACTAAAGCAAAGCTAGAATGTTGTTGGGAATGCAGCCTGCACAACCACATCTTTAACTATTCATTCTCCCTGATCTAAGATGGTGTAAGGCACACACCAGTTTTGGATTAAGACGATTGAAGGCATTTGTTGCCTTGTTTATGTTTAGCTACTTTATAGTTTCCCTTGTCAATTAAAATATGGAGCTGAAATGCAGAGTATGGCATCTTACATGCAACTGTCATCTACCAGAATATGGCTAATCTGAGTTGGTACAGGCGTGGGGCCAAATTTCATTATCAGTGTAAAAGCAGATTGAAACCTGTGCAACTGAGTCACAATTTGGCCCTTAGAACTTTAAAATTTCATCTGTCCTACAGAAAGGGAGGTGTTGATGGTTTTCTTTTTCTAAACATGAACTCAGTGTTGCTTAATGAAATTCATCTTGCCAGACAGGTGCAATTTTAATCCCACGACTATACCAGGAGTTTTATTATCACAGATATTCACTGTGACTGCCTTTTACTCTGCATATAACATCATACGCCACATTGCAGTTGTCAGGAAAATGCTATTCATCACTTCTGGATTAAAGTCTTGTTAATGAAAAAGCACTGGGATTTTTATTATTTAGAGAAAAACAATAAAGTGTTAAACTTAATATTTCCCAGTAATAGCTATCTGACACATCCTGTATTTGGACGGAAGATGCAAGGGGATAAAGACCTACTAATTCAAACATTCTTGACTAAATTTAATGTTGTAAAATACATTTGTTACAGCTGCTAATTGGTGGTTATAGAGTTAAGTAAATGCAGTCTATTAGTGGACTGTGTGTGGGTGCAGATGTGTGTGTGTGTGTGAGAGACACACACACACAAACCAGGCCTCTCTCTTACTAAAGGGAAATTTCTGCACGTCAGTTTCATTATTTCCCCATGCTTTACATAGGAGTCATGCAATGCTACTATTATTTCATTAGTTCTGGTAAAGTTTCCCTTGTTTATCCACGATCAAAGGAATACACAGTCAGAGGGGTTGCAGGAACTGTAGATCAGTGGTCTCAAACTTTTTTTCCCACGGACTACCTGAAAATTGCTGAGGGGCTCGGCCGACTTTCCAAATGTTGTTAATGATCTTTCCAAATGTTGTTTTTACCGTTAGCTAACTATTGTAAAACACTTTATACATATTAAAAAAACCTTAATAATAATGTTTTTGTGTTCTACAAATAAAGGCACACAACTCATATTTTAATATTAGTAGTCTTACCTTTCTAATGCGATGGATGTGCCCTCTCTCCCCTGCCATGGCAGCCCCTGAGCTGGGGCTGGGAAGGAGGGGGGACTCTGCCCCGCCACAGCAGCCACAGAGCTGAGGCTGGGAAGGAGGGCCATCTCTCCCTGCCAGCCGCAGCCCTGGAGCTGGGGAAAGTCGCCTCTTTCTCTGGCTGCTGCAGCCCTGCACATCCCAAATTCACCCCACCCCTTCTTCTCACCCCAATGCCCCCTCCCACCTACCCCATATTCCCCCCAAGTCCACCACCTCACCTCACATCTCCAGGATCCAGGCACCTAATTAGTGGAGCCCTGCCTGCGCGGCTCCACTAATTGGATGGGTGGCCTTTCATTCTCTTGTGTGCAGCCACCCAGGCACGCACCTTAGAGGGAACTATCCGCAGACTATCTGAATGGAGCTTGTGGACCACTGGTGGTCTGCGGACCACAGTTTGAGAACCTCTGGCGTAGATGATACATTTAGGACTTTCACGGCCATAAAGACTCTTTTTTTTTAACCTGCATCTTTATTGGAGCTGCTTTCCATACTGTCTTTTAAAAATCAAGTTGCTACAAGCACTACTTCCTGTTGCAGCTGTGTGAATTAGTAACAGAGGAAAAGGCAAGGGTGATAACACTTCTGCATTTAATGGCAACAGACTTTTGATTTTTTTTCATGAAACATAGTCATCTTTTACTATATAAGGCCATAGATTGTATGAGTGAGTTGTCATAACTCAGAGTTTTATACTTATCAAACAGGAAAGATGGGCTTGTGGTGAAGGCACGAGTCTGGGACTCTTGAGAGCTGGATTCAGGTCTGTGTCAGACCTCTTGTGTGATCTTGATGAAATAATTTAATCTCTCCCTCTCTCATGTCTTCATCTGCCAAACAGGGCTAACGAAACTTTCCTATTTCACAGCAATGTTAGAAGGATAATCATTAATGATTGTAAGATGCTCAGATACTAGTGATGGAGGCCATATAAGTACCTACATATATAGAACAAGCCTTTTCTGGTCTTCCATACCTTGTTGTTAGATTGCGGGTGGAGAGATAATCTAATAGAAACTTTAGAGTTTAGAAATGGTTAGGGAAAAGTCATTACAGTATCTGCTCCAGCAGTTTTTCAATCATAAGTGAGTGTATGTTGTAGAAGGGCAGTCCATCCACTTCCATTTCAAGATTGGCAGTTACTCCACTACGGACGCCATGCTGTATAAGTGTTTTCAGCAACTTTTCTTCCTAAAAAAAGGTATAATTAATATATTATTAATGTACCTAATAAGGCAAAGAAATATTCCTCAAAATCTTTCAATTAAACATTAGAAGACTGTGACCATATCTTCCTAAGAATTTATTTTGGCTAGCAGTATCAAAAACATTCCCATTCTAAGGGGACCAAAGGGTACCTTTGGTAGCAGGAAATGCAAGTGCTAAGGAATTAACAAAAGCCAGTATTCATAGATACCCTTTAATTACTGAGCAATGTTAACGGTACCAAACCAAAAGCACATTAGTTTCCATTCCGAAATTTCAATCCACTGTGTTGAGATTCTGGCTAGCTTCATGTTAGTAAATTTCACAAAGTAGAACCAAATACATATTCACACAAAGCATCTTAAAGACTATCTGGTTCCCCCAGAAAATAATGGCTTAAAGCAGCCTGGACATGACTTGTCCTTTTAGGGCTAATCCTAACTGACTGCTTTTAAGGGCTAGGGCTGGCTCTGTGTGTGTGTGTGGGGTCTCCCCATAAGTAGCATACATTCACCTGTGGAAGGGCTTCTGCTACCCTTTGGGATTCTCATCCCTAACTAACTTATTTCCTGATATATACAACCATCAGAAACAGACAGATTTTAAAGAAAAGGAACAGGGGAAAAGAGAACAGATGGGGGAGAAAGAGAAATAGAAAATACTGGGATAATCTGTGCAACCTATATCCAACTTTGCACAATGATCAGCACGCTCAGCTTCTACTGATTTCAGTGAGAATTGTGGGTGCTTAGCACCACACCTAATTGGATCCTAATGCAATGAGAGGAGAAACAGGAAGGAAAGAAAAGAAACATTTTCAGTAATTGTAGTTTGCTTGATACAAGAATTCATAAACTAAAAATATCAAGTATTCCCTTTCATAAAATGTACACTATTTGTATGGAAATGTTTCAAACCCTACTGATTACAACAGTTTTACTACAGTGTTTGGATATATAAATGAAGTATACTGTAGCATTATTATATGTATGTTTAATGTACTTTTGTGTGTGATTACATTTGAAATTTTTCTGGAAGCACTGGAATAGTCTCCCAAAGCCAATTAACAATCAAAAATTCGTTATCTGGTACCGTTTTTTTTAACTGTACCCCATAATGATTGCTATCTTTCTTAAATTTCCTGATCCATGTGATATATTTCACAGCCAAAGCAGTCTTAAATAAATCACAGCTTTTACAGTAAAGAACCAGAAAATGCCTAGTTACATTATGTCAACCTGTACACAGCAATCAATCAATCCACTTATAGAAAGCATCTGGCTTCATCTTTTGCAAAAGTGCCGATTTTCATAAGACAGTGACGTGATTCTGATCATAACTGTACTTTAACATCTAAATATATTGTGACAGGGTCAGGCCAGATGGCTACAGGAGAGTGATAGAAGGCAGATATATTAGCCCCAGGTTAAGTAGGTCCCTTTTCCCTGGGTAAGGCAACAGGGAAGGTTTTTTTTTTTTTTTTTTTTTTTTTTTTTGAAACAGAAAGAAAATTTATTGGTAACGCTTACAGAATTACCAAAGAAAACAAAACAACTATGCAACAAAACAACGCAATCAGAAGGTATAACACAGCAGCTTTCAGGAGGGAGAAGTGTTCAGGCTAGCCTGGGCCCAGAGCGGGGGGGCTTCCTCGACACTCGTGGTCTTCCACCCTCCTGAGTTACCTGGTGGCCTAGAGCGGGGGGGCTTCCTCGACACTCGTGGTCTTCCACCCCCTCGAGTTACCCAGTGCCGCGCCCAGTGTCACCGATCCTCCCTCTCCTGAGAGTGCCCGGTAAGATGGGCACGGCTGCGGGGTGGGCGGTTTAGGGGTGGGGGGGGGTAGACACCCACGTATTATAGGACCCCTCCTAGATGACAGAAAGGATGGTATCCACAGCAGCAACGGCTGGGGCTGGCGTCTCTCGCTCTTCCCCTCAATCAAAGGGTCAGACGGAGGGAACCGGACGGGGTCACCGAGCAGAGAACCCCAGACAGCGCCCACCGCTCCTCGAAGGCGTCAAGGGAGTCGGTGGACGCTGCCCAGAGGAACTCCGCCCGGATACGTGAATGTACTGAGGATCGGAAAACGGCCCCACAATCGCAGGACGTTTCATGGGCCAACCTCCTCTCTCTGGTTTTATAAATGGCTGTTTTAGCCAAAGCTAGGAGGAGGTTGACCAGAAGATCCCGCGACTTTGTGGGGCCACGGATGGGAAGTGTATAGATAAAAAGGTGAGGGGAGAAATGAAGCCAAAAGCGTAACAGAAGATTTGTGAGGAGCCGGAAAAGGGGCTGCAATCTGGCACACTCTAAATACACGTGCGCCAGGGTTTCCCTCACATTACAAGAAAGGACAAGTATCCGGAATTGGGGTAAACCGTGTCAGAAACACGCCCGTGCTCACAGCTCCGTGAAGGAGCCGCCAACTGATGTCCCCGACGGGCCTTGGGACCAAGGTGGAATACAGGCTGGCCCACCGAGGTTGCTCACCCTCCAAAGGTGGCAGGAGATCCCGCCACTTTGTATCGGGGCGGGACACCAGGGTGTGGGCGTGAAGGGTGTGAAGTGTAAGTGTATATAAGTATTTCCGTGGTGCAATGTGAAAGCTAACCGGCTGCAGTTCGTGCAGCCGGCTTGCAGTGAAAGGGTGAGGGGTTTGCTGGGATCTACGGGGTAGGGGCCCGATGGAAAGGTCCGGCGGGCCTGGGGTAAGGGATGGGCGGGGTGCGCCCTCGCACAAGGCTCGGCTAACGTAAGCCCGAGCAGCGGGGGTCAAGGCGGCCTTCACCTCCTGAAGTACGCGCCGGGGGGTACGGAGGCTGGAGAGCCCCATGCGCCGAGCGAGCGTCAGGGGATCCAACCAGTCTCTCCGGTCATAGTCCAGGAGGTCTCCGACCCTCGTGACTTCCGCCAGGACCAACCTCTGGCGCACCGAGCGGGACTCCGCCACCTGCACACAGAGCTGGGGGTTGTGTAGCAGGGGCTCCGTGAGGAGATCTGCTCCCACGGTGGCCGCCATGGACCTGGTCGTTAGAAACAGTTTCCAGGTCCGGAGGAGGTCCTGGTAGAAGACCGGCAGCCCGGAGAGGTCTCGCGGAAAACCCCTCGGAGAAAGGTAAAAGAGCTGCCGGTCGTAGCGAAGCCCTTGAAAACGGCGCAGGAAGGCATGCGCCAGTATGCTCCACGCCGAACTACTTGCACTATAAAAGAGCCTCTGCAGGGCCTGGAGGCGGAAAACGCGGACCTGAGTGTACAGACACTTCAGGCCCTGCCCTCCTTCCTTCAGGGGTAGATGAAGAACTCCAACAGGGGCCCAGTGCAGTCCTGACCAGAAGAACTCTAGAATTAATCTCCGGAGGTGGGTCAGGAAACCCGGGGCCGGGGCCAGGGTGTTGAGCCGGTACCAGAGCGTGGACAGGACTAGTTGGTTAAGCACCAGTGCTCTCCCTCGGAGGGAGAGACATCGGAGGAGCCTCGTCCATCTCCGGATCCGCTCTATCACCCCGCCCTCTAAATTTTGCCAGTTCTCCGGCGGGGAAGGATGCGTGGCGGAAAGGTAAACGCCGAGATAGAGCAGTGGACCCGCACTCCACCGGATGGTCTGAAGTGCGGATGGGAGGGAGCTTACCTGCCGCCAATTCCCCACCGCCAAGCCAGAGCTCTTGACCCAGTTGACTCGGGCGGAGGAGGCTGCCGAATAGATGGCTTGGCATGCCTCCACTCGCGCCAAGTCGCCCGGGTCCTGGACTACGAGGAGTACGTCATCGGCGTACGCCGACAGGACCAGCCGCAGCTCCGGCTCCCGCAGCACCAACCCTGTCATCCTCCTGCGGAGGAGACAGAGGAAAGGCTCGATCGCCAGAGCGTACAACTGGCCCGAGAGGGGGCACCCCTGCCGCACTCCTCGCCCGAAGCTGACCGGTTCAGTCAGGGTCCAGTTGAGCCTAACCAAACACTCCGCGGAGGCATACAGTACCTGGAGAAAACTCACAAACTGAGGTCCAAATCCAAACGCCTGCAGAGTGCCCAGGAGGTACCCATGGTCTACTCTATCGAACGCCTTCTCCTGATCAAGAGACAGGAGGGCGAACGATAGACCATCTCTCCGTCCGAGTTCCAAAAGGTCTCGGACTAGAAAGAGGTTGTCGAAAATGCTGCGACCCGGGACAGTATAGGTCTGGTCTGGGTGGACCACGTCCGCCATCACGGACCCTAGCCGCAGCGAGATTGCTTTCGCTACGATTTTGTAATCCGTGCTAAGGAGTGAGACGGGACGCCAGTTTCGTAGATCGCGGAGGTCCCCCTTCTTCGGCAGCAAAGCGAGCACCGCTCGCCTGCATGACAGAGGGAGGACCCCGCTCTGCAAGGACTCAGCCCAGACGGTGACTAGGTCTGGGCCGAGAATGTCCCAGAACGCGCGGTAAAACTCCACGGTCAGCCCGTCCATGCCCGGAGATTTATTGGTGGGCATGCGGCGGAGGGCTTCCGAGAACTCGGCCAGGGTGAGAGGCAACTCTAGTCGGTCTCGGTCGCCCATGCTGACCGTGGGGAGTTCCTCCCAGAGCACCTCGCAAGCGTCAGGATCGGTCGGGTCCGGGGAGAAAAGGCTTGTGTAGAAGTCACGGGCCCTCCCACACATCTCCTCCGGATCCGTGAGGGGGGTGCCGTCTTCCGCAAGAAGGCAGGTGACGTGTTTCTTGGCCCCCCTCGTTTTCTCCAGGGCATAGAAGAAGCGGGAGCCGCGGTCCATCTCCCGAAGGAGGCGGATGCGGGACCGAACGAAGGCACCTCGGGCCCGGTGGTCCTCAAGGGCCCGGAGCTCCTCCCGCTTCTCCCGGCACGCTCCGCAGAGGGACGGGTCCTCGGGATCGGCGGCCAGGCGCCTCTCCATCTCTAAGACCTCCCGTTCCAACTGCTCGATCGCCGCATTTCGCCGTCGGCTGGTGCCCCGAGTGTAGTCACGGCAGAAGAGCTTGGCGCGCACCTTCCCGAGATCCCACCATCGCCGCACCGAGGGAAAGGCACGCCACTGCTCTCGCCAGGCCAGCCAAAACTCCCGGAAGGACATCACAAAGCTCTCGTCCTCCAACAGGCTGTTATTAAAGTGCCAATAGGCCGGCCCCGGTCTCTCTGCACGAAGGGAGACTGTTACGGTGACTAAATGATGATCGGAGAATGGGGCCAGCCGAATGGTGGAGGAGTGGGCCTGTGAAAGATGGAAACGGGATAAATAAATACGGTCCAAACGAGAGTGGTGTGACCGATGGGCCTCCACCCGGACAAAGGTGAACGTGGAGGTGTCATCTGGGTGATGGTCACGCCAGACGTCCACTAGGGAGTGATGGTCAACTATCCCTTGGAGAATATTCGCAGCGGCCGGACTCGGTTCGGCCCCTGAGCGGTCCCGTTCCTCGAGGGTGGTGTTAAAGTCCCCTCCCAGGACCAGGCACTCGTGCGAATCCAGGGTGCCGAGAAAGTCGGACACCTGCTGATAAAATTGTGGCCTCCTGGAGCTCATTTGCGGGGCATAAATATTAACAAGATTAACAACAAGCCCTTCCATACGGACTCGAAGGTGCAACAGGTGGCCCGGCACGGCCTCGTTGACCCCTAGCACCTCAGGCCGTAGGTCGGGGGAGAACAGGGTCGCCACTCCAGCTTGCCAGGTCGCGAAGTGGCTAAAGTATACCCCGTCTCCCCACTCCAGCCGCCACCTGTCCTCGGCGGCCGGGTCCGTATGGGTCTCCTGCAGGAAAACTACAGAGTACCTCCCCTCCCGAAGGTAAGAGAGCACCTGGGACCTGCGGAGAGCCATCCTACAGCCCCTGGTATTCAGGGTCGCAATAATAAGAGGCGTCATGCGGAGGGCTGGGGGGGTGGGGGCCTCGTATCGGCGGGGGTGTTCAGGGCCCCCGGCGGGTTGCCCAGCAACCCGTGACCCATCCCGTGGGTGAGTAGATCGCGTCGGAAGCTGCGGGCTCGCTCGTAGGCCGCAGCACCGCGCCTTCCTTGCCCCCTGCCCTCCTTTATAAGGGCCCTTGTGGCCTGGAGGAGTTGATCAAAGTCCCCCCATAGCTGAAGAGCCAGCTGTGCCCTATCGCGGGCGCCACGGGTGTGCTCTAGGAACTTCCGTAGCGCATGCCGCAGCTCATGGGGGGGTGGGGTTACAATTCCCGAGGTGTTCCCTGATGGGCTTCTTAATACAGCCTCGTGGTCCGCTAAGGCGGGTAAACAGGGTGCGGACCACCGACGGGGCGTCTGACAGGCTGGAGTTATTAAATTCATTTCACGCCTTGGGGTGGAGGGGGATGGCAGGGGAAAAATTGCCACTCCTAATGGGTCGCGGCTAGAAAGTGCAAAGACTGCTCCCTGGGGGGAATCTGCAAAAGGCGGAAAGGAAATAACCCCAGGGGCGGCATTAACATTGCAGGAGGAGGGAACTTGGGCAGGGGTGGGGGCAGGGGCAGGGGTAAGGCTCTGGGGTGCAGGAGGCAGGCAGCTAAAGGAAAGTGCTTCCTGAGCAGAGTCAAGGGTTAAGGGGTAAGGGAGGGGGCTCCCAATAATACTAGGCGCTGGCTCCATGGTGGTCTTAGCGGCCATGGCATCAGGTGGTGGACCGCCTTCTGCAGGGTGCTCACCCGGGAAGGCAATTAGGGGGAGGGAGCATGGGGAAAGGGAGGCTGGGGTAAGACTGCCCAGCTCAAGGCCAGCCGGCAGCAGATCATCCCCTCCCTGGGTGACCGGGGTCAAATCTAGGGCCTCAATCTCCGCATACACGGGGGAGAGGCCAACTCCTGCCACCCCGGGGGCCTCTCCTCTAGGGCCCGCCTCGCCGGTCGCCCCGGGGTCCGCGAGGGGTTCGGGTAATGTCCAGGCAGCAGGGGGGTCCTCAGAAGTCTCGGAGGGGAGGGTCTCCCGTAGAGGGGGGATTCTACCCTCCGATGCCAGTCCGTCTTCCTCTCCCGACACCAGCGGATGGATCTCGCTCGTGGCCGTGGCGGGAGGCTCGATAGCAGTGCCTCCTTTCCTGGTCTTCCGGGGGGCTTCCGCGTCGGGTGGATGCAGCGGAGCTCGAGCCTTCCGCTTGCCTCGCTTCCCCTGGACTAAGGTCCAGCCCTCCATAGCGTCATCTGGGGGCTGGTTAGCAGGGGTCGTGTCGGGGGGCGGAGGCGATGGTTTAGGGGTTCGGGGAGGCAGCGGTGAGGCAACATGAGGGGCGGGGGTTTCTCCTCGGGGAGGGCCCTCTCCTATACCCGATGATGTCCTTGCTACACTCTCCTCCATGGGCTCTGTTGGAGTGGTACTAGCAAGGGTGAAACTCCCTTGCTCGCCCGGGCGTTGTAGGGAAGGTATCTCTTGGGCCCGGACGGGAGCAGCGGTGGGTCGAGTAGGAGGAGGGTTGGTTTCAGGTGCTGGGCAGCCAGGGGCGTCGGCAGCGACGGGGCCGATGTCCTGCCGGGTCCCGGGGGTGTCGGGTGCCCTTCCCCCCCGGGCCAAAGGGCAGTCTCTGCGGACATGCCCCGCTGAACGGCAGAGGTAACACCGGGCCTCTCCGGTAGAATAAAAGACCCGATAGCGGGCTCCCTGGTAGGGGACTAGAAAGGACCCCTCAAGCGCCTCTTCGTCACGCGCCCCTGCCGGTGGTAGAAGCTGCACTTGCCGGCGGAACGAAAAAATGTGACGGAGGGTGGGGTCCTTGCAGCCCAACGGGAGAGGGCTGATGACAGAAACAAGTTTCCCCAGGGTGGAAAGAGCGGGTAACAGGGCAGCATTGGGTAGGAAGGGAGGAACGGAGGTAAGGACGAGGCGAACGCCCAAATCTTCTAACGGTTCTAGGGGGACAAACACCCCTCCCACCGTCAGGCCCCTCTCTACCGCCTCCTGGGCGGCATCCTCCGAGGCTAAGAAGAAAACGACCTTCCCATACATCTTGGAGGCCGCCACAATAGCCGTGGGTCCTACCACCTTCGCCAACGCCTGCACGTAGGTCTCCACGTGGGGCGAGGCGGGCACCAGGAGGCAACGGACGCCGTGCTTCCTGGTCAAGGCGGGGAAAGGGCCTCGGCCGCTGGTGATGGTGGCGGAGGCGGGGGGGGGGGCGAGATGACGAGGCGGCAGGCAGGGGGGAGTCCGCTGCTGCCCGGGCATACGTCCTGGGGGCCGGGGGAGGGACAATCGCAGAGCTGGTGGAGGGAAATGCAGGGAGGGGCGCCACGGTTGATGACGAGGCCACAGCGGTGGGGGCAGCCCCTGCCAGGGAGGGCTCAGTGGTTTTAGCGGGGCCCTTTCCCTTCCACCCGCCCTGGCCCTTCCGGCGAACCGGGGGGAATTTCCTAGAATCTGGGGGGGCAGTGGGTGCAGCAGCAGCAGCGATCACCCTGGTGCTTCCTGCTACCGGTGCCCCAGCAGGGGGGGTGGCAAATATCTTAACAATAGTGGTAGGGGGGGGACCTTGGGGATCGGGCAGGGGTGGTGGTGGGGGAGGGACAACTAGGTTTATTGAAGCAGTCTCGCCCCTCTCGTTCCCCGCCATTGTAAGCAGGGAGAGACAGGAAGACACCGGAAGGAGGAGGGGGGAGGGGAGAAGACGAGGTAGCCCCTCCTTCCGCTAGGCTGCGGGCAGGGAGGGGGGAAATACTGAGGGGGTTAAACTGGGGGAGGGGAGGGAAACAAAATCGGGGTCCAGTAATAGGGGCAAGCTGTGGGATAAGCAATCCGCGGGGGGGGGGCGGGTGCAGACCCACACACGTTTGTCCAAAGAGTCTCGGTTGGTCGGCTGTTCTGTCCGGTCCGGAAGGCAAAGTCCAAAGCGAACAGCTGGATCCGAAGGGAGATGGCAGGTTGCCAGCAGGGACAGACGGCGGGGGGCCGTGACAGTTGTAATAACGATGGGGGGGGGTGGGGGCACCGATGGATCGGGGGTGGGGGTCTTCACGCCACACCCCCTGTGCCACCACAAACGCGAGTAATCACAGTCAAACTCCCCCCCACGAGAGTGTAATTCAGAAAATTACTCAGTCTTACGGCCCTCTCACGATGATTTATATTATTTCGTCTGTCTGCTGAATCTTCTTCTCCGGCTGTGTTGGCTGTGTTCCAAGGCTTCCGGCATGTTAAGAATGTTGTAAGGTCCGAGCTGCTGGCAAAACGGCTGGGTCTGGGGGTTTTCACTCCCCCCTCCGGACAGCAAAATCAGCAATCTTCCCCCCCCTCCTCCGGGGGCTCAGCTGAGGCAAGTAGCTGCGCCCGAAAGCAGGCGTGGGGGGCGGCGGGTGCTGGCGAAGGACATAGACGGGGAAAAAAAAACAAAGAATCAAGAAAAAACAAAAAAAGCGTCTGGCCCGGTCGGGGGGGGGACTAAGGCAGGTGCAAAAAGTAAGAAAAATCCGGGCCAGGGGGCTTTAGAAAAGAACAGAAAGCAGATAGCTGAGGAGCAAGCAAAAGACGTTCCGTTTCCCAACAGGGAAGGTTCCAGAACAATCAGGAACTTTCTGGAAACAATTAAGGGAGACAGGCTGATTAGAACACCTGCAGCCAATCAAGAAGCTGCCAGAATCAATTAAGACAGGCAGGCTAATCAGGGCACCTGGGTTTAAAAAGAAGCTCACTTCAGTTTGTGGTGTGCGTGCGAGGAGCTGGGAGCAAGAGGCACAAGAAGCTGAGAGTCAGAAGGCTTACTACTGGAAGACTGAGAAGTACAAGCATTATCAGACATCGGGAGGAAGGTCCTCTGGTGAGAATAAAGAAGGTGTTGGGAGAAGACCATGGGGAAGTAGCCCAGGGAGTTGTAGCTGTCACGCAGCTGTTACAGGAGCCACTGTAGACAGCTGGAATCTACAGGGCCCTGGGCTGGAACCGGAGTAGAGGGCGGGCCTGGGTTCCCTCCATTCCCCCAACTCCCTACTTGATACCAGAGGAGTTGATCTGGACTGTGGGTTCCACCAGAGGGGAAGGTCTCTGGCCTGTTCCCTGATCCACTAGGTGGATCAGCAGAGACTGCAGGGATTGTTCTTCTTCCTTTTCCCCATGCTAGCCAGTGAGGAGGCTAACTGAATGAATGGCAGATTTGAGCCACGAAAGTGGCCAAACTGAGGGCTGCCGTGAACCTCTGAGGTGAGCAAATAAGCGCAGGACCCACCAAGGCAGAGGAGGAACTTTGTCACAATATCAAGTGCAGAATCCGGTTGTAAATTTAAGTATGAGCCCTTTCCCCATGCAAAAAGTGTTGCTGAACACAAAATGATGTAAACTAAATTTCTCCTCTTGATTCATGAGGGAGAAACAAACTAGATGAATTTATTCTCATCTTGTAGCTATAATTCTTTTACCTTTAGCAAGTACATTTTACTTGCTAAAGATCTCTGGCCTGACTACACTGAAAAAACTTCTCCTGTTTAATATGATGTGATTGTCTTTGATAAACTATATTCTACTGTCAGACATGTTACTGTGTGTGTGTCTGTAATGGGCAAACACAATGTGTAACACCTTTCCTTAGCTGTGGAGTTCTTTGCAATTCACTCTCAAACCAATGTTTACAAAAGTACTTTAAACTGAGCGCAAAAATTAGGGCAACAAGAGATTCAAATTTAATAGAAGAAATAGCAAGTAATACAGTAGAAATGCACTAATAGTAATGGGGAAAACCCATTTGTGAATTAACAAGCAAATAAATAATAGCAAAACAAGGATAGTACATCTTTATATATTGTTCATTTATGCAGACAACTATAGTTCAGCTTGAATTTGTGATAGTACATAATGTATGAGTGAATGATGTGTCATATATTTTGTAATACTAATAATGAAATTTTAGCAATACAGCAACTCCCAAAAGAAATGGTTCTTTGAGATGTAGATCTACTGGAAGACGAAACTTACTCTAGCGGTGGTTCTTCAAGATGTGATACAGACACGTATTCCACTTAGATGCATGAGCACACGGCATGTTAGAGCTGGAGATTTTGCCTGACAATACCTGTAGAAGGGTGGCACCTCATGGCTGTGGCCCCTCCCCTGGCTATATGAGACAGCGCCACCCTGCTGAGTTCCTTTGTTCTGAATGCCCCTGAGAGAAGACTCCGATGCAAAGGAGATGGAGGGTAGGCTGTGGAATACACATCTGCATACCATCTTGAAGAACCACAGTTACAGTGAGTAACTGTTTTTTCTTCTTCAAGTAGACGTAGAAGTGTATTCCCTTTAGGTGACTCACAAGCAGTACCCCGTCCAGGAGAGGTGTGCTAAGAGTCTATCGAAAGAGGGATCACAGGACTGTTCTTCTTAAAGCTTGCATCCACCTTGGAAGATGTGGTAACAGCATAATGGTCTGTAAACGTGTGTATGAATGACCATGTGGCAAATATCAAATATGGAAAAGTCACTGAGGAACACTATCACCATTGCTTGCACTCTCATCCAATGAGCCCATATCAGCTGAGGAGGTGCAGTTCAAGCTATCTAATGCACAATCTTGATACAGGATGCTATCCATCTGGAGATGGTCTGTGAAGAGACTGCTTGCCCCTTTGCGCAGTCTGCATATGACATGAACAGGTGAGGCAAAGCATGAAACACTTCAGTCCTAACCAAATAAAAGGCTAGACACTGTTTGACATCCAAAGTATGGAGGTACTATTCCTCTGGGGATGAATGTAGCTTAGGAAAAAATACAGGTAAATGCACCGCTTGGTTCAAATGAAACTGAGACCCCACTTTGGATAAAAACTTTGGGTGTGGTCGTAAAGTTACCTTGTCTTTGAAGAACTGTGTGTAAGGAGGCCCATCCATCAAGGCCTGCAACTCATGCACCCTCCTTGTAGATGTAATGGCTATGAGGAATGTGGTTTTCTGAGACAAAAGGGGCAGTAGACAGGAAACAAGGGGCTCGAATAGAGGGTCCATTAGAGCCACCAGAACTGTGTTTAGGTCCCACAAGGGGACTGGCTCTTGGACGAGAGGATGTAAACGGAGAAGTCCTTTTTAGAAATCTTGTCATCAAGGCATTGGAAAAGATTGAGTTTCTGTGAACATGAAAGATTGCTGCCAGATGCACTCAGTGAACTGACTGCGAGGCCAAATTTCTGTAGATGTAGTAGGTATTCCAAGGTATCCTGGATAGAAGATTACATCAGTTGGATCCCGGAGGCCAGAGACCACATGGAAGACCTCTTCCACTTTGTTAAGTAGGTCATCCTAGTAGAGGACTTCCTTCACAACATGGGGAGTAGATGGCCAGCCCTCTGTGGAGAAAGAGGTGGTTAGGGACTATTTAGAAAAGCTGGACGTGCACAAGTCCATGGGGCCGGATGAGTTGCATCCGAGAGTGCTAAAGGAATTGGCGGCTGTGATTGCAGAGCCATTGGCCATTATCTTTGAAAACTCATGGCAATCGGGGGAAGTCCCGGATGATTGGAAAAAGGCTAATGTAGTGCCAATCTTTAAAAAAGGGAAGAAGGAGGATCCTGGGAACTACAGGCCAGTCAGCCTCACCTCAGTCCCCGGAAAAATCATGGAGCAGCTCCTCAAGGAATCAATCCTGAAGCACTTACATGAGAGGAAAGTGATCAGGAACAGTCAGCATGGATTCACTAAGGGAAGGTCATGCCTGACTAATCTAATTGCCTTCTATGATGAGATTACTGGTTCTGTGGATGAAGGGAAAGCAGTGGATGTATTGTTTCTTGACTTCAGCAAAGCTTTTGACACAGTCTCCCACAGTATTCTTATCAGCAAGTTAAAGAAGTATGGGCTGGATGAATGCACTATAAGGTGGGTAGAAAGTTGGCTAGATTGTCGGGCTCAACGGGTAGTGATCAATGGCTCCATGTCTAGTTGGCAGCTGGTGTCAAGTGGAGTGCCCCAGGGGTCAGTCCTGGGGCCGGTTTTGTTCAATATCTTCATAAATGATCTGGAGGATGGTATGGATTGCACTCAGCAAATTTGCGGATGATACTAAACTGGGAGGAGTGGTAGATACGCTGGAGGGCAGGGATAGGACACAGAGGGACCTAGACAAATTGGAGGATTGGGCCAAAAGAAATCTGATGAGGTTCAATAAGGATAAGTGCAGGGTCCTGCACTTAGGACGGAAGAACCCAGTGCACAGCTACAGACTAGGGACCGAATGGCTAGGCAGCAGTTCTGCGGAAAAGGACCTAGGGGTGACAGTGGACGAGAAGCTGGATATGAGTCAGCAGTGTGCCCCTATTGCCAAGAAGGCCAATGGCATTTTGGGATGTATAAGTAGGGGCATAGCCAGCAGATCGAGGGACGTGATCGTCCCCCTCTATTCGACATTGGTGAGGCCTCATCTGGAGTACTGTGTCCAGTTTTGGGCCCCACACTACAAGAAGGATGTGGATAAATTGGAGAGAGTCCAGCGAAGGGCAACAAAAATGATTAGGGGTCTGGAACACATGACTTATAAGGAGAGGCTGAGGGAACTGGGATTGTTTAGTCTGCAGAAGAGAAGAATGAGGGGGGATTTGATAGCTGCTTTCAACTCCCTGAGAGGTGGTTCCAGAGAGGATGGTTCTAGACTATTCTCAGTGATAGAAGAGGACAAGACAAGGAGTAATGGTCTCAATTTGCAGTGGGGGAGGTTTAGGTTGGATATTAGGAAAAACTTTTTCAGTAGGAGGGTGGTGAAACACTGGAATGCGTTACCTAGGGAGGTGGTAGAGTCTCCTTCCTTAGGAGTTTTTAAGGTCAGGCTTGACAAAGCCCTGGCCGGGATGATTTAATTGGGGATTGGTCCTGCTTTGAGCAGGGGGTTGGACTAGATGACCTCCTGAGGTCCCTTCCAACCCTGATATTCTATGATTCTAATGAGTAGTACTTGCTGGACACTGAGCACTGCTCTTTCTCTTCATTAAACCATGCAGCAGCGTCGCTGTAAGGTGTAGGGAGGTAAGTGCAGGATGGAGAGTGATGCCATGGTTCTGAGTGAGCAGGTTGCGATGAGGAAAAAGTGGTATGGGAGGCTGAACCAACGTTACAATAAGGTCCAAGAACCAGTACTGCCTTAGCTGCGCTGGAGCAGTGAGGGTGAGCTTGGCCTGATCCACCTTGAGCTTGAGGATGACCTGAAAAATGATCGGGATAGGGGAGAAAGTATACAGAAGAGTCGACTGCCAGCTACAGTGGAAGACATCAGAGAGGGAGCTCAGGTTGAGACACCCCCACCAAGACTACAATAGGTGACACTTCCTGTTTTTGCTCATTGCAGAGAGGTCAACCATGGGAATGCCCCCGGTTGCAACGACGACCTGGGAGGACCCTCGCCTTCAGGGACCACTTGTGACTCAGGTAGAAAACCCCACTGAGATGGTCCATGAGAAAATTCTGCATGCCAGGCAAGTGGACAGCTATCAGAGTGAGGTCCTCTTAAATGCAGAATTGCCCAGGTTGATCTTATCTAGGCACAGTAACCTGGAGTGTGCTCCCCCTTGTTTGTTCACACAGTACATTGCGGTGGTATTGTCGGTGAGAATGTGAACCATGCACTGTGGATTGCCCAAAGCTCCAGCACGCTGCTATTGAGTGAGGCTTCCTGTTCCAATCACAGACACTGTACCCTCAGTGAGTTCAGATGTGCTCCCCAACCCTGAAGGGAAGCATCGTAACTACTGACTTATTTGGAGAGAGCCGAGCGAACGGGATGCCCTGCCATACATTGTGTGGGCATGTCTGCCACTGTAAGGAGTGCAGAACTAGTGGGGGAAGGTGAACCAATCTGTCCAGAGAATGCAGGGCAGGGTGGTAGACCATCTACCACACGTAAAAGTACAGCCTCGCAAATTCGACTACATGTGTACAAGCGGATATGTGGCCAACAGGCTCAGACACACCTGGACTGTTGTGGAGGGCTGAGAACGTAGACTAAAGCAGAGATGTTGAATTGCATGGACGTGATCAGTCAGCAGGAACACCCTTAATATTATGGAATCTAACAGGGCCCCAATGAACTCAATTTTTTGATGGGAGCCAACGTTGACTTTATGGTGTTTAAAATGAGACCCAGACAGTTGAGCAAACACAACATGGTGTTGATGTAGGCAACAACTTCCTCTCGGGAGCTGCTTCTTAGTAGCCAGTCATCAAGGTACGGGAAGATGTGGATTCCCTTCCTCCTGAGATATGGCATAACCATGGCCATGCACCTGGTGAAAACTCAGGGGACAGAAGAGAGGCCAAATGGGAAAACCATATACTAAAAGTGGTGTTCTTCTACAACGAAATGGAGAAACTTTCTGTGGCTTGGTAGAATTGCCACATGAAAGTAGGTCCAGAGCAGCAAACCAGTCGTTCTGAGATAGCATGGGGAGGATAGTCAATAGAGTAAACATTTGGAACCTCATGTATTTGATAAACTTGTTGATATCATGAAGATTGAGGATGGGTCTTATTCCACCCTTGGCTTTGGGTATCAGGAAGTACTGGAAGTAGAAGCCTGATATGCTGGCAGAATGTCCTCCACCTCTCCCAACGCTAGCTAGAGCTGACCTGCTCAATGAGCAGTGTCTCATGAGAGGGGTCCCTGAAGAGGGTTGGAGAGGGGAGAGGAGGTGTAGAGAGCAACTGGATGGCATAACCCGATCTGACAGTGTCTAGGACCCTGTTGTCAGAAGTAATTGATCCCCAAACATTGTTAAAGCGGTCCAGCCTGTCCCCAAAGGAGTAGAGGGAAGCAGAAGGTGGAGCAATGACTGGAACACTCATTGGACCAAGGAGTCAAAATGAGCACATAGAAGGTACAGGGGGAAGACACATGGACTGGCCAAACCCCAAGCTCGACTGAATCCTCTTGTGGGAACGATCCCTTTTTCTTGGGTAGTCCTGCTGTTTCAGGGGGAAGAAATGCACAAAGGAGTGCTGCAGGCAGTACTACTGCTGCTGACCACCACGGTGGTGCCTCTGTGTCAACAATGTGTACCTCAAGATAGCTCTGGAGTCCTTAAAGGAGCGCTAGTGTGTCATTGATCTTTTCCGAGAACAAGGTCCATCCATCAAAAGGCAAGTCATTGATGGCTTGCTGGACATCATGTGCAATTCCAGAGTTTTGCAGTCAATAAGCCCTCCTCACAGTGATTACAGAAGCCACCACCCTGGCCAAAGTGTCCACAACATCAAGAGCAGACTGCAGGGACGTCTTGGGCACCAAGCACCCTTCCATGACAAACACCCAAAACTCCTCACACAAGGTCTCAGGCCCACTAATTAGTGCACAGCTGTCCAATTAAGGAAATTGTATTTGGACAGCAAGACTTGTTGATTGGCGATCCACATCTGTAGGGACAAGGATGTGTAGTTTTTCCAGCCCAGAAGGTCCAAAAGCTTGGAGTCTCTGTCCTTAGGGGTGGACTTTCTGCCATGTCAAGCCATGTCATTCATCACCATTACAACCAGGGAATTCGGAGCCGAATGGGAACAGAACTCCTCAAATCCCTGCACAGGAACAAAATAGCACTTCTCCATGCACTTAGCCAGTGGCAGTACCGAGGCCGGTGTGCTCCAGAGGGCTTTTGCTGGTTCAAGGAATGCATCATTGATTGGGAGGGCAACTCTCCCAGAGTCAGATGGCTGCAGAATGTCCACCAATTTGTGGGTGTTCTCATGTAGGAACTCTGCCTGAATGTCAAGGGACATTGCTACTGTGTAAAAGGTCTCGATATGCCTCAAAGTCCTCCAGTATGGAAGGGGAGGATGAATCAGACAGAACAGCATCATCTGGAGATGAGGATGATGTTCTTGATTGAGCCAAAGCTGGATCTTGCTCCCGGGATGACTTACTCAGATGGGAGGACTCCGGAGCTCTGCAGGAAGGAGGCCTGCTGATGCCTGGGCTTGCAGCTGATCTACAACCATCACAGTTGATTTGGTGAATGATCTTTGGTGTAATGAGGAGTGGGATCTCTGCAAGCGAGGGGCATCCCACTGAGTCCAAGGAGGCCACTGATATGAGTAGGACATTGCTGGCCAGTAGGCATCAGGTCAGGGACCTCTGTCCTGACCACAGGGTGCATGCCAATCCTGGGAGCCATAACAGTCCATTAGCGGCCCGCAGTGCTCATTGAGTGATGTGGAGTAGGAGGAGGATGACCCCAACTTGGATGCGGAAGAGTCCTGGGATCTTGATGACTGGGGTAGAGCAACAGCAGAGGAAGAGAGTAGGTGATCTGATTCATCCATTGCCCAGAATGAGGCAGGAATTGGTGCCTCAGATGAGAGCACATGCCTGTGCCGAAGGCCATGTTGGTCCTGAAGCGAATACCAGGTACCAGGGTGCTTTATTATCTTAACTGGGCACTTGGCCAGAGCACTAAAAGCAATTGCATCTGAGAGGTAACTGCCAGCAGAAAACACAAACTGTCTGCAATTTCTTGCTCAGTTTTTATCTTTTTACCCTAATGGAGTAAGGTGTTGAAGCTCAAGAAATTTGCTGCAGTGTTTAACTGTTCCAAGGTTTACAGTTAAAGCCATCATAGCCTCTTGACAGAGAATATTTGATTTTCTTTCTCCCTATAGAGCTGTTTCCATTAGCTTTATCTGAATGAATGTTAGCATTGAACCTTCAAGGGTCCCTCCCATTATCAGATCATTATCAAGACTGCCAGCTGTAGAACTTGGTAATACAAATGCAAGACAGGATTTGCTCTGTGAGATACTGTGTTTAATTACAATACCTCATTACTAGGGGATTTTGATTAAATTCCCCTTGATTTTAGGTCATGTAGAATTAAAGGGAAATTAGAGGTGTGATGTAAGTGAAAAATGATTAAAGAATGAAAAGTAACTCATTTCAGTTGAGAGATGTTTTGCTAGGTCACAGGACAACCCCATAAGAGTATGAGCTAGAAAAATATGGTTTCAGTTTCAATTATCTTTCCCTTATAACAGGCATGCACTGTTCTGAGAAACTTCTTGTAATACCTGATGATTTAAGCACATGATATGAAGAAACAGTCCTGAGTATCCTGTTTTTGTTGTATTTGTCTAACCTGGAATATTAATT
This sequence comes from Eretmochelys imbricata, assembly GCF_965152235.1. Taxonomy (NCBI): domain Eukaryota; kingdom Metazoa; phylum Chordata; order Testudines; family Cheloniidae; genus Eretmochelys; species Eretmochelys imbricata. Next base: position 102,271,101 of record NC_135577.1, on the reverse strand, counting down.
TAGTTTTTCCAGTGTTAAATAACAAACCCATCACTGAGATTAATGAGAGATATTTTGATGGAATTTTAAGTAGAACGTATTGTGATCCCAGTAGAAATACTACAATGATGAATACAGGATGGATGGATAAACAGAAGTTGCCTAGGACTTTGCTTGCAGATCACACAGACAGTATTGACTTTTTCCAAGCCATTATGTTGGTCATTCTGCCAATGAACATTTAGGAAATCCAGACTGGTTGTGTTATTGACACAGTATACCAGACCCTGCTCTCTTAATTATGTTCCTTTTTATTATAAAAGAAAAAGTACAATTATGACTCTCCTCTGCCATTTTAACTCATTCTCATTTTGAGAACCTCCACAGGATTACAGATTTACACCTAGTTCTGAGTTGTATTGGTGAAATATATGTTTGAAGCTTCAGAACTTCAATTATCTGTCCCTTCTTTAATTTAGAAATATCTGAAACAGCAGACATCAAATCTGGTAAATAAAGTTCACTCCTGGGCTTCAACCTGACAATCAATTTCAGCTAAGAACACTTTTACAGTTTTCAGAGTAACAGCCGTGTTAGTCTCTATTCGCAAAAAGAAAAGGAGTACTTGTGGCACCTTAGAGACTAACCAATTTATTTGAGCATGAGCTTTCGTGAGCTACAGCTCACTTCATCGGATGAAGTGAGCTGTAGCTCACGAAAGCTCATGTTCAAATAAATTGGTTAGTCTCTAAGGTGCCACAAGTACTCCTTTTCTTTTTACTTTTACAGTTGGCTCCCTCAAATGGAAACCTTTATAGATTTCCAATTATAATCTTACTGTCAGGCATCAAATCAGTTTCTACCTACATAAACATAATAAGGTGGGAAGAAAGGTTATATTTCAAGATGGAGAGTAGTGGTACTGTAAGTTGAAAAAACAATGTAATGTAAGTTGAAAAACCCTGTTAGGAGACTGGAGAACCCCTCCACTCCCCAAATACACCTTTACATGCTCCTGTGTCCCAGGGATGAGGCACTTTTGCCCTTGTTTTAATGTTCTTAGCACCTGTTTCACATTTTCTAGCAGTTGGGGGAGCTATGGTTCGGCATGTCTGAACATGCTATGTATGTGACATGTGACCATCACAAGACACGAGTAACTTAGAATCTATACGGGGTGTTAAGAGCTTCTCTTTGTGGTGGCATGGTGACAGACTCTGAATAGAGAGAAAGGTTCATCTGCCCACAACCAGTATGCCTTGCTGGATCACCCAGCAGGAGAGCGATTGTTTACTTTATTTGCTGTAATGTAGCCTAGGATCACATTTGTATTCTATTGTAGTTTTCAACAAATGGTTAAAATCCACCTGGTCTCTCTCAAACTTAACTGAATTGCTTTAGGAGAAAGGCAGCTTGTAACACCCTAGAATTGTTTATATGCTTATACTACTGATTCTGTCCAAATACTCACAGAAACCCAGCAGCAGATGTATTCAGAGGACAAAGTTTACATATTTTTGAATATTTTTAAACTGATTTTCATGCTGGTGAAAGGAGTCTGGTAGCCACTGAGAGTGAAATTTTTTTTATCCGGGGAACAGGTGCAATATGGATACCTTCAGTATTCAAGATTTCTCATGTTGTCCCATTAATTTGCCTCAACCCCATTCTGGATGGCACATCTATAAAAATAAGGAGGTTCAGTTTTCCATGCTCACATAATCAGTGCACCCTTTTCTGAGAATGTTGGTTGTGGTATGTGCTCTTGTCCACTAGGAATGGACTGAGAGCCCAAACTCATTTCCTGTAGCACATTAAATAGCCATGTGATAGTAGTAGTTCTGAACCAGTGACCAACAGCTGAAGGTTTCACCATCCCATTATCAATCTCCTAACCTATCCACAGAGAATACCTTAGTAATGGATGGAAGTGCTGATGCCCAGTTTGCCTTCTTGGACAATCTGGGGAACCCAATAGCTTTCCTCAGATAGCGATCGTGTATTTCACAGGTGTTGAGGATATACAGAGCACAAGCAACAGCATAGCCTCCCCAGTTAGAGACCCCTGCAAGAGAAAGTCACCATGAAACTGGACAGTAAAAATTAAACATAAAATGTTTTTAAATAATTGTGAACCTAATCCACGTAAATCTCAAAGTGTGGGGTGAGAGGTAGGAATGTCCTAATAATATTCAGCAATAAGGGTTTTTTAATTAAATGTTTTAAGATAATACAAACATTTCATACAGTACACTGTACACACCCTACCAGTTTACTAAATTCTGAAAAGTTACTGTACTACCCTATCTAGAGTTATGCTTTGAAATTAACTACATTGAAAAACTCAGCTGTAAGGGCTAAAGACTGGAGATGTCTCTAGCCTTCCACATTACTTTGATAGGTTAGTTGCCAGTGACAAAGTTAGCCGCAATCAGAAACCAATTTATGGACCAGTGGTGGAATACACAATTTGATGGGTTTTATTAGCAAGATTTTCCTAGTGCCTGTTTTGGATTGAAATAGTCTATAAGAACAGCCATGTGCTGTTTCATTAACTGTTCCACAGAGATATTCTATTTTTAATATGTCTTACAGTTGTTTATTTTTATACTTGCAAAAGCATGTTACCAGAAAAATCTCATGGGGAATTCCATGGCATCAACAATTTTCCTGCAAGCTATTATTAGATACATCGTACAGCTTATTGACATTCCTCTAGATTAAAATCAGTCCTTCAAAGTACATATTAATATTTGGCGTGATACTAATTATCTAATAATAAATGAGAAAGCCAGGAATAGAATTCAAGAGTCTTGACTCCCAGGCCTGTGCTTTGACTCTGAAATCAAGTTTCATCTCACTTGGTGGATACAAATCTTGTCATTCACGTTCACCTTTGGGTATCTTCTGTAATATAAAAGTTTTTAACTTTGCTATATGCTGTATTTGTGTGTCTAATTTAGAGTTGAGCAAAGTTTTTTTTTAGCTGTTTGTGTGAACTTTTATTTCCGATCCAATACGTGCAGGTTTGCAGCTACTAGTTTAAATTTGGGGGTTAGTGATTCAAACAAATGCAAAAACTCAAAAGGGAAATAGTCAAAACCAGAATTTCACTTGGCTTTGTGGCAAAGCCATGGATTCTGTGTGGCTTTAACTGAACCAAGTCTTGTCAACTTTTGCAAACTTAGGATGAGTTGAGTTATCAGCTTTTCCAAAACCAGGTGAGATTTACATGGTGTCAGATTTTATAATGAAAATTTTTTATAAAGTTCATAGCTTATTCTTTTTGTTCACAAAGAGCATAGGCTGCGTAAACAATTCAGCCGTTTTATGGGAGGAGCAGCTGTGATGAAAACAGCAAATGACTGTCTGTTGACTGCTGATGAAGTCTATAATTCTTCTTTAGGGCTTTGTGGGATTGTAAGTGTTTATCCCAACAAAGTTAATATCCATGAATTATTTGTACACTGAGATTAGACTAGACCTCATTGTCTTTTAAGTGATGTCTTTTAAGTGATGTTTTTAAGCAACTTCTTTAAAAATACTTGATCATTCTAATACTGTGTTTGCATTTCTCTCAGCAGACTTCATATTTTATCATTACTGATCCAGCAACTCCGATCACACGACTACTGCTCCTGCACCCGTAAATCGCACAACTACTGTTCCTAGACCTCTGTTCCCAGAAGTCTGGAATATTCAAATTTTCCACACTTCCATTTTTAGAAAATTTGGAAATTAATGTTATAGTTGCATGTTACATTCCCCATTTGACCTTCCTGCTCAAAACACATTCCTTTTCTTTCCTCTACTGTGTCTTGGGCTAGCCAGCTGCTCTGAGTATAAACACTGCAGTTCCTAGAACAGCAACTTTAGGACAGACACATGGGCAGAAAGGGGTAGAAACAATCAGACTCTTCACTCCCAATTTCCTCCCCAATTACTTCCTATTTCTGTACCATTGGTGCTGGAATCATAGAATCATAGAATATCAGGGTTGGAAGGGACCTCAGGAGGTCATCTAGTCCAACCCCCTGCTCAAAAGCAGGACCCAGACCCAATTAAATCATCCCAGCCAGGGCTTTGTCAAGCCTGACCTTAAAAACGTCTAAGGAAGGAGATTCCACCACCTCCCTAGGCAACGCATTCCAGTGTTCCACCACCCTCCTAGTGAAAAAGTTTTTCCTAATATCCAACCTGAACCTCCCCCACTGCAACTTGAGACCATTACTCCTTGTCCTGTCCTCTTCCACCACTGAGAATAGTCTAGAACCATCCTCTCTGGAACTACCTCTCAGGTAGTTGAAAGCAGCTATCAAATCCCCCCTCATTCTTCTCTTCTGCAGACTAAACAATCCCAGTTCCCTCAGCCTCTCCTTATAAGTCATGTGTTCCAGACCCCTAATCATTTTTGTTGCCTTTCGCTGGACTCTCTCCAATTTATCCACATCCTTCTTGTAGTGTGGGTCCCAAAACTGGACACAGTACTCCAGATGAGGCCTCACCAATGTCGAATAGAGGGGGATGATCACGTCCCTCGATCTGCTCGCTATGCCCCTACTTATACATCCCAAAATGCCATTGGCCTTCTTGGCAACAAGGGCACACTGCTGGCTCATATCCAGCTTCTCGTCCACTGTCACCCCTAGGTCCTTTTCCGCAGAACTGCTGCCTAGCCATTCGGTCCCTAGTCTGTAGCTGTGCATTGGGTTCTTCCGTCCTAAGTGCAGGACCCTGCACTTATCCTTATTGAACCTCATCAGATTTCTTTTGGCCCAATCCTCCAATTTGTCTAGGTCCCTCTGTATCCTATCCCTGCCCTCCAGCGTATCTACCACTCCTCCCAGTTTAGTATCATTCGCAAATTTGCTGAGAGTGCAATCCACACCATCCTCCAGATCATTTATGAAGATATTGAACAAAACCGGCCCCAGGACTGACCCCTGGGGCACTCCACTTGACACCGGCTGCCAACTAGACATGGAGCCATTGATCACTACCCGTTGAGCCCAACAATCTAGCCAACTTTCTACCCACCTTATGGTGCATTCATCCAGCCCATACTTCCTTAACTTGCTTAACTTGCTGACAAATCTAGCCTCCCTAGTCCCTTCTATTAAAGTGACCTCCCATTATGGCATACATGGGCACCCAATGTACTGAGCTATAGCACAACACAGACCACACAATTTGTAAATCCTGTCATTGCTGAATCAGTCTCCTTCATTATTAACTTCTGTAAAGCCTATTTTGTGCTGGCCAAGTCAACAGGGCAGGAAAGGGTTCTAAACATGAAGTTGCATTTCTGTTTTTTTACATGCAAAATTTAGAATGTATAGAAGCCCTGCAGAGATTATTTGATAGAGTTCGCATCACCCCATAAGTGCAATTGATTTTAGCCTGGTATGGTACACCCCCAGGGCACTAACAAATACACTGAACTTATATGAATACAAAGTTCATTTAATTCCTGCATAGAAGATGGCTGTACAGTTCTCCTTGAGAGTCAAATGATTTTAATATTTATTTAGGGTGGGAATTTTCATAAGTACTCAGTGTTGGCCTAGTTCTGCTGCCATTGAAGTAACACTGACTTTAATGAGAGCAGAGGTATGCCAATACTGAGCACTGACTTCAATGGGAGCAGAGAGAGGCTGAATGCTTTTGAACATAACACCTTTAATTGCTTAGTACAGTTTCGAAATGAAATTAACAGCGGTCTAAAAGTTAAAAAGGCTCCAAAGTAACTCACAAACAGGACTCTAGAGTCATGTGATGATCTTTGATCTTTTAATTTTGCAGGAACTCATTATGAAAAGTTCAATCCTGTGACATGCTGAGCATTCTCCATTTTCAGTTATACCGGGGAAGATGTGGATGCTCAACACCTCACAGGATTGGGCACAAAAGAGAGAAAGCTCACAGTACCTGAATGCTCAGTAGATCATTTAGAGAAAGTGCCAAACCAAAATTAATCTGCAACACATGTGCTTTGTTCTCACTTTTTAAAAACTTACCAGCTACAATAGCGAAATCAGCTTCAACGTCACAAGCTATAACATCTCCATTTTTTATGTGCTTCCTTACAGCTTCTTTTACTTTTCCCATTCCCAGTTCATTTCCTCCATCCCCAATGCCTTCATTAAAAAAGAAAAAAGATGCCATGAGTATCCAAACCACCTTACAAATTCAAACCCATTTATAAGCTATCCACAATAGTCTGTGTATAACAGGTCAGCTCTCTTGAACTGTTTTCAAAAGTGTCACAAAACAGAAGATCACAAAAACAATAGCTGAAAACATTGCAGTGAGCGGGCTTTGTCTCCCTGGTGGGCAGAGCCGGGATATCCGCTCTGGATATCTGGAAGCAGAGGGGTGGGACAGGAACTGGAAATATAAAAGGCAGGCCCTCCAGCTCAGTTGTGGGAGAGCTGCCAGAGGAGCAGGACATCTCCCCCCTGCTGCTGAAGCTTGGACCCGATGGAGGCAGCTACATCGCCAGAAACCCAGAGGGATTGCTGGAGCTGCCAGGAACCGGGAACACAGAGGAGCTGCTGGGGCTGCCATTAGCTGTTTACCCCAGCCAGATGAACGACAACCCTGGAACACAGGTACCTCCTGAATGGGAGTGTAGGAAGGAGCCCAGGGAAGCCGAATAGGGTTTGGCTGTATTACTAATTGCAAGCCGGCCAACATGTTGCTGCCGGATTTCCCTGCTGATCCAGTGGCAGACCACTCTGCCACTGTTACGGCCCTGGGCTGGGACACAGTGGAGTTGGGTGCGCCTGTGTCCCCCTGCCCTTGAGTGTGGCAGCCTTCCCACCTTTAGGCCAACAGGCTTGCATTGGTTTGTCCCCGGCCTGAGTTAGGATGCCAGATGGTTTTGCTTTCTGTCCCACCAGAGAGCTGATCCCCCTAGACTGCTGTGTTGCTCTGCCTGACTGCAGGCCAGTTAACAGCTGTTAACTGTTTTGCCACTCCACCCTGATTGAGGGCCCCCAACATATAGACTCACTGCTGCTCTTCCTGACTATACGCCAGAGCCATTAACTGTTTGCTGCCCTGCCCTGATTGAGGGTCCCCCCGGCATACAGACTCACTGCTGCTTTGCCTGACTGCAGGTCAGAGCCATTAAGTGTTTGCTGCCCTCCCCGATTGAAGGATCTGGGCTTATAGACTCACTGCTGTTCTGCCTGACTACAGGCCAGAGCCATTAACTGTTTGCTGCATCGCCCTGGCTGAGGTCTGGGACTTATAGATCCAATTGCTGCCCGGCCTGTACTGCAGGCTTGGGCCTATTAACTGTCGGCTAATTTCCCCCTGAACTGAGTCACTCCAGAAGCATTATAGCAAGGGGGCGTGGTTTCCCTCCCTGACGGACGGAGACAGAGCTGTGACCGCCTTCTAATTATCTTATAATATACCAACTTACAAAACATTCAGGTATGTGTAGTAACTAGAAATTATGCTCTGTAAGCAACAGCTACAAGAAGGTGACATTATCCAATGCTCTTGAACAGCTCTGACACTGTATCTAGGAGAGAGAGGTAGTAATCTTACACTTCATGGAAGGACTTAAACAAATGTAATATATTTTTGTATATACATGCAAAATATTGTGAAATATTTAAATGAAGCAAAAGAGGTAAACTTTGGCTTGTTGCTAGTTTTGAGAAAATTAAACAAGTAACAGGTTTCAGAGTAGCAGCCGTGTTAGTCTGTATTCGCAAAAAGAAAGGAAGTACTTGTGGCACCTTAGAGACTAACCAATTTATTTGAGCATAAGCTTTCGTGAGCTACAGCTCACTTCATCGGAACATCCGGATGAAGTGAGCTGTAGCTCACGAAAGCTTATGCTCAAATAAATTGGTTAGTCTCTAAGGTGCCACAAGTACTCCTTTTTTTAAAACAAGTAACAATTTTTGTACAAATATATGCAAATGGTATGTGATGCCTTTGGAGGTAGCAGGAGTTCTTTCCCAGAACTTAGGAGTGTTTTCTACAGCATTTAGTCCCCTTGTGCCATGGGGCAGATGGAGCCCTAATTATACTCTCACTACTCTCATTTTCCCCACCAGTTTTCCTCTTAGAAAGATACATCTATACTTTTAAAAATTGGTCACTAATTTGGAGTGTCTGTTTTTGGGTGCCCTACTTGAAACACTTTGTATCTGACTTTCAGATGTGCTGAGCATTTATAGTACCATTAAAGTCAATAGAAGCTGTAGGGATCAATAAATGTCTGAATAATTGTTGGCTGTCCTAGGTGTCTTAAGTTGGGCACCCAAAAATTGAAGACCTGAAAAATTTGGCTGATAGTCAGAGATCTGGAGAGCAAGATACCAGATAAATCATTAAATTGCATGAATATTGGTGAATTCCAAAAATTAAGTGGATACATAATTGGTTAAACAACTGCAAACAAAGAGTAGATATTAATGGAATGATGTCAGATTGGAAGGAAGTCTCAAGAGGGGTTTCACAGGGATATTATCTGGGTCTGGTGTTATTTAACATCTTTATTTATGACCTAGATGTATGAATAGAGAGCCTACTGATCAAATTTGCAGATGACACAAAGCTAGAAGGAGTTGCCAACACTTCGGAAGATAGAGCTAAAATTCAAAGGGATCTTGATAAATTAGAGAACTGGGCTATAGACAACAAAATTAAATTCAGCAAAGATAAATGTAAGGTTCTACACTTAGGGAAGAAAAACCAAATGCACAAATACAGAATGGGGGAATACTGGTTTGGCAGCAGCTCTACTGAGAATGATCTGGGAGTTGTGGTGGATCACAACCTTAACATGGAGTCAAAAATATGATGCTACTGCAAAAAAAGCAAATGCAATTTTGGGTTGCATTAACAGAGGCATAGCATGCAAGTCAAGGGAGGTGATAGTACTTCTCTACTTAGAGCTGGTTAGGCCTCAGCTGGAGTACTGTGTCCAATTTTGGTCACCAATGTATAGAAAGGATGTAGAAAAACTGGAAAGAATCCAGAGCCGAGCAACAAAGATGAGCAAAAGGATGGAATGCAAGGCATATAAGCAAAGGCTGAAGGAAGTAGGTACGTTTAGTCTGGAAGAGAGGAGATTAAAGGGGGACATGATAGCAGTCTTCAACTACTTGAAAGGCTGCCATTAGAAAGATGGAGAAAAGTTGTTCTCTTTTGCCCCAGAGGACAGGACAAGAGACAATGAGTTCAAACTACAGCATAGCTGATTTAGATTAAATCTCAGAAAAAATTTCCTAACTGTAAGAACAATGGAACAAACTGCCTAGGGAGGTTATGGAAGCTCTTTCACTGAAGGTTTTCAAAAGGAGATTGGATAGCCATCTGTCGTGGATGGTTTAGACACAACAAATTCTGCATCTTGGCACGGGGTTAGACTCGATGACCCTTGCGGTCCCTTCTAGCCCTATGGTTTTATGATTCTAAGAGGAAGCCAAGACTGGTGAGGGCAAAACTTTTTCTATGGCTGTTGGTCTGGCTCTAGAACCTCTTCTTGATGGTCGGTGCCAGCCCCGGTACTGGGACTCTGGAGACAGAGCTGCCTGGTCCATAGTTTCTGCCCTTGTGGATGAGGGTACTGAGTGCATACAGTGAGAACAAAATCTGGAAACTGGGGGAAAACTCCAAGGGCTCCAAAACAGCCACTGATATGGGGCTGGACTCCATTGACCTGGCCACATTCCCATGGCAGTTCCCATTAAGGAGTCACAATGGTAGGTTGGAAGAGAGGATCTGGGAGGAGACTGGTAGGTCCAGCTTCAGAGTTGTGAGACTTAAAATCCCACTGCTGAGTCCAACGACAAAGACTCCCCTTCCTCCGACCATGAAGGGACTGATCCAGTCAGTGCCAGGGACCAATGATGAGAACCTGGTGATGGGCGGAGCATTGCCATCATATCAGGCTTCCCCTTAAGACAGTGCAGGAAGCAGGCAACTGAAGTACCGGAGGTTGAACTGCTGGCATGGGGATAGCACAATATTGCCAAGGAGTCCAACTCCTGTAGTGACAGAGACATCAGCACTGAGAGGCAGAGCAGATTTTTTTGGGACCACAAATGCTTCCAAGGTAGTCAGCACCGACATGGTATCTTGTTGTGGTGCTGAAGAAGATGCCAGTGCCACTTCTGACACCAGGCTTGATGGTGCTCTCTGTGGTGCCAGAGCCAACTGTGCTGACTTAGGCACCGATCTGGAGGAGTGCTTAGGTTTCAGGTGCACTCTGCTCAACTCCTTCTCACCCCCTTACCAAACTTAAGAGGGTGGAGACTTTCCCCTGGCTGGGGCATCTTTGGAAGTCTTATATTTCTTCCTCGGCCTAGGCAGGGGAGACAGAGTGCCAACTCCATGGGTGCTCTGGGGCTCAAGCACCTACCGATAAAAATAGCGGATGTTCAGCACCTGCAGTACCAGATTAATCTTTTGTGGGCTCCACCCCATGCTCCACCTGCGCTCCTGCCCGAAGCCCTGTCCCCGCTCGGCGTCTTCTGACTGAGGCCCCTCCCGCCTCTCGCACAGGGGAAAGAGGGCAGAGAGGAGCATCCACTAGCAAAAACGAAAGTCAGCACCTGTGGAGACAGGTGCCAGGATCCCATTAGAGCTGGAGGTGGGATTCTCACTGAAGTTGCAGACTCAGACGAGGATGAGCATTACCTCCAACAGCAGGAATTTCAGCCAACCTCCCTAGCCTTCTTCATTCTAGGCTCGAACTCCCTGCAAATCAGGCACCAGTCTTTTATGTGTGTTTCATCCAAGCACTTCAGGCAGTTATTGTGCGGATTGCTCACTGGCATAGGCCTCTAGCAAGAAGCACACGGCTTGAAGCCTGGTGACTGTGTCACCCAATGGGTATTGCTGAGGGAAAACATTTCTGATGACTGTGCATTGGGTGCACAGACAGCAAGAATGGAATGCACATGTTCACTTGAAGAACTCCAAGTTCAGATTTTGTGAAACAAAATATAATGTTCATGTTTACAGAACAGCTGAGAGTGCCAAATTCCTCTTTGCAATGCATCATTTTTGTATTTGAAGTGTGTCTGGATTCTAATGCATATCACATTCTACAACAGTAAGATTACTGTACTAACAATTTATTCTTTAATAACTGAATTAATCACTGAAACTTGGCACTGGAGCAACAGATAACGACCCTGCGTTGCATACGAGAAAAGGAGGATTTTCTGGACAAAAGTCAGGATATGCTTCTACGGGCACAAAGCTCTAAAGATTTAGAGCAGGTTGCACAGCGGAGCCAAGAGGCCAGTGAAGAAGCTTGGCAACATGTGACCTCCAGAAGAAGAAGGGTAATGTCCGGGTTCCAGCAACGCGGACACAGGTAACTAACCGCTTTCATGTTCTCTCCACAGGTACCATTGCGGAGAGTGGACCAGATGATATGTCTCGGGGGAGAGAGCAGAAGGAGACTCCGCTGGTTGGAAGGCATGAGATGCACTGTCCTGAGATGGGGGGTTCCACGACCACCACTCCCAAGAGAAGGAGGCGGGTGGTGGTGGTCGGGGACTCTCTCCTCCGGGGGACTGAGTCATCTATCTGCCGCCCTGACCGGGAAAACAGAGAAGTCTGCTGCTTGCCGGGGCTAAGATTCACGATGTGACGGAGAGACTGCCGAGACTCATCAAGCCCTCGGATCGCTACCCCTTCCTGCTTCTCCACGTGGGCACCAATGATACTGCCAAGAATGACCTTGAGCAGATCACTGCGGACTACGTGGCTCTGGGAAGAAGGATAAAGGAGTTTGAGGCGCAAGTGGTGTTCTCGTCCATCCTCCCCGTGGAAGGAAAAGGCCGGGGTAGGGACCGTCGAATCGTGGAAGTCAACGAATGGCTATGCAGGTGGTGTCGGAGAGAAGGCTTTGGATTCTTTGACCATGGGCTGGTGCTCCATGAAGGAGGAGTGCTGGGCAGAGATGGGCTCCACCTAACGAAGAGAGGGAAGAGCATCTTTGCGAGCAGGCTGGCTAACCTAGTGAGGAGGGCTTTAAACTAGGTTCACAGGGGGAAGGAGACCAAAGCCCTGAGGTAAGTGGGAAAATGGGATACTGGGAGGAAGCACAGGCAGGAATGTCTGTGAGGGGAGGGCTCCTGCCTCATACTGAGAATGAGGGGCGATCAGCAGGTTATCTCAAGTGCTTATATACGAATGCACAAAGCCTTGGAAACAAGCAGGGAGAACTGGAGGTCCTAGTGATGTCAAGGAATTATGATGTGATTGGAATAACAGAGACTTGGTGGGATAACTCACATGACTGGAGTACTGTCATGGATGGTTATAAACTGTTCAGGAAGGACAGGCAGGGCAGAAAAGGTGGGGGAGTAGCACTGTATGTAAGGGAGCAGTATGACTGCTCAGAGCTCCGGTACGAAACTGCAGAAAAACCTGAGTGTCTCTGGATTAAGTTTAGAAGTGTGAGCAACAAGAGTGATGTAGTGGCGGGAGTCTACTATAGATCACCGGACTAGGGGGATGAGGTGGATGAGGCTTTCTTCCGGCAGCTCGCAGAAGCTACTAGATCGCACGCCCTGGTTCTCATGGGTGACTTTAATTTTCCTTATATCTGCTGGGAGAGCACTACAGCGGTGCATAGACAATCCAGGAAGTTTTTGGAAAATGTAGGGGACTATTTCCTGGTGCAAGTGCTGGAGGAGCCAACTAGGGGGGGAGCTTTTCTTGACCTGCTGCTCACAAACCGGGAAGAATTAGTAGGGGAAGCAAAAGTGGATGGGAATCTGGGAGGCAGTGACCATGAGTTGGTTGAGTTCAGGATCCTGACACAGGGAGGAAAGGTAAGCAGCAGGATATGGACCCTGGACTTCAGGAAAGCAGACTTCGACTCCCTCAGGGAACTGATGGGTAGGATCCCCTGGGGGACTAACATGAAGGGGAAAGGAGTCCGGGAGAGCTGGCTGTATTTCAAGGAATCCCTGTTGAGGTTACAGGGACAAACCATCCCGATGTGTCGAAAGAATAGTAAATATGGCAGGCGACCAGCTTGGCTGAACGGTGAAATCCTAGCGGATCTTAAACATAAAAAAGAAGCTTACAAGAAGTGGAAGGTTGGACATATGACCAAGGAAGAGTATAAAAATATTGCTCAGGCATGTAGGAATGAAATCAGGAGGGCCAAATCGCACCTGGAGCTGCAGCTAGTGAGAGATGTCAAGAGTAACAAGAAGGGTTTCTTCAGGTATGTTGGCAACAAGAAGAAAGCCAAGGAAAGTGTGGGCCCCTTACCGAATGAGGGAGGCAACCTAGTGACAGAGGATGTGGAAAAAGCTAATGTACTCAATGCTTTTTTTGCCTCTGTCTTCACTAACAAGGTCAGCTCCCAGACTGCTGCACTGGGCATCACAACATGGGGAATAGATGGCCAGCCCTCTGTGGAGAAAGAGGTGGTTAGGGACTATTTAGAAAAGCTGGAAAAGCACAAGTCCATGGGGCCGGACGAGTTGCATCCGAGAGTACTAAAGGAACTGGCGGCTGTGATTGCAGAGCCATTGGCCATTATCTTTGAAAACTCGTGGCGAATGGGGGAAGTCCCAGATGATTGGAAAAAGGCTAATGTAGTGCCAATCTTTAAAAAAGGGAAGAAGGAGGATCCTGGGAACTACAGGCCAGTCAGCCTCACCTCAGTCCCCGGAAAAATCATGGAGCAGGTCCTCAAAGAATCAGTCCTGAAGTACTTACATGAGAGGAAAGTGATCAGGAACAGTCAGCATGGATTCACCAAGGGAAGGTCATGCCTGACTAATCTAATCGCCTTCTATGATGAGATTACTGGTTCTGTGGATGAAGGGAAAGCAGTGGATGTATTGTTTCTTGACTTTAGCAAAGCTTTTGACATGGTCTCCCACAGTATTCTTGTCAGCAAGTTAAAGAAGTATGGGCTGGATGAATGCACTATAAGGTGGGTAGAAAGTTGGCTAGATTGTCGGGCTCAATGGGTAGTGATCAATGGCTCCATGTCTAGATGGCAGCCGGTGTCAAGTGGAGTGCCCCAGGGGTCGGTCCTGGGGCCGGTTTTGTTCAATATCTTCATAAATGATCTGGAGGATGGTGTGGATTGCACTCTCAGCAAATTTGCGGATGATTCTAAACTGGGAGGAGTGGTAGATACGCTGGAGGGCAGGGATAGGATACAGAGGGACCTAGACAAATTGGAGGACTGGGCCAAAAGAAATCTGATGAGGTTCAATAAGGATAAGTGCAGGGTCCTGCACTTAGGACGGAAGAACCCAATGCACAGCTACAGACTAGGGACCGAATGGCTAGGCAGCAGTTCTGCGGAAAAGGACCTAGGGGTGACAGTGGATGAGAAGCTGGATACGAGTCAGCAGTGTGCCCTTGTTGCCAAGAAGGCCAGTGGCATTTTGGGATGTATAAGTAGGGGCATAGCCAGCAGATCGAGGGACGTGATCGTCCCCCTCTATTCGACATTGGTGAGGCCTCATCTGGAGTACTGTGTCCAGTTTTGGGCCCCACACTACAAGAAGGACGTGGATAAATTGGAGAGAGTCCAGCGAAGGGCAACAAAAATGATTACGGGTCTGGAACACATGACTTATGAGGAGAGGCTGAGGGAACTGGGATTGTTTAGTCTGCAGAAGAGAAGAATGAGGGAGGATTTGATAGCTGCTTTCAACTCCCTGAGAGGTGGTTCCAGAGAGGATGGTTCTAGACTATTCTCAGTGATAGAAGAGGACAGGACAAGGAGTAATGATCTCAAGTTGCAGTGGGGGCGGTTTAGGTTGTATATTAGGAAAAACTTTTTCACTAGGAGGGTGGTGAAACACTGGAATGCGTTACTTAGGGAGGTGGTAGAATCTCCTTCCTTAGAAGTTTTTAAGGTCAGGCTTGACAAAGCCCTGGCTGGGATGACTTAATTGGGGATTGGTCCTGCTTTGAGCAGGGGGTTGGACTAGATGACCTCCTGAGGTCCCTTCCAACCCTGATATTCTATGATTCCATGAAACTTGATACAGGTGGAATTTTAATTAAAATGTAGTTCACAGATTTCAAGTGTGTATATGTGTTTAATTTTTCTGCTAGTGACTTCAAAGCTATGCCTCAGCAGGAATTTTCTATTTAGCTCCCAACTAACATCTATATTTTCAGAGTTGGACAGGACTGAGCCCTGAAGTGTGACAGAGAGTTTAGTGGCTAAGTCTCATGCACAGCTCTGAAAAGTAATAATTGTTGGTGAGTAAGTAATACTTGGGTCTTTTTAGCTTTCTTGCCATTACATTTACTGTGCTTTTTATCTCACACCTTTTGCTTCTGTAGCCTATTCAAGTTTATGGCAGTGAATGGATGCACAGTACTGGAATGTGATGATGCATTCTGTTTTGTTCACTTGCTAAATAAGTTATTTAAATCTTCACTCTCTTTTTGTTGATACTGGATTTCAGCTGTGGACCCACTGGATAGTTATTCACATGGTCTGGGGCTTACTTTCCTATCATATTGAGATACTTTGGTGATTGTTGCCCAGTAAATACCTAAACTAGACACATAAATGACTCTTGTATCCAGGGTCACAGGATTAAGGCACATATTAAAAAAAAATTCCTAAAATTAGCTCTTGTCCTTTCATAATAGTACATATTTTCTATAATAGTGCAGATATCAATCCTTTGGATTTTCCATGTCACTCTTATGTTGTCTTTGTGGCAACATCTGACATCTGTTTCTGTACGTGTGTTTAGTTAGTGGCTGTGTTGTTTTGGATCTATCCTATTGGCACTGTATTTTCCACTGCATGCATCCGATGAAGTGGGTTTTAGCCCAGGAAAGCTTATGCTGAAATAAATTTGTTAGTCTCTAAGGTGCCACAAGTATTCCTGTTCTTTTTGTGGATATAGACTAACACGGCTGCTACTCTGAAACCTATTGGCACTATAGTAATCCACCATTGGGAAGGGAAGGATTTCACATCTCCCACTTAAAGCTTTTTCTTTTACTGACTGTTTTCTACCTTCCCCAACTCTTCTGCATGACATCTTAGTACTTCAATAACCTCTGGTGAGTCTGGTCTTTAGAAAGTAGTGCTGAGCAGTAGATTTGAGATTTTCCTCCTGACTTTATAAATGAGCTTTTGTTGACTAATGTAATGTCTGAAGCCATGATAACTAAAAGCCTCTCAAACTTCAGCCCTTAGTGCTCGACAACACTTGAACAAAAGGGGCAACAAGTGTAGCTATATTTTCCCCCTGCCAGATCTCTCAATAATATTCCATTAACTGATGCTAAAGACAGCATATGAAAGTGCCAAAAACACGAGGGCTGAGAAAATTAGTATGGTCTTTTTGGAACATCTTTTAATGGTCTATTCCAATGCTTTTGTTCAATATGCACTGAGCCCAGCAGTTGTTCATGCATTCTTACTTTGCCTAAGTCTGCTCCTGAGGGTCCACTCTAGCTCTACAACTTGTTATGGCATTAGTATTCAGAGAAACCACAGATGTTTTGGCTATGGACAAAGTTCCCAGGTCAGATGGCTATTTTACACAGTGGAATTTAAGACAACGTATTTGGATCTTGTTTTTTTATCAAAAGCTTGACACAGTCAACCATGGCAAATGCAGGCAGCAAACACTCTGTTGTGCTAAGAGTTCTATAAGAGTTGACAACTACTTCTTTTCCTTATCCCTTTCTATTCTACATAACCCTGTCAAAGTGATCATTCTTCTCTCAAGGGTTCTATAACATACTTGTCTCTAACCAAGCACTGTATGTTTAATCAATATAGCTTCAGTTTTCCTTGAATTTTCCCTTTCCTCAGAGTCAACCTCACCAAAACTTATTACAACTACCGTCAGTGGTGACAGTGGCCAAAGGCCCCAATCAGGATTGGTGCCCCATTGTGGTAGGTGCTGTGTACAGTTAGAAAGACCTGGTCCCCGCCCCAAAGCACTATCAATCTAATTAAAACTCAAGGCACAAGAAGTAAGCGTGACAAGCAGTAGTAGTAGAGGAGGAGAGTAACAGGAATAAGTTAAAAATATTTTTCAAAAAGATACCCAGTTTTTTAGTACACAACATCCACTTATACTACCTCACAGGAGATCTTGTCAGATACCAAGCACCTTCAACTTCCATTGATATCAATATCTGATCCAGATTCTAGAACAGTAATACAGAACAGCTCCTAGTTATTAAAATACTAACCTATATTTTCATCCTGTTTTAGATCATCACTAGCTCACTCCTAATCATATTGAAAAAGGTTAGAGATTAATTAAACCCTTCTCTATTAAAATATCTCTCTGGAGATATTAAATGATAGTATGGCACACATAGATAACTTATTTCTCTATTTTCTTTCTATTTACAATATACTGTGCATTGGAATGTCTCATATTTGCTCTTTAATTAAGTTTTAAAGAGTATTCTAATAATTCAGATGTTTTTAAAATTAAACTTAGCACTGGCAAATAGTGTCAGATTGACCCTCATGGATGCTGAAGTCCATTCACATAGTGTTTCTATTGCAGTGCAAAAATCCACAAATTAACAGTGTGCTTTAACCTGTTCTGAAGTGACAATCTTGGGGGTTTAGGATATTTTTATTGAATGCTGGCAGTATGACTGATGTTGTAAAACAGAGGAAAGGCCAAGTCTCTGCACTGACTATTTTAAAATCTAAAAGCAGACAGAAAGTGTAAACACATGATTCACAAATAAAAGGTGTAACCAACCTGGAAGCATTTGAGATACTTTTGAGATACTATCGCTGAAAGGTTTTATGGAGGACATATAAAAATGTCTGTTCACTTCTTGGCTTCTCTATTGAGGCTGTCAACTCAGTGCCAACTATTCACTGTGAACTGGACCAACACCCGCAACAAATGTCACCATATTTATTGGGGGCTTTAAAATAACATCAAATACACCAGGAACTTTTCTATGCAGCTTGTAAATGAGATACTAGTCCCTTGGAAGCAGACCAGACATTCTCTTTGCAGGAGTCCTCTAAACTCTGGCAACACTATCATTATTGATGTATCAAAGTTCAAGCCCATCTGGGAACATTTAAAGACATGTCCATGCTACAGTTGAAAAAACATTAGCAACAATGTTCCAATGTGACTGAAACTAAACTAGCAAGAGCCATGTCTTTTATTGTTGCTAGTAGGGTTTTGCACTGTTTCTCTGTACAGGGATTTTTCTAAGAACCCGTTCAAATGGTGACAAAAACTAGACAGTTTATCACATAGTTTTAGAAATGAGGTCACAACAGATTTTTTTTTTTAAAAAAACTATCTATCCACAATATGCATGAAAATCGGCGGACCAGCTGAGCAGCAGGGAACAGCAGAGCAGCAAACAGCAGGAGTTTGCCTGGGATTGGTGAGTATCCGAGTGTGTGTTTGCTGAGTGAGTATCCGAGTGTGTGTTTGCTGGGAGGGCAGTTTGAAAGCCTGAGCGAGTGCCTGATTGGGTGGTAGCCTGCAGGGGGCGGGTATTGGGGGTGTCTGTCTGTCTGTTTCAGGGAAGCCTGGCTGTTTAAAGATAGCCAGAGCTCCACGAACCAGCTGAGCGGCGGCAGACCAGCTGAGCAGCGGGGAACAGCAGAGCAGCAAACAGCAGGACTTTGCCTGGGAGTTTGCCTGGGGTAAGCCCAGTGAGGCTTACATCTTGCCAGCTTCTCTGAGAAAGCTCATAGTAGGAAGGTGATATGGAGGGGGGGTGTTCAGCTATTGTGACCTGCACTGGATGTGCCATGTTTGTCTTTCTTCCACAGGACAGAAGCAACTTTGTCTGTACAAAGTGCAAGCTAGTATCCATATTGGAAGAGAAGATTGAAGGTCTGGAGCAACAGATATCAACCCTGCGTTGCATACGAGAATCTGAGGATTTCCTGGACAAAAGTCAGGATATGCTTCTACGGGCACAAAGCTCTAAAGATTTAGAGCAGGTTGCACAGCGGAGCGAAGAGGCCAGTGAAGAAGCTTGGCAACATGTGACCTCCAGAAGAAGAAGGGAGAATGTCCGGGTACCAGCAACGCAGACACAGGTAAGTAACCGTTTTCATGTTCTCTCCACAGGTACCATTGCGGAGAGTGGACCAGATGATACGTCTGGGTGGAGAAAGCAGAAGGAGACTCCGCTGGTTGGAAGGCATGAGATGCGCTGTCCTAAGGTTGGGGGTTCCACGACCACCACTCCCAAGAGAAGGAGGCGGGACTGAGTCATCTATCTGCCACCCTGACCGGGAAAACAGAGAAGTCTGCTGCTTGCCAGGGGCTAAGATTCACGATGTGACGGAGAGACTGCCGAGACTCATCAAGCCCTCGGATCGCTACCCCTTCCTGCTTCTCCACGTGGGCACCAATGATACTGCCAAGAATGACCTTGAGCGGATCACTGCGGACAACGTGGCTCTGGGAAGAAGGATAAAGGAGTTTGAGGCGCAAGTGGTGTTCTCGTCCATCCTCCCCGTGGAAGGAAAAGGCCGGGGTAGGGACCGTCAAATCGTGGAAGTCAATGAATGGCAACGCAGGTGGTGTCGGAGAGAAGGCTTTGGATTCTTTGACCATGGGATGGTGCTCCATGAAGGAGGAGTGCTGGGCAGAGATGGGCTCCACCTAACGAAGAGAGGGAAGAGCATCTTTGCGAGCAGGCTGGCTAACCTAGTGAGGAGGGCTTTAAACTAGGTTCACCGGGGGAAGGAGACCAAAGCCCTGAGGTAAGTGGGCAAGCACGATACCGGGAGGAAGCACTAGCAGGAACGTCTGTGAGGGGAGGGCTCCTACCTCATACTGAGAATGAGGGGCGATCAGCAGGTTATCTCAAGTGCCTATATACAAATGCACAAAGCCTTGGAAACAAGCACGGAGAACTGGAGGTCCTGGTGAAGGCAAGGAATTATGACGTGATTGGAATAACAGAGACTTGGTGGGATAACTCACATGACTGGAGTACTGTCATGGATGGTTATAAACTGTTCAGGAAGGACAGGCAGGGCAGAAAAGGTGGGGGAGTAGCACTGTATGTAAGGGAGCAGTATGACTGCTCAGAGCTCCGGTACGAAACTGCAGAAAAACCTGAGTGTCTCTGGATTAAGTTTAGAAGTGTGAGCAACAAGAGTGATGTAGTGGCGGGAGTCTGCTATAGATCACCGGACTAGGGGGATGAGGTGGATGAGGCTTTCTTCCGGCAACTCGCAGAAGCTACGAGATCGCACACCCTGGTTCTCATGGGCGACTTCAATCACCCTGATATCTGCTGGGAGAGCACTACAGCGGTGCACAGAAAATCCAGGATGTTTTTAGAAAATGTAGGGGACAATTTCCTGGTGCAAGTGCTGGAGGAGCCAACTAGGGGGGGAGCTTTTCTTGACCTGCTGCTCACAAACCGGGAAGAATTAGTAGGGGAAGCAAAAGTGGATGGGAATCTGGGAGGCAGTGACCATGAGTTGGTCGAGTTCAGGATCCTGACACAGGGAAGAAAGGTAAGCAGCAGAATATGGACCCTGGACTTCAGGAAAGCAGACTTCGACTCCCTCAGGGAACTGATGGGTAGGATCTCCGGGGGAATAACATGAGGGGGAAAGGAGTCCAGGAGAGCTGGCTGTATTTCAAAGAATCCCTATTGAGGTTACAGGGACAAACCACACCGATGTGTCGAAAGAATAGTAAATACGGCAGGCGACCAGCTTGGCTTAACAGTGAAATCCTTGCGGATCTTAAACATAAAAAAGAAGCTTACAAGATGTGGAAGATTGGACAAATGACCAGGGAAGAGTATAAAAATATTGCTCGGGCATGTAGGAATGAAATCAGGAGGGCCAAATCGCACCTGGAGCTGCAGCTAGAAAGAGATGTCAAGAGTAACAAGAAGGGTTTCTTCAGGTATGAAGAAAGCCAAGGAAAGTGTGGGCCCCTTACTGAATGAGGGAGGCAACCTAGTGACAGAGGATGTGGAAAAAGCTAATGTACTCAATGCTTTTTTTGCCTCTGTCTTCACTAACAAGGTCAGCTCCCAGACTGCTGCACTGGGCATCACAACATGGGGAATAGATGGCCAGCCCTCTGTGGAGAAAGAGGTGGTTAGGGACTATTTAGAAAAGCTGGAAAAGCGACAAGTCCATGGGGCCGGATGCGTTGAATCAGAGAGTGCTAAAGGAGTTGGCGGCTGTGATTCCAGAGCCATTGACCATTATCTTTGAAAACTCATGGCAATCGGGGGAAGTCCCGTACGACTGGAAAAAGGCTAATGTAGTGCCCATCTTTAAAAAAGGGAAGGAGGAGGATCCTGGGAACTACAGGCCAGTCAGTCCCCGGAAAAATCATGGAGCAGGTCCTCAAGGAATCAATCCTGAAGCACTTACACGAGAGGAAAGTGATCAGGAACAGTCAGCATGTATTCACCAAGGGAAGGTCATGCCTGACTAATCTAATCGCCTTCTATGATGAGATTACTGGTTCTGTGGATGAAGGGAAAGCAGTGGATGTACTGTTTCTTGACTTTAGCAAAGCTTTTGACACGGTCTCCCACAGTATTCTTGTCAGCAAGTTAAAGAAGTATGGGCTGGATGAATGCACTATAAGGTGGGTAGAAAGTTGGCTAGATTGTCAGGCTCAACGGGTAGTGATCAATGGCTCCATGTCTGGATGGCAGCTGGTATCAAGTGGAGTGCCCCAAGGGTCAGTCCTGGGGCCGGTTTTGTTCAATATCTTCATTAATGATCTGGAAGATGGCGTGGATTGCACCCTCAGCAAGTTTGCAGATGACACTTAATTGGGAGGAGTAGTAGATATGCTGGAAGATAGGGATAGGATACAGAGGGACCTAGACAAATTGGAGGATTGGGCCAAAAGAAATCTGAGGTTCAACAAGGATAAGTGCAGGGTCCTGCACTTAGGACGGAAGAATCCAATGCACCGCTACAGACTAGGCACTGAATGGCTAGGCAGCAGTTCTGCGGAAAAGGACCTAGGGGTGACAGTGGACGAGAAGCTGGATATGAGTCAACCGTGTGCCCTTGTTGCCAAGAAGGCCAATGGCATTTTGGGATGTATAAGTAGGGGCATAGCCAGCAGATCGAGGGACGTGATCGTTCCCCTCTATTCAACATTGGTGAGGCCTCATCTGGAGTACTGTGTCCAGTTTTGGGACCCACACTACAAGAAGGATGTGGAAAAATTGGAGAGAGTCCAGCGAAGGGCAACAAAAATGGTTAGGGGTCTGGAACACATGACTTATGAGGAGAGGCTGAGGGAACTGGGATTGATTCGTCTGCAGAAGAGAAGAATGAGGTGGGATTTGATAGCTGCTTTCAACTACCTGAGAGGTGGTTCCAAAGAGGATGGTTCTAGACTATTCTCAGTGGTAGAAGATGACAGGACAAGGAGTAATGGTCTCAAGTTGCAGTGGGGGAGGTTTAGGTTGGATATTAGGAAAAACTTTTTCACTAGGAGGGTGGTGAAACACTGGAATGCGTTACCTAGGGAGGTGGTAGAATCTCCTTCCTTAGAAGTTTTTAAGGTCAGGCTTGACAAAGCCCTGGCTGGGATGATTTAATTGGGGATTGGTCCTGCTTTGAGCAGGGGGTTGGACTAGATGACCTCCTGAGGTCCTTTCCAACCCTGATATTCTATGATTCTATGATTCATGCTAGCAATTTCTCTGTTTAAATATATTAGTTGATTGTAACACAATTTTGACAAGAACCGTAGTATTTCATAGGGAGCCCTGTGGAAGATTATTATGTCATAAAATATTTATATTATGATAAGTCCCAGTTAGGAGAAAGGCCTAGACACAATCCCTACCCAAATGAGTTTATAATGTACAAAGAGTACATAATCTAAGCCTGTTGAAATCTGTTTTAACAATGGTTCAACAATAATAAAATATCTTTAATGTTTTTAAAATGTAATACTTTTCCATTCACTATGTGTTTACTTTACATATTGCCTTTCAGTGATGCAGTTGTGTACACCAGTGGTTTTCAACGTGGGGTCCACAGACTATATGTAAGGGTTCTGCAAAAGGTTGTCATTACCATAGAACACTGGTTTTCAGTGTGTGGTCCATGGACCCCGGGGGGCGTACGGATTATGTCTAAGATTTCCAAAGGGGTCCGCAAATTAAAAAAGGCTGAAAATCACTGGTGTACACTAAATATAACAAGCAGCTGATGTCAGAATACGATCTCAGGTTTTGTATATGTGCGTGCACGTGCGTGTGCATACGCATATATACATATACACAAAGCTTCTTTCCACTCTTTCAACCACATGCTTTGTCCTCCATTAATTGTAAATTCATCCCCAGTCCTACATATATTTCCTTTAAGACTGCCAATACCCTTTTACAGCTTAGCTTTGTGAACTCCTGGAGGATGGGTGATATTCCAGAGAACTTGAGAAGGGCAAATATAGTACTGTTGTAATAGCTGGGCCTATAAATTTACCCTAATTGTAAGCTTAACTGTAAAAAATGAGTGAAAGTTCATAACTTGTCCCAATGACTTATTGTATAAAATTGTTTAAGAAAAGATGTAAGGAGGAGACAGAAAGACTGAATTAATTTAAACATAAAGGATTTTTACTGATACTACTCAGGACTGGGTTAAGATTATGACTGGTAAACAAGAGTAGTAGAGGACCAGAAATCAATGAACTAAAATTGGTGTGTTGGAAATTAGGCCTATTGGTGGATAAAACAGTGAGAGGATGGACTATTCCACTCAACACTCTCTTTTGGGTATCTTAAAAAGAAAAGACTTTGGGGAAAAATCAGCAGAAGAAGCAAGTCTCTGACAACACCCACTGTGGTGAGTTTCATCATCATGGTTGCCACCCCAGCCATCTCTTGGGACGCCATACTTTCTTTGTCCTAATCCTGAGAGATGTCCTGACCAGACCAAGCCAGAGAGAGGGGGATCCAGATGACACTGCCTCCTCCATCAGATCCAACTGAATCCCAAACACACCCTGAGATGTGAGATGTTCTCATTTTTCCCCGCACTTCACCCTCCATGTGGTATTTTCTTCCTACCGTATTTCTTGTCTTTTCTATCTCTCCTGTTTTTCCTCCTGTTTAATAAGAGTTTGGCTTAACCAGCCAAGACTGTACATTTTGTAACAGTGCTGTAAGCCTGTGACCAGAAAGAGGCAGCTAAAAGCAGTGCCCTAAATAGCCCAACAGAGGTACAAGTTTGCCAAGACTCAGAGTGGCTGATATAACTGTGTGCTGTGCCTGTTTTTCCATCAGCAAGGTTACAAGTAAGAGTCAACACCAGAGACAGAAGCTGCATTTTCTATTTTTGTTAGTCTTTTCCGTCCCCTCTTGTGTGTGTTTGTCTTGTTTTGTCCTCTAGGAAAGAGGTTACTCACCAGGTGAAGTAACTGAAGTTCTTCAAGATGGTTGTCCATTTGGTTGCTCTACTTTAGGTGCCCTGGGCTTGTAATTGGAGACTTGTAGCAGCAGCGTTCGGTTGGGCCGCGCATGCGCTGTACCCGTCTCGCGATGCCTGAGCCGGTTACATAGCATTGCGTGGCTAACCTCCCCCTCAGTTCCTTCTCCACCACAGAGTGTCTATCATGGAACAACTCCGAAGTAGACGGTAGGAGGGAGGGTTGTGGAGCACCCACAGGGACAACCATGTTGAAGAACCTCCGTTACTGCATGTGGTGAGTAACCTTTTCTTCTTCGAGGAGTGTCCCTGTGGGTGTTCCACTTTAGGTGACTGTCTAGCAGTGCCCCTCAATGGAAAGAGGGGACTTTGGAGTTGCAGCCCTGGATGAGTTTTGTTCCAGCACACAATGCTGGGTAAACGTGTGGGCAGATGCCCAGGTTGCTGCTTTGTATATGTACATAATGGGAACATTGTTGAGGAATGCTATCAAGGGCAATAGGGCCTTAGTGGAGTGAGAGACTGATGGAGGTTGTCCCTGTTGCTGGTGATAGCGTAGGTGGATACAATTGGAGATCCATTTAAACAATGCAGGTGGAAGTCCAGCAACAGAGTGGGGACTATCCAGTTTATTGAACCCAATGCAGCATGTATGATTATGGTGTATATGTGTATTCAGTGCAAGGAGCTCCTGGCCTTCAGAGACCATGTACGGGCTTTGGAGACCAGAGTGGCTGAACTGGAGGAGCTAAGGGAGACAGAGAGGTACACAGATGAGACTTTCCGGAATACGGTAGAATGGTCCCACTCCCGGTCTGACAGTCTCTGTGCTGTTGAGGACGATGAAAGTCTCAGGGAAAGAGAACATCCAACTGGAGCAGAGGGAAATGATCCAATAGTTGGGACCCTCCTTCCAGATGATGTCATGGTATCCTCTCACACTGAAGATACCTCCCAGGGGAGGAAACTCCAGTTATTAGGAACAGACAAGTATTATTAATGGCCGACTTGATCATTAGAAAGATAGATAACTGGGTTTGTGATGACCGGGAGAACAGCATGGTGACTTGCCTACCTGTGAAGGTTGCGGATCTCTCGACACATCTAGATAGACTTATGTGTAGTGCTGAGGAGGAGCCAGTGGTCGTGGTATATGTTGGTACCAATGACATAGAGAAGGATAGGAGAAAGGTCCTGTAGGCCAAATTTAGGCTGCTAGATAAGAGAGTGAAGTCCAGGACCTCCATGGTAGCATTCTCTGAAATGCTTCCAGTTTCACTTGCAGGACTAGTTAGCCAGGCAGATCTCCAGGGTCTCAATGCATGGATGAGATGATGGTGTAGGGATTTAGATTTATTAGAAACTGGAGAAACTTTTGGGAAAGGGGGAGCCTAAACAGGAAGGATGGGCTCCACCTAAACCAAAATGGAACCAGATTGCTGGAACTTAAAATTAAAAAGGCCGTAGAGCACTTTTTAAACTAAGGGCTGGGAGGAAGCTGACAGATGCAGAGAAACACATAGTTCGGACAGAGACATCCCTAAGGGGAGGATCTATTAATAGAGATTCTCTATGTCCTAGTAAGGAGGAGGATGAAAGATGATAAAATACAAGTAGGATCTAATGAGAACCAGTCAAATGAAAGAGTCCTATTCAATTACAGCTAAAAAGTGACAAATTTTATAAGTGCTTGCATACAAATGCTAGAAGTCTAAATACTAACTTGAATGCCTGGTATTAAATAAGGATATTGATATAATGGACATCACAGAAATTGGTGGAATGATAATTAATGGGACACGGTAATACCAGGGTACAAAATACATAGCAATGACAGAGTAGGTCATGCTGGTGGGGGAGTGGCATTATATGTGAAAGCAAGCATAGCGTCCAATAGCGGAAAAATCTTCAAAGAATCAAACTGTACCATAGAATCTCTATGGATACAAATTCCACGCTTGAATAATAAGAAGATAGCAGTAAGAATATACTACCAATCACCTGGCCAGGATGGTGATGTTGATTGTGAAATGCTCAGGGAGATTAAAATAAAAAACTCAATAATAATGGGGGATTTCAACTATCCCCATATTGACAGGGTACATATCACCTCAGGACAGGATGCAGAGATAAAGTTTCTTGAATGATTTAAACGACTGCTTCTTGGAGCAGCTAGTCCTGGAACCCACAAGAGGAGAGGCAATTCTTAAATTAGTCCTAAATGGAGCACAGGATCTGGTCCAAGAGATGAATATAGCTGGACTGCTTGGAAATAGTGACCATAATATAATTAAATTTAATATCCCTGTGGTGGGGAAAACACCACAGCAGCCCAACACTGTAGCATTTAATTTCAGAAAGGGGGACCTCACAAAAATGAGGAAGTTAGTTAAACAGAAAATAAAACATAAAGCGCCAAAAGTGAAATCCCTGCAAGCCACATGGAAACTTTTCAAAGACACCATAATAGAGGCTCAACTTAAACGTATGCCCCAAATTAAAAAACATAGTAAGAGAACCAAAAAAGTGCCATCATGGCTAAACAACAAAGTAAAAGAAGCAGTGAGAGGCAAAAAGGCATCCTTTGAAAAGTGGAAGTTAAATCCTAGTGAGGAAAATAGAAAGGAGCATAAACTCTGACAAATGATGTGTAAAAATACAATTAGGAAGGGCAAAAAAGAATTTGAAGAACAGTTAGCCAAAGATGCAAAAAGTAATAGCAAAAAAAATGTTAAGTTCATTAGAAGCAGGAAGCCTGCTAAACAACCAGTAGGGCCACTGGATGATCGAGATGCTAAAGGAGCATTCAAGGGCGATATGGCGCTTGTGGAGAAACTAAATGAATTCTTCATGGCGGAGAATGTGAGGGAGATTCCCAAACCTAAGACATTCTTTTTTAGGTGACAAAACTGTCCCAGACTGAGGTGTCATTAGAGGAGGTTTTGGGATAAATCAATAACTTAAACAATAAGAAGTCACCAGGACCAGATGGTATTCACCCAAGAGTTCTGAAGGAACTCCAATGTGAAATTGCAGAACTACTAATAGTAGTGTCTGTAGCCTATCATTTGAATCAGCTTCGATACCAAATGACTGGAGGACAGCTAATGTGACACCAGTTTTTAAAAACGGCTCCAGAGGTGATCCCGGCAATTATAGGCTGGTAAGCCTGACTTCAGTACTGGGCAAACTGGTTGAAACTATAGTAAAGAACAGACACAGATGAACATAATTTGTTGGGGCAGAGTCAGTTGGGGTTTTTGTAAAGGGAAATCATGCCTCACCAATCTAAGAGAATTGTTTGAGGGAGTCAACAAGCATGTGAACAAGGGGGACTCAGTGGGTATAGTAAACTTGGACTTTCAGAATGCCTTTGATAAGGTTCTTCACCAAAGGCTCTTAAGCAAAGTAAGCTGTCATGGGATAAAAGGGAAGGTCCTCTCCATGGATCAGTAACTGCTTAAAAGTTAGGAAATAAAGAGTGGTATAAATGGTCAGTTTTCAGAATGGAGAGAGGTAAATAGTGGTGTTCCCCAGGAGTTTGTACTAGGACCAGTCCTATTCAACATAAATGATCTGAAAAAAGGGGTAAACAGTGAGGTGACAAAATCTGAAGATGATACAAAACTACACAAGCTAGTTAAGACCCAGGTAGATGCGAAGAGCTACAAAAGGGTCTCACAAAACAGCAGATGAAATTCAATGTTGATAAATGCAAAGTAATGCACATTGGAAGACATAATCCCATCTATGCATGTAAAATGATGGGGCCTAAATTAGCTGTTACCACTCAAGAAAGAGATCTTGGAGTCATTGTGGATTGTTCTCTGAAAACATCAACTCCATGTGCAGCGGCAGTCAAAAAAGCGAACAGAATGTTGGGAATCATTAAGAAAGGGGTAGATGAGAAGACAGAAAATATCATATTGCATCTATATAAATCCCTGGTACACCCACATTTGAATACTGAGTGCAGATGTGGTCGCCCCGTCTCAAAAAAGATATATTGGAATTGGAAAAGGTTCAGAAAAGGGGAACAAATCTGATCTGGGGTATGGAATGGCTTCCGTCTGAGGAGAGATTAATAAGACTGGGACTTTTAAGCTTGGAAAAGAGACGACTAAGGGGAGGTATGATTGAGGTCTATACAATCATGACTGGTGTGGAGAAAGTAAATAAGGAAGTGTTATTTAGTCCTTCTCGTAACACAAGAACTAGTGGTCACCAAATGAAATTAATAGGCAGCAGGTTTAAAACAAACAAAAGGAAGTATTTTTTCACACAATGCACAGTCAGTCTGTGGAACTCTTTGCCAGATGAGTTTGTGAAGGCCAAGATTATAATAGGGTTCAAAAAAGAACAAGATAAGTTCATGGAGGATAGGCCCATCAATGACTATTAGCCAGGATGGACAGAGATTGTGTCCCTCGCCTCTGTTTGCCAGAAGCAGGGAGTGAATGACAGGGAATGGATCACTTGATGATTACCTGTTCCGTTCATTCCCTCTGGGGCACCTGGCATTGGCCACTGTTGGAAGACAGGATACTGGGCTAGATGGACCTTTGGTGTGACCCAATATGGCCGTTCTTATGTCTCTGTTTAGAGATGGCTGTTCCCTTAGAGCATTCTGCGATGCAGATGAATAAATTGGATGATTTCTGGAAAGGCTTTGTTCTTTCAATATAGAAAGCTAACCCCTTCTGATGTCTAGCTTGTGGAGTAGTGTTTCTCATTTGCTCCCATGGGGTTTTGGGAAGAGCAAGGGGAGATGTATGGGTTGGTTTAGGTGGAATCAGGAGGCAATCTTTGGTAGGAATTTGGGGTGGGGTCTCAGTGTGACTTTATTTTTGAAGAATGTTGTGTATGGTGGATGTGCCATGAGGGCACTATCATCAAAATTCCCCCACTCGTTGAGCAGATGTAATGGCGACCAGAAAGACTACTTTCATAGAAAGGTGTAGTTACGAACATGTTGCCACTGGATCGAACGGTGGGTTGACAAGACTCCATAGTACTAGATTAAGTTCCCATGCAGATGTAGGGGAATGTATTTTGGAGTGTATATTACGGAGGCCCTTGAGGAAACATTTGGTGGTTGCATGGCGAAAATGGCTAACTCATCCACCATATGATGAAATGCCAGATGGCTTCAAGGTTACCCTAACGGAGCTCATGGAGAGACTGATTTCTTGTGTTGTAATACATAATCCAGTATGTGCGGTAGAGGCGCGGAGATGGCTGTAATTTGTTCCTTTTGGCAACCTATAGTGAAACACCTCTGTTTCTGTAGATACGTTTGTCATATAGTCGATCTGCGACTATTTAACAGAATGTCCTGTACCTCCTCTGAGCAGGTCAATTTGTCATTTTGGAGCCATGGAGAAGCCACGCCTTGAGGTGAAGTCTTATGATGTTGGCATGGCAAATCTGACCTGCGTCTTGTGAAAGGAGATGGGGCAGGAAGTGAGAGTGCATGGTGGACACGCAGACATCTTCAGAAGGTATGGGAACCATGGTTAGTGGGGCCATATGGGGGCTATTATGACTTTGGAATTGTCTGTTTTGATTTTGTGTATCACTCGTGATAGAAATGGGGTGAGGGGGAAGGTGTAGAGCAATTGCGCATTCCATTTGAGGAGAAAGGCATCTCCCAGTGAACAAGGACCCAATCCTGCTCTGGAACGGAACTGTGAGTATTTGGCATTTTGTCGTCCCAAAGAGGTCTATTGTTGGAAATCCCCACCATTTGAATATATTGTTTAGTACTTGATCATTCATTTCCCACTCATATTCCTCAGAGAATTTTCTGCTTTAGGCATCTGCAGTGGTGTTCTGACATCCAGGTAGATACGCAGCTCAGATGTCGACATTGTGTTTGATGCACCAGATCCAAAGTAGTATGGCTTCTGTTCATAGGAATTATGAGTGTGCCCCCCCCACCCTGCCAGTTTATATAAAACATGCAGGCAACACTGTCTGTGAAGATTTTGATGGTTTTTGTGACACCCTGGCATCCCCATATTGACCACTGTCAACAGGGCTACTCACCTTGTGCAGTAACTGAGATTCTTTGAGATGTATGTCCCTGTGGGTGCTCCACTTTAGGTGTTGAGCACCCCTGCGCTTGTAATTGGAGATTTGTAGTAGCAGTGCTTGGTTGGGTCACCCATGCACAGTCCCCGTCTCACGCCGCCTCAGGAGGTTAACTGGCGCTATGTGACTGTGGCCCCGCCATGCCTCGAAGGGCTTAAAACAGCCCTAAGAGAGGGCTGCAGCTGGAGGAAAGCTAGGCTGATTGGGGGAAGTAGCCACAGGTGGAGCCACGCCCCAATCAGGCCACAGCTGACCCTATAAGAGGGCTGTTAGCCAGGAGCTGAGACAGACACTCTGTAGCTACATGGAGAGAGGAGGACCTGGCTGCCTGGGAAGCTGAGGAGGGTACCTAGGGCAGAGCAGTGCTGGGGAAGTGCAGAGGGAGCTGGGGAGCTCCCAGGCTGCAGGCCAAGGTAAAGGCCCACAAAAGGACCTTGGAGTATTGGTTGATCACAGGATGACTATGAGCCGCCAAAGGGATATGGCAGTGAAAAAAGCTAACGCGGTCTTGGGATGCATCAGGCGAGGTATTTCCAGTAGAGATAAGGAGGTTTTTGTACCGTTATACAAGGCACTGGTGAGACCTCACCTGGAATACTGTGTGCAGTTCTGGTCTCCCATGTTTAAGAAGGATGACTTCAAAATGGAACAGGTACAGAGAAGGGCTACTAGGATGATCCGAGGAATGGAAAACCTGTCTTATGAAAGGAGACTCAAGGACCTTGGCTTGTTTAGCCTAACCAAAAGAAGGTTGAGGGGAGATATGATTGCTCTCTATAAATATATCAGAGGGATAAATACCAGAGAGGGAGAGGAATTATTTAAGCTCAGTACCAATGTGGACACAAGAACAAATGGATATAAACTGGTCATCGGGAAGTTTAGACTTGAAATTAGACGAAGGTTTCTAACCATCAGAGGAGTGAAGTTTTGGAATAGTCTTCCAAGGGAAGCAGTGCGGGCAAAAGACTTATCTGGCTTTAGGATTAAACTTGATAAGTTTATGGAGGAGATGGTATGATGGGATAATATGATTTTGGCAATTAATTGATCTTTAAATATTCATGGTAAATAGGCCCAATGGCCTGTGATGGGATGTTAGATGGGGTGGGATCTGAGTTACTACAGAAAATTCTTTCCTGGGTATCTGGCTGGTGAATCTTGCCCATATGCTCAGGGTTTAGCTGATCGCCATATTTGGGGTCGGGAAGGAATTTTCCTCCAGGGAAGATTGGAAGAGGCCCTGGAGGTTTTTCGCCTTCCTCTGTAGCATGGGGCACGGGTCACTTGCTGGAGGATTTTCTGCTCCTTGAAGTCTTTAAACCACGATTTGAGGACTTCAGTAGCTCAGACATAGGTGAGAGGTTTTTCGTAGGAGTGCATGGGTGAGATTCTGTGGCCTGTGTTGTGCAGGAGGTTGGACTAGATGATCATAAGGGTCCCTTCTGACCTTAATATCTATGACTCTATAAGTGTACTAAGGCTACAGAGGAACAGCCCAGACCTAGACAGAGGCAGCTGGTCCGACCCCCCTTGCCCATGATGAGTGGTACAGACTGCAGTCTGCCCCAGGGAGCGGGGGCTAGACGATGACTGACAGCAGCCACTGAGGCAAGGGAGGGATAACGGATTAGGGGTTCCCCCGGGGAGGGGAGACCCAGACTGAGGGGGTACTGCCAGGGGGCAGAACCCTAATCTAGAAGGGCACCGGGGTCCAGGAGGGGCACGGGGCCAGCGGCAGGTGAGACACCGACCGGCAGAAGGCGCTCCTGGCTGAAAAGAGCCAATTCCCTGGACAACCAGCAGGAGGCGCCGCAGCGGTGAGTCGTCGCCCCATGACAGTGACCAACCTCCCCACCCCATTCCTTCTCTACTGCAAAGGATAGTGAGAAACTCCTAAGCAGAGGGGAGGAGGGAGGGTTGTAGAGCACCCACAGGGGGGACACATCTCGAAGAACCTCAGTTACTGCACAAGGTGAGTAACCCTCTCTTCTTCTTCGAGTGATGTCTCTGTGGGTGCTCCACTTTAGGTGACTTCAAAACAGTGCCCTTCAATGGAAGGGAGGGGCTTTGGAGTTGAAATCGTGGCAGAGGATAATATGGTGAGTCTGAATAAAGCATCAGATGTTGCCTGCTGCTCTAATGCATAGTGCTGCGTAAATGTGAGGCCCAGGTCGCAGCTCTACATATGTCTGTAATGGGAACACTGTTCAGAAAAGCTATCGAAGTTGACATTGCCCCTCTGGAATCCCTAGAGGGGGTTGCAGATTCTTTTGCTGGTAACACAGTTTGATGCATTCTGAAATCCATTTGGAGAGCCTCTGTTTGGATATGGCATCTCCTTTTGATCGTTCCGAGATTGAAATGAATAATTTCAGGGACTTGCGAAATGACCTTGTTCTATCTGTGTAAAAAGCCTGGGCCCTATGAACATTGAAGGTGTAGCTTAGGATAGAACATGGTAAGTAGATGGGTTGGTTGAGGTGGAATGAGGAGGCGATCTAAGGTAAAAACTTGGGATGCGGTCTGAGAGTGATTTTGTCTTTGGAAAATACTGTGTAGGGTGGGTCAACCATGAGGGCCCCTAGTTCCCCCACTTGTCTTGTGGATGTAATGGCGACTAGAAAGGCCACCTTCATTGACAGGTGCAGAAGTGAGCAAGTGGCTAATAGTTCGAATGCATGTCTGGTGGTGCCCCGCAGAACTAAGTTGAGGTCCCAAGGTGGAGTGGGAGTGTGGATTTCAAGGTATGTTGTTGAGGCCTTTCAGAAAACGTTTGGTGGGGTGTGCAAAAATTGATGCGCCATCCATCTTATAGTGGAAAGCAGCTATGGCTGAGAGATGTACCCCGACTGATCTAACAGAGAGGTCTGATCTCTTAAGTTCAAGCAGGTAATCCAGAATAAAAGATAAGGGCGCAGATACCGATGTGGTCTGCTTTGTGTGACACCAGGAATCAAAATGTCTCCATTTGTGTAAGTATGTGTGGTGGGTAGTCGGTCTGCAACTATTTAATAAATATTCTGTACTACTTTGGAGCATGTCATTTTCAGGTCCCTGGAGCCATGCAGCAACCACACTTTGAAGTGGAGCATCTCCAAGTTTGGATGCAGGGTTAGTCCTGAGTCCTGGGACAGGAGACGAGGTAGGAGAGGAAGGGTGTGAGGTCTGCACGCTGACAATCTGAGAATGTAGGGGAACCATGTTTGATGAGGCCATGTAGGGGCTATAGTATTACTGTGGCCTTGTCCTCTTTGATCTTGTGAAGCACTCGTGCCATTAGGGGAATGGCACAGAAGGAGTATCGGAGGGAAGCGTCCCATTTGACAAGAAAGGTGTCTCCCAAGGAGTGAAGGCCCATTCTGGCCCTGGAGCAAAACTGTGGGCATTTGGTGTTGTGCTCTGTTGCAAAGAGGTCTACTGTGAGGAATCCCCACTGTCTGAATATGTTGTGGAGAACCCTGATGTCGAATTCCCACTCGTGGTCCTGAGAAAAGTTCCTGCTGAGTGCATCTGCCATAGAGTTTTGACATCTGGGCAGACATGCTGCTACAATATGGATGTTGTGCAGGATGCACCAGTGCCAAAGTTGCATGGCCTCTGCACACAGGGAGTGTGTGTGTGCACCCCCTTGTCTGTTTATGTAGAACATATGTGCTAAATTGTCTGAGAGAATTTGTATGGTCTTGTTTCTGATTATGGGTAGAAAGTTGGTGCATGCATTGAGAATGGCTCTTAGTTCTAGTAGATTTATGTGAAGCTGGGCTTCTGTTGGGGACCAATGACCCTGAGCAGAGCACAAGTTCAGATGTACTCCCCAACCTATGAGGAATGCATCGGTCGTAACAGTCAATGTAGGAGGGGTTTGGGTGAAAGACACTTCTAGGCATATGTTGTGTGGTTGTGTCCACCAGGATAGTGAGTCTTTTACTTTGCTTGATATTGTGAGGTGTTTGTTTATACTGTGCCTTTGTGGGGAATAAGCTGTACGGAGCCAAGCTTGTAGGATTCGTATATGTAGCTTCACGTGTTGGACGACAAAGGTTGATGTGGCCATGTGGCCCATTAATTGCAAGCAAGTCCTAGCTGTTACCTGGGGACTGTTCAGTGATATGGTGATCAGATTTGTTAGAGTAAGAAAGCATTGCCTGGTAAAGATGCTGAAGCCTTGGGTGTACTGAGATAAGCCCTGATGAATTCCAGTTCCTGTATTGGTGTGAGGGTCAATTTTTGTGTGTTTATTTGGAGACCTAATTGCGTAAAGAGATCTACTGTTTGTTGGGTAGCCTCTGCTGCCGCTGGTCGATTCACTGCTTTCAGTAAGCAGTCATCCAGATACAGAAATATCATGATTCCTCTCTAGCGGAGGTGTGCAGCGACTATTGCAAGTACCTGTGAGAAGACTTGGGGAGCAGGGGACAGTCCAAAGGGCAGGATCTTGTATTGGAAGTGCTCTGGTCCGAGGGCGAATCAGAGAAATCTCTGATGTGATGGGTGAATTGTTATGTGGAAGTATGCATCCTGGAGGTCGAGGGCCGAGAGCCAGTCCTCTCTTTCTAACGCTGGGATAATGATGGTCAGTGTCACTATCTTGAAGTGTTAGTTTCTGACAAATTTGTTGAGCCATCAGAGAGGGAGAATGGGCCTCCATCCTCCTGCTTTTTTATGTGTGAGGAAGTAGTTTGAGTAGAAACCCGTCCCTCTGTATTATGTTGATACCGGTTCTACTGCTCCTAGATGGATGAGGTGGATTATCTCCTGACGCAGTAGATCTTTGTGAAAGGGGTCCCTGAAGAGGGACGAGGAGGGAGGGTGGAAGTTGGAAGTAAAAGGGATGGAGTATTTAACTTCAATTATCTCCAGCACCCATCCATCTGTAGTGATGGATTGGCAGACTGGGTAGTAGGGAGTTAAACCGTCTCCGAATGGCTGGGAGATGGTAGCAGTTCTCAGTGTTTGAAGTTGCGGGGTCTGGGGCCCTCGAACAACATCTCAAACTTGCTGCCTGGCAGATGGTTGATGAGACGTGGTAGATTGATTTGATGGTTGTTGTCTGCTTGGGCGTCTTGTTTCTGGGCTTGTGGCTCCAATTGCCTGTGTGTCTGTGCATATGGTATGGACAGGAATCATTGTGGGTTGTCTTTCTTGTTGTTCCTTGTCTTCTCTTTGTCCTAGGAGTATAGATACCCAGGGACTTCAGAGTCACCCGCGAGTCCTTGAGGGCATGCAGAGACTCATCTGTTTTGGCTGCGGAAAGTTTGGGCCCTTGGAAGGGCAGGTCCTCCACTGTTGCTTGCACTTCTTTCGGGAAGCCAGAGAGATGCAACCAGGATGCCCTTCTCATTACAACTGCAGTGGCTGTAAATCATGCAGCTGTAGCTACTGAATCTAGGGCAGCTTGCAGTGCTGTCCTGGAGATCAGTTGGCCCTTGGAAATGAGTGCACCAAATTGCTCTTTTTTCTCCTCAGGGAGAAATTCAATAAAAACTGATAGTTCGCCATAATTTGTGTGGTCATATTTTGCTAATAACACTTCGTAATTAGCAATTCTAAGATGAAGCATCAGTGAGGAACAAGCTTTTTGGCCAAAGAGGTCGAGTCTCTTCCAGTCTTTGTCATACGGTGTGTTTTTGAGGTATGATTGTCTGCCCCTTTCAGTAACAGCATCCACCACCAGGGAGTTTGGTGCGGGATGTGAAAAAAGAAACTTTTCCCTTTGCAGGGACATATTTCCTGTTGGACCTCCTGCAGGTTGGAGTGATTGTTGCAGGGGTCTGCCAGATGTGTTTGACAGGTTCCATGATTGCATCATTCATGGGTAAAGTGATTTTAGATTATGCTGATGGTTGCAAGATGTAAACGAGCTTATGTCATGCATGTCTCCTGCACTTTCTCCAGTGAGATGTCAAGGAAATCTGTAACTCTCCTATAGAGATCCTTGAAATGTCTAAAATTATCCCCCACGTTGGGAGGAGGGAGCATGATGGTGTCGTCCAGGGACGATAGAGAAAAATGGGTTGTTGGTTCAACATCCTGGTCAGAGATTTCTTCCTGTTCTCCCGTCATCTCTTCAAGGGGCTCAGATGGTCCCGGTACGACGGTCCCAAGTGACTGCCATGTACCCTTCCTATGTGGTTAGGAGGTTTGAGGTGGTGTGGGGGATATGCCATCCATGGGGCCCAATACTGCCACTGTGGAGGGAAGGGCATAGGTGCCATTCATGGGTGCCCGTACCACTGCTGTTCTTTGGCCCCCGTATAGTACTCCTTATGTGGCGTATAGTACATCCCTTTGATCATTTCGCGGGCAGGGGAAGAGCTTTGCAAAGGTATGTCTCTCCCTTGTCCTCATCCTTGTCATCGCTCAAAAATGGGGGAGCAGATGGCAGTGGAGCGGTGGGGCGGCTCTCGGTACTGACAGTGCTGTGGTGATCTCAGTGCCGAGAATGGGAGAGACGGGTGTCGAGGACACAGTGAGGTCTGGGAAGGAAGAACTGTTGTGGTGCTGACAGCCTTGGTGGCATTGATGTGGTAATGGTGGGTTTGGCTGCTGTGGAGCTGTTGTCTGTATGGGTGCACCTGTCAATTGTGCTATGCTGACAGGAGGTGGCAGCATAGACTGCGGTTGTTTTGATGTGCCCGCTCCCGAGTGTCGGGATGTAACTGCAGCTGGCTGTGTCCCTGCCTGTGTGAATGATGGTTGGAGTGTAGGACCGGGAGCAGTCTGCAGTTTGTCACAGCAGCAGTGTGTGAGAGTGAACCCAGGCTGGGGAGTCAGAGGGTTCAGTGGTACCCCGGTTCCATGTTGAACCCCGAGGGGGACTCGTCACAGTTTTGTTCTTGATCATTTGGAGAAAATGGGAACACCCATTGCGAACTGCCCATAGCTCCAGTAGATTTATGTGGAGGAGAGATTCTGCCGAGGACCAGAGGCCTTGGACAGTGTGGGCATTCAGGTATTCTCTCCAACCTAAGAGGGACTCGTCCGTGGTGGTTATTATCATTGGAAGGTGTTGGACGAAGGGAACCCTGAGCAAACATTGGTTGGTCATGTCCACCAATGTAAGGAGACCTTTACTTTTTTTGGCATGGTGAGGCGTTTGTGGAAATGATATCTGTTTGGGATGTAGACAGTACAGGGCCAAGCATGCAGGTAGCGCATATGTATCCTGGTGTGTTTGACGACAAATGTTGTTGCTGACATGTGACCCAGCAATTCTAGGCAAGTCTTGGCCAAGATCTGGGGGCTGTTCACTGCTGTGAAGATGAGATTGCATAAGGCTGTGAAATGTTGCGGAGGCAGGGAGGCTGTAACTTTCAGAGAACTGAGGTAGGCTCCAATGAATTCCAGTTTTTGTACAGGTATCAATGTTGATTTTTGTATATTTATTTGTAGTCCCAGACCTACCATGTTTTGTGTAGCCTCTATTGTCTCTTGTTAGGTTGGCACTGTCAGTAAGCAGTTGTTGAGATAAGGAAAAATTGTAATTCTTTATCTTCCGAGATGAGCCGCGACCACCGCAAGGACTTTTGAGAAGATCCACGGGGACATGGATAGTCCGAAGGGCAGGACCCTATATTGGAAATGTTCTGTTCTGAGGGTAAACCTGAGAAACTTCCTATGTGAGGGTTGTATCATTATATGAAAATATGTGTCCTGGAGATCGAGGGCTGAGAACCAAGCCCCTCTTTCCAGCGCTGGAATTATGGTTGCTATTGTGATAATTTGGAAATCATAAATTTGTTGAGCTGTCTGAAGTAGAGAATGAGCTTCCGTCCTTCCGTTTTTTCTGAGGTAGAAAGTAATGTGAGTAAAAACCACTTTCCCTGTGTTGAACTGGTACTGCTTCGAGTTGTATAAGATAGGTCACTTCCTGTCGCAGTAGTTAGCAGTGTGCTCCTTTGCCTGAGACACCATGGGAGAGCCTCTATCAGAGGCTATTGTGGGAGACAGTTGTCCAGGGGGGAGTCTGTGCTTCAGGTTCTGACTCTGTGTGTAGGGATTTCTCCATCATAAGGAGTTTTAGTTGTAATTCTCTGGCTTTCCTGGTGTGGGCTCTCAGTTTATCATAGTGTGCACACTTCTGTGGTATACGTGCTTCGCCCAGGCAGTGAACACACTGCAAATGCCCATCCGAGATAGGAATCGAAAGTCTGAATGTCAGGCAGTGTTTGAAACCCAGGGATCTGGACATACCCCTCTGAGAGGGGCTTTCTCCCTCAGGGGAGAACAGCTCTAATCTAAGGGGTCACTAACAATTGAAACTTACCCTGAGAGAGTTTTTTTTTTAAAAAATAACAAAATAATAAAACAGAGGAGAGAAGGCTATATCTAAATAAACACTGTGTGAACTAAGTTCAATAAAGAGGTGATGCTAAGTGCTCTGACTAAAGCCAAAGGTGGTAGAGAAGGAACTGAGTGGGGGGTTGGCCACACAATGCTATGTAACCACCTCAGGCAACACGAGACAGGGACGATGCATGTGTGTCCCAACCGAGCACGGCTACTACAAATCTCCAATTAGCAGCGCAGGGGCACCAAAACACTTAAAGTGGAGCACACACAAGGACACTCCTCGAAGATGAACTGGACTTCAGAAACAAGACTGACACCAGTAGCTCCAGACCTTCTCAACTAACTTCTTCTCTTTTCCCCAAATGAACAGTAGTTACCATCTTTAATACCATCTAAGAGACTGTCAAACAACGGGGAGTTCCTTCTAAAAACTTTCTTCAGCTAAGGGAAAGGGAACAAGGGTTGTGGTTAAATGAAAGCCATACTTAATATTTTACATTTCAAATGCTTTAACTGTTTTTCCTTCTTTCTGTATCTTTAATAAAAGATAAAGGATTTTTAATGGTGTATTTGCTATGGTACTAAGCAGGCTGTGTCTCTGTATATCCAACCCCGAATCTTGTTTAAAACTGTTTAATGTTAAACAGCTTCAGGATCATGTTAATATCTTTGAGTCTTCGGACCCATATATTCCATCAAAATTAATACAACAGTACCTATCTTTAAAAATGGAAACAAAGAGGACCGGGGGTGGTTTATAGACCAGTCAGCCTAAGATATCTGGAAAGATATTGGAACAAATTTAAACATCAGTTTGTGACCATTTAGAGGATAATAAGATTACAAGGAATAGGCAACAAGGATTTGTCAAGAAGAAATCATGCCAGGTCATTTCCTTCTCTGAAAGGGTTACTAGCTTAGTGGATAGGGAGGAGACTGTAGACTTGATATATCTTGATTTTTAGTAAGGCTTTAGACAGAGTCCCACATTCTCATAAGCAAACTAGGAAAATGTGGTCCCTAGATGAAATTACTATAAAGTGGGTGCAAAACTGGTTGAAAGACCATACTCAACAAGTAGTTACCAATGGTTCACTGTCAAAATAGGAGGTCATATCTAGGGTGGTCTCACAGGGGTCAA
Source organism: Eretmochelys imbricata (assembly GCF_965152235.1). Classification (NCBI taxonomy): domain Eukaryota; kingdom Metazoa; phylum Chordata; order Testudines; family Cheloniidae; genus Eretmochelys; species Eretmochelys imbricata. Next base: position 102,231,193 of record NC_135577.1, on the reverse strand, counting down.
TCCTATTTTCGTTAGTGGCTCAGATACTTGAGTAGAGAGTATGCTGGGGTCGGCAACCTTTCAGAAGTGGTGTGCCAAGTCTTCATTTATTCACTCTCATTTAAGGTTTTGCGTGCCAGTAATACATTTTAGCATTTTTAGAAGGTCTCTTTCTATGAGTCTTTAATATATAACTAAACTATTGTTGTATGTAAAGTAAATAAGGTTTTTAAAATGTTTAAGAAGCTTCATTTAAAATTAATTAAAATGCTGAGCCCCCCCGGACTCGTGGCCAGGGCCCGGGCAGCGTGAGTGCCACTGAAAATCAGCTCGCATGCCGCCTTTGGCTAGCTGGTCCTTTCAATTTGGCAGAGACAAACAGTGGCAGTCCCGAAGTAGTCTTTTGGAAGCTGGCTGCTATTTTATCCTCCCTTCCTTTTCTATGTTTTGCCTTTCTCTCATCATTGAGGAGATGCCACAGTCTCACACTTACCTGTTGTTGTGACTCCAGGGATGGTATGTGCAGCTAGAAACAGTTCATCGATGGGATCCACTAGATGCTTAATATTGACTTTCCTTGCATTGTAATAATTGCCATCAGCAGCCATCCCTGCACGTTCTATTGCTATCAGATGATCAAATCTAGTCAGAGACAAGGTGATAGTTAATGGGGGGAATTGCGAAACTTAGATCTTACATTTTTCTGTCAGTTGCTTTTAGAATAGAATATCGGGGTTGGAAGGGACCTTAGGAGATATCTAGTCCAACCCCCTGCTCAAAGCAGGACCAATCCCCAATTTTTGACCCAGATCCCTAAATGGCCTCCTCAAGGATTGAACTTACAACCGTGGGTTTAGCAGGCCAATGCTCAAACCACTGAGCTATCCCTCCCCCGTGTAAAATGTTGCACGGTGGCCCGTACGGGGATCGAACCTGCGACCTTGGCATTATTAGCACCACGCTCTAACCAACTGAGCTAACCAGCCACATGCTTCACTTCTGTCTCCTTAGGTGCAAGTTACACTCATTTTGCAAAGCCTCTGAATGCCAGATTGGACCACTTGCTGTACATCTGTTTTCCCACCAACTTATACCCAACATGTAATTTACAGCGTCGTTTATCTCACTCTTGAGTTTGGGCCTATACATTTTGTTTTCAATATTTGGTTTGTTTTCTTGGTAGCTTTAATGCAGCCCCTTCAAACTGCCAGCAATGAATGGAGAGAGAGTTGAAATCCTTCTCCACCCAGTGGAGGACTGGGTGAACCACTTTAGAGCCTAGATCCTCAGAGATATTTAGGTACCTAACTCCTATTTATATCCATGGGAGTTAGGACCTAAATACCTTTATGGATCTGGGCTTTAGCCTCTCTGTGCCTCAGTTAAAAAGTAGGTAGCACCTCACATAGGGATATTGGCAAGTCCAGTTTATTATTCATAATTTCCTATTTAAAGTACTATATTGCTTGTAAGTTACCCATTTATTTGGTTTCTTTTGTTTAAGATTTTTGACAAATTTGGTGCTTGTAAATGTGGATGGGAAGCATGCAGGTAGGCTCTGTTTTAGGCAGTCCCTGTTTAGGATTTTCGCCCCAGAGCTCTGCCAATATACCTCAAGCCTAATGTGCAACACCCTACTACTCCAGTTCTACTGAATAGAGGCTACCAATTGTCCCAAGTTACTAAGTGGTTTTATGATATGGACTAATACACACTGTGATCGTATTTCTCCTTGTGCAATTGAGTTTCCAACATGAAAAAATATTCAGTTTAGCCTCCTAGGATTATGTGATCTATTGAGGTACAAATCAGCTGTAGCTGATTTATGTTCAATTATAAAAGCATCCTCTTGAGCCTAGTGTATGAGAAATGAAAAACAGGGTGTTATTGAAATTACATTTTTTATTAACCCATAGAAAGAAAGGGAAATTGAATGAACTGAAGATGCATATATTTAGATGATAAGCCCTTATTAAAGAGAATTGGCTGCTAACTTTATTATACACCTCTACACAGAGAAACTTCAAGATCACCTCCCCCCCACAAGTAAGTCCATTAAAAGGAAGGGTAAGTTGCTGGCCACATATTCAATGTATGGACATTTTAGTGCAAACTCCAATGCATGTATACAAACCCTAAATATATGCATGTTCAAATCGGGGTTTTCGTGCACATCAGAGTTTGCACTTACATAGTTTGAATGAGTTTTCAGAAATACATGCACTTTTCAAAAATTTTGGCTGGGGTGTCTAAAGACAATGAGGATCTTTTTCAGACTATTAAAAACAGATAGGAGGATCTTCCATACTGGAATAAAATGGATCATCAAAGATTTGAACATGGATGAAAGTGGACTACAGTCCCGGACTCCAGGATTCTATTCCTGACTCTGCCACTGGACTTTGTATAGTCTTTGGAAAGACCTTTAATCTCTCTGTGGCCTACTTTTCCCATTGATAAGATGGGTATAATGATGTACAGCATTTCACAGGTGTAAAGTAAGTTAATGAATGTTTGTAGAGCTCTTTAAGATTTTCATCTGAAAGGTGCCATATAAGTGCAAAGTAATGTACTTCCTTCCCCATTTCCTGTTGTGCATTGGGATTGCAGAGGTCGCAGAATAATGTGGGATCCTGTATTTCACATGCACTGCAATACTACAGCAGAGTGGAGTGTTTGACTCAGAATTTTCTTCCTTTAATTTCAGACCTTCAACTGCTATTGTAATATTTACTTAATATATATTTTATAAAAACATAGTCATTTAAAAAGAGGAACAAAACAATTTGATTGGCAGATACTTCATACTTCAAAGCGTTGCTTGCAATCATTATATCTTCTGTGAACAGAGCCGTTCCTTTCACTATGACTTTGCATAGCCTCCTTGCTACTCATTTTCAGGAACTTAGTACACATACCTGGGTCTTTCAAGATTCCCATTCTCACACAAAAACATCAAAGCGGACTCTGCAGCATCTCCCTGATAACTCAATAGAGGCACTGGTGTCTTCAGTACCCCTAGAGCAAAGAAAAATACAAAATGGATTCCCTAGGTCATTTTTTGTGTGCTTAGCTTCGATTTTAAAAGAACAGAACAGTTAGAACTGTAAGGTGATTCTTGCAAACATATGATTGTATAAGACAATATTTCCCAGCTGGAAATACTGCACTAGTTGCCCATCCTTAGCTTTTGCACAATCAGAGCTACAAGCCAGAGTCCAGAGACATTATCTGGACTGACAAAAGTGAGATGATGTGCAGGGATGAAGACACTTTAAAAATAAGCTCTCTTCTCACCTCCTTCTTTTTGATGATACACTAAATTTCAAAATGCAGTGGTAATAGGAAGAAAGATTCTAGATGGATTTCAAAAGATTACGAACTAGATGCTCAATTGGTATAAATCAGTATAGTTCCAGTGAAGTCAATGGAGCTATGCTGATTTAGCCAGGTGAGGATCTGGCCCTTTTTGTCTATATGCTAGAGCACTTCTTGAAGGCCTGATCTAATTTAGCGATTGCACTGAAATAGATCTTGAACCAGATTAGCAAATTAAAACTGAAAAGCTAACAGTCTTTGTTGCCTAACTGCATGTTTTACCTTGCTGAACAGCATCTTCAATAATCTTTTTATTCAAACTCATGGCTCTCTGGTCTGTTACTATAACAACATGTTTCTCCAAGCTCTGCAACATGGCTGCCATAGCAATGGCTCCTGGAGGTCCATCATTCTCTTCAGGTGGCTCATGGTTGAAGTGAGTAGGAAATCCAGTGGTTATCAGCACTGATCGGGCATGTGAAAGGGAGAGGCAAGTCTTTAGCAGCTCATCCTGGCAGCACAAATGTTTCACTCCCCGGTCTCCTAAAAATCAAAAACAATTTTCTTTTTTAAAGACGGTGCTAGATTTTTAGCATATTAATACCTCCAAGAGGTTCTGTTAGGACGAATCCCTGTCCATCACTGTCAAAGTGCCTGGCAGGGACGAGAAGAGCAGCCAACAACCCTTTGCCAGGCTCTATCCCTATTGATCCAGAGATAGTGACAGATCAGGGGAATGGAGACCATCAGCAAAGCACATCATCTCCCACTAGGTAAGTGCAGCGAGTCTCCTGAATGAATTTATAGAAGGTTGTGAAGACTATTGTCCATTCTGCAGCGCTACTGGGATCACTACTGATGTGTGCGCTTGTGAAGGATATCATAAAGTGGTCACTGTTGGGTAAATGAGTTACCCAAAATATTAGGGAATGGAGCCGTGCTCTACCTCTGCCTACATCATGTTTGTCACTGGGAGTTCCATACCCCCATCTTTGTTTGAGATGCATTTGAATAAAGCAGCAGGTTTCTAGCCTGTAGTCCTGGGAGTAGAGTGTTATTTTTGTTGTACCTAGTGGTCCCTTTACAAAAAAGGAGAGGTTGGGAAGCCTCCCTCAGCCCGGACTAAGCTGAACTGCAGATTTGATTCAGATTTCTGAAACCCCAAATGGATGAGGGCTTCATTTCAATTTTTTATAGAGAAGAAGCCAATGGGTATTGGTTCCGCTCATTATAAATACTGAGTGAGTGGATAAATTCAGAAGCAGATCCACGCTCATATTCAAAATCAGTGCTAAATTCAGAAGTGTTGGGGGCAGGAGTTTTGGTAAGTGATGTGAAATGAGAAAAAAATATGAGATGTGGGAAGGGAATGCAGAAGATAAACCTAGAAAATATGACAAGAGAGACTCTGGGGCAGAAGGGATTTTGCTCATTGATCCTCCCATTCAGGAGCCACTTTTCCCTTTTCAATAATTCAGGCGTCTTGGCCCAAAGTTGTTCTGTAAAGAACAAAATCAGGTTGAGTAGATCCAGACCCCACTCATTTTACACAAACAAGCTCAAGCACAATCCATGTCCAAATGCATAGATATACATTTAAACTCAGGCTCATGCATGCGCTCACAAGTACACACAGAAAAACTGCAGCAGGACAAGGCAGGGCAATCGATTTGTAAGTGGGCATTTCACACTGTGGCTAGGGGCTGTCTCCTAAATGGGAAAGGGACAATGTCATTTGAACTTGTCCAAACCTGTTTGCTCTAACCTGTTTCTTCATCATAGATTTATTGAATAATGGCCAAATCAGTAATTCTTTCTGAACTGGTTGAGGTATTGAGGGATGGGGCTTGAGGGAGAGTGTGCAATTAACAGGCTGTGAGTCCAGTGTAAGAAACTCAATCCCCTGGAAGAAAATGGAATACCAGGCCTAGCAGAGACCAACCTGACTATGGCCTTTAGGCCATACTGCACGATGAATGTTAAATACTAACAGTCAGATTGAGCCCCATGTTGCTTGGAGCTATCTGGGAAGAGGGAGTGGGACTGGAACTATGAGTGTGTGGTCAGTGAAAATGCAGTGATTTCTTTGGTCAGATTTGCCACTGGGCCAAATGGGGCCAGCGCCCCGGAAAAATGTGTGCCCCCACATCCCAACCCATTCCACCCACCCGGAGCTCCTGCCTGGGAGTGGTGTTGAGGCACAGAGGCTTGCCCTGCTCCACCTGCTGCTCCTGCCAAGGAGTGGGGCAAGCCCCCTTGCCCCGACCCTGCTCCCTGGCAGGAACACGGGGCCGGCAGGGGAAGCCCCTGTACCCCAACCCCACTGCCCTGTAGGAGTGCCGACTGGGACAAGCTGGAGTGGGACAAGCTCCCGCACCCCAACCCAGCTCCCCGGCAGGAATGCCGGGTGGGGGAGCGAGGCAGGACAAGCCCCCGCGCCCCAACCCCATTTCCCTGCCAGGAGTGTGTGTGTGTGGGGGGGATTGTAGGCAGAAGGAGTGGGGAGGGGCCCCAACTTGTTCCAGCCCAGGGCCCCACAATAGCTTAATCTGCCTCTGACTGGATATCAGAATGCTGATGACCTCATCTATCCAGTAGGTTGTGTCAGGACCAATCCCTGTTCTGCACTGTCAGTATGGTTGAAGGAGAGGAGCAGCCAATAACCTTTTCTGCAACCCTAGCACTACTGATACAGAGACAGTGAAAGAGAAGACGAATGCAGATGGTCAGAAAAGCACATCACCTCCCATTAGGTAAGTGCAGTGGCATGGACTTGGGGGTTTATGGAGACAATTGTCCAATCTGCAACTCAGAGGGGGAGAGGAAAGAAGAGGTTGGAAGGAGTCCCTGATCCACCATAAGGGGTGAGTCATCGTTGGTGACGGGGCTAAGGTGCAATATTCAGATGTGGATTCAGATTTCTTTCACCCCAAAGGATAGAAGGGCTGGCTCAGGTACAGTGAGTCCTCACTTAAAGTCGTCCCAGTTAACGTTGTTATGTTGCTGATCAATTAGCGAACATGCTTGTTTAAAGCTGTGCAATGCTCCCTTATAACGTTGTTTGGCTGCCTGCTGTGTCCCCTTCTTGCAGGAAGAGCAGCCCGCTGCAGCTAGCTGATAGGGGCTTGGAACCAGGGTCGACCCCCTATCAGCTCCCCGTTCCCCTAAAAGAAAAGGAGTCCTTCCCCTAAGTTTCCTGTGTGGCAGCCGCCCAGCAGGCTATCAATTGCTGGCAGTTCAGCTGTCCCTTCCCACACTGCCATGTGCTGCTCCTGCCCTCTGCCTTGGAGCTGCTCTCCAGAGTCTCCTGCTTGCTGTGCAGGAGGGGGAGAGGGGAGAAGAGGAGGGCTCATGTCAGGGCGTCACCCTGCTCCTGCACCCCGCTTATCCCATCTTCCATAGAACAGGAGACACACACACGACAGGGCTCAGGACGGAGGGAGCTTCCTGCCAGCAGCTGCCATCTCAGCTTGCTGGTTAATTTAAAAAGGCAGTGTACTTAAGAGTGGGGTCAGGTACTTAAAGGAGCAATGTGCATCTCTCTCTCACACACAGGGTGTGTGTCTCTGACTGCCATGCTGTCTCCCCTCCCTCCATTCATGCTGCCTTGTAGAGTGTGAAGCTATATTAACAACGAGTTAACCCTTGATGGCTCAGACAATTGCTAGTTCATCATTTAGCAGTAAGGCATCCCCTGGGAAATATCCCACCCTCTTCCATCCTCGGACTTCACCACTTCAAACATTTCCCTGGAACTTAAGCCCCCCTATTTACATTAATTCTTATGGGGAAATTGGATTCGCTTAACATTGTTTTACTTAAAGTCACATTTTTCAGGAACAGAACTACAACGTTAAGCGAGGAGTTACTGTAGTTTTGCTCAGCTCTTTATAAAGAGGGAGCTGTTGGGGAAATTTGGAAACAGATCCTGGTTTGGATTCCAAATGTCTGCTCAATTCAGTAGTGTTGTGGGCTAGGAGTTTTGATGAGAGACGGGTCTATGATAAGTAAAGGTAAGGAAGCTGGGAAGAAAGTGAAAGATGTGGGCAGGGACTGAGGAAGATAAACCTAGAAAATGAGACAAAGCAAAGACCCAGATGTGGAGGTGACAACGTTCCATTGACCCTCCCAGTTCTTGGGAACCATTTTTCCTTTTTCAATAACTCATATTGGCCCACAATAATTCTGCAATGAATACAGTCCTGGGTAGGTGGGTGTTTCTGGTGCCATGGCCTGTTACTTCCTCAAACTTGCCCTACCAGGAAGCAGACACACTGAGTGTAAATAGAATGATAAGGACTTTGTTCTGATGAGAGTTGTTGGCCTGATAAAAATCACACTATTGGCTTGAGGAGAGAAATCAGCTCAAATGCAGCAATGTCTGTAAACAGGAGCAATTTTAAGAGGGTGTCACGAGGGGGATGGCACCACATTTCCATTGATGTCTCTCCTGTCGCTGTCACTGGGAGGCACAGTGATAAAAGGGGAGCACAGTCAATACCTGGGGGATGTTAGCATTCTTGTTATAATCATGTAATTTGTTTCTATAGGTCTAACAGTGCACAAGCATCCTCAGTCCATACATGCAGCGAGGGTGGCGAGAGAGGGACCAACTGGAGCCCATCAGCTAAGCCCAACATACCACACAGGGATAATGCAATAAGTGTGTTTTGTTCTCACACAAGAGACAGAAAATCAGATGGAATTTTCCTGTTTGTATATCTTGCTTATTTAATCTGTATGGGGCAGGGATGTATCGGATATGTGTTGTTGAGCCAGTACAGAGCACATTCGGGGCACTATCCCCATGATTTACACTAACCGCACCCTAGACCTGCATTTTTGGCTTCCATGCTAGGGAAAGAACACAAACTCATCCCCTGTACTTGCCATATTCCCTCCCTTCTAGGCTACCAGGAGGAAATGGAGGTTACTTGCTGTTACTGGAAGTTATTCAAGATGTGTGGTCCCTATCTGTATTCCACGTGCTCAGGGTCAAACTGATTGCCAGATTTGGAGAAGAAGAAGGCAACTAAAATTGTTGCAGGCTGTGCAAATTGCAGACTGTTGTTTCGGAGACTCAAAGGAAGTTTTAAGGAGACTGTGGGACTATCACTTGTTTCCCAGACTTCAAGGAGCTTGCTTGCATGCTCTACAGAGGGTTTGGACACCATTCTACAGAGACTGAGAGGGGTAAAATCTCCCAGAAAAGAACCCCAGAAGAGTGTATGTATGTATGTGTACATAATTATATTTTGCACTGAGACTTGCAAAAGTAATCAGTACTAAAACTTGGGGAAAAACCCTTAAAAGAGTTGTTGACATTGTTCACAGTTACTTCAAGGGTTATAGGTAAACTGTTATGCATTCATAGATAGATATTTAGTTCATAAATTTTCCTTTAGAGTTTGTGTCATTCTCCTTCTATCAGAAATTAAATTCTGTATAAGCCCTGAAAAAACTAAACTCTGGTCTGTGCTACAGCAGAAAGGTAAGCTGAAGTACTGAACAGGAAAGATATACAATACCTGATCTTAGTATGTTGCCTTCCCCAAACTTGTTGTACATGCACATTTAAGCAAAGCAAGATATTATTCAATTCAGAAGAAGTCAGTGTTTAAAAGTACATAGACAAATAAAATCCCCAGCACACTTTATATATGAAGGAGTGAAATGGTACTGAAAAGCTGTTAAAGGATGCAGTAGCCCTTGTCACCATCATCTCACATAGGGAATTATTCCAGGGCTGATGCCAGTATGTTTAGCAGCTCTGCAGTTCATGTACTAGCAATTCCTACTAGTATTCATTTATATATAGGGCCCTACCAAATTCACAGCCACGAAAAATGCATCATGGACCATGAAATCTGGTCTCCTTCATGAAATCTGGCCATTGTAGGGGGGGGGGGGGGTTGCAGTATTGCCATTCTTACTTCTGCAGTACTGCTGACGGCAGCGCTGCCTTCAGAACTGGGCAGCTGGAGAGCAGCGGCTGTTGGCTAGGAGCCCAACTCTGAAGGCAGCACTACTGCCAGCAGCAGCACAAAAAGCAAGGGTGGCATGATATAGTATTGCCACCCTTACTTCTGTACTGCTGCCTTGAGAGCTGGATGCTGGAGAGTGGCAGCTGCTGGCTGGGCACCCAGCTGTGAAGGCAGCATTGCTGTCAGCAGCAGCGCAGAAGTAAGGGTGCCAATACTGTGACCACCCTTCAAAAACTTGCCACCCCCCACTCACACACAACCCCCTTTTGAATTGGGACTCCCATGGTTACAACACCATGACATTTCAGATTTAAATATTTGAAACCATGAAATTTCATTAAATCCTATGACCATGACATTTACCAAAAGGGACTATGAATTTGGTATGGCCCAGTGCTAAATTTGTGCCAGGGCTTGCCAGGACTGAGCCCGGTAAACCTTGCCAAGTCCATTATAAAAGTAAATAATTGCTTGAGCCCCATCTCCTCTTTCATTACAAATTAAGCACTGGTAGGGCCCTATTTATATACAGTAACTAGATTTCTTCCTGTGGAGAGCCACAAGCTAGTTCTCACATCACCTTGCAGCAGCCAGGTGCAATCGGCCTACTGTTTTCAGTGATGGTCAGCAGTACAAGATAGCATGAAAATGAGTGTAAGGCAACCCCTCAGCTGGACCAGGGCTGCTCACTCAGCTATGACCCACCCCTCCAGCAGAGCCTGCGGTGATTCATCTCTCAGGCATGAGGCAACAGCCTATCCAGGGCAGGGGTAGATGACTCCCAGGCATAGGTATTTCACACTCCCCACCAGAGCCACAACTTGGTGTGTGCAACAGCACCATTTGGCTAGGAATCTTCCTGCTGCTTCATGGTGTTACAGATTCCTTATGCTTCCAGCCTTCCCTTGATACTATCCCTGTTCCTGCCCCAGCCTTGTTCTAGCCTGCTCCAGCCCCGGTCCTGACCTGCTCCAGCCCTGCACCCAGCTCCTGACTCCCAGACCCTTGGACTGGCTCCAGCCCAGCTTCGACTTCATCTTGCTTCCAAATTCTGACTACGATCCTGAGTTGACATATCTATGGACTCTGACCCCAGTTCTTACTCATGGTTTGTTCCTGGACCCCAGTTTTAGTGCTGCCCTCGGCCTGGTCCCAACTCTACCTCCGGCTTTAACCCTTGATATCTGTTCTCGGACACTGCTTTAACCACCAGGCCTGACTGTCTAGAACTCAGAGTCTGAAAATGAGACCAGGAATGGGAACTGAATTGATGCCTCCCTTTATCCGGTGCAAACCAGTACCTTAGGCTGGCCCAAAGTAGTCCATTTGGTAAGGTGGAAGGGAAGAATTAACAATGTTCAATCAGAATAATCTAACATTGGAATTCTTTGTAACATTTGGAATTACCTTTAAATGTTTACTATTTAATGTCAACTGTGCAATATCTAAATGAATGGAATGGATCATACTAATTTAGTAAGACAAATCCTATGTTTCCAGAATTATTAATTCTTCAGTAACTCAAGAAAGAATTTTTATTTTACCTGGATCTACTCCAATTAGGCTTTCTAGTTCTCTTATCTTTTGTACAGCTGTTTCTGATGCAATGCTATAATGCAAAGGATTTTGAGAAATGCAGTGGACCTTCGGGATTTCTTTAGAGTTATGAACTGCAGCATCCTCATTCTTCAGGTCAGTAACAAACATGCAGCCAGGAGAATGTGTAAAAGCCAGGGGAGACTCTACAATAGATGGAAAAACTTCAACTCAATATGCTATACCAATAACAAATAAATATTATTGATAAAGCACCAGAACGATAAGAATAATAGAAAAGTTGCATCCTAAAACATATACATGGTCCCTACCCCAAAGAGCCTACAATCTACGACAAGTGACATGTGAAGGGAGCTAATCAAATATATACATATGTAACATTGTACGTTTGTGTGTGTGTGTACACACGCACACACACACGCACGCGTCTGGAGGAGAGAAAGGTAGGCTTATGGATCAGCTGAATGCATTTTCACTTAAGAAAAAGACTATAAGAAAACGTATTTAGATGATCAGGCTTTTATTTTCAGAAGTGTCCCCACTTTTGTTACCCAACTTGAGCGATCTAGAACCTGATTTTGGAGGCACTGAGAACTTGCAGCTCCCAATGGAGTTAATCTGAAAATCAGGTCTTAGATGTCTCAAGTGGGGCACCCTAAATCATGATAGTTTTGACAATTTAGGTACAAGTGACTTGTCCACAGTCATACAATGAGTCAGTGGTACAGCTGGGATTAAAATATAATCAGTCATGCAGTTCTGTAGAACAAACACTAAACAACATTGCCTTTCTTTAGTATATGTGAATTTGCTATATAGTAAATGTGTGTGAGAGGCAGCCTACCTTCTGTAAGCACTGCTCTAGTCCATGTTACTAAACTCACTTTGCAGAAGCATTAAAAAAATAATGTGTAGTCATTTAGACACAATGTAAAACACTGCCACTTAGGTTTGCAATCATTTCACATCCACTGTGCCCTCACTTTGCATTAAATATAAATGTCTGCATAAGGTACAGTGCAGAGCTGTGTGGAGAATGGAAATGCTGTTTCACAAAGAATCCTGAAGTTTGTTTTTGTTGTGATTTGGAACAAACAGCCAAATTTTTGAAATTCTCTGTGAAAGAAAATTCAGGAAAATTTTTTTTTTGGATCTGTCAATGGATTTTTTTGAGAAAATCAGAATGTTTTGTTTCAGTTGATTTTATTTTATATTGTAAAATAAGTAGGCTTGGCAAAATTAGATTTTTAAAATAATTTTGACAGGTAATACCGATGTTTACTTTTAAGCATTTTGTTGTTGTTATTGAGTTAAATTTTCACAGTAGTGTAAAATTATGGTTTTAAAGTACAGTAAAAGCTGTGTTATCCGGCCCTGTACCAACCAGAAAGCTCTATACACTGCCATTTCTAATCTTATTAGAAAGTCTGCTTTATAGTCCCGGTTGGTGTGAGGCCGGCAGGCTCCCTATGTGGCTCCCCAGAAGCGGCAACATGTTCCTGTTGCTCCTAGGCGGAGGAATGGCCACGAGGGGTTCGGAGTGCGGGGTGTGTGTGTGTGCAGGGCTGGGGGGGATGCGAGGCACAGGCTCTTGGAGGGAGTTTGGGGGTGTAGGGGTTGGGGCGAGGACTCTGGGAGGGAGTTTGGATGTGGGAGGGGATGTGGGGTGCTGGATCCAGGGGGACACTCACCGTGGGTGGCTCCTCGCAAGCAGCGACCAGTCCCTGCTGCCCCTTAGAAGCTAAACAGTTCTACGCATGCTGCCCCCGCCCCAGCACAGGCTCTGCAGCTCCCATTGGCCGGGAACTGCGGCCAATGGAAGCTGCCGGGGTAGTGTGTGTGGATGGGGGCAGTGTGTGCAGAGCCGCCCAGCCGCACCTCAGCCTAGGGGCCGCAGGGACCGGTCGCTGCTTGCAGATTCGGTGCTTCCAGATTTGGCACCCTGCACTTCCCCGTGCACCCCAACCCCCTGCCCCACACTCCTTCCCAGAGCCTGAGCCCTGAGTGCCCCCACTCCCACCCTCTTAGTTAACTAGAATTTTTCACTTACCAGCTGTCATAAACATACAGCTAAGGGTAGCATAAAATCCCTCCTTTACCTGTAAAGAGTTAAGAAGCTCAGATAACTTGGTTGGCACCTGACCAAAAGGACCAATAAGAGGAGAAGATACTTTCAAATTGGTGGGGGAAAGTTTTTGTTTTGTGTTTCTTTGTGTTCTCTCCAGGACAGCGAGGAACCAGGGCAAGAAAAATACATCTCCTAAAGCCATACCTGAACTAAGCATCTAAGATTACAAATTGTAAGTAATAGGAAGGAAATGCATTAGATTATCTTTTGTTTTAGCTTGTGAATTTTCCCTAGGCTAAGAGGGAGCGGTATTCCTGTTTTTTTTTTTGTAACTTTAAAGTTTTGCTGAGAGGGGAATCCTCTGTTTTTTTAATCTGATTACCCTGGAAAATTACCTTCCATCCTGATTTTACAGAGGTGCTTCTTTTACTTTTTCTTTATTATAAAGCTCTGCTTTTAAGAACCTGATTGGTTTTTAGTGTCCTAAAAACCCAAAGAGCTGGTCTGTGCTCACCTTGTTTACTCTCAAGCCTCCCCAGGAAAGGGGGTGAAGAGGTTTGGGGGATATTTTGGGGAAACAGGAACTCCAAGTGGTCCTTTTCCTAAACCTTTGTCTAACTGACTCAGTGGTGGCAGCGATACTGTTCCAAGGACAAGGAAGAATTTGTGCCTTGGGGAAGTTTTTAACCTAAGCTGGTACAGATAAGCTTAAGTAAAGGAGGGATTTTATACTACCCTTAGCTGTATGTTTATGACACCAGCAACCCCCATTCTCCCAACATGCCAGATAAAAAAAAAGCTTTTACTGTATTCTCCCCATATTTTTTTATTCAATTTTAATTTTTACAGTTGCAGGAAATTATGCGGGAGGGTCAGGCAATAATTATTTAAGACAGTATATGTTGAGGTTCACAAAAGTTAAAGTTTTATAACTATCAAAACAAAAATTGCCAGCATCACATGTCAAAATGTACAAAATACATATCCTTAAAATCAAACTAAAGTTCTCAAGCAGCATTTTTCTTACTCTGTCTATCTGTAAAGTTAAATTATTATTGATGGAAAGATTTTTTTCATCATTTTGTGTGTGTATGGTGAAATCTATGTTTACTGACAGCAATTAAAATCTAATCCTTCCAAGTGTATATATACATAACATAATACAAAATTTGAAAAAAAAATGTGAAAGAAAAGCAATTTCTAAATGAAAAATCAAAATGTTTCTTTCCCAAAATGCTGAACTGGAACCTTTCCACATTACCATAACTCTTTTTCTCTAGGTTTTCCTCCTAAACAAAATTTTGGTGAAAACAACATGATTTTGCATTTCATTTTGATTCTGCTGGAAGAAGAGGTTATTCATCATCTTGTACAGTAACTGGAATTCAAGTTGTTTTGTCCCTATGGGTGTTCCATTTGAGAATATGCATGCACTTGTGCACTCTCGATCAGAGATTTTTCTGCTAATATATCCCACAGGTCCGCACCTGTATTGTATGCTGCCTTATGCTCCAGTAAGAGGGCATATGGAGAAAAGCAGACCCATACCTCTCCAGTTCCTTCTCAACCTCAGAGCATAGTAAAAGTCTGAAGCAAAAGGGAAAGGAAGGTGGGTAGTGGAGCACCCATACAGACAAAACATCTCAAAGAATTCCAGTTACTATACAAGGTAAGTAACCTCTCCTTTTTCAAGTGTTGTCCATTTGGGTTTCTCATGAGGAGACTACCAAGCAGTACCTTAATGTGGAAGAGGATGCTGAGGAGGTGGATCCAGTACAGCGTGCAGAACAGCTTCACCAAATGTGATGTCCACTTTGGTGGCATGGAGTAAGGGATAATGCTGTGAAAAATATGTGAATGGAGGACCAGGTGGCTGCCTTGCAAATGTCTTGAGGCCACTGGAAGTAGACTGAGCCTGCATGAAGTGTGTAGTGATTCTAGGAGGGTGGGTACAATCTACAAGTCTCATAGCATGCCAAAATACATCCTGATACCTACTTACACAGTCACTTGAGAGGAGATTGAATGACCCCTCATCCTCTCTGCAAAGCAAACTTTGTAAAGACTGTAGGAGCTGTTGATAAGCCCAATGGCAGGACACAGTACTGGTAATGGTTGGTGCCCCCCATGAACCTGAAGAAACAACTGTGAACAGGGTCTATGGCTACTTGAAAGTAGGGATCCCGGATATTGAGGGTGACAAACTAGTCCCTGGGATCTAACGATGGAATGGTCATTGCTAGGATGAACATCCTGAAGTGCTGTGTATGAATAAAAACCTTTTAGAGAGCAAAGGTTTAGAATCGATCTCCACCCTCCTTTTTTTCTTTAGGACCAGGAAGTACCTGGACCACAAACCCTTTCTGAAGAAGCCTGGAGGAATGATTTTGATCGTCCTTCGTTGCAGGAGGGATTCTACCTCCTACTTTAGGAGCCTCCTGTGAGAAGGATTCCTGAACAGGGATGGGGGGGGAGCAGAATTGGATGGAGTAGCCCAACAGTTTTCAAACTCTGGGTTGGGACCCCATAATGGGTCAGGACCACATTTTAATCGGACCACCAGGGCTGGCTTAAACTTGCTGGGGCCTGGAGCGAAAGCCCGAGTCCCACTGCCCAGGGCTGAAGCATAATGGCTTTAGCCCTGGGCAGCGGGGCTCAGGTTACAGTCCCCCTGACTGGGGTTGAAGCCCTTGGGTTTCGGCTTCCGTCCCCACACCCGGGGCAGGAGGGCTTGGGCGAGTTCAGTCCCCACTCCTGGTGTAGTGTAGTAATTTTTGTTGTCAGAAGGGGGTCGTGGTGCAATGAAGTTTGAGAAACCCTGGAGTAGCCGGTCAAGATTATTTCCGGTACCAATTTGTCTGAGGTGATATGCTCCTAAAAATGGAGGAAGTGGGCAAGGCGGTCTCCATAGGTTGAAAGAATGGATGAATGCTATAACTAAAGATCCACTGGGGAGAAATCTCGACCAAAGTATCAAAATGGTCATTTGGATGAGGTAGCCATCTGAGAGGCGACAATGGAGGATAGGACTTTCTTGTGCCTAAACCTTTTCTTGGGTGGCTCAATAATTCTTTGAGATGCCTTATAGTACACCGGATGGGAGCATTGTGCTGTCTGAAATTTGCTATATTTTCACTTTGTAGATGGAGTGTAGATACCAAGAAAGTGCAACGTCACCCTAGAGTCTTTGAGTGAATGAAGAGATCTGTTTGTATGTCACTAAAGAGCTTAGGCCCTTTATAAAAGGCAAGCCCATAATATTTTGTACTTCCTTGAGCAAGCCAGAGGACTGTACCCAGGAGGCCTGGCACATGACTAGGGCACAGGGCATAGAATGAGAGGCCATATCCACTGTGTTAAGGGAGGCCTGCAGGAAGGCTATGGCTACTGTATGACCATCTGTAATAAGAGCTAGAAACTGCTCTCTCTTGTTCTGAGGCAAAGACTCAATAAAGTCAGAACATTTACTATAATAGGTAAAATCATATTTTGCCATCAAAGCTTGGCAGTTGGCAACTCGGAATTGGAGACACTGATAAGTAGCTCTTACACCTTAGAAGGTCAGATGGTTAAGTTCTTTGTCAGATATTGCTGACTTCTTTTGTTCGCGACATTGACGACTAGGGAATTAGGAGTGGGATGAGAAAACAAGTACTCTGAGCCCTTGGCTGGGCCCTAGTACTTTTTATTGACCCTGTACAGGTGAGTGAGATGATGGCCAGAGTCTGCCACACTGTGTGGGCTGGTGAGAGAACAGCCTCATTAATAAGTAAGGCTACCTTGCCCTGGGTGAAGGTGTACACCAAGGATTGCTTTTGTTTCTGGATTTCCTCCATGGGAATCTGTATAGCCTCTATTATGCATTTCATCAAGTTCTGAAAGTTGTCCATGTAGAATGGCAGAGAAAGCATAGTTGCCTCTTCTGGGGCATACTTCATCTGAACTCTTGCTCCTCTGGTGGCCCCTCTTGAGTAGTGTGAGGAGGCTCCTGAGCTACTGGTGGATGGGAATCCTGCTGGGACCTCTTGTGTAAGGATACCCTGTAGACTTGGTGAGAGAGGTACCTAGAAGCTACCCATGAGCCCAGGGACTATTCCCCCAGATGAAATGTGTCCAGCAGTACAGGAGGCGGTACAAGAGAAGACCAGAGTCATTTTGGAGAGATCTAGCTGTTGATGGACGGTACCTGGTAAGATAATTTCTTTTAAGAGTCCTTCCATCTGGAAGAGTCTGATCTTGGTACCAGTGAGTCAATAGCTCAGGGCTGCTTAACTGTAGGCTTCTCGGTACTCAGATTTTCAGTATGCAGTATCTTGGCACGTGGCTTTGAAGAAAGTGTTCTTCAGCAATGCTGGTGCCTTGATACCATGACTAGTGGGAGCCTTGGCAGTATGTGCAGCTGGATGTGAGGTTTCCCTGCTCCCAGATCTAAGTGGAGACTTCTCTTTCCTAGATACTCTATCAGGGGAGTGGGGTCTCTTATGTTTGGTAGCTCTCTGTGCACCTGAAGTCATCTCCTGATTTCTGGAGGTTGTAGCCAATGAAGTCTCTGGAGCACTCTGCACTGCTGAGTCTAATGGTGTGTGTGTGTGTGCGTGTGTGTGTGTACTGGAGCACTCTGCACTGCTGAGTCTAATGTTGTGTGTGTGTGCACGCCTGTGTATTGGAGCACTCTGCACTGCTGAGTCTAATGTTGTGTGTGTGTGTGTGCGCGCGCGTGTGCGTGTGTGTGAAATCTGATCCTGTGGGTCTACGGGAGCACTTCATGGAGAGCAGTTTCAGATAGTCTTTCTTTAGTTTTTGACATCTGCTCTTGAAGCCTGGATGGGACAGGAGCGGCAGCTGGAATGCCTATCACAGAAGGGAGAAAGTCTTGTGTCAGGATTGGAAGGGCTTGAATCCTAGGATCTTGGGCATATCCTGCCAGGAAAGCTGCCAGTCAAGAAGGCCTGAGAGAAAAGGGGGCCTCAAAGAAAGGGGGGACAGATGGGGGAACCCACCTTCAAAGCACATCTGTGCTATAAAATGTAAATTAACAATATCCAAAACTAAAAATTAATTATAAAACAAAAATAAAGAGTAAAAGGGCAGAAGAATAACTGTCAGCCAGATAGCTGATACCACAGAACTCCATCTCAAGCTGCAGGAAGTTAAGAATGAACTGAAGTAGCACGGGTCCACTCCTGTCGACATATTCTAAGACTGGAGCACAAGGAAGTGTACAGTGCAGGTGCGGCCCTGCAGGTACTACGAGCAGAAAGATCTCCAATCAAGAGTGCATGGGCATGTGCACAACCTCAGGTGGAGCACCCATAGGGAAAATAACTCAAAGATGAACTGTTCCAACAGAATATGGGTCCATCAAGAGTTTTCCAACCAGGTCTAGTTCAGGGCAATGAAGATCAGACCCACTAACCACATCCTGCCAGTTAGAAGTCTCTCAGTGTACAGTGAACAACATAAAAATGAAATCACTGTTATCTCAACCATAAAAAGTACATCATATGTAGTACATACTGCAGTTGCTGACTGCTTCCACCCCTGTTATTCCACAGGCCCAAAACACTGGAACATCCCCAGGGTGAGGCTGAACTGGATCTCCATAGTCTGGGCTGGAAAGGTTTTGGATTCCTAACAGGCCTATGATTGACAAACAGTAAAACAACATTAAATTCCAGCAAAGCAGTAATGGTATAAAGCTGAGCTCATCCAGTGACACGGTGTTAAAATTACAGCATGGAAAGCAGCAATGGCAAAGCCAACCTATGACTCAAGTGGCTTGTTAGGTTCCCTTAGCATGCATGTATGTGTCCTCGGTTCCTCTCCTAATATTACACGCCTTAAATTTTTTTTGTACATTAGTAAAATACAGATGATATTTTATTACATATTATATCTGGCTGTATCTGAGACAAATGAAAACCTGCTGAGCACTCTCTGAATTTCAGACTTCCTAGGAAACGTTCTTACAATAACTGATCTGTTCACTCAAGAGCTACTTTCATAAGAGTTGTGGTGGGTTATTCCTATTTGCCACTACAGGCATGTTCCTACCTACAGCACATTCTCCAGTGCTCTGTCCAGCCAATTTTCATTAACTAAAGATAAGGGCCTCCGCTACTTCCCTTTGGCAGTTATTCCACAGCTTATTAGATCTCACTTATCAAACCTTTCCTGTTCTTCAGCCTAAATTTTCCTTTGCTTGACTTAATTCAATTATTTCTAGTTATACTGTCCTGGATCATCCTAAACAATTGATCTTTCTCCTTTGTGTTTATGTTCTTCAGACATCTGCAGCTGGTTTTCTTATTTTCCCTCACCTGCCTTAGACTTCATTTGAGTGAGCCATATGTGATTATTTAAAACTCTCCTCAGAGACCAACAAAAATAGCCTCAATCATTTTTGTTGGCTCTTCTCTGAATGCACTCCAATGTATAGTTTGCTTTCTAGCAGTTAAATACCCAGACCTGTATGCATTATTCTAGGTGCAGGGTCACTAGTGCTATATAGACCTCCCTCCATGCTCTGTAATTTGACAAAACCAATAACTTCATTGGCTTTTTTTATTACTACCATCTCATAATAAAAGGTCATTTCTAATATGTTTTCCACTGTTGCCCTTTGATCTTTTGCTTTCCAAACATAATCTTCCTCTTGAATAGCTGTGTTCCATTTTTCCCCTACATGAATGAGCTTACATTTTTCTATGCTGAACTTCATTTTGTTTGTTCTTGACTGTATTTCCAAACTCTCCAAGTCAGTTGTATTATTTTCTCTGTCCTCAGAGTTGTTTTTAACACATCTTAGTTCAATATCATTTTGAAATGCAATGTGGTGTTTACTTTCAAATTCGTTAATGAAGATGCTAAATAATACCAGACTTACAACTGATCCCCTGTCTCGAAATTGACATCTCCCAACACTGCCATTTATTGTTCCCCTTTCCAATGATGGGACAGTGCACATATTCAAGCCAAACCACATGTATTTTTCAAATAAGATTTAATCAAATACTTTACTGAAATCCATATAGACTACATTACTTCTTTCCCTGTTTCACACATCCATCTCTTTATCCAACACATTTTCTGTGTTCAGTCACATCAAACCTTCACTTTCAGCTAAACTAAATTGTAAACAAATCAGTACCTATGTACCTATAAAAAGGTTTAGGTTTTTAATGTAGCCACTTGAAATTTAGGCTGATTGTTCCCTGTACCTTTTGTTAATTTTTTTCCTTGGCTTTATAGTTTCAGTCACTCCTAGAATAAAATGTATGGAATGTACACTGACCAGGGTTACCAATGTGAATTGGTGCTCCATGTGAGTCTTTCAATGGAGAAGTAGCTCCCACAACTGCTTCTAACTTGTCTTCAGGAATCGGTCTCATTGTGACCACTAAATTGCAGCAAAAACTAGCAACTCTGCAGCAAGGGATATCTGTCTGACAATATTTTAAAAATAACCAAGGCATTAGCAGGAATTGAAGAACTATCAAGGTTTATTTTCAGTTCTGAAATGACTATGCACCCTTGAATTTATAAGGGGCACATTTTAACATATATTTTTAAAGGATTTTGAGTAATATTCTAACTAGCATCTAATGAAAATAATCCATTTCCTATAACAATCAATAGTGAAGAAACCAGACATTCTACCCTTTAGCTCTTGTAATTAACTTGTATTACAGTGAATATCTTCTGCACCATTAATTATGTTCTAAGAGCTAAATCCTTAATTTGGCATATGCAGCATGAATTTTGGTAAGCCCAGATAAACTGTGGATCCCAGGTATGTAGCCCTAACTGCTAGTTTTCTCTCCTTCTATGGGGGGAGGGAGCGGGGTAAAAAGCACAAAGAAACAGATCTATTGGCCACAACCCTCCATGCATGCTAAAATGCAGGGAAACTGCATATAGCAGTATTTGCAAAGGTCCTACAGATCCTTATCGCAGTACAACCCAAAATTGGCAATCCTCCATTTCCATAGCAGAAATATTCAAGTTCCTTTGGGCCAGGGTCTTTCCTGTCCATGGAAGAGGAGTCACAGATTGGTCCTAAGAAATTTTAATGTTGAGTCATTTCCACTTAGAAACACAAATCCAGGTTATAAAGACAAAATGCGTTACTTCCAAGTTAATTTGTCATTTGAGAAATAGTAAGCAAACCAAAAAATAATACTGTCTGCACAGGAAATGTTTAATAAAAGGTATTAGATTTCAATTAAAGTATAAAGAGATAATAGTTAAGAATCATTCATAGGTCTAAATTCAAAAGATAAAATAAATGCTATCTTGATAATACCATTACTGAAATAAATAGCGATATTTTCTTAATTCTAGAATGGAATAAACACAATTAGAAAAATTCTTCTTTATAAACAACTGTAGATATTTTCTCCAAGCTGAAGACTAACATAGGCTCTCACTGTGAGAGTGATATTTTCTTCTAATTGAGACCAAGAAAACAGAAACAAACATGTCGAATGATAACCCAAGGTGAAACAAAAATCCATTGCATAGTACAGTCAACCTTTTAACTAAACATCAAAACCACGTGGAGATACTAAAAGTGGTTTATTAGTAGGCAATATTGTGTGTATTGGAGATGGTCTGTGGTACAGGTTTCAGTGTACAAAAACGTGCTGATGTAGCCCTATCTGAACCTCGATGTAATTTAACAATTACTGTATTCTTACCTTGTACATGCTTATGTTGCATTTCTGCTCGAAGTTCCTTAGAGGAACACCAACCTTGTGGACTGCCTTTTCAAATGAGAAGCTGCAGCCTAAATAAAAAGTCACCATGTCTTTAAGCTGATCAAAATAATCCTTCAGACTTGTCAAAGTGCCAGTACAAGCTCCATACTCATATATCCTGTACAGCAGGCAATCAGTTCTAATGAAATAAAGGAAAAGCTATATTGTCAAAATTATCACAATTTTTAAAGCAAAATGAATTATTACATGAAGAAATGTTGCCTAAATTGACATTCATGAAGTGTTAAATCTCAGGATTTTTCCTGTTCTGTTCATTTCTTTTTCTTCTTGGTGATAGCGCAACCAACACAAAAATAACTGGTTAATCTACCTTGCTGTAACGGTTGACCTTTAATATGGGTTGCACATGTCTGTTCCACTGTGGGTGTGAGTGCACCCTGTGCATAGTTAGAGATTTTTTCCCCCTCAGTGGTACCAGTTGGTGTGGCTTGAGAGCCCTCTCTCGCCATGCACCGATGCGTGCTGGTATAAGAGAGCAGAGCTGCCGCTGACCTGCCATAGTTCCTTTGTACCAAACAAATTCCCATGGAGAGGGGAAGGCAGGAGCGTCATGGAATGGACATGTGGAACACATCTTGAAGAACAACAATTACAAAAAGGAAAGTAACTAGCTTTTATTCTTTGAGTGATTGCACATGTCCATGCCACTGTAGGTGACTCAAAAGCAAACATGCAAGGAGGTGGATTCGGAGTCTACCTGAAGAGTGATTGTAAGATAACTGGTCCAAAACTGGCATTGTCTTTGGACCAGTGGTTCTCAACCTATTTACCACTGTGGGCCACATATGCAGTTCTCTATGTGTTATGTGGGCCAAATCCACACAACATATATACTACCTCTATGGTCCTAAGGATATCACATGGGCCACAGCTGTGTGCTAATTGGGCCACGGGTTGAGAACAACTGCTCTTGACTGACAAAAATGGCATAATGAGATGCAAAAATGTGGACTGATGACCAAGTGGCTGCTTTACAAATGTCTACAATTGGCACTTGTGCTAAGAAAGCTGCAGAAACTGCCTGCGCACTAGTAGAATGTACTAACACTCTAGTTGGTGGGATTGTATTAACCAGTCGGTAGCAGAAACGAACGCAGAGATCCAGGAGGAGATTCTCTGAGTGGAAACTGGTTGGCCCATAGCTCTGTCTGCAACTACTACAAACAACTTCATACAGGATCTAAAAGATTTAGTTTGTGCCAGGTAGAAAGCTAAAGCTCTTCTCACATCCAAGAGTGAAGCTTTTCCTCATCCCTATGTGCATTGTGTTTCAGACAGAACATGGGCAAATAGATTGCTAGATTAACATGAAAATTAGAGACTACTTTTGTGAGAAATTTTGGGTGGGGGCAAAGATAAACTTTATCCTTTTGGAAAACTGTATGGGTGGCTCTGACATCAGAGTTTTCAACTCACTCACTCTTCTGGCTGAGGTAATTGCCACCAGAAATGCTACCTTCATGGAAAGGTGAAGGAGGGAGCAAGTTGCAAGGGGCTCAAAGGGTGGTCCCATCAATTTTGCTAGGACTGAGTTCAAAAGATCCCAAGGAGGGATGGGGTCTCATACGTGTGGGTGTAATCTGATCAAGCCCTTTAAGGATCAGGTGAGGATGAGTTTAGAGAAAGGGGATCTGTTATCCACCAAGACATGGAAGGCTGAAATAGATGCCAGACACACCCTTATAAAACTAATTGCAATACTCTGTTTTAAATCTAGAAGATAGTCAAGGACGAGGTTCAGGGGCCCTGCTCCGGAAATACACCTTTCCTATGAGACCAAATGGAGAAGTGCTGCCACTTAGCGAGGTAAAAGCTCCTAGCTGAGGGTTTTCTGCTATTCTGAAGCACTTTCTGAACATCCTTTGAGCAGGACATTTCAAAAGTCATCAGCCATAAAGCATCCCATGCTGTCAGATGGAGAGCTTGGATGTTGGGATGGAGAAGGTGCCTGTGGTCCTGGGAAATGATGTCTGGATCCAACAGGAGAGACAGAGGAGGCTTGACTGACAAGGATAGTAGGATTGAGTACCTGTGTTGAGGAGCTATGCTTGTGCTATGAGGATGAGGTGAGCATGGTCTTTGTTTCGCTTTGAATATGACCCTGGGAAGTAAAGGAATCAGAAGGAAAGCATACTCAAGGGATTCCTTCCAGGACAGGAGAAAAGCATCTGCCAGTGAGCCTGGGCTGAGCATCCCCAGGATCAGAATGGATGGCATTTTCTGTTGGTTCTTATTGCAAACAGGTCCACTTGGTGGGTCTCCCAGAGTTGGAAGATGAACCTGGCCATGTCTGAACATAGTGATCACTCAAGATGATCGGAGAAGGATCTGCTCAGCTGATTCGCTAACATGTTCTGTTTCCCTGGAAGGTAGGCAGCTCTGAGATAAACTGAGGTGAGACAGAAGTCCATAGGCAATTTGCCTTCTGGCACTGTTGGTCTGACCATGTTCGTCCTTGTCTGTTTATGTAAAGCATGGGCACCAAATTGTCTGTCAGAATTAATAATTTTTTCCCCACTATGTGGGAGAGGAAAGCCAAGCAAGCTAGACATACCACTCTTAACTCCCTAACATTTATATGAGTCTCTAGATCTTGAGATGACCAAGACCTTGAGTTTGCAGGACCCCATATGAGCTCCTCAGCCCACTGAAGACACATCTGTGACCAGACTGAGGTTTGATAGCAGGGGGAGAAAGGGAATCCTCAGGCAAACTTTCAGAGGGTCCATTTATCACTCCAGAGATGACAGAACTAACGTAGAGACACTAGTCATGCCTGCAGCTTTCTGAGATGTAGTTTGGTGTGTTAAACTACACAGGTACATGCTACCATGTGGCCCAGAAAACTGAGGCAGCTATGTACTGTTACGAGAGGGTATGTTCTCAGTTGCAGTACTTGATCTTGTAAAGTTTAGAACCTGGCTTGTGACAGAAAGGCCTTAGCCCTTGTGGAGTCTAAGACTGCCCCAATTAACTCTATTGTCTATACTGAGTTAAGGGCTGATTTGTCTCAATTTAGTAGGAACCCCAGTGCAAAGAATGTGGACAGGACAATGGATATAGTGGGCAGGACTTAAGCCTTGGACCAACCTTTGATCAACCAGTCATCCAGGTACAGGAACACACAGGGATACCAGATTTTCATAGATGAGCTACCACAACTGCCATGCACTTCATGAACACCCAAGGAACAGCTGACAGCTCCAATGTAAGCACCGTGAACTGATAATTGCAACCATTCGCCACGAATCTGAGAAGCTTCTGATGGTCATGACATATTACAACATGGAAGCAAGCGTCCTTTAAGTCAAGGGCAGAGTACCAGTCCCCCTGTTCCAGGGAAGGAATAACTGAAGCTAGGGTAATCATGCAGAATTTTATTTTCTTCAGGAATTTGTTCAACTCTCCTAGATCTAAAATAGGCCTGAGACCCCCATTTGTCCTGGGGGATGTAGTAGTAACAGTAATAGATGTCCTTCCTCCTGAGGTACAATGGGACTTCCTCTATGGCCTCTGCCTGAAGAAGAGATTAGACTTCCTACTGAAGGGCAATTTTGAGAGTGGTCTCTGAAGAGGGATTGGGAAGGGGCCACGCTTAAGCACTGAAACTAACTATAACTAACAAACTACTCATTTACAACAGTATCTATATGCAGAAAAGAGTGAGGGAAGCACTTGTTACTTCAAGTCTGGATCACGCCGACAACCGTCACTGGAGGTACGAAGAAAACGAGCATGTCAGGGAAGATTGCGCTCTCTTATACCAGCATGCATTGACACTTGGCAACAGAGGTCACTTGAGCCACCCTGCTGGGTACCGCTGAGGGAAAAAAAAAAATCTCTGACATCTGTGCATGGGGCATGTGCACGGGGCATGTGCACAACCATAGTGGAATGTGGAATCACTCGAAGAACAGTAAAAGCTTGCTTGTCCTACACAACTACATGTTAAGCCAGAAACCTTGGGCACACATTCAAGCCATCTACACATTTTATTCTTACTAGACAAATGCTCCTGAGACTGATCTCCTTCTCATGAGCATTACAAAATTAGGGAGCCGCTGTTTTTCAGAGTTCTGACTCTTGCTCTGACTGCTTGCTCCAGAAGTCAGTCTCCTAACCGCCTCTGAGCAATGTAGAGCAACTATATCAGTGCTGCTATTGGATAAAGCAGAAATGGGGAAAAATAATATAGGCTAACTCTGAGGTCTACTACTGAGAGATCTTTGCAACTAAATATAACTTCATTTTTCGGATCACTGAAACAATTGAAAAGTTGACAACGCGGATTGTAAAGGGGTGTCTGTCAAAAACCAGGATAATGGGTCAAATTCTATGCTATTGCCTCAGTCCATTTTCTTCAGTTGCAAAGGTATAACTGAGAGCAAGTTGGGCTCACTGGGTAAAAAGCTATGGATGGTCTGCACTCTGGAAAATGTTATCTTCAAATAATTTCCAGTATCCATATCAGACCTGTGAGACACCTGGAAAGACTTCCACACTTACCGGATATCACAATTGCTGCTCAGAGAAGGACATTTCCATTCACCTGGTTTACTTCTGTACAGCAGTGGGAGAGGTCCATCATTTGCATGGCAAAACTTTTCAAAGTCATCAGCAAGGGATTTGTGCAAAATCACAACATTTGCCTGTTTATAGCCTTAAAGCATTAAAGGGAACAATTATCAGCTACTAATTCAATTGTTAATATATGTTACAGTAATATTTCTGTATGGATTTTACCCAGAGAAGAGATTTTTCTCCCTTGAAAAAGAGAATTTTAAAATATAATACAGACTACTATAGTTAAATAAAATTTCAATGTTTTTGGAAAGACTGTTTATAAAATCCCTCCTAGATATGCTCTTCACAGTCAATGTTACTGCAATCATTTTAGTAGTGTAAGTATTTGGCATTCACCAGTTTGAGAGGGTGGCTTTTCTCTAATAAGCTATTTTATGGAGAAACCAGAACACTACAATGACTTCAATTAAATAGTCTGGCAAATTGATATGTTATAGAACAGATTATCTTATTTGATGTAAATATTGGCATGGAAATAAAAAGAGTACAATACTTTGTCCATACAGCACTTTATTTTTCTTGTGTTAATGCAAAACTGCAACTCAAAACCAGTCTAGTAAGTAAAGATCTTTCATTACACAGCCCATTTTTCACAGGCATTTGAAACTTGGCCTTGGAAATGTACTTGGGTTGCAATTTAGCACACAAGGGTTTTCTCCCAGGAGTGAAATTTTGTCTGTTAGGTTAGATTCAAGTCATTTCAGCTTTTTCTAAATTATAGGAGGGAAAATAATAGAATTATTACAGATTCAGACAGGTCTGCAATCACCTCAGAACCAGCTTTAATTTAAAGCATGTCATTTTTGCAAGCTACTATTCTGTAATAGGCCTCTGGCATCTTTGAGATTTTTCAAAATGAGAATAAATGAAAAAAGCAGATATTCATCTTTAAGCAGCAACTACTAAAATCTTTTATTTTTTCCATATGTAATACTCATTGACAACAACAGGGATGCAATCAAAGGGGCAGGTCTGGTCTACAGTATAAAATACACAGATTAATAGTCCCTAAAGCCCACATTTTTAAAAGGTATTTACGTATTGTTGTACTCCAGGGATTGGCAACTTTTGGCATGCGGTCCACTGGCAGGCCGCGAGACAGTTTGTTTATGTTGACCATCTGCAGGCAAGGCCCCCTGCAGCTCCCAGTGGCCGCAGTTTGCCGTTCCCGGCAAATGGGAGCTGCAGAAACTGTACTTAGCTGTACTCAGTGCTGCAACACCTAACTGATTTAGGAGCCTGTGAAGGGATTGACTCACCACTAGCAACTCAGTGTGGCCAGCCAGGCATGGTATATCAGTTCTTTCCCCAACAGATACCTTCTGCAGTGGTCTGCCTCTTCCCGTGATGTGGCCCTCTGGCCAGGTCATTTTAAAGTCTCTCCCCACCTTCCAGGATAGTCAACAAACAGAAACAAGGGGAATTAACACAAATGAATCATCCCAAAATTGGATTAAGGCTCTCTTTCTTCAGAGGGCACTTGTCATGCTGTGGCCCTAAACTGAGTTTACAAGTAATAGAAGGGAATGGTTCCATCTCAAGATGAGTCAACATCTAACCCTCCCTTCTTTCATGGAGGGTCCATCAGTTCGTGGTCATCTGGGGAGTTCCTGCCTTCAGTCAGCCGTTTCTCCAGGAGCTGAGGACTGAATCTCTGCTTTCCTTCCTGATCTATCAACTGAGATGTGCTTTTCCCTCTTAAGCTACTTCCTCCAATCCTGACATCGCTCACAGATGCAAGGGGGAACAGCCACCCTGAGCTCATATTAGCTCATTAACCCTGTGTTGCCCCATTACTAAGTCTAAATCTCAGTTTTAAAAAGTGACTTAGGCACTTAAGAGCTTAAATCCCATTGATAATCAACTGGCTCCTAGATCAGTCAGGCGTTGCAATGCTGAACACAGCAATGCCTAAATACTGTTCAAAAATCTGGGACTAACTGTGCCATCAGTACAGGTGATCTCTGACTTGAGGGTATACCCTTTCCAAGCCTTTGAGAAATCAGACAACCATCTCGTGGGAGAAGACTGATCAGATGTCCACCTTGGGATGGAAGGCAGAAATGGCCGTTAAGTGGACCTTGACTGACAAGAGGGCTCGGCCTTGTTGTTTCAGGAGCAGCAGGTACTCCAAGATAAGCTGTACAGATGACCGTAAAGGTGGGATCTGTCATTGGGATCACCAGATGGAGAATCGCTTCCATTTTGCAAGGTAGGTGGTTCAGGTGCAGGGCTTCCTACTGCTCAGTAGGACCTCACGGACCTGCTCAGAGCATGCCTGCTTCTCCGGGTTCAACCATGGAGCTTCCAGGCTGTCAGATGGAGACAGACGAGATTTGGATGTAGCAGCTGGCCATCTGGAAGATCAAGTCTGGGTGCAGTGGAAGCTGAATTGGCACCTCCACTGACATGCTGTGGAGAGTGGTGAACGAGTGCTGTCTGGGTCATGCTACGTTTATGAGAATGACTCAAGCTCGTGGTGAGAGGAGAAGAACCTGCTGAGGCAATCCGCTAGCCAGTTCTGGGTTCTCTGGTCTTGACCCTCCGGGGATCCTGGTAGTGGCAGGGTGAGAAGGTCCCTAGCCATTGCGAATGCCTTAGGAGTTGATGGCGTTGCAAACTGGCTGGTGCATTGTCTACTCTGAGGTTGCTCCTTTGTAGGTGTCCAAGGAGTTTGCTGTAGCACTGGAGTTGTCGACACCTGATGTTCTGGTGCTGGGGGAGACGAACGGTCCAGCGCAGATCTCGCTCTCTTCCTGTCTCCCTTTGATTTCAGCACCAGAGACCTGGTCTTCTCTTGGTGCTTGTGGTGTTTCTACAGGAGGGCGATCAGTGCCGAGAGTCCCAGGTCGATGGATGGGCGCTCGGCACAGAAGCTGAGGTGCTTGGTGCTGAGTCCGAGCGTGGCTCCGAAGCTGGTCTTAAGGCTGCCTCCATGAGGAGGACCTTCAGTTGAGCCTCTCGGTCCTTCTTAGTCCAGAGTCTGAAGTCCCTGCAGATTTGGCAGCAGTCTTTCCTATGAGCTTCCCCCAGGCACTTGAGACAGCTCGAGTTGGGGGTCACTCAAAGGCATAGTTTTATTGTAGGCAGCGCAGGGCTTGAAACCTGGCAACCAAGGCATGCCCTAACACCAGGAAGGCAGATGACCCTGCAAGTTAAGTGTGGAAGCATCAGAGCTATTTAAAACCTAAAACTACTAAAAACTACTCTAACTATTAACCATAACAACTACTTACACTAAAACTGGTATGAAAAAACCACTAGGAGAGAACTGCTTAAGTAATGAAGGATTCCAGCCAACCATCACAGGTGGTAAGAAGTAGGGTGACCAGACAGCAAGTGCGAAAAAATCGGGACGGGGGTGGGGGGTAATAGGCGCCTATAGAAGAAAATGCTCCAAATATCAGGACTGTCCCTATAAAATAGGGACATCTGGTCACTCTAGTAAGAAGGAACTGAAGGGGAACGGGGTCGGAAGGGCCCTTTATACAGGTGCCATGTGCACACGGCACCAGAGGGTGCTAGAGCCAACCCGATGGATACCGCTGGGGGAAAATTTCTAGCAATTGTGCTTGTGGCATGCACACACCTACATGGGAATGGAAATGTGCTAGCACTCGAAGATGAATAAATAGTGCACTTGGCCCATTAGAGCACTGCAGGTTACTGTCACTCTGGGTCCTCTAGGTGGTATTTCCTGCGGTGCCTATTCTCAACAGTGGTTCCTGGACATGGCACTGCATGCCGTCCTAGTGGCACTCTGTGAACTTCAGCTGCCCCGGGCTCTGCAGACCTGGGTTCCGGTCCACAGATCCTTATACAAACTGCAACTGAAATATCTGAGACATGATAGAAGTAACTGTTCTTTACATAAAGGAAAAAATATCAATATTAACTTAACATCCTATGCCTGACCTAAACTGACAAAAGACAGGAAACCAAGAGACAAGGCTACCCACCCTGCTCTTAAAGGAAAATTGCAAAGCAAAGGTAAGAATTGAGGTATGCACAAATTTATGTACTGAATGCTCCCCCACAAATCCAATCTCTAGGGAGTTCACAGGACAGAAATAAATTTTATTTCTAAATGTACATACTAACTACAGAAATACATTTATTACTAACCATATTTAATACTAAATGTAAATAAATATATTAAATTTAATACTAAATTTAAACATTTTCCCCCTCTGAAGTCCACTGACATGTCCTGCTTTGCTGAAGATATTGCAGAAAACATACATTTATGCTTTTATTGAGCAGAGATGAAGATGAACACATGAGTTTAAAAACACCAATCAAAACATCTGACATCATGCATCCATAGCTTAGAAATCTACTATAAATTCAGGAAATGAAGGTTACTAGAATTCTTCAAGGAGGACTCTGCATATTCACACCCTTGGGAGGTGACAATTGGTGTAGCATGAACAGTGGAACTTGCTAGTAGTAATGCCTATTAGAGTACTCACATGTCCCTCCTATAACTTATCAGTGTTCAAGCACATTTGGAGGCTACAAAAGGGGGGCATGGCACCAGCTGACCCCTCAGTTCCTTCCACTGCTAGTGCAGAGTATAACAGTATTACTTAATTAGGACTATACAGAAGAGGGGAAGGTGAGCAGGGAGTGTGAACATGCAGAGTTCGTCTTGAAGAACTTTGGTTACACGTAAGTAACCTTCATTTCTTCTTTGAGTGTCTTCTGCATATGTCCATTCTTGGGACAGTTTGGCAAGCAGTTATTTTAAGAATGGATGGAGGGATACAGAGTGCCAATTAACAAGGACTGAAGAACCGCTCTGCTAAATGGAGCAATAGGTCTGGCTGTCAATTTTAACACACGACGTTCAGTGAAAATGTGAATTGTATCCCAAGTGGAAGCTTTGCAATATTTTAATAAGGGGAACATGGCTAGCACATGTTGCAGATGTAGCAACCACTATTGTAAAGTGAGTCCTAATACCAGCAGTAGAAAAGTAGGAAGAAATGTTATAAGGCTCCATTATACATTATCTAATCCAGTAGTTCTCAAACTTTTGTACTGGTGACTCCTTTCACACAGCAAGCATCTGAGTGCGACCCCCTCCTTATAAATTGAAAACAGCTTTTATATATTTAACACCATTATAAATGCTGGATGCAAAGCAGGGTTTGGGGTGGAGGCTGACAGCTCGCGACCTCCTCCTAGTAATAACCTCGTGACCCCCTGAGGGGTCCTGACCCCCAGTTTGAGAACCCCTGGTCTAATCCACCTAGACTAGGACTGGGCAGAAATAGCTTGGCCCTTACAGTGATGTAAACAGCTGATGTTTGCTAAAGGCCACAAAATCAGGATGATCAGCTCCTTATGCACTTATCTAGAATGCGTGGAGGGGAAAAGCTACATGATCATAGGGAAATTCAGATTGAATGACAGATGCCAGAGGTCTCATGCTGCCCATAATAAAACTTCCTTGGAATGTCTAAATATTATAGATGACAATTTCCTAACTCTAAACATTTTCCACCCAACATGGGGAAATTCTATATTAGACCTCATTTTGACATAAAGAGGAACTGACCACAGACCTAAAAATTAATGCTAGCTTAGGTTCAAGTGATCATGACTTGATCACATTTATGATGTGCAAACAGAATAAAGTCCATACCAGTAATTAATATACACTTGGTGCTTTAAAAGGGCCAATTCCACTGACATTATAGGGAGCGCCATTTAAGTGAGTTAATATGGATTTGGGAGCCTACCTTTAGAGACCCAGAATTTTCAAAAGAACCCAAGTGAAATAGATACAAACATCCTGTCTTTTGCATCTGTTTCACTTATGTGCTTTTGAAAAATCCTGGCCATTTATTATTATCTAGGAATGGGATTTATGTGTCCACCTACAGCTCTTGTGTTCACTTACCCTCAGCCATTCCAGAAGTATTACTTATATTGAGTTTGTTGAATCTAATTAGTCTTCTGACTGTAAGGGGAAGAAGAGATTTCAAGCTTCCTGTAAAAACCATCTCTTCATCCTTGAACAGAAAAAAGTGACAATTACTGGATTATAAACTTAAAAACACAGCACATGCATTTTACTATTGCTTTAAAATCAAATGTGTCAGTTTCAAGATTTGTGTTTCCTCTTAATATTCTGCGATGTCTCCTCTCTATTTGCAATTCTCAGTCTCAAAACAAAATGCAAACCACAAACTCAAAGGGTTGTTTCACAGATCGCGACTCAGCAGAGGCTGAATCTTCTAATGAATTAGCCACTAAGGTTCAGTTTATCAGTCTGGCTGCAATGTCAAATCTAGTTAGTTACAGTTAGGCAACATACAGACTTTATTCATTTTGGTAAGTGTTTAACTTCTTAAGTTTTCGGTTCCCAAAACCTTTTTGAGACTCTCAAATGCACAACTAGATTAGTCCATCAGATTTTAATTTGTAGAACTGATTTACTAACTGAAAATATCTCTGTAGATAGATTAGAAATTTAGCTCTTTGATAATCAGAGAATATATTTTCTGAATGTAATTGTAACCTTAATATTTCCTGTTTATATAGTATGATGGATACTCTTGGGTCAATTTTTCTGTTGGGGAAATTTAGGCACAAAGATGTTTAAGTGACTCATCCAAGGTCATGCAATGAGAGTTTGTCTAGACTGAGAAATACGGTTGAAGTCATACACGTTACCTAACCCTGACCTATCCTTGACCTTTTGTAGATGCAGGTTAACACCTTTTATCTTGATTTTGTTAATCACAGTCCACCCTAAGTTCCCCACTCAACCTCAATCTGCTAAGCAGACATAAAAGTTGTTAACTTGAATCTACATTAGGAAAACATTCAAGTATAGGTCAGGATAAGGTAACGTGTTAGCTAGCCTGACTTAACTTTGGACATTTGTCCTAGTCCAGACAAACCCTTAGGGCAGAGGTGTACAAACTATGGCCCGTGGGCCACATCCAGCCTGCAGGACCCTCCTGCCCATCCCCTGAGCTCCTGGCCTGGGAGGCTCGCCCCCGTCCCGTCCCCTGCTGTTCTCCCCTCCCCCACAGCCTCACCTCGCCGCCCTGAGCATTGTGCTGGCAGTGCGGTGAGCCTGGCCTGACCTGATGCTCTGTGCTGCATTGTGCGTGGATGGCTCCAGCTGGGCAGCGCGGCTGTAGCGCCGCCAGCCACCGGTGCTCCAGGCAGCATGGGGGTTGAATAGAGGGCAGGGGAGTTTGGGGGCGGGGGTGTGGATAGGGGTCGGGGCGGTCAGAGGGTGGGAAATAGGGGGGTTGAATGGGGGCAGGGGTCCCCGGGGGGGCAGTCAGGAAGGAGGGGGTTGGATGGGGCGGCGGGGGGCAGTCAGGGGCAGGGTTTCCGGGGGCGGTCAGGGAGAAGGGGTGGTTGGATTGGGTAGGGGTCCCGGAGAGGAAGTCAGGAAGGAGAGGAGGGGTTGTCTGGGGCAGGCAGGGGCGGGGATTCCGGGGGCGTCGGATAGGGGGCGGGGCCCGGGCCACACCTGGCTGTTGGGGTGGCACAGCCTTCCCTAACAGGTCCTCCATACAATTTTGGAAACCCGATGTGGCTCTCAGACCAAAAAGTTTGCCCGCCTCTGCCTTAGGTATGTTTACACTGCAGCTGGGAGCGAAACTTCCAGTCTGTGTAAACAGACTCATACTAGCAGGGATCAAGCTACCACGCTAAAAATAGCAGCGTGGATGTTGCTGCACTGGCAGAGGCATAGACTAACCACACAAGGATGGACCCCCAGGGTGTTGGGTGGGTCCAAGTTTGGGTGGCTAGCCCATGCCTCTGCCAGTGCAGCAACGGCCACATTGCTATTTTTAGCATGCTAGCTTGAGCCCTGCTAGTGAGAGTCTGTGTACACAGGCTTGAAGGCTCACTCCCAGCTGCAATGTAGACGTACCCAAAGAGAAAGGAAACCAGAAGCCAAGTCTCCTGGTTCCCAGCCCTTCTGTTCTAACAACTAACCTATGCCACCTCCAGACTATGCTCAACTCCTTGTTAGTAAGAAAACACCCTCCAAATAGTCAAATTACCTTACCATTGAAGTTATTTTTAATTCTGGAGATGCCATTATTGTTGAAGCAATTCCTAAAGAAGCAATAGTGGTTTTAAACATAGAAAATTCAGTGATGTTCTTTTAAAAGTTCATGAGTTAATGTACAACATGTTGTTATGGGTTTCTAGAAAATGGTAACTTCTGTTAAAAATCTACAGTGTTTTGTGTTATTAGCATGACAATGCAAGATTCCAGTCCTAAGGGGTGATACATGAACCACTTTACTATGGTAATTTACATTTCTGAGCAACTTTATTATTAATTAACTTGCACTAAGAGTGCAGATGGGTTTTGATTGTGACATTCTGATCTGCTCTTGAGTCCAAATTTCAAAACCACTCCCAAAATATGAGGTATTCTTAAGTGGGGTTCTGGTTTGGTCCACTGTGAAATTCAGATCAAGTTTAGGGTCTGGATTTTGCACCCTGTACCTCCAGAACTTTTCATATGTTTATAGTAGGTTGGCAGCCCAAAGGAAGGAAGGTCTGGAATTTTTTTCTTGTCGTTTAGGGATTCAGACAAACGAAAAATAACTCTGTCACATCTCCTTTGCAGTTTATTCGGTCTTCTCTGATTTTGTATATCAGACTGAACTAAATGGAAGGACATTCCTCATTATGTATCTTTGTACAGCACTAAACACATTGTCAATGCTTTATGAATAAAAATAATTTGGTTTAAGGATTCCGGTTTGGACCCATCTCTAGGTCAACTAATAGTAATTTTAAAAAATCTCTCACTATTTATTATACCAAAGATAATCTTTATCAGCCAATCAGATTACAAGAAAATTGATAGTTATTCCCTTAAAATGAACAGGAATACTTGTGGCACCATAGAGACTAACAAATTTATTAGCGCATAAGCTTTCGTGGGCTACAGCCCAATGGTTTTCATAAAATTAAATGATCTTAATGAAACAGAATCCTCCATTAGAACCTTCCAAATTGTCTCTCTTTGTATCTATTCATCTGTGTTGAAGTCTCCTAGAGGACTAATAGCCACAGGAACTGGTAGGTCAATTAGAGAGGAAGGAACGTCCAGTGGTTAAGGATACTAGCTTGTGATTCAGGAGACCTCAGTTTATTTTCTGATCTGTCACTGTGTTGATCTTGGGCAAACCACTCAGTTTCTCTGTGCCTAAGTTCCCCATTTGTACAATGGTGTTAAGAGTACTTTCTAATAAGCAAACTAGGGAAATGTGATCTAGATGAAATTACTATCAGGTGGGTGCATAACTGGTTGAGAGACCATACACAAAGAGTTGTTATCAATGGTTCACTGTCAAGCTGGGAGAGGTCCAGTACTATCTGATATTTTCATTAATGACTTGGATAATGGAGTGGAGAATATGCTTATAAAATTTGTGGATGATACCAAACTTGGAGCTGTCACAAACATTTCAAGGACAGGATTAAAATTCAAGATGATCTTGAAAAATTGGGAAATTGGTCTAAAATCAATAAGAAGAAATTCAATAAATGAAATTCACAACAACTATAAAATGGGGATTACTGGCTTGGCTATAGTACTGTTGAAAAGGATCTGGGGGTTATAGTGGGGATGACGGTTGAATTTGAATCAGCAAGACTAATACCCTTCCAGGGTGTATTAACAGGAATGCTGTATGTAAGATATAGGAAGTAATTATCCCACTCTACTCAGCGCTGCTAAA
Source organism: Eretmochelys imbricata (assembly GCF_965152235.1). Lineage (NCBI taxonomy): Eukaryota > Metazoa > Chordata > Testudines > Cheloniidae > Eretmochelys > Eretmochelys imbricata. The sequence continues at coordinate 102,195,183 of NC_135577.1, read as the reverse complement.
GTCTCAGTTGAAGTACCGGGTCTAGTTCTGGGTGCCACACTTTAAGAAAAATGTAGACAAATTGGAAAGAAGCCAGAGGAGAGCAACAAAAAGACAAAAGATTTAGAAAACTTGACCTGAGAGGAAAGGTTAAAAAAAAATTGGGCATGATTAGTCTTGAGTAAAAAAGAATGAGGGAGGAACCTGATAACAGTCTTTAAATATGTTAAGGGGTGTTTTAAGGAGGATGGTGATCAATTGTTGTGATAAGCATCCGTAATATTACATCCTAAATTACACTCAACATTGTGAAGGGAAGCAATACAGTAGGAACAGAGAGTCAGTGGACAAGTCAACAAACTTACATGGTTACTCAGTAAACACTTGTGCACAGCTTTTTTTTAAATATTAAATAAATGACAAACTAAATCTGTCATAGATTTATTTCTGGTCAGTGCGGATGGGACATTTACTGCAGAAATGAATTTTGGCTCATTTCTTTATTCTTGCCTACCTCCTATTCTCCCTTTCTCTTCTCTACTACAAGGCTGATACATAACTGCAGCAACTAGCCTTGTGTTCTCCAGAGCTAGTATCTCATGCTGTGCTAGCATACTTTGCAAAAGTTAGGGCAACAGAGGGGAGAGGACAAACTAGTACATGGGTATTCAAATTTCCCATTCATATTATGAACCTAGTCTCTATGTACGGCCTACAGAGTTAGTTCCTGAGGTGTTGCTGAGTTTGGGTCCCTGTGGAAGAAGTGCATTATTCCATCCACCATGAAGGCAGATTTTAAAATTGATAAGTAAGCCGTGAAAGGCATTTGTTTTATGGCAGGTAATATTCAGCGAGAGCTACAGCATCCTATGATGGGCTATCCAAACCCCACACTAGACAAGAAGGAGTTAAGGTGCAGCTCTAGGCTCAGGCAGCTTTGCCCCACCACACAGGCAAGGCATGCACAGGTTGGACGAGGAGCAGTTTAAAAGGGGAGCAGAGCTGCTCACTTGCTGGCAGATCAGTAAAGAGAACACAACTTCAGCTCCTGAGGCAAGGGCTGACTGAAAGTAAGTGTTTTCCAGATGACCCCTGCCTGAACGCCCCTCCCTGAGGGGAGAAAGTGTGGGTCACCCAGATTCTGATGCACTGAGGAGAAATCATTCTCCTCTATTTCTTATTAGCTCAGTTTATTTGTGTTAATTACCCTTACTTTTTGTTCATGGACTACCCTGGAAGAGGAAAGACTTTAAAGTAACGTGGCTGGAGGGTCAAGTCATAGGATGAGGCAGGTGACTGCAGAGACATAGCAGCTGTCAGCAGGAGACACTCAGTAGGGAGAGAAGTGCTATGCTTTGCCTGGCCACAAGAAGGTGCCAGGGGTGAGTCCACTCCTTTACATGTCCTTACTAAAGTATTTAATCAAAGCTCACGAAAGTCAATGGAAAGATTCCCATTGACTGCAAAGGGCTTTGGATCAGGCCTTAAACTTTACTGAGCAATGGAAGTGTAAGACAGTAGAAAGAACTGCTAGCTCCTCAGAAGCAGAAATAAAACCAATTCTTGAAAAGCAGAGTCACTTGCTTCAAAAATAGATTTTCATCTAACTTTCAGCCACATTTCACTATACATATCTGCTTTGTGACTAAAACCATTAAATAAAGGCCACAGTAATTTGTCTATGAATTATTTTTATTCTCTGGTTATTAATATAAACTATTTAGCAAACCAAAACTTCAAATGAGATTCAATAAGATAGCCTACTTAGAAGATACCTTCCATTACCACATCTTTATTAGAGCTATATGTTAACTAATCTTGTTCTTTGAACTTTACTTGAGAATGGAGAACGTGGCTGAAACATTCTTTTGCAAATCTGAACAGACTGGTAGGCTTTAGCAAAGAATCTGAATTTTAGCTAATGAACCTTCTTCCTCTTGCCAGACAGATATTCAGTGACCTTTTCCCCACTGTTCCTTAAAAGTTATGTAAAGTGGAGCTCTGATTAATACATGAGCAAAGTCCTAAAGAATGTAAAATATTTTAAGACACGTTGTTCTTCAGAGGATGAGACAGCAATGTTAACAAACAATAGATAATAACTTTACAACACTTAGTCACAAAATGTATGCATTTTTGACAGAACAGTTTGTCAGTAACAGAGTTGTGAATAGCCAGGAGAAGCTGCTATTTGCATTAATTTAGCCAAACTAAGGGACAGATTTTGTGAAGTGCTGAGTACCCACAACCGAATGAAAGTTAAGAGTCCTCAGCAAGTTGTAAAACTGGGCTGCAAGTTAGGCTGTACAACAAACATTAAGCTAAGGCAAATACTCACATAAGCAAAATTATTAGAGACATGAAAAACTGTTGCTGCTCTTCCCAAAGCTCCATGCAAATGTTCTCAGGTTCAGTCCAAATCATAGTTTCACCTTGTTTCTGTTTTATAAAATTACTCTTGCAGATTCTCACTCTCAGACTAGCCTAAATGGGCTAAATCCTTTAAAATGGCTTTTCTGCAGTAGTGTGATAGTAGCATAGTCTTTAGCACTGAAGCATTCCTTGTATCAGACAAAAGGCCATACCTTCTTAGGGTATGTCTACACTATGAAATCAGGTCGAATTTATAGAAGTCGTTTTTTTAGAAATCGGTTTTATATATTCGAGTGTGTGTGTCCCCACAGAAAATGCTCTAAGTGTATTAAGTGCAGTAACTCGGCGGAGTGCTTCCACAGTACCGAGGCTAGAGTCGATTTCCGGAGTGTTGCACTGCTATCCCACAGTTCCCACAGTCTCCGCTGCCCAATGGAATTCTGGGTTGAGATCCCAATGCCTGATGGGGCTAAAACATTGTCGCGGGTGGTTCTGGGTACATATCGTCAGGCCCCCGTTCCCTCCCTCCCTCCGTGAAAGCAAGGGCAGACAATCGTTTCACGCCTTTTTTCCTGAGTTACCTGTGCAGACGCCATACCACGGCAAGCATGGAGCCCGCTCAGGTAACCGTCACAGTATGTCTCCTGGGTGCTGGCAGACACGGTACTGCATTGCTACACGTAGCAGCAACCCATTGCCTTCTGGCAGCAGACGGTGCAATATGACTGGTAGCCGTCATCGTCATGTCCGAGGTGCTCCTGGCTGCGTCGGCCGGGAGCGCCTGGACAGACATGGGCGCAGGGACTAAGTTTGGAGTGACTTGACCAAGTCATTCTCTTTAGTCCTGCAATCAGTCCTATTGAACCATCTTATGGTGAGCAGGCAGGCAATACGCATTGCTAGCAGTCGTACTGTACCATCTTCTGCCGGGCAGGCAAGAGATGAGGATGGCTAGCAGTCGTATTGCACCGTCTTCTGCCGAGCAGCCATGAGATGTGGATGGCTTGCAGTCCTTCTGCACCGTCTGCTGCCAGCCAAAGATGTAAAAGATAGATGGAGGGATCAAAACAAGAAATAGACCAGATTTGTTTTGTACTCATTTGCTTCCCCCCCTCCCCTGTCTAGGGGACTCATTCCTCTAGGTCACACTGCAGTCACTCACAGAGAAGGTGCAGCAAGGTAAATCTAGCCATGTATCAATCAGAGGCCAGACTAACCTCATTGTTCCAATAAGAACAATAACTTAGGTGCACCATTTCTTATTGGAACCCTCCGTGAAGTCCTGCCTGAAATAATCCTTGATGTAAAGCCACCCCCTTTGTTGATTTTAGCTCCCTGAAGCCAACCCTGTAAGCCATGTCATCAGTCGCCCCTCTCTCCGTCAGAGCAACAGCAGACAATCATTCCGCGCCTTTTTTCTGTGCGGACGCCATACCAAGGCAGGCATGGAGGCCGCTCAGCTCACTTTGGCAATTAGGAGCACATTAAACACCACACGCATTATCCAGCAGTATATGCAGCACCAGAACCTGGCAAAGCGATACCGGGCAAGGAGGCGACGTCAGCGCAGTCACGTGAGCGATCAGGACATGGACACAGATTTCTCTCAAAGCACGGGCCCTGCCAATGCATGCATCATGGTGCTAATGGGGCAGGTTCATGCTGTGGAACGCCGATTCTGGGCTCGGGAAACAAGCACAGACTGGTGGGACCGCATAGTGCTGCAGGTCTGGGATTCCCAGTGGCTGCAAAACTTTCGCATGCGTAGGGGCACTTTCATGGAACTTTGTGACTTGCTTTCCCCTGCCCTGAGGCGCATGAATACCAAGACGAGAGCAGCCCTCACAGTTGAGAAGCGAGTGGCGATAGCCCTGTGGAAGCTTGCAACGCCAGACAGCTACCGGTCAGTCGGGAATCAATTTGGAGTGGGCAAATCTACTGTTGGAGCTGCTGTGATGCAAGTAGCCCACGCAATCAAAGATCTGCTGATATCAAGGGTAGTGACCCTGGGAAATGTGCAGGTCATAGTGGATGGCTTTGCTGCAATGGGATTCCCTAACTGTGGTGGGGCCATAGACGGAACCCATATCCCTATCTTGGCACCAGAGCACCAAGCCGCCGAGTACATAAACCGCAAGGGGTACTTTTCAATAGTGCTGCAAGCTCTGGTGGATCACAAGAGACGTTTCACCAACATCAACGTGGGATGGCCGGGAAAGGTACATGACGCTCGCATCTTCAGGAACTCTGGTCTGTTTCAAAAGCTGCAGGAAGGGACTTTATTCCCAGACCAGAAAATAACTGTTGGGGACGCTGAAATGCCTATATGTATCCTTGGGGACCCAGCCTACCCCTGAATGCCATGGCTCATGAAGCTGTACACAGGCAGCCTGGACAGTAGTCAGGAGCTGTTCAACTACAGGCTGAGCAAGTGCAGAATGGTGGTAGAATGTGCATTTGGACGTTTAAAGGCGCGCTGGCACAGTTTACTGACTCGCTTAGACCTCAGCGAAACCAATATTCCCACTGTTATTACTGCTTGCTGTGTGCTCCACAATATCTGTGAGAGTAAGGGGGAGACGTTTATGGCAGGGTGGGAGGTTGAGGCAAATCGCCTGGCTGCTGGTTACGCGCAGCCAGACACCAGGGCAGTTAGAAGAGCACAGGAGGGCGCGGTACGCATCAGAAAAGCTTTGAAAACCAGTTTCATGACTGGCCAGGCTACGGTGTGAAAGTTCTCTTTGTTTCTCCTTGATGAAACCCCCCGCCCCTTGGTTCACTCTACTTCCCTGCAAGCTAACCACCCTCCCCTCCTCCCTTTAATCATTGCTTGCAGAGGCAATAAAGTCATTGTTGCTTCACATTCATGCATTCTTTATTCATTCATCACAGAAATAGGGGGATGACTACCAAGGTAGCCCAGGAGGGGTGGTGGAGGAGGGAAGGAAAATGCCACACAGCACTTTAAAAGTTTACAACTTTAAAATTTATTGAATGCCAGCCTTCTTCTTTTTGGGCAATCCTCTGTGGCAGAGTGGCTGGTTAGCTGGTGGCCTCCCCACCGCGTTCTTGGGCGTCTGGGCGTGGAGGCTATGGAACTTGGGGAGAAGGGCGGTTGGTTACACAGGGGCTGTAGTGGCAGTCTGTGCTCCAGCTGCCTTTGCTGCAGCTCAACCACACACTGGAGCATACTGGTTTGGTCCTCCATCAGCCTCAGCATTGAATCCTGCCTCCTCTCATCACGCTGCTGCCACATTTGAGCTTCAGCCCTCTCTTCAGCCCGCCACCTCTCCTCCCGGTCATTTTGTGCTTTCCTGCACTCTGACATTATTTGCCTCCACGCATTCGTCTGTGCTCTCTCAGTGTGGGAGGACAGCATGAGCTCAGAGAACATTTCATCACGAGTGCGTTTTTTTCTTTCTAATCTTCACTAGCCTCTGGGAAAGAGAAGATCCTGTGATCATTGAAACACATGCAGCTGGTGGAGAAAAAAAAAAGGGACAGAGGTATTTAAAAAGACACATTTTATAAAACAGTGGCTACACTCTTTCAGGGTAAACCTTGCTGTTAACATTACATACATAGCACATGTGCTTTCGTTACAAGGTCGTATTTTGCCTCCCCCTACCGCGTGGCTACCCCCTCAACCCTCCCCCCTCCCCGTGGCTAACAGCGGGGAACATTTCTGTTCAGCCACAGGTAAGCAGCCCAGCAGGAACAGGCTCCTCTGAGTGTCCCCTGAAGAAAAGCACCCTATTTCAATCAGGTGACCATGAATGATATCTCACTCTCCTGAGGATAACACAGAGAGATAAAGAACGGATGTTGTTTGAACGCCAGCAAACATACACTGCAATGCTTTGTTGTACAATGATTCCCGAGTACGTGTTACTGGCCTGGAGTGGTAAAGTGTCCTACCATGGAGGATGCAATAAGGCTGTCCTCCCCAGAAACCTTTTGCAAAGGCTTTGGGAGTACATCCAGGAGAGCCGCGAATGCCAGGGCAAAGTAATCCTTTCACATGCTTGCTTTTAAACCATGTATAGTATTTTAAAAGGTACACTCACCGGAGGTCCCTTCTCCACCTGTCGGGTCCAGGAAGCAGCCTTGGGTGGGTTCGGGGGGTACTGGCTCCAGGTCCAGGGTGAGAAACAGTTCCTGGCTGTCAGGAAAACTGGTTTCTCCGCTTGCTTGCTGTGAGCTATCTACAACCTCATCATCATCATCACCATCATCTTCTTCGTCCCCAAAACCTGCTTCCGTGTTGCCTCCATCTCCATTGAAGGAGTCAAACAACACGGCTGGGGTAGTGGTGGCTGAACCCCCTAAAATGGCATGCAGCTCACCATAGAAGCGGCATGTCTGGGGCTCTGACCCGGAGCGGCCGTTCGCCTCTCTGGTTTTCTGGTAGGTTTGCCTCAGCTCCTTAAGTTTCAAGCGGCACTGCTTCGGGTCCCTGTTATGGCCTCTGTCCTTCATGCCCTGGGAGATTTTGACAAAGGTTTTGGCATTTCGAAAACTGGAACGGAGTTCTGATAGCATGGATTCCTCTCCCCATACAGTGATCAGATCCCGTACCTCCCGTTCGGTCCATGCTGGAGCTCTTTTGCGATTCTGGGACTCCATCAAGGTCACCTCTGCTGATGAGCTCTGCATGGTCACCTGCAGCTTACCACGCTGGCCAAACAGGAAATGAGATTCAAAAGTTTGCGGTTCTTTTCCTGTCTACCTGGCCAGTGCATCTGACTTGAGAGTGCTGTCCAGAGCGGTCACAATGGAGCACTCTGGGATAGCTCCCAGAGGCCAATACTGTCGAATTGTGTCCACAGTACCCCAAATTCGACCCGGCAAGGCCAATTTAAGCGCTAATCCACTTGTCAGGGGTGGAGTAAGGAAATCGATTTTAAGAGCCCTTTAAGTCGAAATAAAGGGCTTCATCATGTGGACGGGTGCAGATTTACATCGATTTAACGCTGCTAAATTCGACCTAAAGTCCTAGTGTAGACCAGGGCTTAATGCTGAGGGATTTAGAAACTTGGGGGATATGTTTGCTCCTATTTCATTAACTGTAGTGGAACTATCACTGAAGTAGTCACCATGGGCCAGATTTATGAATGTATTTAGGTGCCTAAAGATGAAGATAGGTACCTAGACTAGAATTCACAAGGAGGACTTAAGCATAGCAATGCTCAGCCTAACTTTTAGGTGCCGTGCTGCCAAGTGGAATTCATAACCCAAGTTAGGTACCCAGGCTCTGTATACAATGCATGGGGAGAGTTAGGTGCCTAAAAATAGAATTCACAGAAGCTAGCAACGTATTCAGTTCCAGGTAAGCTGGCAGGTGCAAGCCTGCCCAGGTCTGAAGGCCCCTCCCCCAGCTACTAAGGGATGAAGCTACTAAACCCAGGGCTCAGACAGAAGTTGGCAAAATGAGCAGAGAGCTGGGGTGTGGCCTAAGCTCCACCCCTCAAAAGGAGTTAGGCCCCATATCCAGGGCGTTGACAGGTGTCCAGTTTTCAACTGGAACATCCAGTTGAAAAGGGACCCTCCCCAGCCTGGTGAAAATGAGCAAGTGAGTGAGGGTGGGGGAGAGCGAGTGAGAGGGAGCGGGGATGGAGTGAGTTGGGCAGGGGCCTTGGAGAAGGGGCGGGGCAAGGGTGTTTGGTTTTGTGCAATTAGAAAATTGGCAACGCCAAGTTTGCATTCACAAACGTGAACCCCCTCCTGATGTTAGGCACTTAAGTTAGGCCAGCCCTTTTTCAAGAAAAGCTGAGGAGGTGGTGGTGATGTGGCTTACATTTTGCCATAATGTGGGAGAGCCAGGTTCAAATCCCAACTATGCCTAATAGGAAGCAAGGACTTGAACCCAGGTCTTCCACTTCCCAGGAGTGCCCTAATCACTCAGCTCTGGATCAATCTCTCCTGTTGAAGCTGTTCCATTTTGTATAAAATATTTAAATAGGCATTGGAGCAAGGGACTGGAACTCCTTCTAGATGAGTGCCCTAACCGCTGGGCTATAGAGTCAATCTCTTGCTGGACCAGGCAATAGGTAGGGGAACCCTATGTAGGCATATAAGCTTACATTAGATGTGTGTGAACTATGGTTTCAAATTGAGTTTGGATATTAGCATGAGCAATAGGCAAAAAGCACATGACCAAAAAGAATGAAGTGGTAAGAAAGAAGAGTTGTTCCGTTAAACTTGAAGTAAGCTTTTGAAATACCAGTGTTATTTAAGGTTTGGATTGAAGTAATAGTAATTAAATATGGTTAATAGGGTTCCAGATGCAGTAAATTGACTATATAAGAAACTGCTTCTTCTGGCCTTAGCTAAGGTCAGATAACTGGCACTGATGTCTCTTCTTTGTTAAAGGGTAAAAAGAGTAAGCTCTTAAAGGTTTCATTGCTAATACATGCCTCACCAAGCTGGAGCCAACCATTATGGGTCCCAACACCTCTGAGTCTAGCCCTTTTATAAATATCTCGATTAAATGCTTATAAATCTTGTATTACTATTTTGGATGTAGTAAATTGCTTATTTAGGCTCTTTAGGTATGTTTAGAGCAATTTGTATGAATACCATCTGGCCTTTGATCTTAATAAAAGAATTTATGGTTAAACTAGTGTCCTGGTAAGACCCTGCATAAATAATAATTCCAACTCCCTACTTTGTGTTTGCCACTGGGGCTTAAGTGTGAGTTAAGCACTCAGCTGTTTGGTGGTGCCAGGTCTGAGGCAGCTGTGCATGTCCACGAGCAGAAATCGAGGTGCTAAGGGGACTTTACCAGTGAAAACTTAGGTGCTTAGGAAATTTAGGTTAGGCAACAGTGAGCAGGGATTTTGAGAATCTAAATTAGGACTTAAAGTGCCTGAGGTCCCCCTTCTGAATCCAACCCCAATCGGATTCACAAAAGCATCTAAGCAGGTTAGGTGCCTAATTCCCATTAAAATATAAAAAATTCTATATATGAGATTGGGAGTGTTTAGCAGTTAGGGCTCTTGATATTAGGAAGGGATGGGAGAGTGTTCATATCTGAAGGAAGATTAATTAGCAAGCTTCTTGTTATAGGGAAAAACAGGAGGTCAGAGGAATTTAATCAGCTGAAAAGAAACATGTATGCATACAGGCCTCTGGGGCTTGGTATGATTCTCAGGTGGCCTGACTGGGAAATAGGAGGGGAAGGGATTGTAAAAAGAAAGAAAACTTTTTTTATTATAAACCATTTTAAAAGTTCACAGTGACTAATAGCTTTCAAACTCAGCTCCGTACTATGTGTGGGGTGGTCAAATACTAATGCCTAGGTTTCAATATAAAACCTGAAGAAATATACCCTCTGTGTTTATTTGTTTTTGGATGCTAAATGTAGAAGAGTAACACAGAACTTTGCTTTATAAGGAGAGTTTTGAACCTAGACAATCCTTCAAACTACAATCATAGGCACTACTGTCAAACCCCAGATGGACCCACAAAAGTAGCTGGGAACTCGTGAAGAGCAAGGCATTAGTTCTCTGTTAATAATACATCAAGGTTCACTCATGCAGACGTCAGAAAGTTTAGGTGTTTCTAGTCAAAGTTTCTGAAATATTTAAGCAAATGTGTACCTTTTCCTCTCTAAGGACCAGAATGGATGGTATGACGAGTTTCCTGAAGTTTGCTCACTAAGCATAAAAATTGTTAAGATTGGCAGGATGTATATAAACAGATTAACATCTCTTTCTCTGTCTCCCTTCCAGCCAAATATAGTACTAACTTTTTCAGGTATCAGGAAGATCAAATTAACTAAGTATTTTGAGTGTAGCCAACTTCAAGCTTGAAAAATATTGTACAAAATGTTCCACTCACTCTGAAGAAGTAAACTGTACTATACCCAGTATTTAATTTTGGACTCTAGGAAAAATATTTCATATTCAGTGGCAGACTGTTAAAGTGAGCTGTTCTCAGTTATAATGGAGTTACTCCAGAATTATATTTAGGGTGACCAGATAGCAAGTATAAAAAATTGGGATGGGGGGGTAATAGGTGCCTATATAAGAAAAAGCCCCCAAAATCAGGACTGTCCCTATAAAATCGGGACATCTGGTCACCCTAATTATATTAGTATAGCAGATCACATTTTTGCCCCAAATGAACAGCTTCTTATATTTCAAGATATTATACCATATGGAATAGATTAAAAATTTGACTTACACTATGATGTGTTTTTCTAATATCTAGTATACGAGAGGACACAAATCAGTGTGCTGAAAAAATATTAATGGGTTGTCTAGGGAGTAGTCTGTGTGTATATTTAAAAAAAAAAACACTGACTACTTGAAAATATTAACAAGAAAATGCACCTACAGTTTATATACACTGTGTAGGAATGACATGTCCGAAATACTTTCCTTAAAAGGAGAGAGAAATTGGTATACTTCAGTGCTCCATGTCCTGTTTCTAGTGGACATGCATTCCCAACAAGAATACCACCACAACTGGCACTCCCACTGGCAGTCTCAATAAGAAAGTCAAGCATGGACATGAAGACTGTCCTAGCCTCTTGCTCTTAGAGTTGGGACCTGCATGTTTTCATTAAGGTACATTAATAGGAAGCTCTTTGAAGGCAGAGACCATCTTTCTGTTCCATCTCTGTACATTGTCTAGCACAACGAGGTCCTGGTCCATGACAGGGGCTCCTATGTGCTAATATAATACAAATAATAGTGTGAAGAAACCTGTTAATTGTACTGTACACCTGTTCTGTGACTGAAACCACAAGCACATGCTTTTACTGAACCTTCCATGGAGGACAATCTCCAACATGCAATTACATGTTTTATGGGATTACTTTAAAGTATCTCTCTATTCCTGATTATAACTGTGATGGACATGTAAGAGAAGACATAAGTACTCTGGCAGGAAAAAAATGTTTCTCTCCCTCTCTAAGAGGGAAGCTGTTCTTGGGGAACTGTTCAGACAGACACAGGCACCTGGGTGTGTGTGTGTGAAGAAGTTAGAGTTGCCTGAGCTATTATTAAGGGGTGCTAAGCCTATAGGTAAGATAGACATATGTAGATGTTTCTTTACATGCTTTAGTCCTACTGTTAAGATTAAACCATATTTCGGCTTAAGAAGGCTATCTGATCACTATATTCCAACACAGGAAAAATAAAGGAGTAAGGCCTGACACATGGGAGGGTGCACTCAGAGACAAAAGAGTGGTCAAATGCAGCTACCCCTGTAACCAAGACAATAACTTTCTTCAATCTTTAAAGACCACCTCTGCTACATCTAAAAATGTGTGGCCTGATTTGCAGAAATGCTGATGCACCCCCACGATTCATTGACCTCTGAAAATCAGGCCGTTATGGAACTTGTAAATGCTAACTCAAATTTCATGTGACCTGTAGATCATGTGACCTGTAGATCACACTGATCAGCTGGCTCTTGCATTAAGCCTAAACTTTTTTTTTTTTTTTTAAAGCAAACCATATTTGATGTTTTAAAAGCTTCAAATATTGCTTAGCTGTGGAACTGTTATTTAGGGAATGATACAAAGCCATGATAGGCAATCAAAGGCTTTTCATTGACTTCAAAGAGAGTTGGAACAGGTTCTCAACCAGGTGTCCTTAGTTATATAGCCAGTTTTTTTTAATGAGAGGATAACTAATTGAAATCTGAATTTTGGCATAGAAGTGATGTAGCTAGTAACCTGACCCATAAGGAACAAGTATCTTTCCCTTTCCACAGAAAGTTAATTACAGAATTAATTTCTGAAGGTTCTGTATTCTCCCAACCCCAATGGCAGAATTCTCTTCCTCACTCCATGCTGGTGGCTCTTTTGCATCCTAAAGGATTACTTTCCCCCTCCCCATCTTCTATCACCATTCCTTCCTCTGACCCACAATGCAGCCATCCATTTAATGACTAGATGAAACACTGAAGATTGTTAGTGCTGCCACTCAGCCAGATTGAGAGGCTATATGGGAGATTAACAAATGCGTTTGCCCCATTCCTTCCCATGCAGAGATTTAATGGTTCCCCTCCACAGCAATCCTGTACTCTACTGGCCAAGAGAATCAGAATCTTTTTTATATTTTCATTACATTTAAAGAAATCTTTAAATCCTAAACTAATTTTAGGAACATAAGAACTGCCATACTAGATCAGACTAGAAGTTTATTTATCCTCTCCGCAATGTTGTTCTTTTCCTTAATTTTTCTTTTAACTCTTTGGGGAGTTTAGCAGATGCAACAATGCCCCCACAGTTATCTTGCTTTTGACATAATTAAGATCTTTGTCCCTGCACCCTCCTGATTATTTGCTCTTCAAAGCCTCCCTTAGCTCTATTGTCATCTTACGTTTTATTGTCACTTCTGTTGGCTTCTCTATCATTGGATTTCCATTTCCTGAAGGATCTTGGTTTGTCTAGAATAACCTCTTGAACTCTACCATTTAATCAGTTTTCTTTCTGATCTTTTTGCTCCCTTTTCTGTTAAGGGATACATGTGCCAACTGTGACTCAAGTGGCCTCCCTGTTGAGTCAAAGGATTTTAATTTCCTCATTTTTGACTTTAGGATCACATTGAATAGCTTCCTCTTTTTTTTCGAAATCCCCTTTTTGGAGTTTAATGTCAAAATTGTGGCAATTATAGGTATGATTCCTCTGAAGAGGGTGCTGAATTTAATTATATTATGTTCACTATTTGTCAGTGGCTCAACAGTAGTTACATTATGAACCAATTCCTCTCTGTTTCTTAGGACTAAGTTCAGAATCGCTTCTCCTCAGCTGCTCTAGAACTACTTGTTCCAAGAAGCAATTGTTTAAGTTATTGAGAAATTCCTTCTATAAACCTTGACTGGTCATAACATTTGAGTAAGTTACATGTGGATAGTTGAAATTGCCCATTATTGCTTCTTTATTAGAATTAGTTGCCTCTCTGCTCTCCTTTAATATTGATCACTTAGTAGCCTTTTCCTGGGAGGCTGGTAGTATAACACTAGTAAAATATTTGTACTTTTATCACTTGGGATTTAGAACTATGCACATTTTAAAAAGTTGTATTTTAAGATTTTGTCTGAAGGGAGAAGCAATGTGTACAAAGGACAACAGCAGTAGGACTAAGGTAAGGTTGGAGTGTGACGATTTAAGCCACAGTCAATAACAGATCTTTATTACTTATACTAATTCTTTCAAGAAATGACCCATTTCCTGACAGAGTTTTACCATTTCCGTTAGAATTATTCAGGTTTGGATTAATTTCTTAGTAGTAACCTTCGCTTTCACAGTATTACACTAAGTGGTTTTAGAAAGAAGAGAACTGTCGAGTGATAGGTCAGATCAGAAAAGAAATATGCTTTAAACAGCAAATTTACATATCCAGTCTAATTTTGTGACAATCATAATGCAGTTTGGCTACAGACTCAAGAAATATGCAAGTACAAAGACTAGATAAGAATGGGAAAATTAATAGTATTAGGAAACTATTGTACAGTATTCACACACACAGCTTCATTTATATGGAGCTAAGGTTGCAGGTTTTATATTGTATTTTTTATTTCTAAGAAATTAGAAATAATAAAACTGTCATATAACTTTATACAATTCTTTGCCTGCCAGAGAGTTTATAGTGTTTTCCAGACACCTGGCAATGCTTCAGTTCTGTCAGTTTGTTGATGTGTGGCCTCAGTGACTGAGCAGTTGAAACCTTCAGGATTGGAGCAAAGTGTGCATCAGATAGTTCTGTTCAGTATTTTGATTTACTTCTCCCCCCCCCCCCCCCAATGAATATAAACAACGCCACCTCCATGGCTGACTCTGCCTGGTGACCAGTGATGGTATCGCTGTCTTTCTCTCTCTCCCCCAGCACATGGGAGCTGTGGGGGGCAGCGCCTGCAGCAGACATTGCCCGCAGCGTGGCTACATGCGTCTCTCCTCCGCAGGCAGCAGCGGGGAGGTTATTGGGCCACAGATGGCCCGCGAACTGGGACTTTGATGCCCCTGTTCTACCCCTAAACCTCCTGCTTTGTTAGTGTGTTTATTTCTAAAATAACTGAGCTGTTAGGCCACTTTTTCCAGGGTGTGATCACTGCTTCCACTCATTGATCACACAGAAAACTCATCTCATATAAAAATGATTCTGTGAGAACTGTTGTAGACTACCCCGAATCTGTTACTTTTTAATCTAAACTCTCTGGGACAGGGACGGTCTCTTGCTATATGCATGTACAGCATCAATCACAGCAGGGTGCTGATCTTAGTTGGGGCCTCTACAGTTACTGCCATACAAATGTATAACTACATACAAAACAAAAAAAATAACCCCTCTACCCAAGAGGAATATTAAGGTTGCAAAATCAAGCATTCAAAAATTAGGAAATGTCAGAATTAAGGTTGCCTAAATAGCCTTAATCCAGTCCCCTTATGCATATGTATTATGATTAAGGTTGCATTTCTATCACGGAAGTCACAGAAGTAATGGATTCTGTGACTTTCTGTGACTTTTGCAGTGGCTGCTGCATCTGTCTCAGGTGCTGTCCGAGCTGGACAGCAGCAGCGGTTTTGGCTAGGGCAGTGGGTAGATGTGAGGGGTGGCGCTTACCTGGATGGGGGAATCCCCGGCTCCCACTGGCATGTTCCTGCAGCCCCTAGGCAGAAGGGCCAGGGGGCTCCATGTGCTGCCTGCGACTGCAAGCACCGCCCCCACAGCTCCCATTGGCTGCGGTTCCTGGCTAATGGCGCTTGCAGCAGGAGCAGAGTGTGGAGCCCCCCTGGCTTCCCATCCCCCTAGGAGTTGCAGGAACATGTCGATCGGAGCCGGGTAGGGAGCCTGCCAGGCCTCCCCCCAGCAGGGGTTCCAGGCTGCATGCTTGGGCTGCCCCTCCCCGAGCACCAGCAGGGGTCCCGGACTGCCCCCCCGCCCCGCACCAGTGGGGGTCCCAGGCCATGCACCACCACCCGCACTCCCCCACCCTTCCTGGGCTGCGTGCAGCTGCCCGCCCTCCCCCCGACCCAGTGACAGCAGGGGTCCTGAGGCATGCACCGCCACTCACCTCCCCCCCAGCATGAGCAGGGGTCCCAGGTCACCACCCCCCAGCACCTGGTACATCCCCCCCAGAGCACCCCAGCTCAAGTTTGAGTAAGGGGTATATAGTAAAAGTCATGGACAGGTCACGGGCCATGAATTTTTGTTTAATGCCCGTGACCTGTCCATGACTTTTACTAAAAATACTCGTGACTAAAACTTAGCCTTACTTATGATATGGTCTTTAAATATACAATCAAATAACTTTTCTTTTTCTACAAGACCCTTGCCTCATTCTCTGAAATGGCTGAACCACTTCAGCTGATACTCTTTGCAAACTTCAACTGTTCAGACAGAAATTTTTTGAAAGCTATAAACATCTGAAAACAAGATCTTGTAATTGAAAGTATTTTGCACCCTTCATTGTAAGGGGTGCTACTAGTTCTGCCTATAATTTTGCCAGTGTAGGGACAGAAGAGAGGTGGCTTGCACCTTCTTTCTTTGGGGTTGCCAGGGACAGTTTAGCCCATGTGCAGGTTAGACCAGTCATCACACTGCCTTTCTTGTACTCCTTTAACAGGGCCCAATAGCCCATTGCAAGACAAAATACAACCTCGTTGCAGTTATGTCACCACAATGCCTCCTGCAACTGGGACTGCTGCAGAAGCACTACAAAGCTAATAGTATTCACTGGTAATGTAAAGGGGCCCACTAAAATTACAGACTCTGAATTACAGATGTCTTTAATTTTAATGTACAATATTTTCTAAGCAGATTAAAAATTATAGCTCTCTATACTGAATGTCCACATATAACAGATTTGCTGATACAAGACTGTCTCTATATCAGAAACTTTCTTGGTATTTTCCAAGCTGTTCATGCAAAGCCCTCTAATATTAAGGAACACCAACTTGAAAATGACATCTCTGTCAGAAAATTATGTACTTTAAGATTTAGTGAAAGACTGTCTTGTTTTTCAGTTTATAAACTGTGTATTTGACAGGTCTTTATGTGGGTGTGCCGGGATGCATCCAAGCAGAATAACTTTCAGGATTAGAGGCATGAGTTGCTCTCTCTCTCTGAAAAGACCCTTATAAATATCCCCAGAGGAGCAGAAAAACCCTTCTGAATATTTTTCAGAAATTAAAAAAAAAAAAAAAAATCCAACAAATGAGCACATGCTATTTAAATAGCACACTATTAGAAAACAGATTTAACTTGAACTTTTTTGAAATTGACATTGTGCCTTTAAAAATGGCATCAATGGCTACCTGTTTGTATTTATATAAACTGTAAAGCATCAAAATGTAGAATAAGAGATGGACTACCAGAAGCAAGTTTATTTCATTGGAGTCTATCAGAACTGGGCTCTCTGCCTGAATTGAACAGAACTGTCAAATGTGATTAGTGCCATTGAAAGTAACAATGCAAATTAGCATTTTATTATACATTCAATCTCTAAAAGAGAAAGCATGAACATGAGCCAGCAGCAGTCTGCAGGAAGAAACCAGGAGAGACTATAAGTAAGATTCAGAAGGAAAGAAGTAACTTACTTATACCTGGTTTTAACAGACACGAAAGGAAAAGCAGGTAAACAAGGATATAATAATGGATAAAGGAAACCAGAAGATAGGAGTAGGACAGCAAAAGAACTATGCCCAATCCAGCTAGGAAATTGGATGAGGTCAAGAAAAAACTCAGATGTTTGTAAACTAACGTGAGGGGCCTTGGCACCAAAATGGAGGAATTAGAACCACCAATGCAGGTTGTGAAACCCAATATCAGAGGGATAACAGAAATATGGCAGAATAGCAGTCATGACTGGAATATAGGAACTATCGGGTACGTACTGTTCAGGAGAGAAAGAAGTAAAGATACTAAGGTAGCATTGTAAAGAAACGAGAAGAGATAACAAAACAGAAAGAAAAGGAGTACTTGTGGCACCTTAGAGACTAACCAATTTATTTGAGCATAAGCTTTCATGAGCTACAGTGAGCTGTACCTCACGAAAGCTTATGCACTGTAGCTCACGAAAGCTTATGCTCAAATAAATTGGTTAGTCTCTAAGGTGCCACAAGTACTCCTTTTCTTTTTGCAAATACAGACTAACACGGCTGCTACTCTGAAATAAAACAGAATCCATTTGGGCCAAAATCACTTTGGGGAAGGACTGTAAAAGAGGTTCTATTGTGCACGTGTTAAGGATTTGCTATAGACCTCTAGGGTCAGCTTTGGACATGGATAGAAGTCCCTTATTATTAAAGGGAGAACTACTACGGTAAATTGTCATTATGGGAGTGTTTCTTCTCTAATCTATAGCTTGGAAGTTAATCTCTACTAATAATGGTAGGCCCAGTGAGGCACTAGATGACTGGATTCTTCACCAAATCCCTGAATGATGAGAGGTGATGCTACTTTCGACTTGGTTTGGGTAAACAGTGATGAGGCTATAGAAGAAAGCCTTGGATTGAGTGATCATGAGGTAAAAATTAAATGGAAAGAGAATCAAAAACAGGTTAGTAACAGGTATTCAATTTAAAAATGGCAGACTTTGGGAAACTAAGGCAACTAGTTAGTGAAGTTAAATGGATGGAAGAGCTCAGGGGCTTAAAGAAATTCCAAACCTCCTACAAATTTAAGTCAGAGGTGTAAACATTTATCTGGAATTTGCATCCCAAATAAGGTGAAAAAAATTACAGGGAAAGGCTCCAGCCCTAACTTGATGAATAAACACCTCAAAAAGGACAGTAGGAGTAAAAAGAGAATATACAAGGAAGAGAAGAAGGGATACGTCAGCAAAGAAAGCTACAGCTTGGAAGTCAAAAAGTACAGACATAAAGTGAGAATTGCCAAAAGTCAAGCTCAGTTTTGTTCAAACCACAGTGCTGCAACTGCACAATCAGTACCCAATAAATAATTATTATAGTTAGGTCCACCATCTTGTCAAACTCTGATTAGGGAAATGAAGTAAAATGTGAGCAGACCTGTTATTCTAACCAGTAGATGATATAGTAATACTCATACACAACAGCAAATCTTTCAAATGGTACAGAAAGGACATAAACAAAAACAACAAACAGCCTGACTGAAAACAAGTGTTGCAATACATAACTGTAAATCTAATGAAGCTGTACCTTATCACTAAGGCTGCATGTGTGTCATGGAAGTCACGAATTCCGTGATTTTCTGTGACTTCTGCAGCAGCCAGTGCGGTTGGCTCAGGGGCTACCAGAGCTGGGCAGCCCCTGGGCCAGCAGTTGCAGCAGTTTGGGTGCGGGAGGGAGCTCAGGGCTAGGGCAGGGTATTGGAGTGTGGGACAGCGCTTACCTGGGGGGGTGGTCCCCAGCTCCCACTGGCATGTCCCTGTAGCTCCTAGGTGGAGGGGCCAGGGAGCTCCGCATGCTGCCCGCAACAGCCGCCTTCGCAGCTGCCATTGGCTGCAGTTCCTGGCCAATGGGAGCTGTGGAGCTGGTGCTTGTGGCAGGAGCAGTGTGCAGAGCCCTCCTGGCCACCCCTCCCCTAGGAGCTGCAGAGACATGCTGGTTGGAGCCAGGTAGGGAGCCTGCCAGCCCCGCCAACCATCTGCCCCTTCCCAGCACCAGCAAGGGTCCCAGGCCGTATGCTGCCGCCCCGCTCCAGCACCAGCGGGGGTCCCAGGCCACACGCTGCCGGGACCGCCCCCCCAGGGGACCCTTGGCCCAAGTTTTAGTTAAGGGTATATAGTGAAAGTCATGGATAGGTCACAGGCTGTGAATTTTTGTTTACTGCCCATGACTTTTACTAAAAATACTTCTGACTAAAACTTAGCCTTACTTATCACTAACAGAATTATATCTGGGTCAGAGGGAAACATAGGAATCTGCTTAACAGGTGGCATATTGTTTCCACAATGTAAAAGCTGCAGAGATCTAAGTGAGCGTGAAGGCCTAATATAATTCTAAACGCACAGTTCTTGTTTTCTTAAAAATTAACCAAAAAATCAGTTTCCTATTAATATATCTCCCAGCCCACTTAATATGAAAATAAACCAAATTACATAACTCAAATACCTATTCATGAATTGATGTATTTCTGTAATAGGTTCTCCTCTCCTCACACCACAAGATATTTAGTGAGTATAACAGCAGACATAACACTCCCCCATCACATTTAACAAGTATCTGGTAACAATCTAACATTGCTTATTTACACTATCTTACTGTTAGTTTGGCCTTTCACCTGTTACAAAGGCTGTTTTATCTTCAAGTAAACACAATCTTTGTCTTCCATTTTACCCTGTCTCTTATTGCTCCCCAGAAAAGAATCTAATGCTCTTTTGTATTTGCTACAATTCTAAGGAAAGACAACTTTGCTCTGACACCATGCAGCCGGAGTCTCTTCCTAGCAGACTTTCTTCCTGCTTCCTCCTTCTACATTAAGGTTACGTGCAAACAGGAAACACTAAGCCACATATGTATTTAAAGACATAGACACACTCATTCTAAAACTATATCCATCACTCTTCCTTTACCTCCCTGTTCCCTTTAAACAGGAATATTCTAACGGCCTGTCCAATTAAGGCCTGCACTGACAATTTGCCAGGAGACTGAGTGCTGCACCTAATCTGTATGCAACTGAACAGACTGAAGATACCATTGTGTTTAATATTAGGTGCATCTCACAGATACTACAGATCTTAGCACCATAGGCAACAAGAATGCCTGCTTCAGCAGAAATGCCTCATGTTTTGAGCCCAAGTGTTAAAAAAATCGTGAGTCAGACCCCAAAATATCATGACTGGCTTAAAAATGGAGTTTTTTTAAATCATAATTTTTGGGTTCTCTTTATTTGCCTTCTAATTTTCAAGACAATAGGGTAAATATGCTTCACATTTTCAAGCTTTTCTCCATAACCATGGGGACAAGAAATTATTTTAAAAAATTAAAGCCGACATCTTGATTCTCATAGCACGATCTTTAAGAAAAAAACACATTGTGTAATGACAGGTTTCAGAGTAGCAGCCGTGTTCGTCTGTATCCACAAAAAGAAAAGGAGGACTTGTGCTACTCTCTAAGGTGCCACAAGTCCTCCTTTTCTTTTTACCATATTGTGTGAGACTTGCAGTAAAACCAGAAGAGGTGCCAACACTGTCTTAGTGCAAAAGCTGATTGTATTGAAACTGGATCTTAACCTGTTTGCAACATAAGCCTGGGCCAGATGATTTTCTCTTCTGTCCCCGAGCCTGGTACCATTCAGCAGTGCCTACTCTAGCTGCATCCTAGAAGCTGCATTCCACAATCCTGTGTACATATCAGCTATTTTCAGTGGAAGGAAAGGTATCTGCTTCTGCTGACCTGCCAAAGATCTGGGAGAATCAGTTTCAATTTATATACTGTTCAGACTGGCTTAACCCCTGACTTCTGTGCTCTGCAGGAATGCCAAATGAGGTGAGGTGGAATATGTGCCACTTCTAAGCATATGTGCAACATGCATTTGCTGGCACAGTGGTTGGATCATTAGCTTCCCCAGCCTGGGGTGGGTAAAGATGGGGAGCCGGACACGAATGCTGATCTATGCTCCCCATATGTGCCACTACCTGTTGTCTCCAGTCACCATACTGCTCAGATTGAGGTGTCAAATTGTATACTGGGAGCTTGAAGTCTCTTAGCCACTGTATATGCACCTAAATAAATAGATATGGGCTGTAGTGCTGTGAGAGAGAGGATGCATTGCATGCTGGGGGACTTGGTTTTGCTGTGGGTTGTGTTATCAGGATCAAGACAGACCACTGGGTTTTGTTGTATCTCTGGAATGGAGCTAGGACATCTTACACCTAATGTTGCAGGATGTATCACTGAGATTGATATAAAGAAAAGGAGTACTTGTGGCACCTTAGAGACTAACCAATTTATTTTAGCATGAGTATCTGATGAAGTGAGCTGTAGCTCACGAAAGCTCATGCTAAAATAAATTGGTTAGTCTCTAAGGTGCCACAAGTACTCCTTTTCTTTTTGCGAATACAGACTAACACGGCTGTTACTCTGAAACCTGAGATTGATATAGTACACTGCATACTGGAACCTGCCTTTGCTGCAGGTCATGCTGCTGGGACCGAGTGGTTTCCTTAAAATTCACCTTTGCCAGAGAGCCTAAAAAAACCCTTGATTTTGAAAGGCTAGTCAGCTGGTGTGCTATGACGGCTGTTTATTACACTTACCGTTATCCTTTAACTGTTACCATCTGCTCCTCCAACCTCCTCGTTGCACCCAGCTTTTGCCTCTCGTTTATGTAGACAGGTCTCTGGGATGGGGCCCACCGATTTGTTGCAGATGCACAGAAGTTACCACCGGGGTTCCTCACTAACAAGTAGGTAGCGCACGGCGCTGTACTCCCAGCAGCCGCTTCAGTGCTCCCGTCTCGCTCTGTCTCTCTCATTAGTATTCCCACCTCCAAGGGCCGGAAACCATCTTCTCTCTCTTCCCCCTCAGCAACGAGGGGGGGGCCCGAACTCTTCCCTTCCTTCTCCCACCTTCCCCCTTAGGGGGCTGGCAGACCAGCTAGCCCCGGGACCCATCTCCGCTTTCCGGGAATAGGAGAGCTAGGGTCGCCTCATGGGGGGGGGGTAACCTCTTATTCCCTCCCCCCCACTATCGCGCCCCTCCTTTTCCCAGAATTATCGGAGGTCCGAGCCGGAGGGGGCACTCCTCCTGCTCTCAGCCTAGAATGACTGGCAGTCGCAAGGAGTCAGTCAGCATCGTCCCTTCATCTCCAGGCGACCTAGCACCCGCCCACTTCAGGGGGCTGGCGGGAATGTTTACAAATAAAACGTCGGGTAGGCGGGGGAAACGAAAGAAGGGAAGGCAGGGGGAGCAAGCGATTAGCGCAACCCTCAACCAATAGGGCAGCGCGCCACTCGGCGGATAGGGGGTGGGGACCTAATGTCCAACGGTCTCTGACCAACCGTCGCTCGATGTGCAGGCGCGCGCGCCAATGAGCTCTCAGCTCTCCACCCTTCCTCTCTGAGGAATGGAGAAATGAGGGGAGGGAGGACAGTGAGTAGAGTCTCTTATTAGTCCTCCTCCTCGTATACCCCCCCACCCCCGTCCCGCCGCCTGGGCTAGGTTCCCATCTCACTGTTGTTGGGTAGGGAGGGGAGCCGGAGCGAGGGGGGAGCTACAGGGACTGTATTTTGGGGAGGCGGGATTTTAATGTTGCTTTTATTTTTTGTTTGTTTAATGTTATGGTTAACCCCCAAATACGTCTCTGAACAATAAAATCCTGCCAGACACGGTGACCCCCCTCATCCACACGCACACCCCAGGCGGGAGGCAGAGAGAGGGGTGGGGGGTGGCGAGCCCGTGAGAAAATGGAGGGAACCTCCGGCTCTGCAGAGGAAGGGGAGCTGCCCCTCCTCACCGTCAAGCACGAGCTGAAGAACGGTGAGTGACCGCGCAGCACCCCGGGGCGGAGAGGGGGTGACGGCCACGTGGGGGTGTGGGCCTCCTAAGGGCCGAGGTGGACGCGGGTGAGCCGTGGATGAGGCCGGTGGAAGCGGAGTGAGGAGAGGGCAAGGGTGTCAATCAGGGAACGGTTGCGAGGGCAACGCGAGGTTGGGACAGGGGACGTAGCAGGGCTGGGGACGTTAGGGAGGGACAGGGTGAGCTGGGGTAAATGGAGCGGTAGGGTAGGGCCATCGATGGAGAGAAATGGGGACATCGGGCGAGAGGTGCGATGGGGGAGATGAAAGCTGAGCGGAGAAGGGAGTATGGGGGGCAGGGACACTGAGAAGGCAGGTGGAAAGGGGAGCGTGGGGTGGCGGCTCCAAGGGGGGCTCGGAGGATGTTGAGTGAGGAGGGGTCCGTGACGGGAGAGAAGCGCTGAGCATGGACGCTGGGGTGGGAGGAGAAGGGAGACTCGAGGGAGCTGAGGCGCTTGTGAGAGAACTGGGAAAAGAGAAGGCGAAACTGTCTGTCAGGTGGAGGTGAAACAGGAAAAGGGGCCTTTTAAAAATATGGATATATATTAGTATTGGGTTTTGGGTGATCTTTAAATTTGCCTAACATATAGTGTCTGAGGGTTTTGAAGGGCATAAATGGTTGGAGAATGCCTGTTGCCTACCACAAATTCACCGTATTTTCCCATGTGTGGACCTGAGTTCTAGTTTCTTTATATGTATTTTAAAAGGTGCTTTTTAAGAAATAATGGTCCAATACATTGCATCTTACTATAGTATTCACCAATCCCCCTTCTGCCCACTTAAAATTCCATGCTTTCTTTTTCTAAAGCATCATTAAGTGTCCACAGCTGTGGCAAGTACAGCTTTTTTTGGTATGTTGATAGATGATTGACTTTTCTGCCTGGATCTTCAAACCTCCTCATAATTAGATAGCAGTTTGAAAACCCTGTGTGGAAATATTTGCACAAACAAAATATGCTGTGTAATGTTTCAAAACACAGCAGGAATGCTGTTGTAAGTTGTGGTTTTATGGATGATTTTGGTATCTTGTTACTTGAAGACCCCTTCAAAAACTTAAATGTGACAGGAAGTTTTGGGCTTATTTTAAGTTTACAAAATGCACACAGTACATAGACAAAATTCATGCACAGTATTTTAAAACAGTCCATATCCTGTTACCTATGCCAACCAAAAAAAAAAATTCCTCTCTTTTCCCCTACAGCCCCAAAATAAAGTAAAATTAGCTGCACCACAAAACAATAATATGATACTTCTGTGAAGAAAAAGAGAGAGAGAGAGGTCTTAACCTGCAAGACAAAGTGTAAGAGATTCAGTCTTTGATGGATCACTTGTGAAAGTAAATTCAATAGCAAAGGACACACCACTGAGAAAGTGCAAACTCCCACCCCCAGACATTCAGATCTAAGGACTGTGTACAAAAGCTCCCCAGTTGACCTCAGCTGTCACTGCAGCACAGAGAGAGAAGCAGTCTTTTTGACAGCTAGATCCATACTACCTTATATAGGGGTTGCAATTTTGCTCTCCTTTCTATTTTTTTTAAATGAGTGAGTGTAGATACAGAACAAATTCACCTTCAGTTTTGAGATAGGGTGGTGTGTGAGGTCGTGTGGTAGGCGTAAACACAATACAACTTTATTTTATATCTTTCAGACTGCTTTATAACTAAAAACTAACACAGTTGTACAAAGATGGTATATGGAATAAAGAAATGTTTTGAAATGTGAGAGTGTGGTTTCTTTATTATCACTCTTGATTTTGGTCAACCCTTACTTTAAATTCTTTCTAGCTCTGAAAAGTCCATATATGTATTTTTAACAGAAGGCTTTTATAAACTTCTTTTTGTGTCTTCAGTAAAGATGCTTGTTTACCTAATTGCCAGACAAGAAAATGGTTAGATTGGTGTTAAGGTTGAGAGTACATATCAGTAATTTAGGGTGAAGTACATCATGGGGGCTGTTATAGTTATTCTCCTAAAAAATAAATTAAGGAAATGTACAGTTAGGGCACATAAAAAATGTTAAATCTACCTTGTAGTAACCCCTTGCAATGATCATATGATTATTAACTATATCTTAACATGTTTACATTTCTTTCAAGTTTAACCTTAGTTCTGAATTTATAATGCTTGTTATTTGGGATAATTGCAAGGATCTTAAAAGAATGGCTCAGGTGTGGGACTCTCCCTCACATCCTCTGCAGTGAAGACCGATACAAATAATTCATATTGCTTCTCCTCAATGGCCTTTATCTTTCTTGAGTACTCCTTTAGCACCTCAGTAATCCAGTCGTCCCACTTTTTGTGTGGCAGGTTTCCTGCTTCTGATGTCCTTAAAATTATTTTTGCCTGATAGTTTTTGAGTCTTTTGCTAGTTGCTCTTCAAATTCTTTTTTGGCCTGCCTAATTATACTTTTACACTTGGCTTGCCAGAGTTTATGCTCCTTTCTATATTCCTCAGTAGGATTTGACTTCCAGTTTTTAAAGGATGTCTTTTTGCCTGTAACCACTTCTTTTACTTTATTGTTTAGCCATGGTGGCACTCCTTTGGTCCTGTTACAGTGTTTTTTAATTTGGGGTATACGTTCAATTTGCGCCTCTATTTCAGTGGTTTTAAAGAGCTTCCAGGCAGCGTTCAGGCATTTCACTTTTGTGACTGTATCTTTTAATTTTTGTGTAACTAGCTTCCTCATTTTTGTGTAGTTCCCCTTTTTGAAGTTTAATGCTACCGTGGTGGGCTTCTTTGGTGTCCCCCTCCTCAGGATGTTAAATTTAATTATGTTATTGTGGCTATTATCGAGCAGTTCAGATACAGTGGAGCAGATCCTGTGCTCCACTTAAGACTAAATCAAGAGTTGCCTCTCCCCTTGTGGATTTCAGGACTGGTTGCTCTAAGAAGCAGTCATTTTATGGTATACAGAAACTTTTATCTCTGCATCTTGTCCTGAGGTGACAAGTACCCAGTCAATATGGGGATAGTTGAAATCTCCCATTATTACTGAGGTTTGTGTTTTTTAGCCTCTTTAATCTCAGAGCATTTCACAGTTGCCATCACCATCCTGGTCAGGTGGTGGGTAGTATGGCCGTATTCACTGGTATGATATGGTAGCTTTGTTCTGCCCTGGAGCAGCACTAAGCAGTCAGAACATACTAGTTGGTTAGGCTAGTTTTACAACTGCTTTGAATCACCAAAACAACCAGAGTATACACCTCAGTTTCCCCCTCCTTCCTGTGCTCCATGTTCCCCTACACATAAACACATCCCTCAATAGTTCCCTCCCATCTCTTGAATAGGTCTGGCAGAGCCAGTAGAGTAGTGGACTGGGATTCTGTAAGGAGTTGTTTTAATCTGTTTTCCTAAATAAATGTTATCTTTTTTTTTCTTTGCGGGGGGGGGGGGGGGGGGGAAAGTTGTTTTTGAGTCACAAGGTCTTGATGGAAAAGGTTAGAGGCGCCAAAACTTGGCGTATCAGGTTAACACAGTTGAGAAACCGGGTACTGTAGCTTAGAGATCTAGTCTGAGTGGTTGGACTGCAGGGTTCCACCTAGACAGAGGTGGAGGAAGCCAGGCCTATCATTCTGAAGGATGCACTTGAGAGTGACAAAAGGGGTCTTATGTGCAGCTTGCCCTTTAATTGTGCCAATCTTAAATTTAAAAAAAAAATCTTCAAATGTAGCCTACTTGGAAGATATTACAAAAGTTCAGAGGTATTGAATTTTTTTTAAAAAAATGTTGACCAGAATGCCTCAATAAACCCCACTTAAACCTTTCTTTTCCCCTCCACACTGATATTGGGTCAGCACTTCGGGCTAAGGAAGGCTAGATGTGGATCCCTTCAGGACCAGTTAGTGTAACTTGAATTGTCTGGAAAAGTTATGAAAGAACTTAGTATTCCCTGCCATCTTTCTGTCTTGCTTATAACTACTTGTAATAGAGTTTAGCATCCCCAACTTCTGAACCCTTAGTGCTGTGCACTGACTTCTCTTTTGGGGACTATAACAGTTTTAAAGGAGGTCAAACTTTTGGCTTGAACTAGTTTGCAGTGTCCCTTTCAACAATGTTTTGTAGTCACAGTGATTCTCATGAACTAATGCTGAAATCAAGACTTTCAGTTTGCATTTTTATCAACCCTTTTCCTTTCTCTTTCTAGTTCATTCTCAAAATAAAATTAAAAGTAGGGATGACAGTAGAATTGAAAAAAAATTAGATTAGTGTCTTAGAAGGAATAAAGCATTGCTATACTTTTCATATCTAATAAAACCTTAATGACTGGCAGTGTTCCAGGCATTTTATATTCTATTTCTGACATTTTAATAATAGTATTTATTGTCACTCTACTTTGAGTGTGATGCGTACAAGCTGTTTATATAAACAACCGAATGTAGAAAATCTTTATCATAGGGTTTGCAGGTTTTTTACAGTTCTAAAATAGATAAAATTTTATAGCTCAACCCAGTGTGGCTTGCAAATTTGAGAAATGTAGGTAAATGTACCATATTGTTGGCTTGTTCCTAATATGTTTATTTGCTGTATTAACCCAGGAGTGGCTTCAAAACTGCATAGTAGTTACATTTGAGAGCCTTCTGGAAGGTGCAGAATGCCTTCACTTACCACTGAAGTTAATAGGAGTTGAGGGTGCTCAGCACTTCACAAGGGGCTAGATTCAATCACCTCTCCATATGGACTGGAGAGTGTAGTGTGTGTCAATTTCCACCCCTCCTTGCTCCAGCCAAGAGCAGTAAACTGACTGTGGCACGGTCTCCGGCCTTCAGGAGGGAGTCCTGTAGGGTTAGGAACCATGTGGGTCATGGGTTCAAGAGTAGTAAATGTGTAGGTCAGGTTTGGGAAGTGGAAAGCCCATGAGTAGTTGGTACAGGGCTGGGGATGCACATTGTTCCACCATCGTCAAACTGGTCCTGCAGAGAGTACTTGGGGAAATGCTTAGTTAGCTCCTGAGTTTGGCCGTTCTGCTAGCTTGGGTGGCCTTTTCCCTTTGTAGATGCTGAAAGATCTGCAAGGCTTGGGGTCTGGTTTCACAGCATATCTTTCCTTTCCAAAATAGAATGATCTGGGAGGAACTCAAGTAAGGAGATTCTTATGGAATTTCTGCTGTAGCCTGTTCCTACACCCAAGTTAAGACCTTGAGCATGTTGAAGGATTTCAATGGTCACCGATAATTCATCTCTTCTTAAATATTTAATTGCCTATCTGGAAGAATTGTCCTTCCTGCTAATTAAATATTACTTGTACACAATGCTTTGGTAGACTTCAGCTTGCCATTTTTAAAAAGGCAGACAGAAAATACCATGTCCCAGCACAAGGCTTTGTGCAATTCTTTATGCACTCAGTGCCAGCTTCCCCGGTTGTTACTGCTTCAAATGAGAGGTCCAAGCAGATCCCAATACAGTCTGCTTCTAAGGAGAAGGCCTTTAAATGACTAGATCTGTTTGCCAGAAAAGCCTATTCCATAGTGAGCTTCCACATGAGGATATCCAACTGTGTGGCATTGCTTAAAAAATATTCTTTTGTTAATTGGGACTCAGTCTTAGAACTCTCATCCAAACTGTCAGAAGTCTATAGAGACCAGTTTGACATTTTGTCTCAGAAGGTCATCTGGTCAAAAAAGACATCTGTTCAGACAATCACTGATACAGTGGATACAACTTCTTGCTTGGTGGAAAATGCCATAGCAACGTGACAGTCTGTGGCTGGAATTCTTAAGCATTTGTTAAGAATTAACAGACGATGTTTGAGGATCTGCCTCTGAAGGACTTCAGCTGTTCCCTCTCCCTCCCCCTCTCCCCCGCAAAAAAACCCCACCCCAAAATCCCCTAATGAGTGAGGTCTCTTAAAGATTCCACAACAATACTCTGCTCTTTAGGAACATATGTGCTACCTCCTAAGTGACATCAGTATAAACTTCAGCCAGCCTAGACAATCTTTGTATTAGCACAAACAAGCTGACATGTCTAGGAGGAAAGGGAAACCCTTCAAATACAGGCAGTCTGCATCAGCAACTGGAGCTTCTGCCCACCAAGGTTCAGCTTCTACCAAGCAAACCATTTAACAATAAGGGTGAGACACTGTACCATCTCTATCATCTGTTCTGGAACCCTATCCACACCCTGCCCCCTGACAGGCCCCCTGGGACTCCCACACCATATCCAACCCCCGCCCTGTTTCCCATCCCCTGACTGCCCCCCCCCAGAACATCCAACCCATCCAACTGCCCCCCATCCCCTGACTGCCCGCCCCCCCCCAGAACCTCCATCCCATCCAGATGATTAACAGGATAATGCACAAACTGAAAACCTCTTCCACATGGCCCCCTGTCCCCTGACTGCCCCCCAGGAGCCCTTGCCCCTTATCCAACACCCCCGATCCCTGCCCCCTTACTATGCTGCTCAGAGTGGCAGGACTGGCTTATTAGAAAGTCTGGGAGGTGGGCGGGCGCAAGTTGTGCTGCCCGGCAGGAGTGGCTGGCCAGAGTGCTCCCTGCATGGCGGCGTGGCTGCGGGGAAAAGCCAGGAACTAGCCTCCCCGGCCGGGAGCTCAGGGGCCGGGCAGGACAGTCCCGCAGGCTGGATGTGGCTCACGGGCCATAGTTTGCCCACCTCTGTTATAGGTGTATCAGTGATCGTCTGGGGTGCCCACTTGAGGCACCTTCAGTCTCTAGCCCTTTGGTTGTCACAGGAGTAATCTCTCCACATAAACATGCTGGAGTTAAACACCTATACACTGGGTTTAAGTCTTCCTGAAGTCCATCAAACTATGTCAAGAGGGGGTCCAATTGTGGAATTTCTGCATGTGCAACAAAATCACTCTGAAAGCTTTTCATCTCCCTGGAGCAAAGAGTACGTTACTGGACTTATTAAGCAGGAATTTCGCATTCCAGCCTGAATGGTGTCAGAAGGACACTATAAGATGCTGGCTTGTCCTACACTTCTGAAGAGCCCAGAGTCACACCCAGAACCTCTCCGAGCAGCCTTATTTTTCAAACATAAGCAAAACACAAAAACAATTACTCAGCTCACACTGGACTACAGGTTTCAGGGGATTTCGCCCTTTTCATTTCTCAGTATGTATGGTATGTAGCTCTTCAAGAGCTGTTCATCCAGCCACCAATAAGTCACTTGTACCAGAAGGTCTCCTGACACAGAGCCAGGGACAATTCTTTCATCCCAGTCCTCACATTCTGCACCTAACAGCATAGCTCATCACTGGCTGAACCCGATTGAAAGATCTTAGTCTGAACTTTCTTATAGAATCTTGATATCCAGCACAAAGGAGTATACAAGATGTACTTTCCTCGCCATGTGGAAGAGGTTTTCAGTTTGTGCATTATCCTGTTAATCATCTTTTAGAACAACTCACATTCAGGACATTCTGTGATGCTTATTGCAGCTCAAACAATCAAACCTTTTGATCTGTTCAGTTAAATACACTTGGCAGTTATATCTGCCATACATCCACCTACCAAGGATCTTCAGTGTTTTCTCACACTACAACCTGCAGTTTTCTTAAAGCTCTTATCAGAACTTTATTTACTTAAGAGCCAGATTCCTCCTTGAGAGCTGAATGTTGTCCTTTACTGTTTGACAGATCCTCCCTTTGAGTTAATGGCTTCATGTTCTTTGCCTACATGTTATACAAGACTCTTCTTGATGGCAGTCACTTCTGTTAGAAGTGTATTAGAGCTTCAAGCTTTAATGATCGACCCACTCTACACCAATTTTTCACAAGGCCAGGGTATCTTTAAGACCTCCCCTTAAGATTATGTCCAAAGTGTTTAGGATTTTCATTTGAATCAGTCAGTGCATCTGTGTTTATTTTTCCCCAGAACTCATTCTTACAAAGATGAGCAGACTTCATGCCCTACGTGTTAGAAGGGCTTAGTCCTTTTACATTTGTAGAACTAAAAGTTTTAGATCTTAACCCAAACTCTTTGTAGCATCTGCAAAAGAAGTTAAAGAACAGCCACTTTCAACTCAACAAATGTCAACCTGGATTATTGCGTGTATTTGGATTTTCTATGAAATAGTCAGTTTAGGCCCTCCAGCTAAAACAACACCACATTCAACCAGAGCACAAGCAACATCAGTGGTTTTTCTAAACAATGTACCTGAGTCAGAAATATGCAGAGCAGCTGCATGGTTTTCAGTGCATACATTCACAAAACACTAAGCCGTCATTCAGGCATTTTGGGCTGATGCAGACTTAGACTGGAGGACAGATCTTCCAATGTTTTGCTAGTCTCTGAAGCCCTACTGTCATCAGTGAACTGCTTGGAAGTCACCTGTAATGGAATGGATATGTGCATGAGCATTCCAAGGAGAAAAAAATTACTTGTGTATCTTTAGAATAACTATTTCCCCACTCTGGCGCTTTGAGTGCAGAAGGGGGGGCCTGCAAGGATTCTAAAAATTAATACTGGTCACTCCAGGCTGGTATTAAACTCCCAAGGTCACAGCTTCTCTCTGACCTTGAATGGGTAGATGCTGCCACCCACCAAATGCAAAACCCCTTGGAACCCAGGAAGGCGCACTTGGGAATTCCTTCCTGCGGGGTACCCTCAAGCCCTTTCACACACTCCCGCCCCTGGGGAAGAGCTAAGAAAGGAAAGGAAAGAAATCAGCTGTTGCCACCAGCTAACTAAAAACCATGTGCACAAACCTCTTAAGACACCCAAACCCAAATCCTGTTCTTAAAAAAGGTAAATTTTATTAAAAACAAAAAGAAAATATATCTGAAAACTCAGACTATTGCTAGATTTTTAAAAGAGCAATTCCAAAAATTAAGCACCCAAAATAGTTTTCTGGGGGTTCATCTTAAAGGTTTCAAGCAACAAAAGCATCTGGGGTTAGCACAGAGGAGTCCACAAGACATAAGAAATAAACAAAATAAACCTAATTGCGTCTTCCTACACATTTTCTGGTTTACTTACCTATCTGGGTTCAAATGAGGAGTTTTAGGTATGATCTGATGATTTCCATACCTGACAAAAAGCTTTTTACAGTGTAGTCTCAGCCCTGTGTCTGCTCTGTCCTCTCTCTCCAGAGAACAATAACAACAGACAAAGGGAAAGTTTTTTTCCCAATTTTAAAAAGTTCTAGCCCTCCCATTGGCTCTTTTGGTCAGGTGCCCACTCCTTTCCTTTTACCTGTGGACTTGTTAACCCTTTATAGGTAAAGCAAGTAGAGAACAACTACCAAGAGGGATTCTATAGCTAACTGGCTGGCTGGGTGCCCCCCCCTTCATTTATCACACGCCCCCCCAAATCACAGATGATGCTGGCCAGCCTGGTTTAGGTTGGGTCCACACCAGCTGGGATTTCTTCCTGGAGGTTGAGGAAACAGAGTTAATAAGATACATGCACCTCTAATTTTACTACTAATTCCATGAACTAAACACTGTTTTTCACATTTCAAGGAAAACAATGGCTGATTCTGGGAATCCTTCCCGGGTTTTTCAAGATGTCTTGTGTACATATATGTTCCACATCCTCCCTACTTCAGTTACCATCTTACTTTCTCCGGTGCAAAGAAACAGAGAGAGAGATGGGGCAACTGTGCCCTTGATGCCCTTGGCATGAGGATGTGCAGGTAGCATTCTTTGCTGTGTCAGTACTGCTATCAAGTCTACAACCTAAGTGCACTGGGTGGGCTGACACTTACAGTGAAATGTGTACGTGCACAACACATCTCAGAGAACATCAGTAACTGTACAGATAAGTAACCATTTTTTATGCTTCAGCAAGGCTGAATTTTCTCCTTCAGAAAATTTTGAAAAGAATTGGCCTTTCAAAATGGCTGCCATATCCTATTTATTGCAATGCAACTGAGACCACTGCTTCCACTCACCTGCTCCTCACAGTGCTCCTCACTTAGTCCCCCCTATGATTACAGGAACATCGTCTCTGGAGGCCAAAAAAAAATAGTTGCTATTTTGAAACTAAACTCAGGGCAGTCTGTATCCTCCTTGCCATTGATAACAATGGGAGAGGGCAGCCACTTTTGAAATGGACAATTCTTTAAATTTTTTCAAAGGAGACTATTTTGAGCCAGTTTCTGAAGCAGAAACTTCCAGTAATGAAAATCGTTGTTAAAAATGATCTGTGCGTCTTAATATTTATTTTTAAAAAATCTACCCATTGCACACAAGGTCGGCTCAACAGGAGTGAGGGAACCTAGAGCAAGTGTAGAGTACCAGAACTAAGGAAAAAATGGCATGTGCCCTCTGGTTGCTTTGCACTTCCTTAACTACGCAAAGAAGCTTTGAACAGATTAACTGGCCAATAAACTATGGCTGTATTGCACGTCTCCACAACAGCGTAAAGCAACTGAGCATACTCATTGAATCTATCCTAAAAGTTAAAATAAATATTTTTAAGGTTGATGGTACATATCTTCAAATCATTACAAACATCACATGTTAATAGTCTCTTCAGGTTTCTTTTTAGTGTTGGCTTATGATTTTTTTAATAATTAAATAAAACAAGGAAATTACTAGGAAAAAAACCTGAAGATGGAATTATGCTTGAGGGAACATGTCAGTAATTTAGGGTAAAAAAAAACAGTACTGGGATGTTGTAATTATCTCAGAAACAAGCATTATAAACTCAGGAAGTTTGGAGTTAAGGCTACATTTAAAATATAGCTAAACATATTAAGATGTGGAAATGCCTATTTAGGGCACACAGCACTTACTCTGCCTTGTGATGACACTATGGAAGGGTGAGAATTTCACTTAATCTGGGACTGAAAACATATTAAAAGACCTTAGCCATATGGTTTTTGCATAGAATCTGGGTTCAGTTCCCAGCTCTGCCACAGACTTCCTGTGTGATCACGGGCTGGTCACTGGTCCAAGACTTGCTGAAGTTTAAGGTTTTGAACCTTTGCAATCAAGGAGAGTTTTTTCATAATCTCTCTGTGCCTCTATAACTTCATCTGTAAAAATGGGACAATAATCCTTTGTTCCCCTCATCTATGTTATATTGTAAACTCTTCTTGGCAGAGGCATCTCCTCTTGCAGGTATGTAGACAGACTTGGTAGAATTCAATTATAATTTTTATGGATAATATTAATGTTTAATTTTTAAGCTTTTTTCTATTTTAAATATATTTAATTTTTCATAGGGGAAATTATGGGGGATGGGGTCAGTTTAATGACAGACTGAGATTTAAAAAGTTAAAGATTTATAACTGCTTGAACACTAATTGTCAACATCACATGTCAAAATATACAAAGTAGATATGCTTAAATCAAACTAAGTTCTCAAGCAGCATTTCTCTTTCTTTGCCTACTTTAAATTTCAGTTATCAATGGGAATATTCTTTTGTCAGTTTGTGTATGGTTTAATTGACATTTATCAACGTTTACAGATAAAAATCTAATCCTTCCAAGTCTACATATAGGACATGTAGTACAATGGTGCCCTCATCTGTATTGGATCCTCTAGGCATTAGTGTAATACAAATAATGTCAGAATATTTCTTGAAGAGTCTCTTTCACTCTAATTTTGCCTCAGCTGATATTTTTATTTCAGTTATACACTCATTGTTTCAAGAGGAATGCCTATGCTTTGCTCTCCGTGCTTGAAACATTTAAAAAAATACTCCAGTACGGCTCTTCTGCCAATAATGAACATACATAAATAACCTAGCATCTAAAAACACATTATATTCTTAGGTCTCCCTCTAAAGTCCTCCCAATATCTTAAATGGGGAGGTGATTGATCAGATAAGTAGGTCACAGTCTGTTTAGAACTATATAGATCAAAACTGTCCCCTTAATTTCTGCACGGTATATTTAATAGTGAAACAGTGCAGATCCAGTAGCACTGTTATGTTCTGCAAAGATGTAAACTGTGGCTTTTCTTTTCTTTAAGGAAAGATGATGACTACCGTGCCAGCTTTAGTTTCTGGATAGATTTAAGATCTAGCGTAAAGTGGAACATATTGTGGTAGTGTAATATGGAGGTGATAAAGACATGGGTAACAGTTGCAAGATCTGCATCCAGAAGATATGATCTGAACCTTTTGGCTGTATGTAGGTGTGAAAAAGTTGATCTGGCTGTAGCTGTTTCTGCTGTCCTAGCAGTCCACCCAGATATCTAGATTTTTGCACTTGCCATACAAACAAATGGTTGGTGAACCCTCTGAAAGGGGATAATTATTATAGTAGTGAAACTGAGTCATTTTGTTGTCTTCTTCCTCAAGACATTGAGATTCATCTAATTTAAGCAGGTTTATCTCGGATAGTTCTGTTATTCTTTTACTGCATGGAAGATCATATAGGTGTCTTATTCATGCATACTAGTGCATGTGAATTGTATTAAGTAATAGCAGGTCATATAACTACTTGACAGTAAAAACAGGAGTTGGGCTTCATAACTATCCCCCTCAAAAGCTTTGTTTCATGAGTCTGTGCCCTAAGAGTCTACAGCTCCTTTGTATTCAAGCTAGTTTGATAACACTTTTGTTTTCTTTTTCTCTTTATCTTTCTTTTGTCTAATTCTTTCTGCTTAGTTGTCTGGAATCCAGATACTTTTGAAATGCCATGACACTTGAGAGAGACTTCAATTAAAAAAAGAACAGAAAGATTGGCAAGATTCTAGTTCGTTTAGATTGAGTTGCAACTTTCACTTCTTGCTGAGGATAAGGAACAGAAAGAAACTGTTACTGCTTGAGCGGAAGCAGAACCAGATGAAGAATATCTGTCCTTCGAGACATAAGTATCTCACTTGAGAGTCAGTAATTTTTTATTCATGTTAAGAAATGTTACAACTATAATTCCTGAATTTCAGAAATTTATATAGGAACCTCTGTGTGTCGGGTGCTGTTATCCTTCTGCCCTATTGATACCCCTTTCTTGATTAGAACAATCAGTTGTACTTATCTGCTGCTAATTTTGCCAATTGTCATAAACAGGCTGTCCTCTGATTCTTCAGAGTTACATATTTCATTAGGTTTGGATTTTTAAAATTTTTGTTCTTCATCAAGAGCTTTTGTGCATCCCCATGTCTTGGATATGGTGCCCTAGACACTGAGCTGTGGAACTGCCTTGAAAATTAGGAAGTGCATTCATGGTCTGGTGTGAAGGTGACACAACTGTCCTACCCTATAAGGGAGTGCATCCCTGACTGCCTCAGTTCCTTTGCCATTGCCACAGAGAGCTAACAAAACTCACTTTTCATGTCCTTTTGCTATTCCTAGTAATCTAATTCTTTTCTTGTACATAGATTAGATTAGTTCAGTGAAGTGTTAGCATAGTTTTTTAAGTGGTCACTTGCCTTAGGTAGCCCCTACAATCATGTTGGTCCCTGCATCCTTTAAGAAGTGCGTGCCTTACTCAGTGATGATTCCTGAGGTGAACACCTGTGTTAGATGTCTCATATGCCTGGGAGAGACCTGCTTTGTATCCCAGTGTGTGATGTGTCATGCTTTTGCTCCCTGGGCAGCTGTTAAAAAAAAACATTCTGAGGCTTTGGGTGTATGTGGCTTCTTGGTGCCTATAAATAGCTTCTTTAGCTGTTCCTTTGGGAGTAGTAAGGCCGGCCTCTATGTCAAGATCTTCCAATAAAGAGCTATGATGCACCTCATCACCCCAGCTTCAGCACCACCCTCCATATTATGCCCAAGTTCTGTGTCTCCAAGACCACCTTCTGGGGTTGAATTTGCTGTCCCTGGCATTCTGGACATTTGGCTGTCTACTGTCTTTTCAGCACCAGTATGGAAGAGAGCTTAACAGGATGTACCCAGTACCTTCTAAGGATTACAGTACCTTCTAAGGATTATCAATTTTTACTCCAGTGCCTTCTGAGAAATTCTGTGATGGTATCTGCAATAGAGAAACTTTCTAGAGGTGTTAAGGCATCTCAGTCTGCTCCCTCAGATGGGGAAAGCCATAAATTGGATACTTTTATCAGAAAGAAGTAGTCTCCTGGTTCTTGGGTTTTCATGTAGCCAGTTATCAGGCTATCCTATCCCGTTATAACTATGTTCTGTGGGATGCCATGAGGTTAAGGAGTCTAAAATACAAGTAAGAAGTCTGGATTCCCAGATGGTGTTCTGGCTGTATACTTTGTGGTCCTGATAATAGGCCCTATAAAATCCTTTTTATTATTATGGATTTTTGGATTTATTATTTTCTGATTTTTTTTCAATAAATGGAAAAATTAATTCTGTCTTTGTTTTTTAATCAAAATCTTGTGATATGTTGACAACAATTAAATAGCCTTACTTAATTGCATATAAATGTTCAGAATTGGATTGCAATGGGGAAAAGCTGATTTTTTACAAAAATCTCCTACAATTTAAACAAAACATCCTGCTGATATAGGGTATATGTTAAAAGTAACACAATTTATATCACTTTTTAAAGTAGCACTTGGTAATATGACCAAACTGAAATTGCTGAACTCTGTGTGTGTGTGTGTATGTGTATATATTAATATTATGTGTGTATATGAGACCCTATATGTCTTAAATGTTATTAAGGAAATTTGCCCTCTAAAAAATGTCATTTCAAGGGCATACTCCTATATTAAGAAAGTTAGTAAGAGACCTGGTTCAAGGCTGTAACAACCTGATAGAATTAAGAGCTCTCCAGGAATTGTAATAAATAAATAATGTCCCTGGGGTCCATAGTCCAAGTGAAAAAAGAAAACATTTTTATTTTATGACTGAGAAATAGAGGACTGTACAATAGCTTCCCCTGATTTCCATTAGGAGCAACTGCATGACTGTCACACTGAAAATAAAACTTATCAGCTTTGTGGGAGAAACTTAAGGAGATTAGCACTCAGCAGGTCTCTTCTCTCAGCCAAGGCTAGCCAGAAACTGCTCTCTCCTGGATCTCCTCCTATCAGTTGGGTAATGAGGAGCTGTTTACCCACGTGAAGTGCTTTGAGTGCCCCTGTGTTCCCTGGGCTGCTGGCACTGCTGCTCTCTGTGGGGGCTGGCCAGGATGTAAGCTCTCCTGCTCCTGGGCACGGAGCAGCTGACACAGCCAGGGAAACGTGAGCCGAGGGCCAGGGGGAGAGGTGCTGCTGGTCTACCTCCTCAGGGACAGCCTTGCAGCAACGTCTCAGACCACAATTAAAGGCTTCTGGTTCCTCCAGCAAGAGCGAAAGCAGCCGTTCTTTTTCCTGTTTGCACTCCACTGTGATGCGAAACTCAGGGGGATGGGCAGGTGCCCCTACTCTAAATGGGGAGCTGTTCAGCTGCAACTCCTGATGTGAAACTGACATAGCGAGGAACTGAGTTCTCAGAAGCTGCTCTTAAATTCCGGATGCTAGCACTTCTCCACTAATCCCTGCACTCTCTCATGGCTCTAGCGCCCTGCACCTCCGTCCTCATATCCACTAGTCTCTTACCTCCAATGGCTACACATAGCTCATCCGTGCAGCCTGCCTGCTGCTGCGGTTCTATTGCTGGGGAGAACCTGGATTCCTTGTTGTTGCTTCAATTCCGTCCATGTTTTCGTTAACGCAGATTTCATAGGGCCCTATGATAGTGCATGCCACAGTCCAGATTGGAGGCATCAGTGATGATTGTAATAGTGGGGTAGAGAGGAACAAATGATATCTTTTTGTATCTGTTCTTTTACCAGTGGTGCTGCTGGAGTAGTCAGAAAGTTATGGTTATGTAGCTGTGGTTGTTGAGTATGGTGAGATGCTACCCAGTGTTGTAAGGTTTCAGAGTAACAGCCGTGTTAGTCTGTCTTTGCAAAAAGAAAAGGAGTACTTGTGGCACCTTAGAGACTAACCAATTTATTTGAGCATGAGCTTTCGTGAGCTACAGCTCACTTCATTGGGTCTCCTTTGGATATAAGCAAAAGGTGGTATTTGGGTTGATGAGGCCACTGGGTCTTGGAGTTTTAAGAAAAACTGCATAGTTTGTCCTGGTTGTACCATTAGGGTTCTCAAAAAGCATCTCCTGGGAGAAAGGGCCTGGTTTGAGTGGAGTCCGGGGCTGCTCTAATAAAAATGATTCTCTGTGTAGGTTGCAGTGAGGAACTCTCCTAGTTAATTAGCAGTCCCAGAGATTTCAGGAGGGTGCACATGTAGTGAATCCCAACAGAGAGATTCCTTCTGAGAACTGTTCATTTGGAGCCAGCCATCCATCCAGGTAGGAATAAACAAATATGCCCTGATGTCTGCTACCTCCAAAAGGCACTTTCATGAAGTCTTGGTGCTATCGATAAATTGAATGGAAAGACGTGGAACTGTTATTGTTCTTGTCCACACAACCAACCTGAGATGGGTGGGTTTGGTTGCCCCATGAAGTCAGCATCCTTTAAATCAAGACCCACCTACTGGTCCCCTGCACTAAGGAAGGGATGATATCTGTTCATGTGAGTATTCTGTAGTTGAATAATCTTTTGAGATTTCTGTGGGCCAGATTGGGTTTAAGACAGTTGCTCTTCTTGGGGATTAGGAAGCAACATGAGTAGAACTCCTTTCCCTGGTTTTCTTATGGAACCTCGTCTGTGGTTCCCTTTTTGTAGGAGGGAATCTAGTTCCTCTAATACAGGGGTTCTCAAAGTGGGGGTCACGAGGTTATTACGGGGGGGGGGGGTCGTGAACTGTCAGCCTCCATCCCAAACCCTGCTTTACCTCCAGCATTTATAATGGTGTTAAATGTATGAAAAAGTGTGTTTAATCTATAAGGGGGGTCACACTCAGAGGCTTGCTATGTGAAAGTGGTCACCAGTACAAAAGTTTGAGAACTGCAATAGGATGCTCATGAGATGAGTCCCTGCATCATAAGGGAGGAAAGCAAGGTGGCTTGGTGGAGAACTGAATGGAATAACTGTCACAGATGGTTTCCAGTATCCTGCTATGGGAAGTAATTCTGCACCAGGAGACAAAGGTGTGCAGTAATCCACCATCCTGTCAAAACTGTTGCTTGGAGGCCAAAGCTGTTGACTGAAATGCACAACAAAGAATTCTGTTTCTGCACTGAGATCTCTTATTGGATGCAGGCTTAGCTGAGGAAAAAGTGGTCCCATCTCTAAGGCTGCATCTTTTGTTGTGGAGAAAGACACTGTCTCTGGAAGTGGAATGGAAGATAAAAAGGGTCTTGTTCTTGTAGAGGATGTGTACTAAGTCTTAAGGGTCAAACTCACCTTTGAGGTTTTGATATTGTCCAAAGTCTAATCAGTCTTGACATTAAAAAGATCTATGCTTTCAAAAGGAAGGCTTTTGTTCTGTAGTGACTTAGGAGTAAGGCTTGAGGATCTAAACAATGAGTATTTTCTTAAGGTAATATCTGTGGCTGTAGCTCTTATGCTCGTGTCTGAGGCATCATCATGTCTTTTGTTCATAGATGTGTTGCCCAGAAGGGATAATTTAGTCTGACCTCCTGTATAACACAGGCTATAGAACCTTTCCAAAATAATTCCTGGAGTATATCTTTTGGAAAAACATCCATTCATGATTTTAAAAACTGTCAGTGATGGAGCATCCACCATGACCAATTGTTCCATTGGCTAATTGCTCACTGTTAAAAATTTATACTTTATTTCCAGTCTGAATTTGTTTAGCTTCAGCTTCCAGCCACCAGATCGTGTTATACCTTTCTCTGCTAGATTGACGAGCCTGTTATTAAATATTTGTTCCCCAGGTGAGTACTTGTAAACTGTAATCACGTCAACCTTTTAGTCTCTTTGTTAAGATAGACTGAACTCCTTAAGTCTGTCTATCGCTGTAAGGCAGGTTTTCTAATCCTTTAATCATTTTTATGGTTCTTCTCTGAACCCTGTCCAATTTATCAACATCCTTCTTGAACTATGGGCACGAGAACTAAACACAGTATTCCAGCAGCAGTGACACCAGTAAAAAATAGAGGTAAAATAACTTCTCTACTCCTACTTGAGATTTTCCTATTCGTCTGAGGATTGTATTAGCTCTTTTTGCAGTAGGGTCACAGTGGGAGCTCGTGTTCAGCTGATTGTCTACCATGATACCCACATCTTTTTCAGAGTCACTGCTTCCCAGGGTGGAGTTCCCAATCTTGCAAATATGGCCTACATTCTTTGTTCCTAGGTGTATACATTTACATTTATCTGTATTAAATGCATGATGTTTGCTTGTGCCCAGTTTAACATGAGATCCAGATTGCTCTGAACATAAAAACGACCATACTAGGTCAGACCAGTAGTCCATCCAGCCTGGTACCCTGTCTTTGGACAGTGGCCAGTGCCAAGTGCTTCAGAGGGAATGAACAGAACAGATAATCATCAAGTGATCCATCCTGTCGCCCATTCCCAGCATCTGGCAAACAGAGACCAGGGACACTTCAGAGCACGGTTTTGTATCCCTGCTCATTCTGGCTAATGATCATTGATGGACCTAGCCTTCATGAACTTATCTTGTTTTTTTTTTTTAAACCCTATTATGGTGTTGGCCTTCACAACATCCTCCAGCAAAGATTTCCACAGGTTGAGTGTGCGTTGTATGAAGAAATACTTCCTTTTGTTTGTTTTTAAATCTGATACCTATTAATTTCACTTGGTGACCCCTAGTTCTTGTGTTGTGTTACTTTCTCCATACCAGTCATGATTTTATAGACCTCTATCATATCCCCCATTAGTTGCCTCTTTTCCAATATGAGCAGTACCAGTCTTTTTAATCTCTCCTCATATGGAAGCTGACAATAGCCCTAATAAGTTTTGTTGCCCTTTTCTGTACCTTTTCTAATTCAAATATATCTTTTTTGAGATGTGGCAACCACATCTGCAGGCAGTGTTCAAGATGAGGGCATACCATAGATTTATATAGCGGCAATATGGTATTTTCTGTCGTCTTATCTATTTGTTTAATAATGATTCCCAATATTCTGTTAGCTTTTCTGACTGCCGCTGCACATTAAGTGGATGTTTTCAGAGAACTATCCCCAATGACTCCAAGATCTCTTTCTTGAATGGTAACAGCTAATTTAGACTTCATTTTAAATGTAGAGTTGGAACCTGTCTTCTCCATTTACCACACCAGTTTTTGTCAACTTGTAGTCCATAGAGCTAACTTAAAGGTATTTTATGCAGCAGTAATGCAAGAAACCTATAGACATACATACTTAAAATATTAGCTTAAGCAGTTAGCATTAGGCTTTGAGGCCTATGAGCTATTGCATAAGTGAGTTACCCACCAGTAACCTGAATTATTGGGGAACTGGGAATACTACATTTATTTGGGTTGGAACAAAGATAAATTTTAAGTAATTATAAGTCAAAGCATAATAAGTCGCATTTGGTCAGATGAAATAAAAGCAAAATGCATTCTAAGCTGATCTTAACACTTTCAATGCCCTTAAAAACTTAGATGCTTCTCATCACAGGCTGGCTGGTTGCCCTTCAGCCAGGCTCTCCCCTTTGATCAGCGCTTCAGTTGCTTGGTGGTAATGTCCGTAGATGGAGGTTGAAGAGAGTTGAAGAGCATGGGAAACGTCTCTTCCTTTTATCATGTTCTTTCTTCCCTCTTGGCTTTGCCCCACCCCACTTCAGAGTCAGGTGAGCGTTACCTCATTGCGGTCCCAACCTTACCAAAGGAAGCAGGGTGACTCACTCCAGAGTCCAACAGATCTTTTCATTGCTGCCTAAGCCAGCGTTCTTTGTTCCTGTGAGGCTGGGCTGGGTTTGTCCCATACATGCCCTGTTGAGGTGTGAACTGCCTCTCTGCTCTTGGAGAGTTTTTGCCTGGGCTTATTTTAAGCCATGAAGACACGTTTTCAGCCTCATAACTATATATGTGACATTACAACCTATAACATCACTATAACAACAATGTACAGTGCATCATGAGCCTTCCGAAGACCTCTGACATGACAAACATTAGATACCACACAATCCTGTTATAAGGATGAACATGGGGGTGTATCCACGAGGTACAGAACGTCACAGCTTCCCTTCTGGACTAGAACAGTTATTTCTTATCCGCCTCTTTTACCATTCCCCTATGTAAATAAATCAGGGCAGACGTGGCCAACATCTTATAAATATCACCAACTTGACCTCACCAGTGCTGGTATCCATTTCTTCTGCAGCTAGTTGGGGAACTGCTGGTCTGCCTTCCTTTGCTTCCAGGCCTTGTACCTCCAAAAAAGAGGGCTTTGCATCCAAATCTGTAGACACTCCATCAGGCAGCGTGGTGGATAACTTATTAACTACTGTGGGTTGCCTCTGTTCACAGATAGTTCAAGCTGTTCTTTTGCAATGCAGAAAGAAATCCACCCTGAAATGTTATAAACAGAAGTGGAGACATTTCACTTTGTGGATGAATAGTAAGACCCAGTCTTAAGCAGGAATACCTGGAATCTTAGAATACCTTTTTACATGTAATGCCTCAAGGTTTAGCCATAGCCTCCCTGAAAGTGCATTTGGCTGCCATATCTACTTGCCACAGTTTTACTAAGGATATACTTACCTTTTTTTCACTTCAGTCTCCAGGTTGGTTAATAGTATGGTTAATAATTAATAATAGTACTTAGCTCTTATACAGTGCTTTTCATCAGTAGATATCAAAAAGCTTTACAGATGATGTCAGTATCATTACTCCTTGGCTTTCCCCTCCATCAGAGAGCCACTGCCTTGTGTCCACCTTATGAACTCTTTGCACAAGCACCCCTAGAGAATGTGTCAAAGTGGCCTTCCTGGTATAGCTGTTACATTTGTTAGGAGGGTAGGTGAGCTCAGTGCTCTGATCATTCAAGATCCATATGGTATTCCACATGGATAAATGGTCTGAGGCCCTATACTACTTTTATGCCCAAAGGTGGTCTCAGATTTACACCTTAGCACATTTCTGTCGGCTTGTTCTTTCTTAGATCCCATATTCACCCAGGCTAATCTTGTCCATGCACTTTGTGTAAAGAGGTACTCTGTTCCTTATCATCTGATCTTTAGATGTCCCTTCTAGCTCTACGTTTCTATGGCTGACTTCTAACCAGGAAAAATCCGAAGATGTCATATTTTAAAATCACACCAATCTTATTTATAGAAAAGCTGTTTTAGTTATAACACTGCTAAGAAATTGAATAGTTTTAAATCTCTTCTCCAACACCTTTGCAGTTTAACTCGTATTTACGGTGCCTCGCTTTACAAGGTAGAAGGATACAAGAATAGTTGCAGTACAGTTTTTAAAAACCTTCCTAAAACATTTCTAATTTTTGTTATGTAATATGTGGCATATTCAGAATACAAGATGATGTAATATGGAGTGAAGGTTTTATTAGCATCTATTTAGGATGACCTGCATGATTCACCTGTAGCTCCACCACTCATGTGAAATGTGGGCATTCCAATAAAATCTGTATATTCCATTTCTATACATATTCATGAATAATCAAATATATAACTTACTTTCGTAGGCATGATGTACCCTTAAACAAGTGTAAAAGACTTTTAATCCCTTAATTACTGGAAATGTTTTTTTTGAAAAATATTCAGGATTGGGTTACATCTTGTAGGTGGGTTGTTTGGGTATATAACAACAACAGGGGACAGGTGAGCAGAGCAATCCAGGAGAAGCAGCCATGGAGTAATACTGGAAAGGCACAATCTGGGGAGAGGAAGAGCAGTGGGATATATGGAGTGTAGCAAGTGAGAGAAAGTAGGAGATGAGCAAGAGGATGTGGATGAGGGAGGTGTTTTTGTTTTTTTGTTTTTTAAACGTTACACCAAAATAAGTAATGTAGCCTCATTAGGGACAGCAGCTAGTCCATGGCTCCTTGAGAGCATGGGAGGTTTTAATATTCCATTAGTGCTTGGAGACGAGTTCTGGCATACTGTTGTAATGTTCTGTTCAGTATTGTTTCATGTTCGTTTTAAGAGGCAAAAGCAAAGAGGGCCAGAGTTTTGCATGGAGTGTTTAGTGGTATAGTTTTTAGTGATAACTTATTATGGGATGGGAATACCCTACATAAGTGGCTTGACTATATATTTTTATTCTTTTTAATGTTTGTGTCAGCACAGTTGAATAACACTGCGTCTACTTATGTAGCACCTTTTAATACCAAAGCTGCTTAGGGTATCAGTTTGTAGTTGCTCTTCTCCAATATAGAAAAAAATTCTTTTCTCTCAAGCTCATTATTGGCAGATTTCTTTGAGAATGTGTGCCTGTATTAAGTAATGAGGATTATCTA
Source organism: Eretmochelys imbricata (assembly GCF_965152235.1). Classification (NCBI taxonomy): domain Eukaryota; kingdom Metazoa; phylum Chordata; order Testudines; family Cheloniidae; genus Eretmochelys; species Eretmochelys imbricata. The sequence goes on along the minus strand of NC_135577.1, from coordinate 102,150,233 downwards.
TCCTCCGTGTTAAAAATATTTTGCTGCTGTTTTGGGTCTAGACCAGGGGTAGGCAACCCTACACTGCCCGGGTCCTGGCCACCGGTCCGGGGGGCTCTGCATTTTAATTTAATTTTAAATGAAGTTTCTTAAACATTTTATAAACCTTGTTTACTTTACATACAACAATAGTTTAGTAATATATTATAGACTTATAGAAAGAGACCTTCTAAAAATGTTAAAATGTATTACTGGCACACACAACCTTAAATTAGAGTGAATAAATGAAGACTCGGCACACCAATTCTGAAAGGTTGCCGACCCCTGGTCTAGACTTATAAAAAATAAATTCTGCACTATAATTGTGGAGAGGATGCAAGTACTAATATACTGCCTTTTGCTATGATGGTTTGAGAAGAATGATTCTCTTACTATAATGTTATAGAAAACAGGAATATTTGGAATTCATCAAAGAATATTACCATAAGAACTTAAAAATGCTTCTGCAAAAGAATAGTTATGGACTTACTATCACTGATGATCCATCCTGTCTTTTGGTTGAGACAAACTATTTCAGAAATGATAAACTTTTCTGAGATGTGCCAGTGAAGAAGAGAAACTGGGTTCCTGATATAGTTGGGCTTTTAACTTGACTTTTGCATTTCTGGGAGATGTCTGCAATGAGTACTTGAGTGGCTTAAACAAGTGAATGAACAAATGAAAAACAAAGTTAAGGTCTTGATCTTACAATAGGCATATAATTTTATTCATGTAAGCAATCCCATTAAGACAGTTTTTGATAGCTCAATAAAGGAGATTACAGATTTCTAAAAACTGCATAGACTGAATTGACACTTTGTCCTTTGCTACCTCGTAATTATAGCTTTTTTGTTTCTTGCGGTGTGCAGATAGTTTTTCTTCTTCGGGTGATTGCACATCTGCATTCCATTTTAAGTATGCACTGCACTGAGCAGTTTCTGGAAATTTTCCCCTCAATGGTACCCTTTGGGGCAGCTCGAATGCCCTCTGCAGTCCTGCACCTGTAGCACTGGTATAAGGCGTCCAGCCGACCCTGTGTCTCCTCAGTTCCTTCTTACAGCCTGTAATGGTTGCTGGAACTGCTATCCTTGCTTTGGCAAGCTCTCTGTGGTATTTGTTTTCTTATATCTGTATCTAGTTAGTTATTTTGTAGTCAGTTTTAGCTAGTTTTAATGAAGTTCTGTAACTGTGTGTTAGTGGAATTTTTGTCTGTTCCCTGGTGCCAAGGCATGCCTCAGTCACTGGACTTTAAGCCCTGCGCCTCTTGCAACAAAGCTATGCACCTGGGCAACCCGCATTCAGGCTGCCTGAAGTGCCTGGAAGAAGCTCACGTTTGGGACTGTTGCCAGTAGTTTTTCAGTAGAGGAGTAGTTTTTAGGATTTTAAGGACTTGGGGATGCCGTTTTGCCGATCTCCTGTCCCCCTTCCCCCAGCACCCATGCCTGGGTACTGGATTATGCCAAAGATGCCGGGGTTCAAGATCTGCTTCCCTTGCCCTCGCTCATTCTCAGTCAGCAATGAGCACCAACACTGCCTTTACTGCTTGAGGGAAGCCCATATCGTATCCAGGTACAGTATCTGCCTCTCTTTCCCAAGCCGTACCTGGGAAGGCTCTCCACCTCAAGAAGCACCTCATGGAGGTCGCCATGAGGCCACAGTCAAATCCAGAGTGAAAAACACCCCCTGTTTGGGCCTGAGCATTCAAGGAGCACACCTCGTACTTTGGAGCCCCAGTCCAGTTGCACTGATACCAGTGCTACAGACCCCATGCCGGGGCTTATTCGTGAGGCAAGGAAGCATGTGCATAAGCATGACAGTAAGTCTTCCTCAAGGCCCAAGAAGGATGCTGCACCTTTCATGAGTTCCAGCCATTGAGAAGCAGCGCATTCCAAGGCTCTCTGACACACACAACAAGAAGTTGCACAGGACATTGGACCTGCTCGTCCAGATCACTGAGCCGTGTACCCCTTCCTGATCAGCACCACCAAAATCAAGGGACTCTTTGGTTCTGCTCTAGTTCTGGCTCTGGTTCCAACTTCGGAACATGTATTGCTGATGCTGGGGAGGCTTGAGTTGGTGCCCGGGCCTCATAAACTTTTTGTGTTGGAAAAGGTGAGGTCTCCACATCTCCTGGTGCACTCACCTCCTAAAAGAGGCTGCTCTCCTACATTGGACTTGCCTCCCTCAGGTCGTGTTCCTGATCATTCCTCTATAGCTTACATGGTTCTGCCAGCACTGCTGTTCAAGCAGGGCTCTGACTTCTCAGCATGGTAGGACTCGGTTGGAATGCAAAGTCCACCCCCTCATACCATTGGCATGACTTTCCGAAGATGCTGCCAGCTCAGTGGCAGTACCTTCTCTTTCCTCAGCACAGGAGTCGTTAGTACCTAGCTCCATGGCCCTCCATAACAACTGCTGTTTGGCCATACTGGGGGTCTTGGGCACAATATCTACCTTTGCAACTTTCCCGATCCACCCAAGAGGAGCCTCCCATCTCACCACTCCGCCTTTCATCAAGTAGACGTTTGAAACCAGGACTGGAGGATGCACCAATTAGCCTGACTTGGATACTACCCCCAGAACCAGAGTGGTTCCCCTCATTGTCTCTGTACGCAGAAGTGTCGTCAACTCCTTCCTCCCCTCCGGATGACTACCACCAGTTCCAGGAACTGTTGGGAAGCGTGGCTGATGCCCTCCACATCCCACAGGAGAAAGAACAGGACAGCCAACATCAGTTACTTGATATCTTCCATCCATCGGTACCTGCCAGCATGGTGCTACTGATGAACAGTGCCATTTTCCAGCTGTCCCAAACTGTCCGGCATGCTCAGGCCACTTGTGTTCCCACCCCAAAGGAGGTGGATAAGAGGTAGTATGTAGCAGCAAAGGAGTTTGAGTTTCTGTTTTCTCACCCTCCACTGAATTCTCTGTTTCTACAAGCAGCAATGGAATGGGCCAGGCAGCAACATCCACGTTCTTCTCCAGCGGATGAGGGTAAGAGACTGGACTTCTTAGGTAGTAAGGTCTCTCTCTTTTGGCCAGCCTTCAGTTTCAGATCTCCAATTACCTGGCATTATTAGCTAAATATGACTCTCTAAATTACACCAAGTTAGCAGACATTGCGGACAAGCTTCCTGAGCAGGATCGTGCCCGCTTCCGGACTGTCTTAGAGGAGGGCAAGCGGGGCAACAGGACAATGCTCCAGGCTGCTGTGGATTCAGATGCTGTGGATTCTTTGTGTACTCTGGCCACCGGCATCATCATGCAGAAGAAATCCTGGTTGCACTCTTCTGGCTCCCCCAGGGAGGTGCAGAATACCATTGAGGGACCTCCCTTTCAATTAATTTCACCTTTTCAGATAGAACACCGACAAGTCCTTGCACTCCCTCAAGGACTCCAGAGCCACCCTGTGATCACTGGTGTATCTGCACCTGCACCCAAGTGTAAGTTCTACTGTCCGCCTCCTGCACAACTGTTCAGAGCTCCTCAGTTCTTTCATCAGCAATCATACGAGCTTCCTCGTAAGCGTCAGAAGACCCAGTGGTCCTGTCTACCTGGTCCGTCTGTACAGTCTTCAACACCACACACTCAGCCTTTTCATAAGCACATCTAGAGAGCCGTCAGCTACCTTGGATCCTACCGTACTTATGACCCACCTCTTTGGAGGATGCCAAGCACTCTTTCTGCCAGCTTGGAGTGTGATAACAATGGACAGGTGGGTCTTGGATGTCACTCAGCATGGCTATATGATTGAGATTACAACGCTACCTCATCCACATCTCCCACCCCGATCCTGGTTCTGGGACCACTCTCGTGAGAGTAGCCTTGCCCTAGAAGTGGACTCCCTACTTCAAAAGGGAGCAGTAGAGCCTGTTCCTATGGCCTTGCAAGACACAGGGTTTTGTTCCACATATTTCTTGGTACTCAAGAAGATGGGAGGATGGAGACTAATCCTAGATCTCTGTTGTCTCAACCGCTTCATATGCAAACCAAAATTTTGTATGGTCAGCCTTGCAGCCATTATATCATCACTAGAAAAAAAAGGCATTTGGTTTATGGCTCTCGATATGCAAGACGCTTATTTCCACATATATATTCATCCTACCCAAAGGCAGTTCTTGAGATTCACCGTAGGCCCTCAACACTTCCAATACAGGGTTCTACCGTTGGAACTCACCACTGCTCTGTGGGTTTTTACCAAATATTTTTTTATGTGGTGGTCCATCTCCGGCCTGAAGGAATCCTCATATTCCCTTAGCTTGATGATTGGCTGCTAGCAGCGCAATCCAGACATGGGGCCTGAGCCTCGACCTCCCTGCTGCTCATACTCCTTTCCACTCTGGAGTTGAGCATAAACATCAAAAAATTGATAATAGATCCCACACAGTCCTTAGAGTTCCTGCAAGAACTGATTGCCATGGTGACTTCCAGTCATTCTGTTCCAGCCAGAACCTGCCTTTCCCTTCTCGGCCACATGTGGCATGCATGTACATCACTTGCTCATCTAGCTTCTGCTATCTACAGCTGTAGCCACACAGAATCTATTCTCCTATGCACCATTCTGTGGATCTCTTCTTGACAGTTCCCCCTGATGTTCTCTCCTACCTTCGATGGTAGACAGACCCAGTTCAGGTTTGCACCGGGATACTCTTTTTTTTTCCATCCTCCCCATGCATGACGATCATCACAGATGCATCACTCAATTGATGGAGTGCTCCCATGGGCGAGCACATGACATAGGGAACTTGGACTGCTCGGGAATCCAGGATGCACATCAACATCCAAGAACTTAGGACGGTAAGGAAAGCATGTCATGAATTTCTCCCATCCATTCTCTCCCGTGATGTTCTCATCATGTCAGACAACGCCACCACTGTTTACTACATAAACAAACAAGGGAACACGAGGTCATCAGCACTTTGTGCAGAAGCAGTTAGTCTCTGAGACTAGTGCATCACACACAAGATCATGTTGTCAGCAGCCTTTCTTCCGGGGACTCAGAATGTGATTGCAGACTCTCTCAGTAGGAAATTTGTGGCTGATCACAAGTGGGAACTACGTGACTCTGTGATTGTTGACATTTTTGACCTATGGGGACTCTGACGAGACCTTTTTGCCTCCTGCACCAACAGCAAATGCATCCAGTACTGCTGCATTGGTGGGTTCGGCACCCTTTCCCAAGGCGATGCCCTAGTCATCCGCTGGTCAGACCAGATCAATTTTGCGTTTCCTCCTCCAGCGCTCATAAGAATGGCCCTACTGGGTCAGATCAAAGGCCCATCTAGCCCAGTGGCCAGTGCCAGGTGCCCCAGAGGGAATGAACAGAACAGGTAATCATCAAGTGATCCATTCCCTGCCGCTCATTCCCAGCTTCTGGCAAACAAAGGCTAGGGACATCATTCCTGCCCATCCTGGGTAATAGCCATTGATGGACCTATCCTCCATGAATTTATTCAGTTCTTTTTTGAACCCAGTTATGGTCTTGACCTTCACAATGTCCTCTGGCAAGGAGTTCCACATGTTGACTGTGTGTTGTGTGAAGAAATACTTCCTTTTATTTGTTTTAAACCTGCTGCCTATTAATTTCATTTGGTGACCCCCTAGTTCTTGTGTTATGAGAAGTAGTAAACAACACTTCCTTATCTACTTTCTCTGCACCAGTCATGATTTTATAGACCTCAATCATATCTCCCCTTAGCCGTCTCTTTTCCTTGATGGAAAGTCCCAGTCTTATTAATCTCTTCTCATATGGAAGCCGTTCCGTAACCCTAATCATTTTTGTTGCCCTTTTCTGAACCTTTTCCAATTCCAATATATCTTTTTTGAGATGGGGCGACCACATCTGCACACAGTATTCAAGATGTGGGCGTACCATGGATTTATATAGAGGTAAGATTATATTTTCTGTCCTATTTTCTAGCGCCTTCTTAATTATTCTCAGAATTCCGTTCGCTTTTTTGACTGCCACTGCACATTGAGTAGATGTTTTCAGAGAACTATCTCCAATGACTCCAAGATCTCCTTCTTGAGTGGTAACGGCTAATTTAGACCCCATCATTTTATATGGATAGTTGGGATTATACTTTCCAATGTGCATTACTTTGCATTTATCAACATTGAATTTCATCTGCCATTTTGTTGCCCAGTCACCCAGTTTTGAGAGATCCTTTTGTAGCTTTTTGCAGTCTGCCTGGGTCTTAACTATCTTGAGTAATTTTGTATCATCTGCAAATTTTGCCACCTCACTGTTTACCCCTTTTTCCAGATCATTTATGAATATGTTGAATAGGACTGGTCCCAGAACAGACCCTGGGGGACACCACTATTTACCTCTCTTCATTCTGAAAACTGACCATTTATAACTACCCTTTGTTTCCTATCTTTTAACTAGTTACCAGTCCATGAGAGCAGCACCTTCCCTCTTACCCCATGACTGCTTACTTTGCATAAGAGCCTTTGGTGAGGGACCTTGTCAAAGGCTTTCTGAAAATCTAAGTACACTATATCCACTGGATCCCCTTGGTCCACATGCTTGTTGACCCCCTCAAAGAATTCTAATAGATTGGTGAGGCATGATTTTCCCCTTACTAAAACCATGTTGACTCTTTCTCAACCAATTATGTTCAGCTATATGTTTGATAATATTGTTCTTTATTATAGTTTCAACCAGTTTACCCGGTACTGAAGTCAGGCTTACAAGCCTGTAATTGCCGGGATCACCTCTGGAGCTCTATTTAAAAATTGGCGTCACATTAGCTTAAACTCCAGTCATCTCGTACAGAAGCTGATTTAAATGATAGGTTACAGACTACAGTTAGTAGTTGTGCAATTTCACTTTTCTTCAGAACTCTTGGGTGAATACCATCTGGTCCTGGTGACTTATTGCTGTTTAATTTATCAATTTGTTCCAAAATCTCCTCTAATCTCCCTCACGTCCTCAACCTTGAACACTGATGCGAGGAATTCATTTAGTTTCTCCGCAATGGCCTTATCGTCCTTGAGCGTACCTTTAGCACCTTGATTGTTCAGTGGCCCCACTGGTTGTTTAGCAAGCTTCCCACTTCTGATGTACTTAAAAAACAAAAAAATTGCTATTACTTTTTGAGTCTTTGGCTAAACTGTTCCTCAGATTCTTTTTTGACCTTCCTAATTGTATTTTTACATTTCATTTTCCAGTGTTTATGTGCCTTTCTATTTTCCTCACTAGGATTTAACTTCCACTTTTTTAAGGATGCCTTTTTGCCTCTCACTTCTTCTTTCACTTTGTTGTTTAGCCATGATGGCTCTTTTTTGGTTCTCTTACTATGTTGTTTTTTTTTTATTTGGGGTATACATTTAAGTTGAGCCTCTATTATGGTGTCTTTAAAAAGTTTCCATGCAGCTTGCAGAGATTTCACTTTTGGCACTGTACCCTTTAATTTCTGTTTAACTATCCTCCTTATTTTTGTGTAGTTCCCCTTTCTGAAATTAAATGCTACAGTATTGGGCCGCTGTGGTGTTTTTTCTGCCACAGGTATATTAAATTTAATTATATTATGGTCACTATTACCAAGAGGTCCAGCTATAGTCACCTTCTGCCATGTGGCCTCTTTATGCACCTCTTGACCAATGTTCCCTCTAATTTTTGACGGGCCGTGTGCGCAAAAAATTTCTTGGGTGAAAATTGTTGTGCTTCTGTGCAAATTTTTGTACATGCGGTGTTTTGCCATGTGTGCGGGGTAGAGGATCTGTGTGTGCGTACATACACGCACAGCTTAGAGGGAACAGTGGCCTTGACTACAAGGTTTTGGAGGGGCCTCTTATGGACTTGTCCTCCCATTTAACCAATAGCTTCCCAGTGGGACCGTAACCTTATCCTCACGGCGCTGGTGAAATTGCCCTTTGAACTGCTGGCCTCCTGTTCCCTGCCTCTTCTTTCCATGAGGGTCACCTTCCTGGAAGCTATTATCTTCACAACGAGGGTAGGTGAATTGGGGGCTATGATGGCGGATCACCTCCTTTACCATGTTCCATAAGGACAAAGTTTCCCTGCGCTTGCACCCCAAGATTTTGCCGAAGGTTGTTTCCCTTTTTTCATCTCAACCAGCCCATCCACTTGCCTGCTTTCTTTCCGAAAGGGCATGCATTAGTGGAAGAAAGACACTTTCACTCCCTTGGTGTCCTCAGGGCCCTGGCCTCCTACCTGCGAGGACGAGATCATTCAGGAAGTCCCCTAGGTTGTTTATCACTGTAGCAGAAAGGGTTAAGGGGCAAGCAATCTCCACTTAGAGGATTTCCAAGTGGATTTTGGGGTGCATTATGCTCTGTTATTGACTATTGGGACTATCTCTGCCCCTTGGAGTAAGAGCCTACTCCACGAGAGCGCAAGCATTGACTTTGGCTGCGCTTCACGACATACTGCCTACGGACATATATTGGGCAGCCACCTGGAGATCTTTACATACTTTCTCTTCCCGTTACGCCTTGGTGCGAGACTCTGTGACAGATGCCTTTTTCAGTGCAGCTGTTCTCTGTTCCCGTAAGTCTTCCTCTCACTCTCCTCTTAATTAAGTACTCCTTGTCAATTGCCTTCAGTAGAATACAAGAGGAAGCATCACTCGAAGAAGAGGAGGTTACTTACCTGTAACTGGAGGTTCTTTGAGATGTGTGGTCCCTATCTGTATTCCACTTCTCCTTCCCCTGGGGACTTCTTGGATTGTGGTGGAGAAGGAACTGATGACACAGTCTGTCTTCCCCACCCTTTATCACCTTGGACAAAAGCAGGAGGCGAAGCAAGGGCGCATGTGTGGATGAATGCACACTATTACTTTCAAAATCTCCAGCTCCAGACACATGGCATATGCGTATACCCTCAGTGATATACAGATAGGAACTATACATCTCAAAGAACCTCCTCTTCCCTCCACCTTGCCCCCACATACCATATCCATATAGGTTTCAATCCTTGTCATACTTGCTTCCTTGGAACTTGCAGACTCTGCTCAGAAATTCTTATCAATTGAGTAAGTTAACTCCATCTCATATCAAGGCACAGTCTGCTACAGCTCAAGCAGTCTCCTTGGGCTTTTTAAGAGGCATCTCTATATTTGAAATCTGAAGAGCTGCTTATTGGAGCTCCATACATGTTTACAAGCCATTATTCTCTAGTGTCAGTCTCTATTTCCGATACACAGTTTGGCAGGAAAGTCTTACAGTACTTATTTAAATAGGTAAGTGGGGAAGTGGGATACCGGGAGGAAGCACGAGCAGGAGAGCGCAAGAGGGGAGGGCTCCTGCCTCATACTGAGAAAGCAGGACGATCAGCGAGTGCCTATACACAAATGCAAGAAGCCTGGGAAGCAAGCAGGGAGAACTGAAAGTCCTGGTACAGTCAAGGAATTATGATGTGTGTGGCATAACAGAGACTTTGTGGGATATCTCACATGACTGGAGTACTGTCATGGATGGATATAAACTATTCAGGAAGGACAGGCAGGGCAGAAAAGGTGGGGGAGTTGCATTATATGTAAGAGAGCAGTATGGCTGCTCAGAGCTGTAGTAAGAAACTTCAGAAAAACCTAAGAGTCTCTGGATTAAGTTTAGAAGTGTGAGCAACAAGGGTGATGTCGTGGTGGGAGTCTTCTGTAGACCACGGACCGGGGGGATGAGGTGGACGAGGTTTTTTTCTGGCAACTAACAGAAGTTACTAGATCGCAGGCCCTGTTTCTCATGGGAGACTTCAATCACCCAAGTATCTGCTGGGAGAGCAATACAGCGGTGCACAGACAATCCAGGAAGTTTTTGGAAAGTGTAGGGGACAATTTCCTGGTGCAAGTGCTGGAGGAAGCAAGTGGGGCAGAGCTCTTCTTGACCTGCTGCTCACAAACCGGGAAGAATTAGTAGGGGAAGCAAAAGTGGATGGGAACCTGGGAGGCAGTGACCATGAGGTGGTGAGTTCAGGATCCTGACACAAGGAAGAAAGGAGAGCAACAGAATACGGACCCTGGACTTCAGAAAAGCAGACTTTGACTCCCTCAGGGAATTTATGGGCAGGATCCCCTGGGAGAATAACATGAAGGGGAAAAGAGTCCAGGAGAGCTGGCTGTATTTTAAAGAATCCTTATTGAGGTTACAGGGACAAACCATCCCGATGTGTAGAAAGAATAGTAAATATGGCAGGCGACCAGCTTGGCTTAACGGTGAAATCCTTGCTGATCTTAAACACAAAAAAGAAGCTTACAAGAAGTGGAAGATTGGACAAATGACCAGGGAGGAGTATAAAAATATTGCTCAGGCATGCAGGAGTGAAATCAGGAAGGCCAAATCACACCTGGAATTGCAGCTAGCAAGAGATGTTAAGAGTAACAAGAAGGGTTTCTATAGGTATGTGAGCAACAAGAAGAAAGTCAAGGAAAGTGTGGGCCTCTGACTGAATGATGGAGGCAACCTAGTGACAGAGGATGTGGAAAAAGCTAATGTACTCAATGATTTTTTTTGCCTCTGTCTTCACAAACCAGGTCAGCTCCCAGCTACTGCACTGGGCATCACAGCATGGGGAGGAGGTGACCAGCCCTCTGTGGAGAAAGAGGTGGTTTGGGACTATTTAGAAAAGCTGGACAAGCACGAGTCCATGGGGCCGGATGCGCTGCATCCGAGAGTGCTAAAGGAGTTGGCGGATGTGATTGCAGAGCCATTGGCCATTATCTTTGAAAACTCATGGTGATCGGGGGAGGTCCCGGACGACTGGAAAAAGGCTAATGTAGTGCCCACCTTTAAAAAGGGAAAGGAGGAGGATCTGGGGAACTATGGGCCAGTCAGCCTCACCTCAGTCCCTGGAAAAATCATAGAGCAGGTCCTCAAGGAATCAATTCTGAAGCACTTAGAGGAGAGGAAAGTGATCAGAAACAGTCAGCATGGATTCACCAAGGGCAAGTCATGCCTGACTAATCTAATTGCCTTCTATGACGAGATAACTGGCTTTGTGGATGAGGGGAAAACAGTGGACATGTTATTCCTTGATTTTAGCAAAGCTTTTGACACTGTCTCCCACAGTATTCTTGCCAGCAAGTTAAAGAAGTATGGGCTGGATGAATGGACTATAATATGGATAGAAAGCTGGCTAGATTGTCAGGCTCAATGGGTAGTCATCAATGGCTCGATGTCTAGCTGGCAGCCGGTATCAAGCAGAGTACCTCAGGGGTCGGTCCTGGGGCCGGTTTTGTTCAATATCTTCATTAATGATCTGGAGGATGGCGTGGACTGCACCCTCAGCAAGTTTGCAGATGACACTAAACTGGGAGAAGAGGTAGATACGCTGGAGGGTAGGGATAGGATACAGGGGGCCCTAGACAAATTGGAGGATTGGGCCAAAAGAAATCTGATGAGGTTCAACAAGGACAAGTGCAGAATCCTGCACTTAGGACAGAAGACTCCCATGCACTACTGCAGGCTGCGGACCATTCTGCAGAAAGGGACCTGGGGCTTACAGTGGGCGAGAAGCTGGATATGAGTCAACAGTGTGCCCTTGTTGCCAAGAAGGCTAATGGCATTTTGGGCTGTATAAGTAGGGACATGATCGTTCCCCTCTATTTGACATTGGTGAGGCCTCATCTGGAGTACTGTGTCCAGTTTTGGGCCTCACACTACAAGAAGGATGTGGAAAAATTGGAGAGTCCAGCGGAGGGCAACAAAAATGATTCGGGGACTGGAACACATGACTTATGAGGAGAGGCTGAGGGAACTGGGATTGTTAGTCTGCGGAAGGAAGAATGAGGGGGAATTTGATAGCTGCTTTCAACTACCTGAAAGGGGGTTCCAAAGAGGATGGATCTAGACTGTTCTCAGTGGTAGCAGATGACCGAACAAGGAGTAAGGGTCTCAAGTTGTAGTGGGGGAGGTTTAGGTTGGATATTAGGGAAAACTTTTTCACTAGAAGGATGGTGAAGCACTGGAATGCATTACCTGGGGAGGTGGTGGAATCTCCTTCCTTAAAGGTTTTTAAGGTCAGGCTTGACAAAGCCCTGGCTGGGATGATTTAGTTGGGGGTTGGTCTTGCTTTGAGCAGGGGGCTGGACTAGATGACCTCCTGAGGTCCCTTCCAACCCTGATATTCTATGATTTTATGACTCCTAGCACCCAGTACCTTAGAGAGAGAGAGAGAGAGAGAGAAGAGAGAACTGTTTGGTGGTTGCCTTTAATGGGATCTATGCAGATAAATACTTGAAGAAAAATAATTATTTACCTTATAGTAACTGTGGTTCTTCAAGATGTTTTCTCCATACAGATCCTATGATCTGCTCCCCTTCTCTGCTAATCTTTATTCCTTTTAGCATTGGGGATTCTGTATTGGTGGAGGAACTGAATAGCAGTTAGGACTGCCCTGCTCTTTGCGCCCTCAAGGGAAGGGCTTAAGAACATACTGCTAGTCAAAAAGAATCCAATCTCATGTGCATGCACATACAGAGTGGTATCCATGTGGATAAAACATTTTTGAAGAACCAGAATCACTGTAAGGTAAATAACCATTTTTATTAGTTTTGGAAGTGGCTACATGTATTTACAAAAATTGATAGCTTTGTAAAGTAGTAACTTATAAAATTCCTGGTATTTCATCCAGTTAGAATGTGTTCAAATTATATATCTGATGTTCTTGTCATTTGAATACACCTGTTTAATGAGCCTTCAAAAGACTGTTTTAATTTAATTTCACTGGAAAACATATTGAATACAGAATCCCAGATCCTGCAAATGTTCCCTCTGGATGGATCTTTTGTACCCATGTGGAACAAGTTGCAGCATCAGGGCCAGAATCAGCGCAAAAATGCTTTCACCTTTAGAGCACTTAAAATGTTTAGAATAATCAATAAGGCCCTGATCATCCAAACACTTTTGTACCTGCTTGAGAAGATATTTCTCACATGTAACTTATGGTGGACCACTTTGTACAAGAAATCCTATCACAGACTGATCTCCTTTACCAACACCTCATTTCCCGAGTACTGAGTCCTCAAAGCCTTTTGTTTTGTGAATGACCTGGAAGATCCCTGTGGACAATGGATAATCGAAAGACAATCGCTTAAGAGCTACTACCCTGGACTGTAGTTTGGTTTTATTTTAAATGTACAAAAATGTGGTGGTGGTTTTTTTTTTCCGCTTTCATCCATTAAAATGTTCTCAAAGTGCAGAAATGTGTCAGAATATATGATGTATCAATGTGTTACATCTCTGAAGATTCTGACATGGAAATTTTTTCTTTTTTCTCAGCAAATTTCACAGGTCATGCAGAGAAGGTGGGCATTGAAAACTTCGAACTCTTGAAAGTTCTTGGAACAGGAGGTAAGACTTTTTTCTTTTAAGGTGACCTTTGGAAGTAATGTTCTTTAGTGCAGTTCTGTTTTCTAGCTCAGTTTTTGGAACAAATTATCTAGGCAGATTTGTGCTATAAAATAAGCAAAAGACAAGCTGGGATATGTAAAGACCACATATGCACCATTCTATCATATCAAATTTTTTAACATGAAGCATCCTTTTGAAAAGATGGGCAAATAGAACAACATTTACTCAGTTGACAGTATAATAAAACATTTAAAATCTGGTACTAAGTTATAAGTCATACGCTTGAAGTTTTCATTAAATTCTTCAGACCACTACAGTTGATGAAGATCAGTTTGTGGAAAAATAGGAAAGTCTGCATCTTCATCAATCAGAGTCTTCATTCTTTTTAACTACACTTTTTCACAGAAGTATCATTGGTGGCTATGTCTGTTTTGTCATGTAAGCAGAATACTATTACTTTTTAAGAAGATAAATGAAAGCACTCAGTACTGGATTTTGGATTTTATTATGGTGGGAGGAGTTTTGTGTGTGTGCACGCATGCACTCTTTTAAGAACATTTAGAGCTAGAGAAAGATGGTGGGTTGATATTTCAGGAAACAAGATTCCCTCTCTGTCCATAGAAAATGTACAGCAAGAGTAACAACAGTATATGCTTCCTCTCGCTGTTTTTGCCACTGTTCTTCAACACTAACTTGGAGAAACAAGGGTTGCAGTGGTAAGAAGGGATTTCATATCTGTGGCCGTTCAGTGACTGTACTCTGTGGGATTGCCAGAGTTCCAATTGTGAGAATAGATTTTAATGTGGTCAGCACTTAAACTGAGATCTCAGTGATCTCAGCAGTTAACTGAGATCACCAGTTCCTTTTACATAAACCATCAAATAATCCAGAGTAGGATAGCGAGGACTTGTGGTCAAATTTGAACTAATTAGGAGGTGATGCAAGATGGAATTTTGCCATCAGTCAAAGCATTTGCCAAATTGCTTATTCTCCTCAGAGAAATAAAAATGTCCTACATCCCTGTTTATGTCAAAATCAGAGGAGGAAGTCTAAATGGTAGAAAAATAAATTGGGGCAATGCCTTGTGAAGAAGCAGGGAAAGATCTCATGATGCTCCCCTCCCACAGGTTGGGGGAAACACCTTGCATACCAAACATCTCAGAGCAGGTGGAAGAACATTCTCCAGAGAAAATTAACAATCCTAGTATCCATGAAGAGTATGGACACATGTCATAGGGTACCCTCCCTCGTTCCACTCATCTTGCTGTGGAGTTTCTGTAGCTAGATTTTCAAAGTTTCTAAGAAAAAGGGCCGGGGGGGAGGAATCAGTAAGATCTAAGCAGGAGTTAGCTGTCTTCTTTTCCAGTGAAGATGGAGCCTTAGGAGGCTGTGATGCACAAATTTTAGATTTTAAGTTAGATGGAACTAGTGTAATCATCTAGTGTCTGACCTGAATAAAACCGGTCATAGGACTTCCCTGAATTATTTCCTGTTTGAACTAAAGCATATCTTTTCTAAAAGTATCCAACCTTCATTTTAAAATGGCTAGTGATGGAGAATCCTTGACAATCCTTGGTAAATTGTTCCAGTGGCTAATTACCTGCATTCTTAAAAATTTGTCCCTGATTCCTACTCTGAATTTGTCAAGCTTTGAAGTCCAAACGTTGGATCTTGTTATATGTTTGCCTGCTAGATTGAAGAGCCCTCTCTTATCACATTTCTTTTCCCATGTAGGTACTTTAAAAACTGTGATGAAGTCACAGTTAACCTTCCCTTTGTTAAACTAAGCAGATTGAGCTCCTTATGTCTATTCCTATAAGGCAGGGGTTCCCAAACTTTTTCTCCTGAGGCTCACCTGTGCAATTCTAATAGGCATTATGGCCCACTATTAACACTTCTTGAGGAAAAATATTAATGTTGTTACATACATATAAACTGTAACACTGTAAATAAACAATGTACATGTTTACTTTTCATTTTAATGTAAATGATTGTAATTATAGAAATTCGTAGCAATATGCAGTCAAAGAAATGCTTCAAGATCTTTGAAACCAAACAGTTTTAGTAAAACTACACTTTAAAAAAATGTGTTCAAAATGTGTTCAAACAGGGAAAACACAATTTGTATAAAACTGAACATACGCAATGCAACAAAGTTAACAAAATTGTTAAGAAAAAGTTATTTGATTTTAAAACAAAATAGTTGTCCAACTTTGAACACTATATTGTTTTCAGTTTTTAGTGTAAAATCTGAATTTCTGTGCTGTGTAAGTAAAGACCCACCCCTATTCTCTACTAATTAGAAAAGAGTCAAATACTTTATATTTTTATTTACAATAACTTACAGACCAGGAGTCTTCTCAATGGGATGGATGTGCCTGCTTCTCCTTGCACTGGTTTTCCAGCCTGTGACATCTGTTGGAGAGGCTCAACTTGATCTCATTTTCAATTTTCAGCCTTTCAGCCAGCTCAGGGTGCAGGCAGGAGGTAGTTAGAAGCTGTGTCCCTGGGGGAGTATAACTCAGGGTGCAGGAAAAGGGGGTGGCTACAAGCTGTGTTAAGGCAGGGTGGTAGCTCAAAGTGCAGGCAGGGACTGTGTCTGAAGGAGTGCTGCTGCTGCTATGGGGCCCGGCCTTGAACTTGTTCCCTCATTGACACAGTGGGGGCAGCTCTACTCCTTGTGGCTGTGTGCGTGCCGTGCTGTCCTGCACATTCACTGTGACTGTGGACACTGAGGACTACACTTACTTGAGCCTGGAGGGTGCGGCAGCCATTATTCAGCCACATGGGGAAGCTGATCTGGATGCACAAAGCACCTGGTGGTGTTGTGCCCTTCCCACCCCACACCCCACCCCCGGAGAGCTCGAGGGTGGGAGGGTGAGAGTTGACGCCAGATGCTCTGTGTGTCCAGGTCAGTTTCCACATTAGGGCTGTGCTGTGAGGCGTCCAAAGCTGTTCTGCCACTCTCCCCTTACCCAACCCATATGGGGAAACTGACCTGGACTCTCAGAGCACCTGGTATCACTACTTGCCCCCACCCCAAAATGCCACCCATGATGGCGGACCACCCAGGACTGTGTCACAGCCTACCTTTGGGCCACGGCCCACAGTTTGGGAACCCTTGCCTATAAGGCATGCTTTCTCATCCTGTAATCTTTCTCGTGGCTCCACTCTGAACCGTCTTTAATTTATCAACATCCTTCTTGAATTGTGGACACCAGAACTGGACATAATATTCCAGTAGCTGTCAAACCAGTGAAAAAAACAGAGGTAATATCTCCTCCCTACTGGTACTCAAATTTCCCCTGTTTATGCATCCAAGGACCACAAGGATCACTAGTCCTTTTTGCTAGTGTCATGCTAGCCACCATAACCTCAGAGTCATTGTTTCCCAGGATAGAGTCCCCTACTCTGTAAGTATGGCCTACATTCTTTGTTAAATGTATGGCTATTACATTCGGCAATATTAAACTGCTGTGTATCTGTGACCTGTCCTCCTCATTATTTGACTCCCATAGTCTTTTGTTATATGCAAACTTTATCAGTTATGATTTAAAATATTTTTTCCAGGTCACTGGTAAAAATGTTAAATCGTGTTGGGCCAAGAATGAATCCCTGCAAAGGCACCACTAGAAATATGCCCACTTGATGATCATTCCCTGTTTCAGTTATAGTTTGAGATCTTTCAGTTGACCAGCGTTTAAGCCATTTAATGTGTACCATGTTGATTTTGTATCATTTGAATGTTTTATATTGCTTTGTATCTTAATCAAAATGTTGTACAGCACCAAATCAAATGCCTTATAAAAGTCTAAGTATATTATATCAACACTACTACCTTTATCAACCAAACTTGTAACATAATAAAAATATTGTTATTTTGACTAGATCTGTTTTCCATAAACCCATTTTGATTGGCATATCATATTACTCTCCTTTAATTCTTTATTAATCAAGTCCTGTATCAGCCACTCTGTTATTTTGCCTGGGATCAGTGTCATGCTGACAGGCCTATAATTACCTGGGTCATCCCATTTATCCTTTTTAAATATTGGCACAACATAACATCTTCCAGTTCTCTGGAACTGCCCCGGTATTGCAACAGATTTTGGAAGTCAACATTAATGGCTGAGGATGCTAATTAGACAGCTCTTTTAAAACTGTTGGATGCAAGTTATCCAGACCTGTGAATTTAAAAAATATCTATCTTTAGTAGCTGCTGTTTAACATTTGCACGAGTTACCATTGGAATGGAAAGTATTTCCATCGTCTTGAATTCACTTTTTCCCAAGTACAGAACAGAATTACTTATTAAACGTTTCTGCCTTTTCTCCATTATTACAGTCAGCTCTACCATTTCCATCTAGTAATAGACTAATACCATTGTTAGAATTCTTTTTGTTCCTAATATAGTTAACAAAAGTTCCTTCTTATTGTCCTTAACTCAGCTGGCCATAGATTTCTTCTTGTCTTTTTGCTTCCCTTATCAATTTTCTACAATTCCTAGCTTCTCATTTATATTCATGACTGTCAACTTCCATTGTCTTCCATATGTTATGTTTGTTATAGTTGCTTTCACTTCCCCTCTAAATCGGATTTTTTTTTCGGGGGGAGTTGTTTATCCTGCTTTTTTTAAAAAACAGCATGGCCTTCTTTCTTGATTGTGGGTTTGTAGCTTTTGGGGGTCTTAAGAAAAGTTCATGAACATTCCCCAGTTATCATTCACATTTTTTCTGTTTACATTCTTTCTCACAACTGATTTGGCTCAGAATTGTTTTCAGCTTTGTGAAATTGATGCTTTTAAAACACCAAGTATTTGTTACTGGTTTGGCCTTAGGTACAAGTAATTATGACTTGATCAATGTTACCACTAATTTTTAGTTGTTCCTCAAGGGAGTGAGCATGTCCGTTCCACTTCAGGGGTATGTGTATTGTTGCCTGATTTTAGGAAGTTAATATTATTAATTTGGATAGTATGGATTATAGGCTCGCCAGTTAATCTGATCAGAAGATAATAAGGTTCTTGTCCCATAATCAGGCTATACAGAGTTTGCAAGGATCCTCAGGATGTATGACAGGACACTCACACTGTGACAAATGTAGCCTTAAAGACTTTTATTGAGATAAATGGAATAATGATCAAATAGTAATCAAATGGTAAATAATCAGAGATACAAAAGCAATAATAATTGTTCTAGAGATACATGTGATATTATATACTATAAAGCTTTTGATTAATATACTCACACCCTTCCTTGATAACCTGGTGGTAAGAGACAAAGGACCAGCCTCGCCTCTGGCATGCCAAGAGAGTTCAGGTCCACGTTCCTCAATTCTTGATTGGGAGTTTACAGTTTAGGAGAAGCTTACGAGCTATTGAAGATAATTTAGAGTTTTACTTAACTAAGTGACTTAAAACTTACAATTAAGAACTAGCAGATGAATAAACTAAGAAGCCTGAAAACTTGAAACTCGAAGCTTAGAAACCCTGAAGCTTACAAACTTAGAAGCTTCCTTGGCTTGGTGGGTCACTTCTCTTATAGAGCTTGAATACTTGAGCCCTCCTTCTATGTCCAAATTTAGTTTCCTCATACACAAAATGTTAGGGTACACTTACTCCATAGTTTGGTATTAATGACGTTAGATCATTCTTGGATTTATTTCTGTCCTACCCGGTTATTTCCATGTCATAAATATAAAGGGAAGGGTTAAACACCTTTAAAATCCCTCCTGGCCAGAGGAAAAACCCTTTCACCTGTAAAGGGTTAAGAAGCTAAGACAAGCTCGCTGGCACCTGACCAAAATGACCAATGAGGAGACAAGATACTTTCAAAGCTGGCGTGGGGGACAGACAAAGGGTTCTCTGTCTGTGTTGCTTTTGCCAGGACCAGAGCAGGAATGCAGGTCAGAACTCCTGTAAATAGTTAATAAGCAATCTAGTTAGATATGCATTAGATTCTGTTTTGTTTAAATGGCTGTTAAATTAAGTTGTGCTGAATGGAATGTATATTCCTGTTTTTGTGTCTTTTTGTAACTTAAGGTTTTGCCTAGAGGGATTCTCTGTGTTTTGAATCTGATTACCCTGTAAGTATTTACCATCCTGATTTTACAGAGGTGATCCTTTTACTTTTTCTTTAATTAAAATTCTTCTTTTAAGAACCTGATTGCTTTTTCATTGTTCTTAAGATCCAAGGGTTTGGGTCTGTGTTCACCTATGCAAATTAGTGAGGATTTTTTTTAAGCATTCCCCAGGAAAGGGGGTGTAGGGCTTGGGGGCTTTTGTGGGGAAAGACGTTTCCAAGTGGGCTCTTTCCCTGTTCTTTGTGTAACGCTTCGGTGGTGGCAGCTTTTAACCTAAGCTGGTAAGAATAAGCTTAGGGGGTCTTTCATGCAGCTCCCCACATCTGTACCCTAGAGTTCAGAGCGGGGAAGGAACCTTGACACATGTGGTGTACCTGTTACATATATAGAGGGTATGAACTTAGGCAGTCCACCATGCCAACCTTATGCTTTAGCTCATCATCACCTATCTAGGTGAAAGGTCCCAAACATTATGTGTACTAACTTTGCCTTAGCTGAACATACAGGATATGACCTGTAGTAGGGATGTACATAATGTGTAAAAACAATAACTGTGTAACCGATTAAAGTTCTATCAGTTACAAAGTTAAATGTTTAACCGGGGAATTAAGGATGCAAGGGGTGCTGCAGTACCCACCCCAGGGGATCCCCGCCAACCTCAACTCCATTCAGGCAAAAGCACTTTTCTGACGTCAGATTTCTCAGTTTCTGCTTGTTGACACAGTACAATCCAGCCCCCAGATTTCGGCCAGACATTGTCTCCTGAGGCACATGGCTGTGGGCACATCGGTTATCGCTCACGCCAGACTACACATGAGATGCCTCCAGGCATGGTGTAGTTCAGTTTACAGGCTGCACAGAGACCACATAAGCAAAGTACTATCAGTGCTCACCAGGGTCAAGCAATCCTTGGCTGGGTGGATTTGATTTGAATCAAATTGATTTAAATCACTAGTCAGGAAGTGATTTAATCATGGATTTCTACATAAAAGTGCATTCTTGTTGGTTGTTATAACCTTAATACATATTCTTCCCAACTCCGAGATAGAGATAGATATAGGTTTCATTTTTAGAAGGTACGCACTCTACATTTTTAAAGTGATTTATTGTGAAAACTTTTGAGATTAGTTTTACAGCTGTATCAGAAAATGAATGATTGGTTATTTCATTTGCCAAAGGTAATTGACGCAGATAGTTCACCTCCCAATGACTTCATAAATATCTCCAGTTCAACAGGTTAATCATTCATATTTGGAGGATTTTCTTACCATGCTGTATTAGGAGGAGAACATCACCAGACAGACATTTAAATTGTTTTAGTTAAATAAAGCAATTTAATGTTATGTATTCTGGATTTTTTTCTTCAACAGCAAACATATAATATTTTAACAAAACAAGCATATGAATTTTTGAAGTTAAACATTCATGTTTTTAAAAATTAGGTTTGTTTTTGTTAAAATTGTTTTTAACTAAAATAGTTAAATGAAATATTTAAAAAAAATAATAAATTGACTATGTCAGCTAGGTCAACATGAGAAACTTAAAATATTGGCTTTTGCAGCTAACTCATTCGTCTTCACCTTCATTTTCCTGTTTGTTCATAATCTGGAAAAGAAAAACACGATTTCCTGCTTTTTCAGGTCCCAAACAATTTCTCAATTTGGAATGATTTAGTCCAAAGTAAAAAAATATTCTTTCTACACTGGCAGAAGAAGCTATTGCTGTTAAAAGTGAGATTATCACTTCAACAGTTTCTGAATCCAAGTGCTTAAGTGACTTCCACCAGTTCATGGTCTGACTTTCTTTAAAACATCATCAGCAAACATATATTTCTTGAATGGTTCACCCTTAGCTCTGAAATTTATTGTAGTTGGCATTATGGAGGGATGATTATTGGATGTCCATGTCATAACCAACTCCTCTTCTTCAGCAGTTAAGGTTTGACCCTGGTACCGAGTATTGAGAATATTTGCAAGAAAATGAGCTGGAGATAGTGCTTGTCCCATTCGTTTTTTTTTATGCTTGTAATTTAACTCTGGCATTGCATATTTCTCTTTTTAAGATCTCACTCAGTTCCTTCCAAATTTCAGCAGTGTCACCAGTAAAACAGCTTTTTCCCTGCATTTTTTCAGTGCTACAGAAATAGGCTTCAGGGTACTCAGCATGTGTTCAACGTTTCTCTTACCCCAATTCTGAGAACTTTGGCTGTGACAGTGCCATCTATTTTTTCACAATTTTGTTCACAAACTGTCATCAGATTAGGCCAGTTCTTGATCTAGTGCCCACAACACTCCACTACTGAGTTCCATCGCACGTCTTGTGGGAGAGTTAGCTTGGTTCCTCCCACTTTTTTCAGAGCAGCTGCTGCAAAATGGTTGTTATGGAAGTATTTTGCAGTGTCAACAACATTAGCCTTTATTTCTGGAACACTGAAGTGTTTGGCTAGGAGGTGCATCAAATGAGCATGGCAACCGTGTGTTATTAGCTTGGGACTCTCTTCTAAATAATTTCTTCTCATCTTGGATACGTTTGCAGCATTGTCCGTAACCAAGCAGTGTACTAGACATTTGAATTTTTTTTCACAGTTTGTTATAGCTTTTACTGCTACTTCTTGCAAGTATTCTGCTGTGTATGCATTTCCTGATGTATCAATTGTTTCTGTAAGGAAGACATTCCCTTCTTCTGTTACCACCCAAGCACATACAACAGGATAATTGTG
Organism: Eretmochelys imbricata; assembly: GCF_965152235.1. Classification (NCBI taxonomy): domain Eukaryota; kingdom Metazoa; phylum Chordata; order Testudines; family Cheloniidae; genus Eretmochelys; species Eretmochelys imbricata. Next base: position 102,128,101 of record NC_135577.1, on the reverse strand, counting down.
GACTTTGCTCCACCAATCAAGACTCAGGTTAACAATTTCCCCCTCTAGACCATTTGCATACTGCTCAATTTCTCTTTCATATGCTTTATCCAGCAATTTGCCTGTGACATCTGCTCTGTTGAGTGGACTGTATCCTGGTCTTAATGACTGAACCGTGTTTTTGAAGTGTGGGTTCTCAATCATACGGAAAGGAGAGTTTGTTGCATAAACAAACCGGGCAATTTTTTCATCAATTATCTCTTCTTGTAATCTGCTGGTTCTTATCACAAACTTATCTATGGTTGTTTCTGGATGGAGATTTTTTTTTCTTTTTGCTACACATGTGTGGCTCTGAGATGTACATGATGTGACTAAAACACTATTATTGGCAGATAACTCTGAAACTATAGAAAATGATGGTGATCTTGAAGGTGGATAGTCTTCAGAATCCTGTATGTTGAGGATGGATTCTCCTAAACAAAATAAGTCAATGCAGTTTTTTAATTATTATTACCATACTGCTCATTTAGTATTACTCATTGTATTCACTGACGCTCAGTGCTACTTTAAAGGTGAAATTGTAAAAGGAAGATCTGCCTATTTCAGCCATTTATTTTTTATCACAACTGCATCTAAAATGATAGTACCATAGAGTAGAGTAACAACTATATTTTTTGCTCAAACATGAGAATTCAAGAATAGTCCAGAAGGAAGACAGGCAGTCCTTAAGAAAGAAGTACAAAATAAAAAAGTTTACCAACCAGAATATCCTACATATTCAGACAAGTTCCTTTCATCCTCATCAACACAGCTTCCTCCTGTGAGGAACACTTCTCATGATGATGTTTCATTCGGGCAACCTTGTATTTCTTTGTTTTGAACTCTCTAAGGTGCCACAAGTATTCCTTTTCTCTTTGCATTTTGCACACATGCCTGTCTTACCCACAGGTAGAGGAACTTCATTAAAATATTCCCAAACTGGGTCTCTTTTGTGGCCTGCTGCCGTTATAGGTTTTCCCTTCTCATGAGAGAATGGGATGGTGGATCTCAAATCAATGAAGGCTACACTCAGAAAGACCTCCAGACTTCTGGAATATGCTGCTCAAACAGTTTCACTTTTGTTCCTACTGCCTGTCCCTCCCTTCTCTCATTTATCTCCAGACTTCTTCTCCTTGTCCAGATCTATTCTGCCCCCAACAATCTTTTATTCATTGAACTTTGCCCTTTTAGAGTGGGAGCAGTGTTAGTCTGTATCAGCAAAAGGAACAAGGAGTACTTGTGGCACCTTAGAGACTAACAAATTTATTTGAGCATAAGCTTTTGTGGACTAAAACCAACTTGATTGGATGCATGCAGTGGAAAATATAGTAGGAAGATATATACACACACACACACAGAGAATATGAAAAAATGGGTGTTGCCATACACGCTACAATGAGAGTGATCAATTAAGGTGAGCTATGTTTTTTTTTTTTCTCCTGCTGATAATAGCTCACCTTAATTGATCACTCTTGTTATAGTGTGTATGGCAAAACCCATTTTTTCATGTTCTGTCTCTGTGTGTGTGTATCTATCTATCTTCCTACTGTGTTTTCCACTGCATGCATTCAGTGAAGTGGGTTTTAGCCCACGAAAGCTTATGCTCAAATAAATTTGTTAGTCTCTAAGGTGCCACAAGTACTCCTTGTTCTTTTTGCCTTTTTAGAAAGAGTTAAGGGATTGACTCTGTGTACACAAATTTGCAGAGGGACAATAGGGTTGAGGTCTGTTATTTCTCACCTTTATATATTATTTATTTAAAAACATTGTTGCTGTTAACAAGCATGTTATCTCTGGAGACACAGATCCACAGTCTGAGAACTGCAAAACGAAGCATTTCTGATAGTATTTTCTAGACTGAGCACTGAGTCCTATTGGGTAGATAGAAAGATTAACCTAAATAATCTATACAGAAGCGCCTGAAACCCCATAAGATTGGGTCCCTAATTCGTGAGCTATTGGAACTCATTTTCAAAACTTTTCTTAAACATTATATGAATATATTCTCATACTATAGAATTAGAATTTATAATCCCTATTCCATGATGAGATATCTTTGAGCTATAATAAAGATAATTTTAATTTTTTCCTCAAAAAGCATTTTAAAAATCAGATTTTTTTTATATTAAAAAAAATAATTATCCCCTGTGCTCCTGGGTCTGGTGGAAGGACCCAGTAAATGTCTGTATGGGAATCCCGTTTGTTCACCCTTCTCTATCTCTACTTCTGACCATCTATGCACCTGTCATAGGATGGGGCATGCATCTCCATGGTCTCCAAATACAGGGCAAATTGTCTCCAGCCTCCACATGCCTCCACATCAACCTGCTTGAACTCGGGGCGGTCAGAAGTGCGTGTGCTCACTTTCTCCCACTGATCAAAAACACACACTCACGAAGGTCATGACTGACCATATAGTTACATGTATTACATAACTGTCAGGGAGGCGCCAAGTCTCATTCCCTCTGCACAGAAACACGAAAACTATGGAATTGGTGCATCTCCCACGGTATCTTAATATCAGCTGCCTACTTACCGGGAATACACAACACAACGTATGACAGTCTCAGCCGCAAATTCCCACACGGCCATGAATTTGAGATAGATTCAGTGATACTCCATGACATCTTCTGACAGTGGAGATAATAGACCTATTCGCTACTTACTAGAATGGGAAATGTCCACAGTACTGCTCCAGAGCAGGGAGCAGATGACACTCCATAGGAGATGCCCTCTTCCTTCCATGGGACAAGGATCTTCTTTACATCTTTCCCCCATTCCCTGTAATACTAAAAGTCCTGTTGAAAGTGAAAAGTGAGAAAGCAAACATCATACTGATTGCTCTCATCTGATACCTTTACCTGTCACAGCTGCCACTGTGTCCACCAATGACTCTTCCAATCACAACTTACCTTCTATTGCAGAACAAGGGATGCACTCTCCATTCCAACCTGCGGATTCTGCGTCTCAAGCCTGGATCCTTCATGGTTCCAGCACATAGACACATTTTGCTCTGGGGAGGTATAGGTGGTGGTGTTGCACTGTAGGAAAGGAACTATTTGCCATACTTATCTACAAAAATCTGGAAGAGATTCCAGATCTGATGCCAGCTGAAAGGCATCATCCCTAATACATCCACCCTATCGGTGATCCTAAACTACTTGTTGACTCTCAAGAAATCAGGACTCGATCAGTTCACTGAAGGTTCATCTAACAGGAATTGCAATCAGCAGGTAGACGGATACTCAATCTTCTCCCATCCGACTATGAAGAGGTTTCTCAAAGGCATAGCAAACCTCTTCCCACACCCCAGACTTCCCACACCTCAATGGGATCTCAATCTAGTATTAAAAGGTCTGAGTAGGCCACCATTTGCAACTATGACCGCTTTCCATTAACTGACCTTTCTGTGAAGATGGCATTCCTCATCGCAATCATCTCTGCAAGAAGGATTGGGGAAATAATGGCTCTGATGGCACATCCCCCTTTCACTGTGTTCTTCCCTGACAGGGTCACGCTTAGACCGTATCCAAAGTTAACTCCCAAGTTGATGTCTGCATTTCACATAAATCGGCTTCCAGGCTTTTATCCCAAATCTCATCAGGATAATATGGAAGCCATCCTCCATTCTCTCAGTATGAGGAGCATCTTGGCCTTCTATTTGGACAGAACAAGAGCCTTCAGAAAATCATAGAATCATAGAAGATTAGAGTTGGAAGAGACCTCAGGAGGTCATAGAGTCCAACCCCTTGATCAAAGCAGGACCAAGCCCAACTAAATCATCACAGCCAGGGCTTTGTCAAGCCTTAAAAACCTCTAAGGATGGAGATTCCACCACCTTCCTAGGGAACCCATACCAGTGCTTCACCACCCTCCTAGTGAAGTAGTTTTTCCTAATATCCAACCTAGTCCTCCCCCACTGCAACTTGAGACTATTGCTCTTTATTCTGTCATCTGCTACCACAAAGAACAACCTAGCTCCATTCTCTTTTGAACCCCTATTCAGGTAGTTGAAGGTTGCTATCAAATCCCCCCTCACTCTTTTCTCTTCTGCAGACTAAATAAGCCCAGTTTCCTCTGCCTCTCCTCATAAGTCATGTGCTCCCGCTCCCTAATAATTTTTGTTGCCCACCACTGGACTCTCTGCAATTTGTCCACATCCTTTCTGTAGTGCGGGGCTCAAACAGATGTAGTACTCCAGATGTGGCCTCACCAGTGCCAACTAGAGGTGAATAATCACTTCCCTCAATCTGCTGGCAATGCTCCTACTAATGCAGTCCAATATGCTGTTATCCTCCTTGGCAACAAGGGCACACTGTTGACTCATATCCAGCTTCTCGCCCACTGTAAGCCCCAGGTCCCTTTCTGCAGAATGGTCCCCAGCCTGCAGTAGTGCATGGGGTTCTTCTGTCCTAAGTGCAGGATTCTGCACTTGTCCTTGTTGAACCTCATCAGATTTCTTTTGCCCAATCCTCCAATTTGTCTAGGTCACTCTGGATCCTATCCCGACCCTCCAGTTTATCTACCTCTCCTGCCATCTTAGTGTCATCCGCGAACTTGCTGAGGGTGTAATCCCATCCCATCATTCAGATCGTTAATGAAGATGTTGAACAAAACCGGCCCCAGGACCAACCCCTGGGGAACTCCGCTTGATACCAGCTGCCAACTAGACATCAAGCCATTGATCATTACCTGTTGAGCCCGACGATGTAGCCAGCTTTCTATCCACCTTATAGCCATTCATCCAATCCATACTTCTTTAACTTGCTGGCAAGAATACTGTGGGAGACTTTAGCAAAACTTTTGATACGGTCAAGGTATATCACGTCCGCCACGTTCCCCATATCTACAGAGCCAGTTATCTCATCATAGAAGGCAATCAGGTTGGTCAGGCATAACTTGCCCTTGGTGAATCCATGTTGACTGTTCCAGATCACCTACCTCTCCTCCAAGTGCTTCAAAACGGATTCCTTGAGGACCTGCTCTATGATTTTTCCAGGGACTGAGGTGAGGCTGACTGGCCCATAGCTCCCCAGATCCTTCTCCTTCCTCTTTTTAAAGATGGGCACTACGTTAGCCTTTTTCCAGTCGTCCGGGACCTCCCCCGATCGCCATGAGTTTTCAAAGATAATGGCCAATGGCTGTGCAATCACATCCGCGAGCTCCTTTAGTGCTCTCGGATGCATCGCTTCCGGCCCCATGGACTTGTGCTCGTCCAGCTTTTCTTCATAGTCCCGAACCACTTCTTTCTCCACAGAAGGCTGGTCAGCTCCTCCCCATGCTGTGCTGCCCAGTGCAGCAGTCTGGGAGTTGACCTGGTTTGTGAAGACACAGGCAAAAAAAGCATTGAGTACTTCAGCTTTTTCCACATCCTCTGTCACTAAGTTGCCTCCCCCGTTCAGTAAGGGTCCCACACTTTCCCTGACCACGTTCTTGTTGCTAACATACCTGTAGAAACTCTTCTTGTTACGCTTCACATCCCTTGCTATCTTCAATTCCAACTGTGCTTTGGTCTTCCTGATTACACCCCTGCATGCTCGAGCAATATTTTTGTGCTCCTCCCTATCATCTGTCCAAGTTTCCACTTCTTGTAAGCTTCCTTTTTGTGTTTAAACTCAGTGAAGATTTCTCTGTTAAGCCAAGCTGGTCGCCTGCCATATTTGCTATTCTTACTGCACATACGGATGGTTTTGTCCCTGCACCCTCAATAACGGGTGGGCAAACTTTTTGGCCTGAGGGCCACATCGGGTTTTCAAAATTGTATGAAGGGCCGGTTAGGAGAGGCTGTGTCTCCCCAAACAGCCAGGCGTGGCCCGGCCCCTGCCTCCTATCCGACTTGCCTCCTTCTCGCCCCGTGACGGCCGCCCCGGGACTCCTGCCCCATCTAACCACCTCTTCTTCCTGTCCCCTGCCCGCCCCTGGAACTTCTGCCCCGACTTCCCACTCGGGACCCCTGCCCCCATCTAACCCCCCGTTCCACACCCCTGAACTCCCTTGCCCTCTATCCAACCCTCCCTGCCCCCATACCGTGCTGCACAGAGCACCAGTTGCTGGTGGTGCTACAGCTGCGCCGCCCAGAGCACCGGATCAGGCCGAGGCTCTGCAACTGTGCTGCCCGGCTGCCCAGAGTGTTGCGGCGCAGTGCGCTGAGGCTGCAGGGATGGGGGGACAGCAGGGGAGAGGCCAGAGGCTAGCCTCAGTGGGTCAGGAGCTCAGGGGCTGGGCAGGAGGGTCCCGTGGGCCGGATGTGGCCCGCAGGCCATAGTTTGCCCACTTGTGCTCAATAAGCCTTCTTTAAAATACAGCCAGTTCTCCTGGACTCCTTTCACCCTCATACTAGCCTCCTATCAGTACCCTGAGGCAGTCAGTCTGCTTTTCTGAAATCCAGGGTCCATAGTCTGCTGCTCTTCTTTCTTCCTTTTGTGAGGATCCTGAATTTGACCATCTTATGGTCACTGCTGCCCAGGTTGCCACCCACATCTCTGAGTCTTCCTCTCCATTGCAGGAAAGTCAAAAGGTACAGCAATTTCAGCTCAGAGACTCTCTGAATGGGTCTGAGGCTGTATTAAACTCTGTTAATAATTGAGTAACCGAAGACCCTTTTTTAATACGCACACGTTCTATGAGGTCGGTCTCCTTGTCCATCACCTTCTCCAATGTTATCCCTGTATCAGAAATCTGCAGAGCAGCTACCTGGTCATCTGTACTTAATCTCGCAGTATACTATGCCATCTTGGGGGATTTGGCTGCAGATACCAAATTCAGTGCCAGAGTACTATCATCCATATCAGATTTGCCTCTGAAGTCCCAGCCTCCAGTGGTGAGCACTGCTTGCGAGTCACCTACAGTCCCATAGGGACCCTACTTGAAGTAATAGTAGTTACTCACCTTGTGCAGTAATGATGGTTCTTCGAGATGTGTGTCCCTATGGGTACTCCACAACCCACCCTTCTCCCCTTTACTTCAGAGTTCTAGTAGTTGACTCTGCAGTAGAGAAGGATCTGAGAAGGGATTGCCCATGCATGCTGGCTAGTCTTGTTGCAGGCAGAGAGCAGCGCACATGTGGGCAGGACAGACTACTACCAAAGTTCTCCGATCAGCAGTGCAGGGATGCAGACACACCTACAGCTGAGCATCCATAGGGGGGACACCTTGAAGAACCATTGTTACTGCACAAGGTGAGTAACTTCTTCCTTTGACTCTGATACAGAGTCCTCCAGTTCATCTTTTCCTCAAAGACTTTTGTAGATCTTCCAAGTGAGTGGCAAGGGGAAAGCATCAGCACTCAGAGCGTAGCCGTTTTTCCAGCAAACGGATAGAACATCTTGGCCTGAAATATATTGGCCCCCTATGACATATTCTTTCTTGCAGGGTTTTCCCTGGGATCCGTGGGGTGCATCTCGCTTGCAGAAACGTGCATCTCTGCCCCAGTCCAGAGGGCAATTCTCTGATCATCATATGGACCAGCCCCAAGAACAGCCTCTGTTATAGATGCAAAAGGACGTCCATCGTCTCAAACAACGTCTTTTGGAGGAGCTTTTACCGGAGGATCCGCCTCTTCCCCAGGAGTTGCCAGTGGCCCTCACTTTCCCTGGACCGTTCCCAATTAATAATACCTATTACAGTGAACAAAAGCTTTGCGGATGACCCCTGCCTCACTAACTCTGACAGCTAAGAGTTGTGACGAGACCCTCAGGGTAGAACCTAGAACTGTGGGTCCACTGTGTCCCCTTAATTCTTCACCCTGGGCTGTCTCTCACAATGCTTGGCCAGTGACAAGCAGCAAATTGCTCCAAACACTATTATTGCTCAGCCACCAGCATAAAGAGACACACACAGCTAAGGTGCATGATTATTCTCCAAGCCACTCATGAACTATACACAGAGAAACACCAGCAAATCCTTCCAACCTTGCACCCCAGAAATGTACCCTAGTACACTGCTCAAGGCCTTCTCTTGAACAATGCAAGCTCATTAATTAGTTCATCCTTCGTCTAAGGACAGTGGACGCACACCAGCCTTTGTAATCTGAGCAGATTCCCCAAGCACTTTAGACAAACTCACTGGTAAAGATAAAACATTAAAATAAGTTTATTAACTACAGAAAGATAGATTTTAAGTAATAAGTGGTAGCCATAAAGGTCAGAGATAGTTACCTAAGAAAATTAAAAGTAAAAATGCATTCTAAATCTTAAACTTTTAGACTAAGAAAGATTTGAATTAAACGGTTTTTCTCACCCCACTGGATGTTGTAGTTAGGTTACAGCTCTTAATACACAGGCTGAATTTCCTTCTCAGGGTGGGACCAATCTCTTTAGTTCAAAGTCTTTTTCTTCCCACTGTTCTTGTTGCCTTCAGAGTAGGTGGGGGACGGGAGAGGCGGTCCCATGATGTCACTGTCCCTTATTTTATATTCTTAGTTCATGTTTCAGGGAAGGTACTGGCCCAGACATGTCCTGGTGGGCCTTGGTGAGTCACAGAGTTGAGCAATCTCCATTGTATGGTGCTTGGACAACTGTCTCTTCCAGTGTGTCACCTAGTTTGTTGCTATTGGAGAGCTAGCTGTGCGTGTCTCCAGGACACACAACATATTTCAATATAAACCATACAGCGGAATACCATAGTTCTATATACAATGATTATACACATTTTGACAGAACAGCGAGTTTCAGCCTTTCATATGGCATCTTATAAGGTATACTTTGTATGAAATATCACAGCCATATACAAATGATGAATATGGGGGTTACAAGGTGGTACAGTGCATCACAAGCATACAGATAACTGAAATCATAAACCATCCAAGGCCTTTGAGTGGTTTCGCTGCCTCCCCCTGCCAGCAGCTGCCCCCTAGTAGTCAATATTCTCCAGTCCCGTGATTGTTAGATTTCTTAAAGGTGTGATTCTTCTGTTCCCACTCATCATGGTTTCTGGCTCCCTTGGGACCTCATCACCATCCTGGCAGCCCTCATAGTTCCACCATTCAAGCCTGTGGCCTCTTATTTGTCTTCACCTAATCCAAAAGATCTCTTTCCTTATAGCCATAACAGTGGTCAGGAGAATCTCTTGCTACAAGTATTGAAGGTGGGTCCTCTTTACACAGTGTTCTTCAAGGACAAAGTGGCCTTACAACAGTACTCAGAATTTTTATCTAAACTTTGTCTGCATTTTATTTAAACCAGACAAGATATCTCCCATTTTTGTTCCCAAAGCTGCATTGCATGCTGGCAGAGATAAGGAACATCTGTCTTTAAAAAGTCATGGAAGATGGGTGCAATTCCGGACAACTGGAGAAGGGCAAATATAGTGCCAGTCTATAAAAGGAATAAGGACTACCTGGGGAATTACATGCTAGTCAGCTTTTATTTCAGTAATCCGAAAGATAATAGAGCAGATAATTAGTAATCAATTTGAAGACACCTAGAAAATAATAAGGTGATAAATGAGGCCTTGTATAAAAGGCCTAGTGTAAGGCCTAAGGTCCAAACAGAATCAGGTTCTGCTAGTATAAAGCAGAATTATCGAGAATCAGGCCAAGTCAGGTCCTGCCCTATTACAAAGCAGATGCCCACTTGCAAGTTTGCTATCCGATACAAGAACTTGGCAAGAACAGGGCTAGCATTGCAAAAACACAAGCACTCCTAGGCACTAAATATTAATGTAAACACATTTCAGAAGGGTAGTACCAGAACACCCCGATACAAGGGTATGGTATAAACCCATTTCCCAAAGATGATTCAAGGACTTGCTGACCCCTCTTAAAGATAAGATCAGGATGACAGGGTGATGCATAGAGATGTTTTGATCAAAATAACATGTACAAGGTAAAGCGTGGTGACTAACCATGTCAGAGGGGTAATATGTAACTTGTTTGTATCAGTGTATGAAAGAGGGGTCACAAAGGGGTTGTCTTTGTACAGCCTAAGGGGGAATGGCAAGTCCTGCTGTTCACTGAGCTGGTCCATTGCAATGAGCGTACATGTCTTAGTATCCCCGTAGAGTCTATGGGGTGCTATTACCGTGCTTTGTTGACAATAAACCTGGCCAAGTGCCTTTGCTACTGAACAGAGTCTGTGGTTATTTTGGGGAGTTTGATTGAGGTCTGCTGTACTGTCTACCTGGCCAGAGCCAGTGCTGCATGCAGAGAGAACACACACGCAGCTAACAACTGATGACTATAAGTAACTGTCAAGGTGGATTTGTCAAGAACAAATTGTGTCAAACCAAACTAGTAGCTTTCTTTGACAGGATAACAAGCCTTGTGGATGGGATAACATGGTAAATGTGGTATATCTTGACTATTGTAAGGGTGTTGATACTGTCTCGCATGACCTCATAAACAAACTAGGGAAATACAACCTAGATGGAGCTTCTATAAGGTGGATGCATAGCTGGTTGCAAAACTATTCCCAGAGAGTAGTTATCTGTGGTTCACAGTCAAACTGGAAGGGAATATCAAGTGGGGTCCCACAGGGATCAATTCTGGGTCTAGTTCTGTTCAATAGCTTCAGCAGTGATGTAGATAATGGTGTAGAGAGTACACTTATAAAGTTCGTGGAACGATAGCAAGCTGGGAGGGGATGCAAGTGCTTTAGAGGATAGGATTAAAAGTCAAAATCTGGACAAACTGGAGAAATGGTCTGAAGTAAATGGGATGAAATTCAATGAGGACAAATGCCCAAGTACTTCACTTAGGAAGGAGCAATCAGTTGCACACTTACAAAATGGGAAACGACTGCCTAGGAAGGAGTACTGTGGAAAGTGATCTGGGGATCATAGTGGTTCACAAGCTAAATATGAGTTTCTGGGTGCCACATTTCAGGAAAGATGTGGACAAACTTGAGAAGATTCAGAGAAGGGCAACAAAAATGATTAAAGGTCTAGAAAACATGTCCTATGAGGGAAGACTGAAAAAATTGGGTTGGTTTAGTCTGGACAAGAGAAGGCTGAGTGGGGACATAACAGTTTTCAAGTACATAAGAGACGGGGGGAGAAAAATTGTTCTTTGCTGCTTGTCCTATCCTCAAAGGATAATCAGCTTAGGTTGGACATTAGGTGCAGATATTTCAGGATAATCAGTGTGTGTTTGTGCATCTCTTATGTTGGTGGATCCCCAGCTAAATGTTTCTATCTCAGAAATAATTTCATTAAGATCTGTACTGAGATCTACACAATAGACTTAAGGACAGAATTTGGATCTTGATCATGTAATTGAACTTCAGAAAATATGACTAAAATATATTTCTGTATAATGAAATAAATTGGATTGAAATCAGAGTTATCGAGTGGTGAGACTCTTACAGTGAGCTTTGTCTTGGTCAGGGAAGGAATTATAGGTCTACAGCCCTGATTCAAGGTAGTAGTTCCAATGGATTTTAGGACCCTGTGGTGGTACAAAAAGGATTCTAATTTTAGTTAGTCTGGTGTACATCAGGAATAACGTCACTGATTTAAATGGAGTTACTCTGGATTTACGCTGCTGTAACTCAGATCAGAATTCTGCCCAGTGTATTTAATCTTATGTCTGCCCCTGTCTGGTTACTAAAGAATCAGGTTTATTTGCCAGGGAATCTTTATATTTCTGTTTGTTTAACATGACATAAGTGCAATTTGGAAACCATTTCTAAAATTTATATTTACTTATAAGCCGCATTCATAATCATAATTGCTTCTATTCCTATTTTTACTGCAAGGATTAATTTATAGGAAATGCATTAACATATTTTGTAATAAGGTGTGCTTAAGTTAAGTAGACTATAAAATTTGTAGGTTTTCAATCTTAAATTTCAATTTGAAATAACTTTTTGTTAGTCTGTGTACAATAAATGTGGAGTATTTTCCATGATCCTTAAATTAACTTCTGTTTTAATACTTAGGATGGGTTTTTCAAAAGGATCTAATGTAGTTATGTTTCCTACTCTCATTGACAATCAATAAGAGTGGGAGCATGACTCTTTTTGGACCTTTGACAAGTGAATAAAGAATGAGATTTTCTACTTGCTTGTCAAAGCACTGTTATTCTTATGTCTAAGGAGACTTTGGAACACTTTAAAACCCATCAATATCACCTATAATTATATTGAGGAGTTACTGTTCAGAAACTAACAGGCAGAAAGTCAAGATGCCTCTGGCCTGGGAAGCAGGTCATATATATTTTTATTTATTACCAATACTTTCTCGATTGCCTCTTTAGTATCTTAAGCAGCAGAGAGAGAGAGAGACCATATTGAAAAATACATTTGGAACATTGAAAACACTGGTAAAATTATGACCTAAATGTAATGAATATTATTTAAATAATTTTAATATAATTTTAAGTAGTACTTGTTTGCTACCAAAGTTTTAGAGTAGTGGTTCCCAAACTTGTTCTGCCGCTTGTGCAGGGAAAGGCCAGGCTGGGCCTGTTTGTTTACATGCCGCGTCTGCAGGTTCGACCAATCGCAGCTCCCAGTGGCTGCTGCTCCAGGCCAATGGGAGCTGCTGGAAGCAGCGCGGGCCGAGGGACGTGCTGGCCGCCGCTTCCCGCAGACCCCATTGGCCTGGAGCAGCGAACCGCGGCCAGTGGGAGCCACGATCAGCGGAACCTGCAGACGCGATAGGTAAACAAACTGGCCCGGCCCGGCAGGGGCTTTCCCTGCACAAGCGGCAGAACAGGTTTGGGAATCACTATTTTAGAGAGTTAAGCCACTGAACCTGGTGCAAGTCCCTAGCTGAGCACCTGGAGCCTGAGTTTGTTGAAGTGCTAAACCCACTTTTGACAGTAGTAGCCTTTTCTGCAGGGGCAGATAAACTGAAATGAAGAAAATATTCTATTTGACTAATTCATTCAAAGTTAAGAAATCGGGAGTTGAAAAAACAGGAAAGTTTGTTTTCCCCTACTAATCTTTAAATTAAAAAAAAAAGCATGAGAGGTTGAGATTTACTAGCTCTAAAATCTTGAAGGACATGGTGACCCAAAACAATCAATTCAGTTCACTAACTACAGATCATGCTTCCTTTGTTTAAACAATCAGTTTTAAATGCAAAACATGTTTTGATAAATTTTACTTTTATTCCCCGTATGTATCCAGCACATTCAAAGTAGTTTTATTTAATTAAAACATTTTAAAATGTTTGTGTGCATTTTTAATGAATTCCAGTTTCTATATGGATGTAGCTTGACACAAATAACAGTTAAAAAAAGTTAATCGTCTAATAAATGATATTCACAGTTTTCTAACATAATGAAAAAGAATAAAAGTTAAGAATCTGTGTAAATTAACAAATATGTATAGATACAGTATATCCTCTTGGTTAGCAAAAGTACCAAATTTAGTGTAATGGCTATATTCTGTTGGAAATCAACATATTCTAATGATTGGTTTTCCTTAGAAAAATAACTAAACACAAATGCAAAACAAAATTAAAATCCATTTAGATGAAAATTGGAATTCAACTAAAATTGCACAAAAACATCATTTCAAAAATGTTTTTCAGGAGTTAAATAAAAATACCTGTTCAAAGAAAAGGTTGACGGAATCTTTTACCATGGGCAGAACAATGTATTATGATACAGCATGGCCAGAGGGCAGCAGGAGAGTGTTAGAGTGGACCTTTATTCCCTGTAGAGGGAAGAAAGTTTGCTAGAGATTAATTAAAGGACCTGAAGCCAATTAGAGCACCTGAAGCCAGTCACCTGATAAAACCCCCCTGCTTCAGTCAGACAAGGAAAGGAGTTGAAGCAGAGTGGATTGGTGTTGGAGTAGAGAGCAGTTTGGAGGAGTTGAAGCAGAGTGGATTGACGTTGGAGCAGAGAGCAGTTTGGAGGGAAGCAGAGGAGAGTTTGGAGAAGTGCTGCTGTGGGCTAAGAAGACCAAGACCCTAGGTAAAGGGACACTTGGTTTGTGCAGAGGGAGGGCAGGAAGCTCCACAAGCTGAAGGGCAGGAGGGGGAAGTAGCCCAGAGGAAGGAATGGCTAGTTCAAGTGGTTTACCGCTATCCCTAGGGCCCCTGAGCTGGGACCCGGAGTAGAGGGTGGGCCTGGGTCCCTCCCTCTCCACTCCCCTCCTCTAGGACACTAGTGGGGTAGTTAATACCCCAGTTCAGGGGTGAGAAACTGTGCCCTGAACCCTCCCCAAGAGGAGAAAGCGCGAGACCCATCAAAGTAGTGCCAGCAATTTGCCACAATATTTATTCTCTAGCCTTGTTCTCTGAAAAAGCTGAACCATTTTGTTTGAAATGTTCAAAAATACCTAGCCTGAGACAGACACCTGACTTGGAAAATTTCGTCCCAAATGGTTAAAGTTTACCAAAGTTATTTGCAAATGAAAACAAGTGTTATAATGCGACATGTGGGGCAACCTTCCTAGGTGGTGCTACCCCGCCCCACTTGTAAGAGAGAGGGTTTGATTATTCTCTCTGATATACTTGTTTTCTGCTGGTATGATTCCACTGTTTTAAAAGGAGTTATGTAAGAGAAGGCAGAATCTGGCTCAAAGCATTTTAGCATTTATACAGTTTTTAATGTAGAACTGAAGAAAACTATTAAAGTGCTTTGCAAGAATGAAAACTGTGTGAGCGCTTTTTAAAAAACATATAGTTGTAGAACGTACGTATATTTGACCATATGATCAAATTAAACTCATGCTATTTCTCTTTGATTAATTGTACATCTCAATTTCCCTTCTTCCCTTTTTTTTTAAGCTTATGGAAAAGTATTTCTAGTGCGGAAAATAAGTGGCCATGATAATGGAAAGCTGTATGCCATGAAAGTATTGAAAAAAGCAACAATAATTCAAAAAGCCAAAACAACAGAGCATACAAGGACGGAACGACAAGTACTGGAACATATTAGGCAATCACCATTTTTGGTCACATTGCACTATGCTTTCCAGACAGACACAAAACTTCATCTCATTTTAGGTAAGTGGTTGTCACGATTGAAGTTGATTATTAATTTTTATTTTTTTCCCATTATTTAATATTCTGTTCTCCCCCCCCCCCTTTGTGTTAGTTCACCTATAGCACCTGATCCAGTATGTGAAGTCCGAGCACACTTATCAGATTGGGTTCCAAAGGTGACTTAGGCAGAGAAATGCCTATCTTCCCCTGGTTTGTGCATTGCAGTGGGGCTTAGGCACCCAGAACATAGTGCAGGGCAACAGTCTGCGTGCGTTCAGGCAGAAACTTGGGTGCCCAGGGAACTTTTTACCACATTTAGTCACCAAGTGAGTTTAGGTGCCTATGAGGTTTGGCGGCAGCTAAAGAGGGTTTTGTGAATCTCACTGGGGTCTGATTCTGGGATTTAGGGGCCTAAAGAGGCAGTTAGGCACCAAAATCTTTTGTGAATCTAGCACTTGTTTGTTGTGTTTCAGCTTCAGTACTCTGTTCATATATGTTTTGTTTTTGTTTGTTTGTTTGTTATCCATGACTCCCCTGTGTCATAATTCTGTAGTGCCATGACAAACCTGAGAAGACGGAGAAATAATGGAAATACATTTTATTGAGCTTTTAGGAAATTTTGACTCACTTTTTGATTTAACCATGACTGCATGTCATCTGTTCGCTTTTCTGAAAAATTTCAAGCAAACTGTTTGTGCTTCCTTGAATATTTGGGAAAGAACTCTTATTTATGTGAGTTTGATATAATCATATGAATGAACATACTCACTTGGGAAATGTTCCTCACATCCTCACTCCCAAACATGCAAAGATAGTACACCATATTTGTGTACTGTCTGTGCATATTTGGGAGTGAGGATGTGAGGAAGCAGGGAGTGTCTTTAAATCACTGACTTTATTGTGAGCTGTGAATAAAAGGAAAACCAGGGGAAGGGAAGATGTTCAAATAGCAGAAAGGCTGCTTGTCAAGAGACACTGCACATGTTCCAGTTTAACTACATGGAATAAGGTGTTTGGAGTGTGGTCAGACATTTTCACGATTTTAAAGAAATTTAGGAATCCTATTATGGAATTTAAAGAACATGATTAAAAGTATAACACACAAGAATTCTCTGACGTATGTTAGAAACAAGAAACTTACAAGAATTGGTGGGTCTATTGGACCACCAGAGGGAGCGAACAGAAAAGGGTGCTGTAAAGTTAGCAATTAAAGAAGATGAAGACATGGCTGAAAAGCTAAATAATTTCTTTGTATCAGTCTTCATGACATAGGATTTTGGGGAGATATCTAGCTTGGACCAACTCTTTTCTGATTTAAAAAAAAAAGATTAAGTACTCTCAGAGACTGAGATGTCAAAAGAAAAAAACAGTTACGTTTACCAATCAGGCCCAGATGGTGCATACCCAAAAGTTCTGAAAGAATTAAGTGATGAGTTGCTTGCAAAAATATGGAGTCTCTCTTTTAAAATCCACTATTAAACCAGAGGGATGAAGGGTAGCAAATATTGCCTGTAGTTAAAGAAGACTTATTGGTGATCTGGAATTACAAGACCGTAACCCTTACTTCTGTACTGGGTAAACTGGTTGAAGCAATAATGAAAAATAGAATAATAGAACACCTAACTTCATGATACAGTAGGATTGAACGAGCGAGGTTTTTGAAGAGGATGATGGTGCCTTGTTGGATCTATTATAAATATTTATATGTTTCAATAAGAGTGACTAAAGAAAAACTCAATGAGAGTTTATTTAGGGTGAAATAAGTCATGTAAGTCCTTTGAAAAATTTTACTCTTAGACTTTCAAAAAGGCCTTTTGTCAAAGTCCCTCACAAGGGTATGAAAGTAAAATATTGTCATACATCAGAAACTGTCCAAGAGAAACAAAGACTAGAAATAAATGGGCAGACTTAATCGCAGAACGGTAAGAGCAGGGTGTCAGAAGGTTCAGTTTTACAGTGTTTCCCAACCGGTGTGCCATCAGGTATGAACAGGTGTGCCACGGAATTTTGCAAAAGTCACTAAAAATTCTCATTTTAATTAGTGTCATAACCAAATTTCATTTTGTACTGTTGCTCTTTGGGTGTTCGTGCGTGATACAGGCGTTACACACACTGTAATCAAATCACCTTGCTGTTCACATGGTATCACATGGTAGCCATGTTTTCTTATCAACCGTTAAGTTACAGTGATGAATTTTAAATTGAAGACCTGAAAATGGACAAATATTTGAAGAAAAGAGTTTGGCATCTCCACATCTACTTTCAGTGATGAAGCTGAACATGAACATAATAAAGTCAAAGTTGTGAGCTAACACTATTGTGAGAGCATTTGCAGTTTGGATTTTTGTTTACAGGTGAATCATCTTGCTCTCTTCATCAGTATTATGTGTGGGGCAAAAGTCTCAAACCATGCAAGTTTGCCAAGTA
This sequence comes from Eretmochelys imbricata, assembly GCF_965152235.1. Taxonomy (NCBI): domain Eukaryota; kingdom Metazoa; phylum Chordata; order Testudines; family Cheloniidae; genus Eretmochelys; species Eretmochelys imbricata. The sequence goes on along the minus strand of NC_135577.1, from coordinate 102,110,776 downwards.
AGTTAAAATGACACCTTACAAGCAAACATCTATCCCTTGTGAACAAGGGCAATTTTTTTGGAACATTTGAAGGATCAAAATGAAAAACAAGTGCAAATGATTAAAGGCTATGTCATAGTTTCTGATAAACCATTGGAAGCAAGCTGCTTGGTTGCTGAGTTTGTAGTGAAGGCGAAAAAGCTGCACGCAGTCGAAGAAACATCAGTTTTACTAGCATGCCAAGAAATTATGAGAGTAATGTTAGATGCAAATGCAGTCAATGAAATTGCAGAAGTTCCCCTTTCAGATAATATAAGTCACCGCATTGATGAGATCAGCTGACATTGAAACTGTGCTCTGAGGCAAAAAGTCAGATCAAGAGGAAAATTTGTGCTGTAACTTGATGAATCGGCAGATATCAGTAGTCATGCTCAACTCTTAGCTAACATCAGGTAAGTTGATGGAAATAGTATAAAAGAATGTTATTTTATCTTTCAGACAACTGCCAGGTCACATACCTGCAGAGGAATCTTGAGGAGGGAGAATTGCAATGGAAAAATTGTCTTAGTGTTTGCACAGACAGGACTGCCCCCAAGACTGGCAAAGTGAAGGGTTTGTAAACAAGGCTAAAGAACAAAACCTAGATGTGCTGGTGACCCACTTTTTCCAGCACCGTGACGCTCTTATGGCCAAAACACTGCCAGAAGAACTTTCCTTAGTGTTAGAGCAGGAAAGATAGTCAACTTAATAAAATCATGGTTCTTAAAATGTGGCCTTTTCTCACTGTTGTGTGATGAAGTGGGATCAGAACACCAGAGTTTACTTTTGCACACAGAAATACACTGGATTTTCCACGGAAAAGTTTTCTCATGTTTTTATGAGCTGAAAGAAGAGTTAAAAACGTTCTTAGCTTTGGAGGAATCAGCATACACGGACTTAATTGCTGGTGTGGCATGGTGTGCAAACCATGCCTACCTTGCCGATATATTTCACCACCGCAGTGAACTGACCAGGAAAATGCAAGGTAGTCTACTTATTTTTCCTTATATCAGAGATGTCAGCAACAGCATCTGCAAGCTTAGTCTTTTTTCAGAGCCAGCACAAAAAAGCGGTCTTTCAGATCCAGACCTAAGACAAAATAGCCTGCTCCCTCCTTTTGAACACAGGTTTCAGAGTAACAGCCGTGTTAGTCTGTATTCGCAAAAAGAAATAGCCCCCCAACCTGAAGCAAATACTCACCAGCAACCACATACCACACAACAGAACCACTAACCCAGGAACCTATCCTTGCAACAAAGCTCGTTGCCAACTGTGCCCACATATCTATTCAGGGGACACCATCACAGGGCCTAATCACATCAGCCACACTATCAGAGGCTCGTTCACCTGCACATCCACCAATGTGATATATGCCATCATGTGCCAGCAATGCCCCTCTGCCATGTACATTGGTCAAACTGGACAGTCTCTGCGTAAAAGAATAAATGGACACAAATCAGATGTCAAGAATTATAACATTCATAAACCAGTCGGAGAACACTTCAATCTCTCTGGTCACGCGATTACAGACATGAAAGTTGCGATATAACAACAAAAAAACTTCAAAACCAGACTCCAGCGAGAGACTGTTGAATTGGAATTCATTTGCAAATTGGATACAATTAACTTTAGGCTTGAATAGAGAGTGGGAGTGGCTAAGTCATTATGCAAGGTAGCCTATTTCCCCTTGTTTTTTCTAACCCCCCCCCCCCCCCCCAGACGTTCTTGTTAAACCCTGGATTTGTGCTGGAAATGGCCCACCTTGATTATCATACACATTGTAAGGAGAGTGATCACTTTAGATAAGCTATTACCAACAGGAGAGTGGGGTGGGGGGAGAGAAAACCTTTTGTAGTGGTAAACACCCATTTTTTTCATGCTTTGTGTGTATAAAAAGATCTTCTGTACTTTCCACAGTATGCACCCGATGAAGTGAGCTGTAGCTCACGAAAGCTTCTGCTCAAATAAATTGGTTAGTCTCTAAGGTGCCACAAGTACTCCTTTTCTTCTTTTGAACACAAGATCTCAGATTTGATGTGAGGATCTGTGTCTTCTTTTATGAACAATTGGAGGCTTATTACATTGGACAAGGGGGCCGTAGAAATTGTTTAAAAAAGGGCTATAGCATTCATTTTCAAAACTTACCTCTTTTCAGTTCCCTCTATTCTTCCTTTTTTCAGGGGACTTACTCACGAGGCTATTATACTTTCAGAAATACGGAAACTGCTCCTGATAGGGGCTCTTGAGGACGTGCCCAAACATCTGTAGGGTTGGGAGTTTTATCCAAGATATTTCTTGGCACAGAAAAAAGAGCGTTTTTGTACCATTCTAGATTTAAGAAAATTGAGCAGATAAATTCTGTCTTCATATGTGAATCCTAAGCATCCATAATTCCCTTGCTTCTAACTATGGGTTGGTTTGTGACTCTCAATTTAAAGGTCACATATTTTCATATTTCTGTCCTTCGGAATGATTGACAATACCTTCATTTCATATGAGTATGTGGGATTTTTGTATAAAGTCTTCCCGTTTGGCCTGAGCACAGCACTAAAGCGCCTTTCTGTGGTAGCAGCACATCTGAGAGAGTTAGGGTATTGTTGTTGACTTATATTTGGCCAATAGTTTGCTAATGGCAGCTACACACAAAGAGCTGTTACTTCACAGGAGTTTTCAGCCTCCCTTGTTTTGGCTTTGGGTCTATTTCAGAACTCAAAAAAATCAAATCTTTACCCAATCCAGAGAATTCTTTTCATAGGCTCTATTTTGAACTCAGTAGGAGCAAAAGCTTTTCTCCCAGATGATAGGTTTATGAAAATAGAGCCCCTTTATTTTGGAAAGTCTAACCCGTCAAACTCAGAAAGTGGTCTTCTTTCTGGGTCTCAAGGGTTTGATGGCAGCTGCCACTGACATAACTCCATTTGCTTGTCTCAGGATGAGGCTGAGGCAGCACTGATGTCTCAAATTTTACACACCCAGTCTGGACAGCCCTCAGATGTTTGTCACTCTGCCTCAAGATGTTCTCAATTCATTGATGTGGTGGACAGACAAATCAGATGTCCTCAGAGACATCCTGTGTAATTCCCCTTCACTATTGGTCTTGATAACTTCAGATGCATCACACACTGGATGAGGAGTGCATTTGGGTCATTTTACAGTTCAGGGCCACTGGGCTTCTCAGGAAAAGAGCTTGCTTATAAACGTGTTGGAGTTAAGAGCCATTAGTTTGATCTTTACTTCCTCAAGCAATGGACAATACGTCCACTATGTGTTACATTAACGAGCAAAGGGGTGCTGACTCTTCACAGTTATGTGCTGAAGCAGCCATTAGGGGATTTGTGCATTCTTCACAATGTCTGTCCTTTAGCAGGGGAGAACCATGTGCTGGCAGAATGTCTCAGCAGGGACAGTTCTTAGATACATGAAGAAGTTCTAAACCTATTATTTGGAGGGGGCCATTTAGGGATCTGGGGCAAACACTGGGGACTGGTCCTGCTTTGAGCAGGGGGTTGGACTAGATGACCTCCTGAGGTCCCTTCCAACTCTGATATTCTATGATTCTATGATTCTATTTAAATAAAACTGCTTTTTAGGAAATCATTTACGTTGTTTGTTTCTTATTCTAAGAATCATATGGGTCACAGTATGTTTGCTCACATATTTCCTGATACACTGTTTAACCTATCATTGAAAGTTACAAGTTAATGACAGTTTGTGTGCATTCTGTTGTAAGTTCTCATACTACTATAGCAGTAGCAGTATCTTTTGCTTGCTTTACATTAGGGCTGCCAAGCGATTAAAATAATTAATCGTGATTAATCGCTCAATAAAAAATTAATCGCGATTAATTGCTCAATTAATCACACTTGTTAAACTAGTTGAATACCATTAATTTAAATATTTTGGATGTTTTCTACATTTTCAAATATATTGATCAATTATAACAGAATACAAAGTGTACAGTTCTCACTTTATATTTATTTTTGATTACAAATATTTGCACTATAAAAAAGCAAAAGAAATAGTATTTTTCAATTCACCTAATAAAAGAAGTGTAGTGTAATCTCTTTATCATGAAAGTTGAACTTACAAATGTAGAATTATGTACAATATAAAGAACTGCATTCAAAAATAAAACAATGTAAAACTTTAGAGCCTACAGTCAACTCCGTCCTATTTCTTGATCAGACAGTCGCTCAGACAAACAAGTTTGTTTACATTTGCAGGAGACCATGATGCCAGCTTCTTTTTCACAATGTCACCTGAAAGTGAGAATAGGTGTTCTCATGGCACTGTTGTAGCTGGTGTCTCAAGATATTTACGTGCCAGATGTGCTAAAGATTCATATATCCCTTCATGCTTCAACCACCATTCCAGAGGACATGCGTCCATGCTGGTGACACGTTCTGCTCAATAACAATCCAAAGCAGTGCAGACCAACACATGCTCATTTTCATCATCTGAGTCAGATGCCACCAGCAGATTTTCTTTTTTGATGGTTCGGGTTCCGTAGTGTCTGATCCAGTAGCCTTCTCAGAGCACACATAAACCGATGAGGATGTGATTGTTCCTCAGGGAGCCTTACGCCTTCGGAGAACTCTGCTACTACACCCTTTCCTTCCCTTCCCAGTTTTGGAACACCTCCTGTCCAAAATACCGTGTTCCATGCCTGCGCAGTGCAAAAGGGGGTGGTGATGGCACATGAGGAGAAAGTTCCTCTGATACTTCCTGTCAGCAGAATTTTCTCCTGCATAGGGGGAATTCTTCACTGGCTGTCCCCAGACTTTTTGAGCCTGCTTTGTGCTACATAATTTTGCACTGCTTATGTCGTACAAAGTTAACTGAAGATTCTGCTCCCTTGTTGTTCTTCCCTCTTTTATAAGTGTGCATAAATGTGATGTTTGTAGGTCTTGTATTCCTTTTCTAAGCCTCTTGGTAAATAAATGAAAGACTGACTCTTTAAAAAGAAAATTCTTTGTAATTTGCCTTTTGTACTTGTGAGATAAATAGGTTTTTGCTATTACTGAACTGCTGTGTGAAAAGTCTACTTAAGGGAAACTTTAATTTTGGGCCTTGGATTTTAAACTCTATAAAGTTTCTCATATTCCTTCCTCAAGGGATTTCAAGTGCTGTATATGTATGTATAAAAACCTGTATACGTACATGTAAAATATTATTAAAATACAATAAAAGCATCTAGTTCAGAACATTTGTTGTTTTTTTCAAGAAATGGTAATATGTCAAAATAATTTTTAAAAAAACTTGTAAAAGAAAGTAAAATTACTAGATTATCTGTTTTTATTTATAGACTATATAAATGGAGGAGAACTTTTTACTCACCTTTCTCAAAGAGAGAGATTTACAGAAAATGAGGTACAGATATACATTGGAGAAATTGTACTGGCTCTTGAACACCTGCACAAGGTAAGACAGTTTTTTCCATCAATGCTTTCTTGTTAGGTACATCTACATGATTATATAAAAAATAAAAAGGACTTAATTTTTTTGTTTAAATATATAGAGCATGATTATATACACCAATTTTAAATATTAATTATTTAATGAATTATAAATACATCTTCCTTTATTACATATTCAGTTGTTGTATCTGTGCACCGATTAAGACTAGAGTCTACTCTCTGCCTCTAGAATCAGTATTTGTTATTTTGCCAATTGGTTGTTGCTTTCTGAATATCTCCATTTCCAATAGTACTTCTTTCCACGCATGAAATGTCATTATGACTCTCATTTTCTTTCAGCATAAAGGACAGAAATGTCTGCAGTCAATTTTTATCACTGTCTCCTTTCATTAAAATTATAGGCCTCAGATTTGAAAATTTTAACCTAAAATTAGATACCCAATTTCCTATTTAGGCACCTAAGTGAGGCATAATTTACAAAGATGTCCCACTGAATTTACTGGGATTTGTAAGTCATAGACTTTAAGGCCAGAAGAGACCGCCAGATTGTTTAGTCTGACCTTGTGTATATCACAGGACACCAGCACTATCCAGCACCTGCACACTAAACCCAACACCCGAAATTAAACCAAAGTATTACAGCCCACTGAAGACTAGACTGTTATATGCAGAGAATAGAATGGAGCAAGGTGCACCAGTGCTTGAGGGCTCCTGAAATGATTAAGCAAGATATACCCAGATCATCCTGGCAAGTAACCTGCACCCACACGCTGAAGAGGAAGGTGGAAAAAAACCCAAGACCACTGCCCATGTGATCTGGAGAAAAAGTCCTTCCCCACCCCACATGTGGCAATCAGTGAGACCATGAACAAGAACCAGCCAGCCACGCACCTGAGAGAGAGAATGTCTGGTGCCACCACAGAGCCCTGTACCTCCCCATCTAATGTCCCATCTCCAGCTGTGTCCATCCTGATATTTCAGAGGAAGGAGATAAAAAACAACATCCAAAAACCAGAATACATTGTAGGGGAGGGAAATCCCTTCCTGACCCCTGCAAGTCTCTGGCTGAAACCCTGAAGAATAAGCTTTTAAGAACATATGGCATAAACCCGAAGTGAGACGCAGGGCTTCGGAGTCCTGCCTACTACCATCGTAAGCTACCCCCCTCATACAGTCACACTCATAAATGTGTCTAGTTGTCTTAAAGCTAAGTAAGTTGTTTACTCCTACAACTCCTATTGGAAGGCTGTTCCAGAACCTCACCCCTCTGATGGTTAGAAACCTTGTAATTTCCCAGCTTGAACTTTTTCATGACCAGTTTATATCCATTTGTTCTTGTGCCAACATTGTCCTTGAGCTTAAATAGTTTTTCTCCCTCCCCTGTATTTACCATGTAATGTATTTTTAAAAAGCAGTCATATCCCCTCTCGGCCTTCTTTTTGCTGGACTAAACAAGCCAAACTCTTTAATCTCCTATCAAAAGATAGGCCCTCCATTCTTCTGGTCATCCTAGCTGTTCTTCTCGGCACCTGTTTTGGTTTAAATTAATCTTTCTTGAACATGAGTGAGCAGAACTGTACACGGTATTCCAAATGAGGTCTTACCAGTACCTTGTACGATGGCATTAATTCTTTATCTCTACTAGAAATGCCCTGCATGAAACCTATTAATATCGCCTTTTTCACAACTGCATTTCACAGCTGACTTATGCGGTGGTTCATAGTTATATTGTGACTGACACTTGCACTTAGGTCTCTCTTCTTCGTCACTTTAAGCTGATGAGCTGCCAGCAGAAGTTCTTATTAGATCCTAAGTACAACGATCTTGCACTTTCTACTGTTGAGTTTCATTCCATTTCTGCCAATCCGGTCTTCAAGAACATCCAGATCCCCATGTATAATATTCCAATTCTCCTCTGTATTGACAATGCCTCCCAACTTTATCAACAGCAAATTTCATTAGCACACGTCTATTTTTTTGTGCTAAGGTCATAAATAGGAATAAGATTGGTCTCAAAACTAATCTTTGAGGAGTTCCACAAGTAACCTCCTTTCAGTCTGATAATTCGCTTTTCAGGATAACCTGTTGCTTCCTCCCCTTTAGCCATTTCCTTATCCACCTTACAGTTCTTGTACTGATCCGCATTTTCCCTAATTAAACTAATTTCCCATGTGACACCACATCAAATGCTATGTTGAAGTCCAAGTATATTAAATCTACTGCTTTTCCATTATCTAAAAAAATCAGTTATTTTTCTCAAAGTAGTAGATCAGGTTAGTTTGGCATGATCTACGTTTGGTAAACCTGTGAGGCATTCTATTCCCTTTACCATTTATTTCCGTTAATTTAATTATTCTTTTCTTCACAATTTGTTTTAAAGCCTGACATACTCCTAAGGTTAATTTAACAGACCTGTAATTTTCCAAATCACTTTTAAAAAAAAAATGTAAGTATGACATTAACTATTCTCCAGTCATATTCTCCCTGAATAGATTGCTAATCTAGTAGCAAAGTTTTTTTAATAAATCAATCTCATGTGCCAGTTCTTTCAGTGTTCTGGGATGGAAATTATCCATTCCCTCCTATTTGAGCGAATTAAGCTCTTCAAGTTGTTTTTTTTCCCCCCATCTCAGTAACTGGTAGTTTCCAGTTCTAGACCCTCATTTCCATCAGCCATACTGCCTTTATGCACATGTTTCATATGATCATCCTGTTGAAAACCAAGGAAAAAAGTATTCATTCTGGGGACTCAGCACTTCTAAAAATCAGGCCACTTTCATTTAGATTCTAAATATAAATTTAGGGGCCTGTGAATGAGCTCCCCCTTCAGATCCTGGAAACCATGGCTGGTAAGCCCTCTTTGTGAACTAAGCAACATGATTAATTCCAGCAGGTACCTCAACCAAGTGTCTCTTTATTGCTGTTTATGCTGCAGATAAATCACAACACAGCCACAGTTATGTAGAGCCCCTTTCCTGCTCTCTGGCGTAGCCTTTTATATGGCTGGCTTTCTTCTCAGAGCTATCAAGATGGTGAGCCAATTATCTTCATAAGGCTCCCAACAGGTGCAAGTGTTATTTTCTACTCTTCCAACCCCAAACTACCTAAGTCCCTCCTACTCTTAACTACACCTGGTGACCACAGAGTTCTAAGTGACCAGGTAGTTTATAGCTACTAACAGTGCCCTGTCACAGAGCCTACCTCTAGACAGCCAAGTTTTGAAAATTTTGATATTAGTGAACAATATATATGTTCGTGGTCTTCAGTAAAACAGCCCACCTGTTCTTCCCAGGGGAGAGGCTATAATGAAAATGTTTGCACTTTCAGCTCCTTATTTTGGCTAGGTAATAGAGTAGAGGCCAAGACTCTAGTTTTTTTTGTACATGAGGCAGAGAGCGTGAGGCCAGAAGGAATCACCAGATCATCTAGTCTGTCCTTCTGTACATCACAGGCCACCCAACAACCGAAATCAGATCACAGTATTACAGCCCAGAGAAGACTAGACTATTATGTGCCACAGGCAGAGGGTAGGAGAGACTGAGGTGCACCAGTGCTTGAGGCCCCTGCAATGGTTTGTAAGCGATTAAGCAAGCAAGTGACACACATCCACACGCTAGCAGTGATCTTGGGGGGTTTTCAACTTCCTTTGCAATCTGACCTGGTGGAAGATTCTTTCCCAGCCCCATATATGGCAATCAGGTAGATCCTGAGCATTTGAACAAGAATCAGTCAGCCCAAGTACCTGAGAGACAGAATGCTCAATGCCTCCTTGGGCCCCTGGCCTATCCTGCTTAATGTCCCATCTCCAGCTATGGCCATCTCTGATACTTCAGAAGAAGATTTAAATAAAAAATCCCAAACCTCCAAGAATACATTGGGGGAGAGGGGGACTCCCTTCCTGATCCCTGCAGGTGTCCGGCTGAAACTTTGAAGCCTGAGCTTTAGGAGCGTAAGACGTAGTAATACTAATAGCACGGTCTCTGATGAATTGATGTTTTAATGATGCAAAGAGAGTGGAAGTTTATGTGAGCAAAATTGCCTTGCAGCCTGCTGTAGCATAACTGGCTCCTGCATTGTATTTATGGAATCTTACATAATCTGCAGATCAGTCAGGAATCTATATTCTTATGAATATAGATGCAGGTGGTTCCATTATTAAGGTTGAATTCAGTTTTGCACTTAAAAGTAGGGATTCAGCCACTTTCTTATATCTGAAGAGTACAGTGTATACTCCCCTAAATTACAACACTCGTTTAGTACAGAATGCTGTTTCTGAGAATCTACAAGTAAGTAATTTAATTAGTTTACAAGTTAAATTTAAAATGGGTCCTTTAAGAATCTTTGCTTTGGATTTTTTGGGGGTCCTGAATGGTCTTAATCATGGAGTAAACCTCCCATATAGTTAAAATGTTGAAATCTCATGCATTGCCTACATTTGAAGAAATGTATGTAGGAGTAAGTCATTTCTTGTTTGTTTTTTCATAACTGAAATATTTTTTTCAGCAGAGGCTGAAAAACAGTATTTTTCTACAGAGAATTCCATGAAGACCTGTGTCACAGTTACCTTTTTAACTGCACCTGGAACCCCTCTGTCTCTCCAAGTGCACAGCCCTCTCACTCAGTAGGCCTAATTGACAAGCAATTAATATACAGTGACCTTCTCAAAAACAGTGTATTGCTTATCTTTAACAATAGGAACATCGCTCTGCGTAAGAGAGAGAATTTGAGCCCACTAAACAGTCCAAATGCCTGTCTAGACTACCATTCCCCTGATGGTAGCCAGATAGCAAAACTTAGTCAGACCCTCTCACAGAATCGGTCTCTGTTTTGGACTGCTCCGTGTAAGCATCCCCGACAACTCACACCTCTTTCTCTCTAGAGAGTCACTTTAACTGTTTAGTGTCCTTTTGGTCTTTAGGTTCCAGCCTTGGCAGAACAGCAATGAAACTCTTGGCTGGAGCCTGTAAGTGGGATATTCACAGGTAATTGCTCAGCCTTCTTGTGCTGTTTTTGTAGCTTATTTGCACTCATTGTCTTGTGTTCCTGACTGTTTTTTGAACAGCCTAGTATTAAAATGAACTAACCTATGCATTCAGTTCCCATTAACCTAGTATAGCTACCAAGTACCTATTTCATTCAACAATCATTCATATAAAACATAGAGTATTCATAAATTAATACAGATTAGCCCGTGTCCTTCACAATCCGCCCTCTTTCAAAATGAGGGTTGCCATTTCTTGCTGTTCTCAGTGGGTGTGAAGCTGCAGGTTGCTATCAGAAAGATGCTCTCTTTCAAATGTCTACTGCCTGCCATTGTTCCCACTGAGGGTGAGGCCAACATGCCCTCATTGAGGATGGTGGCTACTAACTCACAGAGCCACCATTCTTCCTGATGGCAGCTTGACTTCATGCTTGTTGGGGACAGTGGGAAGTAATCACCATTTTGAAACAAGGGATCTTTACTAATAGTAACTTAGAGCTTCACACCCATTGAGAACAGTAAGAGATGGCAGCTATTTTAAGACGGAAGGTCATCTTGGAATTCTCTGTAAAAGAACATTAATTTTCAGCCTCTGCTGAAGAAAAAATAAATAGGCACTATTAATCCTAAACACTTATTTTCAAAATCTCTTCTTTGCACTGGATCGCTCAATTTCTATGAAATTGTAACAAGGGGGAAATGCTGGGGTGTTGTGCAAGGGAATTTGCAGCACAGGATAGACAAAGGAAATTGGTATGTGTAAGTAAAAGCAGGGGAATGTGGAGGTTAGGAAATGGTGAGGTGCGGGACCTGGCCAATACATTCTGGATGCTTTGTGTTGCTCCTCAATGGATGAAGCACCCAGAGCATATTGGTCAATCTAAAAACCAAAATCATTAGATTGCATAGTCATGTTCTCTCTAGCTTTCTTGTTTAGTGACCATTTATAAAAATTTTAATTGGAAGAAGAAGAAAAAAAGGAAAGTCCCAGGCTAAAAACTGTTAAACTGAAGCAAAGAGTGCATAGCAGTAATTTTAAGGGTAAAACCAAAAAGAATGCTGTAATGATCCCAAAAAGAACTATTACAAACCAAGGAAATTCAGAGTTCAGTTTTAAATTTAAAAGAAATCTAGAGGTGTTAAGCTGTGATAATGCCTTGTCAAGCATCCAAAAAACATTACTCTGCCCTGTAGTGATACTGTGAACAAAAAAAATATAATCAAATCGCTCTTAAAAATCAGTTTATTATAATCTGGGACTGCAAATCCTATTATGGATTTATACTTGTATAGTATAATGTCACGACAGGGTGGAGTTGAGGTTTGGATTCTGTAACTGTGTATTTCCATACCTTAACATATTTGGATTTCTTTTAAATTTAACCTTAACTTTGAATTTTACTGAGTTTGTGGTGATTATTTTTGGGATAATTACAACATTATTGTAACATATTTTACCTCTAAGAAACTGATTAAATTTAGTGAAGGTTGAGAGAATTTAACATAGTTTTGTATCTGGGATTTTTAATCACTTTTGCTAGATCCAAATTTAGAAACATTCTTTAACCTATCTTAGCATTTCCAGATCAATGTTATATTACTGTTTTTATGTTTGTTTGCAGTTGGGCATTATATATCGAGATATAAAACTTGAGAATATTCTACTTGATTCTAATGGCCATGTTGTGCTGACAGACTTTGGTCTGAGTAAGGAGTTTCTTACAGATGAAGTGAGTATTTGAATATTCAGTGATTGTGGACCCAATACAGAAATAATTTGGATCTGTCTTATTGAGAGCTCCATGTATATTTGAGGGCAGAATTTGCCTCTTACGATTTCCCTCCACTGGTATGAAGCTGCAGGTTGCTATCAGAAAGATGCTCTCTTTCAAATGTCTACTGCCTTCCATTGTTCCCACTGAGGGTGAAGCCAAGATGCCCTCATTGAGGATGGTGGCTACTAACTCACAGAGCCACCTTTCTTCCTGATGGCAGCTTGACTTTTCTCCTTTTCTTCATCAACAAACAAAAACTGCGTGTCTTCATTTTTAAGCCCCTTCACAACTTAACTCTGCCATACCTGTAGACTTTTATTTGATGTTGAGCATCTGACCCCACCTTTGCTCTGCCAACATTGTCAGCCTTTTTGTCCATGGTTCTGATTTTTCCTCAAACAGCTTCACAGTTTCTTCCATGCTGCCCCTTATATATCAAAGTGTAGCCATTACATTGTCATCCATCATATCCCTCCTGAAAACTCATTCCTGTCATGGTGCATACAGAACACTTTTTCAATGACTAGACAGATGGTGTGCTTGACCGTTAGTTATGCTAATCATAATTATTTCATAGTTATCTTGTATTCATCCTGTCTGCTTGTTGTCTCTTGTCACGTATTTAGATTGTAAGATCTTTGGGGCAGGAGCCATCTTTTCTTCTTTGAGTGCTTGCTCATGTTGATTTCATTCTAGGTATGTGCGTGCCCATATGCGCAGTTGTTGAAGATTTTTGCCTTAGTGGTATCCGTAGGGCCAGATGTGGTGCCCCCTTGATTGCCGTGTTCATGTGTTGGTATATCAGGTGCTGCCGGCCCTATGGCCTCTCAGTTCCTTCTTACTACCCGTGGTGGTTAGTCAGAGCGCCTTTCCTTGCATAGTAAGGGCTAGCAGTTTAGTCTCTTCTTAGGACTGTTACGAATTACACCTGGTAGGACACGCACACAAGTGCTGCGAATTACACCTGGTAGGTCACGCACACAAGTGCTGCGAATTATACCTGATAGGTCACGCACAGTTGGAATCTAGGCTGAGGCACAGAAACAAAGTCCACAACTGCAGAGTTCCCAAAAGACACTAAGTTTATTACGCTCGAGCGTGGTGCCCCCCTGCTAGCCAGGAGGGGACCCTGAATGCAGATTATACAAAGGGTATATACCTTTTAGCAAAGCATGTTGCCCTCGTGCATCGGAAACCTTAGCCAATAAACAAACCCTTGTCTTATCTACCACCTATCTCTGCTTGGTGTATTCCTCGTGCTATACCAGTATGTTAATTACACAGCATGGTCCTAAAGCCATGCATCAGTAACTTTTATTATCAGGATGGGAGGCCTCACATCAAGGCCAAGAGACAGGGAGTTAGCGACTGACAAAAACCAGATACTGGGAGTCAAGGCAGGCTGGAGACAAAGAGGAGGATTTTCACAGGGATTCAATATCTAAGGATTACTCCTCCTGGTGTATGATGTGCTGGCATTTAAACAATGGTGGGCCCCAAACCAAAATGGAGTCACATGTGCTAACTTTTCCTTAACAGGACCTTCTAAATAGTTCTTTTTATAACAGTGTTAAGTAGTTTTTAAGTGTAGCTAGACATTAGAGTCCCAGCAGGGATTTCACCCCAGGCTGAAACCATGCACTGACTATAACAGGCTTATATCTGTAAGTGACCCCCGCAGCAGCTGCCTCAAGTGCTGGGGAAATTACATATGAAGGACAAGAGACACCTTCCCAAGCTCCCCCCAGTGCCAAGAGAGCAGAAACCTCCACCTGCACCGCCAGCAAATGGCAAAGGCTTCCCACAAGGGCAAGCCAGCCGCTAAGAACCTTCAGGAGACAGTGGAGTATCGGTGATCCCCTGAGTCGAGGCAGAGCTCTCCTCCATGCCACAGATCTCCGGAGTCACAGCCCAGATCCTCTGGGGCTCGCCCTCAATCTCTGGCATGGTGATCACGGTCCCCACCATCTTGACACGGATTGTCAAAGGGGAGGCGCCAGTCTCCATATTACCGGCAGCATTCACCCTCCTTCCTGTCATCCTCTCAGCACAGATCTTGGTCGCCTGCCCCATGGGAGCACTGCCCATCACGACTCCGGTCCCCCCGGCACCGGTCCCTTTCATACCAGCACTGATCCTCTCACTCCAGGCACTGGTCTCTGGTGGCAATGATCAGCAGGCAGATACAGGCAGCAGTGGCCCCACTGTGGTCACCAGAAGGGGATTCCTCCAGCATGGAAGGGCAGTTCAGCCCTTTTCCCAGATTCAACCGGCGTGATTTGGTTCCTGAGGCAGTGTTGACATCGATGGCACTGCCTGGCAGCATGGCCTGTGCAGTGGTCTTATTGGAGCACATGTGCTGGTCATGACAGTGCCCCCTTCACACCACTCATCTGCCGCTGCCTTGGAGCAACAGTTGGCGGCAGTGATGGCACAGAGCTCGGTGCGCCAGTAGCGCTTGGACGTCAGGGTAGAAGAGACTGCACCCACCCCTAAACCTCTAGCCCCCACGGGGGATGATGTCCCAGGGCTTCCCCCGGTGGTACAGTCATCATTTTCATCTCCAGATGAGGCAGTCACAGGACTCTCAAGTCACAGGACTCCCTACTTTGATGGGTGGCCGAGAAGTTGGGCCTAGAGATGGAGATGTCCGAGCAGGTGGAAACCTGGTTCAATGTCCTCTCAGCCTCTAACCTGGCCTGTGTTGCACTACTAGTGCATGACGGGGTCCTCAAACTGGACAAGGCCCTCTGGCAAACCCCATCTTCCATTCCTCTCACCTCCAAAAGGACCAAAAAGAAGTACCTTGTCTTGGCCAAAGTGTTCAAGTACCTTTATACCCACATACCGCTGGGCTCACTGGTTGTCTCTGTGGCCAACGAAAAAGACAAGCAGGGGCACACTAGCTTAACTCCCAAAAATAAAGAGGCCAAAAGACTGGAACTTTCTGGGAGGAAAATTTATTCCACTGCCAGCCTGCAGTTCCGGGTGGCGACTCATCAGACCCTCTTGGGCAGGTACACTTTTAAGTTAAAGGAGTCCCTTCCACAGGGTTTGGCCCAAGAATTAGGCATCCTGGTGGAGGAAGGCACCGCGGCTGCTAGGTGCTCCCTCCAAATGGTATGGGATGCAGTGGACTCATTGGCTAGGTTGGTTGCGTCGACGGTGGTTATGAGGCACAGCTCCTGGCTTCAGACTGCTGGCCTTTCCCAAGAGATGCAGACCTCGATCCATGACATTCCATTTGATAAGAATGGTCTCTTCTCTGAATAAACAGATGCGAGACTGCATGGGTTGAAGGACACTCGGGCCACTCTTTGCTCGCTGAGCACGAATATGTTGCAGTCTGCACGGAAGAAGTTCTGGCCGCCCCCACCGCCCAGACTTTGGCAGCCTCGTCGGGTTCTGCTAGGAGAAGGGATAGAGGCACGAGTTTTAGTTGTCACCGCCCATCCTCCTCCCACTCACTCATGCAGTCCAGCCCAGCAAAGCATCCTGGGGGCCAGAGGTGCTCATTTTGAAAGTGCACTCAAGATAGATGCCCCAGTCAGTTCCCTGGATCCACGCTGTCCTTTCCTTG
Source organism: Eretmochelys imbricata (assembly GCF_965152235.1). Lineage (NCBI taxonomy): Eukaryota > Metazoa > Chordata > Testudines > Cheloniidae > Eretmochelys > Eretmochelys imbricata. The sequence goes on along the minus strand of NC_135577.1, from coordinate 102,095,005 downwards.
ACCTTCTTCATCCTACCATTCAGCCTGGTTGCAGGTCACCTTGGACTGCTGGATGCTGGACATAATATCTTGGGGATATACCCTGCAATTTTCAGCTGCCCTTCCCTGCCACCCCCTCTCTTTCCCATCCCTTTTCAGGGACCTTTCTCACCAGCAACTCCTCTTTCAGGGGGTCGGGAACCTGTGCCTGAGTGCAGTGGAGGAGGTCATAGAATCATAGAATATCAGGGTTGGAAGGGACCTCAGGAGGTCATCTAGTCCAACCCCCGGCTCAAAGCAGGACCGATCCCCAACTAAATCATCCCAGCCAGGGCTTTGTCAAGCCTGACCTTAAAAACTTCTAAGGAAGGAGATTCCACCACCTCCCTAGGTAACGCATTCCAGTGTTTCACCACCCTCCTAGTGAAAAAGTTTTTCCTAATATCCAACCTAAATCTCCCCCACTGCAACTTGAGACCATTACTCCTTGTTCTGTCATCTGCTACCACTGAGAACAGTCTAGAGCCATCCTCTTTGGAATCCCCTTTCAGGTAGTTGAAAGCAGCTATCAAATCCCCTCTCATTCTTCTCTTCCGTAGACTAAACATCCCCAGTTCCCTCCCTCACATAAATCATGTGTTCCAGTCCCCTAATCATTTTTGTTGCCCTCCACTAGACTCTTTCCAATTTTTCCACATCCTTCTTGTAGTGTGGGGCCCAAAACTGGACACAGTACTCCAGATGAGGCCTCACCAGTGTCGAATAGATGGGAACGATCATGTCCCTCGATCTGCTGGCAATGCCCCTACTTATACATCCCAAAATGCCATTGGCCTTCTTGGCAACAAGGGCACACTGTTGACTCATATCCAGCTTCTCGTCCACTGTCACCCCTAGCTCCTTTTCTGCCTAACTGCTGCTGAGCCATTCGGTCCCTAGTCTGTAGCGGTGCATTGGATTCTTCTGACCTAAGTGCAGGACTCTGCACTTGTTCTTGTTGAACCTCATCAGGTCCCTTGGGACATGAAAGGGAAAGGGTTGTATTCCTGCTACTTCCTAATTCTGAAGGCAAAAGGGGGCCTCATACCCATCCTGGACCTGTGTCGACTCAACAAGTCTCAAAAAGTTGAAGTTTTGCTTGGTCTCCCTGGCCTCCATCATCCCCTCCCTGGATCCAGGAGACTGGTATACTGTCCTTGACTTAAAGGACGCTTATTTCCATAATCCCAGGTCACAGATGCTTCCTCCGTTTCCTAGTGGGTGGGTGCCATTGTCAATTCTCAGTGCTGCCCTTTGGTCTCTCATCGGCCCCCAGGGTGATCACAAAATGTATGGTGCCATTGGCTGCTTACCTGAGACTCTGAGGGGTCCAGGTCTTCCCGTATCTCAACGAAAGGCTCATCAAGGGCAGGTCTTGGGAGCAAGTTCAGAGGAGCCTCAATCTGGTGCATTCCACTTGCTGCAACCTGGGCCTGTTAATAAACGAGAAAAAATCCACCTTAATGCCCGTCCAGCGAATAGAGTTCATTGGGGCGGTTCTTGACTCCACGTGAGCCAGAGCCTTCCTTCCAGAAGTGTGTTTTCAGGCCATGTTGGACCTGATCTCTCATGTGAAGAACCACCCACGCACCATGGCTCTCACCTGCCTGTGGCTGTTGGGCCACATGTTTGTGAGTGTGTACATGGTCAGCCATGCTTGGCTCCATCTCTGGCCCCTACAAGCGTGGCTGGCATCTGTCTACATTCCCAACAGACACAACCTGGACTGGGAAGTCAGGGTGCTGGACCGCATCGGGTGGACCCTGGATTGGTGTTGGAAGGAGTCCCATTCGTGACCACATCCTCGTCGCTGATCCTGGTCTCTGATGCTTCAGACCTGGGCTGGGGAGCCAACCTGGGTGAACTGAGCACTCAGGGCTGCTGGTTGTGAGATCATCTGGCCCTCCACATCAACGTCAGGGAGTTCAGAGCAGTTTGCCTGGCCTCCCAAGTGGTCTTGCCCTACCTGAAGGGCAAGGTGATGCAGGTCCTGATGGACAACACCGCCACGATGTATTACATCAACAGGCAGCGCGGTGCCAGTCTTCGGCTCTTTGTCAAGAAGCTCTCAGGTTTTTGTGTTTTTTGTGTATGGCATGCCATTCGTCTGATAGCTACGCACCTGCCTGGAACCAGATCCGCCTGGAACCTGCTGGTGGATCACCTCAGCAGGACTTCCTCCTTTCGCCACGAGTGGTTGCTCTATCCGGAGGTGGTAAGCATAATCTTCCAGAGGTGGGGGGACTCCCCAGGTTGACCTGTTCATGTCAATGCAGAACAGAGAATTCCACGTGTTCTGTCAGATCCAGGGGATGGACAAGGGCTCCCTATCAGATGCCTTTCTGCTCCCATGGTCAGGGGCCCTGATGTATGCCTTTCCACCAGTGCCGTCTGATTCATAGAGTCCTCGTGAAGATCAAACAGGACAGGGCGAAGGTTATCCTGTTAGCCCCCGCATGGCCTCGACAGCACTGGTTTGGCACGCTGCTGGATCTTTTGGTAGCTGCCCCACTGGAGCTCCCTCTGTGGCCAGACATGTTGTCCCAGAACCACGGTAGTCTTCTGTACCCAAACCTGGTGGTGGTGGTGCACTTGACAGCATGGCTGAATGCAGAAGAAATGGAATGCTCTCCCTGGGTTCAACATGTCTTGTTGGGTAGCAGAAAACCCTCCACCAGAGTGACTTACGTGGCCAAGTGGAAAAGGTTCACGTGTAGAGCCTCAGAACAATGTATCTGGGCCTCGCTGAAGGCGATCCTGGATTATCTTCTGCACCTCAAACTCCAAGGTTTGTCCCTGTCATCGATCAGGGTCTACCTGGCCAGTATTTTGGCCTTTCATCCTTTGTTCCAAGGCAGGTCAGTCTTCGCTCATAGCATGTCGGCCCAGTTTTTGAAAGGTTTGGAGGGTCTCTACCTTCATGTCCGGGATCCTGTCCCTCCCTGGGACTTGAATCTTGTGCCGTCACAGCTCATGGGACTTCCCTGAAAGGTTTAGTTCTTGGTTGCGATAACATCTGCCCTCAGGGTGTCTGAGATCATGGCGCTTACTTCAGAACCACCCTATACGGTATTCTATAAGGATAAGGTCCAACTGCGGCTGCACCCGGCATTCCTGCCCAAGGTAGTTTCCCAGTTTCTTACCAGCCAGGACATATACTTACCTGCCTTCTTCCCGAAGTTTCATAAGTTGGAATAGGAATGCAGGTTGCACACCCTGGACGTCAGGAGGGTATTGGCCTTCTACATCAAGAAGACAAAGCCTTTTCACAAGTCAGTGCAGCTGTTCGTTGTGGTGACGGACAGGATGAATGGTCTCCCAGTGTCTGCTCAGAGTATTTCATCCTGGCCCATGGCCTGCATCTGCTACTGCTATGAGCTGGTGAAAGTGCCTCCGCTGGCATTGGTGACAGCACACTCAACTAGAGCACAAGAGTGTCATCAGCAGCATTCCTGGCAGAGGTGCCAATCCAAGATATCTATAGCATTGCTACCTGGTCTTCTGTCCATATGTTCAAGTCTCATTATGCACTGATCCAGCAAGCTCAAGACAACGCTGGCTTTGGCAGAGCTGTGCTGGAAGCCGCATGACCATGAACTCCAAGCCCACCTCCATGGACATAACTTGGGAGTCACCTAGAATGGATCGACATGAGTAAGCACTCTAAGAACTAAAAACGGTTACCTACCTTTCGTAACTGTTGTTCTTTGAGATTTGTTGCTCATGTCCATTCCGTTGTTCGCCCTCCTTACCCCTCTGTTGGAGTTGCCGGCAAGAAGGAACTGAGAGGGTATAGAGCTAGCGGCGCCTAATGTATCAGCGCATGAGTGGTGCATTCAAATGGGCACCACAGCCAACCCTACAGATACTGCTAAGGCAGAAATCTCCAACGACCACGCACATGGGCATGTGCATACCCGGAATGGAATGGACATGAGCAACACATCTTGAACAGCAGTTAGGAAAGATAGGTAACCTTTTTTTGTGTTCCAAGCAACAAACAGAAGAACAGATATGTACAGAGAAACAAGCAATTATACCACAGGAAAAAACTATAGCAAAATTAACACATGAAAAAGGTATTAAGTGATTAGAAGAAAATAATTGTTTTCTATCTTGTGGCTTTATTAAGGGGAACAGCGGAAATAATGTTAAATAACATTCCCCAAAATTAGGCTTATGTTTAATGATATTAAAATCAGAAATTTATCAGAAGCAAGCCAGAGTATACATTTTCTAGTAAAATATAGTTTAATAATTTTGGCATTATACTGGTTAATTTAGATCTCATGGAAGCACTGAACAAGACTTTTTTTTAAAAATTTATTTCAGAAGCTTCCTTTTTCTAGTGTAGTATGTTCTTGATTTCCTTGTATAGCACATGTCTTGAACTCCAAATCTGAATCTACAAATGTAAACCTGACTTGTGAAATATCTACTTATTTGAACACACTTCTTTGAAGGACCTATCATGATCTCTCCAAAAAATGCTAGAACCTTGAGGGATAAGGAGTGAACAGTGTTTCTTGGCCTAATCACATGTGCTTTCAGAATTATCAAGGCACAGCGTTATCTTATGTTTACCACAAAGGTAAATAGCTATTAACAAAGAATGGTACACTGACCTGTGAAAATAGCTCAGATTGAACACAACCAAAACAAATACTTTGTATGTAGTATAAAATTAAAATAACCCCTTCCTCCTCTTGGGAGCAAATTGTTTTTTACACACGGTATATTATGGAAAGATTTTTTTTTAATAGAGGTCAGTATAGCTTCATGAATATGGGAGCCACAGGGTGTGATATAACATCAAGTTTAGACAAATTGCAAAGAGCCTTATAAAAATGTATCATTGTATTTTACCTACACATTTTATCATGTTATTTAGAGCATTAGTAATGCACCTGGCAGAAATCATATTAATCTTCTATTGGAGAATGCCCCGTAGCAGCTAATTGGTTACACGCTATTTTAAGTCTAGATGACATTTTTGTTTTAAATACCAAAGATTGTTTCATGTGCTTATGTTAAATCTGCCCCACAAATTCATCATAATGTAGTTATTGACTAGGACAGAGGAGGGCAAACTATGGCCCGTGGGCCACATCCGGCCCGCGGGACCCTTCTGCCCAGCCCCTGAGCTCCTGGCCCGGGAGGCTAGCTCCCGACCCCTCTCTTGCTGCTCCCCATCCCCCACAGCCTCAGTGCGCCGCGCCGCCAGTGCAAAACTCTGGACGGCCAGGCAACGCAGTTACAGAGCTATGGCCTGACCCGGTGCTCTGGGCGGTGCGGCTGTAGCGCCGCCAGCCACCGGTGCTCCAGGCCGTGCGGTAAGGGGGCGGGGGGTGGATAGAGGTTAGTGGGCGAGGCGGTCAGAGGGTAGGGAGCAGGGGGGTTGGATGGGGTAGGGGTCCTGGTTGGATGGGGTGGCAGGGGGCAGTCAGGGGTGGGAGATCTGAGGGTGGTCAGGGGACAGGGAGCAGGAGGTGGTGGATGGGGTAGGAGTCCTGGGGAGGCCGTCAGGGAAAAAGGGGGGTTGAATGGGGCAGGAGTCCCCAGGGAGCCATCGGGGGCGAGAAGCGGGGGGGTTGGATAAGACGCGGGGGCAGGGCAGGGGGCAGGACACAGCCTCCCTAACTGTCCCTCCATACCATTTTGGAAACCCCATGTGGCCCTCAGGCCAAAAAGTTTGCCCACCCCTGGCCTAGGAGGTAGTGAATAGTCTCAAGGGTTCTGTGTTAATTCTCTCTATGATGGAAGATGAATTGTCTATGAAGTCCTGAATTGTTTGGATGATAGCTGTGGGTCATCAGCTGTTAGTTATATATATCCCTTATTCATTGTAGTCATTTGATATCCATATGTATGTCTTTTTTAGAATGAGAGAGCATATTCCTTTTGCGGAACTATAGAATACATGGCTCCAGATATTGTCAGAGGAGGAGACACAGGACATGACAAGGTGGGTTTCATCTCAGCTTTCTTTTGTCACTGCCTGTTTACATTTCTGATTAAAACGAATCCTACTCTGTAGTTTTGTATGTGATTATTTGCCTGCCCTCCAAAAGTCCCTCACTCCATTTCACAACTCAAGTTTTCCCAACTAAGGTCCAGAAAGAAGTGAGAATCACACGTGTTTAAAGTCTCTGGGTTAAGATAAAAGGAGGAAAAAGTGGGGAGGCGGTAGGATGTCTACTGCAGGCCACCAAATGAGAAGGAGGAGGAGGTAGAGAGACATTTCTAGAACAAATAACAGAAGTAGCTAAAACACGAACCATGGTAATAATGGGGGACTTTAACTGCCCAGATACTTGTTGGAAAAATAATTCAGGAAAACACAGACTGTCAACAAGTTCTTGGAATGTACTGGGGACAACTTTTTATTTCAGAAGGTAGAGGAGGTAACCAGAGGAGCAGATATTTTAGATTTGATTCTGATTAACAGGGAGGAAGTGGTTGGGAATCTGAAAGCAAAAGGCAACTTCAGTGAAGATCACAAAATGATAGAATTTATAATTCTAAGGAAAAGGAATGAAAGCAGCAGAATAACGACAATGGACTTTACAAATGCAGACTTCAACAAACTTAAAGAACTGTTTTGTAAGGTACCTTTGGAAAGAAAGTCTAAGGCAAATGTAAGTCCAGGAGAGCTGGCAGTTTCTCTGAGACAATATTAAAAGCAAAACAGCAAACTATATCCTGAGGCAGAACTAAAATGGGAAGAATCATAAGAGGTCAATATAGTTGTTTCAGGGGTTCTTTAATAACGTGAAAATCAAAAAGGAATTGTACAAAATGGAAACAAGGACAAAATTGCTAAGGATGAATGTGAAAGACTAGCACAAACAAGCAGGAACAAAATCAGAAAGACTAAGGCGCATAATGAGGTACACCCAACGAAAGACAAAAGGCAGTAAGAAGAGGTTCTATAAATACACTGGGGCAAGAGAAAGACAAGGAAAAATGTAGGTCCATTACTTACTAGGGAAGGAAAGCAAATAACAGATGACACAAAAGACACAAGAGTTTAATGCCTATTTTGCGTCAATCTTCACTAAAAAGATTAATTCACTAGATGCTTAACCCAATATTAACAACAAGGAGGAAGGAACACAGGACAGAATAGGGAATTAACAGGTTAAAGAATACTGAGGTAAATTAAATGTTGTATTCAAGTTGACAGGGCCTGATGAAATTCATCCTAGAATACTTAAGGAGCTAGCCAAAGCAAACATTTTCAAGAACTCATAGAGGATGGGGGCAATCCTGAAGGATTAGAGAGGGGGGAACATGGTACCTATCTTCAAAAAGGGGAGCAAAGAGGACCTGGGAAATTATAGACCAATCAGCCTAACTTACATACCTGGAAAGATACTGGAACAAATGGTTAAATAAACAATTTCTAAGCATCTAGCAGATAATAGTATGATAAATAATTGGGAACATGGGTTTTGCAAGAAGAAATCATGCCAAACCCATTAATTTTCCCTCGACAGGGTAACTGGCCTTGTGGATAGCGAGGAAGCTATAGACTTTAATAAGGTTTTTGACACAGTCCTACATGTCATTCGCATAAGCAAACTAGGGAAATGTAGTCCAGATTAAATTACTGTAAGGTGGGTGCAGGACTGATTGAAAAACTACTCAAAGTAGTTCTCAGTGGTGATTCTTAGAGTGATAGTCCCTACATGTATTCCACAGGTGGGTTTGCATTGGCTCCATGTGCCCAAGTCCAGAAATTCTTCAAAGGAGTGTCCGTTAACCTGCACATTTGTAATAGATCCCCTCATGCTTCAGACTGAGTGTAAAAGGCAGTGTAGTCAATGCCTCTCTAGTTACTTCTTACCACCACATGGCCTGAGTCACAATAGTGTTGTCCTTCACTCTGTGTATAAACTATAACACAAAATATTTGTAAATAGTTTTTCAATATTTGTTTAAGAAGTTTGTTGTTACAGAATAGTATAGAATCATTTCCCAACCCACCCTCTGGTCCAAGACTGTACCCAGAGTCCCCAGTTTCAAGAATTGTGTCTTCTGCCCTCACTACTACTTCATCAGTGACAAGTATCAATGGTGCTTCTGCTGTATGGGTGAAGCACATATCTCTGCACAGGGCAGTATCTGTAGATCCTTTTCCACCTAGAACTTGAGAGGCCTAGGAGCTCCAACTTAGCCTCCTCTATCAGGAACTTTGTATGAGGTCCTGCTCTGATCTGGGCCTGGGAGACCCCCCCGTACATTGGCCCCCACCAACCAGCAGTGCCCCTCCAAGTATGCCTTAGAGTGGAGTGGTTAACCCTGAAGCCAAAGGACTCTTTTTCTCTAGGCCTCCCCCTGAGAGTAGAGAGCACTGTCAGGGTGCAAGGACAGAGGACTGTCCATAAGAAATGCATTCCGTTCCTGAGCCAGTCCAGTTCGGGTGAGACAGTGTGTTTGGAACCAGCTCCACTAAGACCCCTAAGTCGGAGGGCAAGGCATGCAAAAAAAAAGGATTGGTCAGTTCCGACTGTGACTGTGGTACCGAAATGAAAGGACAGATGCTCACCAGTTCCATATACGTGTGTGGGTCTGGACTCATCGTTGGTATCGTCTTGTTCATCTAAAGACTGTTCGGCTGCAACAGATGAGCCAGGTCCTTCAGGCATACCTGCTGGAACTCCCTAGGCTGTACAGAATTATGTAACGCCAGAGGATATTTTCCTCCCCTACCCACAGTCTCCACTCCTTTCTGGCCCTGATCTTGTGAGGGATGTCCTCGTTCTGGAGGAAGAATCTTTACTAATGTCTCAGAATTCAGCAGTTCCATCTTCAACCATCGGGCAGGAGCGTTCCAGTACTGATGGCATTGCCGCTACCAGCAGAACCGTCCTCAGAATTGGAGGAGGAGATAGCTGCATCAGTATTTCCACAGAAGGGCAGGAGACCCAACAGACAGTTGAGAGGCTATACTTAGCATCCCTCCCAGTATGATCCCGTCCCCCCTTCGCTCCCAGGACCACTAGTACCAATTCCTCTGGGAGCCATTGCAACTGATGGATCCCTCCTTCTGGCCTTATTGGGGACCACAGGATTCCTATGGTAGGTGTCTGGACCCCTCTCATGACTTTTACCACTTCTCCCCTTCTTGCCAACTGGTTCCGTTGGTGCATGAGGAGGACGGGCTAGAACTGGTTCTGCTGATTTGATAAGAGCTTTGTGATGGAATACTGAGCAACAACAGTTGAGCCAGCACTCTGGTCACTGCAGCTTCAGTTAAACACTGCAGAAGAGACCTTGTTAAGAGCTGTGTCTAATTGGTGGGTGGAGAAGAGCTGGAAGGCTAATTCAGCTATTAGGTAGAGGATACAAAAAGGCATAGGACGGAAATGGAGGGGAGGAGCAGACAGGAGCTGAGGGCTCCCTAAAACTGTAGGAGTTAAGACTGTATAGTGTACAAGGGTGGTGGGAACCAACATTGTAAATAAACTTCACTGGCTGTATTACCAGCATAAAGGTCTCTGTGCTGTTTTTGGCCTTGAGCAGAGGCCCTGCCACAGGCTGCTGCTTCATCATCTCTGGACAATGCTGTCACTTAGTCGTTGCCTTCTCCACCAGTCGGTACCAGGAGCTGTTACATAGGGTTGCAAATGATCTAGAGATCGCAGTAGATTAGTTCAGGTTCATCAACACTGGTGCCTGGACATCTTTCAACCAAAGGGACTGAGTAAGGTGGCCTTTCCAATTAACACGGCTATACTAGAGCCAGCCAGAGTGGTATGGCATACACCAGCATCTTGTGTACCTACACCAAAAAGGGCTGAGAGATGTAATTTTGTTTCTGCCAAAGAAACTGACTTTTTGTTTTCTCATCCTGCCCCCAACTCGTTGATGGTACAGGTGGCCCTGGGAAGAGTTGAGTTGCACTACCAGAAATCCATCCTGGCAGTCAAAGAGACTGGACTTTCTGGGAGGGAAGGTGTTCTCCACAGATCTGCAATTTCATATGGCTAACTACCAAGCTTTGTTAGTGAAATACAATTTGAACAGCTATGTCAGACTTCCAGACTTTAAAGATAAACTTTCCATAAAGGACAGAACTCAGTTCCAGTCCCTTCTAAGTGAAGTGAAGTTAGTAGCAAATGTGGCCCTCCAGGCTGCAGTAGATGCCACTGACACAATGTCCAGGACTTTGGCCACGGGACTTGTCATGCTGAAGGTCTTGTGGCTACAGTTGTCAGGGTTTCCTAGGGAGATCAAAAACACCATGCAGGACCTTCCCTTCATTGAGTCCAGCCTTTTTAATGAACAGACTTATGAGTCCCTGCACTCACTAAAGGACTTGAGATCTCCTCTGAGGTCCCTGGGGATTTACACTTCATCCCCAGGAGGAAACACCATAGACAGCCCTTTAGACCAAAACCACCAGCTCCGCATGCGCTCTATTACCAGTGTCTTTCTGAGTGTGCCTCTACACAAATGCCAGAGGACTCAGAGGTTCAATTTCTCACCTCCCTCTCCTGCCCCAGCCTCCACTCACTCTCAACTGCAGGCCAAGGGCCATTTTTGACATACAGGTCAGGACCCGCATGCCACATAGATGCCACCCACTTCTCCTGTCACCTTTGGCGGTTATCTCATTCTGTTTTCCTACAGCTGGAAAAAGATCACCACGGACAGTTGGGTCCTGGAGATTATCCATCAGGGCTGTTCCATCGAGTTTCTCTCCTTCCCTCATCACAAACCTCCTTCCCAATCCCCCTTCAGGGACCACTTGCTTCTGCTTAGTTAACATGCCAGGGAGTTGTGAACTCCCAGGATGTACGTAGCTTTATTGTGGTGTGGTTTCTGATACATCAGTTCCAAAGTCTGACTGCTTCATCAAGAGAATATTGCAGGGGCAATAGAGCGCATCCCGCCTCAGTACCAAGGGAGGGTTTTTTTTTTCTCCATATTTCCTAACCCCCCAAAAAGATGGAGAGTGGAGACCCATCCTGGACTTTTGGCAACATTATCAACATCTTTATCCAAAAGCTGAAATTTAGGATGATTACGCTGACATCTATAATTCCCTCCCTTCAGAAAGGGATGTAGATCTCATCCCCTCTGCCTGGAAGTAGTCAGACTTTGGAACTCGTGTATCAGAAGCCACATCACGGTTCAAGCTGTGTACATCCTGGGAGTTCACAACTCCCTGGCAGGCAAACTAAGCAGAAGTTTCTCTGCAGACCAAAAATGGGAGAGCCACAGCAATCCTAACCAAGATCTTTACACAGTTATGGGACGAACAGAAAACTTCCCAGGTATTATTCTGGGGTGCCATATGTTACGATTCCAAGGGTGATGCTTTCCTGGACAGACCTCCTCAGATACGCCTTTCCTCCCATCCACCTGTTACCGCAAGTTGGAGGAAAGATCCATCGCGCCAGAGCCACCATACTCCTCCTAGCACCCTACTGACCCAGACTGTTCTGGTTCATGGAACTTCCACTGATGTCCATACTTCCACCTCTCAGGAGCCGCCTATTTCCAGATCTCCTAACCCAGGATTGGGGGTGGGAAATCAAGTACCCAAACCCGGGCTCACAACATCTCATAACTATTTTCTGTGTGATCTTTACTAGAATGTGCATATCAAGTTACTACCCAGAATGTGTCAATGATGTGAAGACAGATTTTGGAGTGCGAAGTTAAAATTTATATTGAAGCTTCAATTTTAGGAAAACACTTACCAGTTTTTGCAAGCCATTATTCTAGCTTATTTTATAGAAATGAAATGTGCTCTAAAATTTTGTTACTATTAACTGTGTTTGAAAATCAAGTCAGACTGTTGAAGCATCTCTCTCTCTGTTTTGAAGAAAGCCCCCACTACATGGAAAGATGTTTGCTTATATCAAGAAACATGAACCACCAAGATGGTCAGCTTCTACCTTTCCCCATTATGACCTCTGAACTCTCCATGAATATCAGGAAGCCTAATCCCTTCAATTTAACTTGAAAGGATGCTGGAAATCGAATCACAGCCGTAACACCATCTTTCCCATTCCTGGCCCTTATGACCTCTCCTGCTTTCCTCTTGTAGGATTTTATACAACGGCTGCTGTCGATCAGCTACCCTCACCAAATAGTCCTGTAGGTATACTTTGGCCTCTCACAGTGTCGGCTGATTTTCCAGTATCTGTCCCTTTGCGGCATGGACCTGGCTCTGGTGAATCATAGAATAGAATCATAGAATATCAGGATTGGAAGGGACCTCAGGAGGTCATCTAGTCCAACCCCCTGCTCAAAGCAGGACCAATCCCCAATTAAATCAGGTCCCCTCTGGGAGCAGCAACTCTGGCATCCACCCTGGTAGGGGATAACTTCTCTCAGCAAAATAAAAAGCCTGTACTGTTTACATCTCCATTTTCACTTTCTCATAGGGGTCCTTTCTCGGCTGTGGCCCTTTACCCTCCCCTTTGTCAAGATTTGACTGCCTTACAAATTCTCTCTAACCCCTCATCTCAGGGTACTTGTCATACGCAGTCCATCACTGATGCCTTATATCAGAGGTACCATCATGCCCACAGTTCTCCAACATGCTGTCACAGTGTCCTCTACTCATTTCTTGGTGATGCCCCCTTCTGGAGATTCTAGGGATAGCTCTGCCTTGTTCAGTGCCCTCTTTCTTCTCTTCCACCATTGCAGCTCTCCTCCCTCTGAGTCGCAGTACAGCTGCTTTGTGACTCAGCCCTCTGGCCAGGTCACACCATGGTAAGTTCCTCTGCAGCAACAACATCAGGTAATCCTTATGCCCACTGCCCTGACTATGTCACTCCCACAGTGACTGAGGCAGTCTTCCCATTCACTGCCCTAGCAATATCATTCTGCAGTGGATGGCAGGGGCTCCCACACCCATCCCCAACTCTGGCTGTTTCAGTGTGGGGCATACAACCCATCACTAAAACGTGCGAGGAAAGATTGAAAAAACTGGATTTGTTTAGTTTGGAGAAGAAAAAACTGAGTGGGGACATAATAGTCTTTATGTAAAAGGTCTTTATAAAGAGGAAGGTGATAAATTGTTCTACATAGCCCCTAAGGACAGGACAAGAAATAATGGGTTTACATTACAGCAAGGGAGATTTAGGGTAGACATTAGGAAAAACTTACTAACTGTAAGGGTAGTTAAGCACTGGAACAAATTACTTAGGGAGGTTGTGAAATCTTCATCATTGGAGGTTATTAAGAACAGGTGAGACAAAGACCTCTTGGGATGGTCTAGGTAATATTTAGTCCTTCCTCAGTGTAGGGGATTGGAGTAGATGACCTATTGGTCCCTGCAAATCCTACCTTTTTATGATTTTACAATTTAGTATTTTCTCATAAATCGAAATAGGGAAATGCGCATGTGTATGTATGTGTGTGTGTGTATATATATATATAATATACAGCTAAACATTTTCTATGCTGTCTCAATTTAATTACTCTAATATCTTAATTCTGTAATTTCATCATACCCTGCCTTTGCGTTGTTAACAAAAGAGAACTACGTTGCAGTTTAGCTATTTCCTAGGATTTTGTTTTATAATACGCTTTTTGAAGTACCATATATATAATTTTTATTTTATAGGCTGTTGATTGGTGGAGTCTTGGTGTTCTTATGTATGAGTTATTAACTGGAGCATCGCCTTTTACAGTTGATGGAGAAAAAAATTCCCAAGCTGAGATTTCTAGGTAAGTTATGAAACAATAAAGTGTGTGTGTTTTCTCATAGAAAATTATTACAGTGCCACACTGTAAATTATTTTGGTGACTTTTATCCTGAATTAGAAAAAAATGCAACTTCTTTTGTTTCAGTTCAATTAAATTACAGATGGTAGATTAAACACCTATCAAACCCTTATAATCAGATATTCAGCATTTCTCACTGAGCCATCTGAAAGCAGGCTGGTAGACCAACAACAAGAATCTGCCTACTATTTATAATATTTAATTGTAATAGCACCCACAGCATGGTAGATGGTTTCCAAGCACAGATGAAGATATATTCACTGCACCTAAATGCATACAACCTTGCTCCAAACAGAAAAAGGCAATGGATGATCTGTGACAAGGGTGTAGTCTCCATCTGTAACAGCCTCCAGTCCACATTCGAAATACCATGGTAGAGATCTTTGAGCTAATTCAGAAGTCCTCATGTGCATAGATATTGAAGCTTTTGAAAAAAATCAGTTGTAGCATTTTTAGTGTTGCTGCAGAGAGGAGCTCCATCAGCACAAACAGAAACTTTGTGTTGCAGAAAGATCATCTTTACACAAATGCTAGCTTCATATTAAAGCTTTCAAAGCACTCATACGAAATGAGGTGTAGTTGTAGAATGGAAGACTATCTGCATTTGAAACCATATGCAAACAGAAAAGCTGCCTGTCATATCTTCTGTCATCTAATGATGAACTGTATACTTGGCAGAAGGACAGCTTTGCCAACTTGTATGCCCTTGAAGGTCATCCACCCAGATCATATATGTAGAATTGGGAGTCTCATTCTTAGTTTACATCATGGGTGTTAGTTACTTTATTAACTAACAAACAACACAAATCAAAGAACATGCTCTCTTTCTGCTGACATGATGCACTTCTGAAAGGAGACAGTGAAACCAATGTGAATTAAACTGAACATCTCCATTCAGATTGTTTAATAGACAGTCTTTTCCTGTCTTATAAACCCTTACTCGAGAGATTTAAGAGGCCAGTCACCCTGAACTAAACTTTTGTTTGAGCACCCAGCATGTATCTGTATTGTTACATCGGGGTGGCACCTGGGTATCTAAATAAGGATCTCTGAGCAGGCTGTAGATGCAATTTGAAGAAAACATGCCCATTCCCAGATAAGATACCCAAAATGCATCCATACCCAAATGGATATTTATCATAGAGTCATAGAATATTGGGGTTGGAAGAGACCTCAGGAGGTCATCTAGTCCAATCCCCTGCTCAAAGCAGAACCAACACCAATTAAACCATCCCTGTCAAGACTTCGTCATGCCAGACCTTAAAAACCTCTAAGGATGGAAATTCCACCACCTCCCTAGGTAACCCATTCCAGTGCTTCACCACCCTCCGAGTGAAATAGTGTTTCCTAATATCCAACCTAGACCTCGCCCACTGCAGCTTGACAGAACAAGTAACAATGGTCTCATCTGTGAGAATAGCTTAGCTCCATCCTCTTTGGAACCCCCTTCCAGTAGTTGAAGGCTGCTATCAAATCCCCCCCCCCACTCTTCTCTTCTGCAGACTAAATAACCTGCAGTTCCCTCAGCCTCTCCTCATAAGTCATGTGCCCCAACCCCCTAATCATTTTCGTTGCCCCTGCTGGACTCTTTCCAATTTGTCCACATCCCTTCTGTAGTTGGGGGACCAAACTGGACACACTACTCCAGGTGTGGCCTCACCAGTGCTGAATAGAGGGGAATAATCACTTCCCTCCATCTGCTGGCAATTCTCCTACTAATACAGCCCAATATGCCGTTGGCTTTCTTGGCAAGGAGGGCACACTGCTGACTCATATCCAGCTTCTCGTCCGCCGTAATCCCAGATTCTTTTCTGCAGAACTTCTGCTTAGCCAGTCGGTCCCCAGCCTGTAGCAGTGCATAGAGTTCTTCCTTCCTAAATGCAGGACTCTG
Source organism: Eretmochelys imbricata (assembly GCF_965152235.1). NCBI lineage: Eukaryota > Metazoa > Chordata > Testudines > Cheloniidae > Eretmochelys > Eretmochelys imbricata. The sequence goes on along the minus strand of NC_135577.1, from coordinate 102,079,344 downwards.
TACTTGTCCTTGTTGAACCTCATTGGATTTCTTTTGGCCCAATCCTCCAATTTATATAGGTCACTCTGTACCCTATCCCTACCCTCCAGCATATCTACCTCTCCCCCCAGCTTAGTGTCATCTGCGAACTTGCTTAGGGTGCAATTAATCCCGTCATTCAGATGATTAATGAAGATGTTGAACAAAACCGGCCCCAGGACCGACCCCTGAGGCACTCCGCTTGATAACCGGCTGCCAACTAGACATCGAGCCATTGATCACTGCCAACGATCTAGCCAGCTTTCTATCCACCTTATAGTCCATTCATCCAGTCCATACTTTTTTAACTTGTTGGCAAGAGGCTGACTGGTCTGTAGTTCCCTGGGTTCTCTTTTTTTCCCTTTTTTAAAATATGGGCACTATATTTGTCTTTTTCCAAACATCTGGGACCTCCCCTAATCACCACAAATTTTCAAAGATAATGGCCAATGGCTCTGCAATTACATCAGCCAATTCCCTCAGCACCCTTGGATGCATTAGATTTGGACCCATGGACTTGTGCACGTCCAGCTTTTCTAAATAGTCCTTAACCTATTTCCCATTTCTAATTTGTTTCTTGACTTTGTGGGTCTTGCATCCCAGAATTTAAAAGTCCTCATTAAACCTTGCTCAAAGAAAGAGAGTATCTGGTTCGCATTGATCTTGCTCCCAATGGACAATGACAGCTACAATCCCATTTAGCACAGTCATAAACACCCCAACTCAGTAAGATAGAGATTCTACAGAATGAACGTTTGCGCATCCATATACTCACACTATTTCTTGTAGGTTTCGGAACAATCTGAAATGTTAGCCATCATCTTCCTTATCACCATAGTCACCAGTGGCCATCATTCTGGCACCTCCTCATCTCCTTCTCCTTCCACCCTTAGGCTGTGATGCAACTTTTAGTGACACTGTGTTTGATGCATATTCAGTAGGGGTATTTCCCCTTTTCCTTATTTGTATATCCTTACCTTTCTAATTTTACAGGTTATTAATTCTATAAGTTAGTATATCAGTGATCTCAACTTATTATCATATACATCAATTCGTTACCATGGCCCTTTTGTGGTTAGGTATCTGCGAAAGTAGCTCATGTACCTGTTATATATGACAATTCATTGCCATGACACTTTTGTGGTTGGATCATGTACCTCTGGTCAGAACTTTCCTTTAAACACGCTATTGTCAGCACCCCAATACAGTAACTCCTCACTTAATGTCGTCCTGGTTAACGTTGTTTCATTGTTACATCGCCGATCTATTAGAGAACATGCTAATTTAAAGTTGCGCAGTGCTCCCTTATGACATTGTTTGGCAGCCACCTGCTTTGTCCACTGTTTGCAGGAAGAGCAGCCTCTTGGAGCTAGCTGGTGGGGACTTGGAACCAGGCTGGGTGGGCAGCTCCCCTAAGTTCCCTGTGCAGCAGCTGCCCAGCAGCCTATCAAGTGCTGGGCAGTTCAGGTGTCCCTCCCCCCGCACTGCTGTGTGCTGCTCCTGCCCTCTGCTTTGGAGTTGCTCCCGGGAGCCTCCTGCTTTCTTTGCAGGGGGGTGGGGGGAAGAGGGGTGCTGATGTCAGGGTGTCCCACTGCTCCTGCTCCCCACTCCTGTACCCCATCTCCACAGAGCTGGGGGAGAGGAGACTCCCAGGGTTCAGAACGGAGGGAGTTTGCTAGCAGCAGCTGCTGTCTCAACTTGCTGATATACTTTAAAAGGCAGTGTCCTTATAGTGGGGTCAGCATACTTAAAGGGGCAGTGCACATCACACACACACTCACTCTCTCTCTCTCACTCTCTCTTAACAATGATGTGTTAATCCTTGAGGGCTCAGCCAAATTTTAGTTCATCATTAAGCAGCAAGACATTCCCTGGGAAATATCCCATCCTCTGACTCCACCACCTCAACTGAGCTTCACAATCATCATTGCTGTGTACAGTATTAAATTGTTTATTTAAAACTTATACTGTGTATATTTAATGTCTTTTGTCTGGCGAAAAAAATTTCCCTGGAACCTAAGCCCCCATTTACATTAATTCTTATGGGGAAATTGGATTCGCTTACCATTGTTTTGCTTAAAGAAGCATTTTTCAGGAACATAACTACAACATTAAGCGAGGAGTTACTGTACTTGGGGTGTCTGTTGGGCCGTGTATCTGTACAAAGTTTATCTGTTCCAAGTACATAGGCCTCAAGCCTTATGCTAACATGCTGAAGATAATTTCTTACAGGATACAGGCTTGTTCATTTCTTACATTAGTGCTGAATATAATGCAAAGTAGAATATAATAAAGGCAAGCTAGTTCAGACTGGGCTACAGACTTGATTAAGGTGTTGGCCTAGATGATGGCAGGCAACATTGTGACTCACTTTCTACAGCTAAAACCATGAACAGGAGACTTAGAATCTAGGCTGCATCTTATGAACTTCTCCTGTCATGAAAAGAATAACAGTTTTGAGAATAGCCTGGGCTAGAATTTGGAAAACGTTGGTCCCAAGAGTTTGCCTCTTTCAGACAGACCCAAAAACTCAGGACCACCTCAACTAAGTACTTTAAGGCTGGACTGTCCTTTGGCAAGTCCTCAGGCAGATTTTTTTCAGGTTCTTATTTTCCGGTTGCCCCAAGATCAACTTCAGAAATAATAAATCCCACAGACCTGTTAACCAACCCACACAGGCTATGCAGGCCTCCAAGAACTGCTTCTGAGCCAGTTCATCTTCTCTCTATCTATACTGACTAAAAGTTGAACTGCATGTAACTTTCAGTCAACTGCCAACAGTGAATAGATTAAATAGTTATCACTGGCATAGACATGAGTTGGCAGAAGCATAATTCTTTTTTGAGTGATGATCCCAATGTGGATTCCAAACACGTGCTCATGCATGCCATGTGCCAGTCTCGAAACTACATAGTAATGTCCCTTGACCCGCTCATGCATTGGTTGTGTGGCATGTATGAGATTTTAAGAGGATTCTTAGGTTGACGCTGCTTCAGTTCCCTCTTACCACTGCATGGCCAGAGTCGGAACCCCTATTCCTCGGTGCTCTTAGCTCTGGTATACACTGGGGGGGATTCATCTAAGTTACGCAACTTCAGCTACTTGAATAACGTTATTCAAGTAGCTGAAGTCGACGTACTTAGACCTACTCACCGCGGTGCCTTCACTATGGTGAGTCAACTGCTGCCGCTTCTCCGTTGACTCTGACTCCGTTGACAACTTCTCCGTTGACTCTGCCTGCGCCTCTCATGGCAGTGGAGTACAGGAGTCGATGGGAGAGCGCTTGGGGGTCGATTTATGACGACTAGATGCAATAAATGGACCCCCGCTGGATCAATTGCTGCCCATCGATCCGGTGGGTAGTGTATATATACCCTTAGTCTACTAAGAGTACTGCGTTTGCCTTTTACTGTACATAGTTTTTCTCTAGTCAGATAATTGTCCATTTGTTCATAGTAGTTAGATTCTCCCTTGGACTTTATTCCTCTATTGGGGACTTAGAATCATAGAATATCAGGGTTGGAAGGGACCTCAGGAGGTCATCTAGTCCAACCCCCTGCTCAAAGCAGGACCAATCCCCAATTTTTGCCCCATATCCCTAAATGGCCCCCTCAAGGATTGAACTCCCAACCCTGGGTTTAGCAGGCCAAAGCTCAAACCACTGAGCTATCCCTCCCCGCCGGCACGGGGACTATGTCCTGTCAAGCCAGCTTCAAGAACTGTTCCTTGGGCCCTTGCTCCTTTTCGGTGAGCGACGAACACACTCATCGCCTTTAATGCCTGGGTAATGCCCAAATAGTTTTCCACTGCTCCATCTGCCGCTTGTTTCCAGTGCGGACATGAGCAGGTCGAGAACTTTGCCTACATAATTTTCTAATGGAGGAGGCAATGCACCCGCGTGCACAACCTGCTCCAGCTCCGACACAACCATCGGTGCAGCGCTCATCACCAGCAGTGAGCCCCTCACTAGATCCCTCATGTGCATCACCGGCAGCACCACCACACCCACCGAAGCCCCACTGCATGCACAAGAAGCATGGGCACAAGGGTGGTTCTCTGATGGAGACCATCTCAAACTGCAGCATTACCTCCCCAAGCCGTGATAGGTCGGGTGAGAAGTTGCACATCATGATGGAAGCTCTATCTCAGAGGAGAGTGCGCATGGAGCACTGCTCCAAACTCTATTGCTCACTGCCAGCTCAATCTTCCATTCTGGCACCAGGAACTCCTACTTCACTCCCAGCGCTGTCACCTCCACCGGGACTCCCTTGCTTGTTGCACCAGTCCCATGCACTTCAGGCCATTTATCGCCCTTGACACCATTGGCAAAACTCATGTTGCTGTTTGCGGGCACTCTGCCGTGCTCTGAACCTCTGCCCGGCCCCAGACTCCCTTTTCCGGCCAATGAACCTGTTGTCCTCCACCATTCTCCACCGGCTCTGGTGGTGGACAAGCCACTTCTGCTAATCGACAGTCCTCCCGCACCATGTCTGGCACCATTGGTCCCACCAGCTCTGACAGTTCCATTTCTCTTGTACCCTTTGGAGTCCGACTGGTCTTCTGACCTGGACACAGCCCTTACCCTGGACTACTCCTGCAGCCCGGACCCTTGACGCTGGTCTTACCCTCTGGACTACGGTTCTGCATCTGACCCATGGTTCCGTTACCTGTGGGCCCTGCCGATGCATGGCAATCCCTAATCCTGACTTCATTGGCCCTCGTGGGACCCCTACCACCATCACGATATGCATATTTTTGAAAATGTAAAAAAAAATCCAGAAATATTTAATAAATTTCAATTGGTATTCTGTTTAATAATGCGATTAAAACTGCAATTTATTTTTTTAATTGCAATGAATTTTTGAGTTAATTGCATGCGTTAACTGCAATTAATCGACAGCACTGCTTTAAAAGATATGCTCTCCAAGCTGCAAGCCTTTCTGCCTCCACTTGACCCAGCAATGACCCCATGTAGATCCAGAATCTCAGACAAGACTACTCAACTTATGTAGGTAGTCTATATTGTAGGTAGTTTTCATTGTCCCCTGAGAGCACAGCAGAGTCTCCTCTCTTGCCATGCACAATCACAACACTGGGTGACTAAGTGGGAATACAGTAGGGAATCCAGAGAAGACTCCATCTCAAGAACACAGCAAAAGGGCCGAGATTCTCAAATAATCTTAATCTTTTATTTGCCCATATGTTCTCTACCCCTGTATGCCTACCAACCCAGGCCCTATGGGTCTCCTTGGAGCATGATCTCTAATTCTAGAAAGGTAGCCTTCCACTATGTCCAGACCTAGATCTCTCTGGCTAGGGAAGCAAATCAGACTAACTCCAGCCCCTCAGCTTCCTCAGCGTCTGCTACTGGAGGGCAAAGAATTGGACATTGGAGATGATAACCACTCCCCATACTCAGAGCATTCAAGTTTGTCCAAGATTTAATAAAAAAGAATTGCAGAGAATATTGATACACTAGCTGAACTTCAGGAAAAATAGCAGATTCCTGGATATTCATCATAGAGATGGAATAGTAATGCCAATAGACAAAGGTGGTCTTGAATCTGCAAAGATGATTTATTCTGAACAATTCCAAGGTTGAACAGATTGTCTGTCTGTACCAAATTCCAGCCAAGGGGTGAGAACATTTTCATCAGCACCCAACCCCAACTTCCTAGAAGCTTCCTGTTGCACAACTAAAGAACTTTGTAAAAAGGGTCCTAAGGAGCTGGATCTCTTTGGTCTATTTTTCTTTGAACCTGCAAATTTGTGGCTATCTAGTCTTACTTTGTAAATGTTTTTCTTTTCTGGGATAGACTCTCAAACCTATTTGAGAAGCTGCCTAATGAACATTAGGATGAGCTAAAGACTCTGATGTCAGAAGGCCAACTTAGAGCAAGAATTTTGCTATAATCGGCTCTCAAATCCATTGATATGCCAGCGAGGATTATATTGCCTTTCTTTGTGGCTCCGGGCATCCAGGATCCCTGTGGAAGACTCTAGATAACCCTGGAGGACCTTCTCTTTGAAGAGTCAAATTTTTTTTAGTAGTAGCACAGGAGAAGATCTCCACAGCCTCAAATACATGAACAACTCTATGGTTTCTATGAGTCTGTCCCCCCTCACTGAAAAAACGGCAACAGGGGTAGCTATACTTGCTGTAGGTACTAACCTCAGCCCCAGTACTACTTTCAAAAATGACCATCTCAGCCTCTGAGGAAGATGTAGCCATTTCACAAACATTGAACTTCTGCTTTCTCTTAGTCCACCCTGCAACCTGGACTGTCTCTGACAAACAAGTTTTTGGGCAAGTGTCAAGACACTGATCAGCCCACCTATGAATCCTTTTTCTTTACATATCCCCCCCATCCCACACCCAATTTGGAAATGGTCTTTTTTTCCCCCCTAAAGGCTTGGAATGGGATAACCTTGGACTGGTGATTATAAGGAAAGGACACCTCATCTAGTTTGCTGTTCCAACTCCCTTTCCCTGTACCCTTTTTAAAGGAACCTGTCATAAATATAAAGGGAACGGTAAACACCTTTAAAATCCTCCTGGCCAGAGGAAAAACCCTTTCACCTGTAAAGGGTTAAGAAGCTAGGATAACCTCGCTGGCACCTGACCAAAATGGCCAATGAGGAGACAAGATACTTTCAAAAGCTGGAGGGGGGAAGAAACAAAGGCTTTCTCTGTCTGTGTGGTGCTTTTGCCGGGGACAGAACAGGAATGGAGTCTTAGAACTTAGTAAGTAATCTAGCTAGATATGTGTTAGATTCCGTTTTCTTTAAATGGCTAAGAAAATAAGCTGTGCTGAATGGAATTTAGATTCCAGTTTTTGTGTCTTTTTGTAACTTAAGGTTTTGCCTAGAGAGATTCTCTGTGTTTTGGATCTAATTACCCTGTAAGGTATTTACCATCCTGATTTTACAGAGGTGATTCTTTTACTCTTTCTTCTATTAAAAATTCTTCTTTTAAGAACCTGATTGCTTTTTCATTGTTCTTAAGATCCAAGGGTTTGGGTCTGTGTTCACCTATGCAAATTGGTGAGGATTTTTATCAAGCCTTCCCCAGGAAAGGGGGTGTAGGGTTTGGGGAGGATTTTTGGGGAAAGACGTTTCCAAGCGGGCTGTTTCCCGGTTATATATCTGTTAGATGCTTGGTGGTGGCAGCAATAAAGTCCGAGGGGAAAAAGGAAAATAGTTTGTACCTTGGTGAAGTTTTAACCTAAGCTGGTAAAAGTAAGCTTAGGAGGTTTTCATGCAAGTCCCCACATCTGTACCCTAGAATTCAGAGTGGGGAAGGAACCTTGACAGACCCCTTTGCAAGAGATTTTTGAAACAAGGAGTGAACTCCCTGCTGTGACTCAGAGCAATGGAAGAAGTACTCTAGGAGTTCAGAGGAAGAGGCTTCTATTATCATTATTTCCTAGTTCCAAAGAAGAAACGTGATTGCAGACTCATCCTCAACTTTTGATGTCTCAAGGTGTTTATCCATTGTTTCAAATTCCATGTGGTCACTTAGCTTTTCTGCAATGACTTCACTGGATCCTATGCACTGGTTCACATCTCTCAACCTTCAAGATGCTTACTTTCATATCTCCATCCACCCGGCCCACAGAAGGTTCCTAAGGTATGTGGTAGAAGAGTTTCACTACCAATATAGAGTTGTGCCTTTCGGCCTCTCAGTGGCTTCTTGATCTTTACCAGAATCTTAGCAGTGGTGGCTGCACATCTTCACACACGAGTAATTCATGTTTATCATCCCCTGGAAAATTGGCTTATTCAGGGAAAATCCTCACAGCAGGTAACCAACTTCATTCAATTCTCCATCTATTCTCCTTCCTTGGGCTAAAAGTCAACAAGGAAAAATCCACACAGACTTCCACTATGAGCATAGACTTCATCAGGGCAGTGTTATATTCCAGGGCAGTGAGCATACTTACCTCAGCAACGATACATCAGGGCATACTTACCTCAGCAATGATTTCAGACGATATTGGACCTCATCAGACAGTTCTGGATACATCCCAGAACAACAGTGAAGACATCCATGAAATGTTCAGGCCTCTGCAAGAATGATTAAGATCAGTATATGTATCCAACAGACATGGCATGGATCTCTTGTTCATGATCCTTTCAGAAGTCCTGTCTTCAGTAAAGAGTGGAAAGTATGTAGAACCACTGCAGGTGTGCAATGGATTTTACTTTTCGGTGTCTCTCTCCACCAGACCTAGGCAACTGACACTTTCACTGAAGATTGCAGACCCCATCTTAGCTGTTTTCAGATTTAAGGGGTATAGTTTGCATAGGAGATCATGCTGTATAAATATGCTGGAGCTCAGGGCCATTAGATTATCATGCAAGTTTTTTCTGACCATCCTTCAAGGCCTCGCCATGCAAGTGTTCATAGACATCACCACTGCCCTGCATTATACCAATAGAAATGGGTGGACAAGATCTTCCCCACGCTGTCAACAGGCAACACATCTTTAGAATTCGTGCATGCTCCATCACGTTACCCCAGTAATTATCTATCTATCATTTTTTGAGAGAATCATGTATGGTCTCTCAGCAACTGAGTACTCCATGACATCTTCCTCAGGTGGGGACTCTAAAATGTGGACCTGTTTGGTACACATCTCAACAAATGTATGATGTTTTGTTCCAGAGGGGACTAGAGTCCTGGTTCTCTGACAGATGCGTTTCTCCAGCCATAGACACCGAAATTGTTCTGTACCTTCCCATCAATTCCCCTGATATCCAGGGTTCTGAGAAAACTGAACAGGACACAGCTCATGTGATCATGATAGCCTTAACATGGGACAGACCATTTTGGTTCACTGATCACCCCATCTTCTGATCATCCTGCCACTTCTCCCCGAATTAGTCTCCCAGAACCAGGGCTGAATTCGGCACCTGGTCCCAATGTATTTTTTTTAAATTAAAAAGGGAATTATTTTGGGGAAGTTATATGGCTTGTGTTACAGGAAGTTAAAGCAGATGATAACAGTGAAATCTATAAAATCTTTGCACTTGACAGCCTTATGTGCTGGTTGGCTGACTTCCTTACAGAGAAGTTGCTCATCTGAAGACTAGAACGTCTTATTGCAAAGTAGGAAACCCTCCATGAAAATGATTTACAAAGCTAAATGGAAGAGGTCTGTGTGGCTCAGCATCAGCTCTCTCTGTTACATACCACAATCTCAGCTATCCAGAAGTATTTTCTTACCCTGAAGCAAACTTGACACTATCAGACCTCGTAGGGTAAGTTTTAACCACAGTCTCTGTTTCAGGGTTACGCTATATTTTCACTTCTTATGGTGCCAAGATTTTTGAAGTACCTCATTTATGCCTTTCCATCTGTGGGGAAGCCTCCCCCTTTCTGGAACATGAGCTTAATTTCCACTGGATTAATGGGATGCACCTTTGAACCTGGGGTGACCTGCTGTCTCTCCCCTCTTTCAGTGCAAACTGCCTTTCTTGTGGCTATTACTTCAGCTTGGTGATTGAAAGAATTCCAGGTTCTTATGGCAGGTCCACCGTAAGTGGTATTTCATAAATACAAGGTCACCCTTAGGCCTCAAGCCAAATTCCTTCCTAATTTAGTCTTGATTTCCATCTCAGTCTTCCCACATACCATTTTTTTTCCAAATCCTTTCTACTCCTGGTGAAGAAAAACTTCACAAACCTAATGTGGTAAGGGTATTGTCCTTTTATTAGACAGAATTAAGTCATTTTTAGCCACTTCTAGGCTGTTTGTGCCTTTTGCAGAAAGGGTCAGAGAGCAATCTATTTCCACCACAGGTTATCTAAATTGGTTTTGGACTGTATTAAGACTTGCTGTCAGATAGCTAAGAAGGATCCTCCAATTCAAATGAGAGCCCATTCCACTAGAGCTCTGGCAGCTTCCACCACTTGCTTTGGTAATATAACAATATCTGAAATATTTGTCTGCTCCTGGAGCTCCGTTCGTATATTTAGCTTCATTTACTCCTTGGTTCAGGCTTGCAGATCAGATGCCAACTTTGGTAGGGCTGTCCCACAGTAACTCTTTATGTAGGACTCCTCTTCCCACTTTCAGGCTTGAGCCAACTACTTGTTAGTCACCTACCGTTATTCGAAGAACCACAGCAACTTTACAGTAGGTAATAGTTTTTCATTGCCCTTTGGCATATATTTTCTCAGTGTATGTGTGTTTAGTTCAGTTTAAGCTAGATCCATCTTTCGTACATAGTCGCTATGTGGCAGAAGCTTAATCTCCAGGGTTCAAAACCTGCCCCTTATTTGAAGCTTCAGTGCCAATTAATGGGCACTTTCAGTGACTGTTCTGCTTAGGAGAACGACACATTCCCAAGCAATGCTTCGTATGTTGCTCCTTCTTGAAGGGAACTCAGAAGGCTATAGAAACCTGCTTGAAGTTGTTGTTTCTCAAGATCTTAAGGCAAGCTTCTTCAGACAAAGAAAGGAAGGACAGAGATAGACCACAGTTCTCCAATCAGCCCTTCTTTGTTAGTGCCTCAGTAAGCAGAGATTCCACCTGGATGTCCTGGGCTACATCTAGGAGGCTCCAGTCATCTGCTATCATTCTTATGTTGATGACCTCTGATTGGCAGAAAGGAGCCTGGCTCCAGGGATTAGACAAGATGCAGGTCATCTTCTCTCATGCCTGGCAAATCAAGCCACAAGAAAAAAGCAAACTTCTGATTCCTCTCAGACTCTACCTCCTAGGGGCCAGAAGCCTGAAAAGGCTTCCTCAGGTGCCCTGGTACTAATTACTAAGAGAGCAATGTCCTTCCATTTGAGGGCGGTGGTACGCACTAAATCTATTACCGTATTTCTCTTCGTACTGATGCTTAGTTGCCAATGTTGGTACCAGGTGCCTCCATATTGGTCACTTTGGAACTGTGTTCCTTGGTACTCAGTACTTTTGATACCTGTTGTGTGTCTATGTAAAGCATATATGGTATTGATTGACTTAACTGTTGGCCTGGTACTAGAATTGCCTCTTCAAGAGAGGCTGAGGTAGATAGTATCTAGACCTTTAGTTACTGAATCATTGGTATGATAGTTTAAGGAGGTATATCCAGTGCCAACCTTTTCCCCTCAGAGATCGCATGTTCCACCCTTCCCTTGGATGAGGTACATTTCTTGTCTTCATCCCCATCTAAATACAGGAGGTTGTCCTGTCACTCACCTACCTTCTCCCCTCATTGGGTAACACAAAAGGAGTCAGGAAGGCACGTGGGGGAGGGTTGTATAAAGATCAGAAAAAGATCTGGGACTTGTAGGGAACAATCTACCTGGTAACCCCCATATGTCCCCCACCTCAGTACTTTTACCCTACCAGCCATGGTCCTACTGGATGCTCTGGGGTGTGCAGCAGTATTCGCACAAGCCTACATCATCTACCTGCTCCAGAATTGGATCTCACTCTCCAAATAGGCAGTGTAGACCAGGGATTGTTACCCTGGCAGGCCGCGTGCCAAAGGTTAAGCCCCCTGGTGGGGCAGGCCGGTCTGTTTATCTGCCACGTCCGCAGGTTCAGCTGATCACCGCTTCCACTGGCCTCAGTTCACCGCTCCAGGCCAATGGGGGCTGCAGGAAGCAGCAGCATCCCTTGGCCCGCACCGCTTCCCGCAGGCCCCGTTGGCCTGGAACGATGAACCGCGATCAGTGAGAGTTGCGATTGGCCAAACCTGCAGATGTGGCAGGTAAACAAACCGGCCCGGCCCGCCAGGGGGCTTACCCTGGCGGTCTGCATGCCAAAGGTTGCTGATCTCTGGTATAGACCATTCCAGCCAGATCCAACTATTCTAGTCTTCGATCTTGTAAAGATAGGAGGAGGATAATGAGAGAAAGCATTTCTTATAAGGGGAAGAAACTACTGGTCCCTGGTGCAATCGTCTGATTCTCTACCCAGCTGAGGCAATAAAACCCTATACACCTGCCTCAATGGATGAACTTTAAGAAGTTCCAGGACCTCATCAAGTTAAAGTCAGACCATCTAGATGTACCTCTGGAAGTGGTGCAGACTTCACAAACTGTTGAACATCTTGCATCCTTCCATGCCTGGCAGATTTGTTAACCCTATAAACAAAAGACTGTTGTAGCCTGAGAGAATCATGTGGCACACACCATTCTGGTTACACCCAAGAGATCTGAAAGGAGATACCAGGTCCCTTGTAGGGGATTTTAATATATTTATTTCCACCCAGTACTGTGTTTGCTGGTAGCGGGAGCTGTCCAGGAAAGTTCAGAACAAAAAGGACTTCCCAGATCCACATGCTGGAAGAAGGACCTGAAGAAACTACACTTCTTTGAACATCAGATGCATAAGTCTAATTATCAGTTCCTCTTCTCCAAGTATGATCACTTAAGTTACTATAAGCTGCCTCAGTTTGAAGACAAGCTATGGTAAAAACATCAAGAGGAACTGAAAGCCATGATGATTGTGAGTGATAGTTGATAGCTCGCACTTCCTACAGGCTATGCTGGACATATCTGACACTGCAGTGTATGTTGTGTCCACATCAGAGGCAGTGGGATGGTCTTCCTGGCTTCAGTCCTCTGGGATCCCAAGGGATGTCCAAACTACAATCTAGATCTTTCCCTTTGAGAGCAATAAACGTTTCCGTTCCAAAACAGATGAGACTCCGTTTATTAGAGGACTCCAGTGTAAGGGTTTGTTCCAGCCCCAAGAAGGAAGCAAGCATGACAGCAGTCTTCCTTCAAGCAGCATCTCCCTGCCCAATACTATCATGAACCTTACATGACCTAAGAACAGCCATGAAATAAGCAGAGCTGCTTCTTCAAGTGCTTGTGCACATACATATTCCACTTTAGGTGTGCGCATGCAAAGTGCAGTTGAGCTGGAGATTTTTGATCAACAGTATCATCAGGATGGTGTATGCATCCTACAACCAAGGGCATAAAGGATTGGCCTCCCTGACCCATCTCCGTTCCTTCTGACCACTTGTGGCTACAAGTCGGAGTCTGCCTCACAGTTAACTACTGTTCAGTGCTTATCAATGCTTTTTTTGTGTGTACAGTAAAACCTGCCTTAACAACCACCTCAAGAGAGACCACCTGTCCTGAGTGACTATTTGGAGAGGCCACAGAACGTTTTTCCTTGTAATTTAGCTGTGAAGAGCAACAACCTGTCATGTGCAACCAGTGACCACATTTTCTTACTCCCACCGCTAAAAACAAACGTGTTGGAGAAGCTGATCTTCACTTATCAGTATGTTTCTTTGATGTTTCTAGCAAAAGATTTTTTTCTTTTGTTCGTTACAGTTAGGGCATTATACAGCATCATGCACAACGTGAGCCAGAACCAGAAGTTGAACTTGAAAAAATAAGGACTTGAAAGAAAGATGTGAACATGTTGAAACGAAAGGTGTACACTATTGTAAGTTACAGTTTAAAACTAAAAAGTCAACATGGAAGCATAAAAGAAAAAGTGCTTCTTACACTGGAGCAACGTGTTAAAGCAATATCAGAGCTAGAAGCTGGTACTAATTGCCACCAAATTGCCGAACATTTTGGAGTTGGAAGAACACAAATCCAAAGCTTTTTATGACAGAAGATAGAAATCCTTGCTGCTTATGAGTCAAATGCAAATTCTTCAACAAAAATTAAATATGCCAAAACTGGAAACAAATAAGTCAATTTTCTCACTTTTATGAGTGGTTTAAATCCACTGTTGCTTGTCATGTAAATGTCTCTAGTCCACTTTTAAAAGTGCAAGGCATGAAATTCGCATAGTTGGAAAATAGGGAATTTAAAGCTAGCAATGGCTGGCTTGAATTGTTTAAGAGGAGGCACAATCTTGTCTTTGGTACAGCATGCGGTGAGAGTGGAGACATTAACCAAGATTCAGTTTCAGATTGGAAACAAAAGTTACCTGAACTCCTATGGGATTATCAACCATCTGAAATCTACAATATATATGAAACTAGACTGTTTTTTAAAGATAGCAGCATCAGCAAAACCTCTATGTCAACGGCAAGCAATGTTCAAATGGGAAAAGTTTAAAGGAAAGAATCGCCCTTGCTTTATGCACCAACATGAATGGAGATAAAGAAAAGCCTATAATGATCGGTAAATCCCAATGGCCACGATGCTTTGGCAAATTGAATATCAAGGAGTTGCCCATGGAATATGAAATCAACAAAAAAGCATGGATGAACTTGGAGCTTTTTGAAAAATGATTACAATGATTTGACCACAAATTGCTACTATAGGGACATAAAATTCTGTTTGTGAATAATGCCCCATGCCACCCCAATGTTAAACTCACAAACATTAAATTCTGCTGCTTTTCCCCCAGACAGCACTTCCATGTTACAGCCTATGAATGCTGGGGTTATTCAAACCTTAAAACTGAAATTTTGGAAAATGAAAATTCAAATTATTCTTCAGGAAAATGAAATCTGACGTAACTTTATTGGGTCCAGTGCTTTTGAAAATGGTTTCACTCTTTGATGCAGTACACTGGAGTCAGATTGAGCCAAGCACCATCAAAAAATGCTTCACTAAATGCAGATTCACCATGGCCAAGTAAACTGCCAATTCATCAAATGAAGACATTCATCCAGAAGATGAACTACCCTCTTGTGGTAGTTAACATGTCGCAAAGTCTTTTTGGTGTGCCAATTGAGAAGAAGTGCCAGATTGATGAGAACCTTGCAACAACTGAAGAGTCACAGATTGGTTACAGCCTGCTGCAAAACTCTAAGAAAATTTTAAGCCATGTGACGACTCACACAGTAACAAAAAAACTGCTACGGATGATGATGAAGGGGATAGCACTTGTGATTCTGAACTCCTGGGAAGAATCATTTCTGTGCTTGAAGCCAAGAAAATGATTAAAGACATGAAAGCATTTGCCATTCAAAAGGACAATAACCGACTTTTAGAGCTGTTCAACACAGAAGAAATGGTAAACATGCAGCTGTTGTCACAGAGGCAGACAAGAATAAGTGACTTTTTCAAATAAATATAGACTACTGTAGATTGAAACCAGGACTTTTTGATAACACAGGTGATTGTAAAAAATTTCTTTTGGCTTCAGTCTAGGAAATAAGCACTTGCATGAGTGTACTAAAGTTCCTCTTTTGATTAACTACTGTATTAATAAACCCACCAAGAGATTTTAAGTACAGTACTGTACTGTATGTAATGTTCATTTAAAAGGCAATTAAAATTAAACCTGAAACATCGGTAACAATAGTAGCCTTTCTTCACATCATAAAAGTACCCATTTTATAGCAAACCTTTGAAGAGAGACCACTTACAAGCAACCACTTTTGCTAACTCCCATGAGTGATCACTCCTGGCAGGTTTTACTGTAATTAGTTTAGTTTACGTGGTAGTTACATAATTATAGGTTTTTGATAGGAGGTGTGTTTCCAGTGGAGTCCCACATGGATCAGTTTTGGCCCTGCACTCTTAAACATTTTTATCAACGATCTGAAAGAAAACATAAAATCATCATTGATAAAACTTGCAGATGACACAAATTTTGGGGAGTGGTAAATAATGAAGAGGACAGGTCACTGATGCAGAACTATCTGGTTTCCTTAGTAAACTAGGCAAAAGCAAACAATATGCATTTTCATATAGCTAAATATCAGGGTATGCATCTAGGAACAAAGAATGTAAGACATACTTTCAGGATGGGAGAATCTATCCTGGGAAGCAGTGACTCAGAAAAAGACATGGGGGTTCGTGATGGATAATCAGATGAACATGAGCTCCCAGTGTGATGATGTGGATAAAAGAACTGATGCAATCCTGGGATGCATAAACAGGAATCACAAGTAGGAACAGGGAGAATATTTTACCTCTGTATTTGGCACTGGTGCTGGAATACTGTGTCTAGTTCTGTTGCCAGCAGTTCAAGAATGATGTTGATAAATTGGAGATGGTTCAGAGAAGAGTCATGAGAATGACTAAATGATTGAAAAACATGCTTATAGTGATAGACTCAAAGGGCTCAATCTATTATTTTAACAAAGAGAAGATTAAGGAGTAACTTGATTAGTCTATTAGTATCTATAGGGGGAACAAATATTTAATAATTGCCTCTTCAGTCTAGCAGAGATAGGTATAAAATGATCCAATGATTAGAAGTTGAAGCTAGACAAATTCAGACTGAAAATAAGGCATACATTTTTATTAACAGTGAGGGTAATTAATTGTTGAGGTAATTTAGCAAGGGTTGTGGTGGATTCTCTATCACTGGCAATTTTAAAATCATGATTAGATACTTTTCTAAAAGCTGCTCTGGGAAGTGTTTTGGGAAAGTTCTATGGCCTGTTATACAGGAGGTCAATCTAGATGATCACAATGGTTTCTTTTAACCTTGGAGTCTGACACTGAGGATCCTCCCTGCTCCACCACTGCCAATGTCTTCCGTGTTTCATTTGGGTACTGATCGTATCTCTGTCACTGATGCTGCAAGCATATATAGTGACAAGAGGCCTAATGAAGTCCTACTGCCCAGACTCCCCACTCCTCCTCTTAGCTGGGTGATCCACTTTCAAGAGTACTGGTATTCATTTCAGTACTGAAGTTGTCCTTAGTACTAGCAAAGACTTCTGTTTGTAGACCTCTGGCAACGCCAACTGGGATTGCCCCTACCCTACCTGAAGCCAAAACAAGAGCATGCCTGGATGATTCTCATAGCCTTGGCCTCACTGAGACAGTACTGGTACATAGACCTGCATATTTTGTTGATCCAATCTCCATTCCTGTTTCTTGTCCTCCAGGACATAATATTACAGGATCACAGAAAGGTGGTGCACTCCAATTTCAGCACCTCCACCTCATGGCGTGGATGCTGAGTGGCTAACAGCTACAGAGAAAATATGCTGTGAAGTATTTAAAAATATTTAATTCATAAAAGGAAGCATTCCTGTAGATCTGCTAACTTGATGAAGTGGAAGAGGTTTCCCATTTGGATACACCATTGCCAAGTGTCTCCATCTACATTGCAGATTCAGGTCATTTTAGATTACCCTCTAGAACTGAATGTCAGGCCTGAATATGAGTTCCTTAAAAGTTCATCTGGCAGCCATCTCTGCCTTTCACCGACCTATTCAAGACTAGTTTATATTTTCTGAACCTATGGGCTAGAGATTCATGAAAGTTGTAATTAGTTTTACCCACTGCTGAAAGCACCTGTTTCCCATTGGGACCTTAATCTGGTTCTGTCAGGTTTCATGAGATCACTTTTTAAGCTTTAACCTCCTGCTCTCCATGTCTAGTAAAACAGCATTTTTTAGTAGATAATATCCACTAGGAGAGTTACAAGCTTTGATGATGGGTCCCTGTATACAATTTTCTATAAGGATGAAGTCTCTTATGGCTTCATCCGAAATTTGTATTGGAGGTAGTATCACAATTCCATCCAAATCAGGTGATTCATCTACTGATTTTCTTTCCTAAACTGCACAGCCCTAAGAATGAAGAGAGACTACATACATTCTATGTCTGCAGAGCCCTCTCATTCTATATTGACAGATCTAAAGCCTTTAGATCTTCTGAGACACCGTTTGCATCTTATTATGAGAGAATGAGAGGACAAGCAGCTACTGTCAGAGGATCTCTCACTGGATCCCTTCATGTATTAGGACCCATTTTACAGCCAGGCACACACTCTCCACCACTGCATATTTTTGTTCCCTCGAAAGGAGTATCCTACTGAGGTAGAGAACTGGGTGTTCCTCCTCACCAACCATCTGTGATAGGATAGCCCACAACCCTACTTCTGATGCATCCGTCTGCAGAATATATTCCGTGGTGAAATCTGGGGCTATCAGTATGGGGTTACTGCAGAGGGCAGTCTGTAGGTCTGTGAACGCTCTCTCTGCTGCGTCAGACCATCTCACCAGATCAGATCCACGGGCCTTCGCTAGGTCTGTCAGAGGGCTTGCCCTTGTGGCAAAATGGGGGATAAATTGTCGGTAATACCCCACCACACCTAGGAATGCCCGGACTTGTTTCTTGCGACTTGGACAAGGCCAATTTTGGATGGTCTCTAACTTATTCAGTTGGGGTTTTACCAGATCTTTTCCCACAATGTAGCCAAGATATTTGGCCTCTGTAAACCCTCTGGCGCACTTGGCAGGGTTTGCTGTAAGGCCAGCTCACCTGAAGGTATCAAGGACTGCCTCCACCTTCTCTAGGTGGGTTTCCCAGTCTGGGGTATGAATGACCACATCATCTAGGTAGGCAGCAGCATAATGATTATGGGGGCATAATAGCTTGTTCGTGAGGCTCTGGAAGGTAGCTGGGGCCCCATGTAGTCCAAAAGGGAGGACAGTATATTGGAAAAGTCCTTCTGGTGTAGAGAATGCAGTCTTTTTCTGTGCATCTTCTGCAAGGGGAATCTGCCAGTACCCCTTTGTCAAGTCTAAGGTAGTCAAGTACCAGGCATTGCCCAGACGGTCCACTAGTTTATCTATGTGAGGTATGGGGGTACGAGTCGAACTGGGATACCTCGTTTAGTCGCTGGAAGTCATTGCAAAACCTTGTGGTGCCATCAGGTTTGGGCATTAACACAATTGGGTGGGACCACTGACTGCAGGATTCTTCAATGATCCCCTCCAGCATTTTTTTTTACTTCCACTTTTATTTCTTCCCTTTTGGCCGCTGGCATCCAGTAGGGCCTCATTGTTACTCTGGCCCCAGGGTTCGTGATGATGTGTTGGTATGTTTCGGTTGTTCGACCCAGTTTTGATGAGAACACATCTTGGTTCTGGAAGATCATCTCAGACACCTCACCTCATTCATGGCATTAAATTGGGAGACACCCTCACCTGTTCGGAGGGCTTGTTTTCCTGGGGTAGGTTTTTTTGGACAGCTGTGCATGCCTTTTGTGCATGTCTGGGTTTCAGAAGGTTGACATGATATATTTGCTCTTGTTTCCGGTGTCCTGGTTGTCGCACCTTGTAATTTACCTCCCCTATGGGTTTAAGTATTTCTTTAGGTCCTTGCCATTGGGCCAAAAGTTTGCTCTCTGTTGTAGGTACCAGCACCATTACTTGGTCTCCGTGCTGGAACTTCCAAACTTTGACTTGGTGATTGTACTGAGCTTGTTGGGCCTCTTACACCTTCTCTAGGTGTTCCTGCACAATGGGAGTGATCCACGCCATCTGGTCCCTCATTTGTAACACATGCTCAGTTACATTCTTCCCCTCATTGGGCTTCTCCTCCCAAATTTCCTTGGCTATGTCCAAGATGCTGTGGGGGTTGTGCCCATATAATAGCTCAAAGGGAGAAAACCCAGTTGAGGCCTGAGGTACCTCCTGGATGGCAAACATAAGGTATGGTAGTAGAGTGTCCCAATCCTTCCTGTCTTGACTTACCATCTTCCTTATCATAGCCTTCAGGGTTCGGTTAAACCTTTCTACCAGCCCATTGGTCTGTGGATGATAGACCAAAGTCCTCAGGGTGTGTATGTGGAGTAGGTCACATAAGTCCCTCATTAGCTTTGACTTAAATGGGGTTCCTTGGTCTGTTAGTATCTACTTTGGTAGCCCCACTCGGGCAAAGATCCCCACTAGCTCTTTGGCTATTGTTTTAGAGGCTGTATTCCGCAAGAGGACAGCTTCTGGGTACTGTGTAGCATAGTCCAGAATGACAAGTATATATTGGTGGTCCTGGGTAGTCTTCTCTAGGGGTCCTACTAGGTCCATGGCTATTCGCTCAAACGGGACCTCTATGATTGGTAGGGATACCAAAGGTGCCCTCAAGTTGGGATGGGGACTGTGCAGCTGACACTCTGGGCAGGACGCACAGTACCTACGCACTTCTTCATGTACTCCAGGCCAGAAGAATCGTCATAGGACTCGTGCCAAAGTCTTCTCTAACCCCAAAAAGATGACTATGGGCAAGACTTAATAGAGCGTTTTGGTGTTTTTGAGGTACTAGAATCTGTTGTACCTTCTGCCCCTGTACTGGTGCAACCCGGTACAAGAGATCCTTCTTCATTATGAAGTAGGGTCCTGGTCCCTGGGTTTTCCCTTCCACAGGGACCCCATCTATTTCAGTCACCTCTTTCCTAATGTTGTTGTAACTTGGGTCTTCAGCCTGGTCCCGTCCAAAATTTCCTCTCCCGGGACTAAACTGCCTGAGATCTAGGGGACCAGTCTCTGTTGCCTCTACTGGTTCGGAGGAGTTGGAGTGGGGGGGTCAGACTCGGGTGCTTCTTCCTCCTGGGCGGCCTCCTTTTCAGCTGATCGGGTCCGCCTACCTACGAGAGCAACCCTCTGGCTTTGGGTCAGTATTTGGCTTCTCAAGGCCTTAGCTGCCCTTCTTTCCCTTTTCATCTTTCTACCCTATCTGGGAGTGGAGAACAAATCTGGGGATATTTCAGAGAAGATTGGGGGTTGACAGTCTACTGTGGATGCCTCACTAATTTCAGGGTTCCCCTCTTTCTCCAATCCCCCTACTGGGAGCAAGTCTCCAAACCCTGGGAAGTTCCTCCCTATGAGCACCGGGTACTGGAGTTTAGGGACTACAGCTGCTGCTACCTTAGTAGTGTTCCCTTGGGTCTCGATTTTTACTGGGATGGTGGGGTAATAACTAACTGTCCCATGGACGCATGTTATCCCCGTACGTTTAGCCTGCAGCAGCTGACTATGCTTCATGAGCTTCCCTGAGATAAGCGTGATAGCACGCCCCAAATCAACCAATGCTGTGGTCTCTACCCCATTTAGTTTCACTGGTCTGGTGTATATATGTGGGGTTAGTGAGACCCCCCCACAAGGTGGATTAGGGAGCATGGGTCTGCCCAGTTCCCCAGGTTACACTGCATAGGCTTCTCGGCATTGGGGCACGGTGCAGCTATGTGTCCACATTCCCCGCAGATGTAACATCTGTATGGGGCCCTAGCCATTCCCCAGTCTCTTGATTTGGGCAATCTAACATCACAATCCTTTTCCCACTCCATGTTCCGACTCTTTGTGGCTTCTGGTGGGCCTTCAGCCTCTCTCTTTTTCCACCTGGGCCCACCTCATGGCCCAGTCATCTGAGCTCTAGGGCTTGGTGCTGCTAGTTTAACCCGGGGTGCCTCTTTCTTAACTGGTCGGGTCAGCTCCCTCGCCGTCCTTCGCCTCTCTACCAGTGTGACAACCTCGTCGTAAGTGGCGGGTTCATTCTGGTTTATCCAGGCGTGAAGGTCTGGCGGTAGTCCCCTCATATATTGGACGATGACCAGAACCTCTTGCATCTCTTCTGGACTCCGGGACTCAGTTCGCAACCACTTTCGTGCGAGATGGATGAGGTCATATAATTGGGACCGCAGGGTTTTGTTTTCCTGATACCACCTCTTGTGATGCTGATGGGCCCGCACTGCGGTCGTTACTCCAGATCTGGCCAGGATCTCTGCTTTCAGCTGGGGGTAGTCTGCCACAGTCTCTTCAGACAGATCATAGTAGGCCTTCTGGGACTCCCCACACAGGAATGGGGCAAGGATGCCAGACTACTGATCTCGAGGCCAAGCCTCCTGTCGGGCTGTCCTCTCAAAGGCTAGGTGGTATGCCTCTGTCATCCTCCCCCATCATTTTCTGCAGGCAATTGCTGGCCCGTATGATCCGCGTCTCATCATGTCCATGGTTCATCTCTGTAAGGGCCTTCACTTGGTTTGCTAGTTCCCGTAACATAGCACGGTCATGAGCGGCCTGGTCCATCAGCAAGTGATTAGTCTCATGCTGCAGCCTTACTGCCTCTTGTTGGGCGGCTGACTGGACACGGGTAGCCTCCTGCTGGGCAGCTGTGGCTTGTATCAGTGCCCGCACTATGTCTTCCATTGTAGTAAAAAAAAAATATAAACCTGCTCCTTTTTTTTTTTTTTAGCACCCTCCTTCTTCCGCCACACTGTAGCATACCAATATCCCACCCTTCACACCAGCTGTGACAAAGTTCTTCCTCTACCTTGGTGGGTCCTGTGCTTATTGGCAGATTTGCTTGCCTCAGAGATTCATGGCAGCTCTCAGTTTAGCCACTTTCATGGCTCAAATCTGCCGTTCACTCAGATAACCTCATCACTGGCCAGCATGGGGAAAAAGAGAAGAACAATCCCTGAAGTCTTTGCTGATCCACCATGTAGGTCGGGTAACAGCCCAGAGACCTCCCCTCTGGTGAAACCCACAGTCCGGGTCAACTCCTCCTGTGTCTGAGGAGTTGGGAGGTTTGGGGAGAACCCGGGCCCGCCCTCTACTCCGTGTTCCAGCCCAGGGCCCTGTGGATTGCAGCTGTCTAGAGTGCCTCCTGTAATAGCTGCGTGACAGCTACAACTCCCTGGGCTACTTCCCCATGGCCTCCTCCCAACACCTTGTTTATCTTCACCACAGGACCTTCCTCCTGATGTCTGATAATGCTTGTACTCCTCAGTCCTCCAGCAGCACGTCCTCTCACTCCCAGCTCCTTACGCGCCCCCCTACTAACTGATGGGAGGTCCTTTTTAATTCAGGTGTTCTGAATAGCCTGCCTGCCATAATTGATTGTAGAAAGTTCTTAATTGGCTCCAGGTGTCTTGATTAGCTTGCCTGTCTTAATTGGTTCTAGCAGATTCCTGATTGCTCTGGAGCAGCCCCTGCTCCGGTCACTCAGGGAACAGAAAACTATTCATCCAGTGACCAGTATTTTTGCCTTCTACCAGACTCCTGTACCCCACTAGTCTTGGTCTGTCACTGGACTTATTACAATCTTGCAAATGTTGCACCACTGGAGAATTATTGCTTAGTCTACAAGGGCCCAGGTGGCCCAGGTCACCTTCCTTGGTAGTATTCCCATTATGGACATATGCAGAACAACAACATTGTAGTCCAGTGACATGTGTGTGCAGCACTATGTCATTTTTGAAGGGTCCAAAGCAGACCTCTAACTTTGGAAACACCTATTCTTTGATCCTTGTTCAAATTATTTCCAAGTTCCCACCACCATGGGACCATTTCTGGGAATCACCTAAGTGGAAAATGAAAAAATATATATGTTCCATCCTGAGCCAAATATGGCATGTTATGGGGTAGGATGTATGTGAGGGACAGGTGTCTGCTGTGCCATCCAACCATCACGTTTTAGGACTTCTGTGAGGTCTTTTACGTCCTGCTTGCATTGGGTCAAAGTCAAAGATGATTCTCACAGGGAAGTTGGTAAGCATTTGGAGCAGATAACAATACCACCTTAGAAAGCGTTGTGTGACTGTTTGAGAGTGTGTCCCTGTTTTAGTTTGAAAACTGATCTCTTAATTTCACTTACATACATATCATTTGATTTTTTAATCATTCAGAGATGCTTCATCTGAATGATATCCAACTTCTTTTCAATCTTGGTAGTGAGGGGACGTGTGTCAGTCTCATATGTCAGAATGCTGACCACCGAAGCACTACATATCCTCAGCTTCGTCTCTCTAATTATCAGTGTGTTCAGTTTGCGAGAAACATTCTTAACAAGGTGTCCCATAACTGATGATGGTTTTTCAGTGTGGGCTTCAAGTTCTTTCTTGATGCTGTTCATATTATTGACAACTCAGCCAAGATAGGTGATGTTGCCAATAATCATGAGTGGGTGGTATGCTAGACCCCACAGCATGTTTTAAATCGCTGAATGGAAGAACTTTGATTTTACCACCCCCCACCCCAATTAATTTTCATTTCCAAACTTTTAAGTGCTTCACTTCGCAACCTTAATTTTCTTTGAAGGTAATTTTTGTATGATGATTTCCTAGTTTTTTGTGGTAATGGTTTGTTTTAAGAAAAAAGAAGTATTTTAAAATTCAAATGATAAACCTCAGCCTACATAAATCATTCATTTCCCACATGCTTCTGTATGTTCAAACTATTTAAAATTACAAAGTAAAGCAACCATATCTGTCAAAAACACAATACATCTTTCAAAATGTTCTAAAATATATAAAAAAACTGCAACCATCTGCAAACCCAGCTAACACGCCTTAGCCCCAATTAATCACACGCACACAAACGGCACACATACTATATGGAAACGAAAATCAAATCTGTACTGCACTGCATACTCAAAGAACATCATGCCATTTTACACTTCTCTGTCATTCGCAAAAAGAAAAGGAGTACTTATGGCACCTTAGAGACTAACAAATTTATTTGAGCACAAGCTTTCGTGAGCTACAGCATCGGATGCATCCAATGAAGTGAGCTGTAGCTCATGAAAACTTATGCTCAAATAAATTTGTTAGTCTCTAAGCTGCCACAAGTACTCCTTTTCTTTTTGCGAATACAGACTAACACGGCTGCTACTCTGAAACCTGTTCTCTGTCATTATAATTCACCCTAACGCTTTACTCACTGTAATTGAATGGCTCTGGTATCTTCAAATCTCATTCCCTCAATACTCACTTACCCCTGGTCCTTTACACCCATTCTCTCTGTTCCTCCATTCCACTCTCTTGTGGGTGCTCCATCTCCTTCCATTATTTTTTATAGGTGCTCCGCCCCACACTAAACTAATGTTCTGTCCATACTGATACCTCTCACCTCCCTAATTTCCTCTCCAAGGGGGTCTGGTCCCCATCATTCTGTCTCCTAGTTTCAGACATGGATACCTGCTCCTTCCTGCACATTTCTGCATGAACTTAGTTCTGCATTTCCCGAAAGTTTTCTTTCCCAAATTTCTCTTTCCCTATCTGATGGCACTATCTCGTCCCCTCCTTTCTTTTTTTAATTTATTTTTCTTTTCATTTTTCATATTTTTTCATAATTTAAACACACATTTGTTTTTTGAAAAACCCAAACTTTATAGAATAATGTAACAAAGATGGAAAATGTTTGTTCCTAATGTTTGATGGCAAAATTGAGGTTCCATTTACGTTGGAATTTGCATAGTATATTCTCCAATATACAGCCTGAAATAGACTTTTCTGCTCATTTTGCTTGGTGCAGCGGAAGTTGGATTAATAACAAGAAAACCAAAATTAAAGTGCGACCCCAATCGATTTGGGGAAAATTACAATCTGGGGAATAAATTTTCATCCCAACTAGTCTTCTCCAGTAAGAAGCAACCAAATTCACAGCTAGCAGGCCTGACCTCCAAGCGAATGTGAAAAAACAGTTTTTTAAAAAATCAATTCTAATCAAGTTGTTTCCTGCAGGAACATAGTAGAATTTCTTTTTATGTATGATTGTTCGTTCTTAACAATTTTCTCGTGTGGTACTTTTTGTTTTAATATTTTAATACCTAGTTGTCCATTATTCATTGTTCTCAACAGTAGTGGAGTCATACTCAATCTCTGGATCATAATGACCCTTCAGACTTCAGTCCCTTCATTTTAGGACTGTGCTTTCTTTCCCTCTGACTCCTGGATTAGATTCAGTGGCTCTAGAGATGTTCTTCAATGCTGACATTAATGTCCTCTGCAGCTGTTCACGTATTTAATCTGTCATCCTCTAAATTTTGAGGAAACTTAACCCTTTGTATTCACTACCCTTCATCTAATAAGCAATCTGATGCTTCAGTAACAATCTTCACAGGTCAAAATTAAGAGTTATTGTAGCTGTTGGTCCCAGGATATTAGAGAAATAATGTGGTGAGGTAATACCTTTTATTGGGCCAACTTCTGTTGCTGAGAGAGACGAGCTTGTCCAAGAAAAAATATTACCTCACCCACCTTGTTTCACAAATGAATGGAACAGATGGCAGAACATTCAAACCAAGTGTTAATGTGAATGTATACAATATGTAATCTGAATATATATATTCATGTGTGATATATAAAAATATGCACAGGCGTACTCTCTTTCATATATAAACACATGCAGTCACTTAACATTGGGGAAGATGCTCCACCAGATCATTATTTTATTTTTATATTTTATATTATATTTTTATTATACCAACTTCAATACTACAATTACCAGTTATTAAACCAATTAACAGTTATAATACCAATTACAAACGACTAGTTAGAATGCTCGTGGAGTAAACCAAGTATTAGTTACCAAACCACCAATTAGAATACCACTTTTTCCAATTAGCATACCAATGTCAACACCAATTTGTAAAATAAATAAAATATTATAAAATGTCAAAATCAAGCATTTTTATGTTTATCAAAACTAAGTATTTCAATTGACCTGAAACAAAAAAAATTTGGACATGTCATTTTACAGGAATTTTTGATATTTTGACATTTTGGTTTGATTTGGAACTAGCTTTTTTTACCCCCTCTGAAAACATCAGTGTTTTCTGCGAAATGGAAATTCTGTGTTTTGACCAGTGCTAGTTATACAATATCTGCTCTTGAGGTAATTTAGCGGAAAAGTTAAAAGGTCAATAGGGAGCAATTCCCTTATCACATATTGTGTTATGCCTGTATCTTGCCTGAAACCAAATTCTTCTTTGAGTTCTGGCTCATGTTGATTCCATTCTAGGTGTGTGCATGCCCATGTGCCCAGTTGTCAGAATTTTTTGCCTTCGCAGTATCTGTAGGGCTGGCTGTGGTGCCCTCTGGAGTGCTGCAATTGTGCACTGGTATAGGAGGTGCCACCAGCCCTACGCCCTCTCCGTTCCCTCTTCCTGCCTGTAATGGTTGGTTGGATCACCTTCCTCTTGCTTTGCAAGTGTGATAGCGGTTCTTACAGCCTATTAACTGTCATCTTTGTACATAGTTGTCAAATAGTTAGTCATTAAGTTTTAAGTGTGTGTTTAGTTAGAGTCCCAGCAGGGACTTTGCCCCGAGGCAAAAGCATGCCCATTTCGTCCTGCGACAGGCCTGTGCCTGTTAGTGACTCCCACAGCAGCTGCTTGAAGTGCTTGGGAGAGTCGCTCATAAAGGAGAAGTGCAGAATTTGTAAAAAAAAAAAAAAAAAAAAAAAAAAAAAACCCAAAAAAAAGAAAAAAAAAAACCTTTCGTCCTGGGACTCAGAAAGAGCGGGACATCTGCTTAAAGGCCCTCCTCACTGAGGGCCGCACTTCGCCCGGCATTGGAGCTCTCCCACTCTGATTCTGCACCCAGCACCTCTGTGTCGATGTGGAGCTCTCCGCCGGCACCATTTCCCCCTTGCCAGTGTCCAAGAAGCAGCAAAAGAAACAACACGGCTCATCAGCACTGACCAAGGAGGGGAAGGGGGTTTTGTGCAAAGGACCCAGTTCAGGCCATGCACCTGCCCTGGAGCTGCAAGGGGGTGCTGCTCTGGTCGGACCTCCTGCCCACCCAGGATCTGCCTCCAACTCCTCGGAGCGGCAGGGGACCTTGGCACCTACTAGTGCCTTCAGCGCCTGAGGCCTTCCAGGTGGCTAGGGACCTGATGCACCTTCCGGTGCCACCTACACCGTGCCCGACATCAGATGTAGCTAAGGACCCGCAACCCAAGGCCAAGCTATGCATGCGGCCACCCCAAAGGGCAGTGGAGTGCCACCGGTCCCCAAAGCAGGCTCATAGTTCCCCGTCTCTGTGTTCACGGTCGTCTTGAACACAGTGTAGATAGCCCAATTCAAGGCACTGGTCTCTGTATTCCCAGCAATGGCCAGCTTCTTGCCAGCAAACACCCCAGCATAGACCCCCCAAGATGACCCTCAATGTGTCAGTCACCACTGGAGTGGGACCGCTTGCCACCATGGCACCGGTCTCTGTTGCCCCGGCACTGCTCATTGGAAAGACTTTGGTCCCCACCATCCCTCGCACTGAAAGTAAGCCGCCAGACACAAACCTCCATGGCTTCACCCTGGTTCCTGGAAGGTGACTGGTCTGAGTCAGAACCAGAGTTCAGCCCTTCATCAAGGAAGCACCGATCTCCTTCAGCTCCGGAGACCAGTATGGCACCCATAGCAGCTGTGTGGCAGCTGGGCCCAGTGGCCAGCTAAAGGGCCTTATTGGAACCCTTGATCCCGGTGCCATATTTGCACCACTCCAACCTGGCTGCTTCAGACAAGCCACCTCCTGCTTCATCAACGGCAGGCTCGGAGCACGGTGCGGACTCCAACACAGGGCTAAGAGAGCAGGTGTCGACACCTAGGGAGCCATGGTGGTGGGTCCTTCCCATACCAGCCTTCCTAAAGACTTTAAGGAGCACCAGGCCCTCCTCAGAAAGGGTGGCTTCCAACCTAAATCTGGAAGTTGAGGAGCTGGCAGACCAGTTGGACACTCTCTTTGACGTGCTATTGGCTGCAGCCCCGGAACGGATTGCGCTGCCAGTCCATGAAGAGGTTCTCAAGATTGCTACGGCGCTGTTGCAAACCCCCTCATGTATTCTGCCAACTTCCAAATGGGCAGAAAAAAAGTATTATGTCCCTGCGAAGGGTTTGAGTACCTCTATAGCCACCCACCCTCTGGGTCGCTGGTTGTATCAGCAGCCACCAAAAGGGACAAGCAGGGTCAGGTTAGCACCACACCTAAAAATATAGATGCCAAGAGACAGGACATTTTTGGCAGAAAAATGTATGCAACGTCCAGTCTACAGTTTTGGGCGTCCAAGAACCAGGCTTTTTTGGGGAGGTATAACTAATCTGTGGGACTCCCTTAACAAGTTTAAAGAGGCCCTCCTACAGGACCTCCGCCAAGAGTTTGCCATGATCCTGGAGGAGAGCAAGGCGGTGGCAAGGGGCTCCCTTCAGATGGCCAGGGACGCTGCAGACTCAGCAGCCAGAGTTGTTGCCTGGGCAGTGGTGATGAGGCACAGCTCCCGGTTACAATCCTCGGGTCTGTCCCAGGAAATGCAGTCCTCCATCCAGGGCTTCCGTGTGAGGGCACAGGGCTCTTCTCAGAGCTAACAGATGCAAGACTCCCAAGTCACTCTGCACTCACTGGGCCTCCAAACTCTGCAACTGGTGAGAAAGCAGTTCCAGCCACCTCCTAGGTCCTGAGGGTCTCCTTGGCACGGTGCCTACAGGAGGAAAGACGAGGGGTGGGGGGAGGGTGTTGCCCCTTGTCCTCTCACCTGCCTGCCCGGCCTTTTGAGACACCCAGGGGCTGAGAGGCAGTCGTTTTGATGCTGTGCTTGAGGACAATGCCTCATTCAGATCCCAGGATCCACGTTCCTACTCCTTCCTCAACCACCTGTTTACCTTCTGGTCGGCATGGTCACAAATAACCTCAGACCATTGGGTGCTCAGTATATCATCTTTGGGCTACACCCTGCAGTTCTCAGCCACCCCCACTCTTACCCCATTCCTCTTCCAAGAGGAACTCCTTGTTAAGGAGGTGGAAAACCTCCTGCAGCTGGGGGCAGCAGAGGTGGTCCTCGGTAAATGAGGGGAAAAGGGTTCTTCTCCCAATCTTTCCAATCTTCTCCCAAAAGGAAAAAGGGCCTAAGACCGATTCTGGACCTGCGATGCTTCAACAAATATTTCAAGAAGTTGAAGTTTTGCATGGTCTCCCTGGCATCCATCATCCCCACCCTGGATCCAGGATACTGGCAGACACCCTCGGCTTGAAGGACGCATACCTTCATATCTCCATTTTCCAAGGGCACGGATGGTTCTCCATTTTGTGGTGGGCCAGTGCCATTTCCAATTCATGTGCTACCCTTTGGACTCTCATCGGCCCAAGAGTGTTCACAAAGTGCATGGCACCAGAGGCTGCTTACCTGAGGCGTCAAGGTGTTCAGGTTTATCCGTACCTCAATGATTGGTTCATCAAGGTTGTAGGGAAGATCACGGGATCACGTGCAGGGGAGCCTCGATCTGGTACGTTCCTCCTGTCTTGATCTGGGTCTGTTAATAAAAGAAATAGACTCTGATACTGGTGCAACGGCTATAATTTACAGGGGCGGTCCTCAACTCCACTTGGGCCAGAGTTTTCATCCCAGACGCCCATTTCCAAGCAATGGCCAGCCTGATCTTGCATGTGAGGGCCAACACTCTTACCACCACTCACAAGTGCTCGAGATTTTTAGGCCACATGGCAGCCTGTACTTACATGGTACAGCACGCACGGCTCCATCTCAGACCCCCTGCAAGCATAGCTGGCGTTGGTCTACATCCGCAACAGGATGAGCTAGACTGTGTGGTCAGGGTGCTGGACAACGTACTGTTGTCACTGAAATGGTGGTGGGTCCCTGGATCGGTGTTGGAGGGATTCCCCTTTGCGTTCCTCTCCCTGTCGGTGACCCTGGTCTCTAATGCCTTAGACCTGGGGTGCGGAGCAAACCTGGGCAATCTTAACATGCAAGGTTGTTGGTTGCGAGATGATCGCTCCTTCTACTTAAACGTCAGAGAGCTCAGAGTGGTTCACTTGGTCTGCTAGGCTTTCCTGCCTCATCTGAGGGGCAGGGTGGTAAAGATCCTGATGGATAACACCAATGTGATGTTTTACATCAACAAACAAGGCAGAGCCCTGTCATCAGCCCTTTGCCAAGGAGCTCCCTCGGGGGGGACGGACTTCTGTGTGTAGCATGCCATTTGTCTAGTGACCGAACACCTCCCCAGGGCCAAGAACGTGTTGGTAGATCACCTCAACAAGACTTCATCTTGCCACGAGTGGTCACTCCATCCGGAGGTGGTCAGCGTGATCTTCCGGAGGTGGGGAACTCCCCAGGTGGACTGCCTGCATCCGGTTTTGCTACAAACAGGTGAAAGTGCCACCGCCGGTGATTGTAACTGCCCATTCAACCAAGGCACAAGCCTCATCGGCAACCTTCCTGGCCCAGGTGCTGATTCAAGATATCTGCAGGGCCACTACCTGGTTGGCCACCCACACGTTTACATCCCACTGTGCAATCACCCAGTAAACCCAGGACAGTGCTGGCTTCGGTAGAGAAGTGTTGGAAGCTCCACGCCCGTGAACTCTGAGTCCACCTCCCGGGATAATGCTTGTGAGTCACCTAGAATGGAACTGACATGAGCAAGCACTCGAGGAAGAAAAGACTGTTATTTACCTTTTGTAACTGTTGCTCTTCAAGATGTTTTGCTCATGTCCATTCCATTACCCACTCTCCTACACCTCTGTTGGAGTTGCCTTAAAAGCCTAGGGCCGGCGGCACCTCATATACTGGCACATGAGCATGGCACTCCAGAGGGCACCACAGCTGGCCTGACAGATACCACTAAGGCAAAAAATTCTGACAACTGTGCGTGTGGACACACACACACACTTAGAATGGAATGGACATGAGCAACACATCTCAAAGAACAAATTACAAAAGGTAGGTAACTGGTTTTTTTTGTGCTGTAGTCCTTTCCTGGAAAACTTTTTGTCTCCAATTTGAGCCTATAATTGTCATTCCCCAGACATCCTCTTTTGTTTTAAAAACAACTTTAATCATTATTACTACTTTGGCCAGATGAGTTTTTGACTTGAAAGATGTCTTCACCAGTAATTTGATCAGGTAGTCCATCTGAGGAGTTTTATTGCATTCATTGGCTTTCATATTTCTTCCCAAGCTAGTTACTCCTAAGGTCATATTGTCCAGGTTAGTGTATAGTGTATTGCACAGAGAACAAATGAAATAAGCTCACATACAAGAACACTGTATGTGAAAAGAGTGACAAGAATCTGTACATTTCTTATTGTAGAACTATCCAATGTATGCATAGCAGTTGTCTTTTGTTTTAATACCGTAATGAAATGTTAAGTAATTAACATTTTTTCTACAGGAGAATATTAAAAAGTGAACCTCCATATCCCCAAGAAATGAGTGCTTTAGCTAAAGATGTAATTCAGCGTCTTTTGGTGAAAGATCCCAAGAAAAGGCTGGGCTGTGGTCCAGGTGGTGCTGGTGAAATCAGACAACATCCCTTCTTCCAGGTGAAAGAAATAAAATTCTTCCTAAATTATTCTTCTGTCCCTTCACCTCCTTTGGAAATCTGAATCAAACCAGTTCCAATTTTTCTATCATGAGTCCTGATTCAGCAATATAGTGTAGAACCTGCATAACTTTAACTGTATGAATAGTTGCATTGAAGTCAAAAAGAGTGCTCATGTGCTTAAATGTATGCACATGCTGAAGTGCTTTATTGAATCAATACCTTTATGTTTACTTCAGTTTTTTAAATACTATTGTTAAATAAAACAAAGGGACACAGCTTGCAGTGTTGTAAACTAATCAAATTTCTTTGCTCCTAATACCTTAAACTATTAAAAATGAAAGACTGTTTTAAATCATTTTACTTTTCACTATTTATGCTGTCTGTTTTTTACATTTTTCTTAGCTTGGATAATTGAAATGGAAACTGGATTAATACATTTTATATTTAGTCAGTTTCAGACTTCAGTGCATTTGTGTTTGGGTTGCAAATATTGAAAGAGAATGTGTTTGTGTAAAAACAGCTATATAGCTGTTTCCATTGGGATTAAAAAAACAAAAACCTGGAAACATTCTTTTTAATCTTAAACATAATAAAAAAATTATTTTTAGAAAATCTCAATTTTAAACCAAATTTGAATTGTCAGTTATTCCTTTAAAATTAACTGTTCTTTTTAACAGGTTTCAGAGTAGCAGCCGTGTTAGTCTGTATTCGCAAAAAGAAAAGGAGTACTTGTGGCACCTTAGAGACTAACCAATTTATTTGAGCATAAGCTTTCGTGAGCTATAGCTCACTTCATCGGATGCATTCCTTTTTAAATAGGGATAAATTTTAGTGCTGAGGAAAATCAGGGACTAATGGCACAAGTTAGTTTGGGAAAGTATTATTTAAATTTTCCTTAAAAGCTCTATCTTGACTTTCAGTACATCCAACATTACAGTCATTTAAAACATCCAGTTCCTTCTTATTCCTTTGAATTTCCTTTTTTCATACTGTGCAGGATAAAAAGGCACTGACAAATAATTTTATGAAATCATCGTCTGCTTTTCATTCTTCGGTGTTCGTGTTTGAAGATACATTTTTCTGCTGAGAGTGTTGCATATTCCATTACACAAGTATTGAATGGAGCAGGACTTAACAGCAATTTTCTGTTAAGAACTGCAATCATGGCCTCTAGTTCTGACAATATGTTTTCGTTCAAGAATTGTCAGGTATGAATCTGTCACAGATTTCTGTGTAAAAGTTAGTTGTTAAGTGTTGCCATAGGTAAGGAAAGACAAAACATTGAGTTTTTTTTTCTGATCTAACTTATAAAATTGTGACTATTGTCTATTTTTTTTATTAGAAATGGAGAGAGAGTGATTTTAAAAAATGAAACACTATTTAGAATTTTGTGGCTTGTTTTCACTCATGTTATAGGAAACAGTTTGTGCCTAAACAGTAGGTATGTTCTTTTAAGGAAATTAAACATAAGTTAGAGCAAACCTTTTCTTCGTCTTTAAGCAATTGTACACAGATTCCATTTTTGGTATGCATACACTTCATGCACACAAGATCCCATCCTTTTTGAATAGGAGTGTCCTTTAGGGCTGTGCCTGTGTCCTGAGAGCCGTGTGACCACCAGGAGGGTATAAGGGATGGACTGGTCTCAACAGCCTCAATTCCTTCCTGCCACTCATGGCTGTGAGACTGAACCCTATCGTGCCCATGTCTCTTCAACCTGCAAGAAATGTATTAGTTATTGTTGTTCTACTTCCTATTCAGCAGTTGTCAGCTCATCCATTTGTTCTTTTTAAAAAAAGAAAGAAATTTAGATAGAAGTTGCCTGTCGAAACATTGATAGGGTTTCTGTCCCCTCCCTTCTCTCCCTCCCCCACGCTCATTACAGGGTTACATTCCCATCCCCACCCCATACCTGAGGCCAAAATGACCAAAGACTGATGTCCAAGAATCAAGATCTGTCCCTCCTGTGTGACAGCAATGCCCATCAGCTATGGTCATGCAAACTGCCTTCCATACTTAGTTGAGGGGCAGCTGTCTGAATGTTGTTTGGTGTGCAAGACTTTCTCAGATTGCACCCTGAAAGCTAGATATGGCAGATGAAGATACATCTCCTTGAGACTGTGACAAAATGTTGTAATACCCAGGCAAGCCCGCTGTGAGACCACATCCTCGTGGCCATTCTCACTTCTCTAGTGCCCCTGGGAGCATTGCTGGACCCAGGCAAACTCTCTGAGAGACCACATCCTCCTGGCCAGTCCTACTCCTCCAGTGCTCCTATGAGCCTTAATGTCACACTGAGCTTGAAGGACACTTACAAATCTTGCTTTTCAGCAGATTCAGCTTTGACACAGGATAGGCAACAAGGAGCTCCATGATAGAGACCAGGGAAAGTGCTGATCTCCCTCCTCATCTAAGAGGAAGAAGTCCTCTCCTTAGGTTTCAACTCATCAGAGGCTTAAGACTGAATCTTGCCTAAGTGCAAAGGCAAAAACAGCACCAATGGTCGCTTCCCAGAATAAGCATTGCACTTTCCCCAGTACCACTCAAGCAGCTGACCCTGCACTGGCACTGTTCAGCAGTACTAGACAACCTGGCACCAAGGAAACGGATGCCAAAATGGGATACCAAGCAAGCCCGCTGACATGGGGGCACAAAAGGGGCAATTGCCCAGGGGCCCGGGTGATATTAAAGGTCCTGGGGGCCGCTGCCATGAGCCCTGTGTCCTTTTAAATCGCCCGGGTGGGACCCAGGGCTCCTAGGCACGCGCGCACGTGTGCCTGCTCCAAGCCCCTGCTCCGAGGCCCGCGGGCTGGCGCGATTGGCCAGCATGGGCAGACCCCCTCCCCTTCCCTCCCCCCCAGGGATGGCTCTGGCCCTGGGGCCTGGAATTTCTGTCGGCGGGCCTGATACCAAGCATCACAATGCTGAAGAAATCAAGTGAGCGTTCTTTACCAGCACACATGGGCTCATTAGCACTGATGTACTTGTTGGCACCGGCGAACTTAGTGGTGAGACTAGTAGCGGAGTCCCTGATCTTAGACAGACTCTGAGAGGCCAGGTCCATCTCACAGTCTGTAAAAACCAGCCATAGACCTAACCATACAGGACTCACTTGGAGGGCTATTCCTCACCTACTGAAGAAGACGTTGCGTTTTCACCTTTCTCAGGTGATTGCAGCAGACCATCTTTACCAGAATACAACCCACCCTTCCAAAGATGGCCCAGTGGGACATGGACAGTCAGTCCAGGGAAGAGTCCATAAGAGGCAATCGCATGTTGCCAGGCTCCTCTAGAGAACCACCAAGCTGGTGTCCATCCATTATAAGTAGCATCAGTGACGCACTTGGTCAACTTCTTGAGAAAGGACTATTCTCAGTAAGTGCCCAATCAAGAAACACTTAACTGACAATGGACTTTGGGAGATGCCAGTCCACATCTGAGCTTTTCTGGGAACGTTCAAACTAATATGTAAACAATGGCATTAGCCTGCAAAAAGGTGAATCATTGCTGGAAATGTGACTTGCCCAGGTAGCTACAAACTCCATCTTGTTGCTGTGACTTTGCACAGAAGAACAAATGGTTTCCGCCCACAAGAGAGAGAATATAAAAGGCCCTGGAAGCCTCTCCATTTTGTCTTCAGCTGGCTCAAGAGATGAACTCTCCACCCCAAAGAGATGCCTGAAAGAAACTGGAACAAAGATCTGTAACTACAGGCATATGCGTGATTGCTGTACCCAGGCCATAAGCCACAACCTTGGTCTGAAGAGGATTGAGCCCAGACTAGGAGGGAGTCTAGTCTGTGAAAGAAGCTTATTGGGACATCTCTGAGGGTGACATTTATCTATATTCAGTTTCGTACTGTATTAGGCTTAGACTTGTGTGTTTTGTTTTATTTTGCTTGGTAACTTACTTTGTTCCGTCTGTTATTACTTGGAACCACTTAAATCCTACTTTTTATATTTAATAAAATCACTTTTGCTTATTAATTAACCCAGAGTAAGTAATTGCTCCCCCAGGTATTAAACAGCTGTGCATATCTCTCTATCAGTGTTATAGAGGGTAGATAATTTGAGTTTACCCTGTATAAGCTTTATACAGAATAAAATGGATTCATTTGGGGGTTTAGGCTCCCAGAAAGACTGAATACTGGGTGCTGGGAACATCCCTGTTAACTGAGAAACCTCTGGGCTAAGTGAATCTTAGTTTCTGTACACTGCAGGGGGGCATGGCCCAACCTCTTGGTTTGTGCTGTAGCTGACTGAAATGTGTAACTCAGCAAGATGGGAGTCGAGGGAAGCCTTCTCTGGCAGGGGGGTTTGTTCTCAGTGGTATCCCAACACATCTAGTTGACAGTCTTGAGGGAGTTTCTGTGGCTGAACTTATCACAGATACCTCTTGTGGAGAACTAGTATTTCACACTTGGTAATGCATCTCTCTTTACTGGGGAGGTTTAGAGTTTCAGAGCAAACGTTTGAATACTACTTTTATAACATGGGCTATAGCTATTATAAGTTGGATTAGTGCATGCAGCAACTCACAAGCATTTCATAAAGTCTAAACACATTTTTATAAATCTAATACTTATTTTAACTCTACTAACACACAGGGTGAGCCAGACTGGTTTCCAGCTATATATGTGTCAGTGTACACTTGAGCCCTAGGGGCTTTTGCATGAGCTGGTACCTGATCTCCCAGTGTCACACCTTGAGCATTCAGAGGGAAGGCTTCTACTCCCATTATTACTTGATCACAATGAAGAGATGTTGGTGGAGACCCATTCTAGACCTTCAATGTCTCAATGCCTTCATTTGTCATTTCAAGTTCAGGATGGTCACCTAGTCTCTATCATCCCCTCACTGGATCCTATGGACTTGTTCATGTCCCTTGGCCTGCATGATGCCTACTTCCACAGCTCAATACTCCTAGCGCACAGAAAATTTCTGCAATTATTGGTAGGGACATCCCAGGGTGGATTGATTTAAATCAGCTATTTCAATCACTAAATAGAAAGCCTTGATTTAAATAACCTATTTTTCTTCTTCAAGAGATGTCCCTGTGGGTGCTCCACTCCAGGTGTTGGTGTGTCCCTGCGCCTTCGCTTGGAGATTTTGACAGCAGTATTTGTACCAGTCGTGCATGTACAGAGCCTGCCCCATGCGCTGAGTGTGCCTTAATAGTACATGTGCGCCACTGGTCTCCTCAGTTCCTTCTCTACCGTCCCTGGCCTGAGTCGGAGCTCAGCAGACTCATTAGAGAATTTCTTCTCTCCCTTGTTCAACGTTTTTCCCCCCTTAGCTTACCAGTAATAGAATATCAGAGTTGGAAGGGACCTCAGGAGGTCCTCTACTCCAACCCCCTGCTCAAAGCAGGACCAATCCCCAATTTTTGCCCCAGATCCCTAAATGGCCCCCTCAAGGATTGAACTCACAAGCCTGGGTTTAGCAGGCCAATTCTCAAACCACTGAACGATCTCTCCCCCCCAAGAGTCTTTCCTCTTGTCTGGGGAGAACACACACAAAAGGACAAGCTGCATGTCCCTGGTGAATATGTAGCCTGCGTAGAGCCCTATTCAACAGCTCTCTGTGGTAGATTAACTTGGAATGAGAATGTCTCTGCAGGTGGGATGAACAGTGTTCTTATAGATTCATAGATACTAAGGTCAGAAGGGACCATTATGATCATCTAGTCCGACCTCCTGCACAACGCAGGCCACAGAATCTCACCCACCCACTCCTGCGAAAAACCTCTCACCTATGTCTGAGCTATTGAAATCCTCAAATCATGGTTTAAAGACTTCAAGGAGCAGAGAATCCTCCAGCAAGTGACCCTTGTCCCATGCTACGGAGGAAGGCGAAAAACCTCCAGGGCCTCTTCCAATCTTCCCTGGAGGAAAATTCCTTCCCGACCCCAAATATGGCGATCAGCTAAACCCTGAGCATATGGGCAAGATTCACCAGCCAGATACCCAGGAAAGAATTTTCTGTAGTAATTCAGATCCCACCCCATCTAACATTCCATCACAGGCCATTGGGCCTATTTACCATGAATATTTAAAGATCAATTAATTACCAAAATCATGTTATCCCATTATACCATCTCCTCCATAAACTTATCGAGTTTAATCTTAAAGCCAGATAGGTCTTTTGCCCCCACTGCTTCCCTTGGAAGGCTATTCCAAAATTTAATAGTTAGATACCCTTTTCCCCCAAAAAACAGCAACAACAAAAAAACGTGTTTGTTCCTGTCAGCGCAGCTGCTTCCGACATGCTTGGCTCTCCAGATTTTAAGCGCTGCTCTAACTGTAGTGATGCCATCCCTCTTTGTGATGGCCACTCTAAATGTATCAAATGTTTGGGGGAGTCCTACATCCCCCCCAAATGTGCCCACTGCAGCAAGTTGAAATCCAGGGCACGCTAAGACAGGAAGCTGCGGTTAAAACTGCTCCTGCTGCAAAAATCTCTCGGACCAGCCTCAGACCCAGGCTCCGACCACACTGTACACCGCAGCCCCCCCCACTTCAAAGATACAAAAGAAAACTTCAAAAAACCATCACTCTCTCTCACCCGCAACGGGTATTCACAGGTACAAGACTCCTCTGGGTGCTGCTTCCCTCCCTGCGCTCCCCCGGCTGAGTATCTTTGATGCGCTGGGCTCCTCTGGTTGTATTGGAAAACCCGGGAAGTGGGCGGGCGCAAGCCTGCCCACTGCTAACGGCCCCTCCCCCAGCCTAGCAGGAGGGACCACTGGACCCAGGGACCAACTGATTACGGGGGACAACTAATGAAAAACAGGGATCGGAGTGAAGGTCAGAGGTTCAAACGAGGATACCGGATGGGGACACCGAGCAGAGAACCCCGGACAGCGCCCACTGCTCCTCAAAGTTGTCAAGAGAGCCAGCGGCCGCTGCCCAGTGGAACTCTGCCCGAATGCATGAAACTAGGGAGGAACAGAAATAGGCCCCGCAGTCGCAGAGCACCCCTTCATCCAACAGCCTCCTCCTGATATTATAGATGGAGACTTTGGCCAGAGCCAAGAGGAGGTTGACGAGGAGGTCTTGCGACTTCGTGGGGCCACGGATAGGGTGTGCAAAGAGGAACAAGTGTGGGGAAAAGTGCAGCCAGAACCTCAACAAGAGGTTCTGGAGGAGCCGGAATAGGGGCTGCAACCTGGCGCATTCGAGATAGGCGTGCGCCAGGTTCTCCCTCACTCCGCAAAAGGGGCAGGCCTCAGGTATAGGGGTGAACCGTGCCAGGTGCATGCCCGTGCTCATGGCTCCATGAGGGAGCCACCAACTAATGTCCCTCTGGGCTCCTCTGGTGCTGCGCGAAACGTGCCTGCGGCTGCGGTGGTTGCACTAACCTCCGGTGCCGAGGCTTCAGGCTTCCAGTTCCCTGCCTCTCACATGGCACTGTTCGGCACCACAATGGAAGCAGTACCAACGCATACTAGTCTGCCTGACCCCCTGCAGGCTCCTCTCGCTCTCCCAGCACCGTCAGCCTTTGAGCTAGCTGCAGTGACAGAACGCTCAGGACAGGGGTGGCAGGTTTGTATAATTTTTGGTGGTACCCAGAACCCGCCCATGCCCAAGGCTCTGGGAGGGAGTTTGAGTGGGGGAGGAGGTCTGGGGTGCAGGCCCTAGGCTGGGGCAGGGGATTGGGGTGCAGGGTGCAGGCTCTGGGAGGGAGTTTGGGGATGGGAGGGGGTGCAGAGGGAGGGGGTGCAGGGATGAGAGCTGTGACTGCAGATGAGGGGTTGCGGTGTGGGAGGGGCTCAGGGTGAGAGTAGGAGTGTGGGGGGTGAGGACTTTGTCTGGGGCTTGGGGGTGTGGGTTGTTTGAGAGGATCAGGGCTGGGGCAGAGGGTTGGAATGCAGGGGGATGAGGGCTCTGGCTGGGACTGGGGATAAGGTGTTTAGGGTGTTGGAGGGGCTAGGGTTGAGAGTGTGTGTGGGGGGGTGAAAGCTCTGGCTGGGGGGGTGTGGGCTCGGGGGGGCAAGGCTGGGGATGAGTTTGGGGTGCAGGCAGGCTGCTCCGGGACATGGGCCAGAGAGGAGGACTCCCCCGCAGCCCTTTCCCTGCTGGCAGCAGCGAGCTCTGTGGGAGGAGCCCCCCTTTCCTGCCCCCCCCCCAGCAGTACACTCACCCCCACCACTGTCACTGCATGTGCTCCTAGGGCCTCTCTCAGGTCCAGGAATCTCCCTTGCGTCCCCCATGGTGGGTGCTGGGGGGTGCTGTGTGTGCCTCCTCCCCTGCTGTTGCCCCTGACTGTAGCCTTAGTGGGGGTGAGGGATGGGGCTGCCTCCTTGCCCAGCATGGGACTGTGGGGGGGGCCCTGTGCTGGTGCTGAGTCCCGCCGGAAAAGGGAATGGTCTGAGGTGGAAGGGCAGGCTCAGAGTCAGTCTGCCCTTGCAGTCGAGATGGGGGGCACTAGGCCCCTGCGGCAGCAGCTGCTGCAGGGAGGCAGCATGGAGCTGCATGGCAGAGGCAGGGATGCTCTGCTCCTGTGCATGGGGGCCGCAAGGGGAGACCAGGGGACACTCGTAGGAGGCACAGGGGCGCGGCAGGTGGGGCTGAGGGGGACACCCAGCTCCAAATATTGGTGGAGTTGGGCCCCTGGGCTCTGAATATTGCTGGTGTCAAGGCACCACGTGGAGATATAACTCGCTGCGTATGGCTCAGGACACCATTGCAGAGGAATAGCTCCTCACAACAAATTCTTCTCACTCAGCCCTCCCCTCACAGAGGCACTGCAGGACCGCAGTTCACACACTCAGGGGACCTCCTGGTGTCACCTATCTTGCAGTCACTCCTACTTAACACCTACTTCTCAGGCAAGGTCCACACAGCTTTTCTCCGGGCTGCAGGAGAATTTTCACCTTATCGGATCTCCCATCCACAGTATCCAATCAAGAGAGGTCATAGAAAAGCTGCCTTGTCCTACTGCGAGGGTCCTGCCCCATGGTGCGTGAACCCTTGGATGGCACCGTCCATGCCCTTCCCACCACAGTGGCAATATTGGGTTCCATGGGCTCCTTATATTCGGGACCACACTCGTTATACCGATGCAACCAGGCGTGAGACCTGCTCGGTACCACCAGCTGACGACCCTGCCACTGACTCCAGATACCAGGCAGCCCTGTCACAACAGCAAGAGCAAACACGGCCTGCCTCTAACCTGGTAGAACCAGTTGTTCCGCCTGATGAAGCATTGCTTCCTCCTCCCACAATGTCTTCGGATGACTTCTCAAAATTTCAAGACCTGATTAAAAGAGTTGCCAATGAGCTACGAATTAACCTGTAGGAAGTCTCTGAACAGCAGTATGAGCTAACCGACATTCTGCAGCCCTCTTCTTCTTCTTTTAGAATTGCATTACCTATCAACGCAGCCCTTTTAGAACCTGCCAAAGCCATTTGGCAAACTCTGGCTGCAAGCCTGCCTACCTGTAAGCGAGTGGACTGGAAGTACTTTTTTCCTTCCGAGGGCTCGGAATTCCTTTTTACTCACCCAGTGCCAAACTCGCTGGTAGTAGATGCAGTTAACCAAAAGAATGAACACCGGATTCCCCACTCCAGCCCTTCCGACAAGGACAGTAAGCGATTAGATCTGCTCGGACATAAGGTATATGGCTTCTTCCATGTTGCAATTTCTCATTGCTAATTATACAGTCATTCTAGCAAAATATGACCACCAAAATTACAATAAATTCATGGACTTTATTGATCACATTCCAGAAGAAAAGAAACAACAATTTACAGCCATAGTTTCCGAGGGACAAAGCATCTCCTGCACTGCTCTTCAAACTGCCCTTGATGTGGCCAATAGTGCGGCATGGTCCACTGCCACTGCAGTTGTGATGCGCCGAGAGTCATGGCTCTTGTCCTCTTCCTTTCCCTGGGAGGTCCAGAGTACCATTGAGGATCTCACCTTCGATGGTGACAAACTGGTCGCCTCCACCACAAATGACATACTCCTCTCCATTAAGGACTCGAGGGCAACTCTCTGGTCTCTAGGAATTCAAACCCCTATGACCAGAAGGTGACAACATAAATACCAGCCTTACCAGCAACCACGCTACCCAACAAACACCTAGCAATTCCATAGCTCTCACGAACAACAGCAACGCTGGAGACCCAGATACCAACACCGCCGTCCCAACTCCTTGGCAGCGTCTTGACCCCCTCCAACCATTAAGCAAATCTGAAGCCTTGGTCGAGGGTATAGGAAAACAATATTCCCACTTCAGCGCTTACACTGCCTGCCCCTGTTTTTGGTCATTGCTTATGCCCATTCTCCCATCAATGGCGAAATATTACCACTGACAAGTGGGCTTTAGAGTTCGTCACAGTTGGCTATTTTATCCCTTTCCTATCCTTGCCTCCTACCCATCCACCCTCTCCGTTCCTCTTCAGGGACTCCTCTCAGGAGCAACTGCTCCTCCAAGAAGTACAACATCTCCTTCAATTGGGGGCACTGGAAATCGTGCCCGAACAACACAGAGGGAGCGGTTTCTATTCCCATTACTTCTTAACAGAAAAGAAAATTGGGGGATGGCGACCAATCCTCAACCTCAGGTGGCTAAACAAATTTATCGAAAAGCAAAAGGTCAAAATGGTTACCCTTACCACCATAACCCCAGCTCTGAAACAGGGCAATTGGTTTTCAGCCCTCGACCTACAGGACACCTATTTTCATGTGACTATTCACCCAGCCCACAGACGTTTTCTTCGTTTTACCCTTGGTTTGACACATTTTCAATACAGAGTGTTGCCCTTTGACCTATCTACCGTCCCCGAGTTTTCTCCAAACAGGGTTATAATATTTCCTTACCTCGACGATTGTCTCCTCAAAGCCTCTACGCTCGACGAAGCTCTTCGATGTATGTAGCTTACCATCACTTGCTTCCTTTCCCTTGGCCTACAAATAAACAAAAACAAACCCACCTTATCTCCTACCCAACAACTGGAGTTCATAGGAGTGCACCTCGATTCCCGAACAGGAATAGAGTCTCCCGCTCAATCGTTTCAACAACATAAAACTCCTGGTTAAAAAACTTCACAACAGTCCCTAGGTCCCTGCACGAGACTGCCTGCAACTATTAGGCCACATGGCCTTGTGTACTTTCGTGGTCAAAAATGTACGCCTATACGTGAGGTGCTTCCAAGCTTGGTTGGCCACGGTTTACAGACCGAACGTACATGCTCTAAACAAGCCTCTATCCATACCCTTCAGAGTCAAAGACTCCCTCTGATGGTGGACAGTTCCCTCCAACCTCTGCTCAGGAGTCCCTTTTCTCCAGGACTCCCTATCACTCATAATGACTAACGATGCATCCCTCACAGGATAGGGAGCACACATGTCCCACCACACAGCCCAAGGGCTGTGGTCTTCCATCGAAGCCTCCCTACACCTAAACGTCCTAGAACTGCAAGCCATACGCAATGCCTGCCGTCACTTCCTCCCATTTATTTGGAACCAACATGTTCGGATAATGACAGACAACATCGCATGCATGTTCTATATCAACATGCAGCCAGGGGCTCTGTCTCACTCTCTTTGCACAGAAGCCATGAAGCTCTGGAATTGGTGCGTCACGAACAACATCCGGATATCAGCCGCCTATCTTCCCGGGGCCCTGAATACCGCCGCGGAAGAACTAAGGAGATGTTTTCCCTGGGATCACTAACAGGAGATAAACGACACAATCATACGCAATATATTCCGTGTTTGGGGCTATCCAACCCTGGACCTCTTCGCGACTGCGAAGAACAAGAAATGCCCCAAATTTTGCTTCAGAACTGGATTGGGCAAACATTCCGTAGGAGATGCACTCCTGATCTCATGGGCTCAAAACTTAATGTATGCTTTTCCCCTGACACTGGTTCTCCACAGAGTTCTGACAAAGAATTGAATAGATTGTGCCATGGTAATTTTGATTGCCCCATCCTGGCCCAGACTGCCATGGTATCCGTTCCTCACCAGAATGTCAATTCGTCCGCCAATTTCATTGCCTCTCACTCCAAACCTCTTATCGCAGCAACACTGCCAATTTCTTCACCCCAACCTATCCATGCTTCACCTCAAAGCTTGGTTCCTCTATGGTTCTCACAAAGCGAACTAGCATGCT
Source organism: Eretmochelys imbricata (assembly GCF_965152235.1). Lineage (NCBI taxonomy): Eukaryota > Metazoa > Chordata > Testudines > Cheloniidae > Eretmochelys > Eretmochelys imbricata. The sequence continues at coordinate 102,035,475 of NC_135577.1, read as the reverse complement.
CTGAACAGGTTCAAAGAGTACTCTTACATAGCAGAACACAATCTCCTCGCATCACATATCTCCAGAAGTGGAAATGGTTCACACAGTGGTTCTCGAACAACCGAATTCTTTCCACTTCTGCACCTCTTCCAGCCATACTTCCTTACCTACTACACCTGGAGCAATCCGGCCTTTTTTTCAGCTCCATCAAAATTCACGTAGCTGCTATTAAACCTTTCACAACAAGATCAACAGTACTTCTGGTTTGCTCATCCAATCACCAAGTGCTTTCTTAAAGGGCTCCCATCCCTATACCCAAATATTAAACCTGCTACTCCTCCGTGGGACCTTCACTTAGTATTATCCTGCTTAACTCAACAACCATTTGAGCCCCTAGCCACTTGTTCCCTCTTACAGCTCTCTATGAAAACAGCATTCTTAGTGGCAATCACCTCTGCCAGACTTGCAGGAGAAATAGCAGCTCTCAGGGCGGACCCACCTTACAGGATATTTTTTATCATGGGCAAGAGGACAACGTTACCCTCTGACTACACCCCAAATTTTTTCCAAAGATATATTCGTCATTCCACATTAACAAACCTATACACCTACCAACCTTCTTTCCTAAACCGCATGCAAACTCCTTCGAATCCACAGTGCATACACTGGATGTACGGAGGGCTTTGTCCTTTTATTTGGATAGAACCAGACCCTTCAGGAGCTCTTCCAGACTCTTGGTCTCCATTGCAGAACGATCCAAGGGGACACTTATTTCCACCCAGAGACTTTCCAATTGGATCTCTGCTTGTATCCACATGTGCTATCAATTAAAGGAGACAGTTCCGCCAGCTTGCATCAGGACTCACTCCACTAGGTCTATAGCTACCTCCGTGGCTTTTCTATGCAGAGTTCATCTGGCTGACATCTATAAAGCGGCCACTTGGACTTCCGAACACACATTTGTTAAGTATTATGCCCTTACTCAAGGCTCTCTCACTGATACATGATTGGGCAGAGCTGTATTATCTACCACATTCATTTATCTACAGATGCGGCAGGTAAACAAACCGGCCCGGCCTGCCAGGGTCTTTCCCTGCACAAGCAGCGGAACAAGTTTGGGAACCGCTGATCTGGGGCAATGGTTTTTAAACTTTTTTCTGACGACCCAGTTGAAGAAAATTGTTGATGCCTGCGACTCGATGGAGCTGGGGATGAGGGCTTTGGGGTGTGGGGGGGGCTTGGGCAGAGGGTTAGGGTGCAGGGGTGAAGGCTGAGGGGTGGGACCCAGAATGAGGGGTTCAGGGTGTGGGAGGGGGCTCTGGGCTTGGGGAGGGGGTTGGGGTGCGGAGGCAGTCAGGGCTTTGGGCTGGGGTGCAGGCTCAGGGTGGGGCTGGGGATGAGGGGTTTGGAGTGCAGGAGGGGCTCCGGATTTGGGGTAGGGCTCAGGGCTGGGGCAGGGGATTGGGGCGTGCGGTTGGAGCACTGGTTTACCTCAGGCCGCTCCTGGTCAGCAGTGTAGCGGGGGTGCTAAGGCAGGTTTGTTACTTGTCCTGGCACCACGGACCGCGCTGTGCCCCAGAAGCAGCCAGCAGCAGGACCGGCTCCCAGGCGGAGGCACGCAAGCCGGTGCTCAAGGCAGGGGTAGTGTGCAGAGCTCCAGGGCTCCCCCCACATAAGAGCCAGACCTGCTGGCCACTTCTGGCACGCAGTGCGGTGTCGGAATAGGTAGGGATTAGCCTGCCTTAGCCCGGCAGCACCACGAACGGGACTTTTAACAGGCGGTTGGTGGTGCTGACCAAAGCCGCCGCAACCCAGTGCCTTACATTCTGCGACCCAGAGTTTGAAAACCACTGATCTAGGGTGAGGTTTGCCAAGTCACTTGCAAGAGTCTTGGTATTTGTGATGATGCGCAAATGAAAGCAAATCTTCTATTGCCGAGTCCCTTATGGAGATCACTGTGTCATAACTCTCCATAAGACATGGAGCTCAACAAGTGTGGTGAAGAAGAGCAGTGGTGAGGAAGTTTTGTCAGAGATTATTTTGACCAGGGGAGAAGGGGGGAAACAGATCATGTATATAAAACAAATTATGCATCCAGTTATGTTTAATCATTAATTCAAAGCAGACTATTGTGAATGAACTAAAGTTGCTGCTATCTATTGGCTATTCACTGAAATGATTATGGTGAGTCTCATTCTAGATTCTGGTGGGTAATCATCCACAGAACCACCTTCTCAGAAGGCACAAGTTACCCTGGTGTAATCTTTTACTATTATTCCCTTCTCTCCTCTATTTGTACCCTACATATCTTGTATCTTGTGAAAGTGTATCCATTGTCGTTTTTCATATACCTCAAATCTGCTCTTTTTTCACTATTCTCACCTTTAAAATCTTTATCTGCTGGTCATCTCCAGTTTTAGTTACTATATGTTTCTGTTGCCTGATCTCTTATCATCCCCCATCTGTCCAAACTGAAACTTTGAAAGTCATTGTCCTACTACCACTGCTTTGCACGTTATAAGAACATAGTAAATTATGTGTGGTTTCATTCTATCGCATTCCTTATCTGTGTATTTTATTATATTTATTATGAGCAAATCCTGTTCAGAATATAGTGTGGGTGTACAAAGTTGACTTCTTTTTTTCTGTTTCACAGCTTCTCTCCTCATTCATTACTAATGGGCTAATGCCCCCCCAACCCTGGAATTTGGAGGTGGTCCATGGTTGTTGCTGGAGACTCCATAACTAAACTCCATCCTTCAGCTTATTAGGCCACCAGATTTTCTGCGTCCAGCAGTAGAACAAATTGGCGGTTCCGCTTTTCACAACCATTTTTGTTTTCAAACCTTTTGTTTTATTCATTTTCATGCAGCTGCAATTTATAATCATTTTCCTCCTCCTCATCTGGACTGGGTAAATAGCAGCATGGTGGTTTCAATCACCTAGATCTGCAGCAGCTCCCTCCTGGACTCCTCTGCCCCCACTCAGGCATAGTAGAGCTATCCTGCAAACACCTAGCTTAAATATAAGCAGTGTTCCCCTAGCGAGGCAGGATTTACGGGCTCTACAGAGAGTGAATTATGCCCTGTCTGTTCCTATCCAGCTGGGGCTCACGATCAGACCAGTATGTCTGGTCCCCACCCTTCCCCAAGGAACCAGGACTCCAATGCAGAAGAGCTCAGTCAGAATTCCTGGGCTTTTGTGAAGAGAGTCTAAGGATGAGAAGGAAACTAGTCAGCCAGCTCTGGGGGGAGGGATAGCTCAGTGGTTTGAGCATTGGCCTGTTAAACCCAGGGTTGTGAGTTCAATCCTTGAGGGGGCCATTTAGGGATCTGGGGCAAAAATTGGGGATTGGTCCTGCTTTGAGCAGGGGGTTGGACTAGATGACCTCCTGAGGTCCCTTCCAACCCTGATATTCTATGATTCCTGCAACAGACCTAGACTGGCGGGGAAACCCCCTGAAAAGATCCATAGTCCTCCCCCTGCTGCCTCCTTATCACCGCCACAAGATACTGAAGTGGATCTCTAGCTTCCTGTGGAAAGAAACAGGGCTTCTACACAGCTCCCATACCTTCCACTATGAATCAGAGAATTCTCATGATACGGGGGGTGGGGGTGAGTCTTGCAAGCCTCAGAGACTCTGAATCCTAAAAAGGCAAAAGCAAGCGTGTCCTTCAAAAAGTAGTGATTACTATTGTTAAGGAACAAGTGTAGTGAAAATCAGGGGTTAAACTTTTTGTCCTGTGCCTTCTCCCACCAAGCAAGTGCTTCCTGTGGCTTTTCTCCCACGCAGGGGTTCTCCCAGTTGGCAGCCAGTATCAAGCAGAGTACCCCAGGGGTCGGTGCTGGGTCCAGTTTTGTTCAACATCTTCATTAATGATCTTGATGATGGGATGGATTGCACCCTCAGCAAGTTCATGGATGACACTAAGCTGGGGGGAGAGGTAGGTAGCTGGAGGGTAGGGATAGGGTCCCTTACAGTGGACGAGAAGCTGGATATGAGTTAACAGTGTGCCCTTGTTGCCAAAAAGGGAACAGTATATTGGGCTGCATTAGTAGGAGCATTGCTAGCAGATCGAGGGAAGTGATTATTCCTCTCTTTTAGGCCACATCTGGAGTATTGCGTCCAGTTTTGGTCCTCTCCCCTGCCCCCCCCCCCCCCCCACACACACAGAAGGGATGTGGACAAATTGGAGAGAGTCCAGTAGAGGGCAACGAAAATGATTAGGGAGCTGGAGCACATGACTTCTGAGGAGAGGCTGAGGGAACTGGGCTTATTCAGTCTGCGGAAGAGAAGAGTGAGGGGAGATTTGATAGCAGCCTTCAAGTACCTGAAGGGGGATTCCAAAGAGGATGGAGCTAGGCTGTTTTCAGTGGTGGCAGGTGACAGAAGAAAAAGCAATGGTCTCAAATTGCAGTGGGGGAGATCTAGGTTGGATATTAGGAAAAAAAATTTCACTAGGAGTTTGGTGAAGCACTGGAATGGGTTACCTAGGGAGGTGGTAGAATCTCCATCCTTAGAGGTTTTAAAGCCTGGCTTGACAAAGCCCTGGCTGGGATGATTTGGTTGGTCCTGCTTTGAGCAGGGGGTTGGACTAGATGACCTCCTGAAGTCTCTTCCAACCCTAATCTTCTATGATTCATAGTTAGGGCCCTACCAAATTCACGGCCATGAAAAATGTTTCATGAAACTCTCCCCCCCAACCCCCCGGCTGAAATCTGGTCTTTTCTGTGCCTTTACCCTACACTATACAGATTTCAGAGGGAGACCAGCATTTCTCAGATTGGGAATCCTGACCCAAAAGGGAGTTGCAGTGGGCGTTGCGGTATTGCCACCCTTCTGCGCTGCCTTCAGAGGTGGGCGGCTGGAGAGCGGCAGCTGTTGGCTGGGCACCCAACTCTGAAGGCAACTTCCGCCAGGAGCAGTGCAGAAGTAAGGGTGGCAATACCATACCATGCCAGCAGCAGTGCAGAAGTAAGGGTGGCAATACCATACCATGCCAGCAGCAGTGCAGAAGTAAGGGTAGCAGTACAATAACTTTGCAACCCCCCACAACTCATTTTTGGGTCAGGACTCCTACAATTACAACATTGTGAAATTTCAGATTTAAATGTCTGAAATAATGAAATTTACAATTTTAAAATTCCCTTGACCATGAAATTGACCAAAATGGACCGTGAATTTGGTAGGACCCTATTCCTAATGCTCTGTATCATGCACATGGCCCTTGCCCATCTCTGCAGCATGTGTGGGCCTCCAGAAAAAGCCTGTATCCTTCTATGCAGCTCTGCCTCAGGCTGCAGCCTAATGGGTATGGGAACCCTCACCCTGCCAGGGAAAGGAGCCCAGATTTCAGGCAACAGCAGAATGGGAATTGGGCCTACTAATCACTAGCCATAAACCCTTGCTCTACCAGGAAAAGGAGCTCAGAGTCTAAAAAGTTGAAAAGGGCCTCTGTGTCCCTCCACCCCTGCTCGACAGACAGGTGCCACATTAAAACCTTAAGAGCACTTCAGGCATTCTGTGACCAGAACATGAGGATTCCGGAGGGGTAAGTGAAAAATCCCTTCCCATGTTCAAAATGATCCTGATTTACTGAGCAAAGCCCTGAGTGGTGGTAGGTTGCTCCTACAGTATTTGGGTGCTAGCCAACCTGCTGGAGCAGACAGGCAGCATTTCAGGCTTTTGGGGACAATCTAGTGAGCCACTTCTACAATCGAGCTATGTACACCAGTATCCCTCTGAAATTGTGTGGGCTCCATGCCAGGATGAATAATATACTACCTCCCCCTATAAACAGCCAAGGGAGAAAGTACTATACATGCAACTGTAGGAAAAAAAGGCCCAAACAAATAAAACACAGAACTTTTTCAGGATAGAATGTCAATCAGTTTGGCTTGCAAGGAACTCAATATTAGTGAACTATCTGCCCTTTCAAGCATTATTAGATATGTGGTTTCCTATTGATTCCTATTGATGCCTCCTTTGAGGGCATCATGCGATTCAAAAGAGCACATCTGATTAAACGAAGTGTTAAAACAAAGTTTTATATAAAAACAAAGAAATTTTGGAAATATGGGGAGCCTAAAGTTGGTGCAGCAGAAGCTCCCCCAGTGAAAGACACTGTCACAACTTCAGAAAGGGACTTCCTTCCAAAAGGCCCTAGACTGTAAGAGTGATGACTCACTGCACAGCAATTTCTAAGCCTCTCTATAGCCATTCAAGACCAAAGGTCTTTCATATATTTAGTGAGGAAAGTCTGTTTCTTGAAAAACAAGTGACTCATTGTCTAGGAGTGAACCTTGCTGGGACCCACGTTCTGTCTTGGTCAAACCCTTGATGTGATTTGTGACAAACAATGAATTCGAACTTGTTGGTTACAAGGAAGTCATGTTATGCCCATGAATGGCCATCGCTCATCCTAAATGGATATCTTGTTCATCCAGACTTACAGGTAAAGAGCTTTTTGGGGGAACATTAGAGATATTAGTAACTGAGATTAAAGAGAGTCCTCAACACCCTCGCTGTCAAAGCTAACTTAGCCATCCATTGGTTGCTACCAGCACCAAGGATATCCACGAAGGGACTGTTCCCTGGCAGAGGGGGGAAATCTGGAGCAGAAGCTTCAAAGGGAAGCCAGATAAATTTTCCTCCAAACCAAAAAAAAAATCCTCAGCATGACAGATAAAAAGAACCTTTGTGTCTGAAACCTCACAACTCCTGTGCAAGACTTTTCCTTCTGATCCTCCCTCTACCCAGAGTCTTAAGTATTTGGTGGTAGTCACAGCAAGGCACAGGTCTCACATTACACTCTATACTCATACATAAACAACGTGCAAGTCTGAGTCAACTATCTTGGACCAGTCTTGGGTTTTTAATTGCAGTGTAGACATACCACCAGAGGCCAAAACAGAGAGGGTTCTTTTTGTAATTTAAACAAAATGAAAATGATTTGCAAAGAACCAAAACTTTATTGCATCAGTCATTTCCTGAGCGTTCATCCAAAGGCTAGGATTGCTAGTGCCAGTCATCAACTTTATCCCCTGAGTGGGTTTCTCAAAATGCGCCTGATGAAATTCCTTCTGAGGACATAGAACCACGCACTTGATGCAATGCAAAATTAGGTATCATTTTCAGATCCAAATTATCCTTTGTGGGCTGGTAAATACAAACAACATGCTGAAGCCAACCCTAATTTCATTGTAGACCCTAAAATCTCATAATACGCATCCTTTAAATTCATTACAACATCTCTATCAGGGTGTGTCTTAAAAAAACAACAAACATGGCCATATAGGATAGAACCAGTGGTCCATTGAGTCCAGTATCCAGTGGCTGATTCAGCTGATATTGGTTTAATATGCAAGATACTAGCTAATGGGCAATTATGTACTTGCAGAGGAAGCATCCCACCCCATTAGAGGTTGGCTTATGATTGATTGTTTATATACCTTCCAAAACCAGAGGTCTGTGGCAATGGAAAAAATGTCTGGGCCAAAAAGAATCTATCTTTGAAGACAGTTCACATAAAGGACACAGGAAAGAGGGAAAGGGAAAGTTGTGGTCCTCCTAGTGCTCCACTGACCCAGAAAGCACTTCGGACTTTCCAGATAGCCAAAGACTTCATGTTTTTCATTCAGAAAACACAGGACTTTTTGAAGCAGTGATTCCATTCATACTGGGTCACACCTGCAGTTAACAGGATGAGCATTGGAAGAGAAGTGTAATTCAGCATGAATTCTCCATTAATTTCTGATAGTTTGGTATCCACACAGAACTCAACTAGGATATTTCATTCGTTAATCTGGTCAAATGTACGTTTCTTGTGTGAGGGGAAACAGCAGGCTCTTTGGGGCAGTGCTCAGCACAGTGTGGCCCTGATCTCTAGATACTATTATAATACAACTATTATAATAAACTCAAAGTTCTGGTGATCTCAGTTACGCTAGTGTTTCTCCAGGAGGTTTGGTTGGAGTCTGACAATCAAGCACCTTAAATGGTTACCAGCCACAGTGGCATTTTGTAGACAGGCACATCAGATTCTATTTTTGAGTATCTGGTGCCCAGTTTAATCACAATGACAAATTCGAGAAGCCTGAGGCTGGTCTTTCTTGTTGCCATTACTTTTGAAAGGCGAGTTTTGAAATTAGTCCCCATATACATACAGGAACCACACTGCTTTTGTCATTAAGAAAAAGGTTATTCTTATAGCTTCATAGAATATCAGGGTTGGAAGGGACCTCAGGAGGTCATCTAGTCCTGCCCCCTGCGCAAAGCAGGACCAATCCCCAACTAAATCATCCCAGCCACGACTTTGTCAAGCCTGACCTTAAAAAAGGAGATTCCAACACCCCCCTAGGTAACCCATTCCAGTGCCTCACCACCCTCCTAGTGAAAAAGTTTTTCCTAATAGCCAACCTAAACCTCCCCCACTGGAACTTGAGACCATTACTCCTTATTCTATCATCTGGTACCACTGAGAACAGTCTATATCTATCCTCTTTGGAACCCCCTTTCAGGTAGTTGAAAGCAGCTATCAAATCCCCCCTCATTCTTCTCTTCTGCAGACTAAATAATCCCAGTTCTCTCAGCCTCTCCTCATAAATCATGTGCTCCAGCCCCCTAATCATTTTCGTTGCCCTCCGCTGGACTCTTTCCAGTTTTTCCACATCCTTCTTGTAGTTTGGGGCCCAAAACTGGACACAGTACTCCAGATGAGGCCTTACCAATGCCAAATAGAGGGGAATGATCACATCCCTCGATCTGCTGGAAATGCTCCTACTTATACAGCCCAAAATGCCATTGGTCTTCTTGGCAACAAGGGCACACTGTTGACTCATATCCAGCTTCTCATCTATTGTAACCCCTAGGTCCTTTTCTGCAGAACTGCTGCCTAGCCACTCGGTCCCTAGTCTGTAGCAGTGCATGGGATTCTTCCTTCCTAAGTGCAGAACTCTGCACTTGTCCTTGCTGAACCCCATCAGATTTCTTTTGGCCCAATCCTCTAATTTGTCTACGTCCCTCTGTATCCTATCCCTACCCTCTAGCATGTCTACCATTCCTTCCAGTTTAGTGTCATCTGCAAACTTGCTGAGGGTGCAATCCACGCCATCCTCCAGATCATTAATGAAGATATTGAACAAAACTGGCCCCAGGACTGACCCTTGGGGCACTCCGCTTGATACCGGCTGCCAACTAGATATGGAGCCATTGATGACTACCTATTGAGCCTGATGATCGAGCGAGCTTTCTATCCACCTTATAGTCCATTCATCCAGCCCATACTTCCTTAGCTTACTGGGAAGAATACTATGGGAGACAGTATCAAAAGCTTTGCTAAAGTCAAGGAATAATACATCCACTGCTTTTCCTCTCATCCACAGAGCCAGTTATCTCATCATAGAAGGCAATTAGATTTGTCAGGTATGACTTGCCCTCGGTGAATCCATGCTGATTGTTCCTGATCACTTTCCTGTCCTCACTTCAAAATTGATTCCTTGAGGACTTGCTCCATGATTTTTCCAGGGACTGAGGTGAGGCTGACTGACCTGTAGTTCCCCGGATCTTCCTCCTTCCCTTTTTTAAAGATGGGCACTACATGAGCCTTTTTCCAGTCATCCGGGATGTCGCCTGATTGCCATGAGTTTTCAAAGATAATGGCCAAAGGCTCTGCAATCACATCCGCCAACTCGTTTAGCACCCTCAGATGCAGAGCATCTGGCCCCATGGACGTGTGCCTGTTCAGCTTTTCTAAATAGACCTAAACCACTTCTTTCTCCACAGAGGGCTGGTCACCTTCTCCCTATACTGTGCTGCCTAGTGCAGTAGTCTGGGAGCTGACCTTGTTCGTGAAGACAGAGGCCAAAAAAAGCATTGAGTACATTAGCTTTTTCCACATCCTCTGTCACTAGGTTGCCTCCCCCATTCAGTAAGGGGCTCACTCTTTCCCGTCCTCCTCCTTGTTGCTAACATACCTGTAGAAACCCTTCTTGTTACTCTTAACATCCCTTGCTAGCTGCAACTCTAAGTGTGATTTGGCCTGTTAAGCCTAGCTGGTTGCCTGCCATATTTACTATTCTTTCTACACATTGGTTTGGTTTGTTCCTGCAACCTCAATAAGGATTCTTTAAAATACAGCCAGCTCTCCTGGACTCCTTTCCCCCTCATGTTGTTCTTTTCAGATAGCTTTCCGTTCAAATAAGTTCATCTCTTCACAATTCTGGGGAAATAGTTCTCCCATCATTTTGTTCAAACCCTTGGAAGGTTGTGGTATAAATGAGTATTCCTACAGCTCTAAAGATATATCTCAAGCATATGATGTACATATGCCAATTGTATCCTGTCCATTTCATTCTTTCCAAACTGCCAAGGCCTTACAGCCTCAAGGTTGCTGCAAGCCAGATGTAAAATCCATGCACTAATTGGCATATTAGGCATTGGAAATCTGTTCACAGAAGCCCTAGAGGAAGGCTGAGGAAGATTTGCATAGCAAATTTTAATTTCTCTTCAGAGATGTTTTTTAATAGGAAGGTGCTACTGAGTTGGTTCCCACATAACTCCTTAGTTTATAAAGCTCTTGCTTTATTTGGAGGCGTGTCCATTCTTGCCTGTTGTTAAGCGTAATTTAATTATTATAGTATATCTGCCCCCCTGAGCGCTCCCCTTCTGGAATTTACTGCTCACTATTTCCTATAAGTAATGGATGAGGAGAAAAGCTGTTCAATAGAATGAGAAATTTCTTACTTAATAATTTTCTTTCTGTTAGCAGCTTTTCTCTGAATTCAACCCACCCTGGTAGTCTGGTATAGGGAGACTTAGACATATATTGTCTTAAGGCCAATTTAATATATTAAATCATGTTGTCTTAGTGCTAATAATGGGTTTCCGGACTGTTTCTGCAGCTGTGGAAGAAGTGTTCTGGTGGCCTGAGCTGAAGAATGGAGCTTAATTTTGGGCATTCTAGCAACAAAATTGGACCATCTCCAAATTCCACAGGTGTGGGGGGTGGGGCATTAGTCCATTGGTAATAAATTCAGAGAGAAGCTGCTAACAGAAAATTATCAGGTAAGAAATTTCTCTTTCAATGTGTCATAATTGAGTGAAATCTGAACCATTTTCACTTGAAGACTCAGGTGCTTTTTCTCATTGTGCATTATTTCCTTGCCATATTTCAATTTGCCATTTTTTGCATTAGGCTATAGATTTGTTCAAAGCAATGGTGGGGGAATTATTTTTATAACTGACAGATGTTTACTTTCTTCAAAATTGTGTGGACAGATCCCTGCTCTAAGTGAAGTATTTATCCTCAGCACACAATCAGACTTTTTTTGAGAGCAGTGTCCATATGGCTATGCACAAACGCTACTTAGTTCTTCTGCCTCCAACCTGAGGAATACATAGCCTCAACAGTTCTTCCTGACTTCAATAAGCAGTGAATAGGGGCTGTTTCAATTTCAAAATATTAATCTCTCCTTTTAATATGTCTGTCTTGTTAAATTTACATTTTGATTCAAAGTTCATTTGTTATTTCTGGTTTAGAAAATAAACTGGGATGATTTAGCTGCCAAAAAAATACCAGCTCCGTTTAAACCTGTAATCCGGGATGAGTTGGATGTTAGTAACTTTGCAGAGGAGTTTACGGAAATGGATCCCACATACTCTCCTGCAGCCACACCACAGACTTCAGAGAGAATATTTCAGGTAATTGTAGATTACAACTCTCTTAAAATATACATTTCCCACATGTATGGCCAGATTTTGTCCTTGCCATGTGTGTTTGTGATTGCCATTGAAGTTATTGGGAGTTGAATGCAGAATCAATGATCAGAACTGGATCATTAATGTAGTTTTAAATTATGCTATGTTACACCTTTTATATAAATCTTTCTTGAGGGTAGAAATTGTGAATTATTAGTAGAGTTGATAGTTTAATAAACAGCCACTGTTACACTCTTGTACACTTTTTATTATATAATACATGTTTCTCACTTAACCACTGTGTTACATATGAAAAATTAGATTTGATTAGTATCGTTTTTGGGCCCAATCCCTAAGGAAGTCAGTGTCAAATCTCTTGTTGATTTCAATGGGACAGGATCAGGTCTATTACATAAGGAAATATCTTTGCTACCAGATTCTTTTAACCAAATACAGAAGCAAATTAATCTATTTGATAACTAAATTCTGGTTTTGTCTGATTATTCATATGTACAAATTAGGGCTGTTGATTAATCACAGTTAACTCATGTGATTAACTCAAAAAATTAATCGTGATTAATCGCAGTTTTAATCACACTGTTAAACGAGAGAATACCAATGGAAATTTATTAAATATTTGAGATATTTCTGCATTTTCATATATATCTTGTATTCTGTGTTGTAACTGAAATCAAAGTATATATTTTGATTACAAATATTTGCACTGTAAAAATGATAAAAGAAATTGTATTTTTCAGTTCACCTCATACAAGTACTGTAGTGCAATCTCTTTGTCCTGAAAGTACAACTTACAAATTTAGATTGTTTGTTATATAACTGCACTCAAAAACAAAACAATGTAAAACTTCAGAGCCTACAAGTCCATTCAGTCCTCCTACTTGTTCAGCCAATCGCTAAGACAAACAAGTTTGTTTACATTTACGGGAGATAATGCTGCCCTCTTCTTATTTACAATATCACCAGAAAGTGAGAACAGGCATTTGCATAGCACTTTTGTAGCCAGCATGGCAAGATATTTACGTACCAGATATGCTAAACATTCGTATGCCCCTTCATGCTTTGGCCACCATTCCAGAGGACATGCTTCCGTGCTGATAACGCTTGTTAAAAAAAAGAGTTAATTAAATTTGTGACTGAACTTCTTGGGGGAGAACTGTACGTCCCCTGCTCTGTTTTACCCACATTCTGCCATATATTTCTTGTTATGGTAGTCTCAGATGGTGACCCGGTATAACATGTTGTTCGTTTTAAGAACACTTTCACTGCAGATTTGACAAAACGAAAAGAAGGTACCAATGCGATATTTGTAAAGATAGCTACAGCACTTGACCCAAGATTTAAGAATCTGAAGTGCCTTCCAAAATCTGATAGGGACAATGCTTTCAGAAGTCTTAAAAGAGCAACGCTCCTATTCAAAAACTACAGAACCCAAACCACCAAAAAAGAAAATCAATCTTCTGCTGGTGGCATCTGACTCAGATGATGAAAATGAACCTGCGTCGGTTCGCACTGCTTTGGATGGTTTTCGAGCAGAACCCTTCGTCGGCATGGACACGTCCTCTGGAATAGTGATTGAAGCATGAAGGGACATATGAATCTTTAGCGTATCTGGCATGTAAATATCTTGAGACGCCGGCTGCAACAGTGTCATGAGAACACCTGTCCTCACTTTCAGGTGAAATTGCAAACAAGAAGCGGGCAGCATTATTGCCTGCAAATGTAAACAAACTTCTTTGTCTGAACGATTGGCTGAGCAAGTAATAGGACTGAGTGGACTTGCAAGCTCTAAAATTTTACATTGTTCTATTTTTGAATGCAGTTTTTTTGTACATAATTCTATATTTGTAAGTTCAACTTTCATGATAGAGATTGCAGTATAGTACTTGTATTAGATTAATTGAAAAATATTATTTATTTTGTCTTTTTACAGTGCAAACACTTGTAATAAAAAATAAAGTGAGCACTGTACACTTTGTATTCTGTGTTGTAATTGAAATCAATATATTTGAAAATGTATAAAACCTTGAAAAATATTTAAATAAATGGTATTCTATTATTGTTTAACAGTGCAATTAATCGCATAATTACTCTTTTTAATTGCTTGACAGCCCGAGTACAAATTAGTCTTAATGATAATTAATTGTTTTTGCCTTACTTGTGGATCTCCCATTTCCTCGGGGGGAGGGGAAGAGATGAAGGAGAAGGGGAGGGTCACCCGTCTTCAATACACTGTACTGTATCTCAAGCCATATGGAAATCCTCTGTGCAGTAGCATAGCCAGGGAGAGAGCGGGGGGAGCGCCCGCTCCCCCTCTGAGCACAAGAAGCATCTTTTTAATTTCTAGGCGCCTTTTTAAACTTTTACGCACCCGGCGGTGCTCCAGCTCCTCGGCGGCGGAGGCCTTCAGTGCCGCCGAGGACCCAGAGCGCCACCCGGTGAGTACAAGCGGGTGGCACCTTTTTTATGTCTGCTGCCCCTGTTCGCGCCACATAGCTATACCACTGATTCTATGGGTGCAGTGAGGAGAAGGTAGAGGCAAAATCTTGCAGATTTTTGTCCCTCTGGCCCTGGGCCTATAGATGTTTCCACAGAAGACGGCAATCCACCAATACACTGTCCACACAGGTGAAAAATACTTTAAAATTTTTTCTTATTGTGCTTTCTGCAGTTGGAATTCTTCCTATTTGTAATGATTTGAGCTCTTACAATATTTCAGGATGGGAATAATTTTCAGGAGCACCAAAAAGATGTTTTTAAAGATTCAGTGAGATTTAGATGCATTTGAAAATTTTATCAGACACCTTATAATTCTTTTTGGTCACATATTTCATTTATATCTTTGAATTTACTTTAAGTTGTGTTCTTTAAAGTATGTGTCTATTATGAACATAAATGAATGCCATTTTCAACATGTAGTCCACTGGGAAATTGAAAAAGAATAGGATATTATATTTTAATGGTTTGTGTGGTATTAAATAACTGTTAATTTTTGTAGACTTTAATATCTGTTTTCTAAAAGGTTAATTTCACTTATTTTCCAAATACACAAAATAAAATTACTTAAGAAAAAATATTGATCAAACAAGCACTTTAAATATACACTGTGGGGAAATTAGATTTTTAAAAATCCTACACAGTAAGGTCACTATTATACCTGTAGTCTTGGATATATTATTATTTACAGGGAATTAACCTTCCCTGTTTATGAAGTATCCATACTGTTCTATTTTAAGTGATTTTATTTGCTTAGTCAGTTAGAGAAATCCAACTTCTTTGGGTATATGTCCACCAAAAATACATCAACATTATAATATTTCCATGTGCTACAAATCACATTCAAGCTATTTACCTTAAATTTTAAATATTTATTTGAATTTCTTGTAGATCTAGATATATTGAACATATTAACTGAAGATAACTCCCCTAACAATGCAGCACACCATTTTTGATTTGCCATTTAGAGCAATTTTTAGACATATGCCCCATCACGCTGTAAACTTACCTGATACCTTAACTATAGGTGTCTTGAGAAGCTAGCCAGTTTGAAGTATGAACCTGTGTCACCAATGAAAAAGAACTGAATCTGTGAGTCAGATTTTCTGAACATTTTTTTTACACAATCTCTTATTTTTAATTTTTTTTTTTAAAGAAAAGAAGATTGTATAACCTCTTTCAGGAAGGCACTTTTCTATTGATTTAAAATGAAGTTGCATCTTTACCTTGAATATAATAACATTTACCCATCTTTCAGTTGATTACTTTTTACTGTCTGCCTTATGATATGCTATATAGACAACCTCAAGACTTTACATTTATCTTCTGTCTTTGTTCTGTAGGGCTATTCTTTTGTTGCTCCTTCTATCTTGTTCAAGCGCAATGCAGCCACAGTAGATCCTGTTCAACTTCATATGGGAGTTGAAAGACCTGGAGTTACAACTATTGCCAGAAGTGCTATGATGAAGGTAATGATAATATCTAAATAAAAATAACCCTTGATAATTTGAAGATGCTCATGATTTACAAGGTAATAATCTTATTTTAGGCTAAATAAATTCTGAATCCAGAGGCTGAAGTACTAATTAGTTGTTGAGAAGTAATTTACAGTCATTATGCAGTTATCTGCTCTTTGTCTGGTCATGGATCTTCCGCCAATTAGAGCATTCAGTTTACGTACTATACAGTTAAGAAATAACTTGAGTCCAACCTTGAAAAACTGTTGTTAAAAATCACAACAGTGACACACCCTTACCAGCAGAAGAGCAATGAAAATATTAACAATACTTTTACTCAACTGTCAAAATGGTACTCACCCTAGGTAAGTAGATGTTTTCAAAGCTGCTCCGGTTATTAACTCGCATCTCTCTTTCTAGGATATGTCTGCCTATATTTGCATAGATAGATACAGCTAGAAATAGATTCTGTATGATAACCATCATTGTGGTGTCTCCAAATAACCACACAGTTCGTGGATCAATATCTGTAAATCATCCCTGACACTGTCTAAATATTTTTGTAGCTAAAGCTATTCTGATAGTAAATTTAATTTCAGAATTTTTGTTTAAAGTGTCTTAAATATGTGTGTATTCTCTGCACCATTAGAGAAGTTTATGTATATAATTACACATTATTATTATCAGACAGTCTCAATTTATACTATGTTGTTTACCAAAATGAGATCGCTTTTGAAACTGTATATTTGGATCTTTAAATGCAGATGAATAATTATCACCAAAATTTATTGTGTCTTTGACTGTGTACCAAAAGTATTACACAGAACTAAATACAGTCAGTTTCATGACAGGACTCTCCATTTTATCATCACTATGAACTGGATCTGAAAGAGAAACCACTGGGAGAAGGAAGTTTTTCCATCTGTCGAAAGTGTTTACACAAGAAAACTAGCCAAGAATATGCAGTAAAAATAATTAGCAAAAGGTATACGTATTTACTAAGACAATAAAAACTTTTTTTTGCTTAGTATCACCAATGAACTAGAATTATATTCACTGAATTTTGCATGTGAAAAAAATGTTGGTTTAAAACATCAGTTTTCGTTTGAGAATTCAAAAGGCATCATATGGTAATATGAATTTTTTTAATTGGAAGATTTTGAAGTTTGGGGCTAACTGTGCTGCTTGTAGAATGGGATAAAGAGGAAAGAAACATCCATAATACTTTTCTTGTGCAGATTTGTTCCCAGTTGTTCTGTGCCCCCGTTACATTCCTCTCCCAGCAGAATAGTTTGTTGGGTCCTCTCAGAGTCTGTGGATCAACCTGGGATCTTTAGAAGGTCAGGGCCATCTGAATGGTAGTCCATGGTAGCTTACCCTGCACCCCAGTTGGCTTCCAAGCAGCATAAAGCCAGTGGCTGATCTGGGGATCCCCAGCATGGATTCAGAGACAAGCACAAAGTTAATATCTCAGGCTGTATTAACTTTCTGTGAGAAGCTCAACTAGGCCAACGAGGGATGATGTGTATCCCTTTCCTGACTCACTGTGGGGCCCAGGACAAGGGAAACACTTCTGTGGGGGCAGCTGACCTACTTTCTGTGATCCTCTGATTCCAGAATGCTAGTGGCAGATGAATTAGAATGAATGGAAATCTTGATTGATTGATTTATTTTTTCAATGTGTTGTTACCTTCCTTTCCTCAGCGTTCACTGAAACAATTGTGCATATCAGTTTGTAGACTGCTTGCAAGGAAGGAAAGGGTTGGGAAAGTGTGAATATTTAGCGGTTTCAGAGTAACAGCCGTGTTAGTCTGTATTCGCAAAAAGAAAAGGAGTACTTGTGGCACCTTAGAGACTAACCAATTTATTTGAGCATGAGCTTTCGTGAGCTACAGCTCACTTCATCGGATGCATACCGTGGAAACTGCAGCAGACTTTATATACACACAGAGAATATGAAACAATACCTCCTCCCACCCCACTGTCCTGCTGGTAATAGCTTATCTAAAGTGATCATCAAACTGGACAGTCTCTACGTAAAAGAATAAATGGACACAAATCAGATGTCAAGAATTATAACATTCATAAACCAGTCGGAGAACACTTCAATCTCTCTGGTCACGCAATCACAGACATGAAGGTCGCTATCTTAAAACAAAAAAACTTCAAATCCAGACTCCAGCGAGAAACTGCTGAATTGGAATTCATTTGCAAATTGGATACTATTAATTTAGGCTTAAATAGAGACTGGGAGTGGCTAAGTCATTATGCAAGGTAGCCTATTTCCCCTTGTTTTTTCCTACCCCCCCCCCAGATGTTCTGGTTTAACTTGGATTTAAACTTGGAGAGTGGTCAGTTTGGATGAGCTATTACCAGCAGGAGAGTGAGTTTGTGTGTGTATGGGGGTGGGGGGGTGAGAAAACCTGGATTTGTGCTGGAAATGGCCCACCTTGATTATCATGCACATTGTAGGGAGAGTGGTCACTTTGGATGAGCTATTACCAGCAGGAGAGTGAGTTTGTGTGTGTGGTTTTTGGGAGGGGAGTGAGGGGGTGAGAGAACCTGGATTTGTGCAGGAAATGGCCCAACTTGATTATCATGCACATTGTGTAGAGAGTTGTCACTTTGGATGGGCTATCACCAGCAGGAGAGTGAATTTGTGTGGGGGGGTGGAGGGTGAGAAAACCTGGATTTGTGCTGGAAATGGCCCAACTTGATGATCACTTTAGATAAGCTATTACCAGCAGGACAGTGGGGTGGGAGGAGGTATTGTTTCATATTCTCTGTGTGTATATAAAGTCTGCTGCAGTTTCCACGGTATGCATCCGATGACGTGAGCTGTAGCTCACGAAAGCTCATGCTCAAATAAATTGGTTAGTCTCTAAGGTGCCACAAGTACTCCTTTTCTTTTTGTGAATATTTACTAACCAAATAGATAGATGATGACCACTTTGGCATCATGACTCTCCCCAGTCTATTTGGCTGTACCTCTTTCTGCAAATATTGGAGGCAGTTCAAACTTGTCCTTGAGGCTCTGGGATTTGACTACACCCCTTATGCCTGCATGCCAGGTTCTCTGTATTAGTTGGTGCAAACAGGGCATCAGTTCAGTGCTCCTTATCCATTAATTTACTAGCTTTTAAAGTCGACTCTGGTGGTAGTGAGCAACATCTTTTTCTCTACTCTTTCCTTTCCCTTACAGGACCAAACTTTCAGGGGCTTTGTCCCTAGATAGGATCATAATAATGAGTTCCTTCTTGTTATTTCTCTCCCCACCCCCCAAGTATGCCAGAGCAGGCTGGAGCAAGCTGAAGGTAAGAGTTGGTCCACCTGCAAAGATTACTGGCAGCTTTTTACGGAGCTCAGAAACTGGAGAGCTTGTTGGGACTTCTGTTTCTCCGATCACCACTTACACATGCCACACTCCCCAACAACTCCCTTCCTCAGTCAAGACTCCCCTGAATAGACCTCTATAAATATGGGTCAGTCCTTTTCAGCTCTTGGGATTAAGCAAACTGGATTCCCCTCACACGCTCATTATTCTTCAAGGATAAGTCTAAAACTCCTGAACCTCTTGAGTCGATCTGCTATAAAGGGAAAAGCTCCAGGGTCCTATTCTAGGTCCACATGTGAATAATTGAGTCACATGGTAAAGACTTTGGCATATTTTCAGACTTTTCTTCCTAAGATGCAGATCTAGGCCCCCTTAGGGATGTTCTCCCTATGCTTCTTCTAGTTACATTTTAGATGATGAGGTGCATGATCATCCCCACTGTACCCCCCACCTCTCCCAAAAAGTTCCCTTCCCTAACAAGGGAAATCACCCTTTTCCTTCAAAGGGAAAGCACAAGAGAAAAGCAAAGAAGTGCTTAAAATTCTCATCTTCCTGACACAGTAGCACAGGGGTGGGCAAACTTTGGCCTGTTGGCCACATCTGGCCCATCAGACCTTTTAATCCATCCCTCAGCTCCCGCCGGGGAGCAGGGTCGGGGGGCTTGCCTGGGAGGCAGCCAGCATGACCCCCTCCCCCCCACGGGTCCTAAGTAGTATGTGGAGGTGCGGCCAGGTAGCTCTGCATGTTGCCCTATCTGCAGGCGCCGCCCCCGCAGCTCCCATTGGCCACAGTTCCTGGCCAGTGGGAGCTGCGGGTGCGGCACCTGCAGACGAGGCAGCGTGAAGAGCTGCCTAGCTGTGCCTCCACGTAGGAGCCGGAGGGGGGACATGCTTCCGGGAGTTGATTGAGGTAAGCACTGCCCAGAGCCTGCACCCCTGACCGGCCCGCCCCCGCCCCCTGCACCTAAATCTCCTGCCCCAGCCCTGATCCCCCTCCTGCCCTCTGAACCCCTCAATCCCAGCCCAGAGCCCCCTGTTGTACCCCAAACCCCTCATCCATGGCCCCACCCCAGAGCCTTCACCCCCCCACCCAGTCCCCAAACAGCCTGCCCCATCTCTGATCCCCTTCCTGCTCTCCGAACCCTTCAATCCCAGCCCAGAGCACCCTCCTGCACCCCAAACCATTCATCTCCAGAGCCCACACCCCCAGCCAGAGCTCTCACCCCCCACACCCCAACTCCCTGCCCCAGCCTGGAGCCCCCTCCAGTACCGTGAACTCCTCATTTCTGGCCCCATCTCAGAGGCTGCACCCCTAGACGGAGCCCTCACAACCCTCCTACACCCCTACCCCCAATTTCTTAAGCATTCATGGCCCACCATACAATTTCCATACCTCGATATGGCCCTCAGGCCAAAAAGTTTGCCCACCCCTGCACTAGCACCTCTCCCTAAAAAGGAGAAGTCTTGGCTTTGGTTCATAATAAACCGTAAAACCAGAGAAATGAAAGGTTCTTTCCCCAGACATGTATACAACTAAGGGGAAGAAAGTGGTAGCTAAAGGAAAAGAATGAGCAATTAAAGCCTGTAGCAAATATCTCCCAGTCAGAACTAAAACAGAATTTGCTATTCCCCTCCAGCCTCCTCAGAAGAAATCATTAGGATGGTATGGAAAACGCTGACAAAGGGGAAAGTCTCATTAGATAAGCCCAGGGTCTTAGAATCCAATTTTTTTCTTTTTATGCTCCTTGAGATTGATGTAGAAGTGGCATTCCTGGCAGTGGACATAGTCATTCCTGCTGAGGGTGATTTCTTCTCAAACAACCCCACCCACAAGAAGATAGAAACCACCCTTAGAAGGTTGCTCTTATAGTTTCACTGACAATCGTGCTTTGTTAGAGCTAAAATCACAGACGGTCATGTGCTTTGTTAGTGCAAAGACATAAAAAGCCTTGATCCTCAGAATCATGATGAATTCAATAGAGCACTAAAGAAAATATCTCTAGTTACTGCATTCATGATGGACAAATCCATACTCTACATAAAGCAGGCAGCAAAAGTTGTGGCAGCAAACTCAGAGGTCAGGTGCCAACTCTGGTTTAAACCCTACAGTAGATAAGTAAATCATCTGTGCCACACAATTCTGAAGAAGGATTCTTATTCAGGGAGAAGATTGGTAATGTGGTAGTTGCATACACATCAGCCCAGGCATTTAATCTCCACTCCAGTTAAGTCTGAGAAGGACAACAAGTGCTGATACAAAGGCAGAAGCTCCTTTCGGTCCTACCCATAGCAAATGTAGCAGAGAAGTGACTCTGATTCCTGGTTAAAATCTGGGCCTGAAACACTAGATGAAAGCCCAAATCAGGAAAGTGGTTCAATCCCTGCTTCTAGCCCAAATAGCCAATATGTCAACAACTGGGCCCATCACCATCCAGTTGTTCTTTAAATGTATTACAAATCCAGGTACGAAGCAAAGAGGGGGTCATCTGGGTTACTTCTTGCGAGCTTCCCAATTCCTTATCACCCTGTTGTCTACCTAAGAGTATAAGATAGGTGCAAAGAGAGCCAGAATCTTCATATTGCTGGAAAGGTTCAACAAAATCCAGACACTGATCTCTGAGGTATCATGGAGCTGCATGTCATTGATCCATCTTTCCTGTGACTCCTAAGTCTTCTGGTCTCATGCCTAGAGATTCCTGTAATGACAAGACAATATAAGACAACGTCAGATATTCTTCTTAAGAGCCTGGAATCGCTCTCAACAGCAAATGAAAAGTAAAATGAAAAGACCATCCAAAGTCGTTCAGTTTGTCACTTGCTGGTTACAGGAAACTCGCGTGATAATAGGGTCTTTCCTCCACAATTCATACCTCAAAATCCTGGCCATAAGTGACACCCTTTCATTTTGAAAAGCACGACGTGGGAACCACAATATATATAGGGGACATGTTCAAGGTCAAAAAGGATCCAACTTGTGATCCATCAACTCCTTTATAAATCAATACAGACCTGACCTTCTCTCTGCAGAAGTAACCTTTGGTGGGAATGTTCTTCAAGCAGTTGCCCAAAGATAGATTCACATTAATTTTGAGGAAAAAAGGAACACTGTTCTATCTTCTCTCCATCCCTCCAATTTTTTTCATACTGCTAGCTATGTCCCACATGTCTTGGATTCAGGGAGCTGTCGGTATAGAATGAAAAAAATTGTTACCTGATGATTCTTCTTTGAGTGATGTCCCTGTGGTTTCTCCATTTCAGATGTTGGTGTGTCCTGGCACTGTTGATCAGAGATTTTCAGTAGCAGTGTCTGTCTAGGATGCATGTGCACAGTAGTCGTCTTGTGGTGCCTTCGGTGCCTCATCTAGCATACATGCGGTCCAACCCCTTCAGTTCCTTCTCAATCGTCCCTGGCCTGAGACAGAGCTCCATGGCGATGTCCCAATGTCTCTCTCAAACCTTGACAAATATAATTAGAAATAGTTTTAGCTTTTTCCTAGTATAGTTAGTTTAGTTTAGTTTAGGCAGTTCAAATTTTTTTTTCTTTTCCTCAGAGTGGGGAACACTTAACCTGATTCAACAATGCGTGGTTCCCAGGCTTTAAGAAATGCGGGTCTTGCCACAAAGCTATGCCCATCTCAGAAAGCTATTCTCTCCGTGTTGACTGCCTTGGTGATTTGCACATTCCCCAGAAGTGCACTCACTGCAGCAATTTGAAAGTGAGGGCCAGGCGTGATTGAGACCTCCATCTAAAACTTATTCTGATGGAGAAATCTCTCCAACCGGCCTCTATTCCAGGATAACAGACTCCTTCCACAGAGGAGTCCCTGGGCACATCCACTTCAACTAAGGACAACACTCAGTCCTCTAAAAGATTGAGGTAAAGAGCCATGACCTCTCCGCCGAGAGAGCTGTATAAAAAAAACCCGTCATCTGCCAGGTTGCTGTCCTCGGTGCTGATCAACCCCTGGGTGAGCACTTTGAGGCATGGGGAACCTCCGGCACCATCTGCACTGGGACCTCTGCTGAGCCCCATCAGAAGGACAAGGAGTCGAGGCACAGATCTAAGATGCCTCCTCCCCTATGGCACTGACCATCAGTACTGATGGCACCAACATCACCGCAGAAATTCCTGCAACAAAAAGATATCATGGTCTTTTCCATACCACAGTCCCTGCTCTTCAGCACCATTGGCTCCCCTGAGCATACAGCATCGGACCAAGCAGTATCACCTACCACCCCACCATTCTCCAGCAAAGATGACGATGACCAGAAAGAGGGTGTCTTCTCTTCAGACCATTCCTCACCTACAGAACACAGACCACCTTGGGAACCCATGAAATCAAAGGTCCCTTATAGACATGCAACCATGGTACAGGTAATCATGGATTTGCCCACCTATGCCCTACTGCAAGCAGTGGTCATCTCGGGATCCATGGGCAGCATACAGGACTCATTACAACAGACCCTCAACTCCACCCAGAGGTGAAATCAGATCACCATCCTCCATAATGGAGATCTCGGAAGCCCAGGCGGTAATGGGGGATGCGAGGGAAGAGGGCATCAAGCAGGACATAACTCTTCTTCATCACCAGAGGAAGCATTAATGCTCCCACCACAGCAGACGATTTCAAATAGTTCCAAGAACTGTTCAAAAGGGTAGCTCAGAGTCAGGACACCCATCACAAACTCCTCCAAATTCTACAGACGTAGCTGATGTCTAAAATAGCGTTGTCATGAATGACGCCATCATGGAACTGGCGGAGACAGTCTGGCAAACACCAGCTACTGTCCCACTAGAATGCAAGAGGGCGGACGGGAAGTACTACGTGCCCACCAAGGGTATGGACTTCCTTTTTTCCCATCTACCACCCAACTCCTTAGTAGCAGAGGCCGCAAATCAGTGTGGCAAATAACCACACTACAGGTGCACTCCACAGGACAAGGAATACAAGAGATTCAATCTCTTCAGTCCGAGGGTCTATTCTTCGGTGACACTACAAGTGGTAAATTACAGTGTGCTCCTAGCCAAGTATGAGCATGATAATTATGGCAAGCTGAACGAATTTATTAATGACCTCCTAGAGGAAGGGCTTGCAAAATTCAAAGCCATACTAACTAAGGGACAGCTGGTTGCCAGAACGGCACTACAAGCATCCCTGGACATAGCAGAGACGAAGGTGAGAACAGCAGTCAGAGCTGTAGTAATGCACAGAGCATCATGACTGCAATCTTCAGGGATTCCAAAAGATCTCCAAGTGAAAGTGGAGGATCTCCCATTTGACAGAAAAGCCTTATTCTACCAAAACAGACAAGGTCCTCCACTTGATAAAAGATTCCTGAATGACTCTTCATACTCTCGGTATACATACACCTGCCACGAAACAGAGACATTACCAGCCATACCAATGAAACAGACACATACTTCCAACCTCAGCAACAACAAGAATATGAACCCCAAAGTCAATGACCACTACCAATACAGAGTCCTACCTTTCGGCCTTTCCCTTGTGGGAATAGTGGCACACTTCCTCAAACAAGGAATAATCATTTTCCCATATCTAAGCTGTTTACTAAAAGGGCCTACCCGCTTAGACACAATAGACAACTTTCAGAGGACTATCACTCTCTTCTGGAAGGTAGGGTTACAAATAAACAAAAAGCGACCCTAGGTCCCATACAACAATTGGACTTCATCAGGGCTCGCCTCGACTATGGAGGCCAGGGCATCATTACCGATGAACAGATTCATAACTCTGACCAATCTTATCTAGGTAGTCACGACTAGCCCACAAATATTGGCATGAACCTGTCTACAACTATTAGATCACACGGTGGCCAAGACCTTTGTGGTAAAACACGCAAGACTAAACATGTGCTGCCTACAAGGTTGGCTGAGTTCAGTGTACATATCAAGCAAACACAACCTGAACAGAAGCCTAACACTGCCATCAGAAGTACTGGAATCTCTACAGTGGTGGACAAGAATGGAGAATGTATGCACAACAGATGCCTCGTTGATAGGCGGAGCACCCATCTGAACTAGCATATGATCCAAGGGAGGTAGTCATTTACCAAGACCCAACTACACATTAACCTACTAGAATTATGCGTGGTGTACAATGCCTGTCTTCACTTCCTCCCACTGATAAATTACGAAACAGTATGCGTGATGACCAACATTCATTGCATGTTCTATATAAATTTGACAAGGAGGAGCCCGCTCTCACTCACTATGCATCGAGGCCATGAAGCTGTGGAACTGGTGCATAAATCACAATATAAATGTCGCAGTCTTCTACCTCCCGGGTGCCAGAATATGATGGCGGATACACTGAGCAGATAATTTTCTCAGGACCAGGAATGGTAAATGAACAGCAAAGTCCTACTATACATATTTCAGTGATGGAGCTTCCCTCCCATCGATGTATTCACAACATCACAAAATCAAAAATGCCCCCACTTTTTCTCAAAAGCAGGAATGGGATCCCGATCACTGGGTTCCTAATCACCTGGGACAAATCACTCTTTATGCATTCCCACCGATACTGCTGCCCTCGCAGGTAATACACAAGATACATGTCAACATAGCCAAGGTGATACTGATAGCCCTGACATGGCCCAGACAGAACTGGTACCCTTACCTGATGCACATGGTGGTATGCGCTGCATGAACTCTCCCACTTCGGACGGACCTGTTATCACAGGACGATGGTCAAGTTCTCCACCTGAATCCGGAGAAATTTCACCTGAAAGCATGTCTCCTACATGGTTCCATCATGATGAGTTACACTGTTCAGAACAAGTAAACATGTATTACTAAACAGCAGGATGTCAACCATGCACAATGTGTACCTCCAAAAATGGAAAAGATTCTCCTTATGGTGTCAGAAAAACAGATAACTGAAGTTACTGCACCACTTCTGTTAGTGTTGGACTACATATTAGAGTTAAAGAGTCCGGACCTTTCAAAAAGCTCCATTAAAATACACCTAGAAGCCATTACTGACTTTTGACTGAGATCGGAATATCAATATTTGTGCATCCAATCACCAACACTTCCTCACCAGTATGCTGAATGTTTATGTGAAGGTACACCAACCTACATCAGTATGGGACTTAAACCTGGTGCTCAAATGCCTTACCAGA
Source organism: Eretmochelys imbricata (assembly GCF_965152235.1). NCBI lineage: Eukaryota > Metazoa > Chordata > Testudines > Cheloniidae > Eretmochelys > Eretmochelys imbricata. The sequence goes on along the minus strand of NC_135577.1, from coordinate 102,009,348 downwards.
CCTCCATTTGAATCCTTAGCTACTTGTTCCCTACTTCTTCTATCAGTGAAGATGGCATTCTTGGTTGCAATCACTTCCGCCTGGCGAGTTAGTGATACTGGGGCTCTCATGACCATATCTTTTTAGGGACAAGGTCACCTTGAGATTGCAAATTCCTACCCAAAATGTCATCTTCCTTTCATCTAAACTAACTGATCCACCTTCCTTTTTACCCTAAACCACACAGGAACACACAAGAGACTATTCCACATACTCTAGACGCCTGACGCTCAATAGCATTTAATCTGGACAGAACTAAGCCTTTCCGAAAATCCCTAAGGCTTTTCGTTTCCACGAATGAACATTTCATAGGCTATATCCACGCAGAGACTGTCAAAATGGATCTCTAGCTGCATCCAGTTCTATCAAAAGAACAAAACAGAACCCTTAACGGGGATCAGGTCTCATTCTACACTATCAGTAGCAATCTCAATGGCCTTTCTGAACAATGTACCAATAATAGACATATGTAGAGCTGCTACCTGGGCCTCTGAACATACATTCATGAACCATTATGAAATCACTCAAGGTCAGATGCCATATTTGGCCTAACAGTGCTTTCTTCAACTATACAAACAACTCTGAAGCCCCTTCTGTACACAATGGGGAACTGCTCTACAGTCACCTGAAGTGGAGTACCCACAGGGATATCACTCGAAAAAGGAAAGAAGGTTACTTACCTTGTGCAGTAATTGAGGTTCTTTGAGATGTTTGTCCCTGTGGGTGCTCCACTACCCACCCTCTTCCCCTCTTCGGAGTCTGCAATAGGGACTCCACGGTAGAGAAGGACCTGAGGGGACTGGACCATGCACTAGATGAGGCGCCAATGGCGCTGCAACTGACTACTGCACACGTGCATCCCAGGCGGACACTGCTACCAAAAATCTCCGATGAACAGTGCCGGGATGCACCAATATCTGAAGTGGAGCATCCACAGGGACACACAACTTGAAGAACTTCAGTTATTGCACAAGGTGAGTAACCTCTTTTTTTTTTCTTTTCTGAAATTGATCCACTTCACCTATGATATTTGTAAGATTTCTTCAGAGTTCAAGTGTATAATGAATATAGTTGAGTATAGTGCTATTATTTAAAGTGATATTATTTTATGCAAAATGGGTTTAATGTTTCCATACAGCTTTGGAAGTACTTCTCTGGCATGAGGGTGGAACAGGTAGTGCCAATGTTTCAAGCCTAATGGGCAAGTCTGAATTGCTTATAGTGTTCGTAAAATAACAAAGTTTTTATTCTTAATATGCCAAGACATGCCTGAATCATAAATTTGTTTTATTTATTTATTTACCCCCACTCTTGTTTGGTTGGTTCAGTTTGCTTGTTTGAAGGTGCTGATTTCTAATTGTGTATATCAAAAGGGCAACTGTTCTAATATTCCAAAATCTGGATTAGGAAGTGTTTAAAAAATAGATGTAACAATTTTCACTTTGAAATTTGCTCAGTTAAACTTGGTAATTTTCCAGAATGGAAGCCAACACCCAGAAGGAAATAACGGCTTTGAAACTCTGTGAAGGACACCCCAATGTAGTGAAGTTGCATGAAGTTTATCATGATCAGGTATTCTGAAGAAACTATAATAAGTATTTTCCAAACACATTTTGTTGCGTGTAGCATTAACTTTTGTGATAAAGCTTACTGCCACTCTGTATAGGTAGCTTTTTCCAACTAATTGAGTCTTGTCTATCTAGAAAAATTATAGCAAAAGCATTAAAGCCAAAGGAGATTACATTTTTATTTATATACAACAAAAATGTATTTGCGGGAGCTCAGGTATACTTACCTTCCTTCAGAGGTCTTGTGAAGTTTAAATGATATATGTAACATGCTTGGGAATCCTTGAATTTATGGTGCCACATAAGTACCAAGATTATTTCATAATTTTGTTTGTTTTCAAATGAGGCAACCCAAATAATATAATAAATTACCAAATTTAAAAGCAGCTCCTTTTTTAAAAAATATATTAGAATGTGCTTGAGTTTTATTTGGTTGTAGAAACCTCAGTTATCTATTGTATCCGAGCATAGCTCAAATGTAGTGGACTGTGGTGGCCTCAGAGAAACCAGCAGCTGGGGGGCCTACTCTAACTTGTTCTGCTGGTGTAAGCTCCCCAGCAGAAGATCAGATATAATAAAGCTGAGCTCCTCTACAACCCTGAAATGCCCCCAGCCCCTTCCAAAATATCTCTTATGCCCTTTATGCAAGGGTCTGAGAGAACAGCTGGTAGGCATATGCAGCACAAAAATGCACTTAGCAAACTGAAGAATCTGACCCACAATCTTTAAGGAAGGAGGAGATTTACATTTTCACTATTTATTCTTTATGTACTAAAATATGTTCAGAATGTATTATTAATGTACTTTTTTGAGTTCTTAATCAGAAAAATCTGTTTAAATTAGCTCTTCATGGCAAGGTGCTATATTTATTTTCTTCTTTTGAGCACAATCAATACTTAACAAACAAGATATAACAATAAATGTACTCTTAGATTATTGTGAATCTGAGTAGCCTACCTGCAACCATCCACTCATCCTGCTTTTCATCCTTTTGCAACATGTATACAGTCACCACCTCGAGGCTTCCGCAGACTAGAGCTGGTCAATTTTTTCCAAATTTTGAAATTTAAAAAAAAAATCACAATTTTTTTTCTCAAAAATTTCCTTATTTTGTACTAGCTCTACTACAAATCTAATCAGGTTCTCCATTGGGAATCATGCTCCGATTGGACCTGCCAATGTTTGTCAGGCTGTGACTCTTTTTTGGCAAATCCTGGGACATTTGCCATTGAAAGAATATTTTTTATCCTCTTTCCCTGCCCCTTCCACTGTAGGGAGAGATAGGGGGAGAGAATTGCAGAAAAAGTAACCTGAGAAGCCGTGCCTTTAGCTTAACTAATTAGATATAGTCTCTGTGCCAAAAAATGCCCACCCATCTGCAAAATTCTGCTCCTCCTAATACTGCCCATCACCATGGTTAGGGGACAGACAAAAGGTAATATCTCTGTTCCCCTCACATCTTTTCAGACTTGTCTCACCTGCCCCAGATTATATCCTTGGAAATTTTTGTTGGGAGATAGGACTGTGTAATGGGGTTTACAAATCCCAAACTGAGCATCGGCAGAAGGGAGAGGAGAGTCTTCCCTCCTTACAGGCAATCAGGCTGATCACACCCCTGCACAGCTACCAGAACTGCCAGTAATGGACTCATGCACCCACAGCTGTGACCAATGAAGTAAATAAGCCCAGCTATGAAAGAGGGAGAACAGAGGGAAAGGGGAGGCAAAAAGGCCTGGGATAGCAGAGGGGCAACAGCCCATGCCATGCTGCTTCTGAGAAACTGACAAAGAGACAAAAGGAGACTGCAAGCCTTGGAGTTTAAGGGCTGATAGACTCCATTTAAGTTAAGTATTCATGGACTGGTCTAATTGTAGATGAAGAGGACCAGTTAAGACAAACCTAGGACTCCTAGACAGACTGAATCAAGAGCAGTTGACAGGGTGACAATGGCCATATCAGATACTCATACCCATTGTTTTTCAAGGCTGGTTGGCTAACCAGCCCCACCTTGCTTAAGGGAACTACTGAGTTCTCAATTCCAAGGTACCAAAATCTTTGTGGTGAAGGGCTGTAGCCCTTTTCAAGCTTGGTGAGGTCACAGCCCATCTGACAGAGTGAAGAAAGTGTGGGCTATGGTTCTCCCCCTTTTTATAGAGGTGAAGCCTATATAACAGTCTCCACAATGAGTGGGATTTCCCTGTGCTGGGGAATTCCTATGTAAAGAGGACAGGGATTTCCCAGCTGAGGAAACACTGCCTACCCTGTATCTCTCCAGTCTCTGGGCAGGATTACCCTAACATAGGGAAACCCTGATCCAAAACACCCTGCTGGCTTCCTGTCTGTGAGTCTTCTGCCCGCCCCCTCCACACCCCGCCCCAACAACCTCATGCCCTACATTACTTCCCTGAAAATGCTATACTTTTCCCACTGCTCCCACCTTTACATCCCCATAGTCTTTCTGTTTTTCCTAGATCCCCAAACCTGACTGCTGTCTCGTTGATTTTCCATAACTCTCCCCACAGCCCTACCAGTCTCATATTTCCAGCTGTCTCCCACAAATCTTATGTCCCTCCATCCAATAGTCCTTATGCCTCCCTGTCCTGGCCTCCCCCCATCAGCCCTCTTCAGTCTCTTTGTAGTTTTCCCCTACTCACCAACCGTGTTGTCCTTCCCTCCTCCCATTATGATCATCTGCCAAATACACCTCCTTCAAAATGGCCCCTTCCTCAACATCCTTTAATGCCACCTCTTCTCCAGTACTCCACTAACCCCCTGCCAACAGTTAACAGGTTTTAAAGAAACAAGGAAATTCTCACAAAAAATACTATAATTTCTCCCAATCACAAGCAAACATATGACATTTACTCCAAATTCAGACTTTGTAAAGGTACAAAAAAAGACTTCTCAAAATTAGTTTTAAGGATTTAATCTTGTTGAAGTTGTAATTAAGTTTGTGTGATTGAGTGTAATTCCATGTATTACGGATGCTTGTATGTTGGAAGGAAAAAGGAGTTTGTTGTGAAGTCTTGGGTTGCATTGGTGATATGTTTGGGCATTGGTGACAAGGCATGTGAATTGTGATTGGTCTTTATGTTAATATTTGCCTTAAGTGGTGACTTCCTTGATTTAAAAAATTTTTGTCTTAAAGGAAATACACTCGCACAACCTTCCCTTTTAGTAACAAAGTTTACTGTTTGGGAATATTAAATATATGTTGTGGTTCTAGTAATGGTACAGCAGCAGCATGAATGCTTCTATGTGGGAGATGGGATCTGAAGCAGTTGTGGATAATTAAAGACTTGGAAGTAAACTTTCAGGAGGCTGTGAAAGGATTAGGAACTTTTTCTGCTATTAACTTTATGTCTGTGATTAATTCTTCATGCATAGTGATAAAAAATGTACCCTTATGTGGAAGCAGGCAGTGTTCACCACTCTTTCAGCTAGTTTCTACCCACTAATGTGTATAAGTGAATCCCATAGATGTCAGTGGTAGCTGTGAGCATCAGACACCTTTAAGAGTAGGATTTGGTTCTTAATATTTTTGGTCTCGTGAAACAGCATTATACACAGAAGCTTTACTCATCCTGACTTCTGGAAAGAGAGAACCTACTGCAGTATAATATGTAGCTGGTGGAAGACAAATGTGTTCTGATGCAGAACAAAGAACCAGACAAAAGAACTGATGAGAAAAAAGTGCTGTTATGCTTTGCAGTTTAAAAGGCTATATTTTCCCACCTCTTTCTGTCTTAAATGATACAGGTTTTGTTTTTCCTAAATACAGTTGTGTAGTATTTTTAATACGAAACAGTAAAAAGTTAGGACCTAATTATTAATAATTAAAATCCTCAAAGTGTTGGTATATAATCTGATTTTTCTAAGGTTTCACATTAAACTGTTTTTTGTTTTCTAGCTTCACACATTTCTAGTAATGGAACTGCTGAAGGGAGGAGAATTGCTTGAACGCATTCAGAAAAAGAAACACTTCAGTGAGACAGAAGCCAGTTATATCATGCGCAAACTTGTTTCAGCTGTGAGCCACATGCATGATGTAGGAGTAGTCCATAGAGATCTGAAACCTGAGGTATAGTGTGGTATGATTGTATATATTATTGTTCTAATACCTTAGTTACACATTCTATAACAAAGCAGTGTAACCCTTTATTAAAGGGCATGGTTAATTTAATGGAAGAAGTACTGTAATTAGTGTGTTTTTCTTGCCTTTTTTTGTTTTTTATTAGGAAATGAAAGCTTCATACTTATTTACTGTCTAATTTTATTTTATTCCATTATGCTATGCAATCAATAGTAAAAACAATAAAATACTCAACTCAGATAAATAACTGATCTATACATTTTGAATTTTTTATTTATAAACAATCTTAACTCCACCATGTAGCAACATGATGAGAAAAAAAAAATCTGTCTTCAAAATTCAATTTTGTCTCCTCAGGGACAAAAATTCTATTATGTTCTGATCATAAATGTATGGTTATTGCATAGCATAGCTACAAAGTGGCATTAAGGTTGTTTCAGTGCCTTTACTGTCCATTTCCAGGCCTCCTTGTACTTCACTGTGAATTCCTGGGTTTGAAGTGGTTGTTTTTGATGGAATTACAGTGTCCTTGTACTGTTTTTACCCTCAACCTTACTCTAGTTTAATACAGTTTTCACTTGAGAAATAATATAGGTGAGGAGGTAGTGGGTCTGGTAGTTAAAAAGAGGGTTGTGGGGATCAGCAGGAGTCTGAACTAAAATCGTTGCCTGAAGCCAGAACTCTGAGGGGATAAGAAAGTAATCTGCCTCCATCAACCCACTAAACCTACTAAACTCCACCAAAAAACAGAGCACTACGATGCAGAGGATGGATTCTCAACATAAAAATTAAAAATACCTCATTCAGAAGGGTGTTTCCAGCTCACAATGTGGAGAGGCCTCTCAGACTCCAAGTGAACACATAGATGTCAAAGCAGACAGAAATGTGAAGGCTGAAGAAAATGAGTCACCAAGGCAGACAATTTGGGAGTTGATCTTCAAGGCCTTGAGAAATGATCTGATGACTGATTCTAGCAGTAAAGAAGGAAGTAACTGATTTGAAAGGTTGAGTCATTGTCTGTGCCAGAGATTGGCCTAAGAAGCTAGTGAGAGACAGCCATTGCTGCAGAGCTGCATGACACTGTTGGAACACAGAGAGAAGCAGCTTAAATTGGATGATCTAGAAAACAGAGTGCGAGGAACAACGTCAGAATTAAGAGACTGCCTGAAAATGCTGAAGGAGGAAATACAATCCAGTATGTAAAAATTTTAATCGTAGATTTGTTAAATCTCAGTTCTCTAGAAGACATGAAAGTGGAGAGAATGCATATGGTTCTGTTCCCCCCACTTGGAGCTTATAATAGACCCAGTGATTTGATTGTGAAATTTCATCCATGTCAGCAGAAAGATTTAACTATGGAAAGAGCCAGAGAACATTCAGAGTTTATACCCAAAGATGACAAGTTGTAATTTTTGCATGACCACTGTCCCTAACTTTAAAAAAGAGAAGAGAGTTGGGGGAAGTTTTAGCAGCACTCAAGAGGGCAGATATATGCTACTGATGGGGATTCCCATTTAAATTCTCATTCAGCTTTCAAAATCCGTTTTACCCAGTAAGAGACGTTACACAAGGAAAAACTACAGTCCACTCACTTGGGATAGAAATCAAAATCTCAGAAAGGCAAGAGGATACTCTGGAGGTGGAAACTAAGTATAAAATGGTGAAAATATCTTGACAGATGGTGAAACCCTAGAAAAGGAGGATAGGAAAAGAAAGACTCGAGAGAATGTACTGTCATTGGCAAAAAATGAACTTGTACAAGAGGACTCAGATACATGAGTAGTTACCAAAAGATTACCCTGAAAGGACTTCTTGAGAGTCATCAGAAATGAGCAGTTTAACAGTAACTGTTAATGTTATAAAGAAAATAGTATGAAGTGTGTTTCAATTGGGATGATTATAACTGTATTTAGTGTAGAGCATATGTAGGACGATGGGGGGTGGGGTGGAGTGTCCCAGGGATGGGGAGATTGGAGAAAATAGAAAGGGGTTGTTGAGGAGCACTTAGGGGTTCTGTGTAAATCCTCCCCATGTGACTCAAATAATAGGATGGCAATCTATCCCTAAGGTCTCACAGCTGGGGAATGTAACTCCTTTGGATTGCAAGAGAAACAGTTCATGGGGAAAGTTAATGTGTTTAGGGTTCAAGAAAGCGCAGTCGTTTGGTGTTTTGCTATTTTGGTATTTTGTTTTTAAAATAAGGGGAATAATGCAGGAGAGGGGTGGGAGGGAGAATTAATACAAGACATAGCTATGGAAATTTACAAACAGAAATCACGCCATATTCAGGCACATCGTTCTGAATAGAACATAATTTGCAACAAGAGACATTGGCCACTCAAGGGTTCATGCTATCAAACAGCTAAATAATCACAGTTTCAAGTTTTTCAATAAGCTAAATAGTTAGTTATTCTCAGCGGTTGTTCCTTTTAAAATAACACCTTTGAATTTTAATGGGCTAAATAATGTCGTTAAGAGGAAAAAAGCCCTGGCTGAATTTTTAAAAATCCTCACTCTCAGATTATTTTACTTCAAGAAACTCATTTTTAGGAGTGGCATATTATGGGCATGAAAAGATGATTGGTTTCCAATCACAAGCAAAAAAAAAAAGACTTCTTTAAAATACTGCAACACTTTGGGGAAGGGAAATTATACTTGGAGGAGACTTCAGTTGCACACCGATTCCTTATTGGACAGATCAGATAAAGTAGATGAAGTGTATAGGGAAGCAAGTGCAACATTGATTTCTCTGTGCCAAAAATTCAATCTCTCAGTTTGCTGGAGACAAATGCAGTTAGGGGAATGAGATTACACATTTTATTCACATGCTCATCATTTACATGCTCGAATAGATTTCATGTTAATCTCTAAATCGTTAATGAAGTGAACAAGACCTTTTGTACAGAAGAAGAGGAACAATGGATTCTTCTTTGAGCTATTGGACATGTCCATTCCAATGTAGGTGTGTGTGTGTCTTGTGCACAGATGTCAGAGAGATTTTTTTTTCCCTCAGTGCTACCCATTAAGGTGGCTCGAGTGCCCCCTTTTGCTGTGCCACAGCATGCTCGTATAAGAGAGCGGAGCTGAGCACCTCCTGTTCCTTCTTGCCACCAGTGGTGGTTTTCAGAGTGATCTCAGACTTGTTTACTCAAGTGCATCCCTCTCATTTTAAATAGTTGCAGTTAATTATTGTTTCTTATTAGATAGATAGTTTCTCAAGTAAGTTAGTGTTGTGTTTCTGTTTTTGGTGTCCTTTGGTACTGTTTCTTTTCTTTTGGTACCAGGCTTGGTACCACAATGATGCCCTGCTCCTCAGGGTTTAAGTGCTGCTGGTCAGTGATCCTCATCCAACCTGCCTGAACTGCTTGGGTGAGGCCCACATTAGTGACAAGTATCACATTTGCAAGGGCTTCAGTCCTCACTTAAAACAGTGAGACTTATGTGCTAGATTATGGGAAGCAACATTTTGACCCCCCAGTCAAGTCATTGCATGGGGAGAGCACCCCAAGTACTTCACCATGGTATGGAGTGCTCCATTAGACGTATTTTTGGCTTCTCTATCCTGATCCCTGGTACCGAAGAAGAGACCCAGACCTTCCTCAGGCTCAGCATCTTGTTCATCAGCCTCAGTACCCAGGCAAGATAGAGGCAAGGACTCTACTAAACATGTGGCACAGAGAGCTACCTCAGAAGCCTCACCTCCTAAGAAGTGTTTGCTGCCTCCAAAGCTCATGCCAGGTTCAGTGAAGTTGTCCTGAGAGACATTTCAGGTGCCAACGGTTGATGGCACGCCCATCTACCCCAGAAGCATATGCAGCTGGAAGAGACTTTGTTAGTGCCTCATTACAGGTTTCACCAGCATTGGAAACTGTCCGACTGGTTCTTGCTCCCGCAACTCACCCCTCACCGCACCAAGAATCCTCAAGTACCACTATTTACACCTCCTCTCAAACCAGTCTTATCAAGAGGGAAACCTTTCATGATTTCTCTGGTACCACCCTCTCAGGGTTCAGCATAATTCTTTCTGGTACTATCTACACCAGCACCTCAATTCTTGGAAGCCTCTGACTCCTTATCCTCTGACTTGGAAGTGCGGTCCTTTGTATCCTGGACAGGACACAGCACTGTGGTAGGAATTTCGGACATTTATCATGGAGGGCTGCTTGGTTGCCTAGACGTTGCAGACACTTTGGCCACAGAAATGGCTTCGGAAGTGACCATGAGAAGGGCATCCTGGCTGCAGAATTTGAGCATTGCTCCCGATGTGCAGCAGACCATAGAGAACTCCAGGGGGAATTCTGTGCCTAAAAATTCTGTGTACAATATTTAAAAATTCTGTGAAAGTTTGCATATTTTATTTGTCAAAATAACAAAATATAATCAGGCCAGTTTCTTTTATTTTGGTAATTTATTTCAAAATCCCTGTCAGCAACAATGTCTGTAACAATACAGACAACAAAAAATATTCAGGAAATGTTTTTTTGACAAACAGATTCCTTACTAGACATATTAATACAGAACTTTGCGTAATAATTCATTTAAAATACAGAAACGTATTTCCCACACCTCTGAGAAAGAATGCAAAGGCTTGGGAAGTCAGAGTAATGGAGGAGCTGAGGGAAAGGGAAGTAGTTGCTGGGCAGGAGCCTAGGTGTGAACCTGGAGGATTGTTGGGTTTGGGTGGAAGAAGTAATATGGAACAGGTTTTCTCTTGGGCAGGAGGGATTATTAAGGGGCCTCCCACATGGGCGGCAGGTTTGTATAATTTTTGATGGTGCCCAAGTGGATCTGTCCCATCCATAGGATGGACTGGGACAACTTCCCCGGGCCTCGCGCTTCGGGGGGACACGGGGTCCAGGGTGGCCTGGGGGGTTAGTGGGGTGCCTGGTGCCGAGAGCAGCGAGCAACCCTGCTCTGCCCCACCTCTTCCCACCCCGCTCCCCACTCCACCTTTTCCCCGAAGCCCCTGCCCCTGAGCAATGCCAGGAGCCAGCGAGGTGGAGTGGAGTGGGCTGCTGCCAGCGCCAGGCCCCCCGCTAACTCCCCAGGCCGCTTTGGACCCCGTGACCCCCTGAAGCACAAGGCAGGGGTAGGCACCACCATGTTGTGCGATGAACACTTGACAAAATTACCAGACTTAGTGACGGACATTGGGGGCGGGGTGGTATTATGTCATTCAATCATTCAACCCATAAAATAGCACACATTTTGCCCCACTGAAAAAACCCCAGTAACCTAGCTAATAAATAATAATAAATAACAAATTCAACTCATATAATTAATGAAAAATGTGTGTGCTGTATATGAGATTATATGAGAAATGAAAATTGGCCAATGAGCTGGGAGCTGGGTCAGTGCTGGGGCCTCTCCGCAGCACGCAGCGACTCTGGGGATGGGGGGAGCTGCCCCCAAGGTGAGAGTGCCCCATGTTGCCGATCCATGGCGCAGGGCCCCCCAAAGCATGGGGCCCAAACATTGGTGGAGTTGGGCCCACCTTCATGAATATTGATGGATCATAGGCACCATGGGCCCATATAACTCGCCGCCTATGCCCCCATGCAGACACTAGTTGACCCCTAGCCTCTCCTATTCAGTCAGGCATATCTGCCCCTCTCCCCATGTGTCCCTGCACCCCCACTCCCATTCAGCCCCAGTCTGTCTCCACCCCACTAGCCCTTCTGAATCCCAGTCTGTGACCCAGCATCCCTGTGTGCCCTACTCTTTGTCCCCCACATCATGTGTCTTCTCACCTGGCTCTACAGGCAGGGTGCTGTAAGGCAGTGGTTCTCAAAGCCAGTCCGCCGCTTGTTCAGGGAAAGCCCCTGGCATGCCGGATCACTTTGTTTATCTGCCGCGTCTGCAGGTTTGGCCGATCGCGGCTCCCACTGGCCGCGGTTCGCTGCTCCAGGCCAATGGGAGCTGCGGGAAGGGCAGTCCCTTGGCCCGCGCCGCTTCCCGCAGCCCCCATTGGCCTGGAGCGCGGCCAGTGGGAGCCACGATCAGCCGAACCTGTGGACACGGGAAGTAAACAAACCTTTCCCTACACAAGCGGCGGACCGGCTTTGAGAACCACTGCTGTAAGGAACATAGCCTATTCGCATTCCTCTTTAGGGCTGGCTGAGCCGGCTGCCCTCTGTTCTGGTGCCACAGCAGCCCCTGGTGGGTGAAAGGCATAATTGCAGCACCTCTCCGGCAGAATGTATTTTCTGCAGAGAAAAAAAATTGCAGGGCACATTAATTATGTGCACAGACAGGGGCACAGAATTCTCCCAGAAGTAAGAGAAGACTTGGTGTTTGGTGGTCAGGTGCTTTTTTCTGACACAATAGATGAAACTTCACTACTTCAAGGATTCTAGGGCTACCCTGTGTTCCTTGGGGGTCTATACACTGGCAGTGCAGAGGCACCATTATGACAGACAACAGCAGCAGCAACAATACCGGCCACAACACCCCTTTGGGCTGTCTGTCCCTCCCCCGAGAGAGCAGGACTACCCTAGCAAGGGGCATAGGTCCCAAAGGTGGAGGCATTCTGGTCTTGGATTTGGCCAGTCCACTCTCCCTCCTTTGGTGCCCCCAAGTGCTCATTTTGACTCATTGGTCCAAAGCAGTGATCCGGTCATGACTTCTACTGGCCCTTCTACAGGACTTCGGGAACAGGATAGGCCATTTTCTCAGTGTTTGAAACTCAATTACTACAGATAGCTGAGTCCTAAGCCCTGTCAGTTTAGGTTATCCAGTTCCTCTCCACACCGTCTGTATCTGTCTCTCTTCAGGGCCCCCTCTCATGAGATACTGCTCCTCGAGCAGGTCTGTTTTTTTCTGGCTTTGGGAGCAATGAAAGAGATTAATCCGGAACACTAGGGTCAGGGTTTTATTCCTGATATTTTCTGGTTTCCAAATCCAAGGGAGGGGTCAGACCTATTCTAGACATCCACAACCTTAACAATATATCAGATACATAAGGTTCCTAATGATCATCCTATCAACTGTCCTCCCCGCATTGACTCAGAATGATTGGTTTGCTGCTCTAGACCTTAAGGATGCTTATTTCCACATAGCAATCCTCCCGAGCCACAGATTTCTCCAATTTGTTGTGGCGAACTGTCGTTTTCAGTAACTGGTCTTTCCTTTTGGTCTGCCTTCTACTTCCCGGGTTTTACCACTTGTATGGATGTGGTGGCATTGTACTGCAGGAAGAAGGAAATCCATGTCTTCCCATATCTGGATGACTGGCTACTAAGGGCAGGTTCACAGAAGAAGTCCTTTCTCACTTACATATTACACTGCACTTATACAACACTCTAAACACAAGAAAGTCAACGTTGGTTCCTACTTAGAAAATAGAGTTCATTGGGTCCCTAATAGACTCTGTGTGTTTGAGAGCATTTTTGTCCATCGACTGTTACCAGACTATTTGTTGCCTTTTTCTTGGTCTGCAGTCTCCACCTCCCACAACATTTCATGTGTGCATGAGGTTCTTAGGCCACATGTCTGCATGCACACAGATGATTCAGTTTGCAAGGTTGCGCCTTAGCCCTATTCAAATGTGGCTTATGACCGTTTACCATCTGACTTTTCACCCCGTGGAAGGTTAGTCTGCCTCCCTCTGTTAATTTTGGGCTTCTTTCACTGGTGGACAGTTCAGGGGAATGTGTGTCAAGGCATTCCCTTTGTCCAGCCTTTACCAACCAGGGCTATTGTCACCCACGGCTTCCTGTTAGGTTAGGGAGCACATCTGGGGTCGCTGAAAATTCAGAGTCTGTGGGCAGAGCAGGGAGCTTCACTGCATATCACAGTCCTGGAGTTTCAGGCCATCTGCAGTGCCTGACACACTTTCCTAGAATGCATCAAGTCTTCTGTGGTTCACATACTTACAGACAATACCACCATGACGTATAAGGCAACGATTATGTCATGTAGGTCACAGAAGTCACGGAATCCATGACTTCCAGAGACCTCCATGACATTTTCTGACATTTCCAGGACTGTGGGGCTGGAGGTGTCAGGCAATGGTGGCCCCACAGCTCTGAGTTGCCGCGGGCTGCAGGGCATCACTGCAGCTCCAAAGTGCCAGCCCCAGAGAGCCAAGTCACAGCAGGGGACCTCCACAGCTCCGAGCTGCAGCAGGTAGTGGGTGAACCCTGCAGCTCCAAGCCACCAACCCAGGAACTCCCAGCTACAGCTATTTTTTTTTTTTTTTTTTTTGGTAAAAGGTCACAGTCAGATCACAGGCTTCCGTGAATTTTTGTTTATTGCCCCTGAGCTGTCCATGACTTTTACTAAAAATAACCATGACAAACTCTTAGCCTTAGCGGTGTATTATGTGAACGGGCAAGGGGGAGCACACTCCAAAGTACTCTGCCAAGACACTATCAGGCTGTGGCAGTTCTGCATTGAGGAGGGTGTCACTCCAATAGCTGGACACTTGCCCAGAGTCCAGAATCATCTCACAGATCGTCACAGTGGGAATTTTAACCTGGATCAGAAGCGGTGCCTGGAGCCCAGTGTTCTGCAAGTCATCTTCGTGGCTTGGGGCATCCCGACGATCTTCCTGTTCACTATGAGGGACAATAGGAAACATGGACTTTTCTGCTCTCAGTCCAGTTTCCCTGACCAATGCCTTTCCACCTCAGTTGGCAGTCAGCTCCCCTGTATGCTTTCCCTCCGGTCTCAATCATTTCACTGGGCTGAGACAGTGTTGTTTTTCCAAGCTTGCACTGTCATTTCAGCCTCCCATAACCCTTCCTCTCCATCCCGACCTGGTTGCACTTTGAATCCTGGTCTCAGCTCCCTGCATCTTATGGTGTGGCTGTTCCATGGTTGAATGAGGAGGAAGAGCAATGTTTGGTGACTGTTCGACAGGTGCTGCTCAGTACTAGAAAACCCCCTCCACCAGGATGGCCTATTCAGCAAAGTCGAAGTGTTTTTCAATGTGGTTATTGGCCCACAGAGTTCAGCCAACACTGGGTAGTATCTAAGACATCTTGGAGTATTTTCTGCATCGTCAGTCGTTGGTGTTACACTTAGCTCATTGACGGTATATCTAGTGCCAATAGCCTTTCATCCACCCATTCATGGAAGATCAGTGTTTTTCAATGATGGTGAGATTTTTAAAAGAAATCCTTTGTCTCCATTCAATGGTCTGGGAACCGGTTCACTTGTTGGACCTTAACACAGTCTTAGCAACTCTGATGGGACCTATGTTCGAACATTTAGATTCCTGTCCTTTCCTCTCTTGTGTCAAAAAACTGTATTCCTTGAGGCAGTAACATCTGCAAGGAGAGCGTGAGAGCTGCAGGCTTTGATAACAGAGCCTCCTTACATGCAATTATCCCAAGACAAAGTGACATTGCGGCTGCACCTGAAATTTGTATCTAAAGTGGTCTCTGTTTCATTTAAACCTGGCGGTTTCATTTGCCTGTGTTTTTGTCCTAAGCTGCTTACCTCTGGAGGAGCAGCATCTTCACACATTAGACCTCAAACTGTGTCTGGCCTTCTACCTTGGCAGGATTAATTCTTTTGGGCTTGACCTTTTCTGTTAGTGTTGTATGCAGACTATATGAAGGGACAGGCAGTCTCCTCACTGACTATCCAGAAGTGGATAACTTCCTGCATCAAGGCTGCATACAAAACAGCTTTGGCTACGCCCCCTCTATCTTAGCAAGCTCATTCTATGAGAGCACAAACTATGCCGATAGTGTTCCTATATCTCAATATTGCATATTTGCAGGGCTGCCACGTGGTCATCAATATATGTTTTTATGAACCATTATGCCATTACTGCAGCATCCAGATCAGATGCAAACTTTGGGAAGGCAGTTTTGCAGTCCTTGTTTAAATAGAATCTGAGCCACACCCCCTGGGTATAGCTAGTGAGTCATCCAAGTGGAATTTACGGCTGCATCTACTTGAAGGAGAAGAAACAGTTACTTACTGTAACTGTGGTCCTTGGAGATGTGATGCAGACGTGTATTCCACGACCCACCCTCTGACCCATCTGCATCAGAATCTAGTCTCTGGGCATTCACTGCAAAGGAACTGAGCGGGGTGCGGGCAGCACTGCCTCATATAGACAGGGAAGGGGGAATAGCTACGAGGTGCGAGTGCTGCTCCTCTACAGATCCTTCTACATCACATTTTAAAGAACCACAGCTACAGTAAGTGACTGTTTCTTTACTACTAATAAAAGGTAATAGCAATGTGATGTGGATTAGTATCAAGTGCCTACTGGTTACTGTCACGTCTCCCTATTAACTGTATTTGATTTAAAAATGAAAAATAATGAATCAGCTGCAAACTAATACAATAACTACTCATTCTGAACCTTGATGCCTTTCTGACCACGCCTTCCTTTCAAATCAGTTCTTCTGCAGTGGTTAAACAAACAAACAAAAACCCAACCAACAACTCTACTTTGCAAAACAAGATACTCCACTGTATGGTCTTCTCCCTGTAGGTAGAGGATGAGAGGACAAACCAAACATGACAGAGGTATAGGCACATTGCTTAATGCACTGTTGGAAAGTGCTCAGCTATTGTAGTGATAATTATGGCATAAAGACCTGAATAGAATAGAATTTCTTCATTAGGACTGACCCTCAAGGGATGGTTATAATATATGACCTGAGTGTAGATGAGGTAGCTCAGGGGTCTCAAACTCAATTTGCCTTAGGGCCAGTGTCAGTCCTGAAATCCTCCCAGCGGACCAATAATGTCACTGAAGATGGTGTTCAGAAAAGAAAACGTTTATACTGTATTTTTTATTTTGAATTTCTTAGAAATAATAAAACTGTCCTACAACTTTATATAATTCTTTGCCTGCCAGAGAGTTTTTAGTGTTTGCCAGAGACCTGGCAATGCTTCAGTTCTGTCAGTTTGTTGATGTGTGGCCTCTGTGACTGAGCAGTTGAAACCTTCAAGATTGCAGCAAGGTGTGCATCAGATAGTTGTGTTTGGTATTTTGACTTGTTTATATTCATTGTGGAAAAAAGTGATGCTGCTTCCATGGCTGACTCTGCCCGGCAACTAATGATGATTTCTTTGTCCCTCTCCCCCAGCCAATGGGAGCTACGGGGGCAGCACCTACAGTGGACATTGAGGGCAGCGTGTCTGCACATTGAGGGCAGCGTGTCTGCCTGCTTCTCTCCTCCATGGGCCGCAGTTGTGGGGCCGCAGATGGCCTGCGGGCTGGGAGTTTGAGACCCCCTGAGATAGCTGTTATCTCAGAAGATTCCCAGCCACTTTCTGTCTGGAATTTAATATTCTGTCCCATTTACAACTGGGGCAACTGTTACTCTTTTTGCAGAATATTTTGTGTTATGGTTGCCTAGCATACAATTGTTTATAACTGTTTCAAAGTTAAAGGCTAAAGAAGTCTGTGCGGTAATGGTACTAAGGTCCTTTTGAAAATCTCACCCAAAAACCTAAGTGACTTCAAAGCAAAAGGATTTGAAAATGCTACCCTTTGCTCTTGTGTACTGTCTGAATTAGTGAACAAAATAAATCATTGGGGTGTGTCATGAAATTCTAACAAGATAAAAAATATATTGCCAAAATGCTTAATGTAGAAGATTGCTGTTTCTCTGTCCATCAGAGAAAAAGTAGCATTTGAGGCAGGTTGTTATAAATATGGCACCATGTGGAACAGAGTCCCCCCCATTTACTCTTGTTACCATCTTAATTTAAAGACTGGTTCAGATGTTAGGTTGTAAGGGAGTACTTCATTCTCTTAATAAACTGGGCACATTCTTCAACTTATCTGAATAGTGCTAATCTGTAAGAACGGAAATCTGAGAAGTTGAAGTAATGAAGGGTTACTTGTTAGCGAACGGTTCTCAGAATTTACTGCCTCCACACAGTCAGACTAGCCCTTCCTCTCTTTTTCCTGCTTGTTGTTTTTAAAGTTACTATTTTAAGGCAGTCAGGAACTGAGGGTGGGATGCAGTTTTCCCCATATATATGTGGTCAGTGCACCTTTCTGCAAAAACATGAAACCCCATTTAGGCTCTAACTACTCTTTTAACAGTACTGGTCAGGGTTGCTTGGTGTGACTATGTAGATTTGGTGAAATACCGATAAATAAACTAATTTATTTACATGGCAGTTACATAAGTCATTAAAGTAGAAGAGCGAGTTCTTAATTATGAGGCAGCCCTCCCTATCCATGCTACTATGTTATATAGGCTTGAGATGTTTCGTTCTGTAAGGGATTGGAACCCATTGGACAGTAGCAAAATTTTGGGAATTCACTGCAGTAATGGAATAAGAAGAGGATGTGCATAGCATGTAGGGCCATTTGAGTGGTTCTCGCCCCACAGCTCTGCCCTGTAATCCTGATGTGCAGCCCCTTGCCACGCTTGCCCTGTGCTCCTCCCCTCACAGCTGTGACAGTGCCCCTCAGTACTAACCTGCACCTCTGTCATCCTAGCCCTAGACTCCTTTCCACCCACAACTCTGTAAGACAAAGATGAAGGAAAGTGTACATCCATTCGTTCATGGAGAAGGGGAGAGTAAGTAACAGGTAATGCAGAGAAGGCTGAAATATTGAATGCCTTTTTTGCTTCAGTCTTCACTAAAAAGGCTAATTGTGATAAGATGCTTAACACAGTTAACATTAACAAGGGGGTAGGATCTCAGGCCAAAACAGGAAAGAACAGGTTATATAATATTTAGATAAGTTAAATGTATTTAATTCAGCCTATGAAAAGCTAGAGTACCTATCCCTTGCTACCCCTTGTCATTTCTTTTGTAAACTGAACAGTCCCAGTCCTTTTAATCTCTCCTCATATGGAAGTTGTTCAATATCCCTAATCTTCTCTGTTGCTCTTCTCTGTACTTTTTCCAATTCTAACATACTTTTTTTTTTTGAGAAGGGGCAACCAGAACTGCACACGGTATTCCAGGTGTGGGATTACTATGGATTTATATTGTGGCATGATGATATTGTCGGTCTTACAGGGAGTCCTCAGACTTATGACACAATTCGTTCCTCAGAATTGCGTTGTGAATCTAAATGTAAGTCGAAACCACTTTTCCCATAGGAATCAATGATATGAAGGGGGGATTGGTTCCTGAACCAAGGCTTGATACACTATTTTCACCACAATAACCCAGATTTTTGTACTAAATGAATTATAGATGATTAATGTTGCAACATCAATGTATTTACAGTACATTGTGTTTTGTAAACAGCATTCAAATAAACATATAAACTCACATATGTTGCTCAGAATTCTGGAAACACAGGCTCAGAAAGCCAGGGAGAATGGCGCACATGCTGAGCCTCAGCCAATCACTGTTCAAGCTTTCTGATTGGCTTCCGGCCCCAGGCTCAGCCAATCAAAAACAAGCGGCAACCCTACCTGGCAACAAGCTACCCTGCTGCCTTGAAGCCAATCTGAAGCGACCCCTTCCAGCTCCATACCAGTATAACACCACCAGGAAGTGATTTCAAGCGAACTTTATGCAAATCAAGCGTTATAAGGGCGAAACAAGCATCATAGAGGTAAAACGGGCAGTCAATTGAAAAGCGTCATAAGTGGCATCAGATGTAAGTCGGGCATCGTAAGTCCAAGGACTCCCTGTATTATCTGTGCCTTTCCTAATGGTTCTTAACATTCTGTTTGCTTTTTTGACTACCGCTGCAAATTGAGCAGATATTTTCAGGAACTAGCCACAATGACTCAAAATTCTCTTTCTTGTGTGTAACAGCTAATTAAGACCCTATCATTTTGTATGTATAGTTGGGATGATGTTTTCCAGTGTGCACTGCTTTGCATTTATGAACATTGAATTTAATCTGCCATTTTGTTGTACAGTCATCTAGTTTTATGAGATTTGTAACTCTTTGTAGTGTGCTTTGGACTTACCTATCCTTGAGTAATTTTGTACCATCTGAAATTTTTCCACCTGACTGTTTACCCCTTTTTCCAGATCACTTATGAATATGTTGAATAGCACCGGTCCCAGTACAGATCCTTGGGGACCTCTCTCCATTCTAAAAAACTGACCATTTCTTCCTACCCTTTGTTTCCTGTCTTTAACCAGTTACTGATCCATGAGAGGACCTTCCCTCTTATTCCCTGGCTTCTTACTTTGCTTAAGAGCCTTTGGTGAGGCACCTTGTCAAAGGCTTTTTGGAAGTCCAAGTTTACCATATCCACTGAATCACCCTTGTTCACATGCTTGTTGACCCCCCTCAAAGAATACTAATAGATTGGTGAGGCATGATTTCCCTTTACAAAACCCATGTTGACTCTACCCCAACATATTGTGTTCATCTGTTTGTCTGATAATTCTGTTCTTTACTATAGTTTCAACCAATTTGCCTGGTACTGAAGTTAGACTTACCGGCCTGTAATTGCCAGTATTGCTTCTGGAGCCTTTTTAAAAAATCAGCATTGCATTAGCTATCCTCCAGTCACCTGGTAGAGACTGATTTAAGCAATATGTTACATAACCTAAAAAGGATAGTGTGACAGGGCCTGGCGTGTCGAGTTGGGGTGCCCATGTTGACTCATTGCGGGGTTGGTACACCCCATCACACAGTCATCGGGATTCCTTGTTAAGCAGGTGATTCCAGTCAAGTGGGTCCTGGCCCCCTGACGGGGTCACTTAGACAAATAGTCTGTGGGTCCCTGGGCAGGCAAAACAAAGAAGCAGTCTGAAGCCCTGCAGCCTCCTGGCTGGGGCAGGCAATAGGACTTGGGGAATTAGCCCACTGGCCAGGGCAAAACATCAATCAGTCTATGGCTCCTGAGTTGGGAAAACAAACAGTCTATAGGTCTTACTTCCCTCTGGGCTGGGACATAGAGCAGGCAGCAGCCTCCTCAGCAGGCAGTGGCTTGGCTTCCCCGGCAGTCTCCATCGTCAGCGAGATGCCTGGAGCATAGTCCAGGTGTTTGGGCTCTGCCCCCAGCACTATCGCAGGAATTAGCAGTGTATGTCCTTTCCCCTCTGTCACCCACTCCGATTGAGCTGGGCTGCCTCCTTAATCTGGCTTCTGCACCTGGAGCATGCACAGCAGGGGGAAAGGGTGTGTGGTGGTTTGGGCCCACAATGATTGGTCCACCCCCAGCGGCCCACTGCGGGGTTGGTACACCCCATCATAGATGGCTCAGGTGTGGGAATCTTCCTCATATCCTCGTCAGTGATGAGCAATGCAAAGAATTCATTTAGCTTCTCTGCAACTGCCTTGTCTTTGAATACTCTTTTAGTACCTTGATCATCCAGAGGTCCTGCTGATTGTTTGGCAGGCTTCCTGCTTCTGATGTATTAAATTTTGTTTTGCTCTGAACCATTAGCTATCTTCAAGAACCCATAGAGGACAAGTGAGGTCCCATAGGAATGGAAAAGAACAAACATAGTATCCAGCTTTAAAAAAGGGAGAAAAGGAAGGACCTGGAGAATAATAGGCAAGCTAGCTTAATGTCAATACCTAGAAAAATAATGGAACAAATTATTAAACAATAAGTTAATAACAATAATAGAGGATAATAAGGTGATAAGCAGAAGCCGGTGTGGATTTGTCAAGAACAAACAATCCCAAACCAATCTTATCTCCTTCTTCAACAGGGTAACCAGCCTAATAAAGAGTGGGGAAACAGTAGACGTGATATAGCTTGACTTTAGTAAGGCTTTTGACACAATTCACTTGGCTTTGTCGTGAGCAAACTAGGGAAATATGGTCTACGTGCAGTTACTATAAGGTGCTTATATAACTGGTTGAAAGACTGTACTCAAAAAGTAGTTATCAGTGGTTCACTGTTAAACTGGGAGGCTGTACCAAGTAGTATCCTCCAAGGGTCTGTTGTGGGTCTGGTAGTATTCAATATTTTCATTAATGACTTGAATGATGGAATGGAAAGTGTGCTTATAAAATTTGCATACCAAGCTGGGGAGAGGCTGCAAGCACTATGGAAGATGGGACTGGAATTCAAACTGATCTTGATAATTTAGAGAATCGGTCTGAAATCAATAAGACAATATTCAGTAAAGACACGTGCAAGGTACTGCACTTAGGAAGGAAAAATCAAATGCACAGATACAAAATGGAGAATAATTGAATAGGCAGCATTACTGCAGAAGAGTCCTAGGGCTATAGTGCATCACAAATTTAATATCAGTCAACAGTATGATGGTGTTGTGAAAAAAGCAAATATTATTCTGAGCTGTATTAACAGGAGTGTCATATGTAAGACATGGGAGGTAATTGTTCTGCTATACCCAGCACTGGTGAGGCCTCATCTGGAGTACTGTGTCCAGTTTTTGGCATCATACTTTAAGAAAGATGTGGACGAATTGGAGGAAGTCCAGAGGAGAGCAGTAAAAATGGTAAAAGGTTTAGAAAACATGACCTATAAGGAAAGGTTGAAAGAACTATGCATGTTTAGTGTAGAGAAGAGAAGGCTGAAGGGGGACGTGGTAAGTCTTCAAATATATAAACAGTTATTATGAAGAGGACATTATTCAATTGTTTTTCATGTCCTCTGAGGATAGGACAAGAAGTAATTGGCTTAGTTTGCAGTAAGGGAGTTTTACGTTGGCTGTCTCTAACTATAAGAATAATTAAGCAGTGAAAAAGGGATTTTTCCCTGATGTCTTTAGCTTCCCTTATCAATTTTCTACACTTTGTCGTTGGTAACTTATAATGTTCACAATCTACATTGTTTTTTTCCATTTTTTATATAGTTGTGTTTGTTTCTAATTTCTGGTCTTCACTTCCCTCTTAACTAGGATGGGCTTTTAACCCAGTAGTCCTCTTCTGTGACTGAGGAATTGTGGCTTTTGGGCTGTCTTGTAAACTCTTCTTAAACAATTCCAATGTTCGTTCATGTTTTGCTCTCTAAATTCTTCCTTCCCATCAGTTTTACTCATAATTCTAATTTTCTTCATCTTTGGAAAATTAGGTTCCAAGTATACCTGTTACTTGGCTGGGATTATCCTAAAGAAATAGCTTTAAATCAGAGGGAACAAAGAAGTGTTTTAGAAAGATGAAGTAGCCAAATGGAAATCTGATTCTAGCCCTCATATATGGGGGGAAACTCAAAAAGAAGGCATTATTAGTAGAGTTTTGTGGGCAGATTAAGAAAGTAGATAAAACTGAGGTGTCAGAAACAGGTCATTTGAGCTCTGTCAGATTTTCTTATCAGCACACCGGCTTACTTTCACCCCAAATTCTCACCAGGAACTTTTCTAATAACTAAGTCAAATTATTTCTGCAGCCTGTCAGAACTGTATTACCCACGTTGGTTGAATCTTAATGGTTTATAATCCATCTTTAATGTTGGAATTCAGTGATGATATGAATATTCCTTAAATTAGGGAAACTGGCATAGGAAAATACACATTCTCTCTCTCTCTCTGAATTTTCTCAGGTTTGGTTTTCCAAATCTTTGTATTGGTAGCAAGAGACAACTTTAAAGCTCAATCCTGCAAAATGCAGAGCATATTCTGGGAGTGCTATTGCACACTTTTACTCACATGGCAGTCTAGATTACTTACCACATTACAGAATAGAGCTTTAAATGATTTAAAAGACTGATCCACATTTGGTTAGCTCAGTTAAATTGGAATATACCAATTTAATTCTTATCTTTTAAAGTAGATAGTCTTAAATAATATTCTTCAGTTTCAGTAAGTACTCTGTCCTTTAAAAATGAGGTTGCTAAGAAGTGTAATATTTTTACTACTTCAGTGTTTAAACATTTTCCATTTCCCTTTCTAAACATGCTAGTTTCTAAACACCTAATTTTCTGCTTGTTAGTGATATAATTGTGATATAGAATTTGATTTGATATACTTGGCACTGTATCTTGGAAAATGATCTCCTAAGCGTGCGCATACATAGCAGCTGATTTTATAAGTTGCATAGTGGTAAGCACATGCTTATCTCCAATCAGAGCTGATTTATAAATTAAACATTATTTAACTTCTCTTTCTAATCAAGCAGTATGAGGAAATAGAATATATTCACAAAGAGGAGAAAAGGATATTGGCTTGCATATTTGTTCTTAGAGACTAAATTCTTTTAAAAATTGTTGGTTCGAATCAATTTCATGTATGTTTTAAAACTGCATCTTTTAAAATGTTTATTTTAACTTAGTTATCTTTGCATTTGCTTTTCAGAATTTATTGTTCACAGATGAAAATGATAATTCAGAAATAAAAATAATTGATTTTGGCTTTGCTCGGTTAAAACCACCTGATAATCAGCCTCTTAAGACTCCATGTTTTACTCTTCATTATGCTGCTCCAGAGCTCTTGAATCACAATGGTTATGATGAATCCTGTGATCTCTGGAGTTTGGGGGTCATTTTGGTGAGTGGTTGGTTGTGTGGCTTATTTATTTTGATCATTCTATAACACAAGCAGAATTGATTCCTTGTTAAAACTAATGTCTGGGGAGGGCTTGACATTGTCCCAGATAAGCTAGTATTGGATAAACACTGCTTTGGAGTGGGGTGAGGATATCTTTTTCCTGCACATATAGTAACAAGCTGGGATGTGCACTGGAAGCATTTAAGAAGGTAGAGCTAGAGCCAGCTTTCAGTTTTTTTCTGATCAATTCGATTAAATTATTTTTTCTTGGAATGTTCACCTGTTAAAACAGCTTGTATGTGTGAAGGAAATAATAAATCGATTATGAGACCTCTATAAATTTATATTATGCTCTTAAAACTATTCCAGTTCAGATAAAGATCCAACCTGCATTCTGTTTTACAGAAAAATTTATTTTGAAACATAAGTAAATGGTATAGGCTTCCCACTGCATAAAATCTGTATGTTTTCAACATTCCTGAGACATGTAAGCCGATGTTGCTAACAAGGTCTCTAAATAAAGACCTGTTGTGCTTTAGGCCATGCACACCTTAAAGAGAAAATATAACTCTTATTAAAGTACTATTAGTTGGAATATATACACTGTTGCTACTCTATAAATAACAATATCTGAATATTGAGTGAGTTAGGTTAATGTAGTCAGTAATGTTGTAGTAAGGTTGGCAATAAATATATGGTACTAATTAGTACAACTTTTGTTCTCCTGGTAGTATACAATGCTGTCAGGACAGGTACCCTTCCAGTCTCAAGACAAAGGTTTAACATGCACCAGTGCATTGGAAATTATGAAGAAAATTAAAAAAGGAGAATTCTCCTTTGAAAGAGAAGCCTGGAAGAATGTATCTCAAGAAGCCAAAGATTTGATACAAGGTATGTATCCATGGATTTTTCATATTTTTCTTTTAGTTGCAGTGACCAGAGTAAAGTACCATACTGTATACTTTTGTGTTCTTCAGTTTTGGGTGCTTTATTAATTTAAGTTTATAAGGAAGCCAAAGTAATCTTTTTGTTGCAAGCGGTAATTATCAGCGCATCCAGAATCAAGGTCTATAATTTTTTAGGGATGTCAGTTATTGAACACTTGATGTATTATTGTTGATTTATGAATGTTTTATAACAAGCACGTAGTTCATTTCTTTGTTAAAAAGTGTTTTGTACAACCCTGTGTCAACATTATATGAGCTATATCTAAGTGATATATAAACATGACTCATCAAATGATTCAATTTTTATGTTTTCAAATGATTACTTTATCCATAGTATTAAAAAGATAAATAAGAGCTCCTGGATTAAGAATATATTTAATATATATAATATATTTCTGTTAGGACTTCTTACAGTGGATCCAAATAAAAGAATTAAAATGTCCAGCTTGAGATACAGTGAATGGCTTCAAGATGGGAGCCAGCTGTCATCCAATCCTCTAATGACTCCTGATAACTTAGGCTCTTCAGGAGCTGCTGTACATACATACGTCAAAGCAACCTTTCATGTAAGCTTAAAAACTCTTGTATTTTAATTATAAATATTAAACATTTGTTATATTATATCAGCCTAGAATTTGGATTTACATGAATTTGTTTCTTTAAAAAATGTATTCACATTTAGAGTTCTGTGATAGTTGTATAGGAAGTCACAGAAATATAAGGCCTATATAATATGTAGACTTGTATCAGTGGCCAGAAACCTACATGAGAGAATATAATGAAACACATATGTCAAAATGGGAAGTTGAGAGAGGAATATAGATTTTGACAGCATATTTATATCACTGGGGAAAGTGATGATGGTGAAACAGCTACCATAAATATACAAGTTTAGAGAAGGTCCTTAAACAAAGCTTTGTAAGATACATGTAACATTCTGGTTACACTTAGCACTTGCTTGACTTTCAGTTTAATTGCCCTTCTTGTGATTAGGAAAGAAAGGAAGAAAGTAAACTATTGCTACAAAAATTTGAGCTAAAGCATCTAAAATATATTATGATTTGGAATGGTCTGTGGAAATACCTTAATTGCCTTAATGGACATTTTTGGTTACCAGCATTAATTCACTAAAAATTTGTTTGTTATACAAATGAAGGCAAAGAGGAAAATGTAATATTGATTTTTTCAAAACTTTATATATGAAGAATAATCTAAAACATAATATGTTAAACTGCAGTTTATGCTCGAACACATTGCATTTTATGGCTTCATTACAAACAGGGACTGTGTTGTCCAAGAAGAAGAAGTGGGGTAAACAGTTTTTCTTTATTTAGCAATTGCAGAGATCTCAGTTTTGAAGAAAAAAAAATAACCCTGAAATGTTTAAAACTAAAATTGTAATTTAAGTAAATATAAAATACTGAAATGTAATCTTGACTATATTTATGGCTTAGTAAAATAATTTTAAAACATGGACTATGTGGGGAATTGAAAAATACTGTTTCTTTTGTTTTTTACAGTGCAAATATTTATAATAAAAATAGATATAAAGTGAGAACCGTACACTTTGTATTCTGTGTTTTAATTGAAATCAATGTATTTGCAAATGTAGAAAACATCCAAGAATATTTAAATAAATGGTATTCTATTACTGTTTAACAGTGCGATTAATTGCATGATTAACATTTTTAATGGCTTGACAGCGCTAGTTCAAAGGGTTGTAAAATTGTCATAAACTGCATGAAGAATGTATAGACATGACTCTTGAGAAATAATAAAACATAGAACTCATACCTTATTACGCATGTTCTAACATTTCTTAAACCTTTTATAAATGCATAAATTGCCTTTTTATTTTGAAACAGGCCTTTAACAAGTACAAAAGAGAAGGATTTTGCCTCCAGAATGTTGACAAGGCACCTCTTGCTAAAAGAAGGAAGATGAAAAAGACTAGTACAAGCACAGAGACACGTAGCAGTTCCAGTGAAAGTTCACATTCTTCCTCCTCTCATTCTCATGGTAAAACTACACCAACAAAAACCCTGCAGCCAACAAATCCTGCAGACAGCAATAACCCAGAAACCATCTTCCAGTTCTCTGACTGAAAATCAGAGAAATATCCTCTCTTGAACAATTAAGAGGTGATATGCCTGGTAATAGCTGTTCCTCCTTGGAACAGAGGGATTACCGGGATATATATGTTCATTGCTTTGAACAACTTGTTTCAGTTCTGCCTTTTTAGCTTTTTGTTTCAAGACATTTGGTTTTAGTCCTAGTTCAGAATCACTGGATGTGGTATAATATTGTGAATACAACCAACATTGAACTCGCTTAGGGCTGGATTGGTGTGCAGTCTAGTCCTGAGTAAAGGGTAATTACATTGTTGTTCTATCCCTGGAGGAAGAGTGTGACTGAGAGGCATAATCTACTTTCAGTTTCCCCACTGCTCCAGGGAGGGAATATACTGTAAAAGGCAATATGTACTCCCTGAAACGCTTTGCCACGAGGCATGTTGTGGGGAGCAGAGTCAAGACTTCTCCTGCCCAACTGCATAAGGAGGGTCATAGCAGCTCTGGTTCCCTCTGCACACAAGTAATGGCGGTACAGTGCACTAAAGCAAGAGGCCATCTTACGTCACTTCTAACTCCCTTGTGTTGGTGCATAGGATGGGCCGGAATCTGGACCTTGTTTTGGAATTTAAGAACAGAACTGAACATAAAAGGAGTACCATTATGCTGTTTTACAAATGTAATCCTTAAATTTGGTTTTATGCTACTCAGAATATAACAGTCTTAGATCCTTTTGCATCGAGATAATATATGGCTGGCAAGATGAGATTGCTTTGCACTGTAATGCTATTGTTTATTTGTATTTCTAGAAAATATAAATTTTTAAAAAACTTTTCAAACTCCAAAACCCAATGATATACCAGAGAAAGGAGTTGAAATTTAGTACTGAACACTTTTTAAAAAATGGTCATGTGTTCAAATGTCTATTTCGAGGAACAGCTATAATGTATTTGTTTATCTTTTATATTTATAGGATAACTTTAAGATACAAAGATTAATGTTTTTTCTAAAAGATGCAGAAACTCCAAATTCCATCTTTGTTATCATGAGATCCATATTGAATGCATGCCAACCTATGTTTTTAATTTTGCATTGCACAAACATGGCAGTTAGCTTAATACTGATCGTAAAATATTCAATTATATTTTTCTTGTTTGCGTTTTATAAAACATCTGAATGATTTTGATGTTCTCTCATGGAGTTTACTTGGGATCCCACAAGGTGCTGCATGCTACTCTGAGATGCTGACTGTCTTTAAGTCTTACTGATTTCAGTGGGAGTTGTGGGCTCTTCGCACCTTTGGAGGAGTGCTCAGCACCTGGCAGGAATGAATCCCTGTATCTTTGCCATTTTTTTTTCATTCCTTCTTCCTCACATCTTGCTTCTATCTTGTACATAATAAATAATTAGACTTGGGCATGTTGTATAGTGTAGTTGTAAACCACTTATGCACTGGGAAAACTAAAGGGAAATTATACTAAACACTGTGTTTCACAACTGTACACTGTTGTACTGCAGTGAGGTATTTCCTGCTGTGGTAGTATATTATGTACATAACCTGTTTGGAATCATAAATATGTGACTTTTACTGAAACATTTCCATTGATATACTTTTAAATTGAATAGCATATTTTGTAAACTTATGCAGAGCATTTCTACTGCTCACCTTCTGAATGACTAGGGACAGCTTTAAGTGCTAAATAAGACCCCAATTATGTAAACAGTTACACATGTGAGTCATCCCATTAAAGTCAATGAGACTACTGGTGTAAAGTACATGTGTAATTGTTAGCAGGATTGGAACCTACTTGACTAACAGATTTTATTAACAGCTTGCTGCATTTTAAAGTAAACTTAATCCAAACCCTATGCAAAAAGCTTATAGGAATTGTTTGTCAATGCTTTTATTTATTTAATTACTTCAGATAACAGTGTTGAGAAATCTTATGCAGCCATGTTTACAAGGATTGTGTTTGACAAAACCAAGAGGTTTTGAAACTCAACATTTGTTCTGTGTTGCTTTAATATTACTAATGACAGCATTTTGAGGATTTGAGAATTACTAATGTGAATTACTTTATTTACTACTTTCTTGACATGGCTGTCAGTAGTAATTGCAGCATTAATTTTAGGTTGATGCGAATATTGAGACATTTGCACTGTTTATATAGAATTAGTACATCTAATCTTAAAAATCAGTATATATGCTGGTAACAAACAATTTAAAGTGGCTGGGGTTAAGATTTTAAACTAATATTAATATAATATTCAGATTTGTTTTCTGAATATTCTCTTGGGAGTAATCTCAGTAATAAATACAACTCATTTGTAAACAAATACATTCCCTCCCCCCAGTAAACCTACAGTAAATACAAAGAAACCATAGCAACAATTAACACTTATTATGCAAACAGCACTAACAAATTGCAGTGCAGACTGTTTGTAATGTTCAGTAAACTGCACTTTGAGATATTTTTGCTGTACCATTTTTCAAGTACTTTTTAAACAAAAACTAAAAGGTTTCTAAATGCAAAAAAAAAAAAAAAAAAAAAAAATTGGAATTAAATGACCCTGCTGAATTTAACTTTTTAAAATGAGGGGGATAATAAAATTTGTTCCCTTGCTTGGGAAACTTGAACAAATGACTTTTTATATTAGAATAACTTTATGGAGAATTACTAAAATTGACTAAAAGAGTGATCATTTCATTCTGAGGAAAGTGCAGTTGCATTTGCATTGTTTTATCACACAGGCATTTATGAAATACTTCATTATGCCATTTTTAGACTATATTGGGACTCTGGAATTATTACAGCTCACAGTAATGGATACACATCTCTTGCATAAAAGAGATTTTCTTTTATACAAGGATATTTGGATACAAAGTCTACTTTTTCTTTTGTATTATACTGGTATAGTGTTTTGCGTATCACCTATTTAATTTTTAATATGAGGACGAACAATACTCAGTCACATATAAATACCATGGACTTGATTCTTCATTGCCCTTTGCCTTGTGCAGTCATTTATGCCTGTGCAAAACGCGTGTAAAATTTTGCCACGCTATAATGTTAGGACTAGATTCTCATTTATGCTAAGACTACTCTACACTACTCTATTAGGGTAAAAGGGCACTAAGTGGGTGTAAATTACATTTATAGTTAGTGTAAAGTACTTTTAAACTGCTGCACAAGGTGGAATCAAGCCCTATAGATCTCTAATTGTATGTATACTTCTAGATTTCTCCCTGTTTAACATAAAATACTAAATTCAGCCACATTTACTAAGAGGAAATATGCCATTTATTATTGAGAGATTCTAATTTAACTTTAATTTATATCTCTCCATTCCTTCCAGGTTATTTGGTGCAGTCAACAGTACTAGGAAGAGCAGTAGATTTGTTTCTTGATAACCCAATTCTTTAACAGTATAGATCTGAGTAACTATTTACTTTTATTTATATCAACTTATTTAAAAAATCATCAAAATATTTAGTTGTACAAATAAACTATTTATTTGTTCTGAGAATTTACTGTTTTTAAAAATAAAAATGGTAACAATTTAGGGGTAGATGTGAAAAAAGCAGAAGGCTTGGAGCAGGAAAAGTACAAAACCAGAGTTCTACTTGACTTTCTACTTCTCAGAATAAGTGAAATTCCTTCTTCTCACATAAAGAGCAATCAGTCCTTAATTTAGAGGATTGTTTCTTTGTACAAGGTCAGACAAAGTACTTAGTACACTTATCTCAGATGTACAGTATTATAAAAGAAGAATTTTACTACAATGGATAATTGTTACTGTTCTTCAGAAGAGCATAAAAATACAAAAAAAGAAAAGGAGTACTTGTGGCACCCAAGAGACTAACAAATTTATTTGAGCATAAGCTTTCGTGAGCTATAGCTCACTTCATCACATCCGATGAAGTGAGCTGTAGCTCACAAAAGCTTATGCTCAAATAAATTTGTTAGTCTCTAAGGAGCCACAAGTCCTCCTTTCCTTTTTGTGGATACAGACTAACACGGCCGCTACTCTGAAACCTGTCATAAAAATACAGTATACCATCAAGATGGCTGACATTTACCATCTTCCAGATTGATAATACTGATGCTCCTGTTTTCGCTGCCCTTCTAAACAAAATAATTTATACCAGCACAGCCACATTCCCCTGCTACTTCTTCCAGAATATACTTAAAGGAATAGATTCACACAATTGTCATGTATGTGTTTTATCAGTATTGTAAGGAATTGTTACTATATAAGTATCATTCTCAATTTTTAACCAGAAGTGTGTGTATATATATATTTTAATAGTTATTTGGTTTTCAGTTATAATTTTTTGTTGTGGTATTATGCCTTAAGCATCATACTTAGAGCACTATCAGATTCGCAGTCCATTTTGGTCAATTTCATGGTCATTGGATTTAAAAAATCATATATTTCATGATCTCAGCTATTTAAATCTAAAATTTCACAGTGTTGTAATTGTAGGGGTCCAGACCCAAGAAGGAGTTGTGGGGGGTCGCAAGATTATTGTCGGGGGAATTGCGGTAGTGCTACCCTTACTTCTATGCTGCTGCTGGCAGCGGTGCTACTTTCAGAGCTGGGCAGCTGGAGAGCAGCGGCTGCTGGCCGGTATCCCAGCTCTGAAGGCAGTGCCACTGCCAGCAGCAGCGCAGAAGTAAGGATGGCAAAGGATGGTACGGTATTGCCACCCTTATTTCTGCGCTGTTGCCTGAAGAACTGGACCCTCAGTCAGCAGCCACCATTCTCCGGTCTCCCAGCTCTGAAGGCAGCAGCGCAGAAGTAAGGGTGACAT
The DNA here is from genome assembly GCF_965152235.1 of Eretmochelys imbricata. Classification (NCBI taxonomy): domain Eukaryota; kingdom Metazoa; phylum Chordata; order Testudines; family Cheloniidae; genus Eretmochelys; species Eretmochelys imbricata. The sequence goes on along the minus strand of NC_135577.1, from coordinate 101,977,498 downwards.
GGTATGGTATTGCCACCCTTCCTTTTGCACAGCTGCTGGCGTGGCACTGCCTTTAGAGCTGGGCACATGGCCCACAGCTGCTTCTCTCTGGCTGCCCAGCTCTGAAGGCAGCACAGAAGTAAGGGTGGCAATACCGCCACCCACCTAAAATAACCTTGCAACCCCCCTGCAGCTCCCTTTTGGGTCAGGACCCCTAATTTGAGAAACGCAGGTCTCTCCCATGAAATCCATACAGTATAAGGTAAAAGCACACAAAGACCAGATTTCACGGGAGGAGACCAGATTTCATGATCCGTGACACGTTTTTCATGACTGTGAATTTGGTAGGGCCCTAATCATACCGGAGGCTTTGGCTCAGTCTTCCTGATCATGGTTCATATCTTTTCTTTGCATGCGCCCCTGGACCCCACTACACATAACACATGCATGTCCCTCACTGTCTTTTACTGTGACCACCACTGTATTTACTCCCTTCCTTCTGAGGAATCTTGATGTTTGAATCTTCTAGGCAGAGGAAACTGGAAATAGTGTGGCTGCTACCGTTCCAGAGACCAAAGTGCCTTGATCTTTCAGTCTCTGTCAACCTGTAAGAAATATCTTCAGTTTGCATTATATATAAGTTTTGTATATTTTAACCAAATGTACTGTAAAGTCAGATACATTATTTTTTTGTTTTGGGGGGTTTATTGCGGTCTGCTATATTAGCTTTATTCCTTTTTATAGCACCCCTATAAATATGCTTATTTTAGTTGTTTGTATAATTCTTCTTAAAAAAAAAAAGGTGTGTGTGTGTGTGTGTATGTATGTAACATTTGGTCATGTAGTTTGCTAAATTCATGATCTAATGTAATTCTTCACTCTAGTGTCCCCTTTTTCAAAGGGTATTGCAAATGCTGTAGATATGTACACTTCACATGTAATATAGAGTGAAGCTGATAAGAATTGGATAAAAATATATAATTCTACACCCCTATCCTGGAAACATGTTTATGAGTAATTTGTGTGTCTGCAAGTTTGAGGCTTTTTAAGAAATCAAGAGGAAAAAATACATGCTCTTTGCTATTCCAAGAAAGTAACATATGTTGCCTTTTAAATAATACTAATACTATAATTAAGGCTAAGATTTTGTCATGGATATTTTTAGTAAAAGTCAGGGACAGGTGTCTTCCATGATTTTTTTGTTATTGCCCATGACCTGTCCCTGACTTTTACTAAAAATATCAATGATAAAATGGGAAGGGGCTGGGCAGCTGCAGGGTGGCTGGAAGTCCAGGGTCCCCACTGCCTGCTGGGGCTCAGAGCTTCAAGGATCCCCCTACCCTTCCACGGCAGCCAGGGGCTGCCTTGGTCCCTCTGCTCTCCCGCGGCGGCCAGGGTCTGTGGGTTTTCCCGTGCCCCCCCACAGTGACAGGGAGCTGTGGGGGTCCCTCTGCATGGGGTGCTGCAGGGTTCCTCCTGCCCCACTGCCATGGCAGGGCTCTGCGGGGGGGGTCTCCCTGCTTCTCCTGTGGTGGCCAGGGAGCTGCAGGGGTCCCCCGCCCTCCCCCCGTGGTGTCCAGGAGCTGTGGGATACCCCCACTGCCCATGGTAGTTTGGAGCTTGGAGGCCCGCTGCCTCAGGTGGTGGTGGGGTACCTCAGAGCTGCCTGCCACTGCAGGAGTTGGCGGGACCTTGCAGTTCCCAGCCACCTGGGCTGAAGTCACGGAGATCTTTGGAAGTCACGGATTCTGTGACTTCCACAACCTCTGTGACAAAATTGTAGCCTTAATTATAATACACACACATACACATACACACACACACAACTTGTTTGAACCAGACATTCCAAAGTCCTTTACAAAAATAGATAATATTAAGTAGGGCTGGTTGGAAAACAAAAACTTTTCCTGCAAGAAATTTTAAGCAAAAAATCTGTGTTTAAAATTGCAGTAAAATTACTTTTTAGTTTTTGCACATGTAGTTTTGAACAGATTAGAAATGAAAATTTTCATATTGTTTAGACTTAAATTTTTATTTCATTTTTTAAATTAAGCAACTTTTTAATTGAAAATGAAAATTTGTGTCAAAATGTTAATGTTAATTTGAATTAAAATATTTTGTTTATGGTTTTTAAAGCAAAATAAAATTATAATTTAAGTCTAAATTAAATGAAAATTTTACTTTCTTTTCAAAATGTCCATTTGAAACAATTTTCATTTTGAAATTTTCTGCAGGGAAACTGATAATATTAATCAGAATTGACATTTTCCATATTTTTCACTAGGAGAATTTCCCACACAAATTTTAAGCAACTCTAGAATTAGGCCCATTTTATAAAGGGACTGAAGCACAGGAAGGCTGTGACTTGCCAAAGGCAACAGGGTGGTAGAGACAGAAATAGAACCAGAATTTATGCCTCCTGAGTTTTTCCCTGTTAGTAGTCTCTTCAGTAGTAAAAGTCATCTTTGTGTAAAATACTGACATTAAGAATGAAAGAGAGCAATTGACTTAAAAATTAACCAGACTAAAAGTATCAATTAAGTATTACAAAAGCTAATGTGTGTTAGTTGCCTTAATTGTAACTAGGAAAATAATTTAAATTAGGGCTTAGTTTGGAAAGATTTTGGAATCTGATGTTTATTTGGAAGTAAGGTGGAGTTTAAAAATGAGCAAAGGTAGAGAGGATAAATACTGTGGATTTTTTTATAAAGCTAAGGGACCAATCCTGTTAATAGCTGCACCCACAAAATTCTTATTGAAATCCATTGACTTCTTTTTGAAATATGTCTGAGCATAGGCGCTGACTTCTGCTCATGCCGGTGGGTGCTTGACCCCCCCCCCCCCACCTCTGCCCCCGGTCCCATCCTGACTCCATGCCCCTCCCATCCCTTCCATGCCCCCTTTTCAACTCCTTCCCCAAAGTCCCAACCCCAACTTCGCTCCCTCCCTGCCCCATTCTGACTCCTTCCCCAAATCCCCGCCCCAGTTCTGCCTCTTCCCCGCCTCCTCTCCTGAGTGTGCCATGTTCCCGCTCCTCCCCCCTCCCTCCCGGAGCTTGCTACGCCGCCAAACAGCTGTTTGGTGGCAGCAAGTGCTGGGAGGTAGGCAGAGGAGCGGGGACACAGCGTGCTCAGGGGAGGAGGTAGAGGCAGAGCGGAGGTGAGGTGGGGTAGGAGGGGCAGGGAGGGGAGTTTGGCTGCCAGAGCACCCATGGAGTTGGCACCTATGTGTCTGAGATAAAGATGGAAAAACAGCTTTTCTCTCCCCATCTCCCGCAAAGGCAAAGGAACCACTCAAAAAAAATCACAGATTAAAATGCAGACTGGATGCAGAGGTACAGTGTATTATACTTCTTAATGGAAAGTCATCTTTCATTTTTGCCAAGAAATTTGGGGTGTTTAGAATATTCTAAGCTTCAGTTCTCCTTCAGCTATATCACACATATTTATAACTCAGGATTCAAAGATGATACATACATATAAATAAGATGATCATACTTAGCAAATCATAACTTTTCCACTAAAAGAAAAGGAAACTTTTCCACTGATACCTTACATGCATATCTTCTAAGATTCATGGCAGTTTTGTAATACTGGTATCCATAATATTATAAATGTTCACCCATATTCCATACAGCGTCACAGACAGAGCTTCCTTTTTTCACAGTGGGTTGCCAATGAATGCATTCTTTGTTTCTGAAGTCTCCTTTCCCTAAAGTAAAATAAGAGTGTTTTTATAACCATTTCTAAACCACCTTACCTGTACACGTGACTTTACAGAGATGTTAGTAAGCTGTTAAAGGGACATATTGGCTGGGGGGGGTTCTATGCATATAAACTCATGGAAAGGAAACCTGATGTGAAAGTAGAGGGGCTCCTTCCTAAATGTTCAGCATTCCTGCAGCTCTGCCTTTGGATTCTAGCTCTGTAGGAAACTCAGGGTAGTTCTACACTTCAGCTGAGAGCGTGCCCAAGCTAGAGCGCTAAAATAACAGTATGGAAGTTTCAGCACAGGCTAGGTGCCCAAGTACAAGACTGCCCAATCCACTTGACCTGTACTTGGGTGGCTAACTCATGTTGCGTCGTCCACATATTATTAGCATGCCAGTTCAAGCAGAGCAAGCGCATGACTACCTGGGCTGTAAGGCACAATCCCAGCTGCAGTGTAGACATACCCTCACTGTCTGAACTGGTAGCTCCAAATTCAGTTATTTACCGTATACAATTTTCTTTTATACTTAATACAAAAACAGCTTGAAATTTGGGTGGTAAAAGTTGTATTCTAGATTTTGAAAATAAAGGCAACAGGTTTCTTACCCCATAAACAGACATGCAACTATTAGGTCTGTGTGTGATGGATTGGTTATACAGTCATATGTATACACCTTATCCCTTAGAAAAACGTAGTTGTCCAGTACCACGATGGGCCCTAGAATGTTAAACAAATGGATTCCTATGTAAGGCTAGGACAGATAAGGGTAAGTACAGTACTGTACACCAGGAACAATGTTGCACCTACAGGATCGTTAAGAAACAGAGTTTTTAGATTGGGTGTGTCTGATTACACAAGGAGGAACATAGTAGTCAGATTTTTGTTTAGAATAATACAGACATGATTTCATAAAATGTCCTATTTGAAAGAAATGCCTATCTATTTTGGACTCCTGGAATCTCAGAGAAAATTTCTTTTTAAAGTCCATATTATTTTCTCAAACTGTTTAAAAAATGTTTTGCCTTACTCCATGTTTGCCATTTTAACAAGCTGTAAAGCTGTTCAGTCTTTTTTCATTTGATTTTTGTTTTGGTATTACATACGTGATAGATTTGTTGCAACAATTATTCAAAAGTTTTGGTCCTTTTTTTTCTGTAATACTGTTTTTTTTTCCTTCTCATTTATAAATGGTTTTTGTTGAGGGTTTTTGACAGATTGTCACTGTTTTAGGTGATGTTAAACAGACTTAATTTCAGGATCCTAAATATTTTTCACTTTCTATCATTTTAGAATATTTTCAGAGCAATATTGATAAATGTAATAGATTTACAGTTTTGTAATTAAAATGAAATCATGTAGAAAAATGAAGGATGTAATTCTTTGCATTAATTAGACCTTAAAGTTTCCAGATGGTATTACAAAACTTTTTTTATAACAGCAAGTAATATTAACATATTTCAAAGAGCATCTTGCTTTTCCGTTTTCCTGAATTAATAGTTTAAAATTTAAGAAGACAATTAAATAGTAATTTTCATAAATACTTTGAATATTACAAATCTTTTCAATATTTTGATACATTCAATTGAAAAATGTTTAACTATATTTAAAAATAGAATGCATTTAAAATTATATGGTGTAAGTCTACAGCTGAATCACCAGAGTAACTAGTGTAGATTTGTACAACATTTTGTCAGTCATTTTGTTGTGAGAATAACATATATATCTAAGCTACATGGTACTTATATGTTATATATGTTTCAGAGTAGCAGCCGTGTTAGTCTGTATCCGCAAAAAGAAAAGGAGTACTTGTGGCACCTTAGAGACTAACAAATTTATTTGAGCATAAACTTTTGTGAGCTACAGCTCATTTCATTGGATGCATTCAGTGTTATGTTATATATGTTATTCTCAGAGCAGAATAACTGACCAAGTATTATTATTTTATTATTTTATCAACTACAATTGGTTAATAACACAGTAAAAGCATTCTGATTTGGTTAATAATTAAATCACACACTGTTTTAGGGTATGTCTACATTGCCCACGTTACAGTGCGGCCATGGCAGCGCTGTGACATGGGCAGTGTAGTCACGCTTTATCACTGCAGGAGAGCTCTCCCAGCGATTAAAAAAAAAAAAACCACCCCAAATGAGGAGTGGTAGCTTTAATGCCGGGAGTGAGCTCCTGGCGATAAAGCGCTGCAAATACTGGTGTTTTTCAGCGCTAAAACTTTTGTCGCTCTGGGGGTGTTTTTTCACACCTCTGAATGACTAAAGTTTTAGCACTGAAAGTGGCAGTTTAGACACAGCATTAGTATCATATGTTGCAAAGAGCCCAGAAGACACATTAAAGAACCACTTGCGGCTCGTAAGCCTCTGAGTATCACTGTTCTAAATGTATAATTTTGCATTTGGTTATATTAAAATGTATTTAGTTTGAATGGGTCTAAATTACCCAGTGATCCAGATCGCTCTGTACGAGTGCCCTGTACTCATCATTATTTACCATTCCACACATCTTTGTGTCACCTGGAGATTTTGTTAGTAGTGATTTTATATTTCCAGATCACTGATGAAAATGTTGAATAGCGTCAGGCCTAGTATCAATGCTTGTGGAACTGCACTAAAAACAGCCGCATTCAATGAGGATTCCCCATTAAAAACTACTTTTTGAGATCTGTTAATTAGCCTGTTCTTAATCCAGTTAATGTGTTGTTTATTGATACTGTATAGTTCTATTTTTAATAAGAATGCCATGCAGTATTAAGTCAAATGCCTTACAAAAGTCTAAATATACTACATCTATGCAGTTATTTTTGTCAATCAACCTTCTAATCTCACCAAAAAATAAATCAGGCTAGTTTGAGAAGATCTATTTTCTATGAAGGCATTTTGACTGGGATTAATTGTATTCCTATCCTTTAATTCTTTATCAGTTGAATCAATTTTTCCCTAATTTTGCATAGAACTGATATCAGGCTAACCTGCCTATAGTTATTCAGGTCATCCTGCTTCCTCTTTTTGAATATTGGCACAATAGAACTATTCCTATCTTCTGGAATTTCCTTGGTATTCCAAGATTTATTAAAAATTAACATCAGCAAGCCAGAGATCTCTTTGTAGAAGTCTTGGGTTGCAAGTCATTGAGGCCTGCTGATTTAAAAATGTTTATTCATAGTAGATATTATCTAGAAAAGGAGTACTTGTGGCACCTTAGAGACTAACCAATTTATTTGGTCTCTAAGGTGCCACAAGTACTCCTTTTCTTTTTGCCAATACAGACTAACACGGCTGCTACTCTGAAACTAGATATTATCCGACATCCTCCTGAATTACTAATGGAATGGGAACTACTTGATCAGTATGTATGATACAAGTACATCATCCTGTTTCTTTCCAATTACAGAACAGAAATAGATGATGGAACACTTTGGCCTTTTATGCATCATTATTAACAATGTTACTATCTCTGTCTAGTAAAGGGCCATTATCATTGCTTGGATTTCTTTGCTTCGTAATATATTTAAAAATATAGAACTTGATACTACTGTTCGCCTTGCAGTTGGGAACTTGGATTATGCAAATTCCTTAAGGCAGGGACTCTGTATTTTTCTTGTACATTGCCAAGCACATTATCAATGCTCAAGAAGTAATAAAAATAATCATTATGGAGGTAGTCCTCTTAATTTTAAATATCTAGGTCATATAAAAGTTCTCTTCCAGTTTGTTGCATATGGTTTTATTTTCTGTGTGTGAAAATATTAGTCTGTATAATACAGGTTATTTTTCTAAAACAATAAAAATTCCCCCTTTATGCATATTTTTATTAACAAAGCCACTGAAAGAATTTCTGGGTGCTAGCTTAAATGAGGTAAAAAATTAACAGGACGACTTTCCAACTTAGAAACAATAGGCTGTGTCAGTGGTGTCCAACCTGAAGCCTTCAAGGTACTCAATTGTGGCTTTCAAGGGCAATTGTGTAAAGAAGAAATATTGTATTTGATTATGAATTGAAAATATATTTACTGAGCCATGCTCTGCAATTTTTAAACTGAACTACTTGAATCAGCCATGTTGCTATGGGGAGGCAATATGGAGCACCCTTCCCTAACTGCCTCATTATTTCTCCTGCAGCCCCATGAGCAGTTTCGGGCATGAACCAGGAGTCTTCTGAGCAGCTACTTGCTGTTCTTGTCCTGCTGCAGCTGCTCAGCAGCATCCCCAGTGGCAGTCTGTTGTATTGCAGGGGAGAGAAAAGGCTGACTAGTTTTTCCACTGCCTGCTTCCTTGCCAGGCTGTGGGATGCCCACAGTTAGGGGCTTAGTTGGCTCTGCCTGATTCTAGGAAAATAGTGAAAGTATTGATTGTGATCCCTTGAAAAAGGTTGGACACCAACCTTATCCTTGCTAGTGCTAACATGTGAAAACTATAAACTGCCTTGTGTTCATCGCATGTTACCTCATGTTATTTACCATACATTAGCTTATATGGTAAGAAAATGGTTTGATGCTTCTGAATACAATTTTTTGTAAGTTCATCTTTTTTCTTAAAAGGGCACAGTCATGTTTAAAACCTCTTATACTTTCATTTTAGAAGCTAAAAATAAAATATCTTTCTCTAGTAATTCTGACCTTTTCCATTTAGAAAACTGCTTTTGCTTGTTTTTTTGGTGTTGAAATAGATGGCTCTTTTTATTTTGTTCTTTGATAGTGCAGCAAAACTGTTGATGATGTGACTATAGCTCTGGAATAGTATTTAACTGCTATAGAGTTAGCAGTGTCTGCAAAGATAGGAGAATCTGAAACATTTTTATTGGCCCATTAGTAATAATGGCTATTTGGGTTTTTCTAAATGTCTTGAAGAAGGTGTATTTTATATTTTTATATATATAATATATATATTTAGAATCTCAAGGGCATTTCCAACCATATTATGACAAGCTTAAGATACTGTAGGACAAATATTGGGCCGAAACTATGGAATGTTGACTTTTAATGTATGCTTTTTATTAACTGATCATAGTTGTAGCCTAACCATTAGTACAGTCTTGTTCCCATTTGGTATGGTTGGCTATGAAAAGGATCTCAGTCTGATTGTCTTTTGTGTCTGCTTCTCCAGTTTAAGAAAAATGACATGAATACAGCAGGTAAGGTCCCACTTGAAATAGAATATTAAAGAGTATATGCTGTAGTTGAGATTTACTGGATTATCTGGCAGTTGTTAAAGACCTAATAATATTTTTCATTTATTGGGACCTATTTCTAATGAGTTTTACTTTCTCAACATCTGAGCTGTGCTTCCTACTTACATGAGCTATAGCTAGCTGTTAAAAGAGGTGCACATTTTTGAAGCATATCAGAGAATTGGTATGGGAAAGGTAAGTCATGCAGCAGAAGTATCTGGTGAGCTAGAACCTACAGATTGAGGATTCTATTGTGAGCAGATATTTTACATTTTGAAGAGGAGGAAAGATTTTTTTGTAAATGTTAATTGTAGTTCAAATTCAAGAAAATCTTTATCTCCTTTTGCAAGGACTTTAGTTGTTTAGCCCATTTACTCAGTCTATGGTGAGGTCACTTACTAGTGTGTGACTTGTATTTCATTTGTATGTTATCTCTCTAGATCTGTGAAGATTTTTTTTAAGAACATAAGACATTCTGGGGAATGAGTAAAAGTTACTTTGACGATTAAAGTTCACTTTCTTTTATATTCTAACCTAACAGGATGCCATTTAAAAAAATTATTATTTTAGTGATTATCAAAGGGGATTTAGATATTTTTAGGTCACATTACAAAATTTAATATATTATAATATCTTTTACTCAAATATTATCCCTTTGTGTAATATTATACCGTTTATATGCAAACATTTAGTTAATGATAGTAAACAGTACCTTGTTGGGCTTGTTTAATTCTAGCTGGGCTAGAATTTAAAAGTGTTAACTTATTCTGTAATGTGGAACTTTGGTTCCTTTTGAATTATTACGACAGAAAAATGTCAGTCTGTTTTCCTTCTGTTGCTGTATATATGCTAAGCAATGTTAATTTCTCTTAAATGCTTTATTACAGCCATTCATTAAAGATGAAATATACAAATCAAGGGGGTTTATACTATGGATTATTTATTTAGAATTGTAAGAAATCAACGGATACTTGTCTAAAAGTTGTAAAGACATGCATTCTTTTCCAAGTCTTGAAGTTTGTTTTTCCTGTATTAGGCAAGTACTGAATGAGTTGTATCAACTTGACAGCAACAACAGAGTTGAACATCGATTGTGTAGGAATGTGCTGTCTTGCTTTTTAGATTTCTTTGAAGTGTTTTGTTTGTGAATTTAACTTTAAAAAAGCACTAAGGGCTTACATTTACATAATTGTGTGTATGTTCACAGATGTGTTTGTTTTACCTTTAAAAAATAAACTTGTCTAAGTACAAAATCTTGAATTCTGAAATACTTCATTACAGTTCATTTCACTTCTGGTTTATCTGAACTGTGCTCATCATTACGATCTTCAAGGGTCTGGCTCTTTTAATATAGTATGCACATTGCCAAAGTCTTGATTATATTGTACTGCTAACTCTCACTATGATCTAAATTTCCTTTAAACTGTATTTTGACTCTAAAAAACCTGACTGTAAAAATGGCGTTGTGGCATCATATGTTTCTTTCAGTAATTTCTATATCAGCTGTACTTAGTTTACAGAAAATATACTGGCTGCAGTAGGAGTTGAGGGTGCCCAGAACATCCCTGGATCACACGTCAACATTCTGTACCATGCTTACTAGAAAAATTACTTTGACTTAGTGAGACTTTTGCCTGCATATAATGAGTGTGGGATGAGGGCCTTCACAGTAAAGGAGCTATTCAGCACTTCAGAAGTTCTGGCTGGCCACAAAACAGCTTTTAAAATGATTGTACCTAATTTTTGACTAAGTGGCAGATATTAGCAGAAATTTGACATAGAGTGGAAGGTAAGGAACTGGTTAGGGGCAGGATTTGTGCTGGGAAAAGCATAATAGTTTAGCCGTTACTGATGTACCACCTCACCAATTCTTATCTCCACTTTAGTAATTGTAAATGAACATAAAATAGAGCTGCTCTTTCATGTTGCATTCTCTAGTTTTATGCTTACCCTCAGATTTTTTTCTGTGAAGAATGTTACAGCAACTGCAAAGGGGCTCGGGGGGGGGGGGGGGCAACTTTAAGAATCAGTATTTTGAATTAGCAGCTGCAGAAAGAAGATATACTTTGAAGATGAAACACTTGTCAGCTGTACCTGAACTAAAATAAGAGAGCTAATTTGTAAACTTGTCATTATGTATTAATGTCCATTTACATAAATGGGATTTGAGACTTTTGGCAGGGACCTTCCTGTTTTGCAGCAAGCCCTCTCAAGGCCCTGTATATCAGTGAGCTGCCTTCAGCAAAAACTGACTTGATAAAACATGCTTTTGAGCTCATTTACATTGTTTCTGGAATACAGAGAGAACACTACATTGTTGAGGTTATGTGCCTCCCCCACCACCTAAAATGTGTATGCTATCTGCTGGCCTGAGTAGCCAGAAAACAGATCCCAGCATCAACCCATCAGTCTCTCATGGTTTTGCAAAGCCCCTGTTCCAATTTGAGCTATTTATTATCCAAATGGCCTTTAGAAAGAGAATGTTTCTAATAATTTCCAACGTACAGTACAGAATGTCAAAATTTCTGGCATCTTTATAGAAAAATCTAAAATAGCAAAGTTTTTGTGTAGAATTTGAGAACACTGTCTATATTAACTTGGGTGTATTTAGATTTTACCACCAGTTTTATTTTCCATAATAAAAAATCTAATGGAGTTCTCTGAGGAAAATGTACTTTATTCTCTTAGGTGTTTGTTTTGTTAAGTTCATTAAGGTACCAAAACAGATTATCACTGTATTTTTGTTGTTCTAAATTCACAGCAACTCGAACACACATTTTATTTATTTCATAGGATTATACTGGACAATGGGAGTATTTTGGTTTGAATATTGACCACAGGTTTTGGAGGAGGGCGAGTTATATAACAAGTTAGTTGAGTGATGATTCTGCATCACTGGCATCCTTAAATAAATCACAGAAGCACACTGTTCATTGATCGCCACTTAGTTAGGATATAATCTTATATGTATCCTAATTATTCTATTCAACCATCCTCCAAAAAACAAAACAAAATGAGGTGCATGTTTGCAGGGCATTTTCAGAGGAGAGCCCTCAGATCTAAAACTTGATTCTCAAATTCTCAGCCCAAGTTTGCTTGCCTTTATGGCTTGGCATAAGGCCATTTTCTCTCAGCTTTTTTTGTGTGTGTATGTATATAGTTTAATGATGGATGAGTCTTCCAGCATTGACAGTGATCAGTAATATTTAATTGTTTAATGTCCAGCTGTTATGTGATTGTTGCTTTCATCCATTAATAAAATAAACAATGGGCCCTCAACTATGGCCTTGTCTTCATTAAGAAAAAGTGTATGAAATCAAATTAACTAAGGGTAGGTCTACACTTAAAACACTGCATCGGTACAGCTGCATCAATACAGCTGTGCCACTCTAGGGCATAAGTGAAAATGCTCCTACATTGATGGGAGAGCTTCTCCCACTGGCAGTTAATCCACCTCCCCGAGAGGTGGCAGTTATGTTGATGGGATACAGCTCTCCTGTCGATATAGTGCTGTCTACACAGGGGGTTAAATCAATATAACTACGTTGTTCAGGGGTATGGATTTTTCATAGTGTAGTGTAGACCTGGCCTAAGACTGGTCTTTACTTGACCTGTTAACTCATGTGAAATCTACAGTCTGGCTTGTCTTCACTACAATTTTACCGTGAGTTATCTAACTCAAGAACACATCTTTTTTTCCTAGTTAAGAGAAGAACTAAGTGTGCGAGCATGCACTTCAGTGATAACATACTAAATAGGTTACTTCTAGATATCAAATACATTTTTTTTTCAGAAGAACAACAAAAAGCAAATAGGACCATGCAGATGGCAAAACATATCCTGGATCAGCCCTCCTCCTTACAATAATATTTTGTAAGCTAATAAGCTCCAGATACAAACATTTTTGATGGATATGGGTCATCTACAGTGGAATCCACTTATAGTGATTTTAATTATAGTGAAATTCTATTTATGATGCAGTAAATATTCCAAAGTTTCAATGCATTTTGAAGTATTTTCACTCCTTCTTTTAGAAGTTTAACTTCATTAAGTGGGTTCTGCTGGGCTAATACATTTTTACTAATCTGTCATGTAAATATTTTTATGGCAATTCTCTTGACAAGAATAGTTTTGGTGAAGCAATGCTAATAAAATGTTACTAGAAAAAAGTCAGAAAATGCCTAATGATTTTCATAAACCTATGAACAACAAATTCTTTCGGAATGTTAACATGTTAATTTTCAACTTTCTTTGTGGCTAGATCAATAAAATGTTTAAAATTATCCCTCTTACTACCCCTCTACTCCTGATTCCTATTTTAATTATTCTGCTAATTATATCTCCAGCTATGCACCATTCTAAGGTCAGTGTAAATAGTTCTGGGCTCTTGACATTACACCAAAAAGAGTCATACTCCATCATTTCCTCTATGCTTTGATTGTGTTTTATCCATCTTTCCGCCTCTCTGTCACACTTCATTTTGCATCTTGAGGCAGAGAGAGACAGAAATTCAAAGAGAATTAACAGAACAGGCCGTTATCAAGTGATCCATCCCTATCGTCCAGTCCCAGCATCTGGCAGTCAGAGGCCTAGGATCACCATTGATTTATACAGTGACATTATGATATTGTCTGTCTTATTATCCACCCCTTTTCTAATGGTTCCTAACAGTGTTAGCTTTTTTGACTCCTGCTGCACATTGAGCAGATATTTTCAGAGAACTAGCCACAATGACTCAAAAATCTCTTTCTTGTGTGGTAACAGCTAATTTAGACCCCATCATTTTGTATGTATAGTTGGGATGATGTTTTCCAATGTGCATTACTTTGTGTTTATCAACATTGAATTTAATCTGCCATTTTGTTGCCCAGTCACCCAGTTTTGTGAGATCCCTCTGTAGCTCTTTGCAGTCTGTTTTGGATTTAACTATCTTGTGTAATTTTGTATCATCTGCAAACTTTGCCATTTGACTGTTTACCCCTTTTCCCAGACCATTTATAAATATGTTAAACATTGCTGATCCCAGTACAGATCCCTAGGGGACACTGCTATTTATTTCTCTCCATTCTAAAAACTGACTACAGTTTGTTTCCTGTCTTTTAATCAGTTACTGATCCAGGGGAGGACTTTCGCTCTTATCCCATGAGGAACCTTATCAAAGGCTTTCTGAAAGTCCAAGTTTACTATATCCACTGGATCATTTTTGTTCACATGCTTGTTGACACTCCTGCCACCCCCAAAGAATTCAAACAGATTGGTGCGGCATGACTTCCTTTTACAAAAGCTGTGTTGACTTTTCCCCAACAAACTGTGTTCATCAAAGTGTCTGATAATTCTGTTCTTTACTATAGTTTCAAACAATTTCCTGGAACTAAAGTTAGGCTTACTGGCCCGTACTTGCCAGGATTGCCTTTGGAGAGTTTCTAAAAAATTGGTGTCACCTTAATTATCCTCCAATCATCTAGAACAGAAGCTTATTTAAGTGATAGGTTACATACCACACTTAGTCGTTCTGCAATTTCATATTTGAGTTCCTTCAGAACTCTTGGGTGAATACCATCTGGTTCTGGTGACTTACTATTATTTATCTATTTGTTCCAAAACCACCTCTATTGACACCTTAATGTGGGACAGTTCCTCAGATTTGTCACCTAAAAGGAATGGCTCAGACATGGGAATCTCCCTCACATTCTCTGCAGTGAAGACCGATGCAAAGAATTCATTTTGCTTCTCTGCAATAGCCTCATCTTTCTTGAGTGCTCCTTTAGCACCTTGGTCGTCCAGTAGCCCTATTAATTGTATGGCAGGCTTCCTGCTTCTCATGTACTTAAAAATGTTGTTGCTGTCAGTTTTTGAGTCTTTTGCTAGTTGCTCTTCACATTCTTTTTTGGCCTGCCTAATTATACTTTTATACTTCACTTGCCAGAGTTTATGCTCCTTTCCATTTTCCTCAGTAGGATTTGAATTCCAATTTTTAAATGATGCCTTTTTGTCTTTAACCGGTTCTTTTACTCTGTTTAGTCATGGTGGCATTTTTTGATTATCTTATTCTTTTTAATTTGGGCCTCTATTTAATTTGAGCCTCTATTATGGTGTTGTCACTTTTAACATACTACCCTGCTCCAAAGTGGAGATGTCAACTTTCCCCAATTCCTTCAAAAGGTAAAACACTGCAATTTATTTCTCTTGTGCATGAATCTGCTTGGAGATGAGATTTGCATTAGTGACGCACATACACTGTAGACAAAATATTAAAGAAATTCCCTCATGTATCCAGCCCTTTTCTAGTGATGGGTGTAGCTCTATCATGTTCACATTTAACAGTCCTAATTGTACAACAGCTCCCAGGGAGAGACTGATGGTTGTGCAATTCTTCTAGAAGCTGAAAATCACAATTTAAGGGGTTTGGAGAATGGGAAAGGCTGTTCTTCCATAAGCACAGCAGCCATGTAGCAAATGTAGAATTGTCTCAAATTTTGATGAATTTAATTGCTAGATAAATTTAATCCTGAGTCTGGTGATCTTGACAAGTTCAGAGATTGAAGTCTTCTAACCACAAGTCTTCTAACAAATGCAGTGGCAGCTATAATAATAGCACCTGTATTGCAGTTTACATCTTCAAATCCAAAGACAAATGTTGACTAATTCTCACAAATCCCATGCAGTACTTAGGTATTACTTCCTTTATACAGAGAGAAAAACTGGGGCTATGTCTACACTACCGCGGTAAGTCGACCTACACTCTACAACTGCAGCTATGTGAATAATGTAGCTGGAGTCGATGTACCTTAGGTTGAGTTACCGCGGGGGTGGAGGGAACTTACCTTACCTTACTCTCCTCGTCGGGGGTAGAGTACAGGGGTCAAGTGGAGAACGACCTGCTGTCAATTTGGCAGGTCTTCACTAGACCCACTAAATCGACCGCCGGTGGATCGAACTCAGAGTATCGATCCTGGCTGTAGTGTAGCTGTAGCCTGAGCCACAGAAGAGTTAAATAACTTGCCCAAGGCCACACAATGCCTCATTGACAGAGCAAGGATTAAAGTTCTGGAGTGCCTGGCTTCAGGTCCTGTGCTCAGTGCATTACAATTAGATCATGCTTTGTCTCATTATAAACTCCCAACTGTATTGTTAATGGGCCTTAGCTTTGTTGTGGGGGGAAGAGAATGGCAGAGTGGGAGGAGAATGGGGTTTCTGGCACATTCAGTCCTTGTTTTTTCTGCTGAGACTAAATGGAGGTTACTCTTGACCATGGTGGTGGTGTTTTTCTGTTATGGATGCATTTATGTGAAATTGGACTGAGATTACCGATTCACTTTGCACTGGCCACAGGGAGGCCTAAGGCATTGTACTGGGGCTCAAAAGATCTGTGTGTGATTTCCAGCTCTTCCACAGACTTCCTGTGTCACCTCTGGAAAATCACTTTAGATCAAATTTTCAGAAGTAGCAACTGTGTTTAGATAACTCCATTTATGGGTTCACAGACTTTGCTCTCATTTTTCAGAAGGCTGAGCACTCACAACTCTTGACTTAATTAAGGGCTAGAGGTATTCTGCACCTCTGAAAATGAGGCTTGGATGTCCACTTTGAGCACCCTAAAAAGGGAGTCACCTGACAGTGGCCATTTTTTAAAAACTCAGCTGTCAATGTGTGTGTTTTGAACAAATTATTTGCCAAAAAGAAAAAAGCAGTTTCAGGTTGACATACTATTCTCAAAATTGTCTAATAGTTTTGAGTGAATTGATTTTGTTTTGAATGTTTTGACACACAAAACAACCTGTTTTGATGTTTAGTTTCAAAGTAAAAAGAAAAGGAGTACTTGTGGCACCTTAAGAGACTAACCAATTTATTTGAGCATACGCTTTCGTGAGCTACAGCTCACTTCATTGGATGCATACTGTGGAAAGTGTAGATCTTTTTATATACACACAAAGCATGAAAAAATACCTCGTCCCACCCCACTCTCCTGCTGCTAATAGTTTATCTAAAGTGATCACTCTCCTTACAATGTGTATGATAATCAAGTTGGGCCCCAGGGAGTGTGTGTGTGTGAGAAAACCTGGATTTGTGCTGGAAATGGCCCAACTTGATTATCATACACATTGTAGGGAGAGTGATCACTTTAGATAAGCTATTAGCAGCAGGAGGGTGGGGTGGGATGAGGTATTTTTTCATGCTTTGTGTGTATATAAAAAGATCTACACTTTCCACAGTATGCATCCAATGAAGAGAGCTGTAGCTCATGAAAGCGTATGCTCAAATAAATTGGTTAGTCTCTAAGGTGCCACAAGTACTCCTTTTCTTTTTGCGAATACAGACTAACATGGCTGTTACTCTGAAACCTGTCATAGTTTCAAAGTGTAATCTTGTTTTAAAATTTATTTAAAAAACCAAAAAAAGTAAATACCTTGTTCTGACTTTAGTTCAAGGACTAGGAAAGATGTAGAAGTCTTGCCCCCTTATATTTCAGACTCCTCCACCAATTTACATAATTCTAAGACTCATTCCTCTAACTCATAAATTATTGGCTGCCTTGTCTATTCTTAGCCCTTCTTCCCCCAGTAATCCATAATTTCAAGACCAACTCCTTTTCCACTTGATCAGCTGAAGCATTCCTAACCTCATCTTCCCCCCTCCCCCCCCCCCTTTCGGGCACTTCACTTTGGTTCTTGGCCTCCCTCAATTCTTAGACCCCTTCTCTCCGACCGCTGATCGGCCTCCTCCTCCTGCTCCCGGCGCGGGGCTGCCCGCTAAGCAAATCCCCGGCCCGCTGGCTCCTCTGCAAAGCTGCCCCGCTCCCCAACTCGTCTCTCTACGGCTGCTGCCCCCTACCCCCAGGGGGGCGCTCCGCCTTCCAGATCCTCTTCCACCGCAGCTGTAACGAGAGCAGGGCCGCTTCGTGCCCCTGCACGGGGTGGGGGGAGACACCTCAGCCTGGGCAACATCCGCCTCCCGCGCGTTCGGCGGGGGACGGTGTGGAGCAGGACAGGCTCGTGCGCGCGTTGCACGGGGGAAAAGGGGGCCCTGAGGACAGGGGCGGACTCGCACACTGAGGGGCGGAGCCCTGCAAAGGCTCAGCTTCGCTCTGCGGTGGGCGGCAGGAAGAGGCGTTAGCCGCGGCGCGGGCCGGACTGACAGGGGAGGGGGCTCTGGTGCAAAGACACGTTTAGAGCCCGACCCTCAACGGCCAGCTGCCGTTTCCCTGGCCCCGGGGGCAGGCGCGGGAGCTCGTGCAGCACAGCGCGGCCGGGGTGGGCTCTAACGCTCTCTGTCCACCCGCCGCTTTCACCGCCCCGCAGCCCGCTAAGGGAGGTGAGCGGCCTGACACCGCCCACGTCCCCTGCAGTGCCGCGGCGGCCCGCCAGGGGGCGCTGCTCCAGGCGTTCGGCGCCCTGCGCTCGGGTCGCGCAGCCCTCACGTTCCCCCTCCCTCACTGCAGCCGCCGCCGAGGAAGCGCCCGTGCCGCCGCCGCCCCCGGGGACTCCGGCCATGGCCACGAAGAAGGCGGGCTCGCGGCTGGAGACGGAGATCGAGCGGTGCCGCTCCGAGTGCCAATGGGAGCGGATCCCCGAGCTCGTCAAGCAGCTCTCGGCCAAGCTCATCGCCAACGGTGCGCGGCCGAGTCGGGTCGGCATGGGACGGACGGAGGGGGGCGGGCGGAGAGGACGGGAAGCTGGTGGCCACCAGCGCGGCCTCTTCTGGGGGTGTGGCGCCTGGGGCCGGCAGGTGCAGCGGGGAGGGGAACTGCTCGTGGGGCGGAGCGGGCAGAGGGAATGAATGAGCGAAGGGGGAGGAGGCGCTTCGCCCGCGCGCTGTCGTGGGGTCGGGGTGTCCTGCGCGCGCGCGCCGTGGTGGGGTGGGGGTCCTGCATGCATGCGCGCGCTGACGCTGTTGTTTTCCCGGCGTGTATGAGCCGTTGGTTCCTGAAGAGCTACGGTTGCGCGTGTGTTTGTAGTGCTAGAGCTATGCAGAAGTACAGGGAGCAGCCCCCACCCCACTGCAAGGGTGCGTGTCGTCTTCACGCTTGCGGTTACAGAATCATAGAAGACTGAGGTTGGAAGAGACATCAGGAGGTCGCCTAGTCCAACCGCCTGCTCAAAGCAGGACCAGCCCCAACTAAGTCATCCCAGCCAGGGCTTTGTCAAGCCAGCTTTAAAACCTCTAAGGATGGAGATTCCACCACCTCCCTTGGTAATCCATTTCAGTGCTTCACCACCCTCCTCCTGAAATAGTTTTTCCTAATATCCAACCTAGATCTCCCCCACTGCAACTTGAGACCATTGCTCCTTGTTCTGTCATCTGCCACCACTGAGAACAGCCTAGATCCATCCTCTTTGGAACCCCACTTAAGGCAGTTAGTTAAAGGCTGCTCTCAGATCCTCACCTCACTCTTGTCCTTGGGTAACAGGTGAGTTCTGGCCTCAGAGGAAGAAATGAAGTCTGTAGTTGCAATGAGGAGATTAGAATGGTGGGTAGAGGACTCTGCTTATGTTTATAAGGTGTAACTGGCTTTTACAGGGAGAGCAGGTATTTCTCTGTATAAATTGGGTGAATACACTTTGAAATGGGAGTACACGTCTTTTGCCCAAAGTGGTGTCCACTTGTGCTGATAGTCTGACAGGTTATCTTACGTTTTGAACTGTTGGCGAGACCCATTATTTTGAATCGTGAATGTTGTATTTTAAACTGGTGTTACATCTTGTGGGATATGCAGGTTGATAATGTACATGAAATTATTAAAACACTTCAATTTATAATTCATGCAATACTTGGACAAGTTTGGGTTATTGGTAGAAATACTGTATTTTTAAATAACTTTTTTAAAAATCAGCCCTGAGAAATGTAGCACTACACATAAGACATTTTTGCATAGTACCGTGTGCAAACTATCATTCTAATAAATATGTTGGAGTTAAATGGTTACAAAGTACAATTTAAAAATTAGAGAAATTAAGAGACGAAGGAAGAAATAATGTATCATCTGATTTGAAAATAGCCCATGAGGCATCAAGACCTAGGAAAGCTATTCCAATTGTCAGGCGATGTAGAGAGCAGGCTTCTGCACCAACAAAGATAAGATGCCTGTGTTTTGAAGCAGGTGTGCGTGTAGTGAACTTGGAGGGAATAAACAAATATGGTCTGCATGGTAGACTGGAGCTGTTTTGTGGAGGACTTGAAGTATGGTGATGTGGAACTTGGGTGGCTATAGAGAAGGTAGTTAAAATAGTGAGGGTGAACAGTGATAAAGGCATGGTTATGAGGCTTTCAGTTGTTCACGTGGAAAAGAGAAAAAACAAAACCTATCATCTGTGAGTGAACACTTTTCGCAAAACAATCACTCCATATCTGACCTCTCAGTCCTTGTCCTTTAAGAAAAACTGCACAAAACCTTCAAAAAGATGAGCCCGGGAACTTAAATTCATAACTCTTCTGGACACTAAAAAGGATAGACTTCTCAGACATTCTGGCTTTACGGTTCATTAGGACAACTTGTAACACACCCAGCTACCTACTGACCCTCCATTGTCATGACTGCAGAAGTGTTAATTGTCCATTGCATTTAAGTCCTACAACATGTGTGAACCCCTTATGCTTAACGGTCTGTCCTACATCACTTTTTATTAGTTTGAATGCTCTCATTTCCCTCTTCAGACTTGAAAAAGAGCTCTGTGAAGCTCATAAACTTGTCCCTTCCATCAACAGAAGTTGGTCCAGTAAAAGATATTCTCTCACCCACTTTGTGTGTGACATATCCTGGGACCATCATGGCTACAACAACACTGCACACAACAAATGTCACGGATAGTGTCTTAAATATAAAGGGAAGGATAAACACCTTTAAAATCCCTCCTGGCCAGAGGAAAAACCCTTTCACCTATAAAGGGTTAAGAAGCTAGGATAACCTCACTGGCATCTGACCAAAATGACCAATGAGGAGACAAGATACTTTCAAAAGCTGGAGGGAGGGAGAAACAAAGTCTCTGTCTGTCTGTCTGTGTGTGTGATGCATTTGCTGGGAACAGAAAGGAATGGAATCTTAGAACTTAGTAAGTAATCTAGCTAGATATGCGTTAGATTCTGTTTGTTTAAATGGCTGAGAAAATAAGCTATGCTGAATGGAATGGATATTCCTGTTTTTGTGTCTTTTTGTAACTTAAGGTTTTGCCTAGAGGGATTCTCTATGTTTTGAATCTAATTACCATGTAAGGTATTTACCATCCTGATTTTACAGAGGTGATTCTTTTACTTTTTTCTTCTATTAAAATTCTTCCTTTAAGAACCTGATTTCTTCTTTCATTGTTTTTAAGATCCAAGGGTTTGGGTCTGTGTTCACCTAGGTAAATTGGTGAGGATTTTTATCAAGCCTTCCCCAGGAAAGGGGGTGTAGGGTTTGGGGAGGATTTTGGGGGGAAAGATGTTTCCAAGCCGGCTGTGTCCCGGTTATATATCTGTTAGACGCTTGGTAGTGGTAGCAATAAAGTCCGAGGGAAAAAGAAAAATAGCTTGTACCTTGAGGAAGTTTTAACCTAAGCTAGTAAAAATAAGCTTAGGAGGTTTTCATGCAGGTCCCCACATCTGTAAACTAGAGTTCAGAGTGGGGAAGAACCTTGACAGGCAGTGTTGCAGAAGAGATGATAGGCAGCTTTGCACACCACAGGGAATATGGGAAGAGGGAGAAATTTCAGGGGCAAGGATGACAGCAATACACACAGTGAAAGCAGTAAGTCTGAATCAAAGGGAGAGAGAAGAAAGATGGAGTTGGATGTTGATTTTTGTTTCTCTTGTTCAAGAGAAGCAATTCAATTTGAAGACATTTAGGTGAATGAACCTGATACTAAGCCATAAATTAACTAGCTAAAACAAAGGTGGAAAGGGGAGGAGTCATTAAAGGTGTTAGGTGAAGGTGATGTTCTGCTGAGTATCTTTACAATAAAAGCAGATGTTAATGTTAAAGATACAGTAAAAAGAAAGGATGGCAGGAAAAATAAGGCTTACAAGTGAACCTTATGGGACTCCGAAGAGAAGGAATCATCATTAGGTATACAGAGAGGAGTTTAATAGGAGCCTTTGCAGGACAGAAGGAACTATAACATTATTATAATTATTAAAGATTGGGCACTTAACAAAACAGGAGTGCTCCCTTAAGAGAGAGCTCCTTGTAAACCCAGGTCCCAAAAGTGTTTGTATCTTCAGTCAAAGCCCAGCAGCATGTACGAGTTACCAGAGCCTGGTCAAGGTGTGGTTGACTTCAGATCTATGGCTCTGGTAACTCATACATGCTGCTGGGCTTTGATTGAAGATACAAACACTTTTGGGATATAGGAGCTTTCTCTTAAGGGAGCCCTCCTGTTTTGTTAAGTGCCCAATCTTTAATAATTATAATGATGTTATATTTCCTTCTGTCCTGCGAAGGCTCCTATTAAACTTCCGTTAAGTGCCCAATCTTTAATAATGTTGTAAATGTATAATCTGTTTGCAGCTGTAACTCTATTTTAATTAAGCTCTTGTTTTGGAATTTCTTTTGTTGTTTTAGACAACTTTTATGTGTGAAAAACTGATGTAGATAATAGTTTGCTACTTTTTAATGTAGATTATATTTATATAAAACCATAGGATTATGGCCATGATTATAGAAGATGTGTTAGAGGAGAACAAAGAATTGGTTCCCATCCCTATTGGAATGGTGGAACCAATGGAGATAGAGAAACCTGCAGGGTCAATTACTAGAATTAGGGCAAAATAGTTAGTTCAGGCTAATACAGTACCTTTAGAAGCGAAGTTGGAGATTAAGTCTCAGGAGCCACAGGAAGAGTCAAAAGAGGAAGTTTGCCTATCTGCAGACTGCTAGCAGCTTCAGCATTGCTAAGGAAGTCCCAGGGTGGCATCACAGAAGGTGAAGTTAAGTGTCATGATAGAGGAGGCAGCTAGTGATGTAAATAATAAAATGATTAAAGCAAAGGGGAAGGAGATATCCTCTCCTCTGTTAGTAAAAAATAATAAAAAAAAAAATCAGAAATATTCTGTTACTACTCCTAGTCCCAAATGCCCTATTGCCACAACTAAAGTTGTACAGGCTAACATACTGGATTTAAAAAAAATGCAAAAATTGAATTAAAACATAGTAAAAGTAATCCAAAAGCTTTCCAAAACAAAAGAAAAAGGGCCGTTAACAGTAAATCCTTTGTACAAAAAAATATAAGCAGCATTTGCAGGTAGTAAACAAAGTTCTCATGTATACAGGAGGTCCTTTCCCTGTATAGGTAGTTCCAGCTCACTTACGGAGGAAAATAATGTACATGGTTCATGACACTCCTACAGAAGAACACCAGGGAGTGGACAAAACTGTCCAGTGTCTTGCATCTGTGGAATGGTGGCGGCCACTTAAAATGAATGTGCAACAATATTGTAATAACTGTCTGGGATGTGCCCAAGCCAATCCAACTCCATCCAAAAGAAATGTGCCATTAAAATCTCAGGTGTATGAAGGTCCTTGGATGGCTTTGCAGATTGACTTTGTAGGTCCTTTGCCAAGGACTCAAAGAGGTAACCAATGCCTTTTAGTAGTTGTCAGTCCTTTTTTCAAAGTGGGTAGAGGCATTTCCTCTTAACGCCAATACTGCAGAAGCCATCGCCAAGGTCCTAGTAGAGTAAGTCTTCCCTCAGTGGGGAATCCCTGCAAAGGTAAAATCAAACCAGGGATCACATTTCACTGGACAGTTCTTTAAGGACTGTCTTAAATTAATGGAAGTCCCGCAAAAACTACACATCCCATACAGACCACAGTTATCTGGGTGGTGAAACAAACCAATCAAACTATAAAAGTAATGTTAAGAAATGGTTAATGCCAGTGGGCGTAACTGGGACACTCTCATGCCTCTAATTTTAATGGCATTTAACTGGCTGCATCTCCTAATAAAACACACTTTGAAGTAATAACAGGCCAAACGATGTAATTACCAAAACATTTAATTTGGCACATTAGTGGCACTCAATTAAAAAATATATAAATGAATATGTACCTGCAGAATCTGCAAGAACATTTAAATCAGGTCAACTTGCAGGTAGCTGCTAAATTGGGAAAATCCAGACAAAAGGCAAAGGCCTACTTTAACAAAATCCAAAAGAAGAATACTTGGAAAGTTAAAGACAAAGTAATGCTGTTATCATATAAAGCACCAAAGCATAGGCTTCTAATCAATGAATCGCACCCTTCTGAGTCATTGGTAAACTCAGTTCAGCAGTGTATGAAATTAGGATAAAAAAGGCAAGTGTAATAAAAGCAAAATTTACCATGCTAATCAGTTAAAGCTGTATCAATCATTCAGATCACAAAAGCAACTTCCTCCTCAGAACTTAAGTGAACAGCATCCAACAAAATTGCAACAACTAAAGTCCAGCAGATTGCAACCATAAAATGAACATTAACATTTCTAATTTACTACACCCTTATCATTGCTCTGAGGGTAAAACTAAGCCAAAATCACAAATTTGAAACTGAACTGTTACAACCCCATAAAACCAGATGACACGGTCATGTTCAGTTGCCTGAACATGTAAAACAAAACATACCAACACAAAAAAAATGGACTATTCTACTCAGCCCAAAACTAATCCACAGTCCAATCCACCAGGCTAAGGAAATTAAAGGGAAAGATGTTACCTTTAAATATCAATTGGTTAAAGTAATCTTGTTGCCATCCAGAGGCTGGAAAAAAATTTGTCCCTTAAATAATAACTCAAAGGGGGAAGGATGTCAAACCTATACCTCCTCACCAAGAAATGCAACTTCCCTAAAACACGAAATACCTTATGAAACTTAAAAAACCAAAGCCATTTCTAATAGTCTAATAATGGGAGGAAGTTTAACCTTATATAAACTTAAATATAAGAAATAAAAACAATATAAAGTACTCATTATAGCTACTTTTTAGACCAAACCAAAAAGCAAAAAATATGTACTAAATGTAACATTTAAACTTAAGGTTTGAAATCCAATTATTAACTGTAATTATAGCAATCCAATACCAAATAATGTAACTTGTCCAGTGATAAACGCAGAACCTGCTAGTGGTTTCACCACAATGCCCATAATAGGGAAAGTAATTAATCAGGTTCCGGTTATACATATTCCTGTAGTGTTAAATTTGTCTCATTAGTATCTAGAAAAATTTAGCTATTGTCAGCATACCAAAGTGGCTTCCTTTTTCCAAGTACAACTTGTGGATAGGATTGCAGCCTATCAACAACAAGTGCAAAATATTGTTCTTTTGGGGATGGATAATAAAATCCATAAACAACATACCTCAAGAAGAAAGTGTAGCTTAAATCTTCTTGAAAGTTTAGGATCCTTAACAGAACTATTTGATTCAGGAGTATCAATTTGAAACCAAGCGAATATGTAAAAAAATCGCAAACATATAAATTATGTGTTACAAAAAGAAGCCAACCAAGTGGTCAGTCCAGTGTTACCGGAAATAAAGGGATTGTCACAGGCAAAGCAAAAAAAAAAAACCCCACATATTTGAATTTATGCCAGCATTTATCAGTGATGCTATAAAAAAAAAATGAAATCTGTGACACCTCACCCCAACCAAAATGGTTGTTCTCTTTCTAAAAATTGTATAATGGCATGATCCTTGTATGTCTCATTCACAGTCTCATTACCAGTATTTAACCCAAACAAGAATATGTACAGGCAATTGGTAGCTGTCGATTCTATAGGTCACCTCAAAGGCGACATCTATAGGGAATGCATTAATGCACCTCCCTTGGTGGTCTATCACACTCCAGCTCAGATCTGAAAAGTACCACAAATGGCCTGTTGCTCTAAAAAAGGGCCTTAGTATATTTGTAGGTGTAATGTGTTTAAAACAAACACTGTTCTGTGTGAACTGCAGAGAAAAAAATTACAAAATTCATTGTTGTCATCCCTGGAAAGGCTGACTAAGTGAAAAAACTCCAACGGAAAAGGTAACCTATGCTGAAAATAGCCAATTTTGCATGGTTACCAATAAAAAGAAGTACCAATATGGTCCCTTAAAGTGTCCCGTCACAAAGCCAATTTTTTGTTTTATTCCAAAGCAACTTTAATAGGGAATCAAGCTATTTCCTTTATTGCCACTTTTAAAAACATCACCATTATCCAGTCCAACCCAGCCTATCAGGATTTAACTATCCAAAGTACACCCACCTTTCTTGTCTACATTCCCCCACTAGGGTTACAGTTAAAGTCATTATTGGCTCGTAAAAAACCGCACCTCATACAAATCACTAACGATATGGACAAAGCCAAACAAGCTATTACCCAGTTAACAAATAAGGGTAATAAGCCTGCAACAACTCCTGGGGAAAATTTTGAATTAAAAAATGGGTTATTATCTAAGGAATTGCAATTGAAATTATATTCTTGTTTTAGATTGCCTGCAGTATAAATCCAACAGGCCCAAGCAGAAACCTAAATGGGCACCAAATGTTAAGAATAATAAATATGTATACATGGTGCCCACTCCAAAAACATGCCAGGGTCCAAAATATCTTTTTAATACCCTTCCTTTACGCTGACTGAGGGAAAATGGTGTTAAAACTGTCCCCACAGATGCTTAACCACCTACATCCGTACCTGTGTGGCTGGGTTCATTGTTGCAAACCACCCCGTCAAATGGGGGCGTGCAGCCTATAGAATTAACCTGCTTGCTTGCATAGGTATATCTTTTCTTATAGTTTAAGTATTTGGTTTATTGTAATACTTTTAATATAAATTTATAAACCTACGTTCAGCTGTAATGCAAGGGACATACAGGCCATATCCTGTATGTTAAGCTAAGGCAAAGTTAGCGTATCTAAGTCTGGAACCTTTCACCCAATTAGCAAAGTTGGCTTGCATGTGTCTGAAACCTTTCACCCAGATAGCAAAGTCAGCACCCACACATATATCTGAGACCTTCACCTAAATACATAAATAATGGTAGAATGGCATACGGGCTTTCCAAGTCAGTACCCTCAAATGTAACAGGTACACCACAGGGAAAGAACCAAAATAATCGGGAAAACAAAAATAACATGTATAATAGGAATCGGCAGTGTTTGGCACATGGCCCGCCAGGGTAAACCTCCTGGTGGGCTAGGCTGGTTTGTTTACCTGCAGCATCTGCAGGTTCGGCTGATTGCTGTTCCCATTGGCTGCGGTTCACCGCTCCAGGCCAGTGGGGGCTGCGGGAAGTGGCCCGGGCTGAGGGATGTGCTGGCCGCCACTTCCCACAGACCCCATTGGCCTGGAGCAGTGAAACGCAGGCCGAACCTGCAAACACGGCAGGTAAACAAACTGTCCTGGCCCGCCAGGGTGCTTACCCTGGCAGGCTACGTGCCAAACGTTGCTGATCCCTGGTGTATAACCTAATGTCATTAATATGTGTGTACATGTCATCAATATGTGCTGTGACAGGGTCAGGCTGGATGGCTACAGGAGAGTGATAGAAGGTAGATACATTAGCCCTAAATTAAGGAGGTCCCTTTTCCCTGAGTAAGATAATGGGCTGTTCCAGAACAATCAGGTAGTTGCTGGAACCAGTTATGGCAGGCAGGCTAATTAGGACACCTGGAGCCAATTAAGAAGCTACTAGAGTCAATTAGGACAGGCAGGCTAATCAGGACACCTGGTTTAAAAAGGACCTCACTTCAGTTAGCGAGGCGCGTGCAGGGAGCTGGGAGCAAGAGGGCACAAGGAGCTGAGAGCGAGAAGGCATACTGCTGGAGGACTGAGGAGTATAAGCGTTATCAGAAATCAGGAGGAAGGTGCTGTGGTGAGGATAAAGAAGGTGTTGGGAGGAGGCCATGGGGAAGTAGCCCAGGGAGTTGTAGCTGTCACACAGTTGTTACAAGAAATGCTGTAGACAGCTGTGATCCACAGGGCCCTGCGCTGGAACCTGGAGTAGAGGGCCGGCCTTGGTTTCCCCCATTCCCCCAGCTCCCTATTGGATACAGGAGGAGTTGACCTGGACTGGGTGTCCCACCAGAGGGGAAGGTTCCTGGCCTGTCCCCCCGACCCACTAGGTGGGCCAGCAGAAACTGCATGAATTGTTCTCCTTCCTTTTACCCCATGCTGGCCAGTGATGAGGTTAGCTGAGTGGATGGCAGGTTTGAGCCACTAGCAAAAGTGGCCAAACTGGGGGCTGCCGTGAATCTCTGTCAAGTGAATAACGTACAAGCCAAGTGTCAACAAATACTCAAAGGCACCAGTCATCAAAATGCTATGGTTGTGAGTGTGGTTAAATTAAATAGAACAAAAATAATAAAACAAATTGGGAATTACTGGCCAAGTCTTCTTTTATTTATTTATTTTTTAAATACAGTGTTACCAAAATAAATATGAATGGTTTTGTAAAATTAAATACCTTTGGTTTCTCTGTCTGTGATATCTCAATTGCACTTTGGCTAACTGAAAAGAACATCTTCTCTGTCAGATAAATATATGAAGTTTTTCAGTCCTATTAGTCTAGTTTTGGCTAACTAGAGAACGAACAGGGAGGTATGAGTCAAATTTTTCTTGTGACAGAAAACTAGCAAGACCCTTACCTATGAAGATAAGTTCTGTTTGTACATAATGTTCAGAGCTTTGAAATGTAAAGTGTTCGAATGCTAAATATTATTAAGTGTTCAGAGTGAGATCATGCTTTTCGTTTTTCCATTTCAAGGTGGTACAGAAGTTGGATTTTCTCTATTTTGAGCCAGTCTGAGTTGGCTGCCATTCTTAATTATTATTTGCAAATGGACAGGAAACGTGCTCATAGCTTATAAAAATACCGTGAATCCTGCATGGGCAAAAGTTACTTTAAAAATAGGCTTCTGCCCTCAGTAGCATGTGTAAAAGTGACCTGTCCGTGGCTGCAGAAGGATCTAGTTTGAAAGTTGGAATTAAGAGGTTAGGAGCTTCTCACTGCTAATATTCTACCGAGACCTCTAGATTGGGATGCTGTAGCAGGAACTACCAATGGCTGGAATACTGTTGATTAGCAATTGCATGTAGCCAAAACTTGTCTCTGAAGTTATCTTTTTGATTGGAGAGTTGTTCTTAATGGTGACAGTCAACAGTGTTTTAAAAAAAATGTCAGACCCTCCAAAATTGTGAGATTGTCTTTAAAATCATGAGATCTTTAAAATATATTTTGGGTCCCTTTGATTTTACTTATGTGAGTTTTGAGCCTCTAATGTTCGCACTTTCAAGCTTTTCTCCGCAATTATGAGGGCTAGACATTTTTTTTTAAAGCTGAGATTCTCACATCAAATGACTCCTGAAACTGGGGCTCTCACAAAAACACTGAATATCATGATAGTCAAGGCCACTGGCAAGTTGCAAATTCATGACATTGTGTAGTGATGAAACAGGAGGTAGCTCAAAATAAATTATTACAATGGAATTTTATATCATGATTGTAGTTGCTCAAAAAAATCAGACCACACTTCCTCCAAACAGCAGTTTTTACAATTCTTTTTTATTGTTCATATTTTGGAAAGATAAGATCCATATAGTGTCAGTTTGGGAATACAACTGAGTGGATGAAGTGGTTACAGCTCATGGATTTCCCCTCATTTGCAGACCTGCTTCCAACCCCATGTCACTGCTACTGAGAATTTGACTCTCCTGAATTGCACTGGGGTCTGTGGGTCTTGCTGAAAAACAACATGATCCACGGTACCAAAGAGGCAACCCATTTTCTAGACACCTTAGTTGATATGAAATGTCACACTATATACAAAAGAGAGAAAACTTTCCACTGACGCCTTTCTAATGAGGTTGCATGCGCATGCCACAAGTACAAAGTAAACTCTTTGACAAATTGTAGCGCAAAAGAAACATTGCTTGCAGTTCTGAAGTTTGCCATTACAGATGTACAAAACATTTAACACCTTCTTTTTAATTTTCTAATCTATTTCTGTTAAGTTTCTTGCCTTCTCTTCCTTGCCTCATTTGTTTTGATCTGTCTGCCTTATTTCTTAGTTTGTGTGTGTTTGGGTTTTTTGGGCTCCTTTCCCTGGCTGCCGCCGCCACCTTCTCCTAGTGTTTTGTTTCATGTTAATCCTACTTTTCCTTATGTTTACCCTGCTTCATGTGGGAGCAGAGCAGTAAATTTGAAGTGGACAGAATATTTGTCATTTTCACTGTGCTGCTTCCATTGTACCTGGAGATTAGTAGGAAGTAAGGCTGTTTGATTAATTGCAGTTAACTTATGCGATTAAAAATAATCACGATTAAAAAAATTAATTGTGATTAATCGCTGTTTTAATTGCATTGTTAAACTGTAGAGTACCAATTGAAATTTATTAAGTATTTTGGATGTGTTTCTACATTTTCATATATATCGTATTCTGTGTTGTAACTGAAATCAGCGTATTTGAAAATGTAGAAAACATCAGTGATGAGCTGCCAGAAGCTGAAGATCCGGTTCCTTCAGTCGCTCCGGGTCTTTGGCAGCACTTCAGTTGCAGGTTCTTCACTGTCTCCGGGTCTTCAGCGGTACTGAAGGACCTGCTGCTGAAGACCCCGGAACGAGTGAAGGGCCCGCTGCCGAAATGCTGCCGAAGGCGCGCAGTGCCTCCGGGTGAGTACAAATTCACAGGGGGAGCCGAGAGCTCAGGCAGGACAGGAGTGAGGGGAGCCAAGAGCTTGGGCGGGATGGGCAGGACAGGAATTTGCCCACCCCTTTAACAACCGGTTCTCAACTGGCTGCAAAATTTAGCAACTGGTTCTCAACTGGCTGCAAAATTTAGCAGCTGGTTCACGCGAACTGGCTCCAGCTCACCACTGGAAAACATCCAAAATATTTAAATAAATGGTATTCTATTATTGTTTAACAGTGTGATTAATTGTGATTAATTTTTTTAATCGCTTGACAGCCTGAGTAGGAAAGAAGAATGGATCTTGTCAATTTCAGTTTGTTTTGTTCCCATGTGGAGTAAAAGCCAAGAGGATCAGGGGCTTCTTGTGTGTCAGGAGCTGCCTACTCTGTTGTAAACTAATTCTTTATTCTCTTTCCACACAAATCAGATGCAAGTATTTTTCACTTATTTTGACTTTGTTTCAGAACAAAACTGATGTAATAAGATGTGGAACAGAATTGCTGTTCTCAGTAAATATCTTCTGCCTAAGAGAGATGATGGTGGTACTATTCAGATTGTGGCATCTTGATTTTGATAACTGGAGGGGAATATTGTGAGTTGTGACAAGATATCTGTGCTTCCAAACTGTGGAAGTAGTGGATGACTTAATCTATCTAGGCACTAAACTGTCATCAAATTGGCGCAGCCAGTCACACACCCTAAGGAAAAATGGTTTAGCAGCCTCATACATGAAGGACTTAGATAAGGTCTGGAGTCAAAGCAGGTGAAACTATATACAAAAGTGTGGATTTATCAAACCAATTCTTGCAGTCCTCTTATATGGATCTGAAACACGTACATTACCTAAAAAGGTATCAGGAGACTGGAGGCATTTCATGTGCATTGCCACTAGCGACTACTGGGTATAAGATGGATTGACTTTATCAGAAATAGGGACGCATTGTTGAAAACTGGTCTCGAGATAACTGAGATTGTCATTAGCTAACACCAGCTGGCCCTTTTTGGTCATGTGTCCTGCCTCTGATACAATCCCAGCATATCAAGATCTCAAGATGGAACTAAAGGCCAGGAGGTTAACCTGGCTGTAATAAACCTGTGGAGCAGTTACATACTTGGAATAAAGATGTACAGTGTGATCATGGCTGCTCAGTGCTAGGGACCTCTGCTGCTTAAGCATGTTGTTGTTGAGGAGGATATTGTAGAGACCTTGTTTCTGAAGATTTCCCACTGTTGCACTTGCAGAAACTAGACTCCCAACAAATATCGGATTTGTTTGTTACATTATGTGTTTTCCTCTTATAGACAGGCAAAGAGTCCTGTGGCACTTTATAGACTGACAGACGTATTGGAGCATAAACTTTCGTGGGTGAATACCCACTTTGTCGGAAGTATGTAATGGAAATTCCCAGAGGCAGGTATAAATATGCAAGCAAGAGTCAGGCTAGGGATAACAAGGTTAATTCAATCAGGGAGGATGAGGCCCTCTTCTAGTAGTTGAGGTGTGAACACCAAGGGAGGAGAAACTGCTTTTGTAGTTGGCTAGCCATTCAGAGTCTTTGCTTAATCCTGAGCTGATAGTGTCAAATTTGCAAATGAACTGAAGCTCAGCAGTTTCTCGTTGGAAGTCTGGTCCTGAAGTTTTTTTGCTGCAGGATAGCTACCGGTAAATCTGCTGTTGTGTGTCCAGCGAGGTTGAAGTGTTCTCCTACAGGTTTTTGTATATTGCCATTCCTAATATCTGATTTTTGTCCATTTGTCCTTTTATGTAGGGACTGTCCAGTTTGGCTGATGTACATAGCAGAGGGGCATTGCTGGCACATGATGGAGTGTATTACATTGGTGGACGTGCAGGTGAATGAGCCAGTGATCGTGTGGCTGATCAGGTTAGGTCCTGTGATGGTGTTGCTGGTGTAGATATGTGGGCAGAGTTGGCACCGAGGTTTGTTGCATGAATTGGTTCCTGAGTTAGAGTTACTATGGTGTGGTGTGTAGTTGCTGGTGAGAATATGCTTCTGGTTGGCGGGTTGTCTGTGGGCGAGGACTGGCCTGCCTCCCAAGGCCTGTAAAAGTGAAGGATTGTTGTCCAGGATGGGTTGTAGATCAGTGATGATGTGTTGGAGATGACTGTATGTGATGGCCAGTGGAGTTCTCTTGGTTTCTTTCTTGGGCTTGTCTCGCAGCAGTAGGCTTCTGGGTACACGTCTGGCTCTGTTGATCTGTTTCCTTATTTCCTTGTGCGGGTATCGTAGTTTTGAGAATGCTTGGTGAAGATCTTGTAGGTGTTGGTCTCTGACTAAAGGGTTGGAGCAATGCGGTTGTACCTCAGTGCCTGGCTGTAGACAATGGATCGTGAGGTGTGTCCGGGATGGAAGCTGGAGGCATGAAGGTAGGCATAGTGTTCGGTGGGTTTTGGGTATAGGGTGGTGTTAATGTGACCGTCACTTATTTGCACGTGGTGTCTAGGAAGTGGACTTCCCATGTAGATTGGTCCAGGCTAAGGTTGATGGTGAGGTAGAAGCTGTTGAAATCGTGGTGGAATTCTTCCAGGGTTTCCTTCCCATGGTCCAGATGATGAAGATGTCATCAATGTAATGTAGGCAGAGAAGGGGCGAGAGCTGAGGAAGCATTGTTTCAGGTCAGCCATAAAAATGTTGGCATATTGTGGGGCCATGCGGGTGCCCATAGCGGTGCCACTGCTCTGAAGGAATATATTGTCACCAAATTTGAAATAATTGTGCATGAGGATAAAGTTACGGAGCTCAGCAACCAGTTGTGTTGTGGCATCATCAGGGATACTGTTCCTGACAGCTTGTATTCCATCTGTGTGTGGGATGTTTGTGTAGAGTGCCTCTACATCCATGGTGGCTAGGATGGTGTTTACTGGAAGATCACCAATGCATTGTAGTTTTCTCAGGAAATCAGTGGTGTCACGGAGATAGCTGGGAGTGCTAGTGGTGTAGGGTCTGAGTAGAGAGTCCACATATCTGGACAGTCCTTCAGTGAGAGTGCCAATGCCCGAGATGATGAGGCAGCCAAGGTTTCTGGGTTGTGGATCTTAGGTAGTAGATAGAATAACCCCGGTCGGGGCTCTAAGGGTATGTTGATTTGTTCCGGTGTTAGTGTAGGGAGTGTCCTGAATAGCTGGTGCAGTTTCTTAGTGTATTCCTCAGTGGGATCTGAGGAAAATGGCCTGTAGAATTGGTATTTGAGAGTTGTCTGGCAGCCTCCTTTTGGTAGTCAGACCTGTTCACAACTCTTATAGACAGAGTTTTTAATGCCACATACAGTCGTTTGCCACACATTTGCCTTTATAAAACCTCATTTTCAGTTGCTTGTAAGTTTGCTAAACTTTAAACATTCGGGCTGAATTTTTCCATGCTCACCGTCTGTCACAGACGGATTTTAATTTTCGATTTTTGTAAAGTTTCTGCAGAAATGGTTCAGCTGTTTCTGAGAATGAGATTAGGCAAAATACATTGTGGTGTTCATGTTCTAAAAAATTTCTGCCAACTTGTTCTTTGAAAAGTTGTAGTGCCCCCAAGCTTTGGCAGAGGATTGCCTCTCTGTAAGGGATGATTTTTGGTGTTCCCATGAAAAAGTGCCCAAATTTGACCAAACTGTAAACCTTTGAAAAATCTCAATTTACACCTGCTCAGTAGAGATTTGCTAGAATTTGATAGCTAAGTTCTCTGAAGACTCTGTGCATGCTGAGAATGCTCCAACCTGAAATCCGGGGGTAAAGGAGACTGGGAACAAGTAACTGGAGTGTAGAAAGAGAGGGTAGGACAGAGACATAAGTGGTCAGGATTGGGGGGAACAGGGACAGTAGGGTCTTTGATCACTACAGAACGTTCCCCTCCAGAGTCTCAAATGGAATCAAAGATTCCTGAATCTCAGCATTCCTCTGCTACTAGTGGGTGGCTGTGAAACTCACTGGCAAAGAGTGTAGTGGCTCTTTGACCTCAAGGATGAGAGCCTACTACAGCTGCTATCATTTACTTTGTTAGCTAAAGTGGAAGGGATCTGTGCTATGCATCTAAAGGTTCCAACTCTGCTGATGACCCATGTGGATGTCAATATGATTCTACATGATGGATTATCTATTTTTTTTTTCAGTTAAAAAAAAAACGAGAAAATTACTTTTAAAAACACCTACATTAAAAGAACATTGAGGTAGACTGTTCAGCCTTCTTGTGTATTTGCATTGTATTTGCAAATACACGATCACATACTATGTTTTTCCACAGGACCCCTTCTTCATTTCATGAACAGGATGAACTGCAGTGGGAATGAATTCATAGATTTTTAAGGCCAAAAGGAACAATTGAATGATCTAGTTCTGTGTAATTTCACTGAGCCCAGCAACTTGTGTTTGACTAAAGAGACCTTAAAGACAGAAGGGACCATCATGATCATTTAGTCTGACCTTCTGCACATTACAGGCCACAGAATCTCATCCACTCACTCCTGTAAGAGGCGTATAATTTCTAGCTGAATTGAGGTCTTGATTTAAAGACTTCAAGAGCCCCCAGGGTCTCTGCCAACCTGACCTGGGGGAAATCCTTTTCTGATCCCAAATATGGTGATCTTCTATAAAGGCATCCAGACTTAACTTGAAGACATCAAGAGATGGAGAATCCATCACTTCTCTCAGTAGTTTCTTCCAGTTGTTGATCATCTTCACTTAAAAGTTTTTGCTTGTTTCTAATTTGGATTTGTCTAGATTTAAATTCTAGCCATTGGTTCTTGTTATGCCTTTCTCAGCTACTAGTATCTGCTGTTTTCTTCCCGTGAAGGTATAGGTACAATATAATCAAGTAATCTGTTGATCTTTTTCTGATTGCATCTTCGTTTCTCACTTTCCGGTATTTTTTCCAGCACTCCAATCATTTTTGTGGCTCTTCTCTGCATCCTCTCCAATTTTTTAACATCCTTTTAAAAATGTGGACAGTAGAACTGGATACTATATTCCAGTATCAGTCTCACCAAAGCTGTATTCAGGGGTAAAATCACCTCCCTCCTTTTCCTCCCCTCCAAGGATTGCATTAGCCTTTGTTCCCACAGTATGTTAGTGGGGGCTTATGTTGCGTTGCTTGTCCACTATGATCTTAAATCCTTTTCAGAGTTGATGTTTTCCAGGATATAGTCTGCCTCCCCCAATCCTCCCCACACACTTACTGGATTTATGGCCAGCATTGTTAGT
This sequence comes from Eretmochelys imbricata, assembly GCF_965152235.1. NCBI lineage: Eukaryota > Metazoa > Chordata > Testudines > Cheloniidae > Eretmochelys > Eretmochelys imbricata. The sequence goes on along the minus strand of NC_135577.1, from coordinate 101,941,809 downwards.
TCCTAGATGACCATGCATGTATGTGGCAAACTCACAGCCAAACCAGGGCTGCTCACTCAGGTTGCTGCTGCATGCCTGAGGGCTGATTCACTGCAGGCTCTGTTGAGTGCTGACTCACCACAGCACCTATCACTGAGCAGATCCTGGGTCAGATGACCACAGGCTCAGGTATTTCCACAGCCTCACCAGAGTCTGAGCAACAGAGCTACCTGGCCAGGAACCTTTCTGCTGCCTTTCAGTACATCAGCCTCCAGCAACTCCCAACCTGCCTTACAGTACATCAGACTCCTGCCCCAGCCTTGCTTGAGCCCTGTCCTTTTCCCCCTTGCACTAGCCTCACTCCAGCGACATCACTGACCTGCTCTAGCCTTGCCTCCTCTTCCTCCTGTGACAGATCCATGGGGTACAACCTGGAACTGTGGGAACACTCCGCTCCCTTAACTCTTCAGCCTGCGGCTGTCTCTCACGATGCTTTGCTAGTGACAAGCAGCAAACCTCTCCAGATGCTGTGATCACTTAGTCAACAACATGCAGGGACACACCTGGGTAAGTTCCCCCAGTATGCTTGCCAGCAAGTTAAAGAGGTATGGGCTGGATGAATGGACTATAAGGTGGATAGAAAGCTGGCTAGATCCTTGGGCTCAACAGATAGTGATCAATGGCTCCATGTCTAGTTGGCAGCCAGTATCAAGTGGAGTGCTCCAAGGGTCGGTCCTGAGGCCGGTTTTGTTCAGTATCTTCATTAATGATCTGGAAGATGGCGTGGATTGCACCCTCAGCAAGTTTGCAGATGACACTTAACTGGGAGGAGTGGTAGATATGCTGGAAGGTAGGGGTAGAATACAGAGGGCCCTAGATAAATTAGAGGATTGGGCCAAAAGTAATCTGATGAGGTTCAACAAGGACAAGTACAGAGTTCTGCACTTAGGACGGAAGAATCCCATGCACTGCTACAGACTAGGGACCGAGTGGCTAGGCAGCAGTTCTGCAGAAAAGGACCTAGGTGTTGCAGGGGATGAGAAGCTGGATATGAGTCAACAGTGTGCCCTTGTTGCCAAGAAGGCTAATGGCATTTTGGGCTGTGTAAGTGGGAGCATTGCCAGCAGATCGAGGGATGTGATCGTTCCCCTCATCTGGAGTACTGTGTCCAGTTTTGGGCCCCACACTACAAGAAAGATGTGGAAAAACTGGAAAGAGTCCAGCGGAGGGCAACGAAAATGATTAGGGGGCTGGAGCAGATGATTTATGAGGAGAGGCTGAGAGAACTGGGATTATTTAGTCTGCAGAAGAGAAGAATGAGGGGGGATTTGATAGCTGCTTTCAACTACCTGAAAGGGGGTTCCAAAGAGGATGGCTCTAGACTGTTCTCAGTGGTAGCAGATGACAGAACAAGGAGTAATGGTCTGAAGTTGCAGTGCGGGAAGTTTAGGTTGGATATTAGGGAAAAACTTTTTCACTAGGAGGGTGGTGAGGCACTGGAATGGGTTACTTAGGGAGGTGGTGGAATCTCCTTCCTTAGATATTTTTAAGGTCAGGCTTGACAAAGCCCTGGCTGGGATGATTTAGTTGGTGATTGGTCCTGCTTTGAGCAGAGGGTTGGATTAGATGACCTCCTGAGGTCCCTTCCAACCCTGATATTCTATGATTCTATGAATCTAAGTTGCATGAATGGTCTCTAAGGCAGTGGTTCTCAAACTTTAGCAACCCAAGGAACCCTGTTTTGATTAAAAAATTTTCAGGGACCCCCAAGTCCTCCTTTTCAGCTCCAGGCCCCGTCCCCACTCCACCCCTTCCCCCAAGGCTCCACTCCCTCCCCACCTCTTCCCACGCCCCCTCGTTCACTCCATCCACCCTCTCTCCATCGCTCGCTCTCCCCCTCCCTCACTTTCACCAGGCTGGTGGAAGGGCTTGGGGTGCAGGGTGCAGGCTCTGGGAAGGAGTTTGGGTGCTAGGTGCCCCTCCTCTTCCCCCCCGGGACATGCCGTCCGCTTCCGGAAGCAGCATGCGGCCAGGGCAGACCTGTCTTAGCCCTACTGTGCTGCCGGAGTTTTAGGCAAAAAATCTCCTGGTTTGGCTTGAGTAGCCTACGGGAGATAGAGGGAGGAGGAGGAGGAGTTGATCAGCGGGGTCCGTAGACCCCCTGGAGTACCCTCGTGGACCCCCAGGGGTCCATGGACCCCAGTTTGAGAAATGCTGCTCTAAGCCATTAATCAACCATACACAGGAGAACAGCAGCAAATCCCCCTCGCTTTGCACCCCAGAAATGTACCACTTTACACTGATCAAGACCCTGTTGAACAGGGTGGATTTGATTTAAATCACTAGTCAGGAAGACTCGATTTAATCATGGATTTCTACATAAAGGTGCATTCTTGTTGGTTGTTACAGAATTAAGACGTATTCTTCACAACTCAGAGATAGATGTAGGCTTCATTTTTAGAAGGTACACACTATACATGTTTAAACTCATTTATTTTGAAAACTTTTCAGATAAGTTTTACAGCTATATCAGAAAATGAATGATTGTTTGGTTATTTCATTTACCAAAGATAATTGAAGCAGATAGTTCACCTCCCAGTGACTTCATAAATATCTCCAGTTCAACAGGTTAATAATTAATATTTGGAGGATTTTCTTGCCATGCTGTATTAGAAGGAGAACATCACCAGCAGACATTTAAATTGTTTTGTGTATGCTGGATTTTTTTTTTCTTCAACAGCAAACATATACTATTTTAACAAAACAAGCACATGAATTTTTGAATTAAGTTAAACATTCACATTTTTTAAAATCAGGTTTGTTTTTGTTAAAACTGTTTTTAACTAAAATAGTTAAATGAAATATTTTTTTTAAAAAAACAGAAATTAAATTGACTATGTCGGCCAGGTCAATATGAGAAACTTAAAATATTGGCTTCTGCAGTTAACTCAGGCGTCTTCACCTTCATTTTCCTGTTCGTTCATAATCTGGAAAAGAAGAACAAGCTTTCAGGTCCCAAATTATTTTTCAGGTCCCAAATGATTTCTCAATTTGGAATGAATTAGTCCAAAGCAAGAAAATATTCTTTCTACACGGGCAGAAGAAGCTACTGCTGTTAAAAGTGAGATTATCACTTCAACAGTCTCTGAATCCAAGTGCCTAAGTGACTTCCACCAGTTCACTGGTGTGACTTTCTTTAAAAGATCGTCAGCAAACATATATTTCTTGAATGGTTAATCTTAAGCTCTGAAGTTTATTATAGTTGGCATTATGGAGGAATGATTGCTGGATGTCCATGTCATGGCCAACTCTTCTTCTTCAGCAGTTAAGGTTTGACCCTGGTACCGAGCATTGAGAATATTTGCAAGAAAATGAACTGGAGATAGTGCTTGTCCCATTCGTTTTTTTAATGCTTGTAATTTTAACTCTGTCAGTGCATATTTCTCTTCTAAGATCTCACTCAGCTCCTTCCAAATTTCAACAGCATCAGCAATAAAACAGCTATTTCCCTGCATTTTGTTCAAGGCTACAGAAATAGGCTTCAGGGTACTTATTCAGCATGTGTTCAACATTTGTCTTAAGCCCAATGTTAAGAACTTTGGCTGTGACAGTGCCATCTTTTTTTTTTTCACGATTTTGTTCACAAACTGTCATCCGATTAAGCTAGTTCTTGATATAGTGCTCAAAAGAGTCCACTACTATGTTCCATTGCATGTCTTGTGGGAGAGTTAGCTTGGTTCCTCCCACTTTTTTCAGAGCAGCTGCTGCAAAATGGTTGTTACAGAAGTACATTGCAGTTTAAACAACTTTAGCCTTTATTTCTGGAACACTGAAGTGTTTGGCTAGGAGGTGCATCAAATGAGCACTGCAATTGTATGTTATTATCTTGGGACTCTCTTCTAAATAATTTCTTCTCATCTTTGATACATTTGCAGCATTGTCTGTGACCAAGCAGCGTCCCAGACATTTGAATTTTTTTCACAGTTTGTTATAGCTTTTACTGCTGCTACTTGTAAGTATTTTGCTGTGTGTGCATTTCTTGATATATCAGTTGTTTCTGTAAGGAAGATATTCTGTTCTTCTGTTGTCACACAAGCACATACAACAGGATCATAGTGGACATTGCTTCACCCATCAAGACTCAGGTTAACAATTTTACCCTCTAGACCTTTTGCACACTGCTCAATTTCTCTTTCATACACTTTATCCTGCAATTTGCCTGTGACATCTGCTCTGTTGGGTGGACTGTATTCTGGTCTTAATGTCTGAATCACGTTTATGAAGTGTGGGTTCTCAATCATATGGAAAGGAGTGATTGTTGCATAAACAAACTGGGCAATTTTTTCATCAATTACCTCTTTTTGTAATCTGCTGTTTCTTATCACAAACGTATCTATGGTTGTTTCTGGATGATGGAGTTTTTTTTTTCTTTTTGCTACATGTGATATACTGTGGCTATGTGACATAAATGATGTGACTGAAACGCTATCATTGGCAGATAACTCTGAAACTATAGAAAATGATGGTGATCTTGAAGGTGGATAGTCTTCTGAAACCTGTATGTTGAGGATGGATTCTCCTAAACAAAATAAGTCAGTGCAGTTATTTAATTATTATTACCATACTGCTCATTTAGTATTACTCATTGCATTCACTGACACTTAGTACTTACTTTAAAGGTGAAATTGTAAAAGGAAGATCTGCCTATTTCAGCCATTTATTTTTTTATCACAACTGCATCTAAAATGGTACTACCGTGGACTAATAACTATATTTTTTGCTCAAAAATGAGAATTCAAGAATAGTCCAGAAGGAAGACAGGCAGTCCTTAAGATCTTGCATATTCAGGCATGTTCCTTTCATCATCTTCAACGCTGCTTCCTCCTGAGAAGGAACACTTCTCATGATGGTGTTTCATTCGGGAAACCAGGCCTTGTATTTCTTTGTTGCACTCTTCGCATTTTGCATGCATGCCTGTCTTACTCACAGGTAGAGGAACTTCATTAAAATATTCCCAAACTGGCTCTCTTTTATGGTCTGCTGTCATAATAGGTTTTCTCTTCTCGTGAGAGAATCGGATGGTAGATCTCAAATCAGTGAAGACTACACTCAGAAAGACCACATGACTTCTGAAATATGCTGCTCAAATGGTTTCCCTTTTGATTCTACTGCCTGTCCCTCCCTTCTCACATTTATCTCCAGACCTCTTCTCCTTGTCCAGGACGTAAAGGGCCTGCTACAGCTGGGAACGGTGGAGGAAGTTCCTTGTGAGTGAAGGAACAAGGAATTCTATTCCCGTTACTTTCTAATCCCAAAGGCCAAAGGCGGTCTAAGACCCATCTTGGACCTGCAAGACCTCAACAAATACCTAAAGAAGTTGAAGTTCCACATGGTCTCCCTGGCCTCCATCATACCCTCCCTGGATCTGGGAGACTGGTATGCCGCCCTCGACTTGAAGGATGCTTAGTTTCATTTAGTGATCTTCCATGGACACAGATGCTTCCTGCGCATCACAGTGGGATCGGACCACTACCAGTTTGCAGTCCTCCCTTTCGGCCTAGCAACAGCACCAAGGGTGTTTACCAAGTGCATGTCAGTGGTAGCAGCTTACCTCAGGCTTTGGGGTATTCAAATATACTTGTATCTCGATGACTGTCTGATCAAAGGCTGCTCCAGGTCTCAAGTCTAATGGGACATTGCGGTGCGACAGGTCACGTGCCAGTCCTGGGCCTGTTGGTGAACTACAAGAAATCAACATTCTATCTGGTGCAAAGGATAGTGTTTATCGGAGTGGTGCTCGACTCCACCTGTGCCAGAGCTTTCCCATCACAGGAGAGGTTCCAGATGATGGTGGACTTCATCGCAGGGGAATCTCTGCGTTCGCTCTAACCACAGCCAGGTACATCTGCATCTGCTGGGCCACATGGCAGCATGTACATGTGTCATCCACCATGCGAGGCTTCAGAATGTGACCCTTGCAGCAGTAGCTGGCGACAGTCTATTCCCAGTCCAGAGAGCACTTGCACAAGGTTGTTACTGTTCCACCAGTGATACTTACATCCCTGCAGTAGTGGACCGACCCCAAGGCTGTCCTGGAAGGAGTTGCATTCGATAGCGCACACCACTCAGTCAAACTGATATTGGACGCTTCGGCCATTGGCTGGGGAGTGCATCTAGGTGAGCTACAGACCCAAGGGACATGATCCCCAGAGGAGATGACGTTGCACATAAATGTCAAGGAGCTCAGAGTGGTACGTGTGGCCTGTGGGGTCTTCCTACTGCATCTGTCAGGCAAAGTGGTGAGAGTGTTTACAGACAATACGGCCTAGATGCTCTACACTCCAGAGGGTGTCAGAGCTGGTCCCCTAATGATACCACCGAGGGGAAAACTTCCGGCACCAGTGCATGTGGCAAGCACACACACCTAATATGGAATGAACACGAGTAACACTTCTAGAAGAACACCAGTTACGGAACAGGTAACTGTCTTTTTCCCAAATGCTTTAGACAAACTCACTGGTAAAGATAAACATTAAAAGAAGTTTGTTTATTACAGAAAGATTTAAAGTGATTATAAGTGGTCGGCATAAAGGTCGGAGATAGTTATCTAAGAAATAAAAAGTAAACACTCATTCTAAATCCTAAACTTTATCATTCTTAGTAAGATTTGAATCAAACAGTTTTTCTCACTTCATTGGATGTTACAGGCACATTACAATTCTTAATATACAGTCTAAATTCCCTTCTCAGCCTGGGACCAATCTCCCCAGTTCAAAGTTCTTGTCTTCCCAGCGTTCTTGTTGCCTTCAGAGTAGGTGGAGGAGGAGTGAGGTGGTCTCATGATGTCACTGTCCCTTATTTTATACTCTCAATTCATGTCCCTGGAAAAACACTGGTCCAGACATGTCCTGGTGGGCTTTGCTGAGTCAGAGAGTTAAGCAGTCCCCATTGTGTGGTGCTTGCACAACTGTCTCTTATTGAATTGTAAATCTCTTGGTTACAATTCCCCTGCTGGTCCATGGTTGTTGATAGTCATTTAATGCCCGCCTGGGTGTGGGTCACCTCCTTTGTGGTCCCTGGAGAGCTGGCTGTGGGTGTCTCCCAGACTCTCAACATATTTCAATAACAGCCATATAGCAGAATCTCATAACTTCATACACAATAACTATGTATGTACTGTGACAAAGCTCTGTCCTTGCCTTCGTGGATCCTGTGTGTCCTGGCAGATTTCGCTAGCTTCAGAGGCTCACTGTGACCCTCCACATAACCCTTCTCTCTCTAGGGACAAGGGTCACAGTCTACTGAGCCATTTTCATCATAAGCCAGCGAGGGAGGTGAGGAGAAGTTGTCCTTCCTTGCACAGTCTCTGTTGTCTCCCAGTCTCAGTGATTAATTGGGCAAAGAGGGGGGGAGCCCGGGCCCACCCTCTACTCGGGGCTCCAGCCTAGGGACCCTAATAGAATCAGCTATGGTAGCTGACCTTTTAGAAACATGACATGTACAATTCCCTGGGCTACTTCCCCCACAGCAGCCCTCACTTCCTCAAGCTCCACTTCACCCTTACCTCAGGGCCTCCTTCCTTGTGCCTGATATGGTGTGTACTACTCCGTCTCTGCAACAGTGCAGCTTCCTCCCACAGCTCATGACATGCACACCCACCTGACTAACTTGGAGGCTTTTAACTAGTTTCAGCCAGCCCCTGATTGGCTTCAGGTGTCCCAATCAACCTAGCATTCTCCCTGCCTTCTGGAAAGTTCTTAATTGGCCCCAGGTGTCTTAATTGACCTGGAGCAGCTGCCATTTCACTTATCCTGGTACCAGGGATTTGTTTAGCCTGGAGCTAATATTATTTATCTCCATCTGGCCTTGCCCCGTCACAGTACATATTTTAACAAAACAATGAGTTTCAGCAGATCATGATCTTTCATATAATAGCTTACAAGGCATGCTTTGGAAGAAATATCACAACCATATACAAAGGATAAATATGAAGTTTATAGGGTGCTACTTTGAGGTATAGCCACCCCCCCCATGTCACACCCCCAAAGCCTCAGACTCTATCTGGTTTCGACCTTTGGCACCTATCTGAACTCCGACTTTGGTATCAGGTTGGCTTATCTTTGGACTCTGACCTCCCAGATTTGACTTGCGTCCTGCACCTGGCCTCTGGCTACCGTTCTGATCCTGGTTTGTCTACAGACTCTGATCTCGGTTTTGATCCTGCCCTGCCTCTGGATCTCAATTCCTTGGCCCAGACACAAACCTATGCCTAGCTGTGACCCACGCTTCAGCCATTAGGCCTAATTATTGGAGACAGTGCCTGATAGCATGTGGCTATCATATATATTATATACACATATATAAAGTGTATTTTGTTCGAAGGGGCCCAGCTTACCAAGCGATCCAGATTGCTCCTTGTGATTGACCTGTCCTCCTCATTATTTATCTCTCTGCCAGTGTTTGTGTCATCTGCAAATTTTATTAACAGTGATTTTGTTTGCTTCCAGATCATTGATAAAAAATAGCCTTTCCCCTGCCCCTTCATGGGGTTCCTGAGTTTGAGCTCCAGCTTGAGCCCCAAAGGTCTACATCACAATTTTATAGCCCTATAGCCCGAGCCCTTGAGCTGGAGTTAGTTCATATGGGTCAGCCGTGGGTGTTTAATTGCAGTGTAGACGTACCCTCAGTAATCTTTCCTCTGAAAAGCAGGTGACAGAATCCTGGGGGCCTGTGAACATGTTTGAAGTGCAGTTTTATTGTAAGCTTGTGGCTGACTGCTGATCTTGCTCAAGAGGAAATTTTCACATACTTCTTGTTAAATTCCTCACATTGAGTGAAAGTGAGATACATTGAATAGCATTACTGTGCCGTCAAAGCTATTTTTTAGTGTGTACACAGTTTACCATGTCTGACCTCCATTTGGATGGGGCAGTTACTGAGGGAAAGTACATCACGACTGAGGAAACCTCTAAACACAATCTCTTGTACTTTTATAATGTCAGATTCTGTTACCTGGTTTTTGAATGGATATTAGAATGGTTATTTCAATAAAATTTGAAATGAGGATGTATCCATGGGGATGTAATATGAAATATGCCCTATAATGTTAGATACAGATCTCTTCTTTTGTATCCCAAGTATTTTGTTAATAGTGTCCTTTGTTAGATTCAGACTGTTTGCACTTATCTAGTCCATTAGCGTTTAAGCCATGTTTGAAGAAAAATATAAAATACATAATTAGCTGCCTATCGCAAAGTGAAAAGGTATCCTACCATATCAAGTATTTTAAAAAGTGTGTTCATTCTAGAGTTCTGGTAATGAAAATGGTGCCTTACTGTATCGTTGCAGAAGGTTAAAATTGCCCATTCTATTTCTACATTTCGGTACATGTTCACTAGACTTGTCATATCAGCACTTGCAGCACGGCTGTTGATATTGATGCAAATTACTTTGTGCTGGAATGCCTATGGTATGAATCCTTATCTGTAAAATATTTATTGGATCAATGATACAAGATTACTTTCTTCCACTTGCTGTTGCTATATGGCTTGTCCTCTTTTCTCATTTTCAGCATTGAATCATCTCTTATGCCATTATTTTCTATTCTTTCCTTCTGAGCAGACTGTTAATAGTTAAATGATTTTGTTGCAGTTTCACTTAGTTTGCTTCAAAATGTGCGGTGCTTGTGAAGTTAACCTTTCTTGAAAGGGGCAAGTGTCAGCACTGCGTAATGTTTGGGAGCATATTGGTCTGCCATACCTTTATTTCTTCAGATACAATAAAAATTTACCTGTAAAGTACTAGAATTTGCTTCAGACTTTGTAACTGATGTCCTAATTTTGAGAGTCTACCCTTGAGAAACTGTAATGACCTTTTTGATTACAAATTGCAGCTATTAAAGTCACAGTTTAAAGTATCTTGATAATTGTAGAAAAATTCATACCACTGGGAAAGATTTCCTTGCTTTGTAAATACAAGGAGTACTTTGTAAGCATTATTTAGTCTTGTGAATTTCATAAAAATGCTCAGTCCTTATGAGTGATGAAGCAAATACTAAAAGCCTCCTTAACCTGCTGGTTTCCTGCAGCAGTTAACAAAGGGCTCCTTGTCTTTTACTAAATCAAAAGATCTTCTTTGCTATGAGACCCTTTCATTTGAGGTTTATTTAAGAGTTGATACATTTAATTCAAGGTTATCAAATTCAGTGCATAAGGTGATTAGTTTGGTTATAACAGCTTCATTGAGTACATTGTATTGAAAGTCTTTTCTAACCTATTTTTTAAAATATGTAAGTGGAAAATATTGGCATTTATTTCAGAACTCTAGTTTGGCTTGTTAGTCTAACTAGCTAAACCTAAACTAACTCTGTCACTAACACTATGAAATGAAAACACTTCTGAGAACTTTGGGCTTACTGTTCTAGGAGTAAAATGATCAAATGTCAGTTTGCCTTTTGACAAAGGCATACATAGGTTTCAACACAGGAATAGTTCTAACTCGAGCCATTTCCCCATATTACTGGTGCCTACAGAACAGTGGAGCTTGCCTGCTCCTATATATAATTCAATACATTGGTGAATATTCAGGACAAGAGTTGATAATAGCTGGCAACACAGCACTGACCGATTTTTTGGTAGGCTGGGTGCTCTACAAATCAGTAAGAAGATTTTTACCTTTATTGAAATTATTTGGATACATAATTGAGCAAAATTACTATTTTTTCTGCTTTGAAATGGGAAGTGTACACCATTGATATGTGGATTGAATGGTTGTCCAAAGTTGTTGCTGTTTCTGTCAGGCCAAATGAAATGGTATCTGACACCTTTTTGTCCTTCAGACATCTGCCTGTTACATTTAAGATCAGGATATGATACAGAAACAGTATTACTCACTCTGATTTCATAATTTCAGTGTACACAGGTCAGATGCACTAATCCAGCTAGAACTTTCAGCAGTCTTAATAATGTCAAACATAAGATGCAGTTGATGTGTTTGCGAGACCTGACACAGTGGAAGGAATCTGCTTAGAATGGTATCAGAATCACAAAGCCCAGTCTTATTACCTCTTTTGTTTAATGTGTAGGTGAAGGCACTTGGGAAGCTGATAAGGGTTACAGTGTTCTCAATCTCCTGATGATTGATAGCTCTGTCACCTTTATCATACCCAGATTGAGCCATTGCCTTGTTTTTCCAAGGTCTGGCAAAAATGGGAAACTGGATGAAAGTCAGTTGTCCAAGATGGAAATGCTAGTGTTGGCTGCTGGTTAACTTCCAGATAAAATTCAAGTAGCTGGTCCCCATCTGTAATGCCCTAATTGACCAGGAAATCCTGAGGGAAATCTCCTTCTCTGAGCTGCCACATAATCTGTATTCAGGTAGAAATCTTAATCTAACAATTGCAAGTATGATGTTTGTGAGACGGGTTAGGGCATTCTTGGTAGCAGGTGCTTGCCTCTAGAATTCACTGCTGCCGTAAATTCATCAGATGCTGAGTTTATCTGTATTCGGAAAGCCCTGAGAGCTGCACCTCTTCTCAATGGTTTTTGATTTTAAAAAACCAAAAGGTCATAGAATATTAGATCCCAATGAATGGGAAATAGATTTGCCTTAATCTCTGTGACTATAATGTTACAGTGCTCCTATAATGCTATGATAAGTATTTAAATGATAAATTGAAAAATAAAATAATAAACACCACTTTTATAACGCTGTGTTAAATCTCAGTCACTGGCCCTTAATGTGTCTCTACCATGAGTTCTGCATTTAAAGTCCAGAACTAAAAATAATTACCTCCACTGCTGTATGCTTCCTCTGTAATCTGTGTGAAATATCAGCTGGATAGAATGGCTATTACTGTTGTGAAGACTTTTTCCCTTTGACGCTGTTTTTTTCTCTTTATAGATGACATGGCAGAACTTCTCCTTGGGGAGTCAAAACTAGAACAGTTTTTGAAGGAAAATCCTTTTAAACAGGGCACTAGTCCCCGGGGTCCCCGGCCAAAGCTGACCGAGGTCAGGAAACATCTCACTGCAGCACTTGACAGAGGAAACCTAAAGGTATTCACAGAAGTCTGGAGAAAGGGTTAGAAAATTAAGGATATGGTTGGAAGTTAATTGAGAGGAAAAGCTTTATGAGAGCTTCTGAGAGCTCAGATAATTCTCTGGTTACAGTGTTCTTGTTAAGCCATTTTATTACTTCCAGAATATCTTCAGTATTTTGGGATTTGATCCCTTTAATTTGCTTATGGAAGTTTGTTCAGTCTAATCTAATAGTGAAAGTTAACATTTAAAAGAAAGCTGTTGACCCCAGGGATGTTTAAATAAAGAATTTTCAAGATGTCTTGTGAACAGCTTATTTACACAGTGACATGATACTTGACACAGAATGCGCTTCAAGGAATAATAACACTTTGCATTCCCATAGTACCTTGCATTTGGTTATGTCAAAGTGTGTCACAGACATTACTGAAATAGTCTCACAGCATCCCCTTCTATTAAGAAAACAAAATCAGTGTAAATATTCAGCACTGTAGTGAAACTGCAAACTTGTTCCATGTTTTGAGGAAAACCATACAAGACGTTTTTATCCTCAGTTCTGCTTGGAGCCCATTCTGGCCCACCTTTAGATATTTATCATCAAACTATGATGCTTGGTGTTGGATGTGAAATATATATGTCCTCCCCTTCAAGGCACTTCACAACGCTCTCTCTTCATACCTATCCACTATTGCATATTACTGTGTCTTCCCCTTTGCCTCAGCAGTGATGCTCTTTCAACACCCTATTTGTCATCTTCCACAGCCATCTTTGAGATTTCTTCCATGCCCTCCTTAAACTGATCTGTGAGGGTATTGACCTCTCTTCCTGTGAACTCTTTTTCAAGACCCTCCTCTCCACTTACAAGAAATCAACCAGATTAAAATGACTAGGCTGAGGAGCAGATGGGGAAAGCCAGTGCCTAATTACTAAACTTAAAATAACAGTGATAAATTTATAATTCATTATCTTCTTCTATTCCTACCTTCATATATTGGTTGTCATGTTAAACTGTAAACTTCCTGGGTGGCAAGGGTGTGTCATCTTAAATGTTTGTACACCACGGGGGACGCTAGGATCCTAATTCTAATTCAGATTCAAGGATGCTTACATAATCAGATATGAAATAATGTATATTTCCAAGCGTAAAAATGACTGGTTAGAATAAAATCAGTGTTCTGTAGTTTGGTGAGGGACTCAATGTGTGTTTTTCTGTAATAGCCTCCCAAATATTATCTGAAAATTTAACTACAGAATAAAAATAATAAACTGTAATCTGGGAATGAAAAATCTTCCGGGAAGTCTTCCACAATATGTTGGAAATTACTAGGGTGCAGATAACTTTCTGTCATTTTTTAAAGTGTTTTGCCTCAGAAAAAATAGTTTATCTTATGCCTCTTTTTTCTAGCCAGAATTTTTACAAGAAGCCAACTTAATTATGGCCAAGTTAAACTATGTGGAAGGTGATTACAAAGAAGCTCTTAACACTTACGCTAGGGTTGAAGTTGATGACTTGCAGCTTGTTGCTGTGCCTCCTTATAGGCTGAGAATGATTGCTGAAGCGTATTCTACCAAAGGTAAGATTGCTCATATCTGTTTATTAATTGTGGTTGATTCTTTCAAATGAAATATTTCTACTTTTATTATTTTTGACTGAAGGAATATTTGTTCATGCTATATCAATTGACACTGAGTTTAGATATCAAAGTGATGGGTGCCTTAGAAATTTCTGAAAGAAACATTCATCCATTTAGATTAATTTGAGTACATGCTAGGTTGGTAGGACTATTATTTCTGTCAGCATTTCTATTCTAGTCCTTCCCCCTCCATCCACCTATTAAACCCCCTTCTGACAAATATGTATTAGTAGTTTTTCAGCACAGATTCAAATGTTAAAATTGTACCCTCAACCTAAATGTTACATTTATGTCTGAAATTTTTATTTCCTGTAGATAAAACATAGCACCTGCTATTACTATAATTAAAAGGCATTAGAGAAAAGAAAATATTTGTCTTTATTTCCCCCTCAGTTTACTTTGTGCATTTGACAGCTCTTTGTGTATAGTCAGTTTCATGGTTTCCTTTGTGGAGTCAGTCACTTTTATTTCTTTAGATCTTTCACACACAGCCTGCTGCTGTTAGCTCAGTAACCAAGTTGGCTTTTTATCAATTACACTTGGCCAGGCCGTTCCATAATAATAATAGTAATAATTATAGCAATTATTAAATAAAAAACTGGTATGAATGGGAGCATTTTCTTCTGTGGGATTTTATTTTGGGTCTGTACTGATATGGCTCTTTTTACAAATGTATCCAAAAATTCAAATGATTTGTCTTAATTTTCCTTTTTGAGTGGTATCATATTAGTGAAAGTTGTAATTCTTACGTTGTGTCTAAGGATGGCAGTGCCACTTCAGTTTAGAGGCTTCTTTTATGAGCTACGCACACGCAGCCTGTAGCTGTGTCAGTGTTTTGAGAATGCAGCGATTTATGTGGCATTCACTATGGAATTCACTGTGTCTGGATGTTTTTGCTTAACTGGTGTATTAGACCTGGGTTTTGGAATGCATTTAAAATTTCTTGTTATGGCGGGATGAGTGCACAGTGTCATAAGTTATGTTTGCTGTCTTTCAGGATATGGCTCAGTTGCATTTGCTGACAACTGATCAAAGAATTTTTCTAACATTAGTCTTGGAACAGGCTGACTGTTTTCCACCAACTCAGTTCCTGCTGACAAGTATCAGGTGTGCTGTAAACAAAGGTGAGGGAAATAGCAGCCTTGATTCCTAGAAGAGAGAAAAATATACTTCCTAAATCATTGCAATATTTAGATTAAAGGAATTGGTAGAAAATTGAGGATATTCTTCATGTACTTTTAAAAAGAAATCTAGAAACATGTTGGATACTCAGAAAATCAAAAATATAAGAGTGAAGCCATCAACTGCTTCTCTTGGCTCCCCTCCCTTTTCTGAAGCCCATCATCTCCCACAATTCTAGATGCCTGGGCTGCTCTTCTCCTCTCTCTCTCTCTGCAGCTCACAGAGGCAGATAACCTTTTTGGAGCTACAGGGTCTGGCTCGTCCCCTCTGCTCCTGCTTGCTGTCAGTTTTCTCTGCCTCTGCAGCAGCGAACAGTGGCAGTTTCTTTTGCTCCTGTCCTTACTCTTTCAATTTTAACTTTTCTTCCCAGTTTTTTGGCAGAGCTTCTCCAGGCGCACAGTTTCATCACCAGTGCCAAGAAAAGTTCTCTAGTTTCATCCAGGAATTTATTTTCATGCTTCAGAGCCTCAGGAAGCCTACCATAGTGCTATGCTTCCAACTGCTAGGATTCCTGGTGTCATGCTTAGGGATCACTCCATGGGCACAATCACACATCTGAAGTCTTCAAGCCTTCATACAAAATGTGTGGGACTGCTCCCTGGAACACATGAAAGATCAAGTATGGGTTCCAACGCAGGTATTCAACTCCTTGCAGTGGTGGTCAGCCCATGATAATATCTGTAAAGGCTTGCTTATCTGCCTTCCAGATCCTTTAGTTCTTGCAACCAGGTCTGGGGAGCTCACTTGGAGCCCCAAACAGCCTAGGGCCTCTGGAGCATATTTAAACAGCCAAGGGGGAAGAAGGAGTTGGGCACTACACACAGAAGCAGCGGAAATAGTGAGGTGGGTGGAACCGTTCCTCCTTTCTCTCAAAGTGATCCACATCAAAGGGGACCTGAACCAAAAGGCAGACTGGTGCAGCAGGCTCAGGGTCAACAATTCTGAGTAGTACCTGAATCAGGAGTTTTTCTATCTCATTGTTCAAATGTTTGGCCTCCCTTCAGCCAACCCATTTGTGAATTATATGAACACAGAGGCCAAAATATTTCACAGGGGAGGCAGATCCCAGATCTATGGGGGACAGTTGCCTTATTGCACAGTTGGCTGCAGGGCCTACATGTTCTTCTTCAAGTGCATGCATTTGTCCATTCCAGTGTAGGTGTATGTGTGCCCTGAGCACAGTTGCTGGAAATTTTCCCCTTAATGGTATCCGTTGGATTGGTTCTAGTGCCCTCTGGTGTTGTGCGCTCATAGTGCTGGTATAAGGGGCCCTGCTGACCCTGCCTTCCTTCAGTTCCTTCTTACTGCCCATGATTGTTGCTGGAACTTCTCATTGCTTAGGCACTCTCCTCTCTTGGTGGTTTTTCTAACCTTTTAATGTAGATAGTGCTCGTAGTTTTTAGTAGTTAATGTAGTTTTGATGGTGTTAGATAGTTTGCATGCTTCTGCTCTTAAATAGCAGAGTTGTCCTTCGTCCCGGTGCTGAGGCATGCCTCAGTCACTGGAGTTTAAGCCTTGTGCAGCAAATCTATGCCTTTGAGCGACCCACACTCGAACTGTCTCAAGTCTTAATGGAAGCTCATAGGACTTCCAGTGTGTGGTGACACACACTGGAATGTGTTACCTAGGGAGGTGGTAGAACCTCCTTCCTTAGAAGTTTTTAAGGTCAGGCTTGACAAAGCTCTGGCTGGGATGATTTAATTAGGGATTGGTCCTGCTTTGAGCAGGGGGTTGGACTAGATGAGCTCCTGAGGTCCCTTCCAACCCTGATATTCTATGAAGGACTGCTGCCAAATTTGTGGAGTTGAAGCCTTGGATCCAGAATGACTGCGCTACTCGTTTGAAGGTTTTCCTCATGGAGGCAGCCTTAAGACAGGCCTTGGAACCGAGTTCGGACTCGGCTATGAACACCGTGGTACAGAGCACTCCTCCATCAACAAGGGCCATTTGGCGCCGATCATCATCTTGGGTGCCTAAGAAGAAACAACGGCAAGCACCAGGAGAGGAGCCAGTCTTCAGTGTCAATGGACAAAGGAGACAGGGATAGGGCGAGACCTGTTCTGGGCCACTCTTCATCCCTGATGCCACACTGCCAGGTGCCCCCGGCCCTGGTACCGCAGTGTCCTACGATGCCCACTCAAGGCCATTGTACTGGGCAGTTTGTGATCCCATTGACACCCTCCCCCCCCAAGCCTCTGCAGCTGCAAGTTATCTTCTAACCCTGCCAGGACCGCCAATGTCCCTAAGTGACAAAAAATCGATGCCAGCACCTCATCCAGCACTGTGTCAGCTGTCCAAGGGGAAACCATCTCAGACAGCCTCTAGGCAGCCTTCATTGGCACCCAGTGGCACGGCATCCTCTGGTCTCCACAATGCACCTCTTCCTCCTCATCAAACTCGGAACTAGAAGTGTACTCCCTCTGCCAAAACAGCGAACACTGCTGCTCCCCACGCCATTCTCACTCCATTACAGCATCAAGTTCGTCGGGACATCCGGGTGCCTGACTACTGTACCCATGGGGCCCAACCACCATGCAGTGGCTGTTTTGGAACCTTTGGGGGTTTCTCACTTCCGCTTCTCACTTCCACTGATGGGGAAATGCTCGGAGCATAAATACTTTGTTCCGGTCAAGGGGTACAAGTTCCTCTTCACGCACCTCTCGCCCCTGGGATCATGGGTGGTTGTGGTGGCCAGTGTGGGAGACCGCCAGGGACAGCTGAGCTCTACGCTCAAGTCAAAGGACCCTAAAAAGCTAGACCTCTTTGGATGCAATACTTACTCTTCAAAGGGCCTGCAACTTGTATAGCAAACCAGCAGGCCCTGCTGAGGCGCTACGACTTCAACATGTGGCAATTCTTTATTAAATTCAAGGATCTTCTCCCCCACGACTCCAGAAAGGAGTTTTCATCCCTAATTGAGGAAGAGAAAACTGTACCTCGGGCCTCTCTGCAAGCAACCCTGGATGCCGCTGATTCTGCGGCCAAATCAATGGCAACTGCAGTGACAATGCGTAGGGGTTCCTGGTTGCAATCCTCGGAGCTCCCTCAGTACACTGGTATAACAGACCATTCAGGACCTCCCATTTCAGGGATCTTCTAAGAGCAGACGGATCCTATGCTGCATGGCCTCCAAGACTCCTAGGTGATCTTGAAATCCTGGGGCTCTACATACTGGCAGGTGCAAGGAAGCAATACAGTCTGCAGCAGCCAAGCCATTATTTTTTTCAGACATCCAGGCAGGACCAACAGAGGTGAAGGAACAGAAGTTTAGTCTCAGCCCCCCCCCAGTCATCCTCAACAGGCCCTACACAGTCTGCCCACAGGCATCCTGGATTGTCAAAGCACCCATTTTGACAAGATGGTCGAGGTTGATATCACGATCCCTTCTACATCGGATCCAGCTACCCACTTGTTTTCCAGTCACCTTTCCTATTTCTTGGATGCCTGGACCCAGATTACTTCAGACCGATGGGTCCTCAACACCATAGAACTGGGTTACGCCTTCCAATTTCTATCCACGCCACCTTGCCCCTCCCTCCCTCCCTCTTCAGGGACACTTCTCATGAGCTGCTGTTGGAACAAGAAGTCCAATCCCTCCTTCGGGTGGGAGCCGTGGGGCAAGTGCCCTCCCATTTGAGAGGAAGGGTGTGTGCGTGTGGTCTCAGACCCATTTTAAACTTGCGCAGTCTCAACTCATATCTCAAGAACCTGAAGTTCCACATTTTCTCCTTGGCCTCCATCATCCCTTCTCTGGATCCCGGGAATTGGTATGCCATCCTCTATCTAAAGGATGCTTACTTCCACATTTCGATCTTCCCTGGTCACAGACATTTCCTGAGTTTTGTATTGAACCAAAGTTACTAATAGTTCATGGTGCTCCCGTTTTTGGCTTGTCAGCTACCCCACAGGTATTCACAAAATGTATGGCAGTAGTAGCGGCCTGACTAAGAAAAAGGGAAATCCACATATTTCCATACCTCGATGACTGGCTGATAAAGGGCTGGTCCAGAGCTTGAGTTGAGGCTGACATCCATCTCATTCAATCAACCTTCAATGTGTTGGTCCTTCTGTTAAACTTTCAGAAGTCCACCCTGATCCCAGTCCAAAGGATAGAGTTCATAGTTAGTAATTGACTTGGTGCAAGTGAGAGCTCTGCTTCCAAATGACTGGTTCCTCACTATTGCATCCCTGATAACAATATCTCCGAAGTCATCCAGTTGACTACATGAAAGTGCCTAAGCCTCCTGGGCTACATGGTATCATGCACATATGTAGTGCAAAATGCAAGGCTACAACTCAGACCTCTATAAACCTGGCTAGCCATGGTCGTCTTGCCATCGCCTGGACTCAGTTCTCATGGCACTGGCCCATGTCCTAGACTCACAGCAGTGATGGCTGGACAGCCACATGGTATGTGCGGGGGTACCCTTTTCAAGACCTTACCCTCCCTGTCCCTGGTATGCAACACATCAGCCCTTGGTTGGGGAGCCCGCTTAGGACCCATCAGAACCCAAGGCCTTTGTATCCAAGAGCTCTTCCTGCACATCAGTGTCAGGGAACTCAGGGCAGTACGTCTGTTGTGCCAGCCATTTCTATGTCATTTGACAGGCAAATCTATTTCAGTCCTCACGGACAATATGACAGCTACGTTCTACATAAACAGTCAGGATGGTGCATGTTCTTTCCCCCATGCCAGGAAGCAATCCTACATTTGTTCACTGCTGCCTACTTCCCAGTTAACCAAAATTGTGGGAGATGCTGGGCTGCAGAACAAAAGTTTCATACTGATAATTTTCTTTCTGCTAGCAGCATCTCTAACAGTTCTACCCACTGGATGACTCATGAGTCAAGGGTCAGGTATTAAGTGGAGTCATTACTAGATGATGCAAAAAACCCAGGAGTATTTGTGGCACCTTAGAGACTAACAAATTTATTAGAGCATAAGCTTTTGTGGGCTACAGCCCATGTCATCGGCTGCATTGAATGGAACGTATAGTAAGAAGATAGATAGATATACACACACACAGAGAAGGTAGAATTAGCCATACAAACTGTAAGAGGCTAATTAATTAAGATGAGCTATTATCAGCAGGAGAAAAAAACTTTTGTAGTGATAATCAAGATGGCCCATTTAGACAGTTGACAAGAAGGCGTGAGGATACTTAACTTAGGGAAATAGATTCAATATGTGTAATGACCCAGCCACTACCAGTCTCTATTCAAATCCAAAGTAATGGTATCTAGTTTGCATATAAATTCAAGCTCAGCAGTTTCTCGTTGGAGTCTGTTTCTGAAGCTTTTCTGTTGCAGAATTGCCACCCTTAAGTCTTTTACTGAGTGGCCAGAGAGGTTGAAGTGTTCTCCTACCGGTTTTTGAATGTTATGATTCCTGATGCCAGATTTGTGTCCATTTATTCTTTTGCGTAGAGACTGTCTGGTTTGGCCAATGTACCCGGCAGAGGGGCATTGCTGGCACATGATGGCATATATCACATTGGTAGATGTGCAGGTGAACGAGCCCCGGATGGCGTGGCTAATGTGATTAGGTCCTGTGATGGTGTCACTTGAATAAATATGTGGACAGAGTTGATATTGGGCTTTGTTGCAAGGATAGGTTCCTGGGTTAGTGTTTTTGTTGTGTAGTGTGTGGCTGCTACTCTGATACCAGATGATGGTCTTCCCAGTCTAATGTACATAGTTTTTTCATTATCTCTGGAATATTTGTTAATGATGTTATGCAAGTTTTACAGCTTGGGAATAGCTCATCAGGCAGCAAGCAGAAACAGAAGGCATGTGGCTGGACAACTAAAAGGCTGATCCACCTCTGTGAGCGGCAGAGAGACAGGAGAGCAGCGCAGATGTCCGGCATTATGGGAGATGCTGCTAGCAGAAAGGAAATTATCAGTAAGAAATTTTCCGTTCTTATAATGATGGAGGAAAGGGCCCAGAAGCCTTTTTGAAGACCATTCTTGCACTGAGAGTTTAGAGTCTTCCTTCATCTAAAATGATGTGCCTGAAGATCTGAAAAGCTTTGGTTGATTGGTTGGTCAGATTGGGTGGTGCTGTTGGCTTTTGTGGGTTTATTAGGATTTGTTTTTTCTGGTTGAACTGGAGGTTCAGGGATAATAGGAATGTAGGTTGGGGCAAGGATATTAAAGACATTATTTTCTTAGTGCTTAGTAGGATAGTGATATCAGCTACAGAAAACCTAAGAGGAAATGATGAATGTCCATTTGGTGTTTGGATCAGAATTAAATAGGGACAACAGAACTTGGAGCTGAGTTGTGCAGTTAGAATTTTATGTGTGATGGTTGAAAATTTGGATTTATGGGGAAATGCAGTGGAAGCTCAGCACTTGCTTGGGGGTAGTGTTTCTGAGGGAGGGTAGACTGATATTTGTGATGGAGCTTAAATAGCCACGTTGTTAATGGAAGAAATTCTGTTTTTCATATTTGCTTGTGGAGCATCCAAAGTGTTCTTGGTACTCTGTAGAACACCAAGGAAGATCATTCTTGCCCCAAGGAAGGTCTAGGGTCTAAGCAATATGAAATGTACCATAATTTGTCACTGTAAAATAAAACTCTATATTCCTTAAAAGAAAAAGGAAGCTCCTGCATGAGTTTTCATAGAGCAAGTGTCTGAAAGCAGTCTCCACCAAATTGGTTGTTATCAAAACACAGTGCAGAAGTTCATTAAGAAGTATTTAAATACGATAGCCTGTATCAGAAAATCTTAGCTCCTTCTTTCTTTCTCTCTCTCAAACTTGAAGATCCAGTGTCTTCACATCCCCACAATCCTCAATTTAGAATAATCCTGTCATCAAACTAGAGAACAAAAATCATCTGCGGGCTGCATTGTATTTGCAAAGAGAGCCTGAAAATCATTGTTGTGGATATTCATGCCCCTTAACCCTCCAGTAAAAGTACAACTTCAATCATAGTACTGCTTTTATCTCTAGCTGAGGAGATACATGACTGTAAGAGGACTCAAATGGAGAACCATGTCTGTGTAGTATGGGATTTACTATCAGTAAATAAGTTATAGAGGTTAAAAGAAACATCTGTTCCATTGTATTCTGTATGGGCTCTTATACTGCACTCATCACCATAGTATCTGAGCACCTTTCAGTAGTGCATTAAGCAACATGACTAATATTTGTTGCATTTTTGTTCTCTCATTCTCTCTCCAGGGGGAGAAATGTGTGCCGAGGAGTGTTTTGAATAGTAAGAATCAGTGTTAAAAAGGCACTTCTGTATCAGGTATTTTTATGAGGATTTTTAGACTTATAGCTAAACAGTGAAAGCCTCTTTAATACCAGGTCATAGTTGCCATTACTAGCATTAATTTGCCATTACTCTTAGTTTCTCTATTTTGTATTTCAAACTTTGGCAGTTCTGAGATGTTGTGACACTGGACATATTTATAGATAGTTCAGACTCTAACTTTATTCCTCCTTGTTTTACAGTGTTCATCTGTTCTATGCTGTTCGTTTGAGTGATGACTAATAGTTAAAGTAGTGATATATAGTAGTTAAAACATTAGCAAACCACAGTTTTGATGATAAATGTAGGATTGCTTTGATTAAATGAATGAGTGGAGTATCAAGAAGAGTTATTTGAGATGTTTTATAAAATTCAGAAGCAGATATGAACTTTGCCAACCTTTGGTAAAAGAGAAATTTTATATTATCCTTAATTAGAATAAGAAATGGTTCCAATTCGTACTCCTCTCCTTGGTAAACTGCTTCTGAGACTCACTCTTTGAAGATCTCAGATTTTAATTTAAAAATACTTTAAAAAAAGTTTATCATTTTAAATTTTGTTTTCCATTCAGTCCCTTTCATAGGTTTAAAATTACATTTATTTAAGTACTGTTTTTGCCATTTGGCAAACACTATATATCTGTTTTAAAACCTGCAGTTTCATATGGACTACATGTCAACACAACTTACTTATGCTTTCTTGGTGTAGTTGGATTCATCAGTTACATTATCTCCGCTCTAGGAAAAACGTGTTTGATTAGTTTGTGCTCCCTCTGCTGGTTGGTCTTGTAGCAGCAAAGTAGAAGTATTATACAGGGTCACTCATAAATACAGTAGTGGCATATTTGCAGACAGTGGTAGATTTAAAATCAAATTGTACTTGGGAACAGTTGTGGGTTCTTTGAGTTTTCATAATTGCATTTGATGCTTAGCCATCAGGATGATAGGCACCTTATAACAATACCTTAAATTGTTGTTTCCCAACCTGGGGACATGCCAGTCTAGTCCAGAAAGGACATGAGCAGAGGAAGGTGAGGGATGGGGACCTGCACGGTTCTGTATCCAATCCATTATGGCAAACATTTTGTTTAAATATAGCAGTAGGTAGATCCTTGAAATTTGCCTTCTCATCCTGCAGCAAAGCAGTGACCAATATAGCTAGCCACAGGAGCAGCTAATATGTATGCTCTAAAGCGTCAGGAAACAGTTCACCAGCTCAGATTTTGTGTGTGCTCTCACGGCAGGCAACTCAGCTGTAACAACATGTGGCACTAGCCGTATTACACAAGGGAGCAAAAATAAGAAAATGATCAAATTAATACAAATATGAGAAGAAACAAAATGAAATGGAGGAAAAAGGAGAGAGACAAAGTGAGGAAAGGTACTGTGCAGGAAAAAAATAGAGATAAATTAATTGTGCCAGGGTATGGCTTGAGGAAATATGGGGAGGGGGCTTCTTCCCTCCTCTCCGCCTCTTCTGCCAAAACTGCAAAACTCATAAATTTCCATTTTATTAGAGGAGATTATTTTTGCTAACATTACTTATTACATTACAGTAAATGAAAAGGCAAATTGTGGGCACCTAACAAGAAGGTTGCGTTATGGTGGCAAAATTCTGTCATGAATATGAGGGATGTCATATGCAGTGTTGTTGTACCTATGTTGGTCCCAGGATATTAGAGAGACAAGATGGGTGAGGGTGGACCAACTCCTGTTGGTGAGAGTGTTGGTGAGAGGGTGCACCAGCTGCTGTTGGTGAGAGTGACAAGCTTTTGAGCTATACAGAGCTCTTCTTCAGGTCACTGATCACTCTTTTTCTGGCTGGAGTGCAGGCTCTAAGATCCTGCGAGGTGGGAGGATTCCAGAGCTTGGGCTGCAGCTGGAACCAGAATGTTTACACCTCAGTTAAACAGCCCCTCAGCCCAAGCTCTGTGAGCCCAGCTTATCCGGAATGGGCCAGCTGCAGGTGTCTAATTGCATTGTAGGCATAACCTCTCTCACCAACAGAAGTTGGTCCAATAAAAGATACTACCTCACCCTCCTTGTCTCTAGAGATATCATATGTAAGTTAGACCCTTTCATTACACATATTGCTGCAGACTGGTTCATGTCTCACATTGCCTGGTCAGATGTCTCTGTTTATATTTAGAGGATGTAAGATGAGTAAGGTAAAACTCTTTTGACTGTTGCTGACCCCGTATTCAAATTTAATGTTGTATTTGATGAGTTAAGTGATTGGCTATTAATTAGTTCTATTTTCAGAAACAGACAAACACTCATTAGGTTCAGTGAAAGTGTCAGGTGAAACAGTTGAGTTACTCCTTTTGCAGTTCACAAAAGATGCTACATTTAACTTTAAACTTTCTGGATTGCAATCAGATCTGTTTGTTCGGCAGCAGTAAGAAAAGCCACTTCTATCCTGGACCTGAGAAACCCTCCTGGCAAAAGTTTTGTCATAACTCATATGCTTCTGCTTCGACAAAGTGACATTTTCCAACCAAAAAACATTTTTGTGAAAATTTCCTGACTATCATTAGTTCTTCGTATTGCAGGGTTGGCATTTCAAATACTGCATGAAAATGTCTAGTTGCTTAAAAACTAATTTCTTTGGGATTTTTGTTAAACAAGTATTGAAACTCTAATTTTTTGATCGCAAGCTTTATAGAAGCTTGATTTTTTTTAAAAAAAAAAAATTTATTTATTTAGTTAGTTATTTAGTTATTTATTTATTGTGGCCAAATCCCAGTGGACTGGGTAACTGTTGAACTGCTGGCCTTGTCTCCCCAGCCCAGGAGTCAGCTCAGAGTCTGGATCCTGGCACTCTTTCTTGGGGCTTCATTTATTGGTGGCACTGACAGTCTTCAGCAACACTCCCAAAATAAATAGTGCACCATAAATGCAGCAGCTAAACCAGGACCTTTCCCCAGATGCAGGGGCTTCCTTGCTAGGGTCTCCCTGTTCCTGGTAGCTCTTCCTCAGTCCTACAGACAATTTGCCTGGGAGTCTCCCTGCTCCAGGGCCTGCCACAGGAGACAACTTGCTTCCTGTAGCTCTCCTCCTTCAACTGAGCTCTTTCAGCATTCATAGGAGTCAGGTGCTCATCAGGCAATCACCTGACCCCTTGCAATCCACCAGGCCTCAACCAGTTCTTAACAGGGCACTGCCGCAGAACCGGGCTGGCTGGCTGTCCCCAAGCCTTGGAGCCCTTAAAAGGACAGACATCCCTGTTTTACAGTACACTTAAACTAAATAAACTTTTTTATGAGCACAACAAGAGTAGCTGAACACGTTTATATTTAGACATAACATAGTATATGTTTGACACAGTCACTTTATTACAGTTCTTAAAGATGATGTACAAAGGAACAAAAAAAGAGGGGGTTGTGCCTTTATTCACAGATTTCAGTGCCAAAAGGGACCATTGTGATCATCTAATCTAGTCTTACCTCCTGTATAACACAGGCCATAGAACCTCCCAAAAATAATTCTTAGAGCGTAGGTTTTAGAGTAACATCCAAACTTGATTAATAATTGTCAGTAATGGAGAATCCACCATGACCGTTGGTAAATTGTTTCACTAGTTAATTACTCTCATTGTTAAAAATGTATGTCTTATTTCCACTTTGAATTTGTCTAGCTTAATCTTTTAGCCATTGGATGGTGTTATACCTTTCTCTGCTAGATTGATGAGCCCATTATTAAATATTTCTTCCCTGTATAGATACTGTGACAAAGTTCCTGCTCTACCTTGGTGGGTCTTGCGCTTATTGGCAGATTTGCTCGCCTTGGAGCTTCACGGCAGCCCTCAGCTTGGTCGTTTTTCAGAAGTCACAGTCCAGATCGACTCCTCCTGTGTCTGACCAGGAGTTGGGAGGATTTGGGGGGAACCCGGGCCCGCCCTCTACTCCGGGTTCCAGCCCAGGGCCCTGTGGAATGCAGCTGTCTAGAGTGCCTCCTGGAACAGCTGTGCGACAGCTTCAACTCTCTGAGCTACTTCCCCATGGCCTCCTCCCAATACCTTCTTTATCCTCACCATAGGACCTTCCTCCTGGTGTCTGATAATGCTTGTACACCTCAGTCCTGCAGCAGTCTGCATTCTCACTCTCAGCTCCTAGTGCCTCTTGCTTCCAGCTCCTCACGTGCACACCACAAACTGACGTGAGCTCCTTTTTAAAACCCAGGTGTCCTGATTAGCCTGCCTTAATTGATTCTAGCAGCTTCTTGATTGGCTACAGGTGTTCTAATCAGCCTGTCTTAATTGTCTCCAGAAGGTTCCTGATTGTTCTGGAACCTTCCCTGTTACCTTACCCAGGGAAAAGGGACCTACTTAGCCTGGGGCTAATATATCTGCCTTCTATTACTCTCCTATAGCCATCTGGCCCGACCCTGTCACAATACTTATAAACTGTGATAAAGTCACCCCTTAACCTTTTCTCTGTTAAGCTAAATAGACTCAAAGAGCTCAATTAACAGTTTTCTAATCTGTTAATCACTCTCTTGGCTCTTCTCTGAACCACTGTCTTTTTTGCTGTGTTCCCCTCCCTTGCTAGAAAGGTATTTATAAATACCAGCAAGGAAATGGGAAAAGTCTTTATTTTTAGAAGGCATTTTTTAAAAATAGTTAAGACAGAGTATTTGACAGTTGCACTATTAGAAACTGAATTTGTTGCAATAAGTCTGTTTTAATAAAATCAGGTTGGCAGTATCATTTTAAGTGTAGACACCTTCTATGGAAGTTCCTGGGTAGCATAATTTCAATGTAAAGCTTTAAATGTTTTTTTAACATGTCTAGTAATATATTGGCAAATGGAAAAGTTTCAACCTAAATGTAGGGAGAATATTTAGCTTAATTTTTACAAAAATTACTATATAGGAATGATTCCTATATAAGTTCAGCTTGAACATTTGTCAGTATTCCGTTGCACATCTGTTGAAAGCTTGTGTGTTGTGCATAGGAACACACTTACAAAGATGCACTTTTATAGTAGTTTGGACAAGAAATTCTGAATATTAGAACTGAAAAACTTTCAAGAGATCAGGCATCTTTTTGATGCTTGTTAAATAATTCACCTTTTAAAAATTATCACATGTTCATTTACTGATGTGTAAAATGGAGTATTTTTCTGTCCATTTTGTGTTGCATTTCTTTGGGCTTATTAAATGAGTGTATTGCAACAATTCCCAAAGTGTGGTCCATGGAACATTTGTCATCCGTGGAACATTTGATAGCAGTGCATGGAGTGGACAGGTTGGTCGCATGGTACTGGCTTTCGTAATTTGCTGCTGCTTCCATGTCTTCCATTTAAAAAAAAAAAAAAAAAAAGCCTGGAAAGGCAGCTGCAAACAAAGAGGAGAAACCAGTTTTGCTGACTCTGCTTGTGGCTGCTGCTATATTGCAAGAGAAGAGGAAATGGAAGCCATTGTCAGAAGCTAGAGCTGCCACTCATGAGCAGAAAGGAATTTCCAGAGAAGAGCATGAGGTATCAGGGCAGTATGTTTAGAGGAATAGAACAAAGTTACTGGGCAGTATATCTGGCTACAAAGAAAGGTGGTAGGGAAACATATGCAGAGGGAGCAGAGGAAGTGGGGTAGGCATCAGAGACTGGTAGTGTATAATTTAAAACATGCGAAACTGGCCAAGATTAAAGTATATACCACCGTCTACACTAGTTATAAAATGTGCATATTGGAAGGCGAACAACTTCTAATGGTTTTCTAAATTCTAGTATCTATAAAACCTGTGTTTGCAATAGTTGAAACCTGTTTTTGGTTGAAGGATTTTTATCTTAGCTACTTGGATTGTTTAGCTAACAAATTGCAGTAGAAAGTGAGTGTTGTGTACTGGTTAGAGCATCGCACTGAGAGATTAGAGTCCTGGACCTGTTCTCTATCTCTGGCATAGACTTACCCTGTGGTCTTGAGTAAGTTCTTTTATTCAGTTTCTTCTATAACCTAAGTGTAATGATACCTGCCTCACAGGAGAGTTGGCTTAATACATGTTTGTAAAGCATTTTGAGCTCCGTAGCTAAAAGGACATACAAAGAATAACACGTTTTGTAAATATTCATATTCAAGTCAATACATATGAATAAACGTATTTTGGTCAGATATGGATGTAACGCTCTGGTCTGTGTGTGTTACAGGTCCCCTTTGATGTTTGACCCATAGAGGATGAGTGTCTGTTACAGTCTTCAGCTTGGCTCTGTAGCTCAATCTGTAGTGACTTTGCTCAGACATTTAAATTGAGAAACCATTAGCTTGAGCATTTCACCTTACTTTGACTACTGTGGTGGCTTCTGGGCAGAGGATATTGTCTGTTGAATAACTTAAATACTGGAAAAAGATGCTTTTGCACTAGGCTGTCATGATACATGTCAAGCTTCCTTCTGAACTCTGGGGTACAGATGTGGGGACCTGCATGAAAGACTCCGTAAGCTTATTCTTACCAGCCTAGGTTAAAACTTCCCCAAGGCACAGATTCCTTTCTTGTCCTGGGAACCAGCTTAGGTTAGAAACCTGATACGCTGCCACCACCAAGCGATTTAAACAAAGAACAGGGAAAGAGCTCACTTGGAGACGTCTTCCCCCAAAATAGTCCCCCAAGCCCTACACCCCCTTTCCTGGGGAAGGCTTGATAATAATATCCTCACCAATTGGTACAGGTGAACACAGACCCAAACCCTTGGATCTTAAGAACAATGAAAAATCAATCAGGTTCTTAAAAGAAGAATTTTATTTAAAGAAAAGGTAAAAGAATCACCTCTGTAAAATCAGGATGGTAAATACCTTACAGGGTAATCCAATTCAAAACATAGAGAATCCCTCTAGGCAAAACCTTAAGTTACAAAAAGACACAAAAACAGGAATACACATTCCCTCCAGCACAGCAAATTTACAAGCCAAATAACAAAAGAAAATCTAACGCATTTTCTAGCTAGATTACTTACTAACTTTACAGGAGTTGGAGGCTTGCATCCTTGATCTGTTCCCGACAAAGGCATCACACAGACAGACAGACAAAAGCCTCCCCCCCCCCTCCAGATTTGAAAGACTCTTGTCCCCTCATTGGCCATTTTGGGTCAGGTGCCAGCAAGGTTACCTTAGCTTCTTAACTGTTTACAGGTGAAAGGATTTTGCCTCTGGCCAGGGGGGATTTTATAGCACTTTACACAGAAGGATGGTTACCCTTCCCTTTATATTTATGACACGCCCCCCAAATCACAGATAGGGTGAAACACTGGCTGTGATTTCTTCCTGGAGCTCTAGGAGAAAACAGTCTTGATAAGACACATGCGTCTCTAAATATACTACTAACTATATAAAGACCACTGAGCTATCCCAACTCCGGGGGGGAGGGGAGAAGGGGAGGGATAGCTCAGTGGTTTGAGCTTTGGCTTGCTGAACCCAGGGTTGTGAATTCAATCCCTGAGGGGGCCATTTAGGGATATGAGACAAAAATTGGGGAGTGGTCCTGCTTTCAGCAGGGGGTTGGACTAGATGACCTCCTGAGGTCCCTTCCAAACCTGATATTCTGTGATTCTACGATTAATATTTTCCACATCTCAAGGACAATTTTAACCACTTGATTCTGGGAAACTTTCACAGGAGAGTGCATCAGCCACTTTGTTAGAAACTCCTGAAATGTGTTGTGTGTGTCAAAATCAAAATCTTGGAGAGCTAAACTCCGCTGAAGAAGTTTTTTGTTATTTCCCTTGGCAGTATGAAGCCACTGTAGCACAGCATGGTCGGTTTGAAGGTGGAAATGCCGTCGCCAAACATATGGGCGTAGCTTTTCCAGAGTGTAGACAATGGCATAACGTTCCTTTTCACTGATTGACCAGTGGCTTTCCCTCTCAGACAGCTTCTTGCTGAAAAACATGACAGGATGGAATTCTTGATTCGGTCCTTCCTGCATTAAGACTGCTCCCGCATCTGTGGTTACTAGGAACGGTTTGTCAAAGTCTGGGGCCCTTAGCACAGGATCAGACATGAGTGTCGCTTTAAGCTGGTTAAAGGCCTTCTGACACTTTTCAGTCCACTGAACTGCATTTGGCTGTTTCTTTTTGGTTAAGTCTGTCAGTGGGGTGGCAATTTGGCTGTATTACGGTACAAATCGCCTGTAATATCCGGCCAAGCCTAAGAAGGATTGGACCTGTTTCTTTGACTTTGGGACAGGCCACTTTTGGATAGCATCCACTTTGGCCTGTAGGGGGTTGATAGTTCCTTGACCCACCTGGTGTCCAAGGTAAGTCACTCTGTTTAGGCCTATTTGACACTTCTTAGCCTTAACAGTTAGTCCTGCCTCCCTTATGTGCTCGATGACTTTTCATAGGTGTTCCAGGTGTTCTGCCCAGGAATCCGATAATATGGCCACGTCGTCAAGGTAGGCGACTGCATATTCTCCCAATCCCGCTAGGAGACCATCTACAAGTGTTTGGAAGGTGGTGGGTGAATTCCGCAGCCCGAAAGGGAGCACATTAATTCATACAGCCCGACATGTGTGATGAAGGCTGACCTTTCCTTGGCAGATTCATCTAGCGGTACCTACCAGTACCCCTGGGTTAAGTCCAAGGTAGAGATGAACTGGGCCCGTCCCAGTTTCTCCAATAGTTCATCTGTGCATGGCATTGGATAATTGTCTGGGCGAGTTACAGCATTTAGCTTATGGTAGCCCACGCAAAAACATATCTCCCCATCTGGTTTGGGAACTAGAACCACTGGAGATGCCCGTGCACTGCCAGAGGGGCTGATTATACCTATCTGTAGCATATCCTGGATCTCCCATTCTATAGCAGTTTTAGCTTAAGGAGACGCCCTGTAAGATTGGGCTCTAATTGGGTGAGCATTACCTATGTCAATGGAGTGGAATGCCTGTTCAGTCAGTCCTGGGGTGGCTGAGAATTTCGACACGTAGCTAGTGCACAGCTCCTTGATCTGCTGTCGCTGCATACAGCCAAGGGTCATGGAGAGGTTCACCTCTTCCACGCCACCAGTACTTTTCCCTTTGTAGTAGACACTTTCAGGCCACTCAGCGTCATCTCCTCCCTGGGCTGTAAACTGACAAACCTTTAATTCTCTGGAATAAAAGGGCTTTAGAGAATTAATATGGTACACCTTAGGCTTTCGGTTTGATTTGGGAAATGCTATGAGATAATTAACAGCTCCCAGGCGCTCTTGGACCTTGAATGGCCCTTCCCATGACGCTTCCATTTTATGGGCCTGGAGCGCCTTTAAGACCTTGACCTGGTTCCCTACTTTGAAGGACCACTCTCTGGCATGTTTATCATACCAGTCTTTTTGCTCTTTTTGAGCATCTTTTAGGTTTTCTTTAGCAAGGGCTAAAGAGGTTCGGAGGGTGTTTTGTAGGTTGGTTACAAAGTCCAGAATGTTAGTTCCTGGAGAAGGTGTAAACCCCTCCCATTGCTGCTTCACCAACTGTAATGGCCCCCTTAACCTCGCGGCCATATACAATTCAAATGGTGAAAACCCTAAACTGGGATGTCGTACAGCTCTGTAAGGAAAAGAGCAACTGCTGCAACACTAGGTCCCAATCATTGGAGTGCTCATTTACGAATTTACATATCATTGCCCCGAAAGTTCCCTTAAACTTCTCCACCAGGCCATTTGTTTGATGGTGGTAAGGGGTGGCAACCAAGTGATTCACCCCATGAGCTTTCCATGGTTCCTGCCAGGAAATTAGTTCCTGCATCTGTAAGGATGTCGGAGGGCTAAGCTACCCTGGCAAAAATGTCTGTTAGTGCCTGGCACACACTTTTAGCCCTGGTGTTGCTTAGAGCTACTGCTTCCAGCCATCAGGTGGCAAAATCCATGAAAGTCAGTTTGTACTGCTTTTCTCTAGGTGTCTTTTTCGGAAAAGGACCCAGAATACCACAGCTACTCGCTGAAATGGAATCTCAGTGATGGGGAGTGGCTGAAGAGGGGCTTTGACCTGGTCTTGGGGTTTTCCCACTCTTTGGCACACCTCACAAAACCGGACATAGGTAGAAACATTCTTGCCCATTCCCTCCCGGTGGAAAGACTTTCCCAAATGGTCTTTGGTTCTGTTCACCCCAGCATGGCCACTAGGATGATAGTGGGTTAAGCTCAAGAGCTTTACCTGGTACTTAGTTGGAACTACCAACTGTCTCTGAGGATGCCAGTCTTCCTGGTGTCCACCAGAAAGAGTTTCCTTGTATAAAAGTCCTCCTTCTACAACAAACTTGGATCGATTAGAAGAGCTGAGAGGCGGTGGGTTGCTCCGTGCCACAGTCCAAGCTCTCTGGAGGCTTTCGTCTGCTTCCTGTTCAGTCTGGAACCGTTCCCTCGACTCTGGAGACATCAATTCCTCATTGGATTGTGGACCTGGGCTTGGTCCCTCTGGAAGCAATGCTGGTGATGGGGCTGTTTCTGTTGACTGAGACCCGCTCTCACTATGTTGGGGTTCAGGCTCCGGCTGAGCCTCTTCTGTAGGGTTATCTGCTGCTGCCAGTGCAGGTTTGGTGGGGCCTTCTGGTGTTGGGGTTGCAAGTACTGGATTCAGTGCTGGCAATGGTTCTGGTGCTGGTTGTTCCGCCTGTTCCGGTTCTGGGACTGGCTCTTTCTGGATCTCTGTGACTGGATCCACTACTGCTATTGCAGACGTTGGCATGGGGTCTAGTTCCATCACCTGTGACTGGGTCCTGGTAGAAGTCTCCGGAAGAGAGCTAGGTGTGACAGCTTGCTTAGCCTGGCTGCGGGTGACCATTTCCACCCTCTTGGCTAGCTTCACATGATTGGCCAAGTCTTCCCCAACAGCATGAGGATGGGATAATCATTATAGACTGCAAAAGTCCATGTTCCTGACCAGCCCTTGTACTGGACAGGCAACTTGGCTGTAGGCAAGTCAAAAGCGTTTGACTTGAAGGGTTGAATCGTCACTTGGACCTCTGGGTCGATTAAATTGGGGTCCACTAAGGAAGGATGGCTAGCTGACACTTGTGCTCCGATGTCCCTCCATGCTGTAACCTTTTTCCCTCCCACACTCACAGTCTCCCTCCGCTCTGAGGGTATCTGCGAGGCATCTGGACCTGAGGACCTTTGGTGGGACCCTGGTGTAATGAACTGTAATCTGTTGAGGGGCAGGTGGCCTTTACATGCCCCAGCTCATTACATTTAAAACGTTGCCCAGCTGACTGGTCAATGGGGCGAGGTGGGTTGCTGGAGAACGGTGTGGTGGGATGATAAGGTGTTTGGAGTGTTCCTTGGAGCGTAGTTGGGGCCTTGGGCTGCCCCCGGTAGTAGGGTGTCATCTGAAGGTGTCCCTTCTGGTATCTGCTCAAACTGCGACCAAGGTTGTTCATCTCCCCTCCCTCCACCTGTTTTGTTCCGGTTTGCCCCGCCTCTCTGGCAGTCTGGGACTGCTCGTATTAATCAGCATGCGAAGCAAGACTTCCTGCTGAGTCTGTTTTCTTATTCCATAAAAACTGTTTTATATCATC
This sequence comes from Eretmochelys imbricata, assembly GCF_965152235.1. Taxonomy (NCBI): domain Eukaryota; kingdom Metazoa; phylum Chordata; order Testudines; family Cheloniidae; genus Eretmochelys; species Eretmochelys imbricata. The sequence continues at coordinate 101,908,238 of NC_135577.1, read as the reverse complement.
CTTGGACATATTCAGGAATTGCTCCCGTATCATCAAATCCCGCATTCCTCCAAAGCTGGTTACATCCTGTCCTTTGAGCCATTTACCAAACAGATCTGTCATCTGGTTTACATAAGCCACATTACTTAGTCCAGGTCCTCTCTGAAGGGCTCTAAATTTTACTCTGTGAGTTTCAGGTGTAACTTGAAATTGTTTTAAAACCAAATCCTTAAATTTATTCTAGTTAGAAACCTCATCAATAGGCATCTTATTGAATATGTCCAGAGCTCTTCCAGTGAATTTTGCGACCAATGTGGTCATCTTGTGAGCATCAGGAATTTTATGGAGTGTGCACAGTCTCTCAGAAGTGAGAAAATATTCAGCCATATCACTGGATTCATCATACTGGGAATGACTATGTCCATATTTATGGATTGTTGGGGAAGGATTGTTAGGGTTATCCGGTATAGTTTGCTGAGCCCTAGCCTTCTCTATCTCCAGTGCATTCTTCCTCTCTTTTTCCCTCTCCTCCATTTGTTTTAATTTTGCCTCCATAGCTCTCTGGTGGGCAGCCTCCTCAGCTCTCTGGCGGGCAGTCTCCTGGGTTTTCTCTGCCTCTCTCGCTGCCTCCATATCGAGTCATTTTAGTTCGACCAGTCTCTGGTGTTCCTTTTCTTTCTCTTCTTCTTCCAGTCTGGCTATATCCAGTTTCTGTTGGGCACTGATTTTTGTCATCTTAGCTTCTCTGTTTGTAACCTAGCTATACCCAAGAGTTAGAAAGAAAGAAAAAAAAAAACCTGGCTTGTAAAATTTGCTGTGCTGTAACCTGATACCTTTGTCTCTAATAGCTGTTCTCAGCCTACAGAAAAATCCTTTTCTTATGGAGCTGCTCTGTCCCCAGGCAAAGAGAAGGAGTCTGCAGCTGTAATCACCTCTTACAAAACCTTTTAATATCCTGCTGTGCTTCTGGTTCAAAATGATCCCACCGTTCTGCCACCATGTCAAGGTTCCTTCCCCACTCTGAACACTAGACTACAGATGTGGGGACCTGCATGAACGACCCCCTAAGCTTATTCTTACCAGCTTAGGTTAAAACTTCCCCAAGGCACAGATTCCTTTCTTGTCTTGGGAACCAGCTTAGGTTAGAAACCTGATAACACTGCCACCACCAAGCGATTTAAACAAAGAACAGGGAAAGAGCTCACTTGGAGACGTCTTCCCCCAAAATAGTCCCCCAAGCCCTACACCCCCTTTCCTGGGGAAGGCTTGATAATAATATCCTCACCAATTGGTACAGGTGAACACAGACCCAAACCCTTGGATCTTAAGAACAATGAAAAATCAATCAGGTTCTTAAAAGAAGAATTTTAATTAAAGAAAAGGTAAAAGAATCACCTCTGTAAAATCAGGATGGTAAATACCTTACAGGGTAATCCAATTCAAAACATAGAGAATCCCTCTAGGCAAAACCTTAAGTTACAAAAAGACACAAAAACAGGAATACACATTCCCTCCAGCACAGCAAATTTACAAGCCAAATAACAAAAGAAAATCTAACGCATTTTCTAGCTAGATTACTTACTAACTTTACAGGAGTTGGAGGCTTGCATCCTTGATCTGTTCCCGACAAAGGCATCACACAGACAGACAGACAAAAGCCTCCCCCCCCCCTCCAGATTTGAAAGACTCTTGTCCCCTCATTGGCCATTTTGGGTTAGGTGCCAGCAAGGTTACCTTAGCTTCTTAACCGTTTACAGGTGAAAGGATTTTGCCTCTGGCCAGGAGGGGTTTTATAGCACTGTATACAGAAAGGTGGTTACCCTTCCCTCTTCATTTATGACAATACATCATATATTTACAAAAATACTGAAACTTGCTTCTGCTGAGTTATTTACTGCAGTAGATGCTACAGTATACTTATAACAGGGTGGCTTGCACTTGGGCTGGAGAGCCTGGGGCTAATCCAGCCCTCATTACAAAATTAGCCCACTTGAGAGGAATCAGGAGCTTCATGTAGAAAAGGCAGCAGGAAGCTGCAGGGTGTGCAACAGAGAGAAGTAGCTGGGACTGCCAGAGGCATGAGGCCTGGCAATAAGTTAAGGGAAGCCCAGAAAACAGGGGGGTATGGAGCTGAAACTGAGGGAAATCTTTTGCGTTTGTTTTGAGACTTTTCAATTGTTTTTGTGACAAACTCTATTGCCAGCTTGGTGAAGATGGAATTAAAGGATTTTAGTCTGAGAAGGGGACTGAAAACTGAGTTCCTGAAGGGGAAATAGAATCAGGATCGTAGTGTTATGCCAGGTTGTTAGCGGGATCCTGAACCCTCTGCTACCAAGGAGGGAAGTAGTCCTAGAAGGAGCAACCTAAAGAAGGAGAAGATGGAAGAGTTTGTCCTCCTGTTAGCAAAGCAGCAGTAGAAAACTCAGATTCTCCTCCTGCACAAAACCAACAGAAATCGCAGGAAGTACAGTTTGTCTTCCAACAACAGTGGCAGGAGCTGCAATGGCTCTGGCTGGGGGTGCGGGCACTGGGGAGGGGCCAGGGATGAGGGGTTTGGGATGCAGGAGGGGGCTCAGGGCTGAGGCAGGGGGTTGGGGTGCGGAGGGTGAGGGCTCTGGCTGGGGGTGTGGGCGCTGGGGTGGAGCTGGGGATGAGGGGTTTGGGGTGCAGGCTGCCCTACAGCTGCGGCAGGGAGAGAGGACTCCCCCTAGCCCACTTTTGCCACAGAAGCTGAGTCCTGGGGGAAGAGGCAGTTCTCCCTGGCTGCGGCAGCTCCGGGACTGGGGCCAGGGGAGGAGGCTCCTCTCCTGCCTGCATGGTCCTTGATAGCCTGCTGTGTGGCTGCGCAGCTTAGAGGGAATTTTAGGTTCGGGAGATGATGTAGAAGTTTCTCTGCACTTCTTAGTGGGTTGCTGGTTGGGAAGAATCCACCTAGGCTTCCAGACCACCTTTTTTTAACAGGGGAGTCCCAAGTGTCATATAGAGCCGTGAATGATATCCTGTCAAGCTCATACCCTGATCTAAAAGCAGCCATCTTAGATCAGTTTGGGTTACCAACAGAAGTTGAGGGTAGAGCTGTTTCTGTAAGAGGCCCAGCCCCATAGGCTCTGTTGGTCCAGCTCAGCAGTCTGATATTGACAGGAAGCCAGCACCCAGGCTACCCCAAGAGCAGAGAAGTCAACAGAGGGAAGGAGTGGGGGCTAACCTGGCCCATCATGCTATAAAAGAACAGCTTCTAATCCCTTATTGTCACCAAGGGGCAAAGTTTCAGAGGAGTGATGTTAGAGTTACCAGTGGTGTGCTTCTGCTGCAGGCAAGTGGGGTACATCCAGAAAAAACTGCCCCCTCACAGAGTGTGACTTAGTGGGTTGCTATTTTAGTCAGGCAAGGTAGTTGAGGTCCCCTCCAAAGAGGCTATTTCTGCTGAGGGGAGGGATAAGACCTCCAGAGCTTTGTTTTCAGTGTGGGAGAAGAGGGCATAAGCAGAAGACTTGCCCTCATATGGATTGGTACAGCAGTGGGGAACGGACGGGACGACCACAATTTGAGGAAAATAGGGAAGAACAGTTTTCACCAGGACTGGGAATTAGCATCCCAGGCAGTCCAGAGAGGGGCAGCATAGTACACACTTTGCCAGCAGGGATTGGTGAACTCTCCATATTGGGAGGAGGACCAGTAGAGCTGGAGGTTCTGACCCACTCTGTAGATCAGGGAGAAGCTTCGGGCCTCGTATCTGAAACGGTGAAACAAAGGAAGCTGAGGATGAACAAACCTCAGAGCTGCATTTGCTCCAGACAGAAAGGAGTCTTGGGGGACAGGTGCTGGTCTGGGATGTAGGGGAAATCCAAGTAGGGTCCAGAATAGAGGAAGGAGGAACCCAGACCTTGTCATAGCATTTAGGTGGTACGTGCTGGACTGTACTCTTCTGAGAGGTGACAGGCACCCAAATGATGACCCATAGGATAAGAAGGGAAACGGGGTAGCCCAAGCTCCTCCACAGGGTACCTGGTAGCAGTGAATTAATAAATGCCAGGTAGCCTTTGAGGGGCAAGATCGCCTGCATGTCATGGTTAGTGAATTCAGGATGGTGGAGAGCTGGAAACTGTATGGACGTGGACATCACGGGGCTGGTGACAGAGGAAAAGTGGGGGAAATAGAGAGGGGTTGTTTTTTTCCAGGGGACACAGGAGAGAGCAGCATGGTTCTGAAGGCGGTGTGGGGGTGGGTATGTAATAGGGTGGGTTGCCGTTGTGTGCCTGAGGCTTCGCCAGTCCTCGTTACAGGATGACCCCACATGAGAGGAATCAGATGATTCATATAAAAGGCAACAGGGAGTGTGGAATTGAGAGATGTAGCTGGGGACTGCTGGAAGCATGAGGCCTGGCAGTAAGAAAAGGGAAGCCCAGGAAACTGGCAGCTGTGGGGAGCTGGAACCACTGGACATCTTTGTGTTTGTTTTGGGACTTCTGAATTGTTTTTGTGACAAACTCTGGTGACATCTTGGTGAAGAGTGAATTAAAGGATTTGGGGCTGAGAAGGCAACTAGAAATGAATGAGTTCTTAAAGGGGCCATGGTAAATGGGAAATAGGTGTGGGTGGTAGTCTCGGTGCTATATACTGTTCAGGAGCACGATGCTTTAGTCGTTTTTGTTGTTCTCCTCCTCTAACGTTGCCAGAGGCTAGCTTAGCATGGTTCCCAAACAGGACTATTGTTTTAACCTAAGGACTATTGTTTTAACTCTTTTAAAACTGTGTTTTATTTTCAGGTCTTTGTCTAGAGAAGTTGCCAATTTCCTCTTCAACTAGTAACCTCCACATGGACCGTGAACAAGAAATCATTACGTGCTACGAGAAGGCTGGAGATATTGCCCTCCTGTACCTTCAGGAAATAGAAAGGGTAAGATGGGATAATCTGACCAGTTGAAACAACTGATCTTATTTATTACACAACAGCTTGCAGTCATCCATAGAACAGCAGCACCTATAGTGTTTCCACATGAAACCTTCTGAGGACTGAGAGAGACTAGGTTACACGGTGTATCTTTCATTAATGTGATCAGATAACTTGGTATTCAACCAACACAGAATGTTCCGAGTTCTATTTTCTCATAGACATGATGGTGAAAGGGATACACAGAAAACCTTGTTGTCCCCATGATTCTACAAATGGGTTTATTTGTTTAGTTTAAAAAAACAAAAATTTTAGTTATAAGCTAGGGACGCATCAACTAGAAGTAACGGAGGAGGAAAAGGACCTTGGAGTATTGGTTGATCATAGGATGACTATGAGCTGCCAATGTGATATGGCTGTGAAAAAAGCTAATGTCGTCTTGGGATGCATCAGGAGAGGTATTTCCAGTAGGGATAAGGAGGTTTTAGTACCGTTATATAAGGCACTGGTGAGACCTCACCTGGAGTACTGTGTGCAGTTCTGGTCTCCCATGTTTAAGAAGGATGAATTCAAACTGGAACAGGTACAGAGAAGGGCTACTAGGATGATCCGAGGAATGGAAAACTTGTCTTATGAAAGGAGACTCAGGGAGCTTGGCTTGTTTAGCCTAACTAAAAGAAGGCTGAGGGGAGATATGATTGCTCTCTATAAATATATCAGAGGGATAAATACCAGAGAGGGAGAGGAATTATTTAAACTCAGTACCAATGTGGACACAAGAACAAATGGATATAAACTGGCCACTAGGAAATTTAGATTAGAAATTAGACGAAGGTTTCTAACCATCAGAGGAGTGAAGTTTTGGAATAGCCTTCCGAGGGAAGTAGTGGGGGCAAAAGATCTATCTTGCTTTAAGATTAAACTCGATAAGTTTATGGAGGAGATGGTATGATGGGATAACATGGTTTTGGTAATTAAATATTCATGGTAAATAGGCCCAATGGCCTGTGATGGGTTTTAGATGGGGTAAGATCCAAGTTACCTGGGAAAGAATTTTCTGTAGTATCTGGCTGATGAATCTTGCCCATATGCTCAGGGTTTAGCTGATCGCCATATTTGGGGTCGGGAAGGAATTTTCCTCCAGGGCAGATTGGAAGAGGCCCTGGAGGTTTTTCGCCTTCCTCTGTAGCATGGGGCACGGGTCACTTGCTGGAGGATTCTCTGCTCCTTGAGGTCTTTAAACTACAATTTGAGGACTTCAATAGCACAGATATAGGTGTGAGGTTTTTTTTGTAGGAGTGGTGGGTGAAATTCTGTGGCCTGCGTTGTGCAGGAGGTCAGACTAGATGATCATAATGGTCCCTTCTGACCTAAATATCTATGAAAAACAACAAGAATGAAATAAACCCATGCCTGTAAATATCAAAAGTGAAATTCTGGCTCGATTGAGGTCAATAGCAAAATTTCCAGTGACTTTGTTGGAGCCAGGATTTCACCACAGTTGTTCATTTCCCTTCCAATCCATAAAGTGTGCTGGTGGAAAAGATCCTAAAATAGTGTTGTACCTATCAGCAAGATGCATGTCATGCCCCTGGGACAGCTAAAATAACATTTGAAGATCCTATGTTCATTTCATTTTATAGACATTATTCAGGGACAATGACAGACATACGTGTAACTTCTATTTTTCTATTTGTAACTATTATTTTTCCTAATAATGTAGGACAGAAAAATTCTTCAAGCAAAATGAGGAACAAGTGAAAAAGCGTAAGGTTATTAAGGGCATGTCTACACTTACAGTGGTGCAGCTGTACCGATGTAGCTGCACCGCTGCAGGGTGTCTGGTGCAGACACTCCATACTGGCGGGAGAAGGCTCTCCTGTCGATATAATAAAACTACCTCTGCGAATGGCAGAAGCTGTGTCAGTGGGAGAAGCTCTCCCACCAACTTAGCATTGTGCACACGAGCACTTATGTCAGTATAACTTATGTCGCTCTGGGGGGGTGGTTTATTCACACCCCTGAGTGACATAAGTTATGCTTCCAGAGGCTTAGTGTAGACATAGAATTCGTTAACCAATGATAAATTTAGAGCAAACTGTGTTTCTGATACACTACTGCCTGCAGTGTATCAGAACAGTGTTTCTGATATACTGCACTCACTGTGCTGAGATGTAATCAAGATAAACTTTGGTCATTGCTAAAAATCTGTGACCCTGGTGTTAAGTTAAATCATAATTTATTTGCGGTAATTGTTGACATTTTACTAGTAAATGTACCTTGATTTGATTTCAATAAATTAGGTTAATTTGTTAAACAATTAGAATTCTGTTTAAATAGCAGTTTTCTTTTGTAATGTAGTTCTACCAGTCTCTGAACTTGAGTGTGGGTTATCGCTTTTAGCAAAGGAAAAATTAAACAGCAAGTGGAAATATTAAAGTAAATTCATGTGTGTTTGACACCAGAACATTTTGAGTAAATGTAATAGGCTTATACAGCACTGTTTAATTATAAGTGAATGTTCTTCAAGCATTGCCTGCATGGATCCCACAGTCTGTGATGCACATAGCTGAACCACTCAGTAATAGTATCTGTAATATAATTCAATTTAAAATCCTTGTCTGTGGGGGAATACCAAAGAAGCCAACTACAGTAGCAGTAACTTCAGAAAGGGGAACTACACAAAAATGAGGAAGCTAGTTATGTGGAAATTTAAAAGGAACAGTCACAAAAGTAAAATGCTTGCAAGCTGCATGGAAACTTTTTAAAAACACCATATTAGAGGTTCAAATTAAATGTATACCCCAAATTAAAAAACCTAGTAAGAAGATCAAAAAAGTGCCAACATAGCTAAATAGCAAAGTAAAAGAAGCAGTTAGAGGCCAAAAGGCATCCTTTAAAAATTGGAAGTCAAATCCTACTGAGGAGAATAGAGAGGAGCATAAACTCTGGCAAGTCAAATGTAAAAGTATAATTAAGCAGGCTGAAAGAGCATTTGAAGAGCAAGTAGCAAAAGACTCAAAAACAGACAGCAAAAAAATTTAAGTACATCAGAAGCAGGAAGCCTGCAAAAGAGTGGGGCGACTGGACAATGAAGGTGCTAAAGGAGCAATCAAGGAAGATAAGGCTATTGTGGAGAAGCTAAACAAATTGTTTGCATTGGTCTTCGCTGCAGAGTACGTCAGGGAGATTCTCATACCTGAGCCATTCTTTTTAGGTGGCAAATCTGAGGAACCGTCCCAAATTTAGGTGTCATTAGAGGAGGGTTTGGAACAAATTGGTAAACTAATCAGTAATAAGTTACCAGGACCAGATGGTGTTCACTCGAGTTCTGAATGAATTCAAATATGAAATAGCAGAACTACTAAGTGGTATGTAATCTATCCTTTAAATAAGCTTCTGTACTGATGTCTGTGGTATAATTAATGTGGTGTCAATTTTTAAAAAAGGCTCCAAAAGTGATGCTGGCAATTACCAGGCCAGTAAACCCAACTTCAGTACCAGGCAAATTGGTTGGAACTATAGTAAAGAACAGAATTATCAGACACATAGATTAATGTGATTTGTTGGGTGAAGAGTCAACATGGCTTTTGTAAAGGGGAGTCATACCTCACTAAACTATTAGAATTCTTTGAGGGGGTCAACAGTTATGTGGACAAGGGTGATATAGTGTACTTGGACTTTCAGAAAGCCTTTGACGTGGTCCCTCACCAAAGACTATTATCAAAGTAAGCAGTCATCGGATAAGAGGGAAAGTCCTCTCATGTATCAGTAACTGGTTAAAAGACAGGAAACAAAGTGTAGGAATAAATTATCAGTTTTCAGAATGGAGAGAGGTAAATAGAAGTGTCCCCCAAGGATCTGTTCTGGGGTCAGTACTGTTCAGCATATTCATAAAAAGGGGTAAACAGTCAAGTGGCAAAGTTTGCAGATGATACAAAATTACTCAAGATAGTTAAGTCCAAACCAGATTGCGAAGAGTTCCAAAGGGATCTCACAAAACTGGGTTACTGGGCAACAAAATGGCAGATGAAATTCAGTGTTGATAAATTCAGAGTAATGCACACTGGAAAACATAATCCCCACTATATATACAAAATGATGGAATCTAACTTAGTTGTTACCACTCAAGACAGAGATCTTGGAATTGTGGATAGTTCTCTAAAAATGTCCACTGAATGTGCAGCAGCAATCAAAAAAAAAAAAAAAAGCTAACAAAGTTAGGAGCCATTAGGAAAAGGATAGATAATAAGACAGTCATATCATAATGTCACTATATAAATCCATGGTAGACCCACATCTTGAATAATGTGTGCAGTTCTGATCTACCTGTCTCAAAAAAAAAAAATTGTACCTGGAAAAGGTACAGAGAAGGGCAACAAAAATTATTGGAACAGCTTCCATATGAGGAGAGATTATAAAGACTGTGACTTTTCAGCTTGGAAAAGAGATGACTATGGGGGGATACGACAGAGGTCTATAAAATCATGAATGGTGTGGAGAAAGTGAATAAGGAAGGGATATTTACTCCTTCACATAACAGAAGAACCAGGGGTCATCCAATTAAATTAACAGGCAGCAAGTTTAAAACAAATGAAAGGAAGTACTTCTTCTCACAACGCACAGTAAACCTTTGGAACTCATTGCCAGTTGATGTTATGAAGGCCAAAATTATAACGGGGTTCAATAAAGAATTAGATAAGGTCCTGGAGGATAGGTCCATCAATGGCTGTTAGCCAAGATGGTCAGAGGTTCAACTCCGCACTCTGGGTGTCCCTAGCCTATGATTGCCGCAAGCTGGGACTGGACAACAGGGGATGGATTACTTGATAATTACCTCTTCTATTAATTCCCTCTGAAACATCTGGCAGTGTCCAATACCAGAAGACAGGATACTGGGCTAGATGGACCATCAATCTGAACCAGTATGACCATTCTTATGTTCTTACGAAATTTTGTGTAGAGTTCTCCATTGGGGCCCTATGCACAACCTGCTTATGTCTTTGTGCTGTCCTACCTAAATGTGTATCTAAGGGTCACAGCCTCAAATGATTGTGTTCCAACAGCATGCAATAGATATCAAGCTGGACATTCTGGGAAGGCAGGATCCCTGCCTCTCTTAATTCACTTTTGCAAAAATTTACCATTTTTGTATGCAAGTATAGTTAGTGTTAGGAATTTTTAGCTCTGTTGGGCACTTCGTTTTTCCTAAACCTCTGTTCAACCCTTTCTGCACTGTTGTAGGCTTTAGTAAACTGGCCAAATTCCTAATCTGTTAGTTTCAAGATGTGCCCCTCCTCCAATGCCATAGTGTCCATTATGGAGGAATATACTTGGTATCTGTTTTGCCTTGGGGTGAGGGGCATATTCCAGACTGATGCACAAAATGCAAGTCTCTTACCAGCCATGCATACAGAGTTTGGGAAAGCCTCTATAAGATTTACCTCTTTGGCCAGGCCTATGCACAGTGTTTGTACTGGTATAATTACTTTAATTAATGGATTTTGTTTTGTTTTTTAACCAAAGTAGTTATATTGGTAGAACTCCTAATTTGGATTCAGGTATACTGAGATAAAGGTACTGTATATTGGTATAGCTTATTCCCCTTCCTGTATTGGAAAAGCTGTACTAGTATAAAGGTGCTTTATTCTGGTATAACTCTGCTTATACTAGCAGGGTTGTAATACTTTAACTATTCTAGTATAGTAGAACCTCAGAGTTATGACCCCCAGAATGATGAACTGACCAGTCAATCACACCTCATTTGGAACCGGAAGTACACAATCAGGCAGCACCAGAGACCAAAAACGAAAGAAAAAAGCAAATACAGTGCTGTGTTAAGCTTAAACTACTAAAAAAAAAAAAAAAAAAAAAAAAAAAGGGAAAGCAGCATTTTTCTTCTGCATAGTAAAGTTTCAAAGCTGTATTAAGTCAATGTTCAGTTGTAAACTTTTAAAAGAACAAACATAATGTTTTGTTCAGAGTTACAAATATTACAAGTTACGAACAACCTCCATTCCCAATGTGTTTGCAACTGAGGTTCTACTGTATAGTTAAAATGGTATAACTTGTGTGTAGACAAGCCTTCAGAGGTAACTGAGTGTCACTCTCTACAAAGGTTACATAGTATAGTCTCTCTGGTGCACCGTTTACAGATAAAGAGTGTTGTAGGTGATAGGCCAAAAATGTTACCAATAAAACTGGTTTATTGAATTTCACAAGGTCTTGCTGCATTAACAGAAGTTTTGTTTCTTCTTTCATTGCTCAAGCAAAACCATCAAGAAATTAGCACTGTACCAGTCTTGATGTTACTGTTACCTTCTGTAATGATTTGGTGAATCTATGTACAGTTCATGAATTCTGATTGGTGTGGACTCATTATGCATCGATATTAAACTACAAACTTCATGTTGATTGTAAGACTGGTCTGACTTTTCTGCTGTCTGCTTTTTACCTCCATCTTAGTCTGAAAATCAAGAGATGTTGACAAAGAACTAACAGTGGAGGGTCATTAAACCTTGATGGCAAATGCAAATGGAGACATCGTATGTTAGTGAGCTGGCTGCTGCCCAGAAGAACCTCCCAGGTGTGCTAGTAACCAGGCAACTGATCATCTGACTGGAGAGAGTTGAGGCTTTCATAGGGATCATCTGACAAAGAGGGCTGGAAATTAAAAAAGGAAGCTTCTCTCATTGGCCATTTTAGAGGGTAGAAGGATGGTGACTGCAGAGGTCAGAGATCAAGATTCCAAGTTCTTGGGGAGAAGCCATGTGCTGGAGAGGAGGGATCCTAGACTCCCTTAGAATTTAGTCAGAGTATTCTGCTAAATATACTCCAGACTGGTAAGGAAAGCGAGGCAAGGAGTAGCCTACAGATATTTTATTGTTTGCCTAGATCTCTGTCTCTTCTGCTGTCTAAAGTAAAGTGTGATGGTGTTTAGAAATCCTTTTGCAAAGTCTTTGTGCTTCAACTGTGAGATGTCCCTTAGGGGACAACTATAAACCAGAATGCCAAGAAAGTTGGAGTTATGAGAGAGTGTGTGCATAAGCCACTGGGGTGGCTTGGGGTGTGTGTAGTCAGCACTGGTTCTGGGGGCCCTAGGACACCTTTACCAGGACATCCCACTTCCAGAAGGGGTAACAGAAGAGCTATACCCAGAATTTGTGCCAGAGAGGCTAAAGGAGAGAGATTACTGGAACCTGCTCAGACCAAGGGAATCTTAAGATTACACAGGTCCAGGATTGGGATCAAAACACAGTAGTCTGGTCAGTGTCCAGCCATATGACCAGGTCTGTAACTTCTTCATATATAATCAATAGGACGTGAAGGATGTCATTTAAAGGTGAACTGCAAAGCTGAAATGAAAAATTCCAGGATATATATTAACTTTCATTTAAAAAAAAATATTTTCTTTTGTGCTAGGGACTAAAGGCATCAGTGAAATACCACTGGTTAGTAAATGGGAACTTGCCACAGGATTTCACATACTGGGAAAGGTGAAAGAAAAAGAAAAGCTTAAACTTATTTTTGTGCCGAATGTTTCCTGCAGTCTTGTTGATGAAGAACACAAAGCATACAGAGTTCTGTGTAAATGTTACATTACAAATTTGGAATTAAAAGTGCCATATACTCTTTACCTAAACATCTGTTTAACTTGCCCCAGGAATAGCTTCAGCATTTCAAAAGTAAATAGTTGTCTAACCCAGAAAGAGCTCATAGTAGTGCTATAGTACTTTTGTATTACTAAAAGATATTTTAGAACTACAAATTAATAACTCCCCATATGGTGCCTTTCTTTGTCACATGAAGCTATCCACTCTGTGTGCAGTAACTAACAAACCGTACCTTCTTTATGCTGCATAGGCAGTGTCAGAATGGAAATTCTCGTTATTTGCTTGAATTCAAAACTGTTATTGACGACTCATCTATTTGGTCATGCCAGTTGAAAAGTAATGTAACATTATTTTATGTACTAATCAGCACTTCTTCATTTGATGTTTTGGGAGTGCTGAGTCTCTAGAAGTAACACTAGGTCAAGGTTATAGCTATGTGACTTACATAATACACACTACAAATACACTTCCTAAAACCGGAAAGGGGCTGCACCAATTTGTTTAGCAATTGCCTTCTCTTTCTTCCTAATGGAGATTTTGCTTTCCTGTTGACAGACCTTCAGGTACAGTTAATTTTGATTGTGTGCTGCATGAAGAGATGTCCTTTGCGCTTGACAAATCTGAATTGATTGGTTGTTTTGGTCCATTGCTATATTATATGATTTTTATGAAGTTAAAATGTTGCTTGGATTTTCACCTAAGGGACATCTGTACATAACTGAATTTAATCAACCCAATAACCTCAGAACTAATATGGTGAAAAGCACTTTTTCCTTGTTTGAGTAATAAAATGTGTTGAAAATTTTTAATCAAAGCCGGCATTTCAGATCCTCCTTAGTAGAAGAGAAAACATGAGCAAGCAGGTTGAAGCACAGGACCAAGAGTTGGGAAATCTGAGTTCTATTCCCAGATTTCCTCAGTGATCTGGGGCAAGTCCCTGTACCTCTCTGTGCCACAGTTTCCCAGTTTTGAAATATGGGGAAAATCTTGCAGTTATAACCATTGTTTATTTGTGTAAAGATTTGAGCTTCTGAATTAAAAAAATCTGTCTCTTCACTTCAGCCTACACCTGCCCTTCACACCCTTCTCCTTCTCCCCTTGCCTGTTATCCACTGCCTTGTCCCCCTTCCTCCCATCAGTGTCCCCGCTACCTTCCTTTCTTTCCGTTTAGCAAATCCCCTCCTAAGTAAACCCATCCTAAGATTTTCTGTCTGTTAGCCTGTTTGTATAACGCTCTGTACAGTGGGGCTCCTTTCTTAGTTGGCCCCTACCATAATAAATCTAATGGACAATAATAATCAGATATCTACTTTAATTGCACTCATTTTCTGTAGACATTGTTGCAAGAGGGGAAAAGGCTACATGCTACCATAGTAAGTTTTTCTGCAGCGCCAAAGCAATAATATTGATTGAAATGATTCATATTTCACTTAAAACATTATGAACTATTAAAAGAGGGTTTGCTAGAGATGATTTTAAGTAATGGTATGTACCCATCACTTTTTGTAATTGGATTTATCTCTAAAATGTTTGAATCCATTCTCAGTTGGTAGTGTCTGGAATTTATCATCATTTAATGTCTGTTTGACTATTTTCACCAAGGTTTCCAATAGTCTCAGTCCAGTTCCTAGTGGACATACTTCCATATTGGAAGTGGCATTAACTGTCAGTCTTACAATGTGTCAGGATTTATCAGTCATCAAACTGAAATACTCTTTCCACCCTAAAGGGTGACTCTTCTTGGTGAAAAATGAGGCATATTGGTGAGGCAATATGTAAGGAATGTCTACACACCTACTGCCATGTGTTCCCTGTTCAGTGAAAAGAACATCTGTTCCCACAGTAGTCTGTCACTTTATAGGAATACTTAACACTTCACTGAAAATTTAAAAAAGAAGAGAGATCTATGAAATTACAACAGCCCCACAAAATGCTAAATAACATGTATATATTGGGTCTGTTCTTTATAATTAATAAACATTGTATATTTGACTATGTAAATTTCCTTTTGACAGGTGCACAAACCAGAGTAGTCCCCTAAATTAGCGCACACATACATTTTATGAATAAGTTAATTACATAATTTCCATTTACATATTTTAGTTTAGCACTTGTCTTCTCTTTTCTTTGATTCCCATCCATCAGCTCAATAGCAATGATTGGGCTGAATGAAGTCCGTTAACTCTTTCTTTCTTGTATCAGCTTCATGGCTTTGTTCATCTTTAACCTTTTTGTTCTGTCATTCTTGACCGCATCTATCCAACACATTCTCCATCTTCCTCCATTTCTAGTTGCATGGACTCTGGTATGTATCGCCATGTATGGTATCTTTTCCAAGTCCATTGTTGCCATGTGTCCAAACCATTGAAGTTGTCTTCCTTGAATCTTCTGGAACAGCATTATTTCTTGCTCTTGCTGTTTTCTTATCTCTTCATTTTTAATCTTCTGCCGTCTTGACGCTCTCAGTATTCCTATCAGCCAGTTCACTTCTGCAGTCGAAATCTTTCATTCATCAGCTTTTCTCCTACTCCAGCATTCTGACCTACATAGCAGTACTTCCAAGACCGTTGTCTCATATACACTGATTTTTGTTTTTATTTAAATGTCTTGAGCCTTCCAGGTATTTCAGAGCTTTCCAAATGCTGTAGCAGCTAATCTGATTGATTTGTTCTTTTTTTGTCTTCACTATTCCCATTCTTTGATATTAGTCCTCCAAGGTAAACAGTTTTTTCCACTTGTAGTTCTTTGTCTCTGAGTTTGATCTTTACCTCTTTCTTTTGTTTTCCAAGTGCCATAATTTGTCTTCTCCATGCTGATCTTCAATCCAAATTTTCTGCTTTCGCTGGTGTCATAAATATAAAGGGAAGGGTAAACCCCTTTGAAATCCCTCCTGGCCAGGGGAAAGCTCCTCTCACCTGTAAAGGGTTAAGAAGCTAAAGGTAACCTCGCTGGCACCTGACCAAAATGACCAATGGGGAGACAAGATACTTTCAAAAGCTGGGAGGAGGGAGAGAAACAAAGGGTCTGTGTGCCTGTCTTATGCTGGTCTTGGCCGGGGATAGACCAGGAATGGAGTCTTAGAACTTTTAATAAGTAATCTAGCTAGGTATGTGTTAGATTATGATTTCTTTAAATGGCTGAGAAAAGAATTGTGCTGAATAGAATAACTATTTCTGTCTGTGTATCTTTTTTGTAACTTAAGGTTTTGCCTCGAGGGGTTCTCTATGTTTTTGAATCTAATTACCCTGTAAGATATCTACCATCCTGATTTTACAGGAGGGATTTCTTTATTTCTATTTACTTCTATTTTTGTTAAAAGTCTTCTTGTAAAAAACTGAATGCTTTTTCATTGTTCTCAGATCCAAGGGTTTGGGTCTGTGGTCACCTACGCAAATTGGTGAGGCTTTTTATCCAACATTTCCCAGGAAAGGGGGGGTGCAAGTGTTGGGAGGATTGTTCATTGTTCTTAAGATCCAAGGGTCTGGGTCTGTAGTCACCTAGGCAAATTGGTGAGGCTTTTTACCAAACCTTGTCCAGGAAGTGGGGTGCAGGGTTTTGGGAAGTATTTTGGGGGGAAAGACGCGTCCAAACAGCTCTTCCCCAGTAACCAGTATTAGTTTGGTGGTGGTAGCGGCCAGTCCAAGGACAACGGGTGGAATATTTTGTACCTTGGGGAAGTTTTGACCTAAGCTGGTAAAGATAAGCTTAGGAGGTTTTTCATGCAGGTCCCCACATCTGTACCCTAGAGTTCAGAGTGGGGGAGGAACCCTGACAGCTGGCTACCTTTTCAGTTATTCTCTGTAAATACTGCTTAGTCAGTGCAGTGAGGTCAATATAATCTGTGAATCTAAAAGTTATGCACTGTCAGACCATGTAACATGACTCCTCCCAGTTCATCTGTGCACTACAACCATTATTGCTTCCAGCATCAAGTTGAAAAAATCTGGTGATAGCATTTGTAGCACTGCTTTAACAAGGCAAAAATGTTAATCTTTATTTTAATAGCAGTATTAATTTAAACCAGTTTTCTTCAGCAGAATTAAAGAGCTGCTTAGCAAGGATGAAATAGAAGTATTATTTTATTGGCTTATATGAATCACAGAAGTAATATGTCAAAATACCTACAGCACGTGTGTGAAAGGTTTTTCAGGCATTGAAGAAATTATTCAGACCCATTTTGTGTTGAAAAGCTCCCAAGTGCTTTCTTTTTAAAACCTGAAACTGATCATGGACTTAGACATCAATGATATCAAGTGCTGTTAACATGTTTTAAAGAAAATTGGTTTAGAAATAATTGTTAAGTGTTTGAAGATCTTTATGCTGCTCACATGTAGTCCGGTACATGCTTAAAAGTTTAGTGCTAAATTAAATTAAATTAAGCTGCAAGTTCCAAGGTATGTGTCTCTTTAGTTGCCCATATTTTAATTGCATGTCACATGTTGAAATTAAACTGGATTTTTCTCTTATCTTTTTCCTTGTTATAAATAATGAATAAGAGAGCTTACTATAAAAAGTGTGTTAATGAACATTAATGGTTGAGATTTTAAATGCATAATATTCAGGAAATTAATTTATGGTTTATCAGGGAAGGTGGTGCACTCAACATCACTTGGAGTCTTTTTCACGAGATTAGATATCTTTCAAAAAGACATGCTTTAATCCAGTTTCTAGGGAAAAATCTATGGCCTGTGTATGGAGGTGGTCAGACTATATGATTGTGGTGGTCTGTTCTGGTCTTTGACTCTATGAATCTAGAAAGTCATTACTAAATCACGCTGTATCTGAACCAGCTCCTACAGATGAAAGATCTTGGGGGCCTGATTCTGATCCCATCTACATCTGGTATAAATCAGAAGCACCACCACTAAAGTAATTTGAGTTACATCAGTGCAAAACCAGCAAAAGTGAGATCAGAATCACGCCATTTATCCTACTGCCAATTATCCTGTTATCAATTCCAACCAAGAGACCTGGTTTTCCTTTCTCCCTGAAATACATTTTGATAAGGAACTTGTTTTCTTTTTTGCTTTGAACTAGGATTATATGTATTTCCCTTAATTTTTTCTTTGTCTCCCTGTATTCTCTAAGATAAGAAACTACATGTTCTTGTAAAATGTATGTGATGAAGAAACCTTGGAGTGTGTGTTGAATCAGTTCAGTAGCCACAGGAAACCATAGTTAAAAATTAGTCTTAATAATGTAATGGATGTTTGCCAAATTTAGTTTTGTAACTGGTTGCAATGTGCAGTGAAATAGATCGCTTTCTCAGAAACCCTCAGAAGTAGCTGAGAAGCTGCTCATCTTTCATCAAGCTACATTATAGGAACTTAGATACAATAGTGATCTTATAATGTAGTGAGGTACATTATAGGAACTTAGACTCAACAGTAAAATGCTTAAGGTAATATTTCTCTCGCATACAGTTCCTTTATAGGGTATGTCAGGCTTGACAAAGCCCTGGCAGGGATGATTTACTTGGGGATTGGTCCTGCTTTGAGCAGGGGGTTGGATTAGATGACCTCCTTAGGTCCCTTCCAACCCTAATAGTCTATGATTCTATGACTGCTTGGTGCTGAAATTTGACACAGAGATAAGGAAGGCCTTCGTACTAGCTTGCTAATAGATTGCCAGAAGGGTGCACTTCTGGCATGTCTAAAGTAAACATTAGAGACACAAGGTGGGTGTCTTAATATATTTTATTGGACCAACTTCTGTTGATGAAAGAGAGAAGCTATCAAGCTGTATGGAGCTCCTGAAAAAGAGCTCTATATAGGTCAAAAGCTTGTCCCTTACACCAACAGAACTTGGTCCAATAACAGATATTACTTCACCTTGTCTCTGTACTATCCTGGGACCAACACGGCTACAACAACACTGCAAACAACAATGGAACATTAAAGTGAATGTTCTCAGTTAAAAATTACTGATATGAGTTAGATGTCGTCAAGTTAGAAGGGCCTGATGAAATACATCCTAGAATATTTAAGGAATTGGCTGAAGAGTTATCTGAGCCATTTGAGATTATTTTTGAGAACTCATGGAGGACGGGAGTGATCCCAGAGGACTGGAAAAGAGCAAAAATAGTACCAATCTATAAAATGGGGAATAACAACAACCCAGGAAGTTGTAGACCAGTCACCTTAACTTTGCTACCCAGAAAGCTAATGGAGCAAATAATCAATCAATATCTAAGGACCTAGGAGATAATAAGATAAGTAACAATCAACCTGGATTCTTCAAGTACAAGTCATGTCAAACCAACCTAATATGCTTCTTTAACAGGGTAACAAGCCTTATGGATGGAGGAAAGCAGTTCATGTGATATAGCTTGACTTCAGTAGGGCTTTTGATACTGTTTCATGTGACCTTCTCATTAACAAACTAGAGAAATATAGTCTAGATGAACCTACTATAAGATGGATGCACAGCTGGTTTGAAAAGCATACTCAGAGCTTTTATTACTGGTTCACAGTCAGGCTGGAAGGACAGATCCCGCAGAGCCTGGGTTCTATTCACTATCTTCATAAATTATTTGGCGAATGGCATAGAGAATACAGTTCCAAAGATTGCAGATGATACCAAGTTTTGGAGGACTCATAGACTTTAAGGTCAGAAGGGATCATTATGATCATCTAGTTTGACCTCCTGCACACCGCAGGCCACAGAATCTCACCCACCCACTCCTGTAATAAACCCCTAACCTATGTCTGAGCTATTGAAGTCCTCAAATCATGGTTTAGAGACTTCAGGATGCAGAGAATCCTCCAGCAAGTGACCCGTGCCCAACGCTGCAGAGGAAGGCTAACCGCCCCCCCCCCCCCCCCGGGGCCTCTGCCAATCTACCCTGGAGGAAAATTCCTTCCTGACCTCAAATATGGCAATCAGCTAAACCCTGAGCGTGTGGGCAAGACTCACCAGCCAGACGTCCAGGAAAGAATACTCTGTAGTAACTCAGATCCCACCCCATCTAACATCCCGTCATAGGCCATTGGGCATCTTTACCGCTAACAGTCAAAGATCAATTAATTCCATCTCCTCCATAAACTTATCAAGCTTAGTCTTGAAGCCAGATATGTCTTTTGCCCCCACTGCTCCCCTTGGAAGGCTGTTCCAGAACTTCACTCCTCTGATGGTTAGAAACCTTCATTTAATTTCAAGTCTAAACTTCCCGATGGCCAGTTTATATCCATTTGTTCTTGTGTCCACGTTGGTACTGAGCTTAAATAATTCCTCTCCCTCCCTGGTATTTATTCCTCTGATATATTTATAGAAAGCAATCATATCTCCCCTCAGCCTTCTTTTGGTTAGGCTAAATAAGCCAAGCTCTTTGAGTCTCCTTTCATAAGACAGGTTTTCCATTCCTCAGATCATCCCAGTAGCCCTTCTCTGTGCCTGTTCCAGTTTGAATTCATCCTCCTTAAACATGGGAGACCAGAACTGCACACAGTATTCCAGATGAGGTCTCATCAGTGCTTTGTATAACGGTACTAACACCTCTTTATCTCTACTGGAAATACCTCGCCTGATGCATCCCAAGACCGCGTTAGCTTTTTTCACGGCCACGTCACATTGGTGGCTCATAGTCATCCTGTGATCAACCAATACTCTGAGGTCCTTCTCCTCCTCTGTTACTTCCAACTGATGAGTCCCCAGCTTATAACAAAAATTCTTGTTGTTAATCCCTAAATGCATGACCTTGCACTTTTGAGTATTAAATTTCATCCTATTACTATTACTCCAGTTTACAAGGTCATCCAGATCTTCCTGTATGATATCCCAGTCCTTCTCTGTATTGTCAATACCTCCCAGCTTTATGTCATCCACAGACTTTATTAGCACACTCCCACTTTTTGTGCTGAGGTCAGTAATAAAAAGATTAAATAAGATTGGTCCCAAAACTGATCCCTGAGGAATTCCACTAGAAACCTCCCTCCAGCGTGACGGTTCACTTTTCAGTAGGACCCGTTGTAGTCTTCCCTTTAACCAATTCCTTATCCATCTTTCAATTTTCATATTGATCCCCATCTTTTCCAATTTAAATAATTCCCCATGTGGAACCGTATCAAATGCCTTACTGAAATCGAGGTAAATTAGATCCATGGCGCTTCCTTTGTCGAAAAAATCTGTTTCCTTCTCAAAGAGGGAGATCAGGTTGGTTTGGCATGATCTACCTTCTGTAAAACCATGTTGTATTTTGTCCCAGTTACCATTGACCTCAATATCCTTAACTGTTTTCTCCTTCAAAATTTTTTCCAAGACCTTGCATACTACAGATGTCAAACTAACAGGCCTGTAGTTACCTGGATCACTTTAATTTCCTTTCTTAAAAATAGGAACTATGTTAGCAATTATCCAGTCATACGGTACAACCCCTGAGTTTACAGATTCATTAAAAATTCTTGCTAATGGGCTTGCAATTTCATGTGCCAGTTCCTTTAATATTCTTGGATGAAGATTATCTGGGCCCCCCGATTTAGTCCCATTAAGTTGTTCGAGTTTGGCTTCTACCTAGGATGTGGTAATATCTACCTCCATAGCCTCATTTCCATTTGTCATCCTGCCATTATCCCTAAGGTCCTCATTAGCCTAATTAAAGAATGAGGAAATAATGGGCCATGCCTAGATTATCCTTAACCTCCACTCCATCCTCAGTGTTCAGTGGTCCCACTTATTCTTTCTTTGTTTTCTTCTTATTTATATGGCTTGTGACAGGGTTGGACCAGATGGCTACAGGAGAGTAATAGAAGGCAGATATATTAGCCCCAGGCTAAGTAGGTCCCTTTTCCCTGGATAAGGTAAAAGGGAAGGTTCCAGAACAATCAGGAACCTTCTGGAGACAGTTAAGACAGGCTGATTAGAACACCTGCAGCCAATCAAGAAGCTGTTAGAATCAATTAAGGCAAGCTAATCAGGGCACCTGGGTTTAAAAAGGAGTTCACTTCAGTTTGTGGTGTGCATGTGAGGAGCTGAGAGTGAGAACGCGGACTGTTGGAGGACTGAGGTGTACAAGCATTATCAGACACTAGGAGGAAGGTCTTATGGTGAGGATAAAGAAGGTGTTGGGAGGAGGCCATGAGGAAGTAGCCCAGGGAGTTATAGCTGTCGCACAGCTGTTCCAGGAGGCACTCTAGACAGCTGCATTCCACAGGGCCCTGGGCTGGAATCCCGAGTAGAGGGCGGGCCTGGGTTTCCCCCAAAGCCTCCCAACTCCTGGTCAGACACAAGAGGAGTCGACCTGGACTGTGGGTTCAGAAAAACGGCCAAGCTGAGGGCTGCTGTGAAGCTCCAAGGCGAGCAAATCTGCAAATAAGTACAAGACCTACCAAGGTAGAGGAGGAACTTTGTCACAACTGGTGTCAGAACTGGGATTTGGTGTACACAGCGTGGCGGAAGAAGGAGGGTGTTTGGGGGAAAAAAAGAAGGGGGAGGAAGGATCTAGTGTTTATTTTTTTTCACCACAATGGAGGAGGTAGTGCAGGCACTGATACAAACTGTGGCTGCCCAGTAGGAGGCTACCCGTGTCCAGGCAGCCGCCCAACAGGAGACAGTGCGGTTGCAACAAGAGACTAATCGCCAGCTGATGGACCAGGCTGCTCAAGACCGGGCTATGTTGCGGGAACTAGTAAACCAGGTAAAGGCCCTTACAGAGCTGAATCCGTGGCCATGATGGGACGCAGATCATGCGGACCAGCAATTGGCTGCAGAAAATGACGTGGGAGGATGATGTAGAGGCATACCTCCTGGCCTGTGAGAGGACAGCCCTGCAGGAGGCTTGGCCCCGAGAACAGTGGTCTGGCATCCTTGCTCCATTCCTGTGTGGGGAGGCCCAGAAGGCCTACTATGATTTGCCTGAAGAGGCTGCGGCAGACTACCCCCAGATGAAAGCAGAGATCCTGGCCAGATCTGGGGTAAAGACTGCAGTGCAGGCCCCGCGATATCATGAGTGGAGGTACCAGGAAAACAAAACCCCGTGGTCCCAATCATATGACCTCATCCATCTTGCACAAAAGTGGTTACGAACGGAGTCCGGACGAGATACTAGAGGTTCTGGTCATCGACCGGTACATGAGAGGACTACCGCCAGACCTTTGCTCCTGGGTAAGCCAGAACGAACCCTCCACCTGTGATGAGGTCGTCACGTTGGTAGAAAGGTGAAGGATGGAGAGGGAGCTGACCCAACCAGTTAAGGAAGAAGCACCCTGGGGTAAACTAGCAGCACCAAGCCCTAGAGCTCGGGTGACTGGGCCACCAGGAGAACCCAGGTAGAAAAAGAGGGGGCCTGAAGGCTCACCAGAAGCCACAAAGAGTTGGAGCACTGAGGGGAAAGAGGATTGTGATGTTAGACTGCCGAAATCAAGAGACCAGGGAAGCCTAGGGCTCCATACAGATGTTACGCCTGCAGGGAGTGGGGACATATAGCTGCACAGTGTCCCAATACCGAGGAGCCTATGTAGTGTAACCTGGGGAACTGGGCAGACCCATGTTCCCTAATGCACCTTGTGGGGGGTCTCACTAACCCCACATATGTACATCAGACCAGTGAAGCTAAATGGGGTAGAGACCACAGCACTGGTTGGTTCGGGGAGTGCTATCACGCTTGTCTCGGGGAAGCTCGTGAAGCGTAGTCAGCTGCTGTGGGCTAAGCATATGGGGATAACATGCATCCATGGGACAGTTGGTTATTACCCCATCATCCCAGTAAAAATCGAGATTCAGGGGAACACTACTGAGGGAGCAGCAGGTGTAGTCCCTAAATTCCCATACCCAGTGCTCATAGGGAGGGACTTCCCAAAGTTTGGAGACTTGCTCCCAGTAGGGGAATTGGAGAAAGAGGGAAGCCCTGAAAGTAGTGAGGCATCCACAGTAGACTGTCAACCCCCAACCTTCTCTGAAATATCCCCAGATTTGTTCTCCACTCCCAGACAGGGTAGAAAGATGAAAAGGGAAAGAAGGGCAGCTAGATCTTGGGAACCCGAATACTGGCGCAAAGCCAGAGGGTCGCTCTTGTAGGTAGGCAGACCCAAGCAGCTGAAAAGGAGGCCACCCAGGAGAAAGAAGCACCCGAGTCTGACCCACACCCTAACGCCTCTGAACCAGTAGAGGCAACAGAGACTGGCCCCCTAGATCTCGGGCAGATTATTCCCGGGAGAGGACATTTTGGATGAGACCAGGCTGAAGACCGAAGGTACGACCTCATTAGGAAAGAGGTGACTGGAGTAGATGGGGTCACCGTGGAAGGGAAAACCCAGGGACCAGGACCCTACTTCATAATGAAGAAGAATCTCTTATACCGAGTTGCACCAGTACAGGGGCAGAAGGTACAGCAGATCCTAGTACCTCAAAAACACCAGAATGCTGTATTAAGTCTGGCCCATAGTCATCTTTTTGGGGAGCATTTTGGGATAGAGAATACCCTAGCATGGGTCCTGTGACAATTCTTCTGGCCCGGAATACATGAAGAAGTGCGGAGGTACTGTGCGTCCTGCCCGGAATGTCAGTTGCACAGTCCACGTCCCCACTTGAGGGCACCTTTAGTACCCCTTCCCATCATAGAGGTCCCCTTCGAGCAAATAGCTATGGACTTAGTGGGACCCCTGGAGAAGACAGCCCGGGGCCACCAATATATACTTCTCGTTTTGGATTATGCTACTTACTACCCAGAAGCCGTCCCCCTGCAAAACACGGCCTCTAAAACAATAGTTAAAGAGTTGGTGGAGATCTTTGCCCGAGTGGGGCTACCAAAGGAGATATTAACAGACCAAGGTACTCCATTTATGTCGAAGCTAATGAAGGACCTCTGTACACTGCTCCATATACATACCCTGAGAATGTCACTCTACCATCCGCAGACCGATGGGCTGGTAGAAAGGTTTAACCGAACCCTCAAGGCAATAATAAGGAAAGTGGTAAGTCGGGACAGGAAGGTTTGGGACACCCTACTACCCTACCTTATGTTTGCCATCCGGGAGGTACCTCAGGCCTCAACTGGGTTTTCCCCCTTTGAATTATTATACGGACACCACCCCTATGGCATACTAGATATTGCAAAAGAAATCTGGGAAGAGGAACCCAATGAGTGGAGAAATATAATTGACCATGTGTTGCAGATGTGAGAACGGATAGCCCGGGTCACCCCTGTTGTACGGGAACATTTGGAAAAGGCGCAGGAGGCCCAGCGAACCCATTACAATCACCAGGCAAAAGTCCAACAGTTCCAACCAGGGGATCGGGTGATAGTGTTGGTACCCACGGCAGAAAGCAAGCTTTTGGCCCAATGGCAGGGGCCCTATGAGGTGGTTGAACCCGTGGGGGAAGTAACCTACAAGGTGCGGCAGGCAGGATGCTGGAAATAAGAACAAATTTATCACATTAACCTCTTAAAGCTTTGGCACCAACAAGAGGCATGTGTAGTGGCCCAAGAGACCCTGATACAGGAAAATAACATGCAGGAGCAGATCAGGATACCCACTGATCCGACACCAAACCAGAAGAAGGTAACTGAGACAATCAACAGAAATCAGGGCGTGTTTTCAACCAAACCAGGCCGGACCAACGAAGCATATCACCACATTATCACAGACCCTGGTGCAAAGGTAACTTTAAGGCCCGATCGGGTCCCAGCAGCAAAAAAGGAGAAGATCAAGGCAGAGGTAAAAAGGATGTTGGAGCTGGGAGTCATCGAAGAGTCCCACAGTCAGGGGTCAAGCCCGATTGTGTTGGTGCCCAAACCCGATGGCACCACTAGGTTTTGTAATGACTTTCGCCGGCTGAATGAGATATCCAAATTCGATGCATACCCCATACCCCGTATCGATGAGTTAGTTGACCTCCTGGACAATGCCCGATTTTTGACCACCCTTGATTTAACAAAGGGATACTGGCAGATTCCCCTTGCCAAAGATGCGAAAGAAAAGACGGCATTCTCTACACTAGAGGGTCTGTTTCAATATACTGTTCTTCCTTTTGGACTGCATAGGGCATCTGCCACCTTCCAGCGTCTTATGGACAAGCTCCTACGGCATACCGGTTATGCAGTAGCATACCTGGATGATGTGTTTATTTACACCCCCTACTGGGAAACCCACTTAGGAAAGGTGGAAGCGGTTCTGGACACGCTAAGACAGGCTGGCCTCACAGCCAACCCAGCCAAGTGTGCTATAGGGCTAGCCGAGGCTAAATATCTTGGCTACATTGTAGAAAGGGGCATGGTCAAGGCCCAACTAAACAAACTAGTGGCTATCCAAAATTGGCCCCGGCCGAATCGGGAAAAAAGCAAGTCCGGGCATTCCTGGGTGTGGTGGGGTACTACCGACGATTTATTCCCCATTTTGCTACCAGAGCGAGTCCCCTGACGGACCTGATAAAAGCCCGGGGTCCAGACATGGTGAAGTGGACAGATGCTGCAGAGAAAGCATTCATGGATCTACGGACAGCCCTCTGCAGTAACCCCGTGCTTATAGCCCCAGACTTCAACAAATAATTCATTTTACAAACAAATGCATCTGAAGTAGGATTGGGTGCTGTCTTATCGCAGATGGTCGGAGACGAAGAACACCCAATCCTGTACCTCAGCAGGAAACTCCTCCCGAGAGAGCAGAAGTGTGCCGTGGTTGAAAAATAGTGCCTAGCTGTGAAATGGGCCATAGAAACACTATGTTATTACCTTCTGGGACAACGGTTTACCCTTGTGACCGACCATGCACCCCTCCAGTGGATGCAGCGAAATAAAGAGAAGAACGCAAGGGTGACCAGATAGTCCCTGTCCCTACAACCTTTCCAATTCACCGTACAACACCGGGCTGGAAGCCACCATGGCAATGCAGATGGCTTGTCACGAGTATACTGCCTGACGTCCCAAGTTGCCCAAACCCATAGTGTTGAGCGGGGGGGAATATGTGACAGGATCGGGCCAGATGGCTACAGGAGAGTAATAGAAGGCAGATATATTAGCCCCAGGCTAAGTAGGTGCCTTTTCCCTGGGTAAGGTAACAGGGAAGGTTCCAGAACAATCAGGAACCTTCTGGAGATAATTAAGACAGGCTGATTAGAACACCTGTAGCCAATCAAGAAGCTGTTAGAATCAATTAAGGCAAGCTAATTAGGTCACCTGGGTTTAAAAAGGAGCTCACTTCAGTTTGTGGTGTGCGTGTGAGGAGCTGGGAGCAAGAGGCACTAGGAGCTGAGAGTGAGAACGCGGACTGTTGGAGGACTGAGGTGTACAAGCATTATCAGACACCAGGAGGAAGGTCTTATGGTGAGGATAAAGAAGGTGTTGGGAGGAGGCCATGGGGGAGTAGCCCAGGGAGTTGTAGCTGTCGCACAGCTGCTCCAGGAGGCACTCTAGACAGCTGCATACCACAGGGCCCTGGGCTGGAACCTGGAGTAGAGAGCGGGCCCGGTTTCCCCCCAGATCCTCCCAACTCCTGATCAGACACAGGAGGAGTCAACCTACACTGTGGTTTCAGACAAACGGCCAAGCTGAGGGCTGCTGTGAAGCTCCAAGGCGAGCAAATCTGCCAATAAGCGCAAGACCCACCAAGGTAGAGGAGGAACTTTGTCACAGGCTATAAAACCTTTTATTATTGGTTTTAATTCTCTTTGCAAAGTCCAATTCTCCATGGCTTTTTGCCTTTCTCACTTTATCCCTACATGTTCTGACCTCAATAATGTAGTTTTCATTTCTGATGTCTTCCATCTTCTACTCCTTGTAGGATTTCTGCTTTTTCTTAATCACCTCTCTGAGATGCTTGCTCATCCAGCTTGGTCTACAACTCCTGCCTATGAATTTTTCCCCCTTTCTTGGGATGCAGGCTTCTGATAGTTTCTGCAACTTTGACTTGAAGTAATCCCAGGCCTCCTCCGCCTTTAGATCCACAAGTTTTTCAGTCCAATCCACTTCCCAAACTAATTTCCTTAATTTTTTAAAGTTAGCCTTTTTGAAATCCAAAACCCTAGTCACAGATCTATTTTTATTTATCCTTCCATTTAGTTTGAACTGAATTAGCTCATGATCGCTCGAACCAAGGTTGTCCCCTACAACCATTTCTTCTATGAGGTCTTCACTACTCTGCAAAACCAAATCTAAAATGGCATCCCCTCTTGTTGGTTCAGCAACTACTTGATGAAGGAATCCATCAACTATCACATCCAGGAAAATCTGAGCCCTATTATTATTACTAGCACTTGTCCTTGTCTATATCTGGGATGTTAAAGTCTCCCATGATCACACAATTCCCATTAGTATTTACTTCATTAAAAACATAAAAGAAGTCTCTATCCATATCCAAATCAGATCCCAGTGGTCTATGGCACACCCCAAGCACTATCCCAGGGGAGACTCTAGTAGCTTTCTTCCCCAGTGTGATGTTTGCCCATACAGACTCTGTCTTATCCATTCCATCATTTCTTATTTCTTTACAGTCTACCTCATCATTGATATACAATGCTACTCCACAACCTTTGCCTTTATTTCTGTCTTTGCTAAACAGCACATACCCTTCAATACCTGTACTCCAGTCATGACTACTATTCCACCATGTTTCTGTTATCCCTATAATATCTGGTTTCACTTCCTGCACCGGTAGCTCTAGTTCCTCCGTTTTGTTACCTGGGCTCCTCGCATTGGTGTACAAACATCTTAATTTTTGCTGTTTGGCTTCTTTCACATTCTTTACCTGATTAGGCACAGGATTAGAATTCAAAATAATCTTGATAACTTGGAGAAATGGTCTGAAATAAACAGGATGAAATTCAATAAGGACAAATACAAAGTATTTCACTTAGAAAGGAATAATCAGTTGCACAAATGGTTGTGTCCATGTTCCTTCCCCCACTCTGATCTCTAGGGTACAGATGTGGGGAGCTGCATGAAAGACCCCCTAAGCTTATTTTTACCAGCTTAGGTTAAAACTTCCCAAGGTACAAACTTTGCCTTGTCCTTGAACCATATGCTGCCACCACCAAGCATTTTAAACAAAGAACAGGGAAAGAGCCCACTTGGAGACGTCTTCCTCCAAAATATCCCGCCAAGCCCTATACCCCCTTTCCTGGTGAGGGCTTGATAAGAATCCTCACCAATTTGTACAGGTGAACACAGACCCAAACCCTTGGAACTTAAGAACAATGAAAAATCAATCAGGTTCTTAAAAGAAGAATTTTATTTAAAGAAAAGTTAAAAGAATCACCTCTGTAAAATCAGGATGGTAAATACCTTACAGGCATTTGCCTACCCTCTAGGCAAAACCTTAAGTTACAAAAAGACACAAAAACAGGAATATACATTCCATCCAGCACAGCTTATTTTACCAGCCATTAAATAAAAGGAAGTCTAACGCATTTCTAGCTAGATTACTTACTAACTTTACAGGAGTTGTAAGGCTTGCATTCTTGATCTGTTCCCGGCAAAAGCATCACACAGATAGACAGACCTTTTATTTCCCCTGCCCCAGATTTGAAAGTATCTTGTCCTCTCATTGGTCATTTTGGGTCAGGTGCCAGCAAGGTTACCTTAGCTTCTTAACCCTTTACAGGTGAAAGGGTTTTGCCTCTGGCCAGGAGGGATTTTATAGCACTGTATACAGAAAGGTGGTTACCCTTCCCTTTATATTTATGACAGCTTGCTAGGAAGGAGTACTGCAGAAGTAGTTCTGGGGGTTATAGTGGATCCCAAACTTAATATGAGTCATCACTGTACTGCTGTGCAAAACAACAACCCCAAACCCTGAATATCATTCTGGGATATATTGGTGGTGGAGCTTAGGCTTTGGCTTCAGCCCTGGGCAGCTGGGCTCTGGTTACATCCCCTCCCTGACCCAGTTGCCTCCCCCCAGGGTGGCGGGGCTTGGGTTTTGGCTTCTCCCCTCATCCCCAGGCCAGTGGGGCTCGGGTTTCAGTCCTCCTTCCCGGGGTCATGAAGTATTTTTTGTTGTCAGAACGGGGTCACAGTGCAATGAAGTTTGAGAAACCCTGGTCTAGATAATACTTAGTCCTGCTTCAGTGTAGGTTTCTGTACTAGATGAGCTATCGAGGTCCCTTCCAGTCCTACATTTTTATGATTTTTCTCCTTAAAGCCAGTTGACCATGGCTTGGCTACGTCAGCACCTTTGGAGACAGCTCCTATCAGTCACTGATAGTACCACCATTGGAGATGAACAGCTTATCCCAAAGAGGAAGGAGACTTTGGAAACAAATACAAATTCCTTTCCTTGCCCTTCAATTTCTAAGGTCTTTGCTGAATATTGAAATGTTTTGTTTGGAGGTATCACACTTTAGATCTAAATGTTGTGGCAACCAATCCTCAATGTGATACCATACCAAAAAAAAGTTGAAAGGTGAAGTTAAGATTGCAGGCCCATGTCACTGTTGTGAGCATGTGAGCCTTTCAAGCTGTTAGAATTAATAACACCCATCATGTTAGAGACCTAGGAAATTCAGTTGATCATAAACTTGCAAGAAACTTAAATATTTAGAAATGTGGAAATTCATAGTTATGGTGCCCAAATTACTCTAACTCTACCCCAGTAATGATCCCACTCTCATCTTCCTTTCTTTGTTCCTTCTATAGCGATGTATAATTATTCTCATACATAGAAAACCCTCTAGTAGGGTTATGCTGGTCATGCCCATCAAATCACAAAAGCAGCTGACTCCTCAAGGTTTCTGATGTTTGAAGCAGTTCCTTGTAAATCAGCCTGGAAGAGTGCCTCAAAACTCTTCTCTGCTTTCCCTGTGCATCTTTGCTTTGAGCTCCTAGGGAAGGCCACAGTCCTTTCCAGCTTTTCTTCTCTGGCTCCATGTCTCTGCTCTTTCAGAAGCTCCAGACCCAGGCCTCAGTGTAGGAAGAGTTCTACATGCTCAATGCTGTTAGCCCTGAAAGCTGGTGACTGTTATCTTCGGTTGGAGGGGCACCATTTTTAGCCCCGAACTGTGGTCAGCACAAACTAGGAAGAGTGTCTCACACCCAGCGTAGATGTGATTTAAATCAAATTGATTTAAATCACTATTCAGGAAGACTTGATTTAATCATGGATTTCTGCATAAAAGTGCATTCTTGTTGGTTGTTATAACCGTGATACATATTCTTCACAACTCAGAGATAGATGTAGGTTTCATTTTTAGAAGGTACACGCTATACATTTTTTAGGTGACGTTGCTTCATCATCTTCAACTCAGCTTCCTCCTGAGAAGGAACACTTCTCATAATGATGTTTCACTTGGGCACCCAGGCCTTGCATTTCTTTGTTGCACTGTTTGCATTTTGCACACATGCCTGTTTTATCCATAGGTAGAGGAACTTCATTAAAATATTCCCAAACTGGGTCTCTTTTATGGCCTGCTGCCATTATAGGTTTTCCCTTCTAGTGAGAGAATGGGATGGTAGATCTCAAGTCAATGAAGGCTACACTCAGAAAGACCTCCAGACTTCTGGAATATGCTGCTCAGTTTCACTTTTGTTTCTGCTGTCTGTCCCTCCCTTCTCACATTTATCTCCCGACTTCTTCTTCTTGTCCAGATCTATTCCGCCCCTAACAATCTTCTATTCATTGAACTTTTTGAAACTTTGCACTTTTAGAGAGAGTTAAGGGATTGACTCTTTGTACACAAATTTGTAGAGGGACAATAGAGTTGAGGTCTGTTGTTTCTCACCTCTTTACTTATTTATTTAAAAACACTGTTGCTGTCAACAAGCATGTTAACATGTGAAGACACAAATCCAGTTTGAGAACTGCAAAACTAAGCATCTCTGATGGTATCTTCTAGACTGAGCACCAAGTCCCATGGGATGGATAGAAAGATTAACCTAAATAATCTATACAGACACCCATGGAACCCATAAGATTGGGTCCCTAATCCATGAACTATTGGAAGTCATTTAGAAAACTTTTCTTAAACATTAGATGACTATATTGTCTCATACTATATAGCTCATCATGGAATAGGGATTATAAATTCTAATTCTAATGTATCTTAATTAAACTATCTTTAGATCTGATTTAAATAAAAAAAATTCAATTTTTTTAATTTAAAAAAATCCTTGATTTTTATCCACCCTGTTCACATCATGACTGAGCAGATTGAAGGCAGTGCCTCCCCTGAGGTTCTCTCTGCTGAGGGAGAGGAGTGACCAGCCCTTCCACAGTCCCTGGAGAGGAGTAATGGAGTGAGCCATGGATAAAGATAGGGCCTGTGGGCATGCAGTAAGCAAAGGAGATCCATCCTGAACCTATGAATTTGCTGGGCCATTGGACCCTACTGCACCAGTCAACCAAAACTTGTGTATTCCTCTCCTGACCCCATCTTATGAGTAGGACCCTACCAAATTCATGGTCCAGTTTGGTCAATTTCACAGTCACAGGATTTTAGAAATTGTAAATTTTAAAATTTAAATCTGAAATTTCATGGTGTTGTAATTGTAGGGGTCCTGACCCAAAAAGGAGTTGTGAAGGGGTCAGAAGGTTATTGTAGGGGGGCTTGCAGTACGGCTACCCTTACTTCTGCGCTGCTGCTGGCCGAGAGCCCAGCTCTGAAGGCAACACTGCTGCTAGCAGCAGTACAGTAGTAAGGATGGCATGGAATGGTATGGCCACCCTTACTTCTGCGCTGCTGCCTTCAGAGCTGGGCCCTTGGTCAGCAGCTGCCACTCTCAGGCCACCCAGCTCTGAAAGCAGCAGTGCAGAAGTAAGGGTGGCATTCAAAGCTGGCGACCGGCCAACAGCTGCCGCTTTCCAGCCAACCAGCTCTGAAGGCAGCGTAGAAGTGAGGATGGCAATACCACGATCCCCCTAAAATAACCTTGCAAACCCCCCTCCCCAACAACTCTCTTTTGGGTCAGGACCTCCAATTTGACAAATGCCCATCTCCCCCATGAAATTTGTATAGTATAGTGTAAAAGCACACAAAAGACCAGATTTCATGGGGGGACACCAGATTTCACGGTTCATGACGTTTTTTTCATGGCAGTAAATTTGGTAGGACCCTACTTATGAGATCTGAAGTGTGGCTACCTGGCAACTTCCACATACTTTTACCAGACACTACAAAGCACATGTGGCATCCTTATCAGATGCTGTCTTTAGTCTCTGGCTCTCACAGTATGTGGGTCTCCAAGTCTTCACTGCTTTTCCTCCCCTTTTTTTGGTTGGACTGCTTGCGATTTCCCAACAGTCCTGTTTCCAATCTAGATTAATTTCTGTGAATGACAACAGATCATTGAAACATTCCATCTTTTCATAATAGGAACTCATCTCATCTAGATTCTTCCCCATGTTTGCACATATGTTTATAGTGTTTTATGGTTTAAGATTGTAAACAGGAGTTGTGATGGACTTGCCAAGATGGTATAGGGGGAGCAGCAGGAGGTTCCAAGTACTTCAATCAGTCAGCTACCTCTGTGGTTCTATGGGTGCGATTAACCAAATAGTTCTGTTTATAGCCTAGATGAATTCCTTTTGTAAGAAGACATATTTACAGTAAGTTTTTAAATGGCCTATTTTTAAATTAGTTTTTTTCTAACAGCTTTAGTCAGTCCATAGACCCTATCTTAAATACTTGTACAGTTAAACTGTGCATCACAGAGTATTGGTGTATAATTGATTTCATATTGGCACGTACATAAAGCCAGTGCAACCAGTGGACATAATGGTACTGTCATTGAAGTTAATAGTAGGTTTGCCAGTGGCTTCAGTGAGAGCAGGATTGGGTCCAGTATTTGCATTGTGAAGGATGATGAGATTTCTCTTCATCTGACTTTTTTCCTTGCCTGGATCCTGCAAACTGTTCCTGCTGACGAACAATTTTCTTCCTTTTTGTAATGTACCAGATCTCATAGATGGCAGGTACATTAGAAAACATGTCCTTTGCCCTGAACTTCCTAGTGGAGAGCACTCCCTAAAAATTATTAAATATGAACATGGGGGAAGAGATAAGTTACCAGTCACATTCACAGTGCACTCTGAGTTAGAATCACAGCTCAAAAAAATTATAATTTTAGACAATTTCTACTGTTTTACAGTGTCTAGTGTTTAGACTTTAGCATTCCTAATGAATTTATGATTGGATTAGACATAGGAATTAAGTTTTTGTAGAAAGTTAGTATTCTCTCAGATACAATAACTCTACTTATCAGCATTATAGAAGGTCTAAAGTGGATGGAAAACTATAGTAAATAGGGTTCATTGTGTTGGAGAAGATAGCGTATTTTCATTGAGATTCTACTAACATTTAAATGTTCATCCAATTTCATTATGATACGTGACATGGTAACCAGAGGACCAGTTAGTCAAACGAGTGTTCTTTTGTGGATGTCTATAAAGAACTGTTCTGTTTTAAGAAAAGTCAATTCAGGATGCCAGAAAGATTGTCTACTTGAATGACAAAAATTTCATGAAAACTGCATTGCAGGAAGACAATAGTTACTCCACAAACCTACTTCTAAAAATATTTTAATCTTGGTATAAGAGAAGGAAAAAGGAAACAAACATTGTTAGCAATTGGGAAAGAGGGGGTATATTTTGCCTATGATATTTTTAAAGCAAGCGCGCATATGGAATTGTTTGTGTTCATTTTCACATAATGGGTTGATTGAAATAACTTCCTCTAGAACAGTGGTTCTCAGACTTGTTCCGCCGCTTGTGCAGGGAAAGCCCCTGGCGGGCCGGCGGGTTTGTTTACCTGCCGCATTCGCAGGTTCAGCTGATCGCGGCTCCCAGTGGCCATGGTTCGCTGCTCCAGGCCAATGGGAGCTGCTGGAAGTGGCGCAGGCCGAGGGACGTACTGGCCGCCACTTCCAGCAGCTCCCATTGGCCTGGAGCAACGAACTTTCGGACGCGGCAGGTAAAGAAACCGGCCAGCCCACCAGGGGCTTTCCCTGCACAAGCGGTGGAACAAGTTTGGGAACCACTGCTCTAGAATGTCTTTCATTACTGGTTTTTCATGACTGATACAATATAGACTGTATCAATGAAAATCGAAGCCATACCGCAGTTTCAAAGAAGCTTTGGCTAAAAGGGCAATGTCAGCACAAATATGAAGGGACTCAAGTTCTGTATTTCGCTCTTTCTGAACCACCTGGGGACACTAATTTTGAGTATCTCACTAATCTCCATGTATTTTTACATTAGTTTGTATTTCTGTGTACTCGACTCACCTATTTTATCTGAGCTTGGTAGTGCCTATGTATTCATTTTTGTAATTGGAACTAAGCCATTTATGTGTAGGGGCTGATGCAAAGAGGAACTGAGCACTGCCATCTACTATTACGGAAACATGTTGTAACTATATATTTTGTAAGCTATACGTTATTTTGCTTTGAATACTTTTTTCATATATTGCATCCTAAAATGCATTACAAATTTAAATAATACAATTGCAGTGAGAATAATAGAAGAAGGAAGAATGAATTAAAAGTCACAATGAAGGAAGGTATTGAGAGGAGATTTGAAAAGATGGAAAATCAGTGAGACAGATTTAGAAATGTTTTCCCATACAGCAGGAGAATGGGGTGAAGAAGACTCCCTCAACAACATTGTCGAGTGCCAGGTTCTTTGTTCTACCCCACATGCTCTCAAGTAACAAGAACGTTTCATCTGTATTTCATCTAAGTTTATTTCACTTGTGTGTTTTCTTAGGTAATAATTACCAATATACAAAACAGAAGCCCTAAACCGGGGTCTGCAGTACATGAACAGGAACTGGGATTTTTCCTAGAAACAGGACTCCAAAGAGCACATGTCTTGTATTTCAAAAATGGGTAAGAATTTAATTTAGTTGGTTTTTTTTGTTCTGGATTATAATGTCAAAAAAGTTAGAAAATGAAGCTGACAAGCATATAATCTTTACTTTTTATTACTGTAGTAGAAATATTTTTGTTGAAGATATTAATTTTCCTATCCAGATAGTATTTATTTTAACTTGCATTTAATTTTTTCCTCAAAATATATGTACAGAATAAAATGAAATAGGGAATATTAAATATTTTCTTACATTTCTTTATTAACTGTAAGAACTTAAAATATCAAACCTATAAATATCTGTGAAATGTCTGTCTTTTGTGTTGAAACTTTAATAATGAAATAAAGAAATAGAAAACAAAACATTTGATTTTTATAATTTTGTTCCAAATCTCTTCAGTTATCACTTATTTTAACATTATGCTGCAGGATAAATATGCATGAAGATCAACAGTATGTATATGTATAATCTCCATTGTGCCTACTCTGTAGAACCTTTTAGACTGTTCATGAGAGATCATTTATAATTTTGTGAAGTAAAAATTCTAAATATAGGTGTACAAATTAATATCAAACATTACGGAAAATGAACAAAGCAATTCATTTTTTTAAGCTCTTGAAAACTTGGAATGCTAGGTTTAAAGTACACTTCTGGTATTTGTTGTTGAATCCGTAGTCATTTTAGACTACGTAGACTGGTTTGCTGGTTTTTGTTTTTTCTGAGAAAATACCATGTGAAATCCTACCCCCTAAATGTCAAAACTCCCACTGACTTCAGTAAGCCCAGAATATCACTTTGTTTGATTAATACCTTTCAAATCAAAATAAATAACTAAAATGGGTGGAGTCAGGCAGTGTCTGTAAAGGTGTGAGATTTTGATGTAATTTGAATAATGAGGGTTGATGAAGATTTTCAAATTTATTATTTTGCCACATGTCTCTGGATCCCATCTGTTTTTCTGCTGTATCTTTTTTTTAACTTGGACTGACCAGAACTGAATACTGAATTGTTAACTTTTTAAATAGTGAGCAGTGTTTTACTTTGTGCCCTTTTAATATTTCACTCCAAAATTACTTGATCGTATATTTTATTTTGCCCTGGCCTTAATATCAAGTTTATAGGAATTCAGTCTAAGACCTTTTCACTAGAAAGGTTTCAATAAACTTGTTAAAACTATACTTATAAATCATTGTTTTCATGTAAGGGTTATATGAACATAGATGATAGGCAGTTAGGAAAGTTGGATGAATGTGCTTGTTTATCTTACAACAAGGCTTTGTTACAGATAAGACTATAGATCACAACAGGTCTCAAACTGAGGTGTGGTAGGGAGTCTGCAAAATTTGAGTGTTGCTTTCCTTGTAGTATTTGTTTTGTCTTTGCGTGTAGGCTTGGGCAGGAGTATGCTGATGATGTAGTGTAATGGGGGCCTTTGCCTTCTGCTTCTTCATGAAGCAGAGGTAATTATGAAATTCTATGAAATCTTTAAATGTCGGTTGTGTCACTAGACTCTAATCTGGCATTGCTTGTGAGTTAGTTCCAATTAACATATTATCAGAATTACCTGATGAAGCATATTCACTTAAAAACCTGAATAAATACATATGCATAATATTTTTTCAGATTTCACTCCAGATCCAGTAAGTAGTAGTAATCATGTAGCTCTGAAAAATATGTTGCATAAACAGAGAAGCTTGATGCAGTCCTCTGCTATGAAGTGTTTCTTCCTGCATATCTTGGAAACTCAAGGTCAGGTTTTCTAATGTGCTGAGCATCAGGCTGTCACTTGTTTTTATATTTATTTATGTATGTGTCAGTCACAAATAGTTGGCAAATATAAAAAGACTTTTACAGCTATTGAAGGAGCTGGACCCTGTCCTCTGATACCTAGTGTGCACTGCTGCTTCCTTAAGCAGAACACCCTTATTTAAATTAGACCGATTGATCCAATTAACTGTCCCTTTGCTCAGAAGCTGTACCCAGATTTTCTTTTAAAGAGAAAAGTATACATTCTTATCCAGAAACCAGTGAAGATCTTATAGGCATGCATTTTCTTGTAAGAAAAAAGATAAAAGCATTGAAACCTTACAAGTCTAAACGCTAAGTGTTAGTATTTAGAAAATACATGGAAAAACCATTTTCTACCAGAAATTTATGAAACCATATTTCATGAATTATTTTACAATCTTTATTAAGATAGAAATTCCAAATTAATGTTTTCTTCTCAAAAGGTGTAGAAGAATTGAGTTAGGATGAGCAGACTATATTGACCAATGTAATCCTAGGATGCACCAAGCGAGGTAATTCCACTACAGATAGAGAAGTGTGACTACCATCATAAAAGGAACTGGTGAGACCATATCCAGAATGGTGTGTGCAGATGTTTAAGAAAGATGAATTCAAAAAGTGGAACAGGTACAGAGAAGGACTACTAGGATGATCAGAGGAATGGAAAATATGTCTTAGGAGATGAGACTTAAGGAGCTCTCCCCATACTCTAGCTTAGACCTTGCCAGAGCTGAGTGGAGTGTAACAATTATCTCCTCTGTCTGATACACAACATTCCTGTTAATACACCCCAGAATATTTGCCTTTTTTGTAGCTTCATCACATTGTTGGCTCATATTCAATTTGTGGTCCACTATAACCCCCAGATCCTTTTCTGCAATACAACTGGGCGGGCAGTTATTTCCCATTCTGTATTTGTGCGTTCGATTTTTCCTTCCTAATTGTAGCAGTTTGCATTTGTCTTTATTTTATTATATCTTATTGATTTCAGATCAATTATTGAATTTATCTAGGTCATTTTGAATTCTAATCCTGTCCTCCAGAGTACTTGGTACTCTTCCCAGAGTGGTTTCCTCCTCAGATTTTGAAAGCTTACTCTCTACTCCTTTATCCAAGTCAATGATGAAAATGTGGAATAGTACCAAACCCAGGACAGACCTCTGCAGGATCCCACTAGATACCTTATCCCAGTTTGA
The DNA here is from genome assembly GCF_965152235.1 of Eretmochelys imbricata. Classification (NCBI taxonomy): domain Eukaryota; kingdom Metazoa; phylum Chordata; order Testudines; family Cheloniidae; genus Eretmochelys; species Eretmochelys imbricata. Next base: position 101,870,043 of record NC_135577.1, on the reverse strand, counting down.
AAGCAAACCATTAATAACTACTCCTGAGTAGGGTCTTTCAGTCAGTTGTCCACCTACCTTATAGTCATTTCATCTAGACCAGTGATACACAGACCTCAGTGGTTCAGAAACCAAATTAGCGATCAACATTACCCAAAAGAGCCATAGTAATGTGAATTCATTTACAATCAGACTGTTTAATTATGAATACATAGTACTAAAGGGAAATATATATATTATTCTCACAGCAAAATGACTGACCAAGTATTATGATTTTATCAACTACAATTGGGTTAATAACTAATTGATTGATTAGTAACTTAGATTGGTTAATAACTAAATCATGCGGAGTTTTAATATCATGTGCTGCAAAGAGTGGCAGGAGACAGATTATAGAGTCACTTGTGGCTCGCGAGCCTCAGTCTAAGTATCACTGATCTACACCATATTTCTCTAGTTTACTTATGAGAAAGTTGTATGAAATTTTTAAAAGCCTTACTAAAATTAAGATATATCATGTCTGCAACTTTCCCCCATCCAGTTGGCCAGTAACCCTGTCAAAGAAGGAAATGAAATTAGTTAGGCATGATTTGTTCTTGACAAATCCATATTTCTTCTTCGAGAGATGTCCCTGTGGGTGTTCCAATCCAGGTGATGGTGCGTCCCTATGCCTTTGCTCAGAGAGTTTTGCAGCAGTGCCCATATGGGTCATGCACATGTGGTACCTGCCTTGCATGCCGTTGGCTCTTTATCTAGCTTGCACACGACCTGGACTCCTCAGTTCCTTCTCAACTGTCTCCAGCCTGAGATGGAGCTCAGCAGTCCTGTTGCAAGGCTTCGTTCCTACTAGATAAGTTAGGATAGTTTAGATACATTATGTTTGAGTTATTAGAGTTACGTCCTCTACCTGGAGGAGGACGGGGAGGGAGGAAAGGTTTTATTTCTTCATCCCCTAGTATAGTTAGTATTAGGTTAGGAAAATGCCTGGTTTCACCAGGATTTAAAAGATGCACAACATGCAGAGAGGCATGTTGGACACGCTCAATGTGTTTGTTATGTAGGGGAAGCTCACATTCCTCAGAAATGTGTCCATCATAACAAACTGAAAGCTAGGGCATGCAAGCATAGAGACCTGAGACTGAAATTCATCTTGATGGAGAAGTCATTAAGACCAGCCTCTGACCCGGGCAGGAGCCCTCTTCCCAGTATAAGTCACCGGTCTTTTCATTGCCAAGGTCCTTGAAGACCAAAAAGTCCACAAAAAAATGACGGTCCTCTTTGCCTCAGAGAGAGAGAGAGAGAGCAGAGCAACACAAAATGGTCGCCAACCAAATTGCTCTCATTGGTGCTGGCTGCACCACGGCTCAGCACCTCTGAGACTCCGGGCACCTCCTGCACCATCTGCATGGTGGACGCCACTGCCGGAACCCAGCGTTCTGATGCCATGTCTAAGGACTCTAAGTTGTCCGTCTCCACCACGGCACCGTTGATAGCACTAAAGGAGATGGCACCAACAACCGCTCCTATTTCTGTGCTGCAGCCCAATGCTACTAGTGCAATGGTGCCTATACAAACTGCAACGGCTTAGCACATCACACTCCTGATGTAGTCGGCACCTCACTCTTCAGCACCGAAGCTCTCGGCGCCATGCCGCTTTATGCACCAGAGTATCTGTTGGTTTCCCCGACTCCAGAGTCCCCTTTCTTGGGCACTGATGTGTCACCGGGGCCAGTGGATCCACAGCAACAGTTATCTCCGATAGCATCACAGTTCTTGAGTGATGATGATGAGGAGGTTGAAGGGGCATTCTCCCCTCACCATTCCTCCCTTATCAGGATGCCTATGGCTACTGGACCACTACGATCACAGTCCACATATGCACACGACATGCCACCATGGTACGGTCACCCAATGATAGGACTTCCCTGGTCACTGGCCATACTGGAATCCCTGGGGGCTTATAGAAAGCACTGCAGCAGGTGCCTCAGCCCACGTAGGGAAGACACCAGATCCCCACCTCCACCCTCAGAGACCGAAGTGACCAAGACAAGGGATGAATCCATAGCAGAGCAGGAAGAGGACACTGCTCCTGACACATCACCAACAAATAACAATTCATCCTGCTCACTAGATGAGCATATTAGGCCTCTACCCACAACCACCACAGATGACTTTACCCACTTTCAAGATTTATTCAGAAGAGTGGCCAATGAGCTCAAAATTGCCCTGGAGGAAGTGTCAGAAACTCAACGTGAGCCAGTGGATATCTTACAGACATCTTCCTCCTCAAAGATAGCATTGCCAATCAGTGGGGCTATCATGGAACCTGCCAAACTCCAGTCACCATATCTCTAAAGGGCGGACAGAAAATATTACTCTGCTGGGTCGAGCTGTATTATCATCACTTATTCTACCAACTCCGAAGCCCCTATCATCTTGGGAGGGCACTACTCTGTGTAGTCAAGGTGGCCCATTTCAAACAGTTGACAAGAAGGTATGAGTATCAGCAGGCAGATATTAGTTTTTGTAGTGACCCATCCACTCCCAGTCTTTATTCAGGCCTAATTTGATGGGATCCAGTTTGATGGGGTCCAATTTGATGGGGTCCAGGTGTCCAATTAATTAATTTTGAAACTGGACACCATCAAATTAGGCCACCTTGATTACATTGGCCTCATTAGCACTACAAAAATTATTTTTTTTCCTCCCTTGGTATTCACCTCTTCTTGTCAACTGTTGAGAATAGCCTACTTCCACCTTAATTGAATTGGCTCGTTAGCACTGACCCCCCACTTGGTAAGGCAACTCCCATCTTTTCATGTGCTGTATATTTATACCCGCCTCTGTATTTTCCACTCCATGCATCTGATGAAGTGGGTTTTAGCCCACGAAAGCTTATTCCCAAATAAATTTGTCTCTAAGGTGCCACAAGGACTCCTTGTTGTTTTTGCACAAGGTGAGTAACCATCACTTACTATTACTTATAACCAGGGATCCTAGAAATCTGTTAGACACAGAAAAACATGGAATTTGTGTTTTTACAGAGAATATTTAGATTGTACATTCTGTGAAAAAATAAAAACATTTTACTATTAACTAAATTTTACGGAAAGTCACTTATTCAGTGTGCACAACCTCCCACTCTTGTGATTGATTTATTAATGCATTTTAAATTTACAATGGAACCCCATTTATCTGATCTAATTAGGTCTGGGGCCACATTGGAGAATCAGAAATTTGGATAAGCAGGAGAATTGGCAAAGAGCTTTCTATCTGGAGCCCCCGGCTGCTGTCAGCCCCAGGCAGCTGGTGGTTGGTTAATACAGAGAGCCGGATAATGGCGGGTTGGATAGACAGGGTTCTACTATATCAGTAAAACATTGTGTTCAGCTGATACCTATATATACTATGGCTAGGGATACTAAAGTTCAGTATTTCAACTGCAGAAAAATGCGGATTTTTTTTTTATCATAGAATTTTGGGATTTTATTATGGAAAACTAGGATCCCTGTTTATAATCCTGTTATTTTTTAGGTGCTTACAAATTGCATACTTAATAATCTGTTCCAGTTATCTTTCTGTATATCAAAGTTAGGATGACTGGCCTGTAATTCCCCAGATCTTCTTTGGTCCTCTTTTTAAAGATAGGTACTATGCTTGCCGTTCTGCAGTTCTTTGGGACCTCACCTGTCTTCCATGAGTTTTCGAAGATGATCACTAATAGTTCTGAGATTGCTTCAGCTAGTTCCTTAAATACTCTGGGTGAATTTCCTTAGGCCCTGCCAACTTGAATACATCTAATTTACTTAAATATTCTTTATCATATACTTCCCCTATTTTGGTTTGTGTTCCTTCCCCCTTGGTGTTAATATTAATTGTGTTAAGCATCTGGTCACAATTAACCTTTTTAGTGAAAAATGAAGCAAAATAAGTATTAAATGACTCAGACTTCTTGGTGTCTTTGTTAGCTCTCCTTGCTTGCTAAGTAGTTGACCCTCTCTTTCTCTTGCCCCTAATGTAATGTATATTTTAGCAACCTTTGGTGTTAAAAACTATGAAAGGGTTAGTGTAGACCAGGCACTGGTGTTTTTGTCACCAAGTCAGCTAGACCAGTGGTTTTTAAAGTAAGGCACTGGGTTGTGGTGGCTGTGGTAAGCACTGCGGACTGGGCCATTAAAAGCCCTATCGGTGGTGATGCCTAGGCTAGTTCCTACATGTTCTGACACCGTGCTGCGCCCCAGAAGCAGCCAGCAGCAGGTCCAGCTTCTAGGCGGGGATGGGGCCACAGGGCTCCACTCGCCACCCGAGCACTGGCTCTGCACTCCCATTGGCTGGAAACTGGCCAATGGGAGCAGAGGGGAGGTGGAGCCACTTGTCCACCTCCGCCTAGGGTCCAGACCTGCTGCTGGCCACTTCTAGGGCATAGCATGGTCCGTGGTGCCAGGACAGGCAGGAAGCCTGCCTTAGCATCCCCGCTGTGCCACTGACCGGGAGCCTCCTGAGGTAAGTACGCTCCCCAACCTCGTGCCCCAATCCCCTTCCCCAGCCCTGAGCCCCTGCAAACCCAGAGCCCCATCCTGCACCCCCGAGCCCTGCACCTGACCCCAGCCCAGCACCCCCTCCCACACCCTGAACCCTCATTCCTGGCCCCACCCGTCACCCCTGCACCCAACCCTCTGCCCCTCCCACACCCCAAACTCCTCATCCCCAGCTCCGTTGTGTCGTGGACATCAAGAATTTTCTTCAACTGGGTCGCCAGAAAAAAACTTTGAAAGCCACTGAGCTAGACCATCTCTGAGCAAGATTAGACAATATGTTGATAAAATCACGTGAACCTGTGTTCTGTAGTAAAACTGGTGGAGTTGTATGAGTGCTATATCTGTGGAAGCATCTGAAAATGCTTGTTGTAGATGCAGCCCCCGAGTTTTTGTTTTTTTTTGAGTTTGTGCCCTTTTCATGGGTCCACAGGATCAGCACTATGCCCCAGCTTTTAAATAGTCCCTTGGAGATACATCTTTAATGTGCCAGACCCCTGAAGAGTCCCACTCTTCTTTAAGGGGAGGCCTCAACGTCTCGGACACTGAGCCTCTGGGCTCCAACACTCCTGCTTCTTGCTGTGAGCACTACCTGACAAGTGAAGCTGGCACAGATTCCTGTTCAGAGACTTTCACTCTTATCAGTGACCAATGCACCTCAGCAAGTATTTGCTGTGACACTAGGCAGTCTTTTCAAAATAGAGTAAGGTTTATTAGTCAGCTGGAACACTGATTTGGGAAATTCTTAGGTTGGCATATAGAAAAGCAAAGATTAAGACATAGTTGTCAAGGTTCCCTCCCCACTCTGAACTCTAGGGTGCAGATGTGGGACCTGCATGAAAGACCCCCTAAGTTTATTCTTACCAGCTTAGGTTAAAACTTCCCCAAGGCACAGATTCCTTTCTTGCCTTGGGAACCAGCTTAGGTTAGAAACCTGATACGCTGCCACCACCAAGCGATTTAAACAAAGAACAGGGAAAGAGACCACTTGGAGACATCTTCCCCCAAAATATTCCCCCAAGTCCTACACCCCCTTTCCTGGGGCAGGCTTGATAATGCATTTTCTAGCAAGATTACTTACTAACTTTACAGGAGTTGGAGGCTTGCATCCTTGATCTGTTCCCCGCAAAGGTAGCACACAGACAGACAGACAAAAGCCTTTTTCCTCCCCTCCAGATTTGAAAGACTCTTGTGCCCTCATTGGCCATTTTGGGTCAGGTGCCAGCAAGGTTACCTTAGCTTCTTAACCCTTTACAGGTGAAAGGATTTTGCCTTTGGTCAGGAGGGATTTTATAGCATTGTATACAGAAAGGTGGTTACCCTTCCCTTTATATTTATGACAATAGTCCATATGGCTAAAGCCAGGGCTTCACCCAGCCAAGTGCTGTGGAATCCATGTTGGCTCACTCACCCTTTCTCTGTCAGTGCCGGGTGAGAACTTCTGTCTTCCTCCAATGGTCAGCTCTTACTGTAGCCTTATGTCACCTCTTTGCATATTGGTTTCCTCTTGCAGTACCCCTGCTGAATTTACATGTTCTGCCTGCTGGAGTTTCCAGTTGTTAAGGGTCAGTAGTTCAGTCCTTGGGGTTCTCATTGTCTTTCCGTTTTTCTATTAATATTCATATCACCCCAGACAGTTCTGTGATCCAAACACCTCATGTCTCCTGCTCTGCCTGAGGAACATGTAACACTTCTGCACCCACTGTGTAGCAATCCCTAGTCAAGAAAGTCACTGTTATTCATATCTTTAATACAAGTATAACAGAAAACTCCAACTTCGTCACAACCCTCTTTAAGTTTAGTTACCTTGCCATTCCATCTATTAGACAGAATATGCTGTTAGACTATCACAGGTTTTTCTCAACCTGTAGGTTGTGATCCAAAATTGGGTTGCCAGAATGTGTCAAAAGGTCACATGGGACTGGTCATCAAAGTTCACAAATGTATCATGAGCCCAGAAAGGACTATGATATGTCTCACCTGTGCGTCTGCACAGGTCCCAAACCAAATATGTCAGTAGATGTGATGAGATGAGAGAGGGAAAAATTAATAATATTACATGTAGAATTCAGTGTTAAATGCTTATAAGTTTAGCTCACTGTTGAAAGCCTCAAATTTCTGATGCGTGAAACATTGATGTATTTAATCTAATAGTAATTTCCAGTTTGTAGTTTCAAGTTTCGTAAGCAACTTTGTCATGGAGATAACTGTCATGGTACCCTTACTTTATGCTGAAGCTAACCTAGAAAAAAATTCTTGGTTGAAACAAAAAGTAGTTTTTTGTGATGAGTAACAAAAAGTAGTTACAAAATCTGCTATAACATAATCTTTGTAAAATCAGCTTTTTCTGCCTTTTTATTTAAGATTCTTTTCTTATCAGGCAAGTCTTCAGTGAAAAAAACAATGTGCCTCAATGTGAGGGGAGTTAATTGTTCATTCAGACATTCAGATAAGATGATCTGTCAAGAACAGTTTGTTTTGTTGTCTGAGGCTCCCTATGCCATGTTACATGTGCTGAATTCTGTCTTAAGTTCAGACTTTCCAATGGAATACTAATGTGAAGTTTACACATTTAAAAGGTCATTCAGTATAAAACTGTCACTAAACTGTATTTAAAACTGAAGGAAGCTTTCCTGTTGAAATTAATTTTAGTAATAATTTTTTGTGATCTGTATAGTTGCATATAGTACAAAACTCTCCAAAAAGGTTGAAAATCAATGTGTTGTGGCAGTTTAAAAAAACAAACAAACCCTAACAATGTTAGGAACCATTAGGAAACAAATGGATAAGACAGAAAATGAAATCATAATGCCAATATATAAGTCGATGGAATGCCCACACCTTGAATATTGTGTGCAGCTGTGATCATCCTATCTCAAAAAAGAAAATTAGAATTAGAAAAGGTAGAGAGAAGGGCAACAAAAATGATTAAGGGTATGAAACAGCTTCCGTATGAGGGGGGAGAGAAAAAAAGGCTGGGACTGTTCAGCTTAGAATAGAGATGGTGAAGGTGCGATATGACAGAGGTCTATAAAATTGTGAATGGTTTGGATAATGTGAATAGGGAAATGGTATTTACCGCTTCACAATAACACAAGAAAGAGGGGGTCACCCATTGAAACTAATAAGCAGCAGGTTTAAAACAAATATAAGGAAGTACTTCACATAATGCAGAGTTAACTTGTGGAACTCATTGCCAGGGAATGTTGTGAAGGCCAAAACTATACTGTGTTCCCAAAAGAATCAGATAAGCACATGGAGAATAAGTCCATCAATGGCTATTAGCCAAGATGGTCAGAGATGCCACGCCATCCTCCGGGTGTCCCTAAATCTCTGACTGTGAGAAGCTGGGACTGGACAACAGGGATGGATCACTCATCATTGCCCTGTTCTATTCATTCCTCTGAAGCATTTGGCATTGGCTATTGTTGGAAAACTGGGTACTGGGCTAGATAGACCATTGGTCTGACCCAGTTTGGCCATTCTTCTGTTCTTATGGTCAAAATTGGTTAGACATTGAACACTTGTGTGTTTACTAGTTTGAAGCTGTAGTTCTGTCTTAACTCATCCTGTTACGTAGACTTTTAAGTGTATTTTTAGCTCCTGTACTGTAGTCCTTTAACAGTAGCTAATGTAGGCCTTATTCTAATTTTTATCTGCACAAAGTGGGAAGTTTCAGGTCTTACATGTGCTGCAGTACAACACAACAAGGCAAGCTAAAAGCAGCATGGTAGCATTACGTCAGAGAAAGAACACTATTTAGCAAAAAGTTTATTGTATTTAATTCCCTTTCACCTATCCAGAAATCAGGGCTATCTTAGCTTTTGGGACAGTAATTCCAATTGGTTTGAACCCCTGTTACCCTCTGGTGTTTTTTTGGGTATTGTGTTGAGTTATGTTGAGTTAAGCATCTGAGATGCTGCAGCTGAGGTTGTAGTGGTCTTAACATGCAATTAACTGAAAAGTCTCTTTAGCTATTAAATTAGAGATAGTTCCACTAACATTGGTTTAAGTCCAATTTAATTGGCACATGTAGATGGTATTAAGTTCATATTGTCAACAGAAGAAATGTTTTGTTTTATAAATAAAATATTTTGGCTACCTCTATTTCAAAATATCCCTATGCTCTGTTTTATATGCTGCTAGCAAAGTTAGTTATTTACATTTAAATCTATAGTTCTAGTTGAAGAAAGCATCTGAAATTGGTTCAAATTGGTGGCATTTGCCAGTGTGTAACTGAAAACATTTCAATTCATTCACATCAGTTTTTTTTTTAGGGGAAAGTAATTAGTGTGTGGGCTGACTAATTGGTGGTCCAGTTTGCTTCACTATAAGATTAGAAACTGTTGAATTACTAAACCTCCCCAGTCAGAGTTTGTCATGGAAACAGTGCAGCATGTGTGTGTGATGTCAGTCATGAGCTGGTGACAAGGACTGAATTTTGGAGAAACTAAGAGACTAATTAGGAGCCCAGGGGTGTAAAAAAGGCAATGTTAAAGGGCCTTGCTCATCTTACTTTATATAGTAATACCATTATCCTTCAATTTCTGTTAACAAATATCAAAATACATTCCATTTTCTACTCTTTAAAATTAAAACATTTTAAATTCCTATTCCAAAGTGTTTGTAAATGTACAAACTGGAGAGGATGCCATAGCAGTAAAGGCTTAAACCTAGGAATATATGGATGTTCTGGAGCCAGGGTTTTAAATCCTAACAGATAATTCAGTCCATCATTCTTCTAAATTAGATAAGGTAAATCCCACGCAGGTGGCTATCTGTAGGTCTTGTCTTTTCTTCTTTGTCATTGAAGTTAATGTGGCATTTTTTTCAGAAGAGTAGGTATTTGCCCAGTCTCCATGGCCAAAATTCTGTCTTCCACCACTGCTGTACAATCTCTTAGCTGGTTCCATCTATCCTATGGGACTGTATGTCAGGGGTGTGCTGTATTTTATTAAAATCTGAAGTGAAATAAACTGCAAGAAGAAAAGATACAAAGTAACTGTGAAAAAAACTTGGGAAAAGAATAGGCAGGTCATTCAATTCTAAGGTCAATTTTAAGGTCATCAACTGAAAATGAAAGGGAGGCTCTCATTCTTTCCTGTGTGGACTTCATTTTTTTGATAGTGGTCAGCTGTGTAGTTGTGAACATCATCATCAGAGCTCTTCAGCAGCCATGTATGAGTAATGTGAATTGTATTTTTATCAGGGTGGATTTGATTTAAATCAAATTGATTTATATCATGATTTAAATCACTAGTCAGGAAGACTCAATTTAATCATGGATTTCTACATAAAAGGGCATTCTTGTTAGTTGTTATAACCTTAATACATATTATTCACAACTCAGAGATAGATGTAGGTTTTATTTTTAGAAGGTACACACTCTACATTTTTAAGTGATTTATTTTGAAAACTTTTCAGATAAGTTTTACAGGTATATCAGAAAATGAATGATTTTTTTTTTCATTTACTAAAGGTAACTGAAGCCGATATTTATGAAGTCATTGGGAGGTTAACTATCTCCAATTCAACAGGTTAACCATTAATATTTGGAGAATTTTCTTGCCAGGCTGTATTAGGAGAAGAACATCACCAGAGAGACATTTAAATTGTTTTATTTGACTAAAACAACAATGTTATGTATTCTGGATTTTTTACTTCAGCAGCAAACATATAATATTTTAACAAAACAAGCATATGAATTTTTGAATATAGTTAAACATTCAAGTTTTTTAAAATCAGGTTTGTTTTTGTTAAAATTGTTTTTAACTAAAATAGTTAAATGAAATATTTAAAAAAACAAATACAAAAATTATATCTACTATGTCAACCAGGTCAACACGAAAAACTTAAAATATTGGCTTCTGCAGCTAACTCAGTTGTCTTCACTTTCATTTTCCTGTTTGTTCATAATCTGGAAAAGAAAAACAAGCTTTCCTGCTTTTCAGGTCCCAAATGATTTCTCAATTTGGAATAAATTAGTCCAAAGCAAGAAAATATTCTTTCTACACCAGCAGAAGAAGCTACTGCTGTTAAAAGTGAGATTGTCACTTCAACAGTCTCTGAATCCAAGAGCTTAAGTGACTTCCACCAGCTCATTGGTGCGACTTTCTTTTAAAAATCATCAGCAAACATATATTTCTTGAATGGTTCACCCTTAGCTATGAAGTTTATTTTAGTTGGCATTATGGAGGGATGATTGCTGGATGTCCATGTCATAGCCAACTCCTATTCTTCAGTAGTTAAGGTTTGACCCTGGTGCCAAGTATTAAGAATATTTGCAAGAAAATGAGCTGGAGATAGTGCTTATCCCATTCATTTTTTTAATGCTTGTAATTTATTTTTTGCTCAAACATGAGAATTCAAGAATAGTCCAGAAGGAAGACAGGCAGTCCTTAAGAAAGAAGTATGAAATAAAAAAGTTTACCAACCTGAAGATCCTGCATGTTCAGACATGTTCCTTTTATCATCTTCAACGCAGCTTTCTCCTGAGAAGGAACACTTCTGATGATGATGTTTCATTTGGGAAACCAGGCCTTGTATTTCTTTGTTGAACTGTTTGCATTTTGCACTCATGCCTGTCTTATCCACAGGTAGAGGAACTTCATTAAAATATTCCCAAACTGGGTCTCTTTTGCGGCCTGCTGCCATTATAGGTTTTTCCTTCTAGTGAGAGAATGGGATGGTAGATCTCAAATCAATGAAGGCTACACTCAGAAAGACCTCAAGACTTCTGGAATATGTTGCTCAGTTTCACTTTTGTTTCTACTGCCTGCCCTTCCCTTCTCACATTTATCTCCAGGCTTCTTCTCCTTGTGCAGATCTATTCTGCCCCCAACAATCTTCTGTTCATTGAACTTTTTGAAACTTTCACGTTTAGAGAGAGTTAAGGGATTGACTCTATGTACACAAATTTGCAGAGGGACAATAGGTTGAGGTCTATTATTTCTCACCTCTATTTATTTATTTATTTATTTAAAAACATTTTTGCTGTTAGCAAGCATGTTCTCTCTGGAGACACTAGTCCACAGTTTGAGAACTGCAAAACTAAGCATCTGTGATGGTATCTTCTAGACTGAGCACTGAGTCCGATTGGGTAGATAGAAAGATTAATCTAAATAATCTATATAGAAGCCTCTGGAACACCATAAAATTGGGTCCCTAATCCATGAACTATTGGAACTCATTTACAAAACTTTTCTTAAACATTACATGACTATATTGTGTCATACTATAGAATTAGAATTTATAATCCCTATTCCATGATGAGATACATTATAGCTCAAGATATCTTAATTAAAACAATCTTTTGATAGGTTTTTTCCTCAAAAAGCATTTTATCAAAAAAATCCTATTTAAATAAAAATAAATCCTTTTTTTTTTTAAAATCATTGATTTTTATCCACCCTGATTTTTACCCTTTTTTGTGAAGAGGTAGAAACACTAAGTTAAATATAGGTATTTAGTTGAGTTTGTGTTGTATTAAATTATTATTTTAATTGCCTATGCTCTGGTAGTTTGTGTATGGTAGACAGATGGGATCTGACATTGTTGGGCTTGTTTTTCCTGGTAACCATTCTCCATTCTCTTTTGATGCTATTCTTTATTGGGGAGATGGGGAACTTTGAAGATACCTTCCTCTTCCCAAAGTGTGTAATGGTTTGTTAGCTGAATTAGGATATGTAGTACTCCACTCATTCATTGTTCCACCCATCCACACATATATATATGGCAGGTGGGATCTGAACATTTTCTTCCAGGTTTCGTGGCTTATTGTCCGCATCGTGGCCATATACCTTAAGTTACTTCTCTGCTGTTTTTGAAATCACATTTTCCTTTGAAATCAGAACATTGGGAAGTGGATGCCTGTTTGGATGTACAAAGCAGCACTAAAATTATTCCTTTTACTCTGAAGTTTATATAAGATTATGAACTGCATGTACTTCACGGGCCTCTGTATGTTCCCATTCTGGTATAAAGTGCCACCCGGAGTCTCAAGGTACAAGGGGGCATTCTTTGCAGGAGTGGATATACAGAGGCTCAAAGGTGTGCAGTTACTGATAAGTACTCTGCCTATCTGGTGTTTGGAGGGCTTACATAGTTAGTTCTTTCTTCTTGTTATAGCTGCAACCATATTTCAGGTGATGTGCATGTAGTATGCTTATACTTACCTCTTACTCTCCCCAAAGTATTATACTGCAAGGTGGCAATGTACTTAATGTACATAATTATTTGAAGAACGTTAAGGATATAAAGAGAATCTGGTAGACAATTTCAAAAATACTGTGATTCAAGAGGGGAAAAGGGACTTTCCTCTTCTATTCTATTTTTTCCATATGATGGCCTGATAGTATGTATTGGGGGTTGCCAATAAAAGGCCAACATATACTAATAGTTAACCACAGTTATTTTCTATTGTATTATTTAACATTTCTATTAAGAGAAAACTGTGATATCTTTTGGCAAATATTGACTTTTTATAATGGTCCAAAGAACAGCTTCAGAACTGAAAGTGACTACATTTGCACCAGCATTTATGTGTTATAGTAATTTTTTCTTTCAAATATTTGTCTAAATCTATTCAGGAGAGTATCAAGCCTAATTACTTTTGTTTTCCTGCTAGTCACCACAGTTAATGTTGTGTAGTTAATAATTTTCTATATAAAGAAATTCCACTCTTCTAATGACCTCATCTTAAGTTTATGCTCCCTTGTTCTTGTATTTACTCCAGCTCATACAATGCTTCCTTCTTTCTCTTTCACAATTAATATGCTGCTTACCTCAGTGAATTGCCATATGCAGAGGGAAGGGACCAGTAACAACAGAGATCAATTTATGTAAATTTATGACTAAAAGATTGCAGCTTTGTTAAATAACTTAACAAGATAACATCTAAAGCAGTGTTATTAGTAGTTTTGAAGACTGAGCTTGCACTTCAGGAAAATGAAACCACATGGTCCTCTCCTAATCTCTCCTGCCATTTGCTTTTAAAGGTCTACACATCTTCCCTTTTGTGAATCCATGCTGACTCTGCTTTTCTGTCGTAGTGTCCTCTTAATCTGTCCCTGATCAATGCTGTCTCTAACTAGTTTTCCTAGATTCCTTTCTAAAAGTGAACTGTAGAAAAAATTATCAGAGTTAAGAGACAAAACTTTCATTCCATTCTGCTTCCCAGAGCACTAATTATGTATGTGAATATATGCATGTTGGCAGCAACCCCTATAGTTAGATTGCCTTATTTTTGTTGAGGAGATCTAACATCTCTATTGTTTGCTGTAGTGTTTGAACTTTGACGAGACACATTTATAGTAACATACATATCTGTGTAAAAATTGAATCATGGGGAGGGTACAAGTTGAACAGGTGTTAAGTAACACGCAAGATATTTTTGTAACGGTAGAAGAAAAGGAACATCATGGAAATGGTGGCCAGGACCGAACAAAATTTGAATGAGGACTGTTGTGCACACTTTGTCATCACCACTGAATGTAAGAGTGTAAATGATACCTTAGAGATAACTACCCTCTTTTACCCTTCACGATTTGTGGTTGCTGGGTCACTCTTGCTGTCTGTCCCTGTGATTGACTTCTCTAAGACCAACAGTAAATGTTCTTTGGAAGGCCCCTTCTCTGGATCTTGTTCCCTGTGACTGTTCACCAGAGCTAAATTTTGACAAGTTTGGGTTCAGTACATATTTGATCAGGCTTTTAAACTAGCTAATAGGGTTATTGTTGCAGAAAGGCGTAGAGGTGTTTTAGAGTTTTTTAATTGGTAGAGTTATTTTTGTTAATTTTTATTACGAGGCATGCATGGGCAGATGGAAATGGACTTGTTATAAACTGTTAAAGAAAATAGCTGTAAAACTTCACATTGGTGGTGTGTACTGTGAAAATGATGAATCATAATCTGAATATTAACTGCATAATTTCTGCAGCATCGTCTTCCAGTTAATCCTTGAAAAAGTTATGTTATGTGGTAGAGAAAACCAGTGATTTTGTTCTTAAGTTCCTTACACATTTATGGTGCTTTATAAGTAATACATGATAATATTTGAGTGGGTAGAGGAAAAGTATGCTACCATAAATGCATCTTGAGTAAATGGGGTAAAATGAGCCAATGAACTCAGGAAAGGAGAGGTTATATAGGGTTTAATCAATGCAAAATATTTTTTTTAAAATACACTAGGGGTGTAAGTTGTCTTTTTCATGTAAATTTTGAATGCTGTAGAGTTCACTGTCTTATGAATAATATTTTTCCTTATCCAGAAAAAAATATACACATAAAATTAGGACAGTTCTACTCGTGATAAACTTAGTTAAAATGCAATTGTGGATATTAAAGGTTGGTGTTGATCTGACCAAGTATAGTAGAGCCTTCCCAACCAGCAAAGTGTCTATATAGGGCTTGCTTAGAAAAGGAGAAAGAATGGCTGTTTATAAACTTGTTCTAAACACCCTTGCTATCTTAGTCTTGGATTTCATGTCCAAGCTGGGTCCTGGGCATGTATGACTGCGTGTGGAGATATGGGGAGGGTGATGGCAAAGATGAAGTAATCGTTCAGAACTGGGAAGAAAATGCTACTGGAGTAAATTGTTTGACAAGCTAATTTCATTATGTACTTAATTTCTTTAGTAATTTTACATTTTACCTTTTTTTAGTAAGGACATTTCAGACACCAAAATCTTAAAGGATTGCATATTCAGCATTAGGAAGTTTGACAAAGCAATGTAGAAGCATTGCAGAAAAATCTAATCCAAGTCCTGACATTGTGCTGGAGTGCTGTGTGCTGCAATTCTTTAAACTAGCTGGAACGTTAAGTAACTTTTAATGCAATTTAATCTTGCATCATTGAGCTCTTTGGGTCACAGATGCTGTAATGTGATATACATTATTATTTATTCAGGAATAGAATTGACTGAGCCAGTCGGCAAGTTAGGGTGCTACACCATTACTGATAAAGAGCTATGCACTTTTTTCACAGTTATGCAAATCCCTGCACTGTCTGTGGCTGGCTGATTTGCACAATCAATATACAGTTATTTCTCAGCTTTATAGTATGTGGATCCCTCTACTCTTACTGGCTGACAGCCATTATTTGTTTGATCGCTACATGGTTATTTCTCAGTAACCGCACAGTAAATATGCAAATCTTTCTCTGGCTACTATAATCCCACTACTCTGATTGGCTCATATAGTCCAAAATTTTAAGGTGTTTGCCTGCAACATAGATGCTACCTCAGCCTCTTCCCCCACTTCACCTGATGCAGAAAACAACCCCCTCCCCACATACATACACACACCGCTCCAAAAGAAAATAGGACTTTTAAATTCTTCTGGTAAAACTTGTTTGTTTGTTTGTTTTTCGGTTTACGTTTTTGAATACATTTGGTTCATTTTCCTCCTTTCTCTTGTCCCTTCCCCTCTTCCCCTGGCAGCGAGGCAGTATTTCAAGAACAATTAATATATTTGTCTGTGTGTTTATATTGGGGTTTATCTCAGCCATGCCCTCTTAATTAAATTTTGAAACACAATCTAAACAAGACAGATTGTGGGTTTTCTGGAGGACAGAGCCTTGCATACCTGTAATGAGGAGGGGGAAAAAAGTTGGGGAAGCAAAGATGGAGAGAATGAGGAAGGATGGACCAAAAGGGATTAACTTTTATTTAGAAGCAATTTGTCTTTCATCATATTGACAACAAGACCCCATCTTGTGTTTTATAGTTTCTGCTGCTTCTGTGTCGAATATTATATTTCATTTAATGTAGGTATAATGGTAACCTCTAGATGTGTCCTGGTATCTTGTTAATAGTAGGTGGGCACTCAGTTATAAGTGTTGAGTGGAATAGAAATACCTTGGTTACCTCGAATGCTGTGTATGACCATAGTTATAAGGAAACTTTCTGAGCTTGTTTCATTTCAATTAAGATGGTTAAAAGCAGCATTTTTCTTCTGCATGTAAAGTTTCAAAGCTGTATTAAGTCAGTGGTCAGTTGTAAACTTTTGAAAGAACAACCATGTTTTGTTCAAGAGTTACGAACATTTCAGAGTTATGAACAACCTCCATTCCTGAGGTATTCGTAACTCTGAGGTTCTACTGTACTCTCTGGGAATGGTTTTACAATGTTTTCCACATTATAGTAGCTCCATCTAGGCTGTATTTCCCTAGTTTGTTTGTGAGAGGGTAATGGAAGACAGTATCAAAAGCCTGACTAAAGTCAAGATATATCACATCTATCATTTCCCCCCATCCACAAAGCTTGTTGTCATGTATGGTAGTAGTGTGCTCTGTTTGGAGACTCCTGCTATACAAAGGTGAAATTGACATGTTCATGTAATTCTAAGGATTTGTCATTTTTGTACTTTTTATAATAGTGGACAGAGTATCTTTTGATTTCTTAATTTTTAATTTTGTTTTGTGAGCAGTTGAGGAATAGTGCTTGAGGTTTTCAGAGGAGCCTAAGGAGTGATGTACACACTAACTTGCCCTGCCCATGCACGGATTTGAACCAAAATAACTAAATTGCTTGCATTTTTTGTTGTCTTGATGCAAGTTTTTGTCTTGATCAGCCCTCAGGGAGTTAGCTACCCATTCTCTGAGTTTCAGTGGGAGCAAGGTGCCTAATACCCTTAAGTTCATTTGAAAATTCCAGTCACTGTTCTTCAGTTATTCAGCAGTACCAGTCCAGATGGAAGAGTAGAGCTGCCTTTACCTAGCAGCTTGAAAACAGAAAATAAAATTTGAGGCTATATTTTAAAAATGAATCATGCACAGTTGGAAAGGCCTGACTCTTGTCAGCTCATGTGCATATTGGGGTATGCATACACACACAACCAGACACAGAACTGACTATCTGTGCATGCAGATCCCCAAGTTGCCAATTCTTAAATTACTGAAAATCTCTGTCTGTTTGTGAGTGAATGTTAACAGTTGTGTTACTGTTCTGTATATTGAACAGTTGAATGGAGTTTGCTTTTAGAATGCATTTCATTCACACAGGATCTCAGCATTCTTTACAGACACTGTACAGATGTTACATTTCACAGTTAAATTGCCATTTGCCACTGCAACTCTAAATCAGTAAGGGTGGGGCTATTAAAATTAAACCGTATCTTTTTGAAGTTGCTGGTGAAAGTATGTACCTGTTAAGGGAAAAAATCTCTCCCTTTGAGCACCCAAGAAACTAGTAAAAACTGTTAACAAATATATGAAATGTACTTTACTAAAGGTGAAAACCTAAAACCTTGTTAAAGATAAATTTTGCTTCAGATTTTTTCCTCTCAAAGCATTTAGCTCTCTTCTTGATTTATTTATCCCTTTGTACTTTGTAATAGTTTGTATAGAAGATGCTGTGAAAACTTAAATTGTATTGTATTCCTGTGTTTTTGTGCTGTGAAACAATGTTAAATGCTTTATGAAGCAAACACTAGTTATATATTTTCTCAGTTTTCTTACACAACCTTACTGTGTTTTCCATGAAACAGTAGAATCTGACTGTCTCTCACTCTGTTCTAGTCTTTTCCTGTTGGTTAGCAAAGATGTAATAGCAAGTAATTTAGTGAGGTCTCATGCCACTTCTCCAAGATTATTTTTACAGATTACAGTACAGAACACAAAATAATATATTTCATATATAAAGCTTTCATTAATGACATAATACAACACAAAATGAACTTAGTTCATTTATCTCTTTTGTTTTTGTACACACATTTGCTAATTCTCAAAATTAACTAATTAGCAATGGGGTTTTCAGTTAGTGTGAATTAGCTGAGATTCTGCTGTTTCCATATTTCATTTCTTGTAACAAGTCAGTGTTCCAAAGAGTTATATGTTTTGAATCCTTTCTGCTGCTCTTTTGACAGATTCATAGAGAGTATTCCATTCTTAGGACTATGTTTTCATCTTGATTTCTAGATTAATTAACGTGCCCCCCACAACAACATATCTCCCCCACACGCTCATTTAGAACAGAAGACTGGGAGTCAGGACCCCTGCATTCTGTTCCTGGCTCTGCTACTGACTTGGTGTGTGATCTTGGCAAAAATCTTTTATGTTCTGATTTTCAAAGATGCTGAACAGCTGCAGTGCTTCCTGCTAACATTCTGTGCCTCATTTTCCTTGACATGTAAAATCAGTATAGTAATGCCTATTTCACAGAGGTATCTTATGTGTTAATATATGTGAAGAACATTTGGACCCTTAGGTGGTCAAAGTGCAAAGTATTATTTTTCTTAGAGGAGATGCTTACTGAAGCCAAACCTGTAAACCATGATAAATCTTGTTACCTGTTTACCTAAAACCAGGCTCCAGCAATGTCTGGAATTATTGATTCTCAAAAATATATCATTATTTCTCATATAATTGATATATCAGATACTGATCCACTTTGAGCAGCTGGTGTAGGTTTGTATGGATGTAGTTGATATTAAACTTATTTTCCTTTTAAGTCAAGTCAATTTTGGTGGTGAAGCGTGTCTTATTGGTTACCCTAGAGCAGCGGTTCTCACAACAAATTTTTTGGTGGCCTCAGAGTGCAGCCACCAATTCTTGCTGGTGGCTGCTCTGACAATTTTTCCTAATTTACTTAATTAACTTTAGAAAAAACAAATAATTATGCACACATACATGTCCAAATCTTTGTAATTTATTTATGATGGGGCTGGGTTTTTTTTGTTTTTGTTTTGCCAGACTTCAATAACAAAAAAAAATAATGTACAGTTGTCTCTATTATTTACTGAACCTAAACAGTATACTGAACAGAATAGAAACACAGATAAGGTGCTTTGCATGTTTTGCTTTTTTGGTTGATTTTTTTTTTTTTCAGACTTGCTAGCTAGTCAGTCTGCTACTATGATAATTGATAGTTGTATATTTGTTAATGTCACTTTTCACAGCAGACTTACTCAGCCGTGGCAAGCTGGGGGACAAATTAAGCCCTGGATGCGGGGGGGAGAGGCAGGGATGATGGGGGAGCTGGGTGGAGGGCCCAAGGAGGCAGCGGGGGTCAGGGCGATGGTGGGGGTTCTGAGCCTGGGGTCCCACTGCAAAGCTGGGGGAAGGAGGAGGCAGTGGGGTCAGAGGCAATATGGGGGGGGACAGAGCCCGAAGCCCAGCAGCTGGGAGATGGAGCTGACTGCTGCACAGCTAGAACCTGCCGCCCACTCCAGGGCTGAAGCCTGAGCCCCACCGCCCTGGGAAGGTGGAATAATCTCACTGGTTGCCTGCTCCTACAGTGTTTGGGGCTCCAGAAGGGGGTAGGGACCAGCACCTGCTGGCAGCCCCAGGGGAGGGGCCACTGCTTCTCCCCACCTTATCATCACACCAGAGGCTGTGGCCACATGCGGCCATGGTGGCTGCATTTGAGAGAAACTGCCCTAGGGCCTGAAATCCTTGATGTACACAGAATGGGTGTGTTTGCTCATCCTTTTCGACCCAGAGTCTAGGGAGAACAGGTAAGCTTTGCAATGTAACCCTAAAAGGAAAAAAAAATAAGGTTCTGATAAAACGAGTCCCACAGTTGAAGACCCCTTGCTGAAAAAACAATCTGACTCCAGTCACTGTGCAGTTAAAATGGGGACTGCTTTGCACAAAGTAAATTTCAGATTTCAATATATCTAAAGAAAATTGTTCTCATGATGATGATGGGCTTGTATTTACTATCCCAAATACATTTAAGCACTCTAATTTTATGTACTCATATGTAATATTGCAAAACTTTTGTTGTGATTGTAATAAATGCTTGTGAAACATGTATATGATGTCTTCATCGATAAACAATGCAGGTGATGCATAATTATCTGTTTTTCCTTTAAAGTTCCGTTATATGATTTACACACTGTCATGTTGGTTTAACATGCAATTCCATATGAGATGACCACAGCTCTGAGTTAATGCAAAGCACTTTTTTCATTGAGTATCCATTATCTGATCTGAAACTTAGAGCAAATAACAAAACGATTTTAGTATAATATATGCTTGAGACTGCAGAACTCAGCTGGCTGAGTCAGTAAATGCTGACCCAGTCTTTCACCAGCTCATTTGGAAGTCAAGCTGTGTTGTAATAAATGGGTTGTTAATATCATAAAAAAATCTTAATATATTGAAAACTGGGAAAATAGCAGAGAGAACTGTCCAAATGATGAGAGAAGAGAAACATTTACAAGTTAGTTGGCATGGGTGCAGAATATTGTATTTCCAGACTGTTTTGGGGAAAAGTTTGGATTGAGAATACTGCTACTCTGCATGTATATAGTGCTTTTCATCTCATGTTGTCACGTCTCTTGTCAAAAATGATTTAAGTATTAAGTGAAGAAGTTGAGACACAAAGAAATTAAATGAGTTGTACAAGGTCACATAGGAAGTCATTTGCAAAGTCAAAAATGGAACTCTGATTTCCTGCCTACCAGTCTTCTGCTCTAACCGTACAGCTTGGTCTCCTATGTCTAAATTCTCTAGAAATATTTTTTGTAAATAAAAGGAGTTGGAAAATTTTACTATTATGTGGGTTAAACAAAGGAAGAGAAGCTACTGAAATTAAATTGATTTTTCCAAGTATTAGTGTTTGAAGATTTGTGTAGTATATCAGTTTTGCTTTTAAATAATGATTTAAATCAGTTTTTCCTCTTATATCCCTTCTATCATACAATATCCTTAGTTTTCTTACTCTCTTGAGCTACCTATTATTTTTGCAAAGTTATGTTTTATTATTTGGTTCTTTGCTGTGACCCACAGTGACAGGGCTACCTGCCAAATGAATTTTTTTTTTAGATAATGAATGAGATATTACAGCAGGAAAAAAATTGCTTGTATGGATTTGACTAACAACTAAAAAACTGTGTATAAAATACTGCTAAGCACTGGGATGGGAATACTGTCAAATTCTCTGTGTGTGTGTGTGTGTGTACAGGAACTTGACAAGAGGAGTTGGTAGATTTAGAGAGATTCTAAGAGCTGTTGAAACAAGAACTACACAAAATCTACGAATGGTGAGTTTTACAAACTTACATTGACTGCTTAAAATCTAAATGTATAAATGATAAACATACATTTATTACAGAGGCAAACAAATCAGATTACAGCACTGTAGTCTATTCGTTACTAAAACCTATACAATTTTGCAAAATTTGGGATTAAAATAATTAGTAAAAACAGAAGAGACTGTTTGATCAGCCGTCTTTCTTCCCTTCTCTCCATTCATCTGACTTCCCCTCTCTCCTTCTTTATCTAGTTGTTGTGTAAAATGAATTAGGCTTGGAACCATGATAAATGTCTAATGAACTTTACTGTATATCAGTTCTGCAGAGGCATTGTTTCATCACTCTTAGGGTTCTGCACTGTTTGTTTTTGTTTTTCCAGAATACTGACTTTGAGTTCCATTGTCATGTAAATTACCTCTTCTCTCCCATAAAACTTCTTCAAAAAAGAGAACCCATAAAGGAGGTTCATATCCATATCCATATCCATATCAAGTAAGCATTCACTAAACAAGTGTTAACAAATATAAATCAAAAGTTTTCAGATAAGAGTAAGGGATATGCAACACTCGTTACAATGCATTTTGTCTTTTATCAGAGGGGTAGCCATGTTAGTCTGGATCTGTAAAAGCGGCAAAGAGTCCTGTGGCACCTTATAGACTAACAGACGTATTGGAGCATAAGCTTTTGTGGGTGAATACCCACTTCGTCGGATGCATGTAGTGGAAATTTCCAGAGGCTGAGGACTGTGTGATGGCCAGTGGAGTTCTGTTGGTTTCTTTCTTGGGCTTGTCTTGCAGCAGGAGGCTTCTGGGTACACATCTGGCTCTGTTGATCTGTTTCCTTATTTCTCGTGTGGGTATTGTAGTTTGAGAATGCTTGGTGAAGATCTTGTAGGTGTTGGTCTCTGTCTGAGGGGTTGGAGCAAATGCGGTTGTACCAGCGACACCATCACAGGCCTAACCAGATCAGCCACACCATCACCGGTTCATTCACCTGCACGTCCACCACCTCAACTGCTAGAAGAGGGTCTCATCCTCCCTGATTGAACTAACCTTGTTATCCCTAGCCTGATTCTTGCTTGCATATTTATACCTGCCTCTGGAAATTTCCACTACATGCATCTGACGAAGTGGGTATTCACCCACGAAAGCTTATGCTCCAATACATCTGTTAGTCTATAAGGTGCCATAGGACTCTTCGCAATTTTGTCTTTTGTTATTCTAAACCATTTTTACAGATGTACTAGACAAGAGTTCTAGTATAGTCTCTCCAAAACACCATTAGAAAATCAGTTAGCTTTATTTAATGAGATCTCAAAAACCACATTTTTCATAAATGGTGAAATATTAGACATTTAAAGGAGGCCAGTAATATTCCATGTACAAAGTGTAAATAGAACAATAAGAAATGGAAGGTAGGTTTCTTACATTACAAGGATCAAAAAATGAAAGATGTCACTCATACAGTGACACTTCTGGCTCAGTTGCTAACCATCTGTTGCTAAGAAATGCTGACAACTCTTGTACAGATGCTGAGGTTATCCCATTTCTATAGCAGTCCACTTTATCACTTCTAAGACTCCAAAATTCAGAATTTTTCAACACTGTCATCCAGGATCATATGTAGCTAATACACATATGTATAAAGCATTTAGAAAGGGATTAAGCTGATAGTTTTGGATCTAAGACAGTCTTTTTGACACAATCCTTCTGGGGTACAAAATATATCAGAAGGACAGAACAAGTCGTGCGAGGGCGGGGGAGGAGGGTGTGGCACTATATGTGAAAGAAAATGTAGAATCAAATGAAGTAAAAATCTTAAATGAATCCACATGTTCCCTAAAATCTCTATGGATAGTAATTCCATGCTCCAATAAGAATATAACAGTAGGGATCTATTGTCGACCACCTGACCAGGACAGTGATAGTGACTATGAAATGCTAAGAGAGATTAGAGAGGCTACCAAAATAAAGAACTCAATAATAGTGGCAGATTTCAGTTATCCCCATATGGACTGGATACATGTCACCTCAGGACAAAACGCAGAGACAAAATTTCTCATTACCTTAAATGACTGCTTCTTGGAGCAGCTGGTATAGGAACCCACAAGGGGAGAGGCAATTCTCGATTTAGTCCTGAGTGGAGCGCAGGATCTGATCCAAGAGGTAACTGTAACGGCACCTCTTGGAAATAGTGACCATAATATAATAACATTTAACATTCCTATGGTGGGAAGAACACCTCAGCAGCCCAACACTGTGGCATTTAATTTCAGAAAGGGGAACTGTGCAAAAATGAGAAGGTTAGTTAAACAGAAATTAAAAGGTACAGTGACTAGAGTGAAATTTATGCAAGCTGCATGGACACTTCTCAAAGACACCATAATAGAGGCCCAACTTAAATGTATACCCCAAATTAAAAAACACAGAAAAAGAACTAAAAAAGAGCCACCATGACTTAACAACCATGTAAAAGAAACAGTGAGAGATAAAAAGGCATCTTTTAAAAAGTGGATGTCAAATCCTTCTGAGGTAAATAGAAAGGAGCATAAACACTGCCAAATTAAGTGTAAAAATGTAATAAGAAAAGCCAAAAAGGAGTTTGAAGAACAGCTAGCCAAAAACTCAAAAGGTAATAACAAAATGTTTTTTAAGTACATCAGAAGCAGGAAGCCTGCTAAACAGCCAGTGGGGCCCCTGGACGATCGCGATACAAAAGGAGCACTTAAAGACAATAAAGTTATTGTGGAGAAACTAAATTAAT
This sequence comes from Eretmochelys imbricata, assembly GCF_965152235.1. Taxonomy (NCBI): domain Eukaryota; kingdom Metazoa; phylum Chordata; order Testudines; family Cheloniidae; genus Eretmochelys; species Eretmochelys imbricata. The sequence goes on along the minus strand of NC_135577.1, from coordinate 101,845,789 downwards.
TCTTTGCTTCAGTTTTCACGGCTGAGGATGTCAGGGAGATTCCCAAACTGAGCCGTCCTTTATAAGTGACAAATCTGAGGAATTGTCACAGATTGAAGTGTCGTTAGACGAGGTTTTGGAATTAATTGATAAACTTAACAGTAACAAGTCACCGGGACCAGATGGCATTCACCCAAGAGTTTTAAAGAACTCAAATGTGAAATTGCAGAACTATTAACTATGTTCGTAACCTGTCCTTTAAATCAGCTTCTGTATCCAATGACTGGAAGATAGCTAATGTAATACCAATATTTAAAAAGGGCTCTAGAGGTGATCCCAGCAATTACAGACTGGTAAGTCTGACGTTAGTACCGGGCTAATTAGTTGAAACAATAGTAAAGAATAAAATTGTCAGACACATAGAAGAACATAAATTGTTGCGCAAAAGTCAACATGGTTTCTGTAAAGGGAAATCATGTCTTACTAATCTATTATAGTTCTTTGAGGGGGTCAACAAATATGTGGACAAGGGGGATCCAGTGGACATAGTATACTTAGATTTCCAGAAAGCCTGTGACAAGGTCCCTCACCAAAGGCTCTTATGTAAATTAAGTTGTCATGGGATAAGAGGAAAGATCCTTTCATGAATTGAGAACTGGTTAAAAGACAGAGAACAAAGGGTAGGAATAAAAGGTAAATTTTCAGAATGCAGAGGGGTAACTAGTGATGTTTCCCAAGGGTCAGTCCTAGGACCAATCCTATTCAACTTATTCATAAATGATCTGGAGAAAAGGTAAACAGTGAGGTGGCAAAGTTTGCAGACGAAACTAAACTGCTCAAGATAATTAAGACCAAAGAAGACTGTGAAGAACGTCAAAAAGATCTCACAAAACTAAGTGATTGGGCAACAAAATGGCAAATGAAATTTAATGTGGATAAATTTCAAAGTAATGCACATTGGAAAAAATAACCCCGACTATACATACAATATGATGGGGCCTAATTTAGCTACAACTAATCAGAAAAGAGATCTTGGAGTCATCGTGGATAGTTCTCTGAAGACATCCATGCAGTTCACAGCAGCAGTCAAAAAAGCAAACAGGATGTTAGGAATAATTAAAAAAGGGGTAGAGAATAAGAGAGAGAATATCTTATTGCACTTATATAAATCCATGGTACGCCCACATCTTGAATACTGTGTACAGATGTGGTCTCCTCATCTCAAAAAAGATATACTGGTATTAGAAAAGGTTCAGAGAAAGGCAACTAAAATGATTAGGGGTTTGGAATGGGTCCCATATGAGGAGAGATTAAAGAGGCTAGGACTTTTCAGCTTGGAAAAGAGGAGACTAAGGGGGGATATGATAGAGGTATATAAAATCATGAGTAGTGTGGAGAAAGTGAATAAGGAAAAGTTATTTACTTGTTCCCATAATATAAGAACTAGGGGTCACCAAATAAAATTAATGGGCAGCAGGTTTAAAACAAATAAAAGCAAGTTCTTCTTCACACAGTGCAGTCAACCTGTGGAACTCCTTGCCTGAGGAGGTTTTGAAGGATAGGACTAGAACAGGGTTTAAAAGAGAACTAGATAAATTCATGGAGGTTAAGTCCATTAATGGTTATTAGCCAGGATGTGTAAGGATTGGTGTCCCTAGCCTCTGTTTGTCAGAGGGTGAGATGGATGGCAGGAGAGAGATCACTTGATCATTACCTGTTAGGTTCACTCCCTCTGGGGCAGCTGGCATTGGAAACTGTCGGCAGACAGAATACTGGCCTGGATGGACCTTTGGTCTGACCCAGTGTGGCCATTCTTATGTTCTTTATTTTAAGCTGGAGAAATAGAGATATACAGTACCCAGAACATTTTGGCCAAAAAATAAACCTTTTATGTTCTCTGTCTCTTATGAACTATTTCACTGATGTTCACTTGAACTTGTTTGGAGGTAGATTTTTCATGTTAATATTTTATTTGTGAGTTCCTTCAATGATCAGGGAGAACAGAATTTTTAACAATTTTTAATAGTTTTGTGGTATGCAGGAAGACAAATGAGAATATGTAGTTTGGGGTTTTTTTAAAACAAATTTATTCTTCAGATGTTTTATTTTCAGTCTACATAGAAATTACCAGGGGAATAAATTAGTTCTCTTTTTGAAGTAAAATATATATAACACAATGAAAGCTATTGCAGCAAGAATTCAACAAAGGCCATTTTGTTGAGCTCTTGAAAAATAACAAAGGGATTAAAAATCTTTAGTCTACATATTGTGGTGGTGATGCAATTTGAGTTATATTTTTATGGATATTAAAAGCCCACTGAGATTTTATTTGGGGAAGAATACAGGAATTAATTTCCTTGCATGGTGATCATAATATACTGTCAGATTCCTTCTTTTACGGAAGTTAAACTCTGTTATACTGTTTAGGATTTCTGGGGTGGGGGAGGAGGGCAATCAAGATAAACATCTGATTCAAAGCTGGCAGTGTTTGTTGTTAGTGCTGCTGTCACAATTCAGGGGTAACTATACTGCATTCCCACTCCATGGACCTTCAAGAGCACTCAAGGTTTCAGGACCCCAGCCATTACTTCTGGGTGGAGACACTCTCTCCCTCCTGACCAGGGGTTATAAGGCTGCACCGCCCCTTGCCTTACACTGTGATATCCCCAGGAAATCATTCTGCCTGAAGGCCAGCACTGAAGCTGTGCTTTCTCTCCAAGGGCTCTGAGCAGTATATTGCAGAGGTTATAAGTTAGACTCTGCTGAGAAGGAGCAGTGTGCTATTTATTCTTAGGATAAAGCATCACAGAGGAAATACTTAAACAATACAAGTTCTTTCACTCTACTGAATGAACCAGAAACTGTTCATCTTCCACATGGGGAGTCTGGTAGGCCAACATCTCTTCACTAAGGGTTCGGGTCTCCCTTGGACAGTTTTGTCCATTTTCTTACTCTAAATGAAGTCCCCAGTCAGTTTAAACTCAGGCTTTATATATCCTAAATTCTATTTTTGTCTCTTGGTCTCAGAAAACCCAGCCTGAACCATATACGAAACCACCCCAACAGGTGGTGCTTAGTTGTTTACTATCCCGAGGTAATTGCCCCCTAATATTTTTAGTTCCTGTAGGAGCTGTAATAACTGTCCCCCACAGAGCAGAATAGAATCATACATAAACCATTCATAAGTTTAATGCAGTGGTCCCCAAAGATATTGCATGTGATATCTGTCACAGCTACTATTTGTATTGTCAGAGCAATGAGAGGGCCCAATCAGGGTTGAGGCTGCATTGTGGCAGGCACCATTTCAGCACATAGGGAGATATTGTCCCATCACAAAAAATTTAGTCTAAGGCCCTCATACTCATACACTTATACATATTAATAATCAAATGGAGTTTATTGGAATTACTTGCATATGTAAAACTACTTTGTGCATACATGTTTGTAGAAGAGGACATAGAGAACAGAAAGATGAGGGCAATGATGATAGCTAACCCGTGTAACCACTTGTTCCTATGTGCACAGCTTGATGGCAAAATTATTGATATTTGTGACAAGATGGCCGATGTTAGTATTGTGGGTGCTGTGCTTTTCTTGGTGGGGGGCTAAGATGCCACCTCTCGCCCCTGCTCTTGGGGCGCTGAGGTCCCTGCTAGTGGCTCGGGAAGGTGGTAGAGGAGGGAAGCGGGGGAAGGGCCTGGGTTTGTTCCTCACTCTGATCCCCAACCCCTCTCAACCCCTGCGGGTCCTGACCTTCTTCTCCCTTGGGTGGGGTACGTTCAGTTCTTAGACACTGGGGGAGGGAGTCTCCCTCCCCTGCTGCAGCAGGGTCTCCCTTACTTTGGTTCTCTGGTCTTTCAAATTTTACAACACTCCTCCAAGCTCCACCTTCCTCCTCCTCTCTGACTGCCTGAAGCAGGGGGTTTTATTAGGTTCCTAACAGGGACTTAATTGACTACATGTGCTCCAATTAACCTGTCTCAACCCTCCCTAGTCTACAGGCAGCCACGCCTTAATTAGTCTAGGGCTTATATTTCCCCTCTACCACTCTCCCTGGCCCTCCTGTATCACATATTATAAAAAGGAACTAAAATTTCAGGTCCTGTGAACCAAAACATGTAATTTTAATAGAAAATTGCATTTTTACTGGGTTTGAATTGATGAAGTTAAGGATTCAAATTAAGCCTTCTTGGCAGTAATGTCTGTAATGTAGAATAATAGAAAACACACCTGAATTTAACTGATTTTTAGGTATATTAGCGTATTTTGGTAGGTTTCTTCAAATATCTGGGATTTACCCATTAAAGTTCTGTCAAACAGTTTTGAAAGCTTTTTGTTGTAGTCTTGTACAGAAGCAAACTGGACAATGTGCCTTTCATTCCTGGTGTGCAGGGCATTCTGGGTTTTTTCAGGCCAATGGAAAAATATGTGGTGGTCAGGTCATCTTGTTTGTTCATTTTTTGCATGAAGCAAAAAAATAAAGGAAGATGGGAATTCTCTATAATGAATAGTCTGAGAATAGAAACCTTTTTGAGCAAAATCATATTGAACATGACTTAATCCTCATTTGACAAAATCCCAGTTTTTTGAAGACTTCCTGTTCAGCATTTCTAGGAGAAAATATTTTTCTGTTTTTCTTTCACAGACAATAGCCAGGCAGTTAGCAGAAATTTTGTTACGAGGTATGTCTGAACAGAGTTACTGGAATCCACTGGAAGACCCTCCTCACCAGTCACCTCTTGATGATCCACTCCGGAAAGGCTCAAATACTAAAAATTATGCACTTAGCAGAAGACCCCGAGTGTACACTGGAGAAAAGTATGGAATGAGTTCTTCATATCACTACTGGTTTTCTAATTATCATTGTTCTATTCATTAAATATCTTAATTATATTATTGACGAGGAAAGAGGCATTTCAATAAGGGCACAGTCCTATCTTATACTGTTGGCAGAAAGGTAGGGGATTCCGTTTTCTCAGAAAGCAGAAGAGTAGAACCTTTTCCTAATGCTGCAGAGCCCACTACAGGAAGAGAGCCTGACTACCCAGCTAGCCAGCATATCTGTCAGGGCTGGGCCATGGGCAGCGAGTGTGCACTGGTCAATTACCAAGTTATGGTCAAGTGATGGGTAGTGAAATTGGGATTGAGCCAAATCAGGACACCAGCAAGTCAGGGTCAGACACTCAGTTGCAAGCAGAAGGGAAGTAGTGGTGACAGGGTTGAGCCAGGTCTGGATACCAATAAGGCAGGGTCAGGCTCCAGGTTACAGACAGGAGGTGAGTGCCTGAGTTGGAGGTTCACAGTAAGGCAAGGTCTGGAGTGGAAACATGCATGTGGTCTGTATCATTGCTCCGACTGCAGTGGGTAATGGATTCTTGGTTTATATACCAGGATGGGCCAATCAGTGTACTACATGGGTGAGATGCCACTCAAGCCCCACTGGGCGATACTTCCTGCAGTGTCTAGCTTCACATGGTCCACCAACAGCAGCCTGGCCTGAGCTCTGATGGCGATACAGAAGTGACAATGGCCAAGAACCTCCATGGTTCCTGGTTCTAGAACTACAGATGCTTACAACATCATTTATCAGAGAAGTGGAGGTTTATGGGTTCAGTTTAACTAGTACACATGCTGTGATCAGTAGCACACATTAGCTGGGGTACATAGGTGATTACAGTGAGCCTGGCAGTGTGTCTTCCCCCCACCTTGAGCTATCTTGTCGTACCACTCCACTGCTCTTGACATCCGTAGTTTGAGCAGCTCCCTTGGGAAAGGCAGGATTTCTCTCCGGATGATTTGAAACTACAAAATTGCTATTTGCTCCTTTTTAGAAAAAAAATTGAAGATGTGGAGGCAGGATTGTGTGTTTTGTCCTGCAAACCAGATAACGAGTAAATCCCTTTAGGTATTAAAGCTGTACAATTTGTGCGCTGTTTCTAGACTTCTGTATTCTCTCGCACTAGAGAAAGCAATGATAGAGAAAGCAATAGGGAGATTCATTATGTCTCAGTGACAGATTTGAAAAACATTTATAGCACTTTGCACAGGGAGTATATTTCCCAAGGCAGCTGCCTCTTAATCCTCTTAAGCCAACCCTGGCATTTCTCTGCCATGTCAGCTCGTTGTTGAGTTTGCTTTTCTTCCACGTAGTCAAGCAAGTGGTATGGTATTACATGGCTCTCTGTGCTGATTTGCGTTTAGCTTTGGTTTCTCCCCCTCCCCATCACAAAAAACCCCCACCTTCACTGCTTGAAGAACATTATTTCCACTTCCTCATGTCTCATTCCTGATTCCTCATTCTGTCCTGATCACTGCTAATAATGTAATGAATGTGGATAACTATTTTCTGGAACTTAATTTTTCTCTTCAAAGGTAACAGTTTTTCAAGTAGCGTCCCGATGTGTGCTCCACTTTACTTCAGGCGTGCACATGCCCCAGGCACCTTTGACTGGAGATTTTAGGTAGCAGCTCAAGTTCTGCCTGTGCATGCATTCCAGGCCTCCTTGTGCCCTATACTTATACTTGTATGGGGGAGCCACCGTCTGTGCCTTCTCAACCACCTTATATCCTGACACAGAGCATTTGGTGTGCCCCTTTTTAGCAGTAGTTAGCCTTCAGCCCTTTGGGCTGTCTAGGTCTAGTTTAGTTTTGATTTAGTTTACTTTAGTTTTTTATTTAGTTTAGTTGTATAATTCCTTCATTTATTTTCTTGGGTTTATTTGGTTACATACCCCTTTCCTCTGGCTTCCCTTCTTGAGGGGTTCTCCCTCAGGGGGTTTTGGATAATAAGTAAATCCCTTTGGGTATTAAAGCAGGGGTCAACTACTTACCAGCATAGAGACACCTCTCCTGATGCCTTCACCAAAGGTGAGGTTCCTAAGGTGAGGCAATCTTGTGTTCCTTCTCATCCGATCTGGTATGATCAGCATTAGACACCTCTGCTTCTACTGACCATACTGGAACCCGTGAGCTGCCTGTAGTCAGCAAGTTTCGAGAGCTCCCAGCTATTCACATGGGGATCATCCTGAAAGACACAGTCTCCGCCCCATCTCTCCCTCCTCAAGTGGGAATCTTTTGAGGAGCAGGAGGTTACAGCTGATAAGGAGGTAACAACACAAACTAATATCGCCTCCCCTTCACCTCATGAGGCTGTGCTGCCTTCCTCACCACCTTATGCAGAGGATTTTAAATGGCTTCAAGAATTTAATAAATGGATTAACAATTCACTCCAAAATCCCCTGAAGGAGGTCCAAGATGCTCACCATAAGATTTTAGGCATTCTCCACATGACAACTTTTGGTTGAGTGGCCTTGCTGGTGAACAAGGCTCTGATTGAATCCACCAGACATCTGTCAGACTCCTGCTACAGTACTGATTACATGCAGACTAGCTGACAAAAAGTGTTACATCCCAGCAAAACAATGAGTTTTTATTTACACATCCTCCGCCTAATTCTTTGTTTGCGGAAGTCATCAACGAGCATGGCAGACAACACCTTACGATAAGGGCTAAAAGTGCTTGGACCTCTTTGGTTGTAAGAGCTACTCCTCTGTGACGCTATGATTTAGGATTATGAATTGCCCAGCTCTGATGGCAAAGTGTAATTACACCAACTACAGTAAATATAATGCTTTTATTGAACATCTCCCTCTCAAACCACGGGAAAAATTTCAGGCCATCACAGGGGAAGGTCAGCTCCTAGCAAGGACAACATGCAGCCAACACTGCAGCCTGCTCTGTTTCCACTGCTATCATCATGTGTGAAGCATTTTGTCTGCAACTATAAGGATTTCCCAGGGGGATCCAACTTATTGTAGAAGACCTTCTTTTCAACAGATTTATGCACTTCAATGAGTCCACAGATGAATCCTTGCACACTTTGAAGAATTTAAGGGCTGCACTCAGGTCTCTTGGGATCTACATATCCGTGAACAAAAGAAAATTTAGTGGATCACAGATGGTTCAGAGATTCCTCCACGCCCAGTTTCCTGTTTTCCATAAGTCTGCCAAGCCACGCAAAAAGAGACCAAGAAATCAGAAAGAGAGGCTGCCTACCACATCCACTACTACCACCCAGCCCTCCTCCTCATTGAAACAGCAATTTTGATGGTTCAGTTGAGGGTGCAGAAGATCGCCTTTATCAGTATCTTCATCTGCATCATTCTACCTACCCTTTGGAAATGGTCTCTTCTGCTTTTGACCTTCATGGGAGCAGATCGTAGCCAACAAATGGATTTTGGAAGGTATAACATTGATTTACTCCAGCCATTTTACCTCTGTTCCTCCATGCCACCCTCCTTTGCAGTAAAGATAGCTGTGTCTCTGTTCCACGGGTAGGGACTACAACTCAATAGTGAAAAGTCCCTTTTGACTCCAGTTCAGCAGAGAGACTGTATACATGTTTGTCTGCATGCCATCATGTCCAGAATTTAGCTTCCAGCTCACTGGTTTATGGGACTGACAAACCTTATTTCCAAGATTCATATAAGTCCTTGGACATGTGCAAGAAATTGCCTCTGTTAGGCCATATTGCAGCTTGCACTTTTGTAACACATGCCAGGTTACATCTTCATTGCTTCCGGGGATAGCTCAGAACAGGCTACATTTTGAACACACACAGTCTTGATAAACTGGTGTCTGGTCCTGGCTTGGAGCTAGACTCACTCAATTGGTGGAAGAACCCATACAAAGTTTGTGAAGGAGTTCCCTTCCACTGCTATAACTAGAACTTCAGAAGCCTCCCTTTTGGGATGGGGAGCAAACCTCAGGGGACACACCATTCAAGGCAAATGGTCCTTTAGGGTCCCTTCCCTTATTTCCAGGAGGTTGATGTGGAGAAGTCAGGAATGCCTGTATCCACTTCCTTCACTTAATCAGGGGTCAATCCATCAAAGTCATGACAGACAATGTAGTCTGTATGTTCTACATAAATCTTCAAGGTGGGGGGTAAGATTCCTTATCTCAGCCTCTTACATCCCAGGCACTCAAACCACGATAGCTGATGATTAAGCAGGCACTTCTCCCAAGATTACAACTGAGAGCTGGATACTCTGATTCATTCTCTTGTCCTGGGGTTTCTAGAAGTAGACCTTTTTTGGCACCATTATCAACAGAGGGCAAAAATTTCTGCTCAAGGGGCCTTCTCTCCCTCAACATTGTTAGCAGGGTCGTCCCTAGGTGGGTGCAGGGTTTCTATCTGCCGGAGTGTGCTTCACCCAGGCCCCGCCCCATTCCACCCCTTTCCCCAAGGCCCCACCCCATTTCTTCTCTGCCCCCTCCCCAAGCCCGCTGCACCTTCGCTCCTCTCCCCTCCCTGTGCCTCCAGACACAGCGAAATAGCTGATCGGTGGTAGGTGCTGGGAGGGAGAGCGCGGCGCTGATCGGCGGGCTGGAGTGGGAGGTTGGTAGGGGGGCGCCTCGCTCCGCCTGCCCCCCGTCTTACCTCCCTGCTCACCTCCTCACAAAATGCTGGGCCCCCCCAAAGCACAGGGCCCAGGGCAGTTGCCCCGATTTGCCATACCCGAGGGATGGTTCTGATTGTTACTATTCCAGAAACTGAACAAGATCAAGCAAGACAGAGTTAAAGCAAGACAGAGTTGAACAAGTTCAAGCAAGACAGAATTGCACCAGCTTGTCCGAGACAAATTTCCTCATGTGGTTTGCCTTGCTTCTTGCCTGCTGTTGCAACTTCCGATCATTTCCCCACCTGCTATCTCAGGAGTTCAGTTGAGTCTCCATTCCAACCTGAGCATTCCTCATCTCAGAGCTTCGCTCCTCAGTGGTTCTTGGGGGTAGAAGTTTCCTGCCCAACAGAAGTAGACAAGGTCCTATTAAACTACAGAAAGATTTCCAGTAGGAACATTTATCTGCAGTAGTGAAAGAGATTTCACCATTGGCATATCTAGCTATAGGTCTCACCTGTCCATTCCTCCCTCTCTACTGTTCTGGATTACTTGTTGGATTTCAAAAAATCAAATCTCTCTATAAATTCTGTCAAAGCTTATTTAGCAGGTACTACGATCTTCCATTCTTCTCTATGGGGATTCTCAGTGCCTATCCAACAACATCCAGATTCATTAAGGGGTTAAATATCAGAGGGATTTAAGTTAGTCTGGATCTGTAAAAGCGGCAAAGGGTCCTGTGGCACCTTATAGACTAACAGATGTATTAGAGCCTAAGCTTTCGTGGGTGAATACTTGATGCATCCGATGAAGCGGGTATTCACCCACGAAAGCTTATGCTCCAATACGTCTGTTAGTCTATAAGGTGCCACAGGACTCTTTACCACCATTAAGGGGTTAGTTAACCTTTTTCCACAGATTAGAGACCTCACTTCCATATGGGATTTGAATTTGGTCCCCATTTGTATAATGAAACCTCTCTCTGAGCCACTAGCCTAATGTTCTTTGCTACACTTGTCAATGAAGACATCCATTTTGATGGCCATCACCCCTTTCCAAAGAGTTGGAGAGTTTAATAGTAAATCCCCCCCTTTACAGTTTTTTTTTTCCCAAAGAAAGTATTTAGGGTCCCATTCCAAGTTTCTGCCTATAATGTATACTCTGATTTCCATGTTAATCAGTTCATCCACCTTCCAGGGTTTTTTTTTTCTGAAGCCACGCTAGACCTACCCTGCATTCCTTGGATGTTAGAAGAAATATATAACAATGGAGATTGTGGTCAGGTCACAGTACCAACTGCAAAACAGCAGTCAGTGCTTTCCCAGTCTTAATACAGATGGATAATATGTGAATTCTTTAGAATGCCTGTATTCTCATTATTTATTTCTATGTGCAAAGTTAAATCCTCTGACTACTTGTCCTTTCTTTCTTTGGAGAGACTTCTTTGTCTGTTACAGAATTACATAGGTAATGCTCCTCTTTCAAAAACACATTATTTTAAAAGAACAGTGAGGTCTGAGTGCAAGGCTAGAAGTCAGATTCCTAAATTCTTATAATCATGTGTCTGACTGATTCCCTCCATAGTCTTGGAGAAGTCACTAGGAATCTGATATATTTTTTTTTTTTTAGAAAATTGCAGAAATATAGTTGCATACCTAGTTTGCAAGCACAGTTATTTCAATTCCCCATGCAAATTAGATTATTAGATGACTACACAGTTGGTTAGTTATGCATATAACTAGTAATTTGTAAATACAAATACCCATGGTAATTGCATTTGCAGCTCAGGCATTAATTGCACATGCTTTTGCAAAATCAGTTATATATATTCTTGAAAATTAGGCCTTTAAATGTATCTACCTCAGTTTCCATATTTTAAAAATTAAGGTGAAACGTGCTTCTTGGGGAATTCTGAGGATTGGTTAATATATAAATTGATGATTGTAATGTTCTTTGGAGATTATCAGTGCTGTGTAACTGCAAAATATTACTCTAGTTACTCTTTGACTTTGATATGTATGTGCTCCAAAACCAATTTTTGAGGTTAGGAAAAGATGCAGGCTGATTCAGTCAATGCCTTAGAGCAGTTTCCTGTACCAGTGAGATTTTTTTCCAGCTATACCTTGATTTTTCTCCATTTTTTAAAATTGGTTCAAATTTTGAGACTGCTGGTAATGTATGATCTTTTTATGAATCTGGGGATCACATTTGAACAGCCTATAATGAGATACAATCCAATCAGTTTGGTGCCTTGTAAGTCACAATAAACTTTGCTTATTAAGCATTAAGAATAGCTTATATTATAGAAAGGAAATGCAGAAGTAGGAGCTATGTGAAGACAAGGGTAACTATTTCTACAGAATGTGAATTCTGCTACTTTAAATATCTTTCCCTAATATTCTGTGTGAGGAAGTTTTAAGAATATATCTTTGACACTGGTTTACTAACTCTCCCAAGTGATAATTCAGATGATTCCTTAGATCCATGCAATTCTTTCCTAGAAAGAGCCTCTGTACCCTTCTTCACTGCTAAAGCTTATTCGTTAGGGGATTAATGTTTTCCATAATTTGTCTCCTTTTTAAGCATAGGGTTGAGAGTTATCTTCTATGATAGACCATTTGTAGATGGACTCTGACTCAGATCTGCCCTCAAGTTCTGAGTGGCAAGTGCAGTTTTTTTCCACAAATGTCAGACTTATTGCTGGTACTTCAGAGTGTATATAGACAGTCATTTGAAGTACAGTCAACCTCCAACTGCTTGTTCTAGACTTAAGATAGTGTTTTGTGTTCTACCTCATATTCAGACATAATTTATTAACTTTGCAAGTTAAAAGGATCTAAAACATAACCAGATCTAAATCTGGTACCAAGCTTTGGTTTTCCAGCGTGTGTCCTGAAAGCGGTCTGCTGTTCCCATAACGTATTAAGTTCCACACTACATAGATGCAGTATATCATGAAAATGTAATTTGCAGCTTATTGTATTCTGAAAATGACTAGACTATAACGTCAGGTGGACAATGTAGACTACAAGGGAGGGCTAGTCTACACCGGCAACGCTGAAGCGCTCTCCCAGCACTCTTAAAAAAAGACCCACCTCCACGAGAGGTGTAGCTACCAGCACTGAGAGTGTGGCTCCCAGCGCTGGGGCACTGTCTACATTGGTGCTTTACAGCGCTGCAACTTGCTGCACTCAGGGGGGTGTTTTTTCACACCCTGAGCGAGAAAGTTGCAGCGCTGTAAATTGCCAGTGTAGACAAGCCCAGAGTAAAAAAGGTTTTGCTGTGTTCTAGCAAAATCAAAAACGAGTAGCTTCTAACAAGGTTAGTGTGTACTAGTATCTTTAAACATCATCTCCTGGTGGTAGAAGACCAATTAAAATGGTCTGATTGCTTGCAACTTATTATCCATGAAGTGAAGTCTGAAATTTAGCTTGTTAAAAGGATATTTTTGATCAAAAAAGAGGTAATCACACAAACTCTTCAAGAAACTAATAATGCATATATGAAAAATTGGGTCATTTTAAGTTGACTGTCCACTTGCAAATAATGTCAATTATCTGATAAAAGACCCGTGAAAATTTCCTAGTCACAGTATGATAGAGACAAGGTGGATGAGAGAGATATACTTTATTGGACCAACTTCTGTTGGTGAGAGAGACGAGCTTTCAAGCCACACAGAGCTCTTCCTCAGGTCTGGAAGGTACTGCCAATGTCACAGCAAAATGCAAAGTGGAACAGATTGCTTAGGATAAGTAGTTAGCACATGTTATAAGGGACCATTCAAGGTAGAGTGGCCTGTTAACACCTTATCAGTTATAGGACAAAATGAGGGGTTAGTGGGTTACAGATAGTTTTAATAAGCCATAAACCCAGTGTCTCTGTTCAGTCCATGATTTTTAGTGTCTATTAGAGAGATTAATTTAAGTTCGCGGGCTCGTCTTTTGAAAGTCTTGTGCAGGTTTCCTTTAAGGATGAGGACTGAAAGGTCAAATATAGTGTGATCCCTTTGTTAAAAATGTTCAGCCACAGGTGACAGGGTGTTTTTATCTCCTATGTGAGTTAATTTGAGAGCATAGTGATTGTCTGGTGTCACCCACATAATTGTTGTTGGGACATTTAGTGCACTGGATGAGGTACACCACATGTTGTAACAGGAATGGGTAGAACCCATGGATCTTGAAAAGTGCGTCGTGGGGAGTTAATTGTAGCAGTGGAGATATGTGTGAGGTTTTGCATCTGTTGTTCTGGCAGGTTTTGGACTTGCTTTGAGTTGGTGTGTCCTGGTCTGAGGTGAGCTTGCTTCTGATGATGAGCTTGGAGAGATTGGGGGGTTGTTTAAAGGCCAGAAGTGGGGGTTCAGGAAATATTTAGTTCAGGATGGGGTCTCCATTGAGCCCCCCCACTGTTCCTCAGACGTTCTTGTTAACTTCTGGATATATGCTGGAAATGGCCCACCTTGATTATCACTTCAAAAGGTTTTCTCTCCCCCCACCCCACTCTCCTGCTGGTAATAGCTCATCCTAAGTGATCACTGTCCTTACAATGTGTATGATAAACACCAATTTTTTCATGGTCTGTGTGTATATAAATCTCCTCACTGTATTTTCCACTTTATGCATCCGATGAAGTGAGCTGTAGCTCACGAAAGCTTATGCTCAAATAAATTGGTTAGTCTCTAAGGTGCCACAAGTACTCCTTTTCTTTTTGCAAATAGAGACTAACACGGCTGCTACTCTGAAACCTGTCTGGATGAGGTGGATATCTCTGCAAAGTGCGGTATCTGTCACTCTTTCCCACCCAGAACTCGAGAAGCTCGGGAGCTTCACCTGGGGAACCACCTGAGACAGAAAGCTGTCTGATCTGGGCCAGGGAGACTCCCCTGCACATTACTAGTGTCCCTCCAAGCATGTGCCTTGGAGTGGAGCCCCCAAAACCTAAGTCAAAAGAATCTTCTTCTAGGCTCCCCATGAGAGCAGTGGGCAGGCATGAGCGTAAGGATAGATCCCCATTGAGGGCTGTCCATAAGAGATGTGGTTCCTCCCTGAGGTTTTCCAGATCTGGTGAGACTTTACATGCGAAATCTAAGGACCTGGTTCTTCTAAAGACATCTGGGTTGAAGGGCAAAGGGTGTAAAAAGAAAGATCCGGTGGTTCATTCGGTCATCTCAGTACTAAAGCCTAAGGACTGACATTCGCTGGTTCTGTCTTTGAGTGCTGGTCTGAGCCAATCTCGATACCACTGAATTTGTCTAAGGACTGTCCGGCTGCCGTGGATGCACTGGGTCTATCAGACTTGACTGCCATAACCCCTGGTGCTTCAGAGTGTACAGAGACTTACATAACGCTGGAGGATATAGTTCTCCCTTACCCAGAGTCTTCACTTCTCTCCAGCTTGGCCTTCTTGAGGGATATAATTACTCTGGAGGAGGAGCCTATGTTGGTCTCCCAGGAGCTATTCCACCTCCAACCCTCGGGCTGGAGTGCTTCAGTAAAGACAGCCCTGCTGCTACCAGTAGAGCAGTTTTCGGGCTCAGATGAGTCACATGTACTAGATGCTCTGGTATGTCTGCGGAGACAGACAAGTCCTGACAGATATTCAAGGAAATCCTAGATGGGCGAGGTAATATATTTTATTGGACCAACTTCTGTTGGTGAGAGAAAAAAGCTTTCAAGCCACACAGAGCTTTTCTTCAGTATTCTGGGACCAACGTGGCTACAGGTACACTGCAGAAAATCAAGGAGTCTTGCTCGTTGTTCCTTAGGGTATTACACCCCCCACTCACACCCCAGATGGCAGTACTGATTCCCTTAGAGTCCCTTCCAACCGGTCGATACCTCTTTGTGGCTTTATTGGGGTCCGGGTGATCCTTATGGCAGGTGCCTGGACCCTTCTCAAGAATTGTACTGCTCTTCTCCCTCCTGCCAACTGGGTCTGTAGGGTACAAGGAGGAAGAGGTTGACCCAAGTCCACAGCTTCCAACAGGTGTCTCCTCCTTATCCTTGGATGAAGTGATGAGTCTTTCCTTGCCACCTCTACTGGATTACCGGAACTACTGCAGAGAGTTACCAGTGTCCTACAGATTCCACAAGAGGAGGTCCAGGACTCTCAACGCTGGCTTCTGGATATCTTACAACCTAAGAGACCAAGTAAGGTGTCTCTTCCAATTAATAAGGCTATACTAGAACCAGCCAAAGCAGTGTGGCACACTGTGCTCCTATGCCAAAAACTCCTGTCAAAGGAGCTGAATTTTTATTCTCCCACCCTGCTCCCCAACTCTCTGATGGTACAGCTGACTACAGAAAAGGCTCGGACGCACTAACAAAAGGCCATCCTGGCAGATAAGGGCTCTAAAGGGACTGGACCTCCTGGGGAGAAAAGTCTTCTCTTCCCCAGGCTTCCAGTTGTGTGTCATAACTACCAGGCTCTGTTAGTGAAATATGACTCTTAACAACTATTCCAGGCATGTGAGCTTCATTGACAAGCTTCCCACAAAGGACAGAGCCCAATTTCAGTCTCTTTTAGATAAGGGAAGGCTAGTAGCTAAAACAGCTCTCCAGGCCACAATGGATATGGCAGACACAGCTTCCACAAGTCTGGCCACTGGCTTAGTCAAGAGGAGTGACTCTTGTCTGCAATTGTCAAGGTTTCCTAGGGAGGCCCTCCCCTTTGATGACTCAAATCTCTTTAATTAAGGAAACGGCGAGTCCCAGCATTCATTAAAGGACTGGAGATTGACTCTGCATTACTGGTGATTTATACTCAACCCCGAGGAGGAAACACCAGAGACAATCCTATAGACTAAAACCGCCCCCTCCTCATATACCTTATTACCAGCACCCAGCCGAGCCTCTGTGGAAACAGAGCGTTCAGAGGCCTTGCTTCATAACCCCCTCCACTGCCACAGCCTTTTCTCACTCTCAGCCACCCGCCAACGGCTATTTTTGACATACTAGTCAAGACCTGCCTACCATCACTGAAGCCATCTACCTCTTCTTCCCATTATTTTTGCATGCTGTCTCACACTCTTTGCCCACAGCTGGAGGTTGATCATGAAGGAAAGTTGGGTTTTGGAGATTATCCATCAGGGATGCTCCATAGAGTTCCTCTCCTTCCTGGTCCCCCTTCAGGGACCACTCTCACAAGGTGTTTCTTCAACAGGAGGCAAAATCCCTCTTACACTGAGAGGCAATAAAATGTGTTCCACCTCGATATCAAGGGGAGGGGTTCTACTTCTCGTATTTCCTGATTCCCAAAAAAGAGAGGGTGTAGACCAATTCTGGACCTTTGGCAACTGAGCATCTTTATTCAAAAGCTGAAATTCCAGGTGAGTGATGTTGCCCTTTCATGGAACCAGCCAAGAAATAACCACAAACAAAGGTTAAATTGAAGCAGTACTGAGGGCTGATTTATTGCTTGCTTCCCTTATTTATGCAATTATACTCTCACACGCATTCCATTCATACTGGCAGGCTGTAGATGCAGGTGTTGCTTCCTATCTTAGGTGATAGAGACTGGCCAGGTTCCAGCTACCCAGAGATTGAACCGCTAGGCAATGAGAGTCTCTGAAATCCCTTTGGACCTGCGGGAGGGCTCTACTGTTTCCGGTCCAGTCCTGAGTTTCTGCTGTTGTAGGTTACATCTCTCTCTGGCCACTACTGCTATAGGTTTATGTACAGTACCATATACAGCTTAATTATCTTTACACAGTAATATTTAGGTTCAAGCCTTGCGATTGGTTTCTTACACTCATACTATCTCACTCACTCCTTACATATTGATTACATATGCATAAGCATTAATACAATTGGTAGTATAGCTTTATGCAAGCGAGCGACATCAGCGGGGACTTCTGCTGTTGTTTGTGGTTCAGACAGGAAACTGTGCAACTGCATTTCAAACATGACAGGAAGTCTACACAGGCAGACTACATTTGAAAAAGCAAAAAGAGGGGGAGTAGATGGGGGAATGAGCTGCCCCTCCTCAGGAGCAAAAGCTATTGCTGTCTGAGCAATGGATGGGGGTCGAGCCATGGTTTGGGCCACCGCTGGCTACAATTGCGTTGTCATCAGTAATCCACGCCCTTCAGGAAAGGATGTGGTTTGTGGCTCCCAACCTGAAGGATGTATACTTCCATGTGCGCATTCACCCCTCACACAGAAAATTCCTGCATTTCATGGTAGGCCACAAACACTTCCAGTTTTAAGTGCTCCCCTTTGGGCTGGCCATGGCATCCAGAGTATTTACAACAGTTTTCTGTGTGGTAGCAGCTGAGATGAGACACCAAGGCTACACAATATTCTCATTGCTGAACGATTGGCTCCTGGTAAGCTTGAGACCTTAGGAGGTCAGGTCAGCGACAACATTCCACCGTACAGCTTCTAGCAACCCTAGGCATTTGCATAAAGAGAGAAAAGTCTATTTTGTCACCCACAAGGACAATAAACTTTGTAAGGGTAATGTTGGATTCGGTTTCTGTGAGAGCATTCCTCCCTGCAGACAGGTTTCATATAATGATCAACCTGAATTCATGCATTACCCGCAGACCATGAATTACAGTGCACAGGATGCTTTTCATTGTTAGGCTATGTGGCCGCATGCACCTAGTGCCTTTCACTGTTAGACCACGTGGCTCCATGCACCTACCTGTCACAGTTCACCAGGCTTCACCTGCCATGTCTGCAAGCTTGACTCCACTCGATCTATTGACTGGACAAGCACCACATCAGCTCCAAGGTGGCCGTTCCCACCGGAGTTGTCACTGCCTCACTTGGTGGTCAGACCCAGAAAAGATCATGGTGGGAATTCCCTTCATCCCTCTCACCCCCAGAATCACCATTGTGACGGATGCTTTCCTCCTAGATATGGATGATCACTTGGACAACCACACTCCTCGGTGTACCTGGATCCCACAAGATGCCAGACTACATATAAATTTACTAAAACTTAGGCAGTCCGCCTTGAGTGCAAGGCTTCCTTCTGCTCATACGCTCACTCTTTATGAGGGTACTGTTGGGACAGTATCACCATCATGGTCTACCTAAACAAACAGGGATGAGTGAGATCTTGTCCCCTCTTCCTGGAAGCATTCAGACTCTGGAAGTGGTGCATCAGGAACCACATCACAATACAGGCTGCTTACTTTCTGGATATCTACAACTCCCTTGCAGATGAACTAAGCAGAAGCTTCTCAGCAGACCACAAGTGGGAAGTCCAAGACACAATCCTAAGCAAGATATTAACACAAAGGGATATACCATAATGGGACCTCTTTCCATTCCCCCCCACCCAAAAAAAAAACAAAAAAAAAAAAAACAGGAATCTTTCCATGTATTGCTCCAGAGGAGTCATGGGTCGTGGCTCCAAGTGTGATGCTCTACTACTGTCCTGGACGAATGACCTCAGATATCTTTCCTCCCATTCATCTTCTTCCACAGGTCATAGGTAAAGTAGGTTGCGACGGAGCTAACATCATTCTCCTAGCACCCTACTGGGACCTGTTTGCCTCCCAGACGAACAAGAAGCTCAACATAGAGAAGAATTGGTAGCAAATCTGAAGGTGGAAGGCAATTTGGGTGGAAGTGATCATGAAATGATAAATTTCATGAGAAAGGAAGGCGTAAGACCAGTAGAATAAGGACAATGTACTTCAAAAAAGAATACTTTAGCAAACTCAGAGAACTGGTAGAAAAGGTCTCGTGGGAAGAAAATCTAAGGGGAAAAGGAGTTCAGGAGAGCTGGCAATTTCTCAAGGAGACATTATTAAGGGCATAACTGCAAATTGTCCCAGTGCAAAGCCAAGATAGGAAGAGGCAAGTATGGCTCCATCAGGAGCTCTTTAATGACCTGAAAATCAGAACGGAATCCTACAAAAAGTGAAAACATGGATGAATTGCTAAGGATGAGTATAAAAGAATAGCATAAGCATCATCTTCTTTTTCCTTTATGCTGCTTTTCCTTGTGAGAATGTGGCAACAGCATGGAGAGTAGGGAGGACCAGACCTCCCTTTCCTTCACAGCAGGTTCCAGCTCCTCCTGGGAGATTCCCAAGCATTCCCAGGCCAGCCAGGAGGTATAATCCCCCCAGTGTGTCCTGGATCAGCCTTGGAGCCTCCTTATCAGATGCCCGAACCACCTCAGCTGGGTCCTCTCAATCTGGAGGAGTAGCGGCTCAAGCATGTAGGGACAAAATCAGAAAGGCTAAAGCACAAAATGATGTACAACTAGCAAGGAACATAAAAGGCAATAAGTTCTTTAAATACACCAGGAGTAAGGGAAAGATGAAGTTAGTGGGGAAGGAGAGCTAATAGCTGTTAATGGTGACCGGATATTAAACACAACTAATATGTTCCTTCCCCTTGTTGTCAATAAGTGAAAATAGGGAAAGAACAGTTTAAAGAATATTTAGATATGTTAGATGTCTTCAAGTCAGCAGGGCCTGATGAAGTTCATCCTTGGGAATTTAAGGAACCAGCTGAAGCAATCTTGAGCAGTTATTTTTGAGAACTCATGGAGGATGGGGGAAGTCCCAGAGGACTGGTAAAGGGCCAACATAGTCAGCCTAACTTCTATACCTGGAAAGATACTGGAACAAATTATTAAGCAATCAGTTTGTAAGCACCTAGAGGATAATATGGTTATAAGGAATAGCCAACATGGATTTGTCAGAAACCAGTCATGCCAAGCCAGTCTAGTTTCCTTATTTTATAGGGTTACTGGCCTAGTGGATGGGGGAAGAAGTAGATATGATATATCTTGATTTTAGTAAGGCTTTCGACACAGTGCCACATGACATTCTCATAAGTAAACTAGGGAAATGTGGTCTAGATGAAATTTCTGTAAGGTGGGTGCATAATTGATTAAAAGACTAGTTGTCAGAGTAGTTATCAGTGATTCACTGTAAAATGGGTGGTGTATCTAGTGGAGTCCTGCAGGGGTCAGCCCTGGATCTGGTGCCATTTAATATTTTCATTAATGCCTTGGATAATGAAGTGGAGGCTATTTTTACAAAAATTGCAAATGACCTCAGGGTGTAGAGGGAGGGTGCAAGCACGTTGGAGGGCAGGATTAGAATTGAAAACAACTTTGACAAATTGGAGAATTGGTCTCAAATCAACAAGATGAAATTCAATAAAAGAGAAGTGCAGCGTACTTCAGTTAGGAAAGAAAAATCAAATGCACAGCTACAAAATAGGGAATAACTGACTAGGCGGTAGTACTGCTAAAAAGGATCTGGGAATTATAGTGGATCACAAATTGAATGAAAGTCAACAATGTGATATAGTTGGAGAAAAAGGCTAATAGCATTCTGGGGTATATTAACAGCAGTGTTGCATATAAGATGTAAGAGGTGATTATCCCACTTTACTCAGCAGTGGTGAGCCTTCAACTAGAGTAGTGTGCCTAGTTCTGGGTTTTAGGAGTGATGTGGACAAATTAGAGAGAGTCCAAAGGAGAGCAACAAAAATGATAAAAGGTTTTAGAAAACCTGATCTATGAAGGATGGGGGGAAAGCTGGCCATATTTAGTCTTGAGAAAAGAAAACTGAGGGAGACCTGTAAGCAGTTTTCAAATACATTAAGGGCTGTTGATAATGAGGGTGGTGAGCAATTGTTCTCTGTGTCCACTGGAGGTAGGACAAGAAGTAATGGGCTTAATCTGCAGCAAAAGAGATTTAAGTAAGAAATCAGGAAAAAAACTATAAGGGCAGTTAAGTTCTGGACTAGGGTTTCAAGGTAGCTTGTGGAATCCTTATCATTGGAGGTTTTTAAGAACAGTTGGACAAACACGTCTCAGGGATGGTCTAGGTTCACTGTGTTGTTGCACAGCGCAAGGGACTGAGCTTGCTGTCGTCTCAAGGTCCGTTCCAGCCCTACATTTCTATGAATCTTTGTACTCCTCCAGAGCAAACAATGTTGGGAATCTGGATCGATGCCCTTTTACTATTCTGGATAGACCAACTGAGGTACACCTTTCCTCCCTTTCCACTACTACCCCAAGTTCTGTGGAAGATTCATCACAATAAAGCATGAATCATTCTCATTGCACCCAACTGGTCCAAAAAGTTCTGATTTCTGGATCTCCTATGAAAGTTAACCCATTATCCCATTAGCATTCAACATCTTCCAGCTCTGATAACGCAAGAGAATAGTGGGATCAGACATTCCAACCCAGATTCTTTTCACCTCACATCTTGGTATTTGGATGGGCCTCAGACCTAGAGCATGTTTGGAGGCTGTTCAGACTGTTCTTAAGAGAAGACTCCACAAGAAATTTCATCAAGCTAAATGGAGGCATTTCTCTACCTGGGAGCAACAAAACCAGTTATCCCCAAAGACAGCAGGTATTCCTGCTATTTTAGACTATCTCCTCACTTTCAAGACACTGGGCCTTTCTGTTAGCTCTCTGCAAGTCCACTTAGCAGCAATAAGTGCTCTCCACCCACTGGTAGATGGCTGTTCTATATTTATTCACCTGATAACAACCAGATTCCTAAAGGGCCTCACTAGGGCCTTCCCACCAGTAGTGAAGCCAGGACTTCAGTGGTAGTTCAGTCTTATACTTTGAGTACTTACCAACATAGGCGCCAACTCCTCCTGGCGCCAGTGGGTGCTCGCGCACCCCTCCGCCCCGCCCCCTCCCTGCCCCATTGGACCCCTTCCCCAAATCCCCGGCCCCGCCTCTTCCCCTAAGCTCGCCGCGTTCCCGCCCCTCCCTCCCACAGCTTATGTCGCAAAACACTTGTTTCATGGTGGCAAGCCTGGGAGGAGGAGCAGGGACACAGCGCACTTAGGGGAGCAGGTGGAGAGGGGTGGGGATTTTTGGATGTATCCTCCTTTGTTGTCAGTTAGCCTATCTCCCTCCCCTGGATGGAGTGAGAGCCTATTCTTTAGGGCACAGGCAATCTCAGTAGCATTTCTCCAAGAAGTACCTACACTGGACACTTGTTACATTTTCACAAAGCATTATACTTTAGTCCAAACCTCTTCTGCAGACTCAACCTTTGGAATGACAATATTGCAAATATCTATACTGCCTGTGTCCTTGTAGCCACATGTGTAATACGGATAGGGTTCACACATCTCAAAGAACCTCCAGTTACAGGTAAGTAACCGCCATTTATTTAAACTGGAGAGGGAATCAATAGATATACATTAACACTGTGGGTGTAGCTTAAAATATTTGCCTTCAGACTCTAAGATCTCAAAACTCACCTTTTTATTTTTTCTATTGTCTAGTTGTTTCATTTAGCACTATGGACTTCTGTGAGTGGAGCCCATTTAGTTCTTCTGTCAGCTTTTTAGAGTAATACTAAAATATTTATAGGTTTGTATGTCACCTCTCTGAAGTGTTTCCTTAAAGGAATAAAGAAGCCAAGTTTCTTAACAGATGCATTATTCCATTTCTGGCAGTTTTTGGTCGTGCTAGCAGTCTTAACTATGTGTTGAAACTTCTTTATTGCATAAACAATAGTTTGTCTTGGAAGTTACTTTGTACCCTTACTTTAATGTCTAAAAAGAGACTTTGACATCGACTTGCATTGATAACAGGCCATCTATTTAAAAAAAGGAGGGTGGGGGAGAGGCACTATTCTTGAGATGAAACCTATTTTTTGTCTAAAATGAGTTCATGGTTTCACAGTAAATTTCCTGATAGATCTGAGGCATCTTTAAGAAATAAAACATGTCTAAATCTTAGACAACCCTTAGTTCCCTGTCAGTAATTCAGTGTAGTTTAAGCAAATTCTGTAATACCTGTAACCAGTGTCTGTTAGTGGTGAGAGAAATTAAGAGCTTGATTGTAGAGTAACCACAAGCGCTGAGTGAAGAGCAGAGTGTGGGTGCTCTATCCCAAGAACAGACCAGAGACAATATTGTGACTTGGTCACAATTTGATACCTGGTTTCCCTTTGCTTTGGGAGAGGGTGAGGGTCCTAGCTCTATACCTGGACAGATTTTACTTCTCTACCCTCACCTCCCCCCGACCCCTGCACCAGAGGAGAGTTGTGGCCTCGTGGAATGTGTCTGGATAACTGCTTTCTGCAATCTGTTGCATAGGCTGGTAGGGGCCTTCAGAATTAAGTAATTGGAAATAAATGTTTTAAGTGTTTAGGAAGTGATGAGAGTGATGGCACATAGAAAAGGCAGAAACTGGAGTGGCTTTTTGTTTTAATAGTGAGCTGTACAGTACAGCATTGGTAAGAATAATGTAAAATATATCTAATGCAGAGATAATGCAAGTGGGGTCTAAATATCGCTAAAATTGTAATCAATATCCTATTCTAGTAAGCTGAGGGAAAATCTATTTTAGTGTGCCCATGTTGCTATGGTTGCAGTTCATGCACACTTACAATTAGAGTGGGAGGTTTGTTTAATTGTGAATACTGACATTTTTACAGCTGTCAAAATTACATGGTATTTGGGGTATTTGGAGTGTTTGTTTTCAACTCTGATCAGTGTGGTGCTTCTGTTCATTCTGTTTTGCCAACTTATTCTTTTAAAGGCAAATCAAAATATTGAAATAAAACTAATAATTGAAACTAAAATTCTAATATGTATAGAGATTTTCATTGTTATGGATATTAAAAATCAACTAATAATCATAGCATATGAACATTTAATGTTATATACACACCATTCTTAACAGTAATATACTCTACTTGTATTTTAATAAATACTAAAGTTTGATTTTTTGACAGCATTTTTTGTCCTCAAGAAAATACAGAAGAAGCTCTATTGTTGTTGCTGATTAGTGAATCTATGGTAAGTTAAACTGCTGTTGTAAAAACTTTTTTATGTCACTTCTGTCATTTGTCTTTAGAGCACATTTGTCCCATTTCCTGTTACAAAACTAGGCGAGCAGTTCCTTCTGGAACTAAAGCTATTGCTACTCTGACAGGGAGCCAGCAGGAAGTGCTGTGAGGGTCTTATGATTCTGAGTTCCTCTTTCCTTTTGAGACTAAGTGCATTGTCTCTGGGCTGAACCTACTCTTCCTTTAGTTTTAGGGAAGGGAGGTAGAGTGTGTTCCCAAAACCAAGTCTTTCACTTGGCATCACATCAGTGTGAACAGCTGTTACAGCAGCTGCTGCCATTCGGAGAAGCAAGCTTGAAAATTCAAGTAGTTTTTGTTGTAATCACAAAAACCAAAAATTAGATACATGTACCTATTCAATGTGTATATGGCCAACAATTCTTTTCTGAAGTGCTTTAAAATGTAGATCTCACTTAAGTTTCAAATAACTCTTGATATTGGCATATCGTCTGTATACGGCATCATAGGATGTTGCTGGTGTTGTGTTTTTTGTAAACCCTTGATTTTCCCCTGTGGTTGTTTCCTTTCAATGCCTTTACTGACACCTGTTAAAAGGGTGCCATGCTACTGCTCTGGGGAGGTTTACTAATGGTTGATTACCTACCCGCTGGTAACTTACTAAAGCAAGGTCAGTTACATCCTATGCTCTTAAAACAGTCAATACAAAATCTTTTACTCCTGGGGGAATTCTGTGCCACTGTGCATGTACATATTTTATATGCCGTGCACATTTTTTTCAGAAAATAGCTTCTGCTGAAAAGTTGCTGTGGTTACACCTTTTACCAACCAGAAGGCATTATGGCACTAGAACACAGCAACCTTTTCTGGCCAGCTCCAGCTACGATGTGGAAGAGAAAGAGCCTGCCTTCTTCACAGCACCTGTCAGACCAAGTCAGGAGATATGTGGAGACAGACAGAGTGGGGTTGCTGAGGGGTCAGACAATGCTTATAAGGGCTAGTGAGGGAGGACAGACTGGAGCAGGCGCAGAATGGGAGTGGAGATGCAGGGACACAGGGGGGAAGGAGGTGCAGGGTCACCTGGGTAGAGGGGGAGGCGGTGCAGAGCTACAGGGAGGAAGGGGTGTGGCTGAGAGGAGGCACAGACACATGGGGGCGGGAGGGTAGGGACACATGGAGATGAGCGGAGGGGACTGACTGAGGGGGTGCAGGGACACTTGAGGAGAAGGGTGTAGAACCACATTGGGACGGGGGAGAGGGTGCGGGGACACATGGGGATGGGGGGAGTGGGTGTTTGAGTTGGGGTGGAGGGACAGGGGATGCAAGGACACATGGGGGAGCAGGGACACATAGGGACTGGGAAAGTTGTGCCTGACTGAATGGGAGAGGCTAGAGGTCTGCATGAGGGACATGCCCTAACAATCCCTTCCTGCCCTCTCCAAAAAACCTGATCCATACTTTTCCCACCCATACCCAACAACCCTTCAAGTTCATACCCAGGCTCCTTCCCAACAATTACTTCCCTCTCCCTAAGCTCCTCTGTTACGCCTGACTTCCCCAAGCCTTTGCACTGCTTCTGAGGGGTGCAGGAAATATGGTTCCGTACAGTAGTTTAAATGAATTATTACTCTGAGTTCTGTCTTAATATGCCTAGTAAGGAATCGATTTGTCAAAAAACATTTCCTGAATCTTTTTTATTGTCTGTATTGTTACAGACATGCTTCCTGACAGGTATTTTGAAATAAATGACCAAAAAATAATTGAAACTGGTGTGATTACAGTAAAAGCTGTTTTATCAGGCACTTCCCCAACTGGAAAGCTCTGTAAAGCAGCATTTCTGATCTTAATTGAAATGCCGGCTTATAGTCCAGTTGGCGCGGGGCTGGCAGGGGCTTGGGGCGCAAGAGGGGGTGTGGAGCGTAGGCTCTGGGAGGGAGTTTGGGTGTGGGAGGGGGCTTGGGGCACACTGCAGGGTGCCAGATCCAGGGGCCGCTGCCTCTGCCCGCAGGTGCCACCCCGAGCACTCTCTCTGCAGATTCTGTTGGCTGGGGACTGTGGCCAATGGGAGCTGCGGGGCAGCGCCTGCAGGCAGAGGCACCGCACAGAGCTGCCTGCTGCGCCTTGGCCTAAGAGCAGCTGGGACAGGTTGCCATTTTCAGGGAGCTGCCCGAGCTGAGCGGCCCCTGGATCTGGCACCCTGCACCCCCTTCTGCACCCCCAGCCCCCTCCCACAACCAAAATCCCTCCCAGAGTCCAAGTTCCGTGCCCCCTCTCACGCCCCAGCCCTGTACCCCCTCCTGCACCCAAACTCCCTCCCTCTTAGTTAACCATCATTTTTCACTTACTGGCACCCCCCATTCCCCCAACATGCTAGATAAAACAGCTTTTACTGTATATTGTGTTATTTTTGTCTACTAAAATAGGCAGAATTTTGCAGAATTTTAAAATATTGTGTACAGAATTTATAATTTTTTGGTGCAGAATTCCCCCAGCAGTAATCTTTTCACTTTGTGTAATGAATCTGAAACTTGTCCCCTACTTATAATGAACCAAAGGTGAAATTTTCAAAAGCACATAAGTGCTTTCATGTATTGCAGTAAATGATAAAAATGATTATTTTGGTCATTTATTTTTAAAACTCATGAAAATATGTTCATTACTTCTATATAGCTGAAAAAACTTACTGTTAATATGATAGCACATAAATATTGGTATTGCTACCATCATTCTTCCTATTTGAAACAGTCCTGATGCAGAACATTTCCAGAAATTGCATAGTCTTCTACATAGATAATTTCCAGTAGTCAATTTATTACAATATTATCATTGTTGGTGTTATAAAGTGCCCTTGTACTCTGGCTTCCGTACATATGTAGTACATGCCTACCTTTGCTTTGCTTATCTAGATAAGATCCTGTAGAGGGGTCAGACTCGTAGGTAGGTCTGAGACACTAGACCTTTAAAATACTCACACATATGTATGGAAGTTCTTTTCCTACTTCAAGCAATTTTAAATTTGTTTTTAACACTTAGGGTGGGAGAATTCTCCCTACTCTCAGGGTATAGGCTGCCATGGTACCAGCAGCAGTGTTCGTGTCACAGCTGACTGCACTTAAGAGGCAGCAAGCAGTCAGTGCCACTGACATGGTGTTACCATGATTACATATGCAACCATAAAAGTAAGAGATTTTGAAGCTAAATATGTATACAGTGGAGAAAGTAAATGCCAAATACTTGTTGATCAAAAGAAAACAAATTCTACACATATGGGAGTATATTTTCAAAGGAAGATGTGGGCAGTTAAGTTCACAACTAATGGAATATTTGTGTGCGTAACTCCCCATGTACCACTTTGAAAATTTACCACTTAGTGTTTGATTATCCTGATTTTATAGACTCTTTCATCCAGTGTCTTCAGAGCCTAAAATGTTGGCCGGTTAAAATAACTAAAAAGTACTTTGGATTTTAATGTGTGATTTTTCATCTTTCTATAAGTGGGGAATGAAAGCTGTCCATTCTGACTTCTAATGTGAATCTACAAACTATATAGAAATGAAACTTAAGTAGAAATGAAAACAAGTTGCTAAAAATAATGTTTGGTTTCTGGCTAGATGAGATTAATAGGTGAAGAAATGCAGTTATCAGCTTGTTCTTCAGCTCTCTAGAGGGTCCTCTGACTGTCATTAATATTTAAACAAAACTAAAAAAACCCAGCCACTTTGGGAGCATCTCACTTCCTATCTTTAATTTGTTTCATGCTATAGCTACCCATACAAATTCAAGTCTGTAGTCTGCAACAATGAAATTTGAAATGAAATTCTAAATTTCAATTTAAAAGCATGTAGAATTAGAGGACATCAAGACAAGGCGTATTCAGACTGGTGGTTTTGTGATAACAATATATGATGGAGAATAGGAGAGGTTGGTTTTGGAGTAACCTTTTAAAGTGGAGCACATGTGGTCTTGTCGTTAAGTCCTAGCACAGGCATCAGGAGACTTGAATTTTATCTCTGCTCTACAAAAGTCTTCCTCTGTTAACTTGGGGAAGTTGGTTTAATCTGCCTGTACCTCAGTATGCCTATTTGTAAAAAGGTGTGTTGTAATTCTGTAGTCTTTGTAAAACATTTTTAAATCCATCAGATGAAATGCACATGAGAAGTGCAGAGTATTGTCAATATGTACACATTTCTATGCTACGCTTGAGCCATAGGATTGGAGAAGCTGAGCTTCTTGTATGAGGCCCTTCTTATGGAATATACATTGAACTGTATCGGTGTGGGTTATCTTTGGAAGAGACTGTTTATTCATCCCAGAGAGAGGACACTGTCATAATGACCTTCAGAAGATGAAGTAAGTGGAACGAAAATGGCACTCTCTGAAAGAAGGATGGAAGACCCCAGCAGCCTGGATCAATCAGCAAAGTTGTACCTTATTTTGATGCAAAAGACAATAAAGCACTAATTATGCCAGAGTTAAACTGCAAAGTACAGCTTCATTTTAGATAATTTTTAACAAAATTATTTTTCTGTTTTATACAGTTAGAACATAACAGTGAAAGTAAATCAGTTACAGAAACACTGGATTAGGGTTAATTCGTATATTAAATCCCTCACAAAAAGTAGTGTGAAAAAATGGCATCAAACAGGCTTTTGTTTAAATACAAGTAATCAAATGCAAAATGAGCAGAAGTTTCTATCTTGTTTGGTCACTTGCTTTCAGTGATAATTGGTATTTTGAAACACATTAATAATGACCAGAACCAAGATGTTAGTCAGATTAGACTGACACCCTAAATTTCTTCTTGGTGCTGTCTTCCAGGCTAACCGTGATGCTGTACTGAGCAGAATACCAGAGCACAAAAATGATCGCATCATCAGTTTGCAAAGTGCATCTGTGGTCTATGATTTGCTTACAATTGCCTTAGGGAGAAGAGGTCAATATGAAATGCTATCAGAGGTACGTCTGTAATAGTAAATATTTCCAGTGCCATGTCTTCAGTTTGTTTCCAACTGTTAACATATATGAAATATAGATGACAAAACTATCTGTGGTCATTTTAAAACAAAAATTGCCATTAATTTATTACTCTGTTCAGTTATGTTGTAGTAAAAGGATCCAAACAATTTCATAAAAAATCTTCTACTGTAACAATTGTATTATAAATAAATCCTCATTAGTGAATAGCTGGAAAAGGAATTTATGAAACTATTTCTTTTGAGGTAAGTATTTTATATAATTTCCCCCTTTGGTCTCATACCATTGTGACTGCTCTAAAATGCTGTTCATAATAATAATACCTGGCTCTTACATAGCTAATAACGAGTTTCTCCCTCATTAATTGTCTCTTCAGATCTCTGCTATAGAAATTGCATTTGATGCCTGAAGAGTTTTATTTAATTATGTAATATAGAAATCTGTTCTTTTTAGGTATGCCTTCTTACATGTTTAGGGCATTTTAAAGTGTAATCTCTTATTTCTCAAATGCATAATGGCTAATTAGGCTCTTTGCAGAACAGAAGGTTTTTGTCCTGCTTAAAGCAATGCCTTGAATTCAGCAAAATGCCATTAACTGAGATTCAGGTTAGCCATCTGTATCCACGATGAGCCCTAGTTACACCTGAATTCCATATGTTTCACTTGACATGAAAAGTCTGTCAAGGAATTGATTACCTGGTTAATAATATGCCTCAGAACATTCACTGAAGGATTCTTTACTTAAAGTAAAAAATTCAGAAGTGTTATAATGTCTGTGAAACATTTCATATCAATATCTCCTCATGCTCAACTCTGAAATGGAAGTATTTCCTCATGTTGTCAGCATTTTGCAGCTTCAGGTGGTCTACACGCAATTTTTATCAGAGTAATAGTAGCCCTTCCATGAAACCAAACAGTATAAAAGCTTAGGTAGGGCTTTCATTTCTCAACATAATCTTGGATTGTCAAATATTTTAAATTTTTTTCCAGTAAATTACTTTGTTTCCGAAATTGTATATCCACTATGTGGTGTTTACATAGAATTTGTTCGGAGCTTCATTTGCTAAGCATGTATCCTAGTGTATTAATGTAGGTTCGTGCACTTCAGAAATTAATGGCCCAGGGTATGTCCCAATGTCCTCCAGTGCATGTAGGCATGTCAATTATACTGATGCATCATGAAACTTCCTCTGATTTCATGACTCTTGAGTAGGACTCATCCTATGGTTAAAATTAAGTCTTTGCCAGATTGGGGCCTAACCCTTCATAGGTATAGTCCATTGCAGTACTGTTGGGTTATTTTGTACATCAGGCCACTTTTCAGAAGCTTACCTTTAGTCATACGTTTTTGAAAATCTTGGCCAATACATAAGGTTTAAAAATATTGATACTCTTGCCATGAAGCAGCTATTCTATATGTGGAAAAAACAGCTTATATAAAGACATTATCTATCAGAATAAAATGTATGTCAAAATATAATGCCTGTCCTTGATGGAAAGATACAGATGTACTGTTCTGTCAGATGTTCTGTAAGATCTGTTCTACTCTCATATCGACAAAGCATTCAGCTAGCTCTTAAATCCCATGCACTATTGTCCAAAATATTCCAGAACATCCAGGCTTTCAGGGTCTAGTGTTCTCCAACCACCCATGGCATTGTGCAGCTTATCTGCCTTCAGATTCTTTGGTCGCCAGCCAGGAGCCTCTAGCTTAATGTTGTTGTTAATGTAAAAATAATAAAATTTGAAAAGTCTTTGATCCATTAGTGTTAATGTACTTCAGTTTGGTCAAAAAGGAGTTGGTAATTCCTGTTTATAATTAATCTATCTAAATATCAAACCAGCAGAGGAAATTTCCTTCCAGATAGCTTGTCATCCTGTCTTGGCCTGACCTTTCCTTTGGCTCCTCCTTGGAGCTTCGTATTACCTTTTGTGTTCTGGAAACCAGGTGATGATTTGTAGGTGCTCCTGAAAGGCAGCCATTTTTTGGAGCCAATAACAGTTTTTGCTCATGCAGAAAGTAATGAAGTGCCTTCAGCAGAGTCAAGGAATAGACCTTTATATGTATTTCCTGATCTCTTTAGGTTTTTTCCCCCCTGGCCAGAATAGTAAGGGTTTTATTTACATTTATAAAGATACTTCTCTGTATAATATTTCAAATCTTCCAAAAATCATTCTGTGTGAATGCATCCGATGAAGTGAGCTGTAGCTCACGAAAGCTCATGCTCAAATAAATTGGTTAGTCTCTAAGGTGCCACAAGTACTCCTTTTCTTTTTGGAACTCTATAGTGTGTGCTCTCGGAATTAGCATAGAGATCAATATGTATGTAGTTACTGTGATGAAGTGTATTTGGTCCTTCGTGAATTCGGGGGAGACCTTTCTGGACCAACAGCATCTTTCCCCAAGCAGGTCACTAGAAAACAAACCCAGTTCTATTTTATCTAGATTAATGGATTTAAGATCATAAAGGATCGTTATGCTTATCTACTGTAACCATTTGCATACAAAGACCATCAGATTTCACACAGTAATTCCTGCATCACACCCATACCGTCTGTCTGACCTGTAGCATATCTTTTTTAGAAAAATATCCAGTCTTGATTTAAAAATGTTAAGTGATGGAGGATCCACCACATCCCCTGTTAAGTTATTCCAGTGCTTAATTACCCTCACTGTTAAATGATGTGCTTTATTTCTAGTCTGAATTTATCTTGCTTCAGTTTCCAGCCATTGGATCTCATTATGCCTTTGTCTGCTAGATTAAAGAGTCCTCTACTGCCAGAAATCTTCTGTAAATTCAGGTACTTACAGACTGTGATAAAGTTACCTCTTAACTTTCTCATTGATAAGCTAGATAGATTGAGCCTCTTAAGCCTTTCACTGCAGGAAATGTTTTCTAGACTTTAAATCATTCTTAAAGTTCTTCTTTGAACGCTTTTTTCCATTTTTAAAGTATGGACACCAGAGCTAGACAACAGTATTCCAGTCCTTTCCTCAGCAGTCCTGTATACAGAGATAATACCCTCTCTCTATGATTACCTGATATTTCCTCCTTATATGTCCAAGAACTGTTAACTCTCTTAGCCACAGTATTGTACTGAAAGCTCATGTACAGTTGGTTATCCACCATGACCCCTAATCCTTTTTAGAATACAGCCTCCCCACTCCATCAATCCTGAAAGTATGACATTTTTTTTGTTCCTAGGTATATGACCTTGCATCTAGCTATATTAAAATGCATATTGTTCAGAGGAACCTGGTTTACCAAGTACTCCAGGTCACTCTATAGTAGTGATCTGTCCTTATTATTTACTACTCTGCCAATTTTTGTGATCTGCAAAACGTATCAGCAATGCTTTTATATTTTCTTCCGGATTATTGGTAAATATGCTGAATAGCATTGGGGCAAAACCAGATCCCCGTTAGAAGTAGCTCCCTTTGTTGTTATGATTCTCTGTTTATAATTACTTTTTGAGGTCTGTCTGTTAGCCAGGTTTTAATCCGTTTAACATGCATTATACTGGTTTTTGTGTGACATTGGGTTTTAATCAGAATGCTGTGTGATACTAAGTCAAATCTTTTACGAAAGTCTCAGAATATTACGTCTACAAAGTTGTCTAGACATTATGATGTCTAAAGCAAACTTGTGATCTCTTCAAAAAAGACATATTTATCTGACAAAACCTATTTTTCATAAAACAGAGCTGATTAGTACCAAGCTACCAATCTTTATTTTATTTTTTTTTCTAATTGCATCCCATATCAGTCCTTCCATGATTTTGCCCAGGATTGATGTCAGGCTACCTGCCCTTTTTAGTTACCCCGATCATATTGCTTACCCCTTTAAAAGTACTGGTGTATTCGCCTTTTTTCTCTTGAACTTTCCTACATTCCAAGATTTGTTAAAAATCAACACCAGTGGTTCAGAATCCTCCTCAGCTAAATCTTTTAAAACTCTCTCTCTCTCTCACATGCATGTATGGCATCTGCAGAGCAACATTCTGTAGATGCAGTTGTAGGTCCATAAGCCATCTCAACGCCTCCTCTGTGACAATATCTGATAAATCATTGTCCATTTCACCTTTGAATCCATATTTGAAGTACTGCATTATTATGTTTTCAATGGTTTGGATGTTCTTGCTGCAGTCGCATGAAAGGTGAGTCTTTGATTTTCCACTTGTGCATCAAGTAACTGCATTTTCCATGGTTTGTTCAGATGCAGTTCAATGTTGTCCAACATCTGCATGACAGGTCGAAACCAGGAAGGAGGTTTGTTGGGTTAGTAATAATTTGCTTGTTTGGAACCATAGATGAGGTTAAGACACTTTCCCTTCACTGGATTTGGAGACCTGAAGTGTTTGCATATGGTCCATAGTGGTTTTTGAAATTTCAGTCATTGTTGGGGTGTGTAGCCTGCTGGATGGGAAGTTCTGGATAGTTTTTGGCACATTTAAGTTCTCATACTGTGGCTATGTCTCAACAGATAGCTGGAGGTTCAGTGTTTGCAAATACAAAAAGCCACCATTGAGGTGTTGATTGTAAAGTTTCCGTCATGATACACATGGTCTGATTCAGCTGCCTATCCACAAGTTGACTATGGCAGCTTCTTGTCCAAAACTAGTGCACAGTACTGTGCAACTGACTATACCAGGGCTAAGGTCAATGTTCGAAGCACCAAACCAGTTGGTGCCCAGATTGTTCCCACTAACTTTTGGATAATGTTGGCGCAAGCTTTCACTTTAGAGGCTACTTTCTTGAGGTGGTCATGAAAGGTCAGTGAGTGGTCAAGAATGACACCAAGATGTGTTGGCTTTGGGTCATAACGCACAGTTTCACCATAAAACTAGATAGTTAGTGCCTTCTATGATTCTGTTTTCAAGGTGGAAAGTAGAGACTGCCAATTGCTCAGATTTGGTGTCAGCCACCACTTTTGGAAGTAGTCCTCCATGATCTTAAGGTCAGATGTAAGGGTTACTTCAAATTCTTTAAAGTTATGGGGCCTGAGTTGTGAGTGCCACATCATCAGCATGCAGAAACTTCTGCGCTATTGTTTCAGGGATATCACTCTTGTATACATTGAAGAGTATTGGAGCAAGTACAGAGCCTTATGGTAGCCCATTATTGAAAGTACATGGCTTGCTGGTTTGACTTGCGAAGTGTACGGACATCCTTTGGCTGCTAAGCTGGTGTTCAGCAGCTGGGAAGTGTGCACTCGGGATCACTTTGGCCAGTTTCAGTAGTAGTGCATCCTTCCTGACTATATCACATGCTGCTGACAGATGAATGAAAGCAGTAGTGATCTTGAGTTTTTGTTGGAATCCAGCCTTAGTGTTTGTAGTGAGGCCCAGGACCTGGTCACAGTAACTTCCATGCAGTTGGAAACCAGCTTGCTCCTTGTGTAGACTGGTATCTGCAGCAGGCCCGATTTGGTTCCAGCTCATACACTTCATCACCTTGTAGGTGGTTCTTAAACAGGAGATTGCCCTATAACTAGAAGGGTCATGTGCAGGTTTTCCAGGCCTTAGGATTACAATGACTTTGGCATCTCTCCACACAGTGGGGATTTCACTGGTCTCTAGGATGTTGCTGACTATCCATTTCCATGTCAGTGGACCCAGGTTATATAGGAACGAACTTGAGATAGATGCCATCTTCTTCTGCTGCTTTTCCCAGTTTTGTGGCTACATTGACTGCATCGATCTCCCTATTTGTGAATGGTCCAAACCACTGGGATAATGAAGAGTGTGTGGACCTCACCTGCTGGAGTTGATGCTGGACTTGCCTGCGCTACTGTTTGTCTACTAGCTGTTTTGATATCCATAAAAGTTTAGCAATAATGGCATTATCTTTCACCTGCATCCTAATGGAATGCAAGGGATTTGTAGCCCCCAGGTGTATCAGCAGATTCCAGGAACATCTGCTTGTGTGTATGAAATGTAGACTGTCTGTTCATTCGGGCTACTGTTTCCACCTTGCTGCATCCAGTGCTGCCAGGAGGGCTTTCCAATTTATGAGTCTCTACACTTGGCATATTTATGGAAGAGCTCTTGGCTCTCTGCAGTCCAGCAAGGAGTATACAATGACTTGTGTCCCTGGAGGATGTTCTAATCTCCCCCACAAAGAAGGAGCTCAGTAAAATGGTGTGACTGAAAACACCGCTATATTCACACCCTACACATTGCTGTAATAATCTTTATATGAAATATGCCTTTTGAGGTATCATTTGAAAACTAGTAACTCGCTGGTCAATAATATGGTGAAATTTATGTAGCAACATTATATGTAAAGTTATGAAATCCCCCAGTATGATATTAGCACATGTTGAAAACCACACAGCACTGCCTAAGCAAAAGGTGTTAATCGGGTCTATCTTAA
Organism: Eretmochelys imbricata; assembly: GCF_965152235.1. Classification (NCBI taxonomy): domain Eukaryota; kingdom Metazoa; phylum Chordata; order Testudines; family Cheloniidae; genus Eretmochelys; species Eretmochelys imbricata. The sequence goes on along the minus strand of NC_135577.1, from coordinate 101,810,292 downwards.
ACATATGAATGTGTGTTTACCTCAATTTACACATAAATAGTAAACAGGATTCTAGAGTCAACAGGGGGAGATGGCAGGAGACAAAGCAAATTGACATTTCAACAAACACATGTGAAGGGAGACAGCATGGAGTGTCCTTCATCACCTAAATCCATGTCACCTACCTCATTGTTGGAAAACTTTGCTTTGAGGGGTAATCTTCGGAAGAATCCACTTTAAAAGTTCACTGAACTGTAAAAGAGAAGAGCAGAAATCCCCAAATTATCTCTTTCACCTAAGAAGACAAAGGCATCAGCACCTTTGGGCCTCCTGGAGAGATCCTCGCGAGGGGAAGGGTCAGTCACCATCTTGCTGGAAAACACTGGGTGAGAACGTGTATTTTAAACAAAGCCTTGAATCAAAACTTGCTTGATTACGTTTTAGACTTTTAGATGCATGTTCTCACTTTTATTTGCTTGTGACAACTTTTAACTTAATCTCTTGTACTTGAATTCTCAAAAATACTGTTTTCTTGTGTTAATACACTTTTTTTTAAATCTAAACCAATATAATCCTGAGTTTAAAGTGAGCTGTTTGGTAACTCCAGTTAAAGTAGCAAACTGTTGAATATTGGCTTCATACAGGAGCAACAAAGCTTAGTGTCTGAACTGTCCAGGATAGGGCTGGAGAGTGCAGAACACACATTTTTGGGAAAATTCAGGACTGGGAATTTATTGGAGTCGCTCTGCAAATAGTAACCAAGGCTGATGGAAGCCGAAGTGTGACTGGTGTGTTACTGACAGGCTGCTGGGGTAACTGCTGCTGGACCAGGGCTACAGCAGTAAAGAGGCGCTCAGGATATGACCTGCATGCTGGTAGGCTGTTTGAGTGTGGCGCAGGAACTTCAACAGCAAAGCATTGTGGGGTATGTGGTGACACATCCCCTCACTGGTCTGGATTGCACCTCGGAATGTGACAAACGGTCAAAAGTCTTCAGGGTTGGGACAATGTGGAAGATTATATTCTTCACAGTTGTTGTGAAAGTGGCTCAGTCAACTTTTTTGAAGCTCCAGCATGGCGCTGGTTTTAAGTAGAGTACTGGAATTTGAATGCCAGTGTGGGTCAGTAGTGATCTGTGCTGGCTGTTCAGGAAGTTGTCAAGGACAATCCGTGATGCAGGTATTGGTGTGCATGTATCCTCTTTAGAGGTAAACATCAGGCCAGGGCAGTATCCTGTGCCCTGTCTTGCAGAATGGAAAGTGACTTGCTGTTTTGCGTCAAAAAGGAGGAGTATATCATTTGCTGATGCCCACTGTGTCAGTTCTTCACCTGCAGTATTGTTTGCTGCCTAGCTCCACTGTGTGTGGTGACTACTAAAGTCCACCACAAATACAGCAGGGTCCTGTGTGGTTGGCAGAGTTGATTGAGGGCACTTCACACGGGGTGGTTTGTATATGATGATGATGATGGTAAACTTGACAATGCTCACAGAGATTGTAATTGTTTCTTTGTGCACTGTAGGAAGTAGGACCACATTTTAGTTGATCTCCTGCTTCCTGTATATTGCCAGCCTATATTTTGGGTGGTAATTGCTGGCTATGAGTTTATAGCCATTGATTTTGTAGCAGCAGGCTTTTTCTTCATTTGTGGCATAGGTTTCCAGGAAGGTGAGGATATGGATGGTGATAGGTTTCAGAGTGGTAGCCATGTTAGTCTGTATCAGTAAAAAGAACGAGGAGTACTTGTGGCACCTTAGAGACTAACAAAGTTATTTAAGCATAAGCATTCTTGGGCTAAAGCCCACTTCATCAGATGCATGCAGTGGAAAATACAATAGGAAGACATATATATACAGAGAACATGAAAAAATGGGGGTTGCCATACCAACTCTAATGAGAGTAATTGATTAGGGTGGGCTATTATCAGCAAGCAGGAAAAAAACGAAAACACTTTTGCACTGATAATCAGGATGGCCCATTTCAAACAGTTGATAAGAAGATGTGAGTAACGGTAGGGGGAAATTAGCATGGGGAAATAGTTTTTAGTTTTTGTAATGACTCATCCACTTCCAGTCTTTATTCAAGCCTAATTTAATGGTGTCCACTTTGCAAATTAATTCCAGTTCATTGGAGTCTGTTTTTGAAGGTTTTTTGTTAAATAATTGTGACTTTCAGGTCTGTAATTGAGTGTCCAGGGAGATTGAAGTGTTCTCCGCCTGGTTTTTGAATGTTATAATTCTTAACGTCTGATTTGTGTCCATTTTTTTCTTTTACGTTGAGACTGTCCGGTTTGGCCAATGTACATGGCAGAGAGGCATTGTTGGCACATGATGGCATATATCACATTGGTAGATGTGCACGTGAATGAGTCTTTGATTGTGTGGCTGATGTAATTAGGTCCTATGATGGTGTCCCTTGAATAAAAATGTGGACACAGTTGGCAACGGGCTTTGTTGCAAGGATAGGTTCCTGGGTTAGTGTTTTTGTTGTGTGGTTGCTGGTGAATATTTGCTTCAGGTTGGAGGCTGTCCATAAGCGAGGACTGGTCTGTCTCCCAAGATCTGTGAGAGTGAGGGATCGTCCTTCAAGGTAGGTTGTAGATCCTTGATGATGCGCTGAAGAGGTTTTAGTTGGGGGCTGAAGGTGACAGCTAGTGGAGTTCTGTTACTTTCTTTGTTGGACCTGTCCTGCAGTAGGTGACTTCTGGGTACTCTTCTGGCTCTGTCAATCTGTTTCTTCACTTCAGCAGGTGAGTATTGTAGTTGTAAGAACTCTTGATAGAGATCTTATAGGTGTTTGTCTCTGTCTGAGGGGTTGGAGCAAATGCGGTTGTATCTTAGAGCTTGGCTGTAGACAATGGATCGTGTGGTGTGGTCTGGGTGAAAGCTGAAGGCATGTAGGTAAGTATAGCGATCAGTAGGTTTTTGGTATAGGGTGGTGTTTATGTGACCATCGCTTATTACCACTGTAGTGTCCAGAAAGTGGATCTCTTGTGTGGACTGGTCCAGGCTGAGGTTGATGGTGGGACGGAAATTGTTGAAATCATGGTGGAATGCCTCAAGGCTTCTTTTCCATGGTTCCAGATGATGAAGATGTCATCAGTGTAGCACAAGTAGAGTAGGGGTGCTAGGGGACGAGAGCTGAGGAAGCGTTGTTCTAAGTCAGCCATAAAAATGTTGGCGTACTGTGGGGCCATGCGGGTACCCGTGGATGGTGATCTTCTTCAGCATTTTCTCCTAGTAGTCACACTTGGATCATGGGAGGTCTTCAACATTCAGTCGGCAGATCTTTACCCCAGGTCCAGTCTGCCTAGTAAGTTGCATGAAAAGTCTTATTTTGTTGCTCTTTTGTCTGGGAGGTCGACATTTAACATTTGGTCACTGGTTTGATGACGTTAGTGATGGTTTCCCACTTGACCACTTTCATGCGGTCCACCTTGTTATCTATCACTTTCCATCTTTAAAACACTTTGGTGTTGAGTTGTCCCATCCTGCAGGTTTAAAAATGTTTATCTTTAGTAGTTCCTCTTTAATATCTAGTTAATCTACTCTTTAGTTACTGTTCAAATTTTAAAATTCCTTGTTATCCTTACCTACTGACCTTAGATTTTTCATTGGTTTTAGCATTTCGTAGCTCTATTTAGCATTTCATGGTTCTGCATTTCATAGCTGCTGATGTATTGTCACTGCAGTCAACCTCAACTATCTGCTGCAAGTGTTTATCCAGGACCAGCAGGACCTAAAGAAGTTGGCTTCTTTGGCTAGCTCCTCTGCTAGTTAACCCAGCAGGAAACCTGTAATCATCTGATCTTCACTGGGAAAGCCCTGGGAGGTCATTGACCAGTCATCCACCCACAGAAGGACTCTAGCGCAGAGAACTGGGAGGATTATTTCTACTACACTTTTTAGTTTATTTTCTTTATTCCATAACCAAAAGCTTGATATCAAAAGGATTGAGGTTGGAATTACCAAGTTGTGGGTCACCTCTTAACCATACCCTAATGCCCATCCAACATGCTTCCAATGGCAAAGATACACTGCATAGTTGCAATGAACTTTCTTCTAACTCCAGCTGGTAAGGACATGCCTTTCACACAATATATTAGTCTGCCTCACAGTATAATGCAGAACCTTAATTACAGTGCCGTGCTTTCTAACAGTCACATAATACATTCACTTCTGCAAATGATGTCTCTGAACTTGTGTGTGTATATTCCATGCCTCTACAATAATTACTGCTGTTAAAGGCAGTAACAGAGGCAGTGGCCCTGGAACTTGAGGTAGAGTGGTCCGGATGGACTTCACTTTGTTTGTTTGTTCTGTTGTCCTAAAATAAATACAATTCCACAATGTGGAAAAATATGCCATTTTCTGGGAGTTGTGATTGACTGGGAGCGGGAGAGGGAATCAAAAAGTAGGTCAGAGGTCTATACTGAGTATTGAAATTCCCACAAAATTGTGTATTTTATAATACACTGATAATAGCTCATCTTAATTAATTAGCCTCTTAGAGTTGGTATGGCAACTTCCACTTTTTCATGTTCTCTGTATGTATATACATATTCTTACTATATGTTCCATTCTGTGCATCTGATGAAGTGGGCTGTAGCCCACGAAAGCTTAAGCACAAATAAATTTGTTAGTCTCTAAGGTGCCACAAGTACTCCTGTTCTTTTTGCGGATGCAGACTAACACGGCTGCTACTCTGAAACCTGTCACTGTGCAAGGCACTGAATTTAACCGTATTGGTTCAGCTCCCTTGATTGCTGCAATTCTTGAACTGGAATTAATCACTGATTTCAACGGTAGTGCACTTCATGAGCCAGGGTAGCTTATTTTGAGATTTACCTGTTATGTGATTATGCATTCCAAATCCTATTTTTATATCTGGAATAAGAAATTTTCTCATAGTTAAACTAATAGGAAGAAAGTAAAGACTTGAAACTGCAAGGTGAGGAGTGCTTTGGCTCCATTTTGTTGGCTCAGATGCAGAGTGATGAGCACCTTGCAGAATCAAGCTCTAGATGCAGAATGAGCTGGGCAAAAACAGGCATGCAGTGAGACCAGATATATTCATGAAGAGCACAGCACGTTTGAATTTAAATTCATGAACATTATAAAAACTATATAGTGATTGTAAAACATTTATTTATTTATTGGCTCCTGTTCAGGGGAAGAGTTTTAAATGGAGAGATGTCAAAATCACAATATATTTTTTTTAAAAGAACATGTATGCATACACACCACTATATGTACAACTTTATAACAGAGTTCTCAATGTCCATGACTAGGCCATGTGTTCATATCTCATGGCAATCCTGAGAACCAGAGAACCTTTCAGTTGAGACTTCACATCTTAAAAGGGGGAAAAAATGGGCCATGTGCAAGTGTTTTCCATTGCACTGCAGAGCAAAACGGAATTCCTTGGCTCCAGGTTGACAGCCTTAAGGACACCTAATACAGATAGGAAATTAAACTTGAAGACAGTTTGATGGAGGTCAAGGAAAACACATCAAAGGTGGTAATTGCAAAACAATATATCTGCTATGAAAGAGCTGTCAAGATACTGGAAATTACCAATTCCAATTACCCTGGAAAACCAGGGCTCACTAAATATGTGTGGAATCGCAGTACAACTGGTTAATATCAAAAGCAGAAGTTCATTGGCACTCTCATTCCTAACAGATTTGTTGAAAATCCCACTTTACATATGAAAGAATTATGGTATCATGGGCAAGAACAAGTAGGTAAATCAAAGCTAAAGAGAGACTCTTGTCGTTTTAATGGTGAATCTTTGAGAAAAGTAGATAAGTTTTATTAGCAAGAAGAGATCATAAGGACAAACTTCCATATCAAGGGAATTAGATCTTTGTTTCTGGATTAGAGCTCCATCAAAATACCTCCCAACATTTCAAGAGGCTAAAGTGGCCCAGGTTCTGCCCTGGGTGGTGGTGGGACAGGTGCTGCCCCCAGTGGGTGGGTAGCACTGGGGAGGGGTCAGCTGCTGCCCCAGAGATTGGGTGGTCCTGGAGGGGGAGTTGCTGAGTGAACCTTCTTTGCACTCACCCCACTGCAGCAGCTCCGGTCCTGCAGGGCTGACAGGGGTTGGCTACTTGTTCTGGGCATTGTCACCTGACCCCGGGGGCTGCTGAGATTTGGGTAGGCATTCCTGATAGGGATGGCCAGACAAAATTTGAGTGAGTGGTGCTGTGACCCGATGTAATAGGTTGCAATGCCACCTGCAAAAATCTTTGTGCAACAGTTCTGCAAAGGAATTACTGATTGTTTTAATAAAACAAAAAACACCCACCACTGGTGAAATGTAAATGTGCATATGGTACTGTAATTTTTAAGGATAATAATTAACAATATTTCTGTATTCAAAAGAATTTCCTATAAGAAATATTATTCAGTAAACAGAATGCCTAGTTAACACATTCCTACTATTTTCATCTATTTCAGCCTCAGTATTGTACCGTACTTCACTTCAGCTCCTGTTATATGGAAACACAATAAATATTGGTTTTGTTTTATTTCTGTGCTTTCCATAATACTGAAGGCTCATTTGAATATCAGAAATAGTATTTGGGTTCTTAAAGTTTGGGGGTATTTATTGGACATCTGTCAGTGCAGAACACCTAGTTTGTATAATTGGGCTTTGCATGCTAGGATGGTAATTGCTAAATCAGTTTGTTTAATCCAGAAGAGCATCCAATCTCTTGACTCATTTATAAAACCAGAATAATCGTAAGAGAAAATGGTTTCTTAATGGCAACAGCAAATATGAAACTTTTGTAATTGATACACAACACTAATTAAATATATTAAATCTCTATATAATAATGATCAATGTACCTTACGGCTGTGGTTCTCAAAGCCGGTCCACCACTTGTGCAGGGAAAGCCCCTGCCGGGCCGGACCGGTTTGTTTACCTGCCGCGTCCGCAGGTTCGGCTGATCTCGGCTCCCACTGGCTGCGGTTCGCCACTCCAGGCCAATGGGGGCTGCGGGAAGCGGCGCAGGCCAAGGGATGTGCTGGCCGCCCTTCCCACAGCCCCCATTGGTCTGGAGCGACGAACCGCAGCCAGTGGGAGCCGCTATCGGCTGAACCTGCTGACGTGGCAGGTAAACAAACCGGTCTGGCCCGGCAGGGGCTTTCCCTGCACAAGCGGCTGACCGGCTTTGAGAACCACTGCCTTATGGCATCCAATTACTAAGTGAGAGTCTTAGCTGAATATTCAGTGTAATAAATGAGTATTCTGATTTCATACCCACCAGTAGTTTGAGTCCAGATGTTTCTTTAAATTGGAAATAATACTGCCAGATAAATTTTTCATTGTACCAGTGACCAGTTTTGAGGGTGCTACTGCTGCAACAAGTGTTCGCTTTGAATGAGAAGATGGGTATGTAGTTTCCTTTGGCACCTGAGTCTTAAATAAGCACCCACCTGCTAGAAGTCTCAAGTCCCGCATCTAACAGCTACATGGCAGATACGTATCACTCCTTCAATCAGCATAAAAAGGAACAGCCACCATAGCAATATTTAAACATTAATGGTGTAAGGGAGAGAAATTTTCTCCTTGGCTCTTAAATTTTGTAAATTTCTGTTAGAATGATTCCGTAGACTCTGACAGCTTCTGTTTGTTTTGTCTTGTTAAGTAGTAGTATTTATTTTTTGTATTGTTGTAGTACCTACCACCCCTAGTGCTAAACACACACAACTGAAAGACAGTCCATTTCCCAAAGAGCTTACTATCTAGGTATGCAGATTATTTGAACCAATTAGGTTTTCATTTCATATACTTCAAGTGAGGATGTATATGCAAAATAATCCTAAGGCTTGCCTGTAGATTTGTATCTTCTTAGGCCATTAAGATAAGCATGTGCATAAATCTTTGAAAGCCCTTAATTAGTATTTTATAAATTTATTAATCATTTTTATTTTAAAATTAGTGTTTAGAAAGAGCGATGAAGTTTGCATTTGAAGAGTTCCATCTTTGGTATCAGTTTGCATTGTCCCTAATGGCAGCAGGAAAAGTAAGTCTAATCTTTTCTGTATATATTTAATTCTTTGTATTGAGGGCTAGTAGTAATAAAACTTACGTAGGGTTTTTCATCTTCAAAGAACTTTGAAAACATTAACTAATCCTCACAGAAGCTCTGTGGATAGTGTACCAATAAATTTGTGGTCAGTGTGGTACAAGGCACAAATAAATACAGTTCCTGCCTCAAGAATTTACAATCTAGACGGGACCAATATTAAATATTTGGACTTTTCTGCTATACATACTAAACTAATCAGTAAAGTAAATGTAAGCTGTATTATTTTGTTTATTTTAGATCAGTTAGACATTACTCCGGAGAAAAATGCAATAGAGTTTATTTTTTTATCTACCACTGTGATCAACAGGTGTTTGATTTTTAGATCCAAGCTCATATATTCAAACTGATCTTGGAAGACAATCCAATAGACTTCTAAATGTATTTAGTTTGGGACCTCTGTTCACACCATTATTTGTCAAATATTCTTGTCCAGGATGTCCTCATGGACAAGTAAAAATTGAGTTGGAATATGGTAACCCTCATCTTTTGGATACATTTTTCCTCTTAATTATGAATTAGTATGGAGAACAAGCCATTTTTGTTACATATTATGAATAGTTAATGTCTCCTTCTTCCACCAAGCCAAGTCTGACTGTGCACATATCTTTACTACTAAGAAAAATAATTGACTGAGAAAATTTTATTTATTTCAAGGAATGTTTTGTGGATCCCCTATCTTGGTGCCTTTTTTCTTCTGCCCCATGCCCAGTTTATTTTTAGAGTGGCCTCTAAATTATGCTGGGGACAGTAGCAGAAGAAAAAAGGCCTCAGGCTCAGGTAGCCGTAAAGAGCTGATCTATACTACCCCAGTTCAGAAAGGTCCCTTACGTGCTGTTATGTCAGCTGGGCATCACTGGAGTACAGCTTGTTCTGGCTATATTCGTTCCATCCCTTCACTAGTCATACCTAAGGCTACGTTTTAGTCATGGGTATTTTTACTAAAAGTCATGGACAGGTCATGGGCAGTAAACAAAAATTTACGGCCTGTGACCTGCCCATGACTTGTACTATATACCCCTAATTAAAATGGTGCCTTAGGGGTACCGTAGGTGGTGGGGGTGGGGGGCAGGTGGCAGCGCGTGACCTGGGGCCCCTGCTGTTATTGGGGAGGGCGTCTGGCGGGGCTGGCAGGCTCTGGGCAGCTCTTTAAGGCAGCCAGCATGTCTCTGCGGCCCCTAGGTGGAGGTGTGGCCTGGGGGGCTCCATGCGCTGCCCCTACCCCAAGCACCAACTCTGCACCTTCCATTGGTTGGGAACCGTGGCCAATGGAAGCTGCGGGGGCAGTGCCTGCACTCAGAGGTGGTGCGCCTCCACCTAGGAACATGTTGCTGCTTCTGGGGAACCCCCCCAAGGTAAGCGCCACCCAGAGCCCTCACCTCCTCCTGCACCCCAACCCCCTGCCTCAGCCTTAGTCATGCCCCTATGCTGTGGCGGGGATCAGAAGTGGAGTGCTATAGACCAAAGGTGAGCCCTTAGCTCCCCTGGTAGGGCAGTTTTCTAGCTCCACCAGGAGTGGTATGCAGGGCTGGCATTTGATTCAGCATGATTGACTATACAGTGTATAAAGTCTTATATCTGATCTGTACAGATGCTTATGGCAGATTGTCAAAATAGAAATAAATTAATAATGGTTCCTTCAGCTAGTAAAACAGAAACCAGAAAATGTAACATGGGGGTCTTGCAATTGTGAGATGTTGGGCTTATGCTTTTAGAGTTTTTAGAGTGAAAAATATATTTTTATACAGTCTGCTCGAGCTGTGAAAGTCTTGAAGGAGTGTATACGTTTGAAACCAGATGATGCTACTATTCCACTCCTTGCTGCAAAGTTATGCATGGGATCTCTTCACTGGGTAAGTTTATATTAGCAGTCAGATCAGCAAGAACTGAGCATTTCAGAATGTGACAAATCCTTGGTTATGGACTTTGAAAATATGGTAGACACACTGACAGCACACAATAGAATATTGATTAAAATACAGCACAAATATTTTCTGTAGGATTGCAGTTGAACAGTACTGTTTATCAGTGTCTTTATATCTCCATCGTTTAAAAATATTCAGGAACAGTTATTGCCATTAAAGTCAACATTTAACAAAAGTTAGCACACCTTGATATCTGGTATTATAAGAAATAGCTAATGTATTTCAGACACTAAAGGGTGGTAACTGTTAAATTCTGACTTTTTAATAAATGACAACTACGTTAGCACAAAAAACTTTTTCACTTATATAGGAGCAGAATTTTTTGCATACAGATTTCAGAGATAAGTAATTATCTACACAGCACATCATTTGCTTTAATGGTTATATGGTTCAGAGATTAGTCACTTATGTTAGCTTTAAGAGTAAATAATTGGAGGGAGGAGTTGTGACAACATTAAATTTTATTAATTATTCAGACATCCCAAGATCAGAAGGTAAAATTTCCTCTTGATATGCAGTACATATACTGTGTGTGTATGTATATACATTGTTTTTCAAATGTATTAAACTTTTGCAAAATATAAAAATTTTGAGTTGTGCAAATAGGAAGTGAATGAATACTATATCAATATACAAAGATCAAAAACAAAAAACATTTTAGTTTATTAGTTTAGAAAGAAAAATTTAACAATTTGTGAGTATAATAAAGCAACATAAAAACCTGCTTTCGTTACAGTCCTTAACACCCCGCAAAAAACTAACACACACACACACACAAGAATTTCATAGTAACATTTCTGGTGAGGTTAGGTTTTGGAAAAACTCACTTTTTTTTATACAGCCTAAATTTGGGACCATATTTAACTTGAAAGTGTTATTTAATAGTAAAATATGTTATTAGATGCTCTTGAAACTGGTATCTCTCTACACAACACATTGATTTAATAAAATGAATAATTTAGCGTTCATTGTGGTTATTGTATGAGTTGCAAGGTGGGCCTGTAGCTTCCAGAGGAAATGGTTGGGAGGAAGAGGTGCAATTTTTGTAATAATTGTAGTTATATTTAATTTGTTTTGAATGTACAGTACCACAGAGGCGGGGCAGTGCTTTATAAATATCGCTTTTGTTTAGTTCAAGCAGAAATGAGAAAATGGTGCAGTAGCAGGGATATGACTTGTTAAGTTGCTGAAAACATAGTATTACTTGATTGCTAATAGTGGTCCAAGTCCTGTAAATTGCCCTGTATGGGTAAATCCTGCATGGAGCAGCTTGCTGTATTGGGCACGTAGGTTTTAGTTTCATTTCCAGTAAATTCATGTTGTTTTTCTTAGCAGTTTATAGTCTAACTACTTGACAACACAAAGCGTAAGAGAGGGAGTGGTGTATGAATGTGTAGACAGACCTTGATCTTACAAGGAGCTCTGCATTAGCAAATCCAAATCAATGGGTGTGCATGTGATGCAGAGATCTGTCTTGAGGAATCAGGGCCTTAGTTTCTGCATTTGTTTGTGTGCGTGTTTCACAGAGCAATAAGTCAGCAGGAAAACATTCTTTTTCTGTTTTAATTGGAAAATGTGACTGTAAGACAGTAAAGGTTGGCAGGTGGGATTCAGGGACAGGTATTGTATGTTTGTTTAACAGACTAAATTTCAAGTTCACTTGTATCCTATCAGTGCTAGTTCCCATTTCACCATAGAAATGCATGTCTCAGCTTTGTATAAGAGCTATATTCTTTGTTGTGAAGTTAAGAGGAAAACTAACAGGCGGAAAAGGGCAGGGTGTGCTTAAAGGAAGTGGTAATGGTTGAGATTATGTGGTAAACTGACCTAATGTATATTGCTTCCATAGTCTGTACACTTTCTAATTTTGGAGTCACTGTAACACAGATTTTGGCTTGCTTTATATTTACGGTTTTGTGTGTGGAGTTTTCAAAAGCAAAAATCTTCCAAAGACTTATGTTCTTCTTTTGTAATATTTGCAGTTGGAAGAAGCGGAAAGATTTGCCAAAACGGTTGTTGATGTTGGTGACAAAACATCGGAGTTCAAAGCAAAAGGCTTTCTAGCACTGGGACTAACTTACAGCCTGCAAGCCACTGATGGTAAGTAAAAAATACACGCATAGGGTGTGTCTACACTGCAGCTGGAGTGTGCTTCCCAGCGTGGGTAGACAGATGTGCTAGCTTTGCTCGAGCTAGCGCTGTAAAAATAGCAGAGTAGCAAAATAGCAGAGAAGGCAGCAGCTCCGGCTAGCCACCCGAGCACAAATCTGCCCAGACCCCCTTGGTATGCATTCAGACAGTTGGCCAAAGCTGCCACCTATGCTACTTTGGCTACAGTGCTAATTTTAGTGCACTAGCTCGAGCAAAGCTGGTGTGTGTCTGCCCATGTTGGGAAGCACGCTCCCACCTGCAGTTTAAACATACTCATAAAGTTAGAAAATACCAGTCATATCATAGAAAAACCTCAAACACACCAGCCTCTGAAAGAAAATGTGTTGTACGTTTTTTGTATCATTTTTGTTGTAATAGTCTGTGAATGTATTAATCTTTGTTCAATAAGCATGTGCAAGCAAATCTTTGACTCTTAAATATTGCTGATTAAATATATCCTTTTTTAGCTTCTTTGCGAGGGATGCAAGAGGTCCTGCAGAGAAAGGCTCTTCTTGCATTTCAGAGGTGAGTGGGTGTTAATCTTTTCATTTCATTCAGCTGTACATAGTGAAAAACCTTGTTATGTGGTTTTAAAAAAAGATATCTATGAAGATTATATAATGAGGATTTTACCTCTGGGAGTCTGGTTTCATGGGTACAGAACATATTGCATTAACATTCACTTCATCAGTTTCTACCAGGCAAATCCAAACAGATTCCTAAAGATTTACCCTGATTTCATTATTAAAGATATTTTTGGTGCCATCTACCAGAGAATGTTGTTTGCCTAACAGCCTTTTAAAGAAATATTCTCTCTTTCTGATGTGCTAAAGGGGGAGGGGGGGAGGAAATAGAGTCTTAAGGTCACTGTTGAATCCAGTAAAATCATTTTTGTAGTGATTGTCACTGATCAAAGTGTACACCAAGATTTTTGCAATTGTGTATGCAGTGTTTAGAGTGATATGTGATAATAGTTTCTTTGTGCATTTGAATAAACTGGGAGTTTATCATTGCAAAAGATGCTGGATTGCGAGATCCGGAGAATGAAGTCCTCTGTAACCACGGAACAGTTACAGCGCAGGCAATGACTATGCAAATCACACATGCGCACATCCCCAAATCTTGACCCGGGGACAGAACTATTTGGAAGAGAAATGGGGGAACAAAAAGGGGTCGGTTTGTACATGAATCAAAGATTATAAATATAGAAAGAAGTTTAAATGGTAGAAGTGCCACAGTGTCTACACTTGATTCTTGCTAATGTATGTACTCTTGCATAAGCCCGCTTGCATTATATAAAAGACAAAATGCTTTTGCAGTTTTTTTTCCTGTTAAATGTGTGGGTCACTGACTTATACTTGAATCACTTTTTACATGAACATGTAGGGTTTTGTTTAATATGGCAGCATTAGATTGGAGGAGAGTAGAGGAGAAATGGACATGTATGATACTATGATGGTATGACAGTTGTCATCTTGACTGACATACTGGAATTGAACCGTGGACCTTCAGAGCAAAAGCATGAACATCTATGGCTTGAGCTAAAGAGCCATGGCTCGCTATCTGAGGGCTGTAACAACTAATTTCCTATGTGGATCAGCACACAGGGAGACCTGTAGCACTCACTTATCAGTGAGTTACAACAGTTGTTGCAGTCTGTAACAGTCTTGAGACTCTTAAGCCCTTAGAACATTGAGGATTCATAAATTCTGTAGCCACAAGGGACGAATGTAATCATCTCATCTGACCTCCTGAATAACACAGGCCATAGACATTCTTCAGAATAATTTGTATGAACTAGAGTATATTTTTTAGGAAAACATCCAATTTTGATTTAAAAATTGTCAGTGAGGAAGACTCTACTGCTACCCTTTGTAAATAGTTCCAATTATTAATTACCCTCACTGTTAAAAATGTATCCCTTATTTGTAGTCTGAATTTGTCTAGCTTCAACTTACAGCCACTGGGTCTTTGTCTGCTAGATTGAAGATCCCATTATCAAATATTTATTGTTCTTCAAGCGATGGTCCCTATTGTATTCCATAGAGGGTTACACATGCACACCATGTGTCCTGATTCGAAGAATTTGAAAGTAGTACCCATTGGCCTGCTTACGCGCCCTGACCCGCCTTGGATGGTGGGGCAGGCTGACTGTGTCTCCAGTTTCTTCTTACCAGTGCATGGTATGAGTCGGAACCTTCAGTGTCCTTCTCTCTGATGTACTTCTAAAAATATAGCAGTAGATAGTTTTAGCAATTTTAACTTTAGTTTTATTTCCTGGTTTTAGTAACAGTTAGTTTAGAGTAGACTTCAGGGATTTTCCCCGTTCGTGCACCCCATAGTACCATGCAAGTACCGGGCTACCCTCAGAACTCCAGGCTTCAAATTCTGCAGCTCTTGCCATGATCCATCTCAGTCAGTGACAACGACCAATGCTGCCTCTGCTGCCTAGGAGAAGCTCACGTTGCAATTGGGTATAGTATTTGCCATGCCTTCCCCAGCTGCAACCGAGAATGCTGAGCACTTTGTCTCCGGAAGTATCTCGTGGAGATGACTGTGAGACGGCATCCAGACCATGCTGGAGAACCCCTAGTGTATATCGGCCTTATTCAACAAGGAGTGCGCCTCTTGCTGCTTCATCTGGCTTTGGTGCCAGCGGAACCACTCCCACAGACCCCATGATGGGGCCGAGTTGGGAGATTAGGAATTTCTAAAATCATGGGACTAAGTCTTCCTCCCAGTCCAAGAATCTGGACGTTCCTCCCACCAGCTGAGTCCAAGGGCACAGAGCACATTCCAAGTCCCACAGGCATGGGAAGAAGACCCATAAACAGTGGGATCCAGCGGTTCCAGGTGATGAACCCTTTTCCATACCAGAAAAGACCTCAGCGCCGGTACTAACAACTGGGAAAGAGAGTGTGTCCCTCACAACACGGAGATCTGGATCCACAGTTACATCCAAGAGTCTTCTCCATCAAGTCCCTCCACTTCCAGAGAAATCATATTCCCACCATGGGATGTGCCTGTGGTATGGGGTCTGTCACCCTCCTTGCATGTGCTATACACCATTCCATTGGCTCCAGTGTTACCACCTTTAGAACCGGAGTCTGTCTTTTCCTCTTCCAATGGTTTGGAACTGGGAGAAGAACCTCCTCTACCATACCACTCTTATGCACCATCACGGAGACCATCACGCTTTTGGGAACAGCTACCTTCTTATCCTCCCCAGAACCACTGGGGACCCCTGCAAGCTCTTGTTGATCTGGCTTATTGGCCATATTGGGGGCCCTGGACGCATTATTCTCCTTCAGACCCCACCCAGTCTGCGAGAGAGTTGCTGTCAAGGAGGCCCACGGATCCAACAGCAGAGGAAGAATATTATACCCTGGTCATAGTGGTTCCACCAGAGCTGGCTAGATTCCCATCCTCCAAGCGTCCAGATGAGCCTTTGACTGCATCATACCCTTCCCCACCAGATAACTTCAGATGATTCCAGTAGCTTTTACAGAGAGTTATGGGGGAACTTCAGATCCCATTGGAAGAGTTCAAGACTCCCAGGATAAGGTTCTGGACGTTCTTTGCATGTCGAGACCAGTGAGAATAGCACTACAAATCAATGAAGCCATACTGGAGCCAGCCAGGACAGTGTGGCACACCCCTGCCACATGTATGGGCAGCCCTAAAGGGGCAGAGAGATGCTACTATATCCTGGCCAAAGGATCAGAATTCCTCTTCTCCCACCCAGCTCCTAACTCATTGGTAGTTCAGGCTGCAGCAGAGAGGGCTAAGCACCAACATCCTTGATCTACACCTGCAAACATGAAAGGAAAGCAGCTAGATATTTTGGGGAGGAAAGTCTTTTCTTACAATTATCAAGCATTATTGGCCAAGTTTGATTTCCTGAATTACACTAAATAAGAAGAATTTGCTAAGACCCTCCCACAAAAGGATCATGTCAGTTTTCATGCCCCCATCAAGGAAGAGAAACTCATAAGCAGAACTGACCTTCAGTCTGCAATAGATGCAGCTGATACCTCTTCTAGAGCCATGGCTACAGCTATTGTGATATGTAGGGAGTCCTGGCTTCACGCTTTTGGGTTTTCCTAGGGAGGTCCAGAACACCGTTGAGGACTTCCCTTTTGACGAATCCCGTCTCTTCAACCAGAAGACAATGAGTCGTTGCATATACTGAAAGACCCCAGGCCTATCCTTTTGCTTGTTGGGCATCTACATTCCTACCTTGAAATGAAAGTTCCACTGTCCGTCGTCCACCCAATGGTACAGGTCTTCTCAATTCTATCATCAGAGACCTTATGAACCCCCATATAAATGACAAAAGATTCAGAGGTCTTACTTCCCTGGCCCCTCCTCTCCTCCCCCCCCCCCACAGGTTTCCGTGTCTCAGACCCAACTGCAAGCCAAGAGGTATTTTTGATGCAAGCCTGAGAGCCACCAACCACTCAGCCTAACGCTTTTCCATGCCTGGAGTGCAATAACAATGGACAAATGGGGGCTGAACGTCATCCATCATGGCTATATGATCGAGTTTGTAATACTACCTCCTCCAAAACCCCCATTCCCCTTCGGGGACCACTCTCACAACAATATCCTCACCCAAAAAGTAAACGCCTTATTACAATGGGGAGCGACAGAACGCATTCCTCTAGAATATCAAGGAACAGGGTTCTACTCAACTTAATTCATGAAAAAAGGTGGTTGGAGACCAATTCTCGATCTCTGCCACCCCAGTTGCTTCATCTGCAAACTCAAGTTTTGCATGGTTACGTTGGCAGTGATAATTCCATCCTTAGAGAATGGCATGTGGTTCAAAGCTCTCGTTATGAGGGAGGCTCACTTTCCACATTGATATTCACCCGCCCACAGACATTTTCTCAGATTTACAGTCAGCGCCAACCATTTCCAATACAGAGTACTTCGCTTTGGGATAGCGTTATGGTCTACTTGTTTTTTCCATACCTCAGTGACTGGCTCCTAGCTACCAGGTCCTGACAGGAAGTCCATGCCTAGACTTTTGTGTTACTCATCTCCCTGTCAGCATCAACTCTGGGAAGTCAATCCTCAACCCCATGCAATCACTGGATTTAATCGGGGGTAACATAAACTCAATCCTGGCATGAGCATACCTTCCCACTGACAAGTTTTAGTCAATAAATGTTGTCATAACTCGCATCACAAATAATCGTTCTGTACCAGCCAGGGATTATCTGTTGCATCTTGGCCACATGGCTTCGTGCACCTATGTGACCCCCTTCATGAGACTTCACCTCCACTGCCTTCAGACATAGTCCATCCATGTACTCACCATTCCATCATTCTGTGGACCTCATGCTGACAGTCCTGGCCATGGTACTGTCTGCCCTCCTATGGTGGACAAACCCACATCACATACATGTGGGAATCCCCTTTCTTCCCTCCTCCTCAGACAAAACTATCTTCACTGAAGCATCCCTCTTGGGCTCGGGAGCCCATATAGATGACCATAAGACACAAGGGTCATGGATACCTCGAGAATCCAGGATGCACATCCATATCCTGGAACTCCGAGCAGTAAGGAAAACATGTGAATACTTTATTTTGCTCATTCTCTCTGGAATCTCAATCTCTGGCATTGGTGCATCAGCCATCAGATCATCCTAACCGCAGTCTACCTTCCAGGGACACAGACTGTACTCACGGACTCACTCAGCAGACGCTTTGTGATCAACCACGAGTGGGAACTTCACGAGACAGTGCTACACACCACCTTCACACAGTGGGGGACCTCAGCTACATGCCTATTCGCTTCTGAGACAAACAGCAATGCGCCTCGGCTTCCACTCCCAGGACAATGTTCTCCTACTTTCCTGGTTGGACCAACTCAACTATGCCTTTTCTCCACTATTGCTCCTGCTTCGCGTGCTTCACAAGATCCGACAAGACAAAATGACTGTCTTCTCATCGCCCCCTTCTGGCCCAGACAGTTCTGGTTTCCCAATCTCCTGCACATGTCATCCACCCACCAATTCCCATCCTGAACTTTCCCAATCCTCTGACCCATTACAGTGGCAAGATCAAGCATTCCAATTCACATATACTACACCTCAGGGCTTGGTATTTGGATGAGAATCTAGTCTAGAGCAGACATGCTCCTTTGCTATACAAGACATTCTCTCTAACAGTAGGAAGGATTTCACTAGACAATGTTACCGGCCTAAGGGGAGATGTTTTTTGTCTTGGGCACAACATAAAGAGGTTTTACCAGAAGCAGCAGGAATTCCCCTCATCCTAGACTACATTTTATCTTTAGTCATTGGGTCTCACCCTCAGTGCTTTTGAGAGTCCACCTGGTGGCAATTAGCACTTTCCTTCTACCTGTGGAAGGTTACTCTGTTCTTCTTCGAGTAGTGTCCCTACTGTGAGTGCTCCACTGTAGGTGCACTTACATCCCTATACTGCTGATTGGAGAATTTTGGTAGCAGTATCCATTCGGCCCACACATGCGCTGTCCCCACTTGCCCCACCACAAGGCTAACCAGCGCGCTGGGGTGAACCCCCCTCGGTTCCTTCTCAACCGCCCCTGGCTGGAGAGGGGCCGTTAGCAGTCCATTTGTGATCATTATCTTTGGTCTTTATTTGTATTTTTAGTAGCTAGTTAATCTCCTTCTTTCTTAATTGTAGTTTTTCTTTATTTTCTCTTTAAAAACAAAACACCAAAAACTTAATTTTCTTCTTTGAGTGATTGCTCATGTGCATTCCACAATAGGTGTGCGTGCTTACCACGTTCACTGGTGCCGGAAATGTTTCCCTTAGCAGTACCTGTAGGGGTGTGCCCCTAGCAACCCCTGGAGTGGAGCTGCTATGGCACAGTATAAGGGGCACTGTGCGCTCCCCCCACCCTCAGTTCCTTCTTCCCTCCAGTGAAGGTGCTTCGGAACTGCTCTGCTCCAGCTCTGCTTTAGCTTCCCTGTTTGGACTTCATTTAGTTCGTAGTTAGTTAGTACCTGTAGTTTAAAAAAGAAAAAAGGAAAAAAGCAGAATAGTTAGAATAGATAAGTGCACCTGGGTCAGGGCATGCCCTGTGCCCCGAGCTTTTAAGTCGTGCGACACTTGTAAAAGTCCTATGCCTGTGAGTGATCCGCACACTGACTGTTTACGCTGTCTGGGGGAACCCAGCTCAGCTTCCCTCCACTGGTGGTACACCCTGGGGAGCATGCTCCAAGGGGTCCTGTTCAGGGGCTGGCTTCCGACTTTAGAGTTGGTGTCTCATGTGTTGGACTTGGGGTGGGGAGCCCATATGGGAAACCTCCAGACCCCAGGTCTGTGGTCCACACAGGAACTAGACCTGCACATAAATGTCAAAGAGCTTAGGGCAGTCCGTCTAGCCTCTGTGGCCTTTCGCGCGTGCCTAGCAGGCAGGGTAGTCAGGTTTCTCACAGACAACACGGCCTCAATGTTCTCCATCAACTGGCGAGGCAAGGCCCATTCCTCAGCCCTCTGCCAGGAAACCCTCAGGCTGTGGGACTTCTGAATAGCCCACAATTTCAACTTGGAAGCCCACCACTTACCGGACGTCCAAAACTCTCAGGCGGGTCAGCTGAGCCGGAACTTCTCCTCTCAGCACGAATGGTCTCTGTGTTGCTGGCACCCAGTGCCGAAAGGCAAAACAACAGCAGGGGTTTGTTACCCGGTGTGCTTCACTGAATAATCACAACAGGGTGGAGAAGCAGAAAAGTTTATTTGCAGCTGCAAACAAGGTACAGGGAGAATAGAATCTCAAATCCTGCACACCAAAGCAGGTCATTACACACACTTCTATATTCTTTAATGCTACTGCACTACACATGAGCCAATTTAAACTTTGCACAAATACTCTGCCTTCCTTATATGGGTTACAACAATGTTTATTTCCTGCAACCTCTAACAAGCATTCCTAGCAACTTAAACAACCAGCACATTCTGTCTGTCCTTGTAGCTATCTCCTATTATCTTTAACTTGGCGTCAGCAAACCTTACACTATAAGGCATTATCTGCGGCTGCAACATTTTTTTAAAAGCAAAAGAGCTTACTCAAACCAGCCAGGCCTTAATTCTATTAAGGGGGGTTGAGAAGAAGCCCTTAGGCTTTCAGCAGGGAGACCTCCTCGACCCTTATGGCCTTCCATCCCCTCGACTTAACTAGTGGCCATGCCCTGGGGTTTCCAACAGCTGCACCCAAAGGTAGTGCAGAGGATTTTCCAAACATGGGGCACTCCCCAAGTGGACCTCTTCGCGACCAGGCAGAACTGCTGGTGTCCTTGTTTCTGCTCCAGGGGAGGACTGGGCACAGGCGCAGTTTCCGTCCTGGTCGGGTCAGCTTTTATATGCTTTTCCCCTGATTCCACTGATAGGCAAGGTCCTGGAAAAGATCAAGATGGACAGGGCTTGCATCCTTCGGATCACCCCAGCGTGGCCCAGACAGCACTGGTACGGGACTCTCACAAGCCTAGCAATCGCTCCCCATCCCCTTGTGGCCATTGCCAATCCGCCTGGACCTTCTCTCTCAGGACCAAGGTCACCTCCTCCACCCCAACCTAGCAGCCCTCCACCTCATGGCGTGGTTGCTCAATGGTTAGGCCAAGATGAGAGGGCATGCTCAGAGGGAGTCCAGCGTGTTCTCCTGGAGAGCAGGAGGCCCTCCACGCATCAGACCTACCTGGCAAAATGGTCTTGGTTTTCCCGGTGGGCTGCTGATTGGGGCGTCTCGTCAGTGGCTTACCCGCTCCAGCTTATCCTGGATTACCACCTTCATCGCAGAGCCCAGGGCTTAGCACCCTCATCTGTCAAAGTGCGTCTGACAGCATATCGGCCCTCCACCCACCAGTTCAGAGTCACACGATATTCTCTCGTGCCATGACCAGTCGATTCCTTAAGGCTTGGATCGCCTTTTTCCTTATATTAGACCCCCAGTGGGACCTGAACTTGGTGCTGGCCAGGCTAACAGGACCTCCATTTGAGCCGTTTGCTACATGCTCCTGGTCCTACCTCTCATGGAAAGTGGCCTTTCTTGTGACAATTATCTCTGCTAGGAGGGTCTGGGAGCTTCGGGCCCTGACCTCTGAACCCCCATGCACAGTTTTCCATAAGAATAAGGTCCAGCTCCGCCCACACCCTTTGTTCCTCCCTAAGGTGGTCTCTGCCTATCATATGGGCCAGGACATTTTCTTGCTGGTCCTCTGTCCCAAGCCCCAAACGTCTGGTGAGGAGCGCCGCCTCCACATGCTAGATGTGAGATGGGCTCTGGCCTTTTACCTGGAACATACAAAATCGTTCAGGAAGTCTTTGCAACTGTTCATTGCCATGGCTGAACGCATGAAAGGTCAGCCGGTCTCCACCCAGCGGCTCTCCAGCTGGATCACTTCATGTATCCGGACTTGTTACGACCCGGCGGGAGTTCTCCCGCCGCCAGTTGTGAGGGCGCACTCGACAAGGGCGCAAGCCTCATCGGCTGCCTTTCTGGGTCACATCCCTATTCAGGACATTTGTAGGGCTGCCACATGGTCATCAGTCCACATGTTCACCTCACATTATGCTATCGTCTCCCAAACAAGGGAGGATGCTGGGTTCCTCAGGGCAGTGCTCTGTCCCAAGTGTCTGTGAACTCCTACCCACCTCCAGCAGGTATAGCTTGGAATCACCTATTGTGGAATGCACATGAGCAATCACTCAAAGAAGAAAGACAGTTACCTTTTCAGTAACTGGTGTTCTTCGAGATGTGTTGCTCATGTCTATTCCACATCCCACCCTTCTCCCCCTCTGTCAGAGTTGTCTGGCAAGAAGGAACTGAGGGTGGGGGGAGCGCGCAGCGCCCCTTATACCGCGCCATAGCAGCGCCTCTCCAGGGGTCGCTAGGGGCGCTTCCCTACGGATACTGCTAACAGAAAAACTTCCAGCACTGGTGCACGTGGTGAGCACACTCACACCTATTGTGGAATAAACATGAGCAACACATCTCAAAGAACACCAGTTACAGAAAAGGTAGCTGTCTTTTCCCCTTTTGTCAGGGACCCCTTTCCTCAGCAGGGTATGCCCAGCTCACTGGGCTTCAAGAAATGCCTCTTGTAACGAGGCCATCCCTGTGGCAGATAAACATTGTTGCTGCATGTGCTGCCTCAGGGAAGGCCACATTCCTGAGAAATGTGGTCTCTGTCAACAGCTTAAACCCAGGTCACGGAAGGACAGGGAGCTGTGACAGGATGTACTTGTCCAACACTGATCAAGAAGTGTTGACCCCACACTCTGGGCAGAGGAGGCCCTGCCCCCTTGCCCTTGCTGGCCAGGCTCCAACTGGAACACCAGTGTAAAAGGAAGCAACTCAGCTCAGTCTGGGCTGATGCTGAGGAGGAATGACGGACCTTGCAGCTCCAGCCTGGAAGCCCCAGTCCCCGGAAGCCCAAGGTGCTGAGACACAGGAGGAGTCCCAGGTACATGCTGACGCCAAAGGGAGGTCGGAGCTGTTGGGAGCTGCACAGGCCAAGGAACCCAGAGACCCTGAAGACACCCGGACCACTGTATCAGGAGACAGGGTAGAAAGTAGCCCAGGGGGCACTAGCTATTGTGCTTGGTAGTGTCAGCGAGTTTCGGTCAGATCCCTGCTGACTCTTCAATCAGATCTCTGCACTTGTCACTGCCAGGACTTTGGCCTGGGATCCAGTGGAGTACAGAGAGCCCAGGTCCCCTTACCCTGGCCGCCACCAACCCCTAGGTGGCGGCCCACTTCCTGAGCTGGTCACGACATCTCTCAGCCATGCAAAGGAGAACAGCTTTATTGACTCTGGCCACTAGGCCGCACACCCTGTGGAGGAGGGCACGCAGGTTGACTCTGGCCACTGGACTATTCTGCCCTGAGGGAAAGGGCAGCCTTGTTGACTTGCGTTGTGAGGCCCTACTGCCCCTAGGGAAAGGGCACACATATTGACTTTGGCCACCAGTCCACCTAGCCCTATGAGGAAGGGTGACTGGATAGACTTTGGCCATTAGGCAATACTGCCCTGAGGATAAGGACGGTCAGCGGACTTAACCACGGGGCTACAACACCCTTGCCCCAAAGGGAGACGGGGTGCACTTGCCCCCGTGACAGGAACTGAGATGGAAAATCATCCTGATGCAGGCAGCCCTTCAGCCTTCCCCAGATCTGCGCCAAGAATCACTGAGAAGGCACAAATCTTCCCCACAGCCCTCAACATTCAGGGACTATGAAATGAAGAAAACCGCCTCGAACCTCTCTTGTAAAGCGTCGTAAAAAAGAGCTGTGAGTCCCCAGAATGAGCCCTGAGCTAGCAGAAAAAGATTGCCAGCATGCTTAGTATCGTCAGTCCTGAGACAGTCCAAGCACAATAAATATACCTCATGAGGGTCTGGAATGGCAGGTACCATGTTGTGCCTAAAAACCTGGTGGGCACAGGGATCGAGCCAATGGTACCAGTGGATAAGGACAGGAGCAGGGAGCGCAGTGTTAAGAAGATGCTGTTGGTTTGAGCTTTACTTTTGGCACCGTCAACTGTGAGCCACGCAGGACTGGAGTGCTCGGTACAGGCAAAATCCGAGACTCCCTCTGTACTGGCATTGGCACTGGGTTGGTCGGCGCAACAGAAGTTGTTGCACTCAAGAGAACTCAAGGTATCTGATATACCAGAGTCTTCCCTTCTCGGCACTAGGGCTCTGCTACTGAGTCGTCTCCAGTCACGGTGCCTTGCCATGCAATTTCATTTTCTAGTGGTGACTTAGACAGTGAGCCAGAGGAGGTCATCTCTCACCACTCCTCTCATGCTCCCTATGGTGCCTGTTATCAAGGGGCTCCTCAATCATACCCTCAGCCTGCTCCTCCACCACCATGATACAGCCAGCCATTGATACCACCATGGGGATCTATCCCACCACCCCAGTGGCCCACTGGGATCCTTGGGTAACATATAGACCTCACACCTCTTGGGCTTCCAGCTTGACTCACCATGAAGTCCCTGAGACATTCTCCCTTGGCCACAGCATCCAGAACTGCCGAACCTCCAGAGGAGATCTTTGGAGGAACAGGAGGGTGGATTCGAGGAGGAAGTTACATTGAGAATCAACATCTCTTCCTCCTCTTCAGGCATGGGAGTGATGCCCCCTCCACCTTCCTTACCTGACAATTTCTGGCTTTTCCAGCATTTGGCTAAGAGGGTAGCAGACACCCTACAGATACACCTGGAGGAGGTAAAAGACACCCATCACAAACTCCTTGATATCTTACACTCGTTCTCGTTCTTCAGAATAGTCTTCCCCATCAAGGAGGCCCTTCTGGACCCATCCAAGTTATGGCAAACCCCAGCATCGGTGATGCCTACTTACAAATGGTCTAATTAAAAAATACTACATCCCAGCTAGGCAGACGGAATTCCTTTTTCTCCCCCTCCCCTTAATTCTATTGTTGTGGATGCAGTAAATTCCCATGGCCACCAGCACCAAATGAGATCCCCTATGATACGGATTGGAAACACCTGGAGCTCTTTGGGAGCTCCTCAGCCACACTGCAATTTAGAATTGCAAATTATCAAACATTAACAGCAAAATATGACTATGTCAATTATACAAAGCTCAACACTTTTATTGATCAGCTCGCAGAGTCATACCATGACCAGTTCTGGGCTATTATCCATGAGGGAAAACTAGTGACCAAAACAGCGCTCCAGTCAGCACTCGATGCAGCTGACACAGCAGCCTAGTCCATCTCTACTGCAGTGGTTATGCAATGAGCCTTTTGGTTACACCTATCTGGCTTCCCTAAGGAAGTGCAGATAACTGTAGAAGACCTTCCCTTCGAAGGCACCAAATTGTTTGCTAAAAAGACTGACTCATCCTTCTGGACCATTAAAGATTCCAGGGCTACTCTCTGCTTATTAGGGATCTGTACTTCCAGACAAAAGAGAAAGTTTAGTCAGCAACCTCAACATAAATACCGTACTTCACAGTTCCCAACCCAGCGTTTCTAGAAGCCTCAGAGAACGAAATCCAGATTCTTCAGACATAAGCCATCAGTCCTGCTGCCTTTCATGTCGCAACCATCTACCTCAAAACATCAGTTTTGTTGTGTTGGTCGAGGGGTCGACTGACCAATCTCCTCAACTCCTCCAGCTGACCAATCCATCGCAACCATTTGGTTACCAGCTTGCCCCATTCCACAGCACCTGGGAATGGATAACATTAAGACCCATGGGTCCTGGAAGTCATCTGCAATGTGTACTCCATTCACTTTACCGCCCTCCCCAAACACCCTTCCCCCATCCCTCTTCAGGAACCCTTCTCATGAGAGTTTACTACAATAAGAAATAGATCTCTTCTGGGTAGGAGCCGTAGACCCAGTACCTCAACATCTGCTAGGGGGCAAATGTTTTTAGTCTCATTATTTCCTGATACCCAAGAAGAAGGGAGGTTGGAGACCCGTGCTGAACCTCATGGCTCTGAACAAATTTGTCAAAGCTCAGAAATTCAGGATGGTCACACTAGCAGCGATTATTTCATCTGTGGAACGGGGAGATTGGCTTTCGGTGCTTAACCTGCAGATTGCCTATTTCCACATATCTATCCTACCTTCACACAGACGATTTCTCAGATTTACCCTGGGCCAGGACCACTCTCAATACAAAGTACTCCCCTTTGGCTTCTCATCAGCTCAGAGAGTATTTTCCAAGCTCCTCTCTATAGTGGCACCTTACCTATGCTCACAGGGGATCATGATTTACCCCTCCCTGGATGATTATTTCCTATGAGGCCACTCCTTCAACAAGGCCTGCTGGGTTACCAAAACTGCAGTAGACTTATTCTCGGAACTGGGTCTACAGATCAACATCCAAAAATCAACCTTCACCCCTGTACAGCACTTAGAATTCATAGGAGTCGGCCTCATTACAGGCCAGAGCGCTCTGCCTCAGTACAGGTTCCGCACCTTGGCCACACTCAAAGAGACACTACAAAACTGCCCTCAAATATCAGCAAGACACTGCCTCTAAATCCTGGGGGCTATGGCGGCAGGCACAGCAGTGATACCTCATGCCAGACTTCATTTGCAGTGCCTCCAGATATGGTTCAACAGAGACAGATTAGACAAACCTCTGTCACTACAAACCAAGGTCAAAAATTCCCTGGACTGGTGGAAAAATCCAGCCAGTGTTTGCAAGGGGATCCCCCTTTTCGCAAACTTCCCTGTCATTACTTCTCACCACCGACACATCCCTCATAGGATGGGGTGCACATTTAAACTTTACAACACAAGGCAAATAGTCATCCACGGAAATGTCCCTTCACATCAACCTCCTCAGGGCGATCAGGAATGCCTGCGTCCATTTTCTCCCACTGATCAAGGAAACACAAGTGTTTCAACAGACAACATACCATGTATGTACTACATAAATCGGCAGGGTCACTCTTCCTTTGCACAGAAGCACTAAAGTTGTGGAACTGGTGAATTTCCCGCAACATCACATTATCAGCAACCTACTTTCCTGGAGTACAAAACTTGATAGCGGACAGTCTGAGTCACAAATTCCCACATGACCGCAAGTGGGAGATTAACCAAGCAGTGCTTCACGACCTACTCAGGCCGTGGGGGACACCGACCACAGGCCTGTTCGCCACTTACCTGAACAAGAAATGTCCATGCTGCTGCTCCAGGCTAGGTACAGGGCAACACTCCTTGGGCGACGCTCTCCTTCTGTGGTGGAACAGGGACCTTCTCTATTCCTTTCCCCTGTTCCCCTACTGTTGAAAGTCCAGTTAAAGATAAAAAGAGGGAGAGCAAATGTCATGCTGATTCCTCCTACATGGCTGAGACATACTTGGTACCCTTACCTGAAACAACTGGCAATGTGCCTCTGAGAAGGTACAGGAAGGGTTACTGTACAGTAGAAAATCCACTCCACTACTTCCCTGCAAAAGTGGTCCAGGTTTGGTGTAATTCCCAACAAATCTCCCTGACATCCGCTATTCTCCCAATGGCCCAAAACTATGTACTAGCTCTCTCAAAATAAATAAATAAATAAAATATATCTGGGCTATTACTCAGTTCACTCAAACTTCACCTAGAAGCTATAGTGACATTCCATCAACAAGAAGAGGGATAGTCAGTGCTCTCACATCCAACCACAAAATGATTCTTCGCAGGAATATTAAACCTTTTTCCCAAACCCAGACATCCAATCCCAAAATGGGACCTAAACCTCATGCTAAAAAGCCTGACTAGACGTCCCTTTGAACCCATTGCCACTTGTTCGCTCATATACCTGTCGATGAAGACAGCCTTCCTGGTGGCGATCACCTCAGCAAGAGAGATCTACGGGTTCAGTGATATTGGCCAGAGACTCTCCAGATGAGTCTCGAACTGTATTAAACAATGCTGTTAGGTTCGCAATAGAACACCTCCATTCAGTATTCGAACTCACTCCACGAGGTTGGTTTCCTCCTCCGTTTTCTTCCTCAACAATGTCCCTATCTGTGAAATCTGTAGATTGGCAACCTGGGCACGTGCGCATACCTTTGCAGCTCATTATCTGATTACCAGAGACTCCGTTTCCAGTGCCATCTTCAGAGATGCGGTCAGTCTGCCCTGCCCTTTATTACCTCACATGGAAGCCTGAGGCGAGTCAGAGTGCATGCTCAGACCAGTGGACACTACTTTTAAATTCTCTCACTCAGGCACACGGTGCACATGCGTAACCCTCAGTGGAATACAGAGGACCACACATCTCAAAGAACCTTAAGTTACAGGTGAGTAATCTCCTCTTCCCCATGTAGGTTCTTACAGACTGTGATCAAGTCACCGAGTAACCTTCTCTATCTTAAATTAAATAGATTGAGCTTCTTCAACCTTTTTTTAGTACATCATTTCTCCTGTCACCCATTCCCAATGTGCACTTTCCACTTCCTGGTCCCTCCCTGGGTTCCACCTCCGCAAAGTTCTAAAATTTGACCACCTCTATTTCATAGAATCATAGAAGATTTAGGGTTGGAAGAAACCTCAGGAGGTCATCTAGTTCAACCCCTGTTCAAAGCAGGACCAACATCAACTACCACCAACTAACTTACCTCCCTGTATCCCCTTGCCTTGCTCTGCTGTCAGCCTGACTCCATATACTCAACTGCTAGTGGCTGGTATGCCATTTCATCCCTGACTTGAATTCCTAACATGACTTGCCTGCCTCTGTGGTTGCCTTCCAAAAGCCAGGGACAGATTGAGACTCTTGACTGAAGCCAGTCCTTCCCTGCCCACTACCTAGCTGCAAGTACCTCTTCCTCATCTTACAACTTGCCATGGAGATCCAAAAGCCCTTAGGAAGCAAGTCTCTGCGAGTGATCCATGTGGTAAATTGCCATTTCCGCAAGGATTAAAGTCTGCAATGTGTACCAAACCTTGGTGGCTCCCTTGATTTGTATTTTACTGCAGTTGTAAATTAATAAAATGTGAACTTCCTAATGGAAATGTTATGTGCCTTGGTAAAGCAGAGACATACCGTTTGATTTTTGTTATTCTTATAGTATTTGTCCTAGAAAAGGAGGTACTGTAAATGTTTGGGCTGAAACCCTGTGAAAAATACTGAATAGTAGATGGGGGGGTTACTAGAATTCTTTCTCTGCAATAACATATGAATTCAGACTTCATGAGAAGCTTTGCAGCTTCTTTTCTTACAGCAGCTAACAAGATTCCTGATGGCGTCTTAATTGTACTGTTTCTAAGACTTGTTAGCAGTGAGTAATGTCAGCTGATATTTGAAACCATATCTGGTGTCTATTCAGTGACCTCTTACAGATGCCCTTTAGCTGTAGAGTATGGATGGAATTTTAATTTTTGTAGTGATCTGAAGCTTTGAAATTCTTGTGCTAAATAGTCATATAAACTACACATGGGGTGCCTTGGAAAATGCTGATTACACCTGCTTCTTTTCCTTCCTTAAAAGCTGTATATTTTGTATTTCTGTATTACCAGTTCATACTTAAAACATACACTGGGGTGTTCTGTATTTAGCAGTCAGAATGCACAATTTCAGTTTACTTGAAATCAAAATGATATGTTCATTCTATCAATTGGTATTTCTTATTATTAATTTGTACCAAAGTTTTAAATTGAAGTATCTTTGGAGTTGTTAGTGAAAACATGAGGGATAGGATTTCAAAATGACAGTGAACAGTTAAAGTAGACTTTAAAGAAACACTTTCAGTATTGTGACCATGATATGGTAACACTGCAGATGTGACTGGCTCAAACATACATGTGAATTCTTGTATAAAATGGATTGACCTTTACAGTGGTTGGAGTTGCTGGACCTTATCAGCATTATAATTTGCTTCAAAGAGAAGGAAGAAAGTAATTTTAGAAAGTTTGGTATTGACTTTTTTGGTAGCGTGAAGTGTCACTTAGAGCTGACATTCATCAGCAGAGATTCATATAGCCCTGCTGGAAATGTGTGTCACTGTGGTTAATAACCTTGCTAGATCAGTTGCTTTCGTGACTGAGGCAGCCAACACCATTTAAAAATTGTCACTTCTAGGAATGCTCATTTGCGCTTTTTCCAGAGTGTCTGTACATTTTACTCCATCCCACTTCTTGAAAATAAATTTGGTCTTCAGGAACGGTAGAAGCTGAAATACTTGGTTCACCAACAATACAGGTTATAAGGGCAGCAACTGTGCAGGCTTCACCATACTGCTGTGTCAGATTCTTACCCCTAACCTTTCAAGAAGGAGGGTAGTTACATATGCAATGACCTTTACCTCTACCAAGGTTCAAGGCAGCCAGTTGTGATGCTGGTTGTGGCATTTTAGGTGCCGGTCCACAAGTTTTTTTCACAGAGATCATGTTTGTGCAAACAGTACTTGTTTAGATGATTTCTGGAGTGTTTGCTGTAGTACAGATATAATCATTTCACATAAGTCACTGAACAGCTGGTAGATGGTACAGATGGTAACAGTTTTAAGTCACTGCTAGCTAGAGCTGAATTTTTTTGAACCAGTAACGTACAAGCATAGGTATAGTTTCATAGAATCATAGAATACCAGGGTTGGAAGGGACCTCAGGAGGTCATCTAGTCCAACCCCCTGCTCAAAAGCAGGACCAATCCCCAATTAAATCATCCCAGCCAGGGCTTTGTCAAGCCGGACCTTAAAAACTTCTAAGGAAGGAGATTCTACCACCTCCCTAGGTAACGCATTCCAGTGTTTCACCACCCTCCTAGTGAAAAAGTTTTTCCTAATATCCAACCTAAACCTCCCCCACTGCAACTTGAGACCTTTACTCCTTGTGTTTGACTTTTATGTTTGTGGGGAAGCTCTAATAAGGCTAACAGGGCCATGCACAGAGAAGGCAAATTCCATGCCTGCCTAAGGCTTACAGTTTGGGGGCAGAGACAACCTGTACCTGCTGATAGTGGGGGTGCACAATTTAAAGATGGGGGGGTCATGTGACACCCCCCCCCCAACACACACACATTGCCTCTGTGTGCAAGAACCTTCCAGCCCCCTGGGCCAAAGCAGCCAATCCTGCCAGCTCCTGGGGGACTGGGGACGCAGGAGCAAGGAGAATGTGCCTCTGGGCTGGGGCCGACCCTAGCCTAGGGGAAAAGGAGGTGGAAAAACTCACAGAAACAACGTCTCCCTCTCCCGCCCCGGCCAGAGCTCCTGTACCCTCACAGACACCTCAGTGGGAGGAGGTACGCGGGCATTGCCCCTAGCTCTCACGAAGGACAGGGAACCAGCTTCCTGTGCCTTCCCCAGTGACCCTACATCCAGCCCAAGGCAGCTGTGCTCTTTCCACCCCACAGGCTGCTACTGCCCTCCCCAGCTGGACTCGTGCAGGCAGTCGCCACACTGCACAGAGGCAGTGACTGAGAGCAGCCACCCTCACCCAGCAGGAGAAGCGGCCCTGTACTACTGCCTCTCCTCCCCACCCAGGACTGGCTGCTGGTGAGAGGGGCCAAGCAAGCAACAAACATGCTGAGGGAGAGGCACAGTGTGAGGAGGACAGACCTCTCCTCCTCCCGCTCCCCGCAGGCCCTGCAAGGGCTGCTCAGCACTCTCAGAAATCGGGGGTGGGGGGCAGTGGCACATGTCCCTGTGTGCCCCTTGCCCCATGTATTGCCTTTGTTGGGGGGGGGGGGTGATGCATTCCTTTCTCCCCAAACTACACCTACACGTGAATATCTCTGTACCTCATTACTTATTCACTGAGCCATTCAATCTATGTGGGTTTTTTTTTTTTTTTCTCCTTAAAATGTGAGTGAAATGAGAAATGTCCTATGACCCTGTTAATGGTCTCCATCTCTCATATGTCACTCTGAGTAGTATGCATCTGGTAGTAAATCTGAAGCGCTCTCCCATTCCTCTGGTTGCTAGAATTTCATTGTGCAGCGACTTGGACATGTTATGGGAAGCCACCAAGCCACTGGAACTGTCTTTCTGCACATTCAGGAAGACAGCTCTGCATCAAGTCATGTGTAGAAGGTTCCCTTCATGATCATAAGGGATAGCAATGTTTTTTCTCTGAAAAAAGAATTCTGACTAGATTTTCTTGGCGTCTTTATTTTATGTCCTATTTGTAATATAACCTTGGTTAGAGAACGCCATCAATTTGAAATGTAGTCTATTTTAAAAGCAAAGTTTAGAAGTTGTGTTAGGTTCTACCCCTACTGCCTTAGTTTTCACCAGATAGTATTTGTGTTTTTACATCCACTTATTTTTAGCATCCTTTTTCTCTTTTGTTACTATGTTTAAAAAAAATCCCAAACACACAAACTGCAGTGGAAACTGACTCTACAAGAGAAGGAACAAAATGGTCTATACACAAAAGTCTGTCAAATGCACAAAGTAAACAACTTGAAAAAATGGAGAGAAGTATGTTTTTCCTCTAATTTCTTTGTTGTAGTAACCTGTGGTGTTACTTATGATAAATATAGGTAAAAATGTTTCAGACAGAAGAGTGATTTTTTCATTAACTATGTCTCTAATCCTAAAGTGCTGGTGGTATTGGTCCCCTACTTTCTTTTTTGTGTGCTGCAGTAATGTTTGTTTTTAAAAGAAATATTGTTTTCTATTTCTTCTCTCCTTTTAAACATGGGGTCTTTTTGAAGCTGGTCTTATCCTGCCCTGTGCTATGGAGGGAAAGGGATGACTGGAAAGTCCCTGAACAGCAGTGAAGCAGGGTACCCTCCTACGTTTTTCTTGAGTGCCTGGAGTGGGACATGGCTGACTCATCTGCCTGGTCCCCAGGGAGGTATAGAATACTGGGTTGTTGAGAGTGTGATCAGACTTTTGGATTCTGCAACACTCACTGGAGGGTATGCAACAGTAAGATTCACTCCACTGTACATTCCCTTTCCTTGAGGTCTGGCCTTCAGCAGCATTCTGCCCTGCATCAGTGGGATGGCTCAGGTGCCTGTCATGCAGGTGGAATCTTCCTGCTCATTGTGACTTTAAAGTGCATCAAATTTTTAATGTAAAATAAGATCCCCATAGTTAATTGTGAGAAATTGAGTTCTTAGTGCAAATAACTCTTCCATAGGTGTCTCTGGTATGGACCTGGGATTAGACTTCATCAATGAGAATTCTTACTTTTCACTTCATCCACTTCTAAGATTACACTGAAGGTACATAGTTTGCTTGCACTAAAAGGACTTTATGCAAAACCAAAAGGTGTTTCTGTTTAACCCAGGGTTGCTATGAGCAATGACTATATAACCAATCCAGCATGGGAGGGACAGAAGACTGGCACATCCTCCTATGTCAAAATACGAATCAATGACAAGTCAAAAAGAGATCTGAATCTGTAGTAGTTAACACGTCTTAATAGACTAACTGTATTTAAATTTTTTTCAGGGCCCACAGTTTGTCTCCAACAGATCATCTCGCAGCATTTTACCTGGCACTGCAGCTTGCCATATCTAGACAGGTTAGTTCTACTTGACAAATATATTAAAACTCCAGATTGTGATATGAAGATAGAAATTCTGACCTGTGTAAATGGACACAACAATGGTAAACAGCAAACAAAAGAATTCTTGTGTTTTCATAGCCTGGTGCAAGCTGTGTTCACCAATGTATAATATACCATTAAGGAGCATCAGCCATTTTTAACAATGGAATATTTTATTATCCTAAGGATTCAATTACTCTTTCTGTGTGCACTTGTTATAAATCCTGATCATCTCTTGTATGATTTATATCTGTCCTCGGAGTATTGAATTCTGAACCTAGACATGCTTACTTCCACTTCCTCATTTAATGAATAGATGGTTTCTGCTCTTTCCCTACAAGCGCTGCACTGTGGCTAACATCAATACAGGGAGCATTTCTCTTAGAGTCTATCCGTGTTGCCTTTTAATCCAGTATTCTGCCACAGCATACCCAGCCCTGAGGGTCAGAAGTAGGGGACTAGGAATCAAATTGTTGTACCTCATGGCCATGTAAAAGTGCATGTTCTCTGAATACTTGTGGATGGTTTGCTTGTTTTAAACAGTACTACGAATATCTTGTTTAAAAAGAAAAGAAAAATCTTTTAAAGCTACAGAAAGAGGTGGGAGCTAAGTTGTGTTCTTAAAATACAACCTGAATTTTGTCCTTGTACAGCTGTTACATTTAAAGGAGCTAGAATTGTATCTTTCGTTGCATTAATTTGGGTAATATATAGCTGCTTTGTATATGTCATTGTAGGCTTTTTCCTGTGTCAAGTTTATTTTAGGAGCTAGATTTGAGCAGAGTAGTTTACATACTCCAGTTGGCTACTTTTCATTTCTAATAAACAGCAAAAATATTGAAGCATATCACATTAGAGAAGAATGGACTGTCTTATGATATCACAGGTTTCAGTAGCAGGTTACTGGATACTGGCTCTTACTCCCCAGAAATGTAGTAGGGAGAGACTAGAATCAGATGGAAAAGGAACTCCAACAAATAGTGCTGGATAAAATATGGAAAAAAGAAAAGCAAAAAACTATGTTGTTTAAGGGCTTATTGTTGGACATTGGAGGCTTGGATCGGGAAGTTAAAGGACCTAAAGATCCAGATCCACAAATTAGGAAATGAAAAAATAGGCTGGAGAAGAAAAGAAGATATACAAGGTATATGCAATGCAATCCGATGAGGCGTTTTTGGAGAAAAATAAAAGCTATGAGGAAATAAGGGAGGAACACAACTAGCTTGTAGAACAAGTAGCAAACTTACAGGACGAGTTGTGCAGATACCAGTGTGACATTATTGACATAAACTGTGACCGTATAGATCATTGTTGCAACCAGGATCCTATTGTTTCACCAGTACAGAGGAGGCCAAGTGGAGTGTCTATGGGAAGGTTGAAGTTTGCTGGTTATGATTATGCTGTCTGTATGTGTGTATCATTTTTGTATTCAAAGTTATCAAAATTGGCTATGTACTTGTTTGATTCTAAGTAGCCTCAATGAAGCATTCGGTTAGCTACTTGAGAAAGGACTATTCTCAGTAAGTGCCCAGTCCAAGAAACACTTAACTGACAATGGACTTTGGGAGATGACTATCCACATCTGTGCTTTCTTGGGAACGTTCAAACTAACATGTAAACAATGGCGTCAGCCTGCAAAAAGTTGAATCGTTCATAGACGTGTGACTTGCCCAGGTGACTGCAAACTCCGTCTTGTTGAGGGGATTTTACACAGCAGAACAAAGGGATTTCCACCCACAAGAGAGAGAGACTATATAAGGCCCTGGAAACCCCTCCATTTTGTCTTCAGCTGGCTCAAAAGATAACCTCTCCAGCCCAAAGAGATGCCTGAAAGAAACTGGAACAAAGGACAGTAACTACTGGGGTGTGAGTGATTGCTGAACCCAGACTGGGGAAGGAGTCTTGTCTGTCAAAGAAGCTTCTTGGAACATCTCTGTGGGTGAGATTTTCCTGCATTTAGTTTCCTACTGTACTAGGCTTAGGCTTGCGTGGTTTTGTTTTATTTTGCTTGGTAATTTACTTTGTTCTGTCTGTTATTGCTTGGAACCACTTAAATCCTACTTTTTATGCTTAATGAAATCACTTTTTGCTTATTAATTGACCCAGAGCAGGTAATTAATTCCTGGGGAGCAAACAGCTGTGCATATCTCTCTATCAGTGTTATAGAGGGCGGACAATTTATGAGTTTACCCTGTATAAGCTTTATACAGAGTAAAAAGGATTTATTTGGGGTTTGGACCCCATTGGGAACTGGGTATCTGGGTGTTGGAGAGAGGAGCACTTCTTAAGCTGTTTTCAGTTAAGCCTGCGGCTTTTGGGGGACATGGTTCAGACCTGGGTCTGTGTTTGCAGCAGGCTAGCATGTCTGGCTCAACAAGACAGAGTACTGAAGTCCCAAGCTGCCGTGGAAAACAGGCTCAGAGGTAGTCTCAGCACATCAGGTGGCAGTCCCAAGGGGGTGTCTGTGACCCAGCCCATCACAGTGGCATAGTTGGCAGGATCTGTGCACAGCTGATTGCTTTGAAACACTGGTAGTGATTTTAAGTGAGTTTTGGGTGTGGTGGCTTGAGAACAGACAAAGTGGTTACTGGTTTGTTATTTTCTGTTTGTTTATTTTGGGTGAGGGAAATAGGCACAAGAAAGCAGGAAAATTACTACCAGTGAGGCAGCTACAAAACTAGAGCTGGCCAGACTGGAAGCAGAAGAGAAGGCAAAGGACCATGAGTTTCAATTGAGGCTCAGAGAAGGAGGAAGCTGCTCACAAAAGAGCCATGGATACCCAGAGGCTAGCCCTGGAGTTAAAAGACAGAGAAATACAGGCCCAGATTGAGGCCCAGAAGCATGAACTGACTGTTATGGAGTGGAAGAGACAAAAACCTTCAGCAGCTGGCTCCACTTCCCCAAAAATCTACAAATGGGAGTGACTCTCTGCAGTATGATGAATCCAGTGGTACTGCCAAATATTTCATCACCTGAGAGACTGTCTACCCTCCATGCAATTCCTGATGATCAAAAAATGACTATGTTAATGGCAAAATTGACTGGAAGAGCTCTGGACATATTCAACAAGATCATAGAATCATAGAATATCAGGGTTGGAAGGGACCCCTGAAGGTCATCTAGTCCAACCCCCTGCTCGAAGCAGGACCAATTCCCAGTTAAATCATCCCAGCCAGGGCTTTGTCAAGCCTGACCTTAAAAACTTCCAAGGAAGGAGATTCCACCACCTCCCTAGGCAACGCATTCCAGTGTTTCACCACCCTCTTAGTGAAAAAGTTTTTCCTAATATCCAATCTAAACCTCCCCCACTGCAACTTGAGGCCATTACTCCTCGTTCTGTCATCTGCTACCATTGAGAACAGTCTAGAGCCATCCTCTTTGGAACCCCCTTTCAGGTAGTTGAAAGCAGCTATCAAATCCCCCCTCATTCTTCTCTTCTGCAGGCTAAACAATCCCAGCTCCCTCAGCCTCTCCTCATAAGTCATGTGTTCTAGACCCCTAATCATTTTTGTTACCCTTCGCTGGACTCTCTCCAATTTATCCACATCCTTCTTGTAGTGTGGGGCCCAAAACTGGACACAGTACTCCAGATGAGGCCTCACCAATGTCGAATAGAGGGGGACGATCACGTCCCTCGATCTGCTCGCTATGCCCCTACTTATACATCCCAAAATGCCATTGGCCTTCTTGGCAACAAGGGCACACTGCTGACTCATATCCAGCTTCTCGTCCACTGTCACCCCTAGGTCCTTTTCCGCAGAACTGCTGCCTAGCCATTCGGTCCCTAGTCTGTAGCGGTGCATTGGATTCTTCCGTCCTAAGTGCAGGACCCTGCACTTATCCTTATTGAACCTCATCAGATTTCTTTTGGCCCAATCCTCCAATTTGTCTAGGTCCTTCTGTATCCTATCCCTCCCCTCCAGCGTATCTACCACTCCTCCCAGTTTAGTATCGTCCGCAAATTTGCTGAGAGTGCAATCCACACCATCCTCCAGATCATTTATGAAGATATTGAACAAAACCGGCCCCAGGACCGACCCCTGGGGCACTCCACTTGACACCGGCTGCCAACTAGACATGGAGCCATTGATCACTACCCGTTGAGCCCGACAATCTAGCCAGCTTTCTACCCACCCTATAGTGCATTCATCCAGCCCATACTTCCTTAACTTGCTGACAAGAATACTGTGGGAGACCGTGTCAAAAGCTTTGCTAAAGTCAAGAAACAATACATCCACTGCTTTCCCTTCATCCACAGAATCAGTAATCTCATGATAAAAGGCGATTAGATTAGTCAGGCATGACCTTCCCTTGGTGAATCCATGCTGGCTGTTCCTGATCACTTTCCTCTCATGCAAGTACTTCAAGATTGATTCTTTGAGGACCTGCTCCATGATTTTTCCAGGGACTGAGGTGAGGCTGACTGGCCTGTAGTTCCCAGGATCCTCCTTCTTCCCTTTTTTAAAGATTGGCACTACATTAGCCTTTTTCCAGTCATCCGGGACTTCCCCGGTTCGCCACGAGTTTTCAAAGATAATGGCCAATGGCTCTGCAATCACAGCCGCCAATTCCTTCAGCACTCTCGGATGCAACTCGTCCGGCCCCAT
The DNA here is from genome assembly GCF_965152235.1 of Eretmochelys imbricata. NCBI lineage: Eukaryota > Metazoa > Chordata > Testudines > Cheloniidae > Eretmochelys > Eretmochelys imbricata. The sequence goes on along the minus strand of NC_135577.1, from coordinate 101,772,565 downwards.
GGACTTGTGCATGTCCAGCTTTTCTAAATAGTCCCTAACCACCTCTATCTCCACAGAGGGCTGGCCATCTCTTCCCCATTTTGTGATGGCTATTGATGATGCTTCAAACTATGGTAATTTAAGGAACTGGTTTTGAAACAGTTTCAGATAACACCTGAAACCTACAGGGTTAAATTCAGGAGTCTTAAGAGGGGATCTGGATTGAGTAATGTGGCTTATGTAAATGAAATGAGAGATTTGCTAGATAAGTGGGTGAGGGGAAAAGGCATTACAAGCTTTGAAGGAATGTGTGATTAGTTACTAAGGAACAATTCCTGAATATATGCAGTGATGATGTAAAACAGTATTTGTGGGACAAAAAGGTAGCTGCAGTGGGTGGATTGGCTGAGTTTGCAGACTCTTTTAAGCAGTCACAAGCTGCAATTAAACATAAACCACTGGCAGAGGAGTACAGGGTTGGTGGAAAGCAGAATCACCTTTTTACCCCTGGGAAAAAGGAGGGTGGGCGTTCACCTCCCCATTCCCCTGTTACTCATCCCAAATCTCCTGTACAAACAGAGGAGCCCAAGAGGTGCTATCGTAAGTCCACTGAGCACCTGAGGAATAAATGTCCTTGACTGAGTTGGAACAGGCAGCAAGTAACACATGAAGCTGCTGTTTCTCAGGGTACAGGGGTATCCCAGGCTAATGCCTCTTTCCACACAGGATTTGTAAAGGTTCCTTCTGCACAACCAAACAGTGAGCATATGCATGCTGTTAAACTTAATGTCAAAGTATTCCAAGGATGGAGGGACACGGGTGCAGAAATTTCTGTGATCAGGAGGGACCTGATCCATGAGAAGGATTTGTTGCCAAGGAAAATGGCAGAATTAGGACTGGTGGGAGGTTACAAAGTCCTTGCACCTTTAGCTAAGGTACACATGGAAAATGGTGATTTGCAGGCTGAGCTGACTGTTGCAACAGTGGCACACAATTCTGCACCGTTTCTACTGGGGAATTATTTCTTTGATGTGGCAGAATCTGTCCCAGGGTTAGTTAGCAGCAAGAAGGAATCTTGCACTGAAAGCTGCAGAGGGGAGGGTGAAGCCGCATGTTCTGCTGGGGAAATAAGAGAGTGTCTCTTTAATTCCTCTGTAACAGTGGAAAATGCAGCTTTGGGGGAAGGGGCGGTAGAAAGCAGTTCCTGTAGCCCTGGGGCTAAAGGCAAGTCCCTGCGGGAGGGGCTGGATAGAGCCAGCTCCTGTCCTGTGATCATCTCCCTGAGGGAGGGGAATGTCCAACCTTGTAACAAGGAGGCCATCCCAGCTGCTGATTGCCAGGAAGTTGCAAGTCAGCAGGGGACAGGTCCTGACCTGGGGTGCACCGAGACATGTACCCGGGAGATGGAAGTTGGGGTCCTGATGACTGCTGCGGTGGGAATGGACCCCAAGAACTCTGTAGCTGGATGCAAGCCCAACCTGAGGGAAAGTGTGTGTGTGGGGGAGAATTTCGCTTATAAAGGGTCTGTCATAGCTGGTAGCTGTGATCCCACAGCTGGACCGGTGTCACCTTCCCTTTTGGGGGACACAGGAGTGTCTGACCCAGAGGGGAGCCCAGAGAGGGAAGTCCAGACGGAAGATGAGGGGAGACCAGAGAGTTTGCTCACCTTTCGTAGGGAGACTTTTTCCTAGGAGGAGGGTGAAAAAATCTGTGTCTAAAATGCCAGACCCCTCTCCTGTGGATCAGGTTTAAAGGGAAGTATGGGGTTCAGATCTCCTGGAGGGAGAGTCCACCCAGCTGACCTGTTGGGAGCAGAGAGTGAGGTAACTGAGGGAAATTACTGATCCAAAGCACTCCATTAAAAAATGTTATTCCTGTTACCCTTGTAAAAGATAACACGGTCTCTTCAAGGCTGGGGGGAGAAACACTTTGCATTTGGGAAGCTTCACAAGGGGGTGGGGTCCAACCAAAAGAAATTCGAGAGGGAAGGGCCACGGGCAGGCATGATTGCAGTGTACCCTTTCCCTGCCAAAGCCTCAAACACATGCCTGAATTGAAAGCCCTCTCCAAAGAGGCAGAATAATCTATATTAGAGCACCTACGATGGTACACAAAGGCATTGGGAAATGCAATAGACTCTAAACAAGCTAAATTGAGTGAACAAAGCCTGTCCACCATAGATTTGCTGTTAATCTTGTGTCTTTTGCTACTTCATCTATGGGTCAAAACAAAGGAGTTAATACTAATGGTAAACACTTTAAAGATGTGTGACATACCTGATTTGTGGAAAAAACTTTTGTACGTGGTAGGGATGGTGACCAGACCATCCCACAAGCATGTTGTTTTTCAGCATATACCTGTAAATAGGCTGGAAGTTTGGCACAGCAGCAAAAGCATAACAGGCCTATGCTGCTGTGTGGCAGGGGAAACTGAGGCACACCACCTCACGGCATTAGTGGCTAAATGCCAGGGCTCCTACACTTTAACCGATGTTGCTATCTGCATACTGTTAGCAATACTGCACCCCAGTATGTTTTCAGGCACCCAGGGACCAGGAACCCAGAACTTTGTGAGGACACCCAGGAATGACATCATAGGGCTTAAAGGTACTGGGAGGGTGTGTGACCGAAGACAGAAGGATTTTACATGTACTGCCTCCGCCATGGACAGTGTCCAAGACTCTGGCAGTATATTCAGGAGGAGGGTGTGTCGTTATTGACATAAACTGTGATCGTATAGATCGTTGTTGCAACCAGTGTCCTATTGTTGCGCCAGTTCTTGTACAGAGAAGACCAAGTGGGGTGTCTATGGGAAGGTTGAAGTTTGCTGGTTATGACTATGCTGTCTGTATGTGTGTATCATTTTTGTATTCAAAGTTATCAATATTGGCTATGTACTTGTTTGATTCTAAGTAGCCTCAATGAAGCATTCGGTCAGCTACTTGAGACAGGATTATTCTCAGTAAGTGCCCAGTCCAAGAAACACTTAACTGACAATGGACTTTGGGAGATGACAGTCCACATCTGTGCTTTCTTGGGAACGTTCAAACTAACATGTAAACAATGGCGTCAGCCTGCAAAAAGTTGAATCATTCATAGACGTGTGACTTGCCCAGGTGACTGCAAACTCCGTCTTGTTGAGGGGATTTTACACAGCAGAACAAAGGGATTTCCACCCACAAGAGAGAGAGACTATATAAGGCCCTGGAAACCCCTCCATTTTGTCTTCAGCTGGCTCAAAAGATAACCTCTCCAGCCCAAAGAGATGCCTGAAAGAAACTGGAACAAAGGACAGTAACTACTGGGGTGTGAGTGATTGCTGAACCCAGACTGGGGAAGGAGTCTTGTCTGTCAAAGAAGCTTCTTGGAACATCTCTGTGGGTGAGATTTTCCTGCATTTAGTTTCCTACTGTACTAGGCTTAGGCTTGCGTGGTTTTGTTTTATTTTGCTTGGTAATTTACTTTGTTCTGTCTGTTATTGCTTGGAACCACTTAAATCCTACTTTTTATGCTTAATGAAATCACTTTTTGCTTATTAATTGACCCAGAGCAGGTAATTAATTCCTGGGGAGCAAACAGCTGTGCATATCTCTCTATCAGTGTTATAGAGGGCGGACAATTTATGAGTTTACCCTGTATAAGCTTTATACAGAGTAAAAAGGATTTATTTGGGGTTTGGACCCCATTGGGAACTGGGTATCTGGGTGTTGGAGAGAGGAGCACTTCTTAAGCTGTTTTCAGTTAAGCCTGCGGCTTTTGGGGGACATGGTTCAGACCTGGGTCTGTGTTTGCAGCAGGCTAGCATGTCTGGCTCAACAAGACAGAGTACTGAAGTCCCAAGCTGCCGTGGAAAACAGGCTCAGAGGTAGTCTCAGCACATCAGGTGGCAGTCCCAAGGTGGTCTCTGTCACAACCAACATAATGCGAGGCAGGACCCAGAAGCGTTTCCCTCCGTTTTCAGTGTAGCTATGGGATGTATCTGTGCTCCGGGGCCTGTGCAAGTTGCTAGTGCTCCCCTGCTTTTGACACTGCTAAAACAAGATACTTGCAGTCTGAGTTGAATAATATATCCAGAGGATTTGGGCATGCCCCCAACCACCTGCTCCAACTATAGTTCAGGTAGAAAGGGAAGGGAACGACAGTGGAAGGATTTTTACTGAAACTCGTAACCTCTTCATCCAGGAGTTGGAATCCCTTGTTACGGATTGGGGACCCCCTCCATGGAACAAGTGGAATGGGTTCACTCATAGGTTTACGAAAAGAAGATCCTTGAAAAAGATTAACCACTTAATTAAGCAGGTTTGGGATAGGTTATGGCAGAGGTCTTTGGGGTGTTTATGGTTGCAGGTTATAGGTCATACTATTGACGACTCAAATTTAGGGGCACAGTTGGCATGAGTGCTGTATAACTTAAGATTAGCTCAAGCGGAAGCATTTGATGTCAAGCTCCTCCTGGAGGAGGAGCTAACAAATCATGAGCTAGCAGATCACCTCCTTTGGAGGTGGAATCTGTGAGAGCATAATGGGTGTAATATACTAGCAAGAGAAGAACAAGCGAGTATTGAAATGGCATGAATGGTGCTTCCCCAGAATGTAAGGAATATCTTGCAGTTCAACCCTGATCCTAATAATTTGTCCAGTTTCTTAGCCAGAACCGAGTGCTGGTTGGGGTTAAATAAATCAGCAGTGTCCGTAGCTGAAGTGAATTTTTCCGAGTGGAATCTGGCCCTAAGGGCAAGGGATTCTGGGTGAGGGATGAGGAGATCAAAACATGGAAGACTATGGGTGCCATTTTGGCAGCTTGAAAAAGAGAAGCAGCAAGTAGAGGATGAAGTAAAAATATGGAAAGCTCTGCAGGGTTTTCCACCTGCTGAGAAAGCTCATCCAGTGAACTCCCAATAGGGTTTCCAGACTCCTGCACCTCAGCTGTTCTTCATACCTCCCCTTTCACAGGATGGCTGGGGACACCCCCATGGTAAAAACCACTATATCGGAATTGGAAAAGAACATGTTACTAAATAGCCATGGAACAAAAGATTAGGGACAATACTGTAGAGGCAGCGGAAATACATTGGTGGGCTGTACCAGAAGAGGTGAGCTTGCACCCCCTGGGTTGTACTTTGAGCCTGATATTAATGGTAGTTCAAATGATTACAACTACTGTTGTCCTGAGAATGTGTTGCTGGGTAATAAATTTCAAAAAGCACAAAAAAAACCCCAAAAATGTAATGGAAATACAACAAATGTTTAAAAATATTGAAAAAATATTTTAAAAAACTGAAAGGTGGAATGTCGGTCTGGCTTGACATGAGTAATTAAACATGGCGGAGGCCTCATTTCTTGGAAGACAGGATTAGGGAAGTAAATAAATGAGCAGGCTGAAAACAGTTTGTGTAACTAAATTAGGAAAATGGCTCAGTCAACTGAGAGACAGAATGTCTGAACTAGGTAAGGTAAGGGGAGGGAACACCTAGGGAACCATTTGCAAAGAACAAGATAACAATGGACAAGATATGCTGAAAATGTAAAGGTGAGGTAAAGAGTAGGTTGAATGTGACCAGTGTGTAGACAGAGCATACTGTACAAGAATTGGTTCCTACCAAATATTCGGTAATCCTAAAATTTGTAATGCAATGTATAGTAAATGCAGTGAGATGTGTAGATGTATATAAAGGCTGTATATACATGTGTAGATGTATATACACGGCTGCTGCTCTGAAACCTATCTCATTTCAGAGGTTGATTTATTACTTTGGAGCTTTTAATGTTCACTGTAAAACGTCAAGTCTGCTTGTATGTTTCTGGTTAGTATTTTATGGGAGCCTATACAGCTTTGCATAATTTCTACGACTTTGAATGTTTACATACATGCAGTGAAATTATAGCAAGTGGTATTTCTAATAATAACTCTTCTCAGCATTTTTTTTACTCAGATACCAGAAGCTTTGGGTTATGTTCGTCAGGCTCTTCAACTTCAAGGAGATGATGCCAACTCTTTGCATCTCCTTGCGCTCTTGCTGTCAGCCCAGAAACATTATCATGATGCTTTGAATATAATTGACATGGCCTTGAGTGAATATCCAGAAAACTTTATGTGAGTACTTTCAGTGCGTCTATTTCCATATACCCTATTGCCCAACTCCTGAATTTTGTTGTACAGTAATAGGCTCCCTATCTCACTAATGGTATGAGAGGTTATTTCTGAAGATTGCAATCTTTTTTATTTTAGCTGTATTTTTTCTCCAGTGCATTGTAATTATTTTCTAATACCAAGCTCTTTCTTAGCATTTTAGGCTTTTTTAAATGTTGGAAAATGGTTTCAAACAACTGCCTTTTTTGTATTATTCCATATACTGGTTATTTGTTTTCAAAATTTCCCACTTACCATGTTTTACAATATTCTCCTGTGTTGTATATTTTTGTGTAGCAACCTAAAAAAGCTTATATGATACTTTAACGCACACAAAAATGTAGTTTCATAATGTCTTCCTCTAAGGATAAAAATCCACTAATGTGTTTATTGTATAACATAAATTCATAGATTCATAGAAGGTTAGGGTTGGAAGGGACCTCAGGAGGTCATCTAGTCCAACCCCCTGCTTGAAGCAGGACCAATCCCCAATTTTTGCTCCAGATTCCTAAACGGCCCCCTCAAGGATTGAACTCACAACCCTGCGTTTAGCAGGCCAATGCTCAAACCACTGAGCTATGCCTCCCCCCCCCGCCCCGTGAGCAGTTGCTGTGCTGCTTTGTCTGTGTTTAATGGCCAGTCATCAGGAATCAACAGGTGCATAGTTAAACAACTGAAGTGGAAGAAGCACAAATTTTGTGGAAGGTTCTTTAACATATTAAAAACCATTCATTTTTTGTTGTGAATACTCATGTTTTGCTTGGGACACACACAGGCACCACACACAGGTTTCCTTTGTTGTTGGATGATGTACCTTAAATATAGTTGCATTTCATAATTCTGTAAAGATGTATTTAAATTCAGTATAAAATTAGTAGATATTTCAGTGGAACCCACAATATGGTAAAAAGTTTCAGCGTGAAATCGTAGCACTACTGAAGTCAATGGCAAACCTCCCACTGACTTCAGTGAGACCAGCAATGTTTTATTCTGATAAGGAAGTTTCAGTGTCAGATACTCCAGGTTATGATCCACAGCATTTTAAACATCTGAAACTTAAGTTGCTGACAATTTAACATTTAATTCAAATCTTTTTAAAAGGAAAGTAATTTATTCATATATATTAGTCTTTATCAGATGCGCATTTAACAGATATGATAGAAATAGAATTTTCAGTTTAAAATATAACCTATTTTAAACTAATATATAACTTTGCGGCAATAAAAAAAAAAATCTATCAGTGTTTTGAACCAGTAGGAGAGAACAGACTTACCTCAATTAAAAACTGTTTCCTAACAACATAAAACTGCTGTCACCAAGGTTTCTAACAACCTTTTCCTGGCCAGATCACAGGGTCTGTATTTCATCCTCATGGATCTCATCACAGCTTTTGACCCTCCTTTTTGAAATCTGACCCCTTGAAGCTTTTGACTTTGTGCCTGCTGCTCGTGAGACTCCCCATACTTGTTTCTTTGGGTGGGCCCCTTCTCTGTGTAATCTGCTCCTCTCCTGGTTTCAGATTCCATCTTTATGCTGGCGGCTCTCATATATACTACTCAGCTCCTCATCCGTCTGCTTCTGTCCAGTCTCACATCTGTCTTGCTCTCTGATGGCTAGTCTGGAATGACTCACTGTCCGCTTAAACTTAACATTGCCAAAGCTGAACTCCTCCTCTTCCCTCCCAACTCCTTCATTCTCATTTGCTGTTGACAATTCTGCTATCCTCCCAGTTATTCCATTGCCCCATAAATTAGAGGGTCATCTTTGACTCATCCCTCTCTTACCCTAAACATCCAGGCTGTTTCCAAAGTTTGCCACTTATCCCTGCATGAGTCGTCCTCTTTCAGTTCAGACAACAAAATCTCTCATCTAAACCCTTATCCTCTCCCATCTTGTTTACTGACCTCCCTTACACCCAGGTCACCTCCATGTTAAATCCATACAAAGCACAGTTGGTAAAATCACCTTCATCGCTCTGACCAGGTACCACATCAACCTCACCTCTCCCTGAATCTCTCCAGTTACTCCCACTGTTGAACTGCATCACTTCAAGTCTTTGTGCACTTGACTTCAAAGGCCCTTCACAGCAATATGCCACTCTACTTGTGCAATATTGTCACCTACTGTGTCATCTCTTGCCGCCTCTGTTCACAATTTCAGCATCATCTATCCATTTCTCAGATTTGTACACAAACATATCGGTGCCTCCTCCAATTCTCTTCTCAAGAACCACAAAATGTTAACAAAAATTTGAAAGATATTAAACCTCATACTTCAGGTCTTGAGACAGTCTTTAACTACTGAGTGAGGAGGTTGTTTGCATCTTCTTTTGAAGCATCCGGTACTTGCTACTATCAGAGATAGGGTACTGGACTAGGGTATGATCCAGTATGGCAATTCCTTTATTCCTATAAGTACGTTTCAGAATATGTCTGTGGGTTTTCCAAATTGAAGGGGAAAAAAAGATAAAGCAATAGTTTACATTGAATCTTGAGCCTAAACCTAGCTCCACACTAATTCCAACACACTAAAGAATAAGGAAAAATCTTTTATCCTTAATTTAGGACAAGATTATGGTTTTAAGTCACTGACCACATTATGCGGTACAGGTCCCTTGATGGAAAACATAGTTGGACAGATCAGGGGAGTCACTGGATGAATTCTTATTGGGCTAGAATCCCTGAAGAGTCTTTCGGAGAGGGGGGAAAGGAAGTGAGTGCAGACATTGGAGTGGGAAATCTGCCAGCCTCTGAAAAAGAATGAATGTGAAATTACTCTCCCTGTGCTGGTAAAGCTGTGGCCCTCTTTGCTCCTTTTTTGGATGGATAATCTGCTCTGCAGCATACCCCATTATGTTATGGCTGGCCCCTGCAAGGAATTCAAGGGATAGTGGAGACCCCTTATTCTCTCTCTTCTCCCTTGGGCTGCCACAATTTGGCCCATAATTTAAACGTGGTATTGAATTCTCCATATTATTACATTATTTTCTACAGGGATTTATCAGCAAAGCCTCAATTATATGATCAGATCTTATACTACATATTTGACTTGTAAAACATCATGTAAAAAATATTTGACAATTTTTTTATTTTACAAAAGTGCTTTGGATATAAACTGACTCTATTTTCCCTTTCTGCAACTGCTGACGGATGACACAACCTCATTCCCTCTCCCCAACCACCTGAGAGAAGAGATCCCTTTATATCACCTCAAAAGTTGCTAATTTTCAGTATGTTCAAACATTCCTTGATTCATTCTATGTTCTTTAGTATTTAATTGGTTTCTTTGTACATTTTGATTGTTTTCTACTTTTTCTCTGGAGATGCAGACCAGGATAATCAGTACTTTGTTCTGAATCTTAGTAAATTAAATAGTATGGGGCTTCTGAGTCTCCTTGTCGCTGCATATCAGAGACTCCCCTATCAAAGTATCATTTAAAACTTTTTTGCGTGTGTGATAAATGAAGTGTGTGTGTGGGGGCGGGGAGTAGCTCCCTTTGATGGACACCCAGTCAGCCAGTTACCTGTAAAATCCCTCTTCGTAGCTGTTCTCTGTTTGCTTTACCTGTAAAGGGTTAAAAGTCCCCCAAGTAAAGAAAAGGAAGTGGGAACCTGACCAAAAGAGCCAGTGGGAAAGTAGAACTTATTAAAATTGGGAAAGAAACTTTCCCTTTGTCTGTTGTTCTCTCTGGGTTGAAGGGACATGGAGCAGCAATGCTGTAAGCAGCTTTAAGTCAGGTTTGATTATAGATTATCAGTTCATACCTCAAAACTACTTATGTGAAGCCTCAGATATGTAAATAAAATTAGGGAATGTCTAAAAAGACGCAGTTAGGTTTATTTCTGTTTATTTTTAAGGCTTTGTGGACTCCTCCCAGATGCTTTGTTTGCTTGTAACCTTTAAGCTAACCCCCAAGAAAGCTATTTTGGGTGCTTAATTTTTAGAATTGCTCTTTTAAAATCTAGCAAAAGCCTAAGTTTCAGATGTATTTTCTTCCTTTTTGTTTTTAATAAAATTTCCCTTTTTTAAGAACAGGATTGGATTTTTGGTATCCTAAGAGGTTTGTGCATGTTGTTTGATTAGCTGGTAGCAACAGCTAATTTCCTTTGTTTTCTTTCTCAGCTCTTCCCTGGAGGGGTAGGTGAAAGGGCTTGAGGGTACCTCACAGGGAGGAATTCCCAAGTGCTCCTTCCTGGGCCCCAGGGGGTTTTTGGCATTTGGGCAGTGGCAGCGTTTACCAAGCCAAGGTCAGAGAAAAGCTGTATCCTTGGGAGTTTAATACAAGCCTGGAGTGGCAAGTATTAATTTTTAAAATCCTTGCGGGCCCCCACCTTCTGTACTCAAAGTGACAGAGTGAGGATTCAGCCTTGACAACATGGATAGAGAAGTTGCTTTACAGCTTGTTAAAGATAATCCTCTCTTTGTGGAAAAACTAAATTTAGAAAACAAATACATAGTATATGTGAACTATGCCATTTATTATTTAATTTACCATAGTGCATAACGGAATACCACTACATGCTACACTGTGTGCCTTCCTACCATTCTTACGGGGCTTTTGTTTTGTTTTTGTTTTTTCCAGTCAAGTGGCTTAAATTTCAAGTTCGCATGTGATACCTTCATAAAACTCCAGGGGGCAGAGGGAAAGCTGTAAACTATTAATAGAAGCCGTGCTGATAAAATGGTTCTTCCTTGTCCTCCTCTCTTGTTGCTGAGAGCTGCATTTTGCCTAACTGCTGATTGATGGGTGAATGCTGCCTGCTGATTTTCAACATTTTAATCCTTTAAAATCTGGTACATCTCCAAGATTGATTCTCATTCTGGCACCACTCTTGTCAGAAGTATGCTATTGATATATCCCCCAAATCTGCATCTTGGGCTTACAGGGACCGTGGCTTATTGCTCTAATAGGTAGCAAAGAAAAACTGCTGAACAAACATAGCCATTCATATACACTTTTTGCAGCGTGACCTTCCCCCCCCCCCCCTTTGTTAAGAAATAGAGAGTTTGCTTCACGCCCAAGAACCATCCTGAGCAAAAATAAGTCATTGGGGAGAGTGAATACCACATTCTAGTGTTGCCTGCAAGTCACAACATCTTCTCCACTTGGAGAGTTGACATCTCATTCTTTGCAACATAAGGAGGAAAAAATAAGATGAAGAAAGAATAAACCCACCCGACTGAGCAGTACATGCTGCTTAGATCATTTTTCCAGAACAAATTTAAAAGCTGTATGCTTGGCATACCAATATTGCTGCAAGGTATTTTGCTGAAGACAGCCATATTCTGTGGTGTAGAAATGTAACACCTTTCACATCTAGAATTACCTAAAATTTTGAATCTATTACCACACCACAGCATACCCTAAAGAAAAAGCTTCTACTCCACCCTTGTTCTTCACAAGTGTCAGAATCCAAACTTACACAAAGGGAATATAACCTCATCTCATCCCAGCACTCTTAGGCTTTGTCTACAGTGGCAAGGGAAAGAGAAATTTTTTGTCATTTAGAGGTGTTAAAAAACACACTCCCGAAAGACAGAAGTTTTTTGTTGACGACAAGCGCTGGTGTGAACAGCGCTTTGTCGGCAGGAGCGCTCTCCTGCTGATAACACTAATGCCACTCGTTGGGGGTAGAAGTTTTTTGTTGGCAGGAGAACTCTGTCCTACCAACAAACAACGGCTACACTTTTAGCAGCACAGCTGTAGCGGCACAGCCATGTCACTGAAAGCGGCATAGTGTAGACGTAGCCTTAGATTGCTTACTCTTCAAACTCAATCAGCCTACAAACGCAAAGATACAGACTAGAAAATCTCCTCTTGTTGTTATTTCTGCAGAGGCTAACTGTAGGACTTGTCTGCCAAATTATGGCAACAGAGAGTTTTTGAGTAGTAGTTTCCTGTTTGATGTAGAATAAATACAGGTTTGTTTAACAGGTACACATTTTATGTTTGGGTGCATGTTCAAGAAGATTACCTGTGGTGACTTTTATGTTGTGTCAAGAGTTTTTCAAAATTAAATGAATTACCTTAAGCACATTTTAAACGCACCTGTATTCCCTTTTTCCCTCACCCCCACCCCACTCCCATGCACATTTACTGTAAAGCTGTTTGTGTGATCAGTACTGCTTTTTTGTGAGACCTATATTGATGATGCAAGACTCTTGAAAATACTGAGGGGAAAGAACATAGAAAACTACTTGTGCAAATCTTTGTCAAGGCTGCTGTTACGTTCCCCAGGCAATTTTCCAGTGGCTGTCCTGGCAGGCCATACACATACAGGATCCCATACTAAATAATTTTTTTGACACTGCAAAAAAACTTTTCACCCGAATTTGAGCTCTGCTTGTGACTAAAATATAAAAGTAAATCTGCTAGTGTCGGTAAGGAGAGAGAGAACCAGACATATTAGGTGCTAGGATGTTGATGATGAGTGTGGTATAATGACTAAGTAGACAAGACGTTTGTCCCCCTCTGCAAGGAAGATAGAGTAAATAAGTTAAGAAAATGTTGCCTTGATATTTGATTGCAAATAACTGTTTTATCCTTCAATTGGCCGTGTTCCATCCATTTGTTTAGGACACAGAGTTTTGAACATTTTCATTTTGAACATCATATTGTTTTGTTCTTACAAGAAACTGTTCCCTCTCTGCCTATCAGTTGCTAAGAATTCTAGTTAATACTGTGAAAAGAAGTAGATTTTGTTCAAATCAGGTTCGCTATCTTGTGCAAAGCATGTATAAAATCACAGTATTTTAATCACAAAGAGAGAGAGAGAGAGATTAGCTGACTCTCAATTTTTACAATTCCCGAACTTCCTGTCTTTTATTGTCTTCTTATGAGGTACGTGTTTCTATATGGTCTCTGCTATTTATAGTATAAAATCTTTAAATACCTTTTTATTTAATCTACCTCATGCTTAGTAGGATGGATTCATGTTTCATTATTAAATATTTATGTAGTCACTTTTTCACCTTTAGTTTTTTTTAACTTATGATACTACGTTACCAAATCAATAGGTCTAGTATGTTACCTGAGATCATCGTGATTTAATGAAAAGCCACTTAAAACAATAAGCAATAAACAATAACTGCTAATACGCTGCAAATTAGTGATGACTCCAAGAGATGACAGCTGACAGGCTTTTTAAAGTAGCAGGCATAAGGAATAGCAGAAGGGATATTTGAGGAATGCAAGAATCTTATTTTAATGTTAAGCTGTAAGATCAAAAAAGGAAAGACATATGGTAACAGGTCTGAAAGCAACTGAAGACTAAGCTCACTGTTTAAACATTTACATTTGTTGAAGTATGATGGAAAACTTTTTTGTTCCAAGAATATTTCATACAATTTTAAGCAAATGTATTATCTTAATTGAAAACTCTAGAATTCTTCCTAGCCCATGGGAACTACACTATTTCAGGAGTCAGCAGTGGAATATGGAGCCTTTTATTTTTCCCCAGGTCAATAATGGCTGCAAGTCATATTCATTTGATGGCTGTCCATTGTCCTAAGTGAAATGAGGAGTTGTTCGAGTGCTTGTTCATGTTAATTCCATCCAATACCGTGCATGTGCACGGTAGCCGGAAGATTTTTCCCCAAGCAGCATCCATGGGATCGGCCTGGGTGCCTCCTGGTGTTGTGCCTTCGTGGCCCAATAAAGAGCCCTGCCGACCTGCCACCCCCTCAGTTCCTTCTTACCGCCAGTGACGGTAGCTGGATCTTCCCCTTGCTCATGCTTCGGCAAGCAGCTTAGCAATATTTTCGGTTTTCACTGTAGAAAGTTAGTTCTAGTTGTTAAGTATAGCGTAGTTAGTTCACTTATAAATTTCAGTTACAGTGGGTTCCCTCCCCCATTTTTCTCCCCCCCTTATTTGTCACCAGGCCAGGCCGCGATTCCCAGGCTTCAAGACTTGCCAGGACTGTGCAAAGTACATGCCTAAAAGTGACCCCTGCTCCTCCTGTTTACAGTGTCTGGGTGAGGGTCACCAAAAAGACCGCTGCAAGATCTGTCAGGAATTCCAACCAAGAACACTTAAAGAGAGGGAACAGCAGCTTAAAATCCTCCTCAGGGAGACAGCTCTCCGACCTCAGTCAGACCCAGGCGCTGGGGTTCCTGCTCCCAGTATGTCTTTTTTGGTGCAGAGTGCTCCGGTGCCATCTTCGAGAGATCCGGCTTCAAAAAAAGACTGCCAAGGAGGCTCGGCACCATCATGGAGCCTCTCGGGGGGCACTCCAGCCTTCGGCACCAGTCCCAATTGCCAGTGCAGAAGAAGAGGAGGTGGAAAGAGGCCAATCCCCCTCGGCAGGATCCAGGGACCAGCCATCAGTGGCACCTCAGTCGACAGGCTCAGAGTGGGGCTCTGTCGACTCCTGCCCAAGTGAGGTAGTCAAGTCCGGGCCCATCGCAATCACTGATCCCCTCAGAGCACCTGCCGCTCCCATCCACCCCAGAGGCTTTTGAGGTGGTGCAGGAGCTCCTGAGAGTCAGGGCCCTTCCCCCAAGAATAGGGATGCTAGAAAACGTGACCTATTTGGGCGAAAAGTGTACTTAACGGGGGGACTACAACTCCAAATATCTAACCAGCAGGCCATCGTCAGCAGGTATTACTATAATACCTGCTCAGCAATGGCTAAATTCATGGAGTTGCTCCCCTCGGACTCCTGTGCCGAATTTTCAGCTTTGGTCGAGAAGGCTGATCTCCAGGGGGGCTCTGCAGGCAGCACTTGATGGGGCAGACAGGGTTATAGCCAGAAGAGTAGCCATGAGAAGGGGCTCATGGCTCCAGGTTTCTGGTCTCCCCTCTTAGGTCCAGCAGACCATACAAGACCTGCCTTTTGGTCTTCAGCGCCCAAACTGGCCTTTTGAAGGCATGGTTGAGGATGGTGCGCCACACCAGAGACTGGATCCACCCCACCTTACCTTCTCCTCCTGACTATCCCCTTTCTGCTGTGCATGGTCCCATATCACCTTAGACCTCTGGGTGCTCCACACGGTAGAGAGGGGATACTCCATCCAATTCTGTGTACTCCCGCCCTTCCACCCCCCTTTCCCATCCCTCTTCAGGGAACCTTTTCACGAGCAACTTCTTCTCCAGGAGGTGCAGTCACTCCTATCTCTAGGGGCAGTGAAGGAGGTTTCTCAGGACTACGGGGGCGAGGGCTTTTATTCCCGATATTTTGTAGTATCGAAAGCTAAAGGTGGCCTCAGGCCCATCCTGGACCTGCGAGAACTCAACAAGTTTGTGAAGAAACTCAAGTTCTGCATGGTCTTGTTGGCCTCCATCATACCCTCACTGAATCCAGCAGACTGGTATGCCGCCCTCGACTTGAAGGACGCTTACTTTCATATTAAAGTCACCCAGCCCCACAGGAAGTACCTCAGGTTTGTAATGAACAATACCCACTACCAATTTACTGTCCTTCCATTTGGCCGGTCAGCAGCACCTCAAGTCTTCATGAAGTTCATGGCAGTCGTTGCTGCATTCCTGCAAAGGCACCAGGTACAGGTGTTTCCATACCTTGACAACTGACTGATCAAGGGCTGCTCCAGGACCCAAGTGGAAACTCAAGTCAAATGCATCAGGGCCACCTTCAACAACCTGGGTCTCCTTCTAACCGAAGCAAAATCGACTTTGTCCCCCATTCAGAGGATAGAGTTTGTAGGGGCAGTACTGGACTCTACCCAAGCCAGAGCATACCTGCCGGAAGTGAGGTTCCAGACCCTGGCCGGTATCATTTGAGGTTTCAGACAGTTTCCCACCACCACAGCAAGAAACTGTCTGAAGCTTCTGAGACACATGGCTGCCTGTACCTACGTGGTGCAGCATGCCAGACTCAGGCTCCGACCAGTTCAGTCATGATTAGCATCAGTGTATCGACCAGCCCAGGACAGCTTGGACAGGATCATGACCCTGCCTCACCCGTCCTAGACTCCCTCCTGTGGTGGCTCAACCCTCAGGAGGTGTGCTCAGGGGGTCCCCTTCCCCAGTCCGAGCCGTCTCTTTCGCTAGTGATGGACGTATCAGACTTGGGCTGGGGAGCACATCTAGGAGACCGCAGGACTCAGAGTCTCTGGTCTCAGGCGGATCTGGCTCTCCACATCAATGTCAGAGCTGAGAGCGGTGCACCTGGCATGCCAGACTTTCCCGGCATACTTAATGGGACAGTGTGTATCAGTTATGACAGCCATGTCATATGACCATGGCAATATTCTATATCAACAAAAATGGGGGTGCATGCTCCTCTCCCCTGTGCCAGGAAGCCCTCATGCTATGGGACTTCTGTGTAGAACATTCAATACACTACAAGCAGCGTACCTCCCTGGGGTACAGAACGAGCTGGCAGATCACCTCAGCAGGTCCTTCCACGGCCGTGAGTGGTCCCTTCACCCGGATGTCATGAATTCAATCTTCCAGAGGTGGGGATTTCCCCAGATAGACCTATTCGCCATGCGACGCAACAGGAAATGCCAGCAGTTCTGCTCCTTCAAAAAGCCCGGGCACCAGCATGGATGCTTTCCTCCTCCCATGGGGAGGTTGTTTCCTATACGCCTTTCCGTCCATACCACTCGTTCACAAGGTACTCCTCAAGATCGGGAGGGAATGAGCTCAGGTCATCTTGATAGCTCCAGCCTGGCCCCACCAGCACTGGTACACATCACTCCTAGACATGTCCATGGAAGCTCCAGTCTCCCTGCCACTCTTCCCAGACCTTCTGACACAAGTTCATGGTCACCTCCAACATCCTAACCTTGAGTCGCTGCACCTCATGGTGTGGAAGCTCCATGGTTGAACCCGGTGGAGCTTTCCTATTCAGATCAAGTTAAACAAGTCCTCCTTGGCATCAGGAAACCCTCTACGAGAGCTACCTACCTTGCCAAGTGGAAGAGATTTTCAATCTGGTCGGCACAGCGCCATTCGTTCCCGACGCTAGCCTCAGTGCCGCTTATTCTGGACTACCTCCTCCATTGAAGCAGCAAGGGCTTTCAGTGTCATCAATAAAGGTTCACTTGACTGCCATCTCAGCCTTCCACCCAGGCGCGGAGGGCCGCTCTGTCTTTCCTAACCCAATAGTCAGCCGGTTTCTAAAAGATCTCGACAGGCTATACCCTCATGTCTGGCAGCCTGTCGCAGCTTGTCTGGCAGCCTGTTGCAGCTTGGGACCTCAACTCAGTCTTTTCTAGATTCATGGGACCGCCCTTTGAACCGTTGGCATTGTGCTTCATACTCTACCTCTTTTACAAGGTCATGTTCCTGGCAGTGATAACCTTGGCCAGGAGGTTGTCTGAACTTAAGGCCCTAACATCAGAGCCCCCTTACACCGTGTTCTATAAGGACAAGGTTCAGCTCAGACCTCATTCTGCTTTCCTACCAAAGGTTGTATCACAGTTTCACATCAACCAGGACCTTTCTCCCAGTATTTTTCCCTAAGCTGCATTCCAGCAGCAAGGAGCAGAGACTTCATTCACTGGATGTCCATAGGGTGCTAACATTCTACACTGAGAGAATGAAGCCATTCAGAAAATCAGTCCAGTTATTCGTGGCAGTGGCAAACAGAATGAAAGGTCTGTTTGTGTTATCACCACGCATTTTGCCATGGATCATGTCCTGCATTTGTGAGTGCTACAACCTGGCGGGGGTTCCTGCACATCCAATCACTGCGCACTCTACCAGGGCGCAGGCTTCATCAACAGCGTTCCTGGCTCAGGTTCCCACTCAGGAAATCTGTAGAGCAGCGATGTGATCCTCCATTCATACTTTCACCACGCACTATGCGGTTACCCAGCAGGCCAGAGACGATGCGGCCTTTGGACAAGCAGTGCTCCAATCAGTGGACAACTCCGACCCCGCCTCCCGAACTTGGGCTTGTGAGTCACCTCATTGGAATTGACATGAACAAGCATTTGAAGAAGAAAAAACAGTTACTCACCTTCTAGTAACTGTTGTTCTTCAAGATGTGTTTTTCATGTCCATTCCAATATCCACCCTCCTTCCCCTCTATCCATCCTCCTTCCCCTCTGTCGGAGTAGCCGGCAAGAAGGAACTGAGAGGGTGGTGGGTCGGCAGTGCCCTTTATTGGGTGCCATGAAGGTACGACTCCAGGGGGCGCCCAGGCCGACCCCCCGGATGCTGCTAGGGGAAAAATCTTCCAGCTACTGTGCATGTGCGCACACACACACCTGGTTGGAATGGGCATGAACAACACATCTCAGAAAACAACATTTACGAGAAGGTGAGTAACTTTTTTCATGGTCTCAGGTGGCCACATAATTTTTTAAAAAATAATCACTGTTGGCACACGTCTTAGTAGTTGAAGAGCAGTTGGTTGACTTAGTCCTATAAATAAAACTTATGTTTTGCCTGTAGGCATGTTCACTCCGTGTCTCAGAGCTTTGGCATGTTGATGGAGCTGCTACCGCTGTTGTTAATCATGTTGTGCTAGGTACTTGTTCTGTGATTAAACAGAGGACTCTGGGGCTGGGGAGATAAGGACAGAACCAGAAGGCTTTTGATAGAAATTACTGATGTGCCAGCCTCAGAGAAATCATATCCCTGAAAACATGTGGACACATGCATGTATAAGTTAACTTTTTTGACACTGGGATTTAACCAAATGCATTTAGTTTGATTTCATACATAAGGCTATGATTTAGTCACGAGTAGGATGTAAAGATTATATAAAAAGTTAACCGTTAAAACAATTAAAATTATACCATTTAACCAGTTAACTCATGTCTCTCTGGCCGCGGCTGGGATCGGCCAGCCGGTGCAGGGCAGCCAGGGCTGGGTTCCCTCCAGCTGGTGCGGGGTGACCAGTGCTGGGGCTGTTTTGGCCAGCCCAGGGCTGGGGTTGCCCTGGCCGGCTGGCAGGTGTGGAGGGCCGCTATAGCCCACCGTTGCGATGCTGGGGCTGCTCCAGCGAGGCCGGAGCTGCAGTCGCTCCAGCAGCTGGGGCTGGAATCGAAAGCCTAATTCCTACCAGTTAACTGTTTAACCATTTTATTTAATTTTACATCCTTAGTCACGAGGGTCATAGAAGTCACGGAATCTGTGACTTCCAGAGACCTCCTTGACTTCAGCCCGCGGTGGTGTAGGGAAGCAGGGGCTCTAAGTGGCGCGGGCACCCTGTTTATACGGTATTCATGGTCCATTCAGTCTTAATGGCTTGCAGTAATTGGTCTTGAGACTGTGGAGGATGGTGCTTTAACTGTCTGCTGCCCTTTGATATTCCATTACTCCATCTCAGACGCCCAGTACATAAATTATATGTTGGGGTCCAGATCAACATTCATCACAGTTACATTCAGTTCATGTTTTGAAGTTTTTGTTCACAACAACGATGGCTAGAGATTTACTTTATAACTACTATTAAAAAAAAAAAACTGAGATTTTGGAGACCAAAGTGGAAACCTCCATCCCTCCCAATAAGTAAAAGGTCACCTACCCAGTGCAACATGACCCAACTCAAGATTTGGTTTGTAGACTGTTTATTTTTTTTCATAAACTCAAATATTATAAGGCAACCTACTCACTTCAGTGCTGTTTAAATAATTATAAAATCTCCAAGTGATGCTTAAAAATAATAATGCTATAGTGCTGTTAGGATTACATTTTTAAAATTTGAACTTTTGCCATTTAACATACTTCATTTTTAAAGGATACCTGTTAAATTGTACTGTCACTTCCAAACAAATCTGAATAAGAACAATTAGTTTATTGTGTGAGGGAATGCAAACTAAAAATATGATGGAACATGTGTTTCTCTAATGCAGTAAATGTTCTTAGAACAGCTACACATTCTTGAGGGATATTTTTTATTCTTTTTAGAAAGGGATCCTCTCCAGACCTCTGTGGGCCCAAAGAATCCCTTTGTGTATCTTCCCAGCTGGTGCCAACCTCAAGGCCACCCCAATGATGTTCTTATTTCTAGTTGAAGAGTGATGGATTGAGAGTCTTTTCTAAGCCCACATATATGACGCTGTTAACTCAACTGTAAGATTCTCTAAAGAATAATACAAGACACTCGCAGCCTTTGAGTAACAGACTTGACATGGAAATAAATCCCAGATCCCTTACATGTTTGTAGAGAGCTCTTATGCACTAATTACACAGCCAGCAAATCACCCTATAAAATGGGCTTTAAAAGAAACATATTCTGAGTAAATGAAATCTGTTTTTCAATTTAGTCTAGATACCGTTTCCAAGCATTCTACAGGATCTCAGCATTCACAAAGCAGTTGTTTTGTGCATCAGAATAATTTTTCTTATTCAATACTGTTAATGAATACACTTTCCTACAACCATATGAAAGTTGGAGAGAATTATTGCCTTACTTTTCTTCTTTTCTAGTCTTTTCCAGTTTGACACTATCATGTATTCATCAGAAAAATGCTTAGCAAAGCATATTAAAGATTAGCTAGATTAGAAGTACAAATTGTAGCATTATTCATAGAGAATATCTGAAATCCTGTAATGGTCTCATTTTTCAATTGTGTAGAATGTAATACAATAAAAGTCAGTTACTTTTGGATACAAAATTAGTTTTTTCGTTACACAGTGCATACAGGTACCTTTACTTGAAATAGCTTTTAAATGCTAGTTTCTTTGAATGTGTGTTGTTGTTTATCACTTGCCAAGAATGGTTGGCTTAACCCTGTGGCAACACAATGTGGCACTTCTTATGTTCTTCATGCCCTGAATATGGTAAGTACCGTACAGAATGAAAGTCAAGAAGTTATGAAACTGCAGGGCTCTGGGTACCATAGTGACGTGTGATAGATACATAGTAGACAGATAGGATGGAAGAAGAATGTGAGCACATTAGATTGTCGCATTTGAAGAAAGACAAACAGCAGCTTAGTGACTTGAGCACTGTTAGTCAAATTCAGTCCTGTTTTATGCTGGCTTTATGGTGGAAAGCTTGCTATGGAGAGGCTGTGGTAGCTGGAGCTTCCCCACTGGTAGCTCAAATGGTGGATGGATCTGGCAGGCCGAGGAGGAGGAGGCATGATTAGGGCTGCCATATTGCTATGTATTGAATCCTTCTCTGCTGTAGCCTCTCTACCCAGTACAGCCAGTAGGTGTGTAAGTCCTGCAGCAAACTGATTGCCCCCTTCTTTTTTCTCCTGCCTACTGCCTATGGAGCTGTCATGCTTCATGAATATTCAGATATTTCTGTGTTGTTCCAATCATGTTATTTGGAGGCAGCTGAGTTCTATCCTTATAGATAGAAAGCTTTTGTCAGTATCTAACTGAAATCTCTCTTGCTGAAGACCAGGCTGATTATTTCTTGTCCTTCCCTCTGTTGACATGGAGAACAACTGATCACTGTCCTCTTTACAATAACTTTTTATGTATTTGTGCCCAGAATGACATTTGTTTTTTTCGCAACAGCATCCAGTATTGCCAACCCTTACGATTTTTTTTGTAAGTGATGGGATTTCAGAGGGTACTAGAGCTCAGCACAACTCTACTCCCGCCTTCCCTTCACCCTTCCTGTGAGAAAGATGGACAGGACAGTGCCTCTGTTTGTCCCCCCATCCCCTTGCAGCTCCTGTCCTGGGAAGCGGCATGGTGAGGTTGAGTCCCTGGAGCAGCCCCCGCTAGCCTGGGAGGTGGGAGATGGGACCCTATTGCAGCCTCACAGGTCTGGTTGAGAGGGATACAGAACTGTAGGAAAGGCAGAGGTGAGGCTGGGGCGGGGAAGGGGTTGAACTGGCGGATTGGGGGACTGGTGTGGGCATAGTGGGGCACGATTAAATGCTGGGCAGGGGCAGGGGCAGGCAGATGTGGGAGAGAGAGCTCCTGCAGCAGAGGCCAAAATCACCTTACCCAGTAAATGTGAAAGAATGGTCAATGCTAATTCTCTCTCCCACACACACACACTGGGCATGGGCAGGAGAAGTTCTAATATCAAAAGACAGACCAAAAACACAACATAATATTTTTTTTAAAAAGCACTCATGATTTTTGGGCCACTCTCATGACTCTTGGGGTCTGACCTGATAATTTTTAATCTCTTGAGGGGTCTGGCTCATGATTTTTAATCTCTTGAGATTGGCAATACTGAGCATCGCACTGTTGACTCATACTCAATTTGTGATGCACCATACTCCCACCCCCCCGATCTTTTTCTGTAGTATTGCTACTTAGCCAGTTATTTGCCATTTTGTATTTGTGCATTTGATTTTTGCTTCATAAGTATAGGACGTGTCTTCCTTGAATTTATTTAATTGATTTCAGAGCAGTTCTCCAATTTATGAATCACTCTGCCATGGTGATTTGCAAAGGTGGGAAGGAGTGTCCCTGTGAGATTTACATCCAGGATTCACAGGGTTGAACCCTGAATATCCTGTCCATAATTATAAACAGTGCAACATAATTAGCTCCTGGACTTTCCACAATTCAGGAAAACCCTGTGGAATTTTGTCTTCACAAAAATGAGAATAATCATTGAACTACCTACAGATTCCAGACTGAGTGAGATTTCTCTGGTCAAAATGCCACTGACTATCCCAAATTTTACATTTTTGGTTTTTGTATTTTTGGTGCTAACTTTGCAACTGAACCTCTTAGCCCCACCTTTGCATCATATTTTCAAAATGAAAGATTCTCTCCATCCAGACAGTTCTCTCGTTTTTCTAACCTAATGTCTGAGCTTTGGCATATTCATTTTATTGGCTGGAGGTGTCAAACTAAATCCAGCTTGCTGTCTGCCTTTAAAGAAACTGTTTGTATATTTTATTTCCTTTTTGATTTAGTCATTATGAAATATAAATTAACAGATTACCATCCATGATGCTATGTCTCTGCTTTTCAATACATTTCAATACATTTTTGTGCACTAATAATTTAATAGGGAAAAAATTGCACAAAACAGAGGACAAAGCAGTACAAAGCAGCACAAGATGAGACAAGAGGAAATACATGGATAACATCACCAAAGAAGCTGATGCTGAAAGAGATGTTAGTAAAATATGTTATCAAAACTCAGTGGGGTTCTAAGTGGCAAGTTTAGACCAGCCAAGAGCCTGTTAAGAACAAACAAGGAAATACCTGAACAACAGAAATAGAACGAAGAGCGTGATAGGCAGAATACTGTCAAGAGATAATCAGTATTGCCAACACTCATGATTTTGTCATTAGTCTCATGATAATTGTTTTCCTGAAAGCCCCAGCTTCTGGAGTCAAGTGGATATGTGATTATTTCAGCCTTCATTCTTAAAGAAAAAGTAAGTTTCTAGCTCTCGTGATTGTGGAAAAAGTTTCAAAATGTGACCCCAGTGCACCCTAAAGGCTCAGAAAGCAGAAGGCAAATAAAAGAACACCAAATCTGTTATTTTTACATAATCTATTATTTTTACATGACGCCAAATCTCATTATTTTTGGTGAGCCTGACTCATGATTTTTGAACGTTTGGGGTTGGCAATACTGCTAAATGGACCAACCCCACAAGAAGCCTTTGACAGAGAAGTTGAACACCCTAAGAAAGTGTTGTAACATTTCACATTACAAACAAAGAAGTGAGACTCAATAAAAAAAAGTTAAAACTTGGAAAACTACAGATGAAAACCAAGTCACCAAGGAAGCTTGTGAAGCTGGGATGAGTTAAGAATGAAGCTAAAGAGTCTGCCTTGACTGGGGAGTGGGAGGAACACTACAATAATGCTGACTGAAAGAACCCCTCTGTCGAACTGTACTTAGAGGGGGAATATTTATGGCACTTAACATAGAGGATATGCACAAGAGAGGCCCAGCTTAGGCAGTACAGATAGTGGAGCATTGTTTGTTCCCCATGTAGGAAGGATTCAGATTTAATATATTAAATCCTCTTAGATTTGAGTGCCCTGCTTGTGTCACTAGTCTTTTTTTCCTAGTGCTCTTCAGTACTCAAATTTTTTTGTAGCAGATTGTGCTCTTATTTTGTTCATTAACTTTCCTGATCAACTTCTTGGAATATGACACATTTACTCTCTGATTTGTACACACTGCAATATTTTTTGGACCCCATGAATTTGTGATCAAGAACTTTTGAAACCTCAGATTTTCTGTTGTAACCATTGAAAAAAAAATCAAATACAATCCACCCACTAGGACTTGACTTTTGTTTTGGTGCGGTTTCTCAGGCTTGTTTCTCATTCATAGCATTATTGTAATTCTGAACATTTTTCCAGTATGACTTCACTTTGCAGTAGTTTCAGGCTATTAAATCTCTTTTGTTCCATTGTTTTTGGCTCTTTTCTAATCAGTAGAAACTTTTTTCTTTTTTGTACTGTAGTTTAGTGCATCTTAGCCATTCATCTGCTAAAGTTTGTTATCTGTGACATCTATTGTAGTTTTTCTGCTAAACTAAATTGGGCAGGAGCTTGGAGCAAAAGAAGTTTTGGAATAATTTTAAATTAACAAATACTGCTTGCTTGCTTATTTCACTTACGCTGGTTTAGTTGGCCATCCCAGTAAGAAGTTACAAGGGAGTTTCATTGTTTCTTCATGACTTGAAGTGACTGTTGCACCCTCCTTTTAATTTATTATTGCTTTTAAAAGGGTGCCGAATATTTCATTTTTTGTTTCTTTACAATTTAGTCCAAGATACTTTTTCAAATTTCATGGACATTTTACCGTCTTTTGTGTGTGCTATATTCTAAGATCAGGTTTTCTTTGCCATTTGCTTCCATTGTCATTACTTCTTGCCTAGGTGTTGCTGCTACTCTTTCTTTTCAAGTCTGATCACAGAATCCTCCATTGTTCTCTGCATATGACTTCCTTTAATTCAGCCCACACCTTTTCAACACCATATCCTGAGTCAAGTGTTTGAAAGATGTTATTTAATGTTAATTATAAGTTCTTTGTCAGCTCAATGTGTTGCATATGACTTCTTGTAAGCTGTGTGCTCTGAACATGTTTTTTCTATACTGTTTAAGCCATACAAAATCTAGATATCCACCAGTATTGTCCTATCTTGATTCTAGAGAGATTTTTCCTGTCTGATGCTATAGAGAGATAGCAAACGATGTTGTTGTTTTTAAAGCACATATTAAAACTATGAAAGCAGACAGATAAAATATAGTCCAAGCAAAAGTTCTTAGTATTTGAATCTTCCATCAATATGTTAACGCACATTCACTTTTATTAGTGTGTGTGTTTGATTCATAACTGATAATGTTACCGAAATTTGACAGTGAGACAGAGAGATGATCATGCATTAATTACATAATTGTTCTCCAAATACTGTTGTGAATACTTTGAACTTCTATCTGAGGATCTCAAGGCACTTTACTGAACTTATCCTTCTAATGCCCCTGAAAGTTATTAAAGAAGTACCCATTTTATATATCACGGAATTGAGTCAGTCACTGCAAGTATAACTGACAGGGGGCCATGTTCTAACATAACATCTGAAAAATGCAGCTGAAAGGACATCTTGGCATTTTGTGCAAAGGAGCAGTTAAAGATAGTCATCTTAATTCTTTTCTATTGTAATTAATTATGATAGTAACATCATTTTCATCTATCCTTGCTTTCGCTATATGATCCGTAGTGCAAGATGCTATTTTTTTAACTCTGTTAGGAAACGTCTTAAATTCAAATCAAATCTGAGTTTGACCTTCTCTTGATGACAACATAATATAGAGTGAAGGTAGATTTTCTTTGTCACTCATACTGTTGCTCAGTTCCCTTTATCCTTTCTAGTCCAATAGTGTCATTTCCAATATGGCCATTTCCAATTTTCCGTTTTAGTTAACAAAGAAAACTTTCAAGTGCTGATCATTGTTAAATGTAATTATTATGTATGGCACTGTGCAATTTTCCTCTTTGCCAGAGTGATTCACAGTTAAGCTTTTAAAATTCTTTCACTTATTGTCTACCAGGGTACTTACTACTACCCCGCACACACACAAAAGTAGTAGTCACAGTCCCAACTAAGAAATGCTGCTGTCTTCTCAAACACAATGTGCTTTTTTCACTCTCCTTTGGGTTTCACTTTAACATCGTTATATCTAGTTCTGTTCTGACTATTGTAATGTCCTACTTAAACCTCTGTAAGTAAATGTGCCTGTTTGGGTGTTCATACCCCACACAATAAAAGGCTTTGGTTTTCATCAGGATAGCGTATTGAAACACAAAGTAATATGAAAATATTCAATTCTGACTACACTGAGCCTCATTGTAATTGCGCTATGAAAAATATCAAGTTTACAGTGTTGCTGTAGCCATGTTGGTCCCAGGATATTAGACAGACAAGGTGGGTAAGGAAATGTCTTTTATTGAACCCAGAAGACCTCTGTGTAGCTTGAGAACTTCTCTCTTTCACCAACTGAAGTTGGTCCAATAAAAGATATTACCTCACTCACCTTGTGTGTATCAAATTTACAGTATATCACTGACGTTTTTGGTTCCCAAGATTGGTTTGACAATGGTGGTGTATCATAGAAATTGTATTCTGTGGTCAGATATTTCAGCCTTGTGTTTGCAGTCATAAAAAAGAAGACTAACCTTCCATCAAGAATAAAAAACAATTCATGAAGTCAAATGTATGGTGGTATATAAGATAAATATTTTGTACAACACAGTTCCCCATGGTTGATATACATGGATTCTATGTTAAATGTAGTCAATGTCATCTTGGATCTAGGTGCTGATTTTGACACTGAATGGAGCCCATATTGAGAATTACAAGAAAAAAATAAATATGGACTCCCCCTTGAACATAGAGTTTAATTGAAGAATCCCCCCAGTTCAGACCAAGAAATCTACATGAATGCAAAATTTTATGAAAATCAGATTTAATTTACTGTGTGTTTATGCTTCCACAACAAAGAATGAGTTGTATGTTACCATACGTTACTTTACAAATAGGGCTCCTATAAGAATGATTTCTTTTTATGTGATAGGTTTCAGAGTAGCAGCTGTGTTAGTACTTGAGGCACCTTAGAGACTAACAAATTTATTTGAGCATAAGCATTTGTGGGCTAAAGCCCACTTCATCAGATGCATGCAGTGGAAAATACAATAGGAAGAGATATGTATATACAGCAGTTGACAAGACTGTGTGAGGAGCAGTGGGCGGGGGTGGGGGGAATAAAAATGGGGAAATAGTTTTACTTTGTGTAATGACCCATCCACTCCCAGTCTTTATTCAAGCCTAAATTAATGGTGTCCAGGTTACAAATTAATTCCAATTTAGCAGTCTCTCGTTGGAGTCTGTTTTTGAAGTTTTTTGTTGAAGAATTGCCACTTTTAGGTCTGTAATCGAGTGACCAGAGAGATTGAAGTGATCTCTGACTGGTTTTTGAATGTTATAATTCTTGATGTCTGATTTGTGTCCATTTATTCTTTTATGTAGAGACTGTCCAGTTTGGCCAATGTACATGGCAGAGGGGCATTGCTGGCACATGTACATTGGCCAAACTGGACAATCTCTACATAAAAGAATAAATGGACACAAATCAGACATCAAGAATTATAACATTCAAAAACCAGTCGGAGAACACTTCAGTCTCTCTGGTCACTCGATTACAGACCTAAAAGTGGCAATTCTTCAACAAAAAAACTTCAAAAACAGACTCCAACGAGAGATTGCTGAATTGGAATTAATTTGTAAACTGGACACCATTAATTTAGGCTTGAATAAAGACTGGGAGTGGATTGGTCATTACACAAAGTAAAACTATTTCCCCATGTTTATTTCTCCCCCCTACTGTTCGTCACATGTTCTTGTCAACTGCTGGAAATGGCCCACCTTGATTATCACTACAAAAGGTTTGATTTTTTTTCCTCTCCTGCTGGTAATAGCTCACCTTACCTGATCACTCTCGTTACAGTGTGTATGGTAACATCCATTGTTTCATGTTCTCTGTGTATATAAAATCTCCCCACTGTATTTTCTACTGCATGCATCTGATGAAGTGAGCTGTAGCTCACGAAAGCTTATGCTCAAATAAATTTGTTAGTCTCTAAGGTGCCACAAGTACTCCTTTTCTTTTTGTATTTGATGTGTAAGGTAAGGAAAAATACCTAAAGAATACAATTCCAGGGCATGGTACTATAAAGTCAATATTTCAGATTCCCCTCCAGTTTGATTCTCTGTAGATAGTATTGGGAACTTTTGTATTCTAATTTGTTTTCAAATCATTGCAAGGATCTCTCAAATGAAAATTAAGGGTTTTTGCTTCAAAGTGACTCATGGAAAAAAAAATTTCCTCTTCCCTATTAGATTACTGTTTTCAAAAGTCAAACTGGAATCCCTGTGCAGAGGCCCAGATGAGGCACTCCTTACCTGCAAACATATGCTACAGATTTGGAAGTCCTGTTACAATCTCACTAACCCCAGGTAAGATGCTAAAGAAATCTTGGATTTTGTCTCCTGTACACTGAAACTCATCAGAAGAAGTCCAATTTAATTATAATTCATAAATCTTTTTTCTTGCGTTTACTGCTAAAATGGTTCTTGGGATATAATGTATATCTGGTCTCTATTTACAAAAGGTTTTTTAAATGCATTGCTCTACAATTTTGAGACAGAAGTGAGTGGTTAATTACAAGAAGTTTTATGATAATGAAAGCTGGAAAGGCCTGGCTTAATTTTTGTTACTACATATTTGCATTTCTGTTTTTATAAGATAAATTAGAGATGGGTGGGACTCATTGATTTCTGTTTTTCAAAGGGAAAAAGGGCTAAAGTCTGATATGTTTAATGTACAATCAGAGTTGCATTTAACAGGGACTAAAACTCACCAAGTTCATTTGATAATCGCTAAGAGCATATACCCAACAATTTTGATTATTAGTAGGGATGTCAAGCAATTTAAAAAATTAATCACGATTAATCGCACTGTTAAAGAATAATAGAATACCATTTATTTAAAAAAATTGGGATGCTTTATACATTTACAAATATATTCATTTCAATTACCACATGGAATACAAAGTGAAAAGTGCTCACTTTATATTATTATTTTTATTATAAATATTTGCACGGTAAAAAAACAAAAGAAATAGTATTTTTCAATTCACCTAATACAAATACTGTTGTGCAATCTCTTTATTGTGAAAGTGCAACTTACATATGTAGAATTCTGTACAAAAAAAAACTGCACTCAAAAATAAAACAGTGTAAAACTTTAGAGCCTACAAGTCCACTCAGTCCTACTTCTTGTTCAGCCAATCACTCAGACAAACCAGTTTATTTACCTTTTCAGAAGATAATGCTGCCCACTTCTTGTTTACAATGAGAACGGGCTTTCTCATGGCACTGTTGTAGCCGGCGTCGCAAAATATTTACATGCTAGATGGGCTAACGATTCATATGTCCCTTCATGCTTCAACCATCATTCCAGAGGACATGCGTCCATGCCGATGATGGGTTCTGCTTGATAACGATCCAAAGCATTGCGGACCAATTCGTATTCATTTTCATCATCTGAGTCAGCTGCCACCAGCAGAAGGTTGATTTTCTTTTTTGGTGGTTTGGGTTCTGTAGTTTCCACATTGGAGTGTTGCTCTTTTAAGACTTCTGATAGCATGCTCCACACCTCATCCCTCTCCGATTTGGAAGGCACTTCAGATTCTTAAACCTTGGGTCGAGTGTTGTAGTTATCTTTAAAAATCTCACATTGGTACCTTCTTTGTGTTTTGTCAGATCTGCAGTGAAAGTGTTCTTAAAACGAACAACATGTGCTGGGTCATCATCTGAGATTGCTTTTACATGAAATATATGGCAGAATGCAGGTAAAACAGAGCAGGAGACATACAATTCTCCCCAAAGGAGTTCAGTCACAAATTTAATTAACACATTTTTTTAACGAGCGTCATCAGCATGGAAGCATGTCCTCTGGACTGATGGCCAAAGCATGAAGGGGCATACAAATGAATTAGCATATCTAGCATGTAAATACCTTGCAGTGCTGATTACAAAGTTCCATGCAAACGCCTGTTCTCACTTTCAGGTGACATTGTAAATAAGAAGCGGGCAGCATAATATCCCATAAATGTAAACACACTTGTTAGTCCCAGCCATTGGCTGAACAAGAAGTAGGACTGAGCGGACTTGTTGACTCTAAAGTTTTACATTGTTTTGTTTTTTGAGTGCAGTTATATAACAACAACAAAAATTGCCATTTCTAACTTGCACTCTCACAATAAAGAGATTGCACTAAAGTACTTGTATGAGGTGAATTGAAAAATATGATTTCTTTTGTTTATCAGGAGGACTTAAGGGCCCATCAAAAACTTTTTAAAAGGGTGGCATCAGGCCTCCACCTCCAAGTAGAGGAGTTGGAGGAACCCTCAGACTCGCTATTCAACGTGCTGTCCTCTTTGGCACTGGGCAGGGTAGCTTTGCCCCTCCACGAAGGGGTGGCAAACGGGCTCGCTGGCCCACATCTCTAGAAGGCAAAACACAAGTACTTTGTACCCACCAAGGGGCACGAGTACCTCTACACCCACCTGGCACCCAACTCCCGGGTGGTTGAGTCATCAACCACAGGGAGCGGCAGGGCCAACCAGCCCCTACCCTGAAAAATAAAGATTTGCAGAGGCTGGACTCTTTCGGGAGAAGGCTTTATTCTCCCTCGAGTTTTCAGTTGCGGGTGGCAAACCACCAGGCGCTCCTGGGCAGGTACAAATTCAATTTGTGGGGTTCCATGTCCAAGTTGGAGGATTCCCTCCAGGAGTGCGATAAGAAAGAGTTCAAGGCGCTGATGGAGGAGGGTACAGCAGCTGCCAGAGCATCCCTGCAAACATCTTTGAATGTGGCAGACATGGCAGCACAGTCCATGGCCTCGGTGGTGTCCATGAGAAGGGCATCGTGGCTCCTGCTCTCCAGGATGTCCAGTGGAGTGCAGGCTGTCATGCAGGATCTCCCATTTGGTGGCAAAGCTCTGTTTGCAGAGCAAACGGATACAAAACTGCATCGCATGAAGGACCCCCGCATGACCCTCCAGACTCTGGGTCTCTATGTCCCGGCTCCAGCCAAATCTAAGTTTAGGCCACAGCAAGCTTCTGCTCAGGCCACCCAGCCGAAGTACAAGGCCACCTATAACAAGTCAAGGGTCTATAAAAGGCGTGTCCCCCCCACCCCCCACTCAATGAAGCTTCCCTTCTAAAATTGGTTGTGTGCTTCCCTCCCTGAGTGGTCACGGCTGAAAGGCCAAAGGAGGACTCAGGCCCATCCTGGACCTGCAGGATCTAAACCAGTTCACGGTGAGGCTCAAGTTCCACATAATCTCACTGGCCTCCATCATCTCCTCCCTGGACCCCGGGGACTGGTACTCTGCCCTAGATCTGCAGGACACGTACTTCCACATTCACTTTTCGAGGGCACAGACGCTTCCTCCGTTTCAGAGAATCATAGAATATCAGGGTTGGAAGGGACCCCTGGAGGTCATCTAGTCCAACCCCCTGCTCAAAGCAGGACCCATCCCCAATTTTTTGCCCCAGATCCCTAGATGTCCCCCTCAAGGATTGAACTCACAACCCTGGGTTTAGCAGGCCAAAGCTCAAACCACTGAGCTATCCCTCCCCCCAGAATCCTGGTGGGCAGAATCACTACCAGTTTACGTTCCTCCCATTTGGCCTATCCACTGGCTCCAGGGTATTTACAAAATGTATGTCAGTGGTAGCCGCCTACCTTAGGCGCCGGGGGATCCAGATCTTTCCATATCTGGACGATTGGTTGGTCAAGGGCAGCTCCCGGTCGCATGTAAGGGATCACGTGACACTCCTACTGTCCACGGGTGTTGCCCTGGGCCTTTGGTAAATGACGCCAAGCCCACATTAGTCCCGGTCAAATGCATAAAGTTTATTGGGGTGCTCCTGGACAACTTGTCAGCCACAGCCTCCCTCCCACCGTACAGGTTCGAGACCCTAAAAGGGCTCAATGACACGGTCACAAGATTCCTGGTGACTACCGCCAGAGCGTGCCTCCAGCTTTTTGGTCACATGTCGGCATGCACGTACGTGGTCCGCCATGCCATTCTCCAAATGGGGCCCCTCCGGCTCTGGCTGGCCTCTGAGTTCTCCGAGGCCAGGGACAGGATGGACAAGGTCCTCACCGTGCCTGACTCGGTGATCGCCTCACTGTGGTACTGGTCCACCCCAAGCAACATGCTCCATGAGGTCCTGTTCCGGGACAGGACCCTGTCACTGGAGCTGATGTCCAGTGTGTCGGACCTGGGTTGGGGGGCCTATGTGGGGAACTTTCAGACCCAAGGTCTGTGGTTGGTGCAGGATCTGTCCCTACACATAAACATCAAGGAACTCAGGGCAGTACTCCTGGCGTGCATGGCCTTCTGCTCGCTCCTGCAGGGCAAGGTGATCAGGATCCTCACGGACAACACGGCCTTGATGTTCTATATTAACAGGCAAGGCAGGACCCGGTCCTCTGCCGCGAAGCCCTCAGGCTGTTGCATTTCTGTATAGCCCACGACATCTGCTTGAGGGTCTTTCATCTGCCGGGCGCCCGGAACACACGGGCGGATCGCTTAAGCAGGAACTTCTCCTCCCAGCACGAGTGGTCTCTCCACCCGGAAGTGGCTCACCAGCACCAGGTGAATCTGTTCGTGAAGCAGCAGAACTGGCACTGTCCCCGGTTCTGCTCCGGGGGGGACTGGCACGGGGCACTATCTCCGATGCCTTCCACTTGTCCTGGTCAGGCCAGTTTTCTCTGTGCCTTCCCCCCATTCCCACTGATCAGCTGGGTCCTGGAAAAAATAAAGACGGACAAGGCACGGGTCCTCCTGATTGCCCCCGTGTGACCAGGCTACGTTGGTACAGGACCCTCACGGGCCTGGCGGTTGCTCCGCCGCAGCCGTTGCCACTCCGCCCGGACCTGCTCTCCCAGGACCGGGGCCGCCTCACGGCATGGCTACTCAATGGTGAGGTAGAGGGAAAAGGACGTGCTCAGAAAGGGTCCAGCGCGTCCTCCTGAAAAGCAGACGGCCCTCCACACCACGCCTACTTGGCAAAATGGTCACGGTTCTCCAGATGGGCAGCCGAACGGGGTGTCTCTCCAGTGGCCGTCCCGATCCAGCTTATCCTGGACTACCTTCTCCACCTTTGAACCCAGAACCTGGCGCCCTCATCAGTCAAGGGGAACCTGGCGGCAATATCAGCCTTCCATCCGCCGGTGCAGGGGCACACGGTATTCCCCCATGCTATGACTGGCCGGTTCCCCAAGGGGTTGGACCGTCTTTCCCATATGCTAGGCCCTGGTCCCGCAGTGGGACCTGAACCTGGTGTTGTCCCATCTCAAGGGGCCCCCGTTTGAGCCGCTTGCCGTGTGTTCCTGGTCTCACCTCTTGTGGAAGGTGGCCTTCCTGGTCACTATTACGTCGGCCAGGCGGGTCTCGGAGCTCAGGGCCCTGACATCCCATCCCCTGTGCACGGTTTTTCATAAGGACACAGTTCAGTTCTGCCCACACCCTGCATTCCTTCCTAAGGTGGTCTCCGCCTATCACATGGGTCAGGACATTTTCCTGCTGGTCCTCTGCCCCAAGCCTCACACGTCCAGTGAGAAACACCACCTCCACATGCTCATCGTGTGAAGGGCTCTGGCTTTCTACCTCGAGCGGACTAAGCCATTCAGGAAGTCCTCGCAGCTGTTCGTCGCCTCGGCTGAGCGCATGAGGGGTCTGTCGATCTCCACTCAGCGTCTCTCCATCTGGATCACTTCCTGCATCCGCACCTGTTATGATCTGGTGGGTGTTCCCCCGCCACCGATTATGAAGGTGCACTTGACTCGAGTGTAGGTCTCGTCCGCTGCCTTCTTGGCCCACATCCCCACCCAGGACATTGTAGGGCTGCCATGTGGTCTTCAGTTCACACGTTTACCTTGCACTATGCAATTGTATCCCAAACCAGGGATGACACCGGGTTTGGCAGGGCCATACTTCGTCCCAGGAATTTGTGAACTCCTACCCACCTCCAAGAGATATAGCTTGGAATCACCTATTGTGGAATACACATGAGCAATCACTCAAAGAAGAGAAGACAGTTACCTTTTCCATAACTGGCGTTCTTCGAGATGTGTTGCTCATGTCTATTCCACATCCCGCACTCCTACCCCTCTGTCGGAGTTGTCTGGCAAGAAGGAACTGAGGGTGGGGGGAGCGCACAGCTCCCCTTATACTGTGCCATGGAGGTGCCACTCCAGAGGTCGCTGGGGCGCTCCCCCTACAGGTACTGCTAGGGGAAAAACTTTCGGCTTCTGTGCATGTGGCAAGAGCACACACCTATTGTGGAATAGACACGAGCAACACATCTCGAAGAACACCAGTTACGGAAAAGGTAACTCTTTTTTGAGTTAATTGTATGAGTTAATTGCGATTAATCTACAGCCCTAATTATTCCTAAAATATAAGAGCCAATATCATCCATTATCTGGGGTGGAGGGGAGGAGTGCTAGAAATTGCACAAGCTACTCCAATGGGAATATTTTAGAGAGCAGGAATAATTTTTGAGAGGGGAATGCAAGAAAAGAGGGCACATAAGACAGCTATTTCTGGATCTCTGATTCTGAGCTTTGGTCTTTACTGAACCTGACATGGCCGCAAGTTAGAGAAGCTATGGGGGCATTCTAATTTATACCAGTTAAGGCTCAGCATGGCAGAGGGATGCCCTTCGTAGGACTCCCCCTTAACTGGGGGCATTTGGTGTAAGGAACTAGCTCTGCCAAATTAACTACAATTGACTAGTTATGTCCAAGTCTCTGCCCCGTGCAATTGCTTCAGTGGTGCAAAGGGCCAGACTCTCACCGAGCAGATGGTACTTCAGATTAATTTACCTTTCTACTAATGGGAATATAAGCTATTTTACCACAAGGGGGATAGGGGGTTTATCTTGTACTGTGCCCTCCATTGTGGTACCTTTTATACCTAAAAATGTGTTGTAGCTTTAGGTGTCGTTTATAGAAAAATAGTACTGTATAAGGAATATTTCTGTTTCATCTAAATTCCTGTAGTATGTGACAATTTAAAAAGCATGATGCATGCCACTTGTGGGGGTGGCTTGTTTTTTTGTTTTGTTTTTTTTACACAAAGAGACCATGTTATTGGGTACCCCAGAGTCCTGGGCAGGCTGGATGGGAGGGGTCATGGGGGCATCAATTCCTCTTCTTGCCTTTGCCAATGGCCTTGGCGAGCACTGTCATGGGTGCTGCAGACTGGTAGAGTGTGGAGGAGATCTTATTGATATAGTAGAGGCCAATCATGGAGAAGATGAAGCGGGTGCTGGGCGAGGAGTTTATGCTGGAAAGTAGTACTATATTTTTGTTTTTCTTCCATTAAAGAGAAAAAATCCTTTTAGAAGACTTGTTGAGATGTCATGAGAACCATCTGTTTAGAGCCCAGTCCACTTTAATCTTCATCCGTGCATTTTTTAAAAGCCCTCCCCACATTCACAATTTGGTTACTCATTGCTTGACTATAAAGTCCTCATTTTGTGATGTCACAGTCTTCTGCACAGTATTTAGTTATGATGTCACAAAGAGAGTATTCTTATTTAAGGTGGGAATAAGCAGTAGGAGCAGATGAACTCTTTAAAAACAACTATTATTTTCATGAAGATATCTCTCATTTAAAAATAAAGTTGTTGAGAAAGAGATGTGGAAATAGGCTGTAAAATATATATATACATATATCTCAAAGTAACATTTTGTTTTTCAGAGTATGTTGTAAATATTTACAAGCCCAAATATTCTGTTCAGATTGTTACACTGGAATGAAAAGGGGCTAGAAATGGATTAGAATAGGACTATTTGGCAAGGGTCCAGATACTGTTAGTAGGTTCAAAGTGACATTTGTCATTTGAAAAATATTTCTAATATTTCCCAGTTTATATATGGCAAAAAGAGCTTCTTATCCAAATTCCCAGAATTCTCTGCTGAACAGAATGGTTTCAATTTACTTATAAGTTTAATTGCAGCATCATGCCTATGCAAGTAACATTGTAAGCGTATCTTTATACCTTCCTACAATATGCGGTTATACTTGTGTGCAGTACAGATGTCTAACCATGCTTTGTCATTGCTTTCCTGATGTGCTCAGTGCTATCTAACCTAAAAATACTTCAGTTAAGTAACAATTCCTCCAGGTATCAACAGGAATTCTGACCTGCCCTGAACTATAAAAGCTTAGTATTCTCATTACATTGGGTGTGATATCAGTTCTGAATAATAATAGTTGCCAACTCTCTTGATCTTTCCACCTCTCCCTAAAGAACCTGGGAACCTCTGTCTCCTTATTTGTCACTAACCTAGATTTTGAGGCTGCTGCTTTTGGTAAAAAAGCTCCAACAATTCAGTTACAAAAAATCTTTATAAATTACAATCAAGATCAACATGGATCTCAGGGAGGGGGCCGGGGCTATGAATAAATGCTGTGACACAGGAGACTTGGTTTTACAAATCACATCACGTTAGCGCTGTTGCGGTTGTGATGGTGTCACACACCTCCCTTATGTAGCATCTGGTGTGGCATACCTCCCCTGATACAGTGCTGGCAGAGTTGTGGTGATGTGACATACTTACCCTAATGTTGCATATTGCATTTTCACACCAATAGTAGCTGAACATGGAGCAGTATTATAATAAGGCGGGGGTTCCCTTTCTAATTTGTGCTGCTGAATGAAAGTTTCCTTTCCTGACTAGCTCGACTTGCTATGGCACATATCTCTGGTTGCAATCAGATCACCTTTTGTAGGAGAAGGTTGGACTCAATGTCCTCATTAATCTGTTGTCTATGAGAATAACTGGACGGAACACATGAAATAAAAGTGCTAATCACTACTCTTTCCCATGGCATTGATCTTATAAAACACAAGAAAACAATCTGCTCTTTGTTGTTGAAAGTAATTTCCAGCATACAAGTAAATGTTTGCTCACTAATTGGCTATAAATCCTTAGAATTCTGCTACTCTTTAATTCCCTTATTGTAAGGTATAAGGGATTAAGGCATAATACTTACATTTTGTAGGATTAAGGTATTATACTTACATCAAATGCTGTGCATCTATAGTCTGGTTGCTAAAGTATATCAAAAATTAAAATAGGCTCTTTCTCTTCTTTTCTGTATTTTTCTCATTACAATTACAGTGTAATGTACTTGCATCCTTAAACCAACTCAGCCTAATTAAGGGAATACACTGTACATGCATATAACTTTCATTCAGTTTCTGTACATTAAATAGGAAAGAGCTAGGCCACACCCTGAATTAGGAGAGGAGCAGTCACATACAGGCTTATTTTGGAATAAGTACAACTATGGGAGGAAACCAGATAACACCCAGAATGTCAGTGCAATAATTAAAAGATAATTTACATTAAATGTTGTTCTGTTCAACGATATTTAATGTGACATTGTTCCTGGGTCGAAGACGTAATTAATATTGCCATTACCAAAAAATATGTGCCAACTGATGTAATAACTATAACTGATAGTCTGTATCCCAGAAAATTCCCTTCTGTTTCCTGTAGATTGCTATAATAGCATCTCTTTGCAGAGAAATTGCAATCTAGCAATGACGTTAGTGTCATGCAAGATCTTATTGGTAACATTTTAGTAACATCTGCATAAAGAAAGGAAATTGTATCTTTCATCCTGTTTTTAAAGTGTAACTATAGTGAGTTTAGTAGCTGAATTGAAAGAAAAGGGCAAGAATGCATTTCAATTCAAAAGTAGGAGGCCATTTTAAAATTGGGACAGATGTAAAACTGGCCCAGATTCTGATCTCACTTAGACCCCATTTTATACTGGTGAATTGAATGGAGTTACTCTTAATTGTCACAGTTGTGAGAGGAGAATTAGACAAGAGCATATACCATATTAAATGGGGCTATTGCAATTTAGGGTTCCATTGAAAAAATGCCTTTTAAAAGGGAGAATTAACTGTGAAAAGTGCCAGATTAGCAGCCCTAGAAACAAAAGTTATCTGTTTATCCACAGAATGTTTAAGGCACAGACAGTATCAGTACACGTTTCCCCTCACTGTCCTGCTAATGTGCCTCACCACCAACCTTGAAGGGACAATTTAGGGGTGAGAGGAAATTCATTCTCCATTCCCATTAAGTCCTGGCCCTTCTGCTAAAACTGCCAGTCAGGTGCCTGTAGGGTTGGTTTATTTGTGATGTGAACTAAGAAATGGACTAATAGACCAAGTTTTTTCCATATAGATAGGACCTACCAAATTCACGGCCATGAAAAATGTGTCATGGCCCATGAAGTCTCTTCTCCAGATTTCACTGGGGAGACCAGCAGTTCTCAAATTGGGGATCCTGACGGAAAAGGGAGTTGTGGCGGGGCGGGAGAGTCTCAAGGTTATTTTAGGGGGGTAGAAGCATTTCTACTCTTACTTCTGCATTGCCTTTAGAGCGGAGTGGCTGGAGAGCAGTGGCTGTTGGCTGGACGTCCAGCTTTGAAGGCAGTGCCCCACCAGCAGCAGTGCAGAAGTAACGGTGGCAATACCATACCATGCCACCCTTACTTCTGTGCTGCTGCCTGCAAAGCTGGGCAGCTGGAGAGTGGAGGCTGCTAACTGAGGGCCCAGCTCTGCAGGTAGCAGTGGAGAAGTAAGGGTGGCAATACCATACCATGCCATCCTTACTTCTCTGCTGCTGCTGGGAGCGACTCTGCCTTCAGAGTTGGTCTCCTGGCCAGCAGCCACTGCTCTCCAGCTGCCCACCTCTGAAAGAAGCACTGCCACCAGCAGCAGCTTAGAAGTAAGGGTAGCAGTACTGCAACCCCAACAATAACCTTGAACCCCCACACCCCCCCACAACTCCTTTTTGGGTCAGGACCCCTACAATTACAATACTATGAAATTTCAGCTTTAAATAGCCTAAATCATTAAATTTATGATTTTTTAACTCCTATGACCATGAAATTGCCCAAAATGGACTGTGAATTTGGTAGGGCCCTACACATAGGCTGCCAAATGAAACAGCTAGGTGGCACTGAGTTTCAGTCACTGCCAAACTAGACTAGACTCAAATGTAGTGAGCAGAGGTGAAAGATTCTTACAGTAATTCATTACCAGTCTCCTGAACCATCTGTATTTATACAAAGGTTGTTGCCTTAAATTTCACTAAGCATAAAACTGAATTGGTTCATCTACAAAACATCCTCTTTTCTTCAGACTCCTGCTTAAAACTCAGCTCTTTGAACATTTCTTTTACTCTTTAGTAATTCCCACAGCTCCTCTTGAACTTTAACGCTTTGTCCTATGTTTCGGTTTGGTTTGGATGTGTTTCGATTCTGTTCTTTAAGACTGTCGTCATCTTTTTAATTGCCATGTAAATTTACTGTATTGTGCACTAGTTTAATGACTTGAGTCTGAGTATATACTTTGCTGGTAAAATAATAACATTTTAGACTCACTTTAAATGTTTGGATCTTTTGTGCCCATTTTGATTGACTTTATTATGGAACAAAAATTGTTAAAATAAGTATGGCTTAAATTTTTAGTTACCTTTTATTTAGTGTAGTTGTTTAACTGAATAATTGGCCATGTTTAATACTAAACTTTGATTATCACTATTTGCATTTTTTTGCAACAACATGTGAGGAGGTATAGTATAAAAAATCTGTATCAACAGTCAGTGTTTGATTTTATATTTTAAATG
Organism: Eretmochelys imbricata; assembly: GCF_965152235.1. NCBI lineage: Eukaryota > Metazoa > Chordata > Testudines > Cheloniidae > Eretmochelys > Eretmochelys imbricata. Next base: position 101,732,844 of record NC_135577.1, on the reverse strand, counting down.
ACTTGTACTTTAAATATTGTGTTACAGTGATTCGGGACGTGGGAGCAGTCTGTTAGACAGAGCCATTGCTGACAGACGACAGCTCAATACGATTACCTTACCTGACTTCAGTGACCCTGAAACAGGTGAGAATTAACATCTCGAACAATAAAGTAGCAAAGATAACGTGTGGCTCAGTATCATCAGGCAAATCTTACAGGATAAAAAGACCAAAGCAGTCGGTGTAAGTTGTGATTATTTTTTCACTATATATCTTCATTCTTGTAAAGTAAAAAAAAAAATTAAATAAATTGCAGTATCAAGTTTGTTTGAGGAGATGCTTGCAGCATAAACTTTAATTTTTATTAATTAATTTATTTTTGTTTTTAAAAGTGCCCATTGCCCAGGCCCGTCAGTATATTTGTATTAATAAAATATATATAAACGTTTTAGGAAGTGTTACTATACTTATTGTTAAATATTTAACAATGTTTAAAGTTGGCATGCTGATCTTTTCTATGCTAGCTAGGTCTGATACATTACCCATTCCCTTGGTATCTGAACATTTCTGAGTAAATTTTTTCTTTGTATTATTTAATAAGCAAATTAGAAATAGAAATAGAACTCCCTCCCACCCCTTCAAAAAAAATTAAGATTTTTATTTAGCTATTTTTTGGCACTGTATATTTGAAAACAGATTTCATTTTGGTGGCAGGTTCACAACAGAGGCTAATAGCTTTTGACACTTTAAGAGAAATAAATATTTTACAAGTCAGATAATGAACTTCTCATTAAACACAGTGCAAAATAAAATGCTGCATAAATGCAGTAGGTTAACTTTACGATGTCATTACATGTCAGTAAATATTTTAAACTGTAATTAGTCTATTATCTTATATTCACCCATCATAACTTGAATAAATAGACCTAAAAGACTGTGTAAACCGGAAACTCACAGCCGAAATGAGTGAATAAACATACAGTTTTAAGAGAAACTCTTAGAAAGGGAAACAATTGACATTTGGTGATTTTAGTTTCACTAACTTTACATGAAAGGACACCATATTAAGCTTTCCTAATCTATCCTATTGTATCACAAGTATTAAGAGATTTTCCTTAGCTGTTTGTTTCCTTGTTTTTGTGGTTTTATGTCAAAACTAGAACATGCTTTTCTTGTTGTCTTTGAGACATGAATTCTTGTTTATTTGGGCTTCAATATAAAATGCTTTTGGAAGGGTTTACCAGCCTGAGATGTCTTTATGGCAGTTTGACAGCTGTAAATTAGAACTCATCAACCTGTGAGTAGTTGAAATATAAAGTAACAGAATTATTCAATAGTAAAAAATTGTACTTGATTTATTTCTGAAACCATGAAGTTGGACCAGATGTGCGCACTCACATGCACAAAGAGGTGCCATTATAGTAGGTATTCCGTTATAAATGCCTTATTTTCGAGAATTATAAAGGCTTGATGTAGTGTGTACCCTACAATAGCAAGAAGTCTGTTAATCGTACAGTGGGATTTTTTTGCTTTCACATTCTTATGTGCACTTGCAATTTAAAAAAGCATTTTAATTAAAAATATGAAATTTTGGCTTGTGATCATTCCACATTGTGGGCTAGCTCACTGCGTTTGTTTTACCAAGGAAATACAAGAAATGAGGTATGAAATTTTAAAATCTAGCTACTTACGCATGCAAAGAAACATTTGTTTTTCAAGTGAGTACCAAGATTCTTTATAGAGCCTTCGGACACCCTGATTTTACCTTTCCAGTTATTCAGACCATGAACAGTAATCGTTGCCTTTATAGACTGAATTCTCTTCATAAACCTTCATCACTCACCGTTAATCAGCCAGATGAGTTGCTGTTAAATAGAGATGTGCCTGGATCAAAACTTGTAATCTAAAATCTCATGAACTTTTTGGGAAGTTTGTATCCAGGTCTGAACTTTATTACTGGGGCCTGTCTCAAGCATGGAAATGTAGGGGCTGGAAGGGACCTCGCAGAGGCAGGCCCAAGCTTACCTAAACCATCCCTGACAGATGTTTGTCTAAACTGTTCTTCAAACTATCTTCAGCCAAAACTGGAAAACAGGATCTCAACAAACTTGAACTTTTGGAAATTCAGATTTGTCTTATTCTGAATTGTGAACTACCTGTACCTGGGCAGGGAGGAGCTGGGGATTAGTAGAAAGAGAGGAAAGTTTGTAGTAGAAAGAGGTCTGCAGGGAGAATGGTTGAAACTCTGCAGTCACTTTCTGGGATCACAGTGTGGAAAGAGCCCTCAGATGTATTCAGTTGAGGACCAAGAGACGATTGAAAGGTGAAGCCCAAGGAGGGAAGAAGGGGGTTTGTTTATACTTCGACTCTAAGATTTATTGGGGGATTCCAGGAGAGAGCCCTGGAGGTGCTAGCCCTGCGAGAAGGCTGTGGGAGAGGTCTGCTTACAGTGTGGGTAGGAAGAAGTCCAGGGAGGTGACAGTAAGTAGGTTGAGGGATTGAAACGTGACTGCCTATCTTAGGGTCCCTGGACTGGAACCCTGGGTCTGTGTTCCTCTATTAACCCCACTGGTAAGGTGGTATAAAACCTGTGAGAAGGGGGATTGATGACTGGAAGTTTGAATAAAGGGCATATGAACCATGGGGCCCAGAATCAAGGGTGACTGATTGAACAGAGGGATTGGAAACTTGTTGTTCGTTGGACTTTTTGTTACCGCAGAAGGGGTTGGACTAAAATATGACCTGGCTGGAGGTCCAAATCAGAAGAAGAGTCAGACCATACAGCGTCAGAGTGATCTGTCAGCAGGGGGTACTAAATGAGAGCTTACTACACCATGCCCAGCCCCAAGGGGACTTGTCAGCAGAGTCTCTGTTCTTCTACAGTCCTCCTTTTTGCTGCTTTATGAAGTATAAAGAGTGACTGAAAAGTGACTTTTGAAAGGGTTTTTGTTCTTGTTAATGATAAACAATAAAATTAATATTGTAGCATCATCCAAAGGCTCCAATAAGTATTTAGGGTTTATTGCACTGCATGCTGTACTTGCACACAGGTGGGGACAATCCTTTTCCCAAAGAGCGTACAGTCTTACTTAGAAATTCAGGTTTTCTACTACCCTCTTTATCTGGAACACTGTGTAGATGAATGGGGAAGTAGAAGGATTATGACTCTACAAGTACCAAGGAAGTGAAACTTAGTATGTTGATTAGGGGGAGGGTGTTTTAGATAGGTATCTTAAAACTCCTTGATTTTTACTTTTGATAACATCTGTTTAACTCAAATGTCAGGAACCATTTGGAAGAAAAGGTCTTAGATAATAACAGTGCAGGGGTATTGAATCTTTATGCGCTGAGAGAGCTCCCACTACAGTTCAGTGGGTCTTCCAAAAATATAGAAGAACAGACCTGACCTTTCTGATAGTTTTAAGGTAAAAATGAGCAGGAAAAAATACCTTAATGAGGACGACATTTGGTCCTCTTTTATATATCCGAAAGAAACAGAAAAGGAGGGGAGGGAGTTGAATTCAGCTCATTTTTTTTTCCTTTATAAGACAACTTTTAAATCATGAGTCCCTTATCCATACAGCTGAGCAGCATATTCAGCCTCTACTGACCTATGGAACAAGAGACTAGAGCTAATAATCACACCAGAGGCCTTGTCTATCTACACAAAACTTGTACCGGTTTAGCTAAGGTTGTTTTTAAACTAAATGCTAAACTGGTGCAAAATCCTGTGTAGATACTCTTATTTCCAGATAAGCGTTTCATGTGTCAATTTAACGTAAGTCAGTTCCTTAGCAACTTAAACTAAACTGAAATAAGCCACTCTTAAAATAAGTGTTTAAACAGGGATTTGCATCGGTTTAAGTTACACCTGTGCAATTTTCTAGTATAGACAAGCCCAAATATTTTCTGTTCACAAGACTAGAATGTTAGTGCTAATCTTCTGGTCAAATGTCATGTCATGTCAGCCCACCTAAAATCCTTCTGCACTTTCAAATAGATACCATATCTTCGGTTCATCGATCAGTTCATAACTCTGGTGTTTGTAACTCTGAGGTTCTACTGTATTTGTTTCATTATGTGGTAGTTTTAGCTCACTTATTTTTGGACTAACATAATAGAAAATAAAATTGGTAGCTGGTTTTAAACCAGGTTGTCTAGAACTTTGTTTTTCCTCAAATAAAATGAGTTTAGAACATATTAAAGAAAATTTGCTTTCCAAATTAATTGATTTTGATTAAATCTAGTTTTCTGGTTTTCTTGTACATAAAGACACTTGTCTTTGAATATCATGCAAGATAATGGACTTTATAAAGTTCTTTAAAGAAAAACTAATACTTGTTTTCCGCAGAAACCATCTTCATACTATGAGTAGTGAAATAAATGCTTTGCATTATATCATTTTCTTTTTGGAATTCATGAGTCCATTGAAACCCCGTTTTTGGATCTTTTGTCTTGTATCAATTTTTTCTTTCATTTTTTTAGCATCCGATACTTCCTCCTCATCTCCTCTCTCAAGAACAGACTCTCCTCTTCACCTGTTTGTATCTTCTCATCCTCCTCACCCTCATCCCAAATATGATACCTTTGTCTGGCCCCATGCAGCCTATCCATGTTCCTGGGCCCCATGCACCTCCTCTCTGTAAACTGGTTATCTCTTCCTGATAGGCGTGTTAATTTGCTGTTTGTTTTTTCTGATAATCTCCATAACTAATAAACAGTGTTTCCATTGAAAGGATTTTAAACTTCAAAACATTAGGGGAAACTGGATCCTGCCTGGTCAGATGCTCTTGGTTAACTAGTGGGGGGATATTAAAAATACAAACATTAGTAGTGTATGAGGAGATTTTAATAGGTAATGTTGGAGTGCCTAAAGATGTACAGTTTTGAATAGATTAGTATCTCAAACTCCTGGATGTGGCACAATGTAATAGATGGGAGGAGAAAGGGATTATCAATCAGTATTGCTTTAGAGTACCTGTTATATGCATTGCAATAAAGCATATCTGGTGTTGAACCTGGAATAGTCAGTTCAGTTACTGGTACCCTTTGTCTCATAGGAATATAACCATCTACAAGGTTTGTCTTTCTCATCCAAAAGTTGTAATAATTTATTTTGCGTTGTTGGGTCCTTCATTAACAACTATAATAACTATAATTTATAACAACTATCTTTTCTTGAAATCTTGCACCAAGGCAGCAAATGCATCAAATAATTTGTGTTTATTTTGCATATTGCAAAGGCCTGTTTTTGATTTGTCTTACTGAATTGTAATCAGTTAAGTTCTGCTAGTGTAAACCCATTGTAGGCCTGATTCTCCTCTCACTTAAAAACTCTACAAAACATATCAAAATAAATCTGATGTTGGTGTGGTAACCTCTTGCTTAAATAGCTTTCTAAACATTTTTCTCAGTTTATATTTGTTCTCCTTCCACTAGATTGCTTACTATTAATATTACTGACCTTCACTGTTAGCCTTAGGTGTAGGTATCCAATGCACCGCTACAGACTAGGGACCGAATGGCTCGGCAGCAGTTCTGCAGAAAAGGACCTAGGGGTTACAGTGGACGAGAAGCTGGATATTAGTCAACAGTGTGCCCCTGTTGCCAAGAAGGCCAATGGCATTTTGGGATGTATAAGTAGGGACATTGCCAGCAGATGGAGGGACGTGATCGTTCCTCTCTATTTGACACTGGTGAGGCCTCATCTGGAGTACTGTGTCCAGTTTTGGGACCCACACTACAAGAAGGATGTGGAAAAATTGGAAAGAGTCCAGCAGAAGGCAACAAAAATGAATAGGGGACTGGAACACATGACTTATGAGGAGAGGCTGAGGGAACTGGGGATGTTTAGTCTGCGGAAGAGAAGAATGAGTGGGGATTTGGTAGCTGCTTTCAACTACCTGAAAGGGGGTTCCAAAGAGGATGGCTCTAGACTGTTCTCAGTGGTAGCAGATGACAGAACAAGGAGAACAAGTTGCAGTGGGGGACGTCTAGGTTGGATATTAGGAAAAACTTTTTCACTAGGAGGGTGGTGAAACACTGGAATGGAGATGGTGGAATCTCTTTCCTTAGAAGTTTTTAAGGTCAGGCTTGACAAAGCCCTGGCTGGGATGATTTAGCTGGGGATCGGTCCTGCTTTGAGCAGGGGGTTGGAGTAGATGATCTCCTGAGGTCCCTTCCAACCCTGATAGTCTATGATTCTATGATACTCTTTGGTTTCACTGCTGCACCATAATAATCCAGTGTTCTGAAGTTTAGTTTAGGTATTGGTCGGTGACCACCCTCCTTGATATTTTAAATGTTGAAATATATGGATGCATGAATGTTTCTTTAAATTTCAGGGTACTTAGATAGAAAGGTTTGAGAAGTTGAAGGCTGTGTTCTATCTTGTAGCACTTTAATACATGATTAATTAGGAAAGTGTTGTAGGTTTTGCACTGTGCTTCCACGGGGCATGCTGCCATAAGATGGTACATCCCATGCAGCATTAGATTGTTTGTTCTTTGTGGAACAGTAAGTCACCAGGAGTTCCACTGAGGTGCTTGACGTATTAATGAGAAAATGCAGATGTGCAAATACAGACTATGTGGTATAAAGTCTGACTTTTTCATTTCCAATAAAAGCTACAGTATTAATGAGGAAAGGAGCTTTCTAGATTGCATGATGAGGTGTAGAGAAGTTTACATGATGATGTGTACGGCATAAAAGCAGAATGTCAGATTCTTATCTAGAGTGTAAACAATAGGTGAGATTCAAAGCTTTGGGTATTTTTCCCCTTTATGCTATATGAATAAAAATTTAGTCCAGATCCTTGTAGCTCCTTGGTATAAATTTCAGAGCTGAAGATCGTGGGTTGCTTATTTTATTCAACTATATATCTTCCTGTAATAGAAACAAAACACACATCACAAATGTTGAGTTCACCATCCTGTACTGGTGAAAACCAAAATGATTTCAGAAGTTGTAACAATCCCTCTCTTTCAGAACCTTTACTGAAAGCTGAAAACAATAAACCTGATTTTCAGTTTGAAGATTATCAGAAGTCTTTTTGTTTTCTTGGAGTATTTAGTTTTTATATTTTGTCTTTTTTTAATTAAGATTTTAATTTGTGATTTGATCTGTTGTTCAGAGGTAACCCACCAGATGTTTACTTTCATGGTTTTTACTCCCTTTTTTCAGTTTGTAAGTAGTATTCACTATACAGGTCTACTTTTAATTTCTAAATTACTTAAAAATCACACATTTCTCCACCACAGAATGTAAATATTGTTTATCAGTAGTGGAAGTTTGATACAGTGTGTAAAGTGTAGCTGATGCTGTTTACCCATTCAATCACTCTAAGGACTGTAATCTTACAAAATTTGAATGCACTCAACCAACACTTACATTTAATTATTAAAGAGGCAGTATTCATTTCTGGAGGGCTGCAAATAAAGGTATTTCAGGAAGGTCTTATATAGAATAATGGTCAGTCACCGGTAATTTTTATTGTTAAAGTTCTTAAGCCACCACTGTTAGTAAGCATTACAGTGGTCTAATATGTAATGTTACTACTGTTAATTTGATTTCTAGTGCAATTCACAGTGGGCTATTGCTTTCTTCGCGGAGAGGTGTTCCACTGCCTGGAATAGTGATTGTCAGAGGAGAGCTAAAGACCTCAATAAATAGAATAAAATAAAGAGCATAGATCAGTAAATATACATTTAAAGTTAGACAAATAAATTATCCAAGATACAAACACATTTTCTGCAACCTTGAGATGCTACTATCAGATATATTTTAAGATTATTTTATTCTTAGACTATAGAAATTGTGTTTTCATTACCCTTTTCACTTTGAAATAGATTTCTCCGAAGTAATGGAGATTTTTTTTTAACTAAGGGGCGAAGTAAAGGAGAATTTGGAAGAGCTATACATATTTCGCTGCAAGTATGGTGTCTGTTCTCTCTAAGCTTGAAAGCTTGTCTCTCTCACCAAAAGAAGTTGGTCCATTAAAAAATATTACCTCACCCACCTTGTCTCAGGGCAGATAGTGTTATTCACGGAACTAAAGGAGAGGGTACGCTAAATGTTCTTCTGCCCAAACCGATAATTAATATTGCAGCTTCAGTGTGAGGAAAAGTGTCTCAGGTGCCTTGTGAATATTCAGTAGGAAGAATATAAATTTCAGTTAAAACATCTGCTTTATGTAGCCCCGCAGAAGGTGCTGTGTCTTTAAACAAAATGTGTTTGCTTGCATTAGCACACAATCCAGTGCATGTTACACCATTAGTATTTTTAAATGCTTTAATGCCTGCTTTTTGTGCATATGAAATTGGAAGTGTTCTTCATCCTGTCTGAGTGATTCTGTTGAATTCAGATTTTTCTTGCTTTGAATAAGACATTGTTCCATTAAATTTGATTTATAAAGCAACTTTCCTCTTCTACAGTGAAAGCAACACTATATGACAGACTCTCATTAAGTCAAGTATTTAATATTGAAATTTATTTAGAAATTACCAAGAAAATTACTAGAAAAGCCATGGATTTTATCATAATTTTCTTTTACATAGGGATGCTTATGAACATCTAGGCTTCAGGACAAGATGGAATTTTAGAAAGATAATCTAAAAGAAAATTTTAGAGATAATCTGTAAATTTTGGGCATTGCTATATTTGCTGAAATTGGGCAATAAGCAAATCTTTGAGATGGAAAGGACTTCTCAGAGCAAATGCCAGTAAAAATGCTAACGGTTCAGTAATCACCTGGTCACAGTCTCAGGCTTGCTTGGTAATTTGTTCGCATTGTGGCAGATGAAGTCTCCAAATGAATTAAGAGTTTATTGATTAAAACATTCAAACAAGGACAGGCTGATCGCAAGCTAATAAAATGTTAGTTTAGTGACAAAAATTCTCTATTCATAAATCCTGAATAGCGATTGTGAAAGGTATCTTGAAAGTAAAGCAAAATATTTCTCAACAAAAATGTGTCATGAAATAAAAAGTTAGACAGCAAATCGCTCACATTTTACCGTGTGTGAGGTAATTACTATTTCCAGATGTTATTCAGGTGGTAACTAAATATGTGAGTTCTTGAACTTCCAAAAACTTTCTGCCATTGAGACAATTTTAGTATCAAAGATAAACCCGAGTAAAAGTAAAACCAAACAAGCCAAAGGTGATAGCAGAGAACCATTATGCTGATGTATTATAACTAGTTTTCTTTCCTAGACCTCTCATGCCTTTTTCAGACATTTGATTTCAAAACAATCTTCAGTTTCTCTTTTAAGGGAACAAAACCCTTCTTCAGTTCTTCACAACGTTCATGCTTAAATCCTGATTTTAGCAGTTGTCCAACAACTTCTCTGCATGGGTTATGTTTTCTGATGAAGAGATAATGGAGTGTTTTACAGCATATTCCTCTGGACACAAGTTGGCCTTTACGATGAATTCTGATGGGCTGGGTAGGGATTAAAGAATACAGAATATATATATTCCCGGTCAAAGCAATGAGAGCAAAACTGCCATAGCACCTTTAGGAGATGGAAGGGAAATAAAAATTGAAATACAGCAACAAAACCTTCCTGGAGAGAGGTAAGCAAAGGAATGTGATTGGCTGAGGGTCTATAACCATACCAACAAAACTAGGAGAGGTCTGTGTGATGCTGGGGAAAGAGCAGAGTGAGTGTGTGGTAGAGTGGAACAGGAAGGCAGAATGTAGGCAGTTAGCACCATAGCAAGTGTGAGATATAGAGCAAGAAATCTGCATTTTAAATAAGAAAACTTATGAAGAAACTAGAAGAAAGAGTGAACTTTGGACACTCAAAACTGCTTTTAAGAGAACTGCTCCCAGTTGTCCACAGAACAACTGTTAAGAGAAACTGTGTTCCATGCATTTCCACTGGAAGAGCCATGAATGAGCCAAATGCTGATTAATTGTGGTGATACCAGAGAAGCATGAGGTATTGTGGGATTAGATTTCCGGGGTGATAGTGACGCATGGTCAAGATACTTGATTTGATGACTTAAAAGACTATGTGACTGTAAAAAGGCATAGCCCAGGCATGATGAAGCTCCAGTGGTAGTGATGACTAGAGACCCACAAAAAACAGGGACTGCCAGAGGCTGCATTAGAGGCTATCCCATCCTTTGGAGAAGGGCTCTGACAAACTACGTGGAGTCAACTATGACACAGATGTTCAGATAAGGAGACCATAGGAAAAAAGCAAAAATAGTGTAGTTCTGATCTGTTATTTTGCATAAATAGTGCCCAACCCAGACTATATACTTGTGACTTATTTTTCTTTGCTTTTCAAAGCAGTTAACTTCCAACTCTCCTGCACTACGTTGAGATTACCTAAAACTCCTCAGGTTGAAGCAAAGAGCAGTGAAAGAACAGAAGCTGTGATTTTTAAATGGACCTTAGGGAGATAGGCACACAAATATCATTGAGTCTCCTTCTTTAAACTTTCAAATTCAAAGAAACTACTGTTGAAGACAATGTGGACTATTTTGGAAAGTTTGGTCACAGCAGAGGATAGTGAGGGAGTTTTGAAGTTGATTTGTTTGAAAGGTTATTAATGTTAAGAAATTGGAATTGCAATCACCATTTCTGAAATAATCTGAGTTTATGTGAAATTCTGTGTCCATCATTTGATTGTAAATGTTTAGTCCATGATTAATTTAAAAATTCTTGTGAGCCAGATGTATTAATCTAGTGAAAATTAGGAGATAAACATTTTCTATTTATTTAATGGGATAAGGAAGCATGCATTTGAAACGGTTGTATATTTTATTTAGAGAACTAGTACTAAGAAATAAAATTTTAAGTGATACGTATTATAAACTTATACATATTTACATAGAACTGCAAAAATTGTGGAATTGATCCTTTCTGAAAAGATTTGAAAAATGAAAAAGTTAAGAGGGCACTCTTCACCTTCAAATAACAAGTGTGAAGTAGGAATCAGTTGTCAGGTGGCTAGTTATGATTCATATTTCACAAGTCGGGAAGGTTTTGGAACAAACTAATCAATTAAACAGTAATTCACCGGGACCAGATAGTATTCACCCTAGAGTTCTGAAGAAACTCAAATATGAAATTCGCAAAAAAGAAAAGGAGTACTTGTGGCACCTTAGAGACTAACAAATTTATTTGAGCATAAGCTTTTGTGAGCTACAGCTCACTTCATCGGATGCATTTTCCAATGAGTGCATCCGATGAAGTGAGCTGTAGCTCACGAAAGCTTATGCTCAAATAAATTTGTTAGTCTCTAAGGTGCCACAAGTACTCCTTTTCTTTTTGCGAATACAGACTAACACGGCTGCTACTCTGAAACCTGTCAAATATGAAATTGTAGTTGATAGGTAACCTATCACTTAAATTAGACTTTGTACCAAATGACTGGAGGATAGCTAATGTAACACCGATTTTTAAAAAAGACTTGATAGGTGATCCTGACAATTACAGGCCAATACACCTAACTTCAGTACCAGTCAAATTGATTGAATCTGTAGTAAAGAACAGAATTATCAGACACATAGATGAACATGATATCTTGGGGAAGAGTCAACATGGCTTTTGTAAAGGGAAATCATGCCTCACTAATGCTTTAGAATTTTCTGAGGGTGTCAACAAGCATGTTGCCAAAGGTGATCCAATTGATATAGTGTATACGGTCTTTCAAAAAGCCTTTGACAAGGTCCCTCCTCAAAGGCTCTTAAGCAAAGTAAGCAGTCACGGGATAAGAGGGAAGGTCCTCTCATGGACTGGTAACTGGTTAAAAGATAGGAAACAAAGGTCAGTTTTCACAATGAAAAGAGGCAAATAGCTGGATCCCCCAGGACCTGTAGTGGTACTTGTGCTGTTGAACATATTCATAAATGATCTGGAAGTGTGTGAACAGTAAGGTGTCAGAGCTTGTGGATGATACTAAATTATTCAAAATAGTTAAGTCCAAAGCTGACTGTGAAGAGTTACAAAGGGATCTCTCAAAACTGGGTGACTGGGCAACAAAATGGCAAATGAAATTAAATGTTATTAAATGCAAAGTAATGCACACTGAAAAACATAATCCCAAATATCTGTGCAAATTGATGGGTTCTGAATAAGCTATTACCACTCAAAAAAGAGCTCTTGAAGTCGTCATGGATAGTTCTTTGAAAACATCTGCTCAGTGTGCAGTGGCAGTCAAAAAACCTAACAAAATGTTAGACACCATTAACAAAGGAATAAATAATAAGACAAAAAATATCATGATGTCACTATATAAATCCCTGGTACTTGCACACCTGGAAAACTGTGTGTAGTTCTGGTCACCCCATCTCAAAAAAAGATACATTAGAATTGGAAAAGATACAGAGAAATGCAACAGAGAGATTAGGGGTATAGAACAGCTTCCGTACAAGGAGAGATTAAACTGGGACTGTTCGGTTTAGAAAGGGTAAGAGGGGATATGATAGAGGTCTATAAAATTGTGAATAGTGTGAAAAAAGTGAATAAGGAAATGTTATTTACCCCTTCACGTAACACAAGAACCAGGGATCACCCAATGAAACTAACAGGCAGCAGTATTAAAATAAATGTGAGAAAGTACTTCTTCACATAACACAGTCAACCGTGGAACTCCTTGTCAGAGGATGTTATGAAGGCCAAAACTATAACTGGATTCAGAAAAGAATTAGATAAGTTTGTGAAGGATAGGTCCATCGATCGCTGTTAGTCAAGAGGATCAGAGTTTCCTAAATGCTGTGGGTGTCCTAAATGTCTGACTACTAGAAGCTGGGACTGGACAACAGGGATGGATCACTCGGTAAATTGCCCTGTTCTTTTCATTCCCTTTGAAGCATCTGGCATTGGCTTCTGTTGGAAGACAGGATACTGGGCTAGATGGATCACTGGTCTGACCCATCATGGCCATTCTTATGGTCTTAAATAAGCTATTATAACTTTGGTATAGTTGCTTATTATCCTATAGAATTATCTTCTGCTCAAATAAGTTTTACCACCAAGTTACTGTTGCACTGTATGTAGATTTATCCACTTACAGAATTACTGTAGTAAACCATTTACATTCCATTGTTTTTATGACTTTTTAGACCTGGATACTAGGAATGTGCAATCTGAATAATATATTTCCTAAATTGAACAAATGTTGGCCTGTTTAGAAGGTACCAAAACATTTGTTTGCATAGTGGAAAAATTTTACTTCTGTTAAGATTACATGGTTCCCACTATACAACCAGCCTCCTGCTAGGGAACTCCTCCCTGCTGAAGCTTTGTATTATTGTAAGTGAGGGGTTGGATGATGGTCTGCAACTTTCTCCTTTCCTCAGCTTTTCTTCATATCAAGGAACTGCATCCCTTCCTTACCAGTTCTTCGAGACCTGGGTGGATTCTCCTTCTTAACCATTTACAACAGACCATGTCAGCAATGGAAGTAGCAAAGGCTTCTGCTCTGTTGCTGAGCCACTGCACGGATCGCATCAGACATCCCTTAGGCTTTTTAACTAAGAAAATTCTCTGAGCCCCTTGCTGCTGGAGGAGAGCATGAGTCTCTGCTGTTGATTGTGGAACTTGTCATCTTTAAAAACTAAGGAGGGCAATGGTGGACCGGATCCTGAAATCAATGGAATCACTGCTTTTATACCCTCGACAGAACTGTTCAAACATAGTGACAAATTTCTCTCTCTCATGCAAAAAATAATAAAATACACACATCAGCATTTCCCAAATTGATTGGGAGGCTGGCACCATCTAGTCTGGGGGAGGGGACAGTAGACAACAGAAGCATTGGGATAAGTTATGCAATGTGTGTCTGCATTCACCACATCCTCCACTTCAAATGTACTCTGATGTTACTACATCAAACTGCAGCCGTTTACTGAAAGCCATCCATATTGTATCTCTTCTCTTGTGAAGATCTGTAATGTCAACAGTCACGTGGCTAGCACAGGTTTACTGTTTGCAGGTTCGGGCAAGCAATCACCAACCCAAGCTTATGTCTTTGTCTTCTTTGGTAGTCAATTCAACATCTTCCTGTAAAGCATTTGCTGCTGGTCATTATGAGAGGCAGGATACTGGACTAGATGGACCTTTAGTCTGATCCAGTCTGGCATTTCCTTTGTTCCTGTTTTCCTATCTCTGTAAGCAGTGTAAAACTTCTTCTTTAATCAAGCCCAGTGAGCGTCAAATACAATTTGAAATTACAGAACAAATTTACAGTGGATCTGTAAGTATTTAAAATCACAGTGAGAACTACAACTTAAAATGTTTATGGTCTGGATAGAAAAACATCAATGCTAAAGTTTCTCTGGTGACAATTAAATATGTAATACATACGTTTAATTTATCATGAGGTAGCATACATACTGAACTGATAGAAAACCTATTTCATTTTTCATGTACTGGAAAAAAGATACTATTTCAGACTGAATTTTAATATCCCTCAGAAAAACTTTATTTTGAGAGACTAATCCATTCCATTCAGCATTTTCAAGATATTCTTCCTGCAAGGAATTCTTTGGCTGCTAAACATTTTACTTCAACATTCTTGATTATCTAAATTTGCATCCCATGCAATTTAATCGTGTATCCATGTAGGGGCACATTGTGCTCAGCCTATATATTTTAGTTCTGTCTTTCTTTTTTGCAACCTATTACTAGCCTTTAAGTAGTCATCTAATTGCACGATATCAAAAGACATTGCAATTACTAACACCAAAGTGCATGCAGCAACATAAAGGTTACAGCATATAGTGCCATCACAAACCTTCTTTGAATCATTTATACTCATAAATTAAATGCTGCGTTAAATCTTCAGTGTTCACAGTGACTACTCAAATTGACATCAAACATTGCTGCTAGTAAAATCATAACATAATTTTGTGTAGATTCACTCACATTTGTGCATTTTACATTAGAAAAAGACTAACCGCGAACATCCGGAAGTTAAGACCCAAGTTAGCTTTTTTAGTGAAGCCTGTGTTATGGAAAGGGTTAAGGTGTAGTATTTAACCCAGCCTTTATGAACATTTTTGTCTTTCTTCCTTCCCCTCCCTTCTCTCCACACTGATGTAATTTTTTTTATTACTTCTACAGGTTCAGTCCATGCAACGTCAATAGCAGCCTCCAGAGTGGAGCAGGCACTGTCTGAGGTTGCTTCATCTTTGCAGAGCAGTGCTCCTAAGCAAGGTCCTCTGCATCCTTGGATGACTCTGGCTCAAATTTGGCTTCATGCAGGTACTGGAAAACAAAAACTACTTTTTTTTCTATTCACTAACCTGTGAAGCAGCAGGAATCTGTATTCATTTCATTCAGCAGGTCAGACTATTATCATTTCTCAACTGAAATTGGAGCTTTTAAGGACACTTATTCAAAGTGTGGCATTTTGTTGCATTTCAAGAGAGAACATTGTATGTTTAAATTTATAAAACAGTGGTCAATAAGGATGGCATTTAGTTTTTAATTTAATAACCTTGTCACAGTGTTGTTGCATTTTCTAACTACAGTTTAGACTGTATTAAATCATGGATTTCTAAAATTTCTTATTTGGCAAATTTGTCCTTGAGAATTAAGGGTTGCTGTGTTTTTGTGGAACTTTTTAACTAAACTTCAATCATCATAAGAATGTTTAATAATCTTGGGGTCCTAATAATAAAAATAATGCATATCATAGTTTGCTGAACTTAACCACAGAAATATAGTTTTAATGTGAGTTGCTTCTATCACTCTGCATAAAGGGGTACAATAATTAAAGTTGATCTTCCAAAATATATTCATTGGATGTGTAATTAAAAAAAGGGGAGACTGCTTTTTTTTAAAGGGGGGGGTGCATAGGTTTTTGCTGTTTTCCATGTGCAAAAATTCAGATACTTTTAATATATGCAAGTGCTTCTATTACAGAGGGAGGCAGGACAGTATTTATTAAAGCTGTTGCTGACACACGTTAATCATTGTGGGCTGGATCTGAAAGGCACCTGTTCAAAGTAATGCTGTAAACATGGTATTTAGTATTTCAATAAAGTAAAAAATTGGACATTTGTTTATGCTCCTTTCAAAAAGTCTGAATGGAGGTAGATGCAGTCCAATGGCAAAGCAAGTAATAGATTGGGCCCAAAGCTTGAACTAGGCCTCTGGGCTGACTGTGTGAAATGCTTGCTGGTGCTGGCCAGTTGGTTGTTTTGAACTTTTTATGATACTTAAATTACTGAACTTTTTTTTTTTAAAAAAGGGGAAGATTTGGATCCTGGTATTGAGTTAGTCTCTAAGGTGCCACAAGTACTCCTTTTCTTTTTGCGAATATAGACTAACATGGCTGTTACTCTGAAACTTAAATAGAAAGCACTTGATTCATACATAAGATAGGGCAGCAGTTTTATAGTGTGATTGCTACACGGTGGATCAGAACTTTGCAGATCAATGGAGCGGTATCCCTGTCATCTTTGTAGTCGTAATGGTGTCTGAAGCTTCTTGAGAAGCTAAATATCATGGAACATAGATGGCATATTTCCCCTGGAGAGGGGCAGGCATTTACAAGAATATCAGATATTACAACTGTAGCTGGAAGAAAAAACATTAGCACTGTATAAAAACTTTACTTGACAACAGTGTCACAGGAGTAAACAAACCAGTATCATTTTGCTTTTGTGACACCCATCCAATGTAAAAATGATAGTGGGGTTCTAATGTCTCCATTTCTTGGTTTGCCTGTTGGGATTGTGGTAGCATTTTCCTAACTGGTGAATGATCTGGAATGGAGTTTGTGCCCAAGAATGGCTTGAAGCTTCGCATCAAACTCTTAAGTCAGAGAGTATCACTGATGGCAGTGTAAGGTTATAGTGCATTGTATAATGGTTTATGTGAAAACAGTGTTCTAATCATTCTTTTAAAAATATTCAATTTGAAAAGAAGTTCTTTGGGTGCTTGCTCATGTCCATGCCCATGTAGGTCTGCGTGCGCAGTCGCCAGAAGGTTTTTCCCTCAATGGTATCTGTCGGGTCAGCTCCAGCGCCCTCTGGAGTCTCACCCTCATGGCTTTGTATATAGGGGACGGCCACTCCCTCAGTTCCATCTTTCTGCCTGTGACGGTTGCTGGAACTACTCATTCTTGCTCTGAAAGTACTTTCCGCAGTTGACTTCTTGTGTATTTTTCTGTAAATAGTTATAAAAATGTTAGTAGTTTGTCTTTGCATAAGTTGCTAGTATAGAGTAGGACCCCGCTTATCAGGGTTCTGTCCTGCCCAGCACCAGGGAATGCCTCGGTCTCCGGGGTTTAAGCCATTCAAGGCTTGCAACAAGCCTATGCCTATCAGTGATCCCCACTCAGTTTGGCACAAGTGTTTGAGCGAATCCCAGCTGTGTGATCGTTGCAGGTTTTGTAGAGGTTTCAAGCCCCAGACCCAAAAAGAAAAAGACCAAAGACTTAAGTTCCTCCTGATGGAGGTGGCTCTTCATCCCTCAGAGCTGACTCACCCTGACTCAGCACCAAGCACCACTGCCTCTGTGAGGAGTGCACCTGCTTCTGTGAGGGATGGGCAGCCCAGCCTCTACAGCATAGGCACCAACTCCGTGGGTGCTCTGGGGCTGGAGGACCCACGGGGAAAAATTAGTGGATGCTCTGCACCCACCGGTAGCCAAGCTCCCGCCCCTTCCCACGCCCAACCTCCTCCTCCACCTCCTCCCCTGAGCACACCGCGTCTCCAGTCCTCCGCCTACCTCCCAGTGTTTCCCGCCTTGCCACCACCAAACAGTTGTTTGGCGGTGTGCCGGGAGGGAGGGGGAGGAGCAAGAACGTGGTATGTTGAGGGGAGGAGGTGGGGATTTGGGGAAGGAATCGGAATAGGGACAGGGAGGGGGCAGAGTTGGGGTGAGGACTTTGGGGAAGGGTTTGGAATGGGGGCAGGACAGGGGTGGAGTCGGGGCAGGGCCAGGGGTAGATACGGGTTGAGCACCCACCGGCAGGAGCAGAAGTCGGCGCCTATGCTCTCTGGTACCAAGAAGAGATTCCTTGCCAGTGTTATATGACTCCCGGCACCACCACAGGTCGCTGGTACAAAGGAGGTCAGCACAGGAGAGCACATGGCACCACTCCCATTCGCCAGTACTGCACAAGAAGCAGCACAAAAGCAGGCAAGGGACACTCCCCTACCCCAAAGTCCACCAGTCAGAAGGACTCTGGCAGAGTGAGACCTGCACAGGGCCACTCGGGCTCAGTGGCTGCTGCTGTGGCACTGTTGACTCTGGCCCCAGGGAGGGAGCCATCGAGTCCAGTGCTGCTGGACTCTCCCCCAAGGGAGAGCCATAGGAGTGTGGGTCTGCTGCTCCCATCTACGCCAGACATATTCCAGGTGGCACAGGATCTGATGTCCGTCCCAGTGCTACTGTTGCCATCTAGACATGAGCCAGCACCAGAGGCAAAGCCAGCTACAGTACCGGGGCCCCGGGTGCTGTTGAAAGGAAATCCCGCAATGATGCAGCAGCATTGGTTGCCTCCATCCCAGCACCCCTTGCCAGCACCGCACCCCTATGGTCCTCCAGGGAGTAAATCCTCGGAGCCAGAGCCCTATACCTCATACAGGAGTTGGCACCACTCCTGTATGAGGTATTGGACGGAGGACATGAGCCAGGGGTTGCCTCCTGCAGGCTGGCCAGCACAGTAGCAGATTCCTGTAAATGGCCCTTTGGGACTTTGTGGAGTGCTTTCCATCAGTCCCAAGGACCCCAATCAAGGAGGTCATACTCGGTGGCATCAGAAACTAGAGCCCTGCTGCCGCCGCATCCTCTAGTAGTACAGGGGCAGGACCAAAATACTGAGGCCAGTACCTCACATCACGGACCAGCACCACAGGACCCATCAGGAGCGAATGGCCAAGAGCAAGATACTGCTTCTGGGATCCTTTTCCTCCTCTCTGGATGAGGCAGTTGCAGATATGTCGGTGGCACCCAGATAGGATGACCACAGGGTGCACCAAGAATTGTTGAAATGGGTGGCACAGAACCTGTGGATGCAGGTGAAGAAAATTTCTGAGATCTCCCATGTCCTAGTGGACATTTTGGCATCTTCGGGCCCTTCTTGGGTAGTCCTGCCCCTGAATTCTGCCATCTTAGAACCTGTCAAGGCGCTCTGGCAGATTCCAGCCTCTTGCAGCCTACGGCAGAGAGTGTGCAGTGCAAGTACTTTGTTCTCCCAAAAGGATTTTAGTATCTATCTACCCCTCTCCACAGTCCCAGATCTTTGGTTGTCTCAGCAGCGAACAAGCGCAAACAGCAGAGGCAGC
Source organism: Eretmochelys imbricata (assembly GCF_965152235.1). Classification (NCBI taxonomy): domain Eukaryota; kingdom Metazoa; phylum Chordata; order Testudines; family Cheloniidae; genus Eretmochelys; species Eretmochelys imbricata. Next base: position 101,713,604 of record NC_135577.1, on the reverse strand, counting down.
AGGACTTACCCTTAAAGCTAAGGATGCCAAGAAGCTGGACCTCTTTGACTGACAGACAACTATGCCACAGGAGGGCTCCAGCTTTGCATTGCTAACCAGCAAGTGCTCCTTAGTAGACACAACTTTAACTCCTGGGGTGCAATGACAAAGTTTAAGTTGGCCAAGGAAGGCAGGGCAGTAGCGAAGACATCCCTGCAAGTGTCTCTGGATGTGGCTGACTCCGCCACACAAACCATGACCTTGGACATGGTGATGAGGAGGTACTCTTGGCTTGAGGAAGCCACAACCGCTGTCTCAGTTCTACTAGTCACAGCTAAGGCAGGACTATAGTAGGGGCTAAAAGAGGGGAGGGTATAGTAAAGTGTAGGGGCTACAAGAGGGGAGGCCCCTTACTCAGCCCTTATCGGCCTATGGATTGGGTTTGGCCAGGCAAGCATCCGGCTCCAAGCAGGCCTGTTGAGGGTATGTCTGAGGATGGCGTACCTGTTCTTTGCCAGGATCCAACCTTCCCTACTTTTGTGGACTGGCTATCCCAGTTTTATTGGGCATGGGCCCATATTATGTCAGACTGCTGGGTGCTATGCATGATAATACTGAAATACACTCTGGAATTCAGTCAGCAGTGTGCCCTTGTTGCCAAGAAGGCCAATGGCATTTTGGGATGTATACATTGGGGCATAGCGAGCAGATCGAGGGACGTGATTATTCCCCTCTATTCGACATTGGTGAGGCCTCATCTGGAGTACTGTGTCCAGTTTTGGGCCCCACACTACAAGAAGGATGTGGAGAAATTGGAGAGAGTCCAGCGAAGGGCAACAAAAATGATTAGGGGACAATGATTAGGTCGGCAACCTTTCAGAAGTGGTGTGCCGGGTCTTCATTTATTCACTTTAATTTAAGGTTTCACGTGCCAGTAATACATTTTTAATGTTTTTTAGAAGGTCTCTCTCTATATAAGTCTATATATTATATTACTAACCTATTGTTGTATTGTAAAATAAACAAGGTTTTCAAAATGTTTAAGAAGCTTCATTTAAAATTAAATTAAAATGTTGATCTTACGCCGCCAGCCTGCTCAGCCCGTTGCTGGTATGGGGTTCCGTTCACCTAGGCCAGCAGCGGGCTGAGCGGGGCCGGCGGCCTGGATCCTGGCTGGCAAGGGGCCACTGCCGCTCAGGGGCTCCATCCGCCGGCTCCTGCCAGCCAGGATCCCGGCTGCCGGACCCACTCAGCCTGCTGCCGGTCTGGGGTCCCGGCCCTGCCCACATACAGTGAGTACCTACCTTCTCCCTGGTTCTGGCCATTCTCTTCCTCTCTCTCTCTCTGCACTGAGCTGAGGGTGGGAGTGCTCTGACCACAGGGCTGGGGGTGAAGGAGCAGGCTAGGGGTTGGGATGTAGGGTCTGGCCAGGAGCTAGAATGAGGGAGGGGGCTCAGGGTTGGGGCAGGAGGTTTGGGTGTGGAGCACTTACCTGGGCAGCTCCCATTTGGTGGGAGGGGTGCAGGTGGGAATGTGGGGGGGGGAGGTGCAGGAGCTCCCATTTGGTGCTCAGGGTGGGGAAGTGGGGGGTGCAAGAGTCAGGATGTAGGGGGGTGCATGGGGTGTGGGGGGCCTGGGTATGTGTGGGGGTGCCAGAGTCAGGGCTGGGGTCATGGGGGGGTGAAGGAGTCAAGCAGAGGGCTGGGTGTGTGTGAGGGGGGTACAGGGCTCAGGACAGAGGGCTGGGGTTGTGGGGGGGGGGGTCAGGGCAGAGGGCTCGGGGTGTGTGTGGGGGGTCAGGGCAGAGGGCTGGGGGTGTGGGCTGGGGTCGTGGGGTGCTCACGGCAGGGGGCTGGAGGGGATATGCCCTGCATCCCCAAGGCCCTGCACCTGCTTCTTCTCTGCGAGCAGCGAGCACACTGACTCTGCTCCTCCCCCACCCCCTCCCTCACAAGGGCCATCAGCTGATCGGCCAGCAGGGACGGAGAGGAGGAGGAGGGGTAGAAACCCAGCACACTGCGGGAAGAGGCAGGGGAGCCGGCAGGACCAAGCTTCTGCCTCTTGCCCCTGCAGGAGGGGGCGGGGAGCGGAGAAGAGCGGGCCGTGCTGGATTTTTAATGGCACGCTGCTGCCTGCCGGGACCCTGGCAGGCAGCAGCGTGCCATTAAAAATGGGCTCACGTGCCGTCTTTGGCACGCATGCCATAGGTTGCCGACCCCTGGGCTAGATGGACCAATGGTCTCACTTGGTATGGTTGTTCTTATGTTAAAATCATAGAAACACAGCACAGCAGAAATATGTGAAAGGGTTTATAACTAACTCACCCTTATACTGACTCTAATATAGACAGACACAGCTCTTAAGAATATGGAATTTGTTCTAATTGCCATGAGTTCAGGAAAGAGAGCTTTACTCACAAGTGGTAGAACCATGAGTGAGTTATGGTGTTCAATCTAAATAAATAACTGCCCTAAATGTTGGTAGCTCTTTTTCAGTTTCTCTCCCTTCTTTCTATTTGCAGTTGTCACAGATTTGTCTCCCCATTGCCACCACCTCACATCTTCAGTGTTCACTGTTATCAGGCAACCTCAAACTTTGAATAGATTTCCAAGGTTACACTGCAGAGGTGGAAACTCACTGATTTATCTTGTATGTTAATCAGAAGAACTCTTTATCTGATAATGCTGCTGCTCAAACACTTTTTAGTATATCCCAACTAAGGAAACAGAAAGTACAGTACTGGTCTTCAATTAATACGCTGTGCTATTATTCTTTTGAGAGGTACGTGAAGATTGAATTCCCTTATAATTTCCACTGTTTCATTAATATAGGATTTATTCACGTTAATTACAAAGCCACTAAATACATTAAAGGAAGCATGAAAATAAAAGTAAGTACAGAAAACATAATTGGATTCGTTCACACTGCCAATATGTTTTATTATAAAGAGATCATATGATAGCAATCTTAGCAAAACTCAAACATCCATCTTGGACAGGGAGTCAAGAACTTGAAGGCATTCTCTCCAGGGTGGGGCAAGAGAACCTGCAACACAAAACCACCATTTTGTTTTTGAGCTCATCCATTTTCAAACTGTAATTCTCCATTTCTTCTTTGAGAAACTCCTACCAAGTCAGGTGACTTGTCAGCCTTTTATGAATGGCTTGTTTAAACTTGCATCACTGATTTTAGCATAGCAATTTTTTCCCTCTTACAATGATTTCTATCTTAGCTGGATTAAAAGACAGCTTCTCTTCTCTTGCTCCTGGGGTACAAAGATGTTTTCACTCCTTTATTTGTGGATGTCAGACTGAATTAGCTCATAATGGATTGAGGTGCTTGGGTAATTAGATCAGTGGTTTGCCTTGAATAAAGTATTCTGTTCAACAGCTAACAAAGAGTTCATCCTTTACACATTCTTAAATATAGATTTCCAATCTCTTCTGGAATTTAAAATATTAAAAACATATCTAGAACACAACATGTGTATACTCTCGTAGTACATTTAGTCTGTCTTTTTTAGGTTCCTTTAATTCTATTAATGGTTTATTAGTTACAGGAATACTTACTAGTTAACAGTGTCAAGCTTCTCCATATAAAACCATGCTGTCTCCCACCATTGTTTTACTATCTGTTAGTTCAAAAGAAAACCATTTCCAAAAGCTACACTGGCTTGCCCCTATCATTCAGGACTCATTGCTAGCATGGTTCTGACTTGACTCCAGACAATGAATACTGATGAAGTGAGCTGTAGCTCACGAAAGCTCATGCTCAAATAAATTGGTTAGTCTCTAAGGTGCCACAAGTACTCCTTTTCTTTTTGCGAATACAGACTAACACGGCTGTTACTCTGAAACCAGAAACTGAACTGTGAGAGTTCTTTTAAGTTCGGACTTGTCTACACTGCTCTGCAGTTCAGACTATGTGGATGTGAATAGCAGTATGCACCAAAGAGCTGCACTGTAACTTCCCCAGTGTGGATGCTGCAGGTATGAACTAGAAGGTTCTTAGTTCACATTAATGTAGTCTTGTTTGAAGAGGACCACTTTAATGTGAACTAGGAACCTTTTAATTCATGCCCACAGCATCTGCACTGTGGAGATACAGCACTGCCCTTTAGTGTGCACTGCCATTCACACCCTGTAGTCCGAAAGCCCATGTAGACATGCCCTTAGCCTCTGCATGTTTATCTTTCAGTCCAGAATTGTGGTAGCAGCTAAAAATTACTTTTAAGTAGGTGGTTAATTTCTGCATGCTACTTGCTAATAATTACAGCTTTGACTTAGCACCTTTCACAGTCTAAACTAGCAGCTATTCTTAGAATATGCACCATCAGATGTTTCTGGTTTCTTCCAACCTTGCATTAGGACTTGTAAAGTCAATAAGCAAATATTTCATGAAAGCATCCAGTTCCTTCTACAGTGTTGTATAGTATGTGACTTTTACTCCGCTACTAACAGTATAAAACAGCCTTTCTCAAATGCAGCCATTGTGGCCACGTACGGCCACTGGTGATTTTTCTTGCATCCATGGCAGCCTCCTGGGTGTTGATGGCAGAGGGGGGCAAAGCAGCAGCCCCCCCCACTCCCTGTTGCTCCTGGATGTGCCACTTTGGTGTTGGTGGCTGAAGCTGCCAGCAGGGGATGGCACCCCGCGCAGCTTCTCGAGACAGGTAAGGCACAATGCAGGAAGAGCAAGGTGAGTTTCCCCCACCTTCCCAGGGACAGTGGGGTTTGGGCTTCAGTCTGGAGGGTCCAGTCAGTCAGTCAGTCTCCTGGCAAAAAGATATTTTTAATGGGCGTTCAATAGCTGCAGACCACTTATGATGCCACCACTACTCGACACCCCCCCCATATACCATTTGGGGGTCATTTAGCACTCTGTGTCCACAACTGGAATGCTGTAACAATGGACAAGTGGGTATTAGATATAATCTATTATGGCTATGTGATCGAGTTTACTTGCCTATCTCCTCCAAATCCTCCATCCCTTTTCAGGGACCATTCTCACAAGGGGATTCTCAGGCAGGAAGTGGAACCCTCCTCCAGCAAGGAGCAATAGAGCACATACACCTCAACAGCAAGGGAAAGGTTTTTACTCTATATACTTCCTAGTCCCCAAAATGTAGGGAGGTTGCAGACCTATCCTCAGTCTCCACAGTCTCAGTTGCTTTATTCTCATGATCATTCTTGCATCCTTGGAAAAAGATGTATGGTTTACAGCTCTTGATATGAAGGCCACTTACTTTCACGTGGATATTCACCCCGCTCACAGGCATTTTCTCAGATTCATAGTTGGCCCCGACCACTTTCAGTACAGGGTGCTCCCATTTGGCCTCACCATTGCCCCCAGGGTTTTTAACAATGTCTTTCTGGCAGTAGCAGCTCGTTCTAGGTGGAATGGCTTCACTGGTTTTACGTATCTCTACAATTGGGTTTTCATTCATAGAATCATAGAATATCAGGGTTGGAGGGGACCTTGGGAGGTCATCTAGTCCAACCCCTTGCTCAAAGCAGGACCATCCCCAACTAAATTATCCCAGCCAGGGCTTTGTCAAGCCTGACCTTAAAAACCTCTAAGGAAGGAGATTCCACCACCTCCCTAGGTAACCCATTCCAGTGCTTCAGCACCCTCCTAGTGAAAAAGATTTTCCTAATATCCAACCTAAACCTCCTCCACTGCAACTTGAGACTCTTACTCCTTGTTCTGTCATCTGCTACCACTGAGAACACTCTAGATCCATCCTCCTTGGAACCCCCTTTCAGGTAGTTGAAAGCAGCTATCAAATGCCCCCCTCATTCTTCTCTTCTGCAGACTAAATAATCCCAGTTCCCTCAGCGTCTCCTCCATAAATCATGTGCTCCAGCCCCCTAATCATTTTTGTTGCCTTCCGCTGGACATTTTCCAATTTTTCCACATCCTTCTTGTATCTGGACACAGTACTCCAGATGAGGCCTCACCAATGCTGAATAGAGGGGGATGATCAATGGTCCCCCGATCTGCTGGCTATGCTCCTACTTATACAGCCCAAAATGCTGTTAGCCCTCCTGGCAACAAGGGCATACTGTTGACTCATATCCAGCTTCTCGTCCACTGTAAGCCCTAGGTTCTTTTCTGCAGAACTGCTGCCTAGCCACTCGGTCCCTAGTCTGTAGCAGTGCATGGGATTCTTCCGTCCTAAGTGTAGGACTCTGCACTTGTCCTTGTTGAACCTCATCAGATTTCTTTTGGCCCAATCCTCTAATTTATCTAGGTCCCTCTGTATCCTATTCCTACCCTCCAGTGTATCCACCACTCCTCCCAGTTTAGTGTCATCTGTAAACTTGCTGAGTGTGCAGTCCACGCCATCTTCCAGATCATTAATGAAGATATTGAACAAAACTGTCCGCAGGACCAACCCTTGGGGCACTCCGCTTGATTCCAGCTGCCAACTAGACGTGGAACCATTGATCACTACCCGTTGAGCCCAATGATCTAGCCAGCTTTCTGTCCACCTTATAGTCCATTCATCCAGCCCATACTTCTTTAACTTGCTGGCAAGAATACCGTGGGAGACCATATCAAAGGCTTTGCTAAAGTCAAGGAATAACACGTCCACTGCTTTCCCCTCATCCACAGAGTCAGTTATCTCATCATAGAAGGCAGTTAGGTTAGTCAGGCATGACTTGCCCTTGATGAATCCATGCTGACTGTTCCTGATCACTTTCTTCTCCTCAAAGTGCTTCAAAATGGATTCCTTGAGGACCTCCTCCATGATTTTTTCAGGAACTGAGGTGAGGCTGACTGGCCTGTAGTTCCCCGGATCCTCTTCCTTCCTTTTTTAAAGATGGGCACTACATTAGCCTTTTTTCAGTCATCCACGACCTCCCCCAATTGCCATGAGTTTTCAAAGATAATGGCATGTCATAAATATAAAGGGAAGGGTAACCACCTTTCTGTATACAGTGCTATAAAATCCTTCCTGGCCAGAGGCAAAGTCCTTTTACCTGTAAAGGGTTAAGAAGCTCAGGTAACCTGGCTGACACCTGACCCAAAATGACCAATGAGGGGACAAGATTCTTTCAAATCTGGAGGGGCAGGGGAAAAGGCTTTGGTCTGTCTGTGTGATACCTTTGCCGGGAACAGATCAAGGATGCAAGCCATCCAACTCCTGTAAAGTTAGTAAGTAATCTAGCTAGAAAATGCGTTAGGTTTTCTTTGTTTTGGCTTGTAAAATTCGCTCTGCTGGAGGAAATGGGTATTCCTGTTTTTGTGTCTTTTTTGTAATTTAAGGTTTTGCCTAGAGGGATTCTAAATCTGACTGCGTGTAAGATTATCTTAGAGTTGTTCTCTTACCTTTTTTTGTTCTTCTAATAAAGTTCTGTTTTTTAAGAATTTGAGTGGGTTTTTTGAGTCTTAAAAATCCTCGGCTGGGTTGTGCTCATCTTGTTTATTCTCAAACCTCCCCAGGAAAGGGGGTGTAAGGGCCTGGGGGGATATTTTGGGGAAATAGGAACTCCAAGTGGTCCTTTCCCTGATTGTTTGTTAAACGCTGCCACCACCAAGCGATTTAACTAATCCAAGGGCAAAAACTTTGTGCCTTGGGGAAGTTTTAACCTAAGCTGGTAGAAATAAGCTTAGGGGGTCTTTCATGCAGGTCCCCACATCTGTACCCTAGACTTCGGAGTGGGGAAGGAACCCTGACATAGCCAATGGCTTTGCAATCACATCCGCCAACTCCTTTAGCACCCTCAGATGCAGTGCATCCGGCCCCACAGACTTGAGCTCGTCCAGCTTTTCTAAATAGTCCTGAACCACTTCTTTCTCCACAGAGGGCTGGTCACCTCCTCCCCATACTGTGCTGCCCAGTGCAGTAGTCTGGGAGCTGACCTTGTTCCTGAAGACAGGCAAAAAAAGCATTGAGTACATTAGCTTTTTCCACATCCTCGTCACTAGGTTGCCTCCCCCATTCAGTAAGGGGCCCACACATTCCCTGATCATCTTCTTATTGCTAACATACCTGTAGAAACCCTTCTTGTTACTCTTAACATCCCTTGCTAGCTGCAACTCCAAGTGTGATTTGGCCTTCCTGATTTAACTCCTGCATGCCTGAGCAATATTTTTATACTCCTCCCTGGTCATTTGTCTAATCTTCCACTTCTTGTAAGCTTCTTTTTTGTGTTTAAGATCAGCAAGGATTTCACTGTTAAGCCCAGCTGGTCACAAAGACGCATCAGGAAACCTATGAGTCAACCTCTTTAATGCTTCATCTACTTTCTTCCCTATGAGTCAGTGTGAACCTGGAAAGTCTGTCCTCACTCTGACAGACTGTAGGAATCATAGGGGCTACCCTACATTCAGTCATGGCACGAACTAACATACCAGGAGGCAGGTTTCATGCCACGAACAACCTAATAGAGCAGGTTAAAAACAACCATTGAGCTTGTCTTTCCCTCCTGGGGTACATGGCTTCATGTACTTAACTAACCCATTTGCCAGACTCAATCTATGTTGACTTCAGGCATGGTTCCAGAGAGTGTAGTCAGCAACCAAACACATCATGAACACCATAGTTAACAATTCCTTGGAGAGTAATGTCTTCTCTGATGTGGTGAGTATATTCACATCAGGTATTTGTGGGCATCCCCTTCCTACCATCTTTGCCAAACAAGATAATCGTTACAGATGCCTCTCTACGGCTGGGGACAACCGTATGGCACAGAGCACTTGGACACTCTGAGAGACCAGGATACATATCAACTTTCTGGAACTGCGGGAGTCCAAGAAGCTTGCAAGGTTTTTCTACATGTCATCCAGTCCCACCATGTCTTCATAATGTCAGACAACATGACAACCATCTTTTGCATCACAGGGCGATGAGAGAGATCAGTCCCCCCTCTCTGTCGAAATGGTCACCCTGTGGAATTGGTGTATCAGGAATCAAATCACCCTGTTGGCAGTATATCTGTCAGGAACTCAGACTGTGTTGGTGGACACTGTCAGCGCATTGTGCTATTGATCATAAGTGGAAGTTGCACGATTCAGTAGCAAACAGCTCAGTGGGAACCCCCAAACTGGCATCTATTCATCTCCGAAATGAACAAGATAAGCAACATATACCGCTCCAGAGGAGCTCTAGGACTACACTCTCAGCTGATGCATTCCATTACTCTCAGACCATCTGAGCTATGCCTTTCCTCCCTTACGGAAAATTCATAAGGACTGGGTGTGAGTCCCAGATACTTTTGGTTCCCAAATCTCCTAGTACTCTCATCTCCTCCTCTGCTCACCATCTAGTCCTTTCCTCATCTCTTGACCAAGAGAAAGGGAAGATCAAACATCTCAACTCCAGAGCCCTTCATCTCATGTCTTGGTATTTGGTTAGGCATCAACATTAGAACATTCCTGCTCTGAAGCTGTACATAACAGCAGAAAGAATTCCACTAGGAAATGCTTATCAGCCAAGTGGGAGCATTTTTCCATCTGAGCAAAGCTGAAGCGTGAATCTCCTGCATCAGTGATATTCCCCCCATTTTGGTCTACAGTCTTTCACTCAAAACAGCTGGGCTTTCACTCAGTTCTACGTAGTCACCTGGCAGCAGTCAGTGCATGCCATGCGCTATCAGATGATTATTCAATTTTCACTCATCCATTGACTACCAGATTCTTAAAGAGCCCACCTGTAAGGAAACCTACCCTTCACTGGGACTCAAATCTTGCACTTTTGGCACTCATTAAGCTTCCGTTCGAACAATGTTCCATGTCTCAGTTATCAATGAAATTGCATTTCTTGTGACCATTACCTCAGCTAGAAGCATGGATGATCTGGGAGCGATAATGGCGGATCCATCGTACACTCTATCCTAAAAGTACAAAGTCTCTTTTGTCCAAAATTTGCTCCCTAAGTAATTTTGGAGTTTCACATGAACTAATCAATCCACTTACCAGTGTATTTTCTGAAACAGCATACATTTGAAGAAGAGAAGAGACTTTGCTCCTTCAGTGGACAACATGCTTTTGCCATCTGCCTGGAAAGGATAAAACCAAGTAGAAAATTGCCTAGGTTGTTTCTCACTATAGAAGAATGAGTCTGAGGTCAAGCTGTATTTTCCCAGAAGATTTGTAAGTGGATCTTGGGCTGTATCCTTCTCAGTTACCAGTAGTTGCATTTTCTTTCTCCTAATGGAGTGAAGGCTCATTTTACAAAAGCACAAGCAGCCTAAATGGCATCACTTTACTTGACATTTGCAGAACAGCGATGTCGAGTTCTGTCCATACATTCATGAGACATTATGCTCTAGTGCAGAACTCCTTCACTGGCTCATCCTTTGGGACAGCAGTTCTCCAAATGGCTCTGACGTCCGCATCCTCGCCCCCTCCTCCTGTTTGTCAGTCACCCACAGTGGAATATACATAGGGACCAGCTATCAAAGAAGAAGAGGTTTCTTACCTTATAGTAACTGGAGGTTCTTTGAGATGTGTGGTCCCTATCTGTATTCCACTATCTGCCTTCCTTCCCCTCTGCTTCAGATCTTTACTGGATTCACAGTAGAGAAGGAACTCGAGGGACAGTTGGTCTGCTCTGCCCTTTATGACTTCAGTTGAAAGCACAAGGAAGGCAAGGCTGTATGTGTGGTCCAACAGATATTGCTTGCAAGAATTCTCTGACTTCTGGAGCACATGCACAGTTTCCTTCAGACTTTCATGACTCCTGTCCTCTGTTGGTTCTCCTACCATTCTGGTGGTATTTCAGTGTGCCTTTAGATGTGTCTTCCTCCTACTCTGTCCCTATTAGCAAGAGTGTTTCCCAGGGCTCCATGTTTGATCCATGCCTCTTTTCCCCTCAAATCTGTGTTTCTAGGTGACATCACCTACTCACATGACTTCATTGACCATCTCTACACCAGCAACTCTGAACCTTCTTCTCCATTTCTGATCTGTCTCTCTTTATTCAATGCTGCATCACTTATTCTTTCTCTGATATCTCTTCCTTGGATGGCTTATTGTCAACCTAAACTTAATGTAACCAAAACCGAACTCATCATGCCCTTGTTTCTCTGGTGTCATTGACCTCACCAGTCTTCCGTTAGGCCTTGGTATTGTTTTGATTCTGTCTTCTCTTTACAACTGCATATTTTAAGAAACTAAGTAGTTATGGGGTGAGATCAAAAGAAGGCAAAATATTGTCATAGATCAAAAACAGGAAGAAAGAGGATACAAAGAGTAGAAATAAATAGAAAATTTTAATCATGGCAAAAGGTTAACAGCAGGGTTTGGTAAGACTCCATACTAGGTCACCTGTGATATATTAATGATCTGGAAGGAGGGTGAGTAGTGACGCAGAAAAATTTGGAGATGACAAAAAGTTGTTCAGGTAGGTCAAGACCACAGAGAACTTCAGAGATCTAACTGAGCTAGGTGAGTGGGCAACACAATGGCAAATGAAATTCTGTACCAATAAATGCATGAAGGGAAAGGTTTAAACTACCCTTTCACCTCATAGGATTCTAAATTAAAATCAGTATAAACTCAGGAAAGGGGCAAGGCTGATAGTGGAAACAGCCCAATGAAGTCCTCTTAGTGTGCAGCTGTATTCAGTAAAACAAACAAGATGGTAAGCTGCTAAAGGAATTGGATAGAGAATAGTATAATGCTATTATATAAAAACAATGGTGCAGCCTCTTCTGGAATGGTGTGTGCAGTACTGGTCACCCCATCTCAGAAGGGATACTGCAGAATTAGTAGGGGTTCAGTGAAGGGAGATGAGAATGATTAAGGGCTGGGAAAAACTCATATGTGATGAGAGATTGAAAAGTTTGGGAATGTGTAATCAGACTGTGGAGTTTACCACTCTTGGATGTCATTGAAGCTAAGTATTTAGCAAAAAGGGATTGGACCTAACAAAAATATCAGATTTGTTATAAACAAAACTTTTGGAAAGGATATTAATTTTCATGATTCAGGGTGGATGAGATATAATGTGAGGGGCAACAGATTGTTTCAGTTCTCTCCACTGTGGCATTCTTACACTTTCTCTCTCTACCTATCCACTTACATTTATAAATTAGCTCTCCAGATAAAATCATCCATCACATGAGGATATAGGTGATAGATACTATATTAAAGATTCAAGGTTACTTTTAACCTCAGTACGTAACAAAGAACTCTTTAAAAAGAGCAGTATAAATTTTGGGGGAAACTAGATTGTGTGGGCTCTTACACTGTGTTTATTGACCACCTTTGTTAGATGCCTGGGAGCTATGGTTGTGATTGTTAAGTGGATAGACAGAGTAATGAGTACAAGAATTAATAAATGACAGGCGTTCACCACTGAAGATCACGTTCTCCCTTTCTTCTTTAAGTTGACTAGACCGAAGTAATACTAATCATTATGTTTGTTTGATATCATTCTTTATCTCAAAAAAATTTGCCTTAAAATTGATTGTGGTACATCTCATCAACCTGAATTCATTTAAGACCTCCTACAAAGACCATTAAACTCCCTGAAAAGACTCCAGTTCACTTCAGTAGACATTGGATTGAGCTCTTAATGTCCCTACCCTTTGATATGGGGTTGATGTATTACTCCAAATAATGTAGCATGAACATTCTCTTGAAGAGAAGAGATGTATCTGTAGTGCTTTGACTTTTTAAATCCACATTAGCTGCTGTTTGTTATAAACTGTGCTATGCTAGCATCCAGAGGTCCCAATCACTATTTGTGGCCCAGTTGTGCTGTGCAAACATAGATGATAACAGTCCCTTGCTCATCCATCATCATTAACCCCCTTCCTCCCAGTCCAGGGACAGACTTTGAGCTAATTGATCAACATAATGATAATATTTAAGACTGAGGGAATGCCTGAAAGAAAACACTTTTTTTCTAGCCATTAATAACTTATTAAGCAACTTTTAGCTAGCCAACCCAACCTAAAGACAGTTCATTCTCAGGCCAGCCAGTTATTTATATCAGTTATGATATATTTTAAATTAATTGTTGCCAATATACTTCTACAGTTGTTAATGTTTATATAAAATTACTGGAAGGCTGAGTTAGATAACTTACTTCTCATGTCTCACAAGCAGTTTCTCAGCAAATCAGAATGCTGAATAAGCCTCTCACTCAATTATGTTACGTTACTGAGAACCTCCATTTTCTTATCAAATGTGTTTTTAAGAAGAAAAGGCTTAAATACACAGAGTGGGAGAATTTGGATCAAGTGGCCACGTACAGTGGTTGTGAAAGTGAGCAGATGCCACTTTCCTCAGCTTGTGACTTAAATCGTGTCAATAACAAGCAGAAACTTTTCAGTCAGCTCAGTAATTGGTGTCTTCCAGTCTGACACCCCAAACATGGGGACACAGTGGTTTTCTTTACTAGTGCCAGCGTATATGCTGATAGGTTTTTTAGAATTGCCAGTGTTTATTAAAAGTACCTGTTATTAAGGTTACCTTGTAGTACTAAAACATTTCTATTAAAAAGCTCTCAGCTGTCTGGAACAGCCATTGTAAAAAATTTAAGTATTCATATTACAGATAGAAAAGTCGCTTATTTTCTAAAAGATTCATTTTGGGTAGTTTATGTGGCAACTTCTTGTAAGCTTCAGTTATGACGCTTCTTCAGTGAAATAACCTTATTCACTTGGCAGGAAATGAAAAAAACTTCAAGAAAATTTAACTGCTCTTGCAATATTTTGACATATTATGATCAACCGGAGAAAAATACATTAATGTATCTACTCTTTTTTTTTCCCTTCAGCTGAAGTCTATATAGGAATTGGGAAGCCTGCTGAAGCCACAGCATGTATTCAGGAAGCAGCTAACCTCTTTCCAATGTCACATAACGTCCTCTACATGAGAGGTCAAGTGGCTGAACTTCGAGGAAATACTGATGAAGCCAAACGCTGGTATGAAGAGGCCTTATCGATCAGTCCTACCCATGTCAAAAGTATGCAGAGACTGGTAAGTCTTGAGTCCAAATGGATAAACATTTTAACTTCAAGTTGGGCTGCTATGTTTTGGGGGCCTTATTGCATTGATATTATGGTGCCCCAATTTTGAGGTGTTGTTAACTCATATTTGACCTAAATTGATTGATTTCCTGGCTGAAGGTGTTTTTTTTTATACACTCTTTAAAAAAAAATCAGTTGTTTATAAGTTGGAGTCAAAGAAAGGGTACTGCTTTTTGCCATTTTCATGTGAATTTTGCACTCAGGCTAACAAAAATGGCTTAGTTTTGCAGATTTAGATCACAATATGAATGATCTGCTTTGAGAAGAATGAATAGCTGAGCTTGAGTACATCTGAATAGAGGCTACTGTGTATAGTATAGATTTCATCTCCTTTTTTGTAAATCCACTGTGTTCCATGCTACATATCACATGCATAAAATTCCCAGTGATTTAAATGGGATCCATATTATCATGTTCAGTGAGAAATGAACATGATGCAAGGTACTTTTAAAGTCATTGGAATATTAAACTTTAGCATAGATTTCCAAATACTATAAAAATTACAGACAAAACGCAGAAGTTCTATTATCTCTAAAAGATCAGTTATTAAAAGAGTGGAGCTGAAATGATTCCATTCACGCTGTCAAATTTAAAAGGTGAATTCTTTTTTTTTTTTTTTTTTTTACTAAAAATACATCAGTGGATATGACTAAAATTGCCAAAATCAGTGAGGATGAAATTCACCTAGGTACAGAGGACCGGTGCAAGGTTCTGCACCACCGTGAGGTTGCATGGGTGGAGTGGCTATATTTGAGTTTCTGCCCATCTGTGTCCTTTGGGAGGTGAAGCAGTATCTGGATGTGTTAATATGAATGGGCTTTTGGGAAAAGGATAGAAGAGTCACTGTTCCAATTCATAGGCTGGAATAGCAACTCTGAAACCTGTTTCCAGGATAAGAATTTAATTCTGTCCAGTTAAGCAGAAAGGAGGGTGAATTCCACCATAAGAGTAAATGTGTTGCCTCATAAAATACAGAAATTGTTTTGTTTTGTTTTTTAAACTATCTGAAAATTGGTTCATCTTTACCCTATCATGGTGAGTTTGAATTACATAGCTCCTTTGCAATTGTTGACAGTGTCAATATCAACTAAAACATTACAGGAAAACACTGCCCGCTTTATTTTAGGTGTTTGTGATGTCAGTTTTTCCAGGAAAATACTTGGCAGGCTGAACATGGAGGGACCATTTGTCAAATATTTTGTGTTAAAGTGTAAAAGTATTTATAATGTTTGTCTGCAGACTAGACTGTTAATTATGAGTCTTATTTTTTTATTTTTCCTAAAAACACTTGCACTTCACCTTTAGCAGAGTTTTTAAAAAAATTATACTTGAACTCCAATCTGTTTTATTAGATTTTTGATTAACAGTATTGGACTGTAAAACTTTTCTCTCCTTATTGTGCTAGGAAGATGTTTTTAAACATTCAGATTCCCTTTGCTGCACAGCAGAACAGCTGCAATCAGCTTCTCAAACCTAACCTTTTTATTCAAAATGATAAGCTAGTTTCTGCCTAGGTGCTTATGAATTATTCAGAGAGGTATTTTTCATGTACCGTAAGGGGGAACATATGAGACGAAAGATCAAATAGGAAAACAGCAAAGGGAAACTTTTATGTTTCACTTTTCAGCTTTTCAAGATACTTGAGCCTATTCACAAATGCCAAAAGGTTCTCTTTTTGAAGGAAGCATATGGTAGACCAAAAACAGTGTAGTTAAATAAAAATGAGAGCTGTATATTATGTTTTTTGCATTATTTTACTTAGAATCCACTTTAAATAAATGTTTCTTTACAAACAAAATGCTGTGCAGAATGAATGAGGCAAGTGTGCAAGATGAAATATTTCACACTTATTTCTAGTCTTTTACAAAGTTTCTTTATTTTGAGCTTTTGTATCTACGTGGTTTGAGATGTTTTAGAGTGCTGATTGGAGAACAGTCCACTGCATTTTAGTCAACCCCTTAAGCGTTTTTTCTTTTTAAAATATGTTTCTAAAAATCTTGTCTATTACTTTGGATCTCTTGTCTTGTTTAAATCACATCGCAACTGTGTACTTAATGGGGTCAATATAGAGACCAAAATTTGTGATGTATGCTTGTAAATTTTAGAAAAAAAAAGTATTTCAATAATACTTTAAGCATAGGGTTGTCTGTATAACTTCATAGAACCAGGAAGCTACATGACACAGAATGATTCATAGATTCCAAGGCCAGAAGAGATTACTGTGATCATCTAGTCCAGTGTTTCTCAAACTTTTGTATTGGTGACCCCTTTCACACAACAAACCTATGAGTGTGACCGCCCCCCTTATAAATTAAAAACACTTTTTTTGTATTTAACACTATTATAAATGCTGGAGGCAAAGCATGGTTTGGGGGTGGAGGTTGACAGCTCGCGACCCCCCAGGTAATAACCTTGTGACCCCCTGAGGGGTCATGACCACCAGTTTGAGAACCACTGATCTAGTCTGACCTTCTGTATAATAAAGGTCTTAGAACTTCCCCAAAATCATTCCTAGAGCATATCTTTTAGAAGAACATCCAATCTTGATTTAAAAATTGGCAGTGATGGAGAATTCACCATGATACTCGGTAAGTTCTAATGGTTAATTATGCTCACTATTAAATATTTATACCTTATTTCCAGTCTGAATTTCTGTAGCTTCAATTTCCATCCATTGGGTCGTGTTATACCTTTCTCTGCTTGACTGAAGAGCCCACTACCAAACATTTGTTCCCCGTGTAGGTACTTATAAACCATGAGCAAGTCACCCCTTAACCTTCTCTTTGTTAGCTCTTTTCTGAACCACCTCCAGTTTATCAATATCCTTCTTGAATTGTGGACACCAGAACTGGACACAGTATTCTAGCAGCACTCACACTAGTGCCAAGTATAAAGGTAAAATATCTTCTCTATTCCTACTCAAGATTTCCCTGTTAATGCAGTCCGTGGATGGATAAGCCCTTTTAGCCACAGCATTGCAGTGGGAGCTCATGTTCAGCTGATTATCTCCTACAACCTTCAGATAGTTTTCAGAGTCACTGCTTCCCAAGATAGTCCCCCATCATGTAAGTGTGGCCTACATTCTTTGTTCCTAGATGAATACGTTTACATTTAGCCATATTAAAACATTGTTTGCTTCGCCCGGCTTACCAAACTATGCAGATCACTTGATATCAGTGACCTATCCTCTTCATCATTTACATTTACCATTCTCCTGATTTTTGAGGCATCTGCAAACTTTATCAGTGTTGATTTCATGTTTTCCAGGTCATTAATAAAAATGTTAAATATTGTAGGGCCAAGAACCTATCCCTGCGGGATCCCCTAGAAACACATCTGTTCAATAGTAATTCGCCATTTAAAGTCACATATTGAGACCTATCAGTTATTCAGCTTTTAATCCATGTAATGTGTGCCATGTTAATTTTATATCTTTCTAGTTTTTTAATCAAACTGTCATGCATTACCCAGTCAGATGCCTTAAGAAGTGTAAGGCCATGTCTTACCATTATCATTGATGTTGGTAAAACATATGTCGCTCAGCGGTGTGAAAAAAAACCACACACCCTGAGCAACATAAGTTTTGCTAGCATAAGCACTCGTGCACATCACTATATCAGCAGGAGCACTTCTCCTGCCAACATAGCTATCACTGCTCGTTGAGGTGCTTTTATTATGTCAATGGGAGAGATTTTTCGTACAACATGGCCCCTAAACGCAAGCCAACTACTTCATCTGGTGCTCAACCAAAGAAACAGCAATCTGTTCCAACGCTGGAGGAAAAACTGGCTGTGTTGGACTTACTGAGAGACGGTATGTCGGTCTCCAACGTGGCGCGTAAATAATGGCTGTAACGAATCTAGCATCCATGCCATCAAGATTTGAGAGAGAGAAATTAGTCAAGCCATGGCATCAAGTGCTGCCAAGGTGACGAGCCAGGTGTGTGATAAGACTTCAGTGCAGACTGAAAAGGCATTAAACTTATGGCTGGAAGACATGAACCGTAAACGTGTGCCTATCGATGGCAACACGTTGTGAGAAAAGGCTCTTAGCCTCTATGCACTGTTCAAACCTCCCGCCGAAGAGGGACAGCCTTCTGATGAGAGAGAATTCAAAGCCAGCCAAGGTTGACTTAGCAGTTTTAGGAACTGCTTCAACCTCAAAAACATGCAGACTGTCGGTGAAGCTGCATCTGCCAATGAAGAAGCAGCAAAAGCCTACCGCGAACACTTAAAGAAAATCATAGAAGAAAAGAAAAGGAGTACTTGTGGCACCTTAGAGACTAACAGATTTATTTGAGCATAAGCTTTCGTGAGAATCATTTAATTTCTGAATACAGTCCCTCTGTGGATACGATCCCTCTGTGGAAGCCTCAAAATCACACGTAGTATTACGGAAGATTTGAGACGATATCAATAAATGTTTGAGCAGCTCAAGAGACAACAGCAACAGTTGCTGATCATCATGTTTTTCAAGGAAAAACAACGAGCAGCAGATGAGCTTACACAATCAACTTCTCGAGCTGAACCAGAGCCAACCACTTCATCTACGACTCGCTCTCCATCACCCAAGCTCTCCGTCACCTCCGTCTCCAGGATCAAGCCCTGACGCGACCCCCTGTAATAATCCCCTATAATTAAAAATACACTACTGTAAAATTATATTTTGCATATGTACTCTTTATTATATATTGTACATTACTGTATACATTATACATTTATACATATTACTGTACAGGGTTGTATACACAAAACCATGTACAGTATACTGTACTTTATTGGCACTTTAAGGGATTTTCAAGGGTAATTTTGACTATACGCAATTTTCGCCTTACACACTGACTTTAGAACTTAACCCCCGCGAAAGATGCGACTCCACTGTATATATATCCCTGGTCTGGCCTTTATTCTGTTTGCACGTTATAAATGTGTAGAAGTCATGATCGTTTGTACTTAAGTTACCACTAATTTTTAGCTCTGTGATCAGTTCCTCTTCATCTGTCAATATGAGGTCTAATATAAAATTCCCCTCTTGTTGGATGCAACACTTTCTGAATTAGGAAATTTGTCATCTATAACATTTATAAATCCCAAGATGTTTTAGTACTGGCAACGTGAAACCTCCAGCATGTGTCACTCAAATTGAAGTCTCCCATGATCACGCAGACTTTTTTCCTGCACATTATAGATAGGTGCATAAGGAGCCGGTCATCCTGTTCCCTAGTGTGACTTCATGGTCTTTAACAGATATCAACTGTTACCCCATCTTTTGCTTTACCTGTTTGATCCTGAATGCTTATGGATCAATGTCCTTTTTCACTGAAGTAATCAGTGACTTGAAAACAGGTAATGCCACTTTTTACATAGTATCACTCCTCCTCCAGTTTTGTCTGCTCGGTCCTTCCTAAATAGGTTATAACCATTGATTTTAACATTTCAGTCATGAGAATCATCCTATCAGGTTTCAGTAATACCAACTAGATCAAATTTATGCTTGTAAATGACAAATTCAAATTTCTCGTTTGTTACTCAGGCTCCTAGCATTGATACATAAGCAATTCAAGAATTTTGTCATATCCTTCAGTTTCTTGATTAATTTTGTTCTCAACATCTCAATTTTGTGCTAATTTGAGTGCTCCTATCTTTCATCTTTTTACCCTCCTCTTTTTTTTATTAGTTTAATGTTCTCCTGACTATTCTAGTAAGCCTGTTTCGGAGAAGATTGATCCCTCTTTTAATGAGGTGAAGGTCATCCAAACTATGTAGAACCCCTTTCCCCATAAAAGGTGGACCAATGTTTCCCAAAACCAAAATCCTCAATCTTATACCACTTACCTAGCTAGCGGTTCACTTCTAGAATCTTCTGCCTTGTTTTGTTCATGGGACAGGAAGGGTCTCCGAAGAGATCACTTGGACATTCTTCTTCCTCAGCATACTTCCGAGTTCCCTGAAGTCATCTGTTGTCTGTGAGATGTCTCACAATACAGTAAAGAGAAAAGGAGTACTTGTGGCACCTTAGAGACTAACAAATTTATTTGAGCATAAGCTTTCGTGAGCTACAGCTCACTTCATCGGATGTGAAGTGAGCTGTAGCTCACGAAAGCTTATACTCAAATAAATTTGTTAGTCTTTAAGGTGCCACAAGTACTTCTGTTCTTTTTGCGGATACAGACTAACATGGCTGCTACTGTGAAACCTGTTAATGCCGATATGAAACACCACCAATTGATCCTTTCTAATTGAGGCCTTTCTAATTTTGGAGTGATGTCTCATGTCTTAGCTCCAGGAAAGCAGTATCCTGTTGTTCACCTGCCCTTTCAGAATGTTCTTTTGCATCTTCTGAGTATCAAATCCCCAGTGATATATTTGTTTTTGATTCCAAAGAGAGTATTTTGAGGGAAAAAATTGTAGTGATTTCTCATGTGTGCATACTCTCAATTCAACATTTTTGTCCTTTTTTTTGTCTATTAGTTACATGTGTGCTAGAGAGATATTTAGGCCCAACAGCAGTGACAGCACTGTGAAGGCACCAACATCCCTGCAGGAGCAGTTGGTATCTTTAACTTGTGATTACTGTGCTTAGACTTCGGATCTGTCTCGCAATTTTAGGACCTATAATTCTATGAAAGGATATGTCTCAAGCCTGTTGATTTTTTTCATCTTTAATTCTGTTTTTTTTTAATTTGCCTTTCTTATTTAATATGACTTTCTAGTGACTTTTAGAAAGCAGTAGTAAAATGCTCTGCTATTTTGAATATATCAGTTACAGATTACAGTAATAGAGGTTGGTTAAATAACAGGTGCATTTTTTGCATAGAATGTCCAACATATATTCAGAACAAATTAATCTTAAATTCTAAAGAGGATGGCAAAATGTGTATTAAGGTAAATCAAGCATAGCAGTTTAATTGCTTTACATTAAAAACAATCACTCGCATAAGAAATGAAAGTTATATAAAAAACACATACTGAACCAGAAGTTGTAGGATTTGTTGATGGCTCTGAGAGTTCCCTTGCCCTCCTGCCTGAACACTCACTACTCTGTCCACCCCAACACCAGAAAAAACGAGAGAATTCCTTGAAATGGCTATTAACAAAAATAATATGGAGGATCATACTGAATACTAAAAACAGGAATCCATTCAAGTCTCCGAGTAAGGCCTGTTTGCATTAATATTTTGTCTGATACTGCACCTAATCATAATACAATTTCAAAAAAGTATATTCAAATTTAAACTGATTTAATGAGTTCCTGAGGCTGACAATTTAGAGATCTGGTTTTCTTTGTAATATTTTGTCTGGGTGGACAGAATAGCACTGCCAAATAAAGTGAGCAAAATATCTGCACAAATGGTATAGTTTATATTGCTTGGTATGGCACCATTTTGCATTTTCTCATCCATCTTTAATCAGCTTATAACGATAAATTAAGCAATAACAATTATGTGCTTTAAGCAAAAATGACTGGATCCAGTTACTTTACTCTTCAGTAGAAGCTGTGTTTTTCAACAAGAGTATAAAAGAAGAGTATATAGGGGACTATTCCCGTGAAGTGCTGAATACCATCCAGATCCTGTTGAAGATGCTGAATGCTTCACAGGACTGGATCATATTACCTTTTTCTCACAATAATTTTGGTTTTAGGTAGTCTCACTAGAATTATTTTGTCATTATAGACGTTACTGTTTTACAAGTACGGCTATATTTTCATCCAGATTCGGCCTTTTTTCTAAAGCTGGCATCACATTATCCAGCCACAAGGTGTAATCGATAATCTGTCCCCAGTAGGGTTGCCAACTCCTCCACCCTCACTCACTTTCACCAGGCTGGGGCAGTTTTAAATAACTTGACTTTTGGAAGTTTGATTGCTGCAGGAAAAAAGGAGAGAAAGCAAAATACACTTTAAATGAAATGCTTTTTTTGTCAGGAGCAGTATTTTATCCACTCAGAGGTCTAAATCTTTAAATAATGTTCTTATCCTAAAAATAAAAAAATTACAGTGGAATTCTGCTATTAGAATCAGTTTGAGCAGGTTCCCTCCACCTTTGGGTCATTCTGTCTTGAAGATAACTGTGGATTTGATCCATGGAGCTATTGAAGTCAGTGGGAGTATTTCTGTTAACTTCAGTGGGCTTTGGATCAGGTACTATGAGTGCAACCCTTAAACTGTGATTTTCCCAAATGAGAAACATGCTTAGAAACAAATTCTCCATTTTGAAAGGATAGCAGAAGTTCTACCAGGTATTTTAAATCAAGACAGGTTAATTGAATTATAAGCACTTCTCCCACCAACTTAAATTCTTCACTTGCTGCCACGTGTCACTCAAAAGCTGACATTCTTTGCTGCCTTGGAGATCTTGAAAAATATTATTTCCCATTACAACTGAAAAGCCCCACTGATCAGTGTAATAAAATCAAAGGGTATAGATGCCATCATCCATAGACACTGCTTTTTGGAAACTAAGATTTTAGTCATATGGCTGAATGATCAGTAAAGTCAGTTCTGCCGTTGGTTGGCTTAAGAAAGACTCTCTTTGTTCTTTAATGTTAGTCCTATAAGATTACTATCCAAGTTTGGGAGATAATATATTAAAGGTAGTAAAGGGATGATTCACCTCATTACTACAGGCTTTCACCAGGATCTTTAAAAATATTATTTTAATATCAGATCCTGTTGGTGTACATATTTACTGTGTAATTTACATTTGAGAATGGTCACTGTTGGGAGTTTCACGCTTTATTGGACAGTAAAACTTAATTGCTTCTTTGGGAATAGAAAGTTACTTCAGGAATTTATTGTTGCTAGTTTTGGATAACCACATGCAAACCCTATGTGACTGTCAATGAAAGGTTAGCAGCCGAGTATTGTCAATTCAGACTTTCTCAATGTTAAACTTAAGTTAGAACTGGATGCGAGATTTGCTTTACTGTGTGTGCTGGAATATAGTGAAATGTAATTCTTTCAGCCAGTTAGTGTGCTGGGATGCTGTATGGTTGTGACCAGTATACTACATTCCCTTAAACTTGGGCTGTGTGGGGTCTGATTTATATGATTATTTGTCAGCCACATACAATGCAAATCCATGCACTCAGTTTGACTAATAATAACCCACCCCAGTTAGATTACAAGAATATACTGTGTGTTGCATACTGTTAAGTTGCTGAGAAATACTATAACTCTTTGTGCTGCCATTGCATGAATGGATCTTAATTATAAGAATTCTTCCACCCTAATTGGCTACTTCTCTCAGAACTACTTATTCATCAGCCAACGATAAAAATGGCCACTTCAGCTTTGACACCCCCTGTTAAAGAACAAGAACTGAACCAAAACTACCAACTCACTTTGTGGACAGCTAATAGCCATCAAATAGTGTCTTTTCAGTCAGTGTGAGCCTGGTCTGAATTTGGACCACTGTTCTAGAAATGAAAGGCCATTTGTTACATTCCTATGCAGCATCCAGGCACCACCAGTTCTTCAAGAGATGTCCCTTTGGGTGCTCCACTCCAGGTGTTGGTGCCTCCCTGCACCTTCGCTCAGAGATTTTTACAGCAGTAGTCGTACCGGTCGCACATGCGCAGAGCCTGCCCCCCTACTCTGAGTGTACCTTAATATTACGCATGAGTGACCAGTCTCCTCGGTTCCTTCTCTACCGTACCTGGCCTGAGAGCTCAGCAGACTTGTTAGAGAATTTCTTTTCTCCCTTGTTCAACTTTTTTCCCTCTTAGTTTAGCTTACCAGTAATAGTTAGGTACCCTTTTCCCTTTCTCTTCTCTTCTCTTTTTAAAACAAAACAAATACAAAAAAAACCTTTTTGTTCCTGTCAGCGCAGCTGCTTCCAACATGCCTGACTCTCCAGGTTTTAAGTGATGCTCTAACTGTAGTGATGCCATCCCTCTTTCAGATGGCCACTCTAAATGTATTAAATGTTTGGGGGACTCCCACATCCCCCAAAAATGTGCCCACTGCAGCAAGTTGAAATTCAGGGCACGCAAAAACAGGGAGCTGTGATTAAAATTACTCCTGCTGCAAAAATCTCTCGGACCAGCCTCAGACCCAGGCTCTGACTTTGCTGTACACCGCAGCCCCCCCGCTTCAAAGAGACTAAAGAAAACTTTAAAAAACCATCAGTCTCTCTCACCCACAAAGGGTATTTGCAGGCACAAGCCTTCTCTGGGTACTGCTTCCTCCCCGCCCTCCCTGGCTGAGTACCTTTGATGCCCTGGGCTCCTCTGGCGCCACACAAAACCCGCCTGCATCTGCAGCAGTCACACTAACCCCCGGTGCTGGGGCTTCAGGCTTTCAGTTACCTGCCTCTCACACAGCACCGTTTGGCACCGCAGTGGAAGCGGTGCTGACGCATACTAGCCTGCCTGACCCCCCTCAGGCTCCTCTCACTCTCCCGGCTCTGTCAGCCTTTGAGCTAGCCGGCAGTGACAGAACACTCAGGACACTGGTGCGGAGGAATCCCTCCTCACAACAAATTCCTATCACTCAGCCCTCCCCTCACAGAAGTACTGCCACACAGTTCATACACTCAAGGGACCTCCTGGTGTTACTATCTTACAGTCACCCCTACTTAACACCTACTTCTTTCAGGACACTCTGGCAAGGTCTGCACAGCTTTCCTCCAGTGATGAGGAATCTGGGTTGCAGGGAGAATTTTCACCTTATCAGATCTCCCGTCCACAGACCCCAATCAAGAGAAGTCATAGAAAAGCTGCCTGATCTTACTCCGAGGGTCCTGCCCCATGGTACGTGAACCCCTGGATGGCACCACCCATGCCTTTCCCACCACAGTGGTAATATTGGGCTCCATGGGCTCCTTATACTTGGGACCCCACTCGTTATACCAGTGCAGCTAGGCGTGAGACTGGCTCAGTACCACCAGCTGACGACCCTGCCAATTATGCCAGACACCAGGCAGCCCTGTCACAACCGCAAGAGCAAGCACGACCTGCCTCTAACCAGGTAGAACGAGTTGTTCTGCCTGATGAAGCATTGCTTCCTCCTCCCCCGATGTTTTCGGTTGACTTCTCAAAATTTCAAGACCTGTTTAAAAGAGTTGCCAATGAGCTACGAATTAACTTGTAGGAAGTCCCTGAACAGCAGCGTGAGCTAACCGACATCCTGCAGCCCTCTTCTTCTTCTAGAATTGCATTACTTATTAACGCCGCCCTTTTAGAACCTGCCACGGCCATTTGGCAAACCCTGGCTGCAAACCTGCCAACCTGTAAGAGAGTGGACCGAAAGTACTTTATTCCTTCCAAGGGCTCGGAATTCCTTTTTACTCACCCAGTGCCAAACTTGCTGGTAGTAGACACAGTTAACCAAAAGAACAAACACCGGTTTCCCTGCTCCATCCTTTCTGATAAGGACAGTAAGCGCTTACACCACCTGCCCTATTTTTGGTCACCACCTACGCCCATTCTCCCATCAGTGGCGAAATATTACCACCGACAAGTGGGCTTTAGAGGGCGTCACAGTTGGCTATTCCATCCCTTTCCTCTCCCTGCCTCCCACCCGCCCACCCTTCCCGTCCCTCTTCAGGGACCCCTCTCACGAGCAACTGCTCCTCCAAGAAGTACAACATCGCCTTCAATTGGGGGCAGTGGAAATCATGCCCGAACAACATAGAGGGAAAGGTTTCTATTCCCATTACTTCTTAACAGAAAAGAAAACCAG
The DNA here is from genome assembly GCF_965152235.1 of Eretmochelys imbricata. Taxonomy (NCBI): domain Eukaryota; kingdom Metazoa; phylum Chordata; order Testudines; family Cheloniidae; genus Eretmochelys; species Eretmochelys imbricata. Next base: position 101,687,949 of record NC_135577.1, on the reverse strand, counting down.
GGGATGGCAACCAATCCTCGATCTCAGGCGGCTACACAGATTTATCGAAAAGCAAAAGTTCAGAATGGTTACCCTCACTACCATAATCCCAGCACTAGAGCAGGGCGATTGGTTTTCAGCCCTTGACCTACAGGATGCCTATTTTCATGTGACTATTCACCCAGCCCACAGATGTTTTCTTCATTTTACCCTCGGTTTGACACATTTTCAATACAGAGTGTTGCCTTTCGGCCTATCTACCGCCCCCCCGAGTTTTCTCCAAACTCCTAGCCATGGTTACTGCCCACCTCAGGAAATGGGGGGGGGTTATAATATTTCCTTACCTCGACGATTGTCTCCTCAAAGCCTCAACACTCAACGAAGCTCTTTGATCCACGCAGCTTACCATCTCTTGCTTCCTTTCCCTTGGCCTACAAATAAAAACAAATCCACCTTATCTCCTACCCAACAACTGGAGTTCATAGGAGCTCACCTCGACTCCAGAACGGGAATAGCATCTCTCCCGCTCGATTGTTTCAACAGCATAAAACTCCTGATTACAAAACTTTGCAATAGTCCTGTGTTCATAGGAGCGCACCTCGATTCCAGAATGGGAATAGCATCTCTCCCGCTCGATCGTTTCAACAGCATAAAACTCCTGATTACAAAACTTCGCAATGGTCCTCAGGTCACTGCACAAGACTGCCTGCAACTATTAGGCCACATGGCCTTGTGTACTTTCGTGGTCAAAAATGCACACCTATACATAAGCTGCTTCCAAGCTTGGTTGGCCACAGTTTACAGACCGAACATACATGCTCTAAACAAGCCTCTATCCATGCCCTTCAGAGTCCCTCTGATGGTGGACAGTTCCCTCCAACCTCTGCTCAGGAGTCCCTTTTTTCCACGACTCCCCATCACTCATAATGACTACCGATGCATCCCTTACTGGATGGGGAGCAGCCATGTTCCTACACATAAACGTCCTAGCCATACACAATGCCTGCCGTCACTTCCTCCCATTCATTTGGAACCAACATGTTCAGATGATGACAGACAACATCACATGCATGTTCTATGTCAACAGGCAGGGAGGGGCTCAATCTCACCCACTTTGCACAGAAGTCATGAAGCTCTGGAATTGGTGCCTCACAAACAACATCCGGATATCAGCTGCCTATTTTCCCGGGGTCCTGAATACCACCGCAGACGAAACAAGCAGACATTTTCCCTGGGATCACGAATAGGAGATAAACGACACGATCATACACAATATATTCCACGTTTGGGACTATCCAACCCTGGACCTCTTCGCAACTGTGAAGAACAAGAAATGTCCCGAATTTTGCTCCAGAGTGGGATTGGGCAAACATTCCCTAGGAGATGCGTTCCTGACCTATGCTCAAAACTTAATGTATGCTTTTCCCCTGATACCGGTTCCCAACAGAGTTCTGACAAAGATACGAACAGGTCATGCCACGGTAATTCTGATTGCCCCATTGTGGCCCAGACAACCGTGGTTTTCATTACTCACCAGAATGTCAGTTTGCCCACCGATTTCGTTGCCCCTCACTCCAGACCTCCTATCGCAGCAACACGGCTGATTTCTTTACCCCAGCCTGTCCATGCTTCACCTCAAAGCTTGGTTCCTACATGGTTCTCCCAAAACGAACTAGCATGCTCAGGTTCAAAGAGTGCTCCTACATAGTAGAACACAATCTACTCGCATCACCAATCTCCGAAAGCGGACACAATTCACATAATGGTGCTCAACTAAACAACTTCCTCCTACTTGTGCACCTCTTCTGCCCATACTTCACTACTATTAGACCTTAAGCAATCTGGCCTTTCTTTCAGCTCCATCAAAGTCCACTTAGCTGTTATTACAACTTTTTATGACAAGATTGACGATACCTCTGTTTTTGCTCATCTAGTCACCAACCGTTTTCTCAAAGGGCTCCAATCCCTATACATGGACATTAAACCTCCTACCCCTCTGTAGGACCTTCACTTAGTATTATCCTACTTAACGCAACAACCATTCGAGCCCCTAGCCACTTGCTCCCTCTTACACCTCTCTGTGAAAACAGCATTCTTAGTGGCAGTCACCTCTGCCAGACGTGCAGGAGAAATAGCGGCTCTCATGGTGGACCCACGATACACACTATTTTTTAAGGACAAGGTTACCCTCTGACTACACCCCAAATTTCTTCCAAAGGTGCATTAATCATTCCACATCGATGAGCTGATACACCTACCAACCTTTTTTCCTAAACCACATGCAAACTCTTTTGAATCCACAGTGCATACAGTAGATGTACGCAGGGCTTTGTCCTTCTATTTGGATAGAACCAAGGCCTTTAGGAACTCTTCTAGACTCTTTGTCTCCATTGCGGAGCACTCCAAAGGGATACCTATTTCTATCCAGAGACTTTCAAACTGGATTTCAGGTGTATCCAACTGTGCTATCAGATAAAGAAAGTTACGCCTCCAGCTGATATCTGAACTCACTCCACTAGATCTGGGCTACCTCCGTGGCTTTTCTACGCGAAGTTCCTCTGGCTGACATCTGTAAAGCAGCCACTTGGACTTCTGAACACACATTTGTTAAGAATTATACCCTTACTCAAGGCCCTCTCTCTGATACACAGTTAGGAAGAGCTGTATTATCTACTGCATTCCTACCAAATCAAAAGTCCCTACCTCCTTGAGATACACTGCTTTTAAGTCACTTGGAGTGGAGCACCCACAGGGACATCTCTCTTGAAGAAGAAAAAGGAGGTTACTCACCCTGTGCAGTAACTGACGTTCTTCAAGGTGAGTGTCCCTGTGGATGCTCCACTACCCACCCTCCTCCCCTCTACTTCGGAGTTGGGGTAGCTTCCATTGTAGAGAAGGAACTGAGGAGACTGGTCGCGTACTATTAAGGTACACTCAGAGCGGGGGAGCAGGCTCTGTAAAAAACTGCTGTAAAAATCTCCGAGCGAAGGCGCAGGGACGCACCAACACCTGGAGTGGAGCACCCACAGGGACACTCATCTTTATCCTCTTATCTTTAAAAATAATCTTGAAATATATACAAGACTCTGTATCACTGCAATGTAGCCTATTTTAGTACTTACTTTACTGTTTGCTCTTTAATACTTCAGGACTGTTTAATAATTTTTATATCCCAGTGAGGATCAAGACCCCATTGTGCTAAACCCTATAAAAACACACCTAAAGATTAGGTACCTGTCCAAAAGAATTTACAAATTCAGAAGACAATTGACATGCAAAAGGTTGTGGGAAAGGGATAGAATGATATATAAAATTTTGTATGTTTGTATTTTTAAAAACTTGTTACAAATAAAGTAGGTGCCAACTAGCTCATCTGCAACACAACCTAGCCTTCATTAATTGGCTGATCTCTTATAGGCACTGCAGAATGCAAAAGTTAGTGAAACAGGCTTCGTTGTGAGGGCTAGTTATTAACAAAAGGCCTTTTCAGTAAGAATTTTATCTGTTTGATTTGGCTATTTCTTAAATACATGAGCTTTAATGATGTGTTGAGAAGCACCAGTGGGGTGCAGTTATGAAGCAACCAAGAAATGTGCGAGATTTATTCCCCAGTGTTTTATAATGCTACTGGATTAACTCCTTCACATCTATAGCCTATTCATGTGATGGGGCTTGGTGTTTGTGCAGGCAGAAGTGTCGATGGTCAGTGTTTGAGAACATTAATTGGAAACTCTGCAAGGTGAACATTTCAGTTTTCTGGGCCCCTGGCTCCCTCCCAGTGGTTTCACTGTAGAAGATATAATAGAGCCCTGTCACAGCCCTTGTCGAGCTCCCCTGGCTAGGCACTCACGAGGATGCTGTGTTTGGGTCCCAGCACTAGGTCCATGTATTTTTAAGCTTTCCTGTGTGCACTGCCTTTGGTTCTGAGTTTCTAGGCGCCCTCTATCTAGTCTCCTCCCCTGAGAGTTGACACTGTGATCCAACTGTCTGAACTCTGAGGGTAGTGCCTAGTCCCCCAGAATCCCCCGGTGATTAAGCACATCCTTTCCCAGAGGTCCAACCTTGTGGGCACACTGGTTTACAGGTCACCTTTTCAGGGACACGTGATTGTAGAAGCAAACAGACACAGGCTTTGCAAAAGTTTCTAGCACAATTACTCTTTACTACAGACAGTACAAGGGATATGCAGATCTAGGCAAAATAAGAAACACTGGCACGCTTTTATCTGCTTCAATTTCCTCAGCACTTGTGAACATTCTTTTTGGATTTCAGTCAGTGTCCTTTCAGAGTGTCCATGATCCCCCTCCTGAAGTTTATAGTTTGTCTGAGTTAAGAGTCTCTCACTCTCCTTCTTGCAACCAGCTTCCTTCAGCTTGGTCTGATCCAGCAGTCAAAAAGGTCTCCTCTGCCACAAAAAAGCATGCCTCCTTTCTCCTGCCCCAACCTTTCTGCCTGTCTGACAGACCGAGTCTCTGGCCTTATCTACACTGCCACTTTACAGCGCTGCAACTTTCTCGCTCAGGGGTGTGAAAAAACACAAGCCTGAGCGCTGCAAGTTTCAGCGCAGTAACATGGCAGTGTAGAGCGCAGTAACATGGCAGCGCAGTAACATGGTAGCCGCGCTCCCAGCACTGGTAGCAACACCCCTCATAGAGGTGGGTTTTTTTTATAGCACTGGAAGAGTTCTCTCACTGGTGTAGCGACTACAAAGCCACGTTAAAGCGCTCCTGTTGCTAGAGAAGACATGCCCTCTGTGTTTTTAAAGGGCTGCATCAATACTTCATCTCTTTGTTCCCTCTCCTGGGAAAATTCCATTTCTTCAAACACCTAAGGTACAAAGAAGTTGAAGAAAACTGGTTTTATCTAAGGGCTTGTCTACACTTACGTTTTACAGCGCTCTAACTTGCTGGTTCAGGGGTGTGAAAAATCACCTGAGCGCAGCAAGTCAGAGCGCTTTAAAGCGCTAGTGTAAACAGGTTCCGAGCCCTGGGAGCTGCGCTTCCAGAGCTCGGAGCTAATCACCTCATGGAGGTGGATTACCAGGAGCGCTGGGAGAGCTCTGCCTGGGCATGTTCTATTCAGTTGCTGATAGTCTTTAACGATCAACCTATTCATAAGTGGACATGCAGGCGCCACTCCCCTCTCTCCTTAGCACAAGAGGTATCAGGGTGTGCAAGAACATAGTTCAGATAAGCATCTGGGCTTAACTAGACATACAGTTCATTGTCTCAAACAATGAATAACAATTCATGAGTTTCCCCAAATCCTCACAAACTCTTAATGAACCATGTATTGCATTCTCAGGTGAAAGTGTAGCCCAATATTATGGAAAGAACAGAACATATTTGTGGCTTGTGGAATACACAGCAGGCCCTTAACATGGAAGATTTTCTCTCCTTTGATATCATTAACCCAGAGAGAGTACAAATGCTGACAGATTATTAGAAGTGCCTGATGGTGATGTGGTTTTATATATGTTTGGTTTATCTTTTATAGCCTTTATATATGTTTGGTTTATCTTTTATAGTCTTTACTATGTGTTCTTGTATATACTAGGCGTTTTAAATTTTCTCAGCAAAGATGAGAGCTCAAACAATCCATGCTCAGGAAGCACAGAGGTATGATAGGAAGTGAGGTGCTCATAAAATAATAATCTTGGGACAGTTAAAGGTGCATTTAAAATCTCCATGTATGTCTGATCCTCAAGGGGGGTGATTATCTCAGAGCTTTGTATTAGTGTAACAAGTATACAAATCATTGTCATTTGGGACATACTGATATCCAGAGCATTCTTCTTTGTCCTTCCTTCCATGACTGTTGCTGGGTAAGATTTACCATTGAAGGGAAAAACAAACACTCACACACCCCGTTAAATAAAGTTTACCAAAGGAAAAGTACTAACAAGTGAGACGACATTATAACAATGAAAATGTCAGCTGGTCATAAACCTACTGCTTCAGGATATAAATGAGGGGTTTTTGTGTCTTCTAACTGTTGATATGTACTGTTGATATTTAATTTAAGACCTCGCTTGTCCTTGTTTAAACAAAGAATGAAATTCAAATGGCGATAGAATGTCTAAAATAATCTTGAGAGCATGCTCTGCATCCTAGCATTTGACAGGAGAGTTTAGTGTACCCATTTTTGTGTTGACACACGGGCAAAGGAAAGCATGCATCTCAAAGATACAACTTTACATTTTGCTCTCCGTAATCCTTTTGATATTAGATTAGAATTGCTTTGCAAAATGTTTTTTAAATTAGGTCAGTCTGCTGTGCAGTGCACTGGACTAATTATGATTATTTTGCTCCCTGGATGTTTTTTCTGTTCATTGAATTTATTACAGCATTACTTCATAGCTGGAGCTGAGAACTTGCACAGCAATCAAAGCTGTGTGGCACCTGGCATGCATGGCCATCTTGCCTATATATACTCTCCAAGGGCCTTTTGCTTGTAGGCAACATCTGGCACCTAGTCATTTGTAACTGTATTTCAGTATAATTAATAAAAATTACTCTGATTTTAAAAAGGAGGGTTGAGATTGTTTCGACTAAATAATGGATACAAAAACAGTGCTATTGAGAGCAGCTATCCTCAACTGGCTTTGAAAAGAGGCTGAAGTCGGGGGAAAGGGGGTTGGGTAAGAAAAGTACTCTGAGATTCTCTGAGTCTGAACTCATAAACTAGCAGCAAAAAATATTTGTTGACAAGAAGTCACACACCTGTATTGTCTTTTCTGTCAGCTGGTGAGATATAAATATAATTTTTATCGAGGTCAATCTGAATGGGACAAAACGTATTTGTATTTTTCAAACTTAAAATATAGCATTACTAATAAGTGTATATACTCTTGTGTATAATACATTTGATAATAAATTATCTCCCATAAATATTCAGCCACTGATGTAAGTAGCCTGATAATTCAGCCTAGGCCTTTGAAAATAATGATTGTAGTAAAGTTAATACAGGAGTCATAAATGTATAGAGCTACTGAAATTAAAGTGTAATTACACTGCAGCTTGCTGTACTGAGAGAGTAATTTTGTGATGGTTGTCTAAATTTACTTACTAATTTTACTTCTAACGCACAGGCCTTTTGATCTTCTGGCTGCATTTATCACACAAGAGACTCAGGTTGTTTTGGGGTACAAGTCTTTGTTTCCCAAGGCAGCAGACTCTTCTCTTGAGAGAGTAGCAATAACTTAATCAATTGTTGTGATTCCTTTTTGCTGACTAGGAATTACAACATCTGGCTCCTAAGAGACATGCCCCATCTAGTCCTTAACCTGTTTTTCTGGTTGATATCTTACTGCATGCCTGAAAATTTGGAAGATGATACCAGCTGGGATAATAGTCCCCTTTTATATGATTGCTTTCCTTGGCCATGATTATGTCAAATGGCTGAATTTTACAGACAAATTCTCCACTCTTGGCACAGAACCTTCTCCTCTGCAACTACTGCAGTCCGAAAAAGCCTTTTTTGTACCTTTTCATCACACAAATTCTCTATCTCATTTCAAATTTACTGAGGGCACCTTTTTTCCTCTTTGCCTGTGCCTTATTTCTGTTCCCTCTGCTATTTGTTATTGTTGCCTCTTTTTCCCCAAGTGGCTAGTCAAATTTCAGGGTCCTGGGATGTTCCACTTGGAATTAGAAATTGAGAGAGTCTAGTGTTTTCTGTAATGCAGTCTTGTTTATTTACAAGGAATGTACAAAGTCCTGCTTCTCCGAAAGCAGGAGGAACCAAGAACAAAAGGAGTAGTTTCTTAGTATGCAGACTCAAGTCTCTTTAGGTACCACACCCAAAAATTCTCTGGCTTTTCCTGGGGTCATACTATTTTCACATGCTTCTGCTAGGCTTTCTTGCTCTTGATTTTTTGCCTCTGCCTCTCTCTCTCCGTTCAGTGTATTTTACAGAGATGGACAGACTCTCTCTCACTCACTACAGCAAAATCCCTCCACTGGCTCAAGTCAAAACTCCTGGGTGGGTTCAGAACCCCCTTTTGGCTTAGATGGGGGCCTTGTGATGAACTTGTCCTGACAGTTATGTTAATTTACTCCTGGGTGGGGGGGGAGGGAGGGATTCAGCGCCACTATGCGTGTGCAGAATTTATATCCCCCATAGATTTCTTTGCTTCACCACAGAAAAATGACTTTTTGACAGGGAAGCAAGGGGAAGCCACAAGCTGCCATGCACCCCTCCCTAGCTAGCAGTATGTTTCGGGTGCCCAGGGCAGCTGGCAGAGAGGTAAATCACTGTGGGGCGGGGGGCGAGACTGAGGAAGACGCAGCTCCCTACCCTGCGCAGGGCTCAGCTGCTAGTCTTGGCTGGGCTGTGGAGGACGGGACTTTCTCTTCCCCTTCCCCAGCACGGCATCTGGGGCTGGGTAAGACCCACCCCCTGATTTCTCCCCCAGCTGCAGGAAGCTCTGCAAACTCCCTCCCCCATCCCTTCCTGTACCCATCACTCCTCAGCTGCAGGGGGAGGGAGGAGTACAGGGAGCTGCTCCCCCATCCACCTAAACCCATGCATCCACACCCCCTCATACCCCCCACACTCAGAAACCCCCTAATGAGCCCCACTCCCCTTGCACCTGGACCATCCCGAGGAGCCTCCTGAACCCCCCCACCCCACTGAGCCCCAATCAGCCACACCTGGATCCCCACCCCACTGAGCCCCACTCCCCCAGCATCTGGACAACCCCCCAAGCCCTCCACACCCAAACCCCCCTGCTGAGCTCTATCTCTCCCCCCCACATACAACCCCCCCCGTGCAGCTGAGCCCCAACCACCTTCACCTGGATCCCCCTGCAGAGTCCCATTACCATTGCACCCAGAATCTCCTAACAAGCCCCTGTGCATCCAGATGCCCCCCGCACTTGGTTCCCCTACTGAGCCGCCTGCACCCAGATTGCCCCCACATAGAACCCTCTCAACCCACACCTGGATTCCCACACCCCACTAAGCCCCTCCAGACTTGGATCCTGCCTTGCTGAGTCTGCCTGCCCGCACCTGGTGCACCTGGCATGGAGGGGAAGGGCCCTGGGGTGTTTCTATGATAGGTCCCGTTCATGCACTGTCAGGGTTGGGTGTAGCCTCACCACTGAGTCTGTGTCTGGGGAGCTGTACAGTGATCTCCCATTTCTGTGCAGCCTGTGCCCTGTGCTCCCCAATGCCATGCTGGAGCCTCCACATTTATTTAGACATATAAAATTTGCAGAATTTTAAAATATTGTGCACAGATTTTTTAATATTTTGGTGCAGAATGCCTTCAGGAATAGTCAATTGAAGATTGCATTCATACTCCTCAAAAAGCTTTTTGATTTATGCAGTCACCAATACCTCCCATCATAATGTTGTTATAGTTTGCAGTTGTACTATTATGAAAGTGTCACACACAATTCCATAGTTAAGTCTGAGTTGAGTTTTACACTTAGAGCAGCAACCACTTTGTTATGTCTGAAGAATTGAGCATACTCTCCCAAAATTACAGCACTTACTCTTTGAGTAAGGACTGAATTTTCTGAAATTTTATAAGTAAAGTGGCTAATTCATTTGAGTTAAAATTAATTAATGGGACCATTAACCATTTTTTGTTCCCAAATGATCTTAATAATGGAAATACTTTAAGCTTCCCTTATAGTTAAAGCTTACCGAAATGCCATAGGCTACTGTTGGGTGGGGAGGAAAAAAGTAAGATCTACTGGTCATTTTCCCCATTATTCATCATAATTGAAAGTTTCTTTGTTGGCAGGGGCTGACAAATAATAATTTTCTGCAGCAAATGATACATAAAATTATCCTCTTTCAAATGACTGCCATCTCTCATTATTCTCAGTAGGACTGTGGTAATAAATGAGGAAGAGTGCAATTCAGTTATATCACATGAAAGCAGACAGATAAAAAGTGACAAATGTTGTAAGAGTTTGTATACGAATGCTAGAAGTATAATTAATAAGATAGGTGAACTCAAGTGGCTGGCATTGAGGATACTGATATAATAGGCATCACAGAAACCTGATAGAATGATAACACTGTAATACCACGATACAAAATATGTAAGAATGAAAGAATGGGTCACTGGTGGTGCCACTGGTGGCCAAGTGGCACTATATATGAAAGAAAGCATAAAGTCAAGTATGGTAAAAATCTTAAATGAATCAAACTGTACCATAGAATTTCTATGGATAGAAATTCCATGCTTGAAAAATAAGAGTAGAGCAGTAGGAATCTACTAGTGATCACCTGACCAGAATGGTGAAGGTGTTCGTGAAATGCCCAAGAAGATTAGAAAGGCTATAAAATAGAAAACTCAGTATTAATGGCAGATTTCAACTAGCCCCATGTTGGCTGGATACATGTCACCTCAGGAAGGATGTAGAGAGAGAATTTCTAGATACCATTAATGAATGCTTCTTTGAGCAGTTAGTCTTAAAACAAACAAGGGATTTAGGTCTAAGTGGAACACAGGACCTGGTCCAAGAGGTAATTATAGCTGAACCGCTCATTAATAGTGACCATAATATAATTACATTTAACATCCTTGAGAGGAGTGGGAGGCAATACCAAAGAAGCCCACCACAGTAACATTAAACTTCAGAAAGAGGAACTACACAGAAATGAGGAAGCTACTTAAATAGAAATTAAAAGGAATAGTCACAAGAATGAGATGCCTGCAAACTGCATGGAAACCTTTTTAAAACACCATAAAAGAGGCTCAAATTAAATGTATACTCTAAATTTAAAAAACAGAACCAAAAAAAATGCCACCATGGCTAAACAGAGTAAAAGAAGTGGTTAGAGGCAAAAAAAATCCTTTAAAATTTTGAAGTTAAATCCTAATGACTATTGAAGACAAATCCTAAGGAGCATAAACGCTGGCAAATCAAGTGTAAAAGTATCATTAGAATTTGAAGAGGGACTAGCAAAAGACTCACAAACTAACTGCAAAGATTTTTTTTAATTAGAAGCAGGAAGCCCGCCAAACAATTAATGGGGCCACTGGATGATTGAGGTGCTAAAGGAGCACCCAAGGAAGATTAGGCTATTGCAGAGAAGCTAAATGAATACTTCGTGTCATTCTTCACTGCAGAGGACATGAGGAGATTCCCACACCTGAGCCATTCTTTTTAAGTGACAATTCTGAGGAATTGTCCCAGATTAAGGTGTCAGAAGAGGAGGTTTTAGAGCAAATTGATAAATTAAACAGTAATAAGTCACCAGGACCAGATGGTATTCACCCAAGAGTTCTGAAGGAACTCAAATATGAAATTGCAGAACTACTAACTGTGGCTTGTAACCTATCACTTAAATCAGCTTCTGTACCAATGGCTGGAGGATAACTAATGTAACGCCAATATTTTTAAAGGCTCCTGGCAATTACTGGCCCATAAACCTAACTTCCTAACTTCAGTAGCAGGAAAATTGGTTTGAACTATAGTAAAGAAGAGCATTATCAGACACATAGATCACCAATCTATTGGAATTCTTTGAGGGTGTCTACAAACGTGGATAAGGGTGACCCAGTAGATACAGTGTACTTGGACTTTCAGAAAACCTTTGATAAGGTCCCTCGCCAAAGGCTCTTAGCAAAGTGAGCAGTCATGGAATAAGAGGGAAGGTCCTCTTGTGGATCAGTAACTGGTTAAAAGACAGGAAACAAAGGATAGAAAGAAATGGTCAGTTTTCAGAATGGAAGGAGGTAAATAGCAGTGTCCCCCAGGGATCTGTACTGGGATCAGCAATGTTTAACATATTCATAAATAATCTGGAAAAGGGGGTAAACAATCAGGTGCCAAAGTTTGCAGATGATAATTACTCAAGATAGTTAAACCCAAAGCAAACTGCAAAGAGTTAACTTAGACTGTCGGCTAACCCAGATTTTTTACAGTGTTTGGATTTCCTCAAAATGTAACCTTAATTTTGAATTTCCTGTGCTTATAATACTTGCTTTCTGGATAACCGCAACATCCTTGTAATATATTTTAACCAAAATTACTAGTATGTATTCTCAGCTTTAACTCATCTTTAATGTTGCTTTTGTCTGGGAATTTACACAGCTATGTAAAGCATTTTAGAATACTGTTTTTTATGAAACAGACTGTACAAATTGTAACATTTGTATTTTTAACATGAAAATTAGAAGGTATCAAAGTGGTGCAGAAGGCTTTGCTTAGGCCTCTCACTTCAACAAGCTAGATCCCCACTTGCTCTATGTGGTTCTTTGCTGAGCATAAAAAGAGTTACATGCTGTCACTGTAAAGTGATGTGTATTAACATCTGTGCTAAAAGATACAAAGAAGAATCTTACCGCAAAATGGAACAGTAAAGGAGAGCCCAAACAAACATGCAGTTTTCAAACAATCACTAAGGGTATTTCTGCACTTCAATTACAATGGCACTGAGTCTCAGAACCCTGGTCAATTGACTCAGGCTCGTAGGGCTCGGGCTGTGGGACTAAAAATCGCAGTGTAGACATTCAGGCTTGAGTTGGAACCCAGACTCTGAGACCCGCTCCCACTGCAATCTGCAGCACAAGCCCAGGTCATCTGACTTGGGCCAGCTGTGACCATTCTGCGGATCTTTTATTGCAGTATAGGTGTACCCTGAGGCTCTGTCTTGATGGGCAAAAAGGGTGTGATTCAACGGTATCGACTCTGTCAAGTCAACTTGCAGGCTATCATGTTTGAGGCCATATTCGTCTGTTGCTCTTTCACCTAGACTCCCACTTAGACTGTCGGTTAACCCGGATTTAAATCTGTTAGCCTCTTTCTTGATAGTGCATTGAGCTAACACAATTGAAAATACACCCGTTTTGCCCATCAAGACAGAACCTTAGTGACTCTAAATTTGAAAGATGCATGTTGTTTTGGCCCCCTGTCGCCATCAGCAAGTCGTTGATGTGTAGGTTTTAGTACTGAAGTTAATAATGCACACCACCTTATAGTCCGCGCATGTAAACGCTTTTTATGCTCACCAAAGCACTAGAGTAAATGGGGATCTACTTTGCTGGTTTTGCCCAAGTGCTTCTTTAGTCATTAAGTCTTTGGCGCTTTATAAAATTTCCCTGTCAGTTACATTGTACAGGTAGTTGTTTCCTGAATACATGCAAGTCTCACTTTTTTGTACCCTCAGTTACTGTACTACTTAGTTGAATTTTGAGTGGAACATATGAGATGGTCCCACAGCTACAGTTTTTGTTTCAGCTCTTCTTTCGTTAGTAATAAATTGGTATACATCGGGAGTTTGAAATAAAAATGTAAAGGTCAAGCTGACCAGTACTTTCAGTTCTCATTCCAGATAACATTCAGATCCTTTCAAAGAAATCAAATAGAAAAAATAATTTAATTCATAGTCTCTGTAAATTAAGAAAAAAACTATAGTACTTTGCACTCTTACTGTGGCATTCTACCCAAGATCCTCAATGCATTTAAGTCATTAATGCAGTAAGTAACAGGATATCCTTAGCACTGAGGTAGATAAGTATTATTTATCCCCATTATAAAAATGGGGAAACTGAGACACAGAGAGGCTGTCACTTGCCTAAAGTCAAATTGGATGTAGGCACTTTTCACTTCTAGTTCTGTGCTTCAGCCACATGGTTCTTGCTTCTATATTGTTTTATTTTGTTCTTGTTCTTCGACAGTCCTTCAGAACACTGGCAGTATGCTTTTAAAAAGTATTTAATTTAAAAATAGATAACGTGAACATAGTGCTAATGAAAGGTGCTAGACTGAAAAATCAGGAGGGGTGATGTCCTCTGTTTATCCACAAAAAAGGTATGGCAAGATCAATGCGAACAAAAATCTTGGCCTGTCTCTCTGACATCTCCTCATGGATGTCTAGCCATCAGCTGCAACTCAACATGCTTAAAACCAAGTTCTTAAACTGCCTCCCTGCCCCCACACCTTCCCCACTCCCTTCTTTCCTGATCACTGGGGACAACACTACCATACTGGCCTGTCAGTCAGGCCAGTAACCTGGGTATCATCCTTGACTCAGACCTCTCTCTAAGTCCTCACATCCAGACTACATCTAAATCTTTCAGATTCTTTCTGCATAACATCTCTAGGATATGACCTTTCTTATCCATACCCACAGCTAAAACTCTCATCATCTTGTGTCAATTACTGCAACATCCTTCTCTCTAGCCTTGACAAATGCAATCCTGCCATGCTTATACCAATTCAAAATGCTGCTGCAAAATAGTTTTCCTATCCAATTGCTTTGACTGTGTCATTCTTCTCTTTGCATCTCTCCACAGGCTCCCCCCTTTTCTTTCACATAAAATATAAGCTACTTATATTCACTTTTGAGGCCCTTCATGGCCTATTCCCCCCCTCCCACCTATCATCTTCCAATCATTATTGAGAGTACTTCCCCTGCCTCCAAATGGCACATGATGCCAGCCTCTATCACCCACTAGTTAATTTTCAAACAGGCACCTTTGTGCTTTTATTTCCAGGCTTTCCCTCCATGCTTGGGGGGATGTTCCCCATAAACATCCACAAAGCTAACTGATTATCCACCTTCAAATCCTTCCTTAAAACTCAACTTTTCTTTATGCCTACAAAAACTTAAGTGGTTAGGCTGCAGATGTGCTCATACCACTGCCTATCATGATAACCAATATTGTCTCATTTTTTCCTTGCATTCCACCATCTGTCTGTATTGATCTCTGGTCTTATAATTGGATTGTAAGCTCTTTGAGCCAAGGACCATCTTTTTGTTCTGTGTATGTATAGCACATACTACACTGGGGTCCTGGTCCAGGGCTGGAGTTCCTAAGTGCTATGATAATACAAATAATTAGCCTCAACCCTGCCCTGCACTTAAGGGTAAGAAAGAGAGGATAGTTTAATCATCTTGCTCTCTCTGCTAAGATTGCCAAAAAAGGGTACCAAGTAATTGTTATGAAGGTGTTAATCATGACCCTGTGGTTAAGGCTGAGTTGAGTTTTTCACTTTAGTTAATATGTTCTTAACAGATATCTCCAGAAATTTAAAATGCAGCACAGATCACAAAATGTGTAGCTTTTTCTCCAGCCCTAAGGTTAGTGTGTGTCTAGATATTTTAGCTAACATCAGGCCTTTTAATACAAATTTCAGAGATGTTGTTTATAATAGTTTATTATAATTAATATAATTGTTTATTGCCTTTTTCTTTTATAGTGCTGCTATACTTCAAGGAACTTTGCTTTCAGAAAATAGTTTAGCATTTACAATTTAAAGCCCTGAAGTTGCCTTTTAAAAAACAGCTTTGTTTCATTGTTAGGAACTGGCTTAGAAAAGTAAAGGATTGAAGGAAAAAGCTATATTAGCGAAGAGTTGGAATGCCAAATGGAAGTTTTCGTACCCAAGAGCCACATTTGTTCACATAAAGCATTTGACCTGGAAGAGAGTCTGCTTATATACAGTCATGTACTGCTCATCAGATATTACAACTGAGCAGAGCAGTCCATTAGTGAGCCACCTACTTGGCGTTGACATGAAAACAAATGCACTGTTATAACAAGTGTGTTGAAAGCTTAGGCTAAGCACTGTAACCCCTACTTCATTGTTAATTAATGCTGTCCAAAGCACTCATACGAAATAGCGTAATTTAGGTGGAGCCCATTAGGATGTACATATCACATGCATTGTTTTTATTTTTTAAAATACTTTAAATGTAACTAATTCATAGAGCAAGAGACCTGGGGAAAGGTGGGGCAGGTCTTGCCCCAAGAGCCAACTTTCAAAAGAACAACTCTTCACGCTGTTTGTATGGCGAGACCTGAAAATTCACATAGATTCTCTCCCAGGTTCTAATCCACTAATGATTCTTTAACATTTCTATAATACTGCATATTTAATTTAAACATACCTTCAGTTAGTGCCAGCCTATCTGGTAGAAAGATCTTTTGCAGTATGGTGTGCCTCGCAAAGTATCACAACTTCCATTGATAGGTTTAATGTATGAGATAGAAATAGTCCTATTAACTTTTTTATTTCAGTCCTATTAAGAATTTTCTTAAAAAAAATTGTCCATAGAATAATTAGATACTATAATTACTTGCACTGTATTAGTCAAATTAGCTGGCAAAAGGGAGTCTGTGTATGTACACTTGTTACACCAAATAAACTAGTGTGGATCAGGAACATTGTCTGTTCAGTAAGGAAATGTATAAATGAAAGGAGAAGAAAATAGTGCACATCCAGTATCTCTTCTGCACAAGGCCCACAACATGAAAATAACTTGAAAGATCAGGGAGTATAACAGATGGAATTTCAATAAAGTGGCCTCCCAGATATGAACTACTGAAAGGGAAGCCTGATGCTGCTTTAGTTTTTGAATCCTTGCCAGTAGAGCAGCTTGCCTCCATTTCATTTTTTTTAAATAAAAAGTGACTTTAAATAGAGCTGAATTCAAATATATGGATTCTCTGGTAAAAGAAAACATATTTTATTGTTTTCTGAAAATGGAGCAGAGAACAAAAGTCACCATTAAAAATAGGTATTTTCACATTGCTAAAAAAACCTTTCAAAAGAAGAATCAATAAATCCTTAGTATTTGCAGATCATTTTCAACCCAATATCCTGTTTTTGTGGTCTTTGCTAAAGTCCACCACTGTAGTTTAAATTGTTTCCCCTGTTTTAAGCCTCTTTTAAAAGTCACAATCCAACGTATGACCATTTTGGAGACATCATAGCTGCTGCGACATCTCAACATATGATGCTATGAGATTATCAGTATGGTGCATAGACAGCTCTCCAGGCCTGCCAGAAGGCTTTGACAGGCAATGTTGTGAATACAGCCCTTGGTAGTGTCTCAATTTTAATGTGGCTCCTGGCCAAAAGTTGGTAAGTACCACAGCCAAAAATTAAGCTGTTCTTGGTGTGGTGCCCAAAATAGTGTGAAATGCTGTTAGGTTTGTTAAAGTACTTGATGCTCCAGATTTGACCTCCTTTAAAATTATGATCTGATGGAGTAAATCCATTTGAACTAAGTCTGCATTTTAAAATATGCAGTACGACCTTGATCCTGCACCATTAAAGTAAATGAAAGCTTTGTCATTGACTTCATTAGGTGAAGGAAGAAGCCCTAAATCATACTGAAGAATTACCACAAGTTATTTTGTGGGCCCTATAAAAATTATATTGGTAGGTACTCTCTTCTAACTGTAAGTGTAATAGTTTGAAAGGACATTCAATTTAAAATCTTAATACCTTTGTTTGAACATTTTTTACATACTTGTGATGGGGTTCCCTCTCCACTCATGGCACCGCCTGCTGGTTGCTCTGGGGATTATCTCCATCTCGTGCTGCAGCATTTGCAGTGGTCTCTGCACTTATCTTCTCTCTGTATGGGGGGCCTCTCTCTCGCTGCTGCCTCTTCCAGTCCGTGGCGTGGCCCTCTGTCCAGGTCACTCACTCACTCCCGTTCCGGAAAAATCACAATCTTTCCAGACCAGCTGTCTGGCTGGTGTCTCCAGTGCCCTGAGCCACTACCCAGTGACTGGTAGGAGAACCCATGCCCGCCCTCTATGCTGGGTTCCAGCCCAGGGACCCTATAATGTTTAGCCTAGGCCAGTAATGCCTTTGCCCTTGCAGCTGTTTCCCTGGGCTTTTTCCTACCTAATTGGCTCCGCCCTACTCTGGGTTTGCCGGCTTCTCCACTCCCTCCTCTCAGGGAGTCTATGCCGCCTGCCTTCCTGCAGCCTCAAACACTCCTCCCCCTTTCCAGCGAGTGACTCCCCTTCCCAAGAAGCCACCCCTCTCTCTAGCCAGATACCTGGTTTTCTATAGACCCCGCCTGCTTCTCTCCTGGTGAGCCTGTTCCTCATCAATTAACTCCCTGGCCATAGGCGTAGGAACTAGGGGTGCAGGGCGTGCTGCAGCACCCCCAGGTTTTGCATGGGGTCCCGGCTGCTGGCTCCACATCTGCCCCCAGCCTCAGACCCTTACCCATGTCCGCATCTCCCCCCCCCCCCACCCCACCCCCCGAGTCACGTCTCCTCATTCTGGCACGGACAGGAGTAAGGGGGAGCGCAGCTGCAGCACCCCCACTCTAAAAACTGTTCCAGCACCACTGTCCCTGGTCTGCAGCCAAATTAGTAGCTTGGGCCCATCTGGCCCCTCCCAGCTCTTGCCAGACAGTGTGGGCTGCTCACTCCGTCACAACTGTTAACACAGGTAACATCTAAGATTACTGTAAGCAAAGGACAAACAAAAAAATTCTCTTTATGTTGTATATTTGACAACACTTTGTGTATAATGAGTTTAACAGTTTCACCTCAGTCAGCCATTTTCATCTGACAATTGTAGAATGCAGTAATGGGGGAATGAAAAACATTTTTAAAGTGGGAAAATATTATTGTGAATCCACCAAAATTGGCAGATGTAATACCTAAAAATACTTCTAAGTCTTTTTTTTAATGGACTAGATTTCAGTAGTGTCTTTAGAACTGTCCAACTGTCCAGTACTTTTTCTAACAAATCAGACGTTAACTAAATTAAAAAGGAAAATTGGTATAGTAGTGGAGTATGTTATTGGTAGTGTGGAGTAGAGCTTGCATTGTAGCTAACTCTGAACAGTACTTGTTCTGTGGATAAAGGATTTCAGCCTCCAGGGCTGTCAATAGGCATCGTTCACCAGGATGGATTGATTTTCATCATGATTTAAATCAGCAAGCAGGAAACCTTAATTTAAATCATCTATCATTTAAATACAGTTTTGCAGCTGTACTTTTTAGTTATTTTCCTAAAGAAAAGTTGATTCTCATTGGTTAGTAACCCATGAAAAATATTGATTTGCAGCTAAATATAGCCTTTACACTAAATTTGGTGCTGCTTTTTGCTAACCAGGAGGATATACTACCTCTGAACACATTTATTTAAGTAATTATATGGCTTTACTTAAATTTTTATGTTAAAAAGTGATAAATGATGCAGTTCTTATTTACTAGATTAATTTTTTACTTGTGGTTTGTGTAGAGCTTTATTCACATAAACAGCATTTTTAACTTTTTGTTAAATAAACCTACCTTAAATGTGATGGATATATTAAAAAAGTTTATCAAAACATGTTTTGTATTTAAAACTGATGAATGTATTAAACAAAGGAATATTTCTAGTTAGTAAACTGAACTGGTTATTTCTGGTCACTACGTCCTTCAAGATTTTGGAACTAGAAGATCTCATCCTCTCACACCTAGTTTTTATTCATAAATTGGAAGAGGAAAACAAGTTCTCCAGGCTTTCAACTCGCATTTGGTTTCTTAACTTTTAATGAACTAGTCATTGAACTGAACTAATCGAATAAACTGAAATAAAGAATGTATTCTCTCTGCACCTACAGAAGAAAGTACTGCCTTCAGAAGCTGTTTTAACACTTCAGCAGACTCTGGTTCCAGGTGCTTAACCAGTGACTTTCACCAATTCTGTGGTTTGACTTTCTTTGAATTAAATACTGAAAATAATATTATGCAGTATATGTTTGCTGCCTACAATTTAAATAATTGTGATAGCCTTTAATAAGTTTAGAGCAACACAGGCTGTCAATTTTATTTTTTTTTAATAAACCTGTTTTAAATTTTAGAAATCCAATTTAAATAAAAAAAACTTTCATTTAAAAAAACTCATCAATTTTTATCTACCCTGTCTTTTGCTGGTACTTATTTTCACAAAAAAATTAAACAAAATGGTGAATAGTAAAAGAACATCAATAAAATGACGTGGCAGAGTATTTTTAAAAAGAAGACACTTTCACATGATGGTGATGTTTCTAGCTAAAGATTTTCTGACCAGTTGGATCTGTTGGAAAGTACCAGTGAAATAAATGGCTGCTTAAACATGCTGTTTTACTCTCATCTGTGTCTTACTGTATACATTGCATAGTCTGGATTGGAATGAAGGACACCATGGCATTAGGAGAAGGTGATGTTAAGTGGAGCAGGGAGCAAACTATCCAAATCTCAGAAAAACACATTGACAGTTGATGGACAGAAAATGTACTTGACTCACCCACCACTCAAATGGTGTTAGAATTCCCATTTTCCTGAATCCCCACTTTTGCTACTGTTTCAGTCCTCCAAAATGGAGGCTTGCCACAGTCTCAATTTCAGCTCAGGGGCTAGATGAGCACAAGCCCAATTTGCTGAGTGTGCTAGAATCATAGGTATATATGGGAGTGCATTGTGTGTCCTCTTTCTGTCCTCCACACCAGCTCTGCTCTAGCGAGCTGGAAAGGTGATTAAAAGGGATGTGATTCTGCCTCTCACCTTGGAAGATGGATTTGTATCCCTTTCAGTCAGTCAGCAGTAATAAGCCAAAAGGATGGGATACAAGGATGACATATTTTCAGCATCACATTAGCATTCTGTCAGGATCCTAGCCTATGGGGCTGGTTAGTTTCAGTGAGTTTTTACCCAGTGTAGGAACTGGGATTTTAATACTGTTAAAGGTCTCATTCTGGCCCATTTAATGGTTTAAAGTGAGGTATCAATCAGTACAGTGTTTGAAAATCAAAGTTAGTCATTTTTAAGGAAGTTTTGTCACAGTTTGGGACTTGTCAGACTTTTATGTGGCATTTGGGTATTCTAGGATGGTGCTTTTTTGCTTTATCTTCAGTTAAAGCAGAAATGTTTAATGTTGGCCAGTTTTACATATAAAAATGACCATCATGAATAGTTACTCACAGAGTCACAGGATGATACTTGTGCAACCTGGTGGCAAATTGATTTGCTCTTTATTTCAAATATATTGAATGATTGCTTTCAAACCAGTAAGGAAGTTGTTTAAATATCACATATCATACTGTATTTATCTTCCCTCTGTCTGATCAGTACCACAGTGAATGAGGTTTCTGTTTACTCCCTGAGTTCTGCTGCAAATATACCTCCTTCCACCAGCTAATTTGTTTAGGGTTAAATTTTTCATTTATGCTCTTTCCTATTCTTTGTCAATAGCTATTCATAGTAGGTTTTTGCTCACTTTCCAATTGCCCAGTCCTGTTTTCTTTATAGAAATAAAGATAATTGAAGATATTTTTTTTTAAGTTCAGAAACTCAGCCACTTTCAAGACATTAATTTCTGCTTATTTCTCGTTCATTCATAGATTTGCTTACTCTCTATACTAGCTTTTCCATAATACATGTGTTAAAAACCCTGCTGTAATCCCTTTGGTTACCATTGGCTTCTTCTCCTCTGTAGTTGTGCTTATCTTTCCCTACCAACTGTAACTGTCTGTGTATCCTTGTTAGATTTCTTCCCCCTTTATTTCCAGACAAGTTTTTGCTAACCTCAGATCTTTGAGCAGTCCTTCATGAAGCTGTGTAAGCAGCTTTTTCTTCATTACATTCTTCTTTTACAGGGAAATTTTAATGTTTCACCTTTAATTAGATTGTCTTTTAGGATCCCCTGACCCCTGCTTCTATATTTAAACATAGCTGATCTGATTCCCATAGTCCAGTTGTGATTAGCTTGCTTTTTTCGACAATATGGAGAGTCTATCTAAACGTTGGATATCCAAAATAGGGGTGAGATGAGAATCCTCATTATGTGTCTCCCTGGGACTGCACCAAGGGGGATGGGAAGGGGTAGCATATCCCGTTCACAGCATTGTGCTCCTCTAGGCAGGATGTGCAGAATGCTCTTCCTGAGTCAGGGATCCACAGCTGGGGAGTGTGGTGGGCTGAGAGAGGGGTACACAACCCCACTTCCCTCCTCCCCCATGGAGAAGCTAGTGAAAATGAAATACAGATTGTGGCTGCATTAAGTATTCTGTGGTTCCCCTCCATGCTGAGAATCCCCTCCCGCCAGAGATGGATCAGCAGGAAGCTGTTCTATCAGGGAGCAAGAGGAGGGGCGATGAGGTCCTTGGGATCCTGTGGTTTACTTAGGAATCTATGAGTTCTGGAGAGAAGGGGAGACAACAACCAGAATGATCTCCATAAAACTCCATACAAGGGACCTTTCTCCCTCCCATATGTATTTCAGAGGGAGGTGTTGATCCAGGCCTAGGTGCGGGAGGGGATAATCAGAATGTCTGTTTTATTTGAGGATTATTGATATGAAGCACTTGGATTCTCTTTTCCTGAACTAAAAGAAGCACAGACATTGTTCCAGTGACTGACAGATCTGTGTGTTAAGAACTAATGTACCTTTCTCTGTATTATCAAGAAGAATCCAATTTCTTTCCCAGAGATTCTTAAGATAGCTAAAACGCCAAAGACTGAGTTCATTGATATGCTGTTGAAATCTTAATTTAATCTAATATATACTATTTTATTCTAACAGCAAAATTGTTCCAAAGGTGCTAACCATAAGGCTGAATGCTATTTCACATGTAGATATTTAGCTTCATATAAGACTCTCTGTGACTGAGAGCAAAAAAATGAGAAAAAAATGTGAAGGGCATGCTTAATAATTTCTGCATTTAGATTTCCTATTTTTGTTGCTTTGCCAGTAAAAGAGCTAGGCTTCCTCTTTGCACAGTATGTTGCAGTTCTGAATTTAAATGTTTACTAAACTTTTGTCAGAATTTTTGATGGCAGCACACACAAATAAATGAAAAAATGTTTCTGAAAAATATGGTCGTATTTTAAACAAAGCCTTCTTTATTTTTTCAGTTATGTTTCCAAAGAACTCCAGACAGATAAATAGTGACTGGCATGCTCTTTGACATAGATAACCTGAGTACAAACTGTCCACCAGGATGGCCTTAACAATGTGCTGGCCTGATCTGTTATGTGTGGAGTTTCTTGGAAGAA
Source organism: Eretmochelys imbricata (assembly GCF_965152235.1). Lineage (NCBI taxonomy): Eukaryota > Metazoa > Chordata > Testudines > Cheloniidae > Eretmochelys > Eretmochelys imbricata. The sequence goes on along the minus strand of NC_135577.1, from coordinate 101,665,224 downwards.
AGGTGCTTGGCTCTTTGTAGGACTGGATCCTACAGTTATATGTTGTTAAATTCACTGTCACAGACAATGTGTAATTTTCACATACCCTTTAGCACAGCACTTTAGAACATAATGGCCATATCTTTAACTTTGCTGCTCTCCATACTGCATGCTGATTTGTTCATTGGAGCATTTAGTCATTCACATGATCAGTTTTCTAATCAGTATCTCCAAAAGTCATGCCCCTGGATTTTCTTATTGTTTTATGTAAAAGCTTTTATTGAAACTACATAAAGCAATTTAATTTCATGTTATTGTAACTTTAGCTCCTTGAATTCATTGCCTGTTTATAGCTGTCCTCTACATCAAATATGTACTTAATTGCCAGACTCCAGCGAGAAACTGCTGAATTGGAATTCATTTGCAAATTGGATACTATTAATTTAGGCTTAAATAGAGACTGGGAGTGGCTAAGTCATTATGCAAGGTAGCCTATTTCCTCTTGTTTTTTCCTACCCTCCCCCCCCAGATGTTCTGGTTTAACTTGGATTTAAACTTGGAGAGTGGTCAGTTTGGATGAGCTATTACCAGCAGGAGAGTGAGTTTGTGTGTGTATGGGGGTGGGTTTTTGGAGGGGGGTGAGGGAGTGAGAGAACCTGGATTTGTGCAGGAAATGGCCCAACTTGATTATTATGCACATTGTGTAAAGAGTTGTCACTTTGGATGGGCTATCACCAGCAGGAGAGTGAATTTGTGTGGGGGGGTGGAGGGTGAGAAAACCTGGATTTGTGCTGGAATTGGAATTTGTGCTGGAATTGGCCTAACCTGATGATCACTTTAGATAAGCTATTACCAGCAGGACAGTGGGGTGGGAGGAGGTATTGTTTCATATTCTCTGTGTATATATAAAGTCTGCTGCAGTTTCCACGGTATGCATCCGATGAAGTGAGCTGTAGCTCACGAAAGCTCATGCTCAAATAAATTGGTTAGTCTCTAAGGTGCCACAAGTACTCCTTTTCTTTTTGCGAATACAGACTAACACGGCTGTTACTCTGAAACCTGTTTTTTATTAGTAATTCTAGTAGGTGGTGATTATATGACATGTTTTGCATTATTTTATACTAGATTTAAATATAAGAAATTCATTAATGTCTGAATCTTGTGGGTTTGTTTTTTAAAAAAATACCACATCTTAGGCTGATTTGTATGTGTAGAACCCTTTAACCTTGATATGACTTAATTCATATAAGTCCCAGAGCAAGCTGCTTGGGCGGCCCTGAGGACAGCCACACTAACCGTGGCTGGAGCAGCCTTCCAGCCAGCCACTCAGACAGCCCCGGGGGCCAGCCGAGCAACAGCCAGTGCAGTTGGCCCTAGGGACCACCTGAGCAGTGGTCTAGGGGCAGCCAGAGCAGGAGCCGGTGGGGCTGGCCCCAGAGACCCCCCCCCCCCGAGCAAGGGCCTCCCAGCTAAGATTTAGTCAGGAGGATTTATAGTAAAGGTCATGAACAGGTCATGTCATGAACAGGTCATGGGCTGTTGTCATAAATATAAAGGGAAGGGTGAACACCTTTAAAATCCCTCCTAGCCAGAGGAAAAACCCTTTCACCTGTAAAGGGTTAAGAAGCTAGGATAACCTCGCTGGCACCTGACCAAAATGACCAATGAGGAGACAAGATACTTTCAAAGCTGGAGGGGGGGGAGAAACAAAGGCTCTCTCTGTCTGTGTGATGCTTTTGCCGGGAACAGAACAGGAATGGAGTCTTAGAACTTTGTAAGTAATCTAGCTAGATATGCATTAGATTCTGTTTGTTTAAATGGCTGAGAAAATAAGCCTTGCTGAATGTAATGGATATTCCTGTTTTTGTGTCTTTTTGTAACTTAAGGTTTTGCCTAGAGGTATTCTCTATGTTTTGAATCTAATTACCCTGTAAGGTATTTACCATCCTGATTTTACAGAGGTGATTCTTTTACTTTTTTTTCTATTAAAATTCTTCTTTTAAGAACCTGATTGCTTTTTCATTGTTCTTAAGATCCAAGGGTTTGGGTCTGTGTTCACCTATGCAAATTGGTGAGGATTTTTATCAAACCTTCCCCAGGAAAGGGGGTGTACGGTTTGGGAGGATTTTTGGGAGAAAGACGTTTCCAAGCGGGCTCTTTCCCGGTTATATATCTGTTAGACGTTTGGTGGTGGCAGCAGTAAAGTCCGAGGGAAAAAGAAAAATAGTTTGTACCTTGGGGAAGTTTTAAGCGAAGCTGGTAAAAATAAGCTTAGGAGGTTTTCATGCAGGTCCCCACATCTGTACCCTAGAGTTCAGAGTGGGGAAGGAACCTTGACATGGTGGCAGAGGTGGGATGTACTGCACCCTGTGGATGGTGCTTCCTGCAGTAAGTTACTGGGGAGCAGTAAAATGAAGGGGGATTGATGAGGACCAGGCATGCTGAAGGCTCAGAGAGGAGCGGTTGTTTGCACTGCCTGTCCATTCCTGCCTCTCTTGCTTTCATTATTAGCACTGAGAAATTTAGTTGTGTATTCTATGTAAGCTCCTGATCCTAGCATGTTATTTCTCCCCTGCCACCAAACATACCAGCTTGTTTCCCCTGTTGCAAAACACCTGTTGCTAGGAAAAACCACCTGCTGCATGGCAACATATTTCTAAAAGAACAACTTTGGTGTAGTTACTTACTGAACTTTATATTGCCAGTATGCAATAATGAACACAAGTGGTTGTTAGTGCATCTCTGTGTGTTTATAACCCCCTTTGAAAATGATTGACCCATCCTTTCGGTTAATTATTCATTGCAGTTGTTAATAGAAAAAATATGGAAAGTGATTTTTTTTTAAAAACAAAGCTGATCGATGGCTTTTACCAAAACTGAAGCTATTTTGGGTTCTATTTTTTACACTTCACAATCTTGTGACATCATAATTTACATTTACAGCTGATGTGAACAGTACCAGACCAGCTTCAATTTTCTTAACCTTTGAGGATACGACAAGAAGCAATGGGCTTAAATTGCAGCAAGGGAGGTTTAGGTTGGACATTAGGAAAAACTTCCTGTCAGGGTGGTTAAGCACTGGAATAAATTGTCTAGGGAGGTTGTGGAATCTCCATCAGTGGAGATTTTTAAGAGCAGGTTAGATAAACACCTCTCAGGGATAGTCTAGATAATACTTAGTCCTGCCATGAGTGCAGGGGACTGGACTAGATGACCTCTCAAGGTCCCTTCCAGTCCTATGATTCTATGAATTTAAATATATTTGAATGCAACATAATTACATTACTAAGCAAATATACCTTAAATGAGTGGCTCTCAAAGTTATTGGATTGGGCCCCCTTCTTTGGGTCTGAAGTTGTTTATGCCACCCACCCACCCCCACACAAATACATATATCACCACCCAGCTCTAAAGGCAGTGCCAAGCCAGCAGCAGCACAGAAGTAAGGGTGGCAATGTGATGTATCACTTTTCACAGCGGACTTAGTGCCCCACTGCCACCCTTATTTCTGCACTGCTGCTGCCATCCCTGCCTCCTGGATATGCAAGGCCCCCAGCCACCCAGGGCTGACAGCGAGAGCTCTTTTAAAAGAAAAAAAGGCAGACCACTCGCATCTCCCCTGGGAGGCCCACCCCATAATTTGAGAACTGCTGCCTCGAACGATCCAAAAGGAATCAGACCAATTTAATAAATTTAACTTACTTTTTCAAGACAAAAAATTTACTAATTTGGATTGTATTATAGATGGGTGAGTAAGAGATGGACATTTTGAGAGCTATCGTGTTGTATGGAAAATAACACTACAGAATAATCCCAAGTCCAGTTTCTTGTTTGATTACAGGTTGTTTTTACTGAATCCTTAATTTCCACTGATGTGAATCTGAGTTTTTAATCTCATTTGTACAACACATCTGATTATAATAATAACAAACAGATTAAATGTTCCGTGTGCACTTGTTTCCAAAGGAAAGAACTAATAAATTATTTCCTGTAGAATTGCATATTTCCTTTAAAGAGACGGGCCAACATATTTCATTACAAATACATCTGCTAAAAGGGAAATACAAAGTACATGGGTGAGAGGGAATACATGGAAATACCTTACTAATTTTATTTTAAACCTCAGTTCTCGTGCCTGAAGTAAAACACATGGAACAAAAGCAAAATCCTTACGATAACCATCATGTGATTTAAAAACATGCATGTTTCTGTCCCAACACATGGAAAATCTCAGATTCTGGGAGGGGGTGTTTCATGTTACATTTTTCGTACGTCACAGAAAATCTTATGTTTCTAGATATGTGCAACCAGGATTTCTGTTTTATGATTATAATACAGTACTGAAAAGTTTGTGCTAAACCTTCAAGTTTGATAGATTTATTTGAAAATAACAGCCATGTAAATAAGATATGTAAAATAGACTGAAAAAGCAGTACACTTTTAGTGGTAAAAGAACCACATTCCACTTCTGAGTTTCACAGAATAGTTACAATTGCTGTGCATATGGGTTTGCTGTGCAGGTTTTGCATATTAAGTGATGTTCTGTAACTATATAGTCAGATCATTCTTAGTTTTCATGGTTTTGAGAGAAGTTTTCTGTAGTGTGTTGCTGCACACAAGTATAGATACTTAAGTCTTTTTTAGATGGTAATTTGCAAGGAAAACGACAAAAAGAACATTAGAGAATTGGTGAACCTAGTGGTGGTTTGGGTTTCATGAAACTTCTGTTAATTTTAATACTACTACTTTGAATTTCTATATCCCCTTCCATCTGATGGTGTTAATGCTCTTTACTGGTGGCAATTTATTTAACTTCACAACATACCTGTGAATTTGGCAGGTATTATCCCAGTTTTCCTGATGTGAAAACAGTGTGTGAGACTTGCCAATGGTCACACAGTGAATCTGTGTCAGCACTGGTAATGGGACCCAGATCTCCTGACTCCCACTCCATTGCTCTAACCTTAAGAGCACACACATTCCACTTCTGAGTTTCATAAAATAGTTTTTTCAATATGCTGTTGTTTTGCAAAGAAAATTTATTTTTTGAGTGAAAGGTTTCAGAGTAGCAGCCGTGTTAGTCTGTATTCGCAAAAAGAAAAGGAGTACTAGTGACACCTTAGAGACTAACCAATTTATTTGAGCATAAGCTTTTCATGAGCTACAGCTCACTTCATCGGATGCATCCAATGAAGTGAGCTGAAGCTCACGAAAAGCTTATGCTCAAATAAATTGGTTAGTCTCTAAGGTGTCACTAGTACTCCTTTTCTTTTTTTGAGTGAGATACTTCTGAGTAAATGAAACCTGTGCAATAGAAACACAGATGTTCATTAGAGTAATTCTTGGCATGCTTCTAGGACTATCAAAGAAATAAAAATACAACAATCCAGAGCTCATGACATACCAAATGGAATTTGAAGCTCAGTAGTTCTGAGTTCTTTTCCAGATCTTAAGCCCACATTTTTTTGTTTGGCAGAATGAGTTTCCCAGCCCTTCCCTGCTGTTCCTTTTTTTTTTTTTTTTTTTTGACTAGTTATTTCCATTCCTCCAAGTGGGTAAGGTCCTTTCACAGCACACTTTAGAGGCAGTTCATAGCTGTGGCCAGTATCACCTTCTCTCTGAAGCCGTCCTCCCACACACACACACAGATTATCGGAACATATTATTCTGCCGCAGGAAAAAACGGTTACTTACCTTCTTGTAATTGTTGTTCGAGATATGTTGTTCATGTCCATTCCAATTAGGTATGCGCGCGCCACATGCACGGCAGCTGGAAGGTTTTTCCCCTAGCAGTATCCATCAGGTCAGGTCAGTCCAGGCACCCCGTAAGGTGGCGCCTTCATGGCGCTGGATTTTGGCCTCTGCTGACCCTCCACCCCGTCAATTCCTTCTTGCCAGCTGCTCCGACAGATGGTTGGGAGGGTGGGTATTGAAATGGACATGAACAACACATCTTGAAGAACAACAGTTATGAGAAGGTAAGTAACCATTTTTTTCTTCTTCAAGTGCTTGTTCATGTCAATTCCAATTAGGTGATTGCCAAGCCCAAGTTTTGGAGGCAGGGTCAGAGCGCAAACGTTTGCTGATTGTAGCACCGCTCTGCTGAAGGCTGTATCATCTCTGGCCTGTTGTGTAATAGTGTAATGCAAAGTAAAAGTATATATTGATGGCCATGTTGAGCTCTGCAGATCTCCTGTGTCGGAACATGGGCCAGGAATGTCACTGATGATGCCTTCGCCCTTGTGGGGTGCACTTGATATAGAAGGCTAATGTCCACCTAATATCCGCCTAACGCCCAACGAATGCAGTTTCTGCTCCCTGCTGCTTGCATGCGGCTTGGAGTAGAAAACTGGAAGGAAGATATCCTGGTTCAAGTGGAACTGGGAGATAACCTTAGAGAGAAAAGCGGGATGCAGCCTGAGCTGGATCTTATCCTTAAAGAACACCATGTAAGGAGGCTCAGATGTTAGGGCCTTAAGCTCAGACACCCTCCTGGCTGATGTTGTTATCACTACCAGGAGTGCCACCTTGTAGGAGAGGTACAGCAACAAACATTTAGCCAACGTTTCAAAGGGTATCCCCATTAGTCTGGAAAAGGACTGAGTTAAGATCCCAGGCTGGGACTGGCTGTCGCACCTGAGAGTATAGTATGTTGAGACCATTTAGGAAAAAACTTACCACAGACAAGACTAACTTGGCAAAGACCAACTGGCCCTCTATATCTGTGTGGAAGGCCGAGATAGCAGCCAGATGGACCTTTATTGACGACAGGGAAAACCCTTGCTGTTTGAGATGGAGGAAGTGGTCCAATATTACAGGTATTGACGAACATGCTGGAATTGGGAGGACCAAATTGTGAATTTTTTTTCATTTGGCCAGGTAGATAGCCTTAGTGGAGGGTTTCCTACCGCCCAGGAGGACTTCCCTGACCGGACCCAAACAGGCAAGCTCCATCAGGTTTAACCATGGAGTTTTGCATGCCGTGAGGTGAAGCAACTCAAGATTAGGGTGCTGGAGATAGCCGTGATCCTGAGTTATTGGATCCGGTAAGAGCAGTAATGTGGTTGGGTTGTCCATAGACATTTCCAGGAGGGATGTGTACCAGTGCTGGTGGGGCCAGGCTGGAGCTATCAATATCACTGAGGCCTCGTCCCTTTGAACCTTGAGGAGCACCTTGGGAATGAGAGGCATGGGAGGGAACGCGTACAGAAGAGGTCCCTTCTAGGGAAGGAGGAACACATCTGCAATGGAGCCCGGGCTATGAATCAGGAATGAGCAGAATTGCAGGCACTTCCTGTTGTGCCGTGTGGTGAATAAGTCTATGTGGGGAAATCCCTACTTATGGAAGATGGTATTCACGACATCCAGGTGTAGGGACCACTCGTGTCTGTGAAAGGACCTGCTGAGATAGTCTGCCAACTCGTTTTGTACTCCGGGAAGGTACGATGCCTCCAGCTGTATTGAGTAAGCTATGCAAAAGTCCCACAGGCTGAGGGCTTCCTGCCACAGAGGAGAGGAGCACACATCCCCCCGTCTGTTCATATAAAACATCACTGTTGTATTGGCCATCATAACTTATACATATTTGCCCTCCAGGTGAACTTGGAATGCCCAGCCTATGAGAAGGATTGCTCTCAGCTCTCTGATGTTGATGTGGAGTGAGTGCTCCGCTTGGGACCAGAAGCCTTAAGTTCTGAGGTCTCCAAGGTGCGCTCCCCATCCTAACGCTGACACGTCCACTACCAGCGAGAGGGACGGCTCTGGTCTGGCAAAGGGGACACGTGCACAGACCTCCTGAGGGTTGAGCCACCATAGGAGGGACTAGAGGACTGGATGAGGAGAAGTGACGACCTTGTCTAGACAGTCTCGAACTGGCTGATACACTCAAGTTAACACGCCTGAAGAGCTGGAGCCTTAATCTGGCGTGCTGCACCACATAGGTACAAGCAGCCATGTGTGGCAGAAGTTTTAGGCAACTCCTTGTTGTGGTAGTAGGGAACTGCATGAGGCTTCTTATTAAGTCACACAGGGATAGGAAACGTGACTCTGGGAGGTATGCCTTTGCCTGCGTAGAGTTCAGCATTGCCCCTATGAACTCTATTCTCTGAGTGGAGGCTAGGATTGACTTCTGTACATTCAGTAGAAGGCCAGGTCGTCAAAAGTAGCTCTTATGTAGCTCACTTGCGCATTGGAGCGGCCCTTGATTAGCCAGTCGTCGAGGTATGGAAACACCTGCACCTGGCTCTTGTGCAGGAAAGGAGCTATGACTGCCATGCACTTGGTAAATACTTGAGGAGCCGCTGACAGTCCAAATGGAAGGATTGTGAACTGATAATGATTATGGTTCATCACTAACCTGAGGTACCTTCTGTGGGATGGCTTGATTGAAATGTGAAAGTAAGTGTCCTTCAAATCGAGGGAGTATACTAGTCTCCTGGATCCAAGGAAGGGATAATGAAGGCCAAAGAGACTATGCAGAACTTCAGTTTCTTCATGAACTTCATGAGCTCTCGCAGGTCTAGAATGGGCCTGAGGCTGCCTTTGGCTTTCGGTATTAGGAAATACCAGAAATAGAACCCCTTGCCCTTCAGCTCCTGAGAAACCTCTTCCACTGCCCCCAACATTAGGTGCAAGTGCACCTCCTTTGTGAGGAGTTGCTCACGAGAGGGGTCCCTGAAGAGGGATGGGGAAGGGGGGTGGAAGGGTGGGTGGGCAGAGAACTGAAGGGAGTATTCCCTTTCTACCATGCGGAGTACCCAGCAATCCAATGTAATACAGGCCCACGCAGGGTCGAAAGTCAGCATGGGAATGTGAGGAGGGTGGATCCAGTGTTTGGACTGGTGCATCACCCCCATGTGTACCTTCAAAAGGTCTGCTTCTGGCTGGAGGATTGTTTGGTCTGACCAGAGACCTGGCCTGATGACAGGTGAGGCCTCTTCTGTTATTCCTATTTCACCACCAAGAAAAGTCCTGTCTGTTTTGAGGATGGTAAAATGAGGCGGGGGCTGCAGCTTAAAATGTTTGTTGATTAGCCGGAGTGAGGAAGCCAAGGGACTTGAGGGTGACCCTCGAGCCCTTAAGGCCATGAAGCTGTGAATCGGTCTTTTCTGAAAAGAGGGCCAAACCCTCAAAGGGGAGGTCTTGGTTGTCTGCTGGACCTCATATGGAAGCCCTGAAACTTGTAGCCAGGAGCTCCTCCTCATGGCTATCCCCAAGGCAATGGTGCAGGTGGCAGCATCTGCTACGTCAAGGGCTGCCTGCAACGATGATCGGGCAATGAGCTTGCCCTCTTCTACCAAGAAGGAAAACTCTGCCCAGGAGTCCTCTGGCAACAACTCCGTGAACTTGGCCATCGCTCTGCAGAAGTTGTAATTATACCTGCTGAGGATGGCCTGGTGGTTGGCTATATGGAGGTGGAGCCCTCCAGTGGAGTACATTTTCCTCATAAAGAGGTCTAGCTTTTTTGCCTCCCAATTTTTTGGGGAGGGGCCCTGGTAGCCTTTGCACTCCCGCTCATTCGCCGCAGCTACCACCAAGGAGTCCGGCAGGGAATGGATATACAGATGTTCGTACCCCTTCGAGGGAACAAAGTACTTTCATCTATTCCTCTTTGCCATTGGTGGCAAAGAGGCCAGGGTCTGCCACAGAGTTTTGGTGGTATCACAGATAGTTTTGATGAGTGGCAGAGCAATACAGGAGGGTGGGCGACTCATGGGAGAGACACAAAGGGGGGCACCAGCTAAAGTGGGGCACGTGCCATTGGTGCTGGCGCACTGTGCACCAAAGATGAGGTGCTCGATGCTGGCTCTGCTGATCCGAGGTCCAAGTGTGGATGAAGCGCCTCCTCCATCAGGAGGATCTTGAGACACTGGTCCCTCTCCTTTTGCATCCTTGGGCAGAATCCCCTGCAGATGTTGCAGCATTCTTTTTGGTGACTTTCTCCCAAACACTTCAGACAAGAAGTGTGTGGGTCATTCCTGGGCATAAGCTTGCCATGTGGCACACAGAGTTTAAAGCCCAGCATGCCCCATTACTGGAAGAAAGGGGAGGGGGGAACCCCCAAATGAAACACATAGAAGACTACACTAACTACTACTAACTACTATATGATCTAACTATATACATGAGTTGAAAGTTCAAACTGCTAAGAGAGATGCTTGCCGAAGCAACAGACACGAGCATTCCAGCAAACTGTCACAGGCAGTAAGAAGGAACTGAGGGGATGGCAGGTCAGTCTCTATCTCCAGCACGACAAAGGCACGTCCCCAGGGGCACCTGGACCAACCTGACGGATACGGCTGGGGAAAAACCTTCTGGCTGCCGTGCACGTGGTGCACAAACACCTAATTGGAACTGACATGAACAAGCACTCGAAGAAGAACTGGCATTCACAGCTTCTGTCCTGACTGCTGTGCTCTTGAATTCATATTTTCTGGCACCTGTGCCTCCATTGGTTTCTTCTTCCCCTCCTAGTTTCAGTTTATTATTTCATCTGTTCTTTGTCTCTGTTCTTCTCCATTCCTTTCCCAGAGTTTTCCAGGCCACAAGGGAAGCCAAGATGCTCACTTAGCACCAAGCGGACACAGAGGAAGCTAAAATGACTCTCCCATTGAGAATGGCTCTTGTTCCAGATAGAACAAGACAACTCAGTCAGTGGTCAAATCTCCAGCTCTCATGAGCAGAGACCTTTCAGAGAAATATAAGTCTCAGTGCACCAAGGTTCCATCACTGAAGAGAAGAGCTACAGTATTTCTTTGAAGTGTTCCCAATTATAGTGATTCCATTGCTAGTCTTGCAGTGTTTAATGTTTTTCTTAAAACCCCAGCTCTGGAGACAAGTGACTGTGATAATTTCAGTTTTCACTGCTTAAAAATAAGCTTCTAGCCCTTGGGGTTGCAAAGAAAAACTTGAAGACATGAACGCTAAGAGCTCAAAAGCCAGAAAACAAACAAAAAAGCCCAAAAGCTATTTTCTTTTTACTTTCTTGACTTATTAGTCAATATCATGGGTTTGTTTGTTTTTTTTTTTTGTAACAGCTGGAATTGACTTTACTGTCTCTGTTCATCTCAGGAAACGAGGCACAGTATTTGTCAAGGGGGCAAGTCACAGCAGCCTTGAGTCCCCCAGAAGCTCCAGAGCCAAGATGATTCTCCCTGAAGTGTCTACATGGTGTAGGGCCATAGTAGGGGAGAAGACAGATATACTTCCCCCTTCCCCAACGAAGTGGCCTCCCCAGAAGAAAGCATAGTGCACATCTTTGAATCCAGTTCTTTCTCTGTAGATCTGGAAAGAACAAGACTGTCCCTGGAAAATATTAATAGGTGTGCTAGACCCCTTCCAAAGTCAAGAGAAGATATCATCCTTGCCCCAAGGATCTTACAACCTAGTATTAGTCATGATACAGTAATGAGTAACAAGGGGGAGGGAAAATGTGGGGTAACAAATCCGATGAAGTGAGCTGTAGCTCACGAAAGCTTATGCTCAAATAAATTTGTTAGTCTCTAAGGTGCCACAAGTCCTCCTTTTCTTTTTGCGGATACAGACTAACACGGCTGCCACTCTGAAATAAGATTATGTGATTACTCAACAAGGTCTAGCACATGGCAAGATTAAGGATGTTTTGTTATTACATTCAGTCTAAATAGATGTCTTAATTATCAGCATTTGAGTAGGCCTGGAGACAATAGTGGATCATAGCGAGGGGCTTGAATTATTATTATATATTTGTCCTGCAGTAGTACCTAGAGCTCCAATAAAGGATTGGGGCCCTATTATGCCAAGCATTTTACAGATACATAATTAAGTACCATCTATGGGCTGGTGGATTTGAGAGAAAACTCAAAACAGTATTTTGTGTATATGGGACAGTGTAAAATAAATCATGAAAATGATTATGAAGGAAGCAGACAAACAGAATATTGTGGCCTGGTTTCATTGGCAGAGTAGTGGGCAGAAATGATCTGATAAGAAGCGAGGTTGTGCTCCTTGAGATAATCAGAATATAGGGTGACCTCAGTCTGTTTAGTATCCAGATTAGTATTCCATCATTTAGGCAAGGCCCATGTTCAAATTGGGTTCAGTTCTGCGCTTTCCCAGGCTTAGGGTATAGTGATCTGGGGATTCAGAGCTTTAGAAGAACTGAGTCCAGCTAACACTGACTATGGTCAAAATATTCCAAAACCCAGCACTAGCAAATTCTGGAGATTGTAAAGTCCCCAAGACTATGTTGTGCTGTAGTTTTCACATAACTAAATTAAGAGACCAGTAGAAAAGTGATAGAGCAGAGGAGTCCAGCGTGTAGGTCCTGGGAACCTCAGCGGCGAGAAGGAAATCCTGTAACACTGGAGATGACTGATCAACCAATTTTTATTAAACTGGTTAAAAAAAAAAAAATCCGAGTGTAGTATAATTGGTTTGCAGTGAACCAATTATACTAGTATATATACTAGTATATATACTAGTATAATTGATTTGCAGTAAACTCTGGCATCTGCTCTCCCTTTTAGATGGGTTTATGAGTCAGAAGACTGACAATGGGATATGAAGCCTTTTATCTGTAGATCACAGGTTTCATTTTAGCCTACGTCTATCGCGACCAAATGTTATAGCAATCTTTTCTGATGCCCTACATGAAATGAGTCTGTAATCTCAGTCTACTGGGTTCCAGTGAACAGGATTCATCATCATAAAAACAACCACCAAAATCTTCGTTGGCAGTCACAGCAGAGAGGCCAGTGGGTGAATTTGCCTGGAGATTGAACTATTCTTTGTCTCTGTAAGGTGGTACTCTCCAGGGCTAACATGCCTTGGTGGGCATGGTGTGAAGACTTACCTTTGTTACTGCCCATATAATAGCTGTTCTGTGAATAAACAATTAACTTCTGTCTCCAGTGTTGTCAATGCAGTATCCTTCACAAGTATCAAATACCCCAACATCTTAAGTAAAACATAGCTACCAAACAATTGCTGTCAGTATTTAACTGCCATAGCATATAATCAAAAAACAAATAATGTGCTCTTTCCATAGAAAGTAACTGCAGATTTGATGTAATGTGTTTTAGTCTATACCCCTATCAATCAGGCTACTACCTCTACAAGACCATGTTGCTTCCTTTGGTCTTGAAAAGTACAGTTGTTGGGTTTTTTTTAAACAAGTTGGCAAATGCGATCTAGCATATTGAAAATACACACACACAATTTTTCATGTACAAAGTACTAGCGTTTTTAACTAGGATAGAATATGCACAGCTTCCAGAAGGATGATTTCTGTAAATGAATTGGGAAGAGAAGCTTATATCTGCAAATCAAGTACCTTGTATTCATTCACTTTGGTGGCAGTAAGTTATAATTTGAGAATGCTACACTAAATGAGCTTAGTTCAGAAAACATCCATAGACTCCTTCCTGCCTCACTTTTTCTGAATTAATTTGATGGTCTAATTTTCAAATCCCTCTCTCTTGGAGGGAGAATACCATCCCAAGAACAACTGCCTTGTTTGTGGTAAGTTAAACCACTGATCACCATCCCTCGGAGTGCTTACTCACTTGACAACTCAAAAAATGAAACTGCAGAGCCATTAGACTGTTAGAAATTAACTCTTATTGCATTTCTGCATTAAACCCATTGCTGAAATTATTTTATTTGCTTTCTTCTTCATGAATTTCTTCTCAACAGTCAAGCATTCAAAAGTTGTATTATATAGTACAGTTAATAGCTTACAATAGAGTTTAATGTAGTTGGCAGGGGAGAGAGTGAGTAATTCAAACTCCAGGAATTTACAATGGATGGTTGAACAATTGCACAGAATCTCTTCGGTTACTTGTATACTCACTTGGTGCTCATGAAGGTGTGGCGACTAATTGTTTACAGCCAGCTTATACAGCTCTGCCAGTTCTCTTCAATGTGAATTTAAGAACACCCTATTTCATTCCTGCACCTCTTCTCAGCAATAATTCTTCACCATGCTACCGAGATTTTACAAAATAGACCAATATGCACAGAGGAGTCAGATCACTCCACCACACTCATTTTCACTTACAATCAAAAGTAGAATTTGAACCCAGGTTTATAAAGCAGAGATGGTGAAATGCATTAATCCACTTGAATCATCTAGCCATTTTCATTTCTTTCAATGCTACAAGATATAACTTGGATCTGGTAAAAGTCCTATTAAAAGAGTGTTGTTCATGTTACTACTGCTAGTGTTCAGTACTTAATGTTGGTGATCTCAGCCACTTCTGCATTTTATTTTATTGCAGGCTCTGATACTTCACCAATTAGGACGCTATAGTTTGGCTGAGAAGATTCTCAGAGATGCTGTCCAGGTGAATTCTACAGCCCATGAGGTTTGGAACGGTCTTGGGGAGGTTCTACAAGCTCAGGGCAATGACGATGCAGCAACAGAGTGCTTCCTGACAGCATTAGAGCTTGAAGCCAGCAGCCCAATTGTCCCTTTTACCATCATTCCACGAATTCTGTGAGATAATATCTTGATTACAGAGTTCATCATGTTTCAAGTTTTGGATTTGAGAGTGAGGAAACACAACATACAGGTCTCTTTGATAACGCAGCTTGGTTTCAGAGGTAACAGAAAACCCCACAAAATTTGTTAACTATTGTGGGGAACCTGACAAAGCATTGAAGTGATACGATATTTTAATGTTAGTGAGGAAAAAATGACTAACCAAAAACAAATCACCTCTCATAGATGCCTACATTTTTTTCCCATGGTAGTTATGAAACCTGATTATATTGTTCTTATAGATAATGTGCCATATTTCATTAGGTGACATCTGAGTGTTATGTAAAAATTATAATGGAATCCACCACCAAATGTAGAATAATATATTTGAATTAAAATTCAGTGGCAGAGCAGACTATTTTTAACAAGCCTGTCGTGAAAACTGTTCTCTCTCCTCCTCCGTCTCAACCCCTCTTGGCCTAAAGTCAAACTGTGAATTTTCTGTTTTCCATCTCTATACTAGTCCAGGCCAGAAAATCAGTTGAAGAGTTCTTGGTTTTGGTGTTAAAAACTGTGGTGTGTGTGGCTACTTGTTATCTTTACTTAGAACAAAGGCTGAGTACAAGAATATTTATATTTTACCAATGTATGCCTGCTACAAAAAAAGAAAGTATTCGTTATTTAAGTGTAACTTTTTTATGTGAATTCAGAGTTTATTTATCGATGGAAATATGTAAAAAGAAGCTTCAAATGGAATATTTACCGACATTCCTTATACATTACTCACACTTGGAAGATTATGTTAATAATAAAAAGATTTTTAAATGGCCCCTGTGGCTGTCCTCTGTTTGAAAGTGCAATGAAAGGAAGTGGAAATGGTAACTTGTGAGTGCAGCTCATTGATGTTGGGCCTGTGGGGAGACCGTCTGGCTTTGAGAAGATCACCTTTAGCACTGCTTATGTGCAGTGAGGTCAAGAGAAAAAGGGGCACATCGGATATCTTTGCCTAGTCTTCTAGTCTTGTAAAATATCCCGCCCGCCCCCGTTTTTTTTTCCCCCAGAGGATAGAAAAATCTTCACTCCAACCCATGGTAAATGCTCACATGGAGTTAATTTGGACCAATATAAAAAATTTAAAATCAACCCAATTATACAAGACACTTTTGAAAACAAAGTGTTAGGAATCGGAGAGCTCATTGGTCTGACTGTCTTCATGCCTTAACAGAAATATTCATTAAATAATACTTTGCTGCATTGATTGATATGTTAGAATGGTATATAAATTGATATCTGCCATGAGTACTTGGATTTGTCTCTTTCTGGAGAACCTTAGACTTCATAACGCTGCCATATATTCACACATTCTCAGCCCTATTCTGAAGTTTCCTTTACCTGTACCCCTACAGTATTTGGAAAGAATATCTTAAATGTTTCTCCCCAGCTTTCACCATCCTTTGCACCTGTCTCACAAAGATCTCACACTCATTGTCTTGTGGCATGTTACTAGCATGGCAGCGGCAGCAATTGTGCCAGGTTGTTAGTGGACAGAAGTGTTTGCCAGAGCTTCTCGGGGAGGGAGTGGATAAGAATCATCTACAGTTGCTGCACAGAAAAGAGCCAGTCCCTAACAGACTCGTCCGCCTCTTCATCCTAATATGGGGCAGGTGTTGAATCTGGGAAATTTTCCAGATTCCTCATGAAGCGAGGTAAGCGATGGTGCTTGCACAAAGCATTGCTTCCTTCAGTCTGTCACTCACCCACAAGAAGTGATTTTAAAGTGTTCAGCATATGCATAAGATAGTGGATGACTCTGGCAAATACTTTCTCTAGAGCAGACAGAGGACCTTTACTAACACTTCTGTTTCTTCCATGTACATTCTAGCGTTTTCTAACAGTAGGAGACCCAAGCTGGCCCCATGCTCAGCGATGCACTGATTTGTTTTTCTTTCTATTTCATGTGGCCGATAAGATTGAGGCAGCTTTCAAATTTTACCTGTTAGCTTAATCCTTAGAACACACATCCTCTGTAAAGTGCACTGTTATACTGTGTAGCTCCCAATTCATAAACCCAGGAGTAACCCTCCCAGCCCCAGTCAGCCCAGAAACATCACATTACTCCTTCCCTCTTCCAGCTCCCCTTCCCCCGTTTGCTTTCGTCTCTTGACGAGACATGGTCCTGTTTTCTCTTCCTTGACAGCAGGCCTAGGCAATGTCTTAGTCATCCCTCCATGTCATCTGCCTGCTGCTGAACCCTCCGAGTAGCTACAGCTCACAGTGTACACTGTCTGTGACTCCTTTCAGCCCCTAAAACATGTTTGAGCCCAACAGCCATGACTCCATGCCTAATAACTAAAAAGGAAATGGAGAAATTAACACTTGTGTGTGATTTTTGTCCATGGTAAACCTTGGTTTTGCCAGTTTCTTTAAATACCCATCATCTGCTCTGCCTTCACACAGACATTCCTACCCACGGTTCTTCAGCTCTCCACCCTTTCACTATTGCAGGAAGGCTCTTCTGACAAGGCAGAGTGAGTTTACATCAAGCTCTGAGACATCAGGCTTACTCTTCTCCCATAGGGAGCACCACACCTCACTTGAGAATGTCCTGCTTATTCTAAGGCATAAACATGCACAAAAAGTCTGCTAAAGTATGGGGGGATCCTTTTAATCCCAGAATTGTTGCTTGATCCCTTTCACTTAATTCAAAGTTCTAGCCTCTTTTGATAAACTCTCCCAATGGTAATGATAGCAGTGTAATGTTAGGTCACTCTTCTCTGCTCTGTTAGCGGATAGCCTGTCACACCTATTGTACACTTCAGTACTCCTGGGGGAATTCTGGGCCTAAAAATTCTGTGCACACTAATTGCTGGGAGTGAACCTGGAGGGGTGTTAGGTGTGAATTATGGAACAGTTTTTTGGGGGATGGGAGGGACTGTTAAGGAGTTGGGCAGCCTCCCCCAGTCAGATCCTGGATGATCCCTAGCCTCTCCCAATCAGTCAGGCACATCTGTCCCTGTCCCCATGTATCTCTGCACCCCCCACCACATCCCCATGTGTCCCTGCACCCTCACTCCCAGTCAGCCCCCACTCCAGTCTGAACCCCAGTCTGTCACCCCCACAGAAGTCCCATGTGCTCCACTCTCTCTGTCCCCCCACCCATCTCCTGTGCCTCTTCACCTGGCCCAGCAGTGAGAGGAATGCGGCCTCTCTTCGTCCCTATCAGCTGCTGACTGATACAGCCAGTGAGCGGTGAGCCGTCTGCCTCTGTTCTGGTGACACAGCAGCCCCTGGTGGGCAAAGGGTATAACTGCAACACCTCTCCCACAGAATGTATTTTCTGTGGAGAAAAAAAATCCACAGTGGTGCAGAATTCTCCCAGGAGTAACTTCAGGTATAGCAGTGTGTGTAACAGGGTTTCATGTTCTTTTCTTGGAATCAGTTTCATTATTTTTTTCCACAAGACTTTACCGCCTACAAATTGCCTGGTCAAAACAAAAAAACTCAACTACATGCTTTTAAAAATGGAGTGTCTGTGCAAGGTCAAATTTAGGAGTTTTCAGACTGAAGCAGGAGGCCCCCCCATAGCACATTAATTAAATGGCAGAATTTGTTTAAACATCACTTAATTTACCTTCTTAAAAGTTACCAGTTTTAGTAGCTGCATGCAGTCTTTATTAAATCAAGATTCTGCATAAGGAAGGCCAAGAACATGTATTTTATGCCTGGGCTGTATTCTCGTCAGCTGATATATACACTTTTTGCCATCTGTCTTATATCTCAGTAATAGTTAGAAAAAGGTATATGCACCCAGTCTAAGTAACACGTCCTAGTGAAAGATATCGTGGTCTGCTCTCTTTGAAACAGGTTGAGTGACCTACTGAGACCCCAGCCTCTAGTAGCACCTGGACTCTGAGACCTTAGTGTTGTAAAATATTCAAAACAGAATTTTTATTTTATTCTGTAGCTTGGCCCACATGAAATGTGGAGCACCTCTTCGCAAACTGCTATAAAAGTCTTCTGATCTTCAGCCAGGAAAGAAAATTGCATCCCTTTTACAATGTGTATTTCTTTCACCTCAGACTGTGGTCCAGCAGAATTCAATCAGGACAAAAAACTGATTGCAGATTTTCTTTTTCAGCCAGAACTTTTCTTTGTCCTTCTCAAAACTAATTGCATCTGGTGCTCCTAAGCATATGCAAAACTAGTGGTAGTTACAGCCACTATGCATAAAATGACTGAACCTGCAGAGCTTCAATAGACAACATTGCCATTTAAGTCAATGAGGCAAATACATCACTCTAACTAGTTAAGTAATAGGACTTACACAAGGAATTAATTCAGCCCAAATGTGTCTTGCCTGGATGAGGATAGCAGGATTCAGAGAGAGGCAGAACCAACCCAATTGTATCTTCCATATTGTTCAGCATCTGGATATTATACAATCTGAATATCAGACATTTATGCAAAAATATGTTATTTTGGAAACATTTTTTCTGAAGGTTCTGTTCTACTCTTGACAGTATTAAACTGACAAGGTGGGTGAAGTAAAGTTAAAATGGCATCTTGGAATTCTAGATTTATTTTGTCTAATTGCCTATGAAAATTTGCTCAGTTTTCAGTTAAAATGACACTTTTCCCTGACCAGCAACCCTCATACTCAACCTGGGCTATTACCTTCTCTCTCACCACCATCAGTAATAAAGGTCATGTAAGCCAAATTATGTCTTCAGTATCACCGGTGAAACCCCACTGCATCCAAATTATGTTCTGTTCTATAGCACTGCCCCAGTTAATTGAAGGCTTAGAGTATTATATATATTATTATATATATAGTATTGTCAGTGGCATCTAGGAGCCACGTATATACATAATTCACCCTACACAATCTTTATTAGTGGTGAGGTCAGAGAAGAAAAATAGCCAACTTTACTCTGCACCCAATTTGAGTTTTCAGGGCAAGATGGGTAAAAAAAAAAATATTTGTATTTGTAAATTTGCCAATTTGTCAAAATCTTGGAAATCTTTTCTGAAACCTGCCTGGGTTTCTAGGGCTTTCAGGCTCTCTGTTAGCTGGAAATCCTGACTCCCAGACATGCAGCTCCTTGACAACCTTGCTTTCAGGGTTGCTGGCTCTAGGGCAGCCCACTAGGCTGGCTGCCTCTGAGTTGGGGCTCCCAGGGTTTCTCGCATCCCCAGCTCACATTGCACTGCATGATGAATTTCAAAACTTTGGGGTTTTGTTCAAATCTGAATGAAACAAAATTTTGAAATCACAAATTTCTCTGCGAAAGATTCTCATTCTCCCAGCTCTATTCATATCATACAAAAGCCAGACTCTGACCCCCACAATGCCATTTTTACAGTCATTCAACAGCAACTGAAGTCAGTACTTTTTCTGAATGTAGTTCACAAGACAGGAGAACAACAAAGAACATAGCTTCTCAGCTAGTGAAGGAGTGCTAATTGAATCCTGACTGATTGGGAAGCCGGAAGTAATCACCTTCTATGGAACTGTAGACATAAAAATCTGTTTAAGATAGGAAAAGGTTAATATGCTTGAAATGTGATGACAGTTTATTTTGATTGTGTTTTTTGAAATAAGATGCATTCAGAGCAGACCGTTTCAGTCAAATCACTTGAAATTGGCATTACTGTACCACACTTCATCCAAGAATAGATTAAACTTCACAAGACTGCTCCAAGCCAGGTACAGAACATTGATGTCATTTTACAGGTGAATAAACTAGATCCATGAGATCTTAAGTCTGTAGCAGCAAGTTGAACATAGTCTTGACTCCCACTCATCTGTTCAAATACAGCCTCCACATAAAAAAAAAGGAGTACTTGTGGCACCTTAGCAACTAACAAATTTATTTGAGCATAAGCTTTCGTGAGCTACAGCTCACTTCATCGGATGCATGCAGTAGAAAACCTAGCCTCCACATAAATTCACATTCTCCATATGAAACCATCACCATGTTGGAAGGTCTCCGGAACGATTGTTAGCCACAATAGCAGCTAGTGATAATTGACGGTGAGATACCAGGGTGAGGGAAGACACCACTAAAGAGCCCAGTCCGTGGTTCTCTCACTCTTTTCCATGCCAGGACCTACCACCTCCCTTGTAGCCAGCATTTACATTGATCCCTTCCCCTTAAGCAGTATGAAAGACCAACAGGGCTGAGAATCCATGGCTTCTCAAACACCACCCTTTAAAAATATGGGTCCCAAATAACAGTCGAAGGGCCACTCTGGTCTATAGAGGTGCTTACCCCACATGTATAAACTGAGGACTACATTCACAAAAGAATTTATGTGCCTAAATCCCAGGATCAGGTCCCACTAGCATTCACAGCCCCCTGCTCATCTGCTACTGAACCACCTGATCTTGCTGAGCACCTACATATTTGCCATAAACATTCCCACAGCACATGCACGCTACAGTTCCAGGCCAGGCATCTGGCAGCCTGCTCCCCAGAGCAAGTCAGTGTACAATATGCATTCCTCTGCCTAACTCAGTTGCAGGGCCCAATCCAGTGAGTATGCTTGGACCTCACCTACCGGTGTGAGTGCCTACAGATGAGCTTGCACAAAACAGCTGTGTGGGGCCAAGAATCATTGGGCCAGGAAGAGTGTGCAAATGAAGCTCTAGACTGGTGGTTACAGCACTCATGTGGGAGACCCCCCCCCCGGAGCCAGCCCTCCTCCATGCTAATGACTTATTTTTATTTAACCACACTGAAACGGCTTCAACCGGAGACACTGGGGGAGCGCCACAGCAGACATTTCCAGAGCCCTCACCTGAGAGGTGGCAGATGCCTGTTTAAATCCCTTCTTCCTCAGGCAGAGAGGGAGACTTGCATTTTTTTTGGGGGGGGGGGGGAGGTGTCTTCCACATGCCAGGTGAGTACCCTAAGCACTGGGGTAAAAGATTTGTTGGGAGGCTGCTGCTTCTTCCCTGGCTTTTTACTAAAACAGTGCTTTCCCCAAGCTTCAGTTTCTTTCTTGCCCTGAGCACCTTCCCATAGTGCATTAAAGCAACATGACTAGCAGCTGTCATGAAGTTTGTTCTCTCAGCCTCTCCCTTGGGGGAGAAGTGTGTGAGTAGAATGTTGTTGGTTTGGTTTTCTTTCTTTTAGCACTATACACACATAGCTATTCCTATGTAGAAAAGGCAAAGTCTGAGGAAATACACTTGGAGCAGGCGGTAGTGAGTGTGACATTACTCCCCCTATCTTTATGGAAATATGCTTATGATATGGATATGGCAAAATGGAGATATATTTTATGCAAGCTGGGTCTTGTAAGGTATCATCAGAAAGGTTATTAGCCAATCTGTGATTATCATGTGATTATCCAATCTGTATGCATGTATCATTTCTGTATCTAAAGTTATCAGTATTGACTATGTAACAACTACAACTGTGTGTGTGTGTATTTGGGAGACACCTACCAGACAACAGGCCATCAACCTTGATGGGCCATTAGGAGGAACAATAAGACTTTGAAGATACTAATCTCGCTCCTTCCAGAGAGGCGTCCTGGGCCGTAGCTGTGATGCTACTAGGGCAGGTGGTCCTGTCACCTGGTACTAAACACCATCTTGGACTTCTAGTAATTTTCCTTTAAAAGCAGGGGATGGTAAACAAAAGATTCCAGCCTTAGGTAAATCTTATTTAAGGCTGGGGAGTAAGGCAAACAGGACTCTTCTCCATTGCCTTCCTGCCCAAGAAGAAAGACTGCTGACCGTACCTGAAGAGACAAAGGAACTGAGCAGTGGGAAAGGACTGAGTCCAGACTAAGACAGGAGTCTAGTCTGTCTGTAAAGAGAAATAACTAGAATTCTAAGCTACAGAAATTCTGCAACTTGACTAAAATAACATTTAGGGTGAGAAATTATTTCTTGAAACCAGTCTCTTTAAGATCTTAAGCTTAGTATGCATGTTTTATTTGCTTTGTAATCTGCTTTGTTCTGTTTGCTGTCCCTTATAATCACTTAACATCTGCCTTTTATAGTTAATAAATTTGTTTTATTGTTAAACCCAGTTTGTGCAATTTCTAAGTGGGGGGGGGGGTTTAAGAAGTTGTGCATATCTTCCTCCACATTGAGGGAGGGGTGAATTTATGAGCCTATGTTGTATAGATTTCTCTACAGCACAGGACAATATTACTTTGGGTGTACTTTCCAGAGGGGAGCTGCACTTGAGTGCTGGGCGATTTCCTAGCTGAGTCTTCTCATAGAGAGCTGTTTGCAGACTCTGTGTGATTCTAAAGGTGGTGCGTCCCTACCTGTGTGTATGCTGCCAGAAAGCCTAATTCAGCAAAACATAGAGGAAGCCCAGGCGAGTGGGGCAGGCCGGCTCAGAGAAATCCCACTACATCAGGTGGCATCCCAGAAGGGGGATCCAACCCATCACAGTGTCATAGTCAAGCAGGGTAATGTGCACAGCTTATTGCTCTGAGACACTGGTGGTGATTTTAAGTGTGTTGGCTAGAGAACAGACAACGTGGTTACTCGTTTGTTATTTTCTGTTTGCTTATTTCGGGTAAGGGAAATAGAGGCAGAAAAGCAGCAAGATAGGTGAAAATAGTGAAACAGTTGCTAAGTTGGAGCTCTGTAGGTTCTAGGCAGAAGAGAGGGAGAAAGAACACCAGAGATAGTTGGAACTGAAACAGACAGAAATCGATGAGCAAAAAACAGCCCACCAGAGAGCCATGGAACTTAGACAGCTCGAGGCTGATAAGGAAAGAGAAGCCCAAAAGCATGAACTGGCTGTAATGGAGTGGAAGAGCAGAACCCCATCTTTCCAAAACTCCATAGGTGGGAACGGTTGTGTCCTCCATACAGCGAGTCCGGGGACATTGCTGAATATTTCATCCCCTCTGAGAGGCTGTGTATGCTCCATGCAATTCCTGAGGATGAACAGATGACCACTTTGGTTGCAAAGTTGACTGCGAGAGCTTTGGACATATTCAGTAAGATGCCAATTGGTGATACTGCCACTTATGGTAAATTTAAGGAATTGGTTTTAAAACAGTTTCAGATTACACCTGGAACTTAGAGTAAAATTTAGAAGCTCAAAGCCCTGGTCTACACTAGGAGTTGAGGTCGAATTTAGCAGCCTTAAATCGATTTAACCCTGCACCCGTCCACATGACAAAGCCCTTTTTTCGACTTAAAGGGCTCTTAAAATCGATTTCCTTACTCCACCCCCGACAAAGGGGATTAGCGCTGAAATCGGCCTTGCTGGGTCGAATTTGGGGTACTGTGGACGCAATTTGACAGTATTGGCCTCCGGGAACTATCCCAGAGTGCTCCATTGTGACCGCTCTGGACAGCACTCTCAACTCAGATGCACTGGCCAGGTAGACAGGAAAAAGCCCACGAACTTTTGAATTTCAATTTCCTGTTTGGCCAGCATGGCAAGCTGCAGGTGACCATGCAGAGCTCATCAGCAGAGATGACCATGATGGAGTCCCAGAATCGCAAAAGAGCTCCAGCATGGACAGAACGGGAGGTATGGGATCTGATCGATGTATGGGAAGAGGAATCCATGCTATCAGAACTCCGTTCCAGTTTTCGAAATGCCAAAACATTTGTCAAAATCTCCCAGGGCATGAAGGACAGAGGCCATAACAGGGATCCGAAGCAGTGCCGCGTGAAATTTAAGGAGCTGAGGCAAGCCTACCAGAAAACCAGAGAGGCGAACTGCCGCTCTGGGTCAGAGCCCCAAACACGCCGCTTCTATGGTGAGCTGCATGCCATTTTAGGGGTTCAGCCACCACTACCCCAGGTGTGTTGTTTGACTCCTTCAATGGAGATGGAGGCAACACGGCAGCAGGTTTTCAGGATGAGGAAGATAAGGTTGTAGATAGCTCACAGCAAGCAAGCGGAGAAACCGGTTTTCCCGACAGCCAGGAACTGTTTTTCACCCTGGACCTGGAGGCAGTCCCCCCCAAACACACCCAAGGCTGCCTCCCAGACCCGCCAGGCGGAGAAGGGACCTCTGGTGAGTGTACCTTTAAAAATACTGTATATGGTTTAAAAACAAGCATGTTTAATGATTAATTTGCCCTGGCATTCGAGGCTCTCCTGGATATACTCCCAAAGCCTTTGCAAAAGGTTTCTGGGGAGGGCAGCCTTATTCCATCCACCATGGTAGGACACTTTACCACTCCAGGCCAGTAGCACGTACTTGGGAATCATTGTAGAACAAAGCATTGCAGTGTATGTTTGCTGGTGTTCAAACAACATCCGTTCTTTATGTCTCTGTGTTATCCTCAGGAGAGTGATATCATTCATGGCCACCTGGTTGAAATAGGGGGCTTTTCTTAAGGGGACATTCAGAGGTGCCCGTTCCTGCTGGGCTGCTGGCCTGTGGCTGAACAGAAATGCTCCCTGCTGTTAGCCACGTGGTGCGGGGAGGCAAAATGCGACCTTGTAACGAAAGCACATGTGCTATGCATGTAATGTTAACAGCAAGGTTTACCGTGAAAGAGTGTAGCCACTGTTCTATAAAATGTGTCTTTTTAAATACCACTGTCCCTTTTTTTTCCCCTCCACCAGCTGCATGTGTTTCAATGATCACAGGATCTTCTCCTTCCCAGAGGCTAGCGAAGATTAGAAGGCAAAAAAAAACGCACTCGCGCTGAAATGTTCTCTGAGCTCATGCTGTCCTCCCACACTGACAGAGCATAGACGAATGCATGGAGGCACACGTCAGAGTGCAGGAAGCACAAAATGACCAGGAGGAGAGGTGGCGGGCTGAAGAGAGGGCTGAAGCTGAAAGGCGGCGGCAGCGTGATGAGAGGAGGCAGGATTCAATGCTGAGGCTGCTGGAGGATCAAACTAATATGCTCCAGCGTATGGTTGAGCTGCAGGAAAGGCAGCAGGAGCACAGACCGCCACTACAGCCCGTGTAACCAACCACCCTTCTCCCCAAGTTCCATAGCCTCCTCACCCAGACGCCCAAGAACGTCTCCACCCCAGAGGATTGCCCAAGCAACAGAAGGCTGGCATTCAATAAGTTTTAAAGTTGTAAACTTTTAAAGTGCTGTGTGGCCTTGTCCTTCCCTCCTCCACCACCCAGGAGACATAGGATGATGGTTAGCTGAGCGGGCTACATGCTTGCCATGGTATGGCATCTGCACAGGTAACTCAAGAAAAAAGGCGCAAAACAATCGTCTGCCCTTGCTTTCACGGAGGGAGGGAGGGAAGGGGGGCCTGACGATATGTACCCAGAACCACCCGCGACAATGTTTTAGCCCCATCAGGCATTGGGATTTCTACCCAGAATTCAAATGGGCGGCAGAGACAGCGGGAACTGTGGGATAGCTACCCACAGTGCAACGCTCCGGAAGTCAACGGTTGCCTCGGTACTGTGGACACACTCCACCGACTACATGCACTTAAACCATTTGTGTGGGGGGACACAGAACTGTATAAAAACGCTTTCTACAAAACCGACTTCTATAAATTCGACATAATTTTGTAGTGTAGACATACTCTAGTAGAGAGGCTGGATTAAGTAACGTGGCTCAGTGAAATCCGAGTACATCAGGTGCCATCCCAGAAGCGGTGTCCAGCCCGTCACAGTGAGATTTACGATGGGCCTAATGTGCTGGGAGAGTTCAGTCCAGTCTCTGACGGGTCCTGGAGAAAGCTCTATCTGCAGCACAGATGAGTTTTACCCTTACTCTAGAGAGGACAAAGTTGTCACCCAAAGGCTTCATCCCAAAGCCGTCCCATTGAGCCCAAACAGCAGATCTGTGGTGAGACTTCAAAAGTCACAAGAGTTGGTGCTTCCCAAACAGCACCTCAATACTGATATGGAATTGGCAAGGGCAAGCGAGCCCAGGAACCACAGCTTGCAACCTTGAGAAGTCCTGTCTCCCAAATCCAAGCCCGAGACCATTTTTGTTGCATTAGCATTTATTTACACTAATGGTTGTACACTGAGGGTACAAAGATTTGAAACATAAGGCAGAGGAGAGGAGAAACACGTACTGCCTGAAATAGTCATTGTAGTGCAATACACAACAAGGCTGTTCAATGACTGATACAGAAGGGCCCCACTGCAGTATTCTCACGTTAATGTATTCAGGAATTAAATATCATTTTCCCACATGCGTAGTTCAGTAATAGTTTCCTCTTGTTTGATCATCCTACAGCCCTGCTTCTGCTGTACAGCACTGTTGTGTGGACTATTAGCTTGAAAGGAAGTCACATTTATAGTGACTTGCATCTGACTTTCACCTATAATCACAAAGAGCTATTCTTCTGAACTGAGTTTCCAACTGGGTGAACATTTTGTGTGATTTGACTCAGCTGCAGAAGTCTCATGAAATCCCTAAGATGGCCCAGTCAGTTAACAATAGCCTGATGCTCTGGTCTGATTCAGCCACAACTCTCCCCGCAACATAGCGCTGTCCACACCGGTGCTTATATCGGTGTAACATATGTCAACATAAATTATATCGACCTAGGCTACAGTGTAGCCCTAGCCAGCATCTCACACTTCTCCTGAGAAAAGCCAGGTTAGCCCTTTATGTCTAACTCCAAGAGAAGCTTCATGGCTGAGAATCCTGAACAGAAGGAAGCCCCTCCCTTCAGCCCATGAGTCTCCTAAAGCCCAAACCAGTGGGAGTTTTGCATTTAAGTCCTACCCTTTTCCTCTGTATTTCACTCTTAGACAGCTCCCCACTCTGCCTGCAGCTTCATGGACTCTTAACGGTGGCTCTGCACTGCATTTGAATAGCAGAGGTGATGCTGCCATACAATGTTCCTGCCTTTACCTCAAAGGTGGGATTCTCTCCACAGCACTACAGACAATTCCTCTAGCTCCCATGTAGTCCTGGCCCAGTGACTGGTTTAAGGTCCAAAACAGGCACTGTCTTGAGGCCAGGACAATCAGACTTTAAAGTGATGGTGTGTTTATGTGCGAACAAAATTCTATTTAGGATCATGGGTGTGATGCACTCTATATGATTTTATAAAAATATGCTAATGAGTGAATATAATGTAACTGGAATATGCTTCATGCAAAAGGTCTCTTGTAAGGTATCATTATATAGCTTAAAGAAAAGGAGTACTTGTGGCACCTTAGAGACTAACCAATTTATTTGAGCATGAGCTTTCGTGAGCTACAGCTCACTTCATCGGAGCTGTAGCTCACGAAAGCTCATGCTCAAATAAATTGGTTAGTCTCTAAGGTGCCACAAGTACTCCTTTTCTTTTTACGAATACAGACTAACATGGCTGTTACTCTGAAACCTGTCATTATAAAGCTTATAATCTACTGAGTGTGGTCATTCTATTTGTATAAATGTATCACTCTTGTATCTGAAACTAGAAATATAAAATATAACTCTGAGGGCCTATTGTAATTATGAAAAGCATGGGCCATTCATGGTGGTTTGGAATCTTGATGGCTTCCATTAACCAGGACAATTGTCTGTAGATGGCTCTGTTTCACTTGTAAGTCTTCCTGTATACGTGTGTGCTGGCAAGTGGGTAATGAAGTCTTACAGTGGCATGTGATCGTGTCACCTGAATGGAATCCATCTTTAACCTGGTGCTTTCCATTGAGAAGGAGGGGGTGGGAACCCAGAGAGGGACAAAGGATGCCGCCTAATGTAAAAGATATATAGGTGGGTGGAACAGAACAAAGAGAGGCGGCCATCACGAGAAATCCCCTAGCTACCACCTGAGCTGGAACAAGGGCTGTACCAGGGGAAAGGATTTGGCCCAGACTAGAAAGATGTCCAGTCTGTGAAAGAAACTTATTGAAACATCTCTAAGAGTGAGATTTTATCTGTATTCAGTTTTTATTAGTGTACTAGACTTAGACTTGCATGTTTTATTTTATTTTACTTGGTAATTCACTTTCTGTCTGTTACTACTTGGAACCACTTAAATCCTACTTTCTGTATTTAATAAAATCACTTTTTACTTATTAACCCAGAGTATGTATTAATACTTTGGGGGGGGACAGCTGTGCAATCTCTCTATCAGTGTTATAGAGGGCAAACAATTTATGAGTTTACCCTGTATAAGCTTTATACAGGGTGAAATAGATTTATTTAGGGGTTGGACCCCATTAGAAGTTGGGCATCTGAGTGCTAAGGACAGGAACACTTCCTAAGTTGCTTTCAATTAAGCCTACAGCTGTTAGGGGACGTCGTTCAGACCTGGGTCTGGGGTTGCAGCAGGCTAGTGGGTCTGGCTCAAACCAGGCAGGGCACTGAAGTCCTTAGCTGACAGGGCAGGAAAGCAGGAGCAGAAGTAGTCTTGGCACATCAGTTGGCAACCCCCAGGGGGTTTCTGTGATCCAAATGGGTTTTAATTTTTCTCTTTCTATAGCCCCAATCAGACCCCTCAGCAGTAACTAAGTCACATGGGCTCACAGGCAGAGAGGAGGTAAAAAACAAAAGTCCCACTAAAGAATCGCTGAACCATTTCTAAAGTAGTTCTGCCCCATTAATATTATTAGTGCCTTTGTCTACACCAAGGTTTTCAGCCAGCAATCTAACTGCACCAGTGCACTCCTCTAGCAGACACATTTTGCACAGGTGCACTTGGCCCTGCTTTGAAATGCACATTAACTGCAGCAATATAAATCACGACTATGCTACAGCTTTGGATCAGTGGCTTAAATTCCAATGTACAAAAAGCCAGGTTACAGTAACTTCCTAGGGTGCCCCAGCCGGATCTGGAGCCTCATTAGGCACAACACTATACTGAGTGCACAGTGCAAGACCCTCTGTGTCCCAAAGAGCACATGAGCTAAAACAGACATGTCACTCAAATGGAGGGTGAAAGGAAGGATCATTATCTCCATTTTACAGATAGGAACTGAGGCACAAAGAGATCTAAAGCACTCAGCTCCCATGGACAAAATGGAAGCAGTGTTAATGCTAGTGCTGAGTTTCTTTTGAAAACGTTCTCACAAGTGACCTGCCCTTGGTCACACAGAGAGGCAGGCTATGGTAGAGCTGCGACATACACCAAATACATGATGGTGTGGCTCAAGGTTTTACTGGCATTTGTTTGCAATGACCTGCATAACTGACCAGTGGCTTTCCCATCTGGGAGCAATGAATCCATCCCAAACTTGTGTCCAGAAAACCTTTATGCTGCCCCAACCCATCTTCACTCCCTGGAGCTGCAGAATGGTAACAACCATCACATGCATAGCACTAGCCAACTGCTAACATAAGTAGGGACCACAGTCTGATTCCAGCTCTCTCAGTGACTCTCTAACTCACATTTTGCGTGTGCTCCATGAAATGGTCACTTGGCTCATTAGTTGCTACTAGCTGAGCGCTTAGGAATGGCCAGTGCTGAGTATGTCATAGATGCTAAACACCTGCTCTTTTAGTTCTTTAGGCTCTGCTCCAAAAGTAGTGTGAGGGCATTTAAAAATATTAAAATAGCAAAAAAAAATTTTAAATCCATATGTCATTAATATTCTGAAAGCATCTTCCTCCTGCTTTTCTTACACCTCTCACACTGCCATATGCTTTCTGGGGGACTTATCCTCGTGGCCAGGCCTGTGCTGAGCTCATCCTCACCTCGGTTATTTAGAGCTCAGCAGCCACCCTGTAGGCTACATTAACTTTCCTGGAAGAAGGAAAAAAAAAAGAAGAGCTGTTGACTGGTTTAGTCTTTTCCACGTTAAAGCAGATGCTGCTCTCAAAGCCCCCGAGGCTCACTGAGGGGGGAATTTTATACCAGAGTTAAAGCTCTTGCAGGGATGTGTGTCCCCGTTATCTCTCAGTATTTTATGTGCATCTGTATGCCCCTGGCTCCAATCTACTCTCTGCACACTGTTACCTCTCTCCCTAACCTTTATCTGGCTCTACCCTGCTATTTTCCCACACCTCTGCTATAACTGCATAAGCCCCAAATAAGGATGATTTTTATGTGCACAGATTTTAAGACACACATTAAATGGAATTAGTGAAAAACAGCTGCCGTATTCCATTCAGAAGCTACAATTTCCACCACACCAGAGAGGTTTATCGTTGCATCTTCAGCCTTTTGAAAGAGGCTGTAGGTTCCGTCTCACTTCTCACCCTGCTGTACATTTATAGATGTTCCTTTCACATTCTGACACTTCACAGACATTTCTGGGTAAAGGGCAACTTGGAACAATGCCATAAGCTGCCTCAGCGCTAGTATCTGGCCCTGATTTCGTAATTCACTGGGAGCACTAAACAACATGCTCTGACAGCTTTTGTGTCCCAATTCCTAGAAGAAATCCTCTGGAGAGCCACTCACTCAGACTGAGACATTCAGGCAGAGCAGCAGCAGTCTGCATGGAGGAGGTGGCATAAATAACTTGCTAGAGTAGAGGCAGGGAAATTATATGTTGTGGTGCTACGGTCATGGCTCTGGGGTTCAGATGGCAACCACGTTCCATGAGCAGCTTTGTTTTAGGCACCTTCCTGGTAACATTGTCTAGTCCTGAAAATTGCTATATTTTCTCTGAAGTTTAAGATCAGATTTTCTGCAGAGTCTGAAGAAAATGTATTTCATTACATGGGGTATAAAAATTACCCTAAAATAAAATGTTTACAGAGTTTAACAGCACTCTGCATCTTTTAGCTCACAAGCAGCTTGTAGGTGCTTTGTAGAGTTTTAAAAACCCCTTCGAACATTCCATAGGGTAAAATCTTCTTGAAGACTAATGAGCAGGGTATATTTGACAAAATGTGGTTACAAGTAAGCGCTTTTTATTAGCAATTGTTAGATCTAATTATAATATAGTGTGAGTGTAAATGCAACATGATAGCAGGCTTTAGAGCTTTGCATGGATGAGCAGAGCTACTCTACTGACTCACCCTGGTAGCCAGGTCAAATAAATCTAATTCAAATCAATTTGCAAGAGAAAAAGTTAACTATTCTATTCTGCAGCAGAAGAGCTAGTGAGAGGAACAAGTCATCCTGCAAGGAGAAGTCCTGGGAATAACTGAGCCTGACAATAGGTCTGCAGAGAACTGTTTTGTGAGTCAAGTCCTGCCTGACAGATTTATTGCCTATGTTAACTTTCTAAAGTTTCAGAACAAGTTACTAGCTCAGGAAGGGTGGGGATTTTTAGACAAAACCCAATCATGCATTTGGGGAGCAGGGATGGAAGTGACGCTGAGACCATGCCCATTCACAATAAGCATGTTCCCCTCCAGTGGCTGGTTATAACTTGAACATAACATATGGGTCCTTCTTATACCTAGCTGCTGACAGAGTCTTCTGTAGCTCAAGCAGTAGAGAGCTAGGGGCAGTGATCTTTCCCCATTCTCCAGGCAGATTTAGTTTGTTTAATAATTGTAGGGTTTTTGCCCATATGTAGCAATGGGTTTATTGTCCAATGGCACCTAGCTTTTTTTTCTTCATTAAGAAAATTGGTCTAACTATTTTTGAGTTATACATCATTAAAAATTACCTTATTATCCACAACCACAATAGGAGGAAGTAAGCTCAGAGTGCAAAGCCGTCCAGCCAAGGACCACAGCTGGAAGGGTACGTAATGCATCCGGCCACATTGCATCTGTCAGATGCACACACACACACACACCATTCCTAGTCCCACAAACACCAGTCACAGAATCACGGAAATGCAGGGCTGGAAGGGATCTTGAGAGGTCATCTAGTCCATCCCCCCTGCCCTGTGGCAGGACCAAGTATTAGTGAACCATCCCTGACAGATGTTTATCTAACCTATTCTTAACCCATTAAGGCAAAATACTATTACACCAGATTCACCCTTTCAAGTGCAATCATGCAACCCTCTGTCCAAACTCTTGGAATCTGGAGATTTGGACCCCTGGCCCCTTCAAGGGGACTTGGGACTCAGATATTCCCTATCCTCCCCAATCCCAACCATTAATGGGATCCAAGAATGCCAGCCCATAAGAACAGTCCTACAGTTAGGCACATAATGCCACTACCTTTCTCTACATCCACACTTGAAAAGCCAGGGCTGCATCAAATTGCTGTTGATGAATGCCAGGTTAGAGGTCAACAAAACTAACATTATTCATGATCTGATTCAGGATGAGATTTCTGACCCTGCCTCCCTCAAAGACTTGACTCAGCATCATCACTACCCAGTCCTTTTAACCCAGCTAGCCCCAATAGGTTGTTCAGTACAACACAAGCCAAGGAGGATCCCTGAGCAAGCAAAAGACGACAAAGGAAAACAGAGAAGTAACTCTGTGACCAATATGCAGAAGATGCCCTCCACCCAAAATCCTCAGAATCCCAGATGATCTGTGAGGGAAAGACTAGAAGGTACGTTAGGCTCCTACAGATGTTCACCTGAAGACCCAGCAAGCCTCCTAGAACAACTGATAGATCTACTGCTGGAATCCCCCAGGTTCACTGTTCTTAATGACAGCTACAACCAAGTGGACAATGCCCAAACATAGTAAATCTGGGTTCTCGGATACCTGGACCTGAACATCAGACTAGGAGTAGAAATTGGGGACAAATGTTCTGCCACCTCATCCAGGTGAAGATCATGGTCTTCCACGCATCCCAACAAGAAAGGAATACACAGCTGGTTCAGCTTGCCCATGGAAAGCCAGTTACCCAGCTAGACAGGTGATATGCTGACAAGCTAGTAGAACAGAACAACCATCTGATAGCCACATCCACTGACATGTCATGAAGATCTCTGCAGTACACAAATCAACTATGGCAGATGAAATGTGTATCTCGTTAGCGACACAAACCTATTCTGAATCCACCCACCACCAACACACACACACAGACAGACAATTTTACAGTACTCCATCATTACAACAAATGAAGCTCAGAAAGACCTTCTCCACCATCACAGCTGAAAAGTGTCAGCCAGCAGAGATATTCCACATGGTGAACCAACTGGTCAAGCCAGACTGCTTTACGTAAATATTAGACCCACGCACTGACCACAGTAAAGAGTTCTCAACCTACTACGCAGGAAATATTGACCAAATATGAGACGAACTCACTGTGGGAAAAAAACATTGAACCAGCCTGAATGGCAACAGCCAACCTGCTGAATTCAGCCCTATCAAACATGATTAAACTCAAGAAAGCCAACCCATCTCCTACAAAACAGATCCATGCCTCTCCTGGCTAATGGAGGCCAGCCAAGAACAGCTGTACCCACTGCCAGCAGAAATTAATGCCTGCTTAAGAGAAGCAAACATGTTAATCTTGAAAAACAAAAAAAAAATCCAACCAACCCAATCTTAAAGAGGCAGACAGGATGCAGTGAACCTGCAACCTCCCATTTCTTGGGGGGAGGGAAGGAAAATCTGAAAAAGCAATGACAACCAAACTCCAGCAATATGTGACATCTGGTAACATTTGGGACTCTTTGCAATCAGGCTTTTGCTTTTGACATGGCACAGAAACAGCCCTCATGGTGCTAGCAAATGACCACCTCACATCAGTCATTAAAGGCCATGTCTCTGTACTTGTACTACTCAACCTCTCTGCAATTTTTTCACATGGTTGAACACAAGGCATTGCTGAACTGCTTACCTGATATAGCTAAAATAAACAGTGCAGCACCACAATAGCTTCAATTATTCCTCTCCAGCAAGAGTGGGCATGAGCAGCTACTCCTCTTCCCCAAAAGCCTTCACTTGTGGAGTCCCCCAGGGATCTAGCTGTTCCTCCCTCCTCTTCATTATCTACAAGAGACTTACTGAGAAGGAAGTGAGAAGGTGCTGCTGTGCCTTCAGTGTATCAATAGCCTCAGAACTTCAACAATGCTGATTCCTTCTTATTGAGCTTCCCTTCAAAGGCCCCGAGTCATCAAAACACTTAGCGTGTAAGTGTACTGATGAATCAGTGCCTGGCTTGAAAACCTTCTCTTGCTACATGGAGACACTTTTACATGTTTTTGTAGATTCTGCTGAACTAGAATTTCATATATTCAGATGAGGCTCTGCACAGGGACATCTCTCTGCCCTAGAGAGAATACTGCAACTCTCTGGAGACAGCAGAGAACCTCAGGTATTCTGAGGCCTCTAAATAAGATTCCAACAGGTCCAAAACTTTGTCAGCTTTGAAGTTTGTCTGTAGTGACTTTTTCTTTATAAATCTCCATTGATGTTTCTTGGCCATAGATCTGTGACCCTTTTGATACACAGGTTATTTTTTAATTGAACTTGATATTGAGTAAGAGTGGGACAAGCCACAAGTTACTGAGTATGATGATAGTTTTAAAATATTATGTAGTATTAATTACAAAAGAGATGAGTTGAGTCACAGACCCAAAAGAATCCACGATCCAAGAAAGCCAGGGAGCTCCAGAAAATAGCAGGGGCAGAAATGGAAGATAGACAATTTAGGAATATCTTTTGGGAAAGTATTAAGTGCTGGGAGAAAGAGGAAGGAATGAAGAGAGACAAACAATGCCAAGTTGAGGGTAGGCTTCCCAATGAATGCCATCAGCTCTCTGCAGCTGCATGCAGAATTGTTCTTTGCATTTCTGTCTTTTCCAGTCTCTCAGAAAAACACCGTCTAGTGCCAGACCTAGCGGGAAGCGCAGCCACTCAATACAGCAAAAGCATCCACAAGCAAGTAAAAACTAGATTCAGAATCTGGCTTCTCTTATTTGTAGCTCATTTGCAATTTATCCTTAGGTATATGCAACTTTCTAGCTTCTTTAAATTAAGTAGCAGATTACCAATTATTGCAGTCCAAAAGGCAAATGTCCTGCATTTCCTGGGACTTGTGACAGGCACTAGGGTTGCAGAAGTTTCCAAACAAGCCAGTAAGTGAGGATATTTTCAGACTATTGTATCAAAAAGCCCTTAAGTAAAAGTTGCATCATCTGCTTCTCTAATCTTAACAAAAGATTTAGATGGAGATCACCTATTACTTCTGCCCTGTGGCTAAATTCACCCCTTGTGTAAATCCACTGAAGTCCAATGAATTGAGCTCACGCTCTGTAGCTGCCGAGCAAAGAATATTCTGTTCCCACCATCTCAGAAGACAAAAGAATGTATTAATTCCCCCTGGTGTTTGGCTGGACTATCCTAGGCCAACCTGGCATTCACCCCAGGGCATTCATCTCTGGGGGCTCATCTACACTAGAACCACAGCCAGGTCAGGGCACACGTAAACACCACACTAGTTTATTTCCAGGCACCGTTCCATGTTGTAGTTTAGCACTTCCCTTTGCATGGCATGCATGTGTTGCCAAGGCTTCAGCACAGTTTACCCATCCAGTTAACGTCCAGTCTGCACTGCTAAATGGACCCCTGCTTTACTTACAGCCTCTGGGAAACAGTGTTGTTGTTGGGTCTGCCCCCAACACAGCTAAGAACCTGGTTCTCGTTTCACTCACACCAGTTTAACTTCACTGACATCAGTGGAGGTATTCCTGACTGAGATCAGAATTTGTCCCTAAATAAAAGTGCAGCTACATACAGTGAACACAGGCTCCTTCTCTCCTCTGACTAGATTTGATGCTGATGCCCAAGTACCCCACCTGGCACTGAATGTTGGAGGGAGGCAGGTGTTATGATATCAGTGTCCTGAAGATACGGTCATGCTAGACTATACATAGCCAAGGGATTTGCATTGTATTCAGCCAGGAGGGTATTGTCTGCTATGCTCAGGTCCTAATTACTAACTGGGTATGTGTTCGTAACACATCTTGTTTTTAATCAGGTAAACAAGTATTTCCCTGGCCTTGGAACTTATAGCCAAATAGTGATTAAAAATCACTGCGCATTTCCTATCCTCCCTGGCACTCCGGGGAATGAGTGTTCCCATTGAGCCAATGAAGCCAGCTACTTAGGCATGGACTGTGACCAAAGCTCTGAGAGCAGTAGATTCTGCAGAGGGCAAACCTGCAGGGAATTGCATATTTCCTTAAATGTGCTTGAAAAACCTGGTTGAAAATGGTTGAATGAGCGAAAGCCACCATCACCAGTAGACATGTATTCCAGACAGTAGGCACAGAGGGTGTAACACCTCTGAGACAACAGAATAAGAGAGCTTTCCTCCCCATCCCCTATTCTGATGCACTGGGCCAGGCACCCAGCTTACTCACTAGTAGGTTGGCAGCCTGGCTTTTTTGATTTGGTAAGTTACTGAGAAGGATTCAGCTTGCTGAAGTCTCCAAGCTCATACCCTGTGTCCTGTGTTAATTTAATTTATTCAGAA
Organism: Eretmochelys imbricata; assembly: GCF_965152235.1. Taxonomy (NCBI): domain Eukaryota; kingdom Metazoa; phylum Chordata; order Testudines; family Cheloniidae; genus Eretmochelys; species Eretmochelys imbricata. The sequence continues at coordinate 101,628,610 of NC_135577.1, read as the reverse complement.
GCAGGGCTTGTTCCTTTGGCAGACCTTCTGCATTTCACTAGATCAGAGCTGAGCTGTCTGCACAGAGGCTGACATGCATATTCAGAGCCTGCTTTAACACCATTGCAGGAGAATGCAGTGGCACTTAGCAGCAACTGCCTGAAATGCTGAGTAGACATGGTTAATGAACCTTGATGCATTGCTTGTCATACAGGTATCGGAGCCCCTTTCAAAATGTGTGAATCCCACTCCACTAATCAGAAGGGCTGATTACTTAGATGTCCCTTCATGGATATAAAAACGTTTGTCCTCTTGCCTATCATTGATCAAAGGTGGGGTTTTGAAAGGTAGTAGCCATATAGGCTTGATTTATTCTACAAAACCACTCAGAGTTGAGATGGCGGTAAGTGCACAGCTTATCAAAGGGACTAACAGAGTGCCCCTCTAATAACAATGAAACAGGAGCGCGTCAGAGAGGGAGACTGTGCAGTTTACGTGTATTCCATTTACCTCTTTTTCTGTGCTCCAGCTTCCTTCTGTATAACAGTGTCCGCCACCAAGCCCTGGGGGCCGGTTCACATCACTACACATGGAATCTGGAGAAATACACAAGGAATCTTGTATGCTACAGGAGCAACTCTGACAGCCAAGCACTGCTGTACCCCAAGAATTTCTCTCTTTATGTGTTCGGTGGCTGGAATTCATCCAGGTTCTTGCTCCCTAGGGCCTGTTCTGAGCTACCATGGCACGACCCCAATGAAAGTGCCTAGCAGCATAAAGTATGAACAAAGTGAAAAACGCTGAGCCCACATACAGAGTGGAGGAGGCTCCAGAGCATACTTGGATTGTTCCTCTTTCAACAGTGGGCAAAACCCAAAGGCTCAGAGACAATTTCTACGTTGTGCAGAATACGCTAAAAAGACGGAAGCTGACTGCAGGCTCATATGCTCATGAGGTAGTCGTATCCATCCCATAAACACACATTAAGGATTGGTGCTGAATTATCTTTGGTATTTAACAAATACCTTATTGGCTTTCACTGTTTGACAGTAACAGTGACTGCCTCCTTACGCCCCTGAACACTGGAGAGCAGGAATCCTTAAATGCGGGAGAACTGCATTTCGATAAAGAGCATCTCCGCTGCAGCTCCATCGTTACCAATGGCAGCACGGCTTGCAGAGCCTCTGGGAAATGACTGTTGGTGCAGTGCATATTTATGTCTCTGGGGTGATGAAGGGCCTACATAATGAGAACTCCGTTTATCCAAATAGCATATGGGATTTAGATTTTATTCTGACAGATGGAGCTTCACATAAATGGGGGACTTCACACTGTAAATGACATGCGTTGGAGTCATAACCAAGCTACAGATTATATGTGCACGTGAAGTGTGCGTATGAGGACGGGGCGTTGCAGGAGCCCTAGACTATCCCTGGCAAATGAGGTGGCACTAGCAATTCAGGCTCCAGGAAGGGGCCATGATTTAGAAACAGGAGAGAGCGCAAGCCTGGAAGAAGGTTGTTCTCTGAACCCAGGACTGTGCATTTGCCTAGGCAACCCCAACCTGGATCATATTTGTGTGTTATGCTTTGATGTTTTTGCCTATGACTGAGAGAGAAAATTTTCCCTGGAGAAGAGGATCTGACAGGCTGACCCTGTGTTCTTTAGAGTGTTATTGTATCAGCTTAAAAGGGCCAAATTCTGCTCTGTTACATGGATCCCAGCTTGAAGAAAAACAGATTAATGGTTTTAAAGGTATGAACATGTGACAATAACCAGCCCATAGTTTATGATACCCCAACATCCTAAGCCATTCAACCGTAATATCACTCTTAACACTCACTCCACACCACTATATGCTGATTTGCTCCTAATGTTAAAACAACCACCTTGCCAATACAATTTACCTAAAGCCTGATAGCCTGAAAGGCTGTTTTGCATTAACTGTGGACTGTAAGTTCATGTGATGGCTTTGCACAGATATCCTGAACACTGAGACCTTCCTCTTTGAAAGCCTCTCTCTAGGAGGCAAACCTGCACTTTGAGTCAGGCATCTGCTTAGAGGCAAATATCTTTGAAGCTGTGGAGCTTGAAATTTCGTCATGGTTATTTAGAAATGGGCTCAGATATTAGCTCTGTCACGTGGGTTGTACGTTATTTCACGGAACAGTTAAATAGAAGGGTAGCTGTGAGTAAAAACAATGTATCAAGATAGAAGAGTTGATCAGAACAGGCTTTATTTTAACCAATTTTAACCAAACTGGAAGAACAGATTAAGTGGCATGTTATAATTTATTGTTCCTATGGCACCGTAGGTGTGTGCATGGTGCTTAACAGACAAATTGTATGGGCAGGTTCCTCTCCTCAGAGCAAATCTAAGATTACATTTTCAGAGGCTAATGCACAAAATGGGAGTAGTGCATAGCAGGAGCTGTAATCTCTGTGCGCTGAAGAGGAGAGCCACTGCAATCTGCTCCATTTCATGCCAGTTATGGGCAACCCTTGGCTGGACAGGCTTCTGGATGCCTCTATTCTATGCCTTTCTGGAGAAATAACAATTCTATTTATTCCTGCATTTATTGAACTCTGTTGCCAGTCACTTTCAGATCGCAGATCATAGTTGAGAGCCGCTAATGTCTGGCTGGCACAAGATGCCAATAGCAGTGAGGTCAAAATGGAAAGAAACATTCTGAGCTCCAAAGAGAATTGGATGATTGCCAAGTCCAAGCCCACTTTTTCTCTAGCCAGTCTGAGCCCAAAGGGAGACTAAACCTTTTCCCAACACTCTTATTTAATGCCAAGTAATTTGGCCAAAAATAATATTCTGGAGGAATCCACTTTGTACCGAGTTCTGATTTTATTTTTAGTCGAATGGTATATGCATGAAAGTAGAAGAAATCATACGAACCACATTCATGCAGCTGTGGACGGAAGGAAAAAAAAACTGCTCCCAGTGCCAGACACCCCACATGAGGAATTGCTACGGATTCCTCTTCATGTCCCAACCAGGTTGTCAGCAGTCTGTATGAGCTCAGAGATATTCAACTTTACCACTCTGGGCCTCAAAATTTGGTTGAGTTTGAACCCAGCCTCCCCATTCTCTTCCAAGCCCCTTGGATAGGCTCCTATAGAGCAGCCATTACCCCGGATGGCTGGCACTCACCTGCTAGCCATTCTCCAGTATGGGCTCTCCATGGTCAGATACGGGGAAGGTAGCAAGGTTCTGGTCTTCTCCTCTCACCTGTGTTCTAGCAATGGTCTCCTGGAGCACAGGCTTTTCTTAGCCGGCAGAGAAGAAACAACTCATTATAAGGGGCAGTTTTACGCCAATGACCCACTTTCTCTTACACACACTGAGAATTTCTGTAACAACTCTAGACATATGACTAAACACTCTGGGCAGTAAACAACAGAGCAATTCATTCCATCCAGAAACAGTGGAGAAACATATACTTTAAATAGAAACACTGCCCAAATTTTCTACTGATAAGTCCCATGGGAGCGGTCTTCTGAGTCCTACCAGGTAAATTTCCCAAATATAGGGCCTCCCCAAAGATACTCAGGCCACTTGCTTTGGCACCTAAATTTGCCTGCTTCCACTCAAATTCACAAACTCCACTCATTTAGTCCTCCTCCTCGCCTTCTCCTTCATAGGTGACCTGGGTTGGGCTGGCTTCTCATTTCAGGTGACCAGACCCTGGACTCATCTTTCTCAAGGTAGCTTCAGTCTGGTTTGTATTCTTATGGTAGCAACTGCCATTTCAGCATGGACAGCAAGAGAAATCAGCATCAGCCTGCTTTACGGTGGAATTTCTGCTCATTGTCTTACATTTGAGGGATTGGTTTACAGTAGCAGCCATGTTAGTCTGTAACCGCAAAAAGAACAGGAGTACTTGTGGCACCTTAGAGAATCTGTTAGTCTCTAAGGTGCCACAAGTACTCCTGTTCTATTTGAGGGACTCTGTCTTCTCCAAGCCCTTAACAAATTATGGGAGCTAGTTCATGTAATAACAAATCCTTCCCAAACACAAACTGCACTGCATAACAAGCAAAACACTACCTAGATACAAACAGTTTCATCTATTATTAGAACTAATAAATCCATTCAATAAACAGCAACCACTGCAATGCCTTGCAAGCTAGCAAACATCCTCCTCTTCCCCACAGAGGGCAGCAACTTTTCCTTCCCTGTAGGTTCTTCAGTAAGAGGCCCTATATCCTTTATGTAATCCCCCTACATTCACCCTGAGCTCCCGCAGTGGAGCCCTGGGCCCTTTAAATCACCAACGGTGCCCCAGGGGCTCCCGGCTACCACCATTACCCCAGGGCTCTGGCAGCAGGGCTCTGGCAGCAATTTAAAAGGGCCTGGAGCTCCAGACACTGCCAGGAGCCCCAGGCCCTTTAAATCACCGACCTGGGGAAGCTGGTACAGTCAGCGGTAGACCGGCTCTTGCCGGTATGCTGGACCAAACCAGCTTACTTTCACCTCTGGCTGTTTCTTGACCTGGGTACTCTCTCATACACACACCATTACTGCACTAAGTCAGCCAGACAGATTACCCCACCAATTTGTACAAAGGCTATCATATACTGCCACCACCATTAAGCATTCTCTTGTTTTATTAATGGGGTAGCTGAACTCTTCCTGCCTCTATTGTGGACTCTCGTCTCAGTCAGCTGCCCTTCCTGCTCTGGATCCGCACAATACCACACCCTCTGAGTCAGCAGTAGAGATTGCTACCAAAGTTTCCCACAGCATGTGCTCCTGGCTAGGATCCAGAGAGGCGTGTGTGTGTTGGCCAAAGGGCACAGTCATTTCCTCCCTTCTCATTTGTGACCCACCATTGCCCTCGTGCCTTGCTTTAGTCCTGGAAATGCTTCCTTCCTCAGCACGCTGAAAGCAAGAGAGCTCAGCATGGCTCAGTGCTGGCTTGTGCAATGCTCACATGGTGTCTCACAATGGAAAGATCTACTCAATGGATGAATGAACCATTCCAACTGATGCCATTTCCCAACATCTTCTCAGGGAGCTGGGCCAGGAATTAACCTCAGCTCTGACGCCAGCTCCTTCTATGACCTCAGGCAAGTAACGTAAACTCTCTGCCTCAGTCTCTTCAACTTGCAAAATGGGATAAATAATATTTTACCTGCCATTATGCATCATCATAATTTATTTGTATTACAGCAGTGCATAGAGGTCTCATTCAAGATCAAGAGCCCATTGTGCTAGTGTAACCGTGCCTCAGTGGGTCACAACTGAGAATGCCAAATTCAGGATGAACTGCTAAGAAATAGGGCACATACACGCCAAGACTGGTGGCTAATCCCCCATAGGATATACCGAACCAGCAACAAAAGTAAACTTCTGTTTCACCACACTGGCTAACAAGAAAACAAACGCAGTTTCCTCAGGCATTCCAGTTCTTATATCACCACCAAAAACACTAGTTTAGAGAGGAGTGGTTTTTTACAACCAGTCTCATCACATAAAAGGTTCTTCTGATCCCAAAGGACCAGCCACACACTTAGGTTAATATAGAACTTAGATCTTACCCAAAAATCACGCTGATGCCAATCCCTGAGTATCTAAAATCTAAAGGTTTACTCATAAAAAGAAAGAAGGGCAAGAGTTAAAATTGGTTAAAGAAATCAAATACATACAGTAATTGCAAAGTTCTTGGTTCAGGTTTGTAGCAATGATGGAATAAACTGCCAGCTTAAGTCAAGTCTCTGGCTGCTTCCAAATCATTAGAAGATCCTCAGTCCATTGGATAGAATGCTCCCATTAGTATAGTCCAGAGGCTGGAGCAGGATAGAGGCAAAATGGAGGGGTTTCCAGAGCCATTTATATCCTCTGCCATGTGGAGGGAAACCCGTTGTTTCAAACAAAAACCTCAGCACAGCTAGTGGAGAATCACACGTGACCGGATAGTGTTTGGAGTCGGATGGGCAAGTCACATGTTCATGCCCAGTTTCGCTCAGTCATTGCAGTAAGCCATTACCTATATTCCAGACAGCACGTTTACAGGACAGTCTACTAAGTGTAGATGGGCATCTCCCATGGTCCATGGTGAGTAAAGTGTCCTTTTGATGGACCACTCAATTTGAATAGTCAGTCCACCAAGATGTGCTGGCTAGCTACCTTGTGGGCAGTACCCCAGGAACAAACATTTGAAATCCAGGTATAGAGCTAATACTTATAACTTCAAATACAACAATGATACATGCATAGAGAGATAGCATAATCATAACCAGCGAATCATAACCTTCTCATAGACCCCTCACTTGACAACCTTTGTATAAGATTTGTTACAAATGTGTAACAGTGGTTACAACCATGATCTATATGGTCATATTTTAATCAGATCACAGCTAGGCACTGTACAAACATATAGTTGGAAAGTCTCCGGTCCAAAGAGCTCACAATCTAAATAGACAAGACAAAGGGTGGGAGAAAGGACAGATTCTTCCCCCATATAAACATTAAATTGAGCGTTACATTTATACGATAATAAAGAAAAAATAAATAAATAGAGCATGAGGATTAATGGTTATGAAGTGCTTTGAGGAAGATAAGTATTGTTTAGCCTCCCTGTGCTGAATGAATATCCGTATCACAGGTGCTGGTGGGAGAACCCAGTTGTGATGAGCCCTATATTGAGCTCCTTTCTAGTGACCTTCAGGAGCTCAGTCCTGCTTCCCAGTAGGCAAGGTTGCATACTCCTCACTTTGGATATGCACTCACACTAGCTGGTTTTCCAAGACGCATACAATGCATTGTAAGAAGTGGGATCCACCCTTACAGTAGCTAGGGCTTTAATACTGCCTTAGATGAAGCAGTTCAGTGTTGACACAACAGTCCCAAGGTAAACTCAGTGACACCTGCCAGTGTCACATAAGAAAATAAGTCAGAGTTGCCACCACAAACTTCACAGAAGGTCTTGCTCAGCTGAGCAGGCTTGTCAGAGAGGCCATTTTGAAATTACAGCCCATGTACTACAAGATTTTCAAAAGAACTTCAGGGATGATTGGAAGCTGTTTAGTCCCCAAGAGCACTCAGTAACAAAGCCCTGGCAGGGTACAAAGGTCAGCATTGGGGCTGCAGCCATTAACACAAAGTGTGGGAAGGAAAATCACAAGAGAATAGGCTGGATTTACTAAAAGTTTTTACTCTCAGTAATGGGTAGAAGTGCTGGTAGAGGCCCTGGAAGATGGGTGAAAAGTGGAAACATTCAAGGCATATTTATGGCACAGAAATGGGCCACTTCCCATCACCCTGGTTCCCAGCCAACACTGAATGCTCCTGAATTTCCCTGTCTCAGAATCAGTATTTCTTGAGGCAGCATTTCTTGTCTGACTGATCATGGCTTATACTGGTGACTTCAAAGGAGGGCAATTCACATTCCCTTCAAATAATGCACCTGACCAATTCTCAGGACTACATCATGAGATGGAGAGAAGCTGGATTTCTTCTGGAACCCAGCCCTGATCAGTTTACGTTCTGAAACTTGAGGATTTTTCCACACACATTTCAAATTTATCCTAACAAATGCCATTCTTATAATTGCCCGATCCTGTTTTGAAATCTACTAAACTATTTTGAAATTTACAAAGCTGTTGTCTCAACAGCAATGTGCACCAGTGAGTTCCACATTTATATTGCATAAAGTATTTATTTTTTATTCATGAAATATGTGAACATTTAAATTTCAACCACCTCATTCATATATTATGGAAAAGGCAAAATCAGAATGCTGGACTGACGTACTCCGACCCAATGTTTGTTTATATACTGCTATTATCACTCCTCTTACTTTCTCTTGTCCATAATAAAATATTCTTAGTCTTTTTTTAACTTCTCCTGGAATAAGATATATTTCCCTATACATCTATATTCATTTTCATTCCCTTCTGTCATTATTATTTGTATTACAGTACTGCCTAAAGGCCCCAACCAATATCAGGGCTCTATTGCTGTACACACACATATAGCAAAAGACCATCCCTACCCCACCAAGCTTACCATCTAATTAGGTAAAACAGACAAAGGGTGGGAGGGGAAATAGAGGCATAGAAAACTGAAGTGACCCTGCACAAGGTCAGAGCTAGATTTAGGAACAGAACCAGGTTTCCTAAGGTTCTAGCCACTAAATCACACTGCATCTGTATTCACTTTTCTCTCTTTCCGTTGTCTCCTCTTTGAGATTTTGATTAAATTTGAGCACAGGGGTCAAAATGAGGAGATGCTGTTGATTTGTAGACTGGCAAGTCATGGCTGAGGCATGTTGGCAGGACAGTGGGCAAGAAGCCCACTGTCCATGCTGTCTCTGCTGTGCAGGTATAGGGAAGCCTTGGGAATGCCAACCTGGCACTTTATAGGAGCACAGTGTTTAGTAAGAAATGGAAATGTTCACTACTTCACAACTGTGCTGGGAAAGGGAAGGGAAAGTCTGAACAAATACAAGGTTGACTCAGCATCTCTCAATGGCTCAACTCACTTCTGTATAAAAAGAATCAGAGCTCCCAGGAGAGAGCAAATTAACAAGCAGTGTGTGAGACATTGTTTGTCTTTCTCCTGACAGATGAGCAAGATTTTCCTCTTTTAAAGTGATAGCTGGCTGTACTTCCTTTTTAATGAGTTTTTGGACTAAAGCCAAATACTGATCAAAGCCACCAGTGGAGGAGGGGGCTACCTTTTTAAAAAAAAAAAAAAAAAACAGAGAAATTGCACTTTTTATTATTGGGGCAAATGCCAATAATACTGATCCTTGCATTGCTCCATCAGCAGACAGCAACCTGCTTGCCAAACTTACCATGCACTGGACACAAACCAAAGAACTGTCCAGAACTTCCCTTTTGTTTGTGCACTCTGAAGAGGAGGAGGAGGGTGGATAATGCAAATGAGCAAAGGGAATGTTTCTGAACAAAGGCATCTTCCTCCTTGGAAAATAAAGTAGCCCCTGAGGGAGAAATTAGAAGAGGATTTATGAATGATATCCCGTTTCTTGTGCGACGTAGTGGTCACTAATGACATAATACTAAGGGGGCAGAAAGTTACAGATACAGATAATGATAGCACTGGGGTGTGGGCAGGCTTTGCATGAAAGGAAAACGGGATCAAAATAGAAAGTTGGGACACAAAGCAGATCAGAGACATCAGAGATCTGAGTGCCAGTGCACAGAACAAAAGCACACAAAAAATCCAGGAGCCGATCTAGTCAAACACAGAACTGGGTGCCAGGAGAGATGGGCTCTAGTTCAATCTCTAACCTCATTTGCTGGCGACCCTGGGTAATTTATTTAACATCTCTAAGCCTTCCTTTCCCCATCTTTAAAATGGGGATAATGAGAATCACGCACCATTAGTAAAACACTTTGAGACCTACAAATAAAGAGCGCTCTAAGAGTTGTTACTAATGTGACAGGCTAGTACAGACCAAAGGCTTTAAAAGGGAAAAAAGCCTCCAAAGATTGTGATCTTCAGGGCTAGGTTTTGTAAGCCAGCCAATTTTTCTTCTTAAAATTGGAAGCACTGCTGTAAGTATGGAAAGCTACCAGCTGCACACATGCACCTACTGGAAAAAGAAGAGTGAAGTGGGAATAATTAGGAAGGCGGATGTGAGAGAATCTTGCTGGGAAAGCACAGTAAAGACAAACATACAAGATGGCAGTGGCAGCAACAGAGATAGTTGTAAACAGGAGGGAAAGAAAATTCCCTTAAGATCTGCTACTGCTTCTTCTGAGGATGCTGGCCCCTCTGGTACTTGTTGGACCACAGGAGACGGTATGTGGTGTTCACTCTTAGCATAAAAGTTACAGAAGCCAGTGAGCCTGGAACACTCTGAATAGAAAGACAGCTAAACTGCTAGGGTGAACTGCTGATAGCCCTAGAACTGAGTCTGTGCATAAATGATCTCGGACATGATTCACTGGAGTCAGTGTGATCTGGTAGAATGATCACAGGGTTGGGAGCAATAACTACTACTGATTTGCTGTCAGTTTCCCCACCTGGAAAATGGGGATAACAACTGATACACATGCTCTGAGAGACATTTAGCTAATGTTCATGCAGGGCTGTGGAAATATTGGGTGCTACAGAATGCTCAGTATTCTTGCATTGCTTTTCCTTCATGCAAAAAAATAATCATCATCAATTCTTCAAAGGGTCCTCTGAAACTGGGGATATCTAAAGTCTAACCTGGTACCCTGAAACACTACTATGCAGGTACTTCCTCATCCTGCAATTGCAGGAGATGGAGAATGCTGATCTGATGCAGGGTTTTATTGCCAGGAAATCCCCAACATAAAGCAACTGCTCTTCATCCAGTACGCTTTGTACGTGTGATGGGATCCCCAGGATACAACGTGGAACTGTGGGACTGCTGTGCCCCCTTAACTCTACAGCCAGGGCTGTCTCTCATAACGCTTTGCTAGTTAAAACTTATCACTTAGCCACCAGCATGCAGAGACACACCCACTTAAGTTGCATGAATGATAGGAAGTATGGCAAGAGACCACCCTGGCTTAACCAGGAGATCGTCAATGGTCTGAAACTCAGAAGAGTCCTACAAAAAAGTGGAAACTAGGTCAAATTACAAAAGGATGAATATGAACAAATAACACAGGTATGTAGGGACAAAATTAGAAAGACCAAGGCACAAAATGAGAGTAAACTAGCTAGAGACATAAAGGGTAGCAAGAAAATATTCTACAAATAGATCAGAAGCAAAAGGAAGACCAAGGACAGAGTAGGCCCGTTACTCAAGCGGGGTGGGAGGGGGGGAGAATGATAACAGAAAATGTGGAAATAGCAGAAGTGCTAAATGACTTTTTTGTTTCGGTTTTCACCAAGAAGGTTGGTGATGATCGGACGTCTAACATAATGAATGCCAGTAAAAATGAGGTAGGAGCAGAGGCTAAAATAGGAAAAGAACAAGTTAAAAATTACTTTAGACAAGTTAGATGTCTTCAAGTCACCAGGTCCTGATGAAATACATTCTACAATAGCCAAGGAGAGGACTGAGGAGATATCTGAGCCATTAGTGACGATCTTTGAAAAATCGTAGAAGATGGGAGAGATTCCAAAGGACTGGCAGAGGGCAAATATAGCGCCAGTATATAAAAAGGACAACCCAGGGAATTACAGACCAGTCAGCTTAACTTCTGTACCAGGAAAGATATGGAGCAAATAATAAAGCAATCAACTTGCAAACAGCTAGATAATAAGGTGATAACTAACAGTCAGAATGAATTTCTCAGGAACAAATCATTTCAAACCAGCTAATAGCTTTCTTTTACAGACTAAAAAACCTTGTGAATGGGGAGGGAAGCAGTAGATGTGGTATATCTTGACTTTAGTAAGGCTTTTGATACGATCTTGCATGACCTTCTCAAACTAGGGAAATTCAACCTAGATGGGAGCTACTATAAGCTGGGTGCATAATTGGTTGGAACACCATTCCCAGAGAGTAGTTATCAGTGATTCACAATCAAGTTGGAAGGGCATATCAAGTGGGGTCCCGCAATTCTGGGTCCACTTCTGGTCAATATCTTCATCAATGATTTAGATAATGGCAGAGTGAGCACACCTATAAAGTTTGCAGATGATACCAAACTGGGAGGGGTTGCAGGTGCTTTGGAGGACAGAATTAAAATTCAAAATGATCTGACAAACTGGAGAAATGGTCTGAAGTAAATAGGATGCAATTCAATTAGGGGAAATGCAAAGAACTCCACTTAGGAAGGAACAATCAGTTGCACACATACAAAATGGGAAATGACTGCCTAGGAAGGAGTACTGCAGAAAGGGATCTGAGGGTCATAGTGGATCACAAGCTAAATATGAGTCAACAGTGTAAAACTGTTGCAAAAAAAGCAAACATCATTCTGGGATGTATTAGCAGAAGTGTTATAAGGAAGATACGAGAAGTAATTCTTCTGCTCTACTCCACGCTGATTAGGCCTCAGCTAGGGTATTGTGTCCAGTTCTGGGCACCACATTTCAGGAAAGATGTGGACAAACTGGAGAAAGACCAGAGAAGAGCAACAAAAATGATTAAAGGTCTAGAAAACATGACCCATAGGGAAGACTGAAAAAAATTGGGTTTGTTTAGTCTGGAGAAGACTGAGAGGGGACAAGATAACAGTTTTCAAGTATATAAGAGGAAGAGGGAGAAAAATTGTTCTCTTTAACCTCTGAAGAGAGGAGAAGCAGCAATGGGCTTAAATTGCAGCAAGGGCAGTTTAGGTTGAACATTAGGAAAAACTTCCTGTCAGGGTGGTTAAGCACTGGAATAAACTGCCCAGGGAGGTTGTGGAATCTTTGCCTGACAGCTGTTTGTCTAACCTGCTCATAATGTTCCCTCTAATTTTTGACAGGCCGTGTGTGCAAAAAATTTCTTCTGTGCCAATTGTTGTGCTTCTGTGCAAATTTTTGTGCGCGCAGTGTTTCGCTGTGTGCGCGGGGTTTAGGATCTGTATGCGTGTGCACACGCGCACAGCTTAGAGGAAACAGTGCTGGCAGATATGTTCTACGTAATACTTAGTCCTGCGATGAGTGTGGGGACTGGACTAGATGACCTCTCTTCCAGTCCTACGATTCTACAATATACATATTTTGAAAGAACAATGAGTTTCAGCAGATCAGGACCTTTCATATGATACCTTACAAGGCATGCTTTGTATGAAACATCACAACCATACAGAAGTGATGAATATGGGGGTTACAGGATACTGTTTTGAGGTACAGAATTTAACATACTGTGACATTCTAACCCGCAGCTCCTGGCAAGTTGCTGATATGCAGCCCTTGGTGTCATAAAATGCAAACACAGCCATGCTCGTGGTATATTCCAGATGGCAGTTCATGACAGCGGGAATCTGGGGACTGGCAGTACGGTTCCTAAAGAAATTGAAGAGATTCCCTGACTTATTTGTTGAATGTGGTGTATGTAGCTATGTAACATACATGGTTTTCCTTTCTGTGAACTGCCCTTTGCATTTCTAGGAGCCTGTTGCCAGCTAAAGACAGCTGTCATTTTAAATTCCGTTCCAATGCAAACTGTTGCAGAGAGGACACATACACACCGTGCTCTCTTATAGAGACTTTGATTTTGTTTTCTTCTCTTAATCTAAAATAAAAGCCATTTTAAGTAAAAGTGTATGGCTGCTCCTTGTTTGTAGAAGTGCACACAATATTCAGTGATTCAATGGATTTTTTTAAAATATTTATTCTCAGGTGCAGAGAGGGTGCCAGACATCCAGAATGTGTACAAGAAACATAATGAGATTTCCAAATAAGACAAAGCACAGTGAAATATTTACAGAAGTGACCCATCATGTGCTAATAGGCATTCCCCAGAGTTTCCAATTCACTGAGTTGCTTGGCAATACTGTTTCTGAAAGGGGAATAGCAAAGGAGTGAAGAAAGCCACTAGCAAAGGAGACAAAGCTCACTACAGAGGAGGGTAATGCCAGAACACTGGCAAGTGGCTAATGAATCTTCACATTTCAGAAAGGACATAGGGAGGCTCCATGCAAGTAGAGTAATGACCTATATACAATGGAGGCACAGAACAGGAAGGCCACCCACAAGGTTTTGAAGGGCATGAACAGCAAAGAAGAGAGGAAATACTTAGGGTGATACAAGAAATATATCTATGCAAGGCTACTTAGGCTACTATCAGGTCACACTCCCTAACCGAGAGAGCTCTTAGCTTTGTCTTCGCTGCGTCTTCGCTGCTTAAAAAGGTGTTTCTAACTATTGTGCATTTGTTAATCCTAACCGGAGACAAGGCACCTGCAGTTATTTCTGCAAGGTAATCAGGTGAGGTCAGCCCTATATCATCAACTGGGGTTGACCATGCCTAGTTTATCTTGCAGTGAAATGGAAGTGCCTTGTCTCCACTAGAATTTTACAGCTGGATAGCTAATCCATATTCGTTACGGAGCAGTAAAAACGCACCCTTTTTGTCAGTAAAGATGAGCCCGTGATATAATCTCCCAAAGGAAGTAGTAAAAGCCCCATTACTTTGAAAGTTTAAACTAGAACAAACCTCTAGGGAAAAAAAAAATACACAGAGGAAATGGGATGGGCCAGTTGACCTAACAGGTATTATATTATCACCCGGTGAGAGGCCCCATGGTCATGTGAGCTCTTACGGTGTTCTGTTCCCTCCTAGATAGTAGTAGGGCAGAAAGTCTGTAGTCTTTTTGGCTGGTTAGAAGGTCCTGGTGTACAGTATTCTTACTCCAATTACAGAATGAAGCAAATCTCAGCGTTTCAGATAAATGAATCTCTTTCTTAACTGCAATCAAAACTAGGAAAAAAATAAACCATTAAATTTGAACAACATGGCTACAACCCAATGGCCTTAACCGGTTGCATTGTGAAGAAACAACAGCAGTGGCTTTGTTTGTTACACACAATGCAGTAGTTTTTCACTCTTGACTATATGTTCTTGCTTTTGTGAGTTTCCATCCAAACCTGAAGGACTGTAACCATTTGTGGAGCTGTTTAATGCAAGGAGCTGTAATATTAATACAGGACATGTTCACTTCAGACTATCTAATTTCAGTCTCCATTATCCCAATAGATAAACCAATATGAGAAATAGTTTACTAAAAGGACCTTGGAAACAAAGGGCAGAGTGCAAGAGACAGCATTGATAACACACATGGATCTTTTCACCTCTCCATTGCCAGTTCAAATGTAGTCCAGGTTAGTAAGAAGTTGGACGCCATTACTGGCCAACGTGAAATGAGCTTTTAGTTTCAGTCCAGTTCCTTATGGACAGGAGTCCACCACCCACAAACCCAACTGCTGCAGTTGATAGCCTCTTTCTTGAGACTGCCAGCAAGGGTAAGAACTGACTCAGCATGGAAACTAAATTGTCCCCACTACCTCTATGGTTGGTCCCTTCAAGTTAGAGCCTATATCTCTTGCCTGTGCTCTTCTGGCTCTGTGGACACAGGAAAGACTTCAGGCTGTCAGCACTGCCCCTTTCAGAAGCCTTACTATAAAAAAAAGCAGGAGAGGAGGAGGAGGAGAATTGATGCCCCTGTATATTTTACAGTAACTGCAAAATCCCAGCAACCCATTCTTCAACGAAGCTATGGGCTAAATGTTTCTGAAATCTCTCTTTGAAAATGAAGCCAGCTTCTTGCAAGGTATTAACACTAAGCTCCTATTTTTCCTCTCAGTTTCTGTTCCCAGCAAGACCAATATAATCCACAGCAATTTGCAAGATTTCCTTTCATTCAGGCTCACAAACTCCCCACAATCTAGCCAGGGCTTCCAAGTTCTGTATTTCACACTGAGACTCTTCTGGATTTCCTTCCCCAAAACGAAAAATGTTTGCATTACAAAAGTACTACTTGTTGCACTGTTCAAAAGGAAACAGGCCTACAGTGGATGTTTGCTTTTGTAGGGCTGAATGGTTCAGAAAGCTGTATAATGCATACTGATGGCACTACAAATCAGTAAAGGTCTAGGGCTTGTGGATTAACCATGTCTCCATAAAATAGGCTGATATAAAAAGGGCAGGACCAAAAGGATTCAGATTTGAGATGAGAGACTTTGAAGAAAACTGGTACAAAATGCATTTGGTGAAAGGATACACTACCAGCTCAAATCTTTCCAATCCTCATACAGATTAACTAGATCTCTGTGTGGAGAGATCAACCGCACTCCCAGGTTTGAATCACCGTTTCTTCTTAAAACAAAATCATAATTCACATCTAGAAGCAACCTGAGGTAGGTGATATCTGCCCAGTTCCTAAAATATCTTATTCCCTCTTACCCAAATTACCCTGTCTGTAACTAACCCAACCAGGAAGGGCTATTAAAATTTTCCAAAAATCCTGGAAATTTCTAAAGTTTAGATCAGACTAAGTTGCCTTGGTTGCATTCCCAGTTCTTCCATTAACCTTTTTAGACATCTAGGGCAGTCACATTGCTTCTCTGTGCCAACTTTAAAATGTGAATAAATAGCAGCTACTTTCTTCCTAGGGATGCTATAAGGTTTCATCAATTGTTTGTGGAGGTCTTGGAGCTACTTGCTATGAAATATGAAGTATTACTACTATAAGGAAAAACTTCTGAGGGTGATATGAACTTCCTTCCCTTTGGTACCATTTTAGAAATTATTGCCAAAGGGGATGGGAATGACGACCTCCAAGATGGCACTTCCCAGAGATTGAATTGGCTGAGGTAGAAGAGATTAATCTGGTAAGATAAATGCTAAATACCAGTCTACCTAACCTAGGTCTCTGTTACTTGAGAATTTCTTTGAGTCAAACGTGCTAAACCCATTCTGTACCAGAAGCCTAGAAGTGTCAGACCTCTACCACAATCTGTAATAAAAATGCTCTGAGGTGAATAGGACTGTGCAGTGTCCCTGGTATACTAGAGGAAAACAAATAAGTGCATCAAAACACATATTCAGCACTTCCCATTTTTGTCACAGGAGGCCATAGTGCTTAGATACCAAAGCGATAGGTGCAAAAGCTTTTCCCAAAAAGGGCACAGCTTTTCTTCATGCCCCTGCACTCATCTTTTTTAAAATCATATTTGGTGTTATAACTTGGTTCCTGATTTGCTAGATTACTTAGGTTGTTTAGTACCTGTGTCAATTAACTACTTGAAGATTTTAGCCTTGAGTGTGTCAGTTTCTCTGAGACTATACAGCACATTTGATTCAGTATTATTGTAGTTATTTACATGTTCTGCATTGGTACATTTTTAGAGCACCCTTCATTCCAAAGCATTTACAGGAATTGCCTCATCCACCACTGAAATGAGGACACCTCTAGGAAAAGGGCAACCAGCAAAATTAAAATTGGGGGAAAGAGACCAGAGAAGATTGGACTTCCCAGTTCCACAGAAAGGGTTGTTGGGGATTGTAATCTGGAAAGCAGTGACTCTGAAAAGCATTTAGTGAGTCACAGTGGACAAGCAAATCAATGTGAACTCCCAGTGTGATGCTTTGGCAAAAAGGATTAACATGATCCTTAGGCCTGGTCTACACTAGGAACTGAGGTCGAATTTAGCAGCCTTAAATCGTTTTAACCCTGCACCCATCCACACGACAAAGCCCTTTTTTCGACTTAAAGGGCTCTTAAAATCCATTTCTTTACTCCACCCCCGACAAAAGGGATTAGCACTGAAATTGACATTGCCAGGTCGAATTTGGGGTGCTGTGGATGCAATTTGACGGTATTGGCCTCCGGGAGCTATCCCAGAGTGCTCCATTGTGACTGCTCTGGACAGTACTCAACTCAGATGCACTCTCAACTCAGATGCACTGGCCAGCTGGAAAGGAAAAGGCCCGCAAACTTTTGAATTTCAATTTCCTATTTGGCCAGCGTGGCAACCTGCAGGTGAGTGCAGAGCTCATCAGCAGAGGTGACCATGATGGAGTCCCAGAATCGCAAAAGAGCTCCAGCATAGACAGAACGGGAGGTACGGGATCTGATCACTGTGTGGGGAGATGAATCCGTGCTATCAGAACTCCGTTCCAGTTTTCGAAATGCCAAAACATTTGTCAAAATCTCCCAGGGGCATGAAGGACAGAGGCCATAACAGGGACCAGAAGCAGTGCTGAGTGAAATTTAAGGAGCTGAGGCAAGCCTACCAGAAAACCAGAGAGGCAACGGCCGCTCCGGGTCAGAGCCCCAAACATGCTGCTTCTATGATGAGCTGCATGCCATTTTAGGGGGTTCAGCCACCACTACCCCAACCCTGTGCTTTGACTCTGTCAATGGAGAGGGAGGCAACACGGAAGCAGGTTTTGGGGGCAAGGAAGATGAGGAGGAGGTAGAAGATAGCTCACAGAAAGCAAGTGGAGAACTAGTTTTTCCGACAGCTAGGAACTGTTTCTCACCCTGGACCTGGAGCCAGTACCTCCTGAACCCACCCAAGGCTGCCTCTCGGACCCACCAGGCAGAGAAGGGACCTCTAGTGAGTGTACGTTTTTAAATAGTATACGTGGTTTAAAAGCAAGTATGTTTAATGATTAATTTGCCCTGGCATTCGCGGCCAGTACAGCTACTGGAAAAGTCTGTTAACATGTCTGGGGATGGAGCGGAAATCCTCCAGGGACATCTCCATAAAGCTCTCCTGGATGTACTCCCAAAGCCTTTGCAAAAGGTTTCTGGGGAGGGCAGCCTTATTCCATCCACCATGGTAGGACACTTTACCACGCCAGGCCAGTAGCACGTAGTCGGGAATCATTGCAGAACAAAGCATTGCATCGTATGTTTGCTGGCATTCAAACAACATCCATTCTTTATCTCTCTGTGTTATCCTCAGGAGAGTGATATCATTCATGGCCACCTGGTTGAAATAGGGTGCTTTTCTTAAGGGGACATTCAGAGGTGCCCGTTCCTGCTGGGCTGTTTGCCTGTGGCTGAACAGAAATGCTCCCTGCTGTTAGCCACGTGGTGCGGGGAGGCAAAATGCGACCTTGTAATGAAAGCACATGTGCTATGCATGTAATGTTAACAGCAAGGTTTACCGTGAAAGAGTGTACCCGCTGTTCTATAAAATGTGTCTTTTTAAATACCACTGTCCCTTTTTTTTCCTCCACCAGCTGCATGTGTTTCAAGGATCAGAGGATCTTCTCCTTCCCAGAGGCTAGCGAAGATTAGAAGGCGAAAAAAAATGCAGTCGCGATGAAATGTTCTCTGACCTCATGCTGTCCTCCCACACTGACAGAGCACAGACGAATGTGCGGAGGCAGACAATATCAGAGTGCAGGAAAGCACAAAATGACTGGGAGGAGAGGTGGCGGGCTGAAGAGAGGGCTGAAGATGATAGGTGGCGGCAGCGTGATGACAGGAGGCAGGATTCAATGCTGAGGCTGCTGGAGGATCAAACTAATATGCTCCAGCATATGGTTGAGCTGCAGGAATGGCAGCTGGAGCATAGACCGCTGCTACAGCCCCTGTGTAACCAACAGCCCTCCTCCATAAGTTCCATAGCCTCCTCACCCAGATGCCCAACAATGTGGTGGGGGGGGCCTCCAGCCACCCAGCCACTCCACCCCAGAGGATTGCCCAAGCAACAGAAGGCTGGCATTCAATAAAAGTTTTAAAGTGCTGTGTGACCTTGTCCTTCCCTCCTCCACCACCCCTCCCAGGCTACGTTGGCAGTTATCCCCCTAATTGTGTGATGAATTAATAAAGAATGCATGAATGTGAAGCAACAATGACTTTATTGCCTCTGCAAGTGGTGATCGAAGGGGGGAAGAGGAGGGTGGCTAGCTTACAGGGAAGTAGAGTGAACCAAGCTGGGGGTGGGGGGTTTCATCAAGGAGAAACAAACAGAACTTTCATGACTGGCCAGGCTATGGTGTGAAACTGATTTTCAAAGCTTCTCGGATGCGCACCACACCCTCCTGTGCTCTTCTAACTGCCCTGGTGTCCGGCTGCGCATAACCAGCAGCCAGGCGATTTGCCTCGACCTCCCACCCCGCCATAAATGTCTCCCCTTTACAGATATTGTGGAGCGCACAGCAAGCAGTAATAACAATGGGAATATTAGTTTCGCTAAGGTCTAAGTGAGTCAGTAAATTGCACCAACGTGCTTTTAAATGTCCAAATGCACATTCTACCACCATTCTGCACTTGCTCAGCCTGCAGTGGAAAAACTCTTGACTACTGTCCAGACTGCCTGTGTATGGCTTCATGAGCCATGGCATTAAGGGGTAGGCTGTGTCCCCAAGGATAGCTATAGGCATTTCAACATCCCCAATGGTTATTTTCTGGTCTGGGAAGAAAGTCCTTTCCTGCAGCTTTTGAAACAGACCAGAGTTCCTGAAGATGCGAGCGTCATGAACCTTTCCCGGCCATCCCACATTGATGTTGGTGAAACGTCCCTTGTGATCCACCAGTGCTTGCAGCTCTATTGAAAAGTACCCCTTGCGGTTTAGGTACTCTCTGCCTTGGTGCTCCAGTGCCAAGATAGGGATTTGGGTTCTGTCTATGGCCCCACCACAGTTAGGGAATCCCATTGCAGCAAAGCCACCCACTATGACCTGCACATTTCCCAGGGTCACTACCCTTGATATCAGCAGATCTTTGATTGCGTTGGCTACTTGCATCACAGGAGCCCCCCTCAGTAGATTTGCCCACTCCAAATTGATTCCTGACTGACCGGTAGCTGTCTGGTGTTACAAGCTTCCACAGGGTTATCGCCACTCGCTTCTCAACTGCGAGGGCTGCTCTCATCTTGGTATTCTGGCGCTTCAGGGCAGGGGAAAGCAAGTCACAAAGTTCCATGAAAGTGCCCTGACGCATGCGAAAGTTTTGCAGCCACTGGGCATCACCCCAGACCTGCAACACTATGCGGTCCCACCAGTCTGTGCTTGCTTCCCGGGCCCAGAATCAGCGTTTCACAGCATGAACCTGCCCCATTAGCACCATGATGCCCACATTGCCAGGGCCCGTGCTTTGAGAGAAGTCTCCGTCCGTGTCCTCATCACTCTCGTCACCGCGCTGATGTCGCCTATTCGCCCGGTTTCGCTTTGGCAGGTTCTGTTGGATAATGCGCATGGTGTTTAATGTGCTCATAATCGCCAAAGTGATCTGAGCGGGCTCCATGCTTGCCGTGGTATGGCGTCTCCACGGAAAAAAGGCGTGGAACGATTGTCTGCCATTGCTCAGACAGAGGGGGGGCGACTGACAACATGGCTTACATGGAATTAAAATCAACAAAGGGGGTGGCTTTACATCAAGGAGAAACAAAAACAACTGTCATACAGAATGGCCCCCTCAAGGATTGAACTCAAAACCCTGGGTTTAGCAGGCCAATGCTCAATCCACTGAGCTATCCCTCCCCCTGGTATTCCAGGCAGGACTGAATCTCTAGTAAACTTTTCAAGGTGCCCCTGACAGACCTCACCGAAATGATTGTCGGCCGCTGATTTCATGGAGGGCGGAGCAAATGAATACAAAACAAATCTGGCCTATTTCTTGTTTTGATCCACTCCATCTATCTTTTACATCTTTGGCTGACAGCAGACGGTGCAGTAGGACTGCTAGCCACCCTCATCTCTTGGCTGCTCACCGGAAGATGGTGCAATACGACTGCCGGCAGGACTAAAGAGAAATAGGAGTGACTCAACCAGGTTGTTATGTCCCTGAGCCCATGTCTGCCCAGGCGCTCCTGACCAACCTCACCGAGGCGGCCAAGAGCATCTACGACATGACAACGATGATTATCAGGCCTATTCCACCGTCTGCTGCCAAAAGGCAATGAGCTCCTTCTGTGTAGCAATGCAGCACCGCGTCTGCCAGCACCCAGGAGACGTATGGTGACAGTGAGCTGAGCAGGCTCCATGCTTCCCGGGGTATGGCATCTGCACAGGTAACCCAGGAAAAAAGGCGCAAAACGATTGTCTGCCGTTGCTTTCATGGAGGGAGGGAGGGAGAGCCTGACGACATGTACCCAGAACCACCCGCGACGATGTTTTTGCCCCATGAGGCATTGGGATCTCAACCCAGAATTCCAATGGGCGGCAGAGACTGCGGGAACTGTGGGATAGCTACCCACAGTGCAACACTCCGGAAGTTGATGCTAGCCTCGGTACTGTGGAAGCACTCCGCTGAGTTAATGCACTTAGAGCATTTTGTGTGGGCACATACACAATCGATGATATAAAAACGATTTCTAAAAAAACTACTTCTATACTTCTATCCAATGAAGTGAGCTGTAGCTCACGAAAGCTTATGCTCAAATAAATTGGTTAGTCTCTAAGGTGCCACAAGTACTCCTTTTCCTTCTATAAATTCGACCTAATTTCGTAGTGTAGACATACCCTAAGATGTATAAACAGGGATTTAGTGAGGAAACTTTACTTCTATATATGGCCTTGGTGAGACTGATACTATAGTGCAGGGGAGCAGCTGCTGATTGTGATACATGTAGGTACCAATGAGAAAGGAGAGAGGTCCTGGAGACCAATTTAAACTACTAGGTAAGAGATTAAAGTCCAGGACTTCCATGGAGGCATTCTCTGAAATGCTTCCAGTTCCACATACAGGGCTAGTTATATAGGCAGAACTGCAGGGTCTCAATGCATGGATGAGACGATGGTGTAGAGAGGAGGGTCTTAGGTTTCTTAGGAGCAGGGGAACCTTTTGGGAAAGGAGGAGTCTACACAGGAAGGATGGGCTCCCCCTAAGTCAAAACAGAATCAGATTGCTGGCATTAAAATTAAAAAGGTCAGAGGAGTTTTTAAACTGAGGAAAAGCTGACAGGTGCAGAGGCGCACACAAATTCGGATGGAGACATCCTTAGGGGAGGATCTATTAATGGGAATTCTTTATATCCTAGTAAAAAGGAGAGGCTAGAAGTTGATAAAGTAAAGGTAGGAGCTGAATGAGAAGAAGTCAAATGATAGGGTCCCATTCCGTTATATCACATGAAGGCAGACAAAACAAATTTTATAAGTGCTTGTATACAAATGCTAGAAGTCTAAATAATAAGATGAGTGAACTCGAGTGCCTGGTATTAAAGGAGGATATTGATATAATAGGCATCACAGAAACTTGGTGGAATTATAACACTATAATACTACGAAACAAAAATATATAGGAATGACAGAATAGGTCACGCTGGTGGGGAAGTGGCACTATATGTGAAAGAAAGCATAGAGTCAAGTATAGTAAAAACCTTAAATGAATCAAACTGTACCATCGAATCTTCATGGATAGAAATTCCATGCTTGACTAATAAGAATATAGCAACAGGAATATACTATGAACCACCTGACCAAGATGGTGACCGTGATCATGAAATGCTCAGGGAGATTAGAAAGGCTGGGGGAAAAAAAACCCTCAGTAATGATAGGGGATTTCAACTATCCCCATATTGACTGGGTACATGTCACCTCAGGACAGGATGCAGAGATATTAATGGTGTCTAGAAATTTTGACTGCTTCTTGGAGCAGCTAGTCCTGGAACCCACAAGGGGAGAGAGAACAGGAGTACTTGTGGCACCTTAGAGACTAACTAATTTATTTGAACATAAGCTTTCGTGGGCTACAGCCCACTTCATCGGATGCATAGAATGGAACACATAGTAAGAAGAGATAGATAGATACACACGCGCACACACATACACAACAGGAAAAGGTGGAAGTAGCCATACCAACTGTAAGAGGCTAATTAGATAAGATGAGCTATTATCAGCAGGAGAAAAAAACTTTTGTAGTGATAATCAAGATGGCCCATGTAGACAGTTGACAAGAAGGTGAGAGGATACTTAACATGGGGAAATAGATTCAATATGTGTAATGACCCAGCCACTCCCAGTCTCTATTTAAACTCAAGTTAATGGTATCTAGTTTGCATATTAATTCAAGCTCAGCAGTTTCTCATTGGAGTCTGGTTTTGAAGCTTTTCTGTTGCAGAATTGCCACCTTTAAGTCTGTTACTGAGTGACCAGAGAGGCCGAAGTGTTCTCCTACTGGTTTTTGAATGCTATGATTCCTGATGTCAGATTTGTGTCCATTTATTCTTTTGTGTAGAGACTGTCCAGTTTGGCCAAAGTACATGGCAGAGGGGCATTGCTGGCACATATCGCACTGGTAGATGTGCAGGTGAACGAGCCCCTGATGGTGTGGCTAATATGATTAAGGGGAGAGGCAATTCTTGATTTAGTCCTCAGTGGCACATAGCATCTGGTCCAAGTGGTGAATATAGCTGAACAGCTCAGTAATAGCTACCATAATGTAATTAAATTTAACGTCTTTCTGCGGGGAGGGGAGCAGGGAGACCAAAGAAGTCCATGACAGTAGCATTTAACTTCAAAAAGGGGAACTATGCAAAAATGAGGAAGCTAGTTAAATGGAAATTAGAAGGAACAGTCACAAGAATGAAATGCCAGCAAGCTCATACAAACTTTTTAAAAACACCATATTAGAGGCTCAAATTAAATGTATATCCCAAATTAAAAACAGTAAGAGGACCAAAAAAATGCCACCACAGCTAAATTGCAGGGTAATACAGTGGTTAGAGGCAAAAAGCCTTCCAATTTTTAAAGAATGCAAAATCCTACTGAGGAAGATAGAAAGGAGCATGAACTCTGACAAGTCAAGTATAATCAGGCAGGTCAAAAAAGAATTTGAAAAGCAGCTAGGACAAAAACTAACAGCAAAAAATAATGAAGTACATAAAAATCAGGAGGCTTCCCAAACAATCAGTGGGGCCAGTGGACCATCAAGGTGCTAAAAGAGCACTCAAGAGAAGCTGAATGAATTCTCTGCATCAGTCTTCACTGCAGAGAATGTGCGGGAGATTCACACACCTCAGTCATGTTTCTTAGGTGACAAATCTGAGGAACAGTCCCAGATTGAGGTCATTAGAGGAGGTTCTGTAACAAATTGATAAATTAAACCACAAACATCACCAGAACCAGATGGTATTCACCCAAGAGTTCTGAAAGAACTCAAATATGAAATTGCGGAACTATTAAGTGTGGTATGTAACCTATCACTTATGTCAGCCTCTCTGCCAGATGACTGGAAAATAGGTCATGTAATGCTGATTTTTTTCAGAAGCTCCAGAGGCAATACTGGCAATTACAGGCCGGTAAACCTAACTTCAGTACCAGACAAATTGGTTGAAACTACAGTAAAGCAGGGCTTGGAGTGGAGCCTGGAGCTGGAGCGCGGAGCTGCAGGTTTTTGCCTGGAGCTGGAGCAGAGCTGGAGCACAGCTCCAAAGCCCTGTAGTAAAGAACAGAATTATCAGACATAGATTAACATGATTTGTTGGGGAAGAGTCAAAACGGCTTTTGTAAATGGAAATAATGCCAATCTATTAGAATTAGTTGGGGGAGGGGGTGTCAACAAATGTGGACATGGGTCATCCAGTAAATACAGAGTACTAGGACTTTCAGAAAGCTTTGGACAAGGTCCTTCACCAAAGGTTCTTAAGCAAAGCAAGTAGTCATGGGATAAGAGGGAAGGTCCTTTCATGGATCAGCAACTGGTTAAAAGATGGGAAACAAAGGGAAATGATGGGAAATAAATTATTAGTTTTCACAATGGCAAGAGGTAAATAACGAGGTCCCTGAGTATCTGTACTGGGACTGGTGCCGTTCAACATATTCATTAATAATCTGGAAAAAGGGATAAACAGTGAAGTGGCAAAGTTTGCAGATGATACAGTATTACTCCAGATAGTTAATTCCAAAACTGACTGCGCAGGGCCAGCCTTAGGGCCAGATGATCTGAGCGCCTGCCCAAGGCACCATAGCCAGGGGGCGCTGTGGTGCAGAGGCAAGGGGCTTGGGCTTCCCCTCACTGCCTGCAGGGGGAAGCCTGGTGTGACAGGAACACCCGCTTCCCAGCTCCTGACTGAGCAGAGGCCCCCCAACTCACCACCCCACATGGTTTCCCAGCCCGGCTCCTAGTCCCGTCTCCACACTCTGCAACTGCGAGCTGGCGGGCTCTTCCCCTCCTCTTCCACACCCCAGACTGTCCCAGCCCTGCCATTCCTCTTTCCATGGGCGGCCTGAATGGAAGTCATGCCGCCCAATGGAAGCTGGAAGTTGCCAGCCTCTTCCAGGTTGGGAGGGGAGGGGACAGGCTAGGAACTAAAACTGCAGGGCAGAGACTAGTAAGTGTCAGGGGGTCCTGACCCCATACCCCCAGCTTCCAGGGGTCTCCTCCCTGTGCCCCCAGAGCCCAGCCCCCCAGCTCCCGAGGGCCCCTTCCCTGTGCCCCCAGCCCCCCTCAGATCCAAGGGGATCCCCTCCCTGTGCTCCCAGCTCCCCCTCCATGCCCACACAGCTCCCAAGAGACCCCTCCCTCTGCCTCACAAGTCCCAACCTCCCAGTTCTCAGGATGTCCCTCAAGTTTTCAAGGTGCCCCTCCTGCATGCCACACTGACCCTTCCCCCCCCCCCAGTTTCCATGCTCTCCAGCTCTCAGGGCCTCCCCCCTTTTTCTTGCTTATCCCAAAGGGAAGTGTCAGTGCAGGGAGTTGGGGATATTTCAGGAGTGAACCTTCCATCATCATCACCCACCCTAACTACCTCCAGTGCACTGGAGCATTTGCATTTTAACCTCCCCCAATAACCCACCTTCCTTGGGACTGGGGAGGGGCACTTGAATATTGGGGATGCTCAGTATTGGGGTGGGGAGAGATCTGCCCTTCTGGAGCCCCCATGTCACCACCAACCCAGTATCCCCACACCAGCATGATTCTATCTATACACCTCTGGTTCCCTCCTCCCTTTCTCGGGCTCTCATGTCACCGTGCTCCTCTGCCACCACAGCCCTCTGGTGCCCTCCTGTCACTGCGCCTCCCCTTCAGCTGCTGACTCTCTGGGGCTCTGGGAGAGGAGCTGGATGCCACGCTGAGTGGCAGAGGCTGGGAGGTGCCGGAGAAGTATGACTCTGCCCCAGTGCCTGCTCACTCTGTCAGAGTTCAGAAGACCACCTGCTATATCGTCTTGGCTGTCCTGCCTCATGACCAAATGAGGGTTCCCAGTAGCACTGGCTGCGGGAGTCAAAGTGACTGCTGTGAGGTTTCCTATGATGCCCATCACCATGGCATCCAGATCCAAGTCACTGTAAGGCAGGACTGGCCCTAAGGGTGGGTGATATGGTTAAGAGGCAAGAAAGAGGGTGGGCCTGGAGTACGAGGTCATGGAAGGGAGTTCACGGCAATGGGGGACAGGGGGAGAGGCAGATTGGGCCAGAGGCAACAAAATTGCAGATGAAGTTCAATGTTGATAAATGCAAAAGTAATGCACATCAGAAAACATTATCCCCACCATACATACAAAATGATGCCGTCTAAATTAGCTGTTTCCGCTCAGGAAAGAAATCTTGGAGTCATTGTGGATAGCTCTCTGAAAACATCCACTCAATGTGCAACATCAGTCAAAAAAAGCTAACCGTGTTAGGAACCAAAAAGAAAAGGAGTCCTTGTGGCACCTTAGAGACTAACCAATTTATTTGAGCATGAGCTTTCGTGAGCTACAGCTCACTTCATCAGATGCATACCGTGGAAACTGCAGCAGACTTTATATATACTCAGAGAATATGAAACAATACCTCCTCCCACCCCACTGTCCTGCTGGTAATAGCTTATCTAAAGTGAGCATCAGGTTAGGCCATTTCCAGCACAAATCCAGGTTCTCACCCTCCACCCCCCCACACAAATTCACTCTCCTGTTGGTGATAGCCCATCCAAAGTGACAACTCTTTACACAATGTGCATGATAATGAAGTTAGGCCATTTCCTGCACAAATCCAGGTTCTCTCACTCCCTCACCCCCCTCCAAAAACCCACCCCCATACACACACAGACTCACTCTCCTGCTGGTAATAGCTCATCCAAACTGACCACTCTCCAAGTTTAAAACCAAGTTAAACCAGAACATCTGGGGGGGGGGGGTAGGAAAAAACAAGAGGAAATAGGCTACCTTGCATAATGACTTAGCCACTCCCAGTCTCTATTTAAGCCTAAATTAATAGTATCCAATTTGCAAATGAACCATTAGGAAAGGGACAGATAAGACGACAGAAAATATCACAATGCCCCTATATAAACCTATGGTATGCCCACACTTTGAATACTGTGTGCAGTTCTGGTTGCCCCATTTCAAAAAGAGATATATTAGAATTGGAAAAGATATGGAGAAGGACAACAAAAAATGATTAAGGGTATGGAACAGCTTCCATATGAAGAGCGATCAAAAAGACTGGGAAAAGAGATGACTAAGAGGGGATAGGATAAAAGTCTATAAAATCATGAATGGTATGGAGGAAAAGAAGAAAGAAGTGTTATTTACCCCTTCACATGAACACAGGAACCAATGAAATTAATAAGCAACACCTTTAAAACAAACAAAAGGAAGTACACATCTTCATACAACACACAGTCAACCTGTGCAACTCATTGTCAGGGGATGTTCTGAAGGCCAGAAGCATGACTGGGTTCAAAAAAGAATTAGATAAGTTCATGGAGGATAGGTTCATCAATGGCTATTAGCTAACTTGGTCAGGGATGCAGCCGTATGACCTGGGTGTCCCAAAACCTCTGACTGCCAAAAGCTGGAACTGGACAACAGGGGATTGATCATTCAATAATTTCCCTGTTCTGTTCATTCCTTCTGATGCATCTGGCATTGACAACTGTTGGAAGTCAGGATACTCTGCTGGATGGACCACTGATCTGACCCAATATGGCTATTCTTATGTTCTTAATACTGCATCCAGCTCTAACGTCCACATTTTAAAAAGGATGCTGAAAAATTAGAGAGTTGCAGAAAAGAAGCACACAGACGATTTGAGGTGCTGGAGAGAAGGCCTTACCAGTGAGAGACTTAAAGAACTCAATCTGTTTACATTATCAAAAAGATTAGACAGTGATTTGATTATAAATATCCTCATGGGGAGAAAATACTGGCTAACTAAGGGGTTCTTTAACCTAATGAGAGGATGGCTTAATAAGAACCAATGGCTAGAAACTGAAGCCAGACAAATTCAAATTAGAAATAAGGCATACATTTTTAACAGTGATGGTGATTAACCATTGGAACAAAACTACCAAAGAAGGTGGTGGATTCTCCATCTCTTGATATCTAAAAATCAAGACTGGATGCCTTTCTGGAAAGTATGCTTTAGTCAAACAAGTTATGGGGCTCAATATGGGGTAACTGGGTGAAATTCAATGGCTTGTCACACACAGGAGGTCATATTAGATCTATAGTCCCTTCTAGCCTTAAAAAAAAACAACCTATGAATCTGAGACATATTTAATGCTCATACAGAACCCCACATCCAAATTGCATGGAACTTAGATTTATCTACTTTTTCTGGGATTTGAACCCAAGGATCTTCAGAGTCTTTATGTTTTAAAATCTGAGTTAAGAGTACAAAGTCAATCCTCTAAGGTGCTGAGTGCTTCCTCAGAATTGCAGAAGAGCTGCAAATCCCACTGACTT
This sequence comes from Eretmochelys imbricata, assembly GCF_965152235.1. Taxonomy (NCBI): domain Eukaryota; kingdom Metazoa; phylum Chordata; order Testudines; family Cheloniidae; genus Eretmochelys; species Eretmochelys imbricata. The sequence continues at coordinate 101,599,665 of NC_135577.1, read as the reverse complement.
GAATGGGACCTAAGGGCACTCAGCACCTCAGAAGATTGGTCCCTTAAGGAGAGAAATATACCATGTTGCTTTACAAGGTCATCTCAACAATTTTAATAGGGATTTAGCAAAATATACTTGGTTTCGCTCTTATGACTTAATTGTTTGTTATAATAATATACACCATAAAAATCCTAAACCAGCCTCAAGCATGTCTCACCTGGTTTGTCTGGGATTTTCTATTATACACACTAAAAGTGGATATATGTTTGCTTCATTGGAAGCTCCTTCTCTGTATGAAGGGGAACAGCACAACTGCAGTCAGAGATCAGTTTTCCTGTGTGAAAGGGCAGCCAGGACGACATTTTCCCAGAAAAAGCTGTTGAAGTTTTCTTCCATCAGATCAGGAGAGAGGACATTATTGAGCAGAGGTGAAGCGTGGAGGGTACAATGAAGCTTTCAGAGAATACTGTTCCTTTAGCTGCATTCACTTGGCAAGGAATAAGTCAGTTTTCATACCCAAGGGGGGGGAGCTTTCCCTTCTGCTGCAGCTCTCATTTCAATAATTCCCCCACAATATCTACACTTATACTGGGTCTTCAAAAAGCAAAACAAGGAAACATACTGCAGGCCATGTGAAGATGCAGCCTACATGGGGCTGATGAATGTGTCAACACGGAAGATGTAAACGATCACAGAACCCTACTACCAATTACTTACACTACTCTGTGTAGGAATACTTGTGCAGAATTTTGGTTCACTAATGAAGAGCTCAATTATTTTAAATTACCACATTAGTGGCTCATAATTACAGTTATTACAACAAACAAACAAAGGATTGACCTCTTCCAACTGAAAATATGCAACACACGTCTATCACCAGTGCCAATGCTCTGAATTTTCAGCACTCATCTTCATTCTCATTACTTACTTGGAATTAGGATAACTCCTCTTTTAATCAGACATTATCAGCCCATTGCTGAATTAAGGCCTTCCCCATTATTCATCACTTCTTCAATCTTACACTTTCCCATTCAAAACAACTGCTCTGTCAGCTCATTTCTCCATCTGGCTCACAGCTGTCCTCTCCTTTGTTTGCAATCCAGAGGCCACCATTCCAAAACCTTCTCTGACCATCTTTTATTATGTGGAATTAAGTTTACAATACATGGCCAAATGTTTAAAAACTAGGCCTGTCTCAGACACCCGAAGCATCTGGTACTGACCACTGTCAGGGATTGGACAAGATGGACCTTGAGTCTGATCCAGTCAGTACTCCTGGGGGAATTCTGTGCCACTGCGTAATGCAGAATTTTGCAGAAATTAATGTTGTGTGCACAGAATTTCCTTTCCCCCACAGAAATGGGTTGAAGTCTGCTGGCTGCCACTAGGGGCTTCTGGACCTGGCAGAGCCCAGCTCGCACACAGAAGACACTGCCAGGAGAGGCAGGGAACTAGAGGGTTCCCAGCAGCTGCAGTTCCCAGCACGCCCTGAAGGAAGGAGGCGGCGGTGTTCAGGAAATTCCACACAAGTCTGGGACCGAGCATCTGGCTGTTTCTCCCGCTAGATCTCTGGGCTCTGAGAGGTGGGGGGAAGGTATCTGGGCGAGGGATAGGGGGTGTGGATATGTGGGCTGGGTGGCCCCCTGTGGCTGGGCTCTGGTGGAGGCAGAGAAACAGGAACTGAGTTGTCATAGGTGTTTCTTTAACACGCGTGCGTATGTACTGTCACAGACATACTTGCTGACAGGTATTTTGAAATAAATTACCAAAATAATTGAAGCTGGCGTGATTACGTAGTGTTATTTTGACAAATAAAATTTGCAGAATTTGAAAATATTGTGCACAGAACTTTTTTTTTGGGGGGGGGGGGAGAGGAGGCAGAATTCCCCCAGGAGTAAGTCTGGCAATTCTTATTTTCCCGTGTTCCTAGGGTGTCCTTCTACAACCTTCTTGGAGACATTCCCATCTTCCTTAAAAACCAGAAAGGAGTTAACAAGTCACACTTATTAGTCAGTCAGCAAAAGCCAAGCAGCATTTCTATGCAACTCCCACTACCTACTAGGTGAGTGGGCCATTAAATACCTTGCTATCATGTTACATGTCCTTTATATTTACTATATATTAGGTATATAATGCACATTTTATTGGCAGATTTATTACAGAGAATCATAGAAGTGCAGTAGAAATACATTGTTTCTATTTGCTAAGTCAAGTGTTAGCTACTAATGCAAGTAAAATAACAACCTGCTATTTAGGTTCTACTCCCTAATCACTGATACATGGTGAAGTTAGAGCTGGGTGAATAACAACAAAAAAAACAACTCACATTAGTGAATACACTGTACATGAATATCACTTTAATTTTTAAATGAACTTGCTCTACCTGTTCTCCTGCCCCTTTTGTGTTAGATTTCCAGGAATGCACATGGAAAAATTTCTAAATCAAGTACATGACTATTCATGGTGCCTAAATTTCCAACACACATGTATGCACAATGGGTATGTTTGCACATTTTGCAGTCAGGAAACAGAAACACTGCCGTTTGACTGACCAATCAGTCACAAATAAGCAATATCCCCAGTAAAATATTTGCTGAATAAACCAATAAATTTGAGGAAACTGACCTGTTTACGGATATTCTGCCAGCAAAGGGGAGGGGATGGGGGAGAGAAACGCTAAATGCATCTGATGAATTGGTGATTACTAATAATACTGCAGCAAGGGCTGAGTGGATAAAAGTCTCACCAGATAGAATGATTTGCTCAGCTCTAATAAATACTACACATTACAGGGTTATTTCATGGATTATCTCTCTTTCTAGAGGATCAAAATATTATTCAAAAACTAGATGTTATGCACTAACTAACCTTGCACTTCAAATCTCTTTGCAAAGTACTGAGCAAATACCCTATAGATTCTAATTGCCTAATTACAGAGCAAGTAAGTTATTTGTGACATTTAACAACATTTTAATAATGTAGTAGTTTCAAGTTATATGGCACTTTTTATCTCAAAGTACGTCATAAAATTGTACACATACAGGAACAATTTCATTCACCATTGAAACATGACCCACAACAGCTTTAGAACAAGAAATAAAAAAATACTTTGTCCCGCTGAGGCTGTGGAGTGAATGTGGCACATAACACCACAAGTTGGAATTTGACTAAGACACCAAGATTCAGATACCATGGGTGAGGGACACAGTAGAGTAGACAGAGGTTAGGTAGACAGAATGGCAAACGCTTTATTCACATAAAAACCACCATGGGATCAATAAATGGAATGTCAGTTTTATAGCTTGTCAAAATTAGAACACCTCCAGCAGAGCTCTGCCCCTTAATACAATGTTGAATTGATTCAATACTGACCCAGAAAGAAAAGCACTATCTACTGAATCATCAACACCATTTCCCACAGCATCTGACATTTCCTCTGAAGTCTCATTTTACTACTGACCTAACCTGCTCTTGCTTAACTTGAAAGATCCGTCAAGATCAGAGCCAGAGGTGCAATTGCTGAAAACTATTTTGATCTATTATTAATGTTAGAGGGGGACATACTTTGCAGTCACATTTTTCAGGCTTAAGTGTCTACAATATTCTATCTGTTTGTAGAATTATCTATCTCACTTACAATAAATGGGGAGTGACCTATGGATGAAAGATAAATTGACAGGCCACCTATGGGAAATACTTAGGATAAATGAAACAGGTTGGTAAGAAAAGGTAGTCTGCCCTGTTTAACATCTACAGACCCAGCATCTGACATTTCATCATCCTCACACAATCCCAGCTGGAACATGTTAAAAATACATCCCCACAGAATAGAGATGTTTTGTCCTTTTATATGGTAGGCAAAATTGTAGCCTTGTAAATAAGAGCCAAAGCCAATATTACGCCCTGTTGGCACATCATAAGGTAAGCACAATGCTCCTTATGTATATGCAGTATTTTCCAGCTTGCCCTTATTTTAAAGGTAATGCTTTGCTGGTTTGTGTCTGGCACGCAGAACTATGTCCCCCTTAATAGCTATTCAATGCCATTTCCCGCTCAGAATAAAGTAATGCATTTAAAGAGATGTGTCACCCGCCTTTATTCCTGTAATAAAGGATTTTAATCAAAGCTCACCTCTTATTTCATCACAAATGAAAGAAGATGACCCAGTCATAACCCACTTAGTCTCCACCAACCCATCACTTTGTTAATTGGTTTCCTTTACTCCAGTTCTATCATCATTGCCTTTTATATCAAGCAAGGGTCAGAGTTACCATGTCATTCGACATCATCTTGCTACATAGCCTGTTCTAAACATGAATCATGTTCATCCCTCATCAATCCATCTGTTTATATTTCAGGTCATAGTCAGGTTATTCTAACGTGTTGTATTGTGTATCTTGTTCCAGATTGGAATCCCAGGTAAGTTATTGTCACCGGGTATTGCTATTTATAGAGCTCATGGTCTCTCAAGCCACCTTTCTAATTCATTGTCTGTAGCTAGTGGAATATGCTGGGACAGAAAAATCCAGAACAAACCCCTTCTTTGAACCCTTAGTTGCTATTTGTACTTTAATTTATTTGCTCAGTAAACAGGAGGTACCTGGAGCTACCAAACTTTGTTATGGCAACTCTCCTTCCACGACACATTCCTTTCTTTCCTATATTCAATCTTTACTTAGCCCTCACAGTGCTCTTCAATAGGCTTCTATAGATTTTTATATTGACACAGATATTTGTGCCACAGGTTTGGTGTAGCATTCTAATACGTTTCAACTGCTCAAATCTTCAGAGGTCATGTTTTTCCAGTGTTTTAGTGTCAAGTGACTGCTGTCTAATACAGAGGCAGTGACCCATCCTTAATCTCAAGAACAAAAGTGGAGCGTCTTTACTTATGCATTAAAGAAAATGCCTTTCATAGTCAGTTATGCAAGGCAAGAAAACAAGTTATTACAACAGCCTTCACTCAGGTTTGATAGTTCTCATGAGTATGATGGCTCTAGAGACTGGTAATAGGAAACCAATTCTTTCTTTTATATCTCACAGCGCAAAAAAGTACCCCAGGTCAGTTCTGAGTCATGACCAGAACTTCCTCCCAGCTGACCACTGGTCAGGGGGCTGTGTGACGCCAACTAAGAATTTGACAGAGACTGATAAGTGCCCAAAGCACCAAGCTGGCATCACCACCAGGCAGCTTCACTAAGCCAAGGCATGAATTTCTAGAGTTCCCTAGAGGTGGTTTTCTAGGGCAGGGTTGAGACAGCAGCTAATGGGAGAAAGGGAAGCTTCCAGTGCTGTTCTTTCCAGACTTACTCTGTGGATAAAGGATTTTATTCTATGACAGCTTGGGAGACTATCAGGGTTGGAAGGGACCTCAGGAGATCATCTAGTCCAACCCCCTGCTCAAATCAAAGCAGGACCAATCCCCAATTTTTGCCCCAGATCCCTAAATGGCCCCCTCAAGGATTGAACTCACAACCCTGGGTTTAGCAGGCCAATGCTCAAACCACTGAGCTATCCCTCCCCCCAAGCCATTCAGTGCTTTTTGACAGAACAACATTTTTTTCCTCACCTCACCCTCCATTAAATCTAAGCCATGTGTTTTAGGATAGTTGAACACCCTTTAACTGATCAGGAGGACAGAGGATTTATTCAGATGTCATAGCACTTCCATGCAAATGATGTAGGATAGGGACAATTCATTTTCAGATAAGGGAGTTTCTTTGAGTGTGGGGAAAAGTGAGATTCCGCTGTACTTTGCTCTTAGTAGCACACTTAGTGCAGGAAACATTTCGTTATGGTACCCCACCTGCAGAACAAAGTTTTGTATTTTTTCCAGCAAGCTGGACAAGAGAAAGAGATTGAGAAAAGAGTAAGGCCATGTCTACACTTCAAAATTATGTCAACCCAACTTGTGTCAGCATACAGCCACTGTATTTATTAAATCACTTGTGTGCGCGCACACTTTGCTCCTTGTGGTGGTGGTGCACATCCTCAGCAGGAGCCCTTGTATCGACTGTATTGTCGGCGAGGGGTAGTGTGGGATGGCTCCAGAAAGCAAGTAACAGTCATCGTTCAGTCTGTACTGACACAGCATCAACCATGACTCTTTGCCGTTCGCAGAGATGATGTTGCTAAACCGGCACAGAGAGGCACTTACATCAGCAGGAGCCAAATTTAAGTGAAGATGCTTCCACAGTTTATGTCAGCCTAACGCTGTAGCATAGAACAGGCCTTAACATTTAAAGGAATTTAGGGAGTATCCACTGGCTAATTAGTGTGGATGTGGCCTCAGTCTTACAAAACACATAGAAGGTAAAAGGGCAGGGTAAGTGTTTGGAAGCAATATGCTGACAATTTGTCTGAGCTGGGACGGATGAAATTCACCTTGGCTACATTCAAGCACTTGGTGATAATCTGCATGGTGAAGATGTCTGACAGCACTCGCAGTGGGCCCAACAGTCTTTGTATACAGGTGCCTGTGGCTTAAGACCTTCCCATTGTGGGACTGTTTTCAATGGCTGCTTACGCATGGTTGAATCCTCTTGTTATACTCCATTGTGGAAGGCACCAAACTGAATTTATTTTAATCTTTAGGATCCTGTTATAGGGGAGCTGGATTTTCTTTATATGTAATTCAGAATTTGTCAGTTTGTAAATTCACCTGCCATTCTTAGAATTAAGACCATCCCAGGAACAGTCTGAAGAGCTAGACCTTCACACAGGTAGTTCTTTGCAACTCTATGATGAGGATTTCATGCATGTTGAGGAGAACTTTCCCACCCAAAGAGAAATGGTGAATGAATTACAAGTCATTTACTGAGTATTCAGGGGAGAGATAAAAAGACCTGCTGCTTCCTCACTGCAGTCCACCTCCCTCTATAACTAAAGAAGCAGAGATGTATTATAATAAACTCATAATTTACCAGCACTTTTCATTCTGAAGTGTTTTATCAAGGCATTGTTTATCAGATCATCAAATTTATCAAATACAAAACACAGAGTTTAGCATCAGGCACCACTGATATACAGCCACCTCTGGGGTGACAGCAGCTATCTAACAGAGGGCAGCAACAACCCACAACAGTTTAGGATAGGAAATGAAAGAGGAGGCCTTATTCAAGTTGACATTGCAAAGGCATGGGGTAGTTATGCAACAAAATAAAGCTACACCTCAAACTGGAATTTGGGCTGGAGCCCAGAGTTAATAATCCTACTCTTGCAAAAAATCAGTGCGAGATCTTTAATAGCTATAAGCAGTCAGGACCTGGAGGATGTTTTTTTGTTTGTTTTTTTAACATCACATCCCACAGATAGGAAGCACCAGCAGTATAGCACCCCTAATATCAACTTCGGATATGGGCTCAAAAGGAAGAGTGCAACTTATTAAATCAGCAGCACCTCTTTCAGTAACACCCAGGTCCTGATTCTCTACTTCCTTGCACCTCATATGGTCACTTACTCCTGTGCAAAGTGGGTGCAAAATGCTGCCACTCTCATTTGGTGGCATTTTACACCCACCTTGCACAAGGGTAAGTGATGACACAAGGTCAAGGCTGTAGACAATCAAATGCCTAGTTCCTTGGACATCTCCCATGAAAGTGCTGATAGTTACAGATAGTATGGCTTGTGAATTACTTCCTGTGATAGCTCTCAGGCACCCAGGACTGTGAATCACCTTATTATCTCCTTTCACTGGAAGCAGGGAGTCTTGCCCATGGTGGCTGAGTTAAAGGGAGCTAACACCACCAGCCTGTCAGCCACGCAAGCGCTCTCCTCTGCACTATGCCAGTCCTTTCTTCGCTTAATAATAGGTGCACACCAGTCACAGAATACCTCTGAATTATTCCTCTGTGATGTCCAACCCCTGACACTGGTTCCTCACAGAAATCCCAGATCCTCTGCTCCCAAAGGGGACACGTACTCCTTTTTACTAGCATTACCTTAAATCACCACTCCTGTAAACCACACAGCACTTATAATATGATAAAAGCAGGTTTATTTTAGAAAGAGTGAACTAGAAACAAGGGAGAGTGATGGAAACAAAGTGGTTACAATACAAAAAAAAAAAAATCACAAACACACTAACCAGGATCTACACATATTAATAGTTACCTTTCCTATCTAATAAAGTAGGTTTCCCTCACAACGTTCAGTCTGTTGCAGAGCTGGCTGGCTTCACAGGAACCAGGATACAATTTTTCCCCATGAGAACATCCCTGCTCCCCGAGATGTCTCCTTAGAAAAAAGATGCAGAGGGTCTTTCTCCCCCCTCTCATATACTGAATCAGTCTTAGTGGTTTTGCCCGCTCTGTGAATAAAGGCAATCTGTTGTAATGCTCCTTTTTTACCTCAAGGCAAAGGCGGTGCTAGCCCACTGGTGGCCCTAAACAGGAAAATTTTTGTCCCTCCTCCAATCACAAACTAAAAAAGCAAATGTGGGCCACCTTGAGCTGCTCACAGCCATAAGCAATTGCTTAACCTGCTTATGCCTAGCACCAGCACTGCCTCCAGGTGGTTTCGATTGCTTGCAATTGTCTTTGATGGTTTTCCATTGATGCTCCCTCCCAAGACTACCCCTGAACAACTGAGCTTTGCATTACATCACCAGCTAACCAGGGTGGATTGGCAATTCCCTTGTGCTTCAATGGGCCATCACTGAGAAATCTTGTCCCCCGATGACTAACTTTTACTTCAAATCCACAAAGTGGGGTGGGCAAACTTTTTGGCCCGAGGGCCACATTGCAGTGTGAAACTCTATGGAGGACCAGGTAGGGAAGGCTGTGCCTCCCCACACAGCCTGGCCCTGCCCCCTATCTGCCCCCCTCAGAATCCCTGACCCATCCAACACCCCCTGCTCCTTGTCCCCTGACCACCCCTTCCCAGGATCCCCTACCCCAAATCACACTCCCCAGAACCCCACCCCCTATCCAACCCCTCCTGCTCCCTGTCCCCTGACTGCCCCCCAAGCCCTATCCACACACACCCCGGGACCCTGACTCTTATCCAACCCCTCCCCCCCCCGCTCCCTGTCCCCAGACTGCCCGACCCCTATCCACACCCCCAGCCCCCTGACAGGCCCCACGGGACTCCCATGCCTTATCCAATCCTCCTTGTTCCCCGTCCCCTGACTGCCCCCCCTCCCCTGAACCTCCACCCCATCCAACTGCCCCCTCCCTGCTCCCTGTCCCCTGACTGCTCCCCAGGATCTCCTGCCCCTTATCCACTCCCACCCCCTTACCATGCTGCTCAGAGTGGCAGGAGCTTGCAGCCCTGCTGCCCACGCAGCAGCGCAACTGCAGGAGAGGGGCCGGGGGCTAACCTCCCTGGCCAGGAACTCAAGGGCTGGGCAGGATGGTCCCACGGGTCAGATATGGCCCGTGGGCTGTAGTTTGCCCACCTGTGCCATAAAGCATACTTTCAATATAAATACAGAATTCCTTAAATATTAACCATACATACATCTCGCAATGATTATGAATATTGACAAGTTACAAGCTTTCATGCTACTCTTTATGGATAAATACCCTGCAAGACATGCGTTTAGTGTATAGAGTTTGTTAGGTCTGAGATGACAATTGTTTGCAAAGAACAGTGGAACCTTTGCCAAAGAACCTCTATGTCACACTTACTATAGGGAAAAAAATCTTGCTTCCTCCTCCTTAGCCATGGGCTGCAAATGAAGCAGAACTAGAGTAGCCTTCTGATGCATGAGGGCTGGGGGAGGTGGCAGGACTGGGACTAAATCTTTCAACACTGAAGTAAATGGGAGTTTCTCAGTTGACTTCAGCAGACGCAGGATCAGACCCCAGTAGAGTTCATGCTAGGGGCCCATACTCTTGGTACACTATGGAGCCCAGCTCATGGCGGTTCCCTGTACAGATCCACTGGCATTGTGCTTTATGAAGTGGACCTAGGTGGCAAAGAAGGATTCTTAACCCCTGGGTATTCCCACCAACCTGGTTCATTGAGGGCTAGGTGGGCTTTGGCAGAAGATTTAGCACCTAGTTTATAATTATTTAAGGTTTCTCCCATGTTCTCTTCCCATTCCACGAGTCTTTCTTCTTCCTCCATTCTCTGTGGTTCTGTGTCTACCTGTTGGATTTCTGAGGACTAGTTCCAGAAATGCAGCAGTCCTAAAACATTAGTCACCATTCTATCAGTGTCACAAGGGTTCTCAAGCCAATGCTTTTAAGATTAAGAAAACTGTCAGTCAACATGCTCTATAGTAATTCTCTCAGTTCCAGCAAGCCAACGGATTAAATAAAACATTCCATTCACACTACTCATACCACCTTAGTTTTGTCAGGTTGGTGCGAGGATATCTTTCTTAGGAGTGTCCTAAAATTAAGGGATTCATGTGTATGCTACTACGGGTCAGTAAATCAATTCAGCCTCCATTAAGAAATGCTTTTCATCGTATAATTCCGATAGTGTCGTGTATATTTACAGTATTTTACAAAGAAGTAAGAGACAATGGGCCTGATTCTGATCTCACTGACATTGGTGTAAAATCAGAGGTAACTCCATTGAAGTCAATTGAGCTGACATGTGTAAAGCTAGTGATAAGGAGATCAGAATCAGGCCTACTATCCTTGCCCCGAGAAGCTTTAACTTAAGTTGAGACATGATGTCGGAAACAGACAAAGTATAAGGAAATAAGGTTTAGGTACTTGTGCACTATGGTGATGCGGGCTATATAAGCACCTAGAGAGAACAGGGAAAGAGTACAAGAGATAGAACAACATAATGCAGCTGCTGGAGATGCTGATGCACATGTTATACAAGTTATGGATGAAATCCTTGCCCCATTGACTACAATGGAGCTTTGTAATTGACTTCAATGGGGCCAGGACTCCATCTAATTTTTACATACTTATAAACAATAAGTAATTGGGAAATAGCTATGTCTGAATTTGTGCAACAGTGATGACTACTTAACATCTAGAAAATGGATTAGCATTTCTATAGAATCATTCTGCTGACAGCTAGGAGACGAAATAACCTACAAAACTCTTAAGTCAAGAAAGATTTCCAGTATAGTCACTTAACTTATGCCATTTATTCCATCTTTACTCACTTCCCAGTCTCTCACTCACTATTCCAGCCAATCTCTCATCCATACAAGGAAGCCTAAACAATCAACCCAGGTCTATGCCTTCAATGGGTACACTTAAAAATTCATTCTGGTTTAGAGCTATCACCAGTTCCAGAGATATTCCATTCCCTACGCATACAATAAGTAATGCTGCTAAAATTGGGAATATTTCTCGCACCTAAATGAACCAGTGTACAAAGTTTATATAATCTATCATTCATGATTATGAATGTTGGTAATATAATGTGTTATACTTGCTAAAATATGAATGACCATATAATGATTTTTTTGTATATCAGGCATTTAACTGATCTATTATGTAAAAACAAATTTTTTTTATTGACAATCTATTTTCTGCCTCTTCCCCATCCAAAAATACTTACCAGCACTTCTACTCAGTAAAGCCAACAAAGCAAAACAAAAGTAGCCCAGCCATCTGGAGATACGAGGAATGAAAAAAAGGATTGGAAAGGTTTCAAAAACCTGAACTATAGCAATTTTTTGTCCATCTTACCAAACTTACCACCCTCTCTACCTTGGAATGAGATGCAGTGTGCAAAATCTCTGGAAGATAAGTTTGTTTTGGAAAAATTGGGCAGTGAGGATGTTGCACTAGCTTCAACTTTAAAACTATGGAGTGACTGCTACCTCTCCCTTATAATGAGAGAGGCAGGATGGGCAAACTAGTATCTTCTATTGGACCAGCTTCTGCTGGAGAGAGAGAGAGAGGCTTTAGAGCTACACAGAGCTCTTCTTTAGGTCTTCCTCAAACAACATGTGTGGAGAAGTAGCAGAAGTGTGGGAGGGGTACCCACTGGTACCTGAACTTTTGGCCCTGCCCCCACACCACCTCTTCCCCCCCATACCTCCCCACACCCTCCTGCCCCCAACGCCCTACTCCCAGCTTGCTCTTCTCCACCCCCTCCCCTCCCATCACTCACCCTTACGGCTGGTAAAAAGTGATGGGGCCATGGCCCCCTTGCCACCCCCTACCCCATTCCAGCGCTCCTGCATGTGTGAGATATTTCCCCAAGTAAGCTGTGCAACCCCCTAGAAGACAGTGCTGCTAATGTGCCTCTGCTCTGACCTAGAGAAGCACTAGAAGTTGGCATTACCCCTGCAACTCTAAATCACAGCCAAGCACTTGAAAGAACTGTTAACCTGGTGTGACGCGTAGCCAGAAAAGAAAAGGAGTAGTACTTGTGGCACCTTAGACTAACAAAATAGCCAGAAAGGGTTAAACAGCCTGCAGGCTAGTTGACCCCGAGTCAACCTTTAGAGACATGTTAGATAGGCTAGAACTTTGAAATGCAAACCTATATCGGTAGAAATTAAAGGTGATACTAATTGTAGGTGTTTGTTAATCATTACACAAGATATAAGTAATGTAAACAGAAAGTCCCTGACTATGCTGTATTCTGTTAATTCAGAGATCAAAAGAACATCTTAACATTTAAATAAACTGTAAACATAGGACTGTAAACCAGCACTCCCAGCTACCTTCGAGACACCACTGACTTCCTGAGGAAACTTCAATCCATCGGTGATCTTCCTGATAACACCATCCTGGCCACTATGGATGTAGAAGCCCTCTACACCAACATTCCACACAAAGATGGACTACAAGCCGTCAGGAACACTATCCCCGATAATGTCACGGCTAACCTGGTGGCTGAACTTTGTGACTTTGTCCTTACCCATAACTATTTCACATTTGGGGACAATGTATACCTTCAGATCAGCGGCACTGCTATGGGTACCCGCATGGCCCCACAGTATGCCAACATTTTTATGGCTGATTTAGAACAACGCTTCCTCAGCTCTCGTCCCCTAAAGCCCCTACTCTACTTGCGCTATATTGATGACATCTTCATCATCTGGACCCATGGAAAAGAAGCCCTTGAGGAATTCCACCATGATTTCAACAATTTCCATCCCACCATCAACCTCAGCCTGGTCCAGTCCACACAAGAGATCCACTTCCTGGACACTACAGTGCTAATAAACAATGGTCACATAAACACCACCCTATACCGGAAACCTACTGACCGCTATTCCTACCTGCATGCCTCCAGCTTTCACCCTGACCACACCACACGATCCATCGTCTACAGCCAAGCTCTGTGATACAACCGCATTTGCTCCAACCCCTCAGACAGAGACAAACACCTACAAGATCTCTGTCAAGCTTTCTTACAACTACAGTACCCACCTGCGGAAGTAAAGAAACAGATTGATAGAGCCAGAAGAGTTCCCAGAAGTTACCTACTACAGGACAGGCCTAACAAAGAAAATAACAGAACTCCACTAGCCGTCACCTTCAGCCCCCAACTAAAACCCCTCCAACGCATTATTAAGGATCTACAACCTATCCTAAAGGATGACCCAACACTCTCACAAATCTTGGGAGACAGGCCAGTCCTTGCCTACAGACAGCCCCGCAACCTGAAGCAAATACTCACCAACCACATACCACACAACAGAACCACTAACCCAGGAACTTATCCTTGCAACAAAGCCCGTTGCCAATTGTGCCCACATATCTATTCAGGGGACACCATCACAGGGCCTAATAACATCAGCCACACTATCAGAGGCTCGTTCACCTGCACATCCACCAATGTGATTTATGCCATCATGTGCCAGCAATGCCCCTCTGCCATGTACATTGGTCAAACTGGACAGTCTCTACGTAAAAGAATAAATGGACACAAATCAGATGTCAAGAATTATAACATTCATAAACCAGTCGGAGAACACTTCAATCTCTCTGGTCACGCAATCACAGACATGAAGGTCGCTATCTTAAAACAAAAAAACTTCAAATCCAGACTCCAGCGAGAAACTGCTGAATTGGAATTCATTTGCAAATTGGATACTATTAATTTAGGCTTAAATAGAGACTGGGAGTGGCTAAGTCATTATGCAAGGTAGCCTATTTCCTCTTGTTTTTTCCTACCCCCCCCCCCAGATGTTCTGGTTTAACTTGGATTTAAACTTGGAGAGTGGTCAGTTTGGACGAGCTATTACCAGCAGGAGAGTGAGTCTGTGTGTGTATGGGGGTGGGTTTTTGGAGGGGGGTGAGGGAGTGAGAGAACCTGGATTTGTGCAGGAAATGGCCTAACTTCATTATCATGCACATTGTGTAAAGAGTTGTCACTTTGGATGGGCTATCACCAGCAGGAGAGTGAATTTGTGTGGGGGGGTGGAGGGTGAGAAAACCTGGATTTGTGCTGGAAATGGCCTAACCTGACGATTACTTTAGATAAGCTATTACCAACAGGACAGTGGGGTGGGAGGAGGTATTGTTTCATATTCTCTGTGTATATATAAAGTCTGCTGCAGTTTCCACAGTATGCATCTGATGAAGTGAGCTGTAGCTCACGAAAGCTCATGCTCAAATAAATTGGTTAGTCTCTAAGGTGCCACAAGTACTCCATTTCTTTTTGTAAACATAGGATATGTGTATTCATCTCTCTTTGAAATGTATAGCAAATCATCTACAAATGGTGGAAAAAACAGGCTTTATGTTAATCTGTGGAGATAATTACCGGTGATGCTTAGAAAAGGGTCCACTTCAAAGTCCCCATGAGTGTCTATTGTTCACGGAAGGACTCCAAGCTGTCACAAGAGGGCCTGAAACTGTATAAAAGAACTTTGGGTCCCAATCCTTTTTTATCTCAGATCTGCTTGAGGCTTCATGCAGGGGAAGCCTAAGCCATAAGACCTTAGATCTCAGTCCTGACTGGACCACCCTAAATATAAACATTGGACTATAACCTATGGACTAATTCTGAAAGGACTCTTTGCAACTACAAAAGCTCACTATCTCTGCTATGAATCTGAATCTCAAGAACTGTACTCATGTCTCTGTGTATACAAATCTTTTAACCAATACACTCAATAAATTTTAGTTTAGTTAATAAGAATCGGCTATAAGCATGTATTCGGGTAAGAGCTGGAATATTCATTAACCTGGGAGGCAATGTGCCCAATCCTTTGGGATTGGTAGAACTTTTTTATATGATGAATAAGATTTTCAGTAATCCTCATCATATTTGACTTGGGTGTCTGGGTGGAGGCCTAAGACTGGGTTATTTTAAGGGGACTGTGTTGTTGGCTTCTGGTAACAAATGAGGTATTATAGAAGCTGTTTTGTGCTGGCTTGGTAAATCTAAAAGTATTGCAATATCCCCAGCTTCAGGGACTGCATGCCCCATTCTTTGTAGTTCAACCTAATTGAGTGACCTCAGTTCGCTCCCCATCACACCTGGATTTCTTTAATTATGCTAAGACAGCAGTTCCCAGAGTGTGATCTGCAGAGCACTTGCTGGTGATCTTGGAAAGCTGGCTGGTCACATGATGCTGCCTCTTTCACTTGTATCGTTCTATTTGTGTCCAGGTTCTAGCTGAAGAGAAGAGCTTAGAACCCTATAAACATTTGGAAACAGAAGGAGCAACCAGCATAGCTGTCTATGCTACAGACCACTGCTGCATAACAGTGGAAACAGAAACAGAAGTCACCCTCAAGGACCTGAGCCACCAACCACCTCAAGGACAGCAGGGATGCACAGAGGAGAAGGAAACAGGGCAGTTTTATCCAGGGGACAGTGGAGATAACAGAACGAGGTGGTAGGGCACCATGCACTGGAAAGAAGTGAGTGGAGAAAGAAGAGAGGATACAGCATCAAGGAAGCAGAGAGGGGGAGGAAATAGAGGGGATGGGAGGTAGATATTAACAGCTAAAGGAGACAGGGGGATTAACTTTTTCAAAAAGAACAAAGCATTGAAGACTGCTAAAAATCCAGGAAATGCTTTCGTCATATTACTGCTGCATGTGAGCAGCTGCTTTAGTATTCATAGTCAAGGCCAGCTCTAGGTTTTTTGCTGCCCCAAGCAAAAAGTTGCCGCCCCAAGCTCAGGTGGGGCTGGAAGCGGAGGGAGTGAGGTCACCTTCTCCCAGCGCCTGCAGGGGCTTCCCCCCCTTCCTCCCCCCGCCCCGATATAAGGGGTGGCACAAGGCAGCGCAGCAGCCAGTGCGCAGATGAGGCAGTACAGCCCCAGCTCCCCGGCAGGACTTGCCCTCTCCTCCCCAGGTAGCGGCTAGGCCCTGGCAGCTCAGCATCCCGGGGCTAGGGCTTCCCCTTCCCGCTGTGGCCGGGGGCGCGGCGCCCTCGCCCCGTCTAAGTGGCGCAGCTCCGAGAGCGCAATGACCCCGAAAAAAAAGGCTGGCGGGAATGCCCCCCCGGCAACATGCCGCCCCAAGCACGTGCTTGCTCTGCTGGTGCCTAGAGCAGGTCCTGCTCATAGTGATGTAATGTGCATGGTAGAAAACCTGGGCTGCACAAGCTGTGAGTGAAAGAGAGATATTTAGGTGACACTCTCAATTAAGAGGCAATCCACATTCTGAAAATGACTGAGAAACCCTGTGCTGGGATAAATCTCTATTTGCTGACATAGCTGCCCTTCCATGTTTGTTCTGAGCTCTTTGGAGTCAGAGATGTTTGCCATTTGTGCATGAGTGAAACTTCATTAGCTGAATCGTGGTGATACAAACTGCTCATTTTCATACAGATTCTAAATGGTAATAGGGAGGATCTGTTTTATGCACATGGTTCAAAGCAGAACCATGAATCACCATATCTGTATAAAGAAATGGAGTACTTGTGGCACCTTAGAGACTAACCAATTTATTAGAGCATGAGCTTTCGTGAGCTACAGCTCACTTCATCACTACAGCTCTGATGAAGTGAGCTGTAGCTCACGAAAGCTCATGCTCTAATAAATTGGTTAGTCTCTAAGGTGCCACAAGTACTCCATTTCTTTTTGTGAATACAGACTAACACGGCTGTTACTCTGAAACCTGTCATATCTGTATAAGAGACATTTCATTTTAATCAGCCCCACATATATTCTAATTGTTTTTTTAAACTACTAACAACTGGCCTAGTTCTAGGAATCTCTCTGGCATTCAAAAGGGTTCATAGTCAATATCTGAAAACCTCAGTCAAGTTCTGTAGGGTAAACGTACTTTGAAAAGACAATCTTGCACATGTTGTACGAAACTACAGAATGCAGAGTTTGAGGATGTTCAAATCTGTTCCAAAGTGACTACATTGCTGCCTTATAACTTGAGGATCATTTACCAACTGCGTATGCTATTGTACATTATTTGCATGCTGAAAGGAAGATATTCTGACCACCACAGATGCTGAATTTTATGCTAGATATAGGTGAAGTGATTATCTTTTTCGGAATAGTTTACTGTCTTAAAACGTGCTTGAGAGATGAGTGGTCTCTATATACTCTTTTAATTGTCACTCAAGAAAAATACCAACTTGAAGATTTCCAAACTGTTTGTTTTTCCCCAAAAAGATGCAAATATTATGTGTTGTGTTTAATGGGATGGAGACTAATTATATGTGAGCAAACAGAAATTACAACCGGTCACATAATTCTCTTTACCACTATCAAAGATGACAGATCACCACAAAATATTAAATCAACTCATTATGACAGTTTGATGGTGGATGAATGGTGAGGAATGTGCCCAAGATGGCTCACACTGACAAACTACACTGTTTATTCATGTACAGAATTAGAAGTGGAAGAGCGATTGAGGTGTGCAGGTAAAGAGAGACTGTTTTGCAATAAGTAAGGGCCCAAAAAGAATTAAAAAAAAGTCAGTGGGGTTCCTTTTAGTTTAAAAAGAAAGTCAGCACAGAATACTCAGAAGATTTGCCTCTCACGAAACACAAAACGTCAGATTATTAAGAGTGAGTAGATTTTTTCCACGCCTACATATTGTAATGACTGACATCCTATGAATGCCTAAAATCAATTGATTTTAACATTTAATTTACTCTGAATGCTTTTTTTATTGTAAGTTCCTCAGGGCAGGGACTGTCTTTGTATGTTTTAGAGCACAATGCAGTCAGCACTTAAATTAACAAATAATCTTTGCCTTTTATGCGGCTGCCTATTTACCTTTTTTGTGTTTCCATTAGTTTAGAAAACTAAATTAAATAGGTCAGTTTCATTTCTTTACTCATTTGCTACTATACTGCCATTGTTCAAAATCCTTTCTCCCCTGCCCCCCCGCACACAAAAAAACCTGGTTTCATTCTTTTCTCTCTAGGAGGAAGCAGAGGCTATGTAGGGCACTTGATAATTGCACGTGCAGAGTACCTCCAGCTCCTGTTGGCATCCTTACCTGCTCAGAGTGAATGAGGCAGCTGGGGCGGGGGGGCCCACTAAGATGAGCAGCAGTGCCACCAGCAGATTTGATCTTAGGGACATATGAATAGTATGGCCACACGTGGCACTCCCTTGCCTATTGCACCCGCAGTCACAGTGCTGGCCAGGGAGCAGCAGCAATGAAACACATTGTTCTTAAAATAGGAAAAAGCAGAAGGGGCAAGAGCCTTGTAGAGAGTGCAGTGGGAGCCCAGGGGTGGGGAGGAAGAAAGGACTTTTAAGAAATTGTTTTCCCTACCCCCCCCCCCATTTGCATGGATCTCACATTTGCTTAGGCTGCCAAAAACACTCACTTCAAGACCCCTTTCATCATATAAGGCCCCTGTAGTCATTTAGCCTTCTTAAGGGCTGGACAGAATTGGGGCCTTGGATAAGGCCAGGTGGCTGAAGCTCAGTCGGAGAAGATGGAGTTAATATCAGTAGGATGGGCATGTGAGGAGGTGAACCACAGGAGATGGTTAAATAATGCCTCAACTTTCAGCTGGATCTAGATGTCCTGATAAAAATGATGACCAGAGGTGCTGTCCCCTCCTCACCGTTCCCCATCTGTGCTTGGCAAAAAGGCTGTGAGCTATCCCATTTCTATCCATACTTTTGTCTCATCTAGGTTGGATTACTCTTGCCACACATAGTGTTACACCTGAAGGCCACTTGTAAACTTTGACTTCAGCATAATACAACTGCCCCTCTATCTACTTAACAGTACTTCTT
This sequence comes from Eretmochelys imbricata, assembly GCF_965152235.1. Classification (NCBI taxonomy): domain Eukaryota; kingdom Metazoa; phylum Chordata; order Testudines; family Cheloniidae; genus Eretmochelys; species Eretmochelys imbricata. Next base: position 101,580,620 of record NC_135577.1, on the reverse strand, counting down.
GTCTGGGTCATATTACACTGGCACTTAACGGCCTGGAAGCCAGTGCAGTTAGTTGCCAGGCAAAATTTGAAGTAATTTTTGATCTACCAGAACCTTTATGGTTTGGTCCCTGTGCTTACATCAGTGGAAGTTTTGCTGGCCTGAAGAGTATATCATTTAGGCCCTGTATGCATAGTGTGTTTGTAATTTAAAACTTCCTATTGATTAGAATGTTTCCACTCCCATCTTTCCACAAAGTAAAATATTTACATTTTTTAAATATCAAGGTGGATGTGGAAATTCAGTAGAGAAAAAGACAGAATTAGCTCATGAAGGAATTTAAGCTATGTGCACTTCAATATAAAATGGAAATTAAAATCCTGCAGGGAATTGTAACTGACAAACTATATATGAATTATTAATAGGCACATCAACATATTAACTACATGAGCCTCAAGAGTCCAGAGGCTGTCCTAACTATTGTCTGAATTAGCTGCAACTTTGCTTGCAGATTCAGTGAGAAACTGAGGCAGGTGATAAAATGTCAGTAAATTTAGAACTTTCAGAAAGTGAAATAGAGTCTTGAGAAAAAGGGAGCCAAAAAAAACAAACAAAAAAAAACAGCCCTTATAATGCAGCCCCCCAAAAATTTAAATGGGAGCCCAGGACATGCATCCAGAAGTAGAATCTGGGCCTGACTGAGAGCAAAGTGAGTAATTCCAGTACCGCCAACCCAAAATTTCAAAAGTCATGAGTCAGGCAAAGTTTATATGGTGTTTTTTTGGTCTGTCTTGATTTTTGACCTCTTCTCACCCATTCCCAGTGACTATCGCACAAATACTGTTGTCACCTCTCTCAAATTTACTGACTTTAGCCTCCGCTGACTGCCTGATGGTACAAAAATTCCAGCTTCTTCCCAACCACCAAAATTCTAATAAATACCTACATACATACTGTGGTCCCCTCCCCATCGCTCCATATTTACCCATTCCTTAGCCCAGCAATCCCTTCTACCTACCCAGCTCTGCATCTGCCTGGCCCCCCAGGCTTGCCTAGCCCTCCCGTTATGACCTGGTTCTGCTCTGTTTTTCTTGCCACTCCAAGGGTTCTTCATTCCACTCCCAGGTTGGGGGGGGGCGGGGAGGGGAACTGCCATAGGATCTTCTCTGCCTTCCCAGGCCTGGTGCTCAAAGGAGGCCAACGGGATGAGCAGAGAGCACACTGACCCATTGTTTGCAGGAAGGGAGGGTGGAGGGAGCAGAACTGCCCTGAGCCACCGAACTCTTTCCACTCCACTCTCATAAAAATGGCATCAGCTGCTCCGTCCCCCACTATACTTCCCTCACCTCCCCCAGAATTCCTCTGGCTGCTGTGGGGCAGGGAGGGGAAAGAGGCCAACCTCTTGCAGCAGCCAGAATTGGCTGCTCTTCCCCAGGAGGGGGGGAAATGGGGAAGGTAGTCAATCACAGCCCCCAAACAGACCACATCATAAACTTGAATCAAGTAGGCACACAACCACAACAAACTACAGAGTTGCCAGGTGTCCAGTTTTCAACTGGAATGCCCGGTTGAAAATGGACCCTGGCAGCTCTGACCAGCACCGCCGTCTGGGCCATTAAAAGTCCTGTCGGCGGTGCTGCAGGGCTAAGGCAGGCTAGCCCCTACCTGTCCCGGCACCATGCTGTGCCCCGGAAGTGGCCAGCAGGTCCCAGTCCTATGCAGGGGGGCCACAGGGCTCCGCGCACTGTCCCCACCCCGAGCACTGGCTCCGCACTTCCATTAGCCAGGAGCTGTGGGGGCAGTGCCTGCAGGTGAGAGCACCGCATGGAACCTCCTGCCCCTCCCTCCATCCCGCCTAGGAGCTGGACCTGCTGGGGGCTTCTGGGGCACAGCACAGTGCCAGGACAGGCAGGGAGCCTGCCTTAGCCCTGCTGACCGAGAGCTGCCTGAGGTAAGCCTGTACCCCAACTCCTTGCCCCAGCCCTGAGCCCCCCAAACCCAGAGCCCCCTCCTGCACCCCAAACCCTACTCTTGAGCCCACACCCCCCAGCCCAGAGCCCACACTCCTTCCTACACCCCAACCCTCACCTCAACCCGCAGCCCCCTCCCACACTCCAAATCCCTCGGCCCCACCCCCCAGCCTGGAGCCCCCTCCCACACCCCAACTCACACCTCAACCTGCAGCAGCCCCCTCCTGGACCCCAAACCCCTCATCCCCAGCCCCACCCCAGAGCCCACACCCCTTCCCACACCCCAACCCCCACCTCAACCCACAGCCCCATCCCACACTCCAAATCCCTAGGCCCCTCCCCCAGCCTGGAGCCCCCTCCTGCACCCCAAACCCTCATCCAACCACCCCGGAGTCCACACCCCCAGCCCAAAGCCGTATCCCCCACACACCCCAACCCCATGCCTCAACCCACAGCCCCCTCCCACATTCCAAACCCCTTGGCCCCGAAGCCTGGAGCCCCCTCCTGCACCTCCAACCCCTCATCCCCAGACCCACCCCAGACCCTGCACCCCCCACCCCCTCCGACACCCCAACCCCCTGCCACAGCCCAGTGAAAATGAGTGAGGGTGGGGGAAATCGAGCCACCACGGGAGGGGGAATGTTGTGAGCGGGGGCAGGACTAGGGTGTCCAGTTTTGTGCAATTAGAAAGTTGGCAACCCTAACAAACTATCAGACAACAAACTCACCCCCCATGGTCATGTAGTGACTCATGCCTCACCTGGGAGAAATCCTATGTTTGCTGCCCCTGTTCCCAAGCTCAAGTCACTAGCTAAGTCACATGCCATTGTTTCTACTCCCAGATTGGATGAACACTCATGGGCTTCCAAGTGAGTGCTTGAACATGAAAATTTAAAACTGATCTATAATTTCTGTGACCACCTGTGCAGGCAGGCTATTTAGTGTCCCTTTTGTGTGTTTCCTATCCAGGAATTTTACTGACAAAATTATTTGTGGAAAGTCAATTTCCAATATGCCTCAAACATCCCAAACCATTTCATTAAATTCATTGGAAAGTTTTAGTGAATATTGTTTCAAGCATCCCCTTATTTATTTCTCTCCTTTCCAGACCTTGTATTCATCTCATTTGGCACAATCCTGATTTCCTTGTGTACCCAGACCACTGCCCTGACCTCAGTGGCAATTCTGGGTGCACAAAGAATGCAGAATTGGACTCTCAACCTGTGACAGGTCACATAGCTCTCAGGAGGTGCTGAGACACAGTTTTGCAGTCTTCAGTGCTTGCCTGCAAAGAGCATTTCCAGAACAGAACATGCACATTTATTTTTAGGGATCATAATTTAACCTTGTGGGGGTATTACTTCGTTGGAAGACCATATTAGGTGTGGTTCTCTCTCACACACGCACTTTAAATGATAAGAATATGCATTGTGGAAGGAGTTATCCAGTATCCACAGGCTATCCATGGGACCAGGCACATCAGCCATATACCACTTCAGGAAGTTCAGATGGGCTAGTCATCTCTTGGATGGGTGAAAGCAAAGGACACATATGATCCTATTCGTCCTTCATGCACCTATGAAAGCTACATCACTCTCAGACATCATATACAGAACAATCAAGGGGACTGACTAGTGCTACTCAAATCTCTGGAACAAACAACTAATAACTAAAGTGATCGTAGGGGCATGTGACATGCATTTTAATAATGGCCTAAATATGAATTTACACATTTGCATGTTGTTTCACACACTAAAAGTGAATTATTAAAGTAACAGGTTTTTTTTTTTTAAAAAAGTTCAATAATGTGGTAACCAACTAAATCCCACAAAAATGAGGGGGCCACTCAGAACCAAGGCCAATACTGCAGGATAACAGATATAGGCGCCTATTACCCCCCACCCCGTCCCATTTTTCCAAGGTTGCTATCTGGCCACCCTAACGATGCGTATCTCATTTTCTCCTCCAATTGAATCTTACTGAAGTGCAGCCATCCCTCAGGTAGGACCACACACACGCACTACCCACCTCAGCAGTACATTGTGAGGGTTAATGTTTGTAAAGAATTTGTAATCCTCAGATGAAAGTTGCTATTTTAATTGTTTTTATATTACACTGAGGAACATTTTTCAATGCCTTAAATCCGGTCTAGTTTAGGTGTTATTTCTCATAATAAATTACTACATTGGCCTGTTCTCCACTCACTTATATTGACATAAGAACATAAGTCACATTCTGAAAGTGACAGAGATTTATCCCACCACAGGGTTCCTCAATTTGCTGACATAGCTGCCTTTCCATGTTTGTTCTGAGCTTTTTGGAGTCAGAGATGTTTGCCATTTGTGCACGAGTGAAACTTCATTTGCTGAATGGTGGTGATATAAACTGCTCACTTTCATACAGATTCTGCACCGATCTGTTATATGCACATGGTTCACAGCGGAACCAGCAATCACCATATCTGTATAAGAGAATGGCGATTCTGGGTCAGGCCAAAGGTCCACCTAGCCCAGTATCCAGTCTTCCAACAGTGGCCAATGCCAGGTGCCCCAGAAGGAACAAACAGAAGAGGTCATCATCAAGTGATCCATCCCCAGCTTTTGACAAACAGAGGCTAGGGACCACCATCCCTTGCCCATCCTGGCTAACAGGCCCATCAATGGCTATCCTCCATGAATTTTTCTAGTTCTTTTTGGAACCCTGTTATAGTCTTGGCCCTCATAACATCCTCCTGCAAAGAGTTCCACAGGTTGACTGTGAATTGTGTAAAGAAATACTTCCTTTTGTTTGTTTTAAGGCCTATTAATTTCATTTGGTGACTTTATATCAATGTAATTTCTTTGACTTCAGAATTACTCCTGATTTACACTGGGGTAAGTCAGAGAAGAATCAGATCCATTCTTTCTTCAAGGAACAAACTGTGAAGTGAGCTTGATTGGAATCCCCCCCAAACAGACACAGTCAGGAAGTTTGTTGAGGCAATCTAGATGGTTTCAAATAATGCTGATACTCAAAACCCTCTGCACAGTAGAAAAGAAAAGCATTCCTGTATTGCAGATAAGGCTGACAAAATATACCCAGTTCACACCCTATTGTAATGATCTTTATACAAAGTATACCTTGTAAGGGTTACTCATGAGCACTGGGGTACTGGCGTTTGGGGGAGGGGGGTTAATTGCATTTTTTTCTTTTTTAAACAAAAAGTCAGGAAAAAGATAGCTAAATATAACTAGTTCAGACTCATAGCCTACCTATCTATCTTAGGTACTTATATGGTCCATTACCATGGTATATGATCACCTCACAATCTTTAGTGTTTTAATCTTCACAGCACCCCTGCAAGATGGGGACAATATTACTCCTCTCTTTTACAGATGGGGAGCTGAGACCCAGAGGGACCAAGTGACTTGCCCAAGATCACACAGAAAAGTCTGTGTTGGAGCAGGGAATTGTGAACCCTAGTGTCCTAAATCCCAGTGCTGCACCTTAAACACTAGGCTATCCTGCCACCTAGCTTGACAGGGCCTTTTTAAATTTCTTTCTTGATTTCTGGGTTTCAAATCAGACCTTTAATATACTTCCTCTAAGAGGCAGTTAAATTGACTTCCTAACAACACATACATATATGTTTACAGTGAGTGTGCTCAGAGTGAAGCCAAGTTACACCCACACACGTTAGCCTCCTCTTTTCAGATGCTGCCGCCAAGAAAATAACTTGATACCTAGTCCGTTCTCCTATCACCATAGCAACCACTGGTGAAAAGCATGATTTCCTAGAACAGAAATTAAAGATTGTTTAAGAAACCACAACCTGATCACAAGTCACCTGTCTATAAGGTGCCACAGGACTCTTTACCGCTTCTACAGATCCAGAGTAACACAGCTACCCCTCTGATACATGTGCCAAAAGTCCACACTAAGTAGCCATCTGCATCTAAGGAGCACAGTCTCCCATGAATTGCTCATCTGCAATCCCAAAGACAACTCTATAAAAAGCTTCCATTACGAAAGCCAGGAGTAAAACAAAATTAGCTTTTCCTCACAATAGTTGCACTGTGGTGGATGGAACTAGTCTAGAGCTCAGCTGACTAGACCACTCCACCACTACTAATGAATGAAGGTTGAGAAGGCTGGAGGTGTCATCTCTCTGCTGAAGTAGGCGTAAGAAAATTTTGAACTTCAATGCCTGCTACCATCACTGTGGAGTCAGTTGCCTTCACACCACTTTGGTAACTGCATAGCCTTCACATCAACCCCAACAATGAGTGAGGAGAATAGTTTAGTTTTGTCTTGTGTGTTTAATGTGAGTCCCCATATCCTGTCTAAAGGTTGAACAAGACAGCAATTCCTCTGGTGTTCTTCTATAGCCCCTTCTCATCCTACCAACTTCTAGTTCTTACCTCCTTCAAGCTTTTGCAGCCAACAATATTTAATGAGCATATTTTAATTGTTACACACAGGGCTTAAATTCTCATATAGTATTTCCAAGAGCCTCCCCTATGCCCCATTTGGGGCTTCAGCCACATGGGGTGTGCCAGGGTTGCAGGTTTAAAGATATTTACTGGAGCTCTGCTCTGGAGAGCTCCGGCTGGTTACACACGTCCTCTCAAGCTATTTTTATTTCCTTCTTATAAGTTCTGCATATTTTCTCACCACAGCAGAGAAACTTTAAAACTTCATGTTATATTTGGCTTTTCCAGCATGTACACAACTCTAAGAGTTGTTAACTAGTGAAAGAAAGTATCCACAGACACTGGTCCTGATTCTCCACTATATCACTGCAGTTCCTTGTCTCCAGTTATTACTGGATCATACAGCAGAGAATTAAAACAAAACACTAATATTTATACTGGGGCCTCTTCAAAACCAAAGGGATATACAGGTCTGGTTTTCAATAGCTCAAAGGCATTGCATTATCACAGTAAACTTCAAGCAGTTAAATTCCCCCACAACAAAGATAGCTACCTCAACCCTTCTGCCAGGTGGAGTCAACAGCAACAAGGGCCAGGTTTCATATTTAGGGGTTCCTCCTAACACTACAACACTGAACCAGCTCGAGCCCCCACCCAATAATCTGGGAAAATTTACCATCACCATTGGGTGCCTCTAAGAGAGAATATTTAGCCACTTGCAAACACTGTATCAGTGTATAAATCAGCGTATAACAAAAGAGAACTTTCATTAAAAGGGAACGGGAACCAAGCATTAGTTTGGGAAAACACAACAACCACATTCAAAAACATGTGATCATAAGCCAACCTGACCCCACAATGCGTTGAGCAGTGTCTTTTGCCTCAGTTTCCCACCCTGTATTCATCCTATGAATCAATGTCCCTTTAGCACATCACTCGCGTCTCCCTCCACTGCACTCACAGCTGGCTGCCCTTGGTCAGGCAAAGACCCAGAGTTCAGAGGTGCATTTGTGTGGGTTGACTTTCCACCACAGGAGGGTGGAGCACTGAGCAATGCCTCAGCTACTGCCATTGCAACTGACATCACAATGCCGTCATTCACTCTGGCGCTGCTGCTGCTGCTACCGATCACTCTCTGCAATGCCACATTCTCAGGTTCTAGTACTGAACCCAGCAAATATGGTCTGGTCCTGAAGTCTTTGCCCCCCAGCTTATCACTAGATGTCAGAGGAGAGCTCATTCAGACCCTAGTCACACTAGAGACATAGGCAAATGAAGTCAGGCCCTTAAACCTATACTTATATTAAATAACTGATTAAGGTGCTCAGGACTCAACTCCTGGTATTGTCAACCCCAAGTATTCAAAAATCATGACTGTCTTTTGCCCCACTCACCCAAACAAATAGTGAGTTTGGCTTAAAATATGAGATTTTAAAAGTAAGTTTGGGGTTCTTTCTCCCATTGATTTCAGTGGTTAGGACTGCTTTGCACCTCTGCAATACTGAACTACTTATTTATATGCATAAATATTGCCCAAGGGTCAAGATTTTCAAAAGTGACTACTGATGTGAAACTTTATAGGGGCCTGATTTTCAGAAGGGTGCCCAGCACCTATCTTCTGGAAATCATATTCTTTTAAGACTCCTGCCTCAAGATGGTCAACTAAAAATCATTAGTCACTCTTGACAGTCTTGCCTTCAGGCACCAAAGTTTTCAAAATTTCAGCCTTACTGTTGTTACAAGAGAAGTGAACTTGACATCAGCCTTTAACCAAAGAGTCGGGGACACCTGGCCTCAAAGGGTATGTCTACACTGCACTTAAAAACCCGTAGCTGGTCTGCATCAGCTGACTCAGGCTTGCAGGGCTCAAGCTGCGGTGCTGTTTAACTGCAGCATAAGCATTATGGACTAGGACTGGAACTTACGCTCTGGGACCCAACGGGCAGGGAGGGCCCTAGAGTTCAGACCCCAGCCTGAGCCCAAATGTCTACACCACAATTAAATAGTCCCTTAGCCTGAGCCCCATGAACCCAAGTCAGCAGGGCCAGCCACAGGTGTTTAATTACAGCATAGTCATATCCATAGGACCCCTAAACAGTCCCCAGCTTTGCATTCTTACGTCTATTTTTCTGTTGTACCGCCAAATACATTAAATAACTTTTTTCTTATACTCAGGTGTCAGGGTTCCCTCCCCACTCTGAACTCTGGGGTATAGATGTGGGGACCCGCATGAAAGACCCCCTAAGCTTATTTCTACCAGCTTAGGTTAAAACTTCCACAATGCACAAATCCCTTCTTGTCCTTGGACGGTATTCGCTGCCTCCACCAAGAGAGTTAGACAAAGATTCAAGGAAAAGAACCACTTGGAGTTCCTGTTTCCCAAAATATTCCCACCAAGCCCTTTCACCCCCTTTCCTGGGAAGGCTTGAGAATAATATCCTCACCAATTGGTACAGATTAGCACAGACCAAATCCCTGGGTTTTTAGGACACTAAACCCAATCAAATTCTTTAAAAAAAAAACAACAAACTTTATAATAAAGAAAATAAAAAGTAAAAGAAGCACCTCAGTAAAATCAGGATGGAAGGTAATTTTACAGGATAATCAGATTCAAAACACAGAGGATTCCCCTCTTGGCAAAACTTTATAATGTTAGCAAAAAACAGAGATAAACCTCCCTCTAAGCATAGGGAAAATTCACAAGCTAAAATAAAAGATACTCTAATGCATTTCCTTGATATTACTTACTATTCCTGTAATTCAGATGTATCATTTAATAGGAGCTGGATTACTTGCTTGGTCTCTCTTTGTCTCCTGAGAGAACACACACAGAGCACACAAACAAAGCCTCCCCCCCGCCCAGATTTGAAAGTATCTTCTTTCCCCATTGGTCCTTCTGGTCAGGTGCCAACTAGGTTAATTGAACTGACTAACCCCTTACAGGTAAGGGGATTCTATACCTCTGGCCAAGAGGGATTTTATATTACTGCATACATAAAGGTTGTTATCCTTTCCTTTATATTTATGACATCAGGTTTATCCCATTTTATCTTGGATTTCTTATGTGGAAAGGCTCTTATTTATAGTTAGTTTTTAGTTGTTTCCCGTGTTTAGTTAGGCTTAATATCTTTGCAGACAGCAGAGTTCAGGAGAGGCAGAGTCCCAATCTTCTACTATAGAAGACTCACCCTTTAATGATTAGATGTTTTGGGGTCTCCTACTCCACAAAATATACTGTATAAAAAGCAAACAAGATACAACAAGCCAGGAGTAAACAGCAGTATTTTGATAAGACACTAGTATGTTAAGTGTCCAATTTATATAGGATTCCAGAAATGCTGAGATTAAAGAGAAAAGCAGATTAAAGTACAAAAGAAAGGGCTGAATTACTAGTGAAACCTGTCCCCCGACACAAATAAAATAATTTCCAACTTCTACATTTTTCATCTACCACCATATAAAAGCAGCCAAACCTCAATTTCCTCAATAAGAGATGCCTATGTTTCCTTATGTTCCCCCAGTCCTATTCTCCTTCTGTCATTGTGAGAGAACAAAGAACTAAAATAAAATGCTCTAAGGCAGGGGTAGGCAACCTATGGCACCATGCCAAAGGCAGCACGTGAGCTGATTTTCAGTGGCATTCACATTGTCTGGGTCCTGGCCACTGGTCCAGGCCACCGGTCCAGGGGGCTCTGCATTTTAATTTAATTTTAAATGAAGCTTCTTAAACATTTTAAAAACCTTATTTACTTTGCATACAACAACAGTTTAGTTATATATTATAGACTTATAGAAAGAGACCGTCTAAAAACATTAAAATGTATTACTGGCACGTGAAACCTTAAATTAGAGTGAATAAATGAAGACTCGGCACACCATTTCTGAAAGGTTGCTGACCCCTGCTCTTAGGCAGCCATAGAGTACGGTAATAAAGTTGCTGCCCACTTTTCAGGCAGATGATTAATTATTAAGTTATTCCCTCCATTTCTGTCAATCACTGAGACAATACTCAGAGCCAATGGAACACTTAGTAAAACTCAGGGATTTTTAAGGCCTGAAGGGACCATTATGATCATCTAATCTGACCATCTGTACAACAAAAACCACAGAATTTCACCCAGTAAATCCTGCATTTAGCCCAATAACTTGCGGCTGAACTAGGGAATATCTAAAAACATATCCAATATGGATCAAAAAACTAAAAATGGTGAAGCATTTACCACATCCCTTTGTAATTGGCTAATGACACTTTTTTTTTTTTTTAGGTCTTCTTTCCCGTTTGAATTTTGTGGACTGGAATTTCCAGCCACTTGTTGTGGATCTTATGTCATGTTTTTGTCTGCTGAATTAAAGAGCCCTCGGTGATCAGATATTCTCTCTCTCTGCAGGTAATTTTGGTCAAATCACCTCTTAATCTTCTCTTAAACTAAAGAGATTGAGCTCCTTTAGTCTCTCATTGTAAAGTGCGTTTTCCAGATCATTAGTCATTCTTGTGGCTCTTCCCTGAACCCTCTCCAGTTTTTCAACATCCTTTTTAAAGCATGGACACCAGAACAAGACACAGTATAACAGTAGTGGCCCCAGCAGTGTTGTGCACAGGAGTAATATCACTTCCCTATTCATCCTCAATATTCTACTGTTTATACAAGGATTAGAGTAGATTTTTTGCTACAGCATTACATTTAAGAGCTCCTTTTCAGAGTCACTGCTTTCTGGGATACACTGCTCCATACTGTAAGTATGGTCCTACATTCAAGATCAAAGGCAAAGGTTGCCGCATGAGACATGTTGGATTATATCTTTTTGAGAGTCATGTCACCTTGGGGAGTTTAGAAGGTAACTCATGAGAGTCCTGTTTTCTTCCCAGTCACAGCCCATGTCTGGTTTTGGCTGATTATTTTTGTGCCTAACAGGCCACTTCTTTCTTGAAGCTTGCAGGATGATTTAGATCTAGAATAAAAAGATATTCAGAAATTCAATTACTTCCAATCCTCTAGCCTGCAACAGAGGGAGCCCCCTCAAGCAGATTTTCTTCATTAGGCACCAAGCTTTCATCACACTGGCAAGTGACATTTCATTGTGGCCTTTCAGAGGATACAGTGGAAAGAATCTTTCCCACATCAGGGGGCATGAAGTGTTGTAATTGTGAAGATTCAGAGCAAAAGAAAAAAGGCTTATGTTGTGTACTTGCAGTTTGGAGCAGCAAAACTTACTAATGGCTATTTCTATTCTTAACAAGACCCTACTTCTACAAGTGACTACTGATAACCCTAATGCTGATATAAAGCCAACTACATCAACTATCAGGTTTACAGTGGTAGCGGTGTTAGTCTGTATCAACAAAAACAATGAGGAGTCCTTGTAGCACCTTAGGGACTAACAAATTTATTTGGGCATAAGCTTTCGTGGGCTAAAACCCACTTTCCTCGTTGTTTTTACATCAACTATGTTACCCATTCCCAATGCCTGCCCCTGAGCATAGGAACAGTAAGGGCTGTAGTCAAAGCATCACAGTATTCCAGTAGTCTGTGGCCAGTGACAGCCTCCAGAGGGTAGCTGGATTTCCAATAAGGCCCTGATGCTTTGCATTATGACAAACAATCCCCAGCTGCCTGAGGACTGAGCAAACAAAAGTGGTTTTTAAATACTCCCTCCTCAGCTGGGCTGAGCTCTGATGATGAGGATCTGACTCAAAGAGAGGGGAGAACACTTACTCAAAAATTCCCAGATTTTGGGAAATTTCCCAGGCTATAGAAGCACTGCTGGGAATTGTTCACCAGATTTGGGAAATTTTTAGCGCTAGGTTGGGAAAAGTTGGCATCACAATATAGAAGCACTGCACTCCACCTGTGAGGAAGACTATTCTTCCATAAAAACTGCACTACTTCACCCACTAGAGGAAAACGCAGAGTGTCTTGTGACTAAGTTATTCACAACTGGAAGGGGACCAGAATTTAAAGTGCAAATAGCAAGGGAAATCTAGTACTAGGGTTTACCTTGAGCTGATGGCCTGGAAGCTAGAAAACTGAACATGGCCTCTATGCACCTTCACAATTCTAGGCTGCTGAGGGTGGGCAGTGTGACTATTGGAGTAACTTGGACAGCCCTGGGTGACTTCTTAACCGTTCTTAAACTATGGCAGTTCTAGAGGAGGCAATGCTGTCTGGAATCCCTACAAATGTGAGTCCCACCCCCATGGCACTGCTTACATTGATTCACACCAGCTGAGAAGCTGTCCACATGTGTGTGACAAGTAGATACTAATGCTAAGCCCAGGTCAAGCGTAGATAAGGCTTATCAAGCTCTCCGACTTCTATCTCACTTTACAGTAGTACAAGCACTACAATAGCTTCCACGGCTGCAATTGTCTCTTTATTATGTGTCTGTACAGTGCCTGGCTCAATGGGACCCACCAGGTGCTACCATAATAACTGCATACATTATCATTCTATTCACTGAAGTTAGAGGTGATGATTTTGAAGAATATCTTCAAACACAGCATGTCTTGGGAACAATCCCAAACAGCTCATATTTATCTATGAGCCTGTATAAACAACCACTGCAGCCAAGCTTCCTCCACTTCAAAACTGGGAGTCACCATTTCCTCCCAGTTGAAGAAATCTTTCTTGGTACTGTTTTTGTCAGGCACAAGTCATTTACTAAGTCGAACACAACATTCTTTCCACTGACTTTGACTGAGTTAATCCAATACACTTTCTCAACCTTTAAAGGATTTTCTTCTTACTGCCTACAATAGGCAACTAAAAAGCCTGAGACTTTCCTCTAGACAAACCTCTCCATGCCAAACCCTCACCTTCAGTTCCTCTTTCCCTTTGGGGGAACACAAACATGAAAAAAATATTTAAAACAAAATAAGTCAGGGAAATAATCCACATTCTAATTTAAATGAACACAGGCAACAATAAGGCAAGCAAATGGCTTTCTTTGGGGGCCTGCCAGGACAGGACTTACCTCAATTCTGCTTCTGCTCAGCATCATGGAACTGCTATAAATCCTGAGATATGTAAGTTAGACCACAAAGACTTGAGTTCACGCAAACACGTATATTTTTATTTCTTACCCTACTGTTTGCTTTTTTAGTCCGGCTTCTTTCTTGCATCCCCCCTGTCCCTAATGATTAAAGTAGCTCAGCTGCAAACACTTTCAGATTATTCCCCACCCCACATACCCAAATGCATCACCTTTCACTAACTCCTACTTCTCATCAGAATGGGCTTCTCTATGTCCCTTAAGTATAAATGATAGGGTCTGTTAGCCCAGATCAAAGATATTTAAAATTAAAATTGATGAGAGTTAGGCACCTAAATGAGGATCTATGCTGCTGCCCCTTTTGGCCCAAGCAATTAGTCACTATTCAAGGGCCTTGGAGACTACTTCTGTTAGAAGGAGAAAATGATTAAGCAAATCAGGGTATTTCTTTGCTGCAAACCTGTTCATTTACAAAACATGTACATAAAGTCCTGTTTCCCTGAACAGAATAGGAATGAACAATAGGAGACAAAAAGGAAAGGAGTACTTGTGGCACCTTAGAGACTAACCAGTTTATTTGAGCATGAGCTTTCGTGAGCTACAGCTCACTTTGAAGTGAGCTGTAGCTCACGAAAGCTCATGCTCAAATAAACTGGTTAGTCTCTAAGGTGCCACAAGTACTCCTTTCCTTTTTGCGAATACAGACTAACACGGCTGTTACTCTGAAACCTGTCAATAGGAGACAGTTTCCTTGTACAAAATCCAAGGCTCCTTTAGCTAGTTATTTGCCTTAAAAAAGGTCTCCCTCTTGGCTTCCTTCTAGGTCCACACAACCAGTGCTTCTCTGGCTTTCTGCCCACTTTCAGGCTGCTTTTGTAACTCCAAATAGGGAGATATCTCTTTAAGAGAGCTGAGGATGGGGATTAGGAGTGAGCTGCGTCTGAGTCATTGTTGCTAGGCCGATTTAGTACTCCACATCCAGAAGTTTCTGGAACTGGGTGTGGTAGTGTTGGGTCTTCCCCAGTAGGTTCCCTGTTGCAGATGGTATCAGGCTCCATGAGGACAAGTGCTTTACAAAAGACCATGTGTCCTGGGTGAGCTGAGAGAAGCTGAGCCCAGGAGCAGGCTGTTTTCCCTAACCCTGAAACATTTTGTAGTAGATACATAGTAGTTTGACATTTATATTTGGGGTGGCAGGGCTCAGGCCAGCTCTGCATAGCAGGACCTGGGGAAGAAGTGCCAACTCCACCCCCGACTCACCTCAGCAGGCCACCCAGCCTAACGGGGGTAGCGCAGCGCACAGCTGAAAACTACAGCCCAAAGCGAAGGGCTCAGCTCAAAAAAAGTTTGAAAACTGCTCAGGGTTAAGGCAGGGGCTGTGTGGAGGCTGGGGTGTAGTTCAGGGAGACAGGTACCTAGTGGCTGTGCATGGGCAGGAGGGTGGTGCAGGGAGAAGAGTACCTAGGGGCTGAGTTCTGGGAGTGCCCCCCCCCCATTGCTCCCTAAGGGCTCTGCCTGCCAATGAGCTGGGTCCCCCTGCCCAGATGGTTCTTACCTGCTGTACAAGCATTCAAGGAAGGCTGGGTGGGGGCTGAGAAGCAGCAGTATCCCATGCACCAGCAGCAGATAGGGGAGTATCACAGGTCCTGGAACCATCCAGAATAGCAGCTACCCTATACTACTGGGCTCTGGCTGGCTGTCTTCCAGCCTCTGACCTGGCCAGGGGTGGGACCTCAAGAGGAAGGGGGTGGAACTGCCACCAAAGCTGTCCTGCCCTAACTCCTCACTTAAAGTTGTCCCGTTGCTGATCAATTAGGGAACATGCTCTTTGAAGTTGTGCAATGCTCCCTTATAACGTCATTTGGCAGCCCCCTGCTTTGTCCACTGCTTGCAGGAAGAGCAGCCCATTGGAGCTAGCTGGTGGAGGCTTGGAAACAGGGTGGACCAGAAGCCCCCCTATCAGCTTCCCGCTCCCCTAAGTTCCCTGTGCGGTAGCTGCCCAGCAGGCTACCAATTGCCAGCAGTTCAGCTGTCCCTCCCCCTACTGCCATGTGCTGCTCCCCAAGCCTCCTGGTTGCTATGCAGGGGCGAGGGCCAGAGAGGGGCTAATGTCAGGGTGTCCTCCTCCCCCCTGCTTCTGCACGCTGCTTACCCCATCTTCTACAGAGCAGGGGGGATACAGGACAGGGCTCAGGATGGCGGGAGCTTCCTAGCAGCAGCAGCTGTGGTCTCAGCTTGCTGATTAACTTAACAAGGCAGTGTACTTAAGAGTGGGTCAGCATACTTAAAGGGGAAATGCGCATCTCTCTTTCTCACACACACTGTGTCTATCTGCCATGCTGTCTCCCCTCCCTCTATTCGTGCTGCCTTGTAAGAGTGTGAGGCTAAATTAAGAACAATGAGTTAACCCTGGAGGGCCCAGGCAATTGCTAGTTCATCATTTAGCAGTAAGGCATCCCCTGAGAAATATCCCACCCTCTGACTTTACCACCTCAACCAAGCTTCACAATCATCATTGCTGTGCACCAGTATTAAATTGTTTGTTTAAAACTTATACTCTGTGTGTGTGTGTGTATATAAAATATATATATATATATAGTCTTTTGTCTGGCAAAAAAAAAAATTCCCTGGAACCTACCCCCTGCATTTACATTAATTCTTATGGGGAAATTGGATTTGCTTAACATGGTTTTGCTTAAAGTCACATTTTGCAGGAACATAACTACAATGTTAAGTGAGGAGTTACTGTATTCTGGTTATGGTGCTGCAGTTTGGGACAACAATGCCCCCTGTGGCCTATTCCCCCCACCCCCAAATCCACCCATGAGTAGGTTAGTGAAATTGTTAACCCTCCAACAGGGAAGCATAGGCAATGTTAATTATAGAAAGAGGAAACTGGGAGTGAAAGTAATTTATTTTAATTGTACACTTTGAATGTTTGATTTTTAGCCAAACTGTTCAGTTACATTGTCTCAACTAGACTGATTCACCAATTTTTTTTAAATGTAGTAATGGGGAAAGAGTCATTTATATTTTGCTATTCTCAGTTTTGCATTTTCTTGTAACAAGGTTTGTTTGTTTTTTAATCTATATACTTAACTGAGTGGTTGGTTAATCAGTTAGCTGTCTGGCTCACAGTGCTTTCAGTGGAGGAAGAGTCTGCATGCCTGGATTCCAACCAATGCTGGGTTTACAATGGCTCCAGTGGCTCCATGGAGCCGGGCCCATGCTCAGAAGGGGCTCTGGCCTGCTCCACATTGCACTGCGTCCCGAGATCCCGCTGGCTCCCCCCCGCCCACCACTTGCTCCTCTCAGCCTGCCTGCCGGCTGGCCGAAAACTCCTCTCCAGTCCATGGCCCCATCCCCTGCTCCTCTCAGCCCCTGGCCGGACCCCAGTGTACCTCTGGCTCTGGGCAGTGTCTGCTTCCCACCACCTGTGGGGCCCCACCTGTCTCCCCAGAGCTGAGCCGCCTGGGACTGGTGCAGAAACCTGGCCAGTCTCAGCCAGGTGTGTGTGTATGTGGGGGGGAAACAGTGTGGAGGGCTTGGCTGGGCCCATCCAGGCAAGTGTGTCTTGAGGGACCCCAGCTGGGGCAGGCTCTGGCCTGGCTGATCGCGCCGCTCCCAAGGGGACAGACCGATTCCCAGCCCTGGGACTGGCCCTGGCTGTGCTGCTGACTCAGCCCAGCAGACACAGTCGCCTCCCAGCAGGGCCAGTGAGTGCGGCCGGGAGGCAGGGCTTGAGGGAGTGGGTCTGTGGGGAATCTGGGGGGTTGCTGGGCTGTGAAGGGGCAGGGAAGATCTGTGTGTGTTGGGGCACTGGAGAGTGGGGGTTCTGTGGGGGATGCTGGGCAGTTGTAGTAGGAATGTGGGTAGGGTTTGTGGTGTGCAGGGCGCTGTGCATTTTGGGTGGGTCCAGGGGGCCTCTGGCCATAGGGAGTCAGGGGGTGTTGGACGGGGGGGGAGGGCGCTGTGTGGTGTGACATAGGCCCACCCCCGAGGGGAAGGAGCTTGCTGGCAGCACAGGGCCAGGTAGGCCACTGTGCTTCTTGCAACTGCTGGTTTGTAAATAGTGCCCTCGCATTGGGCGGAGTGGGGCTTTCCATGCCATGCCATGCCCCATTGCCTCTGGCTGGCCCATCACTCCGGGGACTGACCTCCCCGCGCCATGCTCCATTGCCCTCATGGGGGCCCACAAATACGTTTGCCACCGGGCCCACAAAAGGTTAATCCAGCCCTGATTCCAACAAGCCAGTGGAGGGAAGATGTTGCTTTTGACTCAGCAGACAGTCTTTGATCACCAAATCTACACAAAGTGAGACCTAAGTGAACTCAACCTAAGCTTTTGGGACTCAGATCCTTCTCACTGTGTTTCTGTGGGGACTGACCTGTTTAGATTTAATTTGTTTTCTTTATGTATAACTGTGAAGATACTGTATGTGGATTATAAAATAGTTATGTTATGTTGTAAACATTGTGATTTTTCTTTATTTTAAGATTTTATAAAGTTGTTTAATTTCTTTTGTTCTTTTGGGGACTTGAATGTGGGGAGATTGATCCTGTGCAATCCTTGCTGAAAATCTTTAGAGACTAAACTCTGGATCTCTAGCTACTTTTCTATGGGAGCTGGGTTTTTTAAGCACTGGAGAAGGGCAATGAAGTGAACTCTAGCCCACCCAAAGGTCAAACTCTCTCTTGGCTTTCTGCTTTGACACACACAGCCCTAGCCCCCGTCTTTCCAACCAGTTCTGCGGGAAATTCCTTGTATTGTGTCTGTTAGTTGTTGCTCAGGTCTTTCATGTGCCCAGTGCTTTGGGTGATAGTGTCTATTGTTGTAGCTATCTTACTCCATAATAGAGCTTAACTGGTTCTTTTAGTTAAACAGAAGGAAGCTTGCTTTCTATGCCCCGCAACTTCAATAAAGTCTGTAACTGCCCAGACATCAAAGACATGCTTACTGGCAGCTACCAATACCATTCAGCATAACAAGTTCAATCTGGCAACCCTTATTTGCAAAAGCATTCCAACTGAGCCACATTCTTTTTCTAGTTTCAGAGTAACAGCCGTGTTAATCTGTCTTTGCAAAAAGAAAAGGAGTACTTGTGGCACCTTAGAGACTAACCAATTTATTTGAGCATGAGCTTTCATGAGCTACAGCTCACTTCATCGGATGCATACCGTGGAAACTGCAGTAGACATTATATACACACAGAGACCATGAAACAATACCCCCTCCCACCCCACTGTCTTGCTGGTAATAGCTTATCTAAAGTGATCATCAAGTTGGGCCATTTCCAGCACAAATCCAGGTTTTCTCACCCTCCGCCCCCCCCCCCCCCCCCCCAACTCACTCTCCTGCTGGTAATAGCTTATCAAAAGTGACCACTCTCCCTACAATGTGCATGATAATCAAGGTGGGCCATTTCCAGCACAAATCCAGGTTTTCTCACCCCCCCACCCCCATACACACACAAACTCACTCTCCTGCTGGTAATAGCTTATCTAAAGTGATCATTAACTTAATGATCACTTTAGATAAGCTATTACCAGCAGGAGAGTGAGTTTGTGTGTGTGGTTTTTTGGAGGGGGGTGAGGGAGTGAGAGAACCTGGATTTGTGCTGGAAATGACCTACCTTGATTATCATACACATTGTGAAGAGAGTGGTCACTTTGGATGGGCTATTACCAGCAGGAGAGTGAGTTTCTGTGGGGGGGGGGCGGAGGGTGAGAAAACCTGGATTTGTGCTGGAAATGGCCCAGCTTGATGATCACTTTAGATAAGCTATTACCAGCAGGACAGTGGGGTGGGAGGGGGTATTGTTTCATGGTCTCTGTGTGTATATAATGTCTACTGCAGTTTCCACGGTATGCATCCGATGAAGTGAGCTGTAGCTCACGAAAGCTCATGCTCAAATAAATTGGTTATTCTTTTTCTACATAGTCAATGAGAGTTTTGCTATTGACTGCAGTGAGAGCAGAGGAACAAGCTGATAGGCTTAAATGAGATTCATAACAATTTTTAGCTCTTATATACAGCTGAAGATATAAAAGCACTTTAAATATAAGAGCAAATACCATTATCATCATGGTACTGAAGAATAGAGAGGCAGAGGGTCAGATCTGTAAATGTCTTTAGATGCCTAAAGATGCAGCTAGGTTACTAGTGGAATTTTTCAAAAGCACCTAAACTGATTAGGCACCTGGGAGGCAGGCCTTTGTTTTAGTTGTAGAAAGTTAATTGAAAGCATTTAAAATTCAAAATTCTAGCTGTTTTGACTGGACATACAGGTCATGTGGTATCCTTCTGTGGCCTGTTTGGATAAGCGTAACTTTTAGAATAAGGTTTCTGGTACAATACTAGCAATCTCAAACTGGGAGTGTGCTTTTTGTGAATATTTTGTTATGTATTTTAAATGGGCTACTTTTGCGAACATTCCTGCCAGTGAATGTGCTTACTTGAGTAAAAAGAAAAGGAGTACTTGTGGCACCTTAGAGACTAACAAATTTATTTGAGCATAAGCTTTCGTGAGCTACAGCTCACTTCATCGGATGCTGTAGCTCACGAAAGCTTATGCTCAGATAGATTTGTTAGTCTCTAAGGTACCACAAGTACTCCCTTTTCTTTTTGCGAATATAGACTAATACAGCTGCTACTCTGAAACCTTACTTGAATAGTCATAGAAGATAAACAAAATAAAAAAGGGGTATGAGCAGAATTTCAATGAATTCATTAAAAAATGTGAATGACTATTCTTGGGGAATTTTTCTTAACTGAATTCACCCATTTCTAGTGTCAATTTGATTAACTAGATATAGAAAAACACTACCCCCCAATAACAGTTTTGCTGTGTCAGGGAACTATACCTAATCACTGGGGGGAGTTTAAGTAAGCCTGCATTGGTCAAAACTGAAACTTCAATTCTATAACAATCATGGGTCCAATTGAACAAAGGTGACAGATTCCATCTACCTGGGCCCAGTGATGAGCTGCCAAAATCTTAACAACCGGTTACCTACAAAAAGTTCTGATGTAAGGGATGTGCCCCAGTATGTATTTTTTGTACCAACAGGGGTACCATACGTCCGTATTTTCCTGGAATTCCTCCCGGACAGCGATTTAAGAACCAAAAAGCCTGACCTGTCCGGGAAAATACGGGTGTGTGTTAACCCTGCCTAAAGTTCTTTTTTAAAAAGATGGGCCTGAAGTAGAAATGAGCTCCGTTTCGCATGTGTGGGTCCCCACCACTCCCTGGGGGTGTGCTAGGGTGACCAGATGTCCCGATTTTACAGGGACAGTCCCGATTTTGGGGTCTTTTTCTTATATAGGCTCCTATTACCCCCCACCCCCTGTCCTGATTTTTCACATTTGCTGTCTGGTCACCCTAGGGTGTGCACATGTGTGGGTCCCAGCTGCTCCCTGCCCTCCTCATTGAAGCAGGTGTGCAGGGTTACTGCCCTGGGAACTGCAGGGCATCAGTGGCCATGGGGCCAGCTGCAAACAGGGGTGTGGGGCAGGGCTAGCTGGAGGCAAGGGGTGCGGCAGGGGCTGTTGCGAGCAGGAGGTGCGGGAGTGGCTGGAGACAGGGCAGGGGGTGCGTGCGGCAGGGGCTGGCTGGATACAGGGCAGGGGGCACGGTAGGGGCTGGCTGCAGGCAGGGCAGGGGGTGCAGCAGGGGCTGGCTGCGGGCAGAGAGTGCGGGGGTGGCTGGAGACAGGGGCTGGCTGCAGTCAGGGCGGGGGTGCATGCGGCAGGGGCTAGCTGCGGGCAGGGGGTGCAGGGCTGGCTGGAGACAGGGTAGGGGGTGCGTGCAGCAGGGGTTGGCTGGATACAGGGCAGGGGGTGTGTGCGGCAGGGGCTGGCTGCGGGCAGGGGGTGGGGGCTAGCTGGAGACAGGGGCTGGTGTGGGCAGGGCAGGGCATGCGTGCGGTAGGGGCTAGTGCGGGCAGGGCAGGGGGTGGCTGGAGACAGGTTGGCTGGATACAGGGCAGGGGGTGCGGCAGGGGCCTGCCTGCGGGCAGGGGGTGCGGGGCTGGCTGGAGACAGGGCAGGGGG
Organism: Eretmochelys imbricata; assembly: GCF_965152235.1. Lineage (NCBI taxonomy): Eukaryota > Metazoa > Chordata > Testudines > Cheloniidae > Eretmochelys > Eretmochelys imbricata. The sequence goes on along the minus strand of NC_135577.1, from coordinate 101,559,216 downwards.
TGTGTGCGGCAGGGGTTGGCTGCGGGCAGGGGGTGCGGGGCTGGCTGCAGGCAGGGCAGGGAGTGCGTGCGGCAGGGGCTGGCTGCGGGCAGGGGTGTGGGGCTGCCTGGAGACATGGGCTGGCTGCGGGCAGGGCAGGGGGTGCGGGGCTGGCTGTGGGCAGGGCAGGGGGTGCGTGTGGCAGGGGCAGGCTGCGGGCAGGGGGTGTGGGGCTGCCTGGAGACAGGGGCTGGCTGCGGGCAGGGCAGGGGGTGCGGGGCTGGCTGGAGACGGGCTGGTGCAGGCAGGGCAGGGTGTGCATGCGGCAGGGGCTGGTGCAGGCAGGGCAGGGGGTGGCTGGAGACAGGTTGGCTGGATACAGGGCAGGGGGTGCGGCAGGGGCTGGCTGTGGGCAGGGTGGTGGGTGCTCACGGGGAGAGCGGCTCGGAGCAGCCCGAGCAGCAGGACACAGCCCAGGCCCAGCAGAGCAGCTGGGGACCCACCAGGCATCAGCGGGAGCCCCAGGGCCAGGGGAGCAGCAGCAGCAACAGGGCTCGTGCCCAGGGCCAGGCGACAGCCCACATGGCTTCTGCAGTGCAGCGCCCCCGGCGGCCGGAGGAGGAATTACATCACTTCCCGGCGGGAGCTCATCAAAGCCTCAGCGCCCCCTGCAGGGAAGTGGGTAAATAACTGGTTCTAAAACTGCTTCAAAATTTAACAACCAGTTTGCGCGAACCGGTGCAAACCAGCTCCAGCTCACCACTGCCTGGGCCCCATATGAAGTTTTGGAGGCACCAGGGGGCCAGAGGAGAGTTCCCTTTTCACATGTAGGACCATAGTAACCCTCGATAACCTTGTTACAGGTGGGAGGCAAGATGATGCAAGTCAGGAGCAGAGATGACTCTCCCATGCACACTGCTATGGGGATTTTGAGCTGCTCTGGACTGTAGAGAAGCACATAGACAGCTCAGAAGAGCATGCTCTAAATTAGAGCATCCCAGAACTTCTCATTTGTGCTGTGGGCTGTTTTGGTTCCTGGTGCGGCAGAGAATCCGTAGGCACAAAGGTGCCTTAAAGCCTCCTCCCCTCTGGAGGCTCAGGACAGTCTCAGATCAGTACTTTTCTCTTCCGGGACTAGTTACTCTCAACACTCCTTAAAAGAACTAAGCAGAATCACAGGGCATTAGAGAAGACCCCTGAGGATTCAAACACCAAGTCAGGACAGAGACAGAGCTTTCTGCTCTTCTCATTCTGTCAAACTCAAAACAATCCTTTTGGAGCCTGAAATAGCTGTGCAGTGCTCGAGGCTTTGTTAGCTCTCTACTGAGATTACAACTCATCACTTTCACTCAACACTCATCATTTTATTATTCCTAATTTAAAAAAAAGACATCCCAACATATATGAGCTCTATCAAAGAGAGAGGGGGAAATAAAGGGGGAAAAGTGTATATTTGTACCTTAAATAATATTTTATATATTAGCATTTCTCTCTCCTTTCTCCTTCATATGTCCTTTATGTCCTTATACTTCATTCCTGCAAACATTTACACAGGTGAGTAATTTAGTGCAGGTGAATAATCCCTTTGAACTCAATAGGACTACTCAGGTAGGTAAGTTACATGTGTTAAGTGTTTGCAGGATTGGGGCCTTAGATTGTAAACTCTTCAGGGCAAGGACTGTGTGTTTGTAGGCTACATCATACAGTGGGACCCTGATCTTGATGCAGGGGGGAGGGTCTCTGGGTGCTACAGTAACATCAATAATAAATACCAAAAAGGTATTTTAACATCTCCAGAAAAGACTTTTCTGGAATTTTTGTATGAAAACAAAATTCCAATATTAAACCAACACAATATAATATAATGAAATAAGGTACCAAAAAAAAGGGACTTCAGTTGTGACTTTAGTTACATCGTTTAGTCTTTGTGACTTGGTTTCCTCACCTTTTAAATGATATTTCCTTAGCCCACAGGCAGGTTGTGTGGCTATGACCTTTAAAGACTGAAGCATGTTGAGCTCTTGAGCGGAGGTGCTAGAAGGGCCAAAGTGTGATTGTGTTGCTCACAGTTTCTGCTTTACTGCCTAGGGGCATTACCCAGAAAGGCTAGGAGAGGAAGTGGTGCAGGCACAAGACTTACAATTGGAAGATATGGCTTCTGTTCCCAGCTCTGTCACTGAATGCCTGGAAGACTCTGAGCAATTCAGTGAAGATCTCAGATGGATGTCAATGGGAGTCTTTCTACTGAAGTTGATGGGCACTGAATCAGACCCTAACTCGCTGTGCCTCAGTTTCCCCACAAGTAAAATAGGAATAAATATCAAGAAAGATGTTGATGAATTGGAGAAGGTTCAGGGAAGAGTGATGAGAATGATTAAAGAATTAGAAAACATGGCTTATACTGCTAAACTAAAGAGATTTAGCTCTGAGTTTAACAAAGAGAAGGTTAGGGGTAACTTGATTACAGTCTATAAGTATCTATAGGGGGAACAAATATTTAATAATGGGCTCTTCAGTCTAGCAGAGAGAGGTATAACATGATCCAATGCCTGGATGTTGAAGCTAGACAAATTCAGACTGGATATAAGTTAATTACTCTCATGTTTAACAATGAGAGTAATTAACCACTGGAACAATTTACCAAGAATGGTGGTGGATTCTCTATCACTGACAATTTTTAAATCAAGATTGGATGTGTTTCTAAAAAAATGTACTCTGGGAATTATTTTGGGGAAGGTCTCTGGCCTGTGCTACACAGGAGGTCAGACTAGATGATCACAATGGTCCCTTCTGGCCTTGGAATCTATGAATACTGACCTCACAGAGATATTCTGAGATATTAATTTTAACACTTTGAAATCCCTGGATGGAAGGTGCTATATTATTGCTAATGCCAGAGATACAGACTTGAACTGAAATTACACAGAGAGGAAAAAGAAGAATTAGATACTGATATGGATAATACAATAACCACAGTTACATTAGAAAGGGTTAAAATATTTAAAAGGACTATAAACCCTCATGTCTAGTGCATAAGCCAAGTGCTAACTAACTGGGGTCCACGTAAGAAGCTTCCCCTATGGGCAGGTTATTTCATAATGGTCCATTACAGGATTTCTTGCAGCTTCCTCTGAAGCATCGGGTCTTGGACCATCAGGGACAGGATAGTGAATACTAGGTGGATAACTGCTCTTATTGGGCATGGCAAGTCCTATGTCCTTAAGGCTTTATACACAGGAAAAAAAAAGGACCTCACCTAATTTCTCTATTATTTTTTGTCTGTGTTACATATTACAAAGGCCAGTGTCACAGAGCTTCCTGGAGTTGAGAACTATGTGTTTACACTGGCACACTGTAAAACTGGTTACCATGTACAGCCTTTCAATTCCCAGACTTAAGGGATAAGCCAATCGTATTTGCAAAGCATGGATTAAACAGGCCTGACTGTATTCATTTTCTCTCTATGTAAAATGTTACAGGATTGTAAATAAACCCCAGAATGCTAATTTCTGAGTATACAATCACTCCAAACTTAACAAAGCTACCCACAAATTAATGTATATGTAGTGCCCCCTATCTAGCCAGTTACCTCCTTTAGTGCCAATCTGCTTAAGGGTTTTAAAGGACAGGCCTGGGTTCTTCTGGGCCCTACCACTCACTCAGCAGGGTGTAACTTTTTCTTTCCATATGAACTTGTGTGGTGCTGCCTCTACCCCTCTTTCTCCTTTCTGACAGGGTCACCAAGGCAGCATGGGAAGAAAATTCTAACCACAAGAGTAACCCCCACTTACTTGCCAGATAGTTGGAGACTCCCAAGAAATAACACAAACTCATATAATATATTCAACACAGTACTTATATTAAACAGGAGATAAATTTAACATAACAATGTAAAACACTATTCTCAGGGTCACCAGTACCCATGCTGATAATACCCATGAAGTTCCCCAGTCATGTGACCTCATATAGCAAACATAAAATTAGTGTCCTGTTGGTACATGTACTTTGTAGGGGCCCTTGATGACACAATATCTTCTGTGCAGCAATTAGCAGTGTGGCTGACTGGGTTCGGTACAGGCCAAAAACTCACAAGTGGGATTAGATTGTAAGTCCCTCTGCAGATTTAATAAGCAGCCGGTAATAATATTCCCAAACCCTTATCCCCTGGCTTGAGGACACCGTTCAGGGTGGAATGGGTCTCCCAAACAATTTCCCTGACTAGCTATCTAAAAGATGGTGACTCTCAACTCCATGACAGATCTTCAGGTTCTGAGATGGCTCTGAACTCCTCAGTCACTGCAGAGGGCTGACGATCACTGCTGGCAGGCATCCTCTTTATGCAGGAGTCAGGCTGCATCCAGGGCTAAGTTTTCCCCTCACCACAAAGGGGTGCAGGGCTCAAGGTGCAGGTTACAAAACTATACTAAAAATCAAAACTTTAGTTTCCTATCCCAGCACTCAGCCATACTCACAGCAGGCAGCAACCCTGGTCTAGCACCCAGAGCAGAGCTTGCCATGTGTGATGGATCTCACCTAGGAAGCTAGAAGGCTAACTCAGCCAGGCTGGGGAAGTTTTCCCAACAAAGCTCTAAAAACTGGGAGTCACTTTGAAGAGGGAAAGGGCCAAGCAGAGGCCAGTTCTCAGGGGAACCTGCATGCAGGCCTGCATGCAGCTCCCCACACAGCCAGTCCTGCCCTTCCCCTGGCTGGCTCCAGACTGCTTCAAAATGGCTTCTCCCCTCTCTTAAGCTCCCAGGAAAGGGCAATGGAGAGCAATACGTGTGCTAGCTTCCCAGGGTGGGCTTTGATGGCTCATTATCAAAGAGGTGCCCAAGCCAAAACCTGCACCTGAATACCCTCAAACATCAGAAAATCTTAGATTTCAGCTCTCCATCTGGCCCCTGAATTGGGACCATGGCCCAAACCAAACCTCAAATATAAATACTGTTCAGTATTAGAGAAATCTGCAGCATAAGCCCACCTTTAACTATATGTATGTGGTTCTTACCACCTCTAATTTCTTAGATTCAGATAAGTGGCCTGTATTGGAGGCTGTACTTCAGGGTCACTATCAAGAGGTCAACTCCTACCTCTGATCAGTCCACAATGTCAACTCCATTGCCCACTTGTTAAATTTTCAAATGCACATCTTTGTGGTGCTCCTTACTTTTGGGTCAAGCTCCCTATAAACATCCCCAAAGTTACCTCATTATCCTCCTTCAAACCCCTCCTTAAAACTCTCCTTTGCCATGATGCCAACAAAAAAAACTTTACAACAGTAAGGCCACTGGTGTGCCAAGACCAGAACTTGTACTCCAGCATCTGTCAGTACCCATCTATTCTCTCTTGTCTTATACTTAGATTGTAAATTCTCTGGGGCAGGGATCATATTTCTATTGTGTGATTATACATCACCTAGCACAGGGGAGTCCTGGTCCAGGAGTAGGGCTCCTGGGGCTATGGTAATACTACTACTAATAATTAATAATAATAATAATAAAGGCTGTCATCTCAACAAGAGTATGTCCTGGAAGTTCAGGCAGCTGTTGCACTGGATGCCTTGGAGCAAGATCCCTGTAAATATGTTCAGAACTCACAGCAATGAAGGCCATATAAGATGATAGTCTCTTTTCTGTGTGCAATGTCTACTAGCATTGCTGATGTTCTTGAATAACTTGGGAAAGCCGACTAAAGTGCACAGTTTTCTTAAACCATGGAAGAGAGAAGAGGAGAATTTTTTCTTAGCTGAAAAATTTATAAATTTAAACTGAAAGGGCTGAAGAATTTGAGCAAAGACTTTCAGAAGTAACTTGTAATTTGGGGTGTTTCTTGTTTTTGGGCGCCCAACTTGAAACACCTGAAAGCGGCCTGATTTTCAAGGGCAAGTGCTCAACACTTTATGAAAATCTGGCCGCTCTAAGGTGACTCAGACTGGGCACCCGAAAACTTGAGACATCCATAATGACTACTCACTTCTGAAAATCTTGGCATTGGATGAGTAAATAACCAAAAGCCAGTGTGACAAGGAGAGAAAGCACGCGCACACACATACACACAGGTAGAAAGATTTGACACCGAAAGCCTCTGGTTCCAAATCAGAAGGTGCCTCTTGCAAAGCTCACAGAACTAGTACCACAAGCGCAACTTGGTAGGACAGATTGAGCCTGGCTGGCCTACCCTGTGTGACCTAGGCTTGGATGCCTCTCTGATAAGGCTGCAGATTTCAACTCGTTGAGAGACTCAGTTCAACTGAAAACATGACCAGCTTCTCCACCTACGAAACTTATTCATAGCCATAGAAGCTGAGAAAAAACACTTGTCAGTTTTGCTCAGTGGGAGAAGGACCAGGGTCATAGTTCTTATTGACCAAGACCCCTGTGACAGGTTGGATCACAGAAACCCCCTTGGGGCTGCCAACTGATGTGTCAAGATTACTTCTGCCCCTGCTTTCCCTGCCTCCCAGCTTGGGACTTCAGCGTCCAGCCTGATTTGAGCCAGACATGCCAGTCTGCTCCAACACAGACCCAGGGTCTGAACCACATACCCCAAAGCTGCAGACTTAACTGAAAGCAGCTTAAGAAGTGTTCCTACCTTTAACACTCAGTTGCCCAACTCCCAATGGGGTCCAAACCCCAAATAAATCAGTTTTACCCTGTATAAAGCCTATTTAGGGTAAATTCATAAATTGTTCACCCTCTATAACACTGATAGAGAGATATGCATAGCTGTTCCCCCCCCCCCCCCGGTATTAATACATACTCTGGGTTAATTAATAAGTAAAAAGTGATTTTATTAAATAAAGTAAGTAGGATTTAAGTGGTTCCAAGTAATAGCAGACAGAACAAAGTGAATTACCAAGCAAAATAAAATAAAACATGCAAGTCTAAGCCTAGTACAGTAATAAAACTGAATACAGATAGAATCTCACCCTCAGAGATGTTTCAATAAGTTTCTTTCACAAACTGGACACCTTCCTAGTCTGGGCTGAATCCTTTCCCCTGGTACAGCCCTTGTTCCAGCTCAGGTGGTAGCTAGGGGATTTCTCATGATGCCCGCCTCTCTTCGTTTTGTTTCATCCACTTATATACCTTTTGCCTAAGGCAGGAATCCTTTGTCCCTCTAGGTTCGCACCCCCTCCTTCTCTATGGAAAAGCACCAGGTTAAAGATGGATTCCAGTTCAGGTGACATGATCACATGTCACTGTAAGACTTCATTACCCACTTGCCAGCCAGGAAGACTTACAAGTAAAACAGAGCCATCTACAGTCAACTGTCCTGGTTAATGGGAGCCATTAAGATTCCAAACCACCATTAATGGCCCACACTTTGCATAACTACAATATGACCTGAGAGTTATATTTCATATTTCTAGTTTCAGATACAAGAGTGATACATTTATACAAATAGGAACACACTCAGTAGATTTCAGAGTAACAGCCGTGTTAGTCTGTATTCACAAAAAGAAAAGGAGTACTTGTGGCACCTTAGAGACTAACCAATTTATTTGAGCATGAGCTTTCATGAGCTACAGCTCACTTCATCGGATGCATACCGTGGAAACTGCAGCAGACTTTATATATACACAGAGAATATGAAACAATACCTCCTCCCACCCCACTGTCCTGCTGGTAATAGCTTATCTAAAGTGATCATCTGATTATTACCAAACTATTACCAAAATAGTTTGGGCAGGGATGGTGTCCCTAGCCTTTGTTTGCCAGAAGCTGGGAATGAGCCACAGGGGATGGATCACTTGATGATTACCTGTTCTGTTCATTTCCTCTGGAGCACCTGGCATTAGCCACTATTGGAAGACAGGATACTTGGCTAGATGGAACTTTGGCCTGACTCAGTATGGCTATTCTTATGTTCTAATGCCCACTAATGGTGCCAGCCTGTGCCAATGAAACAGGCAAAGAGCCAAAAGAGGGGCAGAGACAAATCTACTGTATGCAGCCTCTACAAAAATCTATTTTAGGAAAAATGGAGTTGTCCAAGTGAAAAAATAACCCCCTAGACAATTACCTAAATGCTACTTATAGCACTAGTACAATTTATTGAAAGCCAAACCCTTCCCTTTCCATTTCCAATGTAATCTTATAGCTTCACAGTGCAGTATTTAGCATTCTGTAAAGGATACACAGAGAAAACAAAGAACCATAATTTCCTTACTTACCCTTGAAGGCCTAGGGAGCTAAAGGAAGAGGCTGCAATGTTCAAAGACCAGTAGGGAACTCAGATTAAATTGAGTTTGGTAACCTCAGGTTGGTCCATACAGTAACCTGTATATTGCAAATTCTCTCCCTGAATCTCTCTATACTGGAACAGAAAGGTAACCATTGATAAGTAGGGTCTCCTTGAGAATCAGACAGCATGGCTTCTAAACTCTTAATGATTTCCCAAAGGCCAGTGTGGGGGTTAATTAATGTAGGCTTTGGGGGACTGGATAAATGAGGAAATTGGTAATAGAGTGTGAACCTTTTGGCCTTTAGCTCCCTAGTTTAAATGTGGCATGTCAGTGATGATGGAAAGTTATCATGTGACAGGTGTTCAGAGGTCTATGTGAACTGTGTTGGGGGGTCTCACTTCAAGTTCCTGGAGGTTACGTTTCTACACTACAAAAGGACCCTTCACAATTGGTACTACGTATTGTCCTTTGATGGTGTTCTTTGCAGGGAAGGCAACAACTAAATGGATCCCGGAGAATGACCAAACTGAGACACATAAGCAGCGTGCGTTAGGGAGCTTGTGCCACCAGAAATAAGCTCAATATATGTCATTGGTTTGATAATACAACACATGATGAAAGCATATCTGTGGTGTTGGGGGGTGGGGTAGTTCTGTACCAAACATTCATTGCAGCTTTTGATTGTCCAAAAATACAATGATGCCCAAATTTAAAAAGAATAAAAGGAGAAGGAGCTACAGTGAAGGAAGTGCACGGTAGGACTAAATACTGTTGAGAGATTCACCTTCAGATTGCTGCTCTGTTTTCTCTGATTTCCATCTGTAGACGGTCAGTATTTGTTCATATCCCTTTTTCCCCTTCACCATGGTGATGTTCTTCAAGCACTTGCTTGTTCATCCTCCATTGTGTGTCTCAGCTTCCACTTCCCTCCCCCCGTCATTAGGATACAAGTAACTGCCCTTATGTTTGATTGCAGGAACTTTTATCCTATGAGGTGTGGGGAAATCAGGCCTTTTGAGTCCCCTCTCTGAAAGTGGGGCAGAGTTCACAAGAACACTGTATTTTCAGTACCTCACCTGAAGTACTGATGTTCTGGTTTTGGGAAGCATAGCGTCCCTGCAACTGCTCATGCTCAATAGAACTGGAGGTGGAGCCTAAACTCCTTTCTTGGTCATACCTCATCCTAAACCACAACGGAAGAATAAGAAGGAGGACAAATAAGAATGTAAAATCTTTGGAGCAGGGTCTGTGTCTTCTTGTGTATATGAATGGTGTTAGCACATTATAATAGTTACTGGAATGCAAATCACTAATAATAAATAATATATAATTAAATAAAACTTAAGAATAATTAAGGCCCTGAGATCCATTCAAAACCCAAATTCATTTAGTTGCATCTTTGCTGTGTTGGCAAATCCCACCGATACAAGCTCTCAGGAGCTCAGAGACTGACTGGATTGTTTGGCTTCAAACCAAACTTCAGCAGAATAATTTACTTTTCAGAGTCAAAGGGACGTTTTATTTTATTTTGACTGAGAAGGAAATCAAAAAGTAGTAGTGCAGTATAGTAGTTAGCACAAAAGAGTGGGAGTCAGGGTTCCTGGATTTTCTTCTCAGCCCTGCCATTCATTGTGTGATGTGACTTTGGGAAAGTCACGTAAGCTACCTGTGATTTAGTTTCCTCACTGGTAGAATGAGTAGGATAATCCTTACCTACCTCGCTCACTTGCTCTGTGCCCTTGGGCAAATCATTTAATCCCGCTGTACTTCAGCTCTCCCTGGAAAATAGTTATAATACTACTTACCTATCTCACAAGGGTGTTTTGAAGACTGATTTATTAATGCTTGCAAAGATCCTCAGGTAGAAGATGTTGTAGAAGAGCAAATTATTGGTAATATTACCACTAATTCAAATCAGACCTTGACCCCAACATGTGGCTTGAAGGTGATGACTTAGTACAGGGGACTCCTTTACATGCTCTTTTTGAATTTTTGTAACAACTTATATTTACAATATGTGTTGCCTTTCACCCAAAGAATCTCAATGTATTTTACCGACTTAAGTTGAGGTGCAGTACCATGTCACTATATGTTGGGATCACTACCCTCCACTGACATACATGACTTATGGTGAAATGTGTGGCAGCTTTTTATCAGTGAGCAGCAAAATACAGAGCAGTTTAGGACAGGAAGTGAAGACTGCTATAGCCAACTGACACTTCAGGTGGAATTTTCATAGGCAGATAGTAATCACATTGGACTTTAATCAGCACACTGAGGATAACACCTCATTTATCCTCTTGCAAAAACTGTTATGGGATATTTAATGTCCACAAATGGTCACTGTGAGGACCTCAGCTATGTGTCTCATCAGCTGTAACTTTACCACTGCCCCAGGATTCCCTTTACCCCCTGGATATTTCATGTTCTTCCTAAAATCTTCTGTCAGATCCTTTATTGCTCACCTAAGGCTCAGCCCAGAAAGGTGCTGAGCACTCTGGCTCCCATCCAGCAAAGCACATTCTCAGCTTTGAGCAAGTGAGTAATCCCATTGATTCAATTCAAAGTAAAGGGACTATTATTACATTATTTCAATTGACATCAGGACTACTTATACTTAAAGTCAAGCATATGCTTAAATGCTTTGCTGGATTGGGGCAGAGTACTCAGTATTGGGCAGGATTGGGTGGGCCCCTGTTCACCTTCTTTGTTGTACATTGCTCCTCTGCTGCTAACAGTCCCTGAGAAGTTGTTCTGTTTACTTTTTGATTCTGCCTCTTGAGTCCATGTTTCTTCTATTACTGTCAATGCAAGATTGCCTGTGTCTCTGCATAATCCAAGGTTTATCTTGGCTAAAGTCATATCACCTTGAGAATAAAGTCCAGATGGTACATCCTAATGCTGCAGGATCTTGCTATGTTTAGAAATCCTAGTTTGTTATTGTGGCACTTTCTAATATATTAGATAATATATTATATTAATAATATATTAGAAAGTGCCACACTATATATACACGCCACAATATATATACACCAACCATAAAACCTAATCACTGGGTAGGTCCTTCTCAACATATTTCTTTCTACTTGTCAGCTAGAAAGGATAAAATATGGGAGGTTTTTTATTTGATTCATAATAGGCTTTGAGTGGCTTGTTTTGTAAATTAGATTCTGTTAAACTCAGCTTTAAAGTAAAGAAAACTAAATGACTATTTAAAAGAGAAAGGTAACTTAAATGTTTGTGTAAAATTCCATTCATTGAATGGAAACAAAGAAATCAATCTAGCATAGAGGGTATATTATTCGGATGGGGGGCGGGACAGAAAAAGTGAACTATTAAAAGCCCTTTCTTATTTTTTTTGTAAAATGCAAAACTTTGGGTATAACAGAAAAAAGCTTCCTTTAAAAATAAAAAAATCCCCAGATCACCCACTCTCCAACTATAATCAATTATGCTAACAGCTTTGGAATTGCCTCGGAGTCTGTCATATGGCTGTGTTACTAATAGGTTGTTGATACTGCCTTGTTCTGCAAATCCTTTATGAGCCCTCTACACAAGCCATTTTATGAATAAAAAAGGGCTGCTTCCCAGTGGATGTAGGTGTTAGACAGCATTGCAAAGCTGCACACAGTATTATCTACATCCCCCTGGCACACAGGTCTCTCTGTTTCATTATATTGTTTCTTTCTCTCTATCTAATCTGCCATCTGGGAGATGCCTACACTAGTTGTTGGTTTTGTGTTTTTTTTGGAGAGGTTCCCAGAAATTTCCCAACATTGCTACCATATGTTTGGTTCCAGTAGTGGTAGCTACAGGGGGAGCTTTAGTACAGACAAGGCTCAGGCAGTGGACACCATTTTAAACACCAGAGGTGAAAGCCTAGCCTCATTCAAGTCAATGGAAAACTACCATTGACTTCAATGAGGCCATAATTTCTCTCCAGGTTGTTTAGACCTGATCAGAACAAGTGTATGTGATGTGGTACTTAAAATCATGAACAGGTAACAGCAACAGTAGGAAACTTGAGGTCAAAAATATTATTTAGCTAAGGCCCTAGTTTCATACTCTTGCAGCCCAGGTATGGATTCTGGAATTCACAAGTCCAGATCCAGTCCTGTAAAATAAATCACTGTGTGGCAATCAGGAAGTCACCTAACCTCCATGTCACTGAAGTTTCCCTTCTGCAGAATGAGAATACATACACTACTAATATTTGGGTGCCCTGGGGGTGCTGTGAGAGGAAATATGTTATGGGCTCATTAATTAAATATTAATCATTATTATTATATGCATCCTTGAGTCAATCCTTTAATTAATAGCATGTTTTCTAGTTTCAAGTGCTGTTGCAGGCACAGAAATTAGAAACCCCTGGATTTCAGTATGTGCAGACAGCAAACATGCACAGAGCTAGTATCTGAATAGAATGCAGAGAACACAGCAAATTGCATTGTTATCCTCAGCAAGTTGGATTTTCATTTTACCAGTTAATGAGAAATCATGCTGTAAAGCTAGATTTCAGCTACCATAGGCTTTCAAATCCTTTTCCTTTTTGACTCATGTTGCCAATGACGTCTGAGCGTTTTGATACTGTATGTGATATAATGACCCTGAACCCAGAATAAAAGCTCAAAAAGGAGCCGCAGCTCATAGGAAACTTAGAGCACCTTTATGAGTCATATCTTAGTTTTCATATTTTTGTATTGAATTATCAAAAATGTTAAGTGCAAAAATGATATAAAACATATGCAAGGATTTGCTCCTCAGTTTGCTAACATGCCATGTACAGAATCTCTGGACAAAAAGAGCCCAATGAAGTTGAGGCTTAGTGGGCTTTGGTTTATGCCCTACGTGAGGTATTTTACACCTTTAACAAGAGCCACTGTAAATTAAAATCAGAAAATATGCATGGTCCTATCAGATTAAAATCTGTGGCTTTTTCAGGGACAAAGTCTCAACCATAATATAATGGAGGTGCTGAATTCCAGTCATCTTCTTTTGTTTGCTTTTTGCTCCTCACTGAGTATTTCATCTGGCATAAAATATATGAGGTCAAATGCTGTCAGTTACATACTACTGCACATCCTTAGTAGCTTCACTGAAGTAATTTAAAATAGATAAAGCCTGGGGCCTGATTTTTCCTCTCACTTATACCAATGTAATTTAACTGCCATTAGTGTAATGCTTCCTGATTTGCAACAGTGTAAGAGAGCAGAATTTGGCTCAGTACTGTACATAAACATGGGGCCTTGATTACCAAGAGTAACTCCATTTTATTCAGTTGGAGTACACTAGTATAAATGACAGCAGAATCAGGACCCCTAGACTTTACCATTGTCACGTGACAAAAGAGGACTATTAATTATATGAACATAATGTATTATTAATATATTAGAACATGAATATACCAAGAATATATTAAGCAGGAATGCAAACTTAATATTGTGATATATTAAAGAGAAAAACTGCTAAAGAAATATAACAACACAATATTATTACAAATAATCCAGCTCCTGGAAAATGATAGAGAGATTCCCTTCCTTTTTTGAAGCTTAAAGCTCTAACTATTACAACGCTCTGCCAGAAGCACTAATAAACTGAGTGAATATCCAGAAGTAGGTCATCTTTGTTAATATCTAAGAATACTGTGTTTCTGTGGTTACTTTAGATCTCCCACCCTCTCTCTCTCCATCAAACAGAGGCACAGCCTGATTTTGACATCACACTGCTTTTACACCAGCTTAATTCCATTGACCTTAAAAAAGTTCCTCCTTATTTACAGCGATGTAACTGTATATGATCATATGATCAGAATATGGCCCATATCATACTGTACATCCGTGGCTGGAATTAAGCCTTGTGTTGCCCACACAAACATAGAAGTGAACTCCAGGGTATCAGAATGCTTGTTATGTTATGCCTTATCCATCAAACTCTCAGTCCCCTGCCATGCTGTATTAGCACCTCCTCTCAGTGATTGACAGGAGACGCTTCCAGTGCTGCCACTGAAACACAGCCAGGGTCCAGCAGGAGCCTTTGTGCTGTGTTTGATGTGCATGCAGGGAAGGAAAAGGCAGTGTGATGGTATGGTAACCACCTCCTGCCCCCAGGCCACCACTGCAAGAGAATTTGATAAATTAGGTGCCTCTTCACCCCTGCTGCCCTGTATACAACCAAACATGCTGTTTCTGCCTGAGTCTGCTTCTGCACACATCCCAATAATGTGAAATGGACTCAAAGAGGTCACTGATGATACTCCATGTGGAGACTGAATTAGTGCTGTCCCTTAGGAAAACAGTAACAAGAGAGAAGGTAAGCAGTTCTGCTGCGGTCCTGCTCACCTCAGTTATGTTGTGAGGCAAGAGGCCAAATGCCTCCAGCCCCCTGAGAAATGTGCAGAGATCCCACAGAACCACTTTTAAGCCATGATTGGAAGTCCACGGAAGTTAATGGAAAGAAAGACTCCCATTTATTTGAACAGGCTTTGAATTAGTCTCTTACCCAAATATGTCTGTTTGTTTGTTTGTTTGTTTGTTTGTTTGTTTGTTTGTTTGTTTGTTTGTTTGTTTGTTTGTTTGTTTTTCTTTCTTTCTTTCTTTCTTTCTTTCTTCTGTTTGGTGATATATGACTGTAGAGCTGGTGAAAGCTGCTGGGTTGACAGCCAGGCAGCTATGGTTCATATTCAGTTGTGATGTAAAGGGTGGTGAAGTACATCAGACCTGAGCCCTGTGTTTTGGGAATATTTTCCCATATTCACTGTTGCCAACAACATTCCTGCCAGTCAGCTCACTTCCTAGAATATTCACTGAAAGCAAACACAGCAAAAAGAGGGTATCAGCAGACAGTCAGGGCAAATTAATTTCTAAAGTCCAATGAATATTTCCCAACATTGAGTCAGATCCCCAGCAAAGTGTAAATCAGCAAGGTTCATCAGTCCGTTTTTTGGCAATATTTGCTCAGTCCTGTGTGTAAATTACACCCAGTTAGCACACCCACTGATTGCCAGATGTAAACAATTTTCCACTTACTTTAATTAACACCTATTTTCTGGGTAATTTACACCAAATACATAACTATTTACATCCCTGATGATTTTGGACCAAAAACATCCAGGGGAGACAGACCCACTTTAGATTGAATTTGGGCCTACGGCTCAAATGTTTTGCTTTTAATTATTATGATTTAATATTTGCATTGCAGTCGCTCTCAGAAGCCCCAGACAAAATCTGGACTCCATTGTGCTCAATGCTGTGCATACACGTACAAAGGTACAGTCCCTGCTCTGATGAGTTCCCTCTAATGTAAGACAAGTCTGTGTAACAAACTATAAGGGGAAGCGGATATGAGGAGGATGAGGGTATCATCAGTAAGAAAACAAGATTACATCGGCTACTCAGAGTTTAAGGCCAGCAAGACCCATTAGTCTGAATTCTAGATTTCACTACATTTCACACCCTTGTGTTTAGCTACAGCATCTCTTCCACAAAGGCATCCTGTCTTGATCTGGCAACATCAAGAGATGGAGAATCTACTACCTACCTTGGTAGTCCCAAATTAATGATTAATAACCCTAACTGTTAATAATGTGTGCCTTACTTCTAATTTGAATTTGTCTGGCTTCAGACATTGGTTCTTGTTTTGCCTTACTCCACTAGAGTAAAGAGCCTTTTAGCACCCAGTATTTTCTAGTTCTTTTTTGAACACTGATATGGTCTTGGCCTTCACAACATCCTTGCCAGAGGATGTTGTGAAGGCCAAGACTATAACAGGGTTCAAAAAAGAATTAGATAAATTCATGGAGGATAGGTCCATCAATGGCTATTAGCCAGGATGGGCAGGGATGGTGTCCCTAGCCTCTGTTTGTCAGAAGCTGGGAAATGGGCGACAGAGGATGGACCACTTGATGATTGCCTGTTCTGTTCACTCCCTCTGGGGCTCCTGGCACTGGCCACTGTTGGAAGACAGGATACTGGGCTAGATGGGCCGCTCTTATGTTCTTATGTACTCGCTGGAGTAAAGAGCCTTTTAGCACCCAGTATTTTCTCCCCAGGAAGGTATTTATACACTGTGATTGAGTTATTTCTCAATCTTCTTTTTGATCATGTAAACTGATGGAGCTCTTTAAGCATCTCACTGTAAGGCATCTTCTCCAGCCCTCAAATAATTTTGGAGGCTCTTTTCTGAACCGTCTCTAGTTTTTCCACATTCTTTTTAATATGTGGACATCAGAACTGGACACAGTATTCCAGTATTGGGCTCACCAATGCTGTATTCAGAAGTTAAAATCACCTCCCTAATCCTACCCATTACTCCCGTTTATACATCCAATGATCACACTTGCCCTTTTGCCACATCACCAAACTGGAAGCTTACGTTGAGTTGCTTGTCCCATGTGTCCCCTAAATCCCTTTTAGAGTCACTGCTTTGGAGGGTATAGTCCCCCATCCTCTGAGTATGGCCTGCATTCCTTGTTTCTAGAAGTATAACTTTGCATTTGGCTGTATTAAAACATATTTTGTTTGAATGGTCCCATCTTACCACGCAACCCAGATCACTCTGTATCACTGCTCTGTCATCATCGTTTCCCACTCTGCCAATCTTTGCAGCAGCTGCAAATCTTATCAGCAGAGATTTTATGTTTATTTCCAGATCACTGATGAAAACGTTGAATAGTGTCAGGCCCATTACTCGTCCTTGTGGAAACCCACTAAAAATACCCCCATTCAATAACGATGATTCCCCAATAACAACTACTTTTTGAGATCTGTCAGTTACCCAGTTCTTAATCTATTTAATGTGTGCTCTACTGATATTGTACAGCACTACTTTTTTTTAATCCTGTGGTATTATGTCAAATGCCTGACAAAAGTCTAAGTATATTACGTCTACATGGTTACCTTCATCAACCAAACTTGTAATCTCATCAAAGGATGAAATCAGATTTGTCTGACAAGATCTGTTTTCCATAAAACCATGTTGACTCATATGAATTATATCCCTATCCTTTCATTCATTATTAATTGAATCCCATATCAATTTTTCCATTATTTTGCCCAGGATTAATGTCAGGGTAACCAACCTTTAGTTACCCAAGTCATCCCACTTGCCTTTTTTTTTTTTTTTTTTTAATATTGGCATAACATTAGCACTCCTCAGTCTTCTGGAATTTCCCCAGTATATCAAGATTTATTTAGAATTGGGCCAAAGATGTCCTCAGCCAACTCTTTTTAGGACTTTTGGGTGCAGGTTATCAAAACCTGCTGATTTTAAAATGTTAGCTAGCCGTGTGCACAACCTTGACAGCTCTAAATAACGCAAGTCAAGCATCGGGATTAATTTGTTTTATGTATCCACATGTATGGTATAAGGATGCAATTGTATATCTAGCCATTCACAGAACATATTGTCTCACGTTCCCCATTGTCCCCCACCAGTAGACTTCAACCACGGCCCGAAGGGACCATCATTAGAAGTGAGATTGCAGTTCAGTTTGCATTTGTATAGATTGATAAGGGAAATAATTGTAACAGAGATGGAATGAACTAGTCAATGACAAAGCAGAGAAGACATAACCAGTACCGGTCTTACATAATGTGACCAGCAGTGTGGAAGTGGCCAAGAGGAATTCATCTCTTATCTTCTCCCTCGACTCTCACCCCTTTCACCTTCTTTATTACAAAAAAAAGAGTTGTTTTTGGCCCTCAGTTGCCAAAGGGACAGCCACCTGACTGCATGGTGCAAAGGACCAGCTTAGGCTGTGCCACCACACTGTTCCCATTGTCACTGGGCACCGAGCTGGGTAGTCACTGTTAAAAATGGTTTCCTGATCTTTGATTT
Source organism: Eretmochelys imbricata (assembly GCF_965152235.1). Classification (NCBI taxonomy): domain Eukaryota; kingdom Metazoa; phylum Chordata; order Testudines; family Cheloniidae; genus Eretmochelys; species Eretmochelys imbricata. The sequence continues at coordinate 101,541,215 of NC_135577.1, read as the reverse complement.
GTGACAGCTTTTTCTTTTCCTTCTCACACGTCTTGTCATGGCTGAGAAATATAATTTGGGCTTCACTAAGAGGCCACAGGGCCTTTCTTCTCTTGTTAATTAGTTATAACCCTTGCCTAGTATCGATGTTTATGTCTCTTTAGATGGCTGCTATCTGCTAACCACCATTCTGAAAGATTACAAAAGGACCATGAAAACGAGAGCCAGGGGACAGGCGGATGGATGGATGAGAGATGCCTCTATTACAAGGAGCAAGCACAGAAAGCTTGGATTAGGGTGAACAGCTGGTATGGATTCAATAATCAACTGCTGTGAAAGAAAAGCCTATTTTTTCTCATCCCATGGCATTAGAGAACAGGATACCAGAGCTGCCAACCTTACAATTGAAATCTGCCCACACAGAATAGCAAATTCCCCTTGGCTCACATTTAAATGCTCCTGGCTCATTATTATTCTATACAGCCTTGAATACATACATGTGGTCTGCATATTACTGTCTGCAAACAGAGCACTGCACTGCCTCTCTCAGCATGTCTCTGCCTTCAACACTACGGGGAAGTGTGAAGGGGGGCAGGAAGGAAATAGGCTTATCAAGTTTACAGATGCTGATGAGAATATTGGTTTGATTCTTGCTGTTGGGTTAGTACTAAGTTCCACACAGGCAGCAAGTTTGGACATTTAACAGGCTTAGGGGTCTTTCTCTGGGACAGCCCAACCAGCCCCTTGCAAAACACAAGCCCCAGGGCCAAGCCATCCTGCACCAGTGAAACACCACAAGTATTCAGTGAACAGTGATGCATTCGTTAACCTGTGAGAAAGCCCAACAGTACATGTTGATATCGGTAAACAAAGAGGAACACCAGAGGTGTGTGCATAAGCCTTTGCTTAAGAAGTTCAGGGGTTGAAGGCTGTTTATTCTTTAAGGAAGTTTGATGGTGGTGAACACTGCTGACTTGCCGGCCCTCAAGACTCTCTTTATCAACATAGCAGCAGCAACAGTTCAGGCTTTCCCCCCCATTCCTCCCACCCTGATGACATAACTCAGTGTTGACCTAGAGGGATTAACTCTAAGAGGTTAAGGGGAGTTCAGTCTCTTCGCTGGCACAGTATCTGAACTCTCTTTTGAGGCTGCCAACCAGGGGGGCAGGTACAATGAGATCTGAGAACAGCCCTATTAGGATATGACTATGACCAATAGGGCACCAAGCAGCTGTTGGAGAGTAACAACTTTCAGTCACTTCTTCCAAATTTGAATCAGAAGGAAAGGCTCGGCTGCTCACTCCCTATGCCCAGAGCCAGCCAGCCATCCCCCTACCTTTTTGCTGGTTTAAAAATGTGGGCAATGTAAATAGTCATGTCATAATCATGCTTATTGGTCTTGTGGTTAAGAAGGGTGTCACTCACCATCACTGCATTTGGGACAACAGGACTGCAGTGAGCTCCAGGGGAATGGAGGAGAGAGTACCCTCCTCTTTGTGCAGGACTGCATTAAAATCCACCCAGGACAGTCCTTCCTAGGCTCTATGCAGAAAGGCAAGGAAGATATTAATGCAGATGACTGTTACATAAATACATGTTGTATCAGGGCCATTTTTAGCACTTGTGGGGGTGTGAAGAACGGCTCCAAGCTGCATATCTATTTCATAGGATTCTGCTGAATTGAGGCAAAGGACAAGCTTTAAGGTAAACTAACAAGACACATTTTATTTAAACCCAGACACTTCTGAAAAGGGCTGCACATGATACAGGAAACAGTCCCCTAGTAATCCCACTCTCTCTCTCTCTTAGTAGAAACAACGAGGAGTCCTTGTGGCACCTTAGAGACTAACAAATTTGTTTGGGCTTAAGCTTCGTGGGCTAGAACCCACTTCATCAGATGCATGGAGTGGAAAATACAGTAGACACACAGTACACACAGTACATGAAAAGATGGGAGTTGCCTTACCAAGTGGGGGGTCAGTGCTAACGAGACAATTCAATTAACAATAAAATACCAAGGGAGGAAAAAAATCACTTAAATCACTTTTGGTAGTAGAGCTTTGTAATAATGCTTGCTTAACTGCTTAGTAGAGGCAAAGTTGATGAAAAATTTTCCATGACACTTCACATGAAAATACTTGCCATTTGGGTGACTGCACGGCCCTCAGATTTCACTTTTCTGCCACATTCAGATCAACTGGAATTTCATGCTGAAAACACACATAAGTTCAAATTAAATCTGAAAGATGATTTAGATTTAGAATGGGTTGATTTCCAACAGGGGTGGGGAGGGGCCCATTTTTAAGTGAAAAAATAGATAAAACCTGGATATGTTTTCAGCAAAATGGACTTGAGACTGTAAGACTTTTTTCTTTTTTTTTTTGTTTTTCATTACATTCTGAATAGCTTTAGTGTCCCTTCCATTTTTTCTTAGTCTCAGTTCCCTTCCCCCTTTGGGTTGGTGGCATTACTTAAGATCAATATGGCTCCCTCATGACCACTGAAAGATACAGTCCCACCAAAGAAGAAAATGAGTTCATCACATTCCCCACACATGCTGCAACTATTTCCATGAATATCGCAGCACCAACCCAGAACCAAGGGCAAAGTCCCACATTATACTCATTTTTAAAAACACTGAAGCCCTGATACTGGCCAGTGCATGAGCTGAGCTTGGTGCAGTCAGGGCAGGGAAAGGGGGAGGGCATGGCAAAAGGATGCACGTGCTACCTCTGCACCTCCTGGATTTTGCTGGTATCCACGGTAACAACTCTGCCTGCAAGGTTCCGTAACAAGCTATCCAACAGCCCAGAACAGTGCACAGAACTACCCCTTCCATCTCCAGCAAGTTTCTAAACTGGGCTGCAAACAGGGAGTGGCATAGTGGCATTCTGTAAGCCCCAGGCCACCAAGCTGTAGCTCACGAAAGCTTATGCTCAAATAAATTGGTTAGTCTCTAAGGTGCCACAAGTACTCCTTTTCTTTTTGCGAATACAGACTAACACGGCTGTTACTCTGTAACTCTGTTACTCTGTCTTGTAACAGAGTATTCCCCAGAGGGGAGATCCACTGATGTTATGGCTCCCATATACCAGTAGAGCCAACATATGGAGACCACAGTGAAAGCCAGAATCAGGCTCAGTGGATGAGAAAAAAAAACTACTATCAGTTCTGCATGTTCATATTGTTGCCACTTTTCAACCAGAGCAGCTAGTCAAAGTTTGAGGCTCTGTGGATATTCCAGTTGGGAGTAGAAATTAGAGGTAGTCAAGTATTTCCTTTGATTTTTGTTTATTTAGAAAGAATGTACAAACGTCCTGTATCTCTAAACACAAAAGGAAACTAATACCAGGAAACAGCTTCTTTTGCTCACAGCACTAAGAGCACTCCTCTCAGCCGGCAACCATGACCCCAAAACCTCTTCCCAGTTTCTTCCAGGATCAGCCACATACTTCCAGCTGCTCCTTCAGGCTCTCTCATTCACTAAGTCTGTTCTTGTCTCACATCAGTTTCTGTATGATCTCTCTTCCCTCAGACACACCACTACCTAAAATAATGCTCACCCAAAAGCTCCTGGGAGGGTTCACATACACCTTTTGTCGTAGGTGGGATTTATGCTTAGTTATGTTAATTGAAGGGTGAATTCACACCTACCAATCTCAATGGGGTTTTCTCCCACTGCATCACAATATCCTTCTCCTACAACTACCCTCTCCTAACTCTGATGCATGGCAGCTAGTATTGTGGTGACTGCTGTGTCCCCAGTTACAGAGCTCCTTAAATAAGTACCTTAACAGTGACTATTGAGGCACATATCTAGGTTTGGCAGAATTCAATTTTTTTGTATATACAGTAATTTCATTGAAAGATACTGATGTTTATTTTTAAGCATTTTTTCAGTTTTTATCTTTAAATGTTGAGTTGTACAATATCATGGGTTTTAAGTATTCTTTTTATTTTTATCAATTTAAATTTTCACGGTTGTGGGAAATTATGGTGGCTCAATCAGTTTGGGGTGAGAGTAAGAAAATAATTATTTAATGAAAGTAAATAAGGAAGTGTTATTTACTCCTTCGCATAACTCAAGAACTAGGGGTCACCAAATGAAATTAATAGGCAGCAGGTTTAGAACAAACAAAAGGAAGTATTTTTTCACACAACGCACAGTCAACCTGTGGAACTTCTTGCCAGAGAATGTTATAAAGGCCAAGACTATAACAGGGTTCAAAAAAGAAGTAGATAAGTTCATGGGGAATAGGTCTATCAGTGGCTATTAGCCAGGATGGACAGGGATGGTGTCCCTAGCCTCTGTTTGCCAGAAGCCGGGAGTGGATGACAGGGAATGGATCACTTGATGATTACCTGTTCTGTTCATTCCCTCTGGGCCACCTGGCATTGGCCACTGTCAGAAGACAGGATAGTGGGCTAGATGGACCTTTGGTCTGACCCAGTATGACCGTTCTTATATTCTTAATGACAGTAGATGTTGAGATTCAAAAAGTTAAAGCTTTATATCCATTAAAACACAAATTGTCAAGATCGTATGTCAAAACTTTAGCTTTAAATCAAACTCTAAATTCTCCAGTAGCATTTTTCTTACTTTAATCATCTGTAAATTTCAATTATCAATGGAAATATTTTTTGTCTGTTTGTGTGCGTACATGTAGTGGTCCCCCAGTCTCAGGCTTGGCAGGAGGCCACTCTGACTCGCTGCATCAGGCAACAAACAACAGTCAATTAGCCGTCAAGGGCTCTGCCCCTTCCCTCCCACCCCAATGGGACAGGGCAGAGGAAGGAGCAATCTTGAGCCCAGGCCTCCTGGCTAGAGCAGACACCAATCACAGTCTGAGTTCTGACCCCTGGGTGGGGCAGAGCTGTAGGCCGTCTTTAGCTTAGCCACTTGGCTAGGGCAGATAGTAAACACAGTCTGGGGCTCAAAGGCCTATGGTAAACGGCCAATCCCCAGCTATGAAGTTGGCGGCGAAGGGGAAGGGATGGGGGACCTCGGCCCATCCTACTTAACCAGGTCCCAGCCCAGGGCCCTGTTAGTGATGGGTAATCCCACCACTGAGTCGGTGAGGAAACCAAATTCCACTACCTTGCTTCCTGGCAGCACAACCTGACCAAAGTCTGGTTCCCCTGGGCTACTTCCTACTACTCTCCATTAGCATGGCTCCATAGTCAGTTGGTCCTCAGCTGCTTTGGAGTAGATGGCCAATGGCAGTCTCCATAACGCCTCTCTGCTCTAGATCTCCTCCAGTGGCAGGGCAAGATGTGGCTCCGTGCCTAGTCCAGAGTCTTGCCGAGGGCTTGAGATATCTGCCTCCTTCCCTGGCTTTGCCCCAAATGAGCTGTAGGGCCCTCTTTATATACATCCTGTCTGCCCCTGCACTTCTGGCATGGGGGTAGGGCTGGTTTGGGTTTGCCCACCAGGAGGAGTGTAGTGGTCCCTTGCTCTCAGGCTTGGTGGGAGGCCACTCTGCCTCACTACAGTACAGCAGAATCAATGTTTATCGACATTTAGCAATAAAAATCTGACCCTTCCAAGCCTACACATATCTATAAGCTTCACTGATCATGTCTGCATTGTACGAATATCGACACAGTACTCATAAAAATGTCCCCAGACACACTAGGCTTAGTGTAAAAGCTGGGAAGGAACCTACAGGGAAAACCACTTCTTTGGTTGCAAAGTCATGGACAAAAAATCTGGTGGGGATTTTCCCAGGACATTACAGTGACAGTCTGAAGAACTTTTTCCTCTCAGAAAGAAGGGAAGCATCTTTTGGGGACTGTGTACTGCTCACAGGAAGGCATCCTCAAGAAGAAGCTTTCACAGGATTAACCTCTGATGTTTTGGGTTTTTTTTTCTCATCCTAAAAAAGGATCTGATCATTCTGAAGATAAAAGATAAGAAAACAGATCAGATAGACACTTCTTTGGTAAGTTATGTGATCTTGGCAATTTGGCTGACAATTTCAGAACATTGTCTGCAGCCTGTGTTTCCTGGAGCTCTTCAACAATATCTCAGAGTATTTGGAATCACATCACACAGAATTACAGGGCACATTGCACATTCCAGCTAACAGACTGGTAGACACAAAGTGTACAGAGATGCAATTGCGTGGATGGAGGGGGAGCTAGGAAGTCATTTAAAAATCAGCCTCACCATAATACTTGCTCTTACATAGCAGTCTTGATGCAGAGTGCTTTACAAAGATGGGTAAGTATCATTATCCTCATTTTATAGATTAGGGACTAAATTTAAAAACAAAACAAAAAACAATCCTTTCCTTTTTTTTTTTTATTCCTTAACTTTTGGGTGCATAGAATTTCTGAAATCAGGCAAGGTGTCTCAAGTTGAGCACCCAAAATTGAGCCATGTAAAATCAGTGGGCACTTTCGAAAAGAGGCGTAAGAGACTTGCCCAAGATCACCCAGTAACGTAGTGGCCAAACTGGGAAGAGAAGCCAAGAATTCTGCCTGTTCACATGTCCAGTTTCCCTGGTGAAAGAGTCTGCTCTTTGGTGATATAACTATATGCACGGCTAGGAACTTATCATCTCCAATGCTCACACTCCTCCGCCCACCCAACATTCTCATAGCTTCCCATCCCTTAACATGGTCTGGTTTGTGGAGGATGCAACCCCTAATTGAAACGTGGTGTGATTCTAATGAGTGAGAGGTTGAAATAATTGCTCAGTACTGAGCAGATGGAGGTGAGGGGGAGAAGCTGTAAATAAAATGTATCCTATCAGGATTATTATTAGGGGTGCTGCATATCTTATTTCACTGAATGCCCTGTAGAATCTAGACCCTGACCTGATACTAATTTTTATAACACCCAGAGATTTGAGGGGTTAAGGAGATCTCTGATACTAACCAAGAGATGACCCTCCTTTGCACAGGTGGAGAACAAAAGAGTCTCTGAAACTCAAGTTTTGCAGGTGCTGACTGGTCAGTGCTTCTAGAAGTCTCCTTTTGGCAGCAGGGGATGGAAAGTAAAGATGTTTGGAATGTGTCTCCTGGGGGAGAGAGATGGGGAGCGAGAGCAACAGGAAAAGCAATTAGTCATAATCATTCATTCATAATGAAGGAAAATCAAAAGGAAGCCAAGGAAACTGATGGAAGCCCCATTTAAAACTGGTTTGGAGGAAGCAATGGAGGATTCAACCTGCAAGGACCTATCCTGCACTGACTATGGGAAGGGGTGGATGGACAAGATGACATATGCTATAAACATTTTCTGTCTCTGATTTCCATTATCCTATTTAGGATTTCTTGGATCTTTCACTTTTTTCTCCTCACAGCATCTATCATTGGGACTTCTATAGTATAAATCTAATAACAATAACAAGAGGTTTTTTAGGGTCTGTCAGTTGAGACTTTCTAGGTACTTAGTAAAACTGAAGCACACAAAACAAGACATAGCACCATGCATGTTAAGTTGCAAGTGATAAAATCCATCACTGCATAGCACCATGCCAAGAAGTCAGAGTGTTACATGATAACAGTTTCAAAATTAAAAGGTTTTCATCCCTTTTTATGGGAGGGAAACGTGAAATGTAGTTTAGTGCTGAGAAGCAGGAAATGATCAGCAGTGAAATAGCATGGACACTGAAATCACAATCTTGAGTTCCAATCTCTGCCCTGACACACACTCCTTCTGCAACCTTGGAGAAGTCACTTGATCTCTCTGCCCCAGTTACGCAGCTGTAAAATAGGGATAAGTAATACCCATCTTACAGAGACACTGTAAGCCTTAATTAATAAATGTCCATAAAGCACTCTGAAGATGGAAAATGCAAGGTAGTTTTAATACAAATCAAATGACAGCAGGTCATGCCAGGGACCTATTGATAGCAGAAGCAAAGATACCACCATACCACTTCTGTTTCTTGCATGCCTTTGGGACCCACCTAAGAGGGTCAGATGGTAGCCTATCAGAGACCCATAGTGGCAATCTAGCATAATTAATGCTCTTTTAAAATGAAAACCAAATTATGTTGCTTTTATCCACAGGAAGTATATTGGATTTATAGGGAAAAGTGGATACAGGGTAAATCTTAGTGATTTATCCCCCACAGAGGAGGAAACCAGCATTGAGCTGGCCTGAAGATGGAATCACTTGTCCTTCAAAGAGAGTATATTGACCATCTTGGGTTACAAAGCATCAAGAAAGCAGAGGTGCAGAGTAGCTGTTTTACCAATCCTGCAGAGCAATGAAAGATTTCTAAGGGACCTATAAAGGGCCACATGAAAAGACACAGAAGGAAAACAAAATGGTAAGACGGAACTTCATAACAAATTTACGGCATGCAGAATGGCCTTCATTGTCCTCACCTCACCCCCTATTCCTTACCCAGAGAAAGAGTGGTTTTTATTAAGTTAACTTAGCTCTTTTTCAACAGGCCAATGGGCCACATTTTCCCAGTGTAAGTCTATTGCCTTTAATGGATACATTTGTCCCAATATCTGCCTTTTCTTAGCAGCACCATACAATGAATGACATTATCAGGACATTGACGAGGTGTTTGTTTAATCATTTTAAACATCTTTTTTTCTACTTAATTATGTTACATAACACAGAATCATAGAATATCAGGGTTGGAATATACCTCATGAGGTCATCTAGTCCAACTCCCTGCTCAAAGCAGGACCAACTCCAGCCAAATCATCCCAGCCAGGGCTTTGTCAAGCCAGGCCTTAAAAACCTCTAAGGAAGGAGATTCCACCACCTCCCTAGGTAACCCATTCCAGGGCTTCACCACCCTCCTAGTAAATAGTTTTTCCTAATATCCAACCTAGACCTCCCTCACTGCAACTTGAGACCATTGCTTCTTGTTCTGTCACCTGCCACCACTGAGAACAGCCTAGCTTCATCCTCGTTGGAACCCCCCTTCAGGTAGTTGAAGGCTGCTATCAAATCCCCCCTCACTCTTCTGCAGACTAAATAAGCCCAGTTCCCTCAGCCTCTCTTCTTAAACCATGTGCCCCAGCCCCCTAGTCATTTTTGTTGCCCTCCGTTGGACTCTCTCCCATTTGTCCACATCCCTTCTGTAGTGTGGGGCCCAAAACTGAACACAATACTGCAGATGTGGCCTCACCAGTGCTGAATAGCGGAGAATAATCACTTCCCTCGATCTGCTGTCATGCTCCTACTAATGCATCCCAATATGCCGTTAGCCTTCTTGGTAACAAGAGCACACTGTTGACTCATATCCAGCTTCTCATCCACTGTAATCCCCAGGTCCTTTTCTGAAGAACTGCTGCTTAGCCAGTCGGTCCCCAGCCTGTAGCAGGGATTCTTCCATCTTAAGTGCAGGACTTTGTACTTGTCTTTGTTGAACCTCATTAGATTTCTTTCGGTCCAATCCTCCAATTTGTCTAGGTCACTCTGGACCCTATCCCTACCCACCAGCGTACCCACCCATCTTAGTGTCATCCACGAACTTGCTGAGGGTGCAATCCATCTCCTTGGAAGCATTCAAATTTAAAGTAGTTTATTTGCACAAGTTTCTTCCGCCTCCCCCTCCACCCCGCTGATCATGTATCTCTCTGTTGGATCATTATTCTAGTCCTGCTCACATATACTGTGTTGGTTTATTTGTGTTGTACATGAGCTCCAGACTATACATACATACACTGGTTTGTCAGAATAGGATCCATTGCACAGCTGTCCTTTGAGAAACAGATCTTCTTTAGGCCTTTATTCTATAGCATGAGAAATCAATATCCTAATTTTAAACTGCTCTTTGAAAGGGACAGAAGTGAGTAAGTGTTCAGATGGATATTGACTCAGACCATCCTGTTTATCATACACAGATGTTTGGAAGGTTGTTTTACTATAGCTGTTAATATTATATATGCTAATAAAAATCAGTATCACTGTTGTTTTAAAACATCATTTAAATAGCATATGGCTTTAATAATGCACTACTATCCCCATGGTGTATGAGTTTACTGAAATCCTCCACATCTGATAAAGCGATACTTTAAGCTCATTTCTATGTTCCAATATAATACAATGTGTAACACAGGCATAATCAATCATGCTAACTGCTGTGCAAATGTGAGTTGTGTTTTCCCATCTTCCAATCCTGCAGTGCTCAGAGGGAAGACATAGGTGATCTAACATGCTTTTTCCTATCACTAATTGTGTATGGTGTTATGGGTACAGATTTGAATTGTGAAGCTGTGAGTGTTTGCTGAGGATAAAACATACCTACAGACACAATGGGACAAATTCAACCCTAATGATTCAGCCATGGATCTTCAGTGGGATGAATGTGTTTGTGTTTATAAGTTCTTGATTCTACACCTTGGATCAGAGTCAGTCTGCAGTAGCAAAGCCCCACCATGATTTCCTGGCAACCACAGCAAATATTGAATGCACATGAGCAGGCAGGCTGTTAATCTGTGAAATAGGGAAGAGCCAACAAACCCAGACTGAATCTGAACCAGTATGTACATTCACTGAGTGAAATCCAACCCTGAGTATATGGCCTTCTTCTTAGACAGAGTTTAGCTGGACTTATGCTATTCAGCATGTCAACATGTGCTTAAAGTTATGCGCTTGCTTTAATACCTTCTTGAACCAGACACTAAAATCTTAAACATTTCTTTCCAAAACTAAATGGAAATATTGTCATTTAGCCCTAGGGAAGTCAGACCAGACATTAACACAAAGCAAAATAGAAATACCCTGAAAGATTCAATAGTACACTCAAATTCATAAATATTTCTTTCATTTTTGAGACTAGTCTAGAGAAATGAAGACAATTTCAATCATTTGATATTACAGAACTAAATGAATCAATATCTGAAGCAATTTCCTCATTTCCTCAATTTCCTCAGATTCAGCAGTTTTAGAGTGAGTTGCCAAAAGCATTGCTATCATCAACATCAGAAAGTATATAAGTTTTTTATTTATGATAAGACGTAATTTTGCTGGAAAAGAAACACAAACAGTTAAACCCAAGAGATAGAAATTCAAGCTATAAATGAACAAAATGCTTTTTTCCACCCTAGACTTTGGCCACATCAGGAAAAATATCAAATTTTACACCTTTCTGTACATTTTTCTGTACATCTTACATTTTTAGACCATAGAACATCTCAATGTTAACTGAAGCGTCAAAAGAAATAATAATAAAGATAAACCATCAGCCACCCAGATAGGACAGTGATGGGTACACTACAAGAACCGGATTAAAATAGTTCAGAAGAGGAAAAGTTCTTATTGGAGATTCAAGGGGGCTTCAGTAAAATTGAAAGGCAGAAAATTCAAAACTGATAAAAAGTCATTTTTTCACACAACGTTTAATTAGACCTTGGAACTGATTGCCACAGTATATTATTGAAGTGAAGAATTTAGCAAGATTCAAAGAGGGACTGGACATTTATAAGATAATAAGATTTCAGAAAAAGAGAGTTTAGAAGGATATAAAACTTCATGCATAATGGTTTAAAATCTTCTCTAGCTATTGTGGTTTAGGAGGAGACTCCTCAGGGTGGCAGATTATTCCACATCTGTTCATTGTGCTGTTTCTTGTACCCTCCTCTGGAATATCTGGTGCTGACTGATCATACTGTACTAGATGGATCACATATGTCTGATTCTGTATGGAAATTCTTATGTTCTTATGTACTGAAAACACCTCTGAACCCTTGACAAGGAGGGGTGGCAGTGGAGTTAAGAACATCCAAAGAATTTCAAAAGTCAGTTACTGTTTATTATTTCTTCTACAGTAGCACCAAGAAGCCCCACCTGACACTGGGGCTTCCTTGTGCTTGGTGCTTTTCTAAATATATTAACTGCCTGTCCTTGCCCCAAAGAGTTTACAATCTCTAAACAGACAAAGTAAGTATCATTATCCCTATTTTATACATAGGGAACTAAGGCAAACAGATCTTAACTGACTGCCCAAAGTCATATATGGTGTCTGTAGCAAGGCAGGAACTCATCCCTGTTTTCCTTAGGATGACCAGGAACACTTGGTCGAAAAGGGATCCTGGCTCCTCTAGTCAGCTCTGCTGACTGGGCCGTTGACTGTCCAGTTGGCAGCGCCGCACAGCGGGGCTGGCAGGCTTCCTGCTAGCCTCCATGCCGCGCAACTCCCAGAAGCAGCGGGATGTCCCCCCTCGGGTTCCTACATGTAGGGGCTGACAGGGGGCTCCACATGCTGCCCCCTCCCCAAGTGCCCTCCCCACAGCTCCCATTGGCTGGGGACAGCACCTGCACCCCAAATCCCTCAGCTCCAGCCCCACCCCAGAGCCCCCAACCCCATCCGGAGCCCTCATCCCCTCCTGCACCCCAGCCCACTGAGCTAGGCTGGTGAAAATGACCGAGTGAGTAAGGGTGGGGAGGGTGAGCAACAGAGGGAGGGGGGAATGGAGTGAGCAGGGGCTGGGCCTCAGAGAAGGGGTGGGGCATGGACAGGGTCTTAGAGGAGGGGCAGGGCAGGAGGTGGTCCAATGGTGTTTGGCTTTGTGTGAGTAGAAAGTTGGCAACCCTAGTTTTCCTGAGTCCTAGTCCATTGCACAAGTTCATCTCTCCTCACTTAAAGGAGACATTAAATTAAAGTGGTCTCCGTGTGCCTAAAAAACATAGCACTGGGCAAACACAAAAAATAAAAAATAAAGAAGAAATCTATTAACCTGCAGGATGTATAGTACTCTATAGGTAAAAGTGAGAAAAAGATGTCCTCATAGTGGGCCCTTATTTCTCTGAAACTACAGCCCAGTATGGAACATACAGGAAATTATTGCCAACTCTATAATCAAAAACAAAACAATGAATACTGCACAGTAAATTCTGCACCCCATAATTTAAAAAATAGATATATATCATACTATAGATCCAAAAGTGGGGCAGACAGCCAGACACTCACACTGATGCCTTTTGGAGGATGGGCAATGGAGTAGTTGGACATTGGAGTTTTGTGACAGCTCCTCAGGAATAGACCCCTAACTCCAGCAAAGCTGCCTAAGGTGGAGAGCCATGAGCTCTTGCCAAGCAGAAGTTCCTATCTAGGCAGCAGAAGACTGGTGGCAAGAGAGCACTTTATTTAAATCCAGCTCAATTCCCTCATTTATCAACTTTTCACAGATTTTTGGTAATTTGTCTGAAACACTGTCCTGTCAATTATTTCATCTATATCAGTATTTCTTTGGGCAGCAAGAGAAGCTTCCCCACGGGGAGGCTAGCTCCCTGTCCTGTCTCTTCTGCCCTCGGCCCTGCCCCCACTCCACCCCTGCCCCGCCCCCAAGTCCCACCCCGCTCCCCCACTCAGTCCCCACCCTGCCACTCAGCTCCTCATACCCACACCAGATCTCAACCCACCCACCTGCTGGTGGCTCACCTCCTCACCCACCCCCTGCCGCTTGCCTCCTTATTCCCCCACCTCCCTCTGGCTCACCACATCCCTCCTCACTCCCCCACTGGGGATGAGTCCCCCACTTGCCGCTCGCCTCCTGACCCCCACCACCCGCCGCTCACCTCCTCATTCCCCTGCCAGAGCCCCCCACCCGCCTCCTCACCCCTCACCAGACCACCCCTCCCACAGCAAGACTCCCTGCCCACCTGCTGCTCACCTCCTCATCCCTGTGCCTGCCCGCCACTCACCTCCTCACTCCCCCCCTTCACCCGCAGCAAGACCCCCGCCAGACCGCTGCTCACTTCTTCACACCCCCGCCCCCACAGGGGAGGGGGTGTGAGGAGGCATGCGATGAGCAGCAGGGACCTCCAGAGAGGCTGGGAGGCAGCACCAGCAGGTGATGGGGGCCTGGGGAAGGGGCAGAGCAGGGAGGAGAAGAGGTGGGGCCACCACAGCCCAGGTATCCGGCAGCAGGGTGGAGGCAGCTGCACCAGCTGCCAGGGAAGGCTTAGCCTTCCCTGACCTATTATACCCACTGCCCATGAAGTATTTCATCTATACACAGTCTTTAGCCAGCAACTTGAACCGTTACAAATTGTTCTATGGTTCACTCGCACCTTGTACTATATTAGAGAATGAGATTCTACAGTATGCAAACATTGGGTTAGCTTTTTGTGGAGGTTCATCAAATCTATTGTAATATGCTTTCAGCTATTTTCTCTCTTCATCTGACACGTCTACACAAATAATAGTATAAATATCTCTACCTTTCACTCCAACCCTGACCACAGAGAACAGCATTTTATCTCCTCACTTTTGAATTTTAGGAGGCCCTTGAAAATGAGCTCTGTCTACTGCTTGAACTTCTTCCACTTCTAAGGAAGTGTCATGTTATCCCAATTCATTTTAGGCAGTTTATTTCTAGGATGTTCCATAATGCTGGACAATTTGTTCTCTCTCTCAGACTATTTCTGCACTTACAGGGTTTCTGATTCATATGATGTTTTGGCATCATGTAAAACTTTGTTCACATGCGTATATCCTGTAGGCAGCAACAACACCTCAGAATTATTTTAATCAGACAGAGATTCCAGAAAGGAACACACTATTATCAGTATGCTCAGATTTTAGAAAGAACTGGATCAGAGCGGACAATAAGCATTTCTCCAAGATCTAACTCCTACACATTCAGAGTAACAGAACTAATAGCACTTATGATGGAATTTGTTAATGGGTACCATCAAGCAGGTCTTTGATAGGCAGATAATCACAAACCTCGCTAAAGCGTATGGGTATCTAACCACCCTTCTTTTGGGCTCAATGGAAGGAACAATTAAGCCCCTTTATGTAGTGAGATTACTGAAACAAAACAACCATTACCCAAGGCAATGGGCCATATGACAAGGCCTGACCAGAGGCTAAACCATGTGGGATGAGAAGTTCCTTTACTGTAAATGCTGGGACTAGGGGATTGTTTGGTAAGCTGACAGTGAGAGAAGCAGTCATAAATGTGGCCCTGAGAGGGGCAGAGAGACAGAGCTTCTTGGGCATAGAGTATACTGGAAAGGCAGGCTTGGGGATCTCTGAGCAAGGAAATTGCCCACTGTTGTTTGTTTCTACTGCATTCAGGGAAACAGAACATTGTAAATACATAGGACCTCACCAAAGAATACACCTGCCTAGTATCATCCATTTCTCCTACCAATGCTCAGTGGTTTGAGCTTTGGCCTGCTAAACCCAGGGTTGTGAATTCAATCCTTGAGGGGGCCATTTAGGGATATGGGGCAAAAATTGGATATTGGTCCTGCTTTGAGCAGGGGGTTGGACTAGATGACCTCCTGAGGTCCCTTCCAACCCTGAGATTCTATGATTCTATGATTCAATGGAAACAAACCTGCAAGACCTCAAATGCTGGCTAACTGTCTGGCAAAAGAGGCATCAATGCTATCTTGCTAGAGTGCCATCTAGTAACTTCCAGTAACCTTACAGGCACTTCTTCATCCAGCAATCTTTTAGCTTAATGTCTGATGGTCAAACATTGTACCAATGTGGAATACTGAATTGCTCTTTGGTCTCATGGGATTGGTAGAGTGTTCTATATAATATAGTGGCTAGGGCAGTAGGGGAAGCCTAGACTGCAGTATTCAATATTGAATGGAAGTGATAGATTGACAAATATACAGACCTGAAGAGTGGGTGAGACAAGTCTGCAGATGACACTAAACTGGGAAGAGTGGTAGATGTGCTGGAGGGTAGGGATAGGATACAGAGGGACCTAGACAAATTAGAGGATTGGGCCAAAAGAAATCTGATGAGGTTCAACAAGGACAAGTGCAGAGTCCTGCACTTAGGATGGAAGAATCCCATGCACTGCTACAGACTAGGGACCAAGTGGCTAGGCAGCAGTTCTACAGAAAAGGACCTAGGGGTCACAGTGGACGAGAAGCTGGATACAAGTTAACAGTGTGCCCTTGTTGCCAAGAAGGCTAATGGCATTTTGGGCTGTATAAGTAGGAGCATTGCCAGCAGATTGAGGGATGTGATCATTCCCCTCTATTTGGCGTTGGTGAGGCCTCATCTGGAGTACTGTGTCCAGTTTTGGGCCCCACACTACAAGAAGGATGTGGAAAAATTGGAAAGAGTCCAGCGGAGGGCAACAAAAATTATTAGGGGGCTGGAGCATATGACTTATGAAGAGAAGCTGAGGGAACTGGGATTATTTAGTCTGCAGAAGAGAAGAATGAGGGGCGATTTGATAGCTGCTTTCAACTACCTGAAAGGGGGTTCCAAAGAGGATGGATCTAGATTGTTCTCAGTGGTAGCTGATGACAGAACAAGGAGTAATGGTCTCAAGTTGCAGTGGGGGAGGCTTAGGTTGGATATTGGGAAAAACTTTTTCACTAGGAGGGTGGTGAAGCACTGGAATGGGTTACCTAGGGAGGTGGAATCTCCTTCCTTATAGGTTTTTAAGGTCAGGCTTGACAAAGCCCTGGCTAGGATGATTTAGCTGGAGATTGATCCTGCTTTCAGCAGGTGGTTGGACCAGATGACCTCCTGAGGTCCCTTCCAACCCTGATATTCTATGATTCTATGATTTTAATCTGCACAAATACAAATGTTTGAGAACTCTCTTCAAGCTTCTAATTTGCACTTTCACTTTCAATGAGCATTAGTTTTTAACAATAGGAAATCCAGGACAACTCCTTTCTAGGGTGAGACACTGAAGCATTTTTTAAATTCTCCGCTTCCTCAGCTATAGTGTTTATATATGTCTAATGGCCAGACCTCAGCACTGGGAACAAGGAGCCAAACTCAGGCCCAGTGTAATTAGGTGCCACTCCAGTTGATTTACAGAAGAGCTGAATTTGGCCCCAGGATGCCTGGGATCTATTCCTCACTCTGCCATTGACTTGGAATGGCCTTCAGCAAAACTCAGAACTTCACTGGGCCTTAGTTTCCCCCATCTGTGAAATGGGTGTAATAATATTTACCGAAGTAATAAGAGTAATATGAAGGTTAAATGATTGACCTGACCTGAGGACCTCAGATACATGGTGCTATAGAAGCATATATGCTCTGCAAAAGCACACAACCTAGACAAGCCCTTTAGACCTCTAGCATCCAAGTCCTTTGTTTTCTTGTTGACTGAGCAACTCTGTTACAAGATCAACTAACTTTCTACAGAACAGCATGTTGTGAAAATTAACAGTTGTTACACAAGAAGTGAAATACAGTCACTGCAGGCTGGCACCAGCACAGATCAAGAAGCTGGTGCCAATAACCAACACAGTCCTTTCCCACAGCCCATACCACATATTGCATAATAACAGTTCATGTTTTTATTTGATGATAAAATACCTAATTCCTTGCTAGCCAATTTATATTGTAAAACTAAACCTATTTCTTGTATTTGATATGACCTTGTGGTTTCTTTTCCTACCGCTGCAAACACAGCTTTTCATTTGACAGTCCCGCTTGCTCTGACGGTGCTAAGAGAAAGTCTGACAGACTCTACCGTATATATTTTAGTCTTGGGACTGTCATGATGAGTATGTAAGGGCTTTATTCTCAGAGGTGATGAACTCTCACAACTCCCATCAATGGCAACGTGAGCTGCACATGCTCAGCACTTCCCAATTTAGCCCTAGGGAGGTGCTGCCTGGCTAGTCCCACATTTGCCTATTAAACCAAGCACATGTCTAGAGTTAGGTTCCTTAGTGCTCATCCAATGCCAGTTGGACCATCTTTCCCAACACAGTGATAATTAACAATTCTTTGCATTTCCATCTGAAGATCTCAAAGCACTTCATAGAGATAAATGAATTAAGCCTCAGAACATTCTTTTGGGGAGGTGTTATTATCCCTAGTTTACAATAGGGGAAACTAAGCTCCCTGCAGTTTAGTAACATCCTGAAGGGACAGAGGAAGTCAGTATCAGAGCTGGAAACAGAACCCAGGCATCCTGTCTTCTGTACCTGTGGCTTATCCACACAACTACCTTTCCCTCCTCTCAGCCTCAGCTCTTGTGTATGAGTGACAATTTATGCTCAAATAAATTTGTTAGTCTCTAAGGTGCCACAAGTACTCCTTTTCTTTTTGCGAATTCAGTAACAATAGCTTTTTAAAAATATTTCGGTATCCTCCTTGCTCTACTAAATCAAGGCTGGGGGCTGTAGCAGCAGTGGCGAAAACACAGATTTACCAGTCTCACAATGGGGTAGAAAAAGTGGAAGAGGGGAAAAAAAGGGAAGAGGAACATAGGAGGTTGGAAAAGGAAGTCAATACCGAATAAAAGGAGAAAGTACACTACAAGAAGAAAAGGGAGGTGGCACAGAAGAGAGAAAAAGACTATTATTTTGTATGAAGGCAATGTCCAGAGGCCCCAGTCAGGACTGGTCCTGGGTGCTGCATAAACATATAGCTAGAGACTGTCCAGGAAAGCTTGCAATTTAATTTAAGCCCAGACTCAACAAGTACTGTAACAAATACACTGAGGGAATGGTGTAGACAGCATGGAGGTAACATGGAGATAGTCTATGTATTGTAACCACATATTCCTGTGTTTCCAAATCAATTTAAGCACGTTTAACTTTAAGTACAAGCAGTCCCACTTTTCAAATACTTACAATTAGGCACACGCTTATATTATGCACAATCTTACTGAAACAGAGCCTATGTGCACAACTAGATGGTACTGTTATAAATTAAAAGATATAGATCTTAGAACAGTAATAAAAAAAATCAGGGAAGAGCAGAATAGAAGAGATGGAGGGTGGGGGGAGATAAAAAGAAGTTTTTGAATCTTTTTTCATTTAGGGCCTCATTCTGCAAGGTGCTGAGCTCTGCGTGTAAGGTACTGAGCACCTTCCACTCCTAAGTCAATGACCCTGAATCAGAGCTGCATCCCTTGGATGATGCAGAACAGGGTGGGAGACCAGGGTGCTCCAACTTACCTCCAGATTGCAGTGATCCCCGAGAGACAATTTGGCAGCCCTGGACAGCCAGAGCACAATGTGCTCTGTGCCATACCCTTTCCCGTCCCCAGCACACTCCTACACTAGAGGTTTTGTGGTGGGGGACAGACGTATAGATCTATCATGCCAGCCCAATATCACTTGGGAATTCCCACGGGGAAGATCCAGCTGCTTTCTGGCTCCATTATGCTACAGGAGCAATGTAAAATGGCCAGAACACCGCCTAGAATTCTCCACTCAATCATTCTCCATTGCATTGCACTATGTATCATGATTTTCACGTGTGCAAAATGGGTATAATATTCTACCAAATCAGAAAGACATTTTTCTGCCTAATGCTCAAATCCCATAACCTGCACCATATCTGCACACATGGGCTTAAGGCTGGGACTGGTGAGAAGGAAGATTTCCCTCTAGGCCAAGTGATGGCAGAACCATTCCATGGCCACCTCTGCAGCTCTCAAGTGGCCATTGCTTTCATGAGTTGTAATACCCACTCTTCAAAAAGACCAGAGGATTTTTTTCAGTCTGACACCAATGACTCCACCATTCTCATGGCTCACCGCCACTAAAACATCTAAAGCATGAGCTCCAGGATACTTCTCCTCCCACCTATACAGCAGAACTGCACTTGTTCTACTGTGTCCTTGCCACTCTATGCCCATGGGGAGTGTGAGAGAATATACCCTTTAATTATCTTTCTCTAGAATCATAGAACTGGAAGGGACCTCGAGAGGTCATCTAGTCCAGTCCCCTGCACTCATGGCCAGACTATGTCTTATCTAGTTTCAGGACTAAGCCTTCTTCTAAACAATCATTTAGAGCAGTGGTTTTCAACCTTTCCAGACTACCATACACCTTTCAGGAGTCTGATTTGTTTTGCGTACCCCCAAGGTTCATCTCTTTTAAAAACTACTTGCTTACAAAATCAGACATAAAAATACTAACATTTAACAGCACACTAGTACTGGAAAAATTGCTTACGTTCTCATTTTTAATATATAATTATAAAATAAATCTATTGGAATATAAATATTGCACTTACATTTCAGTGTATAGTATATAGAGCAGTATAAACAAGCCATTGTTCGTATGAAATTTTAGTTTGTACTTACTTTGCTAGTGCTTTTTAAATAGCCTGTTGTAAAACTAGGCAAATATCTAGATGAGTTGAGTACCCCCTGGAAGACCTCTAAGTACCCCCAGGTACATAGACCCCTGGTTGAGAACCACTGATTTAGAGGATATGATTACAAACTAAATGGGGATTACTTCAGGTGCAGTCTAAGGAAGTGCTACAAATGTGAAAACTACCCAGCATTTAAGTTGGAGCCACATAGCACTCTGGATTAGTACATTATAGCTCTGATGGCTGGATTATCTGATGTGGTAATGTGGGGCTTGTGACAATTGGACCTACAAATTTACACGAATTGCAAACGCAACTGTAAAATACATATAAAAGTTCATAAAACATTACAATTACCTATAATAACAAACGCTGATGGAAAAGGTACAAAAGGGAAACAGAATAACCATAATAACAGAATTA
Source organism: Eretmochelys imbricata (assembly GCF_965152235.1). Taxonomy (NCBI): domain Eukaryota; kingdom Metazoa; phylum Chordata; order Testudines; family Cheloniidae; genus Eretmochelys; species Eretmochelys imbricata. The sequence continues at coordinate 101,520,831 of NC_135577.1, read as the reverse complement.
GTCTAAATAAAAATGCCAAGTTGATATGATTCAAGGACTATATTGAAATTATGCTTGTTAAAAACAGGAGATACGGAGGCAGAAGTTAATAATCTAAAATTGGTATGTCAGATATTAGGCCTAATTGGTGGACGATATGAGATGGGCTATTCCATCCATCACTCCTTTTTTAGGTCCTCAGAAGAAAAAGATTTTGTGGGGAAAGTATGAAAAAAACAAAACAAAAGCTGAACAGATAGAGGCTACTGGAGCAAGCATCACCATCATAACTGCCATCCCCACCATTTCCTGGAAATCCAGGCCTTCCTCAACCTGATCCTGAGAAGTGTCCTGACCAGAATGGTCCAGTGAGAGAGGGACTCAGATGACAACATCACCACTACCAGCTCCAACTAAATCCCAAACACCATCTGGGATGACAGTTATTACCATCTTTGATTCCATCTAAAAGACGGTGAAACAACGGGGCTTTTCCGTCTAAGACTGGACTTTAACAACAGCAGCAACAACATCTGCACTTAGCTAACTTCTTCTCTTTTCTCCAAAAGGAGAGTTATTACCATCTTTGTTTTTCTTTTCTGTACTTTTAGTAAAAGGACTTTTAACGGAGTGTTTGCCAGGGTGCTAAGCAGTCTGAGATCTCTGTATACCAAGCCCCAGACCTCGTTTAACACTGTTTAATGTTTGTCAGGGACTGGGCTACATTAACACCCTTAGCCCTAAATTAATATAACAGACCAGCTTGCCAAATACATGTATTATATACATTAAATGAGTTCTCCACAAAGTAGAGGAAAGGTCATGTTACATTTCTGTGGTATCCTTACACGCATGTTCTCTCAGCAGAGCTGTGCTACCTTCCTCAATAACCTTCAGTCCACTATTCCAAATTAAAGAGTTAGGTAGTAGTCCCCTGCCATCAGGGGCTCTGCACAAGATAACTAGCTGAGACTTAGGTAATACATCCTGAGGCAGAAGTCCATGATGGTGTCAAGGTCAGTTACCTCATAGGAGATGGGAAAGCTGCCCAAAGAAGGGGACCTTCATGTTGAAACTGGAATGCATCATTAGAAAGGTTCAGTCACTTTCAATATTCTATGCTAAATGCTCACCCCGACAACAGGCTGTTTACAGGAGGCCCAGCATAGGCTGCTGGAAAGGAAACCCAAGTGGCAGAATTGTGTGAATAATGTTTTAATCAAGTATTTAATCAGAGGAGAACAGAAGGAGGCACACAGATCTGGATTAGTTGTAAATGGTGGGTTTGGGGTTATGGTCAGAGGCTGAAACAGGGATAGAATATACATTTGGATTCAGATTGACTGCAATTGGAATTTCATAAACTGATCTTGTGAGATTCTGGTACCAAATATCAGAAATTTCACAAGATCAAGATGGAGGAGATTTTGCAAGAAAGGTAATAATCTTGTAAGGTCATAATTCCTCTCTTATGGTCCAAAATTCTCACTATATGCAAACTAGTACTGAAAATATGCACTTTGTAGTTTTTAGTCCAATATGGAACCAAATCTGCAGTAATAGAACATTCCAAAGGACCTGAATTTGAGTTTCTGGTGGTAATAATATTTAACAGCTTCATAACACTGTAAAAACATTAAACTAACCCTCCCAGAACATTGGTGAGATGGGTAACAAAATATAGGGAAACTGAGACAGAGAGGTTATGTGAATTGTTAAAGGCCACAAAGTGAGGATTGTCAGATCTAAGGTTCAGATGCTCCTTCTTGATTTCCTTTGCCATGCTCCGCACACTAGCCCACATTGCCTCTTAATGGTAACCCTTTAAGGGGTTGATCCTGCAAAATGCAGAATGCTCTCAACAGCTATTACGGTCAATGGTAGTTGAGGACACGCAGAACCCTGCAGCAAAGTGCCCTAATTTAGCTGGATAGCATGTAATTACCCACATTGGAATCTGGACAGGACACCAAGACTCACCACCTTGCTCTTATAAAGACTGATATAGGATCTTTAATGACCACGGAAAGTCAGGATCTCAGTTTCACAGCTGATGTGAAATATAAAAGCAAAGTACCTCCTAATACTAGTTAGGACTTTCATTCAACATTGACTCCCAAGGAAGATTATCTTCTTCTGACCAATCCACGCTATGTCCTACAGTACCTTGGCACTCTCCCATCCATGTATAGCTGAACCCTGCTCATCTTAGGTCTGACAAAAGGTTGGCTAAAAAAAATTCTACCTGTAACACATTTTATCAATATTTATTACAGAACAGGAACAATTTCTGTTAATCAATTTTAAATAGTTAAATATTATCTTAAAGCAGGGGTGGGCAAATTATGGCCCGGATCCAGCCCGTCTAACATTTCTGTCCAGCCTCCTTGCAATCTCCAAGTGCGAGCTGCTAAAAGTCCCGTGGTGCAGTGGGGCGCTCAGGCAGGCTGCCTGCCTGCCGTGGCCCCACACTACTCCGGGAAGCGTCCAGCTGCTGCTGGCACGTCTCTGCGCACTCCTGGAGGGGAGAGAGGGGGTTCTGTGCGCTGCTCCCGCTCCCAGCACCATCCTCACAGCTCCCACTGGCTGGAAACTGAAATTCCAAAATTCCAAAATTCGTGGAGTGGCCCTCCTGCGAAAATTATTGCCCACCTCTGCCTTAAAGTGATAGTTACTGGCAATTATTTCAAAAGAGACTGCCCTTATCAGAAACTTTACAAGGGGTACTGAAAATATATTTTTAACTGCAACCATATTTCTACCATTTGTATCATTCAGAGGAATATAATTCACCAGTGTAATGGTGCTGTTGGTGGAAAAACTCCACGTTCCTTCCAATTCAGCCCTCTCTCGGAACACTCTGTTTTCCCAATGTTTGCTAAATATTCTTGTCCTGCTAAATGATGTTATACACACATTCTACTCACAGCTTTTGTGGAGATAAAGGGCATTTTACCCATGTCAATATATGAGTGTGTATGCACTACTAATCAGCATACAGCTGTGAGATCTTGTCTCCATTCCCCTTCTCCCCACGTCTAAAAAAAATCTCTGCAAGTGGGTCATGTGTACGTAGAGATTTCTATGGTGAATCAGAAGAACAATGCATAAATTCTCCAGTGCATAGTAGGCTCCAATTGTCTCCTCTTAGGCACACATAATGGAAACTTTACCATTGGAAAAGCTAAAATGGATGAATGGTAAAGATAATGCTGGTAGAAAGGGCAAGATCCTCCTTTTGCTTCTGGTTTAGCAAAAGGACTTTGTGCAGTAATTCCTCTCCACTCTCATGTGTATATTTTCATGAAATGTCTGTCCATAAGTAACCTGGCTATCATCAATACAGAGGCCTTGTTATTATTATTCATACAAACCCATGATGATCAGACAATATGGCATCCATGAGTAGGGAGTAATACACTAAGTGTTATGTTAATGAGGATTATGGTGGAGAATGCTGGGGATGAAACCTCTGCTGCTAACAGCAATGCAGAGGATTTTCTGCTACAGTACTATAACAAGGCTATTTGATGAGCTGTAACTAAGGTTTTGTCAGAGTTTTCTCTATAAACCATTTCAGAGGTTTTAGAATTAGGGTGGAAAAAATTTACTCAGGGCAAAAATCTTTATACCAGGTCACAAATCAGAAGGAAAGAAAAAGTTCTGACATTTTACAGAGATGAAACCAATAGAGCTCTAAAAAAATTATTCTAAAAACCTACATGGCTAGATTTTCAGCAGATGTGAATTGGTGTCACTCTCCATTGAAGTCAATGGGGCTAGGCCAGATTACCAGCTCAGAATCTGGTCCATGAAATTAAACACAGATTTATCGCTTTTCTGTCTTTTTTTAAAAAAACATCCTATGTTATTCTACAGCAGGAACCACATTTTCTGTTAAATTCTAGTTTCAAAAAGTCTCTGGAAAGGTGATCATTTTCTAGGAAATGCCATCAGATTTTTCCATAAAAATTTTAAGTGGTAGTGAGAGAATGCAACTTTCTCCCTACTTTATCTTGCAACATACTCAGCAACCTCTCCCAGATGTTGTGGGATTTCAGACACACACAGTCATACAACTTGGAAAAACAACATTTTTGAAGCAGCATTTTATAGGCCACTCATGAGTCCGCAGTGTATTTTTTGTCTGCGTGGGGAAAAATGAATTCTTTGTCTCCTGACCATTCATTTCCAATAGTTTATATCGGGATTCATTCCAGGTTCTTGGATTCTAAGACACCTCTTAAACCTTGCATAAAGGGTATTTTTCTAGTCAGGAAATTAAGTGGATCATCTAGGAGATGAGTACGAGGATACAGCGTCATTCACCTCAGGGACACCACAGGCTCAAGTCTCGCCTAGGTTTGTAGTGATGGAAAGTCATTACTGTCTGATTACTATGGTGGCTCATACGAAGTGGGTTGATGGTCTCAGACTGGTTCCTTGAAGATAGGTATCTACATTGTAATTGCCTCTTATGGGGGCAGTCACAGTAGAGAAGTCAAGGACTGCACAGGCATGGAAGCTCAAATAGTCCATTACTCATGGGAGGTGGTCCCTTCAGAAGAGGGTGAGGCAGTGTGGAGAAGCTGGGAGGACGGTTGGTTTAGTACCTTTAGTAAGCACTAAGCACACTTAAGAAAAGAAAATGTATAGCAAGCCCTTCATTTAAATAGTGTTATATTTGTGACAAAAGCCAGGAAATATCTGATGGGCAGAGCAGCCCTACACTATCACATAGTTGTGCTTTCTGTTTTGCACTATGATGAGGGACAAGGATAGAGAATCTGCCTCAACTCTGAATTTCCTGGTTTTTGTCAGTGTTCAAACAGAGGTTTTTTGTGTGTAACAGATTAATGTCTACAAAGCCCTTTCTAATGCCTTTTTAGGTTGCTAGGATACACAGCTCTGTAGCCACCACAGAGATATCTCTGACTAGGGGCTTAGATAAACCCTGACTTGTTTTGATTAGGTGAGCTTTATTACAGAAGAGAAGGCAGCTTGCTTGACATCATGAAAATGTGACCTGCTACAAAAGGGGAGATACAAAGATTGTTGTTCACAATCACATTCAGAGGATATGCTAAGAATAAATTTCCAGCCCATCAAATTACTTCCACCCAGAAAAATCTACACCTGGTAATTAGGGTTTGACATGGTCTCTTGAGACTTGGATCTATTCCTGCTAACATGTCTGCAGAATACTATCCTGTGGTGAAAAATCATTAGTAGGCTAGCTTTAATTTCATGTTTCAAAGATAGTCCAGCAGTGGTGAGTGTAGTCTAGTGAGCAGAGCAGGGAATTGAGAATAAGGTTTCCTAGATTCTTCTCTCAGCTCTGCTGCTGAATTACTGAGTGACCATGAAAAAGTTCTTAATGTCTGAGACCCTCACTATAAATGGTGTGTAAAATGGGGATATTTACCTACCCTGCAAAACAGGAAAGTACTATTACAGGCTTAAAAGTAGTAATTAATTCACGTTTGTTAAGTGGTTGGGGACCCTCAGATAAAAGGTGCAGTGGAAATGCACATTATTCTTGAGTCAAATCAAACCAGTTTTCTTTGTTAACATCTTGCTCTATATTTTTCTAGTGATAAAATATTTAGTGGACAAATTTTATTGTTATTATTTATTATATTACAACAATCCCTACAGGCACTGAGATTGGGACCCCATTGTACTAGGCACTATACATACCAGTGGTAAGAGATAATCCCTTCCCCAAACAACTTTCTGGTTGTAAAAAGGACTCTCCTCAAATCTGCAATCAATCAGTGAAAAATAAAATCCTTGGAGGTAACATCTCCAACCCATAAACCGAGCCATCCTGCCCCACAAACCTTTCTCAGGCAAAGGTCTGAAGGCACTGATTGGCTTTTAGAACACATTGTAAAACCTAAAATTCTTCCCCTCCAGACCAAGGGAGGAAGCAAATTTCAGAGTTACTGAGAACCTTGTGTTTCAAGAATTCAAAACAGAGAGTGCATCAGCTGGGGAGAGTTTTGCTCTCAAATAGCTACAATCCAAATCTTTAGGACTTACATATCAATGATAACAACCTGTGTTGCAACTGTAACTGAAGCTGTCTGTCTGTTTCTGAAGTTTCTTTGTTCAAGTATGGCTACTTTTAAATCTGTTATAGAATGTCCAGGATGATGGAAGTGTTACCATTGTAGTGATGGAAAGTCATTACCGTCTGATGACTATGGTGGCTCACACGAAGCGGGTTGATGGTCTCAGACTGGATCCTTGAATGTTACCATTTTTGTATGTTACCATTCCTGATGTCCGATTTGTGTCCATTTATTCTTTTACATAGAGACTGTCCGGTTTGGCCAATGTACAGGCAGAGGGGCATTGCTGGCATATGATGGCATATATAGCATTAGTAGATGTGCAGGTGAATGAGTCACATCATCAGGGTCCCTTCTCTTCATGTGTCAATATATTTATGCCTGTATCTGTAATTTTCACTCCATGCATCTGAAGAAGTGGGCTTTTTACCCACGAAAGCTTATGCTCAAATAAATCTGTTAGTCTTTAAGGTGCCACCAGACTCCTTGTTGTTTTTGTGGATACAGACGAACACAGCTACCCCGATACTTATCTAATATAAAGTCTCTTCTGTGTGTCTGTTTTATTACTGACATTAGGTTGGACTTTTTAATGAGAATAATGTTCCATGGGTCACAGTATTCAGTGATAGATGAAGGTCTCACCAAAATCTAGTGTTCTCATCTACCATGGGCTGCTGCCAGTTTACCACATCCCCAAACAGGTCAAAATTAAGACTATTTTTAGCTTGATCTGGCTCACCCGAACCAGACACTTACATTCAATGCTAGCTCTTTGCTGAATAGGGTCCTCTGATAACATTAAGGGTATGTCTACACTGCAATAAAAGACCTGTGATAAAAATCGCAGTGTAGGTGTTTGGGATCGGGCTAGAGCCCAGGCTCTGAGACTCCATGAACATCTACGTTGTAGTTTTTCAGCCTCACAGCCCAAGCCCTGAGAGCCCAAGTCAGCTGACCTGGGCCAGCTACAGCTATGTTACAGGTTTGTTACTGCAGTGTAGATGTACCCCAAGAGAGTCTGCTGATAGCAGTACATGAATCCAATGCTAGTTAGCTGCAGGATTAGGTATTAGTGAATGTAAGTATATTAGATCTTGTTTTCAAAGGGTTTCAGAAGGTGGATCTTGGGCTCTATGCATTATAGGTCACGCTTTGAGATAAGTTAACATTTTGTCTCCAAGAGGTGTTGTTCACTCTCCTCTCAGCTACAGAGCTTACAGTATTACGCAGTTCACTCCCCTCTTTATCTTCTAATAAAAATGCAAGATCCAATTTCTCTCTCCTCTCCCCCCACTGCTTTCCTCCCACAATGTTTTAAAATCTAACTATATTCTGAAAAATGATGCTGTGCGAATGTCACCTTGGGGTTCCAGCACTGATTCTCCCTCACTGATTTGAAGATAAAATTTGCTATATTCACAAGTCAAAAGATGGTATTTTGACCTATCAGGGCTGTTGGGATCTAAACATTAAGCTGTGATTTTTTCCTGCCTTTTACATCATCATACAGTCCCAGGGACATACCTCCAGGTTCCTGACCTAAACTTCAGAACAACCAATCAAGAGACTAGTAGTAAAGAATCATGCTTAGATTTTATACTGAGCCCAGTGCCTGCTAGGAGAGGATTCTGGGAGTTTAGTCAGTGCTATGTACATACTCATGCAGTTCAGACCTGATCATTAAGGCTCACAGTTAATAAATGGCGAGCCATGTAAGGCATTCCAGTAACTTGGGACATCACCATCACCTGTATTCACAGTTCATAATGGCTCCTACTGGCCTTAAAATCAATGATCATCTAGTCTGACCTCCTGCACAATACAGACCAAATAATGTCATCAATAACTCCTGCATCAAATCCATCTCTTGTGGTTGAGTTACGGCATATATTTTTTGAAATACATCCAAACTTGATTTAAAGATTTCAAATAACGAGCAGTCCCATAAACTTTTATTTTTCTCCATTTCTTTCCTTGAGTGTGATGCTCTGTAATTACGACGTGTGAGGCTGTCACATTCTGTGGTGTGATTCAGATCAGTGACTGGTTGTGTCATCCCCTGCTCCGTAACCCTGGGTGCCTTCAAATGCTCTGGTGCTGTCGTTCCCTTGTCTGGATGCTCCCAGAAAGCACACAAGCAACCCTAGACCAACCTAAAGCTCTGACTCCAGGTGCCTGCTTGTTACAGAGAAGCCATGATTCTAGCTTCCACCAGCCTTGGTTACACCTGGCAAGATGACCCCAATACCTCCCCAGTTTTGAATTTTCCCAGAACCATGTGCGTGACAATGTCCAGCCCTCTCCTGCAGCTTTCAGAGGAATAATAAGAGTAACTGCACAGCTCATCACTTTACATGGTGTTAACTATCACTTCAATTCAAGCCCAAGACTGGGTTGGTTTAGATTAAAAATTAAAACAAGCTTATTAACAAAAGCTTATGAATAGGATTTTGAGTTCAAGCATAAAGGACAGAGTTAGCAATGGTTACAAACAATCAATCCACTTTCTAGAGGCTAAACTTGACAAAACTACAGTCTTCGTTCAAGGTAGGATTTTTACCACACAACCTTCTAGCAAGATGGCTGACCACCCTTCTGGTCAGGATCTCCCACAAAAGACAAAGAAACTCGGGCTCTTTGGACTCTTAGGTGAAAGGTAACTTGGGGTTCTTTGCCCCTCTCTTGTGTAGTCCAATGAACCTTTGAAATGGATTCTTCTGAAGGTTACCCCACCAAAGTAAAGTTCATTCAAGCTGTGAGGAAGGAGTCTCCTGGTGAAGGAAGTTCCATGCTGGTGTTTGCTAAAACGCAAATTGATCTGTCACTGCAATCACCTCCCCCTGCCATGATGCTGAGTGGTTATTTCTTCCCCTTGTTGGCTCGATAGTTTTGTTTACCTCTTATGTAAATGCATCCCCATTGTCTCTTAACATATCTTGGAAGTACCCTACAGGTGGCAGAACCACATTCCTTTGTCTAGGTTTGGGTCACTTCAGCCCTGCTTGCCAGACAAACTTTAAGAACACAATTACCAATATGTTTGTAATTTTGAATTTGTCCTCCATACGTTCACCACACAAAAATATTATCAGTATCTTATTAGCTTTCTCCTGACACCTTGCATGATACCTTTCAGTTACAGCTTCTGATAGTAGTGAGGTGAGGTACACTGAACTGGTCAGGCCAGCAGAAACTCACTACCAGATATCAGTGAACCCCTTGCCCTCTTGCACTGGATGCCGTTAGGGTCACAGAGGTGTGCAGCCACATCTTAGCAAATACAAGGGATTGATCTGAGGACTTCCAGAGCTAAGGAGCTAGGCTTGGGAGCTGCAACTAGAATTTAGCATACCGTTTTGTTGACGTTGCACAAGGCCAGTTTACTATTTACTGAGTACTGTCAATGTATTCAGCTTTGTTTAAACCAGTGGAGGTCACCATCTCTGCCCCTGAGGGGTTAGGATCTGAATTAGACAGACAATACTGTTCACAAAGAGCACTGGATAATCAGAGGATAGTTCAAGATTAGATTAATGCAGATTTTCTGTTTTAATTAAAACTGAAACACTTCTGTCTTCGATGGATTATGACTGAAACAGGCACTGAAGGAAGCGATTGAGGAAGGTTTTGAATGAAGAGAAGGTGGCCATTTGGTTCAATTTAACAATATAACAACACTTGAACTTCCTTCCTTCCTTCCTTCCTTCCTTCCTTCCTTCCTTCCAGGGATGGCTCTGAAGACATTTTACAATCATCATTTAATTTAGCTTTACAACCTCCTGTAAGGTAGGTGAGTATCATTATCCCCATTTCACAAATGAAGAAACTAAGACATTGAGAGTTTAAGGCTAAAATTTTGAAGAATGGGGTATCTCACTTTTGGGGTATCCATCGTGAGACAACTTAGGCCAGATTTTCAGAGGTAATTAGCATCCACACACCCCATTGACTTCATTTGAAGTTGTAGATGCTCAACAGGTCTGAAAATCAGACCCAATGGTCATGTTTACATACATCACTTTTCCAATCATAACCACACTTTAAATTCTATGCTGTACTACTTGAAACCTGAGCTGTAACACCCTTGGTACCGAGTCCTGGTGGCTCCTCTGTTTCAATGAGGGTTTGGGCTGCTCCATGGATGCTCTGATTCTGGATACTGGGGTGGAATCTTCTGCTCCACAGAAAAAAAATGAATTTATTTCCAGTCAATCTCAGTTTTTTGCTGAAAAGAAACCCCATTTCCTTTCTTTATACACAGTGTATCATACTGCTTTCAGTGAATTACACTGCAAATTCCCAAATCACTTCACCCAGAGCCATCTTGATATGGAGTCCACAAAATCAATTGCTATCCAATATGTAATTCAGGTCTGCTATGTGGGTAAAATCTGTTAACAATGCAGAATATAAATGGATGGATAACTTCAAATATGTGCATCAAACGATAAGATTGCACATGCATCTTTTCCGCAGTAACTATAGGCTATGTACTCTGCTGTTAGACATAAACTGAGTAAAGCAAGGAATGCAGTATTGTATCACTAATAAACATATCGGGTGAAGAGACCTACTCCATCATTGTCCTTTCTTGAAAATTAAGCAGCAACTTAAATAGTACTTTACATTTTATTCTTCACATATAAAAGAAACCCTGAACCAACTGCCTATAAAGAGTAAACTAAATATGGTCATGATTAAAATTAGGTTTCCAAATATACATTTAATGCGGAGGATAAAAAAAAAATCTTAATGCCTGTTAGGTAAACACCACTTTCCTTGCACAAAAACTGCTTCCTGAAGGTTAACAGTTCTACTGTAGTTACAGACAAGTTACAACACAGATTTGTTATTTGGTATTAATCCTCAATAAATATTTTAAATAATCAATTACTTTTTGTACTGGCAATGAACATTCCTCAAAGTGTAATTCCATAGGTAGAGTTATTGTGGGAAACTGGATGCATTCATCGCCTACAATTCATTCTGTGAAAATGACTTAAGTCTGCCCAAGCCTTTATATAAGAAACATGCAAGACAGCCAAAGAGACTTTAATTCTCAGACTGTAAACTCTTAGGTTCAGGGCCCGTGTCCACCTTCATAGACCATTGTACAGTATATAGCATAATGGGACCCCAATCAGGGTCTCTGGTCAGTGATTTAGTATAAGTAAATAATAATAAATACAATTAAGCTTACCCCAGCTAGTACCTCACAGGAAATTAATCTTTAGTTTCATGGAATAACTCTGGATAAACATACATTAAGCAACACAGAACACATTAGAGACCAATGCATTCAGTGCCAGACAGCCGGACATTTAAGAGTTAAATGTGCATGTTTAGCCTCCAACCCCCTTAGAATCTGTTATTCCAAGTATCCGTGACACCGCAGACACAGATTGAGTGAGAGGACCCAAGCTCCTACCTGTGATTACCTACCCCCATAATTTTATGCCAGTAAACTCTGCAATGCAGCAGTAAATGCTCTGCACTTAGATAAGCATTTGCTTGTCTCTCTAGGTCTGTGCCAGTGAACGTGTACAGGCAGCAGCGAGTTTTAATAAAGCAAACTCCGCAGTAGACTGCAGAGCAAGCTGATTAACAGTTTGGATGTTGCTGGGGAGCATGCAGTAACATCTTTCTTCCCATCCTCTCCATGAGCCCTTAAATCTGATGGATCAAAGCTTTGACCAGCATCAGGTGGTTAAAGCAGAGTTCATTAACTCATGTGGCTTTCTGTCTGCTTGCTGAAGAAAGGCTGCAGGAGCTGCTTACAATGATCATATACTAAATGTGTTTACTAGAGTTCAAACAGCTTGTCTCTCTCATGCCAACACCTCCCTTTAAAATGATATTAATTAAACATGCAGCTTTAATACAACAGGCAAATGACATGGTAATCAGTGATTACGGTGGCAAGCAAAGACATCCTTTCCCAGAGACTCAGAGGAATGGGGGTCAAGAGCAAGACCTTATCTTACCCACATGGCTCAGCTTGTGTTTTTGAATTATCCCCTCTTGTGTCCTTTGTTCATCCACAGGTTAGAATATTGACCCCACTCCTTAGGCAAAGTTCTTAAAAGGGGGGATTTGAGTAAGGGAGGGTGAGCAGTTTCCCTTCCCCCTTGCATAATACAATAATTTGGGTAAAGAGTACATATCAGGAGTAAATTCTACAGAACTAGAGAAGGCATCAACAGTTCAGCACCATGCAAGGGGCCAGCTGGAGAGGGCACCCACTGGGCAGTAACAAGCAAACCAGCAGGTGCAAAGGGAATGAAGGAGGAATGCACGATAGCAGAGCTGTGGAAATCTTTCCAGGTTTGGTATGAAATGGATAGGTGCATCTTGGATAATTGCATCACAATCCAAAAAGATCTGGGTTTGAAACACAGCTTTTCCATGGCTGAATACTACAGGCAGGATTTGAATTTGACATGTCTGCATAGAAAGCTGGTGGCCAAATACCACAGTGATGAGCACATCAGTGGTTCACGTGGCCACAACTGGATGTAGCAATAATGAGGACAGGTTGGAAAACACCCTGAGACATGGGATCTTTGCCATTAGCACAGTTTGGACATGGCCTGTAGAAAAGAAGAACATACAACCACAGGGTAATCCCAGATACAAAACATCTCACAGACAGCTCTGCCGAAAATTCTGTGATATGAAACAAAACCATGCCAATGGCAAGTCAGTTGGTAGAGAGGATATTAAGAAGACAGTATCAGGCATATGAAAACAACTGGAGTCCTAGCATGAAGGAACACCCATCAAATACAGAGGGATCAAAAAGAGAAACCAGCCAGTTGTAAACAGTTTAACAGAATGAGAAGGTAACTAGATTTCTTAGTTACCCTTGCTCCCAATCCCACCCTCCCACTTAAAGTACTTGCTTCTTTCCCTTTTGGTATTGTTCCTGCCTGCCACCCACTCAAAAAAATTCACCTATTTCATTTATTTGTCTTTCTGGCCATCTCTCATTATATCTTACATGCCCATCACCAAGATATCTGAGCCAAAAATTCATTTTACAGATGTGGAAACTGAGGCTCAAAATGGTGAAGTGAGTCAGCTCAAGAGTCACAGTAAGTCAGTGTCAGAGCCAGCTTTCAAAATGCAGGCTCCCTGGCTCCTAAAAGTAACCCTCTTCCACTAGACCACACCGCCTCCCACTGAAGACTGAGTGACCCCTTCTTCCAGATTGATCTGCTTACCCTGAGTTCCCTCTGGTAATATATTTCTTGCCCCACTCACCAGAGCTTCTGAACCTCTGTTTTTTCCACTGTATCTCTACACAGAAAGGCACCGATGCAGGTCAGAAGTCTTGAAATATTTTTATTGTGACCAGCAAAAACAAAGGTTTGTAGGTATTAATAGTCCAGCCTAAGCTGAAAAAGCAGTAAAAACAAATGCAACTAACCAAAAGGAAAAGGCAAATTTGAGAATGATCTCTTTTCTACACATGTTTTGAACCATCCTATAGACTAAATAGATAATAATATTCCTGCTATAGAATTTGATATGATGGTTCAGACATCTGTGGAAAGGAGATCATTTTCTAATGAATGCTACAGGTTTTCTATTGCTTTCATTCCTACTAAATTCCTTTATTGAATGTTCTATAGAATATGGTGAAAGGATAAGGAAACAGGCAAATTCGATTTGTTTGGACTGATATGTAGGTTGTAGAATATAGGCCAGAGCATACTATTAATCATTATCCTTCTTTCTCCTGATTCTCAGTAGCCCTGTATTTATTTATTTTATTCTCTGTTGTGCTCATCACTGTAATATCAGGTGCAGAGTTTATAGATGCTTGCCTAGATTTTGCGGCGATGTAGTTGGCTTGTCTGCTTATTTATCTCCACTATACGTGGAGCAGATTGTGTTCAGAGGCAAGCAAAGTGAGTCTTTATGTTCATTTATCTTCTTGAATGAAAAAGCAGGAGCAGATGAAACAATGCTATTTATTATATCCTAGATACAAAGTCTATAAGGGGGGGGAGAGAGCAGCCAAACTGAACAATGAGAACAGAAGCCCTTTTGCCACATAGCTGCTGCAGGAAGAGGTATCACAGAAAGCCCCAGATGTGCAGAGATATGATTGCAATGAAATTCATCATCACATTCAGGCAGACCATTTGCCAAGCAGAACTCGGTGGAATTGTCTCCTGAATCATTCACATGTTCTCTCTTTCTCTCTGTTATATAAAAACATACCATTCACCCTGGAAACCCAGAGGCAGCACTGGATGTCTGTGTCGGTGCTGCAGACAATGGCCATTACAACAGAGCACGCCCCACACAGTTTTATAATGATAAATTTAAGTATGACTTTACATGTGGCAATGTCAGGGCCAAACCTCTGAGCTAACAATCTGGTAAGACAAGCTGGCTAAACAGTCACTCCAGGGTCTTGATCCTGATGACCTGACCAGTGTTCTATTTTCAAGCTGATGGTATGGAGAGAAAAACTTGGCTCATAGACTAACAGACTGTTCTTTTCAACTATAGGCAGGGAATGGGATCTAATGGTTAGAGTATGGGACTGAGTCAGGATTCCCTGTCTGACCTTAGGCAAGTAATTTAGAGCTCAGACACAGCTGCACACTGCAGGCAAGATGGAGGACTACCTCCTTACCAGGAGCTCCTGGAAACACTTGCCTGACTCAAGTATGATGCTCCCCAGATCTCATGCAAAGTTAAGGGGAGCCCCACTGTTGTGCCACTCTTTCCAGGAGTGCAGTGTCCCCTCCCTATGGTGGGGCTAGCTTTGCTGGTCAGTGTGTGTGTGGGGGGGGTCAGATGTCTGGCCCTGTCCTTTCCTATCCCTTTGGGGAAAGCTTAGATAATACAGTGATGGACAGAAATGCCATGAACACTACCAGTCATGTAGAAGGTTTGGGCTCTGGGAGGTCAAGACCACAGTATCCAGCCCCTGAACAGCACCACATGGAAAGGAAAGGAAAGAAAAGGAAAGGAAAGGTTTCTTGGCCTTTTCACCACTTCTGTGTCCACCCAGGCAAGGCTGTAAACCATCAGCCTTTAATCTCTCTGTGCCTTTGTTTATTTAGCCACAAAATGTAGATAACAATCATTCTTATTTCACAAAGAGATTATGAGACTTCATTTGTTAATATTTGTAAAATACTGTGAATGGAAGGCACCAAAAACGGACAATATTTTAATTAATTACCATTATAATAAATATGTGGAGGAGGAAAAAGATTGTTGTGTGGAGGACAGCAAGACCTTGATAAGTTATATGGCTCTCTAGATCTGCTTTGTTCCTTTGCAGTGAATGAAGACTGTTGCCATCATACCCCATCCCCCTTTTTTTTAAGCAGCCTGGACTTGTGAAATTGCAGAATAGAACAAAATTCTGAATAACACCCACCTTTTTACTGTTGGGATGTGACATTTAATTTTTTCACCTGGGTTTATTCTTCTCCCCCTTTTTCAACATCTGTATTATTTTCAGCCTAAGGACTGATGAAAACTTCTGTCTGTCTGAAACAGACTGAATACTCGTGTGCTATCTGTTCTCTGATTTTTGTACAGGATAATTGCAAGGGTGAGTTTTGCAGTGGCGGAGGGAGTGTAATCTAATAGATAGGGCACCGGACTGTGAGTCAGGAAACCTGTGCTCTATTCCCAGCTCTCACACAGACCTGCTATGTGGCCTTAGGCAGGTCACTTCCCCTCTCTGGGGCTCTATTTTGCCTCCCACCCTGTGTCTTGTCTATTTAGATTGCAAGCTCTTTGGGGCAGGAAATGTCCCTTACTATGTATATGTGTATATTGTAATTCCTGGAGGTTCCAACCTTGTCTTGGTTGGAACCTCCAGGCATTACTGTAATACAATTAAATGATACTAATTATAGAATTCTAGGCTTGAAAGGAACTTCAATAGGTCATCTAGTTGAGTCCCCTGAACTGAGGGAGGACTGAGTATTATCTAGACAATCCCTGAAACATGTTTGTTTCTACTAACCTGTTCTTAAAAACCTCCAATGACAGTGATTCCACAACTTCCCGAGGTAATTTGTTCCAGTGCTTAATTACCTAATGTTTAACCTAAAACTCCCTTGCTGCAATTTAAGCCCATTGCTTCTTGTCCTGTCCTTGGTGCTGAAGGAGAACAATTTATCAACCTCCTCTTTATAACAACCTTTTACATACTTGAAGACTATCAAGTTCCCCCTTAGTCTTCTCTTGTCCAAACTAAAAAAATGCAATTTTTTCAATCTTTCCTTGCAGGTTGTGTTTTCTAGAACTTTAATCATTTTTCTTGCTCTCCTCTAAAGTTTCAGCAATTTATCCACATCTTTCCTGAAATGTGGTACTCAGTTGAGGCCTTATCAGTGCTGAGTAGAGTGCAAGAATTACTTCTCATATCTTGCTTACAACACTCCTGCTAATACATCCCAGAATTATGTTTGCTTTTTTTGAGACAGTGTTATATTGTTGGCTCATAATTAAGGTTACGTTTTTGTCATGGAGATCATGGAAGTCAGAATCTGTGACTTCCAGAGACCTCCGTGACATTCTCTGCTTCAGCCCCAGGAGCTGCAGGACTTTGGAGCTGACAGCCAGTGGGGCCCTGGCAGGATTCCAGTGCAACAGCAGCAAGTGACAGGGGGCCCTCTGCAAAGCTTCAGCAACAGCTGACAGACTCCTGAGGGGTCCCTCCTCTGGGTTCCAGTGACGGGCAACAGCTTTGCACGATGGGAACAGGGACGCCTCGGGCGAGCGGCTGGGGTGTCCCATTTTCTCTTTGGGAAATATGGTCACCCTGCAGCTCCCAGCTGCTGTGGGCAGAGGGGGAACCCCACAGCTCCCAGCCACCACATTGGTAGAGGAACTATGGAGCCGCAGCAGCAAAAGTCACAGACAGGTCACGGTTTTCATTAATTTTTGTTTATTGCCCGTGAGCTGTCCATCACTTTTACGAAAATAACCATGACAAAATCTTAGCCTTACTCATAATTAGTTTGCAATCCTCTGTAACCCCCAGACCCTCCTAGGCAGTCATTTCCTATTTTGTATTTGTGCAATTAATAACCCAGTGGTGTATAATTTATAGGATGTTTTGCTTTCTGTATGGGAGTTCTTCCACAGACTTCATTGGGCTTTGGATCAGGCCCCAACTGCATAGTTCAGATCATTCTTCTACTTTTAGTCTGCTTTCCAGCCCTCCTGGTTATCTATAGCTTACGGTTGGCTAATGTAATCACAGTACTGCAATCTTTTCTTCTCCTGAACCACTTCCCAGCCCCATTTTGATATTGACTATTGATGTTGCTCCAATTATAAATTAATCCAATTAGTTGAGATTAGAACCCCATCTCAAGCATCACCCTCCATTCTGTGTGTGCCTTGGATGCTGTCTGGTAATTAATGGTGCACTTGTGGTGTTATTAATTAGCTCCCTTAATTTCACCATCCAAATTATCAAAGAGAAAATTGACTTGAAGTTTCTGGGCTCCTTTGACAGACTCCCTGTCTGCAGTAATGGGCAGCTGCACCTTCCTTGTGGAGCAGATTAATGATTTTGTACTTTGGTTCTAACAGAAGTAGGTACTTTCAGATGTCTTGTTGGCTGGTCCCCTCTTTTCTTACCTTGACAGACTTTGTGAAAGGCACTGACAGAGCATTCACCACCTTCTTTCATGAGTCTGAGAAAACCAGCTGTATTTCACAGTGTGAGCTTCTCTTTCCTTGTCTTTGCCCCTCTGATGTTCTGCTCTCTGCTTGCACCCACAAAGGTTTTTTTCTGTGTGCATATTATTGTTTCATTCTTGGAGAACTCTGGAAAATGTCTGTGTACCTCATAATATGACCTGACACAACAGCATTCCCAGGTGCTCCAAATATTTTTCTGTTTCATTAACATGTTTCCCAGGGCATAATAGCATAGTCAGGACAGTGGCAAGTGCCAGATACAGTAATGAGGGGTTTTTTTATGAGTGTCTTGATGGGGTAGGCTTGGAAGGATTCGATTTTTATCAGTAACTGCTGATTTCAGCATACACACACAAATCTACAAAAATACTTCCATCAATAGTAATTGAAAGTTATGATAGGCAAAGTAAGATAAATACTGCTTGAGAACTTACTAGAGTTTGATTTAACAATATTTGTTTTGTATATTTTGACATGGGGTGTTGATAATTTGTGTTTTAATGTTTATAAAGCTTTAATTTATTGAATCTCAGTGTCTACTACAATTAAATAATTATTGTCTGCCCCCCCTAATTTTCTACCACTGTGAAAATTTCAATAGTTAAAAAATTGAAAACAATGCTTAAAACCCATAATTTAGACAAAATTTCAATAGATAAAAATAGGAACACATGCTGTCATAAATGTAAAGGAAAGGGTAAACCCCTTTAAAATCCCTCCTGGCCAGGGGAAAGCTCCTCTCACCTGTAAAGGGTTAAGAAGCTAAAGGTAACCTCGCTGGCACCTGACCAAAATGACCAATGAGGAGACAAGATACTTTCAAAAGCTGGGAGGAGGGAGAGAAACAAAGGGTCTGTGTCTGTTGGTATGCTGCTTTGCCGGGGATAGAACAGGAATGGAGTCTTAGAACTTTTAGTAAGTAATCTAGCTAGGTATGCGTTAGATTATGATTTCTTTAAATGGTTGAGAAAAGAATTGTGCTGAATAGAATGACTATTTCTGTCTGTGTGTCTTTTTTGTAACTTAAGGTTTTGCCTAGAGGGATTCTCTATGTTTTGAATCTAATGACCCTGTAAAGTATCTACCATCCTGATTTTACAGGGGTGATTCCTTTACTTCTATCTACTTCTATTTCTATTAAAAGTCTTCTTGTAAGAAAACTGAATGCTTTTTCATTGTTCTCAGATCCAAGGGTTTGGGTCTGTGGTCACCTATGCAAATTGGTGAGGATTTTTACCAAGCCTTTCCCAGGAAGTGGGGTGCAAGGGTTGGGAGGATTTTGGGGGGAAAGACGTGTCCAAACTGTGTTTCCCAGTAAACCCAGTTAGAGTTTGGTGGTGGCAGTGGTTATTCCAAGGACAAAGGATAAAATTAATTTGTACCTTGGGGAAGTTTTAACCTAAGCTGGTAAAAGTAAGCTTCGGAGGTATTCATGCAGGTCCCCACATCTGTACCCTAGAGTTCAGAGTGGGGGAGGAATCTTGACATGGTGGCAGAGTGGTGGGATTAACCTGAAATCATTTCGAGATCAATTTGAGATTTTTTTGAACTAGAAATACAGATTTTAAAAAGGAATATTTTTTTTCCTTTGGGGCTGCTGGAAGGGAGGTCCAGAAAGCAGCTGAAACTGAAGTAGCTTGTTTTTTCTCTGCTTTGAAGCCAGAGGAGAGACAAAAAGGGATTATCTTTGTGAATTGGAGGTTTTCTTTGCCTGGAGGCAGGGTACTTAACTCCTGCAGGGAAATTCACAGTCTTCCAAACCAAAAGGGTTTTTTTTCCCCAAAAAGTAAATGGGGGGGTGTTCTACCCATTTGCCTGGAGACAAAAGTGGCAGGGGCCTTTTTTTTTTTTTTTTTTTTTTTTTTAGGATTTTGATTTTTTTTTATAAGGAGCACAAGTTTGAAAAGGAATTTTTTTTTCCTTTGGGCTGCTGGTAAGCAGGTTTCCAAGTAGTTGGAGGTTTTTGGCTTTGATTTGGGGCCAGAGTAGAGACAAGAGAATTGTCTTTTTCTGTAGGCTGACAATTACTATTAGAGAATAGGTATTCTATTCCAGCACAGCAAAATTTTACAGCCAAGTTTTGTTTGTTTATTTCTAAACCTCGGGTGTAAAGTTAGTTAAAAAACAGAGAGGTTAGGATGACAAAATCCATGGCTCGACAAAAGCTGGAATTAGCCAGATTTCAGGCTAAGGAAAAACAAAGGGAACATGAAAGACAGAAAGAACTCATGCGGCTGAAGAAGGAGGAGAAGGAAGAAGAGAGGAAGCATGTGGAAGAAGAGAGGAAGCATGTGGAGGAGGAGAGGGAAAAAGAGAGGAAGCATGCACTGGAGATGGAGAAGGTAAAGGCTCAGCAGAATATACCAACAAACCCTAGCAATCCTTCTCCAGATACCACTCTCCATCCCAGAAAGTTCCCCAACTACAAGGCAGGCGATAACACTGAGGCCTTCCTAGAAAACTTCGAAAGGGCCTGCCTTGGGTACAACATCTCTACTGACCAATACATGGTAGAGCTGAGGCCGCAGCTTAGTGGACCCTTAGCTGAGGTGGCAGCTGAAATGCCTAAAGAACACACAAACAAGTATGAACTGTTTAAATCCAAGGTGAGAGTCAGAATGGGGATAATACCCGAGCAGTCTCATCGGAAGTTCAGAGCCCTAAGGTGAAAACCAGACGTATCATTTACCTGACATGCCTACCACATTGGGAAACATTGGGATGCCTGGATATCAGGAGCAAATGTTGAATCTCCAGTAAATTTGCCCTTCCTAATGCAAATGGAACAATTCTTAGAGGGTGTTCCTGAGGAAATAGAAAAATTCATCCTAGATGGGAAGCCCAAAACTGAAATGAGGCAGGAGAGATTGGAGCCGATGGGTGGAGGTGGCCGAGAAGAAGAAAACTAGTCGCAGTTGGAGCGGAGACCAGAAGGGACAATCCCAGACCACACCCTATCACCGGGGGCCGCCCAAAGCCCCACCTACCTCCCAAAGAACCCTCCAGACCCCTTATCGTCCCACCTCGCCCCAGTGACCCGTCAGCTGGACGATGTTTTAAATGCAAGGAGTCGGGGCATGTAAAGGCCAACTGCCCCAAGAACCCCAACAGATTACAGTTCATTGCACCGGGATCACACCAGAGGTCAGCAGGCCCAAATACCTCCCAGATACCCTTGGAGAGGAGGGAAACTGTGAGTGTGGGCGGGAAGAAGGTCACTGCGTGGAGGGACACCGGAGCACAAGTGTCAGCTATCCATGCTTCCTTAGTGGACCCCAATTTAATCAACCCAGAGATCCAAGTGACGATTCAACCCTTCAAGTCCAACTCTTTCAATTTGCCTACAGCCAAGTTGCCTGTCCAGTACAAGGGCTGGTCAGGAACATGGACTTTTGCAGTCTATGATGATTATCCCATCCCCATGCTGTTGGGGGAAGACTTGGCCAATCATGTGAAGCGGGCCAAGAGGGAGGGAATGGTCACCCGTAGCCAGGCTAAACAAGCCGTGAGGCCTAGCTCTATTCCGGAAACTTCTATCCCGACCCAGTCAGAGGTGATGGACCTGGACCCCAGGCCAATATCTGCAACAGCAGTAGTGGATCCAGTCCCAGAGAACCAGACAGAACCAGTCCCAGAACCGGAACCAGTGGAACAACCAGCACCAGACCATTTGCCAGCACTGAATCCAGTACTTGCAACCTCAACACCAGAGGGCCCCACCGAACCTGAACCGGCAGCAGCCCATAACCCTACGCAAGAGGCTCAGCCGGAGCCTGAACCCCAACATAGTGTCCCAACGGAGAGCGGTTCACAGTCAACGGAAACAGCCCCATCCCCTACATCACTTCCAGAGGGACCAAGCATAGGTCCACAATCCAATGAGGAACTGATGTCTCCAGCATCAAGGGAACAGTTCCAGACCGAACAAGAAGCAGATGAAAGCCTCCAGAGAGCTTGGACGGCGGCATGGAGCAACCCACCGCCTCTCAGCTCTTCTAATCGATCCAGGTTTGTTGTAGAAAGAGGACTTTTATACAAGGAAACTCTTTCTGGTGGACACCAGGAAGACTGGCATCCTCAGAGATAGTTGGTAGTTCCAACTAAATACCGGGCCAAGCTCTTGAGCTTAGCCCACGATCACCCTAGTGGCCACGCTGGGGTAAACAGGACCAAAGACCGTTTCGGGGGGGGGGGGGGGGTCATTCCACTGGGAGGGAATGGGCAAGGATGTTTCTACCTATGTCCGGTCTTGTGAAGTATGCCAAAGAGTGGGGAAAACCCCAAGACCAGGTCAAAGCCCCTCTCCAGCCACTCCCCATCATTGAAGTTCCATTTCAGCGAGTAGCTGTGGATATTCTGGGTCCTTTTCCGAAAAAGACACCCAGAGGAAAGCAGTACATACTGACTTTCACGGATTTTGCCACCCGATGGCCGGAAGCAGTAGCTCTAAGCAACACCAGTGCTAAAAGTGCGTGCCAGGCACTAGCAGACATTTTTGGCAGGGTAGGTTGGCCCTCTGACATCCTCACAGATGCAGGGACTAATTTCCTGGCAGGAACCATGGAAAACCTTTGGGAAGCTCATGGGGTAAATCACTTGGTTGCCACTCCTTACCACCATCAAACAAATGGCATGGTGGAGAAGTTTAATGGAACTTTGGGGGCCATGATACATAAATTCGTAAATGAGCACTCCAATGATTGGGACCTAGTGTTGCAGCAGTTGCTCTTTGCCTACAGAGCTGTACCACACCCCAGTTTAGGGTTTTCCCCATTTGAACTTGTATATGGCCGTGAGGTTAAGGGGCCATTGCAGCTGGTGAAGCAGCAATGGGAGGGATTTACACCTTCTCCAGGAACTAACATTCTGGACTTTGTAACCAACCTACAAAACACCCTCCGAACCTCTTTAGCCCTTGCTAAAGAAAACTTACAGGATGCTCAAAAAGAGCAAAAAGCCTGGTATGATAAACATGCCAGAGAGCGTTCCTTCAAAGTAGGAGACCAGGTCATGGTCTTAAAGGCGCTCCAGGCCCATAAAATGGAAGCATCGTGGAAGGGGCCATTCACGGTCCAGGAGCGCCTGGGAGCTGTTAATTATCTCATAGCATTCCCCACCTCCATCCGAAAGCCTAAGGTGTACCATATTAATTCTCTAAAGTCCTTTTATTCCAGAGAATTAAAGGTTTGTCAGTTTACAGCCCAGGGAGGAGACGACACTGAGTGGCCTGAAGGTATCTACTAGGAAGGGAAATGTGCTGGTGGTGTGGAAGAGGTGAACCTCTCCATGACCCTTGGGCGTATGCAGCGACAGCAGATCAAGGAGCTGTGCACTAGGCACGCGCCAACATTCTCAGCCACCCCAGGACTGACTGAACGGGCATACCACTCCATTGACACAGGTAATGCTCACCCAATTAAAGTCCAACCTTACCGGAAGTCTCCTCAAGCTAAAACTGCTATAGAATGGGAGATCCAGGACATGTTACAGATGGGTGTAATCCGCCCCTCTGGAAGTGCATGGGCATCTCCAGTGGTTCTAGTTCCCAAACCAGATGGGGAAATACGTTTTTGCGTGGACTACCGTAAGCTAACTGCTGTAACTCGCCCAGACAACTATCCAATGCCACACTCAGATGAACTATTAGAGAAACTGGGACGGGCCCAGTTCATCTCTACCTTGGACTTAACCAAGGGGTACTGGCAGGTACCGCTAGATGAATCTGCCAAGGAAAGGTCAGCCTTCACCGCACATCTCGGGCTGTATGAATTTAATGTACTCCCTTTCGGGCTGCGAAATGCACCCGCCACCTTCCAAAGACTTGTAGATGGTCTCCTAGCGGGATTAGGAGAATATGCAGTCGCCTACCTTGATGATGTGGCCATAATTTTGGATTCCTGGGCAGACCACCTGGAACATCTACAAAAAGTCCTTGAGCGCATAAGGGAGGCAGGACTAACTGTTAAGGCTAAGAAGTGTCAAATAGGCCTAAACAGAGTGACTTACTTTGGACACCAGGTGGGTCAAGGAACTATCAGCCCCCTACAGGCCAAAGTGGATGCTATCCAAAAGTGGCCTGTCCCAAAGTCAAAGAAACAGGTTCAATCCTTCTTAGGCTTGGCCGGTTATTACAGACGATTTGTACCTCAATACAGCCAAATCACCACCCCGCTGACAGACCTAACCAAAAAGAAACAGCCAAATGCCGTTCAGTGGACCGAAAAGTGTCAGAAGGTCTTTAACAAGCTTAAAGCGACACTCATGTCTGACCCTGTACTAAGGGCTCCAGACTTTGACAAACCATTCCTAGCAACCACAGATGCGTCCGAGCGTGGTGTGGGAGCAGTTTTAATGCAGAAAGGACCTGATCAAGAATTCCACCCTGTAGTGTTTCTCAGCAAAAAACTGTCTGAGAGGGAAAGCAACTGGTCAGTCACTGAAAAAGAATGTTATGCCATTGTCTACGCTCTGGAAAAGGTACGCCCACATGTTTGGGGACGGCGTTTCCACCTGCAAACCAACCATGCTGCACTGAAGTGGCTTCACACCGTCAAAGAAAATAACAAAAAACTTCTTCGGTGGAGTTTAGCTCTCCAAGATTTTGATTTCAACATCCAACACATCTCAGGAGCTTCTAACAAAGTGGCTGATGCACTCTCCTGTGAAAGTTTCCCAGAATCAACTGGTTAAAATCGTCCTTGAGATGTGGAAAATACTGTTAGTCTTTATGTACTTGGTAGTATATTTAGAGATGCATGTGTCTTATTAACTCTGTTTTTCCTAGAGCTCCAGGAAGAAATCCCAGCCAGTGTTTCACCCTAGCTGAGATTTGGGGGGCGTGTCATAAATGTAAAGGGAAGGGTAAACCCCTTTAAAATCCCTCCTGGCCAGGGGAAAGCTCCTCTCACCTGTAAAGGGTTAAGAAGCTAAAGGTAACCTCACTGGCACCTGACCAAAATGACCAATGAGGAGACAAGATACTTTCAAAAGCTGGGAGGAGGGAGAGAAACAAAGGGTCTGTGTCTGTTGGTATGCTGCTTTGCCGGGGATAGACCAGGAATGGAGTCTTAGAACTTTTAGTAAGTAATCTAGCTAGGTATGCGTTAGATTATGATTTCTTTAAATGGCTGAGAAAAGAATTGTGCTGAATAGAATGACTATTTCTGTCTATGTGTCTTTTTTGTAACTTAAGGTTTTGCCTAGAGGGATTCTCTATGTTTTGAATCTAATGACCCTGTAAAGTATCTACCATCCTGATTTTACAGGGGTGATTCCTTTACTTCTATTTACTTCTATTTCTATTAAAAGTCTTCTTGTAAGAAAACTGAATGCTTTTTCATTGTTCTCAGATCCAAGGGTTTGGGTCTGTGGTCACCTATGCAAATTGGTGAGGATTTTTACCAAACCTTTCCCAGGAAGTGGGGTGCAAGGGTTGGGAGGATTTTGGGGGGAAAGACGTGTCCAAACTGTGTTTCCCAGTAAACCCAGTTAGAGTTTGGTGGTGGCAGTGGTTATTCCAAGGACAAAGGATAAAATTAATTTGTACCTTGGGGAAGTTTTAACCTAAGCTGGTAAAAGTAAGCTTAGGAGGTATTCATGCAGGTCCCCACACCTGTACCCTAGAGTTCAGAATGGGGGAGGAACCTTGACACATGCTTAAAATTAACTGATATTATCCTTCAAAAATTTTTTTTAAATTTATTTCTGCCAAACCTATTTGTATCTCCTCTTGGTGCATCAGTTCAGCCTGCTGGTAGTGGATATGTTTGGCTCTTATCATTACCCATATCTCTTGATTTCCACTTAAACCAGTTTCATAGTGGTATAGACCCGTCAGTCATCAAAATCAAGAGCCCATTGGAATAATACATGACACTAATATAGCATTTTTCACCTTCAGAGAAATTTTCAAAAATGAATTAATCAATCTTTACAACTCCTCAGTACAGTACATAATTAAATATCACTAGGCCTATTATACAGATTGCAAAACCAAGGCACAGAATAGTTGAGAGACTTGCTTAAGACTACTGAAGGAATCACTGTCAGAAGTGAACTTAGTTCATGGTTACTAGCACTGGCTTTCAGTGTGGCACACTGTCCACTTAACTCCTGTATATCTTTATGAGAGATGTACAGCAGGATCTCTGTGCACAGTGCTGAAAGTTTACCTCTACATGATGTACCTAGATTATATTTTTAAACTTAATGGATACTTTATTTTCTTCTTTCTATGTTGCATCACTAGCACCAGAACCAAAAAGTTAACTTCCACCCTGGCCTTGTCTGTGATGCTGTCATAAATATAAAGGGAAGGGTAAACCCCTTTGAAATCCCTCCTGGCCAGGGGAAAGCTCCTCTCACCTGTAAAGGGTTAAGAAGCTAAAGGTAACCTCGCTGGCACCTGACCAAAATGACCAATGAGGAGACAAGATATTTTCAAAAGCTGGGAGGAGGGAGAGAAACAAAGGGTCTGTGTCTGTCTGTATGCTGGGTCTTTGCCAGGGATAGACCAGGAATGGAGTCTTAGAACTTTTAGTAAGTAATCTAGCTAGGTATGTGTTAGATTATGATTTCTTTAAATGGCTGAGAAAAGAATTGTGCTGAATAGAATAACTATTTCTGTCTGTGTATCTTTTTTGTAACTTAAGGTTTTGCCTAGAGGGGTTCTCTATGTTTTTGAATCTAATTACCCTGTAAGATATCTACCATCCTGATTTTACAGGGGGGATTTCTTTATTTCTATTTACTTCTATTTTTATTAAAAGTCTTCTTGTAAGAAACTGAATGCTTTTTCATTGTTCTCAGATCCAAGGGTTTGGGTCTGTGGTCACCTATGCAAATTGGTGAGGCTTTTTATCCAACATTTCCCAGGAAAGGGGGGGGTGCAAGTGTTGGGAGGATTGTTCATTGTTCTTAAGATCCAAGGGTCTGGGTCTGTAGTCACCTAGGCAAATTGGTGAGGCTTTTTACCAAACCTTGTCCAGGAAGTGGGGTGCAGGGTTTTGGGAAGTATTTTGGGGGGAAAGACGCGTCCAAACAGCTCTTCCCCAGTAACCAGTATTAGTTTGGTGGTGGTAGCGGCCAGTCCAAGGACAACGGGTGGAATATTTTGTACCTTGGGGAAGTTTTGACCTAAGCTGGTAAAGATAAGCTTAGGAGGTTTTTCATGCAGGTCCCCACATCTGTACCCTAGAGTTCAGAGTGGGGAAGGAACCTTGACAGATGCTTTACCACCTTTTCCCACTGGGAATGAAATTTGGTCATTGGAAGTCAAAGGCCAACTAAATGATGAACTGATGACACCCATTTTCAATACCTGGGCTCAACTCCAGATGTACCCAGGGCTGTAAACATGGAAAGATCTTTGTGCTGAAAATGTATCCTCATGCACACAACATCCACACTTCCCCACACAATGCCATTAAAAGGTTTCCCAGTGCTCTTCCACCCGTTATTTTCCGGTCCTGTGTTTTTGTCTACTGCCTTCTATTAAGATATTGCCACAATTCTTTTGCATAATTCTATCATTGAAGGCACATAGTACTTCTTGGTGCCAATCCAATATTGGCCAAATTTTCTTGTTGTAAAGACTAGATCACATCTGTGCCTTAGATACTATCTTACTCTGGAGTTCAGTTGATCCTTCCCAAAACCTGATCACAAGAAGCTTCTATGCTGTAGGATCCTCTGCCTTGTTCTTTAGGAATAAGCCAGGAGTGGGAATAAACTAACTGAGTTGTACTGTATTGTATTGAATTCAATCTGCTTTGAATGTGATGGTGAATTTGAAAGTTTAGTTAAGTCAGTAACATGTACAAAATGTACGCAGATGAGAAATGGACACAACAAGTGAAGAATCATTGAGATTTCTCAAAGGTGAGTGTGGTTTAGGAGTTAGGAGGTGGGAACTTAAAGTCAGTCTAAGGATTCTATTTGCAGCTCTATCACTCACTTGCTGTGTGACCTTCGACTAGACATTTAACCTCCCTGTGCCTTCTGTAGAACATTTTATAATCCTTCCTCACTTCATATTTTTAACTTTCAGTTCTTTTTGGAACCAGTTCTAGTTTCAAAATCTAATACACCAGCAAGTGCAGATTTTTTAACACAACTCTGCTGCACTTGGCTTCAGAAGTAAAAAGGATCCCACATGAGTACTTCCTGAATATTTCCAAAAGGCAGAAAAAACCCAGCCCAGCACAGACAATGTTCTAAGACTGCAGGTGCATCTAACATTCCTACAAGAGTAGAAATAAAATTTGCACAGCTCTATCAACATTGTTTCACCTCAACAGATGAGACCCCCATATTTTCATTTCAACAAACGGCAACTCTCTTGAAACTGGCAGGGAATTTTAAAAAACGCTCCACAACAAAGATCTATAATTTGCTAGAAACGAACAATGACTAACATACAATATTGCTTTCCCTTTGTTAGCCTATGTGCCAGCAGTTCGTGTCACTTATACTTACTGAAAAGCAGGAACTCTGTTTTAATTTCAAAGTCAAGAAGGACAGCACAGGAATGTTAGAAGGACTCAAAGCTTTCAGAAAATCCTAAACGAAATATGTAACCTTTCCCCATTTCAACTCTCATTTGTTTTTATTATTTTTTCTGCTTCCTAACAAATCTGTGGGATAGAGTGATGTCATTGGATCACTGCCCTGCATCTTTTCTTTCTAGCTTCACTCCTCACTACCACGCATTCTGGAACAGGAAAACAATGTGGGCGGCAGGAGGGCAGTTTCCATCACTCCATTAAAACTGTAATTAAAAAAGAAACAAAAACCCAAAACTTCAAAAGGTCTTTTGGAGGCTCTCGTTATATCTATTAATATTTTGCTTCTCACCATTCTTTAATGGCATTCAGCTTTTTTTTCTGTCCGGATACATGTAGTTTTGATTTAATACGTTAAACCTATCCTTGTCTCCTACATGTGTTGTTGCTAGCCAGGCAGTGGCTGAATGATATATATCCACATCAATGGTGTTTTAATGAAGAATCATTCTAATACATCAGAGAGATAGTACTCTCATAATAGATTAGTGCCATATATCACCACAGTGAGACATTTCTTATTATGTATTGCCCAAACAATGTCACTGGAAAGGAAGGAGAGGCCTAGAAGACCTGGTAGGTTTTAGTTTATTACATTTGAAAAATGCTTTAAAATTCCCAACACAATTATACCTGCCCAGGTTTGAAGTGGAAGACACACAACATTAACAGATAGGTCTGACATGAATCTTTGCAAAGCAACCCAGTAAGTCAAAAGGCAGCCCATGGACTCCTACGACGCAGCCACATCTATCTATCTCTCCTAGAAGACAGAAATACAAGCAAATACTGTGATTGGCGACTTTAGTTTTTATTTTAAAAATGTGCATGTCACATTATGCCGGATACAATCTGGACTGTTGAACAGCGGTGTCCTCTCAGTTCTCCAGCCTAAGGTGCCTTTTACACTACTTTGTTCAGAGCAACCACTCATGGCCTGCTCCCACTCAGCCTTCAGCATATAAATTACCCCCCAGTTATATTGCAAGAGTGCTTGAATTACACTGCAGAGCAACACTAGCAGACTCCCAGTCCCAGACTTTCCCCCAGAAATGTGCCTCTTGTACTCTTCACCATGCAGGGGGAAGGGGGAGAGGAATTGAACTGAAGTGTCCCACATCCCAGCTAAGTTCTCTGACCACTGGGGTAAAAGTAAAGGAAGGTTCCCTCCCACCCTCGCTGTTTTGTGAGGAGTTAAATGAGGTGTGTGAGGTAATATCTTTTATTGGATTAACTTCTGTGGGTGAAAGAGACAAGCTTTCAAGTTCCACAGAGCTCTTCTTCAGGTCCATGGAGTTAGGCAATGTCTCAGTACACCCCCACACTGGGCCCACAAGCAAGATGAGCATTCCTCTGCCTATCATCCCTGGCTATAAGGACAGCAGTGAGCTTTAGGTGTGAGATAGGTAACCAAATGCCTGCCTAAGGCAGTAGTGCACATGCTCAGAGGCAGAAACTTAAGCACCTAGGGAACTTTTTAAGCAAAAATTTAGGTGACAAGTGAGCTTAGGAGCCTACAGGACTAGGTGGCAGCCAAGCAGGAGTTTTGTATATCACAATAGTGCCTAAAACTGGGACACAGATGCCTAAATATGGGCTTTAGGCACCTATATGGCTTTGTGGATCTCTCCCATAGTCCCTAAAGGCCCCAAACCTGCAAACACTTAAGCAGGTTTAACTCTGCATATGCGTATGGATTCCCATTGACTTCACTGGGAATCCATACGTGTACATATAAGCAGGATTGGGGCCTACCTGAATATTTCAGTGACTTCTACAAAGAAAGTGCTTCAGAATGTTTGGTGGTGGCTGTTGATATTGGTGGTGGTTGTTAGTATCTCCAATGCTCTCCACCCTGCTATGCTTCCCAGTGTCCCCCCATATTACAGTGCTGTGACTCCCCCATCCTATATATTATTGTATATAATCAGTTGCAAACTGTACCTGTTGAGTTTGGAGCAATATCTATTTGGAAAACAAAGATTAATCAGAAAAAACACTGAGTTTAACAAAGACCTGAACTGAACTACATGTGGTGGAAACTCCCCCTACAGCAGGGGTTCTCAACTTTTTTCTTTCTGAGGCCCCCCAAACATGCTATAAAAACTCCACAGCCCACCTGTGCCACAACAACTGTTTTTCTCCATATAAAAGATACCGCTGTCATTAAAGGGTAGAAAGCAGGGCAATTGCCTGGGGGCCTGAGCCACAAGGGGCACCAAGAAACTAAGTTGCTCAAGATTCAGATTCAGCCCCAGGTACTGGAGCTCAGGGCCCTGGGCTGCAGTCCTGCATGGTGGGGCTTCAGCTTTCTCCCCTGGACTCTAATGAGTCTAACACCAACCATGCTTGGTGGACCCCCTGAAACCAGCTCACGGCCCCCAACCCTGGTGGAGAACCACTGACCTACAAAACACTCCAGAAGGCTATCAAGTGACAATGAGAACAGACACAGCCCACACTTTCCCAGCTGCACCAGGGGACCCATGCCTCCATCCACACAGATGCAGTTGCAGGATTGGGGCCTTAAATAAGGCAACACCAACTTAGAAGCATCACATCAGCTGATCAAACACTCATTGGCTAAGCATGACCTAAGAGCATGATATGCAACTTCTGAAAACGGCTTTTACCATATTAACCCTTTTGTGGTGATCACATTCCCCATAACACCCCAAATGGACAAGGGGCAACAGGAAGAAAGAGAAAATAACTTCAACAGTCCACAAAGACATTTGTTCCCTTCATAAAATACTATGTAACATGAGATGTGCCATGCTTATGGGGTCTATTTATCCTCTCCTAAATATGCATGTGTAATTCCCACTAACATCAATGGGAACACAATGTGTGTATCAAAGGAAGAACAGACCTCATTGTACCAAAATTACAGTGACTTCCTATTCAACATTAATATCCAGTTATATAATTCATGTGACTTTAATATATCAACAAACACTAAGCATACACTGTATTCCAGGCAGAAAATATCAGGCTTTAATTACATGAAGTAAACATCTCATTAAACGTCTGTTTTTATAGATTCTAATGAACACTATTGCTGAAGCAGCATGACAAAAAATGATAATGAATAAGCTAAAATGGAGAGTATATTCTTTAAAAATGTTGAGCAGATAATAAAATAAACCAATATATCTTTCCTAAGATCTAACAAAACAAAATAATAAACCCACTTTACGCTAATATCTGGAAGGATGTAAGTAAAATGATTGCTGATCAAATCAAATTATTAGTCTATAGGTATCTTCTCAGCTGTCCAAAAACTCCTACCTGCTGATTACAATGCACCATTTGAGGAGATTAGGTTGTTTATTTTGGGATACTTCACATGATCTTAGCCAAAAGATCATGCTACTACTGCAGCAACTCTCAATGCAGGAAGGATTTTGAGCACCTAAGATTTCACTCATTATGCTTTCATTTGTCCTTTGCTCACTCTTTTCAGGCAGAGGAGCAAGGGTTTTAGCCCAGCTCCTCCCACAGGCTACACAGAGGAATTTGCATGGCTTGCCGGGTGCACCCCTCCTCTACATTTAAAAGCTGAGAGTGTATAAAAGGAAGATGGCCTACGGCAAGAGGTGGAACTTCCCCCTTATGTAACAAACATAACCATCACTCCCCATGGCCCCTCACATCATGCTCAGACACAATTGCTACACCTCACCCATCTCCTTGCCCCAATTTCTGTCCTATTTCTCTCGTTTCCTTCCCTCATTTTTCTTTTCACTTTTCATTCTTGCTTTTCCTCTCCCTTATCTTTCTTCCCCTTTGACCCTTCTGCATTTTCCAGCTTTTCTCCCCTTCACTCTCTCATTGCCCCACCCAGCTCTCTTTTCCTTTACTCTTTCAGTCTTTACTCAATTCTCTCACTCGCCCCATCTCCAGTGCTCTCCACCCTGCTATGTCTCCCAGTGTCCCCCCTATACTACAGTCCTGTCCTATAGTCCTGTTGCCCTCTGCTGTACCCTCTCCCTCCCCGTTTTGTATCTCCACGCAGTGCGGTACCCCAGTTCTGCCTCCTGCTGTATCTCCCCTGCCCCTCCCAGCTCAGAACTTCTGTGCCCCTCTCACTTGATCCTCCAGCCTCAGGAGTCCCCTTCCCCCATAACACAAACACTCATACCTGGTGCTGGGCCTGGAGAAGCAGGAGCTGGAGACAGCCTGGAGGGGCACCAGGGCAAAACTGAATTAGCCCCACAGAGGCCTACAGTCCCTGCTGTGGCCTGAAGCCCATGTGTGACAAGGGATCCTGGGCGAGCACCAGGAGTTCCCCAGTGGCCACCAGATGTACTGCAGCCATTAGAGCATCCAGTGACTGTAGATGCTCCAGTCCAGGATCAATGCCCTAATGGCAGCAAGTGGTATAGGACTCTGCATTACAGCAAGCAGACTAAACACTGCCAGTCTATTGTATGTAGCTGACAGCTGGGGTATTACTGGTACGGGTTAGCCCAGTAGCTCCTATTGATCAGCCTCCTTTGTATAAATAAATAAGTAGAGCTATGACAGTAAAACTCATCATGTATTCCAAGTGATATAACACATTTCTGTATAGTCTTCCCAATACACTATGTGATTTTAGCAATTTTATTATCATAATGGCACAGTGCTCTTTGCCACAAAACTAGAAAGCTCTGTGAAGTTAGATGGTAGCGATTGTATCTGGAATGACAAGCTCTTTCAATGGGCTATTTATTATCTTCTTTTGATCTGCCAGGAACTTTCCCTCCTTTACACTTCTAGATTGTACTGAGTGACTTTGGCCCTCTGCACATTTGTTCTGAGATCACGTTTGTTATTGGTCTGTGCACTAGTTATTACTTCAAGCACTTTAAGTTGTTATCTGTGAATCTGAGGTGACTTGGGGGTTTTGCTTATATCAGTGCCCTCTTCCAGGCAACTGCGCTTGAGTCTTCTCTCACCAACACATATGCAACTCCACTAACTTCAGTGGAGTCTCTCCTGATTTATACAGATGAAAGAGAGGTTGGAATCAGGTCCTATGTCACCTGTAGCATGTGCATGGGCAGGGGAAGGGGGGAGAAGCATCAATAGGCTAAATCCAGTTCCCTGTGAAATTAATGGCAGAACTCCCATTCACTTTACTGGGAGGAGGATTTGGCCGAATGACAGTCCAGAGTATTTTTTACTATTCAGAGCTACAGTTTTATCTCCATGAAAAATTGCAAGTACATCTCACATGCATGAGATTGGGGTGGATGCTTGTTCCCTGGGGCACATGTTTTCAGACATGGCTGTTCTGTGATTTACATTGTTCAAAATGACTGTGGCTACCAGTTTACAAATAGCTTATGTGGTAAAAGACCAACCTCTTAGGGGACCTCTGAGGTCAGATAGATACAAAAGTCTTATTTCTATTTTGTATAGATTTTTATACTGCACTCATTGCCATAATATCTGAGCACCTTGTAGTAGTCCATTAAGCAATGTGACTACACACCTGTCACATGTTTGTTCTCTCATCCTCTCCCCAGTAGGAGAAGCATGTACAGTGGAGTGTCTTGTTTTGGTAGGGTGTATTTTTTATTATTATTTATTTATATATATGATATACCTGTTGCTATGTGTTTATGTTAGAGAAGGCAAGGACAAAGAAATACACTTTGCAATTGGAGTGGAAAGTGGTGAGGTTTGGGTAGGTCCTTAGTTCCAGGAGGGGTTCATTCTACAATCTAGGACACACACACCCACAGAGAAAGTTCTGTCTCCTGCCCAGATGAGCTTTGCTCTTATTGTTGAGAGTTCCATTGTGCCAAAGGAGGGGAGCTGTCAATCACAGTCTTTGTCTCAGGGCTTTAGTCAATCTTTTAGATCTCCAGACCATGGAGCACTTTGAAAATAAAGACCAAGACCTTAAACTTGATTTGAAATTATATGGGAAGCCAGTGTAGAGAGCAGTTTGACATGTTCAGGGTAGTCTGTGTTGCTGAGGAGACATGCTGCAGCATTCTGAACTAAGTGGAGTTTTTCAAGGGTGAATGCTTAATGCCCAGGTATACTGCACTGCTATAATCTAGATGAGAGATGCAAGGGCATGAATAACTGAGGCCAGGTCTTCTTATGCCAGGATGGAACAGAGTTTCCTAGCCAAGCAGAGATGGTAGAAAGCACTACTTGCAGATGCTGCTATTTGAGAGTTTGGCATCAGTGAGGAATCCAAGAGTACTTCTAGGCTACGAACTGTGAATGTATATCAGTTGTGATCAATAGTTAGTATATATATTCAACACATAAAGTCTGGGCAGTGGTCGTAAGCTCTTCAAAATACTTTCCTCTTCCTACCAGCATTACCTCTGTCTTGTTCGAGTTAAACTTCAGCCAGCCATTCTTCATCCAAGAGCTAATCTCATCCAAGCACTGGGCCATCTTGGTGGTAATGGTGTGGTCATGTGTGATGAAGGAGAAGTAGAGCTGTGTGTCATCTGCATATTGCTGGCACTTGAATCCATGTCATCCAATCAGTTCGCCTAGTGGTTGCATGTAGATGTTGAAAAGGCCTGGAAAGAGAATTAATCCCTCATGTGATGGTTCTAGTGGTGGAGATGAGTTTCCCATCGCTACTCTTTAGGGCCATCCCTCCAGGAAGGACTCAAGCCATTTTAGCTCTTACCCAGGACCTCTGCCACCTCTCTCAGGTGAGACAACAGAATCTTGTGCCAACAGTGTTGAATGCTGCAGAGAAGTCTAGGAAGATGAGGATGGATGTCTCTTTTATCCACTAACAGGAGAAGATCATCCATCAGTGCCACTTGAGATGCTTTGGCCCAGCTGTAGTTGAGGAGATTGCAGTAAGGCATGCAGAAACAGCATTGTCTCCTGTGCAACTCACTGTCACAGAGACTTATAGAGTCAGGTATCATATTGGGATTTGAAGCACAGCTGGATAATTTTATGGCCATTAATAACATTGACAGTTATGCAGTCTATAATGAAAGTAATCTATTCTTACGCTTCAGTCAAAAACCAGTCCACAGACAGATGAGGAAGGAACCTCCTCTTCCTCCCATGCCGAGTATTACCTTAAGGTACAAGGCCCTGTTGGAGACAGGATGGCCAGTTTGGTACACTGAAGTTCTGATCTGCTCTGGCAAATCCTATAGTCCTATGAGTAAAGATAAATTATGGTTCAGAATTCTCTAATCCAGATGGTTACCAGGGCTGCCTCATTCATTTCTTGTTTCTTTCTCTGTCTGACTTCATTAAACTGGTTTTACCTTTCTGCAGCTGGCACATGTGCCTGAGGATTTGGTCTTTCGCATTTTAAATATTTATTCAGTGGTTAATTTAAACCTCTGAGACTAATTCTGGAGTCTTGGTTTACCACTCAACTGAATACATTGAATCATTTCTAGCTCCATTCAGTGTATCCTGAGCAAATTGGTTCCACATAATAATAGGGTACAATAGGGTACCCTATTTTGTTTTGGGGTGTTTTTTAAGTAGTGCAAGGTATTAAACTGTCTTTTAAATTATAGATGGTATCCATAGCGACCCTGAAGCTTCCTACATTGTAGGCTTGAATTGCCTGAAGAAGTGGCGCTTAGAATTACATTCGGAACAATGCTAATTAGCAAACGCTGCATTTTAAACAAGATTTACAGTGAGGTTTTTGTCTGATAGGAGTGGTAACCATCAACTGACTGACCAAACAGACAAAGCTGAATTAGAGACAAGATGTTATTTAATTATTCATTGGACATTTTGCAGTGTTAACTACAAAAGGCGCTATTCCCTTTCTGAGAATCATCCAGGCAAGAGTGAGCTCTTAGAAATCCAGAATAATAAACAGTCAGACAAAATCAGCAAAATAAAATTGGCTTCCCAAATAACAGATTTGGTTGAGGAGAGGAGAGGTGAGGCAGAAACAAACCTCTGTAGCCATTTAACTGGAAACCTCAATGCACACCTGGAACGTGAATAATTCCTTTTGGGCCCAATCCTGTGCCTGCAAGCAAAGCCCCAGTAAAAGGGCTTTCAGCAAGAAAACTGTGAAGGGGGTGGGGAGTGGGGGGCAAAATCCTCACCCATAACCTAGAATTAGGCCTGAGACAGCAGTGTAGCCCGGCTGAGTCCAGTTATTTCTGGGGATGGAGAGGATTAGTAGAGGCAGCCTTCTGCTCTCTGCCACTTGAGATCTTCACTGGAAGAGGCTCAACAGACCAATGTCCCAACATGCCCCATCTTTCCCCCCTCTGCCATGAACTGTGGAGACCTGCAGTGGATAGTTCCTCTGTGGTGCACCTGGCAGGTGAAGGGCAAAGAGTCACCTGAGCAGAATCTTGATTCATTTGTCCCCCTGCACAACAGCCCTGAAGCTTTTATTCTGCTTTTGGCCATGCCATGGCATATAAGTCACTTCCAGAGTTGGCTCAAAGGTAAGGAATTTGCAGTGTGATGACATAGTCATTTTGATCACTGCTGCTAATTAGAAAATTTATGTTACATTAAAATTTTTGTGTCTTAAATATATTAAAAACAAAATTAAAAAATTAAACTAGAACCTGCTAAGTTGACAGTGTGATGATGTGAAGGAAGGCTAAAAAGCTCAGGTTTCTTATTAGGAAGCAATTGGAACTGGAAAGTTTCAAAGCAAAAGGGGTTTTATGTCAATGTGGGAAGGATCAGGCCTTATTTTATTAAGCTCCATGCTCCTCATAATTTCTGCATAGTCATTTATGGTAACCTGTGTCATGTTCATGCTTGTGTATTAGTATCAGGAGTTCTAACCTCTGCAGTTCTGTCTGTGGTTATCTTGTAGTAAGACAACACTTGGAGTTGATTGCCAGGTTCTTTTCCTGGCTCCACCACAGTCTAGCTGTGTAACTTCGGATGACTGCATGCCAAGATTTGCCTAGTGTTCAAGGACACACAGCCTCTCTGTATCTCAGTTCCCCCTCTCTAAAATTGGGATAATAGTTGTGCATTTTTTAACCAAATGGCAGTAACTGATCATATTCCTTAAGTGATGTTAACAATTTCAAGGGTTTATTTTTTTGTTTTGTTTTTTTAGATAATCTCCAAATTCTTACAAAGATTTTGCAGGCCTAAGCCTTCATTACTGAATAAACCTGTCGCTTTTCTAGCCCATCAGAGATAGCAGCAGCAGTGTCCTTCATCGGCTCAGAAATAGTTTAGGATGGGAGGTACAAATCAGAGTAAATCTCACCCTGCTGCACACAACACATTTTTGGAAGTTTCCCAGAATGAAATTGACACCTACACGTTCAGTTCCAGCTCTTTGAAAGGTGTTATATAGCACCTTGCTTTGTGTGGAGATCCCTACAAAGCAAACACAAAGGTAAAATGGCAGAAATTCAGAATATTTGTATGTTCACTGACTCTTGATGATAGGGGTGCTGGGTGCTAATGTTGGAAACCATGAAAACCACGTATTTGTTATTGCTACTTCAAGTATGGCTGGAACCCTTAGACCCCCCCTACATGGGGGTCTGATGATGGGTTGGTTATATGTTAGTTTTGGAGCCAATATACTGCTACTGTGTTTTCCAAACTATGAGCCAAATGAATACAGAGCAGGATGCTCTCTATCTAGCTGAATCTAATGTAGTCTGTTAAATGCATGCACATCTATGGTGGTGTATGAATATTAAATACAATAATAATAGTCTATCTACACATAGGGCAAAAAATTGTTTAATCTAGCTGTCTAAAGTGGTTCCCAGTCTGTGGTCTGTTATTTCCTAATACTGCTTTTCCATATAAGCCATTGCTGTAGTTAGTACACAGAAACTAAATGAACTCAAATAGGAGGGACATGGTGCACAAGACTCTGTATAGTTGTGATCCCTAGATCCCTCCTGTGGGATTTCAGAGTGGGGAGAGCTAATCTGGGTTTAAATCACTTTGTTTCCATATGAAAGACACAAAAGTGAGAGAAATCTTTGTTACATTGTTTTATTCATTTTAAACCAAATGTGTTTTTCTGTTACCTAGGAATAAATTACCACTTTCTTCAAACTCAATACCTCTGGAGCTGACCTAGCTATTTGATCTTTGGCTGCATATTGAATCTCTTGACAAGCATTTTTGAGCAGTTTAGCCTAAATCCATTAATAATCTAAACCCAAACAGTGCCTGCTGGCTTGCAAAGAATAGATTTTAGTTATGAAGTAGGGTATAAGTAGGAATAATGAAGTGGAAGTCAGAAAAGGAAATTTGGACTAAAACTAGTACCAGGTTTACAATGTCGCCAATGGCACTGGCCACACTGGGAAAGGTCCCATTATGGACCCATCTAATCCATCCACATGGCCGCATCTGGCCCCTCCCCGGGTCAGTCCAGCACTTGCTATGCGAACGCCTCCAAGCCACCAGCTTCTGCTTGCATCCCAGCAGGCAGCCTCCATCATGCGGACTGGGCAGGACATAAGGAGCTTGCGGGGGGCACTGGGTGTGTGTGTGGGGGGTGGGACAGTGCATGACATGGGCCTGGCCCCGAGGGGAATGGGCATGCTGGCAGTGCAGGGCTGGGCAGGCCAGTTTGCATCTGGTGGCTGCTAATTTTTAAAACAGTGCCCTCAAGGTGGGCTGGGTGGAGCAGGACTGTCCCCACCGCGCCATGTCCCATTGCCCCCGGCTGGCCCCTCACTCCAGGGACTGACACCCCCCATACCTCCCTCTGTGCCATGCCCCATTTCCTCCATGGGGCCCACAAATATGTTTGGTGCCCAGCCCACAAAAGGTTAATCCAGTCCTGACTGAAACATTTCCTAACTGGCATTTCCCAATTTATCAATCTAAGGGACCTATCATGGGGGGGGGGGGGTATTCCACACTACACTGCACCAAGAACTGTTGTGTTTGTAGTGATAATACTTAAAGAGTCTGCTGTAGAGCTAGCTTTCTATTAAGAACTAAATTAAGCTACCCTAGCAGCTGAACAGGCCACTTTAGACAAGTTCTACAACTTTTGCATTTCTTGATTTTTGATGGCTTTACCCATGCAGCCTTAACATTTCAATACCACAAGGTTTTTGCATTTAATTTCCTAGTTTTTTCAAAGGAAGTAAAAAAATTAATTATGGCAGCATAGTGACTTACTCCACTATGAAACAGGCTATCCAGTTACAAATTAAGCATGTTATCATCAGAACAAGCTATCAGTGGCTGATCATTGATCCTGAGGGCAAGACTGGTTACCTAGCAACTACAGAGAGCTCATTACCCTTTTGTGAGTGTCACATACCCTGCTGACACTAGAGAATATAGCATAAGGAACAATTCTGTATGGCCAGGGGCATGGACTAGTTTACCTAACACCTCACTTCCATCTTTAGATTCTATAATTATGTGAACATTTTGTTCAAATTTCTGAAAAGCTGCACACTTTAGTTTCATAAAACAAAGTATGATGACCAAACAGCTATTAAGGCAGCTTCTGAGAGGTAAAGGGAGCTATGATGAATCGTAATACTTGTATGTTTGCAGAGAGAGAGAGAGATCATCTTTTCTTTGGCCTGTGGGAAGAGAGCTGGGTAATGTGGTCCCAAGCCCTAGGACCTGTTATAATCTAAAGTATTCATAGCTTTTTGCAACAGTCTCAAATTTTATCAAATGTTTTCATGAAATGTGTTATATTTACTGCACTCTTTACACAAGGGGCAGACATGTTAGTATGTTAGTTTCTTTTAAGCTTTTTAATTTTAATGAATTCTGGTCAAACACAAATAAATTCAAAGTAAACGTTGTTACTTTTACAGAGCCAGGTTACAATAAAACCAAGAAGAGGGACTACTAGGATAGAAATCTCCCACAAGAAGCCCCCCACATTATTCTCTTCTCTCCACAGATTAGATTACAGGACATCCCCCAACAAACCCTGCAGACCCCTGAAGATGTGTGGAAATCCCAGGAGATGTATGGGAGGTCTCTGCTGCAGCTTTGGCCCATTTCAGCCCCCATTGGAATAACAGTAACAGGGTCTCTACTGGCCATGGCTGCCTTAGGAGTAGCAGCTAGGGTTGCCAACTTTCTAACTGCACAAAAACGAACACCCTTGCCTCGTCCCCTTCCCTGAGGCCCCGCCCCCACTCATTCCATCCTCCCTCCCTCCATTACTCACTCTCCCTCACCCTCACTCACTTTGACTGGGCTGGGGTAGTGGGTGGGATGCAGGAATGGGTGAGGGCTCTGGCTGGAGGGTGCGGACTTTGGGGTGGGGCCAGAAATGAGGGGTTCAGGGTGAGGGAGGGGGTTCCAGGCTGAGGTAGGGGGTTGGATTGCGGGAGAGGGTTAGGGCTGCAGCTGGGGGTGCAGGCTCTAGGGTGGAGCCAGGGATGAGGGGCTTGGGGTGCAGGAGTGGGCTGGTACTGGAGCAAGGGGTTGGGGTGTGAGACAAGGTGCGGGCTCTGGCTGGGGGTGTGGGCTCTGGGATGAGGCCAGGGATGAGGGGTTTGGGGTGCAGGAGGAGGTGCGGGGTGTGGGCTCTAAGAGGGGTTTAGGTGCAGGAGGGTCCTCAGTGCTGGGGCAGGGGATTAGGATACAGGAGCAGGTACAGGGTGTGGGCTCCAGGAGGGGGCTCAGGGCTGGGGCAGGGGTTTGGAGTAGGGGAGGGGTTTGGAATGTGGGCTCCAGCCGGGTGGCTTACCTCAGGCTGCTCCCAGTCGGCAGCACAGCAGGGCTAAGGCCTACCTGCCCTGGCTCCACGTGGCTCCCAGAAGTGGCCGCCATGTCCGGCTCCTAAGCGTCATGGTAGTCAGGCAGCTCTTCATGGTGCACGCTCCCCATGCCTGCAGGCACCGCCCCCACAACTCCCATTGGCTGCGGTTCCCAGCCAATGGGAGTTGCGGAGGTGGCATTCAGGGTGGGGGCAGCACATGGAGCCTCCCTGGCTACCCCTTTACCTAGGAAACAGACATGGTGGCCTCTTCCGGAAGCTGCATGGAGCCAAGGCAGGCAAGGAGCCTGCTTTAGCCCCGCTGCACCACCAATTGAACTTTTAACAGCCCAGTCAGTGGTGCTGACCGGAGCCGTCAGGGTCCCTTTTCGACCGGGTGTTCTGGTCAAAAACCGGATGCCTGGCAACCCTAGTAGCAGGCTGTATGGAACTTGGAGGGATGAGCACAGGTTGCAGAAGGGAAGAGTTTGGAGGAAGCACCAGGAAGCTACTTTGTGTGGATCTGGGTAGGAAGCCAGCTGCAGTTGCACCACCTCTGTAAACAGTTATCTTAATGAAGAGCCAGAGGCATGGAGTCCTTTCATGTTATTACTCAGCATGCAGTAAATGAAATATTGGGGACTGCCCCTTAAAAGGGACTACTCAATATGAAAGGGGCTCAACAGAAAAGGTGATACAGCTCAAAGCTGTATATCCTATCTACATGGGGGCGATGGAATTTGCGGGGATACTATGTATGCCCCTATCTTCCCCAACCTTCCCACTCTCCCTGTGCAGACTCCAAGGCCATTGAAGAGACCTCCAAGGGGGCTGGGAGAAGTAGAAAGTGCTGCGGAGGTAACTGACTCCCCACTCCCACCCCAGGTGGAAAAATGGAGGCCCACTCATAGGATTCCCTCCATGTAGTGGGGGTACACAATGCCTCCCTGCCATGGTTATCATGCTGGAATTGTGAATCCTTCACAAAACACAGCAGGTCCACTAAAATGAATATATATACACAATACTTGCAATTATAATTTTTGCAACATTTTATTCAAAATTTCTAACAAATGATAAATCCATGATACAAAAAATGAAAAAAACCTCAGCAATATTTAATATCCACACACAAATAATTAAATGCTTGCCTATTTTATCATCTAGTATCTATAGGTAAATTCACCAGTAATCAATATAAATAATAAATATGATGTATAGTTAACTGCCCTATGTAGATGTTACAGGGTTCATTCTTACAAATAACAGGAAAGTACTTAGGCATGTAACTTTAAGCACGAGTGGTCCTATTGAAAGCAGCTTAGTTAGGCATGTGCTTAAGTACCTTCTTGAATTGAGGACAAATTGCGTGATCTTGTTCATATTGAGGTCAATGAGAGTTTTATTATTGCTTTCTGTGGGAGCAGGATCTGTTCTAAAACACTGACTTTCCTCTTGTTTGAATCACATTCCAATATAGCAACAAATGTGATAGTTCATTTCTAGCACTTTTCTTAAATTTGATAGCTCACACTATAGACTGAAGAAAGAAACTCAAGGGTGAAGAAGAAAAAGAGCAAATTAATATTTTGTTTTTCAAATTGAAAAAAAAGGATGAATTGCATGTACATCAGATTAGTTTGAGTAATTCTTCAATATTTTATTCCAAACAAATAATCCTTTTAACCCCTTATAGAAGACATCATGTATTTGCTCCAAGTCTCTAAATGGACTCTTAGAGCTAAATTGCAGTTTGTATGTCTCGATTTCAAATGAACACATAAGTCATTTAAAACAAACAAAAGAAGACT
This sequence comes from Eretmochelys imbricata, assembly GCF_965152235.1. Lineage (NCBI taxonomy): Eukaryota > Metazoa > Chordata > Testudines > Cheloniidae > Eretmochelys > Eretmochelys imbricata. The sequence goes on along the minus strand of NC_135577.1, from coordinate 101,478,047 downwards.
TTGTGAAACCTAGTGAGATTAGTTTGCTGTCCCACTGTACCATCATCAAGATATGGTTACCAGAATACTGAGCTTGATTCTCCAGTTGTTTGTCCTCCTTATTCAGAACTGAGTGTAAATGAGCTAAAGGAGAACAGTAACTAGCTCTTATGCAGGGACATAAAGAGCAATAGAAAAAAGGGGATCTCTCAGAAACAGGGAAGAGAAGCAGACAGGGACAAATCTGAAACTCTGAAACAGACAGGGACAAGCTCTGAAACTCCCACTGACTTCAGTGGAAATCACTCAGTACCTTGCAAGATAGAGCCCTAACAGCCCAGTCCTGCTAAGGGGTGAGCATCCACATCTCCTACTGAAATAATTAGTAGCTGATGGTATTCATCACCTTGAAAAAATTGGCCCTAAACTTGATGCAACTCCATTCATTTTACATGAGAGCAGAATAGGGCCAAAGTAAACCCAAACCTGCGCCTACTGAAGTCAATATCAAAACTCTTGTCCACTTTAATAGATTTGGGATCAAATGTTGTGACATGTATCTGCCACATTTATACAGCAGAAAGATTGTAATAAAAAATGGAAGGGTTAGATGCCATCCAAGAGATCCTCACCTACAAAAGTTGCTGGCATCAGGAATGAAGGGTTAAAATCCATTGCTGATGTATGTATCCAACCTGGTATATGGATTTGTGTACAGGTCCAAAGTCCAGAGTTTGGTCAAGAGGTCAGAGGCCTAGCAATAGCTAAGAGAAAGCAGAATAACCCAAGATAACCTTGCTTTTGCTAAGATATGGCTCGTCAGCAAAACGCCAGATGTTGGGGGCAATAATTGTGTCTTATTCAAAGTTGCAAATGGAACAAAGAAGCCTTGTTTCTGTTGTGTTCGTTTCTTCTGTAGGGAGATGTTCTTCCCACACATCCAACCTTGAGTTTATGAAAGGTTCAAGCATGTCAGTATAAGGTATGGCCTCCTCCACCTCCCTTTCCCAGGAACCAATGCCTGCCTTAAAACACAAATAAGCAACTTGAAAGACAATCTTTATTGCCATATACTTTCACTGTTTCTTTGCTTTTACCCCTAGATATGTATCTGTTGGACAATCAAAGGAGCTACTTCATTCCGATTGACCCCAAATTAAATCCAACATATATTCTATACTAATACATTTATTAAAGTATTAATTAAATGCTAAATGTTAATTTGTTAACATTGAGACCATGGGCAGAGATATTATGTAACCTTTTGACCATTGGCTACTGTGCTATCAAATCTTACAGCTAGACCTATCCAGGGATGTGGGACTGCCTACCCCGTCACTTTCCCCGCCCATGAAAAATCCATATATTCCATTGTAATCAATTAATTGACAGTGTCTCTGAGCCTAATAAGCTAGGTGACACTCCGTCAGTGCCGTACGTAATAAACTCCTATGCTTGACCTCTACACGGTGTGGATTTATGTCCCAGGGGCTCGTCCGGGATGCAGGCTTGTGAGCTGATTGAGAATTTGAGACTAAAATCCAAAAAAAGAGGTGAGTATGTTTACTTTACCACCTCATTAGGCCAGGGATAGAAATCTCTCATCCCCTTTCAGACACATCTTGTTTCCACTTTTAAATTTAAGTGTGAAGGAACCTAGACACATGTAGTCCAAGCAGAGGGTTAAATAAGGGTACCCACTGGAAGGGAAGAGGAGTGCAAGAGGGTCATGTATTGTTTAAATTAAGGGGGTGTTACGGGGGACTTGGATAAACCACTAACAAGCGATTGGCTGTGAGTTAAGCCCAAGACTGGCTGGGTAGGCAAGACGTAGGCAGTGCAAACTGGTGTCCCATTTCCTTATTGCACGTAACATTGCAAGTCCTAGGGGAGTGCCCCCACCAGGCATGTAAAGTACTTGCTTTCAAATAGCACAAAGTCTCCAACCAATAAGACAGGCAGCTGTGTGTAACATAAGACTGTGCGGCAGTTAACAAGAAGGGGGAGACGTTCCCATCAAGGCTGTGGAACTTGAGACCATAGCATAAAAAGGGGGGAAAGGTTAATCCCCATCAAGGCTGTGGAAATTGAGACCATAGCATAAAAAGGGGGAAAGGTAAATCCCCATCAAGGCTGTAGAGATTGAGACGATGGCATTTAGAGGAGAAAACGTAAGTTCCCAAAAACAAGGTCAGCAGCCGGGGCAAGTAAAAGCCCATGGCATCAAAAGGGGAGGCGATAATTAGCCCTCGAGAGTATTTAAAATATAAACGTGTCAAAACTCAACAGGCAGCAGCTAAAAAAACAAACTAGTCTGCAGCCGGACCAGAGGCAGATCTGGTTACTTGGTGGAATACTCAGAAAGATGACAAAACAGAGAAGGCAGTAATAGTGTTATTAAATATACTCAACCTAAAAGAAAAAAAAATTTCAACTTTAAAATCTGAGAATCAGGCCCTAAAAAATAAGAGCTTGTGCTTTAAACCATGTAAGTGTCAAGAAATTTTAAAAAATCCCAGAACAAAAGAACTACATTCACCATACCTGGGACACACGCCCAGAGCAGGAGGGGGAGAGCCCACCTCTTGGCATTTGTCAGCCAACTGCACCACTAGTTAACTATCGGGGGGGGGGGAACTCAGCAGCACAAGGCAAAGGGGAGGAATCAGAACCCCCTCCATATATTTCTTCATGTAAAAGGCCAAATTTGGGCACCCCCAAAGACAATAAAGGGACATCACAAGGATTAATTGCCCCATGGGAGCAAGTACAGCGTATGGCTCCAATCAAAACGCAGTTAAGGAGGTTCAGAAATGTTAATGCCGAAGGTGAACCAGTAAGGGGACTCAGGACAGAAACAACTGAAATCTACTGTCCCTTCACCCCCCGGAAAAAACAGGCGTTACTGTCTGATTTACCCAAACTCAAACGAGATAACAAGAACACTGAGTTATGGGACAAGCTGGATGGCCTGGATAAAATACACGGTCTCCATAGGAAGGATGTTCACATCCTGGTCAAGTGTAAGTGCCCCAGAGGTGTATGAGACAACCTAGAAAATAAATGGAAGACGGGGCACTGGGCTGAAGATCATAACCCCAACCCTGCGGGAGGGGATCAAGCTAAAGGACCAGCAAAAATTCCAAACCCAGAAGCAGCCACTGTAACAAAATTCAGAAATGCACTATCTGCTGTTCTAGAAGCCCAGACCACCAACTGGGGGTTTGCAATCAGTGGTTCAGCAGAAGTGGGAGTCTGCCATGTCTTATGCTGAAAAAAATGGAATGCATTCTGAGCTTATTCAGATCTGGAGAATATAACATCCCAAGATCATGATGTATTCCTCCAAATCCTAAAGGAAGGGCTGTCTGCAGACCACCAAGTGGTCCTGGCATTAGGCATCTCAGTGAGAGAGACATACTCAGCAGTAATGAAATGGGCCACAAAAATAAAAAACAGGGAAAAAAAAGAAAGGTAGCAGCAACCACCCCCTCTAAGGAAATTACAGCAGTTCATGCAATCAAAACCACTACCTGCTTCACGTGCAATAAGCTTGGACATCTGGCATGTAACTATAAAAATAAAAATGAAATCGAAATATGCAGTAATTATAAAAGGAGCGGCCACTTAAAGAAAGACTGCTTCCGCCCCGGGGGTGGTAAGGAGGGCCAGTGGCCAAACAAACAGAATAAACCTAATACAACTAGTACCCAAAAACAAAAACAAACAAATCCAGGAGTTGCTCAAACTCCTGGCTAGCAAATAGGTATTAGCGGCCTCTGTGGCTGGAACCGAAGGTGACCCCAGCATGTTTCTTAACAGACGAGTGGGGGGCCGACTGTGCAACATGTTAACAGACACAGGAGCCTCGATATCAATAACCAGCCAAGATCTCCCCCTCACCTGTTAAACCACATGGATTGAAGGAGTGGGAGGGGGAAGATTAAAAACAACCCTAAGCCAGCCAGTAAAACTAAAATTTAAAAATATAGTCACAGTCAGTCAAATTTGGCTTTGCCCCGAGCAGAGAGACACAATTTGCGGCATAGATCTCCTTAAGGAGCTCGGGGGAGTAATCAACCCCAGAGCTAGCTGCATTAAATGGACCAAAGGGTCCAAACAGAAGAAATGATCTCAAAATATAGCCATGATTGCCAGTAATAAAGCAATAATACCGGGGGGAGGTACAGTAAAAACACTGTGTTCCCTTCACCCTGAAGTGTGGGCAACAGATAAACAAGATTGTGGGCTAGTAAACATGAAGCCCATATCTGTAGAAAAGTCAACTCATAAAGCCCACAGGCAGTACCCAATTAAACCAGAAGCCTTAGAGGCAGTTAAAATTATAGTCACTAATTTAGAATCGAAAGAAGTAATTAAAAAAACCACCTCCATAACTAACTCCCCAATTTGGCCTGTCCGGAAGCCAGGCGGAACCTGAAGGTTAACTATAGACTACACCCACCTTAACTGGGTGACTCCAAAGGCACATCCTATTGTGGCAAGCCCCGACACTATCCTTAATTTGCTAAAACCAGAACACTCAATATTCTCAGTCCTGGATATAGCTAATGAATTTTGGAGTATTCCCCTTGCAAAAGAGAGTCAGGAGAAATTTGCATTTACAGTGGGAGACCAGCAGTACACTTGGACCCGAGTACCCCAGGGGTTCCATAATTCTCCCTCTATCTTCCACAAGGTGATGGCAGAAGTAATAGCACAAGTGCCTTTGGAAGGGGATACTGTAATATTGCAGTATGTAAATGACTTGCTAATTGACAGTTCAAATAAAAAGGACCATTTAAAAACCCTAAACAGACTATTTATATATCTTCGCGAGGCAGAATTTAAATTAAGCGTGAAGAAAGCTCAATTGCAACAGCAGCAGGTTTTATATCTAAAGCATAACATATCACAGGGAGAGAAAGCACTCACAGTAAACAGAAAGCAGGCAGTTCAAGAGTTAAAAAAAACACGGACAGTTAAGGAAGCCCAAAAGGTGCTGGGACTCCTCAATTTCTGTAAAACATATATTTCGGAGTACTCAAAAATAGCGGAACCAATTCAAAGCTTCACTAAAGGAGAAAAGCCTGCAAATGAGTTAGTAATATGGGGCACAGAACAAGAGAAGGCATTCATAAAAATAAAACAGGCTTTAGCCTCTGCCTCGAGCTTAGGTTTACCCAATATGGAAAAGCCGTTTCACCTTTACTGCAGCCATAGTAAAGCTCAATACTCAGCTGTATTGACACAACTTAAGGGAGATAAGCAATGGCCAGTAGCATACCTATCTACCTTGAGACCCCCTGTATCCCAGGGACTACCAGAGTGCAGTGCATAGCAGCTCTGAATTGCGCTATGTGGGTGGTAAAAGTTTGTGAATCATACACCCTCACAGGGAAATTAGTGCTACATACACCTCATACACTTATTAATCTCCTAATACCGGGCAGCTAACATCTGTAACAGATGCCCACAGGAGTCAGTGAAAATCAACATTGTGCTTGCAAAACCCCAACTTCTCTATAGTAAAAACCAAAAAAATAAACGTAGCTAAATGTCTAAACATAGAGGGAGAGGTACACGAATGTCTTATAAATAGAAAAGAGGAAGTGTTAAAAAGAGTTTAAAAAAAGCCATTAAAAATTCAAATATAATTCTATAGGTAAATAAATCAAAAAAGTATAAAAATTAAGTGCAACACACCAGATGAGCAGTGGTACTCAGTAATGGGACAGTGATAGCGTCAAGTCTAATAGAAGAATCAAAGTCAGCACAAGAAGCGGAGCTAACAGCCCTCACTGAAGCTTTGAGAGTGGGGGAAGGCAAAAAGCTCACTGTATACACAGACAGCAGATATGCATTCGGAGTAGTACATAACTACATGGACGTGTGGTCATGCAGGGGTTTTATAACAACAACTCGCAAGCCAATTAATAATGTGGAGGCAGTTCAAAGACTAACAGAAGCTGCCAAACTACCATCAGAACTGGCAGTAGTAAAAATAAAAGCATATAATAAAATCTCAAGCAAAAAAACTAAAAGAAAATTACTGGGCAAATAAACGGGCCAAAGAAATTGCACAAGTAAGTCCTATTAAGGTTTGTGCAGCTGTAGTGCATGAAGAAAAAGTAAATTTAAAAAAACTGTATGCAACCATAAGCGCCCCCCCCCAAAAAAAGAAGTAAATTAAAAAAACAAAGCTGTGTGTATAAAAATCACCTCTGGTATAAGCCGGAGTGGGGGGGGCAGGAGGGAGGAGGAGCTGGTAGCCTCGGAGTGGATACGGGCTCTGCTGCTCCACGCCATCCAGTCTCCAGCTCATCTGGGGTGGAGGCAAATAAGAGCTGCCCTAAAACACTAACGATGGCCCTCTATAAAAAAAAATGCTTTACTATTTTAAATCAGCATCTGTCAATACTAACAATGTTTCCACAAGTGTCTCCACAGGTAAACAAAAGAAGATGGAGGAGGAAGGACTGAAGGGTGACCAGGACACCAGAGCGACCATGGCGAGGCTCCTGCTGTGGCTCCCGCTGTCCCTGTGGTGCATGAGGAAGGACACAAGTAGTGTGCCACATGCAGGGTAACACCCTTAGACAATGCTGTGACCCTCTTCAAGGACAGTGTCTGTACTTAATGCAACCAGTGTCCGGATTACCTTTAAAGGGGGACAGCTGCGTACTACTAGTGAAGGGGACTACAAGGTCCTGGGCTACCCCTCATTTGAACACAATTACATGGCATATTGCCATGATGGCTTGGGAGGAAACACACAGACCTCGATACTAGAATTTGTGGGGGATTTTGTGGGAAAGAAACCAAACACTCATGAAAGATCATGTGCCAATTATACTGACATGGTACCTGTGGAGGTTAGGCCTGTTAATTCAGAATGGGGTTTACCACTTAAAGCACAGACGGAGGTATCCCCAAAGGCATGGCATAAATTTGTTAAACAATGGCCCAAATTAAAATGCCCACAACTGGTAACAATTAACCAAGTTATCAGAGACAGAGTGGAACCATCTGACTGTGTGTCATGCCCTGAACAAATCCCTGTTCCAGAATCAGGATTGGTAATGATAGGACCAGCACTACCGGTCCTCACCTTGGTGGTATTCCACACTTACAGGGTGGAGGTGTGTATTCCATTAGAGGAAGTGAACAGGCAGTGTGCAAAGGTCAGGCCTCGAATAAGTAAAAATGTTACTAGCCTAACAAATTGGTGAATGCTTAACCAGACAGAAGAGGGGATTACTAGATACCCTTGCAGGATGGTTTGGTGCAGGTAATTCTGTTGGCAATATCTATACCATAGCATGCCAAGCTGAGAGGAGGGACCAACTTAAATCAAGGCTGGCAGACACTGTAATCTCTAATGCCCCGGGAGGACTGGATACTCATAGGGCCAGCCTATTGATCCTAGAGAGCTGAAAGGATCTGTCAACCTCTGTATCCACTTCATTAAATATAACAAATACCTGGGTCAAGTAGTCACTAGCCTGCTAATAAGTAGTACTAAAATGAAGGCACTGGAGGAGAGTTGTTGGAGAGCAGGACAAACTTTGGCCATCACCACACAGGGAATTGTAACCGATCTCCTTGACGGCCGGGTCCACCCAGCCCTTATGGAGGTAATGGAACCCTATCTCCCCAGTACCCTTCCGTGGGCATAAAAAAACAGAGAATCAATAATTTTTTAATAATTGCTCAAGCAATTTTTTTACATTCAGCAAGCCCAGAGGTGCCAGGGCTATGAACTGTCAAGCCTAGAGATGCCGGGGCTCAGCCCTGGCAAGTCCTGGCACAAATTAAGCACTGCCTCCCCCGGCACTCTGATTGGTTCAGATCTTGGAGGCTGACTGGGGGTGACTTGCCAGGTGGATTGTCCACAATGAAAAATTTCCTATACAGCTTCAGAAACAACTTCTGAGTATGTCTAGAAATGGCTACACCACACCCTATTTCTAGATATTTCTGGGTTCTTCTAGCTGAGTTGCCCTGCCTTGCTCTCTGTATTTGTGCAGAGACATGGACTATTCTAACTAAAATTGATGTCTTCTTTCACTTTCTTTGGGCCAAACAAAGTCAATTGCTGCAGTATAGAGCATGTGGGTTACACAGAAACAATGTTGTGGGAAGATTATCACACCAGTGGGTTTGATAAATTCACTTGGCTTTGACCTTGTGTCTTCTAATACCACCCAAAATAGGCAATGTGCAGCCTGCAGCATTTAGCTACATAACCACAGCACATTGCACAGAAAAATTATTAGAGAAACTAGAGGGAAGAGAAAAAACATGGAGTTTGTTATTACAAAGTAAAAGGTAACCCAAAGGAGGGCAAGTAAAAATTGCAACCCTAATGAAGAGTTTCAACAGAAATCACGTATAAGCATTAAGCGAACTGGTCTTTTCAAGTGCCACCTATTACATTATACATGGTTGAATAAAGACCCCTACACTATTTCATCAAGACTTTGCTAAAACAACAGAAGCAAATTTTGGCCTCAGTAAAATTTGTGCAATTGCACTGAAATCAATAGGATTGCAAAGTGTAAGTCAAAGTGACATTTTTGTAATATTAAATATGTATTCATATTCTGTACTAATACATGTACTGTACTAATGGATCATTTTATTCTTTTTGACTGCACAACTCTTTTTCTTTCAATATAATACAATATACTGCAATAGAACTACATGGAAAAATATAAATAAACTTTAGAAATGCTACACAGTAAAAGTCATTAAAAATCAAGATTATGCAACCACTTTGCACATCGTGGGCCAGATTGTCAAAAGTGCTCAATACCCCCAATCAGGGCTCAGCTCCCACTCAGGCAGCTAAATAAAGTGACCAGATTTTTCAAAAGTGTTCCATACCCAGTAGTCCTATTGTTCTTCATGGTTTCAATCAAAGGTACTAGATGCTAAACTCTTGAAAATCTGGCTCTCTGTATTTTATGATATATATCTTACAATATAGATGGTAGTGCATTAAACTATACATTCAACCAAAGAGGAATACAAAAATGCAACATGTATGCAATGCAGCAGAGTCAAAGGGACTGTTAGAAACTTCCCTTTTACATTGTCTGACATTTTGTTGCTTCGGCTGTGCAACCCGAAGGTTGCAGTAATGCAGTTTGCATTTAATTTCTTAGGTTTTTAAAAGAAAGTTAAAAAAAATCATTTTGGAGCATAAAGAGATGATGTTCAAGCCTTGCCAGAAATATTCACCTTTTGGCAGAGATCAAAGAGAGAATATATTTGCTCCAAAGTTGGATTCTTTTATGAAGTTAGAAGAAAAAGATATGAGAAAACGAGAGAAATATTTTTCCAGCTTTAACTACAGTGGATGCTAGCAGGATCCTGCTATGATATATATGTGTACATAATATATTTCCCTCCTCTTTCTTTGTGAATTGTACAGCAGTTCTCAAACTGTGGGTCGGACTCCACAGTGGGTCACGACCCCATTTTAATGGGGTCGCCAGGGCTGGCATTTGACTTGCTGGGGTTTGGGGCTGAAGCCGAAGTCTGAATTCACTGCCTAGGGCTGAAGCTGAAGCCCAAGGCCTTCAGCCCTGGGTGACAGGGCTCAGGCTTTGGCTTCAGCCCTAGGCAGCAGGGCTTTGGTTACAGGCCCCCCCGCCCAGGGCTGAAGCCTTCAAGCTCTGCCCTCCACCCCCAGGCAGCAGGCTTGGGCTTCGGCTTTGCCCACCCCAGGGCGGCAGGGCTTGGGTTTCAGTCCCCCTTCCTGGGGTCGTGTAATAATTTTTATTCTCAGAAGGGGGTCGCACTGGAATGAAGTTTCAGAAACCCTGGGATAGACAGATAGAGGGTGAGTGAATGAGCTTGTGAAAAGTTCTAGATTAACACCCCTACAGATTGAAATAATCTACTTACTCACATAACAGGTACAGCTGGGTGGTGTCAAAGCAAAGTTTCCTTACATTCACCTGGCAACGTGCCTCAAACCCTAACCTTCTATGGGTGAGAGGCTAATTCAGTTTCCACTGAGTCCTCCACTTCTCTACTAATGACTTCCAGCAAGGTTGACAGTGAGTGTGACATGGACACTTGGAAACTGAACTAACACAGCCAAACTTGTTTCAACTGGAACATCAAATAGCCAGAATATGGTAATTACTTTCAGTCCTTGCTGACCGAGGCTGGGGACTGAGCTGTCAGACTAGAGGCAAAAAAGGCTCTATAGACCATTATTAATCCCATGACTCATCCAGTTCGCTCACTAAGTACAGCAATTTGAGCACCAGCATTTTATTTCATTGGTCCAGTAGATGATTATTAAAGCTTTGGTCAGCTATCTAACAAAAAATGAAAAAAGTGCAGAAGCTGAGATCATAGTTTGGACATACCAAAATAATGTGGTAATATTGTTTATATACAAACAGGCAGCTTCAATGATAAAATCTCTGCAAACCATTCAGAGGATTTTACTGGAACAAAACAAGGGGACTGCAAAAGATGTCCAGATTTCATCCAACTTGATAGAAAGCATCCCTATTACTTGGTTTGCCAGGGGCATAATAAACAGATCAGCAACAGGATCTGCTGTTTTGTCTATAATAGCTAAAAAAAAAAAAAAAATTAAGCAGTCCATAGCAACATTCATGTAAAACACCATGGTAATGGTTTTCAGATGGGGACTGGATGGCTCAGGGGCACAGATTATTGGAAGTCTTTCATCTCTAAATTTACCACAACATTCATATTGAAATCTGTTTTTTAAAACATTACTGTGCCCTCCAATGCATTTTAAGCCAGTGATAAGTGCCATTAAAGGTATTCGTTCATACTGATCTAAGGAAGAATAAAAGGGACAATGTCTATTTCAAGTTATAAAGCACTAGAGGGACCCAACCTGTAAATTTCCCCTCTGTGTCTGAATCTCTAATGCCCCACTATATATATATATTTATTGATTGATTGATTGATTGGGGATTGGGTCTGGGGTTTCATTCTGTTAGAAAGATAGTGGCCATTGCAAAATTTAAATCCTGATTTGGAACTTTCCAAAAGTTCTTGGATGTTTGGATCCAAGTGTATTGTTCAGATTCATCATTACAGCACAGTCCATTTGTAGGAAATTCTCATGCATGTGTTTATATCTAATGTACAATGATAGATGCTGTTGGGCTAAGAATAGTTCTCTCCATTCTTGTCTGCCTGTTAATATGCAAATGTCCTGTTGAATTTCCCCATAGTGTGCCCTTAGGGTGGTTTGTGGAAGACAGCTGCAAGCACTTGGTTTACTGTCAGCTCCTGGCTGGCTTAAGTCAGGCTCTAGTGGGTTTAGTTATTAGCTGTTCTGTTTTCATAGGCACTGGAGAGTTGTTTGATTGTGCACTAAGGAAATGGTTTTATGGCTGACCTACCTATGAACAAACACAGAAAGGGTACAATCACACTAGGATGGTTGGCTCCTTAAAAAATATGAACAACTCTTTTTCCAGTATGGTGGTTTGAAATAACCACAGTAGCTTCCTGCACTGTGGTTCTTATTAGGTTAATTTTCAGACTTGGAAGCTTGAAGTTAGGTACCTGTCACTGATAGTTGCAGCTGGTCAGGAACTTTTTGATTAAATGGTTTTTCATTGGAAAATGCCAATATGACAAAAACTGGAAAATTTCACAGGAAGAGTTCAGAAACTTTCTCAGGTTCAGGATGGAATTTGTGGTCAAAATGAACAAGCATACTAGAGTAATAGCCAATAGCCTTGTGGTCAAGGCACTCACTTATGCTAAAGGAGACCCAGCTTCAAATCCCTATTGTACCTGATTCAGAGGTGGGACTTCAACACAGGTCTCCCACGTCCCAGTTGAGTGCCTTAAACACCAAGCTATTTACTATTCTTAGGGCTCATGTTTTTCATGAACATTTTCACTCAAAATTCACTCAATGCAGCCCTTCTGAAAAATCAAGGCACTTATTTAGCTGCCTGAGTTATGAATTAGGAGACTAATTAGTGCAAATTGTGATGTTAGTTTTGTGATGTGGAAGCTAGCAAGTGAACTGAGACCATTAACTCATGCACAATGGTGCTATAAATAGTATTTACGTAGGCTGCCAAACACCCACTTGTTGATAATTTTTGGTAACTACTAATGGGTCAGATTTGAATCAGTGATGTAGAGGTGATAGGCTCTGTATCCCATCCCTTATTTCAGACAGTTTAAGTTATTTAAAGTAAGGTAATTACTTTGGGATCTATTTCAGTGCTCCATTACACTAGTTTTTATTCTGTTGGCACTTCATTAATTTCAGTAGAGTGACCTTGGTGTCAAACATTTGTAATGAAGTGGAGAATCAGGCCCACAGACTATAATGAGGAGCTAGAAAACACCTTGCTATATTCTAAAATATTGGAAATGTCATCGTTACATTTCAAGGGTCTGATCCTGCAATCTTCAATCACCCAAATACTACTTATTCAAGCCTCTAGACCCACTGACTTCAGCTTCAGACTGGGGCCTCATGAGTTCTCACAAACTAGGTTGGGTTGTATCTGGCTTGGATGGAGAAAATGCTAGGGTTCTATTGGAACTAGAATTAGTGATTTATCAGGTGAACCATGCCCTTCAGAACCAACACCTCCACTTGGTGCAGTGGGCCAAAATGCAATTGGCGATACCATCTTTAAGATGGGACATACAACCAAGCTGCTGCTTCTACTTTACTTACCACTTTGGATCTCCTCTCAAACATTCCTCCCCAGCACCCACTTGTCTCTCTGCAGGGATTCTTTTGGAGCAGGCTCTGAAACAACCTTTTTCTTTCTCAACCTCCAGCACAGATCTCCCCTGTGAGCATATTGCTTACTCTATCCCCACCAAGACCCCCTCTTGTAGTCTTCACTAAGAATCTATCAACCCAGTTTTCCTGCCCATTGGTTTCTACCGTTAATACCTTTTTCCTTTTAAATATTTTTCTTTTTTTAAAGAAAAAGAAAGCTATAATAAAAAATTAAATGAAACCACAAAACCCCATTAGGGTAACACTCAGTCTGACCTAGATCTACAGAATCAAAGAAAATTCAGAGCTAATAATGAATCTGCTTTGTTCAGCTACCAGTCATGTCTAAGTATCACAACTCATGGGGCACCAGTCCGTAAGTGCCTTTCTGCAGCAACAGAACAAAATTATTGTTGGCTTATCAGCAGAGGCCACTGAGTTAGTTTTCCTAAATAGTGATGGAGTTTTAACATTTAGAAATATAGACTCTGGAGAAAATTTGCCTCATGGTTATAACAACTTTAAAATAGGTCAAGATCTAGACTGAAATATTCATGTCCTATTAACTGAAAGTGAAGCCAACCGGATTTATCACAAAACCTGAATGGAAATGTATGTTTATAACCCACTGGACTGAGAATTTGCAAAGATGAAAGTGAGAATTTTACCATCAGTTTATTGGTCCTTCAACAATGATGTTAACAACTGAAACCAAGGTTCTCCCCCAAAGGTTATAGGGAGGATGGAGACAAGTCAACAAGTAGTCTTAATGTTAGTCCCTAAAGTAGGAAATATATGGAATTAAAATAAAAATTTCTCCAATTATTACTTTGGGATAGCTTTGAAAATATATACAAAAACTAGAAGTTAATAGTGCGCAAATAGCAATTACCCTCCAAAAATGTTTTTCCTCTTTCCCACACACCCAAATGATCTCTTCCCATCCTCAATGTGTTATCTGTTTTAATTAGGTTAGATTCCACTTGGGTCAGGAACTTATTATGTCTGTAAACTGCCAACAGCACCTCTGTTACTATATAAATAGGTTCTATTCTAATAAAATCACAGGAAATAAAGCCATGTATAAGACCTCAATATTACTTTAGTAATTAAGAATGTGCAAATTGATTACACCACTACTTAACCCTTAGAATGCTGGCATCAGTTGACTGGCAGTTGGAAGAAACTTTGTGAAGATGGAGATTTTGTTCCCCACAAACAAAGGGCACAATTCTTCCACGTCTTAGTATAATTAGAAGCAGCACCTAACTTGAGTCCATTATTTCATAATGAGCAAGAGAATGTACTGTGTAAAACCCATCAACTGCCAGCTGATAAGTACATATTACTAGATTTTATTTTCATATTTCTTCATATTCACTAATGGCAATTTTCTCAGTAAGACTCAGCTTTTGCTACATCAGTCCACAAGAGTCAATCCTCTCCAGAAAATAACTGCCTCTTATACATGCTGCATCTAATACATGATTTTAAGAACAGTCTATTAGCACAATCCACTAGTCTGGCACAGAGTAGCATGATGATGTAATACTACTGATGGAATCAGAATTTATTCAACCTTTTCTGAAGACATTGTTTTTATAACTGTGAGTTTTCTAAGTGTAGACTATGTAACTGTAAAGTCTTCTTCTGTTCTTCTGTAATGAAGTAATTGTTCTTCTAATCCAAAATTGTCTATCAACATAGTGAATCTCGGTTTCTTTCCATCTGCAGACAAGGCTGATTGGAGCTCATAAAGAATCACTTTAGGTGTTGCTGCTCCATTTGGCTGTTAAAGGCTGCAACTCTGACAAATTATTATTGGATTTGTACACCTTGACCAGTTTGAACCTTTGAAGTAGCTCTCCTTTCTCTTGAGTCTGCTTTGCCAGTCTTATCTTCTCCTCCAGCAGATTTTGTTGAATAATGGGAACAGCATGGGAAGAATTCTGAATACACAGAGATGTGTCTCGTGTAAAAGACTTTTCAAATGTGTACTTTTAGCACAGTTTTTCTTCAGGCTTTCACAGCCATCTTGTAATCTGGGACAGAGTCTTTTTTGTCAACAGAGACTCTTCTTTAAGAATAGTGTAATCCTTTTCTTCAGCATCTCTTCCAAGGCACTTTGCTACAGTGAAATGAATTCCGCCACAGCAGAATTAGATGAGCATCTAGCTTTCCTTAATTGCTCCCTACATGTTGTGTTCATTGGCTGTTTCCTTGATCTAGTGCTCCAAAGAGCTGGTGTCCCACAGTCCTTTGGAGTCCTCTGCATTTATGTCAATTTGTCTAACAAGGGTGTTTCCATCTTGAGAATGAAAAGCTAATTTACTTGGAATCCTCAGGTGCAGGCTGGTCACTATATAAGTATTTATATGTATAAAAGTGTAGATTGCCAGGGTGATAGAATAAATGACCTGTTAGGTCCATTTCCAGTTTCTATGTTTCATAGAATCACAGAATCAGAGGTCTGTAAGGAACCTCGACAGGTCTTCTAGTCTAGTGTCCTGCACTCATGGCAGGACTAAGTATTATCTAAACCATCCCTGACAGGTGTTTGTTTAACCTGCTCTTAAAAATCTCCAGTGATGGAAATTCCACAACCTGCCTAGGCAATTTATTCCAGTGCTTACGCACCCTGACAGGAAATTTTTCCTAATGTACAATCTAAACAGTCCTTGCTGCAATTTAAGCTCAATGCTTCTTGTTCTATCCTCAGACGTTAAAGAGAACAATTTTTCTCCATCCTCCTTGTAACAAGCTTTTATGTACTTGAAAACTGTTATCATTCCTCCCCTCAGTATTTTCTCTTCTCCAGACTGAACAAACCTAATTTTTTCAATCTTCCCTCATAGGTCATGTTTTCTAGACTTTTAATTGTTTTTGTTGCTGTTCTCAGGACTTTCTCCAATTTGTCCACATCTTTCCTGAAATGTGGTGCACAGAACTGGACAAAACACTCCAGCTGAGGCATAATGAGCAGAAGAATTACTTCTTGTGTCTTGCTTACAACATTCCTGCTAATAAATCCCAGAATGATGTTTTCTTTTTTCTTTTTTGCAAGTGTTACACTGTTGACTGATATTTAGCTTGTGATCCACTGTAACACACAGAACTCTTTCCTTCATTTCCCATTTTGTATGTGTGCAACTGATTGTTCCTTCCTAGGTGGAGTACTTTGCATTTGTCCTTATTGAATTTCATTCTGTTTACTTCAGACCATTTATCCAGTTTGTCCAGATCATTTTAATCCTATCCTCCAAAGTGCTTGCAACCCCTCCCATCTTGGTATCATCCTCAAACTTTATCCATGTACTCTCTATGCCATTATCTAAATTATTGATGAAGATATTGACCAGAACCAGAGCCAGAACTGATCCCAGTGGGACCCCACTTGATATACCCTTCCTGCTTAACTGTGAACCACTGATAACTACTCTATTTTATGAGATGGGGAAGATTTAATGGGTGGAAATGCAAGGGAATAAAGATTGAGCCAGAATTGAACCAGTCCCCAACACGGTATTATTGGACATGCTGCCTTTCAGCTGAGATGTAAAACTGACTTTCTGACCATTTATGGTCATTATAATTCAATGGCACTTTTTGCCAGAGTAGTGTTGTTAGCACTTGTGTCCTGACTAAAATCCACTTTAGGTAATGAACACTCTACCTACTTATATGTCTCTGCAGATTCAACTGGATACACTACACAGCTGCCCCCATCTTGTTCCAAACTGTTATGTAGCAATGATGTATGACATCAGGGCTCCAGGCTGCTACCCGAATTCATCTGTCTTCAATGGGAACAACATGATGGCAAGAGTGGGCCCTTAAAAAGCTACCACATTCCAATCTTGAGGTGGTTGCATTTCAGTAGTTGGTGAAACGTCCATAATATGTGGGTATGCTCATATATAGAGAGAGACTGATCTGGCTCTTAAGAAATTTAATTGTAATACTCTTATTGACCTCAAGTGGAGCATGAATTTATCACGCAATTTCTATACTGACATAAATAGCAGCAAATATTGAGATAAAAGTACTATTTCAAATGTAGGAAGAGGCAGTCTTCACAAATGTAGATATGTTTTAATTATCACTAGACTGGTCAGTAACACTGGAAAATAAGTAACTACGACAAGAATAACATATTTTCAACATTCCTTAACCAACAAAAATGTTATCATTATTCTGAAATACAATATTGCTATTCCTCTTTCCTTTCAGGGAAATTGAAATTTTCATTTGTCTCTTCCATAGTACTTCAATATTATGGTGATGAGCATTGTAGTGATTATAGGAGGGGTGGGTATCACTGCCTATTTTTAAGGTTGCCCGACACTTCCCATTATAAGACCCTCTTTTCAGTTGCTTATAACTTTGCCAGGTATAATTGTTCGGGCTGAAATTTTCCTTGCTGGGGGTCTATCTCAGGCTTAAATATTTTGGAAAATTTCAGCCAAAACAGTTCAGCTCTTTCTGAGAATAAGGAAAAATAAATTGTGCTGCCCACGTTAACAATTCTGGTGACCTTTTCTTTGAGAAGCTCTAGTGTCCCCATGCTTTGGAGCAGACACTTGAAATTTGGCAGAGAGAGGCCTTTGTTTCAGGGATGTGCCTTTTGCCTCCCCATGAAAAGGAGCCAAATATGACAAAATTATAAGCCTTTGGAAAATCACAGTTCGCAGATGTTTAATAGAGAATTCTTAGATTTCTTAGTTAGATTAGCTACCTTCCCTGAAGAGTCCATCTGCCCTGGTCATGCTCCAGCCCTGAGATAAGCAGGACTTTCCCTGCAATTGAAGCTTGGGCTTCTGCAGGCTGATCCAGGTGCTGTCCAGGCACCGGCAGTGCTACCAGGGAGACTCTCTTGTGCTCTCAGTGACCCCCTGCTGGGCTCAGGCAACTGTAGGGAAGGAAGTTGCCTGATTTCAATGCAGAGGGGACAAAAGCCAGATATGTAGATAGAAGGATGGGAGCGGGGAATAGATTGGAACAAAGAGCCTGTGATGAAGCAGAAACTGGCTGGTCATGGAAACTAGAATTGGGGCTGGAAGCCAGAGGCAGAAGACTAGAACAGGGAGTGGTGGGGTAAATGGAGGGGAGAAGACTGTGATTTGCTGTGCAATGGACTGGGACTGGGAGCCAGGGATGGCCACAAGGCAGGAGGAAAAGAGAGCCAGTCGATGGCGAGGAAGACTGAGATCACATGAGAAGCCCAGGGGCTGGGAAAGGACAAAAGACTGAGACCTGTTGGGAAAGGAGACTGGGACTGAGAATACAGAAGACAGGGAGAAGGTGATGAGGGGGAAGAGGAGACAGATCTGACAAGGAGCCAGTGTCCAGGGGAAGAACCAGTACTGGTTAAGCAAAGAGACTGGGACAAGAAGCCAGGGAGCCGGGGACATTGTGTTTGGATGATGAGCATGTGTAAGTAGATTGGGACTGGGAGCCAGTGGGTATGGGTTATGTAGGGGGTGTGGAAACTAGAGGTCAGGGTCAGAGTGAGAGACAGATTGGATGAGGAGTTGTGGGGGGTGGGGAACTGGGAGGGCAATGAGACTGGGACTGGGATTGGGAAACCTGGGACTGTGATGTGGAGTCCAAAAGGGTAAGATTAGGACTTACTTGGCAATGAGACTGGAAGTGGGATGGGAAGCCTGAGGTATGGAGACTGGTGCTGGGATGAGGAGCCAGTGTGATGAAGAGACAGAACAAGGGCACATTGTAGGGGACAGAGTAGAAGAGAGTCACACTTTGGGGGAATGGTCAGAAGAGCTTCTGTCAGCTAGAGCACATTCACCTCCAGAGCCTGGAACGGAACTCCGGATTCCTGAGACTCAGCATTCTCTGCTGTCTGCAAATAACTTTGAAACACACTGGCAAACTGTCCCATCTCTCCCAGTGGTGCTACTACTGTTGCTATCAGTTATGCCAGTGGCTCAAGTAGAAGATGTCTACGTGCTGAACATAAAGGTTCCAACCTTGCTGATGCCCCATGTGGGTGTCATTATGATGCCAATTGAGGGAAAAATAGTATGTGATCATGTAATTAAAGAGCAACCTATAAGCATGTCAGAATTGCTGGACAACCAGCTGAGACAGGAGCAGATGCAGGCTGGAATAGGTGTTGGCTAGCATGGAAACAGGCACAGGATTATGTTGGAACAGAAGCAGGAGCAAGGGTGGCTACAGCTGGAGAAGAAGCAAGGGGCAGGGACTGGAGCAGGAGCATGGTCACTTTGTTGAAACTACTAATAATGGGAGTACTCCCAGCCAGCTAGTGATATTGAGCAGACAAGAGAGTACTTCTCCTAGGAGCCTATATACCAGCCTTGGGATCACCTGGGTGGGTCCTTGTCTCTGGATTGGCTGAATCCTGGTTGAATGGCATGGGGCCTGTCAACAGACCTGCTGGTAATTGCTTCTGCTAACTCATCAGACTCTCTGACTCTGGGATGAATCATCAGGTTTAGGTAGGTTCAGGCTCACAGGTAACTCAGGCTTAGGCAGGCTCAGAGGTAACTCAGGGATGAGTCATCACAATGTCCAAGGGGGCCAAATTAAGGTTGTACAGGCAACCTTAACTCTGGCATTTCCTAACTTTTGAGAGCTTGACTTTTCAATCTTAATGATGTTCTTTTAATGCATGTTTTTTATATATGTATGTAGAGTAAATCAAAAGAATGACACCCTAAATTGGTGGTGAAATGGCAGGGTCTTTCACTAGAAACTCATTTGTTTGGAAAATATTATGCATAATAGCTTATTTTCACATGTTAACTATGCTTCTGTAAAACATCTTACCTGGCAATGGAAGAGATAAATTAACTCAGTCAGTAAATCAACAAAAGTTATTTTCTTTCAATACTATTCTTATGCTGCTGGATGGCTATCACCATGTGATTATGAGTTTAATTAATCATAAGGACACCTGGAGCTTGTGTGTGGGCATTTCTGATGTACTTACATCTATTAAACAAACATAGTTATTAAAAGAAACCCATCTAAGTTAAAGTCTGAATGCTTGGGGAGATTTATATTTTATTACACTCCACTGCATACACATACACACACAATATACCCAGCAACAACAAAACCTGGCAGTAGTTCAATCAAAACCCATCTAAAATCACTGTTGTGTTTTGCCATCTACCAGAAAGAAAAGCTCAGCATGGGGAGAGCACCTGTTTGACAAGTTTTAGCCTGCAGCAGGTTGACAGCTAAGAGAGTTTTCATAAATGTGTCTGTGTGTGTGTACATGTATATACGTACATAAAGCTGGATGGGAGAAGGGTATATTTTAATGAAAATGTGACACTGAATGACAGCACTGCTGCTAGAGAAAGTCACTCCCCAGCAAGCTTCCATTCAAAATCTGTAGCTTTGTTTACAACAAAATGCTTAAGAAATGAGACAGTATCATGCTCAAATCTCTCTCCTCCCTCCCCATACGCATTCACTATACAAAGGTAACAATTCTTTAATGAGTTAGTATGTACTGCATAACTCTCTGTAAAACAGTTAAGTATGGAAGGATGGGGGATCAAAAGCAGGATTTTTATGGCTGGCTGAATTGAGTTAATTTGTTCCCTTTTGAATGTTTGTTTTTTAAACGCTGCTGGGTGTATTTTTCTAATTAAGTGTTATGGCAACTACAAAACTTGTACAGGAAAGAGTTCTGTGGGGAAATGTTTTTTATTCATTTCAAAAGTGAAACCCCAAAACTCCTTGATATCCTGAACCAAGGATTTTTGGAATATCTACCTTATTGCCTGGAAAAGTTGTGTAGTCAATAACTCCTTTAGTAGCTCAGCAAATGCTGACTTATGAGGCAATTCAAATTAAAGTGGGTTGAAGTGACTTTCTAGAGAGATGTATAAAAGATTTCCCAGCTACATTGTTGAACTGTTTATATGAAAAAGCATAACAGAATAGCAAGACCAAGGCAGCATCAGGAAACTACACCTACACCCACAGGATGCTAGGAGAAAGGGACTAAAACTTCTCTGCTGTCACTGTCTCCATTGTGTGTTGTCTGGCACTGTCTACACCAGGAGATGCTGGGCGAGATGTTTTAAAACCCTTTTCTGCCATTATGATGCAGTGCCATCCATCTTCACCCACTCCAAAGGATCCTGGGAGAGGTTTAAAAGCTGTTTGTGGCTGTATTCTTCACCCCTTTAAGCAAGAGTTTTTGCTCTTCCTGAATATTTTGTCTTTATTACTTGTTACCATTAATTGACTCTTTTCCCCCTTTGAACTTTATAATGTTGAAGCTAAAAATTTTAGAAGTGTACCTCTACTCTGAAAAGTAAAAATCTAGAAGTGTTTTAAAAGGTTCCCCTTTATTATCTCCCAAGGACTTCTGGGTCAAATCTGCTCAATTTACAAAAACAACAGTGGTTTTCCTAACTGTCTGCCCTGCAAGCTCCACCTGGATTCTGAAAATCACCTGTGTTCATTTTCTTGATCTCTACACATGTCCAGCAATACATATTCCACAAACAGAACTTGTTCCCTGAACCTGTAAGAATTGTTGTGTGGACTGATCCTTGTGGCTACACATAGATAGGTGCTGGAACAATGTTTATAGTGGGCGTGCTGAAAGCCATTAAACAAAACTGCAAACTCTGTAAATGATAGAAACTACTTCAAACCAGGGGATGCTGCTGCACCCCCAGCACTCCTACTTCCAGCACATATGTATAGATCCAATGAGTTCACTGGGAGAAAACTTATGCAGTTCTCCTTGAAGAATCAGTCCCCAAAGGGGCTTGGATATTTGAAAATCCCTGGAATAACATTTTGCTCAACAAAGCCTGAGTTAAGTGCCTAGTCTCCCTGTACAATGCGTAAGATGAGATAGGTGCCTAAGAAAGCAATTCACAAAAGCCAGTATGCTAGGCAGGGAACTGCCTAAACTAGCCAATGGGAGATATTGATGAGAGTGGTGGGTCTCATGCACCTCTTAGGAAGTATGGCATCTTAAGTCCAGACTGCAGGGAGATGTCTTTCTCTATTTTTGTTCCACACCCAGGAACACCTGTCTTGGTGTCAGGTGGCTTAGGCACCCAAGATATTTATTGTGGGAAATGCCTCACTCCACACTTGGCAGTGGTGCCCACCTTTTTTTTGCCTAGTGGTTACAGTGCTTGTCTGGGATGTGGGAGAAGCAGGTTCAATTCCTACCTCAGCCTGAGGGTGAGAAAAGATTTGAAGAGGGATCTCCCATCCCTTTCAAGAGGGCACTCTAACCACTGAGCTATGGGCTAATCTAACAGGGGACCTACCTCAGTGTCTCCAGTTGAAGCTATTCAAATGTTAATAAACACTTGTCATTAGGCCAGTAAAAGAGTGAGTGACTGTACAGCCTGGTTAGGGCACCTGCCTAGAAAATGAAAGTCCCAAGGTCCATACCCTTCTCCAATGATTCTTTACTTATGCAACGTGAAACAGCTTTAACAGGAGACACTGAGGCAATCCCACATCAGACTATCCAATAGTTCAGAATTATAGCACTCTCCTGAGAGGTAGGAGACACCTGTTCAAATCCTTTCTGCCCCCTGGAGTGGGGGGTAATTGAACCCAGGTTCTCCCACATCCAGGCAAGTGTTCTAACCACTGGGCTAAAAGTTATATGGGGTCCATTCACTGCTGAGGCACCTCCTTCTGTCTGTTCTAGGGATTAGCTCATTCCCGGTCTAACACCTCCTTCTGCTTCTTGCTTAATCTTAAATACAAATTTTCCTGTATTTATCTTAAACCACTCAGATTTGCAGGGGAAAAAAGTGGCTTCATGTTGTGAGAAGAATTTTCTTTTGCAGGCCTGGTCTACACTAGAAAATTAGGTCAGTTTAGCTCCATTCAGGGGTGTGAAAAATCCAGGTGGTGTTAAGCCACCCCTGTGTAGATAGTGCTTGGTCAATGGAAGAATTCTTCTGTTGATATAGTGACTGCCTCTCAGGGAGCTAGATTATCTATGCCAATGGGAGAAACCTCCCCTCAGCGTAAGTAGTGTCTACACTGAAGCACAACAGTTGCACCTCCAGCATTTTGTGTGTAGACAAGCCCTTAGAAGTTAGATAGTTCATTATTAACTATTCAAAAGTCTCTCCACTATCACAACTTCAGAGGGAAGAAGTTTGATCAAAATTTTTATAATTCCATTATTTGATTGGTTATATTAGCCCTGTATTTGAATGAAATAGTTGAGGGTTTGGGGTTGGTGTTTTGTTGTTTGTAATTGTGTGATCCAGAAAATAGCATTTGTATATATAAATAGGGTTGTAATAGTCAAAAGATTGAATTACTAACAGAATATTTTGAGGAAATCTTTCATTTATGGTCCAGAAACATTGGATATTTGAGTAATCTTGTCTAATTTTACTAGAATTCAATTAATATAAAAAGCAAATGTGACTGCTTGCTACAGATGCCTTCTATAAAAGTTTTGTTACCTAGACAACAATTTTGTTTTCATATTGCCAGAGGCCTAATTTGTGGCCTATTACATTGTCTGACTCTAAATAGCAGTTTGGACTTTGCTCACTATTTTTAAAACTATGAGAAGAGCAGTGATAATCACTCCAGGGGACTGTTTTGATTTTGTAGATTTTAATGGCATAGCAAAATCTAATTTTACAGGATTTTTTTTAAAAAGCAGGTTTGGCTCAACTGTAGCATTAAAGTTTATTTTGGCTCATAAAAGTTAAATATTAGGCTCAGCCTCTTGTACATTTTGACTTATGCTTAAAACTATTTTAGAAGTAAACATTTGGAATTAAGTGTCCAACTTCCCAATTTTAAAAAGATTAAGTACACACAGCCTTAACACATAGCTAACAGAGTGTTGGGAAATCATTAGAAAAAGGGATAGATAAGACAGAAAATATATTGTCTCTATATGAATTCAAGGTATGCCCAAATCTTGAATACTCTGCCTAAGCCTCAGCATGCACACTTCTATTTTTAGTGCACTAGCTGGAGCCCTGCTAGCACAAACCTGTCTACCTGTGGTTGGAGGCTTATACCCAGCTACAGTGTAGACATGCTGCTGCCCTCAAAGAAGATACAGGGCACGTCAGCATTGCCACACTCATTTCTAATCAAGTTAGATACTACTCAGAGCAGAACTCTCTTTACTAGCAAGCATTTAAGTTAACTCACCTAATGTGTTTAAGAATACAGCAGAAGAGATGCAGTCTTTCATAAAGTACCCCACCCACTCCAAGTTAGTGGTTAGGAGATACTACACAATTGCTCAGCCCACAGGGCTTTACATGTGATAAGTGATTGGTACTCTGAAACAGCCACCTGGTTCTACATTTCTGGAAAGGCTGTATTAGTTCAATATAGGGGAAAACTAAAGCTATACTGACATACTAACCCACGTCTCTCCCAAGAATGGAACTGCCACCCTATTA
The DNA here is from genome assembly GCF_965152235.1 of Eretmochelys imbricata. NCBI lineage: Eukaryota > Metazoa > Chordata > Testudines > Cheloniidae > Eretmochelys > Eretmochelys imbricata. Next base: position 101,453,873 of record NC_135577.1, on the reverse strand, counting down.
TGCCTTGAATTTGTAGTTAACATTTACAAGTCCAGCTAGGTATGTGAAGAAACATTAAGTTACAATTAAGGATCCAAGGACTACATATCCCCCCTGAACACAAAAGCCATCCAAAGTGGATGTAGTCAGATTAAAAGCATTCTTCAAGCTCAGACAGAAAGCTCGGTACACTGCAGATATGGCTGCTGTGCAGTTGTTCACAGAGTTGAGGAATAGAGAATGTCGCTTGGCAGAACTGAAATGATTAAGAATGTTGCTACATGCAGAGGAGTAGTGCCAACTTGTTTTTGACATGGGAAACTGATGTGGCAATATCTGAGAAGTCAGCCGAGACAGCAGTTCTAGCTTCCAAAAAAAGCTTGTGCTAGTTCCTTTGGCCCCACTTTGCTTACTGGAGTGCATCCAAGTGCTCTTTTGCCCTTTCCCCCTGGTGGAACTTAGGTCTTGAATTCCTCCCTGTCCACCCAGTTTTGTTTTGGCACAGAGTGTCAGACAGCCTAGACTCCATGGAGCTGTCCAAGCTTTCAAATAGATTTAAATAATGTGTATATAAGACGACACCTGCATGTAGTTCCTATTGTTAGCACTTAGGCTGACAGCACTCCATTTTAGTGAAATGAAGTGTTGTGTCTACACTGATAGTTGTAGAGTCAGCATTACACTAGTTTGACACCAACTAAATTAACATTGTCATGATATGAAAGGCAAGCACAAGTTCATTTATTTATAGCAAAGGTCTTGGGTTACAAGAGGTCAGTCCTTGCCATCTTTAAGAGATATGGGATAAGTTATTGCATACATGTGCATTATAATTTAGCAGCAAGTCATTCATAAAAACATTTCCTTCCTACTGCTTTTTTGGTTTAGTGTCTAAATTTATATACAAGTCAGCTTTACAAAGCATTTACCACCACCTTTAAGTTAATGGTCTTTTATTGGAAAAAAAAGACTAGCATTTACAACTTGGAATGGACAAACTGTAATAGCTTGAACAGCGATGTTGATAGTTGTGCTGAAGTCCACAGGCTACTCTGCCAGCTCCAAGTCATGGTACAGAAGGTTTTAAAAATAGGAGAGAGTCCAAAGATGCTCCCTTGGTGAAGGTTTCTTTTAAAAATTTTGTGAACGGTAACAGCCTGACACCCGTTTCACTATAGTGCAATGCAGACAATGTTAAACCAATATTATAACAGACATGCCACCCATAGTTAAGATCATCTTTTTTTGGAGCACAATGCTACATACAGGAGAACCATTCAACATTTAGGGCACTTTCCTCTAAATTTTGCATCCTTTGACCATTTTTGCTGCATACCATCCTGAGGTATAAACCAATTTTAAAGTAAACCAGCTATGACAATTTACACTACAAATTGAATTAGAATCCACTGTTGGACAAAATAGTCGATTTTTTGGGTTTTTTTTTTTAAATTAACTACAAATGTCTGACTGTGCTCAATTGTCAAGCTGCATGCATGAAAAATTGGCCAGCCCAAACAGTGTAATAGTCATTAGCAAATGGAACTTGAGTTCACCAAGTGCTTCCTTTTTTTAATTTTTTTTTTTTTTAAAGGTAGTACAGTTACTTGGATTGTAAAACTGATGTTTAACTTGATCTTTTGGGGACAGGACCACCAACCATTACATGCAGTTTGTGGACAGAAGGTATTTTGACATTCAGTTTTGCTATACAGAAACAGAATGAATAAATGAACATTTTTTTGCAAGAGGTAAGTAAAAGATTCAATTTGATTCTTCTAGAGGGGAAAAAGGTGAAAGGAGGTCTTCATTTTGCAGTCATCATCTGTACGAATTCTGAAAAGACAAAAACCACCGTGACTTTCTGTATCTTCAAAGTAATTTTAACTTCACAAGGAAATCTCTTAACTGCCCTTGGCATAAACTTTCCATGCATCTAAAATCTAAACAGAAAGCTCTGATCAAGTCTTTTCACTCAATAATGTAGATAGTTTAGTGAATTGTTAGAGTAATTCAAACTCCAAAATTATCAAGTTTATTTAACATCCAGCAAGCTTTACTTAAGAGTTTGTAAGTGACTGCACAAACAAAAGAGCATCTTTTTCTACCTTCATAGTTCACTTGTCCATCTCCATCGATATCTGCTTCTCTGATCATTTCATCTACTTCTTCATCTGTTAGCTTTTCTCCTAAGTTTGTCATAACATGACGTAGTTCTGCTGCACTGATATAACCATTGCCATCCTGTGAGGAAGATAGTTGCATAGGTTTGAAAATGACAATTCAGAAGACTGGAACATAAAGCCTAGCTGAGATGGTTCTACATTAAACTTATTCTCCAAGATGCCCTGAGGCATCAGTAACCTAGTACCCAGCCTGGAGGCCTGGTGCACTGTTCATCTTATCCAACCACAGAAAATGCTATAGTCATGCCTTCTAAAGCATAGAGGATGGAGCCATTACACAAGGAGGACTGCGTGTTCCAGAACAAAAGTGAAGTCTGCTATACTTATTTGGACCAGGTAAGTAGCCTTACCCGATTTGGTCTTTGTATGCCTTATACACATCTTTGACTCTTTCACCCAGGTAAGCACACACATCTACATTTGTATCATATTTATTAGTTTGGAGGTGTGATTCTTAGAAGTTCTGAATGCTTCCAGACACTTTCAGAAAGTCTCCAGTACCCTGGAGAACAGAATGGTAATTTATCTTTTAATTTGGGTTTCTTTAATTTCAGTATGTCAGCCCAGTGTTTTCAATAACTTAATTCCTCCTGCCAACAGAATGCAAGAGCAGCAAGTTGACCTTTTGTAGCATCACATCCTCAACCAACTGCTGGTTTCCCTAGAGTGTCTTCCTGGGCAATAAGATCTAGAGTACACAAAGCACATTGAGAAATGATCCAAACTCCACCTACTAGCTGCAGTACAGAACCTAGAATGGCAGAGGAGGACTTGAAGCTGGCGTTCTCCAGTGTCCCCAATACTTGAGCTAGTGGAGAGAAACTGTTCTAGTAATGCTCTAGATCTATTCTGGATTTGGGTAATTATTTCTTTTAATAGCTATGGCTATTAAGGCTGTCCTGTTAAGTCTAGTGATGTGAAGATAGTTATCTTACACAATCAAAGGGGGGGAAACCATGCCCTCTGTCATGTAGAGGGAAGAGAATGTTCTTGTGCTTATGTCTGTCTTTTGAGAAAAAATGGAGAGCCTCTGCTTCTGGTAACAAGCTTTCCATAAGCAGAACAGAGAGACTACTAAGCTTCACCTCCTCATACATATTAGAAGTTGAACAGGGGATCTCAACTTTATGAAAGGTCTACATACAGGTGAGCAAAGCCCTCTGCACCTGTTTTCAGGTACTTTAGGTCATGAGACTGGGGGGGGAGGGGGAGAGAAAGAGTGGACACACCTTTCATACCGAAATAGGTAACAAGTCTAATCATCCCAGTTTCTTGAGAGAAGGGCTACCAGGGATTCCAGCATGAAAGAGCCTCAGCTGCCACTGTGCCTCCCCCCCCGGCCAATTCTCCTGGCGGAGCAGTTTCAGCAAGCCTACTCTATAATATCCAAAATAAGTTTTCCTCCTGCTGCTGGTAGAAGGGCTTATACCCACCTTCCAGGCAAGCACAGGGCAATGCTAGGAGTAAGAGGCTCATCATTAAAAACTGTTCAAAAAAAGTCTGAAGCTTTGGATTCTAGCAGTACCTTGTCAAAGACTCTGAATGCCTCACGGATTTCTTCCTCGCTGTCAGTGTCCTTCATTTTTCTGGCCATCATGGTTAAGAACTCAGGGAAATCAATAGTGCCATTGCCTTAAACACAGAAATGAATCTGTACTTTAGAGTCCCATCATTTCCCTGATACCAAAGCTAGCTTTAGAGTTAGGAAGGGACAAGTCTCATTACTGATCAAGTATTTAAGAGCTACCTTCCATTTTTACACTAAAACCAGAGAAGCTTCCAAGAACTTTGTAAGTGGTCACGCTTAGGTCACTCCTCTTCCCCTAAAATGCTAATATAGCATTTTTAGCTCTAGTATGCTCAAGCAACCACTGAAAACATGGAAGTAATGAGGACTATTGTATGGACTGCTACTTTCCCTCCAGACCCACACCCCAGAATTCATCAATTCATCATCCTAGGGGCTATATTTTGACCATGTCCATTTACTGTTAAAAGTGGTTTAATGTGACCAGAGACATGCCTTGTAATGCTGGCAAAACAAGGCCTCAGCTCCTGCTAAGGTCCCCTTGCCTCACTGGACTATTGACAGATGGCTAACTGGGATCAGTCTGGTTCATGTGTGTCAGTATTGTTAAAATATGTATTAGAGTTAGAAAAATTTGCTTATTGTTTAATGCATGCAGCAACTTAAAAGCATTCAATAAAGTCTAATCTCACCTATAACATCTGTATCCCATATTATAAGGCAATACTTGAGCACTTGCACTGTGAGCGCCTAACTGCACAAGTCACCAGACAGGAGAGAAACATTAACTACAACAGGTTTCAGAGTAGCAGCCATGTTAGTCTGTATTCGCAAAAAAAAAAAAAAAAAAAAAAAAAAAAAGGAGTACTAGTGGCACCTTAGAGACTAACAAATTTATCTGAGCATAAGCTTTCGTGAGCTACAGCTCACTTCATCAACTTCATCCGATGAAGTGAACTGTAGCTCACGAAAGCTTATGCTCAGATAAATTTGTTAGTGGCACCTTAGAGACTAATACTCCTTTTCTATGAACTACTATGAAATGCGAAGGTGTTTATCATGCCCAACAAAGAAGGCCCATTGATATATTCTACAATAGTTCATCCAGTGTCAAAGAGGACAAGAGACTGTCGATTGCTCACTTTCACAACTTTTGTTGATCATGAGGAGCTGAAGAGAGAAATTCTTTCATCAGATAAATTTGCAGCTCAAAGCACAAGAGAAAAGGGAATAAAAATCCCTAACAAGGAGGAACTGTATCTCTATGCTGTTGGGGCTCTGAGGGGCAAGGATTACTAAGCATAAGCAAAAGATCCCCAGCGTTTAACCTGGATTAGTTCTTAAGGACATACAGAAGTTGTTCATTACAGCTTATTTTTTGAAACAATTGGAACTCTTTTATATGTGTATGTGCACCTTAACCTTGTAAATAACTCTTATTAATACGTCTTTAATTTATTATAGGATTGGCTACAAGTATGGTCTTTGGTGAGAGATCTAAGGTACAACTGACCTGAGATAAATGGACTGGGAGTAACTTGAATATTGCTGTGATCTTTGGTGTAAAGAACCATCTATCACAAAGGTAAGCTTACCTGGGTGGCCAGACAGATTGAAGTACCCAAGGCAACTATCTGTGTCTAAATGTTAAGGCTGTTCTAGTGCCTGAGAAGTTTACACTTGGTAACTGGTTGGTGAAATCTACATATAGAACTCACAACCAATTTGGGGTTTGTGCCCCATTTCCTCACAGTCTGCCCTGATGCTGGTACCCAAAGTCTTGTGTCAAGCCATCCTGCTGTGGCACATCTATTACATCAAGGTTTGCACTCATGTTTTAGTAGCCTTGTTGCTGTTCTAACAGTTTCCAATCTTGGTTTTTTAGTGTTTAAGAATTCCTTTAGAGGGCCAACAGTGTTTAGACAGCTATATCGATTTTGAAGCTTACTTTTACGTCACATAACAAAAAAAGTTACCCATTTTCAATTCTTGGAAGATTCTTAATGGTTGGCACAATCTGTCAATTAAGTTGATTGCCACCCCAAAAAGAGATTAAAGTAGATTGCACGCTTTTAAGAAGCGTCCATTGCAGGAGGTTATGGCACATCATCCTAGTACAAAAAGTAGCACAAGTTAAATTTAATTAAAGGGATAGAATATGCTCACTATATTGGAGCCCTGAGATTCAGACTCATTTAATTTTCAGGCTAGATTTCATGACACTGATTAGTGACTTGTCTAATTCTTCTATTACACTTGCCTCAGCAACCAAAAGTGGAAGGTGATTCTTTGACACTTGTGCCTTAAGCAATTTGCAAGTAATTGTATCCTGCACTTCACAAGTAGTTTTGGTTTTGATTTTGAGTCTCTTCACAAAGGTCAAATAATCACTTCCCCTTTCAATACACTTTATACCCTTGTCAGAGACACTAAAGAATTTGCTATTATATTGGTAATACCATAGTAGTTAAAATTTTCCTCTCATGACAGAGCCAGTATGAAGCACCTTCCCTTTGCACATCCATGAATCTGAAGCAAGTTTTGAACACAGTTCTTGTGTTACCCTTTCTGGCATCCATTTACCCAAGTCAATCTCCCTATCAGTCTACTAAATAAAGCCTAACTCCTAACCCAGTTTAAGAGAAGAGGAAAAGAAGTCAGTTTTTACTACATGGCCAATACAATGGATTAAAATATATAAATTAAAGATTAAGTTGCCACTGAGACCAATATGGGATGGGTAACTGAATAGGTATGGGAAAGCTACTTGGTACTCCAGTGAACTATAGGTTGCAGTAATTCAAGAGGTGAAAAAAAAAAAACACCCCAAGTTTTTGATGCGGAAGGAAACTGAACCCTGGATAGAAGCAGCGAGCAGGACACAGATGCAGAAGCCCTGATCAGTATTATATTTTGACTCTGACTATCCCATATTCACATGCCTACTGGTATAGTTAATGACAATAACTATGTTCATATTAAACTTAATGTGAAATCAAGTGGTTGTTTTATGTAGATAGGTAAAAAAACCAAAAAACCCCCCCACCCCTACACTGTTTTTGGACCAGATTTTAATGGAATACTGTCAAAGGAAAGAGGGGGACTTTAGAGGCTGCATTACCCAGCTCAAACCCAAGCTTGTACGGTGTGCACACTCACCATGAGTAAAACACTGCCAACTGCATCTTCCCCACACTTACCATCAGCATCTACCTCGTTGATCATATCCTGTAATTCGGCTTCTGTTGGGTTTTGACCCAATGACCTCATGACAGTCCCAAGCTCTTTCGTTGTGATGGTGCCATCACCATCTTTGTCAAATAGGGAGAAAGCTTCCTTGAACTCTGAAGACAGAAACAGCCCAATCATTAAGTACTATGACCACCATCAAAACAGTACCAAAATAATACTTTGTGACAAGACTGACCCCAATGTCCATGCTGTAGGATTTTAAAATGCACTTTGTCTGCAGTCTGTACTAGAAGACTAGTGTTTTTAGACTTGTATTTTCTGACAAATGTATCACAAGTCCAAGCCACTGCCCTCTAACCACACTCCCTAGCCTGTACATTACATCAGGCTGTGCAAGTTTTGGATAAGCACATGCTACCCTGTTTATGAGCGACCCAGTTGGGTCAAGTTCATTTCTCATCAATAGCAGTTATTTGTGGGGGAGTGAGTAATGAATAACACAATATTTCAAATAGTTTGTGCACAATACTCTGAGCAAAGATTAGAGAAACAAGGGAGTTAGCCAGACGTGCCTGACAGAGATGCCTTTGTCATTTATCGGTTATTTTTGAATTACTAAAATGATAATAGTGAGCAACGAATAAATTAAATAGGCTCCCAAAAGTTTAGACCCCATGCTTTACCCTCTTAACCATTTCCTCTAATTTAGAAAGGCAGTGTTAGATTAGAGATGATTTAAGAGAAAAAAGTTTCCTTACATATGTTGCCAACACAAGAGAACTCAAAAGTTTTAAAGATTCTGTTGATTTGGCTTGTGAAAGCAAATGGTAGCAAGTGAAGTTGAGTGCACACGTGTCAGTTCCACTTTCAATCTCAGGAAAGATTGAACTTTTGGAACATTACAATATTTGGATTCCAAACTTTGGAAGGGATTATTTAGCTTCGTTTTGAATTAACTGGATTTTTAATATTTCTATAAGATTTGTTTTTAAAAGTCACACCAGACCTAGGTGCTGGGCCTCAATTATCCAAAGAAGTGTTCCTTCAGCTTCTTTAAACACAAAATTTCCCAAGTGAAATAAGAGGGAAGAGCAATTATGTGCCAAAACTTTTAGAGACTCAATGCAGATTGCCTGTATTGCTCGTTGACTAATATTCAAACTCAGGAGAGAACATCCAGCAGTGTTTTAGAGATATTTTCCAACATTCAAAGGAGATGTTGGCTCTCTTTTGGCTCACCAATTTTCTTAATTGGGATACTTACCAGCAATTTGTTCTTCAGTCAGCTGATCAGCCTACATGAAGAGTAGAAAAGTTATTTTAGAAAATGGTTTTCCTATAGCTCTGTCAAGCCATGGAGATGCAATACAGACTTTGTAAGGAAGTTTAATGTATTACCTTTATACTGCACCTTTCAGTCCCAGAAATCCAGGAGTACTCAATACACAGAAGAATGATTTCACCCACCAATGGCATGCAGCAACATCTAAGACTCAGTGTAATAGCTAATGCTACAAAGAGACTACACATTTTAGGACTAGTTAAGAATGCCATAGCCAGATCAAGTTTATGGAGAAATCCAATATGGCCAAGTTTAAGGCACAAAGCAGAAATCCCCTAGTGATTCAACATAACCCAAGTGTTTCCTGGAGATATTCCATCACAATATTGACCTAGCAGTTTTTTAGCTTGCGATAGGATAATACCATGATTGCAAGATCTGGATTTATGCCATGTTCTTAGAATTATATGCTTTTCTGTCAACATCGCATTTGTTATGCCTTTTAACTAAAGTAACAGTTCCATTAGGTAGGAATGTTACCATGCAATGAAAGGTCTCTGTTAAGCTATAATTTCTTAGGTTTATGCCATTTACAATATGTAAATACTGTGTCTTGAGACCACCAATACATCTGAAATCAGCAGATAACTGCATGTGTGTTTTGTTGGGCCCATAATGGAACCAAACATGTTCCTTTAACACAAGACATTTCATCCTTAGCTTCAAAAAGGGTTTTATTTTTAACCACCCCCAAAAAAGCTCTCTCCATCCCACAGGTTCAGAGAACAATATATAACAGAGTTCAAAACAGAACTAGGCAAGTTCATGGAGGATAGGCCCATCAGTGGCTATTAGCCAGGATGGACAGCGATGGTGTCCCTAGCCTCTGTTTGGCAGAAGCTGGGAATGGGCGACGAGGGATGGATCACATGGTGATTACCTGTTCTGTTCATTCCCTCTGGGGCACCTGGCATTGGCCACTTTCTGAAGACAGGATACTGGGCTAGATGGATCTTTGGTCTGACCCAGTATGGCCATTCTTATGTTCTAAGAACTGTGTAGACCCTTTATCTTCCTTTAGAGACAGGAAAAACCCACCTAATTGGTTTCAGTATTTTTAGAGGATTGCATGGTACCAGGTTAATCATATTTGGTTTCCTAGCACCCTGTGCTTTTAACTCTATTGTTTTAATAAAAATAAATTTTTACACCAAATTGAGAAACAAAAACATAACAAAAAGTTTAACTGATCAGTTAGGAAGGATACCAAGATGCTTATAATTTCTCCTGTGAAACAGCAATAATTTTAAGTCTGGCGCAGTTAGCTACACTAACGTAGCTCTTTTTATGAGGAAATTGTGTCAAATGCTAGTGTGAAATAAGCTGTATATTTGTTACACTCTGTGTTGGTCTCTGGACAATGGGGTTGAAAGGTTGTGTACATTAAATATTTATACACACACACACACCCAAAAGCACTTCCATCTGTAGTTAGACTACTTTTATGGATAATATTACAAAAGGATAGTGATTGAAAGAAATTATTTCTACTAATTATTTAATTGGAGCCTCATATGGACAAAGCTTTTGTGTGTGTGTTTAAGAATATTAAAACATAACTGAGGGTATGTGGGCCAGGGCTCACTTTGTATTAACCCCACCCTCCTCACTACAGTCCCAGTAAAGAGATTCTCTTTTAGTAAGTGAAACAGAAAAGGTAATTTACATAGCATGACATATCAGAGCAATGCTCTGCAGAACAGGAAATAGAGCCACACCTCAATAGAGAGGAACTCAGATCCCCAGCACCAGTTTGAAGCCCCCCCAATTTGAAACTTACAATATTCTGGTCTTCAAGCAGCATTTATGTCTATTTTTAAAAAGCTGACCTTGCAGGTGATCCAGTTCACCCTCCTAAGCAACAGGCACAAACACTGTCTGATCACCCGAGCTACCAGGGCAAAGGTACCTACACCAGAGAAATCACCCCACCCAGCCAAGTCATAAAATCCTGTCCCAGTGATCTCAGCCTTCGCCCAACAGGAAGGGGGAAGTGGAGGGGGTAGGGTGGGGAACACCCAGCATGGCCCACAATCATATTTGGTAATCTGCACCCCAGCTTTCACGGCTCCTATAGGAAGCAAAAACTGCAGGGAGGGGAGACTCTCTCAACCCAGTGTCATTAAGAGTCCAGGGTTGCAGTCCAGCAACCCGATGTTCAGAGCAGACCGAACAGAGGCAGACCCCACAGCCTAGTCTATGCACAAGTGATGCACTTTTAAAGTAAACATGGATAGCACGGATGTTAAAAATCCAGGTCAGTGTGAAAGAAGACCCAAGGAAGGCGAGCCCCTCTTCTCCTAGAGCGCCACAGGCACCCCTCCCCACCAAACCACGGGATCAGCAGCCATGTACTGCAGCAGTACCGCCCGCCCCCCAACAGAAGCAGCTACTCTCGCTATTGTCCAATATCCCGTTTCGTCCTTTGGTTAGGAGCGTGATTCAAGTGTGGAATCTCTCTGCCATCCCCAGACGCCTGCCCATCCCCTTCAGCTCCCAGGTCCCCCTGAAACCCCTCATTCAGGGAGCCAAGCAGCTACTCCTCAGGAGCCACCCGTTCCCATGCGCATCCAGAGTCGTGTCTCCAATGAGGAAGCCAGGCCCCTTCCGGAAAGATAAAGGCTCCAGAGTTGTAGCAGCTGCTCTCCTCCCACTAACCCCTAGCAGAAACTGGGAAGTTTCTAATGGAAACGACGCACACTGCGGCCCTGTCTCACCCTCCTGGGGCTGGCGAGGAAGAGGAGGAGACATGATGTAATGCAGCCTGCGAAGGATTTTGGCGTTACTGCGTTTAAGGACTGGGGGGTAAAAGCGCAGCAGCCGCAGAGCCCTCGCCTCCCCCACCCCAGCCACCCTGCGCAGTGCAGCTGGTGCTGAAATTGGGATTGGTACCTTCATCCCTAGTGCCCCCCTCCCCGCCCAGCTCCCGCCCCCCTCGGGAGCCCTATTCCCTGCCCGAGCGGGGAGGGGAGCAGGGAGCCTGGGGGTGCCCTCGCCCACCCCAGCAATGGAGGGAGGGGCTCTGCTGTCCCCCGCCCCGCTAAGGAGAAGGCCACCCACGTCCGGCATCCGCCCCTTCCCACCCAGGGGCGCTGGGCAGAGCCCCGGAGCAGCCGCTGCAGCCGGCGGCACAGGGCGCCCCGCACCTCCTGCCCCAGCGGCGGCACAGCCACTCCTCTCCCCCGGCGCTGCAGCGCAGACTGCCCGCTCCGGGGCGGCATCCCAGCCAGCCGCCCCAGGCACCCTGCTGGCACCGCCAGCTGCCCAGCGGGACCGGCCCCAGCACTCGGTAAGGGGAGGGAAGCGGCACTGCCAGCAGCCGCGGGAGTGACAGCTTCCTAGCCACGGCGTCCCGCAGCTCCCAGCCCTCGCGGAGAGCGAGCGGCAGCGGGTCCCATCGCTGCGCGATGCAAGGAACCGCGGCCACGCGGCGCAGGGAAACAGCCGGGGGGGGGGGGGTCTGCAGGCTTCAGCCCGGCTGCCCAGTCTCGCCTCACACCGGGGGGGGGGGGCGATCAGCCGCCCCCCTAAACCCCCGCCGCTCACCCACCCCGCTGCTGGGTCCCCTGCAGCCCCTAAGCCAGCCTCGCTCCCACCCAATTCCCCACTGCGGGTGGGCAAGCAGAGGAAGCCGGGCTCCAAGCCCAACGCCACGCGGCTGCCCCAGCCCCTCGCAGCGGCAAGGAAGCTCAGCAGCAGCTCGTCACAAGCCAGCCATCTCCACTGCGATGGCAAATCCAGATGCGTCCAGCCCCCCTCCCCCCGTCCAGGCCAGCTCCAAAGTCTGCCCTACCGGCCGCTGCACGCCAGCTACCTACCATTGCGCGGGGTGGCTGGGCTGGGTTGGGTTGGGTTGGTGCTGCTACACTGGCTGCTCGAGCAAAGGAGCAGGAGCTGCTGCGGCTGCTACCTCCTCCGAGCGGCTCCCCCCTGACAAATGCTGTAGGTGTGAGCCTGCACCTCCCTGCTATATATGTAGGGCTGTATCCCTCCGCCGGAGCAGCGCCTCTCTCCCTTTCCTCCCAGCCTCTGCCTGTGTGAGAGTGACTGCAGCGGGCAGCCCAGCCCCCATGCTCAGCCCCTCCCCGCCAGGCTCACTCCCCTCTGCCAGCCCAGCTGGCAAGCGGGGCAGGCTTTCCCTCTCCCCAGCAGGCGCCGTGCAGGGACGGCAGCGCACGCTGCCTGCCAGGGGTGCAGCACACGCTCACCAGCGGTTAGGCATGGATTGGCCGGATTTAATTCAGCTATAGAACGATCTCTCACCAGGGCGGCCCTCGGGCATCTGAGGACCCTGGGGGGTGGCAGGTGCCTTGCTACCCAAACCCTCAATCAGAAGTCCCACAATGGAAGCAGCGGTAAGAGCCACATTCCCGACATATTATACAGGTGGCAGCAAAGAATGAATGGTCAGGAAGGTGAAAGTGTTTTCACAATCCTGGAAAGACTGTGCAGTCCCCTATTTGATGCTCATAGGGGCTCATGTGACACCCATTCAACCCTTTCTTTGTGCCATGCTGTAAACTGGCGCTCTGCTGTTTTATTTATCCCTTTTCCCAATCTCATCAGCCTCCACTGCAATAGTTTAGTGGAGAGGAGGAGGGGCAGGGGGCACACACTTGCCAATGTCTAAATTTTAGCCATTTCCATCTGTTCACCTGTGCTCTGAATCAAAGTGTAGTAGGTAGGGAAAGAGCTGCAAAATTGTGTCACCTTTGAAATGCACTAAATAGCACAAAGTGGTATATAAGGGAAAAAATGATTTCCCGCTGGAGACCATACCATCAAAATCCTCCTTCACAGGCTTTATCCCCTCTCCTTCTCCACAAAATTAAAACCTGGAGAGGATTATAGGATTTAAAAAAAACAAGAAACAAACAGCATTACTTCTGGTTTCAGAGTAGCAGCTGTGTTAGTCTGTATCCACAAAAAGGAGTACTTGTAGCACCTTAGAGACTAACAAATTTATTTGAACATAAGCTTTCGTGAGCTACAGCTGACTTCATTGGATGCATTCAGTGGAAAATACAGTGGGGAGCTTTATATACATAGAGAACATGAAACAATGGGTGTTACCATACACACTGTAAGGAGAGTGATCAGGTAAGAAGAAAAGGAGTACTTGTGGCACCTTAGAAACTAACCAATTTATTTGAGCATAAGCTTTCGTGAGCTACAGCTCACTTATGCTCAAATAAATTGGTTAGTCTCTAAAGTGCCACAAGTACTCCTTTTCTTTTTGCGAATACAGACTAACACTGCTGTTACTCTGAAACCTGATCAGGTAAGGTGAGCTATTACCAGCAGAAGACGAGGGGTTGGGGGGGCGGGAACCTTTTGTAGTGATAATCAAGGTGGGCCATTTCCAGCAATTGACAAGAACAAATGAGGAACAGTGGGGGAGGGGGGAAAATAAACATGGGGAAATAGTTTTACTTTGTGTAATGACCCATCCACTACCAGTCTCTATTCAAGCCTAAGTTAATTGTATCCAGTTTGCAAATGAATTCCAATTCAGCTGTCTCTCGTTGGAGTCTGTTTTTGAAGTTTTTTTGTTGAAGAATTGCCACTTTTAGGTCTGTAATCAAGTGACCAGAGAGACTGAAGTGTTCTCCGACTGGTTTTTGAACGTTATAATTCTTGATGTCTGATATGTGTCCATTTATTCTTTTACATAGAGACTGTCCAGTTTGGTCAATGTACATGGCAGAGGGGTATTGCTGGCACATGATGGCATATATCACATTAGTAGATGTGCAGGTGAACGAGCCTCTGATAGTGTGGCTGATGTGATTAGGCCCTATGATGGTGTCCCCTGAATAGATATGTGGACACAGTTGGCAATGGGCTTTGTTGCAAGGATAGGTTTCTGGGTTAGTGGTTCTGTTGTGTAGTGTGTGGTTGCAGGTGAGTATTTGCTTCAGGGTGTGGGGCTGTCTGTAAGCAAGGGGCTGTCTGTCTCCCAAGATCTGTGAGAGTGATGCGTCGTCCTTCAAGATAGGTTGTCTGTTTGCTCTGTCTGCCACTACTCCCCTGTACTCTGTCCAATGTGCAGGAAAAGGGAACTTGGGAGAGGGCTGACTGTCCAGACAGGAATTTACATTTCTCAAGAAAACTTTTTAGGACTATTTGATTAAAAGGAGTCGGATATGCCTGGAGTTTGAAGGAGAAGGTAAAACTGGGGTGCAGGGAGTGGGCATGTCTATGATTGCCTTTTTTCAAAATAGGGTAACCAGATGTCCCGATTTTATAGGGATAGTTCTGATATTTGGGGCTTTTTCTTACATAGGCACTTATTACTCCTCACCCCGTATCCTGATTTTTCACACTTGCTATCTGGTCACCCTATTTCAAAACCATATTTTTTTTGTCAAGAACCAACTAGATCACAATAAAGTCCTGACCCAGAATCGGATTGTCTACTAATGATTTAGCACTAGGATCCCTTCCCCACAAAGGTCCAATGTACTACAGACGAGAGGCATCACCATACTGTCCATGTCCTGATTCCAAAGTGCATGGCTTCTCTGCACTAGCCCTACATCTATTTTTTGTGGTTTGTTTCCTAATGTGGTATAAAATATCCCTGATAAATATTTTATATGCTTTCGCACCATGTATTCTGTACCTGTATGGAGACTTAAGAGTAGAGATGGGTCTAAATTAGGATGTAGGATGTTGGTTCCATTCACTAAAAGGTACCCTCTGGATTTGAGCTCATTCTCATAGCTCAAGATTTTATATCTGAGGTTTGGGTTTGGGCCCATCTTTTAAAAGGAGAGTGTCAGATACTTCCAATAAGTGTCTCAATTCTGATTTGTTTGTAATATCTTCTTAAAAGCCTTAAAATACAATTTTTCCTTATTGATTTTTGCTTTTCTTTTTGAAAAACCTCATTTGCTTCTAATGTTTTAAATAAAGGCAAAAACAGGTTGTTGTTATTGTTTAACAACACATTTTTGTTATGTAACTATTTATTTGTTAGTTTCTATGGAATGGAACAGTAGATTTGCACACACAACCTTTAGATATTTAAGATCTGGAAGACTTTCCCCAACAGATTCAACAGTAGCTTTTTAATATGTCACATTTTGGTCCCAAAACTTTAGTAACAGTCCTGTAAGATGCAGTATTTGAAATAGTGTCAAAAATCATTTGCAACTAAAGATTTCACAAATAGGGGGTGGTTTTACTTAAGCTGCAGAATATGTTTTTACTACTAATCACAAAAGTTTTATTTCTTGCAGAGGAAAAACATGAACACTGATCTTTTGTTTACAAAGCTAGAGCAACAATTTTAAACTATTATTTTCTTATTCTTCCTATGATACATAGCAGAATCTTCAATTGGCCTGGGCTGCTGGAAAATATTTTGTTTGGATAAGTGAGTCTTGGATATATGAGTCTTGTAGGATGTCTGAAAGAAGAATGTTAATGTACAAATACTGTCCTTATTCAGATAAAGTTCTCATTTATTGGATCAAGAATCATACTCAAACATTGGATTAAGGGATTTGCATGATTATCCTCTGACGTCAAATATTAAGTCCAATCCTGCAGTTTTTGGCCAAAATTTTGAAATGTGGGAGCTTGAAATTAATAGCTGCAGGGTATGCTTAGGATCTCTGAAAGTCAGGCTACGTGTGTATTTGCCTAAATATAAATGTAGATGCCTAACTTTAGTCCCATATCTGTAAGTTTCCCTTTTTGTGCACATATGTTCTCCATTGATGTAAAAACTTAGTCCCATTAAAAGTGATGGGAGTGAGGTGTACACATCGATCAGGGAATGTGTGTGGAATATATGGAATTAGACAAAATGAAAATAATCTCAAAGAATATTAATATTATAATGTTTAGTACTTCTGTGAAGAAATTCAGAAATGCTATAGTAAAATACTACTAAAAGCAATACTCACTTGCCAAAGATTAAATAAAAAGACTTGGAGAGGAACCGTTATTGTATATTTATGTATAAATCATTTCACAAATTTACTTTTTTAAATCTTTACCTTGTTCATGGCTGCTTATACTAAATATGTATGTTATATATACCAGTTTATAATAAAATAGTATTTTAAAAATAAAGTTACATTTGTGTATTTTTAATATAGGTGTCTCATTTTACTTTAGGATGGAACAGCTTCAATTTTAATAATCAAGAGTCAGTTCTGATCTGTAATAGTTTCTGCAAAATTGCATGATTCTGTATTTGAAAATCTTGCAATGTTAATCCTCAAAATAACATTCTTACTTACTCTAAGCCCTATCATCTGTCTAGTCCTTGCAAATTTGCTTTCACCCGATTGTACAGCTATTGTACAACTAAGTCTTGATCTTGTATTTCTTGTGCATCTAAAACTTAGGGCTTGTCTAGAGTACTGTGCGGGGTTGATCTAAGATATGCAACTTCAGCTACGTGAATAGCATAGCTGAAGTCAACGTACTTAGATCTACTTACCGCGGTGTCTTCACTGCGGTAAGTTGACAGCTGATGCTCTCCCATCTGCTCTCCTTACACTTCTCTTTCTGGTGGAGTACCGGAGTCGACGGGAGAGCGCTTAGCAGTTGATTTATTGTGTCTATACTTACTCTGAGAGTTTGGGCATGCAAGGAATGCAGGATTATTCCCTAGTTTGACTAACATACAAGAAGGTCAAATGACTTGCCCAAGATCTTACATATAAACTGATCCAACTCCAGCTGAAGCCAAAGGGAGTCCTTCCATTGCCCGCAATGGGAGCTGGATTGGGTCAGTAAGTCAGGCAATGTTTGTGTATTTTGTGTATTGTGAATTTAGTACCCCACAGCTATTAGTTTTTTTGCTCTGGACAGTAAGGTAGGCTATGACTGTTATAATGAATAAACTATTTATGACTGGGCGACATTTGCTCTTTTAAATTTTTATTACTACATGATTTAATTATCTAATACTTTTACTGATTAAAAATGTATAATTTGTAATATTAGCAAACTATTACTGTAGCTATACTAGTCAGTGTAACAGACAATTCTGAATCTATACTATCTCCTATTATATTATTTAAAATTGACTTACTATAACAGTAAGATTACAATATTAGGTCTGCTCCTGTGAAGACTGGTGTGCCTACTTTCTCAGGGACTGGGCCAAGACTGTGGAATGGACTCCCACAGGAACTAAGGACCATCACAAAGCTCAGCACCTTCTGCTCTAAGTTCAAGGCTCCTTTCTTTGACGTTGCCTTCTCTAACATAAGCATCTAGTAAAACGTAGTATATATTATTTTTTAAAATCCAAACCAAAACATTCCACTGCACACACTACTTCCCCTGCGGAGAGGATGGGAGAACAAATATGTGACAGATGTTACTCATGTTGCTTAATTCACTACTGAAAGGCACTCAGATCCTATGGCAATGTGCACGGCATAAAAACCTATATAGAATAGAACTTTAACCATATGAATTGTCCTACTGAAGTCAATGGAATTACTTACATACTCAAAGATAAGCATATGCATTAATGTTTGTGGGATTGGGGCCATGCGTTCAAATTCACTCCTGTATTCACTAATGTAAATTCACTAATATCAATTAAGTTGCACTTTTGCACACTAGGTTTGAATTTGTTCAAGAGAAAACCATTCAGCATCCTTTTAAGTCAACTGGAGTTGTGTGGACATATCTGATAGCATAGCTGGGATCACTACATTCTTAATATTGAATACAGCTCAGAGTTTAAAAGCTAAGAGATCTGGGCACCCAATTTCCATTAAAGTTAAGGAAAAGTAAAAAAAGGAGATTAAACCTAACCCTCTCATATCGCTGATTATTTTCCTGTATTCCCCCACTGTTGCATAGGGAAAAGTATGTGCAATTATAGATCTTCACAAGGAAATAACAGCACAAAATCTTGTATATAGAAACTGATTAAGATTGTTATTATGCTGCTATTTAGTCCCATAAATAATTCTAAAATGAGTGCACATGTGTAAAACTGATTAGTCAATTGCTTGAAACTGTATTATTTTTTAATTTAAATTATTGTATGTTTGTGTGTATTGCTATGTAAATTGACCTCATTGAGGACTAACTACTTAGAAAGTTTCACCTTGTAAATCTCAGGCATTTTTGATTTACTGTTTATGCTAATGGGGCTGAAAGACCCTAATCTAACAAAGATATGTATGTGGCAGTTATGGAAATATTCACATGCACACAGCTAAGTGCATGTATACGTTGTCACAGGTTTAGGGTTACAGTCTTTTTTAATAGAAATATTTTTTCATTCTTCTACAGTTAAATGGGGTGAACAGATTTTGCTCTAACTTGAAAAAAAACCCTCACTTTATGGCTGGGATCACATATGGAAAATTCCAGATGATAGGAAGAATTTTCCAGAAAGTTATGAGCATGTGAAAACAAGGGCTTATAAGGCAAGAGTCAGCCTTCACAACCATCAAAAACTAATTCATGCTACAAACAAATGAGTCTGCTATTGAATCATATTTCTTTAAATGCTGATATACATTTTTCTTCTTGGTGGTGAGACTAGACACCAAATAATATAAATTATATTTCAGAAACCAAACACAGAGGTGGGCAGAATTTGTATCTTGTTATTAACTATGTATCTCACATTTCCATAGGTAACACTATTAAACACACTTGGTATTTCAGGCTATTTACTGTTGGCTTACATTCATTCAAATCAGATTCTCTGAGAACCATTATAAGTAATAAACCTGTCAAAAGAAATTAAGTGTTTTACCACAGACTATTTAAAAATATTTTACATAAAAGGATGCATGAGACAGCATTCACTCCAACTACTGAAAATTTTAGTTTTTAACTTTTGTAACTATGAACCACACAAAATTATAGCATATGGATACCATATAATAAACAACCAAAAAACAGATTGTCAAATTACATTTTGAGGATGGTTTTGTATCATCTCCTCTCTCAAGAACACATCAGAAACTTTAGTGAGCCAGCAAACTGGTTTACTTTGTACTTTCAAATTTCTGTGCGGTAACCAATTTATAAAAGCTGAACCATTGTAGCTGTTAGCAAGACATTTTAAACAATTTGTAATTTAAAATAACCTAATACACAATGACAAACAAATAATGTTTCAGAATTTAAAGTCCTAAAAACAAGTTGCAGAGAAAGAGTAATTAGTTTTACTCAGTTCTTTCTTACTCATTTCTGTTTTCATCAATCAACACTGAAATAAGAAAAAAATTCAAAGTTAACTGAGATTATTTTTTTTAACCATGGAAATCCTTAAAAGTTATTTTTTTGCATTGTTTTTGCAACCCACTTTTCACACAAGTGATCCTTATTCATCTGAGTATTTCCATCCAGCCAAATTGGGAGATATAGTCCCACTTGAATTTAATGATAAGTTCTGCTGAAAAAATAGATGCTATAGCTCTCACTGACTTTAGTGGGGCTAATGGCACGTGTAAGGAATAGGCACATGAGTGAAAGGCCCCAATATCATACAAACATAAATGAAAAAGCCTTTTCATATTGTGCTTGTTTGTGATGCTTTGATAGCAATTCAGAACTCAATGAATAGGAATGACATGGAGGTGAACAACACAGGCATCAGAGTGGTAGCCATGTTAGTCTGTATCAGTAAAAAGAACGAGGAGTACTTGTGGCACCTTAGAGACTAACAAATTTATTTGGGCATAAGCTTTCATGGGCTAAAACTCACTTAATCAGATGCATAGGATCACAGGCATAGATCCTATGCATAGATCACAAGCATAGGAAATCCACAGATATTGATCCCAGTGGCCAGACCTGTTGCTCTCCTCAACTTGTATCCCAATTCTATAGTAACTCTGAGTTCTATTATTTTCTGAAAAGTAGAGAGGAAGGGCTAACATAAACATAGAAGCTAAGAAACATAAGAGAACATCTAACAACATGGCATATACATTTCAATCAATACCACTTTTAAATTAGAAGTGTAATCTCTAGGGCAGCAAATCCTCAGCTAGTGTGAATTGTCACAGCTTCCTTCGTTTAAATCAATAGAGCTATGACAATTCACACCAGCTGAGGATCTATCCCTCTGTTTCTAACAAATAAGGTGTCTCTATCACAATTTGCACAAAACCACATCAATAGGCTGTGGGGTGGGGCCAGGAATGAGGAATTCAGGGTGTGGGAGGGGGTCAGGGCTCTGGGCTGGGGGTGCAGGCTCTGGGGTGGGGCCTGGGATGAGGGGTTTGGGGTACAGGAAGGGGCTCTGGGTTTGAGGGGGCTCAGGGCTGGGGCAGAGGATTGGGGTACAGGGTTGGCGCATGGGCTTACCTCGGACAGCTCCTGGTCAGCAGTGCAGCGGGGATAATAAGGCAGGCTTCCTGCCTGTTCTGGCACCGCAGACCACACTGCGCCCCGGAAGCGGCCAGCAGCAGGTCCGGCTCCTAGGCGAAGCGCAACCAGCTCTACGTGGCTCTCACCGGCAGGCTCCACCCCCCAGCTCCCATTGGCTGGTGCTTTGAGCGGGGGCAGCACATGGAGCCCTGTGGTCCCCCCACCTAGGAGCCGGACCTGCTGCTGGCCACTTCCGGGGTGCAGCGTGGTGTCAGAACAGGTAGGGACTAGCCTGCCTTAGCCGGGCAGCACTGCCAACAGGACTTTTAATGGCCTGGTCGGCAGTGCTGACCAGAGTCGCCGCAACCCAGTGCCTTACATTCCACGACGACCTGCAGTTTGAAAACCACTGTTCTAGACAACTGATCTACTGTACCTCACTTATTCTGTTGCACTAAGTGCATGAAGAAAGTTATGCAACCATACCACTTCTCTGGGCAGCCATTTTATGGTATCTGGCCCCACAAAAAGTTACAAGCAAGTCATGCAGGAAAAGTCTGACCAAACCCTAAATTTCCTAGCAACCTGCCAGAGAAACATCTAACTCTATCAGATTGGGAAACTGTCAAAAAATACTCCGCTCTCCCTCAGTGCCACCAGCCTGTCTCTCCCTTGCCTATCTGAGATGGCAGCATCTCGGAATCATAGCACTTTAATCTTCTGAGACTTGAGGCTCTTTAGTAGAAAGGACTAAACTGGATATGACAGGAACCCCTGAAGCCTCCTAAAACCTAGTTTTAAACTCCCTATTTAAATAGTTCCTTTGTCCACCTTGGAGTTCAGTAGCTGGTTTTCTAATTGCTTGGAACCAAAAGTACTCATCCTTGAGAACTGTAGTTTGTGCACTGTCCATTCTCTTATAGTAATTGTGACCCTCAGGACGTACGGTCCTTCCCATACTTAAGGACCTCCGATCACTGCTGCGGCTCTAGAGGTTGTGTACAGAAAGAGAAACTCCCGTCCTTTCTGGGAACAGGAAAAACAGAGCTGGCCCAGTTTGGCTGATTTTCCCAAATTCTTTGTGTGGGTGTTGCTGTCAATAGCTATTGTATCTCTATCTAAATCTCTATCCTGCTATCTTTATTCTGAGACTGACAAAATCTCAGCCTCTCTGGACTGAGGAAATGCCTAAAATTCAACTATGATCCAGGCATCTCACGCACTGGCAAACAGTGTGACCATCCCCTCCACAGGGCTATTTTCTTGTTATTTCTGTTGTGGCAGAAGTCAGCAATATGCTTAGGAGGCATTTATTTTCAGTAAATTTATGGCTAGTTTCTGGACTTGAGGTTAGCAGTGATAGTATTGCAGAGCACAAGCATAACACGAAGGTGCATTGCATCAAGACTGGGATTTGTATGCATTAGAGATAAATCTGATTAGTTTAGTTTGGTTAGTCTTCCGGTTTAGTCTTGGGTTTGCCTGTACTGAGATAAATTTTCCAGTCACGGAGAATCACGTCACGCTCTTTTTTTCACTACTCTGGGCCTAACTCAGTACTTCAGATCATTTCATTTTGGCATCCACTCTGCTTCTGCTCTCTTGCCTTCTCTGTAAACTATTTTAGGTGCAGTTAGGGTACCAATCTCCTTAATGGAAACACAGGTTAACAAAAATTCAACATTGAATAAGCAAAAATGTAAAGGACTTGAAATGCACTCTTTTTTTTATCGTGGGGTTAAGCCTTATTAAACATGAATACTTTCCCTCTCTTCCTTCTTCTCTTTTTCTTCAATCTGTATCTTTTTGCTCTCTCTCATCTTCAGATACATAGTAATGCAGATACACAGGTTTTGCAAAAAGTGGGGTTTTGCACTAAACTCTCTACAGGGTTCATTATGGTAATCTAGTTTGACCTCCTGCATAACACAGGCTGTAGAACTTTATCATGGGAGTCTCGTATCAATCCCATAATTTCTGCTGGAGCTAAAAAATATCTTTTAGAACTACAACCAATCTGGGCATGACTTAGACTCAGGCTGATCCCTCCCTTCAGTTGCTCAAGAAGCTAAGAGCATGGCTACTCTTGCAGATGTAGAGCGCTTTAAGTTAAACCAGCTTTCATAGAGCGTAGTAGGGAAAGCGCTACAATCTGTCCACACTAATAGCTACAAGCGCATTGGTGTGGCCACATTTGCGGCACTTGCAGCGGCATTGGGAGCGGTGCATTATGGGCAGCTATCCCAGCATGCAAGTGGCTGCAACGTGTTTTTCAAATGGGGGCGTGGGGTGGAGTGTGACAGGGAGTGTGTTGTGTGTATGTGGGGGAGAGAGGGTGGGTTTTTGGGGGGCTGAGAGCATGTCAGCATGCTGTCTTATAAGTTTAGACAGCAGCAGACTGCCCTAGCGCCCCCCCCACCTCTCTCTCTCCCACACAGCATTCTACACTAATGGTTGCTTTGTCTCAGAGCAGATAAGCAGCAGGCTGTCAGAAACGGAGCTTTCAAAGGGCATTTCTGCATTCCTACAGCCGATTCCAAACAATGACAAGAACGGCCACTTGACTTAAGGGGATTATGGGATGTTTCCGGAGGCTGCATCAGAGAGCAGTAAAGCAACACCTCGTTCACACTTGCCAGTGTGGATGGGTAGTGAGCTAGTGCACCCAGGCTCCTTTGTTGCGTTGTAACTCGCAAGTGTAGCCAAGCCTTTAGACTCAGCACTGACTGAATGCCTTACTACCTAGTATTATAAATACTTCTCACCATCCCCAAAGGAGGTACAGTTAGCATTAGAAATGCACTGAAGACAACCAACAGCTCCAAATTTTGTTACAAACAAATGGAATTGTGTGGCTGGGCAGTAACGGAGATGGAACTTCTCCAACATCCCTTTAAACTCTGCTTGCATCAAGATTTTCAGGGGCAAATCTCAGACTCTCATGTCTCCATAGTGGGGCACCCATTCCTTTACAGTGGCAACGTGAGCTGAGCTCAAGAAGCACATTTCTCTTTATTCCCCAAAATTGCATTTAAGCTTGGCAAAGTTTCTGTATGAGATTAAAAGGGAAGCAGCTTTGTAAGGAAACAGAGACTCGGCGTCCAATCAGCAAACAAGGAGGCTACAAACTGTTGGAAGTGGATTTACATGGGGGGGTGTGTGTGTAGGGATTGCGTTAACATCAGAAACGGCAGGCTATAGGATTTCTATTTTTGCAAGGGGGTTTCTTTATGGCTGCTGTTGGAGTTGCAGAAATGAGCGGCATACAGAGACTTTGCCCCCAAGCACTGAAACATGCGTGCTGATCATTGCCTGCAGCTGTTTTAAATGCAGCCAACACCATAGCTCCCACAAAGCTGAGAGGACGGAAGCAAGTGCACCCTCAGCTGCAATGGTCTCAAAGCCAGACCTGACAACGTGCCTGGTACCGGGCAGAAGCGATCCGCTCGCACGTGAATTAATTGAAGGCAGGGATTATATCCTCCAGCGGAGGGTTACCAACCTCTCGCGCTCTGCCACAACGCATAACGTAACTGAAAGCTGCTGATGCGTCTGCGGGGAGCATTTTGTCAAGGGCTCTCCGATTGGCCGAAGGGACCCTGCAATGGTTCTTCGGAAAGAGCCGAGCCTCCTGATTGGTTGCGTTGCACCTGCAATGCGTCAAGTAATGATGCCCGAAAGTAAGGGTGCTGGGGCTCGGCTTTCCTGTGAATGGCTGTCGCGCAGCGGCGGGGGAGTGGCGCCTTTCAGACGCGGGAGCTGGCTGCAGAGCGGCGCGCGCGGGGGCAGAAGCTGGGCGCGCGCCTTTGTGGGGAGGGTGTGCGTGCAGATCCAGCAAGCTCTGATACTTGCAGCGGTG
Organism: Eretmochelys imbricata; assembly: GCF_965152235.1. Classification (NCBI taxonomy): domain Eukaryota; kingdom Metazoa; phylum Chordata; order Testudines; family Cheloniidae; genus Eretmochelys; species Eretmochelys imbricata. The sequence continues at coordinate 101,429,472 of NC_135577.1, read as the reverse complement.
GCAGGGACTGGGCTCAGGCGAAGTATCAGGTGTGGCCGGAGGGAGCTTTTCTCCTTCCAGACCCAATCCTCCCCCACCTTTGAAAAAAAACAAAAAACCTCAGCTTCTGCTTTAGAAAGCAGCCAAAAGACAGGAACAGCCTGTCGTCTGAGCGCGCCCCTGTCCAAACACACAGAGCTCCAAGAGCTGCAAACTGGGCGTTAAAATCTCTCTTACGCCCCTGCTGCTGTGGGTGCAAGAAGCATTTACTGGAGGGGTTTTCAGACTGTGGCAATGGGAACGACAGGTGAGGATCTGTACACTGAAGTCAAAAGATGTACAGCCTTGTGACTATCCTATTGAAACACTGCAAAAACCTTCATCGCAAGGAGATGCTTTTGCAAAATTAGAGCCAAATTGAAACTCTCTGCAAACAAATGAGAACTTGTCATATGGTTATTTAAGACACCTAACAGCATCCAAAAATCTCAAACTCGTTGGCCCTGGCTAGAGATCATAGCTGTATATTGCCTAATAAGCTACAAGATAAGGCTGCCAACCTGTGACAGTTTGACATTAAGAAAAAAAGAAAGAGGAGCTAGTTTTTTAAATCATGTAATCCTAGTCTAATACAAATGTTTAATTAAAACACACATGCTGCAAAATATTAAGATGCTTTTAAAAACTGGCTTAATATTGATCCCAAAATTATTGAATTTCTCTTCAAATAAGCAACAATTTGTTGGCATGTCTGCAAAAGCTAGCTACAGGAAAGAATCTAAACATGGGGGTAGTTTACAGAGGCTTATTATTTTATTGAAAGACTTAAGTAATTTTTGTTGTTTGAGGCTTTTTTATTGCCCTTTCAGAATCCTGTTGTTGAAGGGTGAGTCAGCAACAAGTCTGTGAACACAAGGTAGGAAGTTGTATTTTAAATGAGGCTTCACTACTAATACATTAGTAAAAGCATGTTTGCATATGAAGAATCCTACTGCGTCAATTGCAACATTGAATAGGAACATGGGTCCTGACCGCCCAGTTCCTTGACTTAGTGGGAGTTTTGCCTAAGTACAGAATGCAAGGCTCATTGTGTTCTGCTGCAAGCATTTTAAGGTTAAATAATTTTGAATTTTTTTATTCCTTTTGCTCACTATGAAATGAATGTATTTTTATTTTAAAATTATCATGATTTCCTTTTCACAGCTTTGCTGCTATGAACACTTTTTACTGTATTTTTTCCCCAGAAGAATTGTCTCTAAAATTTTCAAGAATCTAAGCACATTGTAGCTTCCAGCCAACTGGAACAAATAGAATGAAACCTTTATTGGAAAATGATATGCCTGTGCAATTATAATTATAATATTTGTGGGTGAAGCAAGGTTTGCTAAAATAAAACATAAAAGCAAGATTATGAGCTCATTCCTTTTCTCACTTGGCCTTTTTGAGTATGAGAGCATCTCTTGGCAATATCATATCTGAAAAACTTGGGTCTAAAACAACTAAAGGGTCTTCAGCAAAGGAATCTAAGGGTATAAAATAATAGGGAACATTGTTTCTAAGTGATCTCTTTCTTTGAGAACAACTGTGTACTAGTAATTATTTGTACTAGAAATTATTCATTTTAATAAAAATGTAATTATGCTGAATTCAATACAATGACTAAAGTATATGAGTGTCAGACTGAATCTGAAAAGGTATTTATAAATTAACATTTTACTGAGGAAATAAGCATGTACATTTTAGGGTTTAAAATTAATTATTTGTTGCTGTGGTCTCTTGAATACATTTATATAAATTTAACATAACAAGAAATAAATATTTGTTTGAAAGGAAAACACTAATGCTCTGAAGATGGAAAAAAATGATGGGTGTTTTGTGATAATATATGTAAAGCAAGAGCTAGTTTACTTGGTTGTTGAAGATGAGTAAGTACAAATAATTGTAAATTATTCCTATATTAAAAATAGGTCACTGATTTAGTTAAAATAATCCAAAACTGAGCTATATAACTAACACTGGTGGGTTTATCAAATAATAATGTACTCTGTGATTCTGCTCCAAAAGCTGTAGTAACCATAGAAAACACCATGGATTGTAAATAATGGACTCTTATTTGCATCCTTTCTATATTTCCAAGTGTGTCATCGTAAAAAATATTCTGATTTGAAGGAAAGTTTTTCCTATGTCCGGTGTTATTATTAGCCACTGCATATAACATGTAGCATCTGTTTTAAAACAACCAATGTATGTTCACTGCAATGGTTGTCACACTGAAAACTAATATATACAGGTCTGCCATCTTATGGACTGTGAATGGTACTACCAAAACATTGGGTACAGCATTATTTTATTAGGATCAGGAGAATACTTGTTTACAGTTTTTTCCTTTCAGATGCGTTCTTTCTACTGGAAGTTGTCCCAGCATTTTGACCAATTATTTTTATCTGCTTTTTCACAGCGATTGTACATAATCTATATATAATCACTATGATATTTTTGTGCATGCCCACACACACACACCCCTCCCAAACTAATTCACTACATAAGAACATTATTAAAGTTAAAGACAAGCACTCAAAAGTTAGGAAATGCTAGAATTAAGGGTGCCTGTGCAACCTTAATTTGGTCCCCTTTTGCATGTGTGTTATGAGAGAGTCTTTAATTACATGCTTACAGACAAATTTTTTTCACAGGATCCCTATCTTATTCATTGCACAGGATGGACAGTGCCTATGTAATTAGAAGTTATTCCGTGTTTTGTTTTCTCCTTACTGTTCAATGTGTGGGCCCATGCCTTATTTACTGCACTCTATTCAAACCCTGTTCTGAAGACAGAATTATTAATTTTCTCATGGGCTTTTCTATGGTGCTCCCCTTCAGTAGACAGAGTGATTTACAAACATAAATTAATTAATCTTCATGACACCCCTGTGAGGTGAGTGGGGGGTATTATTTCCATTTTACAGATAAGGAACCAAGTTACAGATGGATGAAGGTAAAAAGTTTTCACTAATTTTTGTTGGCCAACTTGAGACACCTAGAACCTGACTTTTTCAGAGTGCTTAGCATTATGTAGCACTTTCTGTGTTCAAAGCACAGTTTTCACTGATGTCCGTTGCAGCTGTGAGTACTCAGAACATCTGCAGATCAGACCCCAGGGTATCCTGTTAGCACCCAGAAAATTAGGAACACATAGTGACCACCTGTGAAAAAGTGTGGTTTATATGACTTGAGTAGCATCACAGAGGAACTCTGCCCCAGATTTGTAAAGGGATTTAGGTGCCTAAACAGGCAGATAGGTGTCCAAATCTACCACGTAGGCACCCCTGACATTTAAAAAGTCATAGCTCAGGTACAGCTTAACCTTTCTAGGCACGTAACTTTCCTCTGGTCAGCATTTTCAAAGCAGCTAAGCATTCCTGCCACCCCACTGCTGACGAGCTGTGCAGAGCCCTAGTTTAAACTGGAGGCCCCAAAGCAGGATTCTCAAATGAGGCAGGGGAATGTCTGTCTCACCAATGGGGCCCGATCCCATAGACATGCCCTAAGGGAGGTGCCTAGCTCTGGCTCATCAGCCAGGTGTACCAGATAGATACCTAAGCCCCTTTCCTCCTGTAGGCCTAGTTTGACATGAGTAATTGGACATGGGTGAGGCCTTATATTTTGGGAGTCAGGATTAGGGAGGTAAATGGATCAGCAGGCGGGAAACAGAAGTCTGTACTAGCTAAAATAAGAGAGAACATCCAGGGAACTATTTACAATGGACAAGATAACTGGATAAAATAAGCCTGGAATGCAAGATGAGGCAAAGAGTAAGTCGTGCATGGACAGAGTATGCTGTACACAGGTTGGTTTTTACAAAGTGACCAAGCCAATCCCAAAATGTGTGATGCAATGTAATGTGTAAATGTATATAAGGGAAGCGTTTTCATGCTGTGATGCTCTAGCATGTTTCTACTGAGGATGTGCAAACTGATCTTTTTTCAGTTTATAACTTGGCCAGTGGATTTTCACAGAGATGGCAAAAGGCACATCCTTGATAAAAAGTCACGTCTGTGCCTAATTTTAAGTCTTTGCTCCAAAGCCCAGCGGTATTTGAGCTCAGGGAAAAGGTTGCAAGATTATTTTAACATGGATAAAACAACATATTTTTCCATAGCCTCATTCTTGGAAATGGCTGATCTGTTTTAGCTGATTTTTTTTTTTTTAAATCAGCTTGAGGCAGACACCTGGCATAGAAAATTTCAGCCTGAATGGTTAAAATTTGGCAAAGTTATAAGAGAGGCCCTGTGTAAATCAGGATTTACTGGCTGGGCTCTTGGAGGAAGGAGGTGTGAGTGTCTGGGCTGGAGGGGCATGACTGGGCTCTGGGGGAGAAGTGGTGTGGGTGCACAGAAATTGTGAAAATACCCCAATACTGAGATTTTTTTTTTTAGTATTCTTAAAAAAGAAAAAAAGTGTGAAATACTTTATATTTTATTACAAAAAATCACTTTGGCAAACTGTAATGCTCAGTTGTAACGTGTCTGTGTACTGTTCTTCTGCATGTGCAACACAGAGTGCTGTGTAATACTTTATTCCTGGGGGAATTCTGCATCACTGTGCAATGCAGAATTTTGCAGAAATGAATGTTGGGCGTGCAGAATCCAATTTCTGTGGGGCAGGGGAGAAAGGTACTGCAGAGATGTTGGCTGCCACTAGGGGGTCACTTGACCTGGCACAGCCCAGCTCACAAATAGAAGACAAGGCCTGGGGGAGGGTTCCCAGCCACTGCAGTTCCTAGCATACCCTGAAGGAAGGAGGCGGCTGCATGCAGGAAACTCCATGCAAGCCCAGGACCCAGCATCATGCTGTTTGCCCCCAGAGATCCAGAGGGAGATAGAGTCTGTGAGTGTCTGGGCTGAGCAGACCCCACAGCTGGGCTCAAGGGGGAAAGGGATGTGAGAGTCTGGGCCGGGGGGGCATAGCTGGGCTCTGGGGGAGAAGGGGTTGTGAGTGTCTGGCCCCCCGCTTGGGCTGTGGGGGGAGAGGAGGCAGAGAAGCAGGAACTGAGTCGTTATAGGGGTTTCTTTAACTCTCTACTCCTGGGGGAAAATTTGTGTGTGTCTGTATTGTTACAGACATACTTGCTGATAGGTATTTTGAAATAAATTACCAAAATAATTGAAACTGGCATGATTATGTATCTATGCAAATGAAGAAGTGGGTTTTTTACCCACAAAAGCTTATTCCCAAATAAAACTGTTAGTCTTTAAGGTGCCACCAGACTCCTCATTGTTTTTGTGGATACAGACTAACACGGCTACCCCTCTGATACATGATTATATAGTGTTATTTTGACCAATAAAATTTGCAGAATTTTAAAATGTGTGCAGAATTTTTAATTTTTTGGCGCAGAATTCCCCCAGGAGTAGTAATAAATCAATCTAATTGCAGTCTAGGTGGGAAACACTGAAAGGAAGCCCAGTCCCACTCCCCCCGAAGGCTGCCATGTTGGATCAACTCAGACTTTCCCCAGAGGTGTACCAGAGGAAGTTCCATGAGGAAGTGTTCCCAAAAGGGGACTGTCCACAGGCTGTTGCTTAATGGCTCTGTGATTTAGCCACTCACTGGCTGACCCTGGAAACCAAGACGATGGGTGACCTCATGGGTAGTATTATTTTAGAACAATATTTAAAAATTCTTCCCACAGTGGTAAGGCCTGACTGTCGCTTCTACCCAGCAACCATTTCAGAGACCATAGAGACAATGAAGAGGTTTTTGGAAGCAGAGGTCTGGAGCATTGGGACGATTTCCCCTCCATGAGGTTCACGGGACCCAGACTGTGTTTTGGAGCTCCCAGAACAAGGAGGTGCCTGTAGTTCTGGGCCCCTTGGAGGGACAGAACCCCTACATCCCTGTGGATCTCCAGGGCCCAGTGCTCTAAGTTTCCAGGCCTCAAGGGGGCCTTCATCGACCATTCAAGAGGCTTAGGCTTACATTATTATTATGAGCAACTGAGACACATGCAGTGAGAATGCCATGTGTTGGAGCGTGATTATCTTAGGTGTCACTTTGTCCAATAGGATAAGACCTTATGGCAACCTTTTTAGCGGGTTTGAGAACCTTCTTGGTTCCCACCAAGATAAGACCACACTGGGCAGAAATGTTAATGGACTCTGGCTGTGGCCAAACGGTCATACGCCAAGACTTGCTCCAACTCAAAGTCCTTGAACCCAATCAAACAATCCAAATTGCTTGCATACGTGGTATGACATTATCTGATAAAAATATGACCATATAGATCATTGTTGCAAATGCTGTTATATATTTGCAACAAATCTTGTACAAAATATGGCATGTAAGATGTCTATGAAAAGGTTATGATTTGCTGGTTATGATTATGCTATCTGTATGCATGTATCTTTTGCATTTGAAGTTATGAATATTGGCTCTATACCTGGATTTCAAATGTTTGCTCCTGGGGTAATGCCCACAAGGTACTTAGCCAGCACATCTTGGAGGGACTATTCAAATTGAGTGGCCCATCAAAAGGACACTTAACTCACAATGGACCATGGAGACGCCTATCTACAGATAATGGTCTTTCCTGCTGTGACTAAGCAGAAATATGCATGGACATGTGACTTGCCCATATGATTCCAAACCCCATCTTGTCACCTGTGATTTTCCACTGGCTGTGCTGAGAGCTTTGTTTGGAAACAATGGGTTTCCCTCCACATGGCAGAAGCTACAAAAGGCCCTGGAAACATCTCCATTTTGCCTCTCTCCTGCTCAAACCTCTGGACTTTATACTAACGGGAGCATTCTAGCCAAGGGACTGAGGTCCTTCCAATGACTTGGAAGCAACCAGACTTATTAAGCCAGCAGTTTATTCCATCACTGCTACAAGCCTGAACCAAGAACTTTGCAATTACTGTATGTATTTGATTCCTTTAACCAATTTTAACTCACTTTTCTTTCTTTTTATGAATAAACCTTTAGATTTTAGGTACTAAAGGATTGGCAACAGTGTGATTTTTGGGTAAGATCTGAGTATATATTGCCTTGGGTGTGTGGCTGGTCCTTTGGGGTCAGAAGAACCTTTTATTTGATGAGGCTGGCTGTAAAGAACCACTCATCTTTAAATCCAGTGTTTTCTGGGGTGTTAGAAGAACTGGAATACCTAAGGAAACTGCTTTTATAACTTCTTGTTAGCCAGTGTGGTGAGATAGAAGTTTACTTTTCTTGCTGGTTTGGTATATCTTATGGAGGAACAACATATAGGGAAGAAGCAGATTTTTGTCTGTCCTTCCCAGGCTGCCAGAAGGTAGTCCCTAAGGGATGAGGCTGCGTTCCCTTAATTCCCCCCCCATCATAACAAAACCATTTGAAAGGGTGGGGATTGATATCATAGGCCCCCTTGAGAAAAGGGCCTTGGGCCACAAATTTATTGTAGTACTTGAATATGGCACAAAGTACACAGAGGTGTTCCCTTGCGGTTTACTTAGATCATGATGTTTACTGTCTGGACCAGTGATGACCAAAATAGATCTACCATGTAAACTGCTTAAGCCTTGGAGGTCTCAGGAAAACCTCTTCCCATACAGAAGAAAGAGATGAGGATTTAGGACCCAGCTCACAGAACAGAGGATTCAGCTCACAGAACCAACTGAGGTAGGGATTAAGGGGGTCCTGCGTGGGGATGGGTTGTCCACTGGTCGGAGAGAACAATTAGAGATCTGTTGCAGATGTACCAGGACATATTTTCCCCATTTCCAGGATGAACCTCTGTAATGGCCCACCAATCCATATAAAACCTGGGACCCAACCCAGTCAAAAGTCAGTATCCCATCCCCGAGGGGTTGAAGTCCTAGTTAGTATAAGAGGTCCATAAGATGTTAAACTAGCCGTGATTGAGGAACTGAGAAGTCCCTGGTGTAGTCTGGTACTCCTTGTCCCTACACTGGATGGGACTGTTTGATTCTGCATAGACTTCCACCAAATCAATGTGAACTTTGACTTTGTTGCCCAGGTAGTGCCCCGAATTAATGTCCTGTTTAAGTGGCTCAGCCAGACCTGATACATCTCTACGCTAGACTTAACTAATGGCAATAGGCAGATCCTGCTCTCTCCCAATTCCCGTGCTGAGACAGCCTTCTCAACCTCTCTAGGTCTTTTCCAATTTGTTAATATGCCCTTTGGTTTACACATCAGCCTGGCCACCTTTCAAAGACTCTTGGACCAGGTGATGTGGCACCATCAACCCTGAGCAACAGCCTACTTGGATGATGTGGTAGTCTACAGTCCAGATTTAGCCACAGTTCTGCAGGCCCTGTGGGATGCCGATTTAACCACAAACCGAAAGAAATGCACATTAGGGAAGTGGCAGACCACATACTTAGGGTACCTGGTGGGGAACAGTAAAGTGGAACTCTTGATTGGTAAAGTGGAAGCCATAGCCAACACTCCTGTTCTGAAATCAAAAAAGCAAGTTTGGGCATTTCTTGGTCTGGTGTGGACCAGGGTTTTATAGAAAATTTGTATCCAAGTTTGGCTCTCTATTGACTCCCCTTACTGATCTCATTAAAAAAGCTGCTCTTTGCCAGGTCACTTGGTCTCCTGAATGTGATTGGGCATTCCTAGAAACTAAAAAAGTTCTCTAACAAACCAGTACTGCGTAGCCCTGATTTTTCACAAGAATTTATTTTACACATGGATGCCTCACAGTGGGCACTGTGAGCAGAGTTGTCCTAGATGCTCTACAGTCCGGAACATCCTATTCTGTATATAGGAGTAGGACACTCCAGGACTGTGAAACCCAGTATTTGGTCCTCAATAAGATGTGTCTAGCAATGCACTGGGCAGGGAAAGCCCTGCACTCTTATTTGTTTGGGACTCCCTGTTTTCTTGTCACCAACTACGCAGCACTCTAACAGCTCCAGACAATGCCTGGGTGACCCATTCGTACTTCACCTTACAGCCCTTTTGGTTTTGTATAGAGCATTGGCCTACTAAGGACCACCAGAATGCAGACGTTCAGTCCAGGATGAATGAAGTTATGCAGTGAGTGCCTTGACAGGCCTATTCAAAGCTTACAGTCAAATGCTTGAGGGATTACTGCTTAACTCAGTTCATTTTACCTGCTCATATAGTAGTCCTTGCTGGTGACAGCTGGAGGACCAATGTCTGAGACATAGACAAGCTAACAGCCACAGTCAAAAAGGTTTGTAAACATTGCTGAAGCAGAACATTGCATTTTAAAGAGTATCTGCAAAGCACAAGCTGTGGGTTTGAATCGTCCTAAAAATTGTCCCCGGACCTAGGTAATGTTGACTGAAACAGGAGTTAAAATTAGAAGTGGCACAGATATCTCGGTCTCAGGTTCGCCTTCTACCCATATCTGTCACCGGGGGCTTATATTTCCACATAAAACTCGAACAAAATAAAGGTACAACAGAATTTATAGAAGGGGTGGCAAGGACTGCCAGAATAAACAAGGTAAAACAGATAACAACCAGGCAGATAATAAAAATAAGGCAGGCTGTAACAATAGGGGGACTATGTACAGAAATATCCCCTACTCAAAGTAACTCTTGTGGGGTGAATGGCCTACCCTTAATTACCTGTTCCGTCTCAACTAGACTCTACCACTCAGATGGACCGCAGCGATCTGATCTGAACACTGCCTTATATAGACACTCGGTCACTAGGCAGATTAGATGATTGACAGCCACTGTCTTTTCCCGCCTAAACAGAAAAAGCACCAAACTGGGATGAGGAGGGGACAAGAAGGGCTCACAAAAATGGACGACTAGTTGTCCTTCAGAGGATCCAAGATGGCCTGAGGATTTTTACCTCTACAGTAAGATGGGATGGGGAAGCTGTTACACTACTATTGCATACCATGCACAAGACATTACTTTTTACTCAAATTTTTTGGAAGGGGAAATTAAAATTACAACCAGTATTGCCAGAAATAACCAGTATTAAAGGAGCTAAAATGTCTGCTGGACATTCAGAAATGTTACAGAAACAACTTGACTTAATTGCAGGGTCTGGCAAATAGCTTGTTGATTTAATCAGATGGTTAGAAAGCCATGAGATTTGTGTTCATCAAGTGTACAATAAAGTTGTTGACTTAATCAGCACCTATTGAGCACTTAAAGTTGAGCAAGAAGGATTCAACACCAGTGTAAAAATTTCTACTGAAATTGCAGATAAGCTTACAAACTAGTGTCTCCCTGATCATGGTGAAAGAAAACCCTATTTTACTCAGATAGCACACCAGTTCCTTAAAGCAGTAACAGTTTTTGATTACATGCAAGTTTGTATGTTAAACTTTGATGCCCTCCCACTGGATTCCATACCTGGTTTCAACAAGAGCTTCAAAATTGAATTAGAAGGATACTGGGTTTATACAAAGGAAAGGACCAGTGACCTTTTGATGACTGCCTTTTGGAGGTCTGCAGAACCACACTTTCCCAACATTGCAAAACTGGCCAACCGATATTTGTCTGTTGTCCCCAAATCTGCATGCGAAGCAAAGCGTTTCAGCATATGAGTAGGTTCAGACTGTACAGAGGCAATTCATGAAAGAGGAATGAGTGAACTGGCAAACGATGCTTAACTTTAATTCAAAAATATAAACAGAAATAACTGAACATTTAGTGGACTGTATATATTTGTGTTTACTGTTGATTTTAGTTGTAAATAGGGCTGTCAAGCAATTAAAAAAATTAATTGCGCGATTAATCACAATGTTAAACAATAATAGAATACCATTTATTTTAAATATTTTTGGATGTTTTCTACATTTTCAAATATATTGATTTAAATTATAACACAGAATGCAAAGTGTACAGTGCTCACTTTATATTTATTTTTTATTACAAATATTTGCACTGTAAAGAACAAGATACAGTATTTTTCAATTCGCTTAATATGAGTACAGTAGTGCAATCTCTTTATTGTGAAAGTTGAACCTACAAATGTAGAATTAGGTACAAAAATATAACTGCATTCAAAAATAAAACAATGTAAAACTTCATAGCCTACAAGTCCATTCAGTCCTATTTCTTGTTCAGCCAATTGCTCAGACAAACAAGTTTGTTTACATTTGCAGGAGATAATGCTGCCTGCTTCTTGTTCACAATGTCACCTGAAAGTGAGAACAGGTCTTCTTATGGCTCTTTTGTAGCCAGCATTGCAAGATATTTACATTCCAGATGCGCTAAAGATTCATATGTCCCTTCATGCTTCAGCCACCATTGCAGAGAACATGCGTCCATGCTGATGATGGGTTCTGCTCGATAACAGTCCAAAACAGTGTGGATCGACACATGTTCGTTTTCATCATCTGAGTCAGATGCCACCAGGAGAAGGTTGATTTTCTTTTTTGGTGGTTCAGGTTCTATAGTTTCCGCATTAGAGTGTTGCTCTTTTAAGACTTCTGAAAGCATGCTCCACACCTTGTCATTCTCAGATTTTAGAAGGTATTTCAGATTCTTAAACCTTGGGTCGAGGGCTGTGGCTATCTTTAGAAATCGTACATCGGTACCTTCTTTGTGTTTTATCAAATCTGCAGTGAAAGTGTTCTTAAAATGAACATGTGCTGAGTCATCATCCAAGACTACTATAACATGAAATATATGGCAGAATGCAGGTAAAAAGACATACAATTCTCCCCCAAGGAGTTAAGTCACAAATTTAATTAACGCATTTTTTTTTAACAAACGTCATCTTCATGGAAGCATGTCCTCTGGAATGGTGGCCGAAGCACGAAGGGGCATACGAATGTTTAGCATATCTGGCACGTAAATACCTTGCAATGCCGGCTACAAAAGTGCTATGCAAATGCCTGTTCTCACTTTCTGGTGACATTGTAAATAAGAAGAGGGCAGCATTATCTCCTTCAAATGTAAACAAGCTTGTTTGTCTTAGCGATTGGCTGAATGAGAAGTAGGACTGAGTGGACTTGTAGGCACTAAAGTTTTGCATTGTTTTGTTTTTGGGTGCAGTTATGTAACCAAAAAAAAAAAATCTACATTTGTAAGTTGCACTTTCACGATAAAGAGATTGCACTACAGTACTTGCATGAGGTGAATTGAAAAGTAGTTTCTTTTTTTTATCATTTTTACAGTGCAAATATTTGTAATAAAAAATAATAATATAAAGTGAGCCGCATACACTTTGTATTCTGTGTTGTAATTGAAATAAATATATTTGAAAATGTAGAAAAACATCCAAAATATTTAATAAATTTCAATTGGTATTCTGTTATTTAACAGTGCAATTAAAACTGCAATTAATTGCGATTAATTTTTTTGAGTTATTCGTGTGAATTAACTGCAATTAATCGACAGCCCTAGTTGTAAAGTTAATTAAATTTAGTTATAAAATTAGTTCCATGTGTACTCTGTGAAATTATATATTTTGCCTTTTACATTGTTGTGAATTTTTTAAACAAAATTTGTAATTTACATGAAGCCCTGTTTACAAGCAATGGAAAACAAGGTCTTATAATGGGAAGTGTCAGGTTACTTTAATAATTGGCTTTGCTATCAGCGCAATCTGTTGTACATTTGGGATAGCTAAGAAGAAATGCTATTTTGGCTACTATTAGTTTCCATGTTGCATATTATAATACAATAGCTTCTTTTTTATTTTAAACTGGGGTGCAAAATTTATTTAGCCAAAAAGGCTTTTTACTTTCCACAGGAGGTGCTTATGTCTTTACTATTGAATAAGCTTGCATTAGGATGAGTAGTAGCTGTTTACAGTGATTATTATAATTGCCATTCATTATCATGCAGGTATATCTTTTTATGAAGAATATGATCAGCAACTTCTCCATCACTGAAGAAGGTAAAAAGATTTTTATCATGCATCATGAGGGGATTTTAGTATACTGTATGTGGGGTTCTTAATATTGTTGCCCCTTTTCAATCCAGGTGGCTGGTTAGTGCAGTGACTCAAGCCTTGGCTACTGTGAGAAGAGGCAGAGGCAAACCAATACAATAGAGATCACCTTAAACCTTTTAAAGGAAAAACCCAGAAATTTGACAGGAACGATAATATGAATAATATGAAGTAAGATCAAATACTTGCTTAGGAAAGTAATAAACTGTCAATTACCAGCACAATCAATCAAGTTTTTTTCAACAACATGCTGTGTTACCCCAAGAGGGAATCAATTGCTATCCCGTTTTTGCCTCTCTCCAGTTTGTGATGCTTCTTTGCTTTGATGCTGCAATGACTGCACCTCTTTCCAACAGGTCCACCTGCAAATGACAGCTCCTCTCCCAGAGGGCTACACCTGTTCCCCAGGCAACCAAACTGTATTTCCTCTGTCAGTGTGACAACAGTCAACTTCATTGGTCATATGCTCTATGCCACTTGCGGCTGGGCTCCTTGAACACTGCCCTTTGTGGTCCAGCTTCCTCTAACACAGCTTTTTCTGGCCAGTCCCCTTTTCACCCCAGCGCAGTCTCTTTTCATCTCCTTCTCTAACTGCCTTCCAGCATCAACCTTTGGGCGATTCTGGGCTCCTCCTCCCCAGCTCGAGCTGCCCTCTCACGGGCTGTCTCTCTTCCCAGGACAGCCTTCTATGCTGCCGCACCATAGCTGCAGCAGGTGCTAGTGCCAGGGTTACTACACTAGTCAAAGTTTCAGGCCTTGTGGGTGTTCCAGTTAGGAACAGAAATTGGTTGTAGTCAGGTATTTCTGTGATCAAAATTTGTTTACAAAGAATGTTCAAAGTCCTGACTCTCTGAATGCAGAAGGAAACTAGGAACAGGTAACAGATTCTTTTGCTCACAACACCAAGAGTACTCTTTTCAGTCTGCAGCCCTGACCCAAAAACCTCTCCCCAGATTTCTTCCAGGGACAGCCACGTTTTCAGCAGCTCCTTCAGGCTGTCTGTGTCACTCTCTCCTCCTTTATTTTCTGCCTTCCCTATCATACACACTCCTACTCAAGAAGCGGCAAAGAGTCCTGTGGCACCTTATAGACTAACAGACGTATCGGAGCATGAGCTTTTGTGGGTGAATACCCACTTCGTCGGATGCATGTACTGGAAATTTCCAGAGGCAGGTATAAATATGCAAACAAGAATCAGGCTATGGATAATGAGGTTAGTTCAATCAGGGAGGATGAGGCCCTCTTCTAGCAGCTGAGGTGTGAACACCAAGGGAGGAGAAACTGCTTTTGTAGTTGGCTAGCCATTCACAGTTTTTGTTTAATCCTGAGCTGATGGTGTCAAATTTGCAAATGAACTGAAGCTCAACAGTTTCTCTTTGAAGTCTGGTCCTGAAGTTTTTTTGCTGCAGGATGGCTACCTTTAAATCTGCTATTGTGTGTCCAGCGAGATTGAAGTGTTCTCCTACAGGTTTTTGTATATTGCCATTCCTAATACCTGATTTGTGTCCATTTATCCTTTTACGTAGGGACTGTCCAGTTTGGCCGATGTACATAGCAGAGGGGCATTGCTGGCACATGATGGTGTATATTACATTGGTGAATGAACCGGTGATGGTGTGGCTGATCTGGTTAGGTCCTGTGATGGTGTTGCTGGTGTAGATATGTGGGCAGAGTTGGCATCGAGGTTTGTTGCATGGATTGGTTCCTGAGTTAGAGTTACTATGGTGCGGTGTGTTGTTGCTGGGGAGAATATGCTTCAGGTTGTCAGGTTGTCTGTGGGCGAGGACCGGCCTGCCTCCCGAGGGATTGTCGTCCAGGATGGGTTGTAGATCAGTGATGATGCGTTGGAGAGATTTTAGCTGAGGACTTTATGTGATGGCCAGTGGAGTTCTGTTGGTTTCTTTCTTGGGCTTGTCTTGCAGCAGGAGGCTTCTGAGTGCACGTCTGGCTCTGTTGGTCTGTTTCCTTATTTCCTCGTGTGAGTATCATAGTTTTGAGAATGCTTGGTGAAGATCTTGTAGGTGTTGGTCTCTGTCTGAGGGGTTGGAGCAAATGCGGTTGTACTCAGTGCTTGGCTGTAGACAGTGGATTGTGTGGTGTGTCCAGGGTGGAAGCTGGAGGCATGAAGGTAGGCATAGTGGTCGGTGGGTTTTCGGTATAGGGTGGTGTTAACGTGACCGTCACTTATTTGCACCGTGGAGTCTAGTAAATGGACCTCTCATGTAGATTGGTCCAGGCTGAGGTTGATGGTGGGGTGGAAGCTGTTGAAATCGTGGTGGAATTTCCTTCCCATGGTTCCAGATGATGAAGAGGTCATCAATGTAACATAGGTAGAGAAGGGGCGTGAGTGGATGAGAGCTGAGGAAGCGTTGTTCCAGGTCAGCCATAAAAATGTTGGCATATTGTGGGGCCATGCGAGTGCCCATACTGGTGCCACTGGTCTGAAGGAATATATTGTCACCAAATTTGAAATAATTTTGCGTGAGGATAAAGTTACAGAGCTCAGCAACCAGTTGTGCTGTGGCATCATCAGGGATACTGTTCCTGACAGCTGGTATTCCAGCTGTGTGTGGGATGTTTGTGTAGAGAGCCTCTACATCCATGGTGGCTAGGATGGTGTTTTCTGGAAGATCACCAATGCATTGTAGTTTTCTCAGGAAATCGGTGTCATGGAGATAGCTGGGAGTGCTGGTGGCGTAGGGTCTGAGTAGAGAGTCCAAATATCCAGACAGTCCTTCAGTGAGAGTACCAATGCCTGAGATGATGGGGCGTCCAGGATTTCCGGGTTTGTGGATCTAGGGTAGTAGATAGAATAACCCCGGTCAGGGCTCTAAGGGTATGTTGATTTGTTCCTGTGTTAGTGTAGGGTGTGTCCTGAGGAGATGGTGCAGTTTCTTAGTGTATTCCTCAGTGGGATCTGAGGAAAGTGGCCTGTAGAATTTGGTATTGGAGAGTTGTCTGGTGGCCTCCTTTTGGTAGTTAGACCTGTTCATGATGACAACAGCACCTCCTTTATCAGCCTCTTTGATTATAATGTCAGGGTTGTATCCGAGGCTGTGGATGGCATTGTGTTCTGCACGACTTAGGTTATGAGGCAAGTGATGTTGTTTTTCCACAATTTCTGCCTGTGCACGTCGGCGGAAGCATTCTATGTATAGGTCCAGACTGTCATTTCGACCCTAAGGAGGAGTCCATGTGGAGTTCTTCTTCTTGTGCTGTTGGTGGGAGGGTATTTGTGTATTAGTGTGCTGTTCAGTGTTATCTTGAAAGTATTCTTTGAGTCGAATACGGCAAAAGTAGGCTTCCAGATCACCGCAGAACTATATCATGTTTGTGTGGGTGGCGAGGCAGAAAGAGAGTCCCCGAGATAGGACAGACTCTTCTGCTGGGCTGAGTGTGTAGCTGGATAGATTGACGATATTGACTCCTACTCAAAACAATCCTCAGCAAAAGCTCCTGGGCAGGTTCACATACCCCTTTCTGTGTTAGGTGGGGGCTTATCCTTACAGTTATGTTAATTAAAGGGTGCATTCACTTATTCATCTCAATGAAGTTTTAACTCAGCTCAGGTTTCATCCAGCTCATAGTAATATAGTGAATATGTGGATTTTATGACAGTGAAGGTGGACATTTTCATGAATTGTTCAAGACTCCAGCCCTGGAGCACCCATGGAGTCAGCGCCTCTGCTCTGGCTGCCCTCTCCCCTTGCCCTGTTTCTCTCCATTTACTCACAGACTCTCTGTTTCTCTCAGTCTCTCCCCTGCCTACCTCTGCCCCTCAACTCTTCTCTTCTCCACCTTTCGTCACCTCCTTCCACATTCCCAGAGGGAGGGGCTACGTCCTCTCCATAGATCTATGACAATGAGTTCACCCTGAACACACCCTAATTTATATAACCCCATAAAGGGTTGAGTCCCTTGACCATATTTACATGAGGATGAGAACCACTGGAATACTCCCTCTGGTACAGAACCTCAGTGGAAACGAAGGTTAAACCAGAAGATTAAGTTTTGACATCAAGATACCGGCCTATTGGATGAATTTGAGAAAAATCTTTTGAAGAGAAAACCAAAGTGAACAACCCTGAAGACGAAATATCAGATGAATGAAACAGATGTGAGAGTTGTGAAGGAACAATGTAAATAAAGCTGATCTCACTGAGTCATAGGCTTGAAAAGATATTCGGCATAAAGCTGTCAGTATCAAGAGAACAGATTTGTCAGGAGAGACCCTAAGAGATTCATTGATCAGACTGATGTTAAAAGCAGAATAGGAAAAAATAGAGAGCCAATAAATAATGTGGAAGAGTTTCAGCACTACTGGATGGAAACCTGGTCTGAGGATGTACAACATAATCAGACAGCGGACTGGATTAAAAATTTGAGAGAAAAAGGTAAAAAACACAGAATAGAGAAATACAAAGGGATATATAAGAAAGAAATAGATGAGGTACTGAGAGGAATGAAAAATTGGAAAGCACCCAGACCAGATGGGGTACCTGGATTCTGGCTAAAATACCTAACAACTCTCAATGATTGTTTACTTGAACAACACAGTAACTGTTTGAAGAATGGATGTCCAAGGTGGATGGTGACAAGGAGAACCATCCACAGACAAAAAAAGAAAGAAGGCTGCAATGATCCTAGGAATTATAGACTGATCACGTGTTTACCAAGTATGTGGAAACTTCTAACAGTAATTCTGGCAAAGAAGATCTGGATAGTGCTAGCTCGCAATGGAATGCTGCCTCCTGAGCATAAAAGTTGCACAGTAAACATGAAAGGGACAAAAGACCATCTCAGGCTGAATAGGAAGACCACCAGAGGTGAAAAAACAAAGAAAGAAATACGTAGAGGTGGTGTGGATAAACTGCCAAAAAGCATATGACAGAGTCCTACGTTCGTGGATCATTGAAACACTGAAAATGCACAAGGTTCATCCAAAGATAATTTCCTTTCTGTAGCAATTTATGATTAACTGGAACACTCAACTCTCTCTAGAAGGGGCTCTCATGAATGAGGTCCAAATTAAAAGAGGACTCTTCCAAGGTGATTCCTTATCATCAGTGCTGTTTATGGTAGTGATGGTGCTGCTGCCATGGATACTCCTTGAGATAAACTGTGGTTATCATATCAGCAAAGAGCAACAACCAGTTAACCTTTTGTTACATATGGATGATCTGAAACTATATGGATAATCATAAAAATCAGAGATTGATGACGTATAGAAAAGTTTGGTGAAGATATAAAGCTATGGGTTGGGTTGGTTAAATATGCATTGGATGTCTGTAAAGAGGGGCACACTGGTACAATCAGATGGCATACAAGTTAACAAACATAGTATCCAAGGTATCTCTAAGGTTGGCCCCTACACGTACCCTGGACTCAGGGAACTGTTGGAGTTACAACATAAGGTAAGACAAAGACAGAGTGAGGAAAGAATATTACAGATGAATAAGAACTACTCTAAGGACAAACCTCAGAAAATTTGATCGAAGCCATTAATACATTGGCAATACCAGCAATACGGGTATACTACCAGAGAGATCAAGTGGAAGCAAGAGGCAAAGAAAAAAATTGACACCCGAACAAGAAGGCTCTAAGCAATGCATAGAATAATGAATATCAATCAAGACATGGACAGGAGATACGTCTGATGATATGATGGAGGAAAAGGTCTGCTATCTGTGCACAGTGCTATTAACAATGAAGACTATAATATCAATATATACAATAAGTCAGCCAGACTAAAAGATCATCTGGTCATGATAACTAGCGATGGCTGAAATGCATCCCAGCCCAAGAAAGCATAAAAGAAAGGGAAAAGCAAATTGCCAAAGAAAGACTTGAAAGATTTACACAGAAATCAATGTACAGACCGTGGTGGGGAAGAGATTGAACCCATTAATGACCAAAGATCCTCCAGACATGAGTTTGTTAATATCTCAAAAGAGAGACAGAGAGCTTCATCATGAGTGCACAAGAACAGTCCTTAAGGCTTAATTATGTTCAAAACAAAACGGACCAATGGAACTGCTCCCCAAGTGCAGAAAGTTTTCAGAACATGTGTTGAGCTCCAGCAGGAGCCTGGCTGTGAGAGAATACGTGAACAGACAAAATGTGTGTCTGTGGCAAGTACAGATTTAAATGAACCGTGTGATATTATGATCGCTGTAGAAAATGAAGAGGCTAAGATTATATGGAATCTGGCAACTGTCACAGACGGAACAGTACACACAAATTGGCTGGACATAGTGGTTGTAGAAAAGAAGTCAGACAAGACCATGTTAATTGATATTGCCATATCAACAGACAGAAACAAAACAAAAAAAGAAGAGAAGATAGCAATGTACGAAGAACTCTGCCACAAGATGGAACTATTATGGAAAACTAGAACAAAGATGATTCCAGTGATTATTGAATTACTTGGAGTGATCTTAAGGGTCTGAATGAGCAGCTGAAGAATATGTTAGGACTGCAAGGCATCATGATCAGTGACCTCCAGAGGATACCATCCTAGGCATTGTGAGAATTTTAAGGAAAATCAAAGGAGACTGAATGCACTTGAACACCTAAAATGCAAGAATTCTGCAGAGGGTTTAACAAAACTCCCGACTACCCAAAACTAAGCCGTTGATTTGTGGTCAGGATTTATTGGTGACTCATGCGGATAAACTTTAGACAGTGGCTTCCCCCTTTTTTATGCTTAAAGATCGTGTATGCTGCTAATGCTGTTTGTTTAAAAAAATTCCCCTGATGTAATACTGAGGGATAATAATAATGTAATATATATTGCATACTTGGAAAATCTTTTACTAAATGCAAACAGGAAGCTTCCCAGGCAAATGTGACCATTTCCTTAATGTTCTGCAGAACTTAGGCTTAAAAAAAAAAAAAAAAAAAAAAGCTTCTAGCCAGTATTGAAAAAAAATCTTTAAAAATGTGAACACATGCTGCAGCCCTTGGCTGGTCTGAAAGTAAATGCCATTATTACACTTTTAGGTTGGGGAGCTCTCTTCATTCTAGATCAGTTCAGCAGCAAAAGCAAGTTGAAGGGCAGCTACAATGACCCCTACTGAATCCTCTCTGGATTCTCTGTACTTTGGGCCAGACTGCCTAATTTCTTGCTTTTGGTTGGAGACTCTGGTTTACCTGGTCTGATATCTGACCGCCTTAGAATGTGTCTCCAACTTCTGGCCAGTTCTGACCACAGTAGGCGGGGCCAATATATGATAGTCCATCACCTCTGTGGTATTGGGAACTGTACCTTTAAGTGGCTTAGCTTTGGAAACAAGGAGTCTGAGCAGGGGTGCTGCAGAAGCCCATGATCTGTCATGCAGAGGCAGTTGGAACTGGACATGGAATAAACAGTATCTCTTTCAAACACCCTGGACCTAGAGCAATTCCCGAATATCATAATCTCCTTTTTCCGCCAGCTAGTTAGTGCCCTCGTTGTTCTCAGTTCCTCCCTTGTTTGCCAATGAGAGACAGTAGAAGGATGGTTCACTGATTCTGGTGCTCGCCTGGGACTTGTGAACTGTGAGATCACTTCCCTGCTCCACAACAGGGTGGTGTGTGACCTTAGGCCTGAGTTCCTCATCTGTAAAGTGTAGATAATAGTGAACCCTATATCACAAGTGTATTGTGAGGATATAATAAACGCATTTGAAATTTGTGAAGTGCTCAGATACCATGATAATGTGGGTCATAGGGGCAAGTAGGAGAGAGAAAGGAATAAGACTGGAACATTAACAATTCCTCTGGGCGCTGGGCCAGGCCTATTTCCTACTCAACCACTGGATGGCTAAGCTAAGGTCAGGCCCAGGGTTCTCCTGCTTTGTTGCCAGCCCCAGCCACCTCCTTCTCTTACCCAACTCCAGCTGTTCCTCCCCACTCCTAAAGAAAGGAAGAGAATATACTTAGTTTCTTAGCCTTTTCCACGGAAGGCCACAACATCCTTGGATATCTGCCAGCCTTTCCAAAATTAGAGGACATGGCTAAAGTGGTTCATGAAGATGGTTTAAAGAAGGTGGAGGGACAATATTCTGCCAGGGCAACACAACAGACTCTGAGATTCAACAGACAATGGAGCATAATCCATCTGGAATTCACTGGGATCTCTGTGAACTGTTTGAATGAGTCATGCAAAGAACCAGACAGACTCTGGAGAATCTAACCCTTAGAAAGTCACTTGTAGAACAACCAGATGCAGTTTGCCTCAGGAACTCGTAAAGACCAAGATGATAGGCACAATGCAATGTGAACTATGTACTAGAAAATAGATTGCTAGAACTGCGTAATAGACTGTATTACATTGATGACTATGTACTGCAGAAGAAGTATTGTTCATATTTTTTGGTTTTCTGTTACTATTGTCTCACTCAAAACCAGAGTGATGTCTAAGCGGGAACGGGAAGAGAGTAGAAAGTAAGAAACACCTGGGTCACCTTTTGGGAAGTGGGACAGGAAGTTCCAAGAGGCAGTTGAGGAAATTAAAATAGTTGAAGCCTGCCCTGGGTGTGGAGTGATTGTGGCTATTATCTTATGTCTCCAGTAGAGCTTCAGTTCTGTTCAAACTGATATGGCTGAGACTTTCAGTTCTGTGGTTGATCCTACACAAGGAATGGGGAAGGGCAGAACCCATGAACTCCTCTTGAGGTACTGGAGAATTGATGCTGTAAATGGAGCAGTGAAGTGATGAGGTGTCTGCTGACAGAAGAGGATTTAAGGCCTCACTGGGGAGAAGGATCTGTGATGGCTGCTGCATCTGAGAGGAGGACAGATCCTGGGAGAGGGCCCGAGACAGCTGTAGCAGCTTTGAAAATCCACTGTTCAGAATTAATAGATTTGGTGGGGCAGGGGAGAAAATGATTTGCAAAACAAACAAGAAGTATGCATCGGAGAGATATTTAGATTGTAAGCTCTGTGGAGAGGAGGGACTGTTTTTTTGTTTTGCCTAGCACAATGGGTTCCTGGTCTATGATTGGAGCTCTTAGATGCCACCACAATACAAATAATAAACAAATAACAATTCCAAGGGGGTGTGAGCGTCCATGTGTGGGTGGATGAATAGAATGTCTGGCTGCATGAGAAGGTGTTCAGGGATGACACAGAGAGTGTGTGAAGGAATACTGTGGAATAGGCAGTGGTGGATTTGTGCATATTGGTGTATAAACCATATGTATGGTGTACAGTAATAGTTGGCTAGTAGATTTTTCTTGGAAATTTTGCAAGAGTGATGGAGTCATGCTCTCATGTCTGACTTTTCCTGATTATCTATATGGACATTCAAATAATTTTGCCTGGCTATCTGACAGGGCTAAGCATTAGGTGTGAAGTACAAATGCTTATGTCCCTGTGTAATGGTTTGAAATGCATAGGTTACCATTTCATCCAGCCTCTGAGCTGGATGAGTTGAGTTTATGCAGTTTACTGTGAGGAGGTCAGGGAAGGAAGTGATGGTGGAATCTTTGAGGCAATATCTTAAAAAAAAGTCCAGTCTTCTCTGCATGGATATTAAATTCCCCAACATACTTTTTATAAGTTGGGGTTTGCACAGTGTCCTTGGTCACACATTTCTCTATTCTTAATGTTTTGCAGTGTATTTTATGCCACTTTACTGCTCCTCTTCACCCCAGAGGCAGTTACATTTCCATGCTGCTGCATAAGTTTCGTTTGTAAAGCACTTCAGCTGCCTTTCAGATAAGAGTTCATATAAATATAAAATATTAATGAATATTAACAGATATATTATCTTTAGGTAAGTTTAAAATTAATATTTATATGTCATGATCATCCTTTAGCAGGATCATCCAATATTTCAGTATTGTACTATTACAGTTCAGTGCATTGCAGAGGATCTCTACTGCATATGTATTGACTGGCTTCCCTCTGTCATATTGTTTAGCAACAGCAAACAGCTTTCTGCCAGAGTGATGATACTGCATATGACTTGATCATTATACCACTTGTCCAGTGTAATGAACCAAATTTTATAAACTCTGTACCAATAAAGGATACTTATGGGATATTATGTATGGAAGTTGGCTTCTCTAGCACTGTGGCTTGTTTGTACCTAAATTATCAGAAGTTTGGCAGAACAAAAAAAGGTGGTAATGAGAGTCTCCTACTTACATTGTGATTGATATTCTGGCTGTTGCAGACAGAGGCACTCTGGTGGTGAATGGGTATGCAGAGGGCTAGTGCTGGTGTCTGGATATATTTTGCTTAAGTAGTATTTGAGGGGAGCATGCTGGTAAGCTATGGAACTACAAGAGAAATTATGAAACCCATGGGGAAAAGTAGTGTTAAAGGTTTTCAGATCATGGGATAACAGAACATCCTAGTTGTCATTGGGGCATTGTCTATTTATGTGTACTATGTTTTTATTTTATTTTATGATTTACATTTTGATTATTTAGACTGATTAAATTTATTTGACAGGCTAAATTTTCAAAGGTTGCACAGGGATGTAGTCATTCAACTCCAATTAAATGGTCTGATCCTACAATCCCTGCCCAGGGAACACTCACTCCCATTGTGATGAATGGAAGTTTTCTCTGGACAGTGACTGCAGGATGAAGCCACAAATCAATGTGACTCTTAAGTCCCTGTGTAATGCTTTGAATGTATACCCACCATTTCTGGCTGAGCCATATACCATTCTATTCATAGTAATAAAAACACCCTTTGAAATAAGCCAAACATTTTTTTCCCTTAAGGAGGAATTATTGCTTATTATTTTATAAAGAATGGGTGAAGGGAGACACCAAGCATACAGACAGAAGAATAAGTCAGAAGGAAGGAATGGTCCTACTTTCCTGCAGGAGACCATGTAAAGTGCCATGCTCTGTCATAGAATCATAGAAGATTAGGGTTAGAAGAGGCCTCAGGAGGTCATCTAGTCCAACCCCCTGTTCAAAGCAGGACCAACACCAACTAAATCATCCCAGCCAGGGCTTTGTCAAGCCAGGCCTTAAAACCTCTAAGGATGGAAATTGCAAACCCTCCCTAGGTAACTCATTTCAGTGCTTCACCACCCTCCTAGTGAAATAGTTTTTCCTAATATCCAACCTAGACCTCCCCCCATTGCAACCCGAGACTATTGCTTCTTGTTCTGTCATCTCACATCACTTTGAACAGCCTAGCTCCATCCTCTTTGGAACGCCCCGTTTCGATTGTTGAAGGCTGCTATCAAATCCCCCCTCACTCTTCTCTCCTGCAGACTAAATAAGCCCAGTTTCCTCAGCCTCTCCTAATAAGTCATGTGCCCTAGCCTCCTAATAATTTTCATTGCCCTCCACTGGACTCGCTCCAATTTGCTCACATCCTTTCAGTAGTGGGGGGCGCAAAACTGGACACAATACTCCAGATGGCCTCACTAACGCTGAACAGAAGAGAATAATCACTTCCCTCGCTCTGCTGGCAATGCTCCCACTAATGCAGCCCAATATGCTGTTAGCCTTCTTGGTAACAAGGGCACTCTGTTGACTCATAGCCAGTTTCTCGTCCACTGTAATCCCTAGGTCCTTTTCTGCAGAACTGCCGCTTAGCCAGTCAGTCCCCAGCCTGTAGCAGTGCATGGGATTCTTCTGTCCTAAGTGCAGTACTCTGCACTTGTCCTTGTTGAACCTCATCAGATTTCTTTTGGCCCAATCATCCAATTTGTCTATGCCACTCTGGACCCTATCCCTACCCTCCAGCGTATCTACCTCTCCCCCCAGCTTAGTGTCATCTGCAAACTTGCTGAGGGTGTAATCCATCCCATCATCCAGATCATTAATGACGATGTTGAACAAAACGGGCCCCAGACAGACCCCTGGGGCACTCCGCTTGATACCGGCTGCCAACTAGACAGAGCTGTTGATCACTACCCATTGAGCCCAATGATCTAGCCAGCTTTCTGTTCACCTTATAGTCCATTCATCCAGTTCATACTTTTTTAACTTGCTGGAGAGAATAATGTGGGAGACCGTATCAAAAGCTTTGCTAAAGTCAAGGTTTATCACGTTCCCTTCTTCCCCCTTATCCACAGAACCAGTTATCTCATCATAGATGGCAGTAAGGTTGGTTAGGCCTGACTTGCCCTTAGTGAATCCATGTTGACTGTTCCTGTTCACCTTCCTCTCCTCCACGTGCTTCAAAATGGATTCCTTGAGAATCTGCTCCATGATTTTTCCAGGGACTGCTGTCCCTTTACATCAGTCAGTTGGATGGAATTGTATCCACTTCTAGATATGTAGGTCCTAGCTCCCATTAACTTTAAGGGGAGTTATGGCTGCTCAGCACTTCTAAAAATCAGGCCCAGTCCCGAAGTCTTCATTCAGCAAAACTCTCACGGAAAATTAATGGGAGCTGTATCAGAGGGAATATTGGACGATTGGATCCACCTACTTTTCATTTTGTGCCTGATCTTGCTCCCACTGAAGTCAAAAGCAAAATTCCCATGAACTTCAATGGGAGCAGCACCAAGCCCTCCAGTTTTATATACGTATGGTTTGTTGACATGACCATGTTTGTATGTCTGAGATTTATATACCTTTCCATGAGATCTTCAGCCTAAAAGGCCTATCCAGGGTATGGGCTTCCGAATGAAGGATTTTAATATTAATTTGTCCACTGTTTCTGTTTTTTATCTTTAAACGTACACAAATTTCACACATGCACAGTGAACCTGACTGTTCAAGGCCAGCACTGCCATGTAGCTTGAAAATTGCACTATTCTTCATGTATGCAGAAGCTCACTTACACTAATGCACACTACTCTGAATCTTAAGAGATCTGTATCTGAATTGAGTCCTTTATCTTTATTACGTTTCCACCATAAAAATATCTGCTACAGGTCATCTAACTGGAAGTGTCTAATGCAGTACTGAATGAAGTTTTGAAATTGAAAATTTAATGGATAGCATCCAGGGCAGTAGATAAATCACAAGGATCGTTAATTCAAATAACTGAAAGATAATTTGTTGAATGCTCCAACAGCCTATGTAAAATAATATTAGAAGTGGTGTGGGAAGGGAAAGATTAATATTTTTTTCTATTTATTTTCACCTTCTTAGGGAAAAATGTTTTGCATTCCCATGACATATGATTTAATGTGTTTGTTTTACTAATATGTTTATTAAGCCACTGATTTCTTTATAATGTTTATAAAGTAAGAAAAATATGAAACATGCAGCCTTGAGAAATAAGTAGTATAACAGGGTTATTTAGACAAAATGAAAGTCTTCAATAAGCTATATTACTTTTATACAGAGCCTTTCAAAATGTTTAAGAAATTATACACACAAAAAATTCATCCACCTTGGAATGCAGCTACTTTTGGGGTGAAACATGGTAACTGTTTAATCTCATAGCTCAGGGGTGGCCAACCTGCGGCTCTTCAGAGGTTAAGATGCGGCTCCTTGCAGAGGCGCCAACTACGGGGCTGGAGCTACAGGCACCAACTTTCCAGTGTGCTACAGGGTGCTCACTGCTCAACCCCTGGCTCTGCCACAGGCCCCAGCCCCACTCCACCCCTTCTCCCAAGACCCCCCCCTTCCCCTGAGTCTGCTGCACCCTTGCCCCCTCCCCCGCCTCCTGCACACCACAAAACAGCTGATTGCGTGGGCAGGAGGCGCAGGGATGGAGGGTTAGGTGCTGATCGGTGGTGCTGCTGGCGGGTGGGAGACACGGGGAGTAGGGGGGGAGCTGACGGGGGGCTGCTGATGTGTTACTATGGCTCTTTGGCAATGCACATTGGGAAATTCTGGCTCCTTCTCAGGCTCAGGTTGGCCACCCCTGTCATAGCTGGATAGGGCACAATAGTCTAATACATAATACAGTATATAACCACATTGTTCAAGGAGAATAACTGGAATTTGGTTATTACATGGGCTATCACCCTAACCTTAACAAATACTAAAAATACTGAGGATGCTTTTATGACCACAGCTGGTCAGAATTTGGTTTAAGTCTCATGCAAAAAGATTATGAAATGTAGTTGCTTCAGTTATAGTCACATCTCTGGATAATCCCTTTAAATGATGGATTTAAAGGTCACTCGGTTACACCTTTTCATCAGACTATGTGCAGTTCTGATTTATCAAAATAGTCTTTTTGGGGAGTAAAAGCATAGTACTGCTCCTTTCTCTAGGGGTTGTTCTGGGGTTGTTTTTGCCAATAATTTGAAAATACAGGATTCACATGTACTGTGATAGTAGCTGAAAGGCTTCATGGAACAAGTGCCTTTGGGGAAAACCTTGCAGGCAAAGTCCATAAAAGACATTGAAAAGTACAAGGTAAGACTTTTCCTGCAAGGTTTTCCCCAAAGGCTCTTGTTCCATGAAGCCTTTCAGCTACTATCACAGCACTTGGTGTTTTGCATATATGATACTTGTTTGCATGAGTTGAAAGGACTGCTAGGAAAAGTAGGGTGAGAGGTGAACCATCAGAGAAGAGATTTGACTACCAGTCCAGAGCAGCAGCCACTGAGCACTGCTTCAACTCTTCCCCATAATGATTAAGGGACCTAGGGAAAGGAGACAGGGATATAGAGAAGCCTGAAGGAAAGGGAGTGATAAGAGGAGCTTTGGAAGGGAATAGAAGGAGCCTTGGTTGAAAGGGAAACACACTGGGATGGGGAGGCACGGGGAGCTGTGAGGGCTCCTGGACAACAGTCAGAGGTTGGTAGGAGGGAAGGTCTCCAAGAGGAAGGGGTATGCTGGGAGATAGAAGAGACTGAGGAATTTCACAGTGAGAGAAGCCTGAAAAGAGACAGGGGAAAATGTAGAGGGACTATGGAAACTTGGCATGCTGTCTGAAGAATATTTCTAAGGCCTGGTATACACACAGATTTTGTTCTAAATAATTATATCAATTAGGGGATATGATTTTTTATGGACCATGTGACATATTTAGACCATGTGACAGGGTGCTAAGCAGAAAACTGCTTAGCCAACCCTCTGTCACTGCAGCTCCAATTAGGGGAGGTGAATTGGAGCTGGGTAGATCACCTGGCCGATTGGGGAAGCTGCAACAGCTGCTGCCTCATCAGGCTGGGGCTGGATAAAAGCCCCAGGGGAAGGAAGCCAGGGGAGGAGCTGGAAAGGCAGTGAGGGGAAGCAGGGAGCAATAGCTTGCCCCCTCTCTCCGGTTGGTGGACTGTAAGAAGGGGACTATGTGTATGGTGGAAAGGTGGTGGGAACACAACCTGTAAATAAAAGCACCAAGGTCTCTGTGTGACTTTCTCAGCCCAGCGGGGGCAGGAGCCAGGAGGGCCCTGCAGGGACCCCATTACAGACCATTTCAACTCCTAGTGTGGACATACATATTGGTCAGTCTTATTCCCCTTCCCATGCTGGAATAAGATATATTAATATAAGCATTTTTTTTGCACGTATAACTTCAATCACACTAGAATGATTGAACTTTGGGGTGTAGACAAGGCCTCAGAAGGAGAACAAGATGGAAGCCTGCTGGACTGCCCTGTAGGAGAAGTTGGCTGGGGGTAATGTTATTGGAGAGAAGAGAGAAGAACTTGTGTTATTGTGGGTTTTGCAGGTCTCGTGCTGCAAGGGAATGTATATAAATACACCCAACTATCCCCCCAGCTATGTGGGTAAAATTACTCCATTGAAGAAAACCTTTCTATTCTTCCTGATACAGCTCCCAACTATTTGTGATTTTGTAGATTCTTACAATACGTACATAGTAGGGAGTTACATGATTATCTGATTTCTGGCTTCTACCCTGTTAAATATTGCCCCTAATCAAAATGGTTGCCATCTTCCGTTATTGTCAGACAGATGTAATGTTAACAAGTTACTTAAAATTTCTGTGGAATGAAGAGGCTACATAGCTTATTTGATTAACAAGAGGCAGACAGAAACACATTCATACTATACATAGGTGTCATGAGGGATTTGATGACTTGCTAAAAATGAAACCATAACGAAAAGCTTACCTCCCTATGAAGCTGAAGGTGACAGCAGTGCTAATACATATTACTCCTGAGTCTCTGAAATCTCAAAGGTTTTTATGTCAACAGTTCCTGGGGTCAGATATAACTATAGGGGAGATTAAAAATCTGACTCAGGCTCTTCCTGTAGTAGTTGGGAGGAGTGCTGAACCTGATGGGCTTCCTGAGAAAACTGATTTTCAAACACCCTCTTATTAGTGTAGGCCTAACCTGAGATAAGTAACTTGACATAAGTGAGACCTTGTTTCTCAGTGGGCATGACTGAGAAGGGAATGGAAGATTAAGCTGTAAATAAGGCCGTAACAAGCCTTAGGCTGCAGTCAAGCTAGCTAAGATAAGCAGGAATACCGTGGTACTAGGGACAATGGACAAGATAAATCTGGAATGCAGCCATCATGAACAGCACAAGGACAGAGCATACTGTACAGAGATTGGTTCCTGAACAGTAATCAAGTGAATCATATGATGCAATGTATAGTTGGGAATGCAGATGTCAGTAAAGATGAAAATACGAAAAAGTTTTGCTGTGTAACTTTGGATTTGTGCTGTACCCTGCATCATCCATGTGTCTGAGTTTGGCCAGCCTGGGTGCAGTGTTGTTGTATGCCAGGGATTGGCAACCTTTGGCATGCGGTCCTTCAGGGAAATCTGCTGGCGGGCCGGGACGGTTTGTTTACCTGCAGCATCGCAGGTTCGGCCGATTGCAGCTCCCACTGGCCGTGGTTTGCCGTTCCATGTCAATCGGGGCTGTGGGAAGCGGCGCAGGCCGAGGGATGTGCTCACTTTAAGCATGTGAGCAATCCCACTGAATTCAATGGGAACATGTGCAGGCTTGGATTTAGATATAGAGTGACCAGATGTCCCAATATTACAGGCTTGTCTTGGTTAGGCAACCTATTAGCACCCCACATAACTTCCCGTCCCCTCCCCTCACGATTTTTCACACTTGCTATCTGGTCATCCTATCTTGGTATCACCAAATAAACTGAGATGCAAAGACAGGGTGTCCTTGCATGACTCATTGACAGACTCAGATCCAAAGAGAGACAGAGGTATGTTTGCAGTATAGTGTTTTAAAAGGTTTTAAAAATATCATATTGCAAAAAAACCTTTTTCAAAAACATTTGTCATTTGGATTCAGTGTGAGCTAAGTTTTAAAAATAAAAAACACAAAACACATAAAAATCTATATCAAAAGTTTTGCTGTTAAGATCTCTGTGCTGCTGGAATGTGTTTTTCAGGGGACCAATTAAAAGTGCCATTGGGATCAGTTAGATTTATAAGGATCTCAAGTAGTTATGTGGAAAAGATAAATTAGGCTTGATTAGAAGACTCTCCCCTCCATGAATGAGAGACCTGGGGCAGGGCAGATCTGAATGGGCAGTCTTTTCCTCTCCCAATGAGACACTTGAGGGCAGGTCTTGATGAAGAAGCCCTACCCTCTTCTAAGGAGTAAAACACCATAGGGGAGACTCAGCCCTAAATGGGGGTGTCTTTCCCTCAAACAGTGAGTTTTCTCATCTCTCTCCCAATGAATGAGGAGACCTGCAGTGGATCGTAACTAAATGGCTGCAAGTTGAAGCTAGACAAATTCAGACTGGAAATAAGATGTACCATTTTTAACAGTGAGAGTAATTAACCACTGGTTTATTTACCGTGGGGTTGTAATGGATTCTCCATCCCTGACAATTTTTAAATCAAGACTGGATGATTTTCTGAAAGATCTGGTCTAGGAATAATTTTGGGGAAGGTCTATGGCCTGTGTTATACAGGCCACAGTAGATGATCACAATGGTCCCTTCTGGGCTTGGAATCTGTGAATGAGCAAGTCTTTTCTGACCACTCCACAGAGAGGTGGTGGTGAAAGAGCTGAAGGAGAAAAAGAGTCACGTTCTCCTGCCCCACCAAATAAGTGAGAAGAAAACTAGAAGGGGGTGTCAGATCTCATCAGAATAGAATATTCTCCCTCTATCCCATAAATAGGTGGCGATTGGCAGGGGACACCACAAGTATGAATAGGGTTTGCTCTAGTGTTGCCAACTTTCTAGTCGCACGAAATGGAACACCCTAGTCCCGCCCCTTCCCCAAGGCCCCGCCCCTTCCCACTCCCTTCCCCAAGGCCCTGCCCTCTGCTCATTTCATTCCCCCTCCCTCACTCACTTTCACTGGGCTGGGGCAGGGGGTTGGGAGGGGGTGAGGGCTCCAGCTGGGTGTGTGGGCTCTGGGGTGGGGCTGGGCATGAGAGGTTTGGAGTGCAGGAGGGGGCTCCAGGCTGGGGGTGTGTGTGGAGATTTGGAATGTAGGAGGGGGCTGCAGGTTGAGGCAGAGGATTGGGGTGCAGGAGGGGGTGAGGGCTCTGGGGTGGGGCCAGGGATGAGGGGTTCAGGGTGTGGGAGGAGGCTCTGGGGTGGGGCAGAGGGTTGAATTGCCGGGGGGTGAGGGCTCTGGGGTGGGGCCAGGGATGAGAGGTTTGGGATGCAGGAGGGGGCTCCAGGTTTGTGGGGGCTCAGGGCTGGGGCAGGGGGTTGAGGTGCGGGCTTACCAGTCAGTGGTGCAGCAGGGCTAAGGCAGGCTCCCTGCCTGTCCTGGCTCTGTGTTATATCCTGGAAGCAGCCAGCAGATCTGGGTCCTTGGTGTGGGGGGCCAGGAGGCTCCACACACTGCTCTAGCCCACAGGCACCGTCCCACCCCAGCTCCCATTGGCTGGTGTGGAGCAGGTGCTCGGGACAGCGCACAGAGCCCCATGGACCCTGTGCCTAGGAGCTGGACCTGCTGGCCACTTGTGGGGTGCAATGTGGTGCCAGCCAGGACATGTAGGGACTAGCCTGCCTTAGCCCCGCAGACCAGACTTCTAATGACTTGGTCAGTGGTGCTGACCGGAGCCACAAGGGTCCCTTTTCAACCAGGTGTTCTGGTAAAAAACCGGACACATGGTCACCCTCGTTTGCTTCCCCTCTGCACCCATGAGCCAGAGAAGAACTGCAGGGACAGGTGTGTGGAGACTGCACATTCATATATCAAAATAGAGCTTTTTATCCATGGAAATCAAGGCACTTAAGTGTTTTCCTAAGCAGCAGTACCCCACTGTGTGTGGAGTGGAGTCAGGGCTGAAGAGGGGAATTTCTCTCTCCAACACTGAGAGAGCCCCAGAGGGTGTCAGGCCTAAACTGTTGAGCAAACTCCTCCCTCTCCCAAAATCCAGTGGCGGGGGTAGCGATTGGACGATCGCGAGGAGACTGCCCAGGCGTCTTCCCCCCGACGCCATTTTGGGAGCAGGGGCAGGCGGGACTACATTTCCCAGCATGCTGGGGCAGCGAGCAGCGCCATCTTGCCTCGTTGGGGTGGCCGGGGTCTCCTTGGGAAGCCAGAGGGGAGGAAGGTGTGGTTCAGCCCATGGCTCTTTTCCCGGCCTTTGCCGGCGCCGCAGAGCCCGGGGAGACGCCAGCCAGCGGTAGCGAGGGCTCCAGAAGAGGTAACGTCCTCCTAGGGGGCCGGCATCAGCGGCCTAGTGCTCTGCCAGCCCCGGTCCTTCTGCTCACGCCCCCCTCCACCTAGAAACCCTGCTGGGTCTCCTGCTCCCCATAGAGACCCCTCCCCGCCCAGCGCTCCCCTCGCAGCAACCCCCCTGTGCCAGCCCTGCACACGCTCCCTCCAAGGGGCGGCCCCGCTTCTGCTGCTCCGTGCGTGGAGGTGGGTGCCGGGCCCGGACCCCTGAGGGGACGGCGAAAGCGGCGGCATCAGATACACGCAGGTGCCTGCTGCCCACGTGTGGGCGTGTCAGTTATGCCCGGCTGTCAAGGTGGCCCCCGTTTTATGCCCTGCAGTTGGTACCCGTGAGCGCACTTACTGAGCTGTAATACGCGGGTTTGCAGTGAGGCTACTGCTGGAAAGAAGCTGGCGTGTGAGAAGGCTACCAATCCTCTGGCACACCTCCCCCTAACTTGTGACTGCGCTGGGGGTATGGCGATCTAAAAACACCATGAACTTTGCCGATTTTCAGGCCCTCCCCTCGGGGTACACATCTGTTCCCCTCTGTTCTTTGTCCAGGTTGTGTTAACTTTGGACAAAGTTGGTCTTTATTCCGTTTACCCAGGTCCACAACACAAATATAGTTTTATCTACAGAAACTATCATTTTTGTAAAAAGAAAAGGAGGACTTGTGGCACCTTAGAGACTAACAAATTTATTTGAGCATAAGCTTTTGTGAGCTACAGCTCACTTCATCGGATGCATTCAGTGGAAAATTTGTTAGTCTCTAAGGTGCCACAAGTACTCCTTTTCTTTTTGCGAATACAGACTAACACGGCTGCTACTCTGAAACCTATAATTTTTGTGTGAGACAGTAAGATGATTGCAGAGAGAACCTAAAATAGTGACACCTGCAATTTTTTCCACGAGAGCCCGCCCTCCTGTGTTATACAGTAGTGCAGGGATCGGCAACCTTTGGCACGCGGGCTGGTTTGTTTACCTGCCGCGTCTGCATGTTCGGCCGATCGCAGCTCCCACTGGCTGCGGTTCACCCCTCCAGGCCAATGGGGGCTGCAGGAAGTGGCGCGGGTCGAGGGATGTGTTGGGGGGGCTTACTAGGGCGGGCTGCGTACTAAAGGTTGCTGATCCCTGCAGTAGTGGTTCTCAACCTTTTTCTTTCTGAAACCCACCCAACATGCTAGAAAAACTCAATGGTCCACTTGTGCCACAACAATTGTTTTTTCTGCATATCCAGTAGATTAAAAGCCAAGCCGGCATTAGGGGTAGCAAGCAGGGTAATTGTCTGGGCACCATGGCGCAGCGGGCTTTGCAAAGCTAAGTTGCTCAGGATTCAGCCCTGGGCATTGGGGCTCTGCTTTCTGCCCCAGATCCCAGCAACTCTAACCCCGTCCTGCGCTTTTGTTTATTTTGGCTGACCCCCTGAAATCTGCTCGCTGCCCCCCCTTGGGGCCTTGGACCTCTGTCTGAGAACTGCTGTTATACACCATGCTGTGCTTCCACTAGATGGTACTGTAACTTTTGGTGCTGCCCTCACAATGAGGGGACTTTTTAGCCACATTGGGGGACCTTGTTGGGTAATGAAACCTGGACAGGATGGAGGGTACTGGTTAAAGTCCCAGTCCTGCAAATTACAATGCGTGGGAAGACCTCTGTGCCCATGTGGAGATCCAATAGGGTTTTTCATGGGTGCAGGGCTCTGCCCACACATTGTAACTTGCAGGATTGTGACCTTCGCTTAACCTTACTGTGTATGGACCTCATGTCCCCACAACAATCTTTCATTTTATAGAGTTGAAGGCATATAGAACAAGAGGTTGAGACTGAAATTCAGATTTGGATTCTCTTTTTTAGCACTATTTCTAGACCACAATTTTGTCCACAAGTAATTTTTTAAAGAAATCATTCATTTTAGAAATATTGACACTTTAAGAGGGAATCGTTCAATTACATTGCACTTTCTGCTGTATTTTCTTTTGGTTTTTAACCCCTCCTAATTCTGAAAATTGAGTACAAATATTTTAGCTATATTTCAACCCAAGAAGCTCAGTGCTAATTCATTTTTTGTGTCTGAGCTTGGAGAGGTAGAGATAGAAAGTGATTAGCAAACTAACACATCATTACTTTTCCAGAATTTGTGGAAATATCTTCTATAAATTATCAGCTTCCACTAATTAACAGATTAAGCATATTTTAGTAATGTTATAAAACATTAAATATTAAACAGAAATAACTGTTATACCACCATAAACTGTGATCCCATCAAATTTCACAAATTTAATAGAATAAAATGAATACTTGTCTGAGAACTAGGTACTGTAGAATGTGGTGGTGATGAAAGATGGCACTCTTTCCTTGGAGCCAGTGTCCTTCCTGGGTGTAGGGGCCATTGTGCTGCTGAATGTGTCATTTTTTAGATGATACATAAAACTGAGGTGCTCTTTGTGATCATTTAATATCTCTATGCATTTTTTTTTTTGTAAGAGCTGGGGTATTAACTCTGGTACTCTGGCCAGATTTCATTTTGGGTAATTGCATTCTGCCTACCTATGCTTTCCCCTCTGTTTTATTTGGATTTTGATAGTTTGACTTCCTGTCTGAAACTTTTGCTGTGCCATTTTGTACTCTAGAGGGCACTGCAATTTAGTGGTGAGTGAAGTGAAGGGATGTTATGAAGTTTAATTAGGACCCAATTCTGCAGAAGTTTACTACTAAACATACTGCTTACTAATGTGAGCAGCCCCTTGATGGCAGTCTGTAGTACTTATAAGATTGGACCTGTATGTTATAATGTGCCTTAAACCATCACCTCCAGTGAAAGGTGCTTTAAAAATGAAAAGTATCACTAGGTCCCACAATTTGTGCTAGAACCAGACGTATAGATGTTTGCAAAGCAAAAAAGCTTGATTTGAGATTCTTGAACATTGACTCTGCTGTCAGGTACTGGGAGGTTTTTTCAGGTGGGAAGGGTAGAAAGAGTCTAATGCATTATCTTTCTGGTGTTATGCCCATGAACATGGAAAACAATAGGAAAAAATAAATTTTAACACAAATTATATAGACCAACAATATGCCAGGTGTTTTAAAAAGTTGTATTAAAGTGAAGTCCCTTCCTTGAAAACCGTACAATTTTAGGTTAATGATGATGAGATGTGAGGAATCAAAAGCGGTTCAAATATTTGTTCCCAGCCCAGTATTTCACTGGAGATTATTTACAAGTAGGCTTTAACTAGGTACGTGTTATGTAATGGAATATTTGTTTAATTCTCCCCAAAGTATTAGGTCAGCATGGTTTACCATTTTGTACAGAATAGCAAGAGAATTTTTAACATCTGGCTGGTATAAATGATGATTTAGGGGGCATCTATGCAAGTACATTGATTGTACCGGGGATGGAGTTGGAGTTTCTACCATGATTCTACAAGTTTAAAACACAATTTGGTCTTGTCTACGCAGGCAAAATTGAGCTGTGGACATAGTCAAGGAATTAATGTGTTTATATAATAATTTCTCAAGGTCAAATTGCCTTTGATAAAAGGTCCTGTTACTGGAATCCCAGTGGAGGCCAACTGAGGTCACTCAATTAGGGTGAACTGCAAAGAATGAGGCAGTCAATCCCCAAAGCTGGTGGATATTTCAATATTTAGATTTACACAAAACAGCTTCTTTATTACCTCACTGGTTGCCCAGAAACACAGTTCCCTTAAAGTAACCCGCCTCAGACCTCCATCCAGGTATCCAAGTCAACTAAGATGAAGATTTCTGAAAATCTTATTTCATCATATAGAAGAAAAGGTTCTACCAATCCCAAAGGATCAGACACATTACCTCCCAGGTTAATGAATATTCCAGATTTTACCCAAATATACATTTTCTGCTAATTCTTATTAAGTAAACTAAAATTTATTAAAAAAGAAAAGTGAGTATAGGTTAAAAGATCAATATACATATATACATGAGTTCAATTCTTGAGGCTCAGATACATAGCAGAGATGGTGAGCTTTGTAGTTGTAAAGAGTTCTTTTAGAGTTTAGTCCATAGGTTATAGTCCAGTATCACATCCAGGGTGTACTGGGTTAACTGCTGTCTCATCTTGTGGCTCAAACTTCCTCTGATGAAGCTTAAGCAGATCTGAGATAAACAGGATCAGGACCCAAAGAACTTTTATACAATTTCAGGTCTTCTTTGACAAGTCGGAGTCCCTCAGGGAACAATAGGAATTAGGCTGACTTTGAAGGAGGTCGATCACGGGTACTTAGCTATACAAATTAACATAAGGCAATCGCCTGTTCCTCCACCATTCATAGATGATTTGATATATATTTCAAAGAGAGATGAATACAGCGATGTCCCATGTTTACAATGAATGTAAATGCTAGGATGTTCTTTTGATCTCTGAATTATCAGAATACAGCATAGACAGGGACTGTTGATTACATTGTTGACCACTACCTATATATATGTAAGCACACAAAACCACAAACATTATCTCCCCACATGTCTTTAAGGGTTGAATTTGAGTCATTTATTTTGCAGGATGTTTAACCTTTTCTGGCCATGAGTCACAGGCCCTAAAATGGGAATGTAAAGAATCAGAAACTGAACGATACCTGTGTCCTTTTACTTTTGTGAGCAATCCCATTGATTTTAGTGGGTGCCTTCACCTGTTCTAGGTATAACAGATCCTTCCAGTTAAAGTTCATTTCAGGTTCATGTTTTAAATGTTTTAGATCTGCAGTATTTGGAATGTTTGTTAATAATGGCTCACAGTGAGAATGCTACCTTTTTTATATTTCTCCCTAATTTTTTTGGACAGTCATCTTGAGAAATACACATGAAAAGGGAATATCAATTTCTTTTTTCTTTCCATTTTTTGTTTTTAGAGTGTGGGTCTCACCCTTTGAGCAACTTTTTAAATTTAGAAATATTAGATTTGATAACAATCTTCCACCCTCCCAAAGTGAGATGGTTTCCCTATTCCCTCCCATCTACTGAGCTTTGGTCTCACCCTTCACCCAAACTGACTGAGTAATGGATTAAATACATTTTTGTTCCTACAGTCAATCAGTTTCCTCACTGTTTCTCTGATATCCCCTGCTTGTGATGTCATCACAACAGCTCACCAACCTCTTTCCAAACAGGAAATAGTGTTTAAAAAATGATCTATTAATGTTTTGTTTATATTAAAATCCTTTGAGTTAGGGATTTACCTGACCTGATGTTCCTTCATTTAAAATGTTCTCACCACACCTAATGCTTGAGCATATAATTCTACTGATTTCTGCAAAGAAATAAACTTGAACTGAAATAACTAAAGCAGTTTTGATTTGAAATCGCATTTTCATTCCTATTGTTATAATCACAGACTGGCACAAAAAAATAAAATAAATAATTAAATTTGTTTTAATTTGCAATTTTAGTGCAAATTTGTGTGTTGACCAGCCCTATGCTTTTTTGTGGTTTCTATCCATTGCTGCCTTTTTTTAGTTCTCTGTGCACTGGCATCAAGAGTGATGTAGTCAATAACGTAAACAGTTCAGGGAACAGTGTTTGTAATTAACTAATTCAGAGGTAAAGAGACCCTCATGCATTGTTATTTTACGGTTTTAAGACTCAGATTTTCAGCGGTACAGCGCACCTACAACTCCCATTGTAGTCACAAGGAGCAATGGTCCCTAAAAATCAGGCCCCATATAACAGAATGGAGGGACGGTATCCCTAGCCTCTGTTTTCCAGAAGCTGGGAATGGGCGGTAGGGGCTGGATCACTTGATGATTACCAGTTCTATTTATTCCCTCAGGACACTTGGCATTGGCCACTTTTGGAAGACAGGATACTGGGCTAGATGGGCCTTTGGTCTGACCCTGTATTGCTGTTCTTATGTTCTAATAATAAGAATATTTTTCCCCTTATTGGGGTACTTTTACCATTTTACATCTCAAATGGTTTTATTGTAAACTATCACTTAGCACCTATCCACGTTAATTGTTTAAGGGCCTGATTCTGTACCTATTCTAGTCAGTGACACAGATTTCCTTCACTTCAGTGGTGGTAAGATGCCTTATTTGTTTAGGAAGAATTTCTGAGGCACTGTTGTTTAACAGATTAGGAGTTGGAACGCCTGGGTTCTGAACGTTGTACCAACAGTCTCTGACTTTGGACAAATCACTTAGCTTCACTATGCCATTTGTAAAATGAAGCTAGTACTTTATATAATGCAAATGATCAGAACACTTTCTACTATTAAGTACAAAGTATTATTGTCAATATTTAAAATTTAAATCAGACATGAAATGTAAAAGTATTTACTGTGCAGTAATTACTTTTCATAAGTTTGTATAAAAAGTATTTCAGCCAAAATAAATAATGACTCAATAGTGAGTTATTACATATTTTATTATGTAGGTAAGCAATAATTTATTAATAACGGAAGCTGTGTGGTTATACAGAATACCTGTAATTCTCAAGTACATTGTTAGGCATATGGCCAAAAATATAAATGTGTTCAAAATATCCCGTGGGATAGGTGTAATGATTTTAAGGAGAGTGAACTGACTTATTTCCAGTCCTGTGCTGTTATGCCACATAGCTGCACAACTAGAATCTTTACCAGTCGGTCAGTTTTCTCTTTCATTATGTTCATCTGGGTAATATTGCACAAGTCAAAATAGGCACTTTACAGATTCTACTGTGTGTTTGTGTGAACAAATAAATAATGAAAAGGTCATATACATGAAGGACCAAATCATTAAAATTCTGTAAATCCAGAATAATACCGTTGAAGTCAGTGCAGTTATTCTGGATTACACAAGTATAAATGAGATCAGAGTATGACCAAGGGATCAAACAACTTTTTGGGGCAGTTCCTATCTCCCTCCCCCCACTTTCCCAGAAACAAAAGCACCCCAAAAGCACATGGAAAGAACATTGATGTTATGGCAGAAGTTGATAAGAGCAGTTCCTATTTATGAATATGTATTTCAGTGATAAAAATTAGGAAATAAGGCTGTCTTTTTTTCCAGCACACTCTGTGACATTGACTTAATTACTGCTTTAGGTCCTCATTATGCAATTGTGATGAGTGTATGTTGAAGTTCCATGGATCTTGAATGTAGAAAGACTGCAGGACTAGCCCAGAATCAACCACTCTTGATATTTCCTGGAAAACATAGGGACTGCAGCTTGAGCCTGAACGTGTACACTATAGTTTTGTAGCCCTGCAGCTTGACCCCTGCAAGTCCGAGTCAGTTGACCAGGGCCAGCTGTGGCTGCGTTGCATGTCTTTTATCACAGCGTAGACATGCCCTAAGAAGCATTCTCTTTAGAGTTAGTTCTTCTTATATATCAGTTCTGAAGTACTTCAGTTACAGGGACTGTGTAAGACAATACTTCAGCCTGTGAAATTCCTTGTATCAAGGTTCCTTCCCTACTCTGAACTCTAGGGTACAGATGTGGGGACCTGCATGAAAACCTCCTAAGCTTATTTTTACCAGCTTAGGTTAAAACTTCCGAAAGGTACAAACTATTTTACCTTTTGCCCTTGGACTTTATTGCTGCCACTACCAAGTGTCTAACAAATATATAACAGGGAAAGAGCCCGCTTGGAAACGTCTTTCCTCCCAAAATCCTCCCAAACCCTACACTCCCCTTCCTGGGGAAGGCTTGATAAAAATCCTCACCAATTTGCATAGGTGAACACAGACCAAACCCTTGGATCTTAAGAACAATGAAAAAGCAATCAGGTTCTTAAAAGAAGAATTTTAATAGAAGAAAAAGTAAAAGAATCACCTCTATAAAATCAGGATGGTAAATACCTTACAGAGTAATCAGTTCAAAACATAGAGAATCCCTCTAGGCAAAACCTTAAGTTACAAAAAAACCCAGAAAAACGGGAGTATACATTCCATTCAGCACAGCTTATTTTATCAGCCATTTAAACAAAACAGAATCTAACGCATATCTAGCTAGATTACTTACTAAGTTCTAAGACTCCATTCCTTTCCTGTTCCCAGTAAAAGCATCAAACAGACAGACAGAACCTTTGTTTCTCCCCCACCTCCAGGTTTGAAAGTATCTTGTCTTCTCATTGGTCATTTTGGTGAGGTGCCGGCGAGGTTATCCTAGCTTCTTAACCCTTTATAGGTGAAAGGGTTTTTCCTCTGGCCAGGAGGGATTTTAAAGGAGTTTACCCTTCTCTTTATATTTATGACACCTTGTTTCCTACCTGGCTTGAGTAACATTGTTGATGGCTGAGTCAAATATCTTTAAAGGTCACTTACATGGAAATTTTCCAACATATGTCCCACCAGAGTGGATTGATTTAAATCAACTTTCAATTTGTACTTCATTTTTTTCTAAAGAAAGATTCTTTCTTATTGGTTGATATAACCATTAAAATGTTGATTAATAGCTAAATAGATCCTTTACACTAGGTTTGGTGCATTTTTTGCTTCCTAGGAGGGTATGCTATAACTATATGCATTTATTTAAGCAATTATATAGTGTAGTGTTATGATTGAGCTTTGGGGGCACTCCCAAATAATAAACTTATATGGATATGGTATTTGTAGTGTATATGGGCCTATTGGGTATATAGGTATAGTATGTATATATACATATGACACCACCTCGTATCCAAGCATAATAATCCTTTTCCAATCTGGTGGTGTAGTCTGACTGTTTTACTTTGGTACCGTAGATAGCAACAGATCCCTATTTGGGCAGTTACAGTTACTACCTAGTAGTAGGTTGAGTGTTTTGAAATACTGGGATAGGCATTATTATTACAGTATGTCCCACAGTGCTGTGTATATAAAAAATAAAACAGAAATTTGGAGTAGTGACATTACAAATGAGGCCTTTATATATAATTTCTTGTAATTAGCTACAGTACTGTCCATCCATGTTATATGTTACCCTTACTGCTGGTTGCTTTTACACAATAGCCAAATTCAAATTAAATGACAGTTTAACCTGGTCTAGCTAGTGATTTCTAGCTGATTGCCAATTTAATTGTTCATATATGGTAGACTGAGGTGTAGTTGACCAGTCTCTTACTTATAAAGCACTTCATTTTTCTTTTCTTGGGGCTTCCTTCACTGTACACTGATATCGTCTGGTGTTTTTGTGGTGTGATATCTTCTGGTGTCTTTGGTCTGTGGGATGCAACCTTAAACAGCTAGTTAGTGAACATAATAAAGTTTTTTTTGTTTTGTTTTTACATTTCTTCTTGTTTTCAGTAACCCAAATTTAATACTTATTAACTTAGTGTGTTTACAGTGTAATAGAGACCAAGTCTTTTATAACAAAGCTATACTTTTGCAGATGTATAGACATTCATTTTTCACTTGAGGTGCATTAGTAATATTTAATACTAAATGTAATACTTAACTTCTAAAATAGATGCTCACAATCTTCTGTGAGAAGGTGTAATGCTTTTCCCTGCTGAGCACTCTGTTTTACAAAAGAGTTAGTAACATAATTTTTACCAAGCTTTGTAGAGTTAATTTGCTTGTGATACCAATTCCACTTTTAACTATTTAGAATCATAAACTTTAACAACCACTACCTAACAAAAAAGAAGAGTGTATAACAATTAAACCAAAATACATTTTAAATGCAAGTTCATGCAAACACTTTGAGGGTATTAAATTTTTATGACACTTTATTGCAGGGGTGGGCAAACTTTTTGGCTT
Organism: Eretmochelys imbricata; assembly: GCF_965152235.1. Classification (NCBI taxonomy): domain Eukaryota; kingdom Metazoa; phylum Chordata; order Testudines; family Cheloniidae; genus Eretmochelys; species Eretmochelys imbricata. The sequence goes on along the minus strand of NC_135577.1, from coordinate 101,387,451 downwards.
GAGGGTCACGTCTGGGAATAGAAATTGTATGGCGGGCCATGAATGCTCACAAAATTGGGGTTGGGGTGTGGGAGGGAGTGAGGGCTCTGGTTGGGGGTGCAGGCTTCAGGGTGCGGCCAGAAATGAGGAGTTCAGGTGCAGGAGGGGACTCTGGGCTGGGGAGGGTGGGGCAGGGGGTTGAGGCGCAGGGGGAGGCTCAGGGGCGCAGGCTCTGGGCGGAGCTTATCTCAAGCGGCTCCTGGAAGCAGCAGCATGTCCTTTCTCCAGCCCCTATGCGGAGGTTCATCCAGGCAGCTCTGCCCTGTCCGCAGTTCAATGGGAGCTGCAGGGGCGGCGCCTGGGGCGGGGGCAGCATGCAGAGCGGAGCCGTCTGGCTGCCCCTTCATGTAGGAGCTGGAGCGGGGCATGCCGCTGCTTCCGGGAGCTGTGTGGAGCGGCCTCCGACCCTGCTCTCTGGCTGGAGCGGGGCAAGCCCCGGACCCCACTCCCCAGCGGGAGCTCGAGGTCCAGATTTGCCCACCCCTGCTTTATTGTGTTTGGGAGCCAAAGGTGGAAACCTGTTGAAATTGTTTGGTTAGCTTTATGCATAAATTATTATTTATGACATTCTTATAACTATATTTAAAAGTGCAAACAAGTTTATCAATTATAAACGCAAACAAGAAATTGATATTTTGTTAATATTATCTTAACCCTTAGATTTTTTTTCTTTGAATAAAAAATAACCCTCTCCCAAAACTGGGATTAATAAAAGAGAATTCTTTTTGTTTGCAGTTGCATTATTTGTTGAGGCATATATTTATAACTGAAACCTTCTTAAACTTTGGAAAAAATAGTAATAATATTATGATGGTTATGATGGACCCCAACCATAATATTAAAATAATGTGGTACCATTTATATTTTTAAAAAAAGGTTATAAGGCATTAAGAATTTAGTTATTAAAACAATGCATTTAAAACAAAAACGAGCAGATAAAAGCGTTAAACACTTAAATAAGCAAGTTATTACCTTTTTATTTAAAACTTTTAATAAACGTTGATAAAATTCATATCATTTGCCAAATTTGTGTTATTAATTTAGTAACTTAACTTAAGCTGTATTTTAAAGAATCCTTATTGAGGTTATAGGGACAAACCATCCCGATGCGTAGAAAGAATAGTAAATATGGCAAGCGACCAGCTTGGCTTAACAGTGAAATCCTTGCTGATCTTAAACACAAAAAAGAAGCTTACAAGAAGTGGAAGATTGTACAGATGACCAGGGATGAGTATAAAAATATTGCTCGGGCATGCAGGAGTGAAATCAGGAAGGCCAAATCACACCTGGAGTTGCAGCTAGCAAGCGATGTTAAGAGTAACAAGAAGGGTTTCTTCAGGTATATTAGCAACAAGAAGAAAGTCAAGGAAAGTGTGGGCCCCTTACTGAATGAGGGAGGCAACCTAGAGACAGAGGATGTGGAAAAAGCTAATGTACTCAATGCTTTTTTTGCTTCTGTCTTCACGAACAAGGTCAGCTCCCAGACTACTGCACTGGGCAGCACAGCATGGGGAGGAGGTGACCAGGCCTCTGTGGAGAAAGAGGTGGTTCGGGACTAATTAGAAAAGCTGGACGAGCACAAGTCCATGGGGCCGGATGCGCTGCATCCAAGAGTGGTAAAGGAGTTGGCGGATGTGATTGCAGAGCCACTGGCCATTATCTTTGAAAACTCATGGCGATCGGGGAAGTCCCGGACGACTGGAAAAAGGCTAATGTAATGCCCATCTTTAAAAAAGGGAAGAAGGAGGATCCTGGGAACTACAGGCCAGTCAGCCTCACCTCAGTCCCTGGAAAAATCATGAAGCAGGTCCTCAAGGAATCCATTCTGAAGCACTTAGAGGAGAGGAAAGTGATCAGGAACAGTCAGCATGGATTCACCAAGGGCAAGTCATGCCTGACTAATCTAATTGCCTTCTGTGATGAGATAACTGGCTCTGTGGATGTGGGGAAAGCAGTGGACGTGTTGTTCCTTGACTTTAGCAAAGCTTTTGACATGGTCTCCCACAGTATTCTTGCCAGCAAGTTAAAGAAGTATGGGCTGGATGAATGGACTATAAGGTGGGTAGAAAGTTGGCTAGATTGTCGGGGTCAACGGGTAGTGATTAATGGCTCCATGTCTAGTTGGCAGCCGGTATCAAGTGGAGTGCCCCAAGGGTTGGTCCTGGGGCCGGTTTTGTTCAATATCTTCATAAATGATCTGGAGGATGGTGTGGATTGCACCCTCAGCAAGTTTGCAGATGACACTAAACTGGGAGGAGATACGCTGGAGGGTAGGGATAGGATACAGAGGGCCCTAGACAAATTGGAGGATTGGGCCAAAAGAAATCTGATGAGGTTCAACAAGGACAAGTGCAGAGTCCTGTACTTAGGACGGAAGAATCCCATGCACTGCTACAGACTAGGGACCGAATGGCTCGGCAGCAGTTCGGCAGAAAAGGACCTAGGGGTTACAGTGGACGAGAAGCTGGATATGAGTCAACAGTGTGCCCTTGTTGCCAAGAAGGCCAAAGGCATTTTGGGATGTATATGTAGGGGCATTGCCAGCAGATCAAAGGATGTGATCGTTTCCCTCTATTTGACATTGGTGAGGCCTCATCTGGAGTACTGTGTCCAGTTTTGGGCCCCACACTACAAGAAGGATGTGGAAAAATTGGAAAGAGTCTAGCGGAGGGCAACAAAAATGATTAGGGGACTGGAACACATGACTTATGAGGAGAGGCTGAGGGAGCTGGGGATGTTTAGTCTGTGGAAGAGAAGAATGAGGGGGGATTTGATAGCTGCTTTCAACTACCTGAAAGGGGGTTCCAAAGAGGATGGATCTAGACTGTTCTCAGTGGTAGCAGATGACAGAACAAGGAGTAATGATCTCAAGTTGCAGTGGGGGAGATTTAGGTTGGATATTAGGAAAAACCTTTTCACTAGGAGGGTGGTGAAACTCTGGAATGCGTTACCTAGGGCGGTGGTGGAATCTCCTTCCTTAGATATTTTTAAGGTCAGGTGTGACAAAGCCCTGGCTGGGATGATTTAGTTGGGGATTGAGCAGGGGGTTTTGAGTCCTGTTATGAGCAGGGGGTTGGACTAGATGACCTCCTGAAGTCCCTTCCAACCCTGATATTCTGTGATTCTATGATTTTTCATTACTTTATATAAACTTTATATTAAAGCTCTGCTGTATGGAAATAAGGAATGCCCACGTTTCAAATATTAGTTAGTGCTTAGGATTAGAAACAGTCTGCTTGTCTGTTGCTTTGCAACCATATCTTCAAGAAAGTTAGGAGTAATTCCAGTTGTTGCATTCCTGAAGGGTTAAAATAATTAATTTACTGGATTTATTTAAAGTAAAGTTTTTACCTTGTTTTCTCTTTGTTGTTTTTTTTTTTTTTCAGCTGCTTTATCTTTTGGAGGTTTCTTTAAAAACTTCAATTTTTAAAACAAAGAGAGAGTGGTAGTACAGAGGAAGAGGTTGGGAGCAACCTAGGATAGTAGGGAGACCTGAGCCAAGAAAGATTAACTCTATCAAGATATATTAAGGTACAGGCAGTAGCAGCGAGTTTAGCAAACTGAGAAAAGATATAAAGGAAAACTTAACCAGTATGTAAAAATATTTGAGAAAGAAGGTTATATTTTTAGATTTGAGCGAGGAGTGTGGCTCCATAGGTTAAAGCAGTTGGGAACCTGCAGCCCTGGTTTTTATCCTGTCTCTGAGAGGAGAGCAGGCGTTGTTTTACTTGCTCTTGCAAAACCTGAATTTGTTCATCCAATCTCTGTTATTTTTGTTTGCATGCCAAATGGATTGCAGGAGTGCCCTTTTTTGCTGCAATTGACTGTTTTTGGGCAACTCCGTGTGTTAATGCATCAATTCTAAGTTTTAACCCGCTTAATCTTGCTTTTTCATTTTGAAATTCTTTTTTATTCACTCCCTTACAGCGTGGATATAAATCAATTATTTTTGTGAGTTAAATTGGATTTTTTTGATAAAATGCTTTTTGAAGAAAAAAACCAATCTAAAGATAGTTTTAATTAAGATACATTATAGCTCAAAGATCTCTCATCATGGAATAGGATTATAAATTCTAATTCTGTAGTATGAAACAATATATTCATGTAACGTTTAAGAAAAGTTTTGTAAATGAGTTCCAATAGTTCATGGATTATGGGGTTTCAGGGGCTTCTGTATAGATTATTTAGGTTAATCTTTCTATCTACCCAATGGGACTCAGTGCTCAGTCTAGAAGGGACCATCAGAGATGCTTAGTTTTGCAGTTCTCAAACTGTGGATTAGTGTCTCCAGAGAGAACATGCTTGTTAACAGCAAAAATGTTTTTAAATAAATAATATATAGAGGTGAGAAATAACAGACTTAAACCCTATTGTCCCTCTACAAATTTGTGTACACAGAGTCAATCCCTTACCTCTCTCTAAAAGTGCAAAGTTTCAAAAAGTTCAATGAATAGAAGATTGTTGGGGGCGGAATAGGGTCTGGACGAGGAGAAGAAGTCTGGAGAAAAATGTGAGAAGGGAGGGACAGGCAGTAGAAATAAAAGTGAAACTGTTTGAGCAGCGTATTCCGGAAGTCTTGAGGTCTTTCTGAGTGTAGCCTTCATTGATTTGAGATCTACCATACCATTCTCTCACTAGAAGGGAAAACCTATAATAGATGCAGGCTGTAAAAGAGACCCACTTTGGGAATAAGAACCATTTAAGAAATATATGTTTGCTGATGATGTTTTAAAGAAAGCCACACCAGTGAACTGGTGGAAGTCACTTAAGCACTTGGATTCAGAGACTGTTGAAGTGATAATCTCACTTTTAACAGCAGTTGCTTCTTCTGCTGGTGTAGAAAGAATATTTTCTTCCTTAGGACTAATTCATTCCAAATTGAGAAATCATTTGGGACCTGAGAAAGCAGGAAAGCTTTTTTTTTCTTTTCCAGATTATGAGCAAACAGGAAAATGAAGGTGAATACGACTGAGTTAGCTGTAGAAGCCAGTATTTTAAAAAGAACAGGAGTACTTGTGGCACCTTAGAGACTAACAAATTTATTTGAGCATAAACTTTAAGTGAGCTATATTTTTTGCCTCCACTAGCTATTTTTCATGATTCTGTAAGGCTGGAATAAATATTTTTTGTATTCTTCCTCATCTTTTTTACGATTTTGAATATTTATGAAAATAGGTCTTTGTTTCTGAATAGTTCCTTTCCTTCTCTTTATTCTCCAGAAGAAGTCCATATCTTCTCTCTTTTACCATTCTAATGTTGTGGAGATAATTTTGATGGCACAAGTAAAAATTATGGCAATGATTAAGTAGCCTGAACAGATGCATTTTTAAACACAAAGAATTGGTATTCATGCAGAGATCTCCAGCAATAAAATGCCTGGGAAGTGAACCACTTCCATATCCTACCATCATCCAGAAAATGTGACATAAGCAAAATTTTGGAGAAGTAATCACTTACAATGCTATATTGTATATCAGAATTAAATGTGAGTGTCTTTGATTTCACTTGATACAGGGGTAATGGTATGTTAGTTGTTAGAGGAGGGGAAGTCTAGGATTTAGGGTTCTAATTCTGGCTCTGCAATGTGAACTTGTACAAGTAACTTAAACTTGCTGAGTGTCCCTATCTGTAAAATGGGTTTAAAAACATTTTTCACACATATAGTATTATGAGGTATAATTAGTTTGTATACATGAAGTGCTTTGATATACTTGAAGGAAATAAATACGAAGTGTTATTTATTTATTTACTTGTAGCACAATCTTATTATTTTTCAGAATTTTTAAGATAAAATAATTTCTATATAGGAATGGTGGTTGAGAGTTTTGTATTGAAATATTGTCTAGGGAAAGCTCTATCTGAATAACACAGGTATTTATGCATTATAATAAACATTGTTAATATTGAGAGCAATACATTCCTTTTGAAGTCCTCTGCTATTTTTTTATTTTAGTAACTACATGTCTGTTGTTTGGGGCATTAAAACCCACGGTCAGCCTGATTTTGACATTCACCATATAGAGAGTTCTAAAGTATGTGAAACTCTTTTGCTTTTCAGTTTACACTTTTAAATATAGTTTTGTAGCATTTTACTTAAAATTTAGATTCATGTCATGGGAGGATTCCAGGTCCTAAAAATGTTTTACTCAGTGGTCTGCTAAGTGAAAATTTCATGGATTGCTTTCTACTATCCTTGCCTCTTATAAATGACTTTAGTGACATTTGCTGTGAATTAGGTTGTCTGCTGACTAGATGAATCTGCACCTTTTAAAGAGTACAACAGGCAAATTGTTGTAGATCTCACGTTTTTCTCTACCTGCAGAATTGGACTGGCTTAGCAATCCAAGCTTCTCCACAGAAGATGCACTGAAACTGCACCAGCACACTGCAAAGGCTTCAGATCCTGCTCCTAAGAGATCACAATTTATAAGGTAGCAGGTTCTTTGCAACTTTTTAAATAGCCTTTTTCTAATGTCCTACTTTTCTTTTGGTGTAAGTGTGGCCAAACTCAGGAGCTTACAGTGTAGCTTTTCGTTGCACGGTTTACTGTTTATATCACCAACAGAAGTTGTTCCAATGAAAGATATTACCTTACCCACCTTGTCGCTCAGTTCACTGGTTAGAAAGCCAGAATTGTGTCATTTGGAAAACTATGAATAATTATTGCATTTCCCTTTATTTAAAGTAATGAGAAATTAGCCTTTTAAAATTACTTTTCCTTTAGCTTTTTCTCACTGGTGCATTCAAATTGCTGCTAATCTTGGTGAAAGGAGGTAGCTGAGTGATCGTGATTATGGCTACATTTTAGTCACAGGTATTTTTAGTAAAAGTCATGGATAACTTTCGGGCAGTAAACAAAAATTCACAGCCTGTGACCTGTTTATAACTTGTACTACCTGTTCATGACTTGTACTACATATACCTGACTAAATCCTGGGGTGGGGGATGGCCAGGGGGTGCTGCAGGTGCATTGGGTGGTGGTGGTGGCCGTGGCCTGGGGGCACCACGGGTACTGGGGGGTGGGGGTTGGCAGGGCTGGCAGGCTCCCTACATGGCCCGTCCCTCCCTGGAAGTGGCGACATAGATTCATAGATACTAAGGTCAGAAGGAACCATTATGATCATCTGGTCCGACCTCCTGCACAACGCAGGCCACAGAATCTCACCCACTCACTCCTGCGATAAACCTCTCACCTATGTCTGAGCTATTGAAGTCCTCAAATCGTGGTTTAAAGACTTCAAGGAGCAGAGAATCCTCCAGGAAGTGACCCGTGCCCCGTGCTACAGAGGAAGGCGAAAAAGCTCCAGGGCCTCTTCCAATCTGCCCCGGAGGAAAATTCCTTCCTGACCCCAAATATGGCGATCAGCTAAACCCTGAGCATATGGGCAAGATTCACCAGCCAGATACCCAGGAAAGAATTTTCTGTAGTAACTCAGATCCCACCCCATCTAACATCCCATCACAGGCCATTAGGCCTATTTACCATGAATATTTAAAGATCAATTAATTACCAAAATAATGTTATCCCATCATACCATCTCCTCCATAAACTTATCGAGTTTAATCTTAAAGCCAGATAGGTCTTTTGCCCCCACTGCTTCCCTTGGAAGGCTATTCCAAAAGTTCACTTCTCTGATGGTTAGAAACTTTCGTCTAATTTCGAGTCTAAACTTCCCGATGACCAGTTTATATCCATTTGTTCTTGTGTCTACATTGGTACTGAGCTTAAATAATTCCTCTCCCTCTCCGGTATTTATCCCTCTGATATATTTATAGAGAGCAATCATATCTCCCCTCAACCTTCTTTTAGTTAAGCTAAACAAGCCAAGCTCCTTGAGTCTCCTTTCATAAGTCAGGTTTTCCATTCCTTGGATCACACTAGTAGCCCTTCTCTGTACCTGTTCCAGTTTGAATTCATCCTTCTTAAACATGGGAGACCAGAACTGCACACAGTATTCCAGGTGAGGTTTCACCAGTGCCTTGTATAACGGTACTAAAACCTCCTTATCGCTACTGGAAATACCTCTCCTGATGCATCCCAAGACGGCATTAGCTTTTTTCATGGCCATATCACATTGGTGGCTCATAGTCATCCTATGATCAACCAATACTCCAAGGTCCTTCTCCTCCTCCATTACTTCGAATTGATGTGTCCCCAGCTTATAACTAAAATTCTTGTTATTAATCCCTAAATGCATAACCTTACATGTCTCACTATTAAATTTCATCCTATTACTATTACTCCAGTTTACAAGGTCATCCAAATCTTCCTGTATGATTTCTGGGTTCTTCTCTAAATTGGCAATACCTCCCAGCTTTATATAATCCGCAGACTTTATTAGCACACTCCCACTTTTTGTGCTGAGGTCAGTAATAAAAAGATTAAATAAGATTGGTCCCAAAACTGATCCCTGAGGAACTCCACTGGTAACCTCCCTCCAGCCTGACAGTTCACCTTTCAGTAGGACCCGCTGTAGTCTCCCTGTTAACCAATTCCTTATCCACCTTTCAATTTTCATATTGATCCCCATCTTTTCCAATTTAACTAATAATTCCCCATGTGGCCCGGTATCAAACACTTTACTGAAATCTAGGTAAATTAGATCCACTGCGTTTTCTTTGTCTAAAAAATCTGTTACTTTCTCAGAGAAGGAGATCAGGTTGGTTTGGCACGATCTACCTTTTGTAAAACCATGTTGTATTTTATCCCATTTACCATTGACTTCAATATCCTTAACTGCTTTCTCCTTCAAAATTTTTTTCCAAGACCTTCCATACTACAGATGTCAAACTAACAAGCCTGTAGTTACCCAAATCACATTTTTTTCCTTTCTGAAAAATAGGAACTATGTTAGCAATTCTCCAATCATATGGTACAACCCCTGAGTTTACAGATTCATTAAAAATTCTTGCTGATGGGCTTGCAATTTCATGTGCCAATTCCTTTAATATTCTTGGCTGAAGATTATCTGGGCCCCCCGATTTAGTCCCATTAAGCTGTTCAAGATTCGCTTCTACCTCAGATATGGTAATAGCTACCTCCATATCCTCATTCCCATTTGTCATGCTACCACTATCCCTAAGATCCTCTTTAGCCTTATTACAGACTGAGGCAAATTATTTGTTAGATATTGGGCCATGCCTAGATTATCCTTGACCTCCACTCCATCCTCAGTATTTAGCGGTCCCACTCTTCTTTCTTTGTTTTCTTCTTATTTATATGACTATAGAACCTTTTACTATTGGTTTTAATTCCCTTTGCAAGGTCCAACTCTACTTTGACTTTTAGCCTGTCTCGCTTTATCCCTACATGTTCTGACCTCAATAAGGTAGCTTTCCTTGCTGATCCCTCCCATCTTCCACTCCGTGTATGCTTTCTGCTTTTTCTTAATCACATCTCTGAGATGCTTGCTCATCCAGCTTGGTCTACAACTCCTGTCTGTGAATTTTTTCCCCTTTCTTGGGTTGCAGGCTTCCGATAGCTTCTGCAGCTTTGATTTAAAGTAATCCCAGGCCTCCTCTGCCTTTAGATCCATAAGTTCTTCAGTCCAATCCACTTCCCTAACTAATTTCCTTAATTTTTGAAAGTCAGCCCTTTTGAGATCAAAAACCCTAGTTGCAGATTTATTTTTGTTAATCCTTCTGTTCAGTTTGAACTGAATTGGCTCATGGTCACTTGAACCAAGATTGTCCCCTATAACCATTTCTTCTATGAGGTCCTCACTACTCACCAAAACCAAATCTAAAATGGCATCCCCTCTAGTTGGTTCAGCAACTACCTGGTGAAGGAATCCATCAGCTATCGCATCTAGGAAAATCTGAGCCCTATTATTATTACTAGCACTCGTCCTCCAGTCTATATCTGGGAAGTAAAGTCTCCCATGATCACAGTTTCCATTAGTATTTACTTCATTAAAAACATTAAAGAGGGCTCTATCCATATCCAAATTAGATCCTGGCGGTCTATAGCACACCCTAAGCACTATCCCAGGGGAGGCTCTAATAATTTTCTTCCCCGGTGTAATTTTTGCCCAGACGGACTCTGTCTTATCCATTCCATCACTTCTTATTTCTTTACATTCTACCTCATCATTGATGTACAATGCTACTCCACCACCTTTACCTTTATTTCTGTCTTTCCTAAACAGCACATACCCTTCAATACCTGTAGTCTAGTCATGACTACTATTCCACCATGTTTCTGTTAAAATATCTGGTTTCACTTACTGCACCGGTAGCTCTAGTTCCTCCATTTTGTTACCTAGGCTCCTTGCATTGATGTACAAACATCTTAATTTTTGCTGTTTGGCCTCGCTCACATTCTGTACCCATTAGGCCCAGTCATTCTACAGCCAGTATATCCTATTAGACTGGTATCCACACTGCCCTTCCTCCTTATATACATTCTCCTACCCACGGCCATATCCTTTCTTAGTTCTTTTTATTCCCTCTCAATGCTAAAATCTGGCGTGGAGATTACCTGGACATCTCCCAACCATGTCCCCCAATTTCCTAGTTTAAAGCTCTCTTAATCAATTGTGCCAGCCTCCATCCTAGAAGTCTATTTCCTTCCCTACTCAGATGAAGTCCATCCTGAGAGAACGGTCCTCTGTCCATGAATGCCTCCCAGTGGTCATACATCCCAAAGCCCTCCTTATAGCGCCACTGTCTAAGCCATCTGTTGATAGTCATAATCTTGTCACACCTTTGTTGCTCTTCTCTAGGAACAGGCAGAATCCCACTAAAGATTACCTGAGCCTCGATTTCCTTAAGCATCTTCCCCAGCCTAGCAAGTCTCCCTTAATACTTTCCAGCGAGAATCTAGCTGTATCATTTGTTCCCACATGAAGGATAATCAGGGGATTCTTTCCTGCTCCCTTTAGGATCCTTTTCAACCTCAGGTCTGCATCCCGTATCGTAGCACCTGGAAGACAGCATACCCTTCTATTCTCTGGATCAGCTCTGGTTACAGGCCTGTCTATTCTTCTCAGTAAAGAGTCCCCGATCACATAGACCTGCCTTTTCCTGGTGACGGTGCTATTCTCCAGTCTATCCCCTATTCCCTCTGGCTGCAAGTTCTTTCCATTCTTATTCTCCCTTGTAATCCTCTTCAACCCACCCTGTATCCTGCTGGGGCTCATATTTGGTGTAGTCTCCATTGACATCTCACTCCCTCAGCTCCTAGGCGGAGGCGCGACCAGGCAGCTCTGCATGCTGCAGCCACCCTGAGTGCCGACTTCCCAGTTCCCATTGGCTGCGACTCCCGGCCAATGGGAGCTGCGAGGGCAGTGCCTGCAGGCAAAAACTGTGCACAGAACCCCCTGGTTGCGAGCCCCCCAAGGTAAGTGCTGCCTAGAAGCCTCACCCCCTCCTGCACCCCAAGCTCTAGCCCCCTCCCACACCCAAACATCTGCTGGTGCTGTGGGAGGGGGGTGCAGTGGCCCAAGACTGCCCTGGCAGTGGCTGCCCCAAGCAGCCGCCCTGGCTGCTGTAGAAGTCACGGAATCTGTGACTTTCTGTGACTTCCGTGACAAACTCACAGCCTTAATCATGATTTTTCATTTGCTTTTAAATATTCTAAGTAATCCTTGAAGGAATGCTGAGGCCTAGGTATCATCTTTGTGATTTTTTTCCCCCTTTTTTATGAAAACCAGTTCAAATAGCCACTTTCCCTACCATAGTCGAATATAGAAAATTGTCAGTTATAAACTGTGCAGAGATGTGAATTAATGAAATACTGTCCTATGTAAAGTTGTGGAGTTGCAATTTAATCTTATAGATGACTTAAATAGCTGATTAAAGCTAATTTTGATTAAAAGAAATAGATCCAGTTTTATGGAATACAGGGTTGTGTTTTAAACACTTTGCCCAAGAGGTGCAATGCTAGATATATTGATTTAAGTCTTGGGTGCATTCTGCAGTAGTTAATGGAGTGGGTGGGTGAGGTTCAATGTGCAGGTCACATGGGTGGGCAAACTTTTTGGCCCGATGGCCACATCAGGGTTGCGAATCGGTTTGGAGGGCCGGTTAGGGAAGGCTGTGCCTCCGCAAACAGCCTGGCTCCTGCCCCCTATCCGCCCCCTCCCACTTCCCGCCCCCTGACTGCCCTCGACTCATCCAACCCCCCCTTCTCCTTGTCCCCTGACCACCCCCTCCCAGGACCCCTCTACCCCAACCGTCTCCCTGGGACCCCACCCCCTATCCAACCCCCCTCCCCCCCACTCCCTGTCCCCTGACTGCCCTGACCCCATCCACACCCAGGACCCCAGATCCATCCAACCCCCCCCTGCTCCTTGTCCCCTGACTGCCCCCTCCCGGGACCCCACCCCCATCCACACCCCTGCCCCTGACAGGCCCCCCAGGATCCCAGACCCATCCAACCCCTCCCCCCCCGTCCTTGCCCCCTGACTGCCCCCTCCCGGGACCCCCGTCCCTAACTGTCCACCTAGGACCCCACCCCCTATCCAACCCTCACACCTGCTCCCTGTCGTCGTCCCCCCCCCCCCCGGGACCCCTGACCCCCTGGGACCCCACCCCCATCCCCTTGTCTCCTGACCGCCTCCCCCATCCAACCGGCCTCTGTCCCCTGACTGCCCCCCGGGACCTCCTGCCTCTTATCCAATCCCCCCTCCCACCACCCCCTTACCATGCCGCTCAGAGTGGCAGGACAGACTTATTGGAAAATCTGGGTGGTGGGTGGGTGCAAGGTGTGCTGCCCACGCGGCAGTGTGCCTGCAGAGGAGGGGCCAGGGGCTAGCCTCCCCGGCCAGGAGCTCAGGGCCAGGCAGGACGGTCTTGCGGGCTGGATGTGGCCCACGGGCCGTAGTTTGCCCAGCTCTGGACTAGATGATCATGATGGTCCCTTCTGACCTTAAAGTCTATGAGTCAGGTTGAAGCAGGAAAGTTCTGAACTTCAGTGATGTGTATTTTGGAACAAAGTCCTCTGTTTGATGTGTTGGCTGCTCTTTGTAATGACAGAAAATGTGTTCATTACAAAAATCAAAGTTGAACCCATCTCTATTCACCAACTTATGTTGGACTTGAGTTATCACAGTATAACTTCTGCAGCTAAACTTGCCAAAACTTTGTGTATTTGTCATTTTTCTTCAAGTCTTTACAGGCTTATAATGTGATAAAGTAAAAGGAATTCTTAAAATTACCTTGCAGACGACATTATGTAAACAGTGAATATTTTAAATAAAATATAATTTGTATTAAACTATCAAGAAAGAAAATATACAGAGGCATTATTTTATTAATTTGACTGCTTAACTTTTGGGTTTCGAGGGTTTTTCCTCAATGATCAGCAGTAGCCCCTTCATGGATTTTTTTTAACACCTGTTTGTTTTCCTGAAAGGTAATCTGTAGATAATTTTTAAAAGGTTGGGTTTGTGCCCTTTTTTTTGGGGGGGGGGGGGGGACATCTTTATGAAGAAGGGTGCAAAGTGTTTTTTATAGATTCCAAGGCCACAAGGAACCATTATGATTATCTAGTTTGACCTCCTGTATAACACAGGCCATAGAACTTCCCCAAAATAATTCATAGAGCATACTTTTTAGAAAAACATCCAATCTAGTTTTAAAAATGGTCAGTGATGGAGAATCCATCATGATTCCTAGAACATAAGAACGGCCATATTGGGTCAGACCAAAGGTCCATCTAGCTCAGTCCCGTCTTCTGACAGTGCCCAGTGCCAGGTGCTTCAGAGGGAATGAACAGAACAGATAATCACCTACGGATTCATCTCCTGTCGCCCGTTCCCAGCTTCTGGGAAACAGAGGCTAGGGATCCATAGTTCCTGGTTAGTTACTCTCACCTTATTTTCCATCTGAATTTGTCTAGCTTCAACTTCTAGCCATTGGATCATGTTTTACCTTTCTCTACTAGATTGAAGAGCACATTATTAAATATTTGTTCCCCATGTAGATACTTAAAAATTGTAATCAAGTCACCCCTTAATCTTCTTTTTTTGTTAAACTATATAGATTGAGCACTTGGAGTCTATCACTGTAAGACATGTTTTCTAATCCTTTAATTCTTCTCGTGGCTCTTCTCTGGACCCTCTCCAATTTATCATCAACATTGAATTGTGGGCACGGACCTCACACAGTATTCTAGCAGTAGTCACACCAGTGCCAAATACTGAGGTAAAATAACCTCTCTACTTCTACTCGAGATTCCCCTGCTTATGCATCCTAGGATCGCGTTAGCTCTTTTGACAATAGCATCACAGTGGAAGCTCTTGTTCAGCTGATGATCAGCCATGACCCCCAAGTTTTTCAGAGTCACTGCTTCCCAGAATAGACTCCCCTTCTATAAGTACAACAAGGAGTCTGGTGGCACCTTAAAGACTAACAGATTTATTTGGGTATAAGCTTTTGTGGGTAAAACACTACTTCTTCAGATGCATCGAAGCTTATGCCCAAATAAAACTGTTAGTCTTTAAGGTGCCACCAGACTCCTTGTTGTTTTTGTGGCTAACACAGCTACCCCCGGATACTTGACATCATTCTATAAGTATCACCTACATTCTTTGTTTCTAGATGTATACCCTTATATTTAATCATGTTAAAATGAATGCTGTTTGGTTGAGTGCAGTTTACCACGCTTCTTTTTTGCCCCTGAAAGAGTGCTTTTTCTGATGGTTTTTGATCTTCGAAATATCAAGAATGTCAAGTCTGGTCTCTCTTGCTTTTTACTGAAAGACGTCTTGAAAGTATCAGATGTTTATTGTCAGCTTGTATCTTAGCTGAGAGGGTACTTATGTTGAATTCTTAACAAAGACATCCCTTCTTCCAACTGTTCATTATATACTGAAATTAACAGTGAGTATCCTCTCAGTTGCTTTCTTTATCTTCTCAATTGCTCAGCTTTCGGTTGCGTGTACTGTCAAAATTTCACTAATTCTCTGGTGATCACTGAGTCTTCCAAAATCAGCAAGAACTGTATTTCTAATCTAAAAAGCATATATATATATATATATATATATTTTACAACACATCTTTCAGGTATTTCTTATGCATCAATAAAAAGCAAAAAAGAGTACTAGTCAATTTCTCCCCTCCCCTGCTTGAAGGCCCCTCCAATCATTTTAACTTGATCTAAAGTGAAAGTGGCTTTGCAAAATTGTCTTGAAAATTTATCAGCATAGGTACAAAAGCAACTCATTCGGTTTTACTCTGGGGGTGGTAATGGAAAGGACTACTGATATTTATTCACTTGTCAAAGTGTACTTACCATGGGCAAGTACAACTTTGTATGACCTGTCTCAAGTAGTAATTTCAAAACAAATTTCAATAATTTTAAAGGTAAATGGTGGCTGTTACGCAGATTTCTTCGATTTTTGTGGCAACCATTGATGCAATTCACTGTCTGAGAGCTATCCTTCCCTATAATTTGGGGGATGAGGAAAACTCTGGTTATGGACTTTCTCACTGGTGAAATTTCTTTAAAATTGTTCTAACTATATAAGGAATTATGTTTCTTAGCAGGAGTCCTTCAAGGTCAGAGCTCTCAGGAGGAAGTGACACCAATGAAGATCTAAAAAAATCAACTAAGAAAAGGAAAGGGAAAAAGAAAAAGCATCATCACCACAAAAAAAGAAAAAAGAAAACCAGAGAGGAATCAAGTAACAGTGAGTCAGACTTGGACAGTGAGTGTATGAGGGATAAACCTAGAGGAAGTGACACAAACCGTGAAAGAGAAGCAGCAACATTGAAGTATGTGCATTTTACTAATATGCTTGGATATAAATATAATCCTATTCTAGTACTGTATGTGGTGTTTGAACTGGTTAGATGAGAATACTCTCACCAGTGGGTCAGTTCTAACTCTTAAAAGAATAAGTTTAAACTTCCATTGTAACTGTCTCAGAACAGAACAAGAAACACTCAAACATTTTTTATTAATTGTTGCATCTGAAAAATTATGCCGAGGAATATTTTATGAAGTATTTTTTTTTTAGAGCTGAACAGAATAGCAGAGCAATGAAAATGTGGTGCTTTTTTAATGTTAATGCTCCCTGTGAATTATTGTAAATCTTTGTTTCCTTATATTAATCCTTGAGTAACCTATTGTGCTTTGAGGGGAATTGTATTAAACGATGTCCTTAGATACTGCAGAAAATTGAAGTTGTTGAATATTGAAGCAAAAATTTGTTTTTCCTAAGGGGAAGTATTTCATTATACTGTGCATTCATAATTTCCCCTCTCAGCAGTGGGCATTCATTATAAGATGTATATTGATGTTTGTATTAATTTAGTATTTTTAGTTTTATTTCTGGCCTTTAGCCATTCATTAGTATGCAGTATGCATCACACACTTTATTTTTTGTATATGTAAATCAAGATTTGAATGAGTGATGTTCTGTTATATCAGTTTTCAGAGTAACAGCCGTGTTAGTCTGTATTCGCAAAAAGAAAAGGAGTACTTGTGGCACCTTAGAGACTAACCAATTTATTTGAGCATGAGCTTTCGTGAGCTACTGATGAAGTGAGCTGTAGCTCACGAAAGCTCATGCTCAAATAAATTGGTTAGTCTCTAAGGTGCCACAAGTACTCCTTTTCTTTTTATTATATCAGTGGTTCTCAACCAGGGAGCACATCAGCTCATCTGGATGTTTGCCTAGTTTTACAACAGGCTACATAAAAAGCATTAGCGAAGTCAGTACAAACTAAAATTTCATACAGACAATGACTTGTTTATACTTCTCTGTATATTATACACTGAAATGTAAATATAATATTTATATTCCAATTGATTTATTTAGAATTGTATGGTAAAAATGAGAAAGGAAGCAATTTTTCAGTAATAGTGTGTTGTGACACTTTTTTATGTTTTTATGTCTAATTTTGTAACCAAGTAGTTTTTAAGTGAGATGAATCTTGGAGTATGCAAGACAAATTGGACTCCTGAAAGGGGTACAGTAGTTTGGAAAGGTTGAGAGTCACTGTATTATATCACCTTGGCTTGCTGCTTTCAGAGACACTAAAATAATGAGTAACTAGTCTATATGTAGCAAGAAAAATATTTTAAAGTGACCAGTATGATGATTTGAATAGGAAAAAGAGCTTACATGGATACATTGGGTGCCCAGGCTCAAAAAGTGGGCCTTCCATTTCGCACTGACCACTCATTGGTCTTTGATGACTTAAATGTAATTCAGGTGCCCAAACAAAAGGATTGATGTTCTTGTACGGTACCTATACTGTGCATATAGGTTGTTTTAAGTTTTCTCAGAAAAAAAAACCTATATAAATACTCTTTAAGTATAAATCTGTGTTAAATTTTAGGTTTAAAACTCAAACTGATGTTAACATGGGACCTATGCGCAGAATTATTCCTGTTAGCATTTCCGTCTGAAACATAAACTGTGAAACCCTCTTGAGTGCCTTGTCACAGGTGAATGTTGGAAACCTTGTCAAGGCGCTGAAGCTCCTTTTTTAATATTCACATTTGTAATACAAATGTGAAAGCAGAATTCACCATATCTTGCAGTTCTTAGAGAGGTAACTTAGCTGCATCTTTTAAAAAAAATATGACTTATGTAACTAATTCATAAAACCTTTACATTTTACTGAATTGCATTGGTATTGTTATAGAAAATTAGCACAGTATAGCACCGATTGTCCCCTTTTTGATTTACTTTTTCTTATAGAGGAAGTTACAGTTAATAGCAATGTTTCTTCTTGCAGGCTTTAGACTTAGTAAGAAACCCATTTATTAAATCCTGTTGAGCACTTTCCATGCTCTTGGAAGTCCATTTTCGAAATGCAGTGAATGATTTTCTCTTGAAAGTTCACTGTATTGGTGGCTCCAGTGGTAAATTTCCACTTCAGTTTTCTCATCTCTTTCACCAGTATGTGACTTATTTGTTAAATGGTACATGTATCATGGCCTTTTGAATGTACATAATTTATTATAGGATCTAGAAATGTTAAATTTCCTGGTTTTGTAAATGCTTAATGTTTAACTCAGATGTTCAGAAAATGCTTCTTCCCCCTTTTTCAGTCTAGAAGACATTACATCAAATGTTGCCACCAATCGCTTTGTTTGGCTTGAGGATATTCAGGCTTTGACAGCAGAAACCTTCAGAACAGACAAGAAACCAGACCCTGCAAACTGGGAATACAAGTCACTGTATCGAGGGGACATAGCAAGGTACAATGCGCTGTTTTGTTTTGATACTTAAAATGTCTCTAGACATGTTAGTGGTGAGATATTAAAAGTTTGACACTAAAAATATTTATTTATAAAACGTAAAACCATGCTCAGTAATATCCCTAGCCTCTGTTTGCCAGAAACTGGGAATGGGCGACAGGGGATGGATCATTTTATGATTACCTGTTCTGTTCATTCCCTCTGAAGCACCTGGCATTGGCCACTATCAGAAGACTCAGTATGGCCATTCTTATGTGAAATTATCTATTCAGACTTTTGTGATTCCACACTCTTCTGTATTGAAACTCAACTTTATGGTATGTGGAAATAGTTTTCACATCACAAAAGATGTCTTGGAATAATCAGAGTAAGTGATGTCATGTTTGCTCATGGATAGTCTTAACATTATGGTGTACAGTCACTCCTCAGTGTACATGTAGAACTACCATTAGAAGATGGCAGTGGAGTCTAGCAGTGCATGCAGGGGACTGGAAGTCAGGAATCCTGGGTTCTGTTCTAGCTTCTGTCTCTGACCTGTTGTGATTTTGGTTAAGTCTTAACATTTCTGTGTCTGTTTTCTCATCTGTAAAATGGGAGTAATACTCAGGGCATGTATACTACAAAGTTTTGCCAATGCAAGTTACATCATCATAGAGGCATTGCGGTTAGTATATTGTTTATGCACATGCACATGCAATGATGCTGGCTTTGGTGGGACCCAACTGAGAGTACCAATTCAGGACAAGCTGCTTCAAACAGGGCAGTTACAGCCTAAGGCTGGGGTTCCTTTACACACCAAGGCAAACCAAACCACCCAAACAACAGAAGACTTCGGTTTTACCCCACTTGCTGACCATAAGTCACACAAGCAATTCCCTTAGACACTCCAGTTTCCCAGTATCACCACCAGTGCCACTCATTATGGGGATGAATGGTTATGAAAACCAATGCCCCAGTAAAAGAAAAAAGGTTCATCCGATCCCAAAAGACTAAGCCCCAGACCAGATCAATATATAAATCAGATCTTACCCACAAATCACACTATTGCCAATCCTTTAGAATTTAAAATCTAATGGTTTATTCATAAAAGGAAAAAGATGAGAGCTAGAATTGGTTAAATGGAATCAATTACATACAGTAATGGCAAAGTTCTTGGTTCAGGCTTGTAGCAGTGATGGAATATACTGCAGGTTCAAATCAAGTCTCTGGAGTACATCCACAGCTGGGATGGGTCATTCAGTCCTTTGTTCAGAGCTTTAGTTTGTAGCAAAGTCCCTCCAGAGGCAAGAAGCAGGACTGAAGACGAAATGGAGGAGATGCAGCAGCCTTTTATAGGCTTTCTCTTGTGGGTGGAAACCCCTTGGTTCTCCTGTCCAAGATCACAGCAAGGTGGAGTTTGGAGTCACATGGGCAAGTCACATGTTCATGCATGACTCAGTTCTTTATAGGCCGACCCCATTGTTTACATGTTAGTTTGAGCATTCCCAGGAAAGCTCAGATGTGGATTGGCGTCTCCCAAAGTTCATTGTCGCTAAGTGTTTCTTGATTGGGCACTTACTGAGAATAGTCCCTTCTCAAGAAGCTGACCAAATGTTTCACTGATGCCACTTAGAATCAAAACACATTAAGATACAAGTACATAGCCAATATTCATAACTTCAATTACAAAAATGATACACACATACAGCTAGCATAATCATAATTAGCAAATCATAACCTTTCCATAGACACCTTACATGACAACCCTTATACAATTTTTGCTGCAAATATATAACAGTGGTTGCAACAATGATCTATACGGTTACAGTTTATGTCAATAACGTCACAGCATACTTGGCTCTATGTGTTGGTGGTGCATGTACTCACCAGGAGTGGTTGTTTTGATGTAGTGTGTGGTGCACCATGGGTAGGTATCCCAGTGTGCAACTTGCCACCGTCCAGTGCACTGTCTTTTGGGAAGTTTTGGAAATGCATGGTGGGGCAGAAATGAGTAGTGCAAGGGAGACTGGGATTGCTGGGTCAAGTTCCCATTATGTAGTTTTCTCCACGCCATAATGCCATCTCCATCCCATAATATTCACTGCTATTTTGAAAATCCCATGAACCTGCACGGGACTTGTCACTATCTGCCATCTGTGACAGAAGCATGGAGCCTGCACAGCTCTCTGCACTATTGTCATGAGTGTTGCAACCACGGGATTCGTGATCCTCTGGTATTTGCAGAGCCACAAGAAGGTGTATGGGGAACATGACGATTTCCTGGAGGGCAGATTGCAAGAATCAGTTCCAAATTATTGGTGGTGGTCATGGAGCAGCTGCAAATAGTGGCATGCTGCTTCTGGGCCTGAGAAATGGAGCACTGAGTGGAGGGAATACATCATAATGTAGGCTTGGGATGATGAGCAGTGGCTACAGAACTTTTGGATGCGCAAGGCCACATTCTTGAATCTCTGTGCCAAGCTCACCCCAGCCCTCAGTGCAGGGACACTAAAATGAGAACTGTACTGACAGTGGAGAAGTGAGTGACAGTCATATTGTGGAAACTTGCAGCGCTGGATTGCTATAGGCAAGGGGGAAATAATTTTAATGTAGCCTCACGCTCTACAAGGCAGCACGAATGGAGGGAGGAGATACAATAGACGCATGGCAATGGCTGCAAACATTCCCTGCAGAAACTGAACATAATGAACTCATGCTATCCCACTGGAGTGCACCACTGCCTCCACTTTCCAAAGTGCTAGGGGGTGCGTGTGTGTGTGCGCGTGTGTGTGTGAGAGAGAGAGAGAGAGAGACGCGCTTTGCCTCTTTAAGTACACTGACCCCACTCTTAAGTACACAGCCTTTTTAAGTAGATCAGCAAGTTGAGACAGCAGCTGCTGCCACCAAGGTCCCTCCATCCTGAGCCCTGTCCTGTTCCCACCATGCTCTGTGGAGATGGGGTACAGGAGCAGGGGGAAGGAGGACACCCTGACATCACCACCCCTCTTCCCCCATCTCCCCAGCAAACAGGAGGCTCCTGGGAGCAGCTCCAAGGCAGAGGGCAGGAGCAGCACATGGCAGTGGTTGGAGGGACACCTGAACTACCTGGCAATTGATAGCCTGCTGGGCGGCTGCTGCACAGGGAACTTACAGGAGCTGATGGGGGGCTGCCAGCTCACCCTGGTTCCAAGCCCCCACCAACTCGCTCCAACGGGTTGCTCTTCCTGCAAGGAGTGGACAAAGCAGGCGGCTGCCAAACAACGTTATAAGGGAGCATTGCGCAACTTTAAATGAGCATGTTCTCTAACAGAACAGCGACCTAATGAAACATTAACTGGGCGATGTTAAGTGAGGAGTTACTGTACACTACCACTGCTTTCACTGACATCAGGCATTATGCAGCATCTGTTGGGAACTAAAAGATAAATTATTTTCCAAACAAGACTTTTATTGACTAACAAAAAGCACCTCAGAATTTTTTTTTTTTTTTTTTTACAAGTTAACAGTAAATACATTAAAACCTTAATTTTAGGATACAGCACAAAGAAGAGGAAGTAACATTCATGTCCATTTAGCTATATGTACACTTACATTCACTGCAGAGGATGTGAGGGAGATTCCCACACCTCAGCCATTTTTTTTAGGTGACAATTCTGAGGAACTGTTCCGGATTGAGGTGTCAATAGAGGAGGTTTTGAAACTAATTGATAAATTAAATAGTAGTAAGGCACCAGGACCGGGTGGTATTCACCCAAGAGTTCAAAAGGAATTCAAATACGAAATTGCAGAACTACTAAGTGGTATGTAACTGGTCACTTAAATCTAATTCTTTTCCAGATGACTGAAGGATAGCTAATATGATGCAAATTTAAAAAAAAGAAAGAAAAAAAGGTGCAAGTGATTCTGGCATTTTCAGGCCAGGAAGCCTAACTTAAGTACCAGGCAAATTGGTTGAAACTATACAAAAGAACAGACTTACCAGACACATAGATGAATATATGTTGGGGATGAGTCAACATGGCTTTTGTAAAGGGAAATCATTGCTCACTAATCTGTTAGTATTCTTTAAGGGAAGTCAACAAACATGTGGACAACAATGATCCAGTGGATATAGTGTACTTGGACTTTCAGAAAGCCTTTGACAAGGTCCCTCACCAAAGGCTCTCAAGCAAAGTAAGCAGCTCTGGGATAAGAGGGAAGGCCCTCTCATGGATCAGTAACTGGTAAGAGACAGGAAACAAAGGGTAGGAATAAATGGTTAGTTTTCAGAATGGAGAGTGGTAAATAGTGGGGTCCCCTAGGGATCCATACTGGGATCAGTGCTGTTCAGCATATTCATAAATCGTCTGGAAATAGGGGTAAACAGTAAAGTAGAAAAATTTGCAGATGATACAGAATTACTCAAAATAGTTAAGTCCAAAGTAGACTGTGAAGAGTTAGAAGGGATCTCTCAAAACTGGTGACCGGGCAACAAAATGGCAGGTGAAATTGTGTTGATAAATCAGAAGCAATGCACATGCAGTTATACATATAAAATGATGAGTTCTAAATTAAATGTTACTATGCAAGAAGACGGCCTTGGAGTCATTGTGGATAGTTCTCTGAAAACATCTGCTTAATGTGCAGCATCGGTCAAAAAACCTAACAGAGCATTAAAAATCATTAGGAAAGGGACATAATAAGACAGAAAATATCAAAATGCCACTATATAAATCTCTGGTATGCCCATCTTGAATACCGTGTACAGTTGTGGTCACCCCATCTCGAAGAAATATTAGAATTGGAAATGGTACAGAGAAGGGCAACAAAAATGATTAGGGTTATGTAATAACTTCCATATGAGGAGAGATTAAAAAGACTGGAATTGTTCATCTTGGGAAAGAGATAACTAAGGGGAGATGTGATAGAGGTCTATAAAATCATGAATGGTGTGGAGAAAGTAAATAAGGAAGTGTTATTTACCCCTTAACATAATACAAGAACCGGGGGCCACCCAATGAAATTAATAGGCAGCAGATTTAAAACAAACAAAAGGAAGTACTGCTTCACACAAGATGCAGTCAGCCTGTGGAACTTAGTGCCATAGGCTGTTGTAAAGTCCAAAAGTATTACTGGGTTCAAAAAAGAATTAGATAAGTTTATGGAGAATAGGTCTGTCAGTGGCTGTTGGCCAGGATGGTCAGGGATGCAACTCCATGCTCTGGGTGTTCCTAAGCCTCTGACTGCTAGATGTTGGGACTGGATGATGGGATGGATCACTTGATTGCCTTGTTCTGTTTGTTCTCTTTGAAGCATCAAGGCATTGGTCACAGTTGGAGGATACTGGGCAAGGTGGAGCATTGGTTTGACCCAGTATGGATGTTCTTATGACCTGTGAGAGCCATGGCTGATGTATGTGAAGCTGTGGTTGTCTTTACTGTACCCTTGTCTGGCGTGGTAGGGGTAGGGATGCGGCACCTGATGCCACGTAGAATGCTGGGGGAAGGGGGTGTAGAGAGGCACTATGCTGCAGGACTGCAAAGGGAGGCGAGTCTGTGATTGTTGAACCTGTAGGTCCACAAGAATCTGCAGCATCTGTGTTTGCTTTTGGAAAAGCGCCATTATACCCTGGTGCATCTCCTTCTTTTCCTGCTAGGCCCCCTGGGCCTTTTTCCTATCCACTCTTTCCATCTCCACATAGCCTGCAATATTCATCCTCCAGGTCATCTGTTCATAGACTGATGCAGCACTGGCTTGCAGGATCTCTCAGAACATGTCCATCCTGAGTCCTTTTTTTCTCCTCTTTATCTGGCTCAGGTGTTCCGTGTGGGTGGAAACCCCTCAAAGCTGCTTCGGCGTAGCTACAGATAGAACACAGAGGAGCCATAGTCAGTATAGTCACAATGGACATCAGAAGTTAAGATTCAGAACTCACTTCCCTTGCTTCCCTAAAGTTTTAAACAAGACTTGTTTATTGACGCTTCTGCTTTGCAGTTATTGTGCATAGCGCCACTCACAGCACCAACCATGGTGAGTATGGCCTGCTGTGGTGAGGGAAATGAGGAGGGAATTGCTTAATTGTATGAATCTCTGTGGGAGTATAGGGCAATGGCATTGAATACTGACACTATTTTCCACAGGCAGTGGTGATTTTAGCTGGTATCTCACTCCTGAAGGTAATAAAGGCACAGAGTACATAGCTGTGCTGGTGTCCCAAAGCTGTTCAGGCCCATATGCTGCTAGCCTGCAATGGTGCCTGTCAAAGTTATCGCTGACTGGCATGGGAAAGTGTCCTACTGAGGAGGAAGAAATGAGGCTGCCATCCATAGAAACCTTCAGGAGAGGATTGCAGTGTACCTCCATGAAAATTTCATTGAGATCACGCAGGAGGATTCAAGGGACATCCCTGTGTACATAAACTGCTCCGCATGGCCCCCTGCCCAACTCTAGAGGGAGAATGAAAAGCTGATAACATTTCTACCTTGTACATTCTTCTGGTACAAATAAATTAATGAAAAGTCAATAGCTGTGTCCTGAAAAGTTGGGGGTGCCTTTACTATAGTGACAAATTTACACAGTTACCCAGGGTTCCTTCTCCTGCATCAGGCTTGCCCATGCTTGACCGCCGGGACTGACTGGACTGCGGTGGAGTCTCAAACAGGTCCTGGTTTACAGCAGAGCAGCCTCCCTCCACCCCCGGACTTGTATTCCCCATCCTCTTCTTCCTCCTCCATCACCTCCTTGTCCTCTGTGTTCACAGAAGGGGCCTGTGACACAGACTGCTTTGCAGTATGCATGTGTGGAGGTGGTCGTGGGGTCTCTGCCAAGTATGGCATGCAGCTCTTTGTAAAAGGAGCAGGTCTGTGTCTTGGCACAGTATTGATTGTTGGCCTCCCTGGCTTTCTGATATGCCTGCCACAGTTCCTTTGCTTTCACATGGCACTGCTGCTGATCCCCATCACACCCCTTCTTCTATGAGCAGATTGCACAGGGGATGTAGATGTCCATGTTTCTATGGTTGGTCCATAGTTGTGTGTGCATAGCCTCTTCTCTACACAGGCCGGGAGATCCATTATCTCCTGTCTACTCCTGGCCAGAGCGCATCAGGATCGTGTAGCTGGCACAACAATGGTGAGCTGCTAGAGGTGTGTTCACCAAAATGCACAGTCAGGAAAAGGCATTTCAAAAATTCACAAGGTTTTAAATGGGGGTATGTGACATTAACCAGGGTACAAGCTGGACTGATGAACAGCTGCGTCCCTTGAATTCTCCAGTCTGGGGCGCCTTTTACACTGTTTTGCTCTGAGAGCTACCACTCCTTTACAAATATCTAATTTAATTAGGAAATACTGAAAAGCCAACTTCTGTCTTCTGAAAGATAAAAATACATATTTGACTAATGTGTATTTTAATAGTCACATTTTTAAAAAATGCATTGTTGTATTTTTTCTTTAAGATACAAGCGGAAAGGTGACTCATGCCTTGGTATTGACCTAAAGAAACAATGTATAACTTGGGAAAGTTCCATGGTAGAAAAGAAACAATCCCCCAAGCGACCTGAACGCTACTTCACGAAGAATAGTGTGAAATTATTGACCACAGATGGAATTCCAGTTTACAGTAAAAGCCAAACTTCATCTGGTTCAAGCACTTTTATACCAGTTTCACAACTGGACAGTGATGCTCCTACTACAACAACCTGTGTGAATCCTCTTGGGATTTATGATCCATTGACCACACTCTGGTTGCAAGGAAAAGGTCCCCCAGAGCATGAGACTTTAAAGCAGCAGGCATCCCAAGAGACCAGTGGGAATGTTAACTCTATTCTAATGGCAAAAGTGGAAGAATATAATAGGATGGTCAGAGAAAATCCAAGAGATGTTCACACTTGGATGGAATTTGTTTCTTTTCAGGTACACAGTCTTGTATTTCTCATTGCAGTACTTGGTGATATATTTATTTTATTTGTATCTGAGTAATAATTTTCTGCTTAACATCTTGTTTCTGAGTTAAATTATATATGTGTGTATACTATTATAGTACATGAAATATTCTTGTGTGATTTAACAACTTGCACTAATAGAGAGAGATGCAGTCATTCATTGTCACTTATGTCAACCTTCTCCTTAGTGCTCCTTCAAAGCCTGAGATCCTTCTGTATTTATAACTGAGTTGATTTCCTTTTCTTTTAAGGATGAAATAATGAGAGGACCTAGCCCTTATGCCATCAAAGAGGGAGAGCAGGAAATAAGGAGAAAATCATTCAAGCTAATCCTAGAAAAGAAACTGGCCATTTTAGAGAGAGCTATTGAAAGCAACCCAAATGATGTTGATCTGAAACTTGCCAAGCTGAAGCTTTGTACAGAATTCTGGGAACCATCAACTTTGATCAAAGAATGGCAGAAGCTGGTTTTTCTGCATCCCAATAATCCACTGCTGTGGCAGAAATATCTCTTATTTTGTCAAAGTCAGTTCAGCACCTTTTCAGTTTCAAAAGTCCATAGTTTATATGGAAAATGTTTGAGCACTTTGGCAGCTGTACAGGATGGCAGCATGGTATCACATCCTATACTGCCTGGCACAGAGGAAGCTATGTTAGGTAAGAAGGTTATCTTTTTATATCTCATTTTATGGCTATTAAGATTTTCACAAAGGCTGAATATATTTTAGGAAGAGATTCTCTCTGTATTTTGCTAATTTTTTGCTTTGCAAAGAGCCTGCTGAAAATATCTGGCATCTTGCCTCTTTAGGTGATAGTAAAAGTAAATATTCAAGCCCAATATGGATACAGCAGATGCTTCTCTTCCCCAAGAGAGCTTGTGATATCACATCCAGTAATGCTCTGAAGAGTTTAAAGTACAAATTTCAAGGGAAGGGAATCTAGCCAACAGCAAATAGGTGTGTTGCTTACCTTCACAAAATAAATTCCTTTGGTTTGCGCAGCAAATAGCAGTTATATCATTTGTTAAAGATGAAACTTTTGAAGTACTCTTAATTAGGGCTGTCAATTAATCACAGTTAACTCACACAATTAACTAAAAAAAATTAATTGTGATTAATCGCACCGTTAAACAATAGAATAGCAATTGAAATTTATTAAATATTTTTGGATGTTTTTCTACATTTTCAAATATATCTATTTCAGTTACATCGAGTACTCACTTTATATTTTTTATTACAAATATTTGCACTGTAAATGATAAAATAGTATTTTTCAATTCACGCCTTATACGAGTACTGTCGTGCAATCTCTTTATCATGAAAGTGTAACTTACCAATTTTTTTTGTTACATAACTCCACTCAAAAACAAAACAATGTAAAACTTTAGAGCCTACAAGTCCACTCAGTCCCCTAACTTCTTGTTCAGCCAATCGCTAAGAGAAACAAGTTTGTTTACATTTACGGGAGGTAATGCTGCCCACTTCTTATTTACAGTGTTACCTGAAAGCGAGAATACGCATTCGCATGACACTGTTATAGCTGGCGTAGCAAGATATTTACTTGCCAGATGCGCTAAAGATTCATATGCCTCTTCATGCTTTGGCCATCGTTCCAGAGGACATGTTTCCATGCTGATGATGCTTGTTAAAAAAATAATGCGTTAATTAAATTTGTGACTGAATCCTTGGGAGAGAATTGCATGTCTCCTGCTCTGTTTTACCCTCTTTCTGCCATATATTTCATATTATGGCAGTCTCGGATGATGACCAAGGACATGCCGTTCATTTTAAGATCACTTTCACTGCAAATTTGACAATATGCAAAGCTGCCAATGTGAAATTTCTAAAGATAGCTACAGCACTCGATCCAAGATTTAAGAATCTGAAGTGCCTTCCAGAATCGGAGAGGGATGAGGTGTGGAGCATGCTTTCAGAAGTCTTAAAAGAGCAACACTCCGATGTGCCAACTACAGAACCCTAACCACCAAAAAAGAAAATCAACCATCTGCAGGTGGCATCTGATTCAGATTATGAAAATGAACATGCATTGGTCTGCACTGCTTTGGATCATTATCGAGCAGAACCTGTTATCAGCATGGACGCATGTCCTCTGGAATGGTGGTTGAAGCATCAAAGGACATAATCTTTAGTGCATTTAGCATGTAAATATCTTGCAGCGCCGGCTACAACAGTGCCATGCGAATGCCTGTTCTCACTTTCAGGTGACATTGTGAACAAGAAGCAGGCAGCATTATCTTCTGCAAATGTAAACAAACCTGTTTGTCTGAGCGAGGCTGAATAAGAAGTAGGGCTGATTGGAATTTGTAGGCTCTAAAGTTTGACATTGTAGAAAATGTAGATAACATCCAAAAATATTTAAATAAATAGTATTCTATTATTGTTTAACAGCGCAATTAATCACAAATAATTGTTGTAATTGGTTAACAGCCCTACTTTTAATTATTGGGGAAAGGATAATGGAAAGTCTCTCTATTTTTTTTGTCCTGAGAATCCCTTCTAGAGAATTTGAAGTTTAAACACTGACAATATATGAATAAAATAATTTATACTGTGAGGAAGGATGGTCAGTGGCTGAGGCACTGAACTGGTGGCAGGAGAGTTGGGTTCAGTTCCCAGCTCTGACACAGGCTTCCTTTGTGGCTGTATCCCAAGTCATGTAATCTCTCATTCTTTCATCTTCCCCATCTGTAAAATTGAGGTTGTAATACTTCCCTACCTAACAGGTTTATTGTGGTGACAAATTCATAAACACTTGAGAAACAGCATGTAGATAAAATATGGATCTTTTGTCTCACAATCAACACCATTTTTCTTTTAGATTCATGGACTTTTAAGGCCAAAAGGGACCATTTATGATCCTCTTGTCTGACCTATATTACAGGCCACAGATTCTCACCTAATAATTTCTGTATCGAGCCCCTAACTTCTGGTTGAGCTATAGTATAGCTTCTAGAAAGATATGCAGTCTTGATTTAAAGTCTTAAAGTGCTGTTTAGTGTTTACCAGTTGGTTTAGAGTGCTTCTATACTGCTTGTTCATTTAAACACGCCTGGACAAAGCACTGGGAAATATACTATAGGAACA
This sequence comes from Eretmochelys imbricata, assembly GCF_965152235.1. Taxonomy (NCBI): domain Eukaryota; kingdom Metazoa; phylum Chordata; order Testudines; family Cheloniidae; genus Eretmochelys; species Eretmochelys imbricata. Next base: position 101,358,248 of record NC_135577.1, on the reverse strand, counting down.
AATCTTGCATTGGCAGATAGATGTTGGACCACATGATAATAGCTTCTTACATCTCCAATTTCTGACAATTTAATCACATCCTACAGCAGGGGTGGGCAAACTTTTTGGCCCGAGGGCCACGTCGGGGTGCAAAACTGTATGGAGGGCTGGGTAGGGAAGGCTGTGCCCCCAAAACAGCCTGGCCCCTGCTCCCTATCTGCCCCCTCCCACTTTCCGCCCCCTGACTGCCCCCCTCAGAACCTCTGACCCATCCAACCCCCCCTCCGCTCCTTGTCCCCTGACTACCCCCTCCCGCTGTCCCCTGCCCCTAACCCCACCCCCCAAGGACCCCACCCCATCCAACCCCCCCTGCTCCCTGTCCCCTGACTGCCCCGACCTCTATCCACACCCCCTCCCCCTGACAGGCCCCCCAGGTCTCCCACACCTATCCAAACCCCCCTGCTCCCTATCCCCCCACACCTATCTCCACCCCCTGACAGGCCCCCCGGGACCCCACCCCCATCCAACTCCCCTGCTCCCTGTCTCCTGACTGCCCCCCTCCCCGAACCCAGTCCACACCCCCGCCCCCCGCCAGGCCACCCGGGATCCCATCCCCTATCCAACCCCCCTGTCCGTGGACTGCCCCCCCATCCACATCCCTGTCCCCTGACAGGACTCCCACGCCTATCCAACCCCCCTGTCCCAACTGCCCCCCTGAACCTCTGCCCCATCCAACCGCCCCCTGCTCTCTGTCCCCTGACTGCCCCCCAGGACCTCCTACCCAACTTCTTTTCTTTTATTTTTTTTGGCTGCTGCCTTGCGTGCATGTGTGTGCGCCACCACCGCCGCCCCCTTACCAGGCCGCTCAGAGCGGCAGGACCTCACAGCCCCGCTGCCTGGACAGACCAAGCTGCGGTGCCCGTGCAGCAGTGTTGCTGTGGGGGAGGGGGGATAGCCTCCCTGGCCAGCAGCTCAAGGGCCAGGCAGGACGGTCCCATAGGCCGTAGTTTGCTCACCTCCATCCTACAGCCATCACAGTAAGGGATGTTTCACTGGGTATGTGTATCCTTATTGGTCCTTATTTCTTCATCTGTAAACTCTTCTTCTTACCAAACACCTTTAAACTATTTTCAATGTTTGCCACTTCCTTTGAGGGGGAAAGTTTGCAAATACCTTGTGTTAAATGGACAATGATCAAATTTTTTTTTCAAAGAAACAAACTTTTTGTTTGTTTATTGATATCTTTCTGGTTGAAATGAAAATAGACTCAATTTCACCTTTTGTTTCTGGTCATTTTTCACTTTCTGGTTCTCATGCACTAGCATGATGCTGTTATAGTTGGGTTGCAAACACTTCAGGAGAATGGTTTTGACGTCAGAATTAAAATAATACTAATGGAAATATTTCTGTGAGTTTCAGGTTTTGCGAATGCTTCTTTTAACCAAACCTAAATCTTGGGTTAAATTTGACCTGACAATGTCCCTTTACTTATTAGGAAAATTACCAAATTGTCAGTCATGATAAATGCACCAAGTTTTTTACAGGTGGTATAATCCTGTTATGAAGATAGTGGGTACTACATATGTAGGCATCCTGTTTTCAGCCTTTGACAAGTATGGATAAATGAACGGATTAAAAAACCTGGTGAATTATGCCATCTAGTGTTTAATCAAACATATTGCTAGCTGCATGAAAATAAAGACAACGAGGAGTCTGGTGGAACGTTAAAGACTAAGATTTATTTGGGCATAAGCTTTCTTGGGTAAAAAAAAAACCATTTCAGATGCATGGAGTGAAAATTACAGATACAGGCATAAATATATACTGGCACATGAAAAGAAGGGCGTTACCTTACAAGTGGAGAAGGCCCATTTAGTCAGGGTGGATGTGGCCCGCTCCCAATAATTGATGAGGAGGTGTCAGTGCCCCTCTGCCACGTACATTGGCCAAACCGGACAGTCTCTATGTAAAAGGCTAAATGGACACAAATCAGACATCAGGAATGGTAACATACAAAAGCCAGTAGGAGAACACTTCAATCTCCCTGGACATTCAACAACAGAACTAAAAGTAGCCATTCTTCAACAACAAAACTTCAAAAACAGACTTCAAAGAGAAACTGCAGAGCTACAATACATTTGCAAATTTAACACAATCAATTTGGGCTTGAATAGGGACTAGGAGTGGCTTGCTCACTACAAAAGCAATTTTCTCTCTCTTGGTATCGACACCTCTTCATCAGTTATTGGGAGTGGACCACATCCACTTGGACTAAATAGGCGAGGACTCCCTGCAGCTCTATCTCCCTGCAGCAGCACCTGGGATGGAGTGGGAGAGGTGCCTCTCCCTGTGCGGCAGCTCCGGGGCTAGGGCCGTAGGATAGGCGCCCTTCTCCCAGCCCCTGCAGGTCCGGCTGGGGCTAGGTTCAGGGAGGGGCGTCTCGGCTGCGACAGGTCCGGGCTGGGGTTGGGTTTGGAGAGGGGTGCCCTGTGATAGGGCCGGGCCGCCTTGGTCAGGTTCAGATCTGGGATGCCCTGGCCACAGCTGGGGCCAGGTCTGGCTGGGCTGCGCTGCCCTGACCACGGCTGGGGCTGGGCTGCGCGTGGTAGGGGCACCCCGGCTGTGGCAGATCCAGGCTGCTGCATAGTTGAGATTGGGGGGCTGCTGTGGCAGGTTAGGGGCAGGGCTGGGGTGCCCCTCCTCTGGCTGTAGCAGATCCCCTGGCAGGTTCCCTGAGCACTTGGGCAGCGTTATATAGGCTGCTGCACGGCCACGCAGCTTACAGGGAACTTAGGCCTTGACATAAATCTTGAACATGCCAGTAACACTTAATAATTTTTTGGAAGGTCGTTTTGTTCCAACATAATGAGTCTCCACAGCACTGGGTAGTGGAGGAGATGTGTCTCTTTATATTTGATTTGCAATACAATATTTCGGAACTAACTCTTCCTTTAAAGTATTATGATTTTTGTTCCCTTTGCTTTCCAGCTGTCTTTCTTCAGCAGTGCCATTTTCTTAGACAGGCGGGCCATTCTGAGAAAGCTGTGTCTTTGTTCCAAGCCCTGGTTGATTTCACCTTCTTTAAACCTGACAGCGTAAAAGATCTGCCAACAAGAGGACAGGTAGCAATTTCTATTTAGAACTGTTTTTCACTCTCTCATTGCATGATCTGTTTACGTTGGAGCTTCAGCACTGACAGAAAAATATTTGCTGATTTAAAGATGTTAATCAAAATTAAAAATTGATTCACTATTTAGCACTTCTTCAGGGTGGTCCCTGCATTCTCCCCTGATTGGGAAAGGCAGCCGTAGTGCTGTGAGCTTCTGGAACCTTCTGAAACACATACCCAACAGGGAATGTGCACTCTTATAGCAATGAATATTGGTACCTCAGGTTATATAAAGGAGGTGCAGCCCGCCCCCTCCCCCCTTGTCATCTCATCTCTTCCTTCTGCCCAATTGCAAGTGGAAGAATTCAACTGGTTGCCCAGTGTCTGGTTTGCCCAACTTATAGGGCAAACTAGACATTCCTTATCCCTTTTCTATCTTTGGTGTAATTAGGATTGTGTAAATAGTATTATGTAATTTTGTTATTATAGGGAAAGCGGGTAGTGACCCTATTATTTAGATTACTTAACAATTTCCATTCTAAAATATTCTTGCAAGCTTTTCTTTGAGATGCTCTGACATTTCCATTGTTTGCAGCAGGCCTTTGACATTCAGGAGGAGGAATGCCCTCAGGCCATAGAATCCACACCTTTGAGTGACTGAGTTATATAGGCCTAACTCCCACTGGAGACAGTGCTATGTCCATGGGAGGGCTTCTCCCATCGACATAAATACTGCCCCTTGGGGAGGTCAAGTACCTTTGCTGATGGGAGAAGCCCTCTTGTCGGCGTAGGTAGCGTCTTCACTGAAGCACTATGGCAGTGCAGCTGCGCCACTGCAGCCTTTGAAGGCCATGTCTACACTAGCAAGCTTACAGCGGCACAGCTATACTACGGCTATTACATGGTCACATATTATTTTTTCCACAGGACTGCTGCACTCTCCTCTCGCAAGCACCCCCCGTCTCAGTGCATGTGCCCGCACACTCTCTCTCTCTGTTTGTGGTGGGTCTTCGGTGACTCAGCCCTCTGGCCGAGTCAGTCTGTATGTGAGATAAAATCAAACCCTTTCCGGGATTTAAGTCCAATGGGGGCCTATTGTAGTGCCTTCTGTAAGGTCCCTTTATTTGCAGCCCTAGCTCCTACTGCAGCATGCTGGTTTGAAATGTCTCTCATCCCCTTCTGGACTCCTTTGAATTGTCCCTGCTCTTAAAGCAGTCCTGGCCCTGATGTGGGGCCACATACCCCAGGGCTCCCTTCCTGGAGAGTCTTCGATTCTCCAGGCCTTTCTGGCCCCAGCTCTTCAGCTGGCCCACTAAGAGAGTTCTTTTCCCCTTCTGGGATGTATCACAGTCCAGACCACTTTCCCAGTGACTGCCCTCAACTCCAGGTCCCAGCCCAGGGACCCTATAGATAGCAACCATCTGCCACATCCCTTTAAATAAACTGTGTTGTGGCTACAATTCCCTGGGCTACTTCCCCGTGGCTCCAGCACATTCTTCACCTTTACTTCAGGGCCTTGTCCTGGTTGAGTCCTAGCAGCACAGAACTCCTTTGTGTTCCCCCTGGCCTCTTCCCGCACTGCTCTGTCCAAGTCCTGTAGCTCTCTCAGCTAGCTAGCTAGCTAGCCACACTATCCACACTCCCCCAGCTCCATTAAGGAACTGATCTCACTCTGGCCCTGCAGCTCCTCTTAGACTAGCCTGCTGGGCCCTGATTGGCTGCTTCCCACACAGCCACTCTAGGCTGCTTGGAGGACCTCTCTACTGCCCTTTTCTGGGGCAGGGTGTGGCAGGGCTTCAAGGCCTCGAGCAGGGGGCCTCCGGACCTAGCCCACCCTGTCACAGTAAAACGTTCTCATCTCTGCTCACTTTTTCTTGTTTAACAAATGTATTGGCAGGTTGTATCAAGAACGTGCACAAACTGTTATTACAAATTGTATATCTATTTTAAGAAGAAGCACTCTCTCACAAAGTTAGTATATGCACTGTTAGGAGCTGTATAGAAATAGATTCACTGCCACCAAAAAGAAATAATGTTTTTGGGAGGTTCACAAAAAAGAAATCACTTTTGGTTCTATTTTATGGCTTTCTGTGCCACTTAGTAAAGAAAAGAGACATCTATTGAGTTGTGAAATCATAAACTTAATTTTTTTAAATTTATAAAATGCATGCAGTTACACATCACTTTGTATATAATACAAAAATACACAATGAGGACCTAAAACAAAACAAACTAACAAGTTACATGCAACACTGTATATTCACATCCTGCTGTCAGACAAAAACTTGGGAAAGGATGGACTCTGCCTCATTTCTAAAGTTTCGTCTGTGCTGGGGATTTTTTTTTTTTTTTTACACATTTCCCACCTTTGCCAACACCAATTTAGCTCATATGGTGTTAACACCTTGGGAGCCCTGATTTAGGCAGACTGCCGCTCATGTTTTAAGCACTGTCCTCTAATCCTGCCAGCTGACATGGTTATTAAAACACCAACGGCTCATCTGCGCTTGGATTTGCATCTTTACTAATACCAGTAGAACTTTGCTGTTTTAGCAATGGTGGGAAATTTTTGTAAAATTTTTCCTAGTGTACATTAAGGTCTAACTGTCCATTATAATAGCTGGTTGAATTTCTTCTTCATCTTACCACATCCTATCTTGTAGAACATATTCAGGCTTCTCATCTGCTATATATATTTCTGCTTTAAGTGTAGCTACATGGTGTTCTGGTGTCCATAACTATTTCTGTACTTATTGATTTGGTACCACAATAAGAACTTTGAGTTGTGACTCAGAATTACATGAAATTAGATGCACTATTTCTGATCAGTTTTCAGCATCCCATTCAGCTCAGTGACCCATTTAGTATTTATTTATAGAGCGGTTATTCCCACACAAATGACTCAAGTGCTTGAATGGCCAGAGGTGGATGATGAGTAGCTACTGTCCTGCTTCCACTAATTGACGTGATTTCTAGGAGCCTCATTGCCCATGTTGTATGCAGCAGCCAGCTTGCTCATCCATGTTAAAAGTATACCTACAAAACTTTTTTTTTAAACTTGCCTATATTTCTGTGTTACTTTCTTTCTACTGTGTGCTAATTTAGTTATTCCTTCTTTTTATTAGTGATAGCTTGACAGGATGGACTGCTAAGTCATTTTTAAATGTGGCTACAACATTGAAAATGATGTATAGAATGTTTCTTGCCTCAACAATAGGTAGAGTTCTTTGAACCATTTTGGGATAGTGGAGAGCCTCGGTTTGGAGAAAAAGGAGCAAAAGGCTGGAAATCATGGATGCATCAACAAGAAAAGGGAGGCTGGATTATCATCAATAAACCTGGTAAAACTGTACCCTTTCATACGTTAGTTTTTGACAAGTTTTTTCTTTGCTTTCTCCCATTTATTAACTCATAAAGGCTTCTGGTTTTATTCAGAGCCTGAGAACATTGAGAGTTTCCATAAATATCTATATGTCAGAAACAAATTAAGCCACATGGGCTGAGGGAAATATATTGTAGTTTTCTTCGTGTGCCTTTGCATGTTGCAGGCTATTCCCAGACAAAAATCTTCACCAAGATAGAGATACAGTTGAAAATATATTGCCCTTTAAAAAAAAATAGAGATTTATTTTAAATTAGAACAACCTAAAACTAGAAACTCCAGTTTACATTCCATTTGCAACCTTCATGCCATTCCTGCATCCTAATCCACTTTCCATGATCTACCTATAAATTGGAGACCATTGCCAGTTACTACACTCAAGTTAAGTTGCCTTTGTGCACATATGAATTCTAACAGTTTGCTCTTCAGTCTTATACTTTATTTAAGGTTAAGATTTTGTTAGTTATTTTTAGTAAAAGTCATGGACCGGTTGCAGGCAATAAACAAAAATTCACAGGAGCTGTGACCTGTGCAAGACTCTTACTAAAAATAGTGGGGTGGGGAGAGGACTGTGGGGGGAAGAGGAAAGGGGAAGGGGAAGGAATGGCAGCTGTAGCCCTGGCTGAAGCCATGGGGCAGAGGCATACAGAAATAGCTCCAGTCCCAGCCAAATCCGCGGAGGGCATGAGGGGCACACAGTCCCGGCTCTGTCCGAAGTTGCGGGTCAGCGGTGCACAGCCCCGGCTCCCGCACTGATGAAAAGCGGTGCACAGCCCCGGCCGTAGCTGCGTTGTTGGGGGCACAGCCCAGGCTCCTGTTGTAGCTGCGAGGGGCGTGTGCAGCCCTGACTCTGGCTGAAGCCACGGGTTGGGGGTGCACAGCCCCAGCTTCTGCTGCAGTTGTGAGGGGGGAGCACAGCCCCAGCTCTATTAAAGCTGTGGGTCAGGGGCGTACATCCCCGGCTGCAGCCAAAGTTGTGGGTTGGGGGTGCACAGCCCCAGCTCCATGCCGGCTGCTGCCAGCTGAAGCGAAGTCACGGAGGTCTGGTAAAATCACAGAATCCATGACTTCCCTAACCTCTGTGACTAAATCATATCCTTAAATATGTGTAACATAGCCTGCATCATCAATCCCAGCCAGTATCTGATGTAGGGGTCTCCATCAGATATGAAGACAGTGGCAAGGTTTATCCTTAGAATTTGAGCATGTGGATTTGGTGCCCCATAATGTTTGATATTGAAAAATGGTTCTTTTGTGTTCGTTTTAACTATGTTGAAAATCCCACTATTTCTTGACCATTTTTAATATATTTATTTGATATGGCAGGCCTAGCCCAGAGGCCAGGAAGTCAGACATGCAATGTCCCTCCTGCCTTGAATTAGAAACCATCTCCTTGTCTTGGGCTGTGATGATTCATTGCTGCAGTAGTTGCCACCTGCATTTAGTTAAGTGCTGTCGTGATTTTAAATCCCAAAGCACCTGTCTTGTGTGTTCTTTTGTTATGTTGGTCACGGAAAAATGGATTCCATGATTGTCCATCTTTCCTTGAAAATGGCCCCTCCCCAACTTTTCCAGCCCATCATTCAAGGGAGAGGGATGTGAATATTCAGCTGACACCCACCTGTATCTGCATGGGTTAAAGATACTATCCTTATGAGCCCCTTTGAATATATGTGAGTGAAATTTTCTACTGGAGCAGAATGGTAGTAGCACTGATCCTGGTAGTACTTTCCGGCTTAAACTTTACGATTCTGTTGGCTTTCCCCTGCCTCACTAGGGGTTGTTGTCTGTGATGCTACTTCTGGGAGGAGGCATTGCCTCTAAAGTCAAACATCTCTCACACATCAGCATAGTAGGGCCTTGCCTCCCTCTTCAAGTGGGGCAGAGAGATTGGAGCATTTTGCCCTGGGATGACCCTACCCCCACCCCAACCCCCTTTGCTCAGCAGTGCCTGTTGGAGACCTTTCTGTTGTCCTAGGTGTGAAACAATGGTGACTTAGAAGACTAAGGAGGGAGTAAAAAGGAGTACTTGTGGCACCTTAGAGACTAACAAATTTATTTGAGCATAAGCTTTCGTGAGCTACAGCTCACTTCATCGGATGCATCAAGGAGGGAGTGCTGCTGTGTCTCACGAAAGAACTGTTTGAAGCAGAGTATAGGTTAAGGAGAGAGTACAGGGACTGAAGGTCTCATCATTACCTGTTTCATCCAAAGTGTGGGGGAGAGAGTTGAGTGTCAGTCAACACTAGATGACAGGAACAAAAGCTTAGAGTTGCTGCTACAGTAGTTTTATGAGGGTGGGCTGGAGGAATGGCAATTTTCCTCTTTAAAAACTACAGCTTAACGCCATGGCTTTGAAGACTTTTTTGTTTTTAAGGAGGAGGAATTGTTTTGAAAAGCTCCCCTGCAATCCTATTATTAGGCTACACATTTTTCCATGGGTGCTCATCACTGTAAATGCAAAATTGACATTACAGGCCAAAAAAAAAAAAAAAAGCTTTTAACTATCTAAAATCCTACTGTACATTATAAAACTGCAAAAAGAAAAGGAGTACTTGTGGCACCTTAGAGACTAACCAATTTATTTGAGCATAAGCTTTCGTGAGCTACAGCTCACTTCATCGGATGCATACTGTGGAAAATACAGAAGACGTTTTTATACACACAAACCATGAAAAAATGGGTGATTATCACTACAAAAGGTTTTCTCTCCCCCCACCCCACTCTCCTGCTGGTAATAGCTTATGTAAAGTGATCAGTCTCCTTACAATGCGTATGATAATCAAGGTGGGCCATTTCCAGCACAAATCCAGTGTTTAACAAGAACGTCGGGGGGGGGGGGGGGGAGGAAAAAACAAGGGGAAATAGGTTACCTTGCATAATAACTTAGCCACTCCCACTCTCTATTCAAGCCTAAGTTAATTGTATCCAATTTGCAAATGAATTCCAATTCAGCAGTCTCTCGCTGGAGTCTGGATTTGAAGTTTTTCTGTTGTAATATCGCAACTTTCATGTCTGTAATCGCGTGACCAGAGAGATTGAAGTGTTCTCCGACTGGTTTATGAATGTTATAATTCTTGACATCTGATTTGTGTCCATTTATTCTTTTACGTAGAGACTGTCCAGTCTGACCAATGTACATGGCAGAGGGGCATTGCTGGCACATGATGGCATATATCACATTGGTAGATGTGCAGGTGAATGAGCCTCTGATAGTGTGGCTGATGTTATTAGGCCCTTTGATGGTGTCCCCTGAATAGATATGTGGGCACGGTTGGCAACGGGCTTTGTTGCAAGGATAGGTTCCTGGGTTAGTGGTTCTGTTGTGTGGTATGTGGTTGCTGGTGAGTATTTGCTTCAGGTTGGGGGGCTGTCTGTAGGCAAGGACTCTCCTGTCTCCCAGGATTTGTGAGAGTGTTGGGTCATCTTTCAGGATAGGTTGTAGATCCTTAATAATGCGTTGGAGGGGTTTTAGTTGGGGGCTGAAGGTGACGGCTAGTGGCGTTCTGTTATTTTCTTTGTTAGGCCTGTCCTGTAGTAGGTGACTTCTGGGAACGCTTCTGGCTCTATCAATCTGTTTCTTCACTTCTGCAGGTGGGTATTGTAGTTGTAAGAATGCTTGATAGAGATCTTGTAGGTGTTTGTCTCTGTCTGAGGGGTTGGAGCAAATGCGGTTGTATCGCAGAGCTTGGCTGCAGACGATGGGTCGTGTGGTGTGGTCAGGGTGAAAGCTGGAGGCATTTAGGTAGGAATAGAGGTCAGTAGGTTTCCGGTATAGGGTGGTGTTTATGTGACCATTGTTTATTAGCACTGTAGTGTCCAGGAAGTGGATCTCTTGTGTGGACTGGACCAGGCTGAGGTTGATGGTGGGATGGAAATTGTTGAAATCATGGTGGAATTCCTCAAGGGCTTCTTTTCCATGGGTCCAGATGATGAAGATGTCATCAATATAGCGCAAGTAGAGTAGGGGCGTTAGGGGACTAGAGCTGAGGAAGCGTTGTTCTAAATCAGCCATAAAGATGTTGGCATACTGTGGGGCCATGCGGGTACCCATAGCAGTGCCGCTGATTTGAAGGTATACATTGTCCCCAAATGTAAATGTCTGTAGGCTGCTTTTGCCGGGGACAGAACAGGAATGGAGTCTTAGAACTTTTAATAAGTAATCTAGCTAGGTATGTGTTAGATTATGATTTCTTTAAATGGCTGAGAAAAGACTTGTGCTGAATAGAATGACTATTCCTGTCTGTGTGTCTTTTTTGTAAGTTAAGGTTTTGCCTAGAGGGATTCTCTGTGTTTTGAATCTAATTACCCTGTAAGGTATCTACCATCCTGATTTTACAGAGGTGATTCCTTTACTTCTATTAAAAGTCTTCTTGTAAGAAAACTGAATGCTTTTTCATTGTTCTAAGATCCAAGGGTTTGGGTCTGTGGTCACCTATGCAAATTGGTGAGGATTTTTACCAAACCTTTCCCAGGAAGTGGGGTGCAAGGGTTGGGAGGATTTTGGGGGGAAAGACGTGTCCAAACTACGTTTCCCAGTAAACCCAGATAAAGTTTGGTGGTGGCAGTGGAAATCCAAGGACAAAGGGTAAAATTAATTTGTACCTTGGGGAAGTTTTAACCTAAGCTGGTAAAAGTAAGCTTAGGAGGTTTTCATGCAGGTCCCCACATCTGTACCCTAGAGTTCAGAGTGGGGAAAGAGAGTGGGGTGGGGGGAGAGAAAACTTTTTGTAGTGATAATCACCCATTTTTTCATGGTTTGTGTGTATAAAAACGTCTTCTGTATTTTCCACAGTATGCATCCGATGAAGTGAGCTGTAGCTCACGAAAGCTTATGCTCAAATAAATTGGTTAGTCTCTAAGGTGCCACAAGTACTCCTTTTCTTTTTGCAAATACAGACTAACATGGCTGTTACTCTGAAACCTGTCATTATAAAACTGTAGTCTGATTCCAACACTGGATTTTAGGTTCAGTGAATATTTTTAATCTGAGAAGAATTTAATTGCATTGGCAAGATCTAATGCATGTAAAATTAAAGTCATTGAAAATATCAGTCAGTTTAAAACAGTGATACCAATTTTAATTTGTAATGTTTAATGCCGTAGTAATACTTTTCATACAGCTAGTGCTTTGCATTTTTAAAACACTTTCTGTACATTAATCCTCACAATGCACTAATGAAATAAGTAAGCATGATACTCATTTTACCTATGGGGTAACTAAGACAGAGCAAATTATGATTTTCTTTAGGCCACACATGGAGTTGGTGTCAGAACCAGAATGAGAACTCAGAATTTTTCAGTTCTCAATCTTGTATTTTACATATATGAAGTTTCAGGTTTTGGATGGGTGACTTTAAATTTTGGTGTCTGGGTTTTTTTTTGTTTTCTTTATTTTGTAGATGATGAGGAGGAAGATGGAGATGAAGATCAAGAAATAAAGGATAAAACTCTACCCAAATGGCAAATTTGGCTGGACATTGAATGTTCCCGTGAAACAAGGCATTGGCTGCCTTGGCGACCTGACAAAACTAAAAAGCAGACTGAAGAAGATTGTGAAGATCCGGAGAGACAGGTCATTGTGATATATAAGACAACGTGTGTGTGTGTGTGTGAGATTTCTTTACATTTAAGTTAATCTGTCAAGGACTCCATGCATAATTGTTTTAAACAAAAATAATAATGATTTTGGAAGATCTTGGATATCTCTAGGGCAGTGGTTCTGAAAATTTTTTTTTTTTTACTTGGGTGGGACTGAAAATTCACCAGTGGTTTCTTGCTGGGAGCCATGCAAGTACCCCCAAAACCCACTGATGGGCTTGAGGTAAGGTTGTTCCAGGGAGAGAGGAGGTACTGGTTGGTGAGAGTAGGCTGATGGGGCTCATGGAGATCAGCTATTATGTTGGGGGGAGGGAAGTTCCCAGGAAGAAGTGGAAGGCTAGTGGAAATAGGAAAGGGCATGGGAGTTGAGGTGATGCTTCTCCCTTTTCTCATTGTTTAGCTCCAGAACTGTGCTACTTCACAAAGCTGAAGCTGTCTTGTTGGCACCAAAGCCTATTGGACATGCTGCTTCGCCTCCCCTGGAGCTGAGCACAGTGCAGGCATCAAGAAGGGAGGAGTTGCTGTGGGTTAGAGGTGGGGGTGGAGTGTGCTGATCTTTCTCTCCTCAGACTGTCTCTGGGTCCTAGCTACTGCAAGGTTTGGCTGATTGATTTTTGTTGTTGTTGTTTTGCCCCTGCCCCCGGTTGATTGTGCCCTACAGCTTGAAAAAAACTGCTCTAGGGATTGGAAATGGGAACCTTTGACCTGTAGGTCATTGGTTTATATCCAACCTGTGTCAGTGGTGAGAGATAGCTCTGTGGTGGCATTTCTAAAGTGTGGTAGTGTTCCCAGTCCAATCCTTTTGCAGATAAGTCCTTATTCATAAAATCACTATCACATTTGAACTGTCCCTACAGTTTTATAAGTCAAGGCTTGAAAAATTTACCAGACATCAAACCATAATCTGTATAATCAAGGTGTTGCCCTGGATTTGAGGGTTGTGCATACCCCAGAATATGATCAAGCTAATTGCAACCATATTATGTGCATTCAGCCACCGTGAATTAATGAAATAGAACACCACACAGTTAAGGGTTAATTTGTAGACAGGCTTTCAGAAGCAAGGTCAAAACTACTGTCCGTTTTGCTAATCAGAATGCGAGGAGGGGAGAGGAAAATAAACAACTGAGACTGAAAACCTTGGTGGAAGGAAGACCTTGAGTTTGGACGCCTCTGATATTAGGAAGTTTATTGAAAATTAGGAAGACTGATGATCTAGTAGCGGTCATTATGACCTTTGTGTTTTGTAGAAGCTAATTATAAAAAGTCTAGATAATAGAATGTACTTTGGAGCAGTCCTCTAAAGCCATCTTGAGAGACGTTTTTCCTGATACCTTTTCTCCCCGGTGGGTGAGCAACTGGCAACTGCGAACCTGCTGTTAATTACTTAATAATGTACCAGGTATTAGGTAAATATCTGGGATGTGCTAAACCTATTGCTTATGTCTGTGTGTGCTTAAATCTAATAAGCTGCTGTTTTAGATAGAGCAGGCTTACTTGCATTAATCTTATCAGATGGAATTGCTGTCTTCCTATTGATTTATTCCTGACACCGCCTGGAGTGAAATAGTTAAGGTGCCCCTGCTGTGGGTCCTGAAAACCCTGGGTAACCAAGCAAGATGCAAAAGACAAGGATGGGAGGGTGGAAAAGTGTTTCTCAGCAGGATCTAGAGGCCATACTCTGCTTATGAGCTCAGTACCCTTGTCGCTTCATGTGCTTGAAAGGAAGAAGGTGCTGAGACTTCGACCCCTGCTTGAGGGCTTCCACCTTTATAGCAACCTCTCGCTAGTAGGTGTCTTACAAATTTTAAACTTCTGCTGCTGTAAGGGAAAAGAAATTTCTTCAAATTATCCTTGCTATTGGTTCTTCATGTCAGGAGATTTTTGTCATAGTGTCTGTGATTCCATGCCTGCTCCCTACATATCCTCTTGCTCTGGTATGAAAGTATATAGGAAGGGGCGGATGCTCTGCCACTGCAGTTCCTTCTCAACCACCTGTGGCTTGAGATGGAGCATCATTGTGTCCGGTAGCTAGCTGACCCAGCTTGCTGACTTTTTTTCTTTGTTTGTTTATATTATTTTCTTGTTTAATTTAGCACAGCTTTGTGCTTTTTTGGGAGGGGGGTGTCTTTGTGTCTCAGGTTTCTTTTGCCCATTCCACTCAGCCCCTCTGCATCTGCGGCCTTTCTTCTTGGATTATGCCAAAGATCCTGGGCTTCAAACCTTGCCAGACCTGCCACAGGTCCTTCCCTGTCAGCAAGGGGCATTCCAGCTGCCTTGAAGAGGTGCATGTCCCCTCCATGTGTAGCATCTGATCAGCAGCATATCCAGGAAGCTGAGGAAGGGTTGATTGAAACTGCTTCTTATAGAATATTCCCTGAGACTTGCAAGGTCCCAGTCCCCCCTATTGTTCATCTGCCTCAACTGCTCAGAATGTTCCAGTGGCTGCCCAAGCCTCTGCTCTGGTAACCGCAGACCTGGGAGGGGAGCCTTCAGAGTCTTCAGGAACATCTGATAAGAAGAGACCCCATTTCCCTGAGAAAGATACCAAGAGAAGGGGGAAAGTCCCCCTCTAATTAGAGAACAAGAAGACTTTGTGTCCCAATATGGGTACCATTAAGGCTTTTCCCTCCTCTGATACTGAAATCCCAGTACAACTTCATAATGCGTACTGAGAAGCCTTCTGCAGTACCAGTGTTGGTACTGAAATAGGAGCCTTCTAAATAAAAGGATTCCTTGAAGACCTGGGACTCGGTCATCGTCCTTGGTGTCACTCTGCTCAGGCCACGAGAAAGAGCGCATGGCCCGTACTTCGGTACCGTTCCAGGTATCTCTTGACATGATGACTCCTGAGGAACAGTACCCAGATTCTCTGGTACCATCCAGGATCCTCTTTAATTAAGACCTTTGAATCCTGGAAAAGCCCAAATCACCTCTTCTGAGGGCTACTGAGAGGGATTTCCCACCCATATTGACATTACCGTCTGGTACTATACCACCTCACCCTTTTATGAAGGCTCGGCTGTCCTTACTGATACGGTTGCCAGTCCTTTCTTGCCGTCTGGTACTAAAATGACTCCCATTACTGACACCTGTTGCTCATCCACTAGACATGGGTAAGGACACTTTCTTGGGCTCAGCTGTGTTTGTCTAGAATTCCACCACCTTTCAGCCTTCTTTTATAAAAGGGATTAAGGGCAACCTGGAGAATTACAGACCAGTCAGCCGAACTTCAGTCCTGGAAATATGGAGCAAATAAGTAAGCAATCACTTTGCAGACACCTAGAAGATAAGGTGATAAGTAACAGTCAGCATGGTATTGTCAAAAATAAATCATGTCAAACCAACCTAATAGCTTTCTTTGACAGGGTAACAAGCCTTGTGTATGGGGGCGGAGGGAAGTGGTAGATGTGGTATATCTTGACTTTAGTAAGGCTTTTGATATTGTCTTGCATGATTCTCATCAACTAGGGAAATACAACCGAGACGGAGCTACTATTAGCTGGGTGCATAACTGGTTGGAAAACCATTCCAAGAGAGTAGTTATCAGTGTTTCACAGTCAAGCTGGAAGGGCATATCCTTCGTCCTCTCATGGGAGTTGCTCTAAACTCCCAAAACTCCAGAGGGTACCAGTCCACATAAAAAAGAGTACTTGTGGCACCTTAGAGACTTAACCAATTTATTTGAGCATAAGCTTTCGTGAGCTAAAGCTCACTTCATCGGATGCGTGCAGTGGAAAATACAGTGGGGAGATTTTATATACACAGAGAACATGAAACAATGGGTGTTACCAGACACACTCCTCTCGTTACAGTGTTTATGGTAACACCCGTTGTTTCATGTTCTCTGTGTATATAAAATCTCCCCATTGTATTTCCCACTGCATGCATCCAATGAAGTGAGCTGTAGCTCACGGAAGCTTATGCTCAGATAAATTTGTTAGTCTCTAAGGTTCCACAAGTACTCCTTTTCTTTTTGCGAATACAGACTAACACAGCTGCTACTCTGAAACCAGTCCACATACAGGTTCTCTATGATTTCATTTCCACACTATAGCAGAGCCCACAAACAACAGCAAGGACTTGTTTTCTACTCCTAGGCCACATGGCAGCCTGTACATTCATAACATTTCTGATGTCCTCAAGCCTGCCTCAGGGCTGTCTACACCCCTAATAAGCATAATCTGTCTAAGCAGGTGTCAATACCTCAGAGTGTTCTTGACTCCTTCAACTGCTGGAAGGATCCTCAGAAGGTCTGTGTGGGAGTTGCATTCTCTTATCCAGCCTCCACAAAGATCACCACCACGGATGCTTCCCTGATCAGCTGGGGCATCCATTTCTGGGACTTCACAGCCCAAGGCAGATGAACTCTCCAGCAGATGTGTCTCCATATCAACATTCTCCATCTCAGAGCAGTCTAGTATCCATGCCATTGCTTCCTATCCAGCATCAGAGGCCACTTGGTCAGAGTAATGCTGGACAGTGGGTCTACAGTATAATGATTGTCAAGGAGAAGCAAGATCCCAGTCCTCATAGTTAGAATCCATAAAATTATGGAGTTGGTGCATATCCTGTCACATAGAGATCTCGGCAGTTTATCTGCCAGAGCCACAGAACACCACAGTGGACTCCATGAGCAGGCATTTCTGTCAAGACCTTGCATGGGAGTTGAGCGATGCAGTATTTCAGCATATTTGTCGCACCTACGGCTTCCCAGAGATCGATTTCTTCACAACACCATTCAACACAAAATACCGGTGCTTCCAACTCGCTGAGAGGCACCTTCCTTACCCCTTGGCCTTACATTCTGCTAAATGCTTAATCCCTCCTCCCATGCCACTGCTTCTCAAGCTCCTGAATAAATTGAAAAAAGAGAGATTTGTGACCATCCTTACAGCGCTATCATGGCCAAGACAGGTCTGGCTCCCAGATCTGGTGCACCTATTACCTGCGACTGCCTCTTAGCCTTCCTCTGACAGTGAATATTCTGACCCAGGAATCTGGCACCATGACCCACCCCAATCTCTCATCACTTTAACTCAAGGACTGGCTCCTCAATGGCTATCTGGCATAGAACAGGATTGCCCTCCAGAAGTTCAAACCATATTGCTGAACAGTAGACAACCCACCACAAGGATAAGTTACCTGCAGAAGTGGAAACATTTCCAAGGGTGGTGTTCCCAACTGTCCATATCTTCTCGCAAGTTGCTCCTCATGCACGTTCTGTATTACCTGCTAAATGTAAAACCATAGGTTTATCACTGAGCTCAATTAATGTTCACCTGTAGAGCCTGTTACCCCCCCCCCCCCGAGGGATTTCAGTGTTTGCTCACCCAATGACTGCATGATTAATTAAGGGTCTGTTTAACCTTTTTCCTCCTGTCTAAGAACCTACTCCACCATGGGATTTCAATTTAGTCCTCAATGTCCTGAGAAAATCCCCATTTGAACCTATGGGGAGCTGTTCCCATTTCATATATACTTTAAGACCACATTCCTAATAGCCATTATCCTGGCCAGAGGAGTAGGAGAACTAGGAGATCTTATGGCTGAGCCATTGTGCAGTGTTCTGTCACAGTAAAGGGACTTTACATACCCATCCTTGCTTCCTACCTAAAGTTTCATCAGAATTTCACATTAATCAGAATGTCTGCTGGTGTTTTCTTCAAGCCTCACTTCTTGAGAGAGGAAGTTAGTCTCTGCACACTTGATGTAAGGAGAGCCCTTGCTTTTTACCTTGATAGGACTAAGCCCTTCAGGGCTTCCTTCAGACCCTTTATTTCCTATGGAGAAAGAATGAAAGAGTATCCAATTTCCACTCAGTCTGTTCGAATGGGTTTTTGAGATATATTTTGACCCGTTCCAAAGCCTTTGGGGTGCATCCTCCACCAAGGGTGATTACCCATTCCATCAGGGCTCAGTCTACCTCAGTGGCGTTACTGAAGAACATATCCATCTCGCATATTTACAAGGCTGCCACCTGGTCTTCGGTGCACATGCTATATTGTAGCAGTATGTTATTGCATGTGCTTCTAGAACTGATGAAGCCTTAGAACAAACTCATCAATGATCTGTAGTGAATTTGTCTCCTCAGCACCCTCCTCCTTAATTGGGGTACTGCTCTGGAATCTTCTGACATGGGACACCCATTGGGACAAGAATATGAAGGAGAGATTACTTATCTTGTACAGTAAGTGGAGTGCTTTGAGATGTTTTGTCCATATGGGTGCTCCACTACCCACTCTCCTTCCCCTCTGCTTTGGACTTTGTGGTTGCAAAGGAACTGGAGTGGTGTGGGGATCCACCCCTCCTTGTGCCCTTATATAAGAGCATGAGAATGTGTACGGTGCAAGTGTGGACCCATGGACTAATGATAAAAATCTCTGATCAAGAGTGCATGGGCAAATGCAAATCCTCACATGGAGCACCCATAGGGATGAAACACCTTGAAGAACTCCAGTTACTGTACAGGTAAGTAATCTTTCTGTCTCTTTTCTCCTTTCCAGACCTCCCTAACTGCTGTAAGAAGTGGAGAGGGTGTCCATTACTCTGCCTCTCCCACAGCCTCTTTACCATTCTTCCAGTTGTGTTCTCATTCCTTGTGAATAGCTGAGTGCCTGCCTCTTTGTCATTCATTGCTTTTTCAAGCAGCATGAAACTGATGTGATTTTGGCAATGTTACTGTTGCCCAAAGGGTTCTAAATAGACAGTGAACTTGGCCATTGCCTTGTTAATACCATTCTTCTGCTCCTTGGTGTGCAGGTATGCAGAGACAAAGCACTAAGCAATAGTGGCTGGGGGGCTCTTTGCCTGCCTAGGGAAGAAGAAGGCATAATAGCTCCATGAGTGCTGGAAGGAGTTTGCTCACTAGCAGCAATCATAATACCATACATTTTTCTTTAAAGGCTGCTGCAGTCACGTCCCTCAGCACTTGCCTCCGGAACTAGCAGCACTCCATGTCCCCAGTCCCCTTGGTCATGTGCATATATTGAGGAGTGTAGAGCTGCTATCTTTGTTAGTCAGCCCCGTTCTCAAAGAGCTGCCTGCAGCATTGTGGCTGTCTTTGGAGTTGTACCAGGAGAGGGAAGGAGCTCGAGCTATTTGTGCTCTCTGTTCCCCCACCTCCCCTGCACTCTTTTCACTAATCCAGAACTGTAGAAATCTGTTATCTGCAGATTGGGTCTGCAGTCCTCTCTGGAAGGGGGCTATTACTCGTCTAATTTGCCTTGTTTTTCTTAATTTGAATCAAGTTCCATCACCATTTCATATTCATTTTTGAAAATCTTCATTTAACTCAGAAAGATGCTTGATAAATTATAGACTTATTTGGTTGAATTATAATTAAATTAACTGTTTTATTCCTTTTTCTAGGTATTGTTTGATGATCTTGGGCCATCTTTAATCAGACTTTCTAGTCCAGATCTTCAGTTTCAGCTGCTGTACTCATTTCTGCAATTCTTGGGAGTTCCATGTGGGTGTAGTCTCTTTCCTTCAAATCTCTATATCGCAATGGATGAGAACAACATCTTTGACAATGGGCAGTCTGAAAGGCCGCTGACTTCTTTTGACTCGCTGCTTTCTGGAGTCAATAGTATTGGCCATATGGACACAATGACCAGAGGGAGACAGCACATAGGACACAGTAAGGAAGGAGAGGAGTTCATACAGAATGTCTTTCATTTAATATTGCCGTTATTTTCAGGAAAGGAAAAGTCAAACCTTTCTGTCTGTTGGCTACAATATGAAATCTCAAAGGTAAGTAAATATTTGTGCACTGTCTCTCAATGTGGCTTATAGTTTTATTGTGTACATTTTTATACCATTAAAATAAGCAACATTAAGATAAAGTGAAGGTTGAGCACTCAAATGTCAGGAAAAGCTATAGTTAAGGTGGTGTACTCAG
This sequence comes from Eretmochelys imbricata, assembly GCF_965152235.1. Taxonomy (NCBI): domain Eukaryota; kingdom Metazoa; phylum Chordata; order Testudines; family Cheloniidae; genus Eretmochelys; species Eretmochelys imbricata. The sequence goes on along the minus strand of NC_135577.1, from coordinate 101,338,274 downwards.
CTTTAACTCCATTCACTTATGCATATGTATCACAGTTGTCTATAATTACACAATAACATGTTATTCTTTGAAAAATAGTATAATTTTTCTACATTCTTAGATACATATTACATTGTCTATTGTTGTGTAATACTTTGTGTATGCTAGAGAGAATCCATAAGTGGTGGTTATACAAAATGCACAATTAGAGAGGCAAGAGCTCCTTGTAATAATTTTACAACCCCCTTTAAACTTACAATAAGAGTAAAAAATGTGTCAATAAGAATGATGAACCTATATAAATTGAGTATATTTTTGGGAGGTTGACAAAGAATAGTGGGGCAGAGGAAAGTGAGAGTTTCTTTGCTTTAAATTGTAATAACATTTTCAGCACTTTGCAAAGTCTCCCCAAATTGCCTGTCATGAAACACTAATATGTGTGGAATGCATGTGAAGGCAGCTTGATAGGGAGTGGTATTCACCTGCAGCAAACAGATCTGACACTTGGCAAAGGATTCAGTCTTTTTTAGGCCTACAAAGGGGTTTTTAGCTTTTGGTATAGCTTCACCAGTGAAGATCCCTAGCTGTAGGTATGACGCATTGGTATGTCTTATCACAGTTTTGAACCATAGTAAAGCACATTGGTAAGTAATGGGTTTACAGTCACACTCTGAGTCTACAATAGAGGCTTGCAGCAGTGTAGCTGCACTGGTGGCTAAAAATCCTGGTGTGGAGAAGGCCTCAGTTTCTCTTTGCTGATTCTCTGTTCCTTACAACCACTCCCTGCAGTATAAGTGACATATGATATCAGCTGGCTGGTGGCCCACGATGGAGAGGGAAACAGATTAATTTTTTTGCATAAGAGCGAAGCTAAGGTGATTAAGGCATTTTTCCCTCCCATCCTCCCAGTGCTTGTGCCTATGGGAAATGCTGTTGATTCAGTAATCTTTAATGGGCTAGTGATGCTAAAGAATACAGAAATAGAATAATGAACCCAAATACAACTATGGGTTGTTGTTTTTTCTTGTTGTTTTTTTTCCTCCAAATTTTGTTCTGTCAATTTTCCATGCAGGTTGGTCAATGTCTCCAAGCAAAAAACAAGAAGAAACTGAAGTCACAGGGAAAGAAAAGCAAAAAACTAGCCAAGAATCTCCTTAAGGCATCTGAAAACCGAAACAACCTTTCCCTCTGGAAACTGTATGCCTACTTGGAATGGTTACTTGGCAACACAGAAGATGCTAGAAAAGTATTTGATACAGCTCTTTGCTTGGCAGGAACTGAAGGAATGAGAAATACCCAACTCTGTAATCTGAGCCTGCTTTATGCTTCACTGGAAGTGGAGCTACTAGAGAGTCTGGAGGAAACTGTTATGTCACGTGCTGTACATATATTGACCAAACTGGCTGAAAGTGGGCCATATGTACCTTATCCTGGGCACGTGTTATCTGTGAATATCTTGAAAGCTCGGAAGGCATATGAGCATGCGTTGCAAGATTATTTAAATGAAAGTCCAGTCTCTAATTGGGATCAGGTCAGCAGTTCTAACCAACTGGTTAGTTTAGTTGGTTGTTATGCACTTTTCCAGTATTTGACTGTTGGGATTGATGCTGCTGTATTAATATGTAGACATATTTCTGAAAAGCTTAAAGGTTCTGCTTCACGGAAGTTTGAAGGTATTGGAGAAAATCTTGGCATTCATAATTTCCCCACTGCTCTTGAAGCAGTCACACTCATGCACACAAATTTACTCAGGTACCATATGAAAGTTAGCATTTACCCTTTAAATCCACTGCGAGAGGCACTAACGGAAGCTTTGAAGCTGTATCCTAGCAACCAGTCTCTTTGGAGGTCATATATCCAGATCCAAAGCAAGTCTCACAATGCTAGCAAAGCACGAAGATTTTTTGATAGTGTCACAAGGTCTGCTAAGTCCCTAGAGCCGTGGCTGTTTGCAATCCAAGCAGAGGAGATGAGAAAGAAGCTTGTCGAGAATGTTCAGAGGTAATAGAACTCGAGACAAAAATAATACTGTCCACTTCACTTCACTCTTCATCTGTAGCTATCAAATCACTTTACCAAGGAGGGTGGGTACTGTCATTATCTTTACAGATGAGGAAACTGAGGTTTGGAGAGGGTATTTGTTCAAGATCTCTCAGTGAATCAGTGGCAGAATCATGAATAGAATGTAAATCTCCTGACTCTTGTCCCATAGTCTTTCTGTTGGATCACACTGCCCTCAAACATTTTCTCAAACCACACAAGTGACAGTCTTGTTCTTGAGCTGTCAGTATAATGAAGTCATAAATTGTAATACTTTGTGATAAAATGTAAAGGAAGACAGCATGTTGCAATTTAGAACTTGCTGTTGGTTGCAGTCTGGACACTGTATTTTGACTGTTGTAACAAGAAGTCTCTTTAAATCACCAGTTGACTATCATAAATATCAGATTAATCTTTGCTCATTGGTGGAAATTTGAGAATAGCCCATGCCTTCTTCCTTCAGAGGACAGGGGCAATTCTCAGGTCTTTGATAGTGAGCAAAGAATTGCCTAGTGTGCTAGTTGGACTGTTTTAATAAATGAAAAGCCCACAATGCTCATTTTACATCATCTGAACACATTAAGTGATTTAATCTGAATCACTGCCACGCAGAGGGAGATCAAGGAGACCTGGTGCTGTAATGGAGAAGAGATCAGAATATTACGAGCTTTTAAAAAATGGATGATTGCAGCTCAGTGCTGTTGGTGTTTGCTTTTTGCCTTCGGTCAGATTACTTTCCCTGCAGTATTTCATTCTTTCCTGAATGAAGTCGTCTTTAACCCAGACACCTTTGTACAGATTGTATTATCCATTTGTATAAATTCCAGTTGACTATTACAGGACGAAGATACAAATGATTAATTAATTATGCATAAAATATGTTGAATGCCCCCACTAATGAAGAATAAGAGGAATTCAGTAAATAGAATCTCTAGTCTTTTTCAAGATTCTTTTTAGCCTCTACAAACTCTACTTGCTCTTTCAGGTTTGCTAAAGATGTATTTTGGGAAATTTCTAGAGAACGGAGAAGGAGCTAGCAAAATGGAAGGTCACTAACTTTTTTTATTTTTTGTATGCTAGTATAGTTTATGTGCTAAATGCACCCCACCCCAGCCTTGTTAGTTGAATGCAAACCTGTTCTTAATTAAGTTTTTGTTTTGGCCTTTTAATTCACCCCCCAGACTCCGTTGTGATTCGTTATGGGAACTTGCACCTACAGGTGATTGAGGCTGACTACAGTGTTGCTTCTTAAATGGTGTCAAAAATATTTCATCTCTGATCACTGATGTTTTTGTGTTGTTTTCAGCATTCTGTGTTAATTACGCTATTTTTATTAGTTACTTAAACGATTGTTATTCATTCTTCAGTATGTTTCTGAATGCAGAACAGAATGTGCAGAACACATTAGACAATTTAAATATGTTGCGTAATCTTGAGAGCATATGTTGATTTTTTTAAACGTGTTACTATTGTTGATGCTAAAAGCCTTGTTTTATTTACTTCTAACATATAGGCTAAAATGTCTGAAGAATAGTGATATGTCATGCTGGGTGAAGACTAGAATCCGTAGGTGCCCTCAGGTTACACTGAATTAGGATATTATAACCTAGAAAAAATGATAATTTTTCTCAACTCTGAGTTTAGAGTGATAATTACTTTGATATGCCAGACGTCCTCTCCACAAAGAAAAATAAATACCTCATTGGGTCTTTTTATTGATTTATATATTAAAATGCCAGTTGGACCAGCATATATTCCAAATCAGTTTAGTCTGATAGCAGATAATGTTAACAGAGAAAGTAGCATGAAGTTCCTAATACATTTTCTGTGGAATGGAAGCAGTGAAATTACTCTTGCCTTCTTGTATAAGTACACAGTTGTTTACCTCATGTATATATTGTTTTCTTTTCTGTTTCAGAGTAGATGTTGGAGAAATATATTCAACAATTCCTGAAACTGGATTAAAAAATCGGATCAAAACTTTATTTGAACACGCAATTCAGAGTGAAAACGGTGCCCATTGTCCGTTGTTGTGGAGAATGTGTTTGAATTTTCTGGTGAGATTAGAATAGTGTTTGGGTTCAGTTTTATTATACCTACCATATTTGGAATTTCTGATTAACAGTGGGCACTATATGGTATGGGTGGGTTGAAAGATGCTTACATTTATCATCTTGAAGTTTGGTGGACATGTTAGTCATATCAGTTCCTACAGAAGGGACTATTTGAGGAAATGCTGTTCAGTCATTTAGTCCAGGGATTCTCAACCTTTTTCTTACTGAGGCTCCCCCCAACATGCTATAAAAACTCCACTGCCCACCTGTGTCACAATTGTTTTTCTGCATATAAAAGCTGGGGCCCGTAGCAAGCATGGCAATTGCCCGGGGCCCTGCAAAGCTCAGTTGCTCAGGCTTTTATATGCAGAAAAACAGTTGTTTTCTGCAGCTTCAGTGTTCTTCAATTTCAGCCCCAGGCAGTGGGAAAGTGGGGATCCGGGCTTCAGCTCCAGGCAGCAGGGCTCGGGACTCTGGCCCCTGTGGGGCAGTGGGGCTCAGCAAACCTCCTGAAACCTGTTTGCAGCCCCCTAGTTTGAGAACTGCTGATTTAAACTGTCTTGGTTTAGTGAAGAGTTGTAATGTCCTTGCAACATAGTTTTAGCAAGTAAGAGATACTAAGTATTATTATTGTTTGCTTATGACAGTGGCCACAATGTGGTAGGAATTTTTCAGACATTCAGGAATGGACTGTCCCTGTTATGGGGAGCTTGCAGTTTAAAGGTAGGTGGACAGAAGTTAAGGAAAGGGGAAGAACAAACAGGAAAATTATAGAAGTCAACTCAGTTGACAGCAGATAAGGATCTTTAAGGTTTTGAAGATTAAGCTGTAGCTGCTTTACTAGCTATATGCGATAATTATGGTTATGTCTCCAGTAGAGTTTGTTTTTGTTGATAAAGTCAAAATGGAAATGTCTGCTGAGATGGCCATAGTGGGCTGGGCACTTCTTTATAAAAAGTTTAATCCCGTTTTTTATTTTGAAAGTGATCTGATCTCTGAACCCCTCTTGTATCACTTCCCTAAGTCAGGGTTTCTCAAACTGGGGTCCGCGGACCCCTGCGGGACCACAAGGGTATTCCGGGGGTCCACAAGTCATGTCTGGGGCTGGCGGCCACACTGATCAATTCCCCCCCCTCCCTCCCAGTGCCTCCTGCACGCCGGAGAACAGCTGTTCAGTGGTGTGCAGGAGGCACTGGAAGGGAGGGGGAGGAGTGGGGCCGGGGCACGCTCATGGGAGGGGGCAGGAAGAGGTTGGGCAGGGGTGGGGCCTTTGGGGAGTCCGTGAAAAATTTAAAATCAAAATGGGGGTCCTCAGGTTGCTAAAGTTTGAGAACCGCTGCTCTAAATGTTCCATTCCCCAACTTTTTGGTTCAAGCTTTTCAGAAAAGGAAGATAAAGGGGGGCTTTTTTATTCTGAACTTAACCCATAGGTAAGCTGGACTGGTTTCCAGCTATGTATTTGTCAGTGTTCAGTGAGGCCCGGTCTGCCAGTATCACATCCCCAACGCTAAACAAAAATTGATTTCACATTTGGACCACGTGTGTCTGAATGATAAAAATGCTAACTATGATAAAATGTGATCTTTACATTTTCATTTGTGGAAGAGTTATTGGTGTCAGATGAGAATAAGACTCAATAATAATTCTTCACCTAACATCGATGGCACCAAAAAGCTTCTTGAGGGGTAAAACCAATTATTTAGTAATGTTCAGCTCTGCAGATATTACCACTTAAAAGTAAATGTTATGTCTGTCCATTGTCACCAGAAAGTCCTGTAGATCTTGTCAGATCTTGTGATGTGTTTAGTTCATTCAGTCTTAAGTATTTTCGACAAGGTATTTCTCCATCTTTAACAGAATCAGTAATTCAGTTGGATTTTGAATCAGTATTCTCCTTCCCCTAAAATCCCATTTATTCTTTAAGAAAGAATTAGAGGCAGAATGATATTTATTGCAAGTTGTTTGCTGAACAACAGGAGATGTAAATTTTAGTTCTCAGTTGTGACAAGTAAATGAAGTGTGTTGCTATCTAGCATTCATAAATCTCACCACACAGTATAAAAGGTTTAGTGATCCAAAAGAACCCAATCGGTATCTACAAATATTTCATCTATGTGAAACAGAACTCCTGCACTTCAGCACAAAACCTGTTGATCTTAATAGCATCGTTAATGTAGTGAGACCAAGTGAAAATGTTAAATCACTTACAGTTGAAGAATCTCCTGCTCCTTGAAGACCCCAAGGAACTTTTGTAAATTATTGGTGTAGGAAGGCATTGTTTAGATCTAGATTTGCCACAGATTTCCCTCTATGTAAAGTTATTTTCAAACCTGGCCAATTCAAAATATTCCCTTCACAAGAAATTATTAAAATCTTTACATATACATGATGACCGAATAAGGAGACTAGCCAACTAATGCACTCAAAGCTGTAGCCTTTTATTCTTCTGTTTTAAAGCTCTATGCTGCTGTTATGTTCTGTACTTGCCCCATCAGATAGCCAAGCTGGCATTTCTAGGAAGAGGATTTACCTTCCTTTAGCTAGATACCATCACAGGTTCTGATGAGCAGCCCCCTCTTGGCCACTCATCAGACTGCTGTGAGGGGATTCAGCTGCTAGATCCTGTTTGTTTTAAGTCTGAACAGAGCCCAGGCATAGTGAACAGGGACAGTCTTACAGCGTCTGAGCATGCTCTCAGGGTGCAGATCTTCTGTCATCCCCACTGAGATCACACAGCCCACTGCCCCATCATTGGAACCGGTGCTTAACTCTCTATCTCCCCTTGTAGTTTGAACCTACCCTCTCCCAGAATGCCACACACAGAAGTGTGAGCCTTCTGGTTTACTTCTTCAAGGGGCCCCGTGGTAGGTGTAACTGTTAAATACACAGACGCTACACAGAATTCTAAAGCACTCCTTGCTAAAGCACAAGAAATACACAGAGTACAGATCATATAGAAAAAAACAAACAACCTGAACATATGCTCACTTTAGTTCAGCCTTCCTTTGGGAGTTCTTGGGGACCCATCTGTGTTCAGATAGGCAGGGCTTGCCCTACCTCATCAGGTTCCTGCAGCAGCTTCTCATATCTTGTGCTGGTTACGATTGCATTTACAAAGATGTTCCAGTCATTCATTTACATAGATGTTCCAGTCTAAGTGTCTTAACCATTTAATAACTGAGGGAAGGGCATTGTGCAAGTCCATGAGGAAACCAGGCAGCTCTTGCTAACAGATGCAGCCTGCAAGTATATGATCTATATCTTCTTGGCCACAGCGCCAATGGGGGGAGTCATGAAAGCCCTACTTATGGTCACTAGAAGTATATCTTATCACTCTACATCTGAAGCAATTGAGCTTTGCTCACAGATGGTGTGGAAAGTCAAAACTAGGGAACTGGACTGTTGGATCTGTCATGAGATAGGCTATGTTGAAAGCTTGTTCTTGCCTCCTAGTATGCTGCCTGCAGGTGACATTGAGGTTCCTTAAAAGGAATTGTGCAAATTGGGTGCCTTGAGCTAAAATGGTAGATTGGTGGATTAGAGACCTCTGTAATTAGTGTTAGACCCAGATTCTGTAAGGTGACTTGTCAACTGATAGCAGAAGGCAATATAGGACAGGACCGGCAACCAGGCCAGGTTGGTTGGTCTCATGGTACCAGTTATTATATACATAATTTCATTCAGGTGCATGTCCACTAGTCCTATGTGAGTGGGGCTAAGCCACAATGGGGAGCAATATTCTGCTACAGAATAGCATGAGGAAAGCCTGGAACTTTTTAGTGACCTCGCATTGGCTCCCTAGTTTGAAATGGATAGCTAGCTGATCAGGACATTTCTTGTCTTTATTTGCAGTGGGGTCTTGATAAGGTATTCCTTGCATGTCCAGGTGTGGCCCAGTGTATCACCTAGATACACAGGCATTATGTTGTTGTTCAGTCTGAGTCCATTCAGGAAGATGTTGAGCTGTTTGTTGGCCTTATGTGTGGTTTAGATCAAACAGCCGGAAACGGTCTTTGACACTTAGAGTCTCCATTTTTTACAGTAGTGGACCAACTTTCTCATATCTGCATTGAAGACTTTGTCTAGGTGACTGAAATCCTGGTCCTGCACTGCCAGACAGATGATGTCTGCATAGATAAAAGGCCTGGCTGTGATGTAGGGAAGGTCATTTGTGAAGAGGATGAAAAGTATCTGTTTAGGCCTATTTGACACTTCTTAGCCTTAACAGTTAGTCCTGCCTCCCTTATGCGCTCAAGGACTTTTTGTAGGTGTTCCAGGTGGTCTGCCCAGGAATCCGAAAATATGGCCACATCGTCAAGGTAGGTGACTGCATATTCTCCTAATCCCGCTAGGAGACCATCTACAAGTCTTTGGAAGGTGGTGGGTGCATTTCGCAGCCCGAAAGGGAGTACATTAAATTCATACAGCCCGAGATGTGTGGTGAAGGCTGACCTTTCCTTGGCAGATTCATCTAGCGGTACCTGCCAGTACCCATGGTTAAGTCCAAGGTAGAGGTGGACTGGGCCCGTCCCAGTTTCTCTAATAGTTCATCTGTGCGTGGCATTGGATAGTTGTCTGGGCGAGTTACAGCATTTAGCTTATGGTAGTCCACGCAAAAATGTATTTCCCCATCTGGTTTGGGAACTAGAACCACTGGAGATGCCCATGCACTTCCAGAGGGGCGGATTACACCCATCTGTAACATATCCTGGATCTCCCGTTCTATAGCAGTTTTAGCTTGAGGAGACACCCGGTAAGGTTGGACCCTAACTGGGTGAGCATTACCTGTGTCAATGGAGTGGTATGCCCGTTCAGTCAGTCCTGGGGTGGCTGAGAACGTTGGCGCGTAGCTAGTGCACAGCTCCTTGATCTGCTGTTGCTGCATACGCCCAAGGGTCATGGAGAGGTTCACCTCTTCCACACCACCAGCACATTTCCCTTCATAGTAGACACCTTCGGGCCACTTAGCATCGTCTCCTCCCTGGGCTGTAAACTGACAAACCTTTAATTCTCTGGAATAAAAGGGCTTTAGAGAATTAATATGGTACACCTTAGGCTTTCGGTTGGAGGTGGGGAATGCTGTGAGATAATTAACAGCTCCCAGGCGCTCCTGGACCATGAATGGCCCTTCCCACGATGCTTCCATTTTATGGGCCTGGAGCGCCTTTAAGGCCATGACCTGGTCTCCTACTTTGAAGGAACGCTCTCTGGCATGTTTATCATACCAGGCTTTTTGCTCTTTTTGAGCATCCTGTAAGTTTTCTTTAGCAAGGGCTAAAGAGGTTCGGAGGGTGTTTTGTAGGTTGGTTACAAAGTCCAGAATGTTAGTTTCTGGAGAATGTGTAAATCCCTCCCATTGCTGCTTCATCAACTGCAGTGGCCCGTTAACCTCACGGCCATATACAAGTTCAAATGGGGAAAACCCTAAACTGGGGTGTGGTACAGCTCTGTAGGCAAAGAGCAACTGCTGCAACACTAGGTCCCAATCATTGGAGTGCTCATTTACGAATTTACGTATCATGGCCCCCAAAGTTCCATTAAACTTCTCCACCATGCCATTTGTCTGATGGTGGTAAGGAGTGGCAACCAAGTGATTTACCCCATGAGCTTCCCAAAGGTTTTCCATAGTTCCTGCTAGGAAATTAATCCCTGCATCTGTGAGGATGTCGGAGGGCCAACCTACCCTGGCAAAAATGTCTGCTAGTGCCTGGCACACACTTTTAGCCCTGGTATTGCTTAGAGCTACTGCTTTCGGCCATCGGGTGGCAAAATCCATGAAAGTCAGTATGTACTGCTTTCCTTTGGGTGTCTTTTTTGGAAAAGGACCCAGAATATCCACAGCTACTCGCTGAAATGGAACTTCAATGATGGGGAGTGGCTGGAGAGGGGCTTTGACCTGGTCTTGGGGTTTCCCCACTCTTCGGCATACCTCACAAGACCGGACATAGGTAGAAACATCCTTGCCTATTCCCTCCCAGTGGAATGACCCCCCCAAACGGTCTTTGGTCCTGTTCACCCCAGCATGGCCACTAGGGTGATCGTGGGCTAAGCCCAAGAGTTTGGCCCAGTATTTAGTTGGAACTACCAACTGTCACTGAGGATGCCAGTCTTCCTGGTGTCCACCAGAAAGAGTTTCCTTGTATAAAAGTCCTCTTTCTACAACAAACCTGGATCGATTAGAAGAGCTGAGAGGTGATGGGTTGCTCCATGCTGCTCTCCAAGCTCTCTGGAGGCTTTCATCTGCCTCCTGTTCGGTCTGGAACTGTTCCCTTGATGTTGGAGACATCGCTTCCAGAGGGACCAAGCATAGGTCCACAATCCCATGAGGAACTGATGTAGGGGATGGGGCTGTTTCCGTTGACTGTGAACCGCTCTCCGCGGGTGCACTATGTTGGGATTCAGGCTCCGGCTGAGCCTCTTGTGTAGGGTTATTGGCTGCTGCCAGTTCAGGTTTGGTGGGGCCCTCTGGTGTTGAGGTTGCAAGTACTGGATTCAGTGCTGGCAATGGGTCTGGTGTTGGTTGTTCGGCTGGTTCCGGTTCTGGGATTGGTTCCGTCTGGGTCTCTGGGACTGGATCCACTACTGCTGTTGCAGACATTGGCCTGGGGTCCGGGTCCATCACCTCTGACCGGGTCCTGATAGAAGTTTCCGGAACAGAGCTAGGCCTCATGGCTTTTTTAGCCTGGCTGCGGGTGACCGTTCCCACCCTCTTGGCCTGCTTCACATGATTGGCCAAGTCTTCCCCCAACAGCATGGGGGATGGGATAATCATCATAGACTGCAAAAGTCCACGTTCCTGACCAGCCCTTGTACTGGACTGGCAACTTGGCTGTAGGCAAATTGAAAGAGTTGGACTTGAAGGGTTGAATCGTCACTTGGATCTCTGTGTTGATTAAATTGGGGTCCACTAAGGAAGCATGGATAGCTGACACTTGTGCTCCAGTGTCCCTCCACGCGGTGACCTTCTTCCCTCCCACACCCACAGTTTCCCTCCGCTCCAAGGGTATCTGGGAGGTATCTGGGCCTGCGGACCTCTGGTGTGATTCCGGTGCAATGAACTGTAATCTGTTGGGATTCTTGGGGCAGTTGGCCTTTACATGCCCCAGCTCGTTACATTTAAAACATCGTCCAGCTGACGGGTCACTGGGGCGAGGTGGGTTGCTGGAGAATGGGGTGGTGGGACGATAAGGGGTCTGGAGGGTTCTTTGGGAGGTAGGTGGGGCCTTGGGCGGCCCCCGGTAATAGGGTGTGGTCTGGGGTTGTCCCTTCTGGTCTCCGCTCCAACTGCGACCAGTTTTCTTCTTCTCTGCCACCTCCACCCATCTGGCTCCAATCTCTCCTGCCTCGATTACAGTTTTGGGCTTCCCATCTAGGATGTATCTTTCCTCAGGAATCCCCTCTAAGAATTGTTCCATTTGCATTAGGAAGGGCAAATTTACTGGAGATTCAACACTTGCTCCTGATATCCAGGCATCCCAATGTTTCACAATGTGGTAGGCATGTCGGGTAAATGACACGTCTGGTTTCCACCTTAGGGCTCTGAACCTCCGACGAGATTGCTTGGGTGTTATCCCCATTCTGACTCTCGCCTTGGATCTAAACAGTTCATACTTGTTCATGTGTTCTTTAGGCATTTCAGCTGCCACCTCAGCTAAGGGTCCACTGAGCTGCGGCCTCAGCTCTACCATGTATTGGTCAGTAGAGATGTTGTACCCAAGGCAGGCCCTTTCAAAATTTTCTAAGAAGGCCTCAGTATCATCGCCTGCCTTGTAGGTGGGGAACTTTCTGGGATGGGAAGTGGTACTTGGAGAAGGATTGCTAGGGTTTGTTGGGATATTCTGCTGAGCCTTTATCTTCTCTATCTCCTCCACATACTTCCTGTCTTTTTCCTTCTCCTCCAGTTCTTTGTCCCTTGCTTCCATAGCTCTCCTGTGAGCAGCCACTTGGTGTTGTTCTGCCTCTTCCGCTGCCTCTCTCGCTGCCTCCCTTTCTTGTTCCTTCTCCTCCTTCTTCAGCCGCATGAGTTCTATCTGTCTTTCATGTTCCCTTTGAAACAGATATGGGGACCTGCATGAAAAACCTCCTAAGCTTATCTTTACCAGCTTAGGTCAAAACTTCCCCAAGGTACAAAATATTCCACCCTTTGTCCTTGGATTGGCCGCTACCACCACCAAACAAATACTGGTTACTGGGGAAGAGCTGTTTGGAAACGTCTTCCCCCCAAAATACTTCCCAAAACCTTGCACCCCACTTCCTGGACAAGGTTTGGTAAAAAGCCTCACCAATTTGCCTAGGTGACTACAGACCCAGACCCTTGGATCTTAAGAACAATGAACAATCCTCCCAACACTTGCAGCCCCCCTTTCCTGGGAAATGTTGGATAAAAAACCTCACCAATTTGCATAGGTGACCACAGACCCAAACCCTTGGATCTGAGAACAATGAAAAAGCATTCAGTTTTCTTACAAGAAGATTTTTAATAAAAATAGAAGTAAATAGAAATAAAGAAATTCCCCCTGTAAAATCAGGATGGTAGATACCTTACAGGGTAATTAGATTCAAAACATAGAGAATCCCTCTAGGCAAAGCCTTAAGTTACAAAAAAGATACACAGACAGAAATAGTTATTCTATTCAGCACAATTCTTTTCTCAGCCATTTAAAGAAATCATAATCTAACACGTACCTAGCTAGATTACTTACTAAAAGTTCTAAGACTCCATTCCTGGTCTATCCCCGGCAGAAACAGCATGTAGACAGACACAGACCCTTTGTTTCTCTCCCTCCTCCCAGCTTTTGAAAGGATCTTGTCTCCTCATTGGTCATTTTGGTCAGGTGTCAGCGAGGTTACCTTTAGCTTCTTAACCCTTTACAGGTGAGAGGCGCTTTCCCCTGGCCAGGAGGGATTTCAAAGGGGTTTATCTTTGAAGGGGTTTACCTTCCCTTTATATTTATGACATGCCCCCCAAATCTCAGCTAGGGTGAAACACTGGCAGGGATTTCTTCCTGGAGCTCTAGGAAAAACAGAGTTAATAAGACACATGCATCTCTAAATATACTACCAAGTACATAAAGACTAACAATATTTTCTACATCTCAAGGACGATTTTAACCAGTTGATTCTGGGAAACTTTCACGGGAGAGTGCATCAGCCACTTTGTTAGAAACTCCTGAGATGTGTTGGATGTCGAAATCAAAATCTTGGAGAGCTAAACTCCACCGAAGAAGTTTTTTGTTATTTTCTTTGACGGTGTGAAGCCACTTCAGTGCAGCATGGTCAGTTTGCAGGTGGAAACGCCGTCCCCAAACATATGGGCGTACCTTTTCCAGAGCGTAGACAATGGCGTAACATTCTTTTTCAGTGACTGATCAGTTGCTTTCCCTCTCAGACAGTTTTTTGCTGAGAAACACTACAGTGTGGAATTCTTGATCAGGTCCTTTCTGCATTAAAACTGGTCCCACACCTCGCTCGGACGCATCTGTGGTTACTAGGAACGGTTTGTCAAAGTCTGGGGCCCTTAGTACAGGGTCAGACATGAGTGTTGCTTTAAGCTTGTTAAAGACCTTCTGACACTTTTCGGTCCACTGAACGGCATTTGGCTGTTTCTGTTTGGTTAGGTCTGTCAGTGGGGTGGCGATTTGGCTGTATTGCGATATAAATCGTCTGTAATAACTGGCCAAGCCTAAGAAGGATTGAACCTGTTTCTTTGACTTTGGGACAGGCCACTTTTGGATAGCATCCACTTTGGCCTGTAGGGGGCTGATAGTTCCTTGACCCACTTGGTGTCCAAGGTAAGTCACTCTGTTTAGGCCTATTTGACACTTCTTAGCCTTAACAGTTAGTCCTGCCTCCCTTATGCGCTCAAGGACTTTTTGTAGATGTTCCAGGTGGTCTGCCCAGGAATCCGAAAATATGGCCACATCGTCAAGGTAGGCGACTGCATATTCTCCTAATCCCGCTAGGAGACCATCTACAAGTCTTTGGAAGGTGGTGGGTGCATTTCGCAGCCCGAAAGGGAGTACATTAAATTCATACAACCCGAGATGTGTGGTGAAGGCTGACCTTTCCTTGGCAGATTCATCTAGCGGTACCTGCCAGTACCCATGGTTAAGTCCAAGGTAGAGATGAACTGGGCCCGTCCCAGTTTCTCTAATAGTTCATCTGTGCGTGGCATTGGATAGTTATCCGATGAAGTGAGCTGTAGCTCACGAAAGCTTATGCTCAAATAAATTGGTTAGTCTCTAAGGTGCCACAAGTACTCCTTTTTGCGAATACAGACTAACATGGCTGTTACTCTGAAACCAGTGCTAGAACTGATTCCTGAGGTATACCATTGTTTTGGGACCTCCAGGATCTGTTTTTTTGTCCATGTGAAACTTAGAACTGGTGGCCTCTCAGCAGCAGTTCCACACCTGTGACAGCCCATCACGGTATGACCAATGACACTTTGCACCTTAAGGCTGTATGCCAGATCGTGTTATATGCAGCAGCAAAGTCTAGGACCTGTCCTCTACCTGGTCTGGAAGCCATTCGTGATGTAGGCAGTGAGTGCCAGCACTTAACCACAGATACTGTGGTTTGGTGTGAAACCTGTTTCATCTACGCTCAGGACAAGGGGTGGGAGCAATTCTCTGAAGGATAAGCCTTTCAAGTAATTTGTACACACATCGTAACAAAGAGATGGGGTTGTGGTAATATGCTGCAACTCGATTGTCTTTCTCAGGTTTTGGCAAGACTATTTATTACCTTTTGTCCTGTGCCAGATCTTAGGCTTTTTATTCTTCTAGATGACTCTTACATCGAATTCTACATGACTCTGGATAGCAAAATGGCTACTCAGTGTTTGCTAGTTTTTCCCAGGCTCTTCAGGAATTCAGCTGAGCTATTACCAAGCCCTTAGCATCATCTGTTTTCAGTGTTTTGATCGCCCTTTCTGTTTCATCTGTGGCAAAAGGCTGAAGTCTTCACTTTTAGATATGCACTGTTTCTAGTGCCGTCATTATTTCTTCATCTCTCCTTCAAACTTTTTGTCCTTATCTGCCTTTGCAACATTTATCAGGTGGGTAGCAATGCTGTTTGGATAGACTGGGTGTTGGCACTATGCTGGATGCTGCTGAGCAGCACCAAGTTTTCTGATTAATGCCCTGGCTTTGTGGCTGGATCTTGAGGTGTTTAGTTCCATATTAACCTGCTCTCATCTTGCTCTTCTAGAAATATTCAAGCTGTCTCAAGGTGTGTGGTGATGTCTGGATCATGACTTTCTTCATACTGATTGAGGAATTCTGCATGCTCCTTATCTAGATAGAGAATGTAGACATTATAACAACCTGTTGGAATTGATGTGGTGAAAGCTTTATACATGGCTCTTGTAAATACCATGTAAGATTCTTCAGTAAAGATGATTTACGATAAAACTGGGCCAGTTTGCTCTCCATAGTTCCAGCAAGGTTTTTTTGTTGGCACTTTCACCAAGTATCCATACCTATTGTAAGTGACTAAAGATCTCAAATCACTCAACTCCTGTCCTTTAATCACTGTCTAGTCTCTGTCAGGTGACCTTAAACCCTTATTAGGTGACTTTGTTGCCAGGTGCCCTCCTCTGACAAACCACTTCTGGGTGGGAGCCTATCTGTTTTCAATTATATTTATATTTGTATAGAGGACCATCCCGAGTTAATGAACCTTTGTCAACCCTGTATCGCTCCCCTGTGGGATTTTTGTCCATTATGGAGGCAAAAGTACAGCAGAGGAGACAGCTACCCCCAGATATTCAAAATGGAGTTTGCAGTCTGCTAAAGATAGACTGTTCATAATCTCACACAGAATTTATAAATTGTATAGCTAGACCTGCCAAATTTATCACAGATGCAAAGTTAATTTTTGCAAACAAAAGGGTCTACATTTTCAAGAAGACCGCAACCCTTTCTCCTGCTGTATGTGTGAAACTATGTGCACTATCATTCCCGCACACATTTTTTGTGGACTATCGCTTTTGTAGGCATGTGATAGAATTATCTAACCCCTTTATAAAATGCAAATATTGTTGTGCATGTAAATATTATTACTTGCTTACAAATAGCAGTATACTAACATTGTATGGACAAATGGAGGGCACTTCTTAGCAAATTTGGAATTGAGGAAAATCTGGAAATGGAACAATTAGATATTCTAGTTTTTTAAGGAGAGAGAAAAGTTAGGATGACACAGTATTTAGCAGGAAAAGATAGTATAGCTCAGTTGCTAATGTACTTGCCTTGGAGCCCCATGCTTCCATGCCATGAGTTGTGTTCTTGCTTAATGCTAACCTTTGACTGCAGTATTAGAGAAGTGCTGTCTTGCAAGTGAAAAGTCAAACAGGTTCTTAGTCATTCTTTGATGTTTCTGTTTCACTCCGCCACTTGTGAGTTATGAAGGGCCAACTCCTACCTCATAAAGGCATTGCTCATATCATAGTCCATTAATATAATATACCATATTACATGTATGCCTATTATACAGTCTGTTCATAAAGGACTCCTCACCAGGGAACCTCTGTCTGAACTTTTGCATGGTTGTTTCTCTGCTTCTAAGAAGACATAAAATATCACTTCAGCAGCCCCATTTTATTTGAAATATGGATTTTTGTCCCCTCACAGTTTTCTCTAGGAGATAAAGAAAGGAGCAAAGGACTGTTTTATAAAGCCCTTCAGAACTGTCCCTGGGCAAAGGTAAGTGTTTTGTTTTGTTTTTAAATTTAAATTGATCATCAAGAAATGAAGATTTTTATAGAAATAAATTTGAAAAGTTTAGGATGTAATTAGCCATGCTACATATGTGGGAAAAGAATGAAAACTGAGGGAACTCTTACTGTCAAAAGATACCAAAAATTGACTACAAATGAGAGGTAAATTTGCAGGGTAAACAATAAATAAATAAAGTGGCCAGTGCAGTTTTCAGTTTCATAAGTTGAGGAATTGTATTGTATAAAGCATGGAGACGATCCCCCTCCCTGTGACCCCGGAGAGATGGTGTTCTGAGTACCGTGTTTAATTCTGAGTATGTCAGTAGCAGAAATATGTAGAAGACAAATTAGAAGGAATTCAGAGAATTACAGAAAATAAATAAATAAATTGGCGAGCACCTATGACTCCCATTGAAATTAAAAGGAGCTTCAAGAGATTCAGCACATTTCAGACCCTACATTTGGATGCTGAATAAGAGACCTAGTCATTTATAGTCCATACCCCTATCTTTATTCTTTCTTATACGTATGCTGAAATGCTGGTTGCATCTGCTAGTTGTATGTACTCCTTTCTGTCTAGTCCCTCTTTCTTGAACAGAAAAATGTCTGAGTAAATGTTCTTTTTTTAAAATTGTATTCATAGGTGCTGTATATGGATGCAATAGAGTATTTTCCAGATCAACTGCAAGAGACCCTAGATCTAATGACTGAAAAAGAATTGAGAGTAAGGGTACCTATAGAAGAACTGGAATTGCTACTGGAAGATTAAAAGAAGATGGTGCAAGAACAAACAAGAAAAAGAAAAAACAAACAAAAAAGGGAATTTTGATGTCCAAAAGACCAACTATAATGGTCTTCAACCATTATCTTTGACTGGGACTTCAACGGACTATGCACATATTTTTCTTACTAAGAATAATTTGTTAAAAACTTTGCTATTACTGTGCCACACCACTAGCTGTAAATATCCTAGAATTTGTTCCACATCTTGTAGTGGGCTGCTTTACACATGTAAATACATCTGTTTTTCTGGAAAGTACAGCGAAATCCACAAAATGATACTTACCGGTAATTAATTTGCTGTTGGACCCCATCTACAACTCGTATGCTACAGTTTAATACAGCCATTCCCTTGAATTCAGTGGAATGTCAAGACATGCCTACTACAATTTGCTAGGCAGCACAGGAAGTAAACATCTGCCAAATGTACCCTTTACAATCTGCTGCTGTCAACAGGCTAAATATGTCCTGCTTGGTGTGGATGTATATATAAATATCCACGTATGTTCCAGTATCTTGCTTTCTGTACAAAACAAGAAGATAAGTAAAACTCTTGAAAAAATATCCAAGCAACGATTAGCTCAATTGATAAACTGTTAACTTGTCAAACAAGTTTTGGCTTTTATCAGCTTTGTCTTTGCATGTGTACATGATATGACAATTCTAATGTAAATATTTATGAAAAACATACTTAAATATTTTAATTTCATTGGAACTTGGATTTTTTATTTTTTAAATGTTAATTTTGGTGAGGAAAATGTATGCATCTTTATTTTTAATACCTAGATTTTTTCTAGCAGCAAGTTTTTGTTTAGTTTTAAATACGCAAGCTATTATTAACTTCCCTGTACTCCCAACATACATTGGGTAATTGTCATGAGAGAAAGAAATGGTAATTCTGTTTTGAGGTGCCGCTTGCTAAGGTGACTGCTCAGGATATTAGACTGTTTATAGCAACTCTGTACTTTACAGGCTAGTCGACACTGATATAAGATGGAATATGGCAACTGTTTAACAGTGTATAGCACATTTTTTCCACTTCCCATTATAAACAAATGTGTAATGTTACTATGTTCAGACGAAAATAAATAGGGAATTTACTTATATAGAAAGTGCTAAAATATGAACAAGACACTGGATTTCGCACCCTTGTTGTTGAGACTGCAGATGATGAGGATCTGAGTTTTCATCTGTGAAAGAAACTACCTCCAACAGCAGAGCCCTTTAATATCATATGGGGTATTGGTTTTGTATCGACTCTGAAGGAAGAGTGCGAGCTACTCAATCACTTATACTTATCTCTGCCGCAATGAGATACACCATGGAGGGCTCCTGTCCAGCCCAACCCTGGTCAGCTGATGAGATCTGTTAGCATTGCAGCACAAGCTAAGTCCATTTTAGTTTGCATTATAATTCATTTATCCATCTTGTGAACGTATTTTGAATAGAGATGGGGATGTGCAAATGTTTGACCATGTTCTTAAATTTTATAATAGTTCTGTAGCAACTTTTATTGAAGATCTTAAATTGCTTTACTTAGTAAATTTAGCCTCATATTATCACTCTGATTAAGTGCAAGTATGGCCACATTTTTGTTTCAAAATTAATGGATTCAATGATATTTTTCTTTTTAAAAAATCCATTACTTCTAAAACCCCAGTTTCATGTGAGTCTGAGAGATGGCAGGAACACTCAAATTAGAGCTAGCAGCTTGTTACTGGGTGGTGGGTGAAGAAAGAGAGGTCAGACTCTAACTTTTCTGTTTCTTTGGTGGATCAAAAATTGAGTCACTCATTCTCTGTTCCCCTTTGAGATGTGGCCAGTGGTAGGGGTGTGGAAGAGGATCTGGCATGCCTAGACTCTGCCCACCCTTGGAGGTCTGTTTCTGCTTTGCTACATTGCTTTGCTTTTTCTCCCATGGGATGGGGAAGTTCCTGGAGCTCCTGCTCTATATTATTCTCCGCCTCTCTCCCTACATTCATCCTCTTGCTCACACTTGTCCATTTTCTCTCCTTCTACTCACTTTACCCTGCTCCTCCTCTCCCAGCACCAGAGCTAGAACGTTTGTGATTTCATGGGTCTCATTTCTCATGCATAAGAGCAAGTCATTGACTCCACCCTCTGAGAAGTGTAAGTGTAAGCAGGTTGGGGGTGGTGGGTGCAGACCCTTTTCTCCGCACCTGAAGACTAAGAGCAGCAACAATGGCTGGCTGGCCCCCAGTTCCATGAACTTACTGTACAGTGCTGTATGCAGATGTAATTGCCATTCCTTATTCTTACATGATATTTCTCCTGCTTATGTATCTGTGTTAGCCCTCTTAACCACAGCTTCAACCTGGTAGCTTATGTTCAGTTGTGCACCATGACCCTAAATCTATTTGAGTCACTGCTTTCCAAGATACAGTTCCTCATTGTGTAAGTGTGACCTACATTCTGTGTTCTTGGCAGTTTGGCTGTATTAAAACACATGTTCAAGTGAGCCCAGCTTATTTTGTGATCCAGATTGATTTATAAAACTCACCTGGCCTTCATTACCATTTCACCAATTTTAGTGTCTTCTTTAACAGAAATGGTTTTATATTTTCTTTGCGATTACTGATAAAGATATTGAATGGCATTGGGCCAACAACAGATTCCTGCAGGATCCCATGTGAAATAGCCTCTTGGATGATGGTTTTCCATTTACAATTTACTTTTTGAGATTTGTCAGTTTGTAATCCATTTCATGGATTACGTTCCATTGGTATTCTTTATATTGTTAATTTTTCAATCAGAATGTTGTCCAGTTCTAAGTCAAATACCTTACAGAAGTCTTAAGCATGCCATATTCTGAATTACTTTTTATTATTCAGGCTTGTAATTTCATCAAGAAAAATGAGCTTTGTGTCACAAGAGTTATTTTTCCATAAAACCATGCTGTCATCAACTACACTACCATCCTTTCATTTGTTACTGATTGCACCCCGTATCAGTCTTTCCATGATTTTGCCTGGGCTGAATGTCAGGCTAGCCGGAGGAGAAAAGACATGGGTCACAGAAATATTACATTACATTCAGTTTCTAGAAATGTCCTTTTTCCACATTCCTAACCCTTTAGGTAAGGGGTTAGAGCATCTCTGAGACACCCAACAAGTTCTGCAGCAAAAGCAGGAGAATTGGACTGTATATTCCTGACATTTCTAAGGTTGTGGTTTTTTTAAAGCAGATTTTTTATTTTTAAATCTTGTAGGTCATCTTTATCCATCATAAAGCAACAAGAGAGCACACAAGCCCAATGTTTAAGAATTCCTTTGCAGGGCCTCTGTAAGACAAGTCACTCCTCAGGCATATAAAAAGAAAGTTTGGCATCACCCTTGTATCGGCCCCTGCTCCTTCGCCATGCAGAACCCATTGTTTTCATACCCATTGTCTTGATCTGTATCAGTGAGCCAGGCTCTGCTCCTCCCCTTTAGTACTGGAGAGTGCCCTAGGCTTGCTGAAGAATTGGAGTAGCAGCAATGGAGCATTAAGCCAGATTCCTCATCTTCCCTCAGCCCGTCAGCACACATGCAGCAGTGGTAATAGTAGGCCTGACAGGAGGGAGACTCTAGCTGGCAAAAGTAGGAGCAGGGTGAGGAAACCTTTGTCCCACCTCCCTGCCTGAAGAATGGGAGCAGCAGCAATGGCAAGCAGCCTGGACCCTTCATGCAGGTACTGACCCCAGCCCTATGTGGGAGGAACTTGGGGTGGGGAGGGATGGCTGGGCAGTCTCCTTTTTCTGTAGCCTCACAGCTGCACCTGGTTCCTCTTTGATTTCTTACTTTTCTGGAGCAGAAGTGCCTGGTGCAGCAGACTAGATTCTTGTGCATTTTAACCATGCTCCCATACTGCTCACTGAGCCAGGTTCCTAGGGCATGTACCTACAGAGCCTAGTGCTTATTCAGCAGTTCACAGTATCGGGAGGCTTGAAGTACCTGATGCTAAGAAAAGCGAGGGGGGGGGGGAAACCATCATCATACAGCACTTTCTCTACTACAAAGAGCTCCTCTACAATCCTGAAACTCCAGTAAAAGAAGGAGGCTTGGAGGGGGACGGGGGGAAGGAGAGTCTAGAAATTTAGCAGGGGGGTTGCCCTGGTCTTGCTAACCTGCCCAAATTATGAGCTATTGAAAATCAGGAGCCTGGATAGATAACTGCAAGAAGCTCAAGAGATGTAGGGAGCAGGAGGAAGTTTGAGGAGGACTGCTTAGGGGAAAAGGGGACAGGGAGAATGTGAGGGGTAAAAGACTGAGGAGAAGTGATATCTGATTCTGGGACCAGTCATTTAGTTAATTCAGTAAGATTCAGTGCAGTAGTCCAGTTTAAAATCCACCCTTCTCTATTGGGTATAAGAGCCTGAAGATACAGGATCAGATTCTCAGATGGTGTGAATTGGTGTAGTTCCATTAGCAACACTGATTTACACCAGCTGAGAATCCAGCCTACTGTATGAAATTGATCCTGAGCCAAATTTCCACCTTCCTTCCATGGAATTGGATATACTGCCAAGTTAAATTTAGTCCCACAACACGACTGTACTTTCCTCTTCAAATAGGCCTTTTCATTGAGAAAAGTGCTTATGAGCTAGAGCATGCAGTGCTTTCTTTTCAGTACCATAAATGTCCCACATTGCTTTGGGTTTAAAATATGTAGCTCCACATCTGTGTGATGAACTGTACCTGGAAGACATAATGGCAAACTGGAGCTTTAATGAACTGGAACTGACTGCTGGAGATTAAGCTGCCAGCCATGTAGTGGGTAAATGGGAAAAACCTTTTTAGAACTACTATGTCACTGTTTCTATTGCATAGGGCCAAGGGAAAAAGATGTTTCCACGGTGTTTTCTTCTGTGTAGTCATTTTGGAAGTCATCTGCCATGTATCTCCTGTCCCAGTAAGTGAAAAGATACTTGGACCAATGGTTCTGAGTAACAGTGAATGATCGTTTTTCTCTCATTACTAAGAAGGGAATCTAGCAGAACTTTCCTGGATGAAGTTTGGTTTGCCATCTGTGATTCTGGATTGTGTGCATTTCATATCAAGATCTCATCAATACTGATTGTTTGCCTGGAAAGTCTTTTTTCTTCTTCTTCCCAGGATATCTGTGTTTCTAAATCTTTGCCTGAGACCAGATGAACCCAAACCAGTTATATTCTTTAGAGTGGGAATTCAGAGGCTGAGCACTGAACTTTCAGCTAACAAGATCTGGGAGGCAAGATATTCTAACAGCTAGTGCACTGGACTGGGAATCAGGAGCCCACGGTTCAATTATTAGCTCTGCGGCTGGTTTTCTGTGACCTTGGGTAAGTCACTTCCCCTGACTGAGCCTCACAGGGATAATGATCCTGACCTCCTTTGTAAAGCACTTTGAGATCTGTGGTGTTGTTGCTTTATATTTTTGTTTGCTGTCTTGAATTTTAATCATATTCAATAGTGCCTGGCCTGTAAATACAAAGATATCAGTCTCCAAGGCTGTCAGTATGACTGAGATTCTCCAATTATATATTTGGGGTAGTTAATTAGGAAATGGCAGGGGCCAAGAAAGCAGAAGATAGCGTTTAATGAAAGCAAACCTCTCTTCTGGATGATGAGTGCCCAGATCTGGGAGAGAGGCTGGGGATAAGTATTAATACTTGGTGGCATGGGCCCCTGGGTGAGGGCCTTACATGCTAATTGCACTTCCTCCTCTCTCCACTGAGGAATATCAGAGCTAATTTTGATTTTATTAGGAGTCTAGTTACATGCTGCTGAGCTCACTTTGGGCTAATGGTGCACCAGCACTGAGGCTCCCCTACTACAAGCTGAAATCGGGGGGGAGGGATAGCTCAGTGGTTTGAGCATTGGCCTGCTAAACCCAGGGTTGTGAGTTCAATCCTTGAGGGGGCCGTTTAGGGATCTGGAGCAAAAATTGGGGATTGGTCCTGCTTCAAGCAGGGGGTTGGACTAGATGACCTCCTGAGGTCCCTTCCAACCCTAACCTTCTATGAATCTAAGATGCATTGCCTGCCCATGGAAACTGACTATGATTATGTGTGTGAAGATGCCTCCTGCCAGTACAATGAGTATGTGACCTGTCACTTGAACAGATGTGGGACATGTGAAGCTGTCTTTCTGGGTTATGACAGCCTCACTGTAAACTGCAACCAGTGTAAGTCATTTTGGGGGAGGAGAGAGTTCCTGTCACTTACATATACATTGTACATTGCAGTGTTGTAAGTCGTTTTGGTCCCAGAATACGAGAAAGATAAGATGGGTGAGATAATATCTTTTATGGGACCAACTTCTGTTGGTGAAAAAGACAAGCTTTTGAGCTACACAGAGCTCTTCTTCTGTGTAGCTCAAAAGCTTGCCTCTTTCACCAACAGAAACTGGTCCAATAGAAGAGATTACCTCACACACCTTGTGTCTCATATATACTGTGCAGTTAACTAGTCTGTGATCTCAGTGTGGTAATACAAATACATATGAGACCTGCTAAACTAGTGACCTGGTTGTTTTGGTTCTTCAATGGAACTGTGTTTGTGCAATGATAAAAAGCTGGTGCACTATATTGCCAAGGGGGCTGCACTTCAGAGGTGAATAAATCATTTATATGCTTGAGATCTTACATGTATATAGAATTTATCTTTCAATGTGCTGAGCTTAGGAAAGAGGACATATGGTAGGGTACCCTTCTTCCCCTCCATACACCCAAACTATGGGCAAGCAGCATGGCAGGATCTCTGCTTAGTAGTTTCAGAGACTGCTAAAAGAAATGCACTGTCACACTAGGAAGCTTTCTTAAAATGTTTTTAGTAAGCATTCCGTGTTCTCACTTGGTGTTTCAAGGAGTTTCATTATATTTCCATCTGTTTTGGCTTGCTGAATGCAACATAACTTTGTATGAATGGATCTCCCAAGGGAATCCTCATCCCTAAGATGCTTGAAACTAGAATGGACAAAGCTCTGCAGAATGTACTGTAGGGAAAGGTTCTGGCATGATTTTTGCGGGGAGGGGAGCGATTAGATGACCTACTAGTGCCTTTCCATCTCTAATTTATTTTATTCTTGGACCCTTCCTTTAACACGTATTGTCTAGTCTGTCTTTAACCTCTCTATTTATTTACATGGTCCTCAACACCAGAGTATCTGAGCAGCTCCCCAAATTAACAAAACAATCTCGCTCTTTCTTCCCTGCTTTTTAGGGTAAAAACTTGACTAGTTAGTATGTGGTTTGGTTTTTTTTTTCTTTTTTTGTTTTTTGTTTTGGTGTGTGTGTGTGTGTGTGCGGAGGTGTG
This sequence comes from Eretmochelys imbricata, assembly GCF_965152235.1. Taxonomy (NCBI): domain Eukaryota; kingdom Metazoa; phylum Chordata; order Testudines; family Cheloniidae; genus Eretmochelys; species Eretmochelys imbricata. Next base: position 101,313,406 of record NC_135577.1, on the reverse strand, counting down.
CTGTGGGGATGAGCGTAAGTGTGAGGATAGAAATTGCTGCAATAAAGCTAAGTTGAAGAAATAAGTTTTGTATTTGGTTCTGAAAATGCAGAGGTGGTTATTCTCTCATTCCATAGTCTGAGTCCAGCTTCTAAGAAGTTCTGGCTCCCATGCTCATGAGTGTTCCTGACTGGTGAACAGTGGGATGTAGCTGTTGTGAGAGGCCAGGGTCATGAAGGCAGAGGTGATCTCTCAGGTAGCCTGGGACAGTCCCCTAGAGAGCTTTGTATTTTAGGACAGGTTTCAGAGTAGCAGCCGTGTTAGTCTGTATTTGCAAAAAGAAAAGGAGTACTTGTGGCACCTTAGAGACTAACCAGTTTATTTGAGCATAAGCTTTCGTGAGCTACAGCATCTGATGAAGTGAGCTGTAGCTCACGAAAGCTTATGCTCAAATAAATTTGTTAGTCTCTAAGGTGCCACAAGTACTCCTTTTATCTTAGGACAGAGACCTGAGCCTTATATTCAATGGAGAGCAAGTGCAGAGGGTGATGCATAAGGATGATGTGTTCACAGCATCTGGTGGTGGTGATCTGTAACCGTTTGAACTTTACCAGATTGTGTGGTTTCATTCTTAGATACAATAATGAATTGCAGTAATTGACCCTGGATGTCAGAAACTGTAGGTCACCATGGCCAGGTCAGGGTTTTTGTGAGGCTCACTTTATTAGGGCTGGAATATCTCAGAGACGTTTGGAGTTGGATTAGGCTTTAGTTAGATATTAACTAGATAGGAAAATACAAAGGGCACAACCCTGAAACACCACATCTGCACAAAACCAAGGCAGTTTTAATCCTGACCCCGTTGTTTATAACCTTTCCTATCAGGACTCCATTTGAAACGGAATGCAAAAAGATCTAATGTTCAGCCCCATTGTCCCACCCACAGTGGGGCGCACACAGGATAATCCTATTGTTACCCTGATCTGTTAATATGAATGCCCCACCCAGTGCCGCCTCCTGAGTCCTCGCACATGTAACATTCACTAGCTGGGGCTTTTTGTCCTTCCATGTGAAAAGACTCAATTTGCTGCTTCTTTAGTCCCCATTAGGATTTTTCCTGGCTGCTCCTGCGATGGTACATGGAGATCCTTTTGGGTGTGTCATACTGCAGCCCTCCTTTAACCATACTTCTGGAAGCCATGCCTGCTTGGTGTGGCACTGTATCCTCCTCTAGGCCAGCTAGAGATTGAGCCTGCTACAGCCTCTGCTGACAGACATGTCTTGTAGCTCAGCCAGTAAAGGCTCCTCCATTAAGATCAGGCAGTGCTCAGTTTGGTCCCTGCTGCAGATGAACCACTAGGGTGTTAGTGTTTCACTTGGATTGTCGTTCCCTTTGTTGAACACCTGAAATGGGAGATCTTCATTCCTGTGCAGGCGGAACCGCCTTCTGCAGAAGCTGTTTAACAATATCAGCTACAAACAGTTTAAGTGTCATCAACTGGTTATGGGCTAACAGCCCCTTTTCCTGTTCCTGATTTCTGCATTATTCACAAGTATTTGCCAAATAGTTCATGCCAACCAATATGCTATATGTGTTGTTCACAAACTGTTCACTTTGTGCTCTTGATTGTTCATTAGTTGTGGTGTGTAATTGATCACCTAAGTCACATGGCATCATTTTTGCTTCCTGTTTGGACGAGTGACGCTTTTTAAACAGGAAAATATGAAATATCAAATTCTGAATAATAAATTGCAAATCCTCTTGTTCTTGCACACAAATCCTCTTGTCCATGTGTAAGTATGGAGATTAATTCATAGGAAGAACAGCCAGTCCCCAAATGTTAGTGCAAACAAAACCCTTTTTGTGCAAATCCCTGAAAGCTGTGAGTAAAGGTACAAACATGGTTAAAGCAAACAGCCATTCAGTATTCAAGTGAATGGTTGCAGACCTTGTTGCTACCGTATTCATCCAACTCTAGCGGCAAGGTTTCATGAAGCATTCTCCTTGACTCTGGATATGCTCCATATTGTATGTTCCATAGTAGTCTCTTCCCCATTGGAAAGGCCAGTTGCTCACTCCAGCCCTTATTTGTTTCAACTCCACCTTTAATGACCTATTTCTGACAGTTTACAGTGTTGAGCTTGAGATAATATGTAAGCAGTTTGTTTTTTACATTGCTTAACTTGCTCACTGGAGCCATGAGAGATCCCTCTAAGGCTTTCAAAACATACTTTATAATTTTCAAGCAGCGGGAATCTGTTACAGTTTAATGGTGTTTTCCCTAGTGCAGGACAGAGGTAAAAATACACCTCCAAATTGTTTGTTTGAAAAAAAAGTTTGGAGTTTTATGTTTGGCTCTCAGGCTACTTCTTATGTTGTTGCTTTCCAGTTTAATACAAATAGACTTCAGTTTCAAGGCTGAGTTTTTGCTTCTCAAGGGAAAAGAAAAGGCACTTTGCAGGTTTGTTACTCATGGACACTTTAGAGGTCATTAAAAATCGCTTTGCCTAAGATAGTTTTACTGTATTTTACTAGCGAGAGGATTAGAACTCTTGAGATCTCTAGCAAAGAATCTTGACTAGCTGTTCTTCAAACTCCTTTTTGGCTTTTCTTATGGCATTTTTACACTTAATTTGGCAGTGTTTATGTTCCTTTCTATTTACCTCACTAGGATCAGGATTGACTTCCACTTTTTAAAAGATGCCCTTTTATCTCTCACTGCTTCTTTTACATGGTTGTTTAAGCCATGGTGGCTCTCTTTTAGTTCTTTTACTGTGTTTTTTAATTTGGGGTATACATTTAAGTTGAGCCTCTATTATGGTGTCTTTGAAAAGTATCCATGCAGCTTGCAGGGATTTCACTCTAGTCACTGTACCTTTTAATTCCTGTTTAATTAACCTCCTCATTTTTGCATAGTTCCCCTTTCTGAAATTAAATGCCACAGTGTTGGGTTGTTGAGGTGTCCTTCCCACCGCAGGAATGTTAAATGTTATTATGGTCACTATTTCCAAGCGGTCCTGTTATAGTTACCTCTTGGACCAGATCCTGCGCTCCACTCAGGATTAAATCGAGAGTTGCCTCTCCCCTTGTGGGTTCCTGTACCAGCTGCTCCAAGGAGCAGTCATTTAAGCATTGAGTACTTCAGCTTTTTCCACATCATCTGTCACTATTTTGCCTCCCCCATTCAGTAAGGGTCCCACACTTTCCCTGACCACCTTCTTGTTGCCAACATACCTGTAGAAATCTTTCTGGTTACCCTTCACATCCCTTGTTAGCTGCAACTCCAATTGTGCTTTGGTCTTCCTGATTATACCCCTGCATGCTCAAGCAATATCTTTATACTCCTGCCTACTCATCTGTCCAAGTTTCCACTTCTTGTAAGCTTCCTTTTTGTGTTTAAACTCAGTGATGATTTCTCTGTTAAGCCAAGCTGGTCACCTGCCATATTTGCAATTCTTTCTGCACATTGGGATGGTTTGTTCCTGCGCCCTCAATAAGGCTTCTTTAAAATAAACCCAGCTCTCCTGGATTCCTTTCCCCCTCATATTCGCCTCCCAGAGGTTCCTGCCCATCAGTTCCCTGAGGGAGTCAGTCTGCTTTTCTGAAGTCCAGGGTCCATATTCTGCTGCTCTCCTTTCTTCCTTTTGTCAGGATCCTGAACTTGACCATCTCATTTCCATACATAGTGTGCCCTTTGCTCAGACAATTGCACTGTACCTTTTAAGCCCTTACTTATGACATATTTAATAATCATGAAAAAACAAATGGCTACAATTGAGATGTACGTAGCAGTAGTCAAGAGCAAAAGATTTTATAAGTGGGTATTTCAGCATTTTTAAGCAGAGCTTTGAGTGTCCTGGTTAGAGATGAGTGAATGATTCACAATGAATAAATTATCTGACAAATTTAGCCTCTCTTTCTGCTTGAAGAACATCTTCAGGAAGCATCTGAGTATATTCAGATACCTTTGAATATCATCAGATGTAACTGTTTTTTAAAAATGTTTGGCAGATCTGCTGATCCAAGATTTTTACTTCTGTGGACTGATCACAAACTGTTCTTCTTTGTGAATACTCAGTGTTGATCTTTGGTGCTTAGTTTTGTTGTCTCAGATAAGCCTTTTGGTGGTGGTTCTGTTCTCAGATTGGGTTACTGAACAAGCACTTCTGGCACGAATGCCCGGGTATGTGAATCTGAAGTTAAGAACATAAGAGCTGCCATACTGGGTCAGGCCATGGTCCATCTTGCCCAATATACTGTCTCTGACAGTGGCCTGTAGCAGAGCTTCAGGAGGAGTGTACAAACAGGGCAGTTATGGAGTGAACCAACCCCATCTTCCACTCCTAGCCTCTGGTAGTCAAAGGTTTGGAGTTGTGCTGAGTATGGGGTTGTGTTCCTGACTATCTATGCTAATAGCCATTGATATCTTCCATGAACTTACTCAATCTTTTTTTTAAACCCAGTTATTCTTTTGGTCTCCACCACAACCCAGAGTAATGAGTTCCAGAGGTTGACTGCATTGTGTGAAGAAGTACTTCATCTTGTTTGTATTAAATCGGCTGCCTATTAATTTAATAGAGTGTCTCCTGGTTTATGTATGGTGTGAAAAGGTAAATAACACATCTCTGTTCACTTTTTCGACACCATTCATGATTTTTATAGACCTCTATCATATTTCCCCTTTGTTATCTGTTTTCTAAAACAAACAGCCCTCATTCATGTCCTATGGAAGCTGTTCTATACCCTTTATCATCTTTGTTGCTCTTCTCTGAACCTTTTCCAGTTCCACTAGATCCTTTTTGAGATGGGGCAACCAGAATTGCATGCAGTGTTCAAGATGTGAGCATTCCATGGATTTATATAGTGGCATTATGATATTTTCTGTCTTATCCATTTGCTAATAGTTCCTAATGTACTGTTAACCTTTGTGATTGCTGCTGCGCACTGAGTGGAAGTTTTCAGAGAACGATCCATGGTGACTCCAAGATCTATCTTGGGTGGTAACAGCTAATTTAGAACCCATCATTTTGTGTGTATAGTTGGGATTATTTTTTCCAATCTGCATTACTTTGCATTTATCAACATTGAATTTCATCTGCCATTGTCTTGCCCAGTCACCCAGTTTTGAGAGATCCTTTTATAGCTCTTTGTAGTCTGCCTGGGACTTAACTATCTTGAGTAGTTTTGTATCCTCTGCAAATTTTGCCACCTCACTGTTTACCCCTTTTTCCAGATCATTTATGAATACGTTAAACAGGACTGGGCCCAGTACAGACCCCTGCAGAACGCTGCTATTTACTTCTCTCCATTCTGAAAACTGACCATTTATTCCTACCCTTTGTTTCCTATCTTTTAACCAGTTACCAATCCATGAGAGAACCTTCCTTCTTATCCCATGACTGCTTACTTTGCTTAAGAGCCTTTGGTGAGGGATCTTGTCAAAGGCTTTCTGAAAATCTAAATACACTATATCCCTGGATCCCCCTTGTCCATGTGCTTGTTGACCCCCTCAGAGAATTCTAGTAGATTGATGAGACATGATTTTCCTTTACAAAAACTATGTTGACTCTTCCCCGTCAAAATATATTCATCTGTATGTCTGACAATTTTGTTCTTTATTATAGTTTCAACCAATTTGCCCGGTACTGAAGTCAGGCTTGCTGGCCTGTAATTGCCGGGATCGTCTCTGGAGCACTTTTTAAAAATTGGCATCACATTAGCTATCCTCCAGTCATTTGGTACAGAAGCTGGTTTAAATTATAGGTTACAGACTACAATTAGTGGTCCTGCAATTTCACATTTGTGTTCCTTCAGAACTCTTGGGTGAATACCATCTGGTCCTGGTGACTTATTACTGTTTAGTTATCAGTTTGTTCCAAAACCTCCTGTAATGACACCTCAATCTGGGACAGTTCCTCAGATTTGTCACCTAAAAGAATGTCTCAAGTGTGGGAATCTTCCACATATCTTCTGTGAAGACTGATGCAAAGAATTCATTTAGCTTCTTTTGATATGTTACATACTACAGTTAGTAGTTCTGCAATTGCATGTTTGAGTTCTGTCAGAACTCTTGGGTGAATGCCATCTGGTCCTGGTGACTTATTACTGTTTAGTTCATCAGTTTGTTCTAAAACCTCTTCTACTGGCACATCATTTTGGGACAGTACTTCACATTTGTCTTCTAAAAAGAATGGCTCTGAAGTGGGTATCTCAGTCATGTTCTCTGCAGTGAACACCAATGCAAAGAATTTATATAACTAGTTTGCAATGCTCTTGTCTTCCCTGAGTGCTCACCACCTTTGTCATCTCGTAGCCCCGTTGGCTCTTTGGCAGGCGTCCTGCTTCTGATGTACTTGCAAAAACTAGCAGTAATTTTTTTCTATCTTTAGCAAGTTGCTTCTCAAATTCTTTCTTGGCTTCCCTTATTATATTTTTATATTTTGCTTGCCAAGGTTTATGCCCCTCCCTATTTTCCTCATTAGGATTTGCCTTAATTTTAGAAGATGCCTTTTTGCCTCCAATGACCTCCCTTCCTCTGCTATTTAGCTATGGTGGCATTATTTTGGATGCTGACTTTTTTTTGAATGGGGGTGTACATTTAGTCTGAGCTTCTATTATGGTGTTTTTAAATAGTCTATGTGCTGCTTGCAGGCATTTTACCCTTGTGACTGCTCTTCTTAATTTCTGTCTATCATCCTCACTCATGTGTCATTCCCCTTTTTAAGGTCAAATGTTACTGTGGTGTTTCTGTTGTTGTTGGTATTCCTACCTCCCCCCCAAGGATGCTAAATTTAATTACATTATGGTTAGGGCTCTGTGTCTTTCACTGAGGTTGTGGAAGTCACGGGTACCATGACTCTCTGCAACCTCAGTGACTTCTGAAGCAGCTGCTCAGGTGGCCCTGGGGACAGCCACACCAGCCACTGCTGGAGCGGCCCTGGGCCAGTTGCACCAGCTGCTGCTCAAGCGGCCTCAGGCACTTGGCCCTGGGGCCTGCCCGATCAGCAGCTGGTGCAGCTGAACCTGGGGACCACCCGAGCAGCTGCTGCTCGGTGGCCCCTGGCAGCTGGTGCTGCTGCTGCCTCGCCCCTGCAGCATCTGGGGCGTAGAAAAGAGAAAATAGATGCTTACGTGTTAGAGAAGACCTAGTTGATCATAAAGTCCAGTAGTTTTCAACTGGTGGGGTATAATTTGGAAGTGGTTCAAGAATGGGTACCTGGAAGGACACATCATACCAGATGAGAGCAGCAAAATCTCTGTGGCTGAAAAGGGAAACAAGCAACTTGCTTCTCTGTATGCCCCACCCCACTGCACAATATAACTTTTCTCCCTTTTTGAAGTTTGTCCTATGGTTGCCATTTAAACTTGATACATAGAGTAATCTTGCTGCAACTTCTATTTTGCAACACTCCATATTCTAAGCCAGTGGTTCTTAACCTGGTGTGCACACAACTCCTGGGGGGGGGGGGTGCAAGATGCCCTTTCTGGGGGTGTGAGACATGCCAGATTTTTTTAGAAGGTAAATCATCAAAAACACAAATTAAGCACAGCACATAAGTACAACTACTTTGTATCATCAAACCTATGTATTTATTATACATTTTTAAATGATTACTGTAATATACAAACAAAATATATCTAGGTTTAAAGAACTGACCTATTTCAATGATTTTTGATAAGGAGTGCAGGCTGCAGTGAAGGTTAAGAACCACTGTTCTAGGGATAGAAATGTTGCAAAAAGTGCAGAAAGTTTAATTCTGCCTGCGAATGGTAATTTGGCAGGTTGTTAATATGGACCAAAAATGTCATCTCATCTCCTCAGTTATTGCTGAGTCAAACTGTATGCATTTACTTCTTTTTAGCTTTCCTTGCAAGCCTGTTAATCCAGCCTCTTCATTTCTGTTGCTCATCTCCAAAACTCCTAGGATTTCCTCATATTTCTGGTATAGAGATCACTGTTCGCTGCAGCATCCTGTGTTTTCATTATGCCCATTTTTGTTAAAGCAACTGTGCCCTAACTTTGAAGCTGTAGTGAATCCAGTTACCTCACAAGAGAACATAAAGGTTAGCACAAAATATTGATTCTTCCTGAACATTGCACAGGATTAGGCATGCACCACATTGACAGGAGCAGGAAATAACACTCTCATTTTTGCGCTCTGCACCTGAAGAACAAGTTTTGCCTTTGCCTTTGTCTTTCTCAAGGATCTTGCCATCCTGCCAGACTCAATTAGTGTTCTGATTTTTGACAATGAACCACCTTGTTTTAACATGAAGACCATTTCTCTGGTTTTGCTGCCATCATTGTTTTAGCACTGGGTATTTTCAGAGGGATTGCTGTTTGTGAGTAATTTGAAGATTTCTGGTGTTTTTCATTGTCAAGTATATCTTTAAAATTACCAGATCAAAGTTACTGTGCTTGCCATTGCTGTGCAACAGCCTTAACTGGACAGATGAGTACATACATTTTCACTGCAATTTTGATTGGATACAGTATTCATCTCTTAAGTTGATAAGTAGTGTTGCTTTACACTGTTTCATGTTCGTAGTAAGTGATGACAATGGTTTGTGTCTGGAATGAAAAGTGCTCTATCAACTAAGTTAACTATTGTATAGAAGAGTGAAAGTTTAACTGGTGTTAAATTATTAAGGTGTCTAATCTTCCATCAATGCACAGCAGATTTTAGCAGCAAATTTGCAATATTACAGGGAGGTACCTCAGTGGCTATGTAAGAATGATCAGAATGTGATTGCAGAAATACAGAGTCCCCAGCTCTCTTTCTAGGTTTTCTTGTGGCTACATCGTAGGAAGCTCAATACTTTTGGGAAAATATATGCAGAATTTAGTATACTAAAATGCTTATGGAATGTAGCAATATCCAGATAATCAGGATATTATAAATATTGCATTTCACTCAGGTTGAGTAGAACAATTTGAAGTAAGTGATGAGAGATTCTTTGTGACCAAAACAAAGTGGAAATAAAACAGTAATCTAAGCAGTTTTCTTTGTTTGTTCTCATAGGGGTGGGAGATTACCAACTTGTTCAAAGCACTCACATGGCAAAACTTCAGAAGTCACAACTGTTCAGCAGATGTCAGGATTTATAAAATGTAGTCATCTTAAAGGCAGAATCTTCTACATATGCTGAAATCCATAAGTCTTGACTTTACAAGATCTCAAACTGAAAATACACCACTTGGATGTCTGGGAAAGCAACAGTTATGTTATTGTAACCTGAGTCAGCTCAGTAACACCAGCTTTTGAAACATAAGAGTGTTACTAATAGACTAATTTTATGAATGTGACCTTTTCAAAAGGCTGTTTTAACTGACATAACCTAGAGACTTTTTCCTAAGGTGTCCTTAATGAAAAGTTTTGGTCAGTTGTGATTCTAATAAACAGTGTCAGATAATAAGATAAGAGTTCATTTAAAAAAAAGATTGAACTAACCCTTTCTATAACTTCCTGGCTACTATTTATATTGAAATACCTAGTCCAGTAAGGATGGTAAACTAGATTTACTACAAGATTAATACAAAGTATAGGAGATTTATTTAGGATGTACAGACAGAGGTACTATATAACTGGCAAATCCAATTCAGAGTACAAGAGAAATTTTATAATAAGTTGCTCACAGTAGTTTTATATGAGATTGAAGGTCTTATTTTCTGAAGCAAGTCATGAAGCCAGTAGCTCGATGAAAAAGTTCAAACCACTAATAGGTAACTAGGCAATTTAATACACATTTGAAGTGCTGACAAAGACATTCAATTAAAAAAATCATTCTGAAACAAATGTTTTATTTAGAAATAAGTATTTTATTGACTTACAACTAAACACAGTCCACCCATCATGCTTGGAGAGGCCTTTGAAACACGTGTTGTCACTTCATGTATTTTGGAAGTGAGAAGAGGCCCTGTGTGGACATAGTTAATCTAAAGATAAAGCCCCTCTGGGGTGCCTTCTTGTTTCTTATAGAGAACATTCTCTTTTGATTTTTTGAAGTCTTCATTAGTTACTTTCATTCTGCGTTCTCTCAAAGCCATCAAACCAGCTTCTGTGCAAATTGCCTACCCAAAAGAAAAGCTGATAGTAATTGCTAGTTATAGACAACTAATTCAAACCACACATGCATTACTGTGACACACAGTTTTCAAATATAATTTTCTAAATGCTAGTGCAAAGAGTAGCAAAACCATGCTAATCACTACTTTCTATATTAAGTTATGAAGCTAATAAGACTGGAAATCAAGTTCTTTCTACACCTGTATTGAACAAATAGTTCTTTTTCCAATCCAAGCAGTGCTTGCATGCCAACAGGAAATCAACCTTTACAATATAACACTTTTTCCAAGGAACAGCTAACATTTAGCACAATCCATAACTGTACCTCTTTGATCTTCAACAATCTAGTAAATTGAGGCTGCCAGTGTGTGATCACTTTTCAGCTAAGTAGAATTTTAAGATGGGTCTCTAGAGGTGAAATTGCAAGGAGCCAGAACTCCTAGTCTCAAGTCTGCTAGTGACCTGCTGTATGGCTTTAGACTAGACAAGTTACATTATTTCCATGTAAAATTTTTCTCATCTACAATTTGGTGACAGAGCCTGTAATGGGGACTTGCTTCAAAAGCTTTAGATGAGAGCTGCATTGTAGCTAAGGCCTACTAGCCAAGACAGTGCCTCCTCCAGATAGGGCAAGAAATATTGGGTTAGATTCACAGAGGAACTTTGTAATCATGCCTAACTTTTAGGCACCTAAAAATATCACTGGGATTCGCAAAGCCAGAGTTAAGCTCCCTATACAACGAATGGGGATTCACAAAAGGCAGCATACTACCCGCCATAGCATCTCCCATTGGCTATGTACTAAGCTTCCCTACCCTCATGGAGTTCAGTGCCTCCAATGATTTTGCAAGAGGAGGCACTCCATGAAAACTTTCAGCCCAGTGGTTAGGGTACTTACCCGTAATGTGAGACACACTGCTTCAAGTTCCCCCCTCTGCCTGAGGGGGAAGAGGAGAGCTGAAGAGTGCCCTAACCACTGAGCTACAAGAAGTCTGATGTGGGGCGCTCTCAATCTCTCCTTTTGAAGTTGTTCCACTGTGGATAAATTATCTAAAAATAATCAGTGAAGGAAGGGGACTGGTCCAATGACTCATTTATCTATACTGGAACAGCTTCAATGGGCTTCTTCTGTGTCTCCTCACATCAAAATATCCTTTGGGCTAAAAGTTATGAGGGATGGTCGCCCAGCAAGCTGTTGTGAGAGCTTGCCTAAGGCGACCCCACCCAGTTAATCTATTTCCCCACCGTTAATACATCCCACTGGGGATGAGGCTGCACTGTGCATGCGCACAGACAGAAACCCAGGCACCGATAGGTGCAGCAGCAACTGCGCAGGGGTTTGGTGAATCCAGTAGGGTCTGATCCTGGGATTTAGGGAACTAAGTCCCTTTGTGAATCTAGCCCCTTAGACTTTAATTTCTACTCAACCACTGCTAACACTTGCATTTTCAGCATTTAGAAAAACATGCTGCTCGGCCATTAGAAATGGTGTGGCAAGTAGAGTTTTGGTACCCACCTACACAAAATGAAGAGGTTTTTATGGCACTAGGGCAGGGTGCAAAACTGTATGGAGGGCTGGGTAGGGAAGGCTGTGCCTCCCCAAACAGCCTGGCTCCTACCCCCCCGTCTGACCCCCTCAGAACTCCTGACCAATCGAACCCCCCATTCCACGTCCCCTGACGGCCCCCGCAGGACTTCCACATCTATCCATCCCAACTGCCCTCCGCCCCATCCAACCACTCCCTGTCCCCTGGAACTCCCTGCCCCTTATGCAACCCCCCCTGCTCCCCGCCCCCTCACTGTGCTGCTCTGAGCAGCATTCATGCACCTTACCTTAATATCTGCGCCAGACAGATCATCTTTAGCCATAATGAGCTCATCTAAAGTAACATCATCTGCCAAAGTCATCCTGCTTGTGTGGATCTGAAAGATGCGCTTCTTGGTCTTTTCATCTGGTAAGGGGAACTCAATTTTCCTATCAATACGCCCTGTGTGTGTAGGAAAGACATTTAAGTGATTCTGGATTGAAAGCAGTGGAGTTTGAAGTGCTCTGTCCCCTGAAGTAGTACAGAATGAGCTGTCACTGTTTCCACAACCATATTCTGGAAGAAAAACTGAGGTCAGAAGGTAGGTGAGGCTCCATGCTCATGAGAATATGAGCAAGCTGTGACCATTTGATTAATGTTTATGCAGTGCTGCACTGTAGGGTCTGTGTGCAAGACAAAATAGACAGTCACTGCCTCAGAATGTTTAAATGACAGAGAACTATTACTAAATAATCATATTTAAATAGAGGAACATAAGAATTGACAAACTGGATCAGAGGGAAGTCCATCTAGTCCATTATCTTGTCTCAAATAGTGAACAGCTTCAGTGGAAAGTGTAAGAACCTCACAGTAGGCAAATGTGGGGAAGTTTCCTTCTTACTTCCCGAATCTCTTGTTGGCTGCTTTTACAACTTTACAATATATTATCTGTGCCCAGCTCAAGTTCTGTTGCTGCTCAGCTTTTACATCAGATTTTTAATATTATTTTTCAAGACAAGAAACCCAAATAAGGACTGAATCCTATAGATCTTTAAAAAGAAACATCATCATCCAGCCCAATCTTCTCCATTCCCTATTATTAAATTCTAACCAAACAGGACACTCCTGCATCATACCCTGAAGGTTGCCACGTCCTCGCAAAGGAAGGAAAGCAAATTCAATAAGTAAAAACTTGTCACAGAGAACATCCTGGCACTCACCCTTTCCTATTGAAAACAGGCACCTGTTAACATAAGTGAAGCTTAAAGCTTTTAAATGCTTAGACTTTTATTTTTCAGACTGTGGAGCTCCTTTGTATACAAGTATTCTAGTAACCTTAAAGTTCACTAACTTTATCTGTGAATTAAATACAAGTTATCAAAAACAAATCACTTCACATTGTGTTTGCACTGAATTAAGTGCTTGAATAGTTTTACCTTTATTATAAAGCAGCATACTCCAGAGCAGACAGAATGGTAGGTGCCAGGTTTATACTCAGAGAAAAAAATAAAATCAGCCCAGAAATTATGGTACTAGTATTTAATACTGGTGTTCTATTTTTCAATAGCTGAATGGAAAATGTGCTTCTGGACTAAGAGGAAGGATAGCGATTAGGACAGACATCCCTACCAAGGGCATCCTGCATGAACGTGGGCTAGATTTACAAAGGAATTTAGGTGTGGTTAGGTGAAGCATCATCACACCTACCTTTTCAGCACCTAGAAAATCACTGGGATTCTCAAAGTCTGAGATAGGTGCCTTAGAAGGGGATTCACAAAAGCCAGCATGCTAGGCTGCTCCTCATCAATGGGTGATGCCAAGGCAAGTGGTACGTCCTCATCCCCACCCCTCTCAGAGTTCTGCACCTAAGTCTGGGCTGCAGGGAGGCACCTCCCACTGCTGGAGACTCTCAGTGCAAATCTTCTCTTAGCAGTGGGTGCCTATGCCATTTTGCAAGGAGGTGGGGGTGCCAGGACCTCTCTTATAACTTTTAGACCAGGGGTTAGGGTACTCACATGGGATGTGGAAGATCCCTGGTTCAAGTCCCCACTTTGCCTGAGGGGAAGAAAGGATTCAAACAGGGATCTGCCACCTCTCAGGTGAGTGCCCAACCATTGGACTATGAGATAATCTAATGCGGGCCTCCCTTATTCTCTCCTACTGAAGCTGTTGCACTGTGGATAAATAATTTTTTAAAAAGTCATTGGAGCAGGGGGGACTGTATCCTGGGTGTCCCATGGCCCAAATGAGTGCCCTAAGCACCACACCAGAGAGTCATTCTTATGCTTGCTCGCTCCAGCTTAGTGATACTCATTTATTCATAGTGGAGCAACCTCAACAGGTGAGACTGAGGGAGCCGCAGAGACTATTCCATAACCTAGTGGTAGCAGAGCCCTGTTTGAATCCCTTCACACTTATGTGGAGGTGCAACTTGAACTTGGGGGCGAGGGGGTCTCCTGAACGAGAAGCCTAGCCCCTGGGCTAAAAGGGAGGTCTTCCCCGCCCCAGCAATTTCCTAGTATTTTGGGTGAGCTCACCTATGGGACCCTGATCTGGTAGGTGAGCTCTGAGCCGCTCACTAAATCAGGCCCCACAGGCGAGTAAGGCGGAGGAACACCTTTCTTCCTCTATTTTATACATTGTTCTGGGGGCTTAGGCATCTGGATGTCTAGAGGAAGGCTGCTGCATTGCACAGGAGTACACGCAGAAATATAGGCATGTAGGGAACTTTTACTGTGAAAACTTAGGTGCCTACAGCATTTTGGGGCAGCTGAGCAGGGCTTTTGTTAATCCCACTGTGACCTGATTTGTGGATTTAGGTACCTGAAGTGGAAGTTAAGCACCTAAGTCCTTTTGTGAATCTAGCCCTTAGTCATTCTGCCTCAGCTCCCCATCTGTGAAACAGGGATATCTCTTCTCTACCTCACAGGGGTGTTTTAAAGATAAATACATTAACAAATGATGAGATACTCAGGTAAAGGTGGACATATAAAATACCTACGCAACAGCATGATACATGTAAAATAATTTTCATATTCTTCCTTGGGAGTAACTATACATAATGCAATTTCTCCTGTAACTGAAAGCTATCCTTTTTCTCCATGCACATACATCATGATTCATATTTTACATCCTGTTCCGGAGGACTGACTTTTTCTACTCCTAAATCAATATTCCTTCTAAGCCATAAAATGATTATGGAGAGTCTCAAACAACGTTCTACAAAGAAAGGCAGAAATGAAATTCAGTACCTGGTACAAGAAGCTTTTTGGAGAAAATGCATAATAAAAAGTCTCTTACCTGGCCTGATTAAGGCTGGATCCAGTGTTTCTATTCTGTTTGTGGCCATGATAACTTTCACATCCCCACGGGAATCAAACCCATCTAACTGGTTCAGCAACTCCAGCATCGTACGCTGGATCTCTCTTTCACCACCAGAATTTGAGTCATATCTTTGAGGAAGGCCAAGAGAAAGAAATATAAGCAAACGAAATTAAATCCTGTACAAAAGACACTTTTCTTTACCAATAAGAAAATGATCAGCATATCAGAAATAAATGCTTTGACAAGCTACCAATGATTATAAACAGCTTTTTTCTTCAGAGCTTAAAACACCCAGGTTATATAGGAATGTAAATATGCCCTAAAATACAAAAGCTTTCACAATAGCTCAGTTTATATACCACCTGGGTCCAATAAGGTAAGCAGAAGACAGAGAAACAGCCTTAAAAAGGGACACCCAACTTTAAAGTCATATTTCTGACTGAAAATGTTGGATCTTCTGCAGTTACAAGTAACACTGAACTGAAAGATGAGCAAATGTTATTGTATTTTTCCAGCGTTTACTTTGTGCACCAGTGTGAATAGTTAGTTTGTCCCTTAATGAAAAGGCCCTTATAAATAAGGAAGCAGAAAAATCCTCAATTTTTTAAACAGGAATTTAAAACAAATTCTAAACATACTATTTAGAAGGGTGTGTTCTCAGAAACTGATTATTTAAATTAATCCATTTCCAGTTTTTCATATATGCACAGATTTTATGGTCAGAAAATATTACAATCACCTTTGCATAGAAAAGGCCACAATTTCACATGATTCCTGCATCTAGTCCAATAATTTTGGGTTGAACCAGAGCCTACATTTATCCAACTCCCTACGCACCCCCCTTTTTTTTTTTAAATCTAAGAACTAACATGACATTTACAAACAATCATTCTGCTGGTATATAATGCCCCTTTCCCTTACCCATTTTTCAGTCTTGTCTATTTACACTATAAGCTTTTCAGGGCAGAGACTGGGACTAGCACAAAGGGGCCTGATGCTTGATTGGTCCCTAGGCAGTACCATAATAAAAAATTAGAACATACAGTTTAGAAACACATCCAATCTTGATGTAAAGACGCAGAGTGATGAATTCCTCGGTAAGCTATTCCAATGATTAATTACCCTCAATGTTAAAAATGTGTGTCTCTTCCAACTGGACCTTTGCTGACTTTAGCTTCCAGCTGCTAGGACTTGACAGCATCCCTCTCACAAGCTCTTTGCCTGTGCTGATTCAAGTCAGTCCCGCAGCATGTTTTACTGCAACAGTTTTGCGGTTTTTTTTAAAAACAGAAGTATGAAAATGGCACCTCCAGACATCCCAAAATGTGCAAATATATACTGCTATTTCCAACACTTTGATTTTTAGGGTGATAATGGGCTGCTTTAAGGACACCTTAAGCTGTGAAGTGCGTCAGTCCCAATTAAACCTTGCTGCATCTTTAAAACAGCACAGCCTGGATGCAAGCTGACATTAGTTCAGTGTGACATAATGGCTCAATCACATGGATCAAATTAACTTCTGCTGTGGACAGTTTAACAATTAAAAATGCTATAAAAGTTATGGAAAGTTATTGAGCATGGATTTTTACCATGATACACCCAAACAATTAATTTTAAACTTTCCGACAGCCCTGCATACCTACATAGCAGAATGTATAGACGAGCATCTACAGATATATATAAAATAATAACACAATAGAAAAATAATTTAAAGTAATCAAATGTCATACTCAGCTTATTTGTTACACAAGCCATCTCTTTCTGCCTAAAGCAATCCATCATTACTGTAGCTATAGCAGCTAACTTTTGGCATAACTTTTTACAAAAAATGTTTTGAGATAAATCTTGAGTTTTGTAGTAACTGCTTCAAATTTTACTAGTCAACAAATGGAAGTGTTGTTTACATTAAAAATCATCTAATCTATCAAAATGGCAATGATGAAAGGAAAAATTCAACACAAACTCACACAAAAGGAAATGTTTCAGATAACTTCCCTATTGTTCTTGACAAAATTATTATACTCAGTGTGGAAGCTTAAATGTAATACACTACCTTTTTGTACCAATGGCATCTATTTCATCAATAAAGACGATTGACGGAGCATGCTCCTCAGCTACACGGAACAATTCACGCACAAGTTTTGGACCATCACCTAGGTACTTCTGTATAAGCTCGGAGCCAACAACTCTCAGAAAGGTTGCTGAGGTCTGGTTTGCCACTGCCTTGGCTAGTAAGGTTTTACCTATTATCAGTTGTAAAGAAAGACTGCAGTGAGTTTGCAGTAACAATTATTAACTTTAAGAAAAAATACTCATGAAATACAGAACAGTGCTGATATACTAAGTCTAATTATATTAAAATTACAACGCCTAAGACATTGCAACGCTGAGCATCACAGCGCTGAACTTTTAGGTACCTAGAAAAATCATGAAACAACACTGCAATGCACAATGATTGAGTTAGGCACACAGGCTTCCTATACAATGAATGGGGAGGGTTAGGTGCCTTAGAACGTGATCCACAAAAGCTAACATACTAGGCAGCTCCTCGCCTAAGCCAAACAATGATGGGCGTATCCTGGAGACAGGCACCTACCTCTGCTTAGTGATCCATGAAAGAAGACCTGCCTCTTTGAGTCAAATGGCTTAGGTGCTTAAGGCATTTCTTGCAGAACATGACAGGTGCAAAGTTACCATACCCTGAGCCTCCCATATCCCAGATGAGTGTTGTAACCACTGCAATGCAGAGTCAGTGTCTCTCTCTGGCCCAATGACTATTTAAGTATTTATTAACAGTGGATCAGTCGTTGGGCCAGCGAGAAACAGATTGAGAATGACCCTGTAACCCCAGGGTTAAGGCATCCATCTGGGAGATGGGAGACCCAGGGTCCAGTCCCCATGCTCCAATGACTCAAGTATTTATTCACAGTGGAACAGCTTCAACCAGAGAAACTGAGGAAGCCCCACTTCAGAATATCCCATAGCTCAGTGATTGGAGCACTCTCCTGAGAGGTGGGAGACCCCTGTTCAAATCCTTTCTTCAGCAGAGGGGGGAATTGAACCTGGGTCTCTGACACCCCAGGAAAGTGCTCTAACCACTGGGCTAAAGTTATTAGGTGGGAACCACTTCCTCCTCTGGGAAGACTCCGAACATGCCTGCCAGAATGGGCTAGCTACACATGTGACTTAGGCAGATGAACACCTATCTTCTCCCAGTTTGTGAACTGCTCTAGGGCTTATGTGGGAGATAAGCTTCAGAACGCCTACAGGGAGGCAGTAGTGTGCATGCCCAGAGGAAAAAAACTCAAGCGCTGTGGGAACTTTTACCTTGAAAACTCAGGCCCTAACCTCATCCAGCAGCTATGGGGTGTGGCAAGAGCTTTGTGAATTGCAGTGGAGCCAGAATTGGGACTTAGGTGCTTAAGTACCTTTGTGGATCTGCACCGAATACCTTAAATGGGATTAATTGAGCATACTTAAAGTTACTGTTATGTAGGATACCTGTGCCAGGTGGGCCATACAGAATTACTCCTTTGGGTGGCTTTATACCCATCTCTTCATAATACTCAGGATGGGTGAGAGGAAGCTCCACAGACTCCTATAGCATAAGAACAAGTATTAAAGCATTTTACAAATATTAACTACACCTCTACCCCAATATAACGCTGTCCTCAGGAGCCAAAAGAAAAATCTTACTGCGTTATAGGTGAAACCACGTTATATCGAACTTGCTTTGATCCACCGGAGCACGCAGCCCCGCCCCCCCGGAGCACTGCTTTACCGCGTTATATCCAAATTTGTGTTATATTGGGTAGCGCTATATCGGGGTAGAGGTGTAATTAATCCGCACAACAGTCACATGAAGTAATTGAGTATTACTGTCCCCATTTTAGGAATGAAAACATTAAGGCTGAATGGATGCCCAGCCAAAGGCAACATAGCAAGTAAATATCAGAGTTTAATTTAGAATTCAGGAATTCTTGGCTCCTAATCCTGTGTGCAGAGCACTAGAGGATGCCTCTATAATCTGAGGATTATTCAGCAAGAGAAATCTGTTTTCCTCAATGTGTTAATTACCAATTATTAAGGCCAACATTTTCACTAGTGTTTTGGGTGCCCATCTTGAGTCACCCTTAAAAGGTACCTATTTCAGAGGGTAGGAACTCAGAACTTTCTGAAAATCGCATCTCTTTAAAGTGAAGCAAAATAGGACTCTCAAAATAACGAGTCACTTTTGATCTAATTGTAAAAAACTGCTAAGGCTGAGGATTACAAATGTACAAAATCCCAGAAAACTCAGTGCTGTCTGGATTCCACAGCAATTGTGACAATTCATGCACAAGTTTTGGATCATCATCTAGGTAACTTCCTGATAAAAAGAAAACCTTTAAGTATCTGTTAATTAGATAAATTACTAAATATGAATACCTTAATTTCTTGAATCTGGTTGTCAAGGCCACCAATATCAGCGTAAGTCTCCTGAGGGGCCTTCTCCACTTTCATCACTGTAACTAAAGGATCTGTGTCATCCATCAGGACTCCTATCACAGCATGAACCTAGTCCAAGTGGTATACCAATACCAAACGTAAGTAAAATAGCATGCAGTTTACTGAAGAATGATCCTAAAGATAAAACACAAAGCTACACAGGAATCCAAGATTAAATGTATACACATTCACACAGCAACATGAAACACACAAAGCACTTATCAGGGTGGATAAAAATCAATGATTTTTTTTAGTTTAAATCAGATTTTTTTGATAAAATGCTTCCTTTGAGGAAAAAAAAGATAGTTTTAATTAAGATACATTATAGCTCAAAGATATCATCATGGAATAGGGATTATAAATTCTAATTCTATAGTATGAGACAATATATTCATGTAATGTTTAAGAAGAGTTCTGTAAATGAGTTCCAATAGTTCATGGATTAAGGACCCAATTTTATGTGGTTCCAGAGGCTTCTGTACAGCTTATTTAGGTTAATCTCTCTATCTACCCAATGGGACTCAGTGCTCAGTCTAGAAGATATCACCAGAGATGCTTAGTTTCGCAGTTCTCAAACTGCGGATTTGTGTCTCCAGAGGTAACATGCTTGTTAACAGCAAACATGATTTTAAATAAAAATAAAATAAAATAAAATAAATAGAGGTGAGAAACCTCAACTCTACTGTCCCTCTGCAAATTTTTGTACACAGAGTCAATCCCTTACCTCTCTCTAAAAGTGCAAAGTTTCAAAAAGTTCAATGAATAGAAGATTGTTGGGGACAGAATAGATCTGGACCCGGAGAAGAAGTCTGGAGAGAAATGTAAGAAGCGAGGGACATATGCTTGTTTTGTTAAAATATTATATGTTTGCTGTTGAAGAAAAAAAATCCAGAATACTTAACGGTGTTGTTTTAGTTAAATAAAACAATTTAAATGTCTGTCTGGTAACGTTCTCCTCCTAATACAGCATGGCAAGAAAATCCTCGAAATATTAATGATTAACCTGGTGAATTGGAGATAGTTCACCTCCCAATTACTTCATAAATATCTGCTTCAATTACCTTTGGTAAATGAAATACCCAAACAATCATTCTTTTTCTGATATAGCTGTAAAACTAATCTGAAAAGTTTTCAAAATAAATCACTGTTTAAAAAAGCAGAGTGCGTACCTTCTAAAAATGAAACCTACATCCATCTCTGAGTTGTGAAGAATATGTTACGGTTATAACAACAAACAAGAACGCACTTTTATGTAGAAAGCCATGATTAAATCAAGTCTTCCTGACTAGTGATTTAAATCAAATCTACCCTGGCACTTATCCTTGGAGCTATGGTACCCTTGTAACAGATTCCAAAAACAAAGGCTAGTTCAGAGGGATACTGGAACTTGCACACCACTCCATCTTCATATTGTGAGACAACTTACCTTATGATTGAGCAAAACGGAGCAGCCTGGTTCTAGAAGATCTTTGTCCACAAAAGACAGAATACTGACATAGTGCTCAGATCCCACTGATGTAGACACTATAGCGTGATTATCATCAATAATCTCCTCCAGGGTACCAACAGACATTGGGGTTCCTCTCAGGTCATCCACCTTTGATCTCTCTTCCTGCAAAAAACAAACAAGCAATAGTAAAGAATTAAACACACACAAAAAATTAGCTTCTGCAAAACATGTATTGTACTGCTTTAAACATATATACTAAAGTAAGAACTACTGCCTGCATGAGGGAAAAATGGAAATTCATTACCCAGTTTTTTTGGGAACTATTTGAAGAAAAAGGTTCTTTCTACTTCTTGTGATGCGGTACAGATCCCATGGTCCCTGAAAATGTAGCTTCCACAGCAGAGAAGGATAGGGGCTCTCTTTTTGGAGCAGCTAAGAAGCTAAACCACTTGTTTAATCTCATGTTGCTTTATGCCTCTGTAGCTTATCCTATAAGAATGTGTACATGTCTAACGCATTCCTTCCCTTCTCTGCTGGCTGGCCACCTTGGGGAGTTCCACCTTCAGAGACCCACTAATCAAAAACACGTGCCCTACCTACAATAAACTGTACCAAAACTCAAACCATTAGTCTAGTCCCTAGTATTTCTGAAAGTAAACTCCTCCATCCTCTGCTCTTCAACTAGGGAGCCGCTCAGTAAGGAGACTGTACCTTCTATGCTTTATTAAATACAATTAAAATAAATATTAAATATTTAGTCTGTTTTTTATAAATTTCAGTCACTTTATTTCCAAGTCTTGTGCATCAACTAGTTTATATTGTTTAAAATTTTACTTTGAAAGATCTAGGTTAGTAGTATTTCTGTTTTAATAAGAGTGTAATAATTTCCTCAAGACTTACCTCTTGCTTTTCTTCCAAAGGTTTCATCTGTTCCTGATTTCTGATAAATTCTTCCTCCATAAGTAGGTAATCTTTAATTCTCTCTAATTTCAACAATTTGAGTCTGCATTGTGTGTGAGGTGTCACTGTAATGAAAGAAGTAGAATCACTGTATATCTGACTCCCATTGAGATATGGTATAAGCTATTCAGTAATTCACTGCTAGAAACTGTTGGCCTAATCCTTATTAACAGGCCAGTCTGAATCATTACCCAAAGGCCTGTGAACTAAGAAATCCACCAGCAAATCTTTTCAAAATAGTAGTTACTTAAATGAAAGTTTCTAACCAGATTTTCTCCCAAATGTCATAATTACCTTCCACCACAACAGTCTCTGGGGTGATGGCTTTAGGTGTGTGTTTCTATAGATCTACCCAACCACTACCAGGGTTGTCAATGGCACATCAGTGGACGAGTCAATACTTCCAGAATCTAACAAGTAAGGTAAGAGTGTATCAAGCATAGGTAGGCACTGCAGACTAAGAACATGCTCTGGCAGCCATAGCCACTACTGTGCTAATATCTCACCACAAAAAGGCTCCAGTGGCCTAGAACATGGATGTAATTTCCCAAGGGGTTTCCAGCCATCAGGCAACATAGTAAAGCAATACTTTACTCCACTTTAAAGACAGTGGAGCACAAGAACAGTCATACAGGGTCAGACCAATGGTCCATGTAGCCCAGTATCCTGTCCTCTGACAGTGGCCAATGCCAGGCGCTTCAAAGGGAATGAACAGAACAGGCAATCATCGAGAGATCCATGCCCTATTGTCTACTCCCAGCTCCTGGAGGTTGCATCCCTGACCATCTTGGCTAGTAGATTCCATGAACTTATTTCTTTTTTAAACCCTGTTATAGTTTTGACCTTCACAACCTCCCCTGTCAATGTATTCCACAGGTTGACTTTGTGTTGTGTGAAGCATTAGCTCCTTTTGTTTGTGTTAAACCTGCTGCCTATTAATTTCATTGGGTGATAGCTGGTTCTTATGTTATATGAAGGAGTATGTAACACTTCCTTATTCACTTTCTCTACACCACTCACAATTTTACAGACCTTTATCATACCCCACTTAGTCATCTCTTTTCCAAGCTGAAAAGTCCCAGTCTTTTTAATCTCTTCTCATATAGAAGCTGTTTCATACCCCTAATCATTTCTGTTGCCCTTCTCTGTACCTTTTCCAATTTTAATATATCTTTTTTGAGATGGGGCAACCAGAACTGCATGCAGTATTTAAGGTGTGAGCGTACCATGGATTTATATAGTGTCATGATGATATTTTCTGTCTTCTTATCTATCCCTTTCTTAATGGTTCCTAACACTGATAGCTTTTTTGACTGCTGTTGCATATTGAGCAGAAGAGAAAAAGGAAAAAAATTCACAGAAGAATCACTAAGTCACCCCCGATCAAAAAACAGTGTTAAAAATAAATTAACCACAGTAAAGAAAAGATCACTTCAAGCTAACAAAGCAACTGGCTATGAGCCAGTCAAAAAGTACAGCCTTGAAACAGAGCAAGTTCAGTAGATCAGCTGCAATACATCTTAAACGCCACAAACCCTAGAAGATCCAATTCTAGAGAGTTTAATGTTTTTCTCCTTCTCCCTCTTTTACTAAAAGTCATCTGGAATAGCATTACTGAATGAGCAATTTCACCACTGTTTATAAACAAATCAGGAACCACAGTTTCCTTTTTCCCTTGTCTTGCCTCAGTATTCAGGCAAGTATTCAGTCCGGATTCTGAATGCTCCTTCCAGACCCCCAGTGCTTCACCCTGATAGAGAACTTCAAAGGAAACAAAAATGCCAGCCACAATCTCACAGCAAAAGGCTCAGTTCAGGAGAATTTCACAGGTCTTCCTTGAACTGGTGCTATATCCACACCTGTGCAAAGCACAGTATACACATGAGTTATAGAAGTAAAGCACAGTTTGTACCAGTGCAGCTTATTCCAGCTACAACAAATTGTGTGGAATCAGAGTAAATCCTGTTTGCTCTAGGGCTTGCACCAGCATGCTACACCAATGGTTGAAAACTTAGTACAGAAAAGGCCATAGATACAAACCAAATTCACATATCCTATTCACAGCTAAAGCTTCACAGAATAAGTGCCAAAACAAGAGTTCTCCCCCTGGACAACCTTCCAAATCCAGAAAGGGCCTCTGGAAAAAACAGCCTCCAGAACCACCTCATTCCACTTCCCGATTTCATTTAGTTTCATTCTGCAAGTTTCATTTGGGGATGGCGGGAGAATTACAACAGCAGCAAACACACTCACATAACAGAGCAAATATAATTGCAAAAATATAATTGTTAAGGACTGTGAGCAAGCACCTTCACCACAACATTCCATAATTTAATACTGTATGTCTTGTTAGTTCATCTGTTCAGATCCTCTGCAACAGTTAAAAAAACTGCTATACTACAGTCCATTTGTCTGCCATTTATCTGTGTCACTGTCCAACTACCGGACAGAATATGAAACCCACTCAAACATATGTGTGCTTTTTACAGAGAATAAATCCTACTGGTCCTGCACAAGGTCAATGTTTCACAGTTTACTGATAATTCAGGTGAATACAAAATTTACTTTTGTTATTTACACCAACAGAAGAGACTCTCAACATCACTTCTCCCAGCTCCTAAATGCATGAGAGAGTCAGGCACTCTTTTGCTTACTCCAATGCTACTCCAGCTAAAAATTATCTTCCCCACTTCTGATCTCATTTCAGAAATTTTCTTTTGGGTGCCCTATACAGTGGTCTTCAGAAAAAATTAAGAATTATTGAGATTATCTCTAATAACTTTAACCAAGCAATAGGGAAATTATTTCTAATAGAATCTTTACAGCGTTACCTTTGGTTTTACAATTTAGTCTTGAGATTTAGCCTTAATCCTGCAGTAAGATCTGTGAGAGCAGACCACTATACACCCTTGTGAAGCTTGCTGCATGATCAGAACCCTAGATCCCACAATATAAGAGCCTTGTGAGATTGTAGGAGAAATAAACATACTTACCCAGTGGAAGTTTGCTGGCTGCATCTGGTCCCTTTGTTTTCTTCTTCTTTTTCCCCACTCTAGTTGGAACTGGAGGTTCATATTTCTTCTTCTTATCCTTTTAAACCAAGTAAGACAAGCACAAAACAAAAATCAGAATAGCTACCACAAGAACGAGCCACAGAAATCCACCATAGTTCCAAGCTGAAAAAACTCAATTTGAAAGTGAACTACAATGCAAAAATATATTGGGTTTGTGCCCTTTACTCCTCCTTTATGATGTATAACATATAAAGAGGGAGGCTTTAAAAAAACAACAACTTTTTTTCCTGCTTACTTTATATATTAGATATATCAGGTCTTGAGTTGCCTCTTTCTGATGAAGGACTTTGCTAATTTTTGGAGAACTAGGAATCTGATGTCCCAGGAGGCTGAAAGCTGAGCTGTAAATCTTCTAGGCCTCTGCAAATGAGGCTTAAGGAAGAGAGGAGGTTGACTCTCAAGCCTCGTCTACACTAGAGAATCACACTACAGCTCTCTGCACCGGTGTGAGTGTAAGTTGCAGCAAGGCAAAGTGTTTACACTAACCATCCTATTTCACAGTGCACAGCTTCCACACACAGAACAGAACACCTTGCTCTGTTGCAGCAGCACAGCACCGTGGAGACTTATCCCAGTGTTATTTTACATCATAAAGGAGTAGTCAGGTTTTGCAATTGGTTTACTTTGCAGTTTAGTCTACATCCAAATATATTAAACTCAGTTGTTAATTTGTATATTTATAAGTTTGCCTGCATAAACAGAATTCTAACTCAGAAGAACTCATTTTTCTTCCTAAGCCACAAGAAAAAAGAACTATATTAATTGGATTTTTAAAAATGCACTTGCACCCATGATCCTAACGTATGTACACAAGTGCTGACTCAGTACTCACAAATGAGGTATCTGCCTGCAGATTTTGGAAAGTCAACTCCTTTGTGACCAAAAGCTATTTTTATTTCACTGCTTGTAAATAAGATATTACTGCCATGTAATATTTAGTGCCTCTCAAACAGCTTACAGAACAAGCCATTTTCTGAGTAAACCATGTGAGTTCTTCTAGAACATGCATATGAAAGTGATATTTGGGGAGGCTAGGAAATTTAAGCAAAGGGCAAATATTAGGCAGTTTTGAGTACAAGGCACAAAAGATTATTTAAAAACCCATTGCTGAAAACTTTGGAAGTAGTCATGCAGTTCACCCTATTAAAAAAGGGCAATTGATGTTTCATTATTTACCTTGTCATCCTTCTTGCCACCCCCAGGACCGTGTCCACCACTTTGACTTTGACCCTAAAGGAAAACAAAGATGACACCCAAATGAAAGCAAGCAAGCTATTTGTATCTGGAATACTAAGAATCTTGAAAGACTCAGACTCTTGTAAAAAGAATATGTAACTAGATGCATCTTAATAAGGCTAAACAAACTGCTGGTAAATCCTAGAATAAATCAATCTTCTCAAGCAGGAGAGTTAGTGAAGGAATTTGAAGAGTGGAGTAATATGGATTGACCAAAGGGCAGGGAAGATTACTTCAACAGCTATGTTTTGGACTGATACAGCATTGCACTAGCTTGGAGCATAATGGTTATATCTCCTTCCTTTGAAACATAAGGTATTGGCCACAGCTGAACTAGATATGCCAGGAAGATGGTAATCCCTATTTCCAAGGCCTGTCAACTACAGACTTGTTAGTCAATAATACAACTAATCACATAAAGCTAGTGTACTCAACTGTACTAAATCAAGGATTGGTATTAAAGCTATTGAAAAGAATGTACTATCAATAAGGTTAAGATTTTGTCACTGGTATTTTTGGTAAAACTCAGGTACAGGTCACCAGTTTCTGTGACTTTTTTTTTTTAATTGCCTGTGACCTTCCCTGACTTTTACTAAAAAATAATAGTAACAAAATGGGGCTGACTGGGGGAGGACTGAAGCCCAAGCTGGGGGGAGGGGGGGGCATGATAGCCCGAGCCCCACTGCTAAAGGGGGGGGATCTAGCACCTGCTGCTCATGGCAGCTGGGAGCGGCTCAGTGCTGTCGGGCTCCACAGCGGCTAACAGCTCCAGCCCGCTATCCTGGGGTTGGAAAACATCACGGAGGTCTCTGAAAGTCACAGAATCCATGACATAATCTTACCCTTCACCAGCAGACATGGATGTTCATTGAGCAAACTGTGTTATTAAATCCACAGGTTTTTATATGACTTTTCACATTTTTAGTGAATCAGTCTATAAAATAGGTTTGCTTTTGTTAATCAGTTAAGGCAATGAAACAATAAAGTTGTGTATTTTAATTGTATATTGTATGCTTAATACACTGTTGTCAGCTCTTGGGATTTTAGGTGTTTTTCTTGAAGCACCAGCTACTAGAGTCATGTAATAATATGAATAGGAGTACTTGTGGCACCTTAGTCTCTAAGGTGCCACAAGTACTCCTTTTCTTTTTGCGGATACAGACTAACACGGCTGCTACTCTGAAACCTGTGATAATATGAGCATCTCAGCTCTCATTTAAAACAAACAAACAAACGAACAGGTTTCTAGGCCTTGTGGTTGTGAAAACCTGAAGATGTGACCCAAGTGTTGTCCAAAGGCTCAAACACTGAAAAGCGGATTAAAAGACCCAAACTTGTATTTTAAAAAAATCTCAAGAATTTTAAGGTCCTTGTGGTTTTTAAACACTTTGTGTTGGCAATATGCTACACAGCACCTCACAATGTGAGCACTTTGAGATCTACTGATGAAAAATGTTATGTCAAAATTAGATATTTTTGTGATTTAAACACAAGATTAACAAACCAATTGTGGATGTGGGAAAGGGGACAGGACCCGGGACCAACCCGTTTGTTTTTTCTCCGTTTTGCTGAATGCCAGGCAGGCCGGCCTACAGAAGAGGAATGTTTTCAGTCTCCTCATGGGGTAGCGGGTAAGCAGGGAGACTGCCAACATGGGTGGCAGCTTTGCCCTTCCCACCCTCCCCTGTTTCGCCTGTGCCTTGTAGCAGCGGGGATCTGCTCCCTTCGGTGGCCTGCAGGGCAGGACGGGGGTCTGTGCCTGAGGGGGACCGGCCCCTCCTGGACAGAGCTCTGGGGAGAGGATGTTACGGCTTCGAAATAAATTGCCTCCCGAAATCGGAAAATAACCCCCCTCACGCCCCGCCGACTCCTGCCCCGCTCCCCTCGCTCCAGGGCCGGCGGGGCAGGGGCCTCAGAGGGGGATGGGCGATGACTCCGCATAAGCCGGGCCGGCGGGGGAAGGGGCCGGGGGCCCAGCCTCCCTCCACACCCCCCCGTCCCTCGGGCTCCTGGCTGCAGCCCCCTGGTTACCGGTGGCGGAGAAACGGGCCCGGTGCTCACTCACCATCCTGCACCCACCAACGGAAGCGCCGCGGCGTACGGGACCCGAGAGGGGACAGACGGAGAGGCGAAGGCAGAGGCGGGGCCGCTACGGAGCCCAGGACGGGCCAAGCGCGGTCGCCGAAGGCGTGGGGACGGGGCGTGACGAACAAGAAGCCTCTACCCAAGCTTGGGGACGAGGGACGGGTCGGGGCAGCGCGAGGGGTCACGTGACGCGAGTCGGGCAGCTGTTAATGGCGCGCCGGGAGGGGCCGCGGGGGCTGCTCTGAGCTCGTGGGGCGCGCGCGGCAGGTTCGCGGAGCTAGCGCTGAGTCAGTGGGCGGCCGCTCTGAGGCCAGTGCCCATGGCAGAGCCGTCCCTGCTGTCACATGGGGACTTTTCCTGCAGCTGCTTCTTGGCTGAGTTAAACTCCCTGTTGTTTCCTGAAGGGATGTTCCTGACCTCGCTGGGTCCCTTTGCATTAAGCCTGCTTTCAGTGGCATTTCACACTTCCACCCAGTTTACTGTCATCTTTGGATTTCACTGACATCCATAGAATTAAAAATCAATCACCCTGATTCCCACTCTGAAGGTGCTCCTTGTCTTGTCTCACACACACCGGAGTCTAAGAAACATGTTGAACCAACCTAAAAAAAGACAGGTTTCAGAGTGGTAGCCCTGTTAGTCTGTATCAGCAAAAAGAAGGAGGAGTACAGTGGGTTTTAGCCCTCCAAAGCTCATGCTCAAATAAATTTGTTAGTCTCCAAGGTGCCACAAGTACTCCTCATTCTTTTTTTTAAAAAAAGACAGCAATTCTTGATATGATTAAATATTGTAATAATATACCCCACTCTCTTCTAGGAAACTAGGCAGAAACTAAAGTTTAACCAACAATTCTAAAAAACCTTTATAGATTGTTCTTTATCTCATCTCTAAGTATCTCAGATCATTCAGTGCTGGGAAGACCACATTTTTACTCCTGTTGAAATTCTGCAACAGTACTATGGCTCCAAATGCAACAGTGTCAAATGGATGGATCTTGTCTCTTTCTTACAACAGCAATAGACAAGGAAAGCTGTAGAGGGCTCTGTATAATTAAAGTTCAGCATGATACTAAAAAAAGAACAGGAGTACTTGTGGCACCTTAGAGACTAACAAATTTATCTGAGCATAAGCTTTCGTGGGCTACAGCCCACTTCATCTGATGCATAGAATGGAACATATATATATATACACATACAGATAAGTTGGAAGTTACCATACAGAGTGAGGGATCATTTTTCAGGATAGGTTGTAAATTTTTGATGATGCGCTGGAGAGGTTTTAGTTGGGGGCTGAAGGTGACAGCTAGTGGTATTCTGTTATTTTCTTCGAGACATCACTGACTTCCTGAGGAAACTACAATCCATCAGTGATCTTCCAGAAAACACCCTCCTGGCCACTATGGATGTAGAAGCCCTCTACAGCAACATTCCACACAAAGATGGACTACAAGCTGTCAGGAACAGTATCCCCGATAATGTCACGGCAAACCTGGTGGCTGAACTTTGTGACTTTGTCCTCACCCACAACTATTTCACATTTGGGGACAGTATATATCTTCAAGTCAGCAGCACTGCTCTGGGTACCCGCATGGCCCCACAGTATGCTAACATTTTTATGGCTGACTTAGAACAACACTTCCTTAGCTCTCGTTCCCTAACACCCCTACTCTACTTGCGCTACATTGATGACATCTTCATCATCTGGACCCATGGAAAAGGAGCCCTTGAGGAATTCCACCATGATTTCAACAATTTCCATCCCACCATCAACCTCAGCCTAGAGCAATCCACACAAGTGGTCCATTTCCTGGACACTACTGTGCTAATAAGCAATGGTCACATAAACACCACCCTACACCGGAAACCTACTGACTGCTATACTTACCTACATGCCTCCAGCTTCCATCCAGGACACATCACACGATCCATTGTCTACTGCCAAGCTCTAAGATACTGTTGGATCATATTAAAGAAGTTCTGTATTAAAATCACAAATGAGTTTGATTCCCCATAGTTTAAATTCCAGGGTATTACTAATTAAGAGGTCTCTTGGTTTTTGGTACTGTTTCTCTCCCTCTATGTGGAAAACCTGCAAGCTGCTAATTGCGTTAGTACATTCTAAGACAGAGTCTGTTCTCAAAGCAATTCACACAGAGAGGCTCAAAGCAATACACTGTAACAACAGAAACAGCACCCAGAGACTCCGCGCCCTTTTGTTGTATTAACAATTGTGATTAAAATAGAGATAGAGGATGTATGTGGATGGGTGCTTGGTGTGGATAATAACTGAATGACCAGGGAGGTGCCAGCCTAAGAATCCAGTGTCCATCGGCTGAAGGAGGCATCAAGTGGAAATAACCAGAGGACCCCCAGAGGACAGACTGGAATCCACCCAACAGCCTTGTCATAAATATAAAGGGAAGGGTAAACCCCTTTAAAATCCCTCCTGGCCAGAGGAAAAATCCTCTCACCTGTAAAGGGTTAAGAAGCTAAAGTTAACCTCGTTGGCACCTCACCAAAATGACCAGTGAGGAGACAAGATACTTTCAAAAGCTGGGAGGAGGGAGAGAAACAAAGGGTCTGTGTCTGTCTGTATGCTGCTTTTGCCGGGGACAGAACAGGAATGGAGTCTTAGAACTTTTAGTAAGTAATCTAGCTAGGTATGTGTTAGATTATGATTTCTTTAAATGGCTGAGAAAAGAACTGTGCTGAATAGAATGACTATCCCTGTCTGTGTGTCTTTTTTGTAACTTAAGGTTTTGCCTAGAGGGATTCTCTGTGTTTTGAATATAATTACCCTGTAAGGTATCTACCATCCTGATTTTACAGAGGTGATTCCTTTACTTCTATTAAAAGTCTTCTTGTAAGAAAACTGAATGCTTTTTCATTGTTCTAAGATCCAAGGGTTTGGGTCTGTGGTCACATATGCAAATTGGTGAGGATTGTTACCAAACCTTCCCCTGGAAGGGGGTGCAAGGGTTGGGAGGATTTTGCGGGGAAAGACGTGTCCAAACTACATTTCCCAGTAAACCCAGATAAAGTTTGGTGGTGGCAGTGGAAATTCCAAGGGCAAAGGGTAAAATTAATTTGTGCCTTGGGGAAGTTTTAACCTAAGCTGGTAAAAGTAAGCTTAGGAGGTTTTCATGCAGGTCCCCACATCTGTACCCTAGAGTTCAGAGTGGGGAAGGAACCTTGACAAGCCTCAAGAATGGGAGAACCAAAGAACAAGATAACATCTAGAAGCATGGAGCCATCGGGAATGTGACATCTGCTGATTGATTCAGCAACAGCATGATGAAGCAATTCCCATAGACTGGCATAGGAAGAAATTCCTATAAAAATGGACTCTAGAAAGTGAGAACTTTGGGGTCTGATTCTGCAAACCAACTTCCAGGAGCATCAGATGAGCATCTGACAAGGCCCTGCTCCCTCCTCATGTCCAGGCCACCTGGCCAGTGGCTTGGCATGAGCAACTCTAAGGCTGGTAACTATGATAACAACCTTGCAGAACCTGTGTGTGCGTGTGTGTGTGTGTGTGTATGAATGTGTGAGTAAATATGAAATTGAATGGAATGTTATAGCTATAACTAACTGCTTACTATGATTCTTTCTGTATTCACAATAAATGTGGTATTTTGCCTTTTTCCCTTTAATAAGATCCTGCTGGTTTTTATTTTATTGGTATAAGAATACAACTGCATTTGCTCCAATCCCTCAGACAGAAACAAACACCTACAAGATCTCTATCAAGCATTCTTAAAACTACAATACCCACCTGCTGAAGTGAAAAAACAGATTGACAGAGCCAGAAGAGTACCCAGAAGTCACCTACTACAGGACAGACCCAACAAAGAAAATAACAGAACGCCACTAGCTGTCACCTTCAGCCCCCAACTAAAACCTCTCCAGCGCATCATCAAAGATTTACAACCTATCCTGAAAAATGATCCCTCACTCTCGCAGATCTTAGGAGACAGACCAGTCCTCGCTTTCAGACAGCCCCCCAATCTGAAGCAAATACTCACCAGCAACCACACACTACACAACAAAAACACTAACCCAGGAACCTATCCTTGCAACAAAGCCCGTTGCCAACTCTGTCCACATATTTATTCAAGTGACAGCATCATTGGACCTAATCACATTAGCCACGCCATCAGGGGCTCGTTCACCTGTACATCTACCAATGTGATACATACCATCATGTGCCAGCAATACTCCTCTGTCTTGTACATTGGCCAAACCGGGCAGTCTCTACGCAAAAGAATAAATGGACACAAATCTGACATCAGGAATCATAACATTCAAAAACCAGTAGGAGAACACTTCAACCTCTCTGGCCACTCAGCAAAAGATTTAAGGGTGGCAATTTTGCAACAGAAAAGCTTCAAAAACAGAGTCCGAAGAGAAACTGCTGAGCTTGAATTAATATGCAAACTGGACACCATTAACTTGGGTTTGAATAGAGACTTGGAGTGGCTGGGTCATTACATGTATTGAATCTATTTCCTTAAGTTAAGTATCCTCACACCTTCTTGTCAACTGTCTAAATGGACCATCTTGATTATCACTACAAAAGTTTTTTGTTGTTTTTTCCTCCTGCTGATAATAGCTCATCTTAACTAATTAGCCTCTCACAGTTTGTATGGTAACTTCCAACTTATCTCTGTGTGTGTGTGTGTGTGTGTGTGTTTATATATATCTTATTATATGTTCCATTCTATACATCCGATGAAGTGGGCTGTAGCCCACGAAAGCTTATGATCTAATAAATTCGTTAGTCTCTAAGATGCCACAAATACTCCTGTTCTTTTTGCGGATACAGACTAACACGGCTGCTACTCTGAAACCTGTCATGATACTAAAGAGATAGTAGGAACCAAATTCAGGCTTGGTGCAAACAGGCATAACGCTTTTGACCATGATAGAGTTTGGCTTGGTTACAGTAGGGCTAATTCACCATAACTTTCAAAAACAATGAACTCCTCAAACCCCTATTTTAACAATTGGGCCTACAAATTTACTCTAATTGAGTTTGATTGATTGTAAGAAGTGAGTAGGGTGACCAGACACCAAGTGTGAAAAATCGGGACAGGTGTGCGGGGTAATAGGTGCCTATATCAAACAAAGCTCTGAATATTGGGACTGTCCCAATAAAATTGGGAAATTTGGTCACCCTAGAAGTGAGTGAAAGTTCATAAAGTGTTACAATAACCTACAACAATAAATTTTAACAGGAAAAGGTGCAAAAGGGAGACAGACTAAATTAATCCAAACAAAAAGGCCTATTAATATAGTTCAAAGACTATTAAAATCATGCCTGGTAAACTAGAAAAGTTTGGGACTGGAACTTAATGAATCAAAGTTGGTGTGTTGAAAATGAGGCCTAATTGATGAACAAAATAATGAGGGGATGGGCTATTCTGCCCATCACCTCCTTTTAAGTGTCTTTTTTTAAAAATGGGGGAAGGGGGGAACCTGACAACAGCAGCTAGCTGAGAGGTGGATCAGAAGGCGAAAACTTCACCATCATGGCTGCTATCCACAGTGTCTCCAGGGGCCCTGGGATCCACCATTACAACATTGGGCCTGCATTGTCCCGATCCTGAAAGATATCCTGATGAAACTGGGCCAAGAGAGAGACCCAGATGACATCATCACCTCCACTGGCTCCAGCTGAATCCTAAACTCCACCTGGGATGTGAGACTTTAGTGCCCGCTATCACTTCCCTCCTCCATGTGACCTTTTCCTTCCCAGCTTATTTCTTCTATTTCTTATATCTCTACTTTTGCCTTCTGTCTAATAAAAGGCTGGCTTGGCTGGCCAAGACTGTACATTTTGCAACACTGGTGTAAGCCTATAACCCAATTGTTCTCAAACTTTTTTACTGGCGACCCCTTTCACATAGCAAGCCTCTGAATGTGACCCCACCCCCTTATAAATTAAAAAGACTTTTTAAATATATTTAACACCATTATAAATGCTGGAGGCAAATCAGAGTTTGGGGCAGAGGTTGACAGCTCGTGACCCCCCATGTAATAACCTCATGACCCCCTGGGGATCCCAACCCGCAGTTTGAGACCCCTGCTATCACCAAAGAGGCCATTAAAAATAATGCCGTGAACATCCTGATGCTGGTACAGTTTGCCAAGTCTCAAAGTGGCCAGCTGTGGGTTGTGCTTGTGTCTCTCCAGCAGTGAGGTTACAAGTGAAAGTTAACACTAGAGATAGAAGCTCCATTTTCTATCTTTGCTGTTCTTTTCTCTCACCTCTTGTGTGTGTGTCTGTCCTGTCTCCTAGAAAACAGGATTGGACTTTAACAATAAAAGCAACAACAACTGATCCAGCCCACCTCAACTAACTTTTTCTCTTTGCCTCAAAAAGAGTTGTTATTACCCTCTTGATTAATACTGTGTAAGAGACTGTCAGATGGGTGTGTGTGTATGTGTGTCCTTCTAAAGGCACGCTACAGCTTAAAATAATGAACAAGTGACATTGTTAAAATAAAAGCCTTAATATTTTACATTTCAAATGCTTTTAACTGTGTTTCCTTCTTTTTCTGTATCTTTAATAAAAGGTTAAAAAAAGTAATGGTTTGCCGCGGTACTAAGGCTGAGGTCTCTGTATACCAAACTTTGTTTAAAAACTGATTAATGTTGGACAGTGACAGGGTCATGTTACCACCTTTGACTGTGGGCCCATTTATTCCATCAAGATTAATACAACACCCTCATTTGTCTCCTATGTCCCTTTCAGAGTGCAGGCAGATGTTTCCCACATAATGTTTGTAGGTCAACAAAAGGGAAATCTGCTCAACATCTTAGATGTCTCTACAAATACAAGGAGTATGGGAAATAAAAAGGAAGAACTGGAAGTATTAGTCTGTAAACTAAATTATGTCATAACTGGCATGACAGAGATGTGGTAGGATAAATCTCAGATCTGGAATATTGATATAGAAAGGTATAACTTGTTCAAGAAGGACAGGCAGGATAAAACAGGTTGAGGTTTTGCATTATACATCAAGAATATATGCATTTGTTCTGAGTTCCAGAAGGAGCTGAGAGGCAGACCAGTTCCAAGTCTCTAGGATAAAGATAAAAGGGGTAAAAAATAGGGATGTTGTGTTAGGCATCTACTGCAGACAACTAAATCAGGACGAGGAGGTGGCAGAGGCATTTCTAGAACAAATAACAGAAGTATTCAAAACACAAGACCTGCTAGTAATGGGGGACTTTAAATACCCAGACATCTGTTGGAAAAGTAATATGGCAAAATACAAAATTTCCATTAAGTTCTTGGAATGTATTAGGGACAACTTTTTGTTTCAGAAAGTGGAGGAGGTAACCCAGGGCACAGCCATTTTAGACTTTATTCTGAGCATCAGGAGGAATTGCTAGTAATTCTCAAGGTGGAAGGCAATTTGGGTGAAAGTGATCATGAAATGATAGATTTCATGACTGTAAGGAAAGAAAGGAGTGACAGTAGCAAAATAAGGTCAATGGACTTAAAAAAAAAAAGACTTTAACAAACTTAGAGAACTGGTAGGCAGGTCCATGGAGAGAAAATCTAAGGGGAAAAGGAGTTCAGGAGAGCTGGCAATTTCTCAAGGAAACAATATTAAAGGCACAACTTCAACCTATCTTGGTGCAAAGGAAAGAATAGGAAGAGGCCAACATGGGTCCACTAGGAGTTCTTTAATGATCCAAAAATCAAAAGGAATCCTACAAAAAGTGGAAATATGGACAAATTGCTAAGGATCAGTACAAAGGATTAGTAGAAGCATGTTGGGACAAAATCAGAAAGGCTAACGTACACCTAGCAAGGACATTAAAGGCAATAACAAGAGGTTCTTTAAACACATTAGGAGCAAGAAAAAGACAATGGAAAGTGTAGATCCTCTAATTAGCAGGGAAGGACAGCTAACCGATGACATCAAGAAGGCTGAGTGATTTAATGCCTATTTTGCTTTAATCTTTACTAAAAAGGTTAATGGTGAGCAGATACTCAACACCATTAACAACAAAGGGGAAGGATCACAAGCCAAAATAGAGAAAGAACTGGTTAAACTAGAATATTGGAGGTATTCCACGTTGGCAGGGCCTGATTCATCGTAGGATACTTAAGGAACTAACTGAAGCAATCTCAGAACTGTTAGCAATTATCTTTGACAACTCATGGAGGATGGGTGAGGTCCCAGAGGACTGGAGAAGGAGAAATATACTACCTATCTTTAAAACAGGGAACAAGGAGGACCCAGGGAATTATAGACCAGTCAGCCTAACTTCAAAACCTGGAAGGATACTTGAACAAATTATTAAACAATCAATGTGTAAGCACTGGTCTTAGAGGATTATAAGGTAATAAGTAATAGCCAGCATGGATTTTTCAAGAACAAATCAGCCAAACCAACCTAATTTTCTTCACTGACAGATTTACTGGCCTTGTGAATAGCAGGGAAGCAGTAAACATGAGATATCTTGATTTTAGTTAGGCTTTTGACACAGTCCCACATGACATTCTCATAAGCAAACTAGAGAAATAGGTGAAATTAGTATAAGGTAGATGTGCAGCTGGTTGAAAGACTGTACTCCAAGAGTAGTCATCAATGGTTCATTGTCAGTCTGGGAAGGTGTATTTAGTGGAGTTCCACAGGGGTCAGTCCTAGGTCTGGCACCATTCTATATTTTCATTAATGACTTAGATAATGGAATTTGCAGATGACACCAACCTGGTGGAATGGAGTGGTTGCAAGCACTTTGGAAAGCTGAATTAGAATTCAAAATGACCTCGACAATTTGGAGAATTGGTCTGAATTCAACAAGATTAAATTCAATAAAGACAAGTGAAAAGCACTTCACTTAGGAATGAAAAATCAAAGGCACAACTACAAAATGGGGAATAAGTGGCTAGGCGGTAATATTGTTGAACAGGATCTGGGGGATATAGTGGATTACAAATGGAATATGACAGGCTTCAGAGTAACAGCCATGTTAGTCTGTATTCGCAAAAAGAAAAGGAGTACTTGTGGCACCTTAGAGACTAACCAATTTATTTGAGCATAAGCTTTCGTGAGCTACAGCATCCAATGAAGTGAGCTGTAGCTCACAAAAGCTTATGCTCAAATTGAATACGAGTCAACAATGTGATGCAGTTGCTCAAAAGGCTAATAACATCTGGGGTTTATTAACAGGAGTGCAAGGGACAAGGGAGGTAATTGTCCCACTCTGTTCGACACTGGTGAGATCTCAGCTATGCCCCGTTCTCGGCACCACACTTCAGGAATGATGTGGCTAAACTGGAGGGAGTCCAGAGAAGGGCAAAACAAAAATGATAATAGGTTTAGAAAACCTGACAATGAGGAAAGGTTAAAAAAACTGAGCATGTTTAGTCTTGAGAAAAGAAGACTGAGGGGGCACCTGATTATAGGCCTCAAATATATTAAGGGCTGTTATAAAGAGGACTGTGATCAATTGTTTTTCATGTCCATTGAAAGCAGAAGAAGAAGTAATGGGTTTAGTCTGCAGAAAAGGAGATTTAGGTTAGATATTAGGAAAAACTTTCTAACCATAAGAGCAGTTAAGTACTGGAATAGGCTTCCAAGGGAGGTTGTGGAATCCCCATTACTGGAGGTTTTTAAGGACAGGTTGGACAAACACCTGTCAGGGATGGTCTTGTTAGCCAGGCTATACTTGTGGTAAACAAACAACTGGCATTCCATTTGCCAGCAAACTGGTAACAGTGATT
Source organism: Eretmochelys imbricata (assembly GCF_965152235.1). Classification (NCBI taxonomy): domain Eukaryota; kingdom Metazoa; phylum Chordata; order Testudines; family Cheloniidae; genus Eretmochelys; species Eretmochelys imbricata. The sequence continues at coordinate 101,275,469 of NC_135577.1, read as the reverse complement.
ATTGTTTAAGAAATGTCAAACAGCCTACTCAGCCCCATAGAAATCATATAAGCATGCCAGAAATACCTTTGTTTTTCTGTATACATAGTGTTGCACCGCTTACAAAACTAACAGTCCATAATAACAATGCCCAATCATAAAAACAAAAACGCTTCCAAATGTACTGAAAAAAATTATTCTTCAACCCTCTTCATTCAACCCACCTCCTCTAAAAAACCCTGAATAAATAGATGGGCCTTGAAAGGAGAACATACTCAGTTCTGTTGGGCCATGTAAAAATCAAATTCCAGAATTAGGGAATTATAATTGGACGGCAACCATCTCCCACATACATGTCAATCTAAGGACTGTCAGCTCAAAAATCTGAACTGAACTCAGGTGTTACAGCAAAGCACCAAGATAAGCAGGGTCTTTAGAATACCCAGGACCCAAATCATAAAGGATTTTATAGGTGAAAACCAACTTCTTTAACTGAGCCTGGAACAGAAGCAAACGCTGATGTGAGGATCTTTGCTGAGACTGCAAAGTCATTTTGCTTTAATATGGAGACTAGCATTGTGAAAGGAGTCCAAATTCCCTCTGAAAGATATGTGAGCAGTGTACAAGGAGGCAAGAAGAAGCTAATCAGCTGACTGGAAGAAGATGACAAAAATATCTTTCAGAGTAGCCGCCGTGTTAGTCTGTATTCGCAAAAAGAAAAGGAGTACTTGTGACACCTTAGAGACTGACAAATTTATTTGAGCATAAGCTTTCATGAGTTACAGCTCACTTCATCGGATGCATTCAGTGGAAAATAAATCTCCCCACTGTATTTTCCACTGAATGCATCCGATGAAGTGAGCTGTAGCTCACGAAAGCTTATGCTCAAATAAATTTGTTAGTCTCTAAGGTGCCACAGGTCCTCTTTTTTAAAAAATATCTTTAACTCTTACCATGTAGAGCACTGTGGTTTGAAGAATCACCCACTGAGGGACCATGTTTGGGCTAGTCTACTGAGCACTACCTGTACCAATATTAGGTACTAGCACACTCTTACTGCTGGTCGTTTTCCAACTATGTTTTGAGATGGAGACCAACAAATATACTCGTGCACTTTTATCTGTTCCAATAATACAAACAGTAGTACCTTACGAGTAAAACAGCTTTTCCCCCAATGGTTAATTAAAGATATTCATGCTGTAACATTCTTTTCATTTGTGTTTTCAAAATAAATGATGGCACGAGACCCTTGTTTTTAATTTATTTGTGCAGAGAGCAACCAGAAAAGCTGCTAAACAAGGGAAGAGCAAACACATGAATCAAAGAAACATGAGCACTTGATTTCATCTCTCTCGCTCTTCTCTCTCTAATCTACTCCAAGAAAGAAATATAACCTTTAAAAGTTTAACATTTTCTTAGAGCTATAAATGGAATGTATTTAAGTGCCAGGTAAAAAGAGACACTCTGCTGACCTTTCAGTTGCAACCTCTTACTGTGAGCTGAGCTGTGATGGGTTGTAGCTGCAGAAGGAGGAAGAGTGGAAATTATTCTTGTAACTGCTATTAAAAAGTTAAGGTGACTCATAGGTGCTGCAATTAGGGGTGCTACCACACCCCCTGTCTTGAAGTGGTTTCCATTATATACAAGGTTCACAGTTTGGTTCAATGGCTCTCAGCACCCCCACTATAAACATTGTTCTAGCACCCCCGTAAGGTGTGGGTCTTTTTGGTAGCCCTGGTATTTGTTAACCCCCTTTTTGATCAGCTACAGTAATTAATTTAAAGACAAACTTTCCACTGGCGCAGGAAGTTCCGTACTTCTGATTTGAGAAGTACTTACCAAGATAAATATCATCAGGTTAGCAACCTTCCTAGAACCCCAAAATAATACTAGTTTTTAGTACATATACAGAGCTCTACATTTTCACAACACCCCTGTGAAGTAGGGTAGGGAATTTTATGATGTCCTTCTGCAAAAGCAGAAAGTAAAGCACACAGAGATGAAAGCAAGGTTGTGCCTATTCCTGCACTGGTGTACAAAGGGAAGGAAAGTGGAGACTTCCCCACATACCTAGGTAAAGTTCAGGCAGAATCCTAGTGCCTGGAAGTGCAAAGACTACTTGAGTCCAGCCCTGCTCCTGGCACTACATTCCTCAGATGAAGTCACAAAATTGCTCAGGGCATAAGAACATAAGAATGGCCCCTACTGGGTCATACCAAAGGTCCCTCTAGACCAGTATCCTGTCTTCTGACAGTGGTTAATGCCAGGTGCCCCAGAGGGAATGAACAGAACAGGTAGTCATCAAGTGATCCAGCCTGTCGCCCATCCCCAGCTTCTGGCAAATAGAAGCTAGGGACACCATCCCTGCCCATCCTGGCTAATAGCCATTGATGGGCCAATGGCAGAGACTTTATTTTATATTACTTCTGGAAGAATTGTAAGCTAAAATATTAAAAATGCTGTGCACAATATTTTAAAATTCTGCATATTTTATTTGTCAAAATACCACAATATAATTACACCAGTTTCAATTATTTTGGTAATTTATTTCAAATAACCTGTCAACAAGTGTGTCTGTAACAATGTAGACAACAGAAAAGATTCAGGAAATGTTTTTTGACAAATAGATGCCTTATGAGGCATATCAATACAGAACTTTAAGTAATTATTCATTTAAACTACAATACATAAATGTATTTCCCTCACCCCTCAGAAGTTGTGCAAAGGTTTGGGGGAGTCAGGGGTAACAGAGGAGCTGAGGGAGGGGGAAGTAATTGCTGGGAAGGAGACTGGGAGTGAACTTGGAGGGTTGTTGAGTGTGGGTGGGAGAAGTATGGAACATTTTTTTTGTGTGGGAGAGGCATTGTTAGGGAGTTGGGGAGCCTCCCCTTGTAGACCCTGGCTGATCCCTAGCCTCTTCCATTCAGTCAGGCACATCTGTCCCTGTCCCCATGTGTCCCTGCACCCCCCTCCCCCAGTCCTCATGCACCCTGTAACTTCATCCACATGTGTCCCTGCACCCCCACTCAACCACCCTTACCCTCTGTCTCCATGTGGCCCTGCACCCTCACACCCCCTGTCCCATGTGGCCCTTCAGCCCTCCACCTCCCATCTCCGTGTGGGCCTGCACCCCCACTCCCATTCAGCCCCCGCCCCAGTCTGTCCCCCTCATATCCCATGCCTCCTCACTGGCCCCATAGGCAAGGTGCTGTGAGGAATGCAGCCTCTCCTTCTTCTTATAGGCAGCTGACTGCTATGGCCGGTGAACTGGCTGCCTGCGTTCTGGTGCCATATCAGCTCCTGGTGGGCAAAAGGTATAACTGCACCACCTCTCCAGCAAAATGTATTCTCTGTGGAGAAAAAAAATCTGCAGCGGACATGAAGTCTGCACGTGCACAGAGGTGCAGAATTCCCTCAGGAGTACACTATGTGGTTGTACAGCTTCTACCACTATGGAACCCCAATCTTAGCTGGAGCCCATAGGTGCTACTGTAATATATAATAATATGTAATAAAAATAATGGCTCCATCCCCCTACACATCACCCACCAAACCTTTCCAAGGTGGTACAGCAACCATGCTCCCTGGTGGCCCCTGGAAGAAGTAAGCTTGATCCTACTCTCTCACTGGTAAGAATCAGGAGCAATTCCACTCAGGCAGTGGTGTTACGCTGGTGCAGAACAAGTGTGAGATCATATTTAGATCCACTATGCCTTCCTGAGAGACAATGTCTCCAGGAGCCCAGAAGGGCGATTGCACCTCTGAAGGACCCTAGTCACAGGCTGTGTGATTGTGATACTACCAACAATATTGAAAAAGGGCAAGTGGGATGGCTCGGGTAACTCTAGGCTGATTAACTTGACATCAATCCCAGGCAAAATCATGGGAAGCCTGATAAGGGATTCAACTGATAAATAATTAAAGAAAAAGAATACAACTAAAGCTAGTCAACATGGTTTTATGGAAAATAGATCTTGTCAAACAAACCTGATTTCATTCTTTGATGAGATTACAAAATTGGTTGATAAAGATAACTATGTAGATGGAATAACATACTTAGACTTTTATAAGGGATTTGACTTACTACTGCACAACATTCTGCTTAAAAAATTAACATTATACAATATCAATAAGCACATGTTAAATGGATTAAAAACTGACTATCAGATCTCAAAAAGTAGTTAATTAGGAATTATCATTGAGGTGTTTCTAGTGGGGTTCTGCAGCAACTGGTATTAGTTTTGACTCTATTCAACATTTTTATCAAAGTTCTGGAAGTAAATATAAAATCACTGTGGATAAAATTTGCGGATGACACAAAGATTGGTAGAATATTAAGTAATGAGGACAGGGCAGTCAGAGTGATTTGGATTGCTTGGTAAGATGGGCCCATTCAAATAAAATGCCATGTAATACAGCCAAATGTTAAGTTAGACAGCTAAGAACAAGGGATTCAGGACATAGCTACAGAATAGGGGACTATCCTCAAAAGCAGGAACTCTGAAAATGATTTAGCAATCATACTGGATGAGCAACTGAACATGAGCTTCCACTGCCATGCTGTGGCAAAAAGGGCTAATGTGATCCTTGGAAGTATAAACAGGGGAGTAGTGAATAGGAGTAAGGAGGTGGTTTTACCTCTGTATACTGCACTGGTGAGACCAATAAGGAATACTGTGTATTGTTCTGGTTTTAACATATTAAAAAGTGGTGACTTTCTTGTGGTGAGAAATTAAAAGACCTTAATCTGTTTAGTTTATCAAAAAGAAGATTTAGAGATGACTTAAATCCAGTGTATAAATACCTTCATGGGGAGAAAATACCAAGTACTTAAGGGCTATTTAATCCAGCAGAGAAAAGTATAACAAGAAACAATGTCTGAAGCCAGACTAATTAAAATGAGAAAATCAGGCAAAAAATTTTAACAATGGGGGTGATTAACCATTGGAACAAACTACCAAGGTAAGTGTTGGATTCTCCATCTCTTGGTGTCATCAAGTCAAGGCTGGGATACCTTCCTGCACGATATGTTTTAGCCAAACACAAGTTACTGGGCTCAAAAGAGGGGTAAGTGGGTGAAATTTAATGGCATGTGATATACAGGAAGTCTGACTAGATCAGTGGTCACCACCTGGTCGATCGCAATCGACTGGTCAATCCTGGAGAATCTCTCAGACGACTGTGATCTCCGACAGCGCAGAGGGGCTGCCGCTAAGACAGGCTCCCTGCCTGCCCTGGCCCCATGCTGCTCCCAGAAGTGGGCAGTGTGGCCTCATGGTCCTGGGGGTGAGGGGGAAGGGGTCTCCTTCCATACACTGCTCCTGCCTGTAAGCACTGCCCCCGCAGCTTCCATTGGCCGGGAATGGGGAGCTGTGGCCAATGGGAGCTGTGGGGGCAATGCTTGCAGAGAGGGGCAGCATGTAGAGCACGTGCTGCCCTGTCTGCCCAGGGGCTGCAGGGGCGCGTTGGCCCTTTCCAGGAGTGGCATGGTGCCGAGGTAGGCAGCGAGCCTGCCTTAGTGGCAGACATGCTGCACCGCCAACCGGGAACTGCTGAAGGTAAATGCTGCCCGGCGGCAGGCCACACCCCAACCCCCAGCCCTGAGCCCCCTCCAGCACCTGCACTCCCTCCTGCACCCCAGCATTCTGCCCCAGCCCTGTCCCCCCTCCCAGAGTCAGCACCCCATGCCCCTTCCTGCACTCCAACCCCCTGCCCCAGCCCTGACCGAGCCAGCACCCTGTACCCCCTCCTGCACTCCAACCTCCTGCCCTAAACTCAGCTCAGAGTCTCCTCCCACACTGTGAACTCCTCGGCCCCAGCCCAGAGCCCACATCCCCTCACGAACCCCAACCCCCTACCCTAGCCCGGTGAAAGTGAGTGAGGGTGGGGGAGAGCGAGTGACAGAGAGAGAGTGGGGGATGGAGTGAGTGAATTTATCTAAAAAATCCAAGGCATCCTTGTGGCACCTTAGAGCCTAACATATTTATTTGGGCATAAGCTTTTGTGGGCTAGAACCCACTTCATCATATGCATGGAGTGGAAAATACAGGAGCAGGTATAAATACATGAAAAGATGTGAGTTGCCTTACCAAGTGTGAGGTCAGTCTAACAAGACAATTCAATTGATAGCAGGATACCAAGGGAGGAAAAATAACTTTTGAAGTGGTAATGAGAGTGGCCCATTTCAGACAGTTGATAAGAAGATGTGAGTAACAGTAGGGGGAAATTAGTATTAGGGAAATTAGATTTAGTAATGACCCAGCCACTCCCAGTCTTTATTCAGGCCTAATCTGATGATGTCCAGTTTGCAAATTAATTCTAGTTCTGCAGTTTCACATTGGAGTCTGTTTTTGAAGTTTTTTTGTTGAAGAATTGCCACTTTTCGGTCTGTTATTGAGTGACCAGGGAGATTGAAGTGGTCTCCGGCTGGTTTTTGAATGTTATGATTCCTGATGTCAGATTTGTGTCCATTTATTCTTTTGCGTAGAGACTGTCTGGTTTGGCCAATCTACATGGCAGAGGGGCATTGCTGGCACATGATGGCATATATCACATTGGTAGATGTGCAGGTGAATGAGCCCCTGATGGTGTGGCTGATGTAGTTAGGTCCTATGATGGTGTCCCTGGAATTGATATGTGGACAGAGTTAGCACCGTTTTTTTTTTTTGCAGGGTTTGATTCCTGGGTTGGTGTTTTTGTTGTGTGGTGTGTAGTTGCTGGTAAGAATTTGCTTCAGGTTGGGGGGCTGTCTGTAAGCAAGGACTGGCCTGTTCCCCAAGGTCTGTGAGAGTGAGGGATCGTCCTTCAGGATAGGTTGTAGATCCTTGATGATGCATTTAGTTGGGGACTGTAGGTGACGGCAAGTGGCGTTCTGTTACTTTCTTTGTTGGGCCTGTCTTGTAATAGGTGATTTCTAGGTACCCTTCTGGCTCTGTCAATCTGTTTCTTCACTTCACTTCACAGTGAAGAACTTCATCTAGTTGTTTTTTGAACCCTGTTATGGTCTTGGCCTTCACAACATCCTCTGGCAAGGAGTTCCACAGGTTGACTGTGTGTTGTGTGAAGAAATACTTCCTTTTATTTGTTTTAAACTTGCTGCATATTGATTTCATTTGATGACCCCTAGTTCTTGTGTTATGAGAAGTAATAAACAACACTTCCTTATCTACTTTCTCTACACCAGTCATGCTTTTATAGACCTCAATCATATCTCCCCTTAGCTGTCTCTTTTCCAAGCTGAAAAGTCCCAGTCTTATTAATCTCTCCTTATACAGAAGCCGTTCCATACCCCTAATAATTTTTTTTGCCCTTTTCAGAACCTTTTCCAATTCCAATATATCTTTTTTGAGATGGGGCAACCACATCTGCACAAGTATTCAAGATGTGGGTGTACCATGGATTTATATAGCGGCAACATATTTTCTGTCCTACTATATAGTCCTTTCTTAATTATTCCCAGCGTTCTGTTCACTTTTTTGACTTCCGCTGCACATTGAGTGGATGTTTTCAGAGAACTATCCACAGTGATTCCAAGATCTCTTTTTTGAGTGGTAACAGCTAATTTAGACCCCATCATTTTATATGTATAGTTGGGATTATGTTTTCCAATGTGCATTACTTTGCATTTATCAACATTAAATTTCATCTGCCATTTTGTTGCCCAGTCATTCAGTTTTGAGAGATCCTTTTGTAGCTCTTCGCAGTCCGCCTGGGTCTTAACTATCTTTAGTAATTCTGTTTCATCTGCAAATTTTGCCACCTCACTGTTTACCCCTTTTTCCAGATCATTTATGAATATGTTGAATAGGACTGGTCCCAGAACAGACCCCTGGGGAACACCACTATTTACCTCTCTGCATTCTGAAAACTGACCATTTATACCTACCCTTTGTTTCCTATCTTTTAACCAGTTACCAATCCATGAGCGCACCTTCCCTCTTATCCCATGGCAGCTTATTTTGCATAAGAGCATTTTGTGAGGGAACTTTTCAAAGGCTTTCTGAAAATCTAAGTTCACTATACCCACTGGATCCCCTTGGTCCACATGCTTGTTGATCCCCTCAAAGAATTCTAGTAGATTGGTAAGGCATGATTTCCCTTTACTAAAACCATGTTTTAAAGCAAAGATCATAGAGTTTATGAATATTTTCCCTCAATTCAGAGAAGCAAGTAGGACGTGGAGTATATTTTGCAGTTTGCTTTGATGTTTCCTTGTCTGTTATTTCACATTTTCTTTTGAATTGACATTTTTGTGTGGGTAAGGATATGAGTTTATGAAATATTAATATGCCTCTGGCTCAGCTGTGCAGAGGGGCATTGGATTTTTATCATTTACTTTAGCTTGGTTCTATTAGTTTTACTGAGTTTCTTTTCTGTATTCTGGATTCCATCTTGCTTTTCTTTGCTGTTCTGCTATTTTTACTGTAAAGTTCAGAGCAGTCTCCCCACAGTCTTTTTAATTTTCTTCTAATTTGTGCATTAGCTGCATTTTCTCTTATAGCGTCAACCTTTCTTCATTTCTTTAGCTCTGAGATTCTCTCTGAGACCTCTTTCCACTCATGTCAAGCCAGGCCTATGTTTAGGGCCCTTGGAATAAAAGAATACAAAACTTCCATGACATTAATGAGATCCACAGCATAGCATTTACTGTTACACCGTAAAGTGATTATTTGTCTTAACTCCATAATGTGCATCTGATATTACACCCTCCCACCCAAACACACACAATTCTCCCCTAATTTGAGCTCTGCCAGGGCTGGTGGTGGAACCATATTTGTTTACAATTATACCTGGGGCTGCTAGCAATGTTTATTGTTAAGGTTGCCCAGCACTTCCCATTATAAGACTCTTTTTTCAGTTGCATATAACTTTGCCAAACTTTAGCTGGGAAAATTGCAAACAAAACAGCTTAGCCATTTTTGAGAACATGAGTAGGGAAAAATATATTGTTTTCCCATTTAAAAAACTCTGGTGACACTTTCTTTGAAATGGGCTAGGACCCCTGTGCTTTGGAGCAGGGACTTCAAATTTGGCAGGAATGTGACTTGTGCTATCCCTGTAAAAATCTGCCCAAATTTGGCCAAGTGATAAACTTTTGAAAAAAAAAATCACAGTTTGCACATGCTCAATAGAAACTTACTAGAGTTCACAGCTAAGAATTCCAAAGGTTCTGTCCACACTGGGCATGCTCCAGCTCATGGCAGTAGGGGTTGAGCAGGACTTTCCTTCCGAATGCAGCTCTGTGCTGCTGTGGGCTGGGGCTGAACACTGGAACTGAAAGCAAGGAGACGCCCTCTAATGTGCTCTTGTCCCCATTAGCCTTGGCAGACCCAGGCAGTCAGAAGGATGAAGCTGCCTGATTCAGATGCAGTTTAGAAAAGAGCATGACCAGCAGGATTGAGGCGGGTGAGGGCTGTGAGAGGGATCTATCTACAAAACTGAAAGGATGCCCCCTCCTCTCCTGAAGAGGCTAGGGACCAGAAAAACATGGGGATCAACTGAATGTTCAGAATAACAAATGAAAAACCAGGAAGAGAGTATGGGTTAAAGGTTCTAAATCAGGGCTCCAGAAGGGGACATTGAGCAGAGAGCCCTGGACGGTGCCCACTGCTCTGCAAAGAAGTCCAAGGAACCAGTGGACACCATGCAAAGAAACTCTGCCCAGATATGTGAAGTGACAAGAGAATGGAAATTCAGCGTACAAGATGGACAAGTTCTGAGGATGAATGAGGGCTCTGAAGTGAATGAGACTCTTGTCTGTTGGTAGAGCCCTGTGCGGATACATAAATGTGTATCCACATCCGATCCATGATCCGCAAAAATTATCTGCGGATATCCGTGAATTTACAGGGCTCTACACCAGGGGCCGGACTGAGGCTCTGAGGCACCCCCCACTCCGGAGCCCAGTCGGGGAGAGTAGTGCTGGCAGCTGTGGGGAGCTGCAGCGGACCCTCCGCCTGCCCTGGGCAGGGAGCCCAAGCAGCCCCCTGCCCAGTGTCCCAGCCCCCGACCCAGGTCATGTGAAGGGACCCAGGCCCAACAGCTGCCAGTGTGTCTCTCCCTGACTGGGCTCCAGCCGGGGAGAGGGGCGGCTCAGAGGCCACAATAAGAGCTGCCTCCCTCTGGGCCACACTAAGAGCCAGGCAGGCAGCTATGGGGAGCTGTGGCAGACCCTCCACCTGCCCTGGGTGTGGGGCCCGAGCAGCCCCCAGCCCCTGTCCCTGCCCCCCAGGCCCTCCGCCAAGGGCATGTGGAGGATCTGCACCGGGGTTCCTCACAGCTGCCTGCCCGTTCTTGCTATCAGAGCCCTGCGTGGATACAAAATTTGTATCTGCACCCTTACCGGTATCCTCAGAAATGGTCAGCAGATATCTGCAGATATAAAGTAGATACCCATAGATTTGCAGGGCTCTATCTACCGGATCTCTGTCTCATTTGTTGTACAAGTTGGAAAATGCATAGTGAATGAGGTAGAGGATTGCAGGAGAAAGGCAGGACTCACAGCATTTGCACGTAGGCTCCCAAGTCACTTAGGTGTTTTTGAAAATTTTATCCAATGGCTTATAATAAGTCCCAGTCCTACAAGGAGCTTTGTATGGATATAGGAGTCCACCTGCATGCAGCTTTTTGCACGACTGGAGCTTTAATCTGTTATGATATAAACAACCATGTTAAAAGTATGTGCCTGTGATCAAAAGTGTTATGTAAAATGACAAGTAGAAACAAATGGACACAACCAGGACTCAGATGCTACATCTTTAACAAGGAAAGGAGTACTTGTGGCACCTTAGCTGTTGTGAGCTGTAGCTCACGAAAGCTCATGCTCAAATAAATTGGTTAGTCTCTAAGGTGCCACAAGTACTCCTTTTCTTTTTGCGAATACAGACTAACACGGCTGTTACTCTGAAACCTATCTTTAACAAGGGAATCTCTCCTCCCCTCCCCTTTTCCCCTGCATTCTGTATTGTATTGTATGTTACAGCAGTTCGTTTTAACAAGGGGAACTGGAGCCTGTTAGTTTCAGCTCTGGCTACCTCAAAGTCCCTCAGCAGAAACACATTTGAATTTAATAATTGAGTGTATAAGCAGAAATAGCATGACTTTTAAAAATTTCATGTTACCTTTCATGACTTTTAAACATTATTCATAACTCCTGTAACCCTCTTTGACACAGTGCTGTATTCCTATTTAGAGTCTGTCAGAGTATGTTGTTGCCTAAAACCACCAAGATTATGTATTATGCTGGCTAGTGTACCTAGTACACTTTTAGATTATTTTAAGACAGTGGGCTATATTCGATGCTGGAGATGAGGAGTACTAGGAACAGCTGAGATGACAGGGCTTCAAAGATGCCTTTTGCATTCCCCTGATCCTGAAGACACTCTGCAACCAACCAGTCCCACAGTGTAGATTAAAGCAGTCTTCAGTTTGCTCTAACCTGCACTGGCAGCTGGGGATCACCAGGGCATAAAGGAATTTAAGTCATGCCTTCCCATCCACTAGACACACTCCTTTTACCATCGGTCAGGAATGGGGTGGTATAAAGTAACTATATGCCACACAAGGATTTCTCTACTCAGAGGAGATCCTTTGGGGAATGGATTCTACCAAGTTTAGGGCAGCTTTGTGTCGGTGGATTGGTGCAAAGTAGCCAGAGCACAATCCAGGCCACAATCTAGAGCCACTAAACTGCAGCCTTAATCTCATACAGATTTATTCACTTACTTAATGTTACTCTCATCAGTAATCCCCATTACTTCACTGGACCTGCTCACCTGTTCAAAGTCAAGCATATGCATAAGTGTATAGCATAGCACATGCTAAAATAGCTTTGAAATTCTTACGAGTCTGATTCCTTCAAGAATGTGCTCTGTGTGTGGTTGGGAAGGAGGGAGTGAGCTTTATTAATCTCATGGTCTTAAATTTGAAGTCCTCCATTCACAGAAGTTGTGGGGGCATTAAGTATACTCTCAACACATCCTTGTGACAGGTTTTCCATTCTGCAAATAGATGTCTCGATTCCCAACCACTTGAAGATAATATGCATGTTATGGGATAATAAAACACACTTGGATAACATTCCATATCTATGTCATTATTGCTGTTGTTACCTCTTTAGACCCAAGCAGCTAGCCAAAATTTTGGGGTCTTGCAAGTTGTTTCAGTTAGGAGAAGAAATTGATGCAGAAGTTAGGTACCTTTGATACCATTCTGTTTGTTTATGAGAAAGTACAAAGTCCTGTTTTCCTAAACACAGGAGGAGTCAAACAAGCCAGAGACTGTTTCACTGCTCACAGAACCAAACCTCTTTCAACTAGCATGCTCCCAAAGCTCTCTTCTCAGGATCATTGTACCGTGCTTGTTCTCAGGCTAGGCTGGAGCTTCTTGCTCCTTCTGTTTCTGTGGTGCTTTTCCTGTGCTCTCTCTCTCTTCTGCTTCTCCCCCAGCCCCATTCTCCTCTACACCCTTATCCAAAAAGTACTCAGCAAAGCCCTCCACCCACATAATTCTAGTTCCCTGGCAGACTTGCATTTTAAATACTAGGGGCTATATCCACAAAGAGATTTTGGTACCTCGTTGCCACTTTAGGTTCCTAAGTCAAAAATTTAGGTCCTCAAAACCCCTGCTCAGCTGCCCCCTAATCTTATAGGTGCCTAGCCCAATAAGTCCCTAGGTGCCTAATTTTCCACCAGTAAAGTCCGCTAGGCACCTAAAAATCTTCCAGTGAGCATTCACACAGCCACCTAAGTCCCGCAACCCAGAGCCTAAGCCCTGGCAGGATCCTCAAACTAGGCATACATCTGTCTATCTCGCTTACAAGGCCCAATCCAGTAGGTGTTCTCAGAGGCTGCCAAACAGATTGGGCATGCTCAAAACACAGCTGCCACCATCCATATAACTTTTAGCCTAGTAGCTAGAGCACTCACCCAGGATGTGGTCGACCAGGTTCAAATTCCCACTCTGCTTTATTTAAACCCACATCTTCCAGGTCAGTGCCCTAACTACTGGGCTCTGGGATACGCTGGGATAGAAGCTCTTCTGTTGAAGCCATTCTACTTTGTATAAATAATTAAACAGTCATTGGAGCAGGGATTTTAACTTGAGCCTCCTAACTTAGTGCTCTAACCACTGAGCTAGAGTCATTCTTACTCTTTCTCTTACCCAATGAACTATTTATATAGAGTAGGACAGTGTCAACAGGAAAGATTGAGAGAAACCCACCCTAGAATATCCTAGTGTTTAGAACCTAGAGGCTGGAGACATAGGTCCAAATCCAGCAGAAGGGGGATTTGAACTTGAGTTTCCTATGTCCTGCATGAGTGCGTGAACCACTGCGCTAAAGGTTATAAGCAAGGGAGTGACTATCTCCTCCTATGCCTAACTCCAGGAAAGGGTTCCTGGCTGTGAATTGTGAGCAAAGATAGGCTCTTCCCTCTATCCTGGACTTAGATGCCTAACTCTCTTTGAAGAGCTGTGTTTAGGCCCCACTCCTCTCATTGGCATTTCCTATTGACTAGCTAAGGTGACCTGCTCAGCGTGCTGGCTTTTGGGGAACACCTTTTTAGGCACCTAATTTCCCCCCTGCATTGCATAGGGAGCCTGGGTGCCTAACTTGGGGCTATGGATTCCGTTAGGTGACAGGGTGTCTAAAGTTAGGTTTTGCAATGCTAAGCCTCATTCCCTTTTGTGGACCTTGCACTAGGAGTTTTATATACTCAAATACAGCAATGTGCAATTTAGATTTTCATTTATGTAGGTACTTAGAAAAGTGGCAGACTATTTAACTATGCAAATTTTATAAATATTCATTGCTGTGCATGGTTAGCTACATCAAACCCTGTCTGGGGAGCAGAAGTATTTACTGTAAAAATCTCTGTGAAGATAGGGTTACATTTTTGGCATCCTCATGGAGAAGAGATATTTTATTAAGTAAATAAATACTTAAAAACTCGGTACATTGTAAATACTCAGAGGAAAATTAAACTAGCAATGGAAAGCCATTAACCAGGCTGTCTTCATTAAACCTCTAGGGCATCTCCGTAAACTGTCAAACACTGTAATAAATAGTACTAATACTGCACACATTTCTTTGATGGTATTGCCTACACACTTGGGCTAAACTCTGCCTTCCCATCCACTTGTGAAATGCCATGGCAGTCAATGGAGTCACACAAGTGTAAGTGAAGATAGAATACGGCCCACTGCTTTTTAATTGTGCAGCTGTGTCTATATGGAGTGCTCTGAAAGAGCTGTCATTCAATTATTTTTCTTCTTGGCCACTTGTTGCATCATGTCTATAACAGTTATTTAAACGTACTCGGTTCTGAAGTACCTTCAAACATTTTTTGAATTTGCCAAGATTTTGTTTTAAATGTTTTCCATATTCAAACTTTTGCCATATTATCTTTGGATGCAGATACTGGACCAATTTTGTGCTGGTACAACAACTGATTTTAATGCAGTGGTACTTGCTTACACTTGGGATGAATTCCTCTCAGTCTATTTTCCTTTCCTCAGCAACCTTACAAAATTTGGAGATACATCAAGACAGGTGAATAATAAGTAGTTTAAATCAAACTTCCTCAAGCAGAAATAACTTTTGCTTTCAATTAAACGCACAGTTAATTTTAGCTGGTAAAATCCTTACAAGAATGTGTTCTTTAAAAATTAACCTACAAGAGGTTATGGAAATAGGTAAGGAGGTGGAAGCCAGACAAAGTTTGCAAGATTTCCATCAAGGTTTTAAATATATAGAGGAGTATGATGGTGGTCTAAAAAAATGGCTACAGGTGATTTGCCCAAGGTTATACAGGAAGTGTGTCAGAGCTAGGAATAAACCCAGATCCTGAGTTCTAGTCCCGTGCACAACCATCAGACTATCCTTTCTTCCTTCCTACTCTAGCTGGCAGAACAACTGCACATGCACAAATGGGCCTTGATGAGTGTCCTGTCTGTAAAAGTTGGGACTACAGTCACCCCTGAGGCTCCTTTTAAGAATCTTTAAATCTATAATCCAGACAAGTATATGTGCTACTAAGAACAGCTAAATGAGCTCAGACTTAAATGGACTCCATTCTTTTAGGTTCAGAAGATATGTGCTCATCAAAATCCACTCTTCACTCAGAGGCTGTAAGTCTCTTTAACAGCCCTACCTCTGCCTTAGTTAGAAGTCTATGCCGGCTTGATGTCTGCTTGGGCTACAGTACCTTGCACTGGTAACCCTTTAAATAACGAACAGGAGTACTTGTGGCACCTTAGAGACTAAAAAATTTATTAGAGCATAAACTTTCGTAGCCCACGAAAGCTTATGCTCTAATAAATGTGTTAGTCTCTAAGGTGCCACAAATAGTCCTGTTCTTTTTGCGGATACAGACTAACATGGCTGCTACTCTGAAACGCAAGTAAATACATTATTGGAAACATAGCTGAAAGGCAATGTCTATTGGATGCTAGGCAGACTCATCTGAAAAATAAGCAATTTCTAAACGGCAGAGGGCACAGTTCATCTCTAATGTATCATTTGGAAAAAAAGAATGTGTGTCATTTGTGTGTCCTTGTAAATACACATTCAGAGATATGGATCAGTGAATAAAATAAAATCAACAACAGACCAGTAGGAGGAAGATTCAGATTATTCATAAAGAAATGGAAACAGGGTATTTCTTCCTTGAGCTTCAATAGGTATCTTCACAGTGTTCTAGGGTGCAGTGATGAAATGCAGGAGCAAGAGTGTTCACTCTCATGTGCTTGCCAAATTGGTAACTTCATTCTGTCCACCTAAAGTTTCAGATGCAATGATCTCTGTTTTCACTTCCTATTGTATGCACAGGACGGTTGTAGTATGCTTTTAAATAGCTGCCTCCCTACTTCTGGTGGCTGCAATTCAGTGGTGGGGTGTTGTAATAAATTTATGTAGACTGAATTTGTCAAAAATATCCACTAGTTTTGGTTGTCTCAATTTTTGGGTTCCTGACTTTTGACACTTTCTGCATCATACTTTCTGCTGGTGTTCACTCTTCTGAAAAGCCATTGACCTCTAGTGGTGTTGTGTGTGCTCAGCATCACTGAAAATCAGACTCCATGGTGCAGTGGGTGTCTACAGTTGGACACCTAGGAACCAAAGCAACCAAAACTAGTATAAGGTTTTTAAAAAAATTTTTGGCCGTCGTTTATAAAAGTCTTTAGGATCCTTCAACGTGAAAAATGCAATAGGAAAGTAAGATATGGTTCATTATTATGTGCCTCATACCGCAAACACCTGATCATGTGGCCTTCTTAGCATATTGTGGAACAAGTCATTATATTCAACAGAATAATTATAATAATATTTTGCACCTCTTAGGGGCTTTCATGTGAAGATTTCAAAGCACTATACACTGACTAATTAAATCTTACAATACTTCCAGTACATAGGTAAGGGACCTTACATAGGTCAGATTATCCAACCAAATTTCAGTGAAGAGTAATTTTCATTTATACCTCTGTAAGAGAGATCAGAATCAACCCCAATGACTTCAGTGGGAGTTGAATGCATAAACGTAAGGGCAGAATTAGGCCCTAAGGCTTCAAGTGGAGTTATACCAAAGTAAAACCAGTGTGAGAGCATAGTTAAATACACAGTCCATTTAAGGGGGAGCTTACCACAGAAGTCTCTTTTTTAAAGCCACTGGTTGGCAGAGTCCTAAACTCTGCATGATTTACTGGCTGATGTGTTTCTTTAAGAGAGGGCTCTGTAGTACTTCAGCAGTGGGCAAAGAACTATGTTGCTATGGTAACCTTTTGTTGCACTGCAGGCATATGGAAATATGCAAGTTGATCTTTTCATAAGTTGCTCTGGAGCTGTGGTAACAACTAGATCCCTATTACATAGGGGATTTGTGACTGTATGATAGCTAATACGTAGACCACTTGCAGGTGACTGACTGACCCTCAGGGAGTTATATGCTCCTGTGGCACCTCATTAAGTCTGAGTGGAGGGGAGGAACAGGATTAATGAACTGCCAAGACTAGTAAATTAAGTGGGAATACCAGGTTCCTCACCTTTTGTTTTAACAGTTACTAATGGCAGGCAGCTAAATCCAGAGATGTGCAGAGGCATCTGCATTTCCCCCTGAAGTCAGTGAAAAAGCTCAGCATTCCTCAGAGATTGGCTCAAAGTGCCTCGTTAGTCAGAGGGCCCCTGGCTTGGCTTTAACAAACTGAGCAGTTTCATTCCCTAAAGTAACATGCAGATAAAGTTAGCTCCTGAGCTACTTTGAAGGGCTGAGTCAAGCAGACAAAAATACATGCAAATAATTCAAGAGAAGAGGGAAATACTGAATGAACCTTCTCTCTTTCCCCCTGGAGAGCAGCCATTCTTAAGGCACATAGAGTTGCACTGTAAAAATAATATTGTCTCCTGCTCTTCCCAAATCAGGGATATGCAATGCTTACAGTAACCACCGTTTTCCAAGTCTGTGTGCTCTGTCCTTCATTTAATTATTACCTGCTACTGGTTTACATGTTTTCCCTCATGAAAGGCCAGAGTTGTTATAATTAATTATCAAGTGCTGTGAGTGCACATGCTTTACAAAACCCAGGAGGTGGTCCCTGTTGGAGAGAACTTACATATTAATAAACAGACAGAACACACACACACTTTTAGGGCTCATCTACACTACGAGGTTAGGTCGAATTTAGCCGCGTTAGGTCGATTTTATAAGCAATGTGGCTACACAACCAACCCCGTTCTGCCGACCTAAAGGGCTCTTAAAATTGACTACTGTACTCCTCCCCGACGAGGGGAGTAGCACTAAAATCGACTTTCCTTGGTCGAATTTGGGGTAGTGCCGACACAGCGTTATGCAGTTCAATGGTATTGGCCTCCGGGAGCTATCCCAGAGTGCTCCAATGTGACTGCTCTGGACAGCACTTTCAACTCCGATGCACTAGCCAGGTACACAGGAAAAGCCCCGGGAACTTTTGAATTTAATTTCCTGTTTGGTCAGCCTGGCAAGCTCATTAAAACAGGTGACCATACAGTCCCAGAATTGCAAACGAGCTCCAGCATAGAGCAAACGGGAGACACTGGATCTGATTGCTGTATGGGGAGAAGAATCTGTGCAGGCAGAACTCTGAACCAGCAGAAGAAATGCTGATGTATATGCCAAAATCACACAGGGCACGGTGGAGAGAGGCTATACCAGCGACACACAGCAGTGCCGCGTGAAAGTTAAGGAGCTCAGGCAAGCCTATCACAAGACAAAGGAGGCAAATGGTCGCTCCAGGTCAGAGCCCCAGATATGCTGCTTCTCTGATCAGCTATGTGCCATTCTAGGGGGGAACCCTACCAGTAGTCCACCACTGTCTGTAGACACCAGTAAGGTTGGAGTCTCGTGCAACATGGAGAAGGATTTTGTGGATAAGGAATAGGAGGAGGAGGAGAATGCACAGCAGGCAAGCAGAGAATCCATTCTCCCTGGCAGCCAGGACTTTTTCATCACTCTGGAGCCAATAACCTCCCAGAGTAAATTGTTCCTGGACCCTGAATGCAGAGAAGGCACCTCTGTTGAGTGCACATTTGTAACTACACTACAGGGTTTAAAAGCAATTGTGTTTAATGTTTGATTTGCCCTGAAGAATTGGGATGCCTTCGCAGCCAGTACACTGGAAAAGTCTGTTAACATGTCTGGGGATGGAGCGGGAATCCACCAGGGACATCTCCATGAAGCTCTCCTAGCTGTGCTCTTCTAATCGCCCTGGTGTCTGGCTGTTCAAAATTGGCCAACAGGCGACTTGCCTCAACCTCCCACTCTGCCATAAACATCTCCCCCTTACTCTCACAGATATTATGGAGCACACAGCAAGCAGCAATAACAATGGGAATATTGCTTGTGCTGAGGTCTAACCTAGTCAGCAAACAGCGCCAGTGGCCTTTTAAATGTCCAAAGGCACATTCTACCACCATTCTGCACTTGCTCAGCCTACAGTTGAACTGCTCCTTACTACTGTCCAGGCTGCCTGTGTACGGCTTCATGAGCCATGGAAGCAAGGGGTAGGCTGGGTCTCCAACGATAAGTATTGGCATTCAACATCCCCAACGGTAATTTTATGGTCTGGGAAGAAAGTCCCTTCTTGCAGCTTTTTGAATAGCTGGGAGTTCCTAAAGATTCGAGCGTCATGCACCTTTCCCAACCATCCCACGTTGAAGTCGGTGAAACAGCCCTTGTGATCAACCAGTGCTTGCAGCACCATTGAGAAGTACCCCTTGCGGTTTATGTACTGTTTGGCAAGGTGGTCCAGTGCTAAAATAGGGATATGGGTTCCGTCTATGGCCCCACCACAGTTAGGGAACCCCATTGCAGGAAAGCCATCCACTATGATCCGCACATTTCCCAGAGTCACTACCCTTGTTAGCAGAAGGTCACTGATTGCCTTGGCTACTTGGATCACAGCAGCCCCTACGGTAGATTTGCCCACTCCGAATTGATTCCCGACTGACCGGTAGCAGTCAGGCATTGCAAGCTTCCACAGGGCTATTGCCACTCGCTTCTCAACTGTCAGGACAGGTCTCATCTTGGTATTCCTGCGCTTCGGGGCGGGAGAAAGCAACTCAAAAAGTTCCATGAAAATGGCCTTACACATGCGAAAGTTTCTCAGCCACTGGGAATCATCCGATACCTGCAACACTATGTGGTCCCGCCAGTCTGTGTTTTGTTTGCCGGGCCCAGAATTGGCATTCCACTGTATCAACCTGCCCCACTGCTGCCATGATGTCCCAATTGCCACATCCCATGCTTTCAAGAACATCCGTGTCCATGTCCCCCTCACAATCATCCTCGTGCTGGTGGCTTCTAGCCAGGCTCTGCACACACTGCAGGATAATGCATGAGGCGTTTACAATGCTCACAACAACAATGCACAGCTGAGCCGGCTCCATGCTTGCTGTGCTATGGCGTCTGCAAGGATAACCCAGGAAAAAAGGTGTGAAACGATTGTTTGCCGTTGTTTTCAAGGAGGGAGGTAGGGAGGGAGGGGAGACTGATGACATGTACCCAAAACCACCCATGACAATGTTTTTGCCCCATCAGGCATTGGGAGCTTAACCCAGAATTCCAATGGGCAGCAGGGACTGTGGGATAGCTACCCATGGTGAGTCGATGCTAGCCACGGTATTGAGGATGCACTCCGCCGACCTACTGTGCTTAGTGGGGACATACACGATCGACTGAGTAATTACTCTGATTCTCTGAGTAATTACTACAACTCCTGAGGAAGCTCGTAGAAGGAAGGTAATATGGATGGGGGGTGTTCAGCTGTTATGACCTGCACTGGATGTGCTATGTTTGTCTTTCTTCCACAGGACAGAAGCGACTTTGTCTGTACAAAGTGCAAGCTGGTCTCCATACTGGAAGAGAAGGTTCAAGGTCTGGAGCAACAGATATCGACCCTGCGTTGCATAAGAGAAACTGAAGATTTCCTGGACAGACGTCAGGATATGCTTCTACAGGCACAAGGTTCTGAAGATTCAGAGCAGGCTGCACATCGGAGACAGGAGGACGGTGAAGAAATTTGGCATCACGTGACCTCCAGAAGAAAAAAAGGGGAACGTCCATGTACCAGCAACGCAGATACAAATAAGTAACCGTTTTCATGTTCTCTCCACAGGTACTAAAGCGGAGAGTGGACCAGATGATACGTCTGATGGAAGGGAGCAGAAGGAGACTCCGCCGACTGGAAGGCATGAGATGCACTGTCCTAGGGTTGGGGGTTCCACGACCACAGCTCCCAAGAGAAGGAGGCGGGTGGTGGTGGTCGGGGACTCTCTCCTCAGGGGGACTGAGTCATCTATCTGCTGCCCCAACAGGAAAAACCGAGAAGTCTGCTGCTTGCCCAGAGCTAAGATTTGCGATGTGACGGAGAGACTGCCGAGACTCATCAAGCCCTCGGATCGCTACCCCTTCCTGCTTCTCCACGTGGGCACCAATGATACTGCCAAGAATTGCCTTGAGCGGATCACTGCGGACTACGTGGCTCTGGGAAGAAGGATAAAGGAGTTTGAGGCGCAAGTGGTGTTTTCGTCCATCCTCCCCTTGGAAGGAAAAGGCCTGGGTAGAGACCGTCGAATCGTGGAAGTCAACAAATGGCTACGCAGGTGGTGTCGGAGAGAAGGCTTTGGATTCTTTGACCATGGGATGGTGTTCCAAGGAGGAGTACTAGGCAGAGACGGGCTCCACCTAACGAAGAGAGGGAAGAGCATCTTCGCAAGCAGGCTGGCTAACCTAGTGAGGAGGGCTTTAAACTAGGTTCACCGGGGAAAGGAGACCAAAGCCCTGAGGTAAGTGGGGAAGTGGGATACCGGGAGGAAGCACAAGCAGGAGCGCGTGAGAGGGGAGGGCTCCTGCCTCATACTGAGAAAGAGGGGCGATCAGCGTGTTATTTCAAGTGCCTATACACAAATGCATGAAGTCTGGGAAACAAGCAGGGAGAACTGGAAGTCCTGGCAAAGTCAAGGAATTATGATGTGATTGGAATAACAGAGACTTGGTGGGATAACTCACATGACTGGAATACTGTCATGGATGGATATAAGCTGTTCAGGAAGGACAGGCAGGGCAGAAAAGGTGGGGGAGTTGCACTGTATGTAAGAGAACAGTATGACTGCTCAGAGCTCAAATATGAAACTGCAGAAAAACTTGAGAGTCTCTGGATTAAGTTTAGAAGTGTCAGCAACAAGGGTGATGTTGTGGTGGGAGTCTACTATAGACCACTGGACCAGGGGGATGAGGTGGACGAGGCTTTCTTCCGGCAACTCACAGAAGTTACTAGATCGCACGCCCTGGTTCTCATGGGAGACTTCAATCACCCTGATATCAGCTGGGAGAGCAATACAGCAGTGCACAGACAATCCAGGAAGTTTTTGGAAAATGTAGGGGACAATTTCCTGATGCAAGTGCTGGAGGAACTAACTAGGGGCAGAGCTCTTCTTGACCTGCTGCTCACAAACCAGGAAGAATTAGTAGGGGAAGCAAAAGTGGATGGGAACCTGGGAGGCAGTGACTATGAGATGGTTGAGTTCAGGATCCTGACACAAGGAAGAAAGGAAAGCAGCAGAATAC
This sequence comes from Eretmochelys imbricata, assembly GCF_965152235.1. Lineage (NCBI taxonomy): Eukaryota > Metazoa > Chordata > Testudines > Cheloniidae > Eretmochelys > Eretmochelys imbricata. The sequence goes on along the minus strand of NC_135577.1, from coordinate 101,253,393 downwards.
AGACCCTGGACTTCAGAAAAGCAGACTTTCACTTCCTCAGGGAACTGATGGGCAAGATCCCCTGGGAGAATAACATGAGGGGGAAAGGAGTCCAGGAGAGCTGGCTGTATTTTAAAGAATCCTTATTGAGGTTACAGGGACAAACCATCCCGATGTGTAGAAAGAATAGTAAATATGGCAGGCGACCAGCTTGACTTAACAGTGAAATCCTTGCTGATCTTAAATACAAAAAAGAAGCTTACAAGAAGTGGAAGATTGGACAAATGACCAGGGATGAGTATAAAAATATTGCTCGGGCATGCAGGAGTGAAATCAGGAAGGCCAAATCACACCTGGAGTTGCAGCTAGCAAGAGATGTTAAGAGTAACAAGAAGGGTTTCTTCAGGTATGTTAGCAACAAGAAGAAAGTCAAGGAAAGTGTGGGCCCCTTACTGAATGAGGGAGGCAACCTAGAGACAGAGGATGTGGAAAAAGCTAATGTACTCAATGCTTTTTTTGCCTCTGTCTTCACGAACAAGGTCAGCTCCCAGACTACTGCACTGGGCAGCACAGCATGGGGAGGAGGTGACCAGCCCTCTGTAGAGAAAGAAGAGGTTCAGGACTATTTAGAAAAGCTGGACGTGCACAAGTCCATGGGGCCGGACGCGTTGCATCCGAGAGTGCTAAAGGATTTGGCAGATGTGATTGCAGAGCCATTGGCCATTATCTTTGAAAACTCATGGCGATCAGGGGAAGACCCGGATGACTGGAAAAAGGCTAATGTAGTGCCCATCTTTAAAAAAGGGAAGAAGGAGGATCCTGGGAACTACAGGCCAGTCAGCCTCACCTCAGTCCCTGGAAAAATCATGAAGCAGGTCCTCAAGGAATCCATTCTGAAGCACTTAGAGGAGAGGAAAGTGATCAGGAACATTCAGCATGGATTCACCAAGGGCAAGTCATGCCTGACTAATCTATTCGCCTTCTATGACGAGATAACTGGTTCTGTGGATGAAAGGAAAGCAGTGGACGTGTTGTTCCTTGACTTTAGCAAAGCTTTTGACACTGTCTCCCACAGTATTCTTGCCAGCAAGTTAAAGAAGTATGGGCTGGATGAATGGACTATAAGGTGGATAGAAAGCTGGCTAGATTGTCGGGCTCAACGGGTAGTGATTAATGGCTCCATGTCTAGTTGGCAGCCGGTATCAAGTGGAGTGCCCCAAGGGTCGGTCCTGGGGCTGGTTTTGTTCAATATCTTCATTAATGATCTGGAGGATGGGGTGGATTGCACCCTCAGCAAGTTTGCAGATGACACTAAACTGGGAGGAGAGGTAGATACGCTGGAGGGTAGGGATAGGATACAGAGGGCCCTAGACAAATTGGAGGATTGGGCCAAAAGAAATCTGATGAGGTTCAACAAGGACAAGTGCAGAGTCCTGCACTTAGGACGGAAGAATCCAATGCACTGCTACAGACTAGGGACCGAATGGCTAGGCAGCAGTTCTGCAGAAAAGGACCTAGGGGTTACAGTGGACAAGAAGCTGGATATGAGTCAACAGTGTGCCCTTGTTGCCAAGAAGGCTAACGGTATATTGGACTGCATTAGTAGGAGCATCGCCAGCAGATCGAGGGACATGATCATTCCCCTCTATTCGGCGTTGGTGAGGCCTCATCTGGAGTACTATGTCCAGTTTTGGGCCCCACACTACAAGAAGGATGTGGAAAAATTGGAAAGAGTCCAGCGGAGGGCAACAAAAATGATTAGGGGACTGGAACACATGACTTATGAGGAGAGGCTGAGGAAACTGGGGATGTTTAGTCTGCGGAAGAGAAGAATGAGAGGGGATTTGATAGCTGCTTTCAACTACCTGAAAGGGGGTACCAAAGAGGATGGCTCTAGACTGTTCTCAGTGGTAGCAGATGACAGAACAAGGAGTAATGGTCTCAAGTTGCAGTGGGGGAGATTTAGGGTGGATATTAGGAAAACTGTTTCACTAGGAGGGTGGTGAAACACTGGAACGCATTACCTAGGGAGGTGGTGGAATCTCCTTCCTTAGAAGTTTTTAAGGTCAGGCTTGACAAAGCCCTGGCTGGGATGATTTAATTGGGGATTGGTCCTGCTTTGAGCAGGGGGTCAGACTAGATGACCTCCTGAGGTCCCTTCCAACCCTGATATTCTATGATTCTATGAAACAAAAGGAAGTAGGATCCAAAGGTCTGTTGTAAAAGTGGCAGCACTTACTGTTATGTTCACAATATACACAGAGAGAAGTTTGGGGGGAGGGAGGAACGCCTACCTCAAAATACTCTTACTGAAAGGGTGCAATGTAACACTACTTTATTTTTAGAATCCAGAACACACAACGACCAAAAACAGAGAGACAAAAGCAAGATGCTATCTGAGGCAAAGAGGCACAGATCAACCCAGATTGCCTTAGGCTGGCTCACTGCACACAACCCAGAGAGGATCCTGATCACACAGCTTTCTTCAGAGCCCCCTTGCCTGTAAACAGGACCAGGAAACCCTTTAAAATTTAAAGCAATATCTTGTCATTTTAACAGTTTTCAATACACCACACTTACTATGGACACTGCTCATGGCAGGTGTAAATCCTTCCAATCGAAACGTGGATGCGGAAGGCCCTGAATGCAGTGGAACCAATTTGGATCTTGTGTGTGGGTTGGGGACAATATGTAGAGAGTACCCTTGTATGCCCATGGAGATTGCTCCATAGGGGCTCATCTAACTTTGTGCAGGGTGGGGTATCAGGATGGTGGTGTTCAGTGATAGATCCATGACTATGCAGAGCCACCAGCCAAGCTTCTCTGGAAAGTCATGGGAGGTATGGGAAGAGGAGGGAATAAGCACAGAGGTTACTACAGCCCTGAGGCTGCAATAGCAGCTGCAGAGCAGCCAGGGTGAAAGAATCTTTCCCCTCACCACTAGAGGTCCCCTGTACCAATTCCATTTAAATGGGTCTTAGCAAAGAGATGAGGATTTGGTCCTGTAAACAATGACGATGTTTTCAGTTAGATGAAGTATGATCTTTATACGTTGGTGTAAACTGGCTCTGAGCAGAAAACTTTCCATGTCAGTTTTGACATTTACTTTCAAATGACAGCAGCATCCATTGAGCACTTTGCTTTATAATACATCGTTTTGCTAGGTTTAGCAAATTATTCGAGCCTTAAGTATCATCGGTATGTTGAGGAATACATACAGATACTTTAAGAGTTTTACTATTTTACTTATCCTCATACTGTGTTTGTGTCAATAACATGGTGCTTTATATATCACATTTCCTTTCATTGTATGTGCATATACTTCACATAGCTTACAAAAAAACATTTTTAACATGAATTTTATTTGCAAAGAACAAAACTGACAGCTGTGTATAGTGTTCCTTTTGATGGCAACATGTGACATTACAGTGTATATGGCAACAGGCCACTGTGTGCCAACTCATCATTAGAGATCATTGATGCTGACTTTGTCATCTAAAAGCACTAAATTACATCAATAGTAGGTTTATAATGCACTACTTAGTGATCACTTTATTAGGATTTGTACATTTCCCCTAACATAATAGCAGGAATTGAGCCAGAAGAATACAAGATCATAGAAGTTAGAGATGGAAGAGACCTATGACGCACAGATCATCAAGTCCATTCCTTCGCAAGGTCAGGGGGTGGGGAACTGATTAGACTACTGCCAAAGTTGGTGTGGGGGAGTGTTTTATGTAGCATAGATATATTGTTGCTGTGTTTTCCTAAGTTGGTGCTGTGTTCCCTTTCTACCTAAGAAAGTTTTCATTGTGTAATTGATCTGCTGAGTTGGAGCTACAGCTCCCACCAGCTCCGTTCCCACTGCCCATCCCCTTCTCTCCTGGCCTGGTAAGGGGAAAGATCCTGTCTCTGGTCAGGCTTTATCTGGGAAGAGGTGGCTATCCAAGAGCTGCAGAGAAGCTGGATATGGAGGCCACATGGCTAACCAGGATCTGCAGGGAAGATGGATGTAGAGGCCACATGGAGAGCCAGGAACTGCAGGGAAGCTGGAAGCAGAAAAGATTCCCTGGGAACTATATGCAGAGATGTGTGTGGAACAGCCTGTGACTGCTGGAAATTACAGCTGGGACAAGGTCTGAGTGAGACTTATGGGGAAACAGCAGCAACTGGGCAGGGAGCCACTGCAAACGACCCCAATGAGACACTAACTGGATCTGGTCTGGAAACCTGCAAGTACCTATTTCTTGAAATATCCAGTAGAGGCTGGAGATGGCACTCCAGGCACTAGGCCTGACTCTCGATTGGACTGCCCCAGGGACCCAAACATTTACTGCTATTGCTCACTTTAAACTGTAACGGTTTCAGACTCTGTACTCAGGGTATATGAAACCTTTCCCTTCCCTGTCAACCGTAGTAAAATACCATTTCCCTTAGCCATGTGTCTGAGTGGTCACTGGGACCCACCAGGGCTAGCACTTATGAGGCCTAGCTGCTAAAGCACCCACAGTTCTTGCCTCTGAGTCGTGGTATACCTGGCATTCTGCTGGAGCCCTAGCGGGTTGGTATACTGAGCAGCTCCAATAATTTACATTTGTTTCATTCACATAATCAGTGTTTGTGAGTGGGGAAGTATTGCCTATTAAGGAAGGTATTTAGTGATCCCAGAAATTCTGGGTTGGGGCTTGAGTGGGAGGTGTTTGTTAGTTTAAAAAAAGACCCCTAGCTAAGTGAACCCCACCCTTGTTGCTGCTGACAACACCTAACAGAAGGATTACACTTGTACATGTGAACAGGCACATGGCTAGTATTTCAGAATCAGGGTTGCAGTGCATAAAGTCCCAAGAACGACAGAAACACATTGAAACTGTCATAATCCCATTAGTTTTATAGACGGTCCAACACAACAACCTGTCCTGAAAAGACCCTCGTAAATAAACTTTGTCAGAGAGAAGTATCTGCTATGTGGATGTTAGAAAATATATTCTAATAATCACTTGGAGTACCTCCCATTATTGTGCCCTAAGCACAGGACTCCAATGTGCCTGCAGGCCCCCACAGATCAAGGGTGTTTAGCGAAAGCTTTCAAGTAGAGTAAGTTAGGCCATCACTGGGTTGTCTGAAAATTGCTATAAGTCCAATAGCAAATCTTTTTGAATTGAAGTAGCTTTAGTTATTATAAATTCAAAACTATTTTTTTAAATGGATGTGAGTTTATTAGCTGTGAAAGTGTTGGGCTGAGCTGTTCAGAATGCACTGCCCTCTTTACTTGCAGAACAATTAAAACATGGCTGGTGGCAATACTAGCTTCCCTAGTGTGCCCCATCAGTGTGGCTCAAACCCAACCAGGAGGGACCTACCTCGTGGCTAAGAGGATAGCTCAGTGTCACATTCATTTAATATTTTGCCTCTCAGCCTACCAACAAGGATGCCACTTAATGCGTGCTGCTATCATATTTTTCTGTTATTTGGGCTCCTGTTAATTGGGAAACAGCGTGAGATCACAGAACTCATTTTGCAAAAGCGATTAAACAGGCAAATCTTTTGGAAAATCTTTCAGCCACTGTGGACTTGGGATATGTTTAAACTAACAGCCTAATAGTGAAAGGCTCCATAGTGGTTTATCACTCTCCTTCAAACTTACTTCTCTGACTTTGTGGTCTCCTATCCATATACTGATCCAGCCCAAGTATTTTTAGCACACAAGATGTGGCATGATCACATCACAAGGGTGTTATGCCTGCAATTATGACAGAAAGTTTCTACTTCATATAAATTCAAAGTGAAGCTGGGAATGTTATTTTTGAGTAATATCAATACTTTCCTGTCAACTCTCAAATGGAGAAGGCTTTGCCACCTAGAAAAAAAAAAAACCACCCAGTCTGTTAATGGCTCTTTATTTCAGAATGGGAAATTCCTAAAGGAGAATCATGAGCAATTGAAAACTAGAAAAATTCCAGCTGAAACGGGATGTTTAATACAAACTGTTGGTCTGGTTGTGAATGTCAGACTTAATTAAATTGCTTTAGATAAATCTTTTACTTTTGAAGGGCTGGCATTAGGGCCAAAAGTAAAATGAATTTGATGACTCAGCCTAACAATCCCCTCCCATCAAGGCTTTGCAAAAGTCATCACCAGCTCAGCCTAGTTTTCAGTCTATGGTGTGGAAAGGACCTAGCGTTAGAACTAGCAAGGGTTCCTTCAGGTCACACCTGCAGTGGTGCATGGGAAGAGCACTGGACAATGCCTGCCAATGACAGCAGTGCTTGACTTTTATCAGAAAGATAGATGGATTTGAAAGAAAGATAGTAACATTCTACACAGCATCTAACAGATTGGTGGGAGCTCAGAGAAGAGCAACAAAATAATGGGGGTCTAGAGGAAATGATTTATGAGGAAAGATTGACAGAGTTCAATACATATAGTGTGTGTGTGTGTGTGTGTGTGTGTAGTGGGGAGGATTGAATAGTAGTCTACAAATATTTGTATTGCAATGGATGATCATTGAGGTTATAGCTATAAATTCTGGAATGAAGCTGAAGAAGGAAAATATAGGCAGGATATTAGAAAACATATCCTGACAGTGAGAATGATTAGGCTGAGGAATAGTCTTCTAAAGGAAGAGGTGGAAATCCATTAGTTAGGGCTTTTGAAACTAGACTGGACAAAACATATTATAAGGAAAAATCCTGCATTGGCAGAGAAATGGATTTAATAACATCTGACATATGTATGATAGGGGTGGGGGCATTTCTCTGATTTTATGGTTACCACTAAAAAATCACCAAATTGTTGGAAGAAAAATGTACTTCCTATTCTCATTTCAGAAGAATTCTGGGGCTGAGCTTGCCAGAAGATATTTTTGTGTCATCTTTGCCCTCCCCTCCTTGAACAGATGTGTCTTTGCATTCTACTCTGTCTCTCACTTAGCTATACATCTAGTATAGCCCTAGGTTATTTTATATTTTCTAATTATCCCTTGCTTATTGTTTTGTTTTGTTTTTACTGGTTAGAGACATTATGTTTGGATACTATACATCTATATAGCAAGCAATACAACCCAAGCATAATGTCTCGCTAACCAATAAGGGTACAGCTGCAGAGAGAAATAAGTGAGAGACAATTAGAAAATATAGGCCATCCTAGTACTGTCCTAGATACATGGCAGAGTAGGAGACTAAACAACGACTAAGGGGATTTGATAAAAGTATAAACACCAATGAGGAAGGAAGTGTTTAGCTTGGAAGAACAAGCAATAATGGGATGGAATCAAGAGAAGGAGTAGCTATAGCTTAGCTAAGTGGCGTCTAATTGAGTATGTGTGTGATATGGAGGGGGAGGAACAGGATAACAGTCTACAAATATTTAAAAGGGATAAATCCTAAGGTGGGAGAAGGATTATTTTGATTGATACAAGAGAGTATAATTATGAATAATGGGTTGAAAGTAAGAAAAGGAACACAGCCTTAATGTTTGGAAAAAATTCCAGACAGTATGAAATATGAGATTGTGGGGTATTCTCCCACAATTCCGAGATATTTAAAATTACAGTGAACAAAGTACTAAAACATATATTGTAAGGAACAGTCCTGTTTTGGCAGTGGGGTAGGATAGATTATCCAATAGGTATCTTCCATGTCTGTCTTCTAGGGGAGTATGTGATATGTTCAAAGAAGTATAGATCATTTTCAATTCCAATACTCGGTTCTGCAAAATACCGCCTTTGCTGGCATTTCTTTATTCTGAAGAATTGTTGAGATTGTGGTCTTGGGGTGAGCAATGTTTTTTTTTTTTTTAATTGGAGATGTGATGGCAAAGTTTGTATAATATTTGAAAGTGGAATTCGCAACAACACATTTAATTGAGATTAAATAAAACATTATTTTTACACTGAAATGGGAATTCACAGAATCATAAAATCATACAAGATTCGGGTTGGAAGAGACCTCAGGAGGTCATCTAGTCCAACCCCCTGCTCAAAGCAGGACCAACCTCAACTAAATCATCCCAGCCAGGGCTTTGTCTAGCCGGGCCTTAAAAATGCCTAAGGATGGAGATTCCACCACCTCCCTAGGTAACCCATTCTAGTGCTTCACCACCCTCCTAGTGAAATAGTTTTTCCTAATATCCAACCTAGACCTCCCACACTGCAACTTGAGACCATTCCTCCTTGTTCTGTCATCTGCCACCACTGAGAACAGCCTAGCTCCATCCTCTTTGGACGCCTCCTCAGGTAGTTGAAGGCTGCAATCAAGTCTCCCCTCACTCTTCTCTTCTGCAGACTGAAAAAGCCCAGTTCCCTCAGCCTCTCCTTATAAGTCTCAGCCCAAGAGAATTCTCTCCTGAGAATTCTCTCAGCCCAGGAGAATGCAGGGATGCTGCACATTTCATGATGCATAACTGCAGAGTTTTCCCACCCTTGATGCATTTTGTTGCATTCTGATGGCTATGGGTGTCTGCTTTGCAACATCAATTATCTCTGAAAACTCATTGCGATTGGGGGAGGTCCCAGATGACTGGAAAAAGCCTAATGTAACGGCCATCTCTAAAAAAGGGAAGAAGGAGGATCTGGGGAACTACAGGCCAATCAGGCTCACATCAGTCCCTGGAAAAATCATGGAGCAGGTCCTCAAAGAATCAATTTTGAAGCACTTCAAGGAGAGGAAAGTGATCAGGAACAGTCAGCATGGATTCACCAAGGGCAAGTCATGCCTTACTAACCTAATTGCCTTCTACGATGAGATAACTGGCTCTGTGGACGAGGGGAAAGTAGTGGACATGTTATTCCTTGACTTTAGCAAAGCTTTTGATACGGTCTCCAACCGTATTCTTGCCAGCAAGTTAAAGAAGTATGGGCTGGATGAATGGAATATAAGGTGGATAGAAAGCTGGCTAGATTGTCAGGCTCAACAGGTAGTGATCAATGGCTCCATGTCTTGCTGGCAGCCGGTATCAAGCGGAGTGCCCCAAAGGTGAGTCCTGGGACCGGTTTTGTTCAATATCTTCATTAATGATCTGGAGGATGGGGTGGATTGCACCCTCAGCAAGTTTGCAGATGATACTAAACTGGGTAGAGTGATAGATATGCTGGAGGGTAGGGATAGGATACAGAGGGATCTAGACAAATTAGAGGATTGGGCCAAAAGAAATCTGATGAGGTTCAACAAGGACAAGTGCAGAGTCCTGCACTTAGGATGGAAGAATCTCATGAACTGCTACAGCCTAGGGACCCAGTGGTTAGGCAGCTGTTCTGCAGAAAAGGACCTAGGGGTTACAGTGGACAAAAAGCTGGATATGAGTCAACAGTGTGCCCTTGTTGCCAAGAAGGCTAAAGGCATATTGGACTGCATTAGTAGGAGCATTGTCAGCAGATCAAGGGATGTGATCATTCCCCTCTATTCAGCATTGGTGAGGCCTCATCTGGTGTCCAGTTCTGGGCCTCACACTACAAGAATGATGTGGAAAAATTGCAAAGAGTCCAGTGGAGGGCAACAAAAATGATTAGGGGGCTGTAGCACATGATTTATGAGGAGAGGGAACTGGGATTATTTAGTCTGCAGAAGAGAAGAATGAGGGGGGATTTGATAGCTGCTTTCAACTACCTGAAAGGGGGTTCCAAAGAGGATGGATCTAGGCTGTCCTCAGTGGTAGCAGATGACAGAACAAGGAGTAATGGTCTCAAATTGCAGTGTGGGAGACTGAGGTTGGATATTAGGAAAACCTTTTTCACTAGGAGGGTGGTGAAGCACTGGATTGGGTTACCTAGGGAGCTGGTGGAATCTCCTTCCTTTGAGGTTTTTAAGGTCAGGCTTGACAAAGCCCTGGCTGGGATAATTTAGTTGGGAATTGGTCCTGCTTTGAGCAGGGGATGGGACTGGATGACCTCCTAAGGTGCCTTCCAACCCTGATATTCTATGGTTCTATGATCATATTTCTGGATAACTATAAAGCACATGAATCTCTGTACAGTGACTGAAAGTGATAATTAGCCAGTGTGAGTGCAGACATTTCATAATCACGGTACAGTTATTCCTTAATAAAAGTCCTGTGAATACACAAATCTCTCTACTCTGGTTGGCTTCTATGATCCCTCTGCTCTGACTGTGTCTGGTACCAAATGTTGCCTCAGCTTCTCACCTGAAGCAGAAATACTTGTAAGAAGAAATAATAAAAAGCAAAGAAAATGGGGCTGTCAAACCAATAAAACAGAAATTATTTAACCAAAAAAAAATCTAACTCCTTTTTCTCCTCCCACCATCTCCACACAGGCCAGCAAGGTCTTGTTCCCAGGATCATTGCGATACAGGTGGTTATGTTTAGACTTGGCAGAATTTGATTTTTATTATAATTTTGACAGATATCTGTGTTTATTTTTAAGCATTTTTTATTTCTATCAATTTAAATTTTCACAGTTGTGGGAAATTATGGGAGGATCAGACAATAATAATTTAATGACAGAAGACATTGAGATTCAAAAAGTTAAAGATTTATAACCATTACAACACAAGTTGTCAGCATCACATGTCCAAATATACAATGTAAATATCATTAAATCAAACTCTAAGCTCTCAAGCAGCATTTTATTTTGTCTATCTTTAAGTTTCGATTAGTAATGGCTTTTTTTTTGGTTGGTTTATGTGTGTACGGTGAAATCAACAATTACTGACACTCACCAATAAAAATCTAATCCTTCTGGGTCTAGTTATGTTATCTGTTCCCTTTGAAAGATAAACAGTCCCTATCCCAAACAAAAATATTCTGCAGCTGTTCTAGGAAGAAGAACTTTGCAACTTGTACAGTGGGAAGGTAGGAGGATGGGATGGAGGACGGGGTCAAGAGGGATCTAGAGGGTTTTAAACAAGTCACCTTTCAGCAACGTGCCAGCCTATTTTGTGTGTTATAGCTCACCCTTCTCTTTTATGTAAAATGTGAAATTAATTAACAATTTCAGTGTACTAGTAATGACCTGAGGGCATTTCTGATTATCTGGATAATAGCCATGCTATGAGCTGAATAAAGTCCAAGGCCTTTGGCCTTTCAGCCTAGGGTACAGTTATTACTTTTAAAATCAGAAATACCTTCAGATTAACATTGTGATAATTAAAGGACACTATCAATATCTTATTTCTGAGCAAGGTTATTTGGAAGAGAGCAATGAGCCATCTCCAACTGCTCCTGACTTCCACCAATATTTTACCATTTCTACTCTGCGTTGAAAGAGTGGGATATGGTATAGTAGTAGCCCTGGTGGATGTTCTCCTCCTCTGGGCTATGAATGACAGGCAGCATCCATACCCATTATTCTGGATCTCTCTGCAACTGTTGATCATAAGATATTACTATTTCCCTTTCTTTCAACACCAGTATTCTGTTCGGAAATCATCACTCCGCTGAGCAGCAGAAGATGTACAGGGCCTTGCAGGACAGCTTCCCATGGGAGGAGAATTGGGTGTAGTATAGATATAAACTGTTCTCTTTACACACATACACCAGCTTTAAAACAGAGTAAGTCCAACAGCATGCAGGGCATCCCTTTTTTTTAGGAATCTCAGTCAGATAACCGTGCCCAATTCCCAGAGAGTAACACCGCCTCAAGAATTACTCTGATCAGAGACAAATGGCAAAGAGAAAACTCTCCTGCTGCTCAGTCATCTCGCTCTCTAAGAACCATTGCCTCTACTCAGAACAATATAACAAAAATAGAGTAACATGGCATGTCTACCCAAGACTGAACATTTTGCATACATGAAGAAGAAGACCTTTGAAAACTATGTAAAAGTGCTCCCTGGTGATACTATCATAGCACGACATGCCTACCACATTGTGAAACATAGGGATGCCTGGATATCAGGAGCAAGTGTTGAATCTCCAGTAGATTTGCCCTTCCTAATGCAAATGGAACAATTCTTAGAGGGGGTTCCTGAGGAAATAGAAAGATACATCCTAGATGGGAAGCCCAAAACTGTAATCGAGGCAGGAGAGATTGGAGCCAGATGGGTGGAGGTGGCAGAGAAGAAGAAAACTGGTCGCAGTTGGAGCGGAGACCAGAAGGGACAACCCCAGACCACACCCTATTACCGGGGGCTGCCCAAGGCCCCACCTACCCCCCAAAGAACCCTCCAGACACCTTATCGTCCCACCACCCCATTCTCCAGCAACCCACCTCACCCCAGTGACCCGTCAGCTGGACGATGTTTTAAATGTAACGAATCGGGGCATGTAAAGGCCAACTGCCCCAAGGACCCCAACAGATTACAGTTCATTGCACCAGAATCACACCAGAGGTCCGCAGGCCCAGATACCTCCCAGATACCCTTGAAGCAGAGGGAAACTGTGAGTGTGGGTGGGAATAAGGTCACTGCGTGGAGGGACACCGGAGCACAAGTGTCAGCTATCCATGCTTCCTTAGTGGACCCCAATTTAATCAACCCAGAGATCCAAGTGACGATTCAACCCTTCAAGTCCAACTCTTTCAATTTGCTGACAACCAAGTTGCCTGTCCAGTACAAGGGCTGGTCAGGAACATGGACTTTTGCAGTCCATGATGATTATCCCATCCCCATGCTGTTGGGGGAAGACTTGGCCAATCGTGAAGCGGGCCAAGATGGGGGGAATGGTCACCCACAGCCAGGCTAAACAAGCCGTGATGCCTAGCTCTGTTCTGGAAAATTCTATCAGGACCCAGTCAGAGGTGATGGACCCGGACCTCAGGCCAATGTCTGCAACAGCAGTAGTGGATCCAGTCCCAGAAACCCACATGGAACCAGTCCTAGAACCAGAACCAGCTGAACAACCAGCACCAGACCCATTGCCAGCACTGAATCCAGTACTTGCAACCCCAACACCAGAGGGCCCCACCGAACCTGAACTGGCAGCAGCCCATAACCCTACACAAGAGGCTCAGCCGGAGCCTGAACCCCAACATAGGGCCCCAGCGGAGAGCAGTTCACAGTCAACGGAAACAGCCCCATCCCCTACATCGCTTCCAGAGGGACAAAGCATAGGTCCACAATCCAATGAAGAACTGATGTCTCCAGCATCAAGGGAACAGTTCCAGACCGAACAGGAAGCAGATGAAAGCCTCCAGAGAGCTTGGACGGTGGCACAGAGCAACCCACTACCTCTCAGCTCTTCTAATCGATCCAGGTTTGTTGTAGAAAGAGGACTTTTATACAAGAAAACTCTTTCTGGTGGACACCAGGAAGACTGGCATCCTCAGAGACAGTTGGTAGTTCCAACTAAATACCGGGCCAAGCTCTTGAGCTTAGCCCATGATCACCCTAGTGGCCATGCTGCTATAGAACGGGAGATCCAGGATATGCTACAAATGGGTGTAATCCGCCCCTCTGGAAGTGCATGGGCATCTCCAGTGGTTCTAGTTCCCAAACCAGATGAGGAGTTACGTTTTTGCATGGACTACCATAAGCTAAATGCTGTAACTCGCCCAGACAACTATCCAATGCCACGCACAGATGAACTATTAGAGAAACTGGGACGGGCCCAGTTCATCTCTACCTTGGACTTAACCAAGGGGTACTGGCAGGTACCACTAAATGAATCCGCCAAGGAAAGGTTAGCCTTCACCACACATGTCAGGCTGTATGAATTTAATGTACTCCCTTTCGAGCTACGAAATGCACCCGCCACCTTCCAAAAACTTGTAGATGGTCTCCTAGCGGGGTTAGGAGAATAAGCAGTTGCCTACCTTGACGATGTGGCCATATTTTCAAATTCCTGGGCATATCACCTGGAACATATACAAAAAGTCTTTGAGTGCATACGGGAGGCAGGAGTAACTGTTAAGGCTAAGAAGTGTCAAACAGGCCTAAACAGAGTGACTTACCTTGGACACCAGGTGGGTCAAGGAACTATCAACCCCCTATAGGCCAAAGTGGATGCTATCCAAAAGTGGCCTGTCCCAAAATCAAAGAAACAGATTCAATCCTTCTTAGGCTTGGCCGGTTATTACAGATGATTTGTACTGCAATACAGCCAAATCACCACCCCACTGACAGACCTAACCAAAAAGAAACAGGCAAATGCTGTTCAGTGGACTGAAGAGTGTCAGAAGGCCTTTAACCAGCTTAAAGCGACACTCATGTCTGACCCTGTACTAAGGGCCCCAGACTTTGACAAACCGTTCCTAGTAACCACAGATGCGTCCGAGCGTGGTGTGGGAGCTGTTTTAATGCAGGAAGGACCAGATCAAGAATTCCACCCTGTAGTGTTTCTCAGCAAAAAACTTTCTGAGAGGGAAAGCAACTGGTCAGTCAGTGAAAAAGAATGTTATGCCATTGTCTACACTCTGGAAAAGCTATGCCCATATGTTTGGGGACAGCGTTTCCACCTGCAAACCGACCATGCTGCACTAAAGTGGCTTCATACCACCACGGGAAATAACAAAAAACTTATTCGGTGGAGTTTAGCTTTCCAAGATTTTGATTTCGACATCCAACACGTCTCAGGAGCTTCTAACAAAGTGGCTGATGCTCTCTCCCGTGAAAGTTTCCCAGAATCAACTGGTTAAAATCACCCTTGAGATGTGGGAAAATATTGTTAGTCTTTATATACTTGGTAGTATGTTTAGAGGTGCATTTGTCTTATTTATTCTGTTTTTCCTAGAGCTCCAGGAAGAAATCCCAGCCAGCGTTTCACCCTAGCTGTGATTTGGGGGGCGTGTCATAAATATAAAGTGAAGGGTAAACACCTTTAAAATCCCTCCTGGCCAGAGGAAAAATCCTTTCACCTGTAAAGGGTTAAGAAGCTAGGATAACCTTGCTGGCACCTGACCAAAATGACCAATGATGAGACAAGATACTTTAAAAAGCTGGGAGGAGGGAGAACAAAAAACTATCTGTGTCTGTCTGTGTGATGCTTTTGCCGGGGACAGAACAGGAATGGAGTCTTAGAATTTAGTAAGTAATCTAGCTAGATATGTGTTAGATTATGATTTCTTTAAATGGCTGAGAAATTAAGTTGTGCTGAATAGAATGAATATTCCTGTCTGTGTGTCTTTTTGTAACTTAAGGTTTTGCCTAGAGGGATTCTCTATGTTTTGAATCTAATTACCCTGTAAGGTATTTACCATCCTGATTTTACAGAGGTGATTCTTTTTACTGTTTCTTCTATTAAAATGTTTCTTTTCAAGAATTGAATGCTTTTTTCATTGTTCTAAGATCCAAGGATTTGGGTCTGTGGTCACCTATGCAAATTGGTGAGGATTTTTACCAAACCTTCCCCAGGAATTGGGGTGCAAGGGTTGGGAGGATTTTGGGGGGAAAGACGTTTCCAAACAATGTTTTCCCAATAAACCCAGATAAACGTTTGGTGGTGGCAGTGGAAGTCCAAGGGCAAAGGGTAAAATAGTTTGTACCTTGGGGAAGTTTTAACCTAAGCTGGTAAAAGTAAGTTTAGGAGGTTTTCATGCAGGTCCCCACATCTGTACCCTAGAGTTCAGAGTGGGGAAGGAACCTTGACAGCACTACTTGATTATCCCAGAGACCCAGCAACTGTGACCAATGGAGCTCAGAGATAGCTCAGCTCCTTCCTCGCTGATCCAGAGAGTCATTGTCAACAAAGCCCTCACCTGTGGAGTTCACAAGGCTACATTCACTCCCGCATATGACTCAACATTTACATCAAACTACTGCTGGAGATTGTAAGGCACTATGGTCTTAAGTGCCATCACTATATAGTTAATATTCAGCTCTACATCCACTTCACAGCAACCACCATATCGCAATTTTTCCCAGTGAGACAAGCACTTGGACGAACAGCAACTAAGAAACCAAATTTGGACACTATAGAGGAAATGCTAATGGGAAAAGGTAAACATGGTGAAGAACGAGCCAATACTCTTAAAAGAAAAGGTCTGTTTGCCTCATTAGAGATACAAGGTGGGTGAGCCAATATCTTTTATTGGATCAACTTCTATTGGTGAGAGAGAGACAACCTTTTGAACTATACAGAGCTCTTCCTCGGGTCTGGGAGAGGCACTCAGAGTGTCATAGCTAAATACAAGATCAAACAGATAGCTTAGCACGGGGTCGGCAACCTTCAGCATGCAGCCCATCAGGGTAATCGCTGGCGGGCCACGAGACATTTTGTTTATGTTGACCATCTGCGGGCACGGCCCCCTACAGCTCCCAGTGGCCATGGTTTGCCGTTCCCGGCCAATGAGTGCTGCAGAAAGCGGCAGCCAGCACGTTTACAGACTGCTGTAATAAGCCACAAATCCAATGTCTTTATTAATACCATTATTTTTAGTGTCTAGCAAAGTTATTAATTTAAGCTCCCAGGCTCGTCTTTTGAAAGTGTTGTGCAAGTTTCCTTTGAGGATGAGAACTTATAGGTCAGATATAGAGTGACCACTTTGTGAAAAGTGTTCACCCACAGCTGATAGGGTGTTTTTGTCTTTTATCACTTTCCTGTTGGAGTTCATTCGAGAACATAACGATTGTCTGGTTTCATCCACATAGTTGTTATTGGGGCATTTAGTGCACTGGTGAGATATACCCATGGGTGGCAGGTGGAGTCCCCCTTTGGGGAGGCTAGCCCCTGGCTCCACCCCTTCCTCCCCACAGCTGGACCTCCGAGACCCGCCTTAGAGCATATTCTGTGGTAGCTGAGTGCCTGGCTGTAGATAACACATTTCTTAGCCGTGGTCTACACTACAGGATTAGGTTGAATTTAGCTGTGTTAGGTTGATTTTATAATGAATGCGTCTACACAAGCAACCGCACTCCGTCGACCTAAAGGGCTAAAACCAACTTCTGTACTCCTCCCTGGCAAGGAGAGTAGTGCTAAAATCGATCTTGCTGCATCGAATTTGGGGTAGTGAGAACGCAAATCAATGTTATTGGCCTCCGGGAGCTATCCCAGAGTGCTCCAATGTGACCGCTCTGGACAGCACTTTCAACTCTGATGAACTAGCCAGGTACACAGGAAAAGCCCTGGGAACTTTTGAATTTCATTTCCTGTTTGGTCAGCATGGCAAGCTCAGCAGCACAGGTGACCATGCAGTCCCCTCAGAATCGCAAATGAGCTCCAGCATGGAGCGAACGGGAGAACGTGGATCTGATTGCTGTATGGGGAGAAGAATCTGTGCAGGCAGAACTCCAAACCAGCAGAAGAAATGCTGATATATATGCCAAAATCACACAGGGCATGGTGGAGAGAGGCTACAAGAGGGACACACAGCAGTGCCACCTGAAAGTCAAGGAGCTCAGGCAAGCTACTAAAAGACAAAGGAGGCAAACGGTCACTCTGGGTCAGAACCCATACATGCTGCCTCTATGATCAGCTGCATGGCATTCTAGGGGAGGGACCATACCCCACCACTGTCCGTGGACACCTGCAAGGGGGGAGTCTCATTCAACATGGAGGAGGATTTTGTGGATGAGGAGGAGGAGGAGGAGGTGAATGTGCAGCAGGCAAGCGGTGAATCTGTTCTCCCCAGCAGCCAGGACCTTTTCATCACCCTGGAGCCAATAACCTTCCAGGGCGGGATCCCCAACCCTGAAGGCGGAGAAGGCACCTTCTGGGGAGGACTGCCTTATTTCGTCCTCCACGGTAGGACACTTTACCATGCCAAGCCAGTAGCAAGGAGTCTGGAATCATTGCAGCACAAAGCATGGCAGGAAATGGTTCTGGGTTTTGGTCACATTGAAGCAACATTCGGTCTATATCTTTCTGTGTTAGCCTCAGGAGAGTGATATCATTCATGGTCACCTGGTTGAAATACAGGAATTTTTGTAAGGGAACTGTAAAAGGACCCCATTCATGCTGGGCTGTTTGTGCTTGGTTAAAAGGGATCATCCCTGAGAATAGCCACGTGGCAGCGGGAGGGGTGAAGGGATCATCCCAAATAGCCGCGCATAAGGGTGGGGGGAGGTATGAGCTGCACATCCACCTGAAAACCACAGCCCCTCCTTTTCAATGGCAAATCCAGCCAGCACTGCTTGCTATGGGAAAGGAGGGTGCTGCAATTTGAAACCATTCCCACATGTTATAAAGGCATTAGAATCCAAACCCGCGTCCCTTTGGCTTACCATGGCTGCCTGGAATCCAGATTCTGTTGCCCAGCCATGTGTGATCTGTCACCATACTGGAAGGCGCTCAATATAAAAGGCAAAATGCAACCTTGTACCTAAAGCACATGTGCTGTCTGCTGTGAATTGCTTGATTCACTGTGAAAGAGTTTCCCTTTTGTTCTCAGAAATGTATCATCTCAAATTTTACTCTCCCTTTTTATCCCCCCGCAGGTGTAAATGTTTCTATGCTCCCCTTATCATATCCGTCCCTGAGGTTATCGTAGATTGGAAGACAAAAAAACCCGCACTCGCGATGATATGTTTTCCGAGCTCATGCAGTCCTCCCGCACTGATAGGGCACAGCTGAATGCATGGAGGCATTCAGTGGCAGAGTCCAGGAAAGCATTAAGTGAGCACGATGAGAAGAGGCAAGATGCAATACTGAGGCTAATGCGGGAGCAAACAGACATGCTCAGGTGTCTGGTGGAGCTGCAGGAAAGCCAACAAGAGCACAGACGACTGCTGCATCCACTCCCGAAGTTCCACACCCTCCTCACCCAGATGCCCAAGAACATGGGTGGGGAAGCACCGGGCACCCAGCCACTCCACTCCAAAGGATGGCCCAAGCAAGAGAAGGCTGTCATTCAAACAGTTTTGATTTGTAGTGTGGCTACGATAAGCAATGTGGCCTTGTCCTTCCCTCCTCCGCAAACCCACCCTACCCCACCCGGGCTACATTATCAGTTATCTCCCTTTTTTTTAATTAATAAAGAAAGAATGCATGGTTTCAAAACAATAGTGACTTTATTTCCTTTGCTAGCTGTGATTGAAGGGGGGAGGGTGGTTGGCTTACAAGGACTTAAAATCAACAAAGGGGGCGGGTTTGCATCAAGGAGAAACACACAACTGTCACATCGTAGCCTGGCCAGTCATGAAACTAGTTTTCAAAGCCTCTCTGATGCGCAGCGTGCCTACCTTTACTCTTCTAATCGCCCAGGTATCTGGCTATTCAAAATTGGCCACGAGACGACTTGCCTCAACCTCCCACCCCACCATAAACATCTCCCCCTTACTCTCACAGATATTACGGAGCACACAGGAAGCAGCAATAACAATGGGAATATTGGTTGTCCTGAGGTCTAACCTAGTCAGCAAACAACGCCAGCGAGCTTTTAAATGTCCAAAGGCACATTCTACCACCATTCTGCACTTGCTCAGCCTATAGTTGAACAGCTCCTTACTACTGTCCTGGCTGCCTGTGTATGGCTTCATGAGCCATGGGAGCAAGGGGTAGGCTGGGTCACCAACAATAACTATTGGCATTTCAACATCCCCAACAGTAATTTTCTAATCTGGGAAGTCAGTTCCTTCTTGCAGCTGCTCAAACAGCCCAAAGTTGCTAAAGATGCGAGCGTCATGCACCTTTCCTGGCCATCCCACGTTGAAGTTGGTGAAACATCCCTTGTGATCTACCAGTGCTTGCAGCACCATTGAGAAGTACCCCTTGCAGTTTATGTATTGGTTAGCAAGGTGATCTGGTGCCAAGATAGGGATATGCGTTCTGTCTATCGCCCCACCACAGTTAGGGAAACCCATTGCAGCAAAGCCATCCACTATGACCTGCACATTTCCCAGAGTCACAACCCTTGTTAGCAGAAGGTCACTGATGGCATTGGCTACTTGAATCACAGCAGTCCCAACAGTAGATTTGCTCACTCCAAATTGATTCCCGACTGACCGGTAGCAGTCAGGTGTTGCAAGCTTCCACAGGGCTATGGCCACTCGCTTCTCAATTGTGAGGGCTGCTCTCATTTTGGTGTCTTTGCGCTTCAGGGCAGGGGACAGCAAGTCACAAAGTTGCATGAAAGTGGCCCTATGCATATGAAAGTTTCTCAGCCACTGGGAATCATCCCATATCTGCAACACTATGCGGTTCCACCGGTCTGTGCTTGTTTGCTGGGCCCAGAATCGGCATTCCACTGTATCAACCAGCCCCACTGCTGCCATGATGTCCCAATTGCCACATCCCATGCTTTCAGGAATGTCTGTGTCCATGTCCCCCTCACAATCATCCTCGTGCTGCCGTCTCTTAGCCAGGTTCTGCACATATTGCAGTATAATGCATGAGGTGTTTACAATGCTCACAACAGCAGTGAGCAGTTGAGTGGGCTCCATGCTTAGCATGCTATGGTGTCTGCACAGATAAGCCAGGAAAAAGGCATGAAATGATTGTTTGCCGCTGCTTTCAATGAGGGACGGAGGGAGGGAAGACTAACGACAAATACCCAAAACCACCCGCGACAATGTTTTTGCCTCATCAGGCATTGGGAGCTTAACCCAGAATTCCAATGGGCAGCAGAGACTGCAGGAACTGTGGGATAGCTTCCCACAGTGCACCACTCCGTGAGTCGATGCTAGCACTCTGCCGACTTAATGCACTTAGTGGGGACATACACAATCGACTGTATAAAATTGATTTCTAAAAATCAACTTCTATAAAATCGACCTAATTTCATAGTGGGGTGTTTGTCCCATTGTCAAGAACTCAGAGCCTAGGGATCCCCCAGGACTCCTCCCTGGTGCTGGATACCCAAATAGCAACAGCTGCTAAAAACACCTTAGTTAAAATATATGGAAGTTAAAGAGGCTAATCTCACACATGGCCTTGTAAGGGCATTGAATCTATTTCACTGACCAAACACAATGATTATCCCAGGGTAACCGGAAGTGTCTGATTTGTTCTTGCTGTCAGGACTTGTAGATACACCATCATCAGCTGAATGAGTTTTCACAGTGAATGACAGTATTGCAAATTACATCTTTTGTCAATTTCTCCCCAAGCCTGGATTGAACCATCTGCTAGGGTTGTTTTACATCACAGAAGACAAATTAGAAGCAGGAGTCTCTAAAGCAGTCTAGTCTAGTCTAGTACAAGCAAATGCATATTTCATAGATCCCTCTGCCAGTTAAGAAGTATTTGGACATCTAATTACGGATATGACTAAGAATATTAGATCAAAGGCCCCAAAATAATCAGAGTACCCATATTTCAATCTCTAATACAAATAAGATTAATAATTGAGTAGTCCACTCATGGAAACTAACCAAATTTCACATTCAACATTAGCATTATTACACTTGTCAGATAAAAGGGCTGTACAGATTCTCAGAATTGCCCCTCTGATAAAGCTGCCATTTTATTTGTTTTCTCCCTCTGTGTAGGGCACTCTTTGATGCTTTCCCATCGATTTATCCTACAGATGTGTCTGGTGTGGGTTGATAGGAACATTTATTGACGAAATATTCTAGCCCCCATGGATGAAACAGTGATGGGGCTGGATGATTGCTGAGTACATAGGTAGGGTGAGCGTTTGCCCCATTTTGGCTGGGACAGTCACCTTTTTAAGCACTGTCCCAGATGTCACAACGTTTTTGGCAAAACCAGGCATTTGTCCCATTTGCTCTTGCCTTAGGTGGGCAATAGGGCATGCAGGAATGTTTGGTCTGTCAGCCCCGTCCCAGCCAGGCTCAGACTGACAGCTCGGATTGGGCTGACAGCCGTGTGCAGCAGGGGTTGGGCTGTCAGACTGACAGCCCCATGTGGCGAGTCTTGGGATGTCAGTCCCAAACAAGCGGGTCTTGGGCTGTAAGCCCCCACAGTGGGGCTCAGGCAAGCAGCAATGCCAGGTGGCTTGGGCCAGCCGTCTCATGTTGTGTTTTCAGTTTATGGAAATATGGTCCCCTATACATACAGTACTTTGCCTTCAAGGGTCTCACGGAGCCAGACAGTTCATTCTGACTATGCATTAGGAAGGTGCTCCAATGCCATCATCTGGATTCCATGGACACTATGGCTCTGCAGAGTCATGCTCTGCTGGGTTCTGGGTGCAGCAGAGGAGAGGATGGAATAGAGGCTTAGCTGCTCCTCAGAGTATACTCTGTTCCAGCCTCAGATTTCAGCACATGAATGCAGCTGGAAGTTAAGGTTAAGTGCTAAGCAGGGACGTAGCCAATGGCAGCACAACACCTGAACAGTGCAAAGGAACCACTTTCATTGCAGAACAATTCCAGTCTTTGCAGGTCCTGTGGATCCACAGAACTGGGAGGTCTCAATGCCTGCAGCTTTGTGGATCCACAAGCCCCTCCCCCTTCAGCAAATGATTGCTTGATAATTTGCAAAAGTATCCTTGATTTTTCCACCACCTCCTCTGGATTTTTCTATGAGAGGGGATTACAATCTAGCCCTCTATCAGTAACCGCAACCCCAGCCACTTGTGCATATAATGTGTAAGCAGGGTCCAAATGAGCTGTCCCCTGACTTCTAGTGATGAGCTGGGGGAAAAGACTTCAGGAGCAGACCGTGTTTGCAGAGACACGCCTACTCTGCCTAGGTGTGCAACAGATAGAGCTGCTTTGCCAAAATGATCAATTTTCACTGGTGTTAGTCTGCAAATCACTTTCATAATTGAAAGCAGGAGTAATTAAATGTTATCCTTATTGTAAGAGTAAAGGGCAGCAGAACTGTGTTTAGCATGCCCTGATTGTGAGGGTTCGACCTCAACTGAATCTCATTTGCTAAGTAGGGGGAGGGATGTCAAATCCCAGTGAAGATGAGTGTGTGTTTGTGTGTGCTGCCTAAAGAGTCTTAAACACCATTTGACCTGAGCATCAAAGAGTGCCCTACACAGAGGGAGAAAACAAATGAAATGACCTGAGCTAATTCGACTCAGTTGATTGTTCTCATTTTCCAGTTGGTGATTCCTAGAACTGACATCACTGCTGAGCAGATCTAGGGGCTAAGCCTTAGACCTTGTGTGGAGGCAGTAAAGATAACATAGAAATTGCACTGACTGCGAGGTTCCCTGTTATCTGCTGAAACTGCTGAGACCTGAAATCACTGAGGGTTGGGTTAAGTGGCAGAACCTCAAAACCTGGTGTTGTGGGAACAGCAAGCAGCACTGGCAGAGAGGTAGCAGCTAGTGGCCTCTGGGAGACAGTGGCCAGCAGAGGAAGAGACACTATCTGCAGAGAGTGTTCATAGAGAGACAGCGGTGGCAGAGAGCAGTGGCTATGAGACAATTGCTGCTTTGATGCCCCACCTCCCCAAGGTGAAAGGTGAACCCCATGAATGCACTTCTGAATCTGGGTCTTTGCAGGCAAAGGACAGCCAACTGTGAGTTGGGTGCAGTGGAGGGAGAGGGAGTGATGTTTTAAAGGGGCATTCGTCAGACTTTCATGCTTGAAGGTGGGAAACTGAGGCAAAGGACATTGCCCAAGGCACTGTAGAGTCTGGTTTGCTTATGGTCACATGCTTTTGAAGGTGGTTATGGAGTTTCCCAAAACTAATGCTTTGTTCCTTTTCCCTTTTAATAAAAGTTCTCTTCTGTTAAGACTAAGACTAAAGCTACATCTACACTACAGCACTTACAGCGGCACAGCTGCGCTGATACAACTGTGGTGGATTGGAGAGGAGGTAGCTAAGTCGGCTGTAGAAGCTCTCCCGCCGACATAGCACTGTCTACACTGGCGCTTTGGTCAGTATAACTTATATAGCTCAGAGGGGTGGATTATTCATACCCCTGAGCGACGTAAGTTATACTGGAGTACCCTGCAGTGTAGACAAGGTCTCAGTGCTTGCGAGTGGGGAAGTATTGCTTCTTAGACGTGCCCGGGGTGGTGTTAAGTTTTACCAGATTTCTGAGTGGGAGCTCGAGCTGGTTCTGTTTTGTATTGTTAAGAGGAACCCCTAGATGTTGAAACTGGCTCTTGTTGCTGCAGAATCCACCTGGCAGAAGGGTTCCATGTGCAATATTGCCATCCTCAAGCATTCAGAAGTCATGAATCAGGCTTCAAAAATCATGAGATTGGCTTAAAATAATTTCTTCTGGCTCTTGTGCCTTCACAGGGTACCTGGGTTATGTTTTCAAGCTTTTATCTGAAACCTTGAGGGCTAGAAACCTACTTTTTTAATAAATGAAAGCTAAGAGTTTCACCTAATCACCATAGCTGGAGCTTTGAGAAGACTATCAAATATTGCAAGACTCACAATACAATCACAAGAGTTGGGTGACACTGTTTAAGCAGAATATTCACTGATCACAAACCACTTCAGGTGAGGAGCAGAGAGCTTGCAAAGCAAGGGCAGAATATCAAGAAGTGGTTGTCCTGTGCAGGAGGCGACAATTGCTGCAATAATGAAGCAGGGAAGTGAGGATTTAGAACAGCATTCTGCTTCACTGCTGGGTGACGTAAGCAGGGAATTTCAGCTGTCCCATCAACACCGAGCCTGAGCAGATTCTACAGCTGCAGCCAAAAACAAAGGAGAACTTGCCAGTTTGGAGGGGATGCTTAATAGGAACCTGCAAAGCGAACAAAGATGGGACCATGCACTTTTCTGAATCTTTCCCTTGTATAAAGGATGTGTGAAAGATGTTGTTCACCTCTACCCCACTCCTCAAATAAAAAGGAATTCTGGGGTGGGAGGGTCAGCCTCTTTTTTAAAAAAGCCCTTAGAAATATCAGGAATACTCAGTCTTCCCTGTTTTGTGCTGAAAGACTCCTTGGAGGATGAGAACTTCTGTAGGAACTCTCAGGTCTTAGTTGAAGGCGTGGGATGGCGAATACTCAATACAAAGGTTACTTTTTTGAAATAAATGCATGTTAAGTGGAAAAAACAAGCCCAAGAGCTCCAGTTCTCATGTCCATTTAGAGCACTTTGTGTTGGTCCCATGGTGCAAAGCAGATGTAACCCCTGCAGATCCAGTCTTGGGAGGATTCGCCAAATGACTTTGGGCTGCTGTACCAGCTCCTATACCTCCACTCCCTCTTAGCCATTGGCATGAAGGATATGCTTAGGCCAGGGGTCGGCAACCTTCAGCATGTGGCCCATCAGGGTAATCTGCTGGCAGGCTGCGAGACAGTTTGTTTATGTTGATCGTCCGCAGGCATGGTCCCCCGCAGCTCCCAGTGGCCGCAGTTCACTATTCCTGGCCAAAGGGAGCTGCAGGAAGCCGCAGGCTGCAGGGACATGCTGCTGCCACTTCCCGCAGCTCTCATGGCTGGGAACGGCAAACCACAGCCACTGGCAGCTGTGGGGAGGCCATGCCGGTGGACGGTCAATGTAAACAAAATGCCTCGCGGCCCGCCAGCAGATTACCCTGATGGGATGCATGCCGAAGGTTGCTGACCCCTGGCTTAGGCAAAAGATGTGGCCAGATGATTAGAAGAGTCTTAGGTCCCCACCCCCCACCTTTCAAGAGTCACATTAGCACCTGACAACCTTGGAGACTGAAGTCCTCCAGTTATCCAGAGGACAAGAAGCTGTAGTACAGGTTTTCCCCACATTATCTCCCCCATTGTGTCAATTGTGAGGAAGGATACACCTCCAAAGGCAAGAGGGAGTTCAGTCTCCACGGCCCAGTCCATCCTCAGCCTTTCATCTGAGCCTCTAAGGGGGCCAATTACTCCTGGTTGTGACCGTGTTTTGTATTGGAGCCAGAGCCAAGTAGCGTTGGGAGCCAGATAGTGGGGCTACCTGAACAATGGAGCTTCCCACACAGCAGAGCCCTCTACAAGGAATGGGAGCTGGGCAAAGGATGGGTTCTGTAGTGAATCATCCCCTGCTGCTTTGGGCCTTGGCTGCCCTCCTCCTTTGGGCTGCCCTCATTTTCCTCCCAGCTCTCCCCACTATCACCCCAGCTCCCTCCCAGGGAAAGGCCCTGGGAAGGAGCAGATGGGAGCACGGGTGGTAGTGGGGGGAGCTGGGAGGATGACGGGGCAGGGGGAGGCCCTGGAAGGGAGCAGAGGGGAGCTGGGGTAGAGAGGCCCCGGGAGGGAGCAGAGTGGAGCTCCCCGCCAGGGCCTCCCCCTACCCCTATCATCCTCCCAGCTCCCCCACTACCACCCCTGTTCCCCTCTGCTCTAGGGTGACCATACGTCCCATTTTGGCCCTGACAATCCCTTTTTTAAGCTCTGTCCTGGCCATCCCCAGGCAAAAGTGGGTATTCATTTAGTTTGCTCTTGCCAACTTGATCTTGTCAAAAAAGTGGGGTGTGGAGGAATGTGGGAGGGGCAAGTGGTGATGCCAGCCCTAAGTGGGGAAGGAGGGGGAGGCAGGTCTCCAGTGGGGGGTGGGCAGGGCTTGGGCGAGCAGCAACACCAGCCCCAGCCTTTGGGAAATATGGTCACCCTATCTAGTATGGCGTCGCTACTCACCTGAGCCCTGTCTGCCCTCCACATGGGGAGAGGGGTTAGGTGAGCGGCTCATCCAGACCCACGCAGTGGGGAGAAGGGTTGGCTCTGATGAGCGGCTCGGGCCAGCCCCACACAGTGTGGGGAGGACTCGGGCCAGTCCTGTGGGGAGACGGGGGGAGGGTTCGGGCCAGCCCCACACGGTGTCCTGTTTTCACCCCTGCTCCTTCCCAAGGCCTCCCACTGTCCTGCATTATGTCACTTTGTTGTTGTGTTTTTTTAAACACAACAGGTTAGAGGTGAGTCTCCAACTGCCATCCTCAACCCTGAGATAAAGAAATAAGAATAAGGATACACACACATTGTGGCACATAGTATGTGACCTTCAAGAAATTCTCTTTCTACAAATACTATACAATAATAAACACCTATGTGGTGAGGAATATTTTGTTGCCCTGACTTACTAGCTTGTTAATTTATGTTTTAATCTTTGGGGTATTTATGTATTGCGGGGGAGGGAGGGAGAAGACATTGTCTTTGTGATACTGCTGGGAGGTCATTCCCTTGTGGATTGCTACAGTAAGTAATTACCAGGGTGCCGAGAGCAGTGTATAGGCATCGTGGTTGTATTTAAACACAAATAAATACACACCCACACATAGTTTTAGTTGGATGTGTATTTAGAATGCATCATCTATTTATTAGCTGAATTTTCTGATACCTCCTGATTAGCCCAACTCAGCTGAGAATCTGTCTGGGTCCCTCTCAAGCCCCACGTCCACACCCAGAGTAATTACAAACAAAATTCCTACTGCTGCCATTGCTGGTTCACAGGCAAAAAGGTCAGAGCCAGACCTGTTTTTAGCCACCATGATAATTAAACCTGCTGAAAGCAAGCCTAAAAACAGGTGTGGGTACAAAGAGCCTCATCTACCTAGATTCTCATCAAAGCCAAAACCAGTTCAGCAGAAAGTGCGACAGTACCAGTGGCAATTTTTAAAGATATTTTCTCACAGACAAAGCTAAAATCAGTCACAGTCGCCCAAGAATTGGTTTCTGCAGGCATTAAGGACATGGAACCAGACAAGTATTTCTTGCTGAATAGGGCCTATGCTAGTGAATTGTTATTGTTACCATTGATCTTTATAGAAAATGTTCTTTAAAGCATATTCCAGCTCATTTCCTGAACCCCTCTTCACCTGGGTTTTAAAATTTTCTAGCTCATTACCAATTTTTGCTGGGGTTTTTTTGCAAGTCCCTGGATCTCTTTTTTTGTAGCTGATGAGGAGCCAGCCTTTGGGCTAACACCTTCCTAGTGCTGTACACTTAAGGTGTAATTGTTTCAGGGATTCATCTGGTGCTTTTTGTTAAAAAATGTTAACGTTTGCTGGACTTGCATTTCTATCCTGGCTGGGGGCACTACAGCTGGGAGTGTAGGAGAGAGGCTTCTCAGCAACCAACACCCGGACCGCTGGTGGTTTGCTCACAAGGGTACCAGGTCCGGTACAACTGATTTGTTCCTTGCTTCACACCACACAGCCACCCTTTCAGCACACCTGACTTGATGAGGTTTAGTAAGCACTAACACCATTGAGAGCTTTGCTGGGGCCTCAGTAGAAAGGCAAAGGGCTGAATGGGCTGGGAGATACTGAGCTCATTTGACACCAACAGTAGCAGACCCAGCTGGTTAGAAGGGTGATACAGTACCGGGCCCTACTATGGGGGAACTTGCACTGTGACTGTATCTGTTCTGGAAATGAATGGAGAATTTCTATCTCAAGGGCAGCAGCTTTCGTTTAAGCCCACCCTCTAGCTCCGCACCTTGGCTTTCTGTCTCCCACTGCACTGGCCTCCATTCCTTTGGGGCCCTTCTTACTGCCTGAAAGGGAGGTCATTGCTGCATCTTTAGGGAGGTCCTTTCAGGAGCCTTGCCTCCCTCCACTGGTCAAATAAGATGGTATCTTTCATGAGCAGGTTTACATCAGTTATTTTTATGCACTATATTACAGAAGCTGGTTTTTATAAAGGAAATTCTTGAAATTAACTTGGGTTTGCTACTAGAAAACTCTTGGTCATGTTATTCTGTGCTCACTATATTTTTAGCTTATTTCCTGATACGACAAAACATGGCCTCATGCAATGAGGCCATTTTAAGCCTACAAACAACCCTAGGCTAAGACAACAGTTTTGGATTCCCCTTTATTTTCTGGACCAGTCATTTTTAATGTGAAGTAAAAACAATGTTGTGGAAAGAAGTAGTTTAGTCCAATCAACCTCTGCATAACAGGTACCATGCTTAGGTCTTTGTTTTGCAGCACATCTTCCAAACTCTCGAAGGGAACTTCCAAGGCTGGAGCACAGGGGAACAAGCAGCACCTGGTGCATATTCAACGGCCTAGTTCCACGCAAAAAGTCATAGAAATAGAGAAGAGCCAAGGTTTGCCAGTGGCCACCTTCCGCCTGCCATTATAGGAAGTGGATTGTTTACCAGCAAAGTTGCTTACATCTCTTGTGTTAGGTGCAGCTGCACCCTGGTTTCCCTTGCTCCCTGGGGAGTCTGGCCCTTTGGCCAAACCAACCTTCATCTCTTCCAGGGTAACAAAGTCCAAAAAATAACCCCATGAACAACTGCTCCAAGAAGTTCAAAACAATTAGCTCCGTTTGTATATGGTTCAGCAACTCCACTTCTCCCAACTAACAACTCAGCACTCCCCCAGATTCCTTACTCTCCTTCCTACCTGCCTTTGGGTTCCTCCCTAGCCTTTTCACAGGCTCCTTCTCCAGATCCCTCTGCTAGAAGCCCCACTGTGCCTTGTCCAGCCACCCTCAAATTGAGGAAAGGAAGGTTACTTACAATCCTGCCTTTTTTTCAGCAAATCTCACCATCAGGCCTACAACGCCCTCCCTCCCAGGTGACTACAATCTCCAGAATGTGTATTTCAGGGCTGAAATCAGGAACAGCAGGGTGCTGTGCCTGTAGCTTGCCCTAACAGGCCAGCAACACCACATTGCAATTCATCTAATCTTTATGAATTAACCCAGTTTTGAGTTCCAGATGGTCTCCTCCCACTCCTGCAATCTTGTAGGGACACTTGTAGGGAAATTTCTTACCGACACTAAATGGAGCCATCAGTTCAAGTCTGTGCATGTCAGTCAGAATTGGCATAATTAAATACAGTGAATGAACCCATTTGCCCCAGCTGAGGATCTGGCCCAGTATCCAGTCCCAGTTGCACCCTGAGCTGCTACTGGCATCCATTGTCCCTTGTTTCTTCTTGCATCTAAGAAAGGTGGATTCTTCTAGTACCTCTGAGGGGCACAAAATTCCAAAGGCAGTTTTCTTGGTGCTGTTTGGTTCAAATACAACCAGCTTTGCTTTGGTGTGGATCTATCTGAATTAAGTGTAAGTAAATACAAGTGGCCATATGGATCTGCAGAGATATGTCCAGAAACCCCCTCCCATTAAATGGATGAACAGTGTTCTTTATGCCCCAAGAGTCACTGTCTCTGGAACTCAGGATCCTCTTTGCGAGTCTCAGTGAGAAGAGGAAATGAGGGTCAGACATGCCTCACTCTGTCTGTGCAGCATCACTGTGCAGCTGCTTTTTAACGACTCCTTTATATGACCTGTTATAGCAAAGATAACATCCTTATTGCAAGCGGCCATATGCTACACTTTGCTCCAAAACTTGCCCAGGAGATTGACTGGAACCTGTGTTGGTTCTTTAAAAATGAAAAATTAAAAATTAAAAAAAAATTAAAAATTAAAACCTAAATGTCAGAGACAACCACAGGCCCCCTATCATGCTTACCACCACACTATTGCTTTATCTATTGCATATGAAATGTATATACTGGTCTTCAGGAAGAAACCAAGGAATCAAATAAATGTCAGAGCTTCTGCTGTTTGTTCTTTGTTACAAAGGACAATTGATTTCTGGAAAGACAAAAATGATAGAAGGATAAGCATTGAACCCCAGAGTCTCCCACACTGCCAGCAAACCACAGAGGTACATGCTGCATAGGCAGCTAACACTGTGATTAACTGAGCGAGAACTATGCTGAAAGGTGTGTGTGTGACAGTAGGAAACACATTTAGCCTGACGTCCACTATTAGTGTGCATGTTTATATAACTGACCATACGATGGAGAATTCAATAAGGACAATGATGCAGCACAATAAGGGTGATGTTCACAATCCCAGGCCCTCGGTTGTCCTTTTTCTCCACACATAAGACCTGTAGTGATGATCTTGAGCACTGAGATAATGACCTCATGTCTATAACTGGAGAGTGGCTTGCTATCGACAAGCAATGGGTGGGCTGTTTTCTTCTCACTAAAAAGACTGATGCAACCACTATAATACAATGATCTATATTTTTGTTTGTGACTGTTTAACTACTTGCACTGACAGTGAGGCGTGAACCCAGAACCTGCGGTGCTAGAAGCATGAGCCTCTGATGCTTGAGATAGAGGATTGAGGCCAGATCCTCAAAAGCACTGAAATCAATGGGAGTTAGGCACTTCAGCCCACATCTGCAAAGTCCTCTGTGTGGAGTAGTAGCAGCCTCATAAGCCTTTTATCTGGACCAGTGTAGGGTCAAGGTTGCGGAAGATTGGCGAGGAGCTAAGTGGTGGACTGAGTATGCAACTGGATGTAAGCAGAGGATGCAGGCAGTTTCAATGAACTTTGTACGACAGACCCTGCCAAAAGATATTGTAGCATAGCTCAGCATATTTTTGCCTGTAAACAAGTCAGTTTATGTAATAAGCATAAATTATACATGTAAGAATGTAACCGGCTGTTGATCCCATGTAACCCCGAGATAAGCGTGGAGAATATAGTGCCGCAAAGGACTCCCCCCTGGCGGAGTCCTGCCTGGTCAGCTGTCCCGAACGGCCAGAGTCCCCTGCAGCCCCTCCGCGCCTCCTAGGGGCTCCCCGCGCAGATCAGAATGTAAGTTCTTCCTTCCTTCAATAAAGCATAGTTTACTATTCTTTGATCTGAATGTCCTCCTTTTGCTGGTATCTTCCCTCCCAGCCCTTGCGGGCACAACCAGCCACTAGAGGGGTACAAAGAATCACATTCTCCTAGCATAACTTATGAATTCATGTTTCTATTTCTTGTCAGCATGTCTGTGCCACAGAGGGAAGAATGGGACACTCTTTCGTTAACTGAAGAAGAGCATAACTCTCCTTTGTGCTTTTGAAAGCCTCCCTAAATGCTAGCACTACACACCGGAGACAATGACTCCATCACAGAGAGGCACATGTTCAGCAGTAGACACTTGTGTGTTGCTTACGGCTCATGATACCAGCCATAAGGAGTACTTGGGATTGAAATGGTTTTTATAGTTCAGGAGTTAATGATTTGCTAACCCTAGACTGTGATAGTATTTTGTATCGCTAGAGCACCTTTCACTTAGGATCCCAAAGCATTTTACAAGCATTAATTATTCCTCACAACATGCTTGTGAGGTACATGAGTATTTTACAGATGGGGGAAACAAAGAGAACAGGAGACTGTCCAGTGACAGTGGTATGGCTGGATGGAAAGTCAGGAAGCCTGGCTTCCAGTCCTATGCTCTCACCAATAAGCCCTAAAAGGCTACTAACCTTTTCCAATACCCTGAACTCCTTTTTGAGTTCTGTGCAGTTAACAGCTGCTATTTATCAAGGTAATTGTTTGAAATTTGTATAAAAAAAGGAGTGATGGCTGAGTGCTAATGGAACTGTGCTATTCTCTGTGATTTGTCCCACTTATAATTGGGTTATTTAGCAACAATTGCCTCCACTCTATTTATTATGTCAAAGCGCTAAAGTGCTTCCTTCTGTGTAGTGCTTGAAAGACAGTCCTCTTTTGCTGAGTTTTATGAAGTTTGTGGATCTCTTTTTTAAGTATCAGGGGAAATTCTATGTACTAGTGTACTATAACTTCAGTGAGGGTGAGTGGACACAGAAGAGATAGTAGGGGTAAAAAACACTTGTGGCTGTAATACAGTCAGCAACTAATGGCTCTCTCCACCGGCACAGTGCAGACAATGGAGGCTTTTAGAGGGAGGCCTTCCCTGCACAGAGGCAATAGAACATACTAAGATAAATAAAAAGAACATTCATGGCAATCTGATGCTATTATGTTTAATGGAGCTGAATCTGTGGCTTATGCAGAAACAGAATTGTGTTACAGGGGTGGGAGGAGAGGCGAGACACATATATTTTATACTGCAGCGGCCTCATGGGAAGAACAAGTCTATCACTGAGAGTCTAATCAAAGAACCGGTGGTTATTTTGTGCATTGTAAAACTGAACAGGGAATTGTTATTCACATAAATCACTAGGGGAAGCTTAAACAAAGGAACAATAACTGGCTGCCCCATTAGTACAGCTCTGTGCAGTAATAGACGGGTGCTCCCCTTATCTGCTTTAACGATTCTTTCCCCTTTTATCAGTTTTCTTGCTTCCTGACACATGCTGCTGTTGCATAAAATATCAGAGCACATCAAGTCTGGAGCTGATGGTAAATTAACCTTCCCCGTAAGCTACGTTCTTATTTGAGGTTTTAAAAACAAAGCCAGCTAATCAATTGTCATTTGAATTCCCGGCTCAGAGGGGGGGATTTGATTCTTCCTCACCCTACCCCTTGCGCACACACACTAATCAGTGCATTTTAGGGCCTTAATTTGAATTTTGTTTGCCTGGCACACACGTACAAGGAGAGGATAAGAAGGACTAAGGGTCTAGTAGTATCTAGTCACTCTGCAATGGCAGGAGATTTATGGTTTGGGTCACCCACACCTGGTTCTAACAGAGCGTCCTGCTCAATGCTAAAAGGTGAAACCCCACCAAGGTCACTGTCACTATGGGGTAGGAGGGAATTCTTTCCTGGCTTCACATTTGGGAATGAGGTTATCAGTGTAGTCTTTAAGCCATTAATGCTCTGTGTTCCCTGAGATAATGCTGCTACACAGTAAAGACTCATTTTCTTAGATACAGGTATAATGGATCCTACCCATACCGCTGGGGGCAAAAAATGTCTAGGGTTGATTATCTCTTGAGGAGAAATGAAGCCGTTCTGTTGTTATACATGCTGCAACTCAGGTTTGCCTTGTGTCTCCAGGGGCTATGTACTAGCCTGGAGACAGACACCCCTTTCTCCCTCCCCTCCATCCCCTGTTTATTTAGTCGCATGGATGCAGGCACAATGGGGCCAAGGAGAGTGGAACACACCTGTGCTTATGAAAATTAGCACAGTGCTCTTCAATGTTTAAGCAGAGCTGTCTGGTTCTCAGCATTTAAGGTCTCATCCAAATTATGGACATGATGCAAGTCCCATTATTAGTCCAATTAGCAATTATTATTGTTTTTACTGTAACCTACGAGTGGTTTTCATGACACAGGAAAGGAAATGTCCCATGCTAAATGTATCTTCACAGCTCAAGTGGCCTTGGATCAGACTTCCAGGGAGGGAATTGCTCTCATATTAAATAATGAGGCTACAGTCTGGCTTCAGAGTAATGGCTCATTATGGATTTTCTCAATTTTTTTCAGCCATATTGACTGAATCAAGCAATGTTGGTGTAATAATAGACAGTGAGGTGACTGCCAGCCGGATTTCTTTTCCCCACAGTTACAGTTATGGATCTCATTTTAGTTTCTCACAATTTATCTTTGTTCCTCATGGACTGTTTTACATTAATTAATTTGATCCACAATTTTGAAATTAATTGGATGAATTATTCTATTCCTCAGTTTATTACTGCCACAAACTGTTTAATTTGATTAGAAACAGGCATACATTTTTAAGTGAGGGTAATTAGCCACTGGAAAAATTTAATAAGAGTCATGGTAGATTTCCCCTTACGGCAATTTTTAAATCAAGATTTTGAACGTTTTTCTAAGATATATGGTCCTGGAAATTTTTTGAGGATGTTCTCTACCTTGTGTTATACAGGAGGTCAGACTAGATGATCACAATGGTCCCTTCTGGGCTTGGAATCTATGAACCTAGTTTTAGAATACTGAATTCTTATGACAGGTTTCAGAGTAACAGCCGTGTTAGTCTGTCTTTGCAAAAAGAAAAGGAGTACTTGTGGCACTTTAGAGACTAACCAATTTATTTGAGCATGAGCTTTCGTGAGCTACAGCTCACTTCATCGGATGCATACTGTGGAAACTGCAGAAGACATTATATACACACAGAGACCATGAAACAATACCTCCTCCCACCCCACTGTCCTGCTGGTAATAGCTTATCTAAAGTGATCATCAAGTTGGGAGGAGGTATTGTTTCATGGTCTCTGTGTGTATATAATGTCTTCTGCAGTTTCCACGGTATGCATCCGATGAAGTGAGCTGTAGCTCACGAAAGCTCATGCTCAAATAAATTGGTTAGTCTCTAAGGTGCCACAAGTACTCCTTTTCTTTTTGAATTCTTATGATATCTGATTAATGTGGATTGGCTCTGGGTCACATGACTTATACACCTACCATTTCATGCTCATGCATTTCAATAATGGGCAGGAAAAATAAAGTGCATTTATATTGCACCATTTAGGCCCCACTTAAACAAAATATTTAAGCATGTGCTTAAGTCCCATTGATGTCACTAGGATTAGCAGGTGCTTAAGTGCTTTGCTGAATAAGGATGTACTGTTGCTTCAGGGACTTAATTCAGAAGGATCCAAGCTATTTCACCACTGAAATGTATCCTCCTCCGAAATGGGGGACAGCAACCAATTCACACATTGCACAATAGTGGGACGAAGGGAAAAATCTTCATTTCCACCCATTGGTATGGATAATGGCCAAATCCCACTTGCCTTACTTATACAATAGTTCCACTGATTTCAAGGAAGATGAGCAGGGTTTGTTCCAATAAAGATCCCGTCCTCAAATTCTCTTACTTTAGTAATTTGATTCTTTTCTAATAGTTCTTTATTATAGAGGTGCATTTCTGGCAGTAAGTTTAGTCTGAAAGGCTTCTCCAACCAATCATTTATGAACGTTGTATACAGGGGCTTAGCCATGGGTGGGCCTGGGTGGGCCATGGCCAACCCACTTGGCATCCAGGCCCAGCCCCCAGCCCCGGTTCTGCTCTGGCCCCAGTGCTTGCCCTGCTCCGCCCACCTGCCTAGCGCTCCTGCCGGGGGGCGGGGTTGGGGCACAGGGGGCTTGCTCCTCTCCGCCCACCTGGCGCTCTTGCAGGAGCTGGGCAGGTGGAGCAGGGCAAGCTCCTGCGCCCCAGCTGGAACGCAATGTTAGGATATAGATATTCAGGCCTGTCTGTAAAGGCCTGTACTTTAAGAATTTAGGGGTATTCTTATCACTTGGCTAGTTAGAGGTATAAAAGAAAGAATCAAAATCACTGTCTGCTGTAAGTAAGGTCCTTCTCTTACTGTGACAGTCTGAGGCCCTGTGCTTAGGCTCAGGCCTTTGGCTAAGCAACAGAGGCAGCCATAAGCTAGGAAGCGACCGGTCACATCCTCACATTCCAAACTTATTACCTTGAAATAAGGTGCTATTGGGCTGTCAGGCACTATCAGGACAGGATTGTATTCCTATCACCTCCAGAGAAAGGGAAGTGCCTAGAAAATGTAAAAGGAAACTTAGTTTGATAGCATCCTGTCTGGCAAGAACTCACTTATCAATAGCTGGGATGTGAAATCCTCACTTCTGTATTGTTTTGTCATTATAGTTCCCACTTTGCTATTGTTTGTGTGTATAATCTCTGTCTGGTTCTGTGATTGTTCCTGTCTGCTGTATAATTAATTTTGCTGGGTGTAATCTAATTATTGTGGTGGGATATAATTGGTTAGCTAATCATGTTACAATATGTTAGGATTGGTTAGTTAAATTTCAGTAGAATGATTGGTTAAGGTATAGCTAAGACTATTACTATATAAATTAGGGGCAAACAGGAAGTAAGTTGGGATTCGAAAATAAGGAAAAAGGAACTTGTATTTAAGCTTGCTGGAAGTTCACTCCAATAAACATCGAATTGTTTGCACCTTCGGACTTCGGGTATTGTTGCTCTTTGTTCATGCGAGAAGGACCAGGGAAGTGGGAGAGTGAAGGAATAAGCTCTCTAACACGCAAGGCTGGGGGCGGAGCGGGGCAAGCCCCAGCGTCCCAACCTCGCTTCCTGGCAGGAGCGCCGGATGGGCGGAGTGGGTGTGTGCGTGGGAGCAGCCATTTTTCCAGGCCCCTGGGTTGGCTCAGTGGTTAATCCACCACTGGGAGGATGGCAAGCGAGTGGGCAGCTGGCATCAATAGAGGAGATCTTCAAAAAAGGTAGGCCCGCTGCCTGGGGAAGCCGGGCCCTGCGTTGGGGTGGTGGGACCTGGAAGGGAGCTGTGAGCCATGTGTGCTGCAGATCAGCATCTCCTTCCGATCTGGGTGTGTGCCCAGGGCCTCAGGGAGCCCCCGGCAATAGGGTCTATCCATCGCCCCCCACAAGGCCGGCTGTATGGGTTGTGTTGAGTCGGGCCCTCCATCCCTCCTGCCCTCCTAGCCCCCCCCGTAATTGCCCGCCCACCCAAATATCCCATGCTGGCTACACCAGTGGTTGTATAGCTATTTTATAAGCAAAAAACCCACCCTTTCTCAAAGCAACATTAAGTTAATAAAAGAAAAGTTCCAGGTCTCACAGCATTATTAAAGCAACTATGTTGTACTTTAATATACAGTATGTGCAAACATGGATGAGTTATAGTACCCTTGTGACCAGCTCACTAGTTATTCAAAACACTATATATGTGCCAGGTGGGTGATTTATGGTGACATTATAACCAAGCTTTTTCATTGCCAGTTCTATAGGGGCCAAGACCCTGATTCAGCATAGCACTGAAGTAACATGCTTTATCTCACTGGAGTCAATGGGACCTAAGCACATCCTTGTTTGCCATGCTGAACTGAGGCCCAAATCCTGAGAAGCGCTGAATACCTACATCTCCCCATGATTTCAATCAAGGTGCAGGGGCCCCAACAAATGCTCATCACTTCCCAGGATTTGGCCCTAAACTTATAACCCTAATGTTGCATGAATATAGTTTTTTTGCATTTAATCTTCCTGGCTGCCTTTCTGTACAGAAAAAAATGTTGATTTCCTTCCTACTTTCTGTTTAGAGGCAGAAGGGAGCCCATAAATAATTGCTCTCCATGCACTTTTAAACTGCACTAGTTCATTTGAATGAGAAGTAGCATGGCAATGAAATGGATGATGATCTTAGTGAAAACAATCTCAGCTGAGAACAGGCAAAACAATGTGGATGCAAATCTATGGCAGTAAGTGAGGTTATTCTTGCAGGCAGGATAGTGTCATTCTTCTTCTTCTTCTCAGATGTGGAGTTTGCCAAGCCAATTTGCAGCAGCCTCATTGGCGAAGGGCAAAGCCCTCAGACCACTGTCAAATCTGGTCAGAAGGCAATTAGTGTCATTGAAAATAATACATCTAATTCCATAACATAACATATTACCTGGCTGGCACACTAGGGTCTTAATACATCTTTAAGAATAAAGAATATATAGCACTTTTCATCTGTGGCTCACAGAGTGCTCACAAACCTAAATAAGGAAGCATCATTATCCTCATTTTACAGATGGGGAAACTTAGGGAAAGAGAAGTGAGCACCCTAAGATCACACAGAGAGTGAATGGTAAACCTGGGAATGGAACCCCAAAGTCTCCAACTCCCATCACCATGCTCTGAGCATGCAGTAACTCTCCTTTCCTTCTACCTAAAGGGAACATAGGTAAAGGTATTATGGTTTCTTCCAAATGAACTATTTAGCTCTGACTTTTTTTTTCCCTGGGATCTGTACTGGGGTTCATTTATAGAGCAGTGCAAGTAGGTGCAATGTTAATCGGTCTTTGGCAGATGAACAATGACTTCATGAAGTCTCTCTGATTCTTAGCTACGTGTAAGCCAAAATTTGGAACCAAGGTAACTACTCTGTAAAGATAAAGGAGTAATCCTTTCCTCTTTCACATTAACGTGGTATGACTAATTTTGAATTCAAAGCCAGACAGCCTGTTGCTATACATGAGCAATGACCTATTTAAAACTTGAATCGTTACATGGAAGACAGGGACCAATCACTTTAAAAGTAAGTGGCAAGTAGTCAAACCTTATGGTTTTTGGTTTGACCCTTCCTTTTTATTTCTTTGAGTTCCAAGGTATACAACCCAGGTCCCATGACTCCCTCCTGGCTGGAGCATACTGCAATCCCTATGGATGTAGAATGAAACTAGATGTCTATGGAAAGGCACTAGAGATGGGCCGCAAGCTACAAAGTTCAGATCTAGATCTGGATCCAAATCCAAATAGTCTCAAAGCTGAGGGGGTGTTAGTTGCCATTTCAACTCAGTGTTATTATATAAGCTGGATCTGAGTTTCCAGATGCAGGTCCAGATATTCCAAACTTTGAGGGGGTGGGGAAGATGCGGATCTCAGGTTCTCGTTAAAGCCCATCTCTGAATAGGATCAAAATCTAAAATAGGTCAACAGGATCCCAGGGTATTTATGCAGAATTAACTAAAACAGACCTAATTACTATCAGAATCTAAGACCTATGTAATAGATCCAATCACAAGTAAACTCCATATGGCCTTCTTTTGGTTGTTCAACAAGGAAAGCTACTGAACAGCTTCCACTGATAAACTAGGGTTACAATAGCTATTAGAAACCGTGAAACATAACCAAACTCCAACGGTAATATGCTGCAGCATCCTTATTTAATTCAGAATCCAGCTGATACATGAAGAGACCTGTGAGAAATCCAAGCAGCCAAAATATGCAACAGGTTGAATTTGTTACTAATTTATTCATCATCTAGCAGCTAGATGAAAACACAGTTGCTTTTAGGTCTCAAGCACAAGCTACTTCGATTGTTCACAGCTCTTTTGCAAGCTGTAGGCTCACAAGGAGTCAGCACAGTCCAAGGGAGTTGTAAAGGTCACTGTCAATCAGCAGGACTATAATTACCATGATCATATTCTGTGGTGACTAATTAGGAATCAAATTATGATGTTAGCCTTGTTTTTCATTAAATTAAATTGAATATGATCTGTGGTTTCTGAAACTCTGATATCTGTTGGATTTAAATGTTATAATTTCTTTACTTATTTGACATCATTATTTACTGTACTCAGCTGATTCTGTGAACAGATGGCAGGAATTTCCATGACCGAATAATGTTCTGACAATGGAAAACATCAACAATTCATCAGTTAACTAAAGAAAAACATTGCAAAGTTTAACCAATGAAAGGCCTAGATTTTTCAAGGTATTTAGGTGTTGCTCCACTTGGCAGTGCAACACCTAACTGAGTGAGGCTCTTAAGTCAGGTAAGTGTTATAATTCTGAGTGGAGCAAGGCCTAAACACCTTTAAAAATCTGGACCCAAGTGCTTTACTTTAGGTTATATTCCTCAACAGAAAATATGCATATGATAGAAACCTAACATGATACAGATAATGTCTTTTGACCACTGACCTCTACTGGAGTGAATCAGAACTGCTCAACTGTGTTTCATAGGCCCTATACCGCTAATAATTAAAGCAATGTCAACCTTGGCTCAAAGAAAAATTCTCTTACTCTCTTCCCCATTGGGTCTTGTGCAAAGTACAGTTCTGCTGGACCAGAGGATTGGGCCCTGCATGTTCCAGTTCATGTGACCATTGGACTTTTCCCCCCACCCTCAAGAAAGCAGCCCTTCTGCATCTTTTTAAATTAAAATATCGACATTTAGAAGCTCTCTTCCTTTTCCAGACCTATCAACAATTTTCGCAGCTGTATCCCTCTCCTCAGATGATAGTACTGAGATGCTAATGCAAGCAGCATGCTCTAAAACTGGCATCCAGATATAACAATCAGAAATGAAATTGGCAACATTTACTCTGTGCTATTGTAATCTGCAGATGGTTCTTACTTTAATGAAAGATAGATGCCCTGTCTCTGCCCACTTGAAGTTTGGACTTTTTACTTTTAATTTATGATAAATCCTGTTAAATATTAACCTTTATACTTTCACTCAACAGAGACAAACTCACAAGGAGAGGCAACAAGATAACATCAAACATATTTTGACACAGGGAAGAGGATGTAAATGCACAAGGCTGTTGGGTTTATTAGAGTTATTTTGTTGGCTGACATTTGTTTTCATAGGTAAGTTTAACTGAGGCAGTCATGCTGAGATTTTGAATCAGTTGTGGGTTCTGACTTAATACTGATCTTTAAAACTGGGTTCTTCAAAAGCCTATCCAAAAGGCATCCAACAAGCATGTCACCTGTGTATTCATTAGAAAGAACTGAACTTTTCTGATGAAAGAATTTTCAGTTTTATTGGGATTGTACACTTCACAAAAGATAG
This sequence comes from Eretmochelys imbricata, assembly GCF_965152235.1. Taxonomy (NCBI): domain Eukaryota; kingdom Metazoa; phylum Chordata; order Testudines; family Cheloniidae; genus Eretmochelys; species Eretmochelys imbricata. Next base: position 101,212,823 of record NC_135577.1, on the reverse strand, counting down.
TTGCCCAGGCAGGCCCGGTGCTTTGGATCAATGCTACACCCATTATACTATAATGTTATACTGTAATGGAAATGTTTGCAATTATGCTATATTTAAACACAAATCCAACCACATTTTACCCATTTTTCATATAGATGAAAGCTAACTGCATTTAAAAGAATGGTTTTCCTTCTCAAAGTTTGTCTTCTACCATTTGAGCTCCCAGAGTTAACTCATAGGAGCAAATCCCATTCTCCTTACTCAGGGTTAAATTCTGGTACCTCTTGCAAGCCCAAGTACAGATGCTTTTTTACTGGGGATAAAATCCTCCTCCCAGACCAGAAAGAAGACTTGGGTATCTGTGCAATGGGCCGCAGCCACAACCAGAGGCTGCATTAGTACAGCAACTCGCTACACTCTTTCACCATCACCACCTGGGTTTTATGGCTAACAGATACATGAAATCTCTAGATTTCCTGTTCGCTAAATCCCTGCTGACCCCTCAGTATTCCAGGCCTCCTCACTTCCCAGCCCTTCCATGCAGCAGAACCATGACAGTTCCAGTGGTTTTGGGGCCTTTAGGTGCACCTCTGTCCTTATTCAGGCAGAACTCCCAGTGATTTTAATTGGGGTTTTGCTCAGTTAAGAGCCAGATAAGAACTGCAGGGTTTTGCCCATAATACTGAATGCAGAACATCACCATTTCCCCCACAAACACAGACTGCAGTGGACATAGCTTGAAGCTGTGATACGTTTGCTTTCTTTGCATTGGACCTTTTATATACAGGGTATTAGTGGTTGTAATAGTAGTAGTGGTATTCCAATAGCACCTAAGAGCTCTACTCACGGACCAGCTCCCGGTTGTACTAAGTGCTGTACAAACACAGAACAAAAAGTCCCTGCCCCAAGGAGCTCATTATCACTCTGCCATATAACTGAGGTCACTTGGCCTTTAGCCTCATGTCTTCGATTAACACCCCCAAACAGAGATGCAGTCTGGGAGGCCCACTGTGCAGTGGAACTGGTGCCTTTTCATTTCATGGGGAGGGCGGCAGGATGCTGAGGGTGCATACAGGAGGTCCACACCTCTGCATGCAAGGAAGCTTTGCTCTACTTGCTGTCCAACAACCTCTGCGTAACCCCCATTTCTTTTCTTATGTTCTGGTGCTCCGATAAGAACCTTATTGCTGTAATTACAGCTGCTGTTTCTACTTGCTCTGAGTTGACATGGAAACATTCCCAGACAAGGTGGCAGTATATCCAGTGATTACAAACAAGTAATTGCTATTTCTGCAGCCTAGAGAGAGTGCAGGAAGTTGCTGCTGTTTTGAAGCTGGAGTGGAAGGCATCATTAAGGTCAGACATTGCTGCATGCACACACATATGCCCTTAATCAGAAGCTGCTGACCAGTCAGTACTGTAGTGAGTTCTACAAGGGTACACAACTGGTAGCCATTTTGAGCACCAGGTAGAGTCAGCTAAGTCCTGTAGTCTAGGGAGAAGATAAAGCTGCCAGGGGCAACCCAGACTGAATCAGTGGGACAGGTCTCAATACAGTTTCCTGTAATTTTGCAGGTTAGTTGGGCCTTATTGCTCTGCAGCAGTTATATGTTAAGATAAGATATGAGAAGTCTTTAGTTCCAAGAAGGAAAATAATATACAGCAGTGGGGTATAGCTAAGGGGATAGGGAAGTTTGCTACATGCCTAAAAGGCTGCTGCCTTACTCTTGTTATTCTAAGAAGCAAGCTTAGAATTAAATAAGAAAAGCAGATGTATTTGTATGAATTTATTTACATATTATTGAGTCGCGAGGCATGGCCCAGCACCCTGATTGGTAGAGCACCAGTCAGATTCACCCAGCCCTGCAGAGAGAAGATAGAGCTGCCAGCGTGACCCAGAATGAATCCGTGGGTTGGATCTCAATACAGTTTCTGGTACTTTTACAGAAGTCAGTGGGACTGAGACTGGGAAAACACCATAAAGGAGAAATCGTAGACTATAGGTCAAATGTCTTCATGAGTTGTATAGTGTAACTGAACAAAGACACCGTGTGAGCTGAACAGTGACAGTAATTGTTAGTTTTTCTTATCTGAAGTGGTTTATATGCTCAGTATAGTGGATACTGAAACAATTTGTTGTGGTAAAACTAAATGTTTTATCTAGTTGTTAGTGTAATACCCAGGTTGAGATCACAAATTGTCAGAGGTACCAATGCCTGCATTTATTTTGTAAGATTATAAATATATATTTTAGGATTTAGGCCCTGTGTTATATTCTTCATTTTAAAGGAAAATAATAAATCTGTAGTGGGGGGCAGAGGAGGGTTGTGTAGCTAGGGTGCTAGATGTTTGTCTAGCTATGGCTGTGCTGTAACAGTTTATCTTTCGAGTGTTGTTCAGTAAAAAGAAACTTGAAACTGCTAAGTCTGTGTGAGTAATTGTCTTACGATAAAGACTGGTACTGGATTCCTAAGAAGAGAAAGAAAGTGAATCCTATTATAATTTCCACTTTTATTAAGGCTATGTCTACACTACAGACCTTACAGTGGCACAATTGTACCATTGCAATTGTGCTGCTGTAAGGTCTCCCGTGTACACATTCTATGCTGATGGGAGAGAGCTCTCCCATGGGCATAATTAAACCACCCCCAACGAGCGGTGGTAGCTATGTCGGCATGAGAGTGTCTCCCGCTGACATAATACTGACCACGTGTTTTTTCACACCTTGGACTGACAAAAGTTTTACTGACAAAAATGCTAGTGTAGACATAGCTTAGAGGGTTGCTATAGAAAATCCATTTGTAGTCTCTTGCAAGGCGATGAATTCATGGTCTCTGTAAACACGTTGTTAGAGGAGTTCTCTAGCACAGAATTAATAACTAAATCAACTTACTTCTCCTCTATGCAGGTTTATCATCACAGGTGATGTTCACGGGGGAGGGCCAGCAGAGGCAGGGGGATGAGTTGGGGCATGGCTGGTGGATCTGGGACTATGCCAATTCACTGAGCAAAACCTTCCATTGGGAAAGAGGGTGAAGCTGCCACAAGACTACTAGGGTCATTATGAGTCAAATGAGAAGACTTAACACTAATTTCCAGGCAGAAATAGGCTGTACTGCCTTATTGCTTCAAAACCTGAATAGCCTTATTAGCTTTCTTATGAATCCAGCCTGTGCTATTTCAGAAAGTTGATATATCTGACACTGGACAAAGTAATTCCTGTTTCTGTGGAGCGCAGAATGTGTCACACTTCAAATTACCCAATTTTCAGGAAGTGTGTTGATGTTAAATTTGATTTAAAACATTCTGATTCATTTTTATTAAGACTCTTTGACTCAGTTTATTTTGTTTCTTCAGTCGCTTGTTGTCAAGGTTCCTTCCCCACTCTGAACGCTAGGGTACAGATGTGGGGACCTGCATGAAAACCTCCTAAGCTTATCTTTACCAGCTTAGGTCAAAACTTCCCCAAGGTACAAAATATTCCACCCTTTGTCCTTGGATTGGCCACTACCACCACGAAACAAATACTGGTTACTGGGGAAAAGCTGTTTGGAAACGTCTTTCCCCCCAAATACTTCCCAAAACCTTGCACCCCACTTGCTGGACAAGGTTTGGTGAAAAGCCTCACCAATTTGCCTAGGTGACTACATGCCCAGACCCTTGGATCTTAAGAACAATGAACAATCCTCCCAACACTTGCACCCCCCCTTTCCTGGGAAATGTTGGATAAAAAACCTCACCAATTTGCATAGGTGACCACAGACCCAAACCCTTGGATCTGAGAACAATGAAAAAGCATTCAGTTTTCTTACAAGAAGACTTTTAATAGAAATAGGAGTAAATAGAAGTAAAGAAATCCCCTCTGTAAAATCAGGATGGTAGATACCTTACAGGGTAATTAGATTCAAAACACAGAGAATTCCTCTAGGCAAAACCTTAAGTTACAAAAAAGATACACAGACAGAAATAGTTATTCTATTCAGCACAATTCTTTTCTCAGCCATTTAAAGAAATCATAATCTAACACGTACCTAGCTAGATTACTTACTAAAAGTTCTAAGACTCCATTCCTGTTCTATCCCCGACAAAAGCAGCATATAGACAGACAGAGACCCCTTGTTTCTCTCCCTCCTCCCAGCTTTTGAAAGTATCTTGTCTCCTCATTGGTCATTTTGGTCAGGTGCCAGCGAGGTTACCTTTAGCTTCTTAACCCTTTACAGGTGAGAGGAGTTTTCCTCTGGCCAGGAGGGATTTCAAAGGGGTTTACCCTTCCCTTTATATTTATGACACTTGTATTGCATGGTATCCAGTGCTGGGCCATCTAAGCACCTCATTTATTGTCCCCCGTAATTAGTTGGCCCCTGGGGCCAGTGGTCCCTCCTGCTATGCTGGGGGAGGGGCCTTTAGTAGTGGGTGGGCTTGTGCCTACCCACTTCCTGGGTTTTTCCAATAAGACCTCATTCATTGTCAGTTTAAAGACAGACTTTGACAGGCCAGAAAAGAGAGGGACTGGTTCCAGAGATTCACTATGCTGACAGCTTCCTGCTCCTGGTCCTGTGAAGTTCAGCTCCTAGAACTGACAGCAAAAGCACCCCCATACATCTTAACCATGAGGATGGGAAATGAAGAAGTTTTGTAAACTAACTGGGTTCCTAATGCTGTAGGACTTTTTTGTATTGATTTATATTTGCAAAATTAATAGTAATATCGCCAGCCAAATAATAAATAAATAATAACACCTTGCATATTAAAGGTCCAGTGCAAAGTAAACACCGTACAGCAAACAGTGATAACTTTTGACTTCAGTGAGAATCGGATCAAGGCCAGAGTGAGAGACAGAGAAATGTCAATATGTCTCATTTGCAATATCCACAATACCAAGATTCTAAAGCCAAGAATGTTGTGTGCTGCATCTTGAAATAAAGGAATATGTCTCAAGGTACAGAGAGGCATAAGAAGAAATTTGTACAACGCAGCTGTTACACAGAATTAGCCTACTTTAACAATTATATTGATAATACTTAGGTTGATTCGTTATTATATTTGCTACAGCCTCCTTTTTCAACAATTCAATTATGAAGGATAATCATTTCCCTGGATTATGCAATACAAGAACAGTGAGAGAGAGAGAGAGAGAGATCTGTGGTTTGCATACACCTTATTTTGGATATTTTGAAGAGGTTTTGCAGGTCATTGAAATTGTCTTATATAGTCAGTCACCAAGATTTTTCCAAAACTAAGGTGCTTTTGAAAACTTTCCCCAAGTGACTTAGACGCTTAAGTCCCATTGTCAAAAGTGACTTAGGGTCAAATTTTCAAAGTTATTAGGTGCCTTCAAAACAAACAAATAAACAAACAGCAAAACAAAAACTGATAGGAACATAGGGCAAGATTTAAAAAATTTGGTATCCAGTGAAATTTTCAAAAGCAACTGAGTATCACTGAGTTAATTCCCATTGGAGTTAGGTACCAGGTGCTTTTGAAAACCTCACTGTGCTCCTATTTGCATCTTTAGGATCCTAAAGACCTTTAAAAAATCTGAGCCATAGGAGTCAAAGTCTCAGTGAAAGGCAATGGGACTTAGGCATTTTTTGAAGATTTACTCTTCGGACCCAAATCCTGCAAACAGTTATAGAGGTGCTTAACTTCAAGCACAGGCATGACTACTGAGGTCAGCAGAACTACTAGCATTCTTAAAAGTAAGCAGCTACATAAATATTTTCGGAGTTGGGACCTTAAGTGTATATTTAGGTATTAAAATAGGTGGCTTAATTTTCATCTATTCCCACTGGCCTTCTCTATTTGCTTAAAAAAAAAAAATCCAAAATTTTGACATTTAGATTTACCCAATTTAGAGTCAGGTTGTTTTTTTTAATATTTATCATGCCATTTGAAGCTTCATTAATATTAAATCTGGGCAGGCTGGTGAAATAAAGCAGAAACTAATTCTGACTTTGTGGACAGTGGCAGTTGATTTCCTACCATCCTGATGAAGTTTAGGGGAGAAAAATTGAAAAGAAGTTTTTTCACAGCATTTGTAATGTCTCATGTGAGGGCCCAATTCAATCAAAACTATATCCAGGTGTTTGCATCATAGAAGCCTGCACATGGTAGCAGAATTGTGAAAATCCATTTTCTGTAAGTGCTACAGCAGGGGTGTTCTTTATTAAAACCAGCCCTTATACAAGAGTGATCATTAAGGAAGCGTTAGAATGTATTTATTTATATCATATAGCTGCAGGACATCCAATCCAACATGGTGAAAACATATTTTATTGGATAACTAACAACTAAAGACAAAAACCCAGGTGAGGCTCTGCCTAAACACCTACCCCTTTGCCATTCTTAAATAAAGAACCTCTCATCTCAAATCAAAATGTTTCTCAGTTTAAAAACACTTCCTGTTTATTCACACCTACAAAGAGGTAGTATTTGCAAAGGAAATCATTCTAACCATCAGGTGCAGGTGTCAGGGTTCCCTCCCAACTCTGAACTCTGGGATACAGATGTGGGGTCCCGCATGAAAGACCCCCTAAGCTTATTTCTACCACCTTTGGTTAAGAACTTCCCCAAGACACAAATCCTTTCCTTGTCCTTGGACAGTATTGCTGCCACCACCAAGTAATTTAGACAAAGATTCAGCAAAAGGACCACCTGGAGTTCCTATTTCCCCAAAATATCCCCCCAAGCCTCTTTCCTAAGGAGGCTTGAGAATAATATACAACCAATAGGTTAACCAAGTGAGCACAGACCAGATCCTTGGGTTTTTAGGACACAAAAAACCAATCAGGTTCTTAAAAGAAGAACTTTATTATCAAGAAAAATTAAAAGAAGCACCTCTGTAAAATCAGGATGGAAGGTAATTTTACAGGGTAATATATTTAAAACACAGAGGATTCCCCTCTAGGCTCAACTTCAAAGTTACAAAAAGCAGGAATAAACCTCCCTCTTAGCATTGGGAAAATTCACAAGCTAAAACAAAAGATAATCTAACCTCTTTTGTTTTCCTTCCTGCCCTTTATCTTGTCTGTTTAGTCCGTAAGTTATTTGAGGCAGGGACCGTCTCTTACCATATGTTTGTACTACACCTAGTACAATGGGGCTTTGATCTCTGCTGGGGACTTTGGTATTAGCATAATAAATAAGGATGTGGGGGAGAAGACATCAAATGGGCACTGACTTAAAGAAAGGTCTATCTATCCTATCTGCAGGTGAACCTTCAAAAGTATTGAGTCAGCTCACAGGTACCATTGGCTCAGCCATTAAGCTTCCCACAAAGGGTGCTGGGTTTGATTGGGGGTTTTTGGTTGGGGCACATCTCTGTCTCAAAGGCTGAGAAGTTTGAATGATTGTTCTCAGTGTTAAATTTGGCCTACACCCTCTCCTCTGGAAGGATACCAAAGGCACTTCACAAGCTATATAAATAAAGCATCCCTGAAATGTAGTTACCCTCTGGCCACAAAGCACACTGCATGAGTCAGCAGAAGAGAGGCTTTGCCCAAGAACATAGATCAAACCCCTACCCTGATAGTAAAAGCCAAGGAATCTTTAACAATAGACACAAACAGATGTGTTTCATTAACTTCCTAGCTGATCTAAACAGCAGCCAGTTTGAGACACGTCTCCCCCAGAGCCTCCCATCCAAACAAACCCAACTTTGACAAGGTTTGAATCCAAAGTTTCCAGAATAACGTTTAGTGCCAGTGAAAGATGCTGTTTATTCTTTAGCATTATCCCAATTTACAAGATGCATCTGCCTGTGTATGCATGGTGTGGATAGTCCTATTTATTTTAAATTTTCTTTAATGCTTTTTCTAATTTAGCCTTGAGCTCACCCATCTAGTCTAGATTGACCAGAAATAAGAAAGGTTTCAGAGTAACAGCCGTGTTAGTCTGTATTTGCAAAAAGAAAAGGAGTACTTGTGGCACCTTAGAGACTAACCAATTTATTTGAGCATAAGCTTTCGGGAGCTACAGCTCACTTCATCGGATGCATACTGTGGAAAATACAGAAGATGTTTTTATACACACAGACCATGAAAAAATGGGTGTTTATCACTACAAAAGGTTTTCTCTCCCCCACCCCACTCTCCTGCTGGTAATAGCTTATCTAAAGTGATCACTCTCCTTACAAGGTGGGCCATTTGCAGCACAAATCCAGGTTTTCTCCCCCCCCCACCCCCTACTCTCCTGTTGGTACTAGCTTATCTAAAGTGATCACTCTCCTTACAGGCTAGTACCAACAGGAGAGTGGGTTGGGGGGGGGAAACCTGGATTTGTGCTGGAAATGGCCCACCTTGATTATCATACGCGTTGCCTTTCTGTCATGCATCGTGAAATCTGTCCATAGGTATCATAATTCCTACGGCTGGAGCGCAGATGGGACTGGGCAGCCTCCTCTCCCCAAATGCCGATGAGGTCTAGCAGCTCAGCATTGCTCCAAGCGGGGGATCTCCTGGTGCGTGGACCAGGCATGGCCACCTGGAAAGATATGCTGAGACCACTGCACGCATTGCCGAGCAAACAGGAAGGGGACTTTCAAATTTCCAAAGGAATTTACAGGGTGGGGCTGACAGTTGGTCACCTGAGGGCAAGGCAGTAGAGTTCAAACCGATGACCAGAGGGGCGAGAACAGGCATTGTGGGACACCTTCGGGAGGCCAAACACAGCACTGTAATCACCACAGGGCCTACACTGGCACCGCAGTGCTGTAGCCCTGGCGCAGAAAGCTGTACGCTTCTCGTCGGGGTGTTTTTTTAAAGCGCTACAACTGCGCAGTTTCTGCGTACTAAGTGGCTTGGCAGTGTGTACACCTCGGGAGTTACAGTGCAGAAAGCTGCTTTACTGCATAGAAACTTGCCAGTGTAGACTGGGCATAAGTAGCTCTTCTTTCTTTCCATTCCACCACTTCCACATCAAGAAATAATTTTGAACTTTGGCTTTAAAACCTCTCCAAAAACTTGAATCTGACCTTTCAAACACCACAGAGTTGAGGGGTGCTCATATCCTTAGTGGTTGAGTTCATTATAGAGATAAGGTCCTCTCTGGGTTTGGATTTGGCACAACTCCAAGGGTTGGGAGGGTTCATGCCTGGATTTTGGTTCAGGCTCTTCTCTAAGTTTTATGCATGATTTATTTGTGTTGCTTCGTATCTTGACACCGGAAAATATTTCTCCCCTTTAGAGTTTCAGGAATCCAATATTGGACCTACTGCATATTTGGAACCAAATATGACTCAGAATACTGTAAAAACAAGGGCAGGATGGATAGATGGACAGACAGTTTCTCCCAGGAGTCACAAGTCCTAGGCTTAGTAGGCTTTGTCAGCTAAAAAGTTTTTTTGTTTTGTTTTGTTTTTTTAACAAAAGGAAACTTCTAGAATTGGTCTTGTATTTCCACAAGCCATAGGTAGTACCTTATTTTAGTTAAAATAGTTCCTCATAGTCACAGCCTCACTCATTTTATGTGAGTCTTCTTAAGAAACAGCAATCAGGGTCCTATTTGCACATATTTCACTACAGCACAAACAATACAATGTGTCATATTCATTCTAAAATATTAAATGCTACCATTTGTTAGAGAAATGAGAGCTGGACGAGATCAGGTAGGTCTTCCTGGGCATTCCAAGCCCAAGCAATATTGTTCCTAGACTGTATCTTGTGTGTTTCGTCTAAGGGTTATGTTTAGGCATTAGTCTTAGGCTGTGTTTTCCACTTATTATTATTTATTTCCATTATAATAGTACCTAGCAGCCTAGGTCAGGACGTTATTGTCCAAATGGAGAAACAGGGCCTGCCTGAAGAGCTTATGAGAGAATGGATTACAAGGTTCTTAAAAATCAGAAAGTGTTTACTGAAGTAACACAATCTGTTGTTAAACATCTCTTCCTAAGTCTAGGGTAGGGCGTTTCAGAGGACATCAGCCATAACCAGTGCTGGTTTCACTCTTTCAGATAAATTAAAATCTGAAACAGGCAAGAAGTCTGCAGGACTCAAACTGAAGCATGGATGGCAGCTCTTCTAAACTGTTACCACTTTGGGAGGAGATGCAGGGGACTGGAGGAGGGGAGATGGGAAGTAGGTCAGCATTGTGTGTATAAATGAGAACAAAAAGCCAATATGATGAACAATTCTTCAGAAGATGAAGCAGGATGAGCAAGGCTTGCCGGAAATGGGAGTCAATCTCCTTAATCATTTCCTTGGACCCTAACTAGAGCCCTGCAAATCCATGGATATCCGCTTGATATCCGTGAGTCATTTTTGCAGATTGTGGATTGGATGCGGATACAAATTTTGTATCCCGCAGGGCTCTAGCCCTAACATCTTTCTGGGTCTTCCTGTTGTCTCAGTGTAGTAAAAAAAATTAATTGAGGGTTAATTTTATCCTCAAACTGGATTATTTTGCTACTTTTCTTAAGTACTTATATGGTCCCCACTACCATATAGAGAGAAACTAAAGTGAGTTGCCCAGGGACACACAAGAAGTGTAGGGCAGAGGTCCCCAGCTAGCACCCTAAACAATGGCACATCCTTCCTCTTATCCTCTCACCCTTCTTCTACAAGGAGGAATGTTGTAAACCTTTCAGTAGGAAAACTTAAAATCATTTGGAAAGGAATGAGGTACACAAATGTTCACTGTCCCCGGACCACATAGGAGGCTGACAGTGTGGGGGGTATGCTTGCCTGTGCTTGACCGTTTATTCCCACTCAGTACTTCAAATTAAAGCAAAAATACTCTCTAAGGTCTTGGCCAATGTGTTCTGAGAGGGAATTCCTATCTGACCCCAAATTCAGTGATCTGTTTAACCCTGCACTTATAAGAAGAGTCACATTCATTTGCATGCCAATGTCCAAGTAATTCATGTTTTTATTTGAATCCCAGTAAAGTGAATCCTCCCAGAATCTCAAGGAGTAGAAAATTTCAGACGTGGATTAGACTTACTGCGGAGGAGGCGGAGGGAGGAGGGTTCCTGTGTGTTTAATTCAAACTTTTTAAATTTAATTTCTAAGCATTTTCCTGCTTATCAAAATACATTAAAAGTGAACTAAATATGAAAGTTATGAACCAGGAAGTATGGTGGAAGAGGTAGGTCAGATGATTTAATGGAAACATTGTACTTAAACCCAGTGTCTAATCGGTAATTTGTTTACTTTTAGGATCAAACGTAATCCAATATAACAGGGATTCCTCAGAGCAGTAGTAAACTCCATGGTCACTGCTACTTCTCTCCATGGGAACATTTGGCTTGTGGATCAACATAGTCTTGTAGGGATCGATTTTTAAAGGTATTTAGGTGCCTAAAGATGGAGATAGATGCTTTTGAAAATCCCATTGGGCAGTTAGGTGCCTGAATACCTTTAAAAACCTGGCCCTCATAGGAAGATTCTGATTCCACTACAGTGAGTAGTGCTTTACTCCACAAGTCACCTCCTGAAGCCAATGGAGCTATTGGGGAGTAAGGGACAAACTATAATATTCTTCCTCAATAAAAGGGGACTGTACTCAATTAAAAACACAACAAATCATGATATGACCAGTTACCAATATTGCCAAGCCCAAGCGTTCAAAAAAAACCCATGAGCCAGCCTCCCCCCCAAAATCATGAGATTTAAATAAATAATACATTTTGGGGCTCTGGTAATAATACATTCTGGTTTCTGAACTTTTGGGTCGCACTTGGGTCACATTTTCTCCCAAACCATAATGACTAGAAACTTGAGTGTTTTTTGTTTTTGTTTTTTAAATAAAAGCTCAGATATTCATATAATCATTTGTCCCCAGGAGCTGGAGCCTTAAGAAAATACACAATTTCACAAGACTGATGATGAAACTGAGTTGGCAATGAATTATTCTTGTTTAAATTTTTCAATGTATCATCATCATGTCTTCTATTCTCCATTTTGGCTCTTTCGTTGTTTTTATCCCCAATTGACTGATCCACTACACAGTGTTGTTAGGCGGTTATCAATACAGATAAATGTCGTCCTTCTTCAAATGAGTACTACAGTTCTTATGAGTCGTATAAGCAGAATGAAAGATGCTTGGTGCCATTGCCTCTTTTTCATAAATGATGTTAGTGTATTTATCAAGGTCCAGGGAATAATGGTGTCAGTATAAAGGGAAATCTCATGTTAAGCTCTTAAAATAGCTGTTAACACCTGTGGCCATAATTTGCACAGTCTCCTTATTAAGTATCACAAATATCAGATTTGTGAAATCAATGGGAATCACCCACACACGTGCATAGGCAGAATTTGGCCTATTGTTTGTAACTAGTGAATGACTGACTAAACTACGTGTACAGAGCCAAGTTTCAGAGCACAGCAAAGCTACCATGTTCCGCTAGCTTCTTTCAAAAGGTAGGTGACCAGTTTATACATTTGCAGAATGAGATGGTAGTGTGGAATTTCATGAACAGAATGCAGAAATATGGATTAACACCCTACAGACAATTATGGTGCTCAGTAACATAATTCCCTATACCATTATGCTTACAATAGATTATGCAGTGTTGTTGTATCCATGTTGGTCCCAGGATATTGGAGAGACAAAGTGGGCGAGGTAATAGCTTTTATTGAACGACTTCTGTTGGGAGAGAGAGAGAGAGAGACAAGCTTTTCAACTTACACCGAGCTGAAGAAGAGCTCTGTAAGCTTGGAAGTTTGCCTCTCTCAGCAATAAATGATATTACCTCACCCACCATGTCTCTCTACAGAAGATTCTGAGATACTGAAAACATAAGATTCATTTAATGAACAAATGCCAAAACTTCCCTCCTCCCACATGTTACCCTGAAGCAGTCATAGAATGGTAAACACCACGCATCATCGGGTTTTCAGGAAAACACAGATTATGTCACCAAAAATCTGTTCCCAAGGAGTACCACACAGGGTCAGCCCTGCTCCCAGGAGTCACCCCACTGAGTTAATCATGTCTGAGTAGGGCTTGGCACTGTGTACAAATATTAATCCTTTATTATAGGGACTGTGTTACTCAAAGCATGGAATTAATAGACATTGATCGGAAGATATTGCTGCTGGGAACTTTTCAGAACAAAAGCCAAAGCCAGAAAAACTCATCTGATTTGGGGTTTGTTACAAACTGAAACTTGAGCTCAGGTTGCTGAGGTTACCAAACATTTAGCACAAACTCTGTAGTGAGTACACATGTTGCGGACAACAATTGTGATTAATAGATAAATCACCTGGGCAGCTTGGACTAGAATGTTGGTCCTTTAGCTTAAAAACAAATCCTCTGTCAATTGGCTAAAGAAGGGTCTCCTAGAAGTAGTAAGTCCTTCAACATCTCTGTGGGTCAGTCACTAGAAGCCCACACACAATCCCTTGCCCCTAGGGGAAGTTTCCAGTGCTACCTGATTTATAGCTTTGATTGGGAAGCATATGGTACTGTTCTGCTGTTATACTACAGGCGACTGCATGAATCACATACCTCTTTGAGATTGGGGGTGAATGCACCTTCACTAAACATGGCTGTCAGGAAAAGTTAATCAGAAGCCCCCACCTAAGTCAAAAGGGTGTTGTGAGCCCCCTCAGGAGTCTGGACTAAGTGGGCTGAGGGGTTGTGCTGAGTATTGTTTGTTTGAAGGCAGAACACATAGAAACTGAGACCAGACACAAACAGAGAGAGGCAGAGGCAAGCAAGAAAAACCAAGCAGTAGCCAGTGAGCATAGTATGACCCTGGACAAAGCTAAAGATAGTTTTTGGATCTGTTGATTGAAGAGGCCTGTGGCTGTAAACTAAGAAACGTCTCCTTTTGTTCTTGATTCCTCCTGTGTTCAGAGCAGAACTTTGTACATTTCTTGTAAATAAACAAGATTGCATCAGAAGATACCAGACTATCAGTTTCTATATCCAACTGGAACATCCCCAGGGTTCTGATCTTTAACTAGCCGATCAGGTCAGAAAGGGGCAACAGTTCATTAAAGAAAGGATGGTCTTTAGGTAAAGGCCCTGGATTGAGATTAATTGTGGCTTCGGTTCCTGACTGCCACAGTCATTCTATGTAATTGTAGGCAACTCAGTCACCTCTTGCTGAACCTAAGCTGTCCACTTTTAAAAGGGGAAGATAACGCTTCCCTACCCAGGGCCAGATTTACACCTTACATGCCCCTAGGCACAGCATCTTCAGCGCCATCCCTGCCTACAGCTGACCTTCGTGTTGCATGCAGTTTTAGAGAGATAAGGTGCCCCTAGAATGCCGGTGCCCCTAGGCATGTGCCTACTGTGCCTAATTGGAAATCCAGCCCTCTCCCTCCCTCCAAGATATTATGTTCACGGCTGCCATAGAAAGGACAAACTTGATTGCAAAGCAGATGGACTGTGAAACACACACAGACCAAAATCAAATTCCAATTCTTCTTGCCCCCCTGTGAGATAACACCAGCTCTGACTGCTGAAGACAGAGCCCTAGTTCCATCCATCCTTGAAGATGGCAGCTTTCACAGTCATCACATTAAGAAAAGGAGTACTTGTGGCACCTTAGAGACTAACCAGTTTATTTGAGCATGAGCTCAAATAAACTGGTTAGTCTCTAAGGTGCCACAAGTACTCCTTTTCTTTTTGCGAATACAGACTAACACGGCTGTTACTCTGAAACCAGTCATCACATTATTCTTTTTAAATCCATAGGCTCCTCTCAGTGAGCTGAGGTGGAAGTTTGAGGGGACGATGCTTAAAGGACAGTTTTAAAGTAATAAAATTATCCTTCAAACAAAGAATGTTAATTCAGTTTATTACAGGCAGAGCAATAAAATGACTGAATACCAATTTATAGAGAAGGCAATAGTGATGGAATGATTAATAAATTAATCCTAGTTCATAAAAGTTATTAGCAGTGTTGCTGTAGCCATGTTGATCCCAAGATATGAGAGAGAAACAGCACCTACAAAAGTTTTTTCTCCTACTGATAATAGCTCATCTTAACTAATTAGCCTCTCACAGTTTGTATGGTGACTTCCAATTTATCTGTATGTATCTATCTATCTATCTTACTATATGTTCCATTCTGTTCATCTGATGAAGTGGGCTGTAGCCCACGAAGGCTTATGCTCTAATAAATTTGTTAGTCTCTAAGGTGCCACAAGTCCCCCTGTTCTTTTAGCAGATGATGTAACATCTTTTATTGGACCGAACTTTTCATCAAAGTTAGTCAGATACTGTTTGTAATAAGAGACTGCGTTGCTGAGACAAAATACATTGCTCTTTTTTCTCTGAATATCTGTGTTAACTTTTTGGAAGCTTTGTCTTATTTTATCTGTGGACTTGCCTTCAAATAGCCCTGTGGAGTGAGAATTTTGCAAAATATGTGCATGACAGACGCAGTCTTTTGCCTAACTGTATTGGCAGTTTGCTTATCAGATGTGAAAGTGGCTCTCTGCTATGGCTTTGGAAAGTAGGGATGGGCAAACTCCAGTGCCTTATTTTGAACCAACTTGAATATGATATGTGATGAGAAGGAGGATGGTCCAGTGGGTAGGGCCTAGAATTTGGAAGACCTGAATTCAAGTCCCTGTTGCACCGCAGCTTTCCTGTGTGATAACAGAGAAGTCCGTTAGTCTCTGTGCCTCAATTCCATATCTTTAAAATGGGATAATAGCTCTTCCCTACCTCACAGGGGTGTTGTGATGATAGCTAGATTAAAGACTGTGGAGTGCTCAGACCTTATGGAGATAGGGGCCACGCATGTACCATAGGTAGACTTGAACTTTAGTAAGTTTGTGTCCCACATAAGAGGTCTGTGACAATGATCCAATGGAAGTATAGATTGAAAAATGGAGCAGATTGAGGAGAAAGTGAAAAATATTGTAAATGTGAAAGAAGAGAATAGAGGAGTAGAGAGGAATGAAAAGTAAAGGCAAGTAATACAGGTTATTACCTTGTGGCAGCCTAGTAGGGGGCTCTTTATAAGAAAGGCTTCCCTTTAGCTAGAAAACCATGGGCTGTCTTTAGCCTATCTTGAGAAAAATGCATGGTTTTAAAGTTCAGGGGGAAAATGTTTGCACATTTAACGACTGTAGTTGCTGAAGTAGGTTTTCAAAACCTCCCACACTATGGTCTTGTCTACCCTAGTGAGCTTCTTTGCTGAAGTTCACCACCAGTCCACCACCAGCAGCTGTACAGCGGGCTTAATTTTTTTGCCATAGTATTCAGCTCTCAAGCCTAAAGCGGGGGGGTGGGCTTCAGAGCTGGAGTCACAACTTCAAAATGCTGTCTATCCAGCTATTTTTAGAGAGCTAGCATGAGTCTGTCAACCCAGGCTGGGAGGCTTACACCAAAATATTGTGTAGACATACCCACATTGGCAAAACTGGGAATAGAACCCAGAACTGGATTCCCATCCTCTAAGCATTACCTCACTACTATCTTGCATAGAAAAACAGTTGGTAAATCTGTGTTAGCCCATCTTTCAATGACTGGGCTAAGAACAATTTAGAGAGATTACAAAATCTGACAAATTTAAGAACTAACTCTTATTCAGTATGAAGTTCATTCCTTAGCAGCGCTTCAGAGTACCCATAGAGCTTACAGGATGGAATGGACAACCAACAGGGACCACATTATTTATGCTGTTGCTTGAACTGGATATGTCACATGTTGACTTTCTAATCTCAGAATATTACTGACTACTCAAGAGTTAAGAGAAAACAGGAGAGAGTACCAGCCCCAAAGATTGATTGTGTTGCTTTTTTGGGTTGGCATGGAATGCAGAATGGAGTCTTGCCTATGCTAATGTGCAAAGTTAAGCAATGTCTTGTATTCAGTGGTGGAAAAGACCTACTGGGTCACCCAGTTCATGATTGTTCTCTGTAATATCTTCTAGTTTTCCCAGACTAGATTTAAATGGCCAAGAAGTGGAACTTCCACCCTTTCCTTCGGAGAGAGGAAGATAGGCTGATTAAGGCCTGGGCAGTGTATTCATGGACAGCTTTGGGAAAGTAGAGAAACATCAGATTTCATCTCCTACTCATCTCCATGACCTGTAGTAGTGGTGGCTTAACTGTGGAGACACCCTGGCTTCTTAGACATGAGGATTCTGTATTTTCATGCACTTTACTCACATTCTGCTTTATTTCTCATGGTTTGGCCAACAAGCATTATAGAGAATTAGTTTGACTCCAAAGCTGATCAATCTAGCTCCCAAAAAGGAATTTCAACTCACACTAGGATAAAACCTGAAGTTCTTATTCAGTTTTTACTCAGTCTTTACCCAGGCCAAACTCCCCAGGAATATTACCTCAGCAAAGCCTGAGTAATCTACCTTTGAACTAAACCCCACTCTCCTCTTTACACCATGTAAGTAGGCCCACTGAAATCAACAGAATGATATGCAAGAGTAAAACAAGCAGGATTTCGTTTTAGAGTTGGAGGATTAAGACAATGAAACAGACATAGGTTGTATTGTGAGTGTGTATAAAGGCCTAGTGGAGAACATGAGTTTCCCTCATTGTTAATGTTCTTTCAGTTGGATGGAGGAGCCATATTCCTAATTTTCAAGTGGATAGATTGTGCACACTTGATCATTATAAAATTATTATCTATATTGCTATAGTGCTGAGACTGCCCAATCAGGACCGGGGCCCCTGCTAGTGACTGTACATATATATTAATAAACTATTCTTGCCCCAGAGGTCTTAAATTACATTCTAAGCTAAGACACAACAAATAGAGGGCACTGGGGAGAGATAAGGAAGGTAACAACAGTTGGAACATGTAGTTACACGGATTAGCTATGTGCAAATTAAAGAGTTTGAAGTTATTCAACTTTTTTAAAAAAAACCATTAAGATATAAACAAAAAGTAACATATATCAGTAATTGCTATGACCCATCTTCCACTTACCAATTGGCAATTGACTATAGTTATCATGCCAAGGGTTGGCTTTGAGGAGAGATGAAGGAGGACAGGGTAGTGGCTTTATGACTAGTTCAGGGAAAGCATTCCATCCATCAGGAGGGATGTGGACAAATGGACAATCAAGACTGGCCTCACTGGCAGAGGGTGATATGATAAGATACTAGAGCAGATAAACAGGGAGGCAGCCAGGGGTGCTGGAACAATTTGTAGAATGGGGTTGTTGAGAGCCATTGAACCAAACTGTAAAACCTCTATGATGGAAACCACTTCAAGCCAAGGGTTGCAGCAGCACCCCCAGCACCCCTAGTTCCAACACCTATGGAGGCAGCATTCCGATGGGCCTTAAAGATGACTGCAAGAATCTTAAATTTGATGTGGTGGAAAAAGGGAGAGCCAGTGGAGGGATTCAAAGAAGGAGTGAGATGGTCAGAACTACCAGATCATGTAGGCTCATTAAAGGTGCTTTTGCAGTATATATCTGCATCTGTTTGGGGCTGGAAAAAATGTTGCCCATTTATAATAGTCAGTCCAGGAAGTCTTTATTAAATCCAAGTACTGGAGAATCCCCCTTTCCCCATCCATTATGAAAAATTGCCACAAATGGTGGAGGAGCCGGACAATTGAAAGATGTCAAGGTTCCTCCCCCACTCTGAACTCTAGGGTACAGATGTGGGGACCTGCATGAAAAACCTCCTAAGCTTATCTTTACCAGCTTAGGTCAAAACTTCCCCAAGGTACAAAATATTCCACCCTTTGTCCTTGGATTGGCCACTACCACCACCAAACTAATACTGGTTACTGGGGAAGAGCTGTTTGGACACGTCTTTCCCTCCAAAATACTTCCCAAAACCTTGCACCCCACTTCCTGGACAAGGTTTGGTAAAAAGCCTTACCAATTTGCCTAGGTGACTACAGACCCAGACCCTTGGATCTTAAGAACAATGAACAATCCTCCCAACACTTGCACCCCCCCTTTCCTGGGAAATGTTGGATAAAAAAGCCTCACCAATTTGCATAGGTGACCACAGACCCAAACCCTTGGATCTGAGAACAATGAAAAAGCATTCAGTTTTCTTACAAGAAGACTTTTAATAAAAATAGAAATAAATAGAAATAAAGAAATCCCCCCTGTAAAATCAGGATGGTAGATACCTTACAGGGTAATTAGATTCAAAACATAGAGAACCCCTCTAGGCAAAACCTTAAGTTACAAAAAAGATACACAGACAGAAATAGTTATTCTATTCAGCACAATTCTTTTCTCAGCCATTTAAAGAAATCATAATCTAACACGTACCTAGCTAGATTACTTACTAAAAGTTCTAAGACTCCATTCCTGGTCTATCCCCGGCCAAGACAGAATATAGACAGACACAGACCCTTTGTTTCTCTCCCTCCTCCCAGCTTTTGAAAGTATCTTGTCTCCTCATTGGTCATTTTGGTCAGGTGCCAGCGAGGTTACCTTTAGCTTCTTAACCCTTTACAGGTGAGAGGGGTTTTCCCCTGGCCAGGAGGGATTTCAAAGGGGTTTACCCTTCCCTTTATATTTATGACAAAAGAGAACGGAGGGTGGGTGTCATGTCTATTCTTTGGAACAAAACCTAATTGAACCAAATAGGATTGCAGCTATTTTGCCACAGTTTGTTGGAGAGATTGCTGCCAAGTGATATCACTGAGAGAGGCTATTGTTCAATAAAATGTAAGCCCATACCCCCTGCCTCAGGTATGGGGTGTTGAGCTATAGCTTAGCCTTGGCAGTGAGGGCATGTCTATACCTCCCTCTGGAGCGATCAATCCAGCCTGTCAGCTCCAGTACTCCACCAGAGCGAGAGGCACAGGCGAGTTGACGGGGGAGCCTCAGCAGTCAACTTACCCCAGTGAAGACACCACGGTAAGTAGCTCTAAGTATGTCGATTTCAGCTACATCACTCACGTAGCTGAAGTTGCGTAACTTAGCTCAATCCCCCACCCTAGTGTAGATCAGGCCTAAGTCACATAAAATTTCAGCTAATAGGGCTTTTCAAGTATATGGTGTTACGATATAGACAGCTCATTCGGTATTCTTACAATAGAAAGAGGGAAACAGTACAATTTATGATCTATCTTCAAACTAACAGTTTCCTTCTGAAGTGTTTGTCTGAGGAACAGGGAATACAAATCAGTGGTTTAATGAGAGATGGAATTAGTCTCTATTTTTTTTAAGGCTCCAATTTTGTAATTGCCAGAGCCAGGCTGCTCTCAAAAGTCTCAAAGCACCATTGTAGTTTTCCCTTTCCTTGGACTCTAGTTCTTTTTTTGATGAGAAAATATTCAGCAGAGCCACTTGAGACTGATGAGGTTTCAGAGGCTTATCATGGAGAGGTGCAGCTGTTATACATGGAGAACTTAAATTGCAAGTTATCTTGATAGTCTATGATAAGCACAAAGTGAGCCTACTGTGCTGGAAGCTCTACAGCAGGTCTGCGAGATCCATTTTATTAAGAACCATAGCAGCAAACTGCATATGGTTTTATGTTCAGCCCAGACATGGAATGGCAAAGCTGCCACAGTATGTGGCATTATGTAACACTGCAGCCCTAACTACATTAATTAAATGTGTAGCCATGTAACTACCAGCCACTAATGTAGACCCAGAGCAAACTGCACTGGTGTAAACCCTGCTGTACATTGGTGCAGCACATTTACATAATGGATGTGGGGTGGTACAACCCCATAGATGTTACACCACTGTAAATCTTGCTACTGTAGATATGACCTTTAGTTCTCCAAGTCTGAAAAGTAGTGTCTGAACTCCAGCTCTGACCTCTATCTAGGATATATGTGAAGTATAACAAAGAGCCAAGTTCAGAGTTACATGTGCTTAAAGCAGAGCTGAAGTTGCTCCAGTTTCTTTTCTTATTAGAGTGAGCAGTCTGGTGACAGCATGATATGTGCCAAATTTGAGACAAAGACACTCTGGAATGGAAAGAGTAATAGTTAATGCTTTGCCCATTAAGTATATAGCGTATGGCAAAATGTTAGCAGTATCTAAGCTTTCTTTGATTCCTGCTAAATTGTATACCTTCAAATTATCCTATGGCCTTGCATTATAACATTAAAACCTTGGAAACATTATTACCATCAAAATAATATTAACACAATGAACATGTAAGATAGGGCACAGTTTTAAAGAACTGTACATTTTGTACGATGAGTGGCATGTATCCGGGCAAGTAGAGCTTTCAGACAACAAGAGTAAGTGGAACATTAGGGCTAGTTCTGATCCAGTGGAAATCCTATGGGTTTAATAAGTATATTGAACTTGATATTTAATGGACAAATCTGATTTCAAGTTTTATGAGACATAAAAATGAAAACATGTAATGAACAATGTAAGTGAATAATTAGTACTGTATGTATGTTTATCACTGCTCTCTATGGCTTGAATTAGAACTGGTCAACTTTGGGCCTTACTCTTAAAGCTGAGAATTACCTTTAGCTCAAGTGGCAGGGACCTGTGCTTTTGGAGCGGGATAATCCAGTTTCTACTCCTGATGTTACTTTGAAGATCCAAGTGACCATAATGTGCTGCGTAGTGACAACCATGAAGTTCTAGGTTTACAGGACTTACTATTAAATGACAAAAATAACTGAGGGCTTGCTAGAGATACACCTACACTGCTCCTTTATCTGCAGAAGATGACATGGTGGGAGTAAGTAGTTTAAAATATTTTTACTGTAAAACTGGTCCACAACCAATTCCTGAAGAGGTAAATGATTCTGACATTCTGGAGGAGAACTACATGGCAGTGGTGACTGGTGATATATTTGGAAGTGGGTAGACAAAACTGACATGCTAAGATTTGCTCAGAGCTAATATGCAGCAGTGGATAAAGATCATACTGTATCAGTGTCAGAACGGGTAGGCAAAGTTCTCCCTCTGTCTGCCCTGAGGAGTTTACACTGCTACCCTTGCAAACAGCGTGGGCTGTCAGCATTTACTAAGGACCTTCATGTAAGCTCATTTCCTAGCTTTTCACATAAACAGCATCAATTGTCATTGTCATGTAAACTATGAAGTCTCATGGTTCTCCCTTCTAGCATTTGGTTATCCACCTCAGGAAATCTTCAGGGGTTGTATCTTGATCAGTGGAATTGAAGTCAGGGGGACCCCCCATGTATCCCGGAGAGACTGTTACTTAAGGGACACCAAGAAAACAACTGGTAGAGTTAGGCTGAAGGCAACTCAGCCAAAAGGACAGAGCAGTGTACAGAGTTTGATAAAGTTCCACTTGTTCAACTTAACTGCATTCAGTTTCACTCTTTGCAAATTAAACATGTTGGAAGCATGTGAGCTCTGAGTTCTCTGCAGTGCAGTAGCTGGCAGCGTGAGCCATGGAACTCAGTCTGAAGCCACTTAAAGTCCTGGATTTTGCAGACACAAACCTAGTCCAGCAATGGAGCCTGGTTGATGGAGAAGTTCCATCTTCACACAGACATGGCCGCTAACACGAATGAGGTGAGATCTGTTGCAGTCAGAAGGATGTGGACACCACCGAGAGGAGACCAACAGTCAGTGAAAGCAGACACTGGAGTATGACAGGTCAGCCAAAGATCTACCAGCCCTGCACAAAGGCAGTCCTGTGAGGATCCCACCATTAGCGAGTCACCAGAAGGAGTGGGTGAATGGAGTCTGTGGGGTGCAGTGGCACTTTGGTCATACAAGATGACTACAGAAAAGGAGCAAATGATCTGAAGGAACAGGAGACACATACGAGCCAGCAAATACAACACCCAGAGACAGCCTACAGGGAGCATCACAGAACGGAGAGACAGAGAACCATCCAGAGGTCAACCCCACAGAGACTCCACAGAGAGATCGTTTGCTAGACTTTAAAACAGGTGACAGGGAAACAAGACAGATCACTTCTGGTGTGGTTGACTGTTGGAGACCAAGTTACCTCAAAGACTGTGTAATCAGCCGAGTCTGTGGTAAAGATGAAACTCCAAATCAGCTATGTGCTAGCAGCCTCCCGCTGAAGGGAAATGGGGTTGGGGCCTGGGCGTCTATTATTTATTGATAATGTTTATGTTAAAATATTTGTGGAAGCAGAGTCAGAATGAGATCTACCCTGACATCTGGTGGTGAGCTGTGGAAAAGGAGTTCAGGGGCTGATCTCATTTGCATGGGCACACCCACCCTGCCTATCATGATGGACTGCTTGCCCAAATGGTCACTTTGGCTGCTGTGGGATCCCCAGTCTCTTTGTTATTGGGGCAGGATTAATAAATGGTTGTTATCCTGGTTATGTGAATCAAGGACGGTAGAACTGTACTTGGCATTTTATGATAGAGGGACTTGCCCTCAACTTAGTAGCACTCGCTAGGCAAGGGGCATGTGTTCCAAAACCCAGTGAATTGAGAGAGGTTGGGGGCAGGTATATATATCTGGTAGCGTGGGCGCCTTCTGAGAGCTCTAAACACTACTTTTATCCCTCCTCTCTCCACTGTGTAATAACAGAGCTAATTTTGGCTCTATTAGGAATCTGGTTACATGCTGCAGAGTTGAAATCACTGATACCTAGGTCTAAGCATTAGACCTACTTTGGGCTAGTGGTGCACCAGCGCTGAGGCTCTCCTACTACCAGCTAAAATCACTAAAGAGCTGAAGTTGCTGAGAGCTGTGTTAAGTAAGGGGGGCCTGAAGACAAGTTAGTGAGTGGATGGCTGATGCGGAAAGAGGAGCGGATAACCGGGCGGCTGGTGGAGAGGAGTGGCCAGCAGGATGGCTGGCGAAGAGGCGCAGCTGGTGTTGAAGACTGCAGCAGAGCCCCATGGAGAGGCATGACACTTGGCTGTCAACCTGAGCAGCAGAGCATGTAAGAAGCCCCCCATACCTCCCTCAATCTCCACCTAGGCTGGGAGGTAAACTCTGTAGATGAACTTCTGAACTGTGGGGGGCTGCACTGACCAAGGACAGAAACTGTGTGTGGGGGGTGACTATTGGGTTGCTGGATTTAGGACCCTAAGGGGAAAAGGACACTGCCAAACTTACTTGGGGATGGGTCTTTTGCTCATGGTTGGTGTTATGAATCCTGTTTGTGGTGTTTCCACAACATAATGCTGCATTGTTTCGCTCCTTTATTAAAAGGCTTTTGCTACACTCAGACTCTGTGCTTGCGAGAGGGGAAATATTTCCTCTTAGAGGCACCCAGGGGGGTGGTATGTAATTGTCCCAGGTCACTGGGTGGGGGCTTGAGCCAGTTTTGCATTGTGTTATTGAAATAGAATCCCTAGATACTGAACACAGCCTTTGTTGCTACCAACTCTGATGGGCAGAAGGGTTACATTTATAAAACAGAGAAGATGTATCATGATCGTTAGAACTGAACTTAGAGGGACCAGATTCCCTGGAGGAGTGTTATTGAAGGGACACCAGAGAACAAGAGAACTGGTGGAATTAGGCTGGAAGCAAATCAGCCACATGGATAGAGTAGTCCACAGGGTTTAATAAAGTTCCACTTGTTCAACTTAACCTGCATTCAGCTTCACTCTTCGCAGATAAAATGGTGGTGGTGGGGAAATGCAACGTAAAGGTGGAGAAGTATAGGAGCACGGGAAGAATTGACTCAAATAAGCAGGTTAAACCTATTCTCAATGGGGCTTGCAGAATTCTAGGAAAATTAGGTTGTATGAATTGAAGCAGCTGCTAGGCAGCTATAATGAATACGCCTGGGTATTACAGAGATTACCACTCTAGGTCTCATTTTCCTTGGCAGTGTAACAGATCATCACTTCACAGGGTGAATAATATCTCTAGAGTGTTTGGAAAAAGTTGGCAAATAAACTGGCAGCACCAGCAATTGCAGTCCAACAGCCAAAGCTTTTCACAGAGAGCCCACCTGGGGGGAGGAGGGGATAGTGAAGCCCTACAGATAATTATGTTACTTACTGTTGCCATATAACTGCACTTACTTCAATGGAATTGCACCAGGGTGAATTTGGACAACTCTTCTTCCCCGAGGGTTTTGATCTAGCAGGCCACTTTGGATTTTACTCTCAACATTGGTAATTACAGATCTGTTTCTTCATAGTCATCAGGGAGAATAGTTTGCCTTGGTATAATTTTAAAACTCATGCCTAGAGCTTTTGAACTATATGAAGCTTAAACCACAGCCCCAGGTGGCTGTGGAGATACTGATGTCGCTTAGAATGTTCATTTTCTCTCAACTGCTCATGCAGTGCACACCTGTCATTTGCTGGTCCCACGCCAAGATATCAAATCTGCTTTCAGAGGCAATGTGCAGCAGTGTCTTTTGGATGTTCTTGGGACAAAGTATAGGGCCCCATCCTTTGCTGAGCACCCCTCTCTCAATAAAAGAGAATGGGAGTGAAGGTGTTCAGCACTTTGCAGGAGGCATATAGCACCTTGTAGGACTGGATCCTGTAATGCAGGCAATGCACAGAAAACTTCACCTGAAGAATCCTACAACTCAGAAGATAGATAGGTCTTGTCCTAGCTAAAAATAGGCCAAGGATGAAGATGTTATGATTCAATATCACTTGTCATTAGCTCTCGGATCTACAGTGTGTTACTTTGACTAATAAGAAAATATATTCAAGTTAACTGCAAGTGAAAAAGAGAGAGATGAAGTAATTTTTTCACAAGTTAAGTCACATTACAAATTCCATTTAAAAGTCTCCGAGAACCCTTGTGTACCACAATCAGGAAGAACAGAACCTACAATCATCTCAGTTTCAATCAGACATTTTAATTTTGAAGAAGCATACTGTGGTACAGGAAGGTATGAAAACTCATTTTGCTGCTGCACCTCAGATAATTAACTTGTAAGGGTTACATCAGCTGCATATGGGGGAGAAAAGCAGAAGTTCCATGGAATTAAGAGAATGCCTTCAGCACGCTAAGTGGCAAATTTCCATGAACGTCCACAAACATCCATCATTCTACATACCCAAGGCCTTCTGTCTGAACGGGGTTTCTGACATGCTGAACCAAAATGATGGCCATGAGAAACAAATTAAGCCACTTCCGTTTATTTTCATCAGGAATAAGTTGGTTTGAATTGTCACAGTGGCACTAGCATATGATGAAAGTCTGAGTCAATTAGGAAAGAAGTAGAAAGGCTTAGCAGAAAAGATAAACAATGTGCAGAGATGGTGTAGGAGAGAGACCCAGAGGGGGAAATGGTGATGGTCTGTCATTCCTTAAAGGTATGAAGCATGCTCTTGAAAATTCTTTCCCTCTCACTGGCTAAGAGTTAATGCCTGAGCAAGACTCCTAAACTCCAAAGTCCACTCTGTCACTCCAGTGGGACAGCACAAATGTGTCTGAGGAAAGGATCTGCCCCAATATTACATTAAGTATTGCTAAGAACAATTTTTTAAATTGTCAAAATGGCAAAAGCTTTGGCCAATCTTATTCTTGGGATTTTTAAAGACATGTATAGGTGAATTTGTTTCCTGTGAAAGCGAGATACTGCAGTGGCAAGAGTCTGAGAAAGCACAAGAGGCCACATGAGAGCTTTCCAATATACTCTGCCAGTGCAACTCCATACCAAACCACCACGTCACACGTTCCAAGTGTCGGTCTCTTGAGCAGACTAATTCATTATCATATCAATTTTTGCCAGATTCTGTGACAGTTTAGGGGCCTCAAGCGTCAAACAACTAAAGTCAAGACTTGAACGTGGCTCTCGCTCTGAAGACTCCAAACCAGGTTTCAAACTCAGTAATAATGTGCACTGTTGTAAATCCAGGGTAACTTCACAGAAGTCAATGTAGGGTTACATTCAAAGTTACCATGCCATAACTGAGATTGGAATATCCTGCCCACTCTAAATACAGATTCCTAATGGAACATTTGCTACTTTCTATGGCTTTGGCAGGGAAGACACAAGTTTGAAGAGAGTTGTAAACCAGTGAAAGAAAGAACGTAAAAAATCTACTTTATGTACTTTTGATGAGTCCCCTACCACCTCAGTTGTTTGGTACATGTTGTATTTATTCCACTTGAAAGGCTAGCTTCATCACTCCACTGAAATAAGTGGATTTACATTGGGGTTGAATTTGGCCTATTGTTTACTAGCACAAAAGAATCCCACCCTTCTGCTACTGCCTATTAAATATGTTTAATTCCTTATGCTAGTTAATATTTCAGAACAAACATTCTCATGGACACAGACTCTGCTGAAGTCAATGGAGTTAATGTCTCAAATCCCTAGCCATAAAACAGGGGTGACATCTCTCATTACTACCTCATCTCACAGAGGTGTTGTGAAACTAAAGGTATTAATGCTTGTACCAGTTATACTATGGTGACAGCAGCATAGAAACAGCCCTTGTCTATTCAGTGCTAGGTTTGGATGGTGTGTGTTAAATAAGACCTGGGGCCATACATTGAATATGGAGGGTAACAGGGAACATTGAAAGAAAAGGAGGACTTGTGGCACCTTAGAGACTAACAAATTTATTTGAGCTTAAGCTTTCGTGAACTACAGCTCACTTCATCGGATGCATACAGTGAAGTGAGCTGTAGCTCACGAAAGCTTATGCTCAAATAAATTTGTTAGTCTCTAAGGTGCCACAAGTCCTCCTTTTCTTTTTGCGGATACAGACTAACACGGCTGCTACTCTGAAACCTGTCATTATGAAAGGAAACATTGAATAACTGAATGAGACAAGTGTCCTGTGGAAAAAATAGTATGTGGGAATTCTATAATTAAAGACTGTATCATAACATATATGCACAAAGTGGCTGAATTAACCTTGCCCAGGCTGCCATAAATCTGGCATTTTGTTACTTTTGAGTGCTGGATTTTGCAAACTTCACTTTAATAGTTTTTTTTTTTAAAATATAATCCCATATCCATGCTGTGGGGAAATACAGCGAAGCCTCTATGAAGCAGGCCATTAGGGCAAGAAGTGGTCTCTTGAGGGAGGTGATGATTTACTAATGGCGCCTTTAACATCTTTGACTGTACAGGTGAGTGTGATGGAGAATGGACTCTGCGTGGAAAGGTGTTGATAACGCAGCAGTGCCTCTGCCCTGGCCAGTATCCCCTGAAGTAGCAGCAATGTATGGGGAGCTCAAGGAAGCATATTTTGTCCCTAAAGCACAATACCTCCTGGAGCATGTTGCTTGGAATGTGTGGCCTTACACAACCCCAATGCAGTCTAACAGACATGACTGAGTCACTGTTTAGATCGGGGCGGGCAAACTTTTTGGCCTGAGGGCCACATCTGGTTTCCAAAATTGTATGGAGGGCCAGTTAGGGAAGGCTGCGTCTCCCCAGACAGCCAGGCGTGGCCTGGCCCGTGCCTCCTATCCAACCCCCTCCACCTCCCGGTTCCCCGGGACTCCTGCCTCATCCACCATGCCCTGCTCCCTGTCCCCTGGCCACCCCCAACCCTGACTGCCTTCTGCTGCCCCATCCAACCCCCCGCTCATTCTTGACTTCCCCCCCAGGACCCCTGTCCCATCCAACCATCCCTTCTCCCTGTCCCCTGACCTCCCCCAGAACCCCTGCCCCTGACTGCCCCCCGCCGGCCCATCCATCCCCCCCACTCCTTCCTGACTGTCCCCCTGAAGACCCCTGCCCCATCCAACCCCCCTGTTCCCTGCCCTCTGACTGCCCCGACCCCTATCCACACTCCCTCCTCCGACCACCCCCCCCAACTCCCCTGCCCTCTATCCAACCCCCCCTGCTCTCTGCCCCCTTACCATACTGCCTGGAGCACCGGTGGCTGGTGGCGCTTCAGCTGCACCGCTCAGAGCACTGGGTCAGGCAACTGCTCTGCCCGGCCACCCAGAGTGTTGCACTGGCGGCACGCTGAGGCTGCGGGGGAGGGGGAACAGTGGGAGGCGGACCAGGGGCTAGCCTCTTGGGCCAGGAGCTCAGGGGCCGGGCAGGAAGGTCCCGCGGACCAGATGTGGCCTGTGGGCTGTAGTTTGCCCACCTCTGGTTTAGATGATACATGTGTGGGATTGGAATCCTGCTCACACTTCCATAGCTGTGTTGGCTCTGCAGGGCTAACAGGAGTAAAAGATAGTAAGTGTATTTTTGTCACTAAAGTCATCAGCTATGACACTAAATGCACTTAGCAGGAAGGTCTGTTGAGTAAGAAAGTGCCCTTTTTATAGAGCTGAACTGCACTGATGTAAGCAGTGTCAGGATGAGCTCCACCCTGACATCTGGTGGTGAGGTGTGGCAAGTTGTGGAAAAGAACTTCAGGGGCCGATCTCATTTGCATAGGCACACCCACCCCGCCTAGAATGAGGCCATAGCTGCCCAGATGGTCACTTTGGTTGCTGTGGGATCCCCAGTGTCTCTGTTATTGGGGCAGGAAGAATAAATTGCTATTACGCTGATTATGGGAACTGTGCTTGGAACTGTACTTGGCCTTTTGTTATGATGGAGGGACTCACCATCAACTAAGTAGCACTCGCTAGGCAAGGATCATGGGTTTTAAAACTCTGTGAATGGAGAGAGGCTGGGGACAAGTATTAATACTTGGTGGCATGGGCTCCTGGGTGAGGGCCTTACATGCTAATTGCACTTTCTCCTCTCTCCACTGTGGAACATCAGAGCTAATTTTGATTCCATTAGGAGTCGAGTTACAGGCTGCTGAGCTTGCTTTGGGCTAATGGTGCACCGGCGCTGAGGCTCCCCTACTAGAAGCTGAATTCACCTAAGAGCTGAAATCACTGAGTGTAGTGTTAAGTAGCGGGGGAGCCTGAAGATATATTGTGGAGCAGTTTGCGGGACGGCTGGAGTGCCTTGTGGACAGGCTGGTGGAGCAGCGCGTAGGACGGCGGGAGCTGCTGGTGGGACGCGGAGCAGTTTGTGGACCAGCTGGTGGAGCAGTGCGTGGGACGGCGGGAGCTGCTTGTGGGCTGCGGAGCGGAGCTGAGCGAAGGAGTTCGTGGGGCGGCTGGCAGAGCGGAGTGGAGTGGAGGCCTATGGAGCTGTGGGGCGGTCAGCTTCAGATCACGTAAGGTGCCTCTTACCCCCATCCCATCTCCACCCAGGTTGGGAGGTAAAGCTCCGCAGATAAACTTTCGAACTCTGGGGCTGCCCTGACCAGGGACAGAGACTTTTGGGTCACTGGACTTTTGGGACTTTGGGTGATTTGGGGTTGCCGGTCTCAAGAACCAAAGGGAAAGGGGCATGCCTCAATTTGCTTGGGGGGGGTTTTTTGCTCATGGGTTGTGTTATGAATCCTGTTGGTGGTGTTTCCCCAACATAATGCCACATTGTTTCTCTCTGTTATTAAAAGGCTTTTTGCTACACTCAGACTATGTGCTTGCGAGAGGGGAAGTATTGCCTCTTGGAGGCGCCCAGCGGGGGTGGTATATATTTGTCCCAGGTCACTGGGTGGGGGCTCGAGCCGGTTTGCATTGTGTTATTGGAATGGATCCCCTAGATATTGAACCCGGCCCTTGTTGCTGCCAACTCTGACGGGCAGAAGGGTTACACTTGAAAAGACAAAATCGTCTATTGGCTTGTTTCCTAATGAAAGTTCTTAATTAGAATACTCATCCCACACAAACACACACGTGTGAGTTCAGGGAATAAACTTTAGTTCACTATTACTTGCATATGCTAGCAATGTAAGCTTGCAAAAAAAATAATCAGGAGGTTGAAATTATTCTGCTTATTCTCTGCAAACAGTGTAAATAATTTATTTCAAATAGACACGAAAATAAAAATTCTCTGTGTCTCACATATTACTCAGGAATGGAAAAGCAATCACAAAAATAACTTCCTAAGAATAAGATAGAAATGAAGGTTTCAGAACAATCTTAAATTAAAAATTCACCCGCCATACCTGCAGTAATGGCTGCATTGGCTTTTCCGTGATTGGAGTGCATGAGAGCCATGTGCGTAGATTTGATAAGTTTCATTAGAAGGTACAAATATCTCATTTAAACCACAAGAGCATTTTGACAAGCCATGTTAACAAGCTAATAAGCTCGGTTTGACATACACTCTAGCAACCACCAAAGGCTAGTTTCTCAGCCTAAAAAGGAACTGAGACACTAACAAGCAAATTAAATTAGACCACATTTAATTGATGCACTCTCATTTCAGAAGTGAACCTTGATAGTCTCTTCTCACTGAGAGAACTTAGCAAGGGCTAGTGCTAGGGCTGCAAAGTGGGCTGAGTACAGTAGCACCAAACTATTATAAGGATACAATATGAATTGAATCCTAGACAGTGAACTCAGATAAAAGCCATGCAGCCTCTGTCTCCCTCTGCACTCCAGGCCATGCGTTTTGGAGAGTGAATCATTGCTGCAATGGAACAGACCAATAGGCTTGAAACCTAGTATCACCTATGTGTGTGAGCATGGCTCTGCCACCTATCTAGGATTATGGGTAGTAGTGCTCAGTGCCACTGGCTTTCACTTCAAAACAGGGGTGGATTAACCATTTGTGAGCCCCATGGGACACTACAGCAGGAATGCCAGACCCTTTCCCTGCCCCCTCCCTTCCTTTTCCCCTGAGGCCACGCTGCTCACTGCTATCCCTCTTCCTCCTTTCCTATCACTCGATCCTCTCCACCTCCCCCCCGCAACCTCCAGGATTTAAACAAAGTGAATGAGGTCACTATATGCTTTGCCTTTACATGTCTATATACTTCCTTTCAGACAAACCAGAAAAGTTAATCACGTGGACCAACTTTCCACTTCCAAGAAATGCAGGCATAAACATGAATGAAACTTTTCCCCATAAATGAGCCTAGTTTGGTCCTTCCTAACCCCACACAATTTTTGACCACTCAGTGCATGGCACTTTCTAAAGCCAGATCTTAATTATATTTGTTACAAAATAATATCTTAATCTGATAAAGAAGAGTAGTGGTTAACTTCTTTGGTGTCCAAAAATCAGACTTCTGGACATGGTAACAAACTCTACATAATAGTAAAATAATAAAACAAAGCTATATATTGTAATATATACCAGAGCAGGATTAGAACCAAAATCCTTGAGATTTCAATATCTGTACAGAGAATAAAATGCACAACTTCCAGTAACAACAGTAGAAAAGTCATGTCTAATGCTCTTCTCAGTCTGCTGAAGAGGGTGGTTGTTTTTTTTGGGTTGGGTTTTTTTTTGTTGTATTTTTTTTGCCTTCATTATTCCTTATTTCTCGGGGGAGCCCAGGGCTGGGCTGGCAGGGGGCTGCGGGTCAGAAGTGAGCAGAGCTGGTTGGGAGCCTAGGGCTGGGCCAGCAGAAGGCTGCCCACATCAGTCCCTGGAGTGAGGTAGGGGTTGGGGGCAAACACGGCAGGGTCTGTATGGGGGTGTCAGTCCCCAGAGTGAGGCAGGGTTAGGGCAAGCACAGTGGGGAAGTGAAGGTCCATGGCTGGAGCGAGGAAGGGGCCGCAGAAAAGCACAGCCGGGGGGCGTCGGTCTCTGGCAGGAGTAAAGCAGGGACTGGTGGCAAGAACAATGGGGTGGTGGTCATGGACCGACCCCCCTCCAGAGCAAGGCAGGGGTAAGCACAGCGGGGTCGGGGAGGAGGGTCAGTTCCTGGCCAGAGCAAAGCAGAGGCCGGATGCAAGAGCACAGTGGGGTCTGGGAGACAGATTCCCCCTGGGGCAGCGCAGAGCCAGTACCTACCTCATTCTGCGGAGCTGGGTCCTTGGGAGTCAGTTTTCTCTCTCTCCAGCTGAGCTGCAGCTTCTCTTCCCACCTTCCTGGCAGCGAGGCTGATTGTGGTTACTCATGTCGAAAGCCAGACACGTGGCAACAGGGGTGCCGGAACGGGGGAGGGCATGGCCCCATCACTTTTTTCCTGACTTAAAGGTGAGGGATGGGGGAAAGGGGGCAGAGATGTGTGAGTGGCGGGCTGGGGTGCCTCAGGGAAAGAGGCGGAGCGGGGGTGGGGTCTCAGGGGGAAGAGGCAGAGTGGGGGGTGAGGATTTGGGGGGAAAAGGCTGAGCAGGGGCGGGGCCTCAGGGCAGAGCAGGGGACAGGGCCATGATCTGGGCCCCTTCTGAGTGTGGGCCCTGCACCACTGGTGCCATTGTAAACCCAGTACTCCCTCAAAAGTTACCATGTCAATCACAGGTGTTGACCCAGGAATAACTGCCTCTTCGCCAGCCTCTCAAATGCCCAACAACTCAGAGGAAACTTTAGGCCAATATAAATCACACACCTTCTTCTCCCTTTCACCTATTTTCCTGCCCAGTAGCTTGCAGATACCTGTGTCATCAATTCTCTTTCATGCTCAGAGAGACCATGTTTGTGCACAGCAATTGCAACAGTCCCAATATTGCCAACACTCAAAAACCATGGGTCAGACTCCCCCCAAAAAAGTGTTTTTAAGATCATACTGTGGTTTTTGGTCTGTCTTTTGATTTTTGAACTCCCTCTGTTCAGCAGCAGTGTGTGTGAGGCACAGTGTTGCCAGCTCTACGGAGTAAGGTGATTTTGTTCCCCGCTGTAGGGGCTCTCACTGGCCGCCTGACAGCACAGGGCTTGCAGCTTCCCATCAAACCCAGATAGTCTAAGTAATTAATTAGGTGCTCCCCCTGGCCTCCTTTCTGCCCATCGCAGCTATAAACTAGCCAAATTCTGATTATAGTGACTTCAGCAGCAAAATTTGAAGGGGACAAAAATTTGGCCTACTATAGGTGTAATTTGAGGGTTAAATCAACATTTCCAAGATGGAAGGAAGTGAGGGTATGTATTTAAGGAGAATATTGATGGATGTACAGTTGAGGTCTGAGGAAGCATGAGTCACTCTGTAACTCACTGGCCAACATATCAGGAAAACACTAAGCCATGGCAGTCTTTCAGTCCCTTTTCCTTAAGGGTGGGTTTGTTTCTCCCAAAACAAAACAGCTTAACACTAGTGCCACATATAAACTTTTCCCCTGACTGGCAGGGCTGGAGGCTGGGCTGGGCACTGCAGGGAAATCATTCAGGAGCCTACATCCTCCCTGCAGCAAGATTGCTAGACCCACCATCACGCTCACTTTACCACATCATGAGGAAGCAGCAGCAAAGAAGAACCACAGCCACTATTTCCAGTCCTCTACTGACTGGGGAACTGCTTTTATACTCCCAGCAGGCAGTCTTGTGACTCCATCAGCTGGCCCCATTCCCAGCTAGGTGTGGTGATCCTACCAGTCCCAAATATGTGTTCTTAAAGGGGCCATCCCTTGGAACGGAGCTATCTGGCCCAAAGGCCCCATTGCCCTGAAAAGGGGAAGACTGCCCTGTTATAGACTCCAAACTGCTATTTGTAAAGGAATGTGTTCTGTGTATGCACTAGTAAGACAAAGCATAACCCACAGACCTCCTGGGTGTGGTGCTCTGTCCCATCTAAGACAGAGCACTGAGACCACGTAAAGAGAGAGATTAATGAGTCTGCTCTACAGCCTTAGCACTTTTACTTCATACATTTAGCTCCAGAGGTCCCAGGTTTAATCTTGTAACACCAACAGACCCTTGTTGTCTGGGCAGGATTGAACCTGGGACCTCTAGAGCTAAATGCATCAGCCTCTACTGCATAAGCTAAAAGCCCTATGGCTAAGGTTGTAGAGCAGACTGATTAATCTCACTCTCTCTCTCTAAGTGCTCTTGGTGTTACTAGATGAGACAGAACACCACACCCAGGAGGTGTGTGGGTTACAAAAGCAAATAGTCAGTTTGGGCTGGATTATGTGATAAAAGGGAAAAAAGTCATTATATACATGATATCATCACTGTCTTTTATTGAATAGAAAAATAGCATCAGTGTATGAACTTTTTAAATAACTTACAAACCATGTTTAGCCAAGAAAATAAATGGATTGCATGCTATCAAATACTTTCAACAGCTTCTAACATTCAGAAGACAGACTGTGAAGCTTTATGATCAAGGCTCTTTCAGAGAGACAGGCTTTACGTGATCTTATTGCTTATCAACATACTAAACAAATCCTTCTCATATCTGGTCAATGAGTCAACATCATCAGGACACCTCACTGAGAAAATGTCATTAAAAATGGTACAAAATGATTCCAAAAGATCTGAATTTGATAAAATCTGAGTCTTAGGCTACATCTATTTTTATAAACCTTACGCACCTGTCTTTACCATTAACTTAATGTTCTAGACTAAGCTTTTGTGCCTATTCTCAATCACTGCAAGAAGCCACTAAGAGTAGAATTTGACAGCTGCACACAATTTCTAATAATCCAGTCAAAAAGATTCATGCTTGGACAGGTATTAATTGGTACACCTTATTTATTTCCATATGGGGCCCTTAGGCTAAATGAGACCTCAGTACTGTACCTGTAGTGTTGTTATTCTAATATTTAATTGCTGGTAGAGTGAGAAATATGGGAACTCCAGAAATCTTAAAGAAAATCAATATAATAATCTCATAAGAAAGAGCTGGCCTAATGTACTAGTTGTTGATGGCTAATGCTTGAAAGGCCACATTCTCATCTGGTGTAAATATGTGTACATAGAGTTATGCCAATTTACACCAGATGAGGATGTAGTCCCATAACCACAGCCATTTAAAACATTTTATAAAATTCACCCCAGATAAGAGGACAATTCCAATATTTTGTATAGAATTAGAACAAGCCTGCATTCTTATTAAGTAACCTTAAGCACAGTAGAAACTCTTTCGATGCATGATATAGCTGTTGTACACACAGTTATACTATTTTGCTATTTTCATAAAGATTTTACTCCGATATTGAATATATATTGCTTTTGCCAGAAATATATTTGAGTGGATTTGTTTCTTTAAAAGGTCCTTTTGCTGTTTACTGTGCAGTCTAGAAACACAGGAAATACCCTACAGGATGTCAAGAGAGGTCTATCTAGTCTGGTATCTGGTCTCCAGTGCCAGATGCTTCAGAGGAAAGTGCACTGAATTGTGCAATAAGATAGGCATGAGCGGAGATGGCTATATCTTCCTGATCCGAGGTGATCATCACATTATGCCCTGAAGCATGAGAATTTAAAGCCCTTATAATTGTATCCCATCTAATGCAACTATTATTTATGTAAATGTCTAATAATTTTTTAATCTTACTAAATTATTTGCTTGGATAATACGTGGGAGAGAGTTCTCTGGGTTAACTGCATATTGTGTAAGAAGCATGCTATTTTCTTCTATTTGTTTTCAGTTGTTGCCTTTTAATTTCAGTGAGTGCTCCCTTGTTCTTCTCCTGTGGGAATTTGCACAATTGGGTCTTCTACAATATTTTCTCCATTAATTTACAGACCTCTCTGATATCCCTTTTCACCATTCTCCTGTCCAAACTATGGTCCTGAGGCCCTGCACTTATATAAACAAAGCTCACACTGATTCCATGACTGGGATCTGTAAATAGTCCTCCTCTTTTTAATCTCTCTTGAATATACTCTTTGTAGTGAAGTCTATATAATTTTCATTGTCCTTCTTTGGTCTCTGGACTTTTTGATTTCTGCAATGTACTTTTTGACATGTGGTGACAAAAATATAACTGAGTCATCACCATGTGGAGGTATCATTGATCTATATAATGCAATAACAATAATTTCTGTATTAACACTCATAGTCTTCTTCAGATAGTCTAGCATCTTAAACATTGTTTTAACTTATGCAGTACATTGAGCAGATGTCTTCATTCAACTGCCCACAATGACACCCACCATAGAGCTGTTTCTTGACTGTTTACATGTAATTCAGAACTTATTGTGGGTAGTTTAATGTTTTCTCTTTAGTGCGCAGAACATTGCACTTGTCTCTGGTGAATTATATCTACTACCATGTTTCCTAATAACCCAGTGCTTCTGGAGTTCCTCAAAATCCTCCAACAGCCACACTGTGGCAGGTCGCAGAGATGTGCAAGGGGAATGGGAAGGGCAAAATGAGCCTCCCTGTTCTTTCAAGGTCTGTCATGAAGTGAGCCACAACTGCAGTCCTTGTGCTCGGTGAGTGCACAGATGGTATGGGATTAGCACACCTAAAGGTGCTCGTCATCCCAAGAGAGGATCATGGCCCCATTTCTCACACTGTATCTGGTCAAGGAGAATAGTGTACATAGCACACCTTAGGTGGTGTGGTAACAGGCTGGCTCCCACACAAAAGCCATGTATTCCCAAGAAGCATTCACTAGGATGTGGTCCAAAATATATGGTTGTAATAGTTTGATGGCTTTGCCCTTGAAATGAGGTGATTTCTACTGTTAATAAATAAATAATAAATTGCTCAAGTGAGTTTGGGGCCAGTGAAAAAGTGCCAGGCTGACACCTAAGGAGGAGATTTGTTTGTCCATCCACAGAAGAGGCCCTGCTTGAGCAGCACATGCACTCTTTCACATTATCCCACCAATTTGCCCCAGCCCTCTTTTGGAGGAATAACCTCTATTGTAGAGAGAAGAATTTAAACTCACAGGCCAAAGTCAGACCTTTTGAATACTTGGCCTCTCTGCTGAGACTGGTGACAGAGTGACAGTAATGTTGATGGCTGTGTAACGTGGACACCTATTTACTGGCAACTGGACTGACATCATCAGCTCATGTCACATAAGACACCAACACACAGCAGCTGGCAGTGGCTTTTTTATTATGGGATGTTATGAGACGAGTTAGAACCAGTGACCTAGATAAGGGTATGGTCCCAATCCTCAGAGGAGGTGACTGCCCACAGCTCCCACTGCATTCAGTGCGAGTAGCATGCTCTGCTCCACACAGGATGGGCCTTGCAGAAATGTGCCCTTCTTTTTTAACCAGCATTACCAGTGTAATTTTTTTATATAGTATGATTTGGCACAAAGCATGCTTAAAGGAGCATTTATCAAACTGGGATCCGCAGACCCCTGTGGGGCCGCAAGGGTACTCCAGGGGGTCCGCGGGCCCGACTGATCAACTGCTCCCACTCCCTCCCTCAATTTCTTGGGGGAGGGGGCAGAAAGATGAGGGGAAGTGTAGGGATGGAGCGGGGGTGGGAAGGGGTGGAGTGGGGGCGGCGCCTGGGGCTGAGCTGGGGGCTTTGGGGTCTGTGAAAATTTTTTAAATCAAAATGGGGGTCCTCAGCTTGCAAAATTTTGAGAATCGCTGCCTTAGTCGAAAACTGCAGAGTATTGGCATGTAAACACTACAGGCTTGTTTGTGCACCTGCGAAAGTAAATGGTAAAACTGTCATTGATTTTCAGTGGAAGCTACAGTGAGTCCTGAGGCCCTAATTCAGCAAAGCAATGAAGCACACGCTTAAAGTGTAGTATGTGCCTGAGTATTCTGCTGAATTGGGACCTCGGTTCTTAATTATAATTAGAAGCCCAGAATAATTAACAATCCAAAAGAGACGGCCATCTTACCTGCATTCATTGTAGCCCCTTCAGAATGAGTGGGAAAGAACAGTCCTCCAGGGTCAATATCAGCTACACTCAGTTATTTTTATGGTGGTTTTAGAGCTACTTTATTAGCAGAACAAAGATAATGGATCTTACCTCTTCACAACTATGAGGTCAAGATTCTCAAACTGCCTCCCCCAAACAAAACCGTCTGGGAGTTGGTATTTGCTAGTGCCCTAGCATATGTGCATACCTGGATGATGATGTATATCCTCAGGGTTAAGAGAGAGGGAAACATAACAGGAGTTGAAAACACTTGCCAGCTACAAGGGAAAGGGCTGCCTATAGCTACCAGGTACAAAATGGCAGCCTTTGGTGTGGAGCTGCTAGTCACTCCCTGCTAACTAACAAGAGTGTGACTTACACACAGGAGAGATCAGTGGTGACTAGGTTAATACAGAGGAAGGCATTCCTGGGGAAGTGCTTGCATTCCTATTTTTCTGTGGGGAAGGGATATGAGCTTTACGGATGTCATTTTCAAAAGCACCTAGGCAATTCAGGAGGCTAAATCTCACTTTCAAAAGTTACTGAGGCACTTCAGAGCTTAAGTTCCATTAACTTTCAACGAGACTTAGGCTCCTAAGCAACTTAGGTGCTTTGGAAATTTTACTCTGCAGCTGGAGCCTCGTGTGTTTGAGACAGTTATGTCCTTTGCTTTGATGTTAGGTTTCCACAATAAAAATTCAAATGCTTTTTGGACACCAACTGCTCAGAGTGTTTAAAGTTCACCAGCCCAGCAGGATAACCAGATCTGTGTATACAAGGGAGACTTTTGCTGGCACATTTGGGGAAGGCACTTGAAAATGCAGCCCTGAAAACCTCCAAGTTTGCCATGTATTCAAATGAAGATCTGCAATTCTCTGAGCTAAATTGTGCCCAAATTTATACCCTGTGCAATGCCATTGACTATAATGGGGTGAGGGAAGTGTTCCCTGGGATGCCACAGGTGTAACTAAGAGTGAGCCTTGGCTCACTGGGCCCAATCTACCTTGCATTAGCTATTACTAATAACTATTTGTATTACAGTAGCATGTAGACCCCCTGTTTAGGATTGGGGCCTCCTTAAGCTAGGTGCTGTTTATATCCTCCTACCATGTAGCAGTACAAATGTAATCACATTCACGGAGACTGAGGGACAGACACCTCCAGTATATTGAAATACTATCATGAAAATGCATTTTATACATTTAATAAATATTTAACTCTCCCAGGTACTGTGACTAATCAAGGCAGTTTACCATTAACAGGTATTGGTTGAACTTTCCTTGAGATGCGTATTTAGCAGAGAACCAAGGACATTTTTATCCCCATTTCTTTTCCCTGTGAGCTGTCTGACCTCCTGTATGACCCAGGCCATAGAACTTCCCCCAAAATAATACCTAGGGTGTAGCTTTTAAAAAAAATCCAAATATGATTTAAAAATTGTCAGTGATGGAGAATCCTCCACTACACTTAGCAAATTGTTCCAGTGGTTAATTATTCTCACTGTTAAAAATGTACCCCTTATGTTCAGTCTGAATTTGTCTAGCTTCAACTTCTAGCCATTGGATCGTCTTATACCTTTCTCATCATCCCCCTCACAGATCCACAGTTTAAAAAAAAATCAAAAGTCTGAAGCCTCAAGGCCACTTACAGGCAAAGAGCTTATTGGAACAGCTTTTAGTCACAAAAGGACATAGTTGTTCTTTACTGCAGTGACCTTTCCGATCAGGTTAAAGAGTAGGGAGAATTAATTACACTTAAAATTACACTCAACAGGCAAAGTTAAATTGAACATAAACATATTGTTGATGGAGAGCAACATTCTGCTCCACTCTCACATGACTTGTTTTTAGGGCTTTATATTTAGAACAGACATCCTTGGTGTGAAGAAACATCCCTATATCCTCCAGAATACTTTTAGAAAACAGAAATCTCCTATTTGACTTTTCCACTAAGTTCACCCTCCTTTCCAGCATTTAATGTGCAGTTATTTACAAAAAAGTGACTCTACAAAATGTCATTATGGAGCTCCATGTTTGGGTCTCAGTGAATCTAGTTCACATTTGCTGGATTTAGAAGCACAAATATTTTTTCCCTAATGATCAGCCCTGAAACCTCACCCCAGAGATTTCAAAGTCTGGCTGAGCCTTTCTGGCACATGCATCAGCACCAGCGAGCAAGGAGAAATTTTTTCAGTACACCATTTTTTAATGAAAAATGCATTTTTGGGACCCTATTCGTAAAATAAATTGAAAAATTTGATTAATAGTTTTGATTAAATTTTTTTGAAAGAGTCTAAATGTTTCATTTTGACCATTTCAGAACATTTTGTTTCAACATTTTGATTTGAAACAGCATTTCAATTTCAAATTTGGCAGTTAAAAAAACAACAGCCGCCACACCCCTCCCCCCCAAACAATGAAAAGGTAAAAAAACACCTGAAAAAGAGCTGAATTGGAAAGAAAAACTTGGGGGACCACAATGGTTGACTTTTGAGTTGACCAAAATATTTCAATCTACTGGAAACAAAACTTTTGCAAGTTTTTGTATTTGACAGAAAAAGAAAATTGGATTTTTTCCCCACATTATTTCGTTTGGCCATCAAACTGAAAACTCCATTATTTGCTCGGCTCTAATCACCAGTAATAAAGATTTTACAGTTGGAACTTATTGTCATTAACAATTCTCTTGATGCACAAGCTAGAATAAAATCTAACTCACTCTTGTAGCAGTAGCCATTGGTCAGTGGACACTGACATCTGACACATCACACCCTTATTTACATGGTGTCAAAATTAAACCAAAGCTTTTGCATATATGGTGATTTATTTCAGATGTTCTCTTGAATAGGTAAGTTTAAGTACCCCCACCTCAAGCCTGGCACAGCCAAATAAGGGAACCGAGATGCCAGTGCAAATAGCAAAAAAGTTGATTGGAATAATAATAAAACCCTGGCAGATTAAAGGGATCCTAATTTAACAATGTTAGAATATTGCAGCAGTCCTCACCCTGCTTTACAAGGATTACCAGTTCAGTGACATATGGGTAGAAGGACAAAAATCAACGTGGAAAAAGTTCTTGATCCAAAGACAATTATAGGTAGTTACAAAATCACTACACATCAGGAGACTACCACAGAAAGAAAAAAAAAAAGTACAGTAAGGATGCCATATTGTTGCTGTCATTACAAGTGGGAAAGAATATTCAATTTCAAACATTGGTACAATAAGAGCTATACCATCTACATCAGAGATACCACTTTCATATAAAAGCAGCAAAGAGTCCTGTGGCACCTTATCGACTAACAGACGTATTGGAGCATAAGCTTTCATGGGTGAATACCCACTTTGTTGGATACATGCATCCGACGAAGTGGGTATTCACCCACAAAAGCTTATGCTCCAATACGTCTGTTAGTGTATAAGGTGCCACAGGACTCTTTGCCGCTTTTACAGATCCAGACTAACATGGCTACCCCTCTGATACTTGACACTTCCATATAATTACTTTTTTGACCACAACTATACTTTACCCTGGTAGATGTGAACCACTGTTAAAACCAGTCAGGCTTATGCTGCTGTTAACAATACCTGCATTATCTAAACCATTTTGTTCCATTCTTTCAAGGACGATAAACTACTCACCATAGCACTATGAGACTAGGAAAAAGCCTTAATTTGTCAAAGTTGCTAAAACTCACCAAATTATTGGCTACAAAATCCTTTTTTCTCATGATGATAATAGTTTAGAAGACCCAAGTGCTATGAAAGAACAAGCTTTAATTTAAAAGATGGGTTTTTCCCAGAACTAAGCCCTATTATTTTGTAGCCCAGACTTAGATCTCAGGGTATTTGGGCTCAGGCAAAGCTCATCAACAGGGAGTGAGCAGGGTCTATTTAGCATCTGAACAGCTGCCAGTGAGGGCAAACCACAATGGCCCACACAGTTCTTTGCTTCTGCGGATTATTGTAAAGTGAATTTAGTTCTTGTGAAAGGTGCTGGAGGAAGAGCCCAACAAGAAAGATCCCATTGGTTTCAATGGGACCAAAATTAGTCCTCAGACTAGTCTGAACCCAAAACTTCAGTACAGACACGCAGAACCAGTGCAGGGTTCTGCAGCTTGCCTGCCAAAGTGCCTAATCTCCATTCTGGAGGGAACACCTGAAGGGGCAAGAGGGGGAATTTAGGCTGACTGACCTTTTCAGTCCTTGCCTTCTCTAATAAAACTGCCAACAAAGATGCTAATGTAGGATGGGGATACCTATCTGCTAAGCACTAGACTGAGAACAAGCCTTCCCATTTTCTACAGACACCTCTAAA
Organism: Eretmochelys imbricata; assembly: GCF_965152235.1. Classification (NCBI taxonomy): domain Eukaryota; kingdom Metazoa; phylum Chordata; order Testudines; family Cheloniidae; genus Eretmochelys; species Eretmochelys imbricata. The sequence goes on along the minus strand of NC_135577.1, from coordinate 101,170,315 downwards.
TTAGAGCTGCACCGGTGTCCAAATGTGAAGGACAAAGGGAAAATCCTGTTCTCTCCTCTGTGGTGTCATAGTATGGCCAGGATTTCAGAGTGGAGAGAGAATGCATAGGGGAGCTTCCTGCACAGCTGCATACCAAGCAGTTTGGGGGTGGGGTGGGCAGGGACTGGTGGAAATGTAACTGCACAAATGAATTTTCACTCCTTGGAGCAGCCTGGGAATCTGTGAGGAACACAGCACTTCCCCGGACTATAATTATACTGACGAGATGAGAACCAAGGTCACTTTAACCACTATGTTGCCATCTCAACGAAGACAGTGATATTTGCAGACTATATTTCCCTTTGTACAGGCACTGAAGGTGAGTCCAAAAATGCAATATCCTCTACCTTGAAATGAGCTTTCAAAGGGAATGTAATCAGTCTGCTTGAAAGCTCTGACCCCTGCACTGCCAATTTGCTTCTCCCAACGAATTAAATATGAGAAATAAAACCATCCTGCTTCTGATGGCCAGGGCCCCACCTTCTGCTTGCTATTCAATTTCTAGATATCTCAAATGCAATTAAAATTGGAGGAGGGCAAGATTAACTGAATGAAACAGTAACCACTGCTGATGCTATTTTGGTCCAGGTGAAACCTTCACTAAAAAAGGCTTTTAAATAAATGACTCTGGCACTGCAACACTTGAAAGTGTTGGCCCCAATAGTCACATTTTTCAGGGGCACTGCCAGGTCAATTGGACTTAAAATTTAAGTTTTGGCTGGAATTTTTGAAAGTGCCTAAGAGAATTAGGGGTCCAAGTCCCACTGAAAGTCAATGAGACTTAGGCAGCTAATTGACTTAGTAGGAGTTAGATGCCTTTGAAAATCCAAATCCCACCCTCAGGCCTGGTCTACACTGTGAGTGGGGGATCTATCTAAGTTATGCAACTTCAGATATGTGAATAAAGTAGCTGAAGTCGACGTACTTAGGTCCACTTACTGCGATGTCTTCACTATGGTAAGTCGATGGCTGACGCTCCCCCATCGACTCCGCCTCTCACCCTGGTGGAGTACCGAGTCATCAGGAGAGCATTTGGTGGTTGATTTATTGTGTCTAGACTAGACACGATAAATTGACCCCTGCTGGATTGATCGCTGCCCATCGATCCAATGGGTAATGTACACAAGCCCTTAGTAAATACAGGGTGAGATCCTCAGCCGGTGTAAACCAATAGAACTCCACTGATACCTACTTATGCCAGCAGAGGATCCAGGCCACAAAGTTTTACAAAACCCAAAATCAATCAAAAAATGTCAAAGAACTATTGTTTGGTTAATTCCAGTGATAACTAGTTTTTGTTTGGCATTCAGTGTGTATAACCCTAACACTGCAGCACTATGCTAGAGCACAAGAGCCAAAGAGACATTCACTTACCAAGCTGAGTGAACTGCAAAAACTAAACTACCAGAATAATAATTAAAAGGAAATTAGAGCATTAAATCTCTTCCAGTTTTAGGCTCTGATCCTGCAGTTCACGGTGTAATCCATTGCCTTCAGTCATGCTACATATGGGTTCAAGACAGACCCGACAATTTCAGGATCAGGGCCTCACTTCTGTAAGGTTCTCATAAACGGCACATGTATTTTTTAAAATGTATGATCCAAATCCTGTTCTCCCCAGTGCAAATCCACTGCAGCAATGGCAAAGCACCAGTATAAATGAGAGCAGAATTTTGACCTATGGGCTGAGACATCCAAAGCTACATAAGTGATTTAGAGGCCCCATTCCCATTAAAATTAAAAGGAATTAGGCATCCAAATCTCTTATGTGGCTTTGAAAATCTCAGCCCTGATTTTTAACCTGAGAGTGTGCTTTTAATTCCCCATTGCTATTTTAAAATGGCATTTACCTCACAATACTCTGTGGTAGCCTAGAAACTATTTGGCTCACAAGAGAGGCACTTGGCACCTCTATGCAAAATTCTGGGCTTTGGCAATCGATGCTGACATTTGCAAGCAGTTCTAAGCCCTCACCAGTACCATGATGAAGTGTGAATAAGCCTTGTTGGAGCTGAGGCTTTCTCTGACCATTGCTATTAGTGTAACAACTATTATAGTATCACTGAAAAGGGGACTGAGTTTTTTCTTTTCAATTCCTTAAATTTCATCTGTCTACAGATGTTTTCTCTAACAATCCTTCTCTTCTTAGAGTCAGACATGCCAACAGTCATTGTTCAGAAAGGCTTCTAAAGCCTAGGAAACAGCATGCTATACCAGCATAAATTGGCAGAGACAGTAAGTGCACTAGCCCTTCATCTCTGGGATATGGATTCAAATCTGGACTGGGGTGACTAGATAAAATGAGTGTGATAGTCACATCTTTATACATAATGGACATTTGACCAGATCATAAAACCACTATATATGTATATACATAAATGTATACCGCAAATTAAAAAACATAGTAAAAGAACCACAAAAGAGCCACCGTGGCTAAACAACAAAGAAGCAGTGAGAGGCAAAAAGGCATCCTTTAAAAAGTGGAAGTTAAATGCTAATGAGAAAAATAGAAAGGAGCATAAATTCTGGCAAATGAAGTGTAAAAATATAATTAGAAAGGCCAAAAAAGAATTTGAAGAACAACTAGCCAAAGACTCAAAAAGTAATAGCAAACATTTTTTTAAGTACATCAGAAGCAGAAAGCCTGCTAAACAATCAGTGGGGCCACAGGACGATTGAGATACTAAAGGAGCACTCAAGGACGATAAGGCCATTGTGGAGAAACTAAATGAATTCTTTGCATCGGTCTTCACGGTTGAGAATGTGAGGGAGATTCCCAAACCTGAGCCATTCTTTTTAGGTGACAAATCTGAGCTGCAGTTGTGGACTTTGTTTATGTGCCTCAGCCTAGATTCGAACTGTGCGTGTCCTATCAGGTATATTTGCAGCATTTGTGTGCGTGTCCTACCAGGTGTAATTCGTAGCAGTTGTGTGCCTGTCCTCTCAGGTGTAATTCGTAACAGAACTGTCCCAGATTGAGGTGTCATTAGAGGAGGTTTTGGAACACATTGGTAAACTAAACAGTAATAAGTCACCAGGACCAGATGGTATTCACCCAAGAGTTCTGAAGGAACTCAAATGTGAAATTGCAGGACTACTAACTGTTGTCTGTAACCTATCATTTAAATCAGCTTCTGTACCAAATGACTGGAGTATAGCTAATGTGATGCCAATTTTCAAAAAGGGCTCCAGAGGTGACCACGGAAATTACAGACTGGTAAGCCTGGCTTCAGTACCAGGCAAACTGAAATTATAGTAAAGAACAAAATGGTCAGACAGATAGATGAAAATAATTTGTTGGGGAATAGTCAACATGGTTTTTGTAAAGGGAAACCATGCCTCACCAATCTACTAGAATTCTTTGAGGGGGTCAACAAACATGTGCACAAGGGGGATATAGTGTATTTAGATTTTCAGAAAGCCTTTGACAAGGTCCCTCACCAAAGGCTCTTAAGCAAAGTAACCAGTCATGGGATAAGAGGGAAGGTTCTCTCATGGATTGGTAATTGGTTAAAAGATAGGAAACAAATGGTAGGAATAAATGGCCACTTTTCACAATGGAGAGAGGTAAATAGTGGTGTCCCCAGGGGTCTGTACTGGCCCAGTCCTATTCAATATATTCATAAATGATCTGGAAAAAGAAGTAAACAGTGAGGTGGCAAAATTTGCAGATGATACAAAACTACTCAAGATAGTTAAGTCTCAGGCAGACTGCAAAGAGCTACAAAAGGATCTCTCAAAACTGGGTGATTGGGCAACAAAATGGCACATGAAATTCAATGTTGATAAATGCAAAGTAATGCACATTGGAAGGAATAATCCCAACTATACATATAAAATGATGGTGTCTAAATAGCTGTTACCACTCAAGAAAGAGATCTTGGAGTCATTGTGGATGGAAAACATCCACTCAATGTGCAGCGGCAGTCAAAAAAGTGAACAGAATGTTGGGAATCATTAAGAAAGGGATAGATCATAAGACAGAAAATATCTTATTGCCTCTATCTAAATCCATGGTATGCCCACATCTTGAATACTGCGTGCAGGTCTGGTCACCCATCTCAATATTGGAATTGGAATAGGTACAGAAAAGGGCAACAAAAATTATTAGGGGTATGGAACGGCTGCTGTATGAGGAGCAATTAAAAAGACTGGGATTTTTCAGCTTGGAAAAGAGAAGACTAAGGGGGGATATGATTGAGGTCTATGAAATCATGATTGGTGTGGAGAAAGTAAATAAGGAAGTGTTATTTACTCCTTCTCATAACACAAGAACGAGGGGTCACCAAATGAAATTAATAGGCAGCAGGTTTAAAACAAACAAAAGGAAGTATTTTTTTCACACAACTCACAGTCAACCTGTGGAACTCCTTGCCAGAGGATGTTGTGAAGGCCAAGACTATAACAGGGTTCAAAAAAGAACTAGATAAATTCATGGAGGATAGGCTCATCAATAGCTATTAGCCAGGATGGACAAGGATGGTATCTCTACCCTGTTTGATGGGAATGGGCGACAGGGATGGATCACTTGATGATTACCTGTTCTGTTCATTCCTTCTGGGGCACCTGGCATTGCCCACTGTCGGAAGACAGGATACTGGGTTAGATGGACCTTTAGTTTGACTCAGTATGGCCGTTCTTATGTTCACTATAGAATTCATTGCAACTGGTAACTCTGCTCATAAGAAGCCTGTGCCTGAGATAGCAGAGGAAGGTTACATTCAGGATTGGTATATAATGGCAGAGCTACAGTGTATGAAAAAGCTTATGCAGCACTGGTCTACCCTATTTCTGGCTCTACACTGAATGATTGGTTGGGGAAGAGGCAACATGGCTTTTGTAAAGGGAAATCATGATTCACCAATCTATTAGAATTCTTTGAAGAGGGCAACAAACGTGTGGACAAGGGTGATCGTGTGGATATAATGTAATTGGACTTTCAGAAAACCTTTGACAAGGCCCCTCACCAAAGGCTCTTAAGCAAAGTAAGCAGTCATGGGATAAGAGGGAAAGCCCTCTCATGGATCAGAAACTGGTTAAAAGACAGGAGACAAACGGTAGGAATAAATGGTTAGTTTTCACAATGGAGAGAAGTAAATACTAGGGATTTGTACTGGGACCAGCACTGTTCAACATATTCATAAATGATTTGGAACAATGGGTAAACAGTGAGGTGGCAAAATTTGCAGATGATACAAAATTACTCAAGATAGTAAAGTCCAAAGCAGACTGCAAAGAGTTACAAAAGGATCTGGTAAGACTGGGTGACTGGGCAACAAAATTGCAGATGAAATTCAATGTTGATAAATGCAACGTAATGCACATTGGAAAACATAATCCTAGCTATACATACAAAATGATGGAATCTAAATTAGCTGTTACCACTCAAGAAAGAGATCTTGGAGTCTTTGTGGATAGTTCTCTGAAAACATCCACTCAATGTGCAGCGACAGTCAAATAAGCTAACAAAATGTTAGGAACCATTAGAAAATGGATAGATAATAAGACAGAAAATATAATAATGCCACTATATAAATTACTTGACATGCCCACATTTTGAATAGTTCATGCAGTTCTGGTTGCCCCATCTCAAAAAAAGATAGATTAGAACTGGAAAAGGTACAGAGCAAGGCAACAAAAATGATCAGGGGTATGCAACAGCTTCCATATGAGAAGAAATTAAAAAGACTGAGGCTTTTCAGCTTGGCAAAGATGTGACTAAGGGGGGGGGGTGTATGATAGCAGTCTATACAATCATGAATGGTGTGGAGAAAAAGTATTCTTTGCTCCTTCATGTAACACAAGAACCAGGGGTCACCCAATGAAATTAATAGGCAGCACATTTAAAACAAACAAAAGGAAATAGTTCTTCAAACAACGCACAATCAACCTGTGGAACTTGTACTATAACAGGGTTCAAAAAAGAATTAGATAACTTCATGGAGGATAGGTCCATCAATGACTATTGGCCAAGATGGTCAGGAATGCTACATCATGCTCTGAGTGTCCCTATCCTCTCACTGCCAGAAACTGGGAGTGGACAACAGGGGATGGATCACTCGATGACTGCCTGTTCTGTTTATTCCCTCTGGAGTACCTGGCATTGGCCACTGTCGGAGGACAGGATACTGGGCAAGATGGACCATTGATTTGACCCAGTATGGGCATTCCTATGTACTGTGCGTTGCTTTCACCACCATGAAATTTTCTCATTGTTTTTTTAAGGGTGGTAAAGATTCCTTTTAGACAATGAATAACTGCGGCTAAGTATCACAGAATAAGATTCCTTAGCTAAAGAGAAACACAGCAATTGTCACATACTTGGGGAACATTGGAAACAATCCAACAGCCAGTTTAGTGATCTGCTACTTGGATACACCATATTCTATGAGCTAAATAACCACCACCATATTCTTATCCAACTCTACAGATTGTAATACTTTGCCAGTCTCCTCTACCATATAACACTCATATTCTTTTTCTGTTTCCTTTCCCATCATTGCTGTCTAAGACGTGTATATCTATAAACAGAAGCTATTTCTTTTCTAATTTAGATACCACGTTATATCTAAACCTATCTTGTCTATGTTGCATTTAGATTGTTAGCTCCTTGAGGCAGAGGCCTTGCCTTCCTCTGTGTTTCCATAACACTGACCAGCGAATGGAATAATGGCATTCAATAAATAATAAATTGTTTGCCTATATATTTACAGTCACATTGTGCCCTTGTTTTACTCAGTTGAGAAAGGAAATAAGTGGAGTAAATTCTCCCCTCTTCCCCATCTTACTGCTCAGCAGAGTAAGACCTAACTGGCTGTTGGGCCTGGCTCTTGTGTCAAGCAAGATGTATGATTTCCAGATGGTCTGACCTATAAGCAAGTGGGTGGGGAGGGGATGAACAAGATAGGGAGTTGCAAGAGCTTCTCCCTGCCCCACTCACTGGCAAGAATAGCTGGCCAGGCACAAGGGGAGAAGCAAGCTGCATCCTTTCAAGGGCCACACTGACTTTGCCTCTTCTGAGGGCTGCACCTGAAGGACTGATCTAGCCTTAAATGATTTCTGATCATTTGCAACATCAGAATTGCTTCCATGATGGTGAATTCTGTGATGAGAGGCACTGAACAGAGGCATCAGTGAAAGAATCCAGATAGAGGCAGCCTACATAGAAGAACTATTTTCTTTACATCCAAGTATCTTAACATGCAGTAATGATCAGAAGAGGAAATTCAGAAAATAACACGTCAATGTAACGGAGGTGGGTATTGTCTTCCAAAATGCATCAATGGCAACTCATTGCTGTTTTTAAGAACGCAGAAGTCAAATCCTGCTTGCCTTACTCACATAAGCAGGACCACTGGGCCTGATTCTGATCTCACATTTGCGCAAATAAGGAGTGATCCCATTATAATCAATGGAGATGCCAGCTGTACAAAACTGAGTGAGATCAGAATCAGGCCCACCATCTTCAAACAGAGCTCCTACTTGTGTAAGCAAGATGAGCAGGATTTGGCCTTGAATCAGGACTCTTTAGCTGTGGAATCCTACAAACAGCTTACTATTCTTTACAATGTAACTGTTAAATACACAGAGTTGATGTGCAGTAGCTTAGAACCAACATGTTGGTTTTGTTTTTAAAGTGTTGAATTACAAAACCCTATATGAGGTGTCATCATAATATTTTTTAATGCAGTTTATATTTAAAGTATGTAAGTATTCCCCTGCAGTGTTATGAATCCAGACACAAGAGCAATTGGTGAGGCAGAAGAACCAGAACCAGAAAGGGATTCCTAACACAAATGGAACAGACCAGTCCACCTACATTGTTCCACATAAATGAAATGAAAAAAAGAAACTGCATAAATGGTGAAAAGTATATTGACTATTTAAAATGTATTTAAACTGTAATAATTTAAATGATATTATGGGTACCACAAGTAAGACTTTGTTTAACTCTATGAGCCTATATCCAATTCCCTTGACTTCAATAGACACTAGAACAGGTCCTATGTCACCAAATTCCGCTCATTTACTTCCACATACCCTCACTGGCTTTAATAGCATGGATGTAAAGGAAGCAGAATTTGGTCTAGAATTTTTACTGAGCAATATCCTTTTAATTTAAGCCCTTATTTCTACTGTTACCTAACGCAAAATGCCACCCTACATCCATTAACTTATCTAATTTCCTGTTTCCATGTTTTTCTGACCATTAATACAGTTCTCATTTAGGTCTTCAGTCAGTTCAAAATGAGCTCTCAGGTTCTTTCATTTTGCAAAATGGTGAGTTATAAATTTTCCATTTTCTCAATCAAAACCCTATCATTATCATCACCAAAGGCCAGAAAATAGGAGTATGATACTTACTCAAATGTTAAAAAAGGACACTGTCAAAAGTGTTTTCATTATTTCTTACATTTCTTGTGCTAATGGTTACTTGTAATAATGCCTTGGAATGTTGAAGTTGCAATCTGTTTCTGCAATGAAACCTGTTCATTGTGTAAACATTCTTATTAAATGTTCATGTTACATCAGTGCTCATTGACTGCAATCAGGATGGGGCACTGTACACACAGTATGAGAAACAGTCCCTGTTTGTTACTATAGGGTTGCTCATGAGATCTGTCTATCCATATTTTTTTTTTCTAAAGAAAATTTCATTGATTCAATTTTTAGAGGAAAAGTTAACTTAGCAAGTATTAAATGTACTTTGCAAACGCACATAAGAAAGCAAAAGTAAGTCTAATTTTGACTCTATCATTTTTGACAATGTCCTTCTAAGGGGAAGACTAAATTACATTCTCAGGGTCAACTTCAGTTACACCAGTGTAACAGCAGAATGATTCTACTGACATGCATCTGACGAAGTGGGTATTCACCAACGAAAGCTTATGCTCTATAAGGTGCCGCAGGACTCTTTGCCACTTCTATTGACTCTGATGAAATTACTCCAGATTTATACCACTGTATCTGACAGCAGAATCTGGCTTTACCGAAATAGCTGTTTCACAACAGGAATCTGTTCCGAGAAGTTATATTTAGAGAGAAATTATTTGATTTTCATTCACTGAAATTAGGAGAGCAAGAGTATAGATGGTGCAGAGAAACGCTTATAATGGTTCCTCTTTTGGTTTCTGAATGTAGCTTGTCTGAAAAGTATGGGACAAAAAACAAACAAAAACCCCAATACCATCTTTGAACTAAATATCAGTTCGATACAGAATTTCAGTCCGGTGTTGTGGAGGGTGATGTTTCCCAAGGCCATCCATTCCTTATTCCTGAAACTGACCTTAACGTAAATACAGGAAAGACAAGCCATAGAAAATTGGTGTTGGGGCTACATTATATTTAGTTTGAAATTTATCCTTCAGTGACCTGTTTAGGGAGCAAATGGAAGGGGAGAAAGGAAGATAGAGATCTGAGTAGTGCAAAGAACAACAGATGTTAACTGACAGACCCTCCCGCAAAAGTGAGAGACCTTCTAACAAAAGGTGTCCTGCTCATTTAGCCCCGCTTCTCTGATGACATTCATTCCCTAGTTATCTCTATACTTGTTGATGCATTTCCCATTGTTTTGATTTTTTTTTTACCTATCCACACTTGTCTCTGCCAGCCTGTTATTCATAATCGCTAGGGCTCCCACCCCGCCAGAGAATCCATTATGTTTAGAACTAGAGTTCAACTGCCTTGGGTAGCCATTGGCAGTTTCTGACAGCTGTTTCTGCATGATAGCCAGTGACACTTTGTTGGAGGCTAAGAAGTCTTTCATGGAGATCATCTCTCCAGACAGCCGGCGTCCATCTGTGTCGCTCTCATTGACCCCATCAGTCTCAATGGAGATGTTCCGCCGGCTCCGGACATTCCCTGGCATCACAACATTCCTCCGTGACCTAAAGAATTTTCTTTGGCATCTGGGGCAGCACCTGCAATCCAGCTTCTTTAATATCCAGTTTATGGACTGTTTGATAACAATCGAGATCACATTAAATAAGGAATAGATACAGCAAACCCCCATGAATATGAAGACAAAGTTGCCAAATCGGTAAAGGCCTTGGCTTTCATACTGGGCATTTTGGCTACTGACCAGGTCACCAAAACCAATAGTGCTGAAGGCCACAAAGCAAAAGTAAAGTGAGTCAATGTAACTCCACCCTTCAATCGGTGTGTACATTGCAGAGGCACAACAGGAAATGATGAGTGATGCTACACATAAAATGAGCATGACATAGTACACAGATGGCTTCCACCCTGCCAAGCTGTCCACCTCAGAGTTCCCTGAGCCCCGCCGGCTGTCATGAGGGAGGATCCCTTTTCTCCTCAGCTGTCTCTCATGGCAGGATTTCATGATGTAGGCTATGACCGTGATCAAGCGCTCCAGGAACAGGTTAAAGAATAAAATGGTCCCTGCACATCCTATAAGGCCATAAAATATCAGAAAAATTTTTCCTCCAACGGTGGCTGGGGTAGTCATGCCGAACCCTGCAAGAAAAAACAGAAGAGTTGAGCAAAAATAACCCCTTAGTTACAAAAAGAAAAGGAGTACTTGTGGCACCTTAGAGACTAACCAATTGGTTAGTCTCTAAGGTGCCACAAGTACTCCTTTTCTTTTTGCGAATACAGACTAACACGGCTGTTACTCTGAACCCTTAGTTACAGCATCAAGGGTTTTGCCACATGCAAGCCAAAACAACCGGCAGGAAATCACTATGGCTCCTATGTTGACCTATGTTGATTCATTACCAGATTTTCCCTTCTTTCCCACTTGCCCGGGCTCTGCTCCACAGTTCACATCTGTGCTGGAGCATTACAGGAGCGGCCCTGCTTTCCTGTCTTCTTCTGTGTTGCTTTCCAACTCAGATATGTTTTGCACCTTTGCAAATATTCCCACATGGATTTTTTTTCTTTCCAGTCTGAAAATCCCATTTTTGCTTGGGGCTAATATTTATTGAAAAGACAAAATTGCCCTAAATAGGATGTTTATAAAGAATCAAAATGAATAAATTTGTCTTAAATATGATGGGCATTAGAGGTAATATACATGTTGAATATGTTTGCTGTAGTCTGAACAGGGTCTAGAGAAGTTGAACAAGTGATTAATTAACTGTCCAATTAAGTTAAAGCAGTCTTGCTGAGAGAACAAAAAAATAGCACATTGAATAAGACACACATCTGCATTTGTTCTCCTCTGTCTGTAAGTGCAGAATATTAACTGCATGAAATAAAGGAACTAGAGAATTGGATATAAGGGAAATGTATTCAGTATTTCTAAGTGCATTGTTCTTGTGCCAGGAGAGACAAATAGAGGGTGGGGAGCTGGGAACATCCCTGTTTTTACATCTACAGCAGGCTGGAAGACATGGGGGTCAAATTTGTAGATACACAGCAGACCAAATTGCAAGTGGAGAGGAAGAGGAGGCCTGCACAGGATAAGTCCCATAGGGCACAGCAAAACCTGTGGCTGGCCCTAGGTAGTTAAGGCAGATTATTCTAAACTGTGTTGAGTTAGTGATGCGGCGTAACATCTGCTGGAGGCTTGATCCCATACCCATTCAAAATAACGTGAGTTTTGCCATTGACATAGCGGCTAGAGCCTGAGCCCAAACCCATAAAATTCATATCCCTTGTCATTTAAAATTCCTATCTGAGTGCACATTTCCATAGGTGCAAGCCGAACAGTAAAGGTTCTATAAAGACACCCAAACAGTCAAGACAGAAAACCCATTATGAATTGTAAATAATGGAAAACACAGGACATTAAATCAGAAAGCCAGTGAGCCCAGCTTCTGTTCCTTGTCCTTTTTTCTTTCCCAGTGTGGGCTCAATTTTGACGTTTTGGAGAAAGAAAATGCTTTTTTTCTTTCTACTTATAAATCTCAAAATGTATTAATCGAAACTAATGATAATTTCGTGTAGTGCTACATTGGAAAACCTAAAAGCACTGTACAGTACAGATATTAATCTAAATCTAACAATATTGTCTTCTGGGGGTTGTGGAAAAAATAAACGGTAGGCTTCTAGCCGCACTGCTAAATCAGTTTACAAAATGGCTTGTAGATCCATTCATGAAGAAATATCTTGGGCCAAACTGATTCCTGGTGTCACTTTATGGACTTCAGTGCATGATTCTAATTAAACATATTGTCATGCAAATAGCCTAGCTGGTCACTGCAAATACTGTATGATGGGAAATTGCTTCCTTTTTCTCTCGTTTTTCTCTAGTGTGATGTCAGGGGTAGTGTCGATCATTCAGTGACTAAAGAGCAAATCAATAGAACTTATGTCTAGGTAAAAGTACCCATGCTTGTATACTCTGCAAACACAGCAGCTCTTTGCCAAAAATCAATCTCTTTGCTCGGCCAGAAAAAGCTCTAAAACCAAAACTCCCTCTTCCAATTAAACAACACAACAGCATTGCTGCCTGTCGTCTGCTTTCATATACATTCTCCCTAAAACTTCAAAGGGTCTAGGTGGGGAACCTATTGTACCTGTGAATTAAATCAAAAAGACCATGTAGTGTCTAATCTCCCTTTGCTAAGCAAGCTAACTGAGAACCTAGCAACAGCAACCTCTGTCACCATCTGTCAGCTTCAGGTATCCTGGCTAGAACTGGTTGAAAAATGTTTTTTCCCTCCTGCAGCAGAAAATTTCTACTTTTAGGCAAAAAAAGATATATTTTTTTCAGCTGCCAACTGAAATACTGCTGCAGTGCCTCATGCTCCCAAGTCTCCTCTATGGGCTGGGCTCCCTGGTTGGACTACATCTCCCATGATACACCTCAGGCTCTCTTGTTGGCGAGGGAAGCAGTACATCTTAGGAGATGGAGTCCTACCAGGAAACCTGGTGCACAGAGCAGAATGGGAACATGAGGCACGCGAACTACAGCTCCTATAAGGCACTCTGGCAGCATTTCTGAATCAAAATATTTCAGTTTGTGGCATAAATATGTTGATTTTCAGATTAAACTTTTTCCGTTTTGGGGCAGTTTTTTGATGAAAAATGAAAATTCTGTGGAAAGCGCACACTTTTTCTGAAAAAAAAAAAAACCTGTTTCTTCAAAAACCTACTTTTCTATTGAAAAACAATTTTGACAGAATTTTTTTGACCAGCCCTAACACTGGATCCCTCTCAGCCAGGCTTCAGGCCATGATATGATATAGAAACACTTGTTGCTCTCATGGTTAACTTCCTTCTCTCCATAGACCAGTGAAAGGGATCCATATTCATCCTTCTGGACCTCTCTGTGGCATTAGATATCATAGATCATCCTCATACAGCATGGATGCTTCAAGCTTGGGACCAGCTCTGGCAACACTGGAGCAGTCCCACTTCAGAAAGACTTTTTGCATTTTCTCTTCCTGTCAGACACAATCTGGCCCTTTATATTTGTACCAAGAAAAACATACTTTTCAGAACTAGAGAAGGAAGTCATTGCTACAGTCATGATCATATAATGTATCAGAGCTACAGACTGGAGTTTACACATGTGTATCACCGAAGAATGGAATAATCTATTTGTTTGAAAGATTTATACTTTAATATGAAGGAAATTTAGAAACAGCAGTGACAACATTTTCTAAATATGTTCACAACCAGATAGTGGTGTCTCCTTTAGTTGTTGATTTCTTAGGCCATCGAGAGCACAGTCATAAAAATAGAGGGCTTTCAAGTATTCCTATTTCCTTGAACATGCAAGTCCCTGGATCTGATACAAAAAGAGTTTGAGGTCTTACTCCCTTAAAGATTCACTTCAGCCTTTAAGTAGCTGGCCATGCACATAGACCTTCCCATTATTTTTGCTGTCTTCTTCGGGGGTGTGAATACAGATTTGAACCTGCCAGTAATTATCCATTCTAAACATCACATTCACATTCCAAGCATCTAATCATTCACGCACTTTACCTACATGTTTTTTGGCAGGTGCAACTCAGGTACATACATCAGAAAATGTATCTCAAAATGTTGTTATTGGTCAATGTGGCACACAAATATGCATTCTCATTTTGTGAGTAGACTTCTGTCTACTTGCTTGAAAAATGTGGTCCTAGAAGTTACATGATTAGATATAATTACCATTCTCCTGTTCCTCACCTTGGAGTAGTTAATAGTGTGGACACAAAAGTGAACATTAGGGATCTCAGTTGGATTGAGATTAGGGACTTTGGTTGGAGCCTGAGTGAACTGGACTAGGATCTATTTCAGGTGGACAGGAGAAACCAAGCAGTCCAAATTTAGACTGAAAAGGGTGATTCAAGAGGAGAAGGGAAACAGCTACATGAATAACTAGCACAGCAGGCTAGAGTGGTAGTGAAAGAGCAAGAAGTGAAGCCTCAGACTGAGAAAGGAATGAAGACAATGAAACTGTATGAGGAAATAACAACAGTGGGCAATACATGAAAAGAATATATTTATGTGAGGCAGAAATAAAAGGAAGAGAATTGCAGAATAAAAAAAGCATTGCATGTAATAATGGATGAAGATTTTTACGATATGAGCGGAGGATGTTGAAATCCGAATGATTAATACATTTTACTTTGAAAGTTGTTTTGTGACAGATGTCTTGAAACCCACTTATTGATGGACAAAATACACAGAAAGACTACAGAAGACAGAATTATGTGTAATCAAGTGGAAATCAGTTGGGTTGGGGGTGGGAGAATTACATGTTTTTAAGATACTGACGAATATTCTATTCCCTCAATCCACAGTTGCCTGGATATGGCTATGTATTGTTGATATTGCTAGAAATGCACGACACAAAGGTTTCCAGTGAAAGTGAAGAAAGACTGTAGTATCAACAAGTTTTCTCACTTTAATTCAATTTCTATTTGTGTAAGAGCAAGGTTTAGGAATAAGTATCGTGAGCTGAGAGTTCACACAGAGTAAGCATCTGTGATCTGACAATATTGTAGGCATCTTTTGAAAAAGGATCTGCCATATATGGAAGGAAGAATCAATCTGTTGATAGAGAAAATCTGTGTCTTCCACAGGCTTGTGGCCTTTCTGTAGAGCCTGTTTTCTCTTGGGACAGAGATTTACTTCTACATAAATGAAGTCTCTGGCCTGTTTGGTGGTAGAAATAGATTTCTCTGTGTAAATCAATATACTACTCTGCTGCTAAATCTGGATCTAAAGCAACTGAAAAATCAGTACAAACAGAAGTGCAAGCATTTCCATTCGTCTTCATCAAAACCTTGCTAGGGCCAGTTAAATGCTAAGTTTCAGAGTAACAGCCGTGTTAGTCTGTATTCGCAAAAAGAAAAGGAGTACTTGTGGCACCTTAGAGACTAACCAATTTATTTGAGCATGAGCTTTCGTGAGCTACAGCTCACTTCATCCGATGAAGTGAGCTGTAGCTCACGAAAGCTCATGCTCAAATAAATTGGTTAGTCTCTAAGGTGCCACAAGTACTCCTTTTCTTTAAATGCTAAGGTCATTAAACCAAGCCATACACAAATACCCAGTTTGAGTAATTAGAACACAAGTGTAAATATTACTGTATAACATCAAAATCAGGTAGCCACGGAGGGGTTTGGTTGTGAAAAGGAAAAGAAAATCAACATTAAGTCAGACCCGTTGTTTTCACTTCACAGATTTAAGCAGATAGTTATGTATATTGAACTGCTACTTCCAATCTTCCATTTGGATGTAACAAGTTATTGTTATAGCCTCACAATCTCTACTTCAGGATGAAGTTATTATAATGCCATCAAGTATCCCTGTCCTAGGCATGAGCTCAGCGTGCAAAGCTATCATCTCACCTCTCCCTCTTGGAAGTTACATACAGGAAGAATCAGCACTCACAACATATGGTGTGAAATTCTTGCCCCATTGAAATCAAAGGAGGCTATGCTACTGATGTCAGTAGGGCCAAGATTTCACCTATGGTTCTCGTTCCATGAAAAGTGTAGACCACTTCCCATCTGTTTTTCTTTTGACACACCTGATCCCTTGTTGTTCTTAATAGTCTAGAGGATATTCTTCACCTTGGCTTTCTGTCTTACCCATCTGTTTCCTATCCTTTTCCTCATCTGATATCAAGGTTTGCTATCTGGCTTTTAGAGAGAGCCGGTCAGGAATTTTCCAGTGGAATTGATTTTTTGCTAGAAAATGCATCTTCTGCAAAACTGAAATTTTAAATTTTCTGAAAAAAAAATTGATTTTCTGTCAGGAAATTGTAAATGAAATTTCATTTCAGTTAAGTTTGACCTGAATTGGAATATTTTGGGGTTTTGAACTGACCAAAAATTTTAATTTCAAATTAGTTCAACAAAAACTTAAAATACATATCCTTATCAGTACATTGTCTTATGGGAGATGTAGTTTGGGCCCCCATTCTCTCATATGGGCCAGGCTCCTTAGAGGACTACGTCTCCCATCATACAAAGTAAATTTCCCTCTGACTGATCTGCATGGTGCATCATGGGAGTCACATGACTCTGGGTCCATTATGGGTGATGTAGTCTGACTAGGGAGCCTGGCAAATAGAGATATCAGGCTCCTGAACTACAACTCGGATGAGGCAAATGTACCACTTTGGGGAAATGTAGTTTAATATTGAACTGACTCAAAATGAAGCATTCCAGATCCATTCAAGAAACCAAAATGAAACATTTTGATTTCTGAAATCTTGAATTGTTTAGCTCAAGCAAAAATGTCAATATGAAACATTTCAACATTTCCAAACTGAATTTTTTGTAATTTCTGTTCCATGAAAAATTTCAAAAAATGTCAACTCCTCTTTATTTCAATGAGCTTTGGATCAGAACCACAGTCCACTGGCTGAACATGTATCTGATATTACATTTCACTTTATCCAGATGGACTAAGTAGACATGCTCCTTAATAGCTGCAGTTTTTCCAATGTGATGTTTTTCTCTTTGCACTCTAATGTTAAACATTGAATATGGTTTGCTGAATATTCATCCTGATTTATGATTTCACTCTACTAGGGCTAATTTTTCAGGGAATTACAATAAGTTTTACCTCCTATTAAAGTCAATGAGAGTTTTACTAGAGCACCACACAACTTTTACAAAAGTCCATTCTGCAGGGGCTCCTTCAGGAAGTTTTGCCTTAGAGCTAAGCTTCTGGTTTAAGAGCCGATATTTCAGATTTTACTTTAGAAGTATTGTCAAGGAAAATTGCATTAAATAAAGAGTGGAATGATGAAAGATTCTAGTAAACCAACCATGGGACTGAATGTGATCAAAGGAAAGCAAGTAGCTTGTGACTCTCAACATTAGCGTGATCAAAAGGGTTGATGAGCATCAGGAAGTGCTTCCCTAATAGAAAACCCTATTTTATGGACTGGCGTAAGTTTGACATTGACTAATGTGGTATCAAGATACTCTTCTCAGTCAAAACGGTAAGTTATGTTTATCATGAAAAATAAAGAGAGACAACAAATTTCAATTTTCTATAACAATTCACCCAATCTACAAAAAGGAAACAGACCCTCAACATGTTGTAGTTTCTGTGAAAAAGGGGCCCAAAGAAAAAGTCAGACACTATACAAATTTTAGTCACATGGCCCTTTAAAAAACAGTCACAGCAAACATCAGATGATGTCCTCTTTTCTACAGACAGCTATAGAAAAATCTAGTAGTGCATACATTTCAATAAATATTTTAAATGATACTGTAACACAAAACCAGAATGTTTATAGGCATTTTCACCTTTCTGAAAATGGAAATCCTAATGCATCCATCCCAACATACTGTTACTGTTCCACCATAAGACCAGGGGAATAGTAAGTGATGCAAATTGTGGTCATTTGGTCAGAGGGATCCTCTTACAGTCCCCCCATAAGGAGCTGATTTTAATATTCAAAGCTCTAAAATCCACATGCTTAGGGAGACTGTCTTGAAGAATCACAACAGGGCCTAGAGTACAATTTATTATGTAAATTTGCGGTTTTCTGAACAAGAGGTTCCCATATTACATCCCTCCCCGCCCCCCAGTTATGAGCTTTCTTTACTTTTCAAAATGCTCCAAAATCCATGTGCATAATGAGATTATTCCCCAGAAAAGACTCTCGTCCATTCCCCCTTGCTGCCTCTACATGGTAGATGTGTCATCAGGTACCACTTTCCTTCCTCTCCATGCCCCTCCAGCCCTACTGGAGGACTCCTTGTGCCTTTCTCAGCTATCCCGCCCCTGATGGACATCACAGCACTTTATCCTTCCAGTTGATACAGAACACTGTAGAGGCACTGCACATGGGGACACCAGAAGAAAATGTCAGACTCTGTCCACACTGCATTTAGGGTAGGCTTAGTGAAAACCTGCTGGCTACGCCTGGCTTATACTCGAGCATTTCATCTGCTCTGCACAAACTGCTCCAGAGTTGCCAAATGTGACCATTCCTTGATCCTTGTTCTAAGGATTCCCTCTGAAGCATTGCCTGCACTTACTTCTGCCCTGTACTGTATTGTCATGTACGGCACCAGACTGCTACAAATCCCCAGGGCAAGAATAGAATATCATGCGCCTCTGCATGCACAACCTACTATAATTCTGCATAGAAATGGGACGTTCACAGTCCCTTTGGATGCAAATGAACCTCTCCTCCTGTCTCAGTGTGTGTTGGGGCAACCTGCTGCAAGTAATCTCTGTGCCAGTCAAAAAAATTGGGAGCAAGGCTGTTGGAGTGCTTGCATATGAATGAGACAATACAGTTGTGTGGGACACAACACAACACATAAAATGGATACACTTACTTAGGGCTTGTCTACACTACAGGTTATATCAGTATAACTTATGTCGCTCAGTGGTGTGACTAAGCCACCACCCTGAATGATGTAAGTTACACCGAACTAAGCACTGGTGTGGACTGCGCTATGTTGGTGGGAGAAGCTACTGCCTCTTGCGGAGGTGGCTTTATTATGCTGATGGAAGAGCTCTCTGCCATCGGCTCTTAAACATAACGGTGTCATCAGCAGACATGCTACAACTGTGCTACTGCAGTGCTTCTAGTGTAGACTAGCCCTTGGTCATCCCTTATGTTTGGATATTATAGGGCAGTCCTGGCGGTACCATACATTCTACATCTCCAGTGGCTCTTGGCAACTCCAGGGGGCGGTGTTAGGCTGTAGGGCAGGGCTGATATGTATCTTAACTCTGTATTTCCTGATTTCCACTTTGTTATACCTTAACTCTCTATTTCCTGGTTTTCAGAAGATAAAGTATAGGCCACTCAATATCCTGGAAGGGTATAAGGCACTGCTGGTCAACTCCAACTCTGATTAGTGACTTTGGGGGCACTGAATTTATGTGTGTGGAGGAGCAGAGGGGAGATGATGATACATTTTTCAATCCATCTTAGATCTTGAATGCAATGTTTTTTTTCATAATGGTGCAAAATTTCTTTCTTGTTACTGCTCCAGCAGGCTTGATTTCCTTTTTGAATATGTGTGTGTTTGCTATCAGTGTTATAATTAGATACTCCAGTCCTTTCCCAGAAAAATGAGGTGGACAGAAAGAGGGGCTAACACTCTAGCAACAGTAATGAGTCACTATGATGCTGCTAATATTGAAATGGCTTTGCAATTTAACCTACAATCAGAGCTCTTTGATTGTCTGTGATGTTGTGCTTATACTTATAATGCCTTTTCAACCAATGAATTTAATTGTTGCCCTTAGTTTAATGTATCAGTTCAATTTCTTGTTGTATTTCTGATGTGATTAAATATTCCTTGGCCCGGCAGCCTTATTTTGCCATCTATGGGATCCTGTTACTATCCCAGGATGCATTGCCTGTTGTACCCAATTCTTTAGAGCTCAATGGTGGCTTTGTAGTCAGGCACCTGGAGGCGTGTGGCACCTGGAGGTACCTAGCATTCAGGGGAACACCCTACTATTACACCCCTAAGAGCAATTAACAGTGTTGGGGATAGGGAGTGTCAGCTAACTTGCTCCATCATTGTTCAAGGCCCCATTTGGGGAGGCTAGTTCCCACAAGTAGTGGGATTGTGCCTGGCCCCTATACAGTGGAGGAGAGAAGACAGGTTTGATGTTTACGCCCTCTCTTATTCCCTGCCCAGGGGCAGCCACAATCAGGCCCTGCATTAGAAATCAGCACACCAGTCATAATGTGTGTGTCTTATAAAGCAGTGGTGGACTCATCCTGTAATCCTTACTCACATGAATAGCCCTGTTGAAGCCAGTGAGAGTGGATAAAGAAAACAATGAAACCCTTAGACTGAGTATTATAAATAAAGGCACATCTCACAAACACACTCAAGGGCTCCCTCCCTGAGCTAAGTTGTGAAAGTGACTGAGCATTCCACTCCTTTAGTGAATACCATTTAAGGAGCCAGTCACAAGGGTGATGGATTCTAGTGCTTTAGAGTTACTGAGAGAGGGAAGGCATGAAAACAAGACTAACTTCTTAGTTTTAAAACTACAATCATAATTACAGGTTTCAGAGTAGCAGCCGTGTTAGTTTGTATTTGCAACAAGAAAAGGAGGACTTGTGGCACCTTAGAGACTAACAAATTTATTTGAGCATAAGCTTTCGTGAGCTACAGCTCACTTCATCGGATGCATTCAGTGGAAAATCATAATTAGTTATTCCTGATCTGCTTTAAAAGGTGGCTAGAGTAAAGCTCCTGAACTATAATCTCCATAAATTGCCTCTTTCATGTTCTAACTGCGTGAAACATTCAGCTTTGCTTTGCTGTCCTCTACCTGCCAGGCTAAACTGTCATGCTGCAGCTTATCACTTTATCACTTAATCAGAAGGAAACTTATAAAGCATTCAGATCATCCTCATGTTAGAAATAACCAGATCAGCCAGATAAACAATGTCATGGCTTGTTGGGTAAATCCGTATCTTATCCAGTGGAACAACAACATGAAAATAGCTGGGTTATGGGGAACCAGGAATAAACATCCACAACACTTTACACTGCATCAAGGGGGCATCAACACAGTAATAAAAAGTCAGGGGAAATATTTCCCTCTTCTATCCCAGTGGTTGCAACAATGGTCTTGTATATTTAAACTGACTGTTGCTCTACTTTCCTCTCATAGAATAATAGAATATCAGGGTTGGAAGGGACCTCAGGAGGTCATCTAGTCCAACCCCCTGCTCAAAGCAGGACCAATCCCCAACTAAATCATCCCAGCCAGGGCTTTGTCAAGCCTGACCTTAAAAACTTCTAAGGAAGGAGATTCCACCACCTCTCTAGGTAACGCATTCCAGTGTTTCACCACCCTCCTAGTGAAAAAGTTTTTCCTAATATCCAACCTAAATCTCCCCCACTGCAACTTGAGACCATTACTCCTTGTTCTGTCATCTGCTACCACTGAGAACAGTCTAGAGCCATCCTCTTTGGAACCCCCTTTCAGGTAGTTGAAAGCAGCTATCAAATCCCCCCTCCTTCTTCTCTTCCGCAGACTAAACAATCCCAGTTCCCTCAGCCTCTCCTCATAAGTCATGTGTTCCAGTCCCCTAATCATTTTTGTTGCCCTCCGCTGGACTCTTTCCAATTTTTCCACATCCTTCTTGTAGTGTGAGGCCCAAAACTGCACAGAGTACTCCAGATGAGGCCTCACCAATGTCGAATAGAGGGAACGATCACGTCCCTCGATCTGCTGGCAATGCCCCTACTTATACATCCCAAAATGCCATTGGCCTTCTTGGCAACAAGGGCACACTGTTGACTCATACCCAGCTTCTCGTCCACTGTAACCCCTAGGTCCTTTTCTGCAGAACTGCTGCCGAGCCATTCGGTCCCCAGTCTGTAGCGGTGCATGGGATTCGTCCATCCTAAGTGCAGGACTCTGCACGTGTCCTTGTTGAACCTCATCAGATTTCTTTTGGCCCAATCCTCCAATCTGTCTAGGTCCCTCTGTATCCTATCCCTACCCTCCAGCGTATCTACCACTCCTCCCAGTTTAGTATCATCTGCAAACTTGCTGAGGGTGCATTCCACACCATCCTCCAGATCATTTATGAAGATATTGAACAAAACTGGCCCCAGGACCGACCCTTGGGGCACTCCACTTGATACCAGCTGCCAACTAGACATGGAGCCATTGATCACTACCCGTTGAGCCCGACAATCTAGCCAACTTTCTATCCACCTTATAGTCCATTCTTCCAGCCCATACTTCTTTAACTTGCTGGCAAGAATACTGTGGGAGACAGTGTCAAAAGCTTTGCTAAAGTCAAGGAACAACACGTCCACTGCTTTCCCTTCATCCACAGAACCAGTTATCTCATCATAGAAGGCAATTAGATTAGTCAGGCATGACTTGCCCTTGGTGAATCCATGCTGACTGTTCCTGATCACTTTCCTCTCCTCTAAGTGCTTTGGAATGGATTCCTTGAGGACCTGCTCCATGATTTTTCCAGGGACTGAGGTGAGGCTGACTGGCCTGTAGTTCCCAGGATCCTCCTTCTTCCCTTTTTTAAAGATGGGCACTACATTAGCCTTTTTTCAGTCATCCGGGACTTCCCCCGATCGCCATGAGTTTTCAAAGATAAAGGCCAATGGCCCTGCAATCACATCCGCCAACTCCTTTAGCACTCTCGGATGCAGCGCATTCGGCCCCATGGACTTGTGCTCGTCCAGCTTTTCTAAATAGTCCCGAACCACCTCTTTCTCCACAGAGGGCTGGTCACCTCCTCCCCATGCTGTGCTGCCCAGTGCAGTAGTCTGGGAGCTGACCTTGTTCGTGAAGACAGAGGCAAAAAAAGCATTGAGTACATTAGCTTTTTCCACATCCTCGGTCACTAGGTTGCCTCCCTCATTCAGTAAGGGGCCCACACTTTCCTTGACTTTCTTCTTGTTGCTAATATACCTGAAGAAACCCTTCTTGTTACTCTTAACATCTCTTGCTAGCTGCAACTCCAGGTGTGATTTGGCCTTCCTGATTTCACTGCTGCATGCCTGAGCAATATTTTTATACTCTTCCCTGGTCATTTGTCCAATCTTCCACTTCTTGTTAGCTTCTTTAAGATCAGCAAGGATTTCACTGTTAAGCCAAGCTGGTCGCCTGCCATATTGACTATTCTTTCTACACATCGGGATGGTTTGTCCCTGTAACCTCAATAAGGATTCTTTAAAATACAGCCAGCTTTCCTGGACTCCTTTCCCCCTCATGTTATTCTCCCAGGGGATCCTGCCCATCAGTTCCCTGAAGGAGTCAAAGTCTGCTTTTCTGAAGTCCAGGGTCCGTATTCTGCTGCTCTCCTTCCTTTCCTGTGTCAGGATCCTGAACTCGACCATCTCATGGTCACTGACTCCCAGGTTCCCATCCACTTTTGCATCCCCTACTAATTCTTCCCTGTTTGTGAGCAGCAGGTCAAGAAGAGCTCTGCCCCTAGTTGGTTCCTCCAGCACTTGCACCAGGAAATTGTCCCCTACACTTTCCAAAAACTTCCTGGATTGTCTGTGCACTGCTGTATTGCTCTCCCAGCAGATATCAGGGTGATTGAAGTCTCCCATGAGAACCAGGGCCTGTGATCTAGTAACTCCTGTGAGTTGCCGGAAGAAAGCCTCGTCCACCTCATCCCCCTGGTCCGGTGGTCTACAGCAGACTCCCACCACAACATCACCCTTGTTGCTCACGCTTCTAAACTTAATCCAGAGACTCTCAGGTTTTTCTGCAGTTTCTTACCGGAGCTCTGAGCAGTCATACTGCTCCCTTACATATAGTGCTACTCCCCCACCTTTTCTGCCCTACCTGTCCTTCCTGAACAGTTTATAACCATCCATGACAGTGCTCCAGTCATGTGAATTATCCCACCAAGTCTCTACTGTAGAGGAGCAGAGCGGACATTCTATGTAATATCAGGCAATAAGAATGGCTGGGAAACTGGTCTACTCTTAATTTTTGCTGGCATGACTATGTCTGGAGTGTTAAAAAAAAAATCACTCTTCTGACATAGCTATCTCAGCAAAAGCCCTGGAGGAGAAGTACTTATACCAGCAAAAAAACATCCTTTTGCCAGAATGGGGCAACTGCTATAAGTCTTACCAGCAAAAGCACTCTTTTTCTTGGATAGCTGAGCGACCCTAGAACTGCATTGCTAGTACAGCTATACTGGTGTAACTACTAGAAAAGCATCCCTAGGCTGGTCTATACCTAGACACACCCCGACAGACGTTGTTACACAGACCTTTGCCCTGATAGAGACACTACTTTAGACTTCCGTCAACCTAGCTACCATCTCTTGAGGGGGTATATTTAATACAGTGATGGAAAAACTCCTTTCTTTGCTGTGGCAAGTGTCTACATTGCAGCTCTAAAGCAGCAAAGGGGCAGAACCACAGCTGTGCTGCTGTAGTGCTTGTAGTGTAGACTTATCTCTAGTGCTGATGTGTCTATACCAGCAAAACTGCGCTTTTGCTAGTATAGCTTATTCCAGACTGCCCGAGCACAATACGTAATACTAGCAAAAACTCAGGGGCTTTAGGTGGCAGAGCTGTTGGTCACAAATTGCACCCTGACTGACACAGGTATGCCAACAAAAGTTCATAGTGTAGACCTGGTGTAAGAAGGGAAAAGGTTAATGTTGCAAATGACAGTAAGTCGACTTACAACAGAAAGAAAAGACAAGTCTTTGCTGAAAGATTCAGAGTTTAGGATATTGAGATGTCCTTGGGAACGGCTGCAGCACGTTGTCCCAAATCCCTGAAAACAGCAGAACGGGATGTGTACAACTGACAAAGCAAAAAATTGCCTATCGCAATTCATTGTGATAGCTGAACACACATATACGTTATTTGAATGGAGCTGGGAGCCTACATCTGAAGTCAATCACTGTTTGGTGAGATCCTCTCTCTCTCTCTCTCTCACACACACACACACACACCCACACACAGAGTTTCCGGTCCTCTTCCTTGACTACATGGTGGAAGAATCATTTACTGTAACAAACATTTTACAAAATGATTTTTAAACAAAATGGGACTGCCTGGTGTGCAACGACATTTAATTCATTGATGGTCCTCCCTGCTGTCTCGTGCATAGGGCTTCTTAGTGGACCACTGCAGAGGAGGATGTTCAGAGTGCTCTGGAAAGCAGCTGGCATGCATAGCAGCACTCATTTTCCCTTTATTCTAGTCCATCTGCAGATCTCCCTAGCTGAGTGGACTATGCAGTTTACACCCTGGGATCCAGACAAGTCCCTGCAGGGCTGTATAGATCTGTATGTAAATGCTGGGAATTTCTCCAGAGATACTGTGGCTGGGTCTACCTATAAATATGCTCCCATGCCAAGTGACCTGGCTCCTTGGTGAGCTGTGACTCTGACCTCGACAGGGCTCTGTTGCTGTTTCATTCAGTATAATGTCACATTTGTAATTTAATATCAATGGTTCAGACAAGCTTAGAAGGATTTTAACTCTCCATAAAACTCCTGCAGGGTCAATTCCATTCAAAAAAGGCAATATTGAAGTTGAAGCTAATGCCAGAACATGTTTTGGTGAAACAATCAAAAACTCCCTAGATCAACCACCTGGCCCACTTTTTCTTATGCTTAGAGATTTCCCTCTCTCTCTAATCTCACTGGCAGACAGCACTGTCTCTACTGTCTCCAACGATGTTATATTATTCTTTAAGAAGGTGGAGACCAAACCATAAAGTACGTAGCGCTTTCCCCCATAATTATATTTAACCAAATGTTTAATCAGTGCTAGAACTGGTCTCATTCCAACCATTAAAAGTTTTCTTCTTCATTTGCACAGCCTTGCCACATAAATCTGTAGTCACAAACAATAACGGAAAACAATGCCTAAAGGGAAGTGAAATTCTGGAATCTCTTTTTATGGTCCCCATTAGGGAGTTACCTGAGCACCTCCCAACCTTTAATGTCTTTATCCTCACACCATCTCTGTGAGGTAGGGAAGTGCTATTATTCCCATTTTAAAGATGCAGCACAAAAACTAAGTAACTTGCTTAAGGTCACACAGGAGTTCTGAGATGGAGCAAGGAATTAAACCCAGGTCTCACAAGTCCTCAGCTCTAACCATTAAACCATGCCCCCTCTTGGCCCAATCTTTCCCCATCTTTCATGATTATATTTGCATAAGTAATGATGCAACATTTGGCCCATTGTCACTCAGCTTTAAGGAGTCTGAACAATTCAAGCTCAGGGTTCATTCAGGTAGATGCTATTGAACAAGCACTTGTCCACGTGAGTAGTCCCCTTACAGCAATGGGACTACACACTGCAGCTGCAATTTTGAAAGCTGCCTAAACGATTTGAACATCCAGTTTCCATTCATTTCCATTCATTTTGTCCAAATTCCTCAGATGGCTTTGAAAATCCCACCTGCTATTAATATTTTGCAGGATCAGGCCCTAAAAGAAACATAGGTCTCTAAATATACACTTGAGAGTATTTTCCCTCCATTTAGCAAAAATATTGAATTGCTAAAGTGAATCTATTATTCCAGTACAATCCCTACTGGAGCCTGACAAACAGAACCAAGAATACCATCCTTATTTCTGCCTTGTTCTTTTGAATAAAACCCCAACATGAGCAAACTCTTGATGACTTCTCCACCAAGTAATCTCATAGAACAGGAGAGGCAAAATTTGTTAATTTTGAGATTTTTACATACTCTTCCACAGTTTTTAAAAAATACATTTCCTCTTCCTTTGTAAACCAGGTTTAATCCCTATTCACTACATCTTATCTCAAAGAGTGTATTTAAAACAACAACAACAACAAAAAAACAAGCAGAGGAATACAGTTTGAACTCTTATCTGTGTTTTCAATGCTGCAGACAAAGTCATCCCTGAATAGTTCTTATGGTCTAGATAAAGAAAGAATACGATAGGCACAAGCTTCTCAGATATGAATTTAAAAGAAACATAAATGCTATAGGAAAGCTAAGGGAATGAGATAGAAAGATGCAACATGAATGAGTACTATGCCATTCATGTGCAAACCCATCAAGTTTAAAAAACCTGTTACATCTTTAGACTTAACAAGAAGTCCTGTAGAAATTCAACAGTAAACATTTGTTCCATGCGAACTAACCATAACAAGAGAGAATATAGAATTCTTAGAAGTTGTTCCCTTTAAAATCTGCAATTACTTTATTATTGGAGCACTTACAATTTAACCCCCCAAAATGCTTCATTGCTTGATGCTAAAAAAAATACTAGATGGTCCTCCTCATTTCACAGCATGGCCATTTGTACCAATACCTTCCTCTTTCAGAATGATGAAAAACAGAGGGAATTGGAGCCAATACAGTTCAGCTAATTAACTGTGCTTTAGGTGGGTGTCATTTTTCCTAAAATCATGTTAAATGCTTGAATTTTGTAGCTAATTAGTTTCAGTTCCAATGGGCAGAGTGTATATTTATGTATATATTAATACAGAAGAATCCAGTTTTTCAAGCAGTAATTACATGGTGCTGATTTTAGTGTAGCTGGATTTTCCTACCTGTACAACTGACAAAATCATTGGAAGCAGGAATATTCTAGGCCTAATTGCCAGTGCAATTTAAAGAATAACTATTAATGTGATGTGAGCGGGATCAGAATCTAGCCCATAATGGGGCTCCAATACTAACTCTAGGTGTCACAATAACAATAATCATTGCCTAATGCTGACAAGTGTAATAAATAAAATAATAAAGTCATATTCTGGGGTGCAATTCAGACCAGTGATGGGTTGTGTCACTACTTGCCCTGTAACCCTTATGTGCCTTAAAAGCTTTGCTACTGTAACTCTCTACCTGGGACGTTCACAGCCAGCAATAAGCATGCAGGTCACACCCTGAGGCTATGCCTACACTGCAAATAGACCCCCACTAGCATGGGCCAGCTGACTCAGGCATGCTTAGCTTGGTCTAATGGGCTGTTTAATTGCAGTGTAGACATTTGGGCTTCGGCTGCAGCCTGAGTTCTGGGACCCTCCAACCTTGCAGGGTCCTAGAGACTGGGCTCCAGCCCAAGCCCAAATGTCTACACCACAATTAAACAGCCCCTTAGCCCCACCCCCATGACCCTGGTCACCTTGCACAAGGTAGCTGCAGGTTTTTATTGCAGTGTAGACATACCCTGAGTGTTTGTGTGCTGCACATCCTTGGATCAGCAACTCTGACCCTAGCATCCTGCCAGCAACACACCAGTCACACTCCCTGGTTCCTACCTTGCCTCTCTAATATCCTGGGCCCAGCATGGCTATAACACTGCAAACTATTATCATTAGTGAAATTCATCCCTGTGCAAAGGCTCAACATGAGGCCTATATGCCCACTTAAGCATTTAAAATATGTCACAGGCCTTGTGCTGGCGCTCTGTGCAGAGATGGATTTCATCCTCTGGGTGCCACAGCTGGGATTATACCATGTGTTTTTGAAGAGTCTTTCTTATCCATTTTTTATTCTTTTAGGTGACCGATGGACATTGAAACACCAGGCAGGACTTGACTAAATTTCCTCTTTGATACACTATGGAGGATGTGGTTTCACACAGCAAGGACATGAGATGTGGAGCTGTGCATTACAATGAATGGATTTCTGCAATCAAAGCACACAAATATTAAATGATAAAAACAAAATGAGTAAACGTGTCCTTTCTGCCAGCATCTTACACCTCTAGAAGATGGATTCTTCATGCAGTTAGTGTTATGGAGTCCTTTGTGATTTATATGGCACCCATCACCTGGGTATCTCAGGGCCTGATCCTGCAACCATTGAAATTAGTGGGAGTTTTGCTATTGATTTCGGTGGGAGCAGGATCGAAGTATAAAATGCAGAACCAAACTAGGAAGAGCAAAAGAGTGGTGCAGCCTGGAGGTCATGTATTCTCTAATGTACTATTCATCTCTCTCACAGGTTCCATAGGTTTGCATAGAATTGTCCAGGATCACACAGCAACACTGTATAGCCTGGTAGCTTTACCTGCTAAATGAATGAGCAAGCCACATGACCTTCTAATCAACACTGCCTTGAAAGCACAGAATTTTATTTACAGGAGATGAGAATTCACTTGCTGAGAGACCAGATAGTGTGCTATTGAGACCACTTGGACACTCGATACAGCTCAAAAAATATTGGTATGATACACAGATCTTCACTGCGGAGCAAATCGTGAAATCATTATCAAGTCTTTAGCCAAGCACAATGCCCAGTGAATGAATAACAACTTCAGCCCCATCCCTAAATATAAGGGGCTCTATTCATTCCCTAGGTTTTGGTGGCTGGAGCTGGTACAACCTAGGATTGGAGTCCCCATCGTTGTAATTCATTACCTTCTCCCTGACATATATGGTATAATGCTTCTATGGGGGTCAGAGCAGTGCTAATTACTGAATGAATGATTCACAGTTAATAGCATATTCAGATCAGTTCTCCCCCCAGCCCCCTACATGGCTGTATTGGGGCTCCACGATCTTAGGTATGGTCGAGAGGGTGAGGGAACAGGGAGCAAGAGCTGTACTCTGGAAATTCCTGTCCAAGCAGGTGGGCAGGAAGGGGACAGTCGGGATGGGGAGGGGAGCTGCCCCCCCAACTTGGGCTGACTACCGGAGCTGGGCAAACATGATGGGTGTGGAGTACGCTATACCCGGTAAAGTGCTGTAGCAAATTCCTTCTCCACTTCAGGAGCAAGAGACATCATAGTGAGTGGTTTCAGAGTAACAGCCGTGTTAGTCTGTATTCGCAAAAAGAAAAGGAGTACTTGTGGCACCTTAGAGACTAACCAATTTATTTGAGCATGAATTTTCATGAGCTACAGCTCACTTCATCGGATGCATACCGTGGAAACTGCAGCAGACTTTATATATACACAGAGAATATGAAACAATACCTCCTCCCATCCCACTGTCCTGCTGGTAATAGCTTATCTAAAGTGATCATCAGGTTGGGCCATTTCCAGCACAAATCCAGGTTTTCTCACCCTCCACCCCCCCATAGTGAGTGAATCTAATTGCTCCACCAGGGCTCTGCCTAGTGCAGGGCAGCTGCATAATACCTCATACTGAGGGCACTGAGCAAACCCCAGAGTTAATTTTGCCTCTTTCCCTGTCTGCAAATTGTCTCAGAGCAGATGGTGATTTTTTCAAATTCACATTGTTCTAAATTATTTCTGGAATGATTTCTCCAAACAATCCCTGGTCTGTAAATTCTTCCCAAACAGTTCAGTTCCAGTCCTTGGTATCATAGGTCAGGTTACGATTTAGTCATGGAGGTCATGGCAGTCACAAATTCCGTGACTTTGCCAGCCTCCGTGACTTCTGGGGTTCAGGTGGAGAAGGTGTGACTGTGTGCCCCTGCCCTGCATCTACAGCTGGATGGAATCAGGACCCTTCAGCCCCAGCCCAGCAGCTTCCTTAGGGGGCTGCAACCAGGCCGGGGCTGCAGCTGGGGCCATGTGCCAGAGCCCTCCGGCATCCCAGACTTGGTGGGGGATGCAGCTGGGGATGAGCACCTCTGCCCCGCGGCTTCCACCAGGGGCTGCAGCCAGGACCGTGCAACCCTGCCCCAGCGTTGTCCCAGGCTTGGCAGTGGCTGCAGCCATGGGCCACTTGCCCCAGCCCTGCAGTGCCGTGGGCTTGGTGGGGGCCACGTGGCCCAGCCCCTCAGCATCCTGGGGGCTGCAGTCGGGGCTGTGCACCCCAGCCCCGCAGAGTCCGGGGCTTGGCAGGGTTGCAGCTGGGGCCATGAGCCCCCCCTCACCCCTCCTCACTGTGGCCCAGGCTTGGCAGGGGCTGCAGTCGGGCCAGGCACCATTATCCCGCTGCTGGGCCAGCTCTGGAGCAAGAGCTGTGGGTTCCCTGTGGCTGCAACCCCTGCTGCGGCTACTGGACTGGGGGCTGTGGTCCCGGTCATGGCAGGGGGCTTGGCCTGTCAGTCCCCCTGGCCCACATGGGATTCCATTCCTCTCCCTACCTAGCCCTGCCTCCGATTATTTTTAGTAAAGTAAGGGACAAGTGATGGCTCTGTGAATTTTTGTTTATTGCCCATGACCTGTTCATGACTTTTACTAATAAATAACCGTGAAAAAATCTTAGCCTTAATCATAGGTGCTGGAAATAGAGATACTGTGGGTACGGCTTGAAGTGGTTTCCATCAAAGACAGGGTTTACAGTTTGGTTCAATGGCTCTCAGTACCCCTGCTATGCAAATTGTTCCAGCTGCCCTGCTTGGTATTCAAATGTCAAACTATGTTGCTTGGTTTTGATTGGACATGTAGATCACATGGTATGGTTTCTCTTTCCTGTCTGGACAGAATTAGAATTGGAACTTGTGCTCCTGTGTGGAGCACTTGCAATTACAAATTCAAAATTCACTTCCCAAAAATACCTTTCCACAGTCACTCACAACTCCCTCCCTCCACAGACGTTCCTGCCAGTTAGATAATCAAGTGAATTGGTTTAGAAATATAAATATGTTTAGAAAATGTTATGCAGTATTTGCTCAGTGGGCACAATGGAGAGTATAAAATAAATATATTTTTAAGTGGAACCAACCATGAAGTCCTTATTCTGACTGTTCACAGGCAAAACGCATATTGACTTAAATAGAAGTTTTGTCTGAGTAAGGATTGAGTAAAATTTTCAGGATCTGGACCAATAATAACCATTCCAGAGTACATCAGACAAGAGAGTAAAGACACCAGTTTATAGTTGGTAAGCCACTGACAAATGTCTCAATCTTTTGAGGTACAGAGCACCCTCATCTCCAAACAATTTCATTGGGAACTGGCTATGCTCAACATCTTGCAGGATGCAGCCCCAGAAGAGTGACTGCACTGCCAGTTTGTGTTCAGTATCACAAAGTACTTTTGGTCCTACCATATAAAAGCCCATTAGATTATGAATTAAAAATCAATGGGCTTCAACCTCATTCCAAATGCATGGGAGTGCATCACAATGTGGTGGAAACTCCACTGCTGTGCAAATTGTGCACACAAGTGTAATTGAGTAGTTAGAGGGGCAAGGTGGGTGAGGTAATATATTTTATTGGACTAACTTCTGTTGGTGAGAGAGACAAGCTTTCGAGGTTATTCTCGAAACAGAGTGTTATTATATCTTGGGACCAACACAGCTGCAACATCATTGCATACAATAATAGAGTAGTTGACTTTTAAACCTGTATATCTGTATGCACACATACTGGAGTAGAGAATGAATACACACAGACACAGGTAGCACTACATGTACAAACGACACATTTTAAAGGGAAAAGCATGCTGTTTTCACCATTGTTATGAGTGCATTAACAAGCAAGTATCCCTTCCCTACAAATCAATTTAAATTTGAATAGGGTGTTTTAAACCTGAAAACATATACCTTAAACTCCAAATCGTTAAAGTCTCTCCATATACTACTACAGTATATATGAAATCACAGATTTTTTTTCAATAACAAACTAGCAATTCCTACAATGTGCCAAACAGCCTTGTGTATTATTCACCAGTTAAAATGCACAGTGCTGTGTAACTGACTTTCTACATCTGCTATATCACGAGTGAATGCCTTCAAGTTTGCAAGGAGTAGGTTGTATTGTACCCTGCATTGTCCTCCTTTTGTTTTCATCGTGTGGCCACTGACTGAGGAAATCTGATGATCCAGGTGAACATACCAATGGCATTCAAATGTTTTTAATGTGAGGAAATCATCACACCTTTCTCTCAGGGACTTGACTCAGTAATGGTGAATTCTTTCTGGGTGTGGCTGTTATCATCAGTCAGTTAGTTTGATAGCTGCCAAAAGACAACTGTCACAGGGTGACACTAGCCTTTTAAGAGGGAGCAGGGTCAGAGCACAACTTATCAGCTGACCCCAACTGGGCTATAACCAAAGGCACCTGGGCCCTAGGAGGGAAAGCATGGGTGAATCAGGTCAGGCCTGAGATGATCAGGTGGGAGTGGGAACGGTAGCAAAGACGTGGAGTGATTGAAAGGTAAAGGAGAAAAAACTCTGGAAGCTGGAGCCCAGGTTGGGCTGAGAAATTGTTTGTGTTTTGTCTTCCCAGTCCTACTTCTTGTTCAGCCAATTGCTAAGACAAACGAGTTTGTTTACATTTAATGAAGATAATGCTGCCCACTTCTTATTTACAACGTCACCTGAAAGTGAGAACAGATATTTGCATGGCACTTTTGTAGCCAGTGTTGCAAGGTATTTACGTGCCAGATATGCTAAACATTCATATGCCCCTTCATACTTCAGCTTGTAGACTCTAAAATTTTATATTGCTTTGGTTTTGGGTGGAGTTATGTAAAAAAAATTTCTACATTTGTAAGTTGCAGTTTCACAATAAAGAGATTACACTACAGTACTTGTATGAGGTGAATTGAAAAATACTATTTCTTTTGTTTATCTTTTTTACAGTGCAAATATTTGTAATAAAAATAATATCAAGTGAGCACTGTACACTTCGTTTTCTGTGTTGTAATCAAAATCAATATATTTGAAAATGTAGAAAACATCCACAAATATTTATAATAAATTTAAATTTCTATTCTATTATTAAACAGTGTGATTAAAATTGCAATTAATCATGACTATTTTTTAATCTTGTGATTAATTGCAATTCATTTTTAATTGTTTGATAGCCCTATTAACTAATAAGTAACACACAGCTTAATAGTTTCTTGCATGTGTCAGAGTCTGTGTGCACACTAATAACACTTCACCCTGCAACTAAGGTGGAAATTCTATGTTCCCTCTACAATTCCACTAAGATTCCCATTTAGCATTTAAAGGCATATTAATTGTCTCCATCCCATGAGCTTTGAATCACAAATGCATCTTCTCAGCCTTCCACACTTTATCAGGTTTTGCCGTAGGTTTGCCACATCTATTTCTCTTCTAGATTTTCATTTGGGCATGACAAGAGCCATAGCTGAGATAACAGAAATAATACTGAGCAAAATCATTTTTTTTAATGTGAGAGTGAGTTTGTATGTGTGAGTGAATGATTGTAAAAGTGAGAGAAATGGCATTGGCCTGATCCAAGCATAAGGCACACATAGGAGCTATGAAAGCTTCCTATCTACAGCTCTGACAGTGCACCACCTTCTTGACTTCAACATGTCTGCTATTGCAGTCAGTGATCAGAGATCTAATTGAGCTGAATTGAGCCAAATGCTTGTGGTGGTTTTGCTATGTAAGCAAACGGGACTAGTGTCAGGTGGAGGATTAATGGGTACATACATGGTCCCAGGTAGCTAAACTGGGTATTATTGGCTGGGTGGGGAATGTAAATAGGGAAGACAGAGGATGTAGAAGGAGGCTAATGCGGAATACAAATGGCCTGAGGCAGAAAATTTAGATCTGGATCCAAATTAACCCAAGTTTTGAGGTTGTTCAGCTCAAGGGCTTTCGGGTCATGCAATGTGCGTGGTAGGCTAAGGAACCCTACCACTGCTGTAGTCCTTGTGGTAGCTCATTTATACCAGTGGCTCTCAACCTTTCCAGACTACTGTACCCCTTTCAGGAGGCTGATTTGTCTTGTGTATCCCCCAAAAAAGTATTTGCTTACAAAATCAGACATAAAAATACAAAAGTGAAACTGCACACTATTACTGAAAAATTGCTTACTTTCTCATTTTTACCATATAATTATAAAATAAATCAATTGGAATATAAATGTTGTATTTACATTCCAAGTGTATAGTATATAGAGCAATATAAACAAGTCATTGTCTGTATGAAATTTTAGTTTGTACTGACTTCGTTATTGCTTTTTTTTTTTTGTAGCCTTTTGTAAAACTAGGCAAATATCTAGATGCATTGATGTACCCCCAAAAGACCTCTGTGTAGCCCAGAGGTACACATACCCCTGGTTGAGAACCACTGATTTATACTATTGGTCTATTTTGTACTTTTCATCCAGGACACGACTTGAAGCCAGATCCCTAGCTACTAACTGCCACTCCCTACTGGCTTTGCTTTTCATACCCAGACTAATTGGCCTTCCATATTTGTGTCTCATACCCCTGCTAAATGATCTTCCATGTTTGGTAACAGTTGCTTTCCAAAGATACATTTATTGTATGTCCCTACTCACCAGGGAAGGTTGAGAAAGCAAAGCTCTTTCTGCAATTACTGTTGATACTGGCAGAGCTCCACTCTAGAGAAACCTGAAGTGGCATCACTAAATTCCCCCTCAACTGAGTGTTGCTATGGGAAACAATACACAGGAGAATGCATGCTAATGGCAGAGAAAGACAGAGGGATGAAGGGAGAACAACAGCCCAGCAGGAGCAGCTCCCTCAAAGCTAGTATAATTGCTAGCTGGTCTAACATCAGTACAGGCAGACTGGCAGCTGTTGGAGTGAATTGCAGGAAGCACATCATGGCCTTGAAGTCACCACACAGCCCTGGCAGAAGCTTGGGGCATTTGTACTTCCTAATTGCCTAAGCAAATGGGGTTGGTTACTCCTCTGAGGAGGGAGAGCAGATGCCCCTTCAGGTGGAAGATGGTGTGGAGTGAAGGAACAAATGAGCCAGCTCAGCATCTTCCTGTGCTGCTGCCTTTCCTCCCGTGAAAGCCAGCAGAGCCGGAGTTCCTCTGAGGCAGAGCTTCCTGTGGTGATGAAATGACTACTGCCTCCTTCAAGTCTAGCAGATCACAATTAAATTTGGTTCATTTTGTACCACCAGGGAGAGTTGTTTTTTGTCTCCCAAGGCAATTGCAGAGCCTCTGACAGGCCTAGACAGATGATGGGACAAACCAGATTAACATTAGCATTTTATCTTCTGGGAGAAAGGCTACAAATATGGAAAAGAATAAATAACCTATCAATTTGTGCTTTAAGATTAACAAATCATTTATGCTTTAACGTTGAAAGAATAAATACAAAGCTAAGCTATGTTCATCCCGATGTGGACCAGTCTATCGGCAGTAGTCTACTCTTGTATTTAAGGTTCTAAGATGCAAGCTAGGAACCACGCAAGTTTACGTCCTCTCCTCAGTTCTGGGAGCCATTCCTCATTCCTGTGCCCACAGAGTTCTGGAACTCCATTGGATGCATCTGTGAAACTCTGATACCTTTTGCTTTCTCTGTTCTGTTGGAGAGAGTTTAAAGAATTTGCTTTCTCTCCTCAAGCTCCTCCCACTATCTCTTCCCCAGCCATCTAACACAGTGGATGTGGGGATTTTACTCCCTTGCAGAGAGCATGAACCAGCTGTGTGTAAGCGGGGGAACGGTCTTGCTATTGTGAGGAACTTTCCTGGCTTATACACTACCGTGGTGGAATTGGCTAGTGAAAAGATCTGAGTCCTCATTCCCACTCCCTTTACCCAGAGGCCTGCCTGACCTCGAGGACTCCCCTTCCACTCACCTGTGCAGCAAAGTCCTCATAACCCCAACAAAGCTGGGCCCAGGATTCCTGGGGGGCTCTACCCCCAATCTTGTCATAGTAACTTAGGACAGGGGCTAGGGTGTCCCCACTCTAGGGTGCTCTCTCCACACTGGATGCTTCCCTGACCCACTGATCATTACATATAGTTCAAAGCAAATACAATTTATTAAACAGCAACCAATTAAAAACAAGGAAAAAATGTGAAAGTTAAAGGAAACAAGTATGTGAGCATGGGGGAAACCACAAACAGCCATCTCTAGAATGTAAGGGAAGTTCACAGTCTGTTCCTCACACATCCCAGGCCTCCTTCCCAGGCCCTGGCTGGAATACCATGGGTCAGACACTTGCTCTGGTGGTGGCTACATACCCTCAGGTTCTAGGTGGCAGGACCCTTCTTCCCAGCATCGGCCCTCCAGTCCAGCTTGAAAGACCTCTTGGCTGCTGGCATCTCCCTGCGCTGGGTTCTCTGCCCAGGGTCCCCCTCACCCTCCCCAGCTGCTCACCGCACCCAGCTCCATACTGCTCCAGCTACAGCTCCACCTTGACTCAGCTCTGCTGCTGCTGTTACTCTGCCTCCAGCTCAGCTCAGCTCAGCTCAGCTCCCTGGGCTGCTCCTCTGGCCCTGGCTGCCATGGCTCTGTTCCCAGCACACGTTTGCTCTCTGGGCTGCTTCTCTAGCTCCCTGTGGCTCTGGCTGCTGCTCTCTCCTTAGTTTGATCCCTCTGGCCAGGCAGTTCCAGATCACAGGGAGGAC
This sequence comes from Eretmochelys imbricata, assembly GCF_965152235.1. Lineage (NCBI taxonomy): Eukaryota > Metazoa > Chordata > Testudines > Cheloniidae > Eretmochelys > Eretmochelys imbricata. The sequence continues at coordinate 101,133,236 of NC_135577.1, read as the reverse complement.
CGGGCCCTGCACTCCTGACTGCCTGGCTGACCTGGAGTATTGGGCTCTCCCGATTGGCCCTGGGGACTGCCAATCTTGATTTCTCTTTGGCCCTTCCCCTTTCTTTTGGTACTGGGAGAGAACCAACCAAAAGTCCCACTAAGTTTCAGCCAGGGGCGAACAGTCCTCTTACATGTGCATTGCCCTGAGTTGGTGCATAAGTGATTAAAAGAGGGCTAAATAGTCAGTGTGTATATTTCTATTTTTCTTAACGTTATCTTCTTACACATCTCACTTGGCTGCTGCTGCCTCATTGCCCCCTGATGAAAAAAAATTACTTTGTTCAAGTTCTCCTCAGAATCTCTGTTTCCTTTCTCCATTGGCAGGTACCCACCAACTCACTAGAGGAGGAGTAAACTTGGAACATTTTGAAATAAGAAACGAAAACTTAAGCCCTGGACATGCAGGCCTTATTCTCAAAACTTCCAACTGACTTCACTGCGGATTTTTGTAAATGAAGCCTGCAAGAGGGCTGCTGTTAAAAACATTGCTAACCTCCCTCTTCATACACAGTCTAACATGCATCAGCATGGTGATCTGCAAACATCTTTCAGCTTAGATGTTGTTCTTCCTTATGAATGAAGTTCAAAAAGCCTAGTGCTAGTGTAACCCACACACTTCCATGGTGTGGTGTTCTGTCCCATCTAGTGGCACCGAGACCATTGCTTCACAGCCTTAACTAACAGGCAGGTGGTTTTTAGCTCATGCGGTAGAAGCTCATGCATGAAGCTCCAGAGGTCCCAGGTTCAATCCCACCTGCTAATGACCAGGGTCTGTTAACATTACAAGTGGGGGCTCGTCCATGATTTTAACTGGGAAGTCTCTAAAGCTTGGGACACACTTCCTCAGCTAGGGGAAATATTTAATCCACACTTCTTTTTAACACAGGTTATTGACTGAGAAATGCAAGAATTTACCCTGAGGTTTCCAAGCAGCTTTTTAATGTACACCATTTGATTCTTTCCCCCTATTCCTCGGGGATATAGTGAAGCTTTCTCACAGTATTCAGAGTAGCAGCTGTGTTAGTCTGTATCCGCAAAAAGAAAAGGAGGACTTGTGGCACGTTAGAGACTAACAAATTTATTTGAGCATAAGCTTTCGTGAGCTACAGCTCACTTCATCGGATGCATTCGGTGGAAAATACAGTGGGGAGATTTATATACACAGAGAACGTGAAACAATGGGTGTTACCATACACACTGTAACAAGAGTGATCAGGTAAGGTGAGCTATTACCAGCAGGAGAGCGGGGGGGGGAACACCTTTTGTAGTGATAATCAAGGTGGGCCATTTCCAGCTGTTGACAAGAACGTCTGAGGAACAGTGGCGGGGGAAATAAACATGGGGAAATAGTTTTACTTTGTGTAATGACCCATCCACTCCCAGTCTTTAGTCAAGCCTAAGTTAATTGTATCCAGTTTGCAAATTAATTCCAATTCAGCAGTCTCTGGTTGGAGTCTATTTTAGGATGTGTGTCACCCTAGCATCTCCATTTTTTACCTGAGCTCAACTTTCAGAAATTCAAATAAGTCACATCAGCAACTTACACATCTTCAAGTCTCCACTTATTCGCCTGTATTTTTAAACAGGGACATAAAAACTTGAAACCTCATGGAAAATGGAAATGTTCTAATTAGACATATTTCTGCCTAGAGACAATATCCAATTTCTTTTGGAATTCCTCTTTCTCCACTTTCTTTTAACAGAAGCACATTTGTTTGAAAACTATCTAGTTTCCTAAATGCTCATCTATTCCTGTCATGTGAAGTCATAAGCCTCTCTCTCTATGGCATCCCACCCAGGTGCACAGCAACTAACCAGGATGTCACACACAGAGGATTATGACTTTAGCTGGGGAATAGGAAGAAGGAGCAGATTAGTATTATTACTTGCTTAAGAGTTAACACTTTTATTTCTAAAACTTCTCCCCACTAACATGCTAGAGATGCTATGGAACATAATAAAAAAATTAAAAACATGCACACGACTAAGACTCTGCCCTTTTTATATCTTGAAAGAATTTGGTTTTGGCATACTGGCTATGATGTAGTCCTTAGGAGGGAGGAAGGGGAGGAATAATTAAGACAGAAAATTTCTGGTAAGGGTGTCTAATGTCACATTTTAGTTCGTGCAAGAAAATTACAGCAATACAACGTGGCTACTGAGAATTTAAACAGACAAGATTCAGAAAACTGGAACTTGCCCCCCTTGTGCAAAGCAAACTTTTATTATTGTATATTCCTGATACCTCAGAATGGTGACATTGATTGTTTTGCACAGCAGAGTGACTCCCATGGTGGTTGTATTGAATTCCTGCTAAAAGATACCTCCTTCCAGCCAGAGAGGACGAATTATAAGCCTGGCTGTGAAATGCGTAGGCATGCTGTGAAATGTATGTCTTGATTTGTGTGTGTAACAGGGTTGGCCACCTCCTGAGCACCCTCTTGTGACATGGGGTGGCTCTGCAGAGACCTGCCTCAGTTTCCCCTCCACTCAGGCTCCTCAATAACGCCACAAAAGCTTGTATCCAGTAACACCCCTTCTTGGGGTCTGGTTTGTTAACATAAAATAGTCTCTTCCAACCCAGCCTCTCCCTGGACACAGGCCCTCTTTCCCAAGATCAGTCTGTCACTTTAAAGTTCCTTCCTTTCACCCCAGTCCCAAGCTAGGCATAGGCCCTCCTCTCAGAGGATCTCTCTTCTTGCTCTCCCAGCACTTTGGCCTTCTCCACGGGCCTTCTTCCCTGCGGGTGTCTTCCCCTCCTCCCCCCACTAACTCAAAGCCCTGCAGAAGCCTTCTTACTCTTTGCAGGGTCTGCAGGCATTTGCTAACACCCACCTGCAGACTAGTCCCTTCTCTTTGCAGACCTCTTCCTTATCCACACCAGGCCTGACTGTCACCTGACCCACCAGTCACATGACCTTCATTCTTCCCACCTGGGGAGGTGAGTTAAGCTTTCAATCCTTGAGGGGGACATTTAAGAATCTGGAGCAAAAATTGGGGATTGGTCCTGGTTTGAGCACGGGGTTGAACTAGATGACCTCCTGAGGTCCCTTCCAACTCTGATACTCTATTCTATGATTGTGTAAGGGGACTCTTGCCCCCTTACTAACATTCAGTGGGAGTGTTTTAGTTGGAGCTCCCAGTACTAAAAAGGGGGAAGGGTCAATGGGGAATCAGGACCCTGAGACTGGCAGCCCTCAGGAACAATGTGGAGAGGCCAATGCTCCAGGTCAGCCTGAATGACAAGGTGGGCAGGCTAATCAGGGAGTCAGGAGGCCAGGGAGATCCCGTCCTCCATGTGAGCTGGATTTGTCTGGGTCAAACAGAGTGGGGCTGAACTAAGGAGAAAGCAGGGGCCTGAGCTAAGCTGGGGAGCAGAGCTGTGCCAGATCCAGAGGGACCAGAAAAGCAGCCCAGAGAGAGCAGACCCTGTCCTGGGAGCACAGCTACAGCCCCAAAGCCAGAGGCACAGCCCAGAGAGAGCAGACTTGCCCTGGGGGGAGAGCTGCAGCAACCAGAGCCAGAGGGGCCAGAAAAGCAGCCCAGGAAGCAGATCAGTGCTGGGAGCAGAGTCACAGAAACAGCCTGCAGAGCAGACCTGTCCTGGGAGCAGAGCTGCAGCAACCAGAGCCAGAGGGGCCAGGGAAGCAGCCCAGGGAGCTGGAGGCAGAGCAGCAGCAGCAGTGCAGAGACAGAGTGGTGGAGCTGGGGCTGGAGCAGTCCGGAGCTGGGTGTGGTGAGCAGCTGGGGAGACTGAGGGGGACCCTGGACAGTGGGCCCAGCAAAGGGAGACGCCTCAGCCAAGGGGCTCTGCAGGCCAGGCTTGGATTGTAACCCCAACAGGGTGGCGGACAATACTGGGAAGAAGGGTCCTACCACTTAGAGCCTGAGAGTGTGTGGCCACCACCAGAGCAAGTATCCAACCCACAGCATCCCTGCAGCAAAGCCAGGGCCTGAGAAGAAGGCCTGGGATTTACAAGGAACAGACACTGAACTGCCCTGACATTCTAGAGACACCATTTGTGATGTTCCCTGCCACAGAGTGGGTTGGTGTGTTTCCTTTAACCTTTCTCATTTTCCCTTCTTTTTAAATTTAATTGTTGATTAAATAACTTGCATTTGCTTTAACTTGTATGTAATGGTCAGTGGGTCAGAGAAGTGCCCAGTGCAGACAGAGTACCCTGGAGTGGGGACACCCTAGCCCCTGTCATAGGTGACCACAGCAGGGTTAGGGGTCGAGTCCCCCAGGAATCCTGGGCCCAGCCTTGTTGGGGTTACGAGGACTCTGCCAGACAGGAGAGTGGAAGGGGAGTCCTCAAGGGCAGGGAGGCCACTGGGTAAAGGAAGTGGGAGCGAGGACTCAGATCCTTTCGCTAGCCCACTTCACTGGGGTAGTGCAGAAGCCAGGAAAGTTCCCCACAAGAGCGGGACTATTCCCCCGCTTACACTTGTACCAGATGGACTGAGGCCCATCTCCTCTTAAGAGTACACCACTGGTTTTCAACCATTTTTCATTTGCGGACCCCTAAAAATTTTGAATGCAGGTGCGGACCCCTTTGGCAATCTTAGACATAGTCTGCAGGGGTGCGGCTCGCAGATTGAAAACCACTGGTCTACACTGCAGCTGGGAATGAGCCTCCCAGCCTGGGTAGACAGGCTTGTGTTTGCGTGCTAAAAATAGCAGTGTGGTGTTGCAGCTCTGGCAAAGACTTGGGCTAGCCATCTGAACTCAGACGCAGCGGGTCAGGTGGGCTTGATAGGCCAGGCTGCAATCTCCACACTGCTATTTTTAGCATACTAGCTCAAGACCCAATGCAAGTCTGTCTTGCGCTGGAAGGCTTGTTCCCACTATACTATAAACATATCCTTAGGGGTCAGCATCCTGTGACAACAAGCAGGGATACCGGGAGAATAAGAACTTTGCCTTTGCCTTTAAAAAGGAAAAAAAGAATGGTGGTTGACTGCACGTTCAGATAATAATTGACTTTGTGATGTGTGCTCCAGATAAATGCACTGGATCCTCAGATACACAGGCACAACTTCCTCTTGAATGCAAGCTCACAAGGTGAATGCTTGAGAATATTATGATTGCATTGAAAACAAAAGGGTAAATGAATAAAACTATTTTGTAAGCCTCACTACAATGAACACTTAGTAGCACCTGCTATAATTGCAGTAACTGGTTTTGCCTTTTCATTTAGGTTGCTTAACAATATAAGAATACTTCACATAAAGACACCAAATCAAATTTAACAGAAGAAGGTCCTAATCCTGCTAAGATTTTTGTGTGTTTATTGTTTTGGACAAGGAATAGTCCAATTGTCTTTAGGTCAAGTCAAAGTTGAATGCCTGTGTAAGTCTTCACAGGATGTGAGCCTGAATGATACACAGTTATTCAGTACCAATAATTACTTTCAATACACTTAATTACAAGAGAATAGTCTGGCTTTTTTCTTTTAATGGCAAAGCAATTTGACTGATTATTTTTTTTAATGATGAGCTAAATGCATCCCTGGTACAATTCCACTGAAGTCGTCATAAGTTACACCAGGGACAAATGTAGCCCATTTAGCTTAAAACAAATGGTCATTTCAAAAGTCAGCTGTTTTAAAAACATCCAGATTTCTTTATCATTGCTACTAGTAAAATCTTAGGTTATTACAATTGTGGCAACAAAGGAACAAACCTATATATATTCACTATTTGTGCTTTTTGTATATTTTCTGCATTTCTCCCCTCACTTGCAGTGAAAACAGGCATCAGTTTTGCTTTTATTTGTAGATAGGTTCTCATGTACCAATACAATGCTGCAACATTTTGGTTACGAACCCTGCAGATGAATGCTCATTTAAAAAATAAAAACAAAAAAACCTGTTTCCATTAATCACTATGACTGCCACAATTTATTCATCAACATATGGAATCTTAGTTAAAAGGACCCTGAAGGAAGCATTATGCTGGCTTCATTATTAGGATTTACAGTGTCCTTCAGGACAAATCTTCTACATAGCATATTTTCATACACTTTCATACCTAGAATGCAGAGAAGAGTCATACTTTCCCCCCTATATTACATCAAATTTGCCTGCCTGAAGAACTCAAAACATGGTAAATAAACCACTGGAGGAAAAATCTGTGAACTTTGTGTGGTACCTCATTGCATACATCCTAAAGAGAATACACAGACAAGGACATGAGACCTTGTAGGAAACATAGGCCAGGTCTACACTAGAAACTTACATTGGTATAACTACATCATTATGGGGTGTGAAAAATCCACATCCTGAGCAACGCAGTTATACTGACCTAATCTCCCGTGTAGACAGCGATAAGTTGATGGGATAATTCTCCCATTGACATAGCTACTGCCTCTCGGGTAGATGGAGTACCTATGCAGGTGGGAGAAGCCCTCCTATCAGCACAGGTAACATCTGCACTGAAACGCTACAGCAGTGCTGCTTCTGCAGTATTTTAAGTGTAGACCCACCCACATGCCTAATTGTTTAGCTTCAGCTGTTTCTATGTATTTTCTTGTAGCTAGTACCTCCCTATCATGGAACAGTAGTGGAACCTATATTGGCAGTTAGCTAAAATATTTCTGGCAATTAGTATTGAAAAATCAAACTCTAAATGGAAGAATCCTCACTTATAAATGCTGATAGCCAGATTCTGATCCCCACTCCGGCAACACAAAAGGACCATAAACTGGCCCAGCTCCACAACATACAATTCCCCTGGCTTGGTGCAGCCCCATGTGGCCTAGAGCCAGAACAGATGGCTCTGCATCTGGCTCTGCACCTTTTTCTGCAGCTGTTGAAGCAGTGGTTATATTAAGGTCATGAGCATGGCCAGAGAACTGCTGTGCTCTGGCAATCTCTAGCTGCATAATGGCCCTGAAGGTGCTATAACGGATCTAAAGATTAGTTTTGTTTGTTTGTTTGTTTAATGCCAGAATGGGCCATTATAATAATTCAGTCTGATCTCCTGTATAACACACATAGGACCTCCCTGAATTAATTTCTGCTTCAAGGTCAATGGCTGTACTTGGATCTTTTTCTAAAAGATATTCTCTAATTCAGTCTTGATTTAAAAAATTCCAGTAATGGAGAATCCACCACAACCCTTGGTAAATTGTTCCAATAGTTAGTCAATCTTACTATTAAAACCGTGTGTGCCTTATTTCTAATATTAATTTATCTAGGTTCAACCTTCAGCTATAGATCTTGTCATCTTTTAGTCTGCTAGATTGAAGAGCCTTCTTATCAAATTTCTCTTCCTCATTGTAGTTAGTTATTTTGACTCTGTGAATTATGAGGGACTCTAGAAACTTTTGTTGATCTTTGGATGTCCCACATTTGTCATGATGATGGCCAGAGTGGTGAAAAATGGCGAGATATTGGATCCTTTTCCAGTCACCAATGCCACTAAATAAGGTTGCGTGCTGGCTCCCGCACTCTCTTCAATCCTTTTTTCACCTATGTTTATGGATGAATGCCAGGATATTGACAGGAGTATTTATCCAGTTCCACACTGATGGGAAGTTGTTCAATCTGCAATGCTTCTGTGTTCACATGAAATGGCAGATTTTCTCATTCAGGAGCTTTTAAATTTATTTGCTGTTGATTGTGAACTGATTGTTCACTTGATTGACATTAAATTTATAACTGATCACTTTGCTCATGCAGTCAATTGTTTTGGTTTCACAATCAGCCTAAAGAAGACTGAATGAACGTAGCAACCTGTGCTGTGGGATGCTCATGTCTATCCAATTATGAAGATCATCAAAGCTGCTCAAGCCCATGGAGAAATTTTGTTATGTCACAGAATACCCCAAGATTACCCATCGTATAGTCAAGGCCAACTCTGCATTTGGAATGGTGTCATTCCACCAATGGAATGATAGCACATCAAAATAAGCACTAAGCTAAATATTTATCGGGGAGTCATGCTTACAATGCTTCCCTCTGGGACATGGACAACATATAGCCACCACATTAGGAAACTTGATCAGTTTCATGTGCTCTCTCTTCAGTCTGTTTGCAGGGTCAGAAGATGGGAGAAGATTTCCTAATACCAAAATCCTTAATCATTGTTGGATGTTTGGCATTCAGAGCATGCTCACAAAAGCTCAGCTATGTTGGTCTGGGCATCTCGTTTGCAGGGCCGACCTGGGGTCGGGGGTGGGGGCAACTGGGGCAATTTGCCCCAGGCTCCGCAGACAGAGCGGAGGCAATTTTGGCAGCAATTCAGTGGCAGGTCTTTCAGTCCCTCTCTTCCTTGTCAGTGGCTTTTCAGCGGCAGCTCAGTCGCTCCGCTTCAGTCTTCTGTGGCAATTCGGCAGCGGGTCTGTCAAGGTTCCTCCCCCACTCTGAACTCTAGGGTACAGATGTGGGGACCTGCATGAAAAACCTCCTAAGCTTATCTTTACCAGCTTAGGTCAAAACTTCCCCAAGGTACAAAATATTCCCCCCGTTGTCCTTGGACTAGCCGCTACCACCACCAAACTAATACTGGTTACTGGGGAAGAGCTGTTTGGACGCGTCCTTCCCCCCAAAATACTTCCCAAAACCCTGCACCCCACTTCCTGGACAAGGTTTGGTAAAAAGCCTCACCAATTTGCCTAGGTGACTACAGACCCAGACCCTTGGATCTTAAGAACAATGAACAATCCTCCCAACACTTGCACCCCCCCTTTCCTGGGAAATGTTGGATAAAAAGCCTCACCAATTTGCATAGGTGACCACAGACCCAAATCCTTGGATCTGAGAACAATGAAAAAGCATTCAGTTTTTTACAAGAAGACTTTTAATAGAAAATAGAAGTAAATAGAAATAAAGAAATCCCCCCTGTAAAATCAGGATGGTAGATATCTTACAGGGTGATTAGATTCAAAAACATAGAGAACCCCTCTAGGCAAAACCTTAAGTTACAAAAAAGATACACAGACAGAAATAGTTATTCTATTCAGCACAATTCTTTTCTCAGCCATTTAAAGAAATCATAATCTAACACATACCTAGCTAGATTACTTACTAAAAGTTCTAAGACTCCATTCCTGGTCTATCCCTGGCAAAGACCAGCATACAGACCGACACAGACCCTTTGTTTCTCTCCCTCCTCCCAGCTTTTGAAAGTATCTTGTCCCCTCATTGGTCATTTTGGTCAGGTGCCAGCGAGGTTACCTTTAGCTTCTTAACCCTTTACAGGTGAGAGGAGCTTTCCCCTGGCCAGGAGGGATTTCAAAGGGGTTTACCCTTCCCTTTATATTTATGACACGCCCCCCAAATCTCAGCTAGGGTGAAACACTGGCTGGGATTTCTTCCTGGAGCTCTAGGAAAAACAGAGTTAATAAGACACATGCATCTCTAAATATACTACCAAGTACATAAAGACTAACAATATTTTCCACATCTCAAGGACGATTTTAACCAGTTGATTCTGGGAAACTTTCACGGGATAGTGCATCAGCCACTTTGTTAGAAGCTCCTGAGATGTGTTGGATGTCAAAATCAAAATCTTGGAGAGCTAAACTCCACCGAAGAAGTTTTTTGTTAGTTTCTTTGACGGTGTGAAGCCACTTCAGTGCAGCATGGTCGGTTTGCAGGTGGAAACGCCGTCCCCAAACATATGGGCGTAGCTTTTCCAGAGCGTAGACAATGGCATAACATTCTTTTTCAGTGACTGACCAGTTGCTTTCCCTCTCAGACAGTTTTTTGCTGAGAAACACTACAGGGTGGAATTCTTGATCAGGTCCTTTCTGCATTAAAACTGCTCCCACACCACGCTCGGATGCATCTGTGGTTACTAGGAACGGTTTGTCAAAGTCTGGGGCCCTTAGTACAGGGTCAGACATGAGTGTCGCTTTAAGCTTGTTAAAGGCCTTCTGACACTTTCCGGTCCACTGAACAGCATTTGGCTGTTTCTTTTTGGTTAGGTCTGTCAGTGGGGCAGCGATTTGGCTGTAGTGCGGTACAAATCGTCTGTAATAACCAGCCAAGCCTAAGAAGGATTGAACCTGTTTCTTTGACTTTGGGACAGGCCACTTTTGGATAGCATCCACTTACAGACGATTTGTACAGCACTACAGCCAAATCGCTGCCCCACTGACAGACCTAACCAAAAAGAAACGGCCAAATGCTGTTCAGTGGACCGGAAAGTGTCAGAAGGCCTTTAACAAGCTTAAAGCGACACTCATGTCTGGCCTGTAGGGGGCTGATAGTTCCTTGACCCACCTGGTGTCCAAGGTAAGTCACTCTGTTTAGGCCTATTTGACACTTCTTAGCCTTAACAGTTAGTCCTGCCTCCCTTATGCGCTCAAGGACTTTTTGTAGATGTTCCAGGTGGTCTGCCCAGGAATCCGAAAATTTGGCCACGTCGTCAAGGTAGGCAACTGCATATTCTCCTAATCCCGCTAGGAGACCATCTACAAGTCTTTGGAAAGTGGCGGGTGCATTTCGCAGCCCGAAAGGGAGTACATTAAATTCATACAGCCCGAGATGTGTGATGAAGGCTGACCTTTCCTTGGCAGATTCATCTAGCGGTACCTGCCAGTACCCCTTTGTTAAGTCCAAGGTAGAGATGAACTGGGCCCGTCCCAGTTTCTCTAATAGTTCATCTGTGCGGGGCATTGGATAGTTGTCTGGGCGAGTTACAGCATTTAGCTTACGGTAGTCCACGCAAAAACGTATTTCTCCATCTGGTTTGGGAACTAGAACCACTGGAGATGCCCATGCACTTTCAGAGGGGCGGATTACACCCATCTGTAACATATCCTGGATCTCCCGTTCTATAGCAGTTTTAGCTTGAGGAGACACCCGGTAAGGGTGGACCCTAATTGGGTGAGCATTACCTGTGTCAATGGAGTGGTATGCCCGTTCAGTCAGTCCTGGGGTGGCTGAGAACGTTGGTGCGTAGCTAGTGCACAGCTCCTGGATCTGCTGTCGCTGCATACGCCCAAGGGTCATGGAGAGGTTCACCTCTTCCACACCACCAGCACATTTCCCTTCGTAGTAGACACCTTCAGGCCACTCAGCATCATCTTGGGCTGTAAACTGACAAACCTTTAATTCTCTGGAATAAAAGGGCTTTAGAGAATTAATATGGTACACCTTAGGCTTTCGGTTGGAGGTGGGGAATGCTATGAGATAATTAACAGCTCCCAGGCGCTCCTGGACCATGAATGGCCCTTCCCACGATGCTTCCATTTTATGGGCCTGGAGCGCCCTTAAGACCATGACCTGGTCTCCTACTTTGAAGGAACGCTCTCTGGCATGTTTATCATACCAGGCTTTTTGCTCTTTTTGAGCATCCTGTAAGTTTTCTCTAGCAAGGGCTAAAGAGGTTCGGAGGGTGTTTTGTAGGTTGGTTACAAAGTCCAGAATGTTAGTTCCTGGAGAAGGTGTAAATCCCTCCCATTGCTGCTTCACCAACTGTAATGGCCCCTTAACCTCACGGCCATATACAAGTTCAAATGGGGAAAACCCTAAACTGGGGTGTGGTACAGCTCTGTAGGCAAAGAGCAACTGCTGCAATACTGGGTCCCAATCATTGGAGTGCTCATTTACGAATTTACGTATCATGGCCCCCAAAGTTCCATTAAACTTCTCCACCATGCCATTTGTTTGATGGTGGTAAGGAGTGGCAACCAAGTGATTTACCCCATGAGCTTCCCAAAGGTTTTTCATAGTTCCTGCCAGGAAATTAGTCCCTGCATCTGTGAGGATGTCGGAGGGCCAACCTACCCTGGCAAAAATGTCTGCTAGTGCCTGGCACACACTTTTAGCCCTGGTGTTGCTTAGAGCTACTGCTTCCGGCCATCGGGTGGCAAAATTCATGAAAGTCAGTATGTACTGCTTTCCTCTGGGTGTCTTTTTCGGAAAAGGACCCAGAATATCCACAGCTACTCGCTGAAATGGAACTTCAATGATGGGGAGTGGCTGGAGAGGGGCTTTGACCTGGTCTTGGGGTTTTCCCACTCTTTGGCACACCTCACAAGACTGGACATAGGTAGAAACATCCTTGCCCATTCCCTCCCAGTTGAATGATCCCCCCAAACGGTCTTTGGTCCTGTTCACCCCAGCATGGCCACTAGGGTGATCATGGGCTAAGCTCAAGAGCTTGGCCCGGTATTTAGTTGGAACTACCAACTGTCTCTGAGGATGCCAGTCTTCCTGGTGTCCACCAGAAAGAGTTTCCTTGTATAAAAGTCCTCTTTCTACAACAAACCTGGATCGATTAGAAGAGCTGAGAGGCGGTGGGTTGCTCCGTGCCGCCGTCCAAGCTCTCTGGAGGCTTTCATCTGCTTCCTGTTCGGTCTGGAACTGTTCCCTTGATGCTGGAGACATCAGTTCCTCATGGGATTGTGGACCTAGGCTTGGTCCCTCTGGAAGCGATATAGGGGATGGAGCTGTTTCTGTTGACTGTGAACCGCTCTCCGCTGGTGCACTATGTTGGGATTCAGGCTCCGGCTGAGCCTCTTGTGTAGGGTTATCGGCTGCTGCCAGTTCAGGTTCGGTGGGGCCCTCTGGTGCTGAGGTTGCAAGTACTGGATTCAGTGCTGACACGGAGTCTGGTGTTGGTTGTTCGGCTGGTTCCGGTTCTGGGACTGGTTCCGTCTGGGTCTCTGGGACTGGATCCACTACTGCTGTTGCAGACATTGGCCTGGGGTCCAGGTCCATCACCTCTGACGGGGCCCTGATAGAAGTTTCCGGAACAGAGCTAGGCCTCACGGCTTGTTTAGCCTGGCTGCGGGTGACCGTTCCCACCCTCTTGGCCTGCTTCACATGATTGGCCAAGTCTTCCCCCAACAGCATGGGGATGGGATAATCATCATAGACTGCAAAAGTCCATGTTCCTGACCAGCCCTTGTACTGGACAGGCAACTTGGCTGTAGGCAAATTGAAAGAGTTGGACTTGAAGGGTTGAATCGTCACTTGGATCTCTGGGTTGATTAAATTGGGGTCCACTAAGGAAGCATGGATAGCTGACACTTGTGCTCCGGTGTCCCTCCACGCGGTGACCTTCTTCCCGCCCACACTCACAGTTTCCCTCCGCTCCAAGGGTATCTGGGAGGTATCTGGGCCTGTGGACCTCTGGTGTGATTCCGGTGCAATGAACTGTAATCTGTTGGGGTTCTTGGGGCAGTTGGCCTTCACATGCCCCAGCTCGTTACACTTAAAACATCGTCCAGCTGACGGGTCACTGGGGCGAGGAGGGTTGCTGGAGAACGGGGTGGTGGGACGATAAGGGGTCTGGAGGGTTCTTTGGGAGGTAGGTGGGGCCTTGGGCGGCCCCCGGTAATAGGGTGTGGTCTGGGGTGGTCCCTTCTGGTCTCCGCTCCAACTGCGACCAGTTTTCTTCTTCTCTGCCACCTCCACCCATCTGGCTCCAATCTCTCCTGCCTCGATTACAGTTTTGGGTTTCCCATCTAGGATGTATCTTTCTATTTCCTCAGGAACACCCTCTAAGAATTGTTCCATTTGCATTAGGAAGGGCAAATTTACTGGAGATTCAACACTTGCTCCTGATATCCAGGCATCCCAATGTTTCACAATGTGGTAGGCATGTCGGGTAAATGACATGTCTGGTTTCCACCTTAGGGCTCTGAACCTCCGACGAGACTGCTCGGGGGTTATCCCCATTCTGACTCTCGCCTTGGATTTAAACAGTTCATACTTGTTCATGTGTTCTTTAGGCATTTCAGCTGCCACCTCAGCTAAGGGTCCACTGAGCTGCGGCCTCAGCTCTACCATGTATTGGTCAGTAGAGATGTTGTACCCAAGGCAGGCCCTTTCGAAGTTTTCTAAGAAGGCCTCAGTATCATCACCTGCCTTGTAGGTGGGGAACTTTCTGGGATGGGAAGTGGTACCTGGAGAAGGATTGCTAGGGTTTGTTGGTATATTCTGCCGGGCCTTTATCCTCTCCACCTCCTCCACATGCTTCCTCTCTTTTTCCTTCTCCTCCTCCACATGCTTCCTCTCTTTTTCCTTCTCCTCCTCCACATGCTTCCTTGCCTCCATTTCCCTCTTGTGGGCAGCCTCCTGTACCTCCTTCTCCAGCCGCATGAGTTCTATCTGTCTTTCATGTTCCCTTTGTTTTTCCTCAGCCTGAAATTTGGCTAATTCCAGCTGTAGTCGAGCTGAGGATTTGGTCATTCTAACCTCTCTGTTTTTAACTAACTTTACACCCGAGGTTTAGAAATAAACCAACAAAACTTGGCTGTAAAATTTTGCTGTGCTGGAATAGAATACCTATTCTCTGATAGTGATTGTCAGCCTACAGAAAAAGACAATTCCCTTGTCTCTGCTCTGGGCCCAAATTAAAGCAAAAAACCTCCAACTACTGGAAACCTGCTTACCCAGCCCAAAGAAAAAGCAAATGGGTAGAACACACACCCCCTATTTACTTTTAGGAAGAAAAGAAAAAAAAACCTCTGGGTTGGAAGACTGTGAATCTCCCTGCAGGAGTTAAGTACCCTGCCTCCAGGCAAAGAAAACCTGCAATTCACAAGATAATCCCCTTTTGTCTCTGCTTGGCCACAAAGCAGAGAAAAAACAATCTGCTTTCAGTTTCAACTGCTTTCTGGACTTCCTTTCCAAAGGAAAAAATAATTTCTTTTTAAAATCTGTATTTCTAGTTCAAAAAATCTCAACTGGATCTCAAAATGATTTCAGGTTAATCCCACCACTATGCCACCATGTCAAGGTTCCTCCCCCACTCTGAACTCTAGGGTACAGATGTGGGGACCTGCATGAAAAACCTCCTAAGCTTATCTTTACCAGCTTAGGTCAAAACTTCCCCAAGGTACAAAATATTCCCCCCGTTGTCCTTGGACTAGCCGCTACCACCACCAAACTAATACTGGTTACTGGGGGAAGAGCTGTTTGGACGCGTCCTTCCCCCCAAAATACTTCCCAAAACCCTGCACCCCACTTCCTGGACAAGGTTTGGTAAAAAGCCTCACCAATTTGCCTAGGTGACTACAGACCCAGACCCTTGGATCTTAAGAACAATGAACAATCCTCCCAACACTTGCACCCCCCCTTTCCTGGGAAATGTTGGATAAAAAGCCTCACCAATTTGCATAGGTGACCACAGACCCAAACCCTTGGATCTGAGAACAATGAAAAAGCATTCAGTTTTTTACAAGAAGACTTTTAATAGAAAATAGAAGTAAATAGAAATAAAGAAATCCCCCCTGTAAAATCAGGATGGTAGATATCTTACAGGGTGATTAGATTCAAAAACATAGAGAACCCCTCTAGGCAAAACCTTAAGTTACAAAAAAGATACACAGACAGAAATAGTTATTCTATTCAGCACAATTCTTTTCTCAGCCATTTAAAGAAATCATAATCTAACACATACCTAGCTAGATTACTTACTAAAAGTTCTAAGACTCCATTCCTGGTCTATCCCTGGCAAAGACCAGCATACAGACCGACACAGACCCTTTGTTTCTCTCCCTCCTCCCAGCTTTTGAAAGTATCTTGTCCCCTCATTGGTCATTTTGGTCAGGTGCCAGCGAGGTTACCTTTAGCTTCTTAACCCTTTACAGGTGAGAGGAGCTTTCCCCTGGCCAGGAGGGATTTCAAAGGGGTTTACCCTTCCCTTTATATTTATGACAGGGTCCTCCTGTCCTCTTCTTTCTTTGGCAGCACAACTTGGGTTTTTCTTTTTTTTTTTTCCTTCGCTGCTTGGGAAGGCAAAACTAACTTTTTCTTATGGAAGGGGCCCCCGAAATTGCTTTGCACCAGACTCCTTGAATTCTCTGGGAGGCACTGCTCGTTTGTATGGCTAACTCAAGAATATTCTAGGCTCTATTTCATTGTCAACTAAAGCACAGCAGTTGTTTTCATGGTGGATAGTAAAAACTATATAAAGACAGACTGAAGTCAAAACTTGAAAGCATGTCAGATTGACCCCAGCAACTGGGAAGCAACAGCCCATAACATAGCAAACTGGTGACACATTTGTCATGTTGCTTGCTTGTTAACCACTTTGAAGCAATGTGCATTAATACAGGACGTAAAAAACATGAACAGTGCAATACAAGGATAGAACAGCCTGCAATGGTCATGAAAAATCTCACATGAACTATCCCACATGTAACCATGTTTGTAGTTCATGTTGTTTTGATCTCATGTACGTGTTCACCTATAGCATTTGCTGAATCCTTGTATCTCGACGTGGGACTCCTTCACTATAGACTGTGACCAAATCACTTCTTAACCTTCTCTTTCATAAGATAAATAGATTGAGTTCCTTCAGTTTTTCACTAGAGAGTATGTTTTCCAATCCTATTCTCATGTTTCCTCTCTGAACTATCTTTAATTTTTCAACATCCTTCTGACTTGCAGACATCAGACCAGGACACTATTCCAGTAGTGATGGCACCAGTGCCAAATACAGAGGAAATAAAAGCTCCCTCCTCCTATTTGGTGTTCCCCTATTTATACATCCAAGAATTGCTTTAGATCTTTTAACCCAAGCCTCAAATTGGGAGGTCATGTTTAGCTCATTATACCATGACCCCCAAGTTTTTTTTTTCCAGTCACTGCTTCACAGAAAAATGTATGGCCTACATTCTTTGTTCCTAAACAAATGACTACATTTGGCCATACTAAAACACAGTTTGCTGGCACCCAGCTCACCACATGATCCGGATTACACGGTGCCTGTCCTCTTCATTATTTATCCCTCCTCCAATCTTTGTGACATCTGCAATCTTTATCAGAAATGATTTTGTTTTCTTTCAGGTCATTGACAAAAGTATTAAATAACATAAGCTAAGAACTTATCTCTGCGGGGACCCCACTAGAAACCACCAGCTTGACGATGATTCCCCATTTAATCAAGTTACATTTTGAAATTTATCAGTTAGCAAACTTTAATCCATTTAATATATACCATGAAGATTTTGTATTGTTCTAGTTTCTTAATAAAAATTCATGTGGTATCACTCAAGTGTAATACAGGTATCTAGTCAGACAAGATCTATTTTCCACAAAATAGGGGTAGTCCTTTGCCTCCTTCCTTTCCCATCAGGGGGTGCAATCAGCAGAGCTTGGCTGCACTTGGGGATCAAGATCCTGATTTTTTTACGTATTAATAAAGTTATATCTATGGGAGAGCAGGAAGAATTAGTAATGGGAGGTAGAGCCTTTCACCTATACATCAGTGACTCAGAACCAACCCAGTAACTAACTATACTAACTACCCAGTCAGTGACAATAAAAAATTGCTGTGTGTGTGCCGGGGAGGGGGAGGCTAACAGACCCCCACACTAAGGTTAAAGGAGTGGTGGAAGAGTTTGGGCCAAGAAGGCCACATCCCTCAGCAGCTGCCAGGCATGCTCCCTATGAAGGACTGGCTTAAAAGGGAGCTCTGGCAGTCATGGGGGGGGGGGGGGGGCGGAAGCGAGGGAGAGACTTGCTGCAGCAGAGCAATCTACAGGGGGAAGACAAGGGACAGTAAGTAAGGTCTTGTCTACACTACAAAGTTTTGTTGGCAAAAGCTGCCTTTTGCCAACAAAACAAGGGAGGTGTATGCACTACAAAGCTACTTTTGGTGGCAAAACTCTGCTGTTGTGCTGACAAAATAAAACCACCTCAGAAGAGGCATAAAGCATTTTGTGGCAAAGTTAAAGTGACAAAGCATCAGTGCAGACACTGCAGTTTGTTTTGTTGACATAACTGGCTTGCACCAGTATCCCACAATGCCTACCATGACCATGATCACTGTTTTGATCTCTGCTGCCCTGCAGGCATGCACCCTTCCCCTTCCAAAGCTCCCTGAAGTATCTGACACCTGAGTGTGCTGCTCCCCTTGGGGAACAAAGAGCAAATCATTAAGGTGGAATGCTCCTGTTCCGCCCTGCACTAGGAACACAGCGGCAGGCAGACTGCTACTGAGAGGAGTGGGGGCCTCAGCATGGAGAGCTCACAGAGCTGCTCAGGATGCTGCTCCTGGCAGCTGAGAAGGCTTTGGAAGAACTTGGAGGGAACCACAGAACCATAGGCAGGCAAGCAGAGTGGGCTGCTTTGGGAGAGACTGATGTGCCAAGGAGAGCTGGGGTCTCCCTCCTCCTGCCTCAGGATAAGTCAGCCAGCCTGCTGTCTCCCCCAACCCAGACACACCATTCTCCTCTCCCCCCCTGCCACCCCCGCGCACACTTCAGTTGAAAGAGCAGCTGATTCTCCTCTCCCACACACACACACACACACACACCCGGCCCCCGAGCACACTTCAGTTGAAAGAGCAGCTGACAGTCTACTAGGATGGCCCTGGAACGATGGGATTGAGAAACCTTTATCATGTGACTGTGCCCATGAGGCATTGCAAACCCTTCCCAAAGCACCCTGCAGCCAGTTGCACAGTGGGATAGTTACCCACAGTGCTTTGCTCTCTGTGTCAATGCAAGAGCTGCTAGTGTGGATGCACTCTGCCAACACAAGGAGCTCGTGTGGACATGCAACAGTGGTTTTAATTAAAGCACTTTAATTAAAGCAGCATAACTTTTGCTGACCAAACTTTGTAGCGTAGTCAAGGCCTAAGACTTGGCTGGGAGACTGGGGCTGACCCCTTTCTCCCTGACTAGTGGGAACAACTGGACTCCTGGACTGAGCTGGGAAACTTCCCTTCTCCCAAGCTGTGTAAGGAGCAAGGCTGGGGCCATACCCCAAACTGAAAGGAAAACACGGAAGGTAGGAAGTGGCCCAGGAGAGGCTGATCTGGAGCAGCAGCCAGTAGGGACGAATACACTCCCTGCCTCTCTCCCATTGAGCTATGGAGAGGGAGGGCCCAGGTCCCCCTACCTTTCCCTCCTCCCCTGGCTGCCTGAGAGATCTCAGAGGACTTTGCAGGGCGGAGTGGGAGAGTACAATGAACTGTGCCTTGGTTGCTGAGCCCCCTGGCCTGCCCAGAAGTGCCATCCCAAGACTGGGAGACACTAGGCATGCTGGCTGCAGCGTGAAGCCTGCTGCAATATGATAGCTATTTGGTAACACATGCAATCCTACAATTAAAAATCATCCAAGACAACAAATCTCATTGGATGGGTGGCCATGTTAACAAAAAAAGCCATGCCCACAATGGGCACTAACTAGCATCCTGCTGGCAGTTTCAGTGGAGAGGCCTAGGAGTGAATAGAAAATGGAAACTGAACTAACTGCATCTCTGGAGATGGTGTCTCTATGTCTTAGTTTTGAGGCACAATAGACAGGCAATGTTGGGGGACCATGCACTGCTATTGATGGAGCATAACTGATTTATGAATGAACAGAGGACATCAGTCTCCAGGACTGTCAAGCCAGTAATCTTCACAAGCACTACATTTACATCAATGTTTTAAAGTTAAGTTCCAGCAGTATATTCAGTAGGTGTGGTAATATACTTTTCTTTCTCATATGAGGACATCAGAGTTCAACTTCCGTGTCCTGTAACAAGAGGATAGCCTCTGTATCAAGGGAGGCAAGACATTGTAAATCACCCTCCTGATGAGTTATTGTCTGCAACGCTGTCCCATAGTCACAGCCTGGAGAAGAAACCAGGACAGTCCGGTGCACAGTTATAGCATATGTGGATGAGCAAGGATCCATTGGGCGTGGTCCAGGATCTACGATCAAGTGGATAAGGAGGTAAGTGCAGTGATGGACTCTTGAATTTACTTAGTGTGTTAGACTCTTTCCACTCCAAGAACGTAATTTTCAGCTCCCTGGCATTGCTCATCATCCACGCATGGCAAAGGGCCAGTAACCCTCTTGTCCAGGAGTGTGTGAGCTGCCATGGTGTCACATCTGGATCAATACGAGTGGGATCCACAGGAGCAGACCTTCAAGTTGGTGCTGTATGTTGTTTCCTGTCTGAGAATGTGGCATTAGTCGACTGGAGATGTAATAAGTTTCATCTGTCTCACCTCTTCAGGCAGACTTAACAGTAATTGTATCTTGCTAAAGGCCGGGTGGAGCTATACAAATTGGAGGTTTGTGTATAATTCAAGCAGCTACTAATAATATAAGTGAATGACTAGCCAACTTCATGTCCATGTCAACATGCTGGGTGTGGCAACTGCGCCCCCCAGACCATAGAGTAGTATTCAGCTTCTGCAAACACCGGGGCTGATACAGATGTACCAAAGACTGAAGGGCCTGCTCGCAGGATAGTTTTTGCATCAAGGTCGTATGGGAAGAGATTTTCATTTTCAGGTGTTCCAGATGAGGCTGGTATGTCTGGCTATTGTAAAGTTTTACTCCCAAGTATGTGACTGTCAAGGTTCCTTCCCCACTCTGAACTCTAGGGTAGATGTGGGGACCTGCATGAAAACCTCCTAAACTTAGGTTAAAACTTCCCCAAGGTACAAACTATTTTAGCTTTTGCCCTTGGACTTTCTCACTGCCACCACCAAACGTCTAACAAGTATATAACTGGGAAAGAGCCCGTTTGGAAACGTCTTTCCCCCCAAAATCCTCCCAACCCTTACACCCCCTTTCCTGGGGAAGGCTTGATAAAAATCCTCACCAATTTGCATAGGTGAACACAGACCCAAACCCTTGGATCTTAAGAGCAATGAAAAAGCAATCAATCAGGTTCTTAAAAGAAGAATTTTAATAGAAGAAAAAGTAAAAAGAATCACCTCTGTAAAATCAGGATGGTAAATACCTTACAGGGTAATTAGATTCAAAACATAGAGAATCCCTCTAGGTAAAACCTTAAGTTACAAAAAGACACAAAAACAGGAATCTACATTCCATTCAGCACAGCTTATTTTCTCAGCCATTTAAAGGAATCAGAATCTAACGCATATCTAGCTAGATTACTAAGTTCTAAGACTCCATTCCTGTTCTGTCCCCGGCAAAAGCATCACAGAGACAGAGAGAGAGGCTTTGTTTCTCCCTCCCCCCAGCTTTTGAAAGTATCTTGTCTCCTCATTGGTCATTTTGGTCAGGTGCCAGCAAGGTTATCCTAGCTTCTTAACCCTTTACAGGTGAAAGGGTTTTTCCTTTGGCCAGGAGGGATTTTAAAGATGTTTACCCTTCCCTGTATATTTATGACAGTCACAACTAGTTGCAATGATAGTAATCATCTTTGTACATGCAACAATATGGGTTGATTGACAAGACAATTGTTTAGATGCATAATAGTTGCTACTGTCTTGGTTTCACTAAGAATTAGTCTCCATTGCTAGAAATAAGTGGTCAAAGCATTAAGGTCTTGGCTGTGATTCCCTTCAATTCTATGGAAATCAATTTCCAGTGTCGCTAATTCAGATATCATCGATTTACACATACTTTTCTGCCTGCATTTCAGGAGACCATATGTGTATATATTGAACAAATGCCAAAAATGTATGGCAGGCTGTTGCAGAGACATTTTAGGAGACTGATTTTCTCCCCAACTCGCAGAATAAAATTTCAGTTACTAATCATTTCTCAGATGACCTACACTATCGGCCTACAAGGAATAACGTGCGGTGGCTTGACATTCAGCCTGATGTGCCCCATTGCCCTAGGCTGCTGTCAGGTCAATAAGGATTGCAGCAACTTTCTCCCCTGACTCAAATGCATTTTCTGTGTGTTGAATCAGACAAAGTACCTGAACTTGGCTGTATCTTCCCCTCCCAGATCCAGCCTGAATGCAAGGCATCTGAGGATTGACTCCCCCATTATTCTGCATCAGGATTAGTTTCTCGATCAATTTATGGGTAACCAACTAGAAAGTGACCAGTAACTCTTTGGGTCAATCAGTGGTTTGCCTGGCTTGGAAACAGCTATGACTTTTACTCTGTGCCAGACTTTTGGGATTCTGCAATCCCTGGTACAACTATTCAGAAATTGAAGTAGATTAATATGTGTGTTGGGGCTAGGCCAGTTGGCTATAGAAAAGTAGTGGGAGATGGATATATTAGCTCCAGGCTAAACAAATCCTTGGTACCAGGATAAGTTAATTGGCAGCTGCTCCAGGTCAATTAAGACACCTGGGGCCAATTAAGAACTTTCCAGAAGGCAGGGAGAAAGCTAGGTTGA
This sequence comes from Eretmochelys imbricata, assembly GCF_965152235.1. Taxonomy (NCBI): domain Eukaryota; kingdom Metazoa; phylum Chordata; order Testudines; family Cheloniidae; genus Eretmochelys; species Eretmochelys imbricata. Next base: position 101,111,173 of record NC_135577.1, on the reverse strand, counting down.
TTGGGACACCTGAAGCCAATCAGGGGCTGGCTGAAACTAGTTAAAAGCCTCCCAGTTAGTCAGGTGGGTGTGGAGGTCAGGAGCTGTGGGAGGAAGTTGTGCTGTTGGAGAGACTGAGCAGTACACACCATATCAGGCACAAGGAAGGAGGTCCTGAGGTAAGGGTGAAGTGGAGCTTGAGGAAGTGGGGGCTCCTGTGGGGAAGTAGCCCAGGGAATTGTATGTGTCATGTTTCTAAAAGGTCAGATACCATAGCTGATACTATTAGGGTCCCTGGGCTGGAGCCTGGAGTAGAGGGTGGGCCTGGGCTCCCCTGTTTGCCCTGCCTGATTAATCACTGAAACTGGGAGACAACAGAGACTGTGCAAGGGAGGATAGATTCTCCTCACCTCCCTTGCTGGCTCAGTAGACTGTGACCCTTGTCCCTAGAGAGAGAAGGGTTATGTGGAGGGTCACAGTGAGCCTCTGAGGTTAGTGAAATCCGTCAGGAAACGTGGGACCCACGGAGACAAGGACAGAGCTTTGTCACACATGGTACTGAGCCCATGATCAGAAAGTGAATGGTAATGTGTGCTTTCAATGAGAGCACCCCACACAGCAGGAAGCCACTCAGACTGTACAGTTTTTTTCACCTAATTTTAGAATCTCTCGCATTTCCTCTGCTGTGGGGATAACTTGTTTTCCTTTCCCAATCAGTTTTTCCCCTGTTGTCAATATATATATTTTTAAAAACAAGAAACACATCACTGGCTTGCCAAGAGACAGAAACCCTGAGGAAGTTTTACTAATAAATCTCAGAAGGCCCATTTTTTAAAAATTGAGAAAGTTTGGAGTGAGGTTGTTGCAACAATTCGTAGCTACAAACTTAATAGCGATGATCATAGAATATCAGGGTTGGAAGGGACCTCAGGAGGTCATCTAGTTCAACCCCCTGCTCAAAGCAGGACCAATCCTCAGCTAAATCATCCCAGCCAGAGCTTTGCCAAGACTGATCTTAAAACCTCTAAGGAAGGAGATTCCACCACCTCCCTAGGTAACCCATTCCAGTGCTTCACCACCCTCCTAGCAAAAAAGTTTTTCCTAATAGCCAACCTAAATCTCCCCCACTGCAACTTGAGACCATTACTTCTTGTTCTGTCATCTGTTACCACTGAGAACAGTCTAGATCCATCCTCTTTGGAACCCCCTTTCAGGTAGTTGAAAGCAGCTATCAAATCCCCCCTCATTCTTCTCTTCTGCAGACTTAATAATCCCAGTCCCCTCAGCCTCTTCTCATAAGTCATGTGCTCCAGCCCCCTAATAATTTTTGTTGTCCTCTGATGGACTCTTTCCAATTTTTCCACATCCTTCTTGTAGTGAGGGGCCCAAAACTGGACACAGTATTCCAGATGAGGCCTCACCAATGCCTAATAGAGGGGAACAATCACGTCCCTTGATCTGCTGGCAATGCTCCTACTTATACAGCCCAAAATGCCGTTAGCCTTCTTGGCAACAAGGGCACACTGTTGACTAATATCCAGCTTCTCGTCCACTGTGACCCCTAGGTCTTTTTCTGCAGAACTGCTTCCTAGCCACTCGGTCCCTAGTCTGTAGCAGTACATGGGATTCTTCCATCCTAAGTGCAGGACTCTGCACTTGTCCTTGTTGAACCTCATCAGATTTCTTTTGGACCAATCCTCTAATTTGTCTAGGTCCCTCTGTATCCTATCCCTACCCTCCAGCATATCTACCACTCCTCCCAGTTTCATCTGCAAACTTGCTGAGGGTGCAATCCACACTGTCCTCCAGATCATTAATGAAGATATTGAACAAAACCGGCTCCAGGACTGACCCTTGTGGCACTCCACTTGATATCCGCTGCCAACTAGACATGGAGCCATTGATCACTACCCGTTGAGCCCGATGATCTAGCCAGCTTTCTATCCACCTTACAGTCCATTGATCCAGCTCATACTTCTTTAACTTGCTGGCAAGAATACATATAGACCCTATTATTGCTTGCTGTCTACCAACATGGGTCACCAGGAATAGCTCAATAAACATAAACCTTCAAGTGATGAGCTAAGGAAAGAGCTGTCTTAGTGTAACCCCTACACCTCATGGGTGTGGTGATCTGCTCCATGTACTGGCACTGAGAACACTTAGAGATTAAAGAGTCTGCTACAGCCTGAGCTAAGGGCCAAGTGGCTTTTAACTCATGCAGTAGAGGCTCGTGCACTGAGGTCCCAGGTTTGAGCCTGTCTGCCGACGACTAGGGTCTGTTGCTATTACACTAACACTACCTGCACAAGAAGATGCTAAATGTGGGGTAAAATCCTGACCCCAGTGAAGTCAATGGGAGCTTTACTATTGGGATCTTATTTTCCTTTCAGTTACACCAATTTTATACCAGTCCCATTTACTTCAATGGAGTCAGTCCTTATTTAGGCCTTGATTCAGGAAAGATGCTTAAACACTAGTTTAACTTTAAGTATATGCTTGAGTCCCATTGAAGTCAATGAGACTTAAGCACATGCTTTCCTGAATCAGGCCCTTAACCTGGTATAAATGAGAGGAAAATCAGGCCCTTGATCTCGTAATCCTTCCACACAGTAAAACCATACAATGCACAAAAGCCAGAACATTGTCCACAATGGGGATCCGGCAGTTAAATTGCATGCAACATTTGAAAGTTACTACAGGGGGAATATATATAGACAGAGCTGTAAATCTGCAGCTAGTGAGTTGTACATATAAGATGTGCTTTTAATGGAAGAAATATAGTATTGCCATAGGCTGATAGTTATGGCCCTACCGAATTCATAGCCATGAGAAACACGTCATGGACTGTGAAATCTGCCCCCACACCCCGTGAAATCTGGTCTTTGTGTGCTTTTACCCTCTACTATACAGATTTAATGGGGGAGACCAGTGTTTCTCAAATTGGGGGTCCTGATCCAAAAGGGAGTTGCAGGGGTTTGGGGGTGTTGCAAGGTTAATTTAGGTGGGTGGTGGTATTGCCATCCTTACTTCTGCACTGCCTTCAGAGCTGGGATGCCGGAGAGTGGCGGCTGTTGGCCGAGCGCCCAACTCTGAAGGCAGTGCCCCACCAGCTGCAGCACACAAGGAAGCGTGGCAATACCATACCATGCCACCCTTACTTCTGCGCTGCTGCCTTCAGAGCTGTGCGGCTGGAGAGTGGTGGCTGGTGACTCAGAGCCCAGCTCTGCAGGCAGCAGCCTAGAAGTAAGGTGGCAATAGCATATCAATCCATCCTTACTTCTACACTGCTGCTGGCGGAAGCTCTGCCTTCAGAGGTGGGCTCCCAGCCAGCAGCCACCGCTCTCCAGCTGCCCAGCACTGAATGCAGTGCGGCCACCAGCAGCAGCACAGAAGTAAGGGTAGCAGTATCACAACCTCCCCTACAATACCTTTGCGGTCCTCCCCACAACTCCGTGTTGGGTCAGGACCCCTGCAATTACAGCACTGGGAAATTTCAGATTTAAATAGCTGAAATCATGAAATTTACTATTTTAAAAATCCTATGATGATGAAATTTACCAAAATGGACCTTGAATCTGGTAGGGCCCTACTGATAGTGTGGTATATTTTTGAGTTGCAGTTTTTGAAGCTGGATGGATGACAGGGGCTCTTAGACATAGCTTTTGGCAAGAATTTTCAGATAGTAGGCGGCTGCTTGGCTGGGGTCAAATTATCCTACATTAACAACCAATCAATTAGATCGGTAGACAGAATTTCACACATATAGGCACTGATTGTTATTTGACAATTGAAAATATACTCCATGACATTGTACATCCACCTCTCAATGTATATATTCTGGTTTATCCTAGTCAGCGAGTTTACTAGAGATAAGTCTCTTTAAAAAGGAAGGAAAATATCATGAAAAAACGAAACCATGGAAGAATGTAAATGCCGAGCTGTCAAACTAAAGCATTCGGGATCTCTTTTCATCTAAGAGCCACCTTTAACAAGAAAAAGCTTCAGTTATGTCTGACAGTCTGGATTAATGGCCAAGGAGCACCTTAGAATATATTTAAATTATAAGATAAAGGGGCACGGACCATCTTTTTGTTCTGTTAATGCAGCACCTGAGTGCTACAGCAATAGAAATAATAGATGATAATTTAGGAAGAAAGCAGAGTTGGTCTTCATCTGCCCAAGAAGTATAAACCATTATCAGTAGCATGAGAAGTTTAATTTTATTTCCATAGTTGAAAAATATAATCTCTATCTAATTTCATTTAAAAAAAATTCTTCCATGCTGGAACATTACATACCAATTCTCACCTAGTGATGTGATTTTTACCAAGTTGGAAGCCCTTTAAAACTGAAGTTGCTAATGTAGCACTTATATGGGAATACTAGGGTCATATTTACTCGCACTCTGTCCCTTTAAGGATGGGAGCTCTGCTGAAGAGGTCAAAGGGCACACCTCTGGGGAGCAGGGTGTGGTTGCCACAGGAAAGTTTAGTGCAATTTATTCCAATTCTGAAACTACCCGTCAGCATTCAAGAGTGTGCAGGCTGTGTGTGTTGTTTTAGATACTATGTTTAATGAAACTCTAATTTTAAAACTGACCCTGCTCTGGGAGTAAAACAAAGGCTGATCAACAAACCTTTAATACTGGTATTTATTTCTACATATCATCATCCAAGATCTTAAATATTACATTACCTTACAGGCATAACTTAACCCTCATGGTACTCATATGAGGTAGTCAAGAGTTCTTGCAGATGGTTAAACTGAGGCACAGAGAACTTAGGGTATGTCTACATTGTATTGTAAACCCAGGTCGGTGTGCCTCAGGTTTGTGGACTCGGTGCTTCCAAACAAACATTTGAGCATCCACATTGCATTGTAAGCCTGGGCTTACAATTGCTGGACCCGGGTCTCTCAGGTGAGCTACTGTCTGCACAGTGCAGTATACACATCTTCTGACTTGTGTCTGCAGCTTGACCAATGTCCACACTGCAAAATGACACAGGGATTGTACTTGAATCACAGTGCAACTTGGGCTCTGACCTACTCCCCTAGCAGGGCCTGGTTTTCCGCATGTTACTCCATTTTTATGCCTGTGTAACTCCACTGCAATAACCATATTGACATAGTCATAAAATCGGAGTAATGCAGTGGTGAGACAGGCCCAAGGAAAGCAAATTCAGTGATACATAAATGTGCTGTAAACAACAGATGTAAAACTTTGCACAAGTGACTCAGAACATAATACACAAAATAAATATTATCTGGTAGTGATGACTAACATTGAGGAAAAAACTGAAGTTGGTTTTTTAATTGCCTGTTTGAGGAGTAATTAGTTATGTTACACAATACCTCAACTATGTGTATTCTGATTTTACATAGAACCACTGAAAAGTTTCTGCCTTCTGAAAACTAAATGTTGAGTATCACATTTGCATTCAAATCAAAGATTCATCATTATCACAGAATCTAGATTCAAAGGACCTATTATTCAGAGCACTTATTTCCAGGTCTATTTCCCTGGAATTGTAGGAAGTTGACATATACCAAGTAACGGGACTCACACCTCTTCTCATGAAGAGCTCCTCAGGGGCTAATTAGAGGTGCTCATTTTTTCATAATGTAGACCACAACTCATGGACACCTTTCCTCCCGTTCATGATTGTGCAGACCAGTTCACCTGCCATTCACAAGCACAATACATCTTTGCCATCCCTCCTAACCCTATGATTCTATCCCTGTGGCAGCTGCAGTAGTTGTTAACTTGGAAAATAATAATAAGAAATGACTGGGTATATTTTGAGCTGCCTTTAACGTGATTAGCAGCTTGAAAAAAGGAAAATGGACACACCAGCAAGTGCTAAGTGGACCACCAGTAAGCCACAAACCACAGTTTGACAGCTAGTGACCTAATAGATCTCAGTTTCAGGAAGCTTTTCCTGAAACTCATCCTAAATTTTCCCTTCCTTAATTTCAGTCCTTTAGACCTAGACCTATTTATTATCGTAAAAAATTTTCAAGCTGCTAATTTCTCTTCTTTCTGAGTGTTTACATTCTTCAAATATTTATAGATTGTTACCAGGTTTATCCCACATTACCAAATATTTGCAGTCTGTTTATTAGCTGTCTCATACCAAACTAATATTTCTCTCCTCATCTTTCTTCACCAGTCAGTTCTTCCAGACCCTTGATAATTTTTGTTGCTCTCCTCTGAACTCCCTTCAGTTTGCCAACACAAGGCCCAAAACTGGACAACTTATATCAGCTGAGGTTCAGGCTTGATACACTTAGGCCCAGATTGTCTCCTTTCCTTCTGTCAGCAGAATGGACCTTTCACATGAACAGCTCTACTTTTAGGAGAAGCAAATGCCACCCCCGTGACACCGTCACCCTCTTCTGGGGTTCAGTGTCGGGTTTATGAGGCAGGAAGGGTTATCACAAGGGACTGGCTGTGCTCCATTACCATCTCCCAAAGACACCACAAAGGATTTTGTTCATGAGAGCTAATGCTACTTCCAGCAGCATCAATTCATAGGTTTTCCTCAGTGGATTCTGCTTGAGGGGAACTAGGCTAATTGTAGCAAGGCTGCTAAGGTAGAGAGGGGTCAGCAAAGCTGAATGGAGGGAGGAGAGGTTTCTTCTCTGTGGTTCCTCTGGTTCCTAAGGACTCATCCCCAGGGAACTGTATAGCCCTTTGACTCAAGGGTTGGTCATAGGATAGCTGAATGAGCAGGCAACAAGTAGTACAACACAAGTACCCATTCTGCCTTGCAGTGAACAGCACATTTTCCTTAACATCTCTCTCTGAAGAATTTGCTGTAAAGATACAGTATTGGCTGTTTGTACTGTAGGTGGCTGGGGCAGCGGAAGGTAATTTTTCTTCATAAAGAAAATGCATGCAGGAGGGAGAAGTTTCTCAGAAGTGAGGACTGTTGTTTTTTTTTTAAAACATGATTCATGTGAAGTTCATCTGTGTTCCTCACAAAGGCTTCACAACAATTACATATATATATATTTATAGGCAGGCTCTTGCTGTCTGTATACTAATGTTGGCTTTCACACTAACACTGTCCGCAAACAGCCTTTGGGATTCTGAAAGTTAAATAGGGAAAGAGTTTGGAAATTCATCAGTCTTCCAGGCTAACAAAAGAAATGGGAAATAACTGCCTAGGAAGGAGTACTGCAGAAAGGGTTCTGGGAGTTATAGTGGATCACAAGCTAAATATGAGTGAACAGTGTAACATTGTTGCAAAAAAAAAAAAAAAAAAGCAAACATCATTCTGTGATGTATTAGCAGTAGTGTTGTAAGCAAGACACGAAAAGTAATTAGTCTAGTCTGCTCTGCTCTGCACTGATTAGGCCTCACTGGAGTATTGTGTCCAGTTCTGGGGGCCACATTTCAGGAAAGATGTAGGATAAACTGGAGAAAGTCCAGAGAACAGCAACAAAAATGATTAAAGGTCATGATCTATGAGGGAAGATGGAAAAAATTGGGTTTGCGTAGTCTGGAGAAGAGAAGACGGGGAGGGGACATGATAACAGTTTTCAAGTACATGAAAGACTGTTACAAGGAGGAGGGAGAAAAATCGTTCTCCTTAGCCTCTGCTGTTAGGACAAGAAGCAATGGGCTTAAATTGCAGCAAAGGCGGTTTAGGACATTAGGAAAACCTTCCTAATGGGTGGTTAAGCACTGGAATAAATTGCATAGGGAGGTTGTGGAATCTCCATCGCTGGAGATTTTTAAGAACAGGTTAAACAAACACCTATAAGGGATGGTCTAGATTATACTTAGTCCTGTCTTGAGTGCAGGGGACTGGACTAGATGACCTCTCGAGGTCCCTTCCAGTCCTATGATTCTATGAAATCATGTTCTGAACAGTCTAATCTTAGCAAACTCTTAACGCAACTTTGAATAGCACTCATGAGAAAATCTAAAGGCAGTTTTCTGCTAAGCCTCTGGCAGATGGTTACACCACAATCAGCAACCTCTAGAGATGGCCCTGGGCTGCCAAATTCTCACATGGAAATGAATTTTGCCAAAGTCTAGGAGGGTTTGTATCTGGGATTTAGGTTTGGCCCCATCTCTTGTTACCTTTTAAAATACACTGCTCCATGTGTAGCTGGGCATAATAGCCCATGCAAATGTAAGTATGGCATTGGGCAACACTTTCTGAGCATGAGTGCCTCTTTAACAATGGAAAACACGCCCCACAGTGGCTGCAGATACATGGTAGCAGAATGGCTAAAAGAAAATGACATGGAGGAAGTCTGAAATGCTTTTTTTAGTTCACAATTGCCCTAACTATTTTAGCTTTCCTGACTCTTTGGCCTTGTTTTGCCATATATCTAGAATCTTTTTAAAAAAACAAAACAAAAAATGCTTGTTTCATGCATTTTAGATTAATGCTTCTTTTCTGCTTGATTTCCAAGGGGGCATGCACAAAAATGGTTTTACAGAAGTAAAATATATAATAACCATTTATACAGATGGGAAGCAACTGGTAAAAGATCATTGAACAAATATAGGTTATGTTTACTTTCAAATAGTATCATGAAGGCCATTGGCTCAATTCTAGTTTGGCATGTTAGTGTAAAGCCAGAGTAACTTGACTGAAGTCAATAAATATCTGGTTAGACATGAGTGACAGAAGGTAACTATTGGAAATAGGATCAGCATCTGGCCCCATATAGTAAACCAGATGAAATATGAGCAGTAACATCCATGAACTCACGTACACTTCCCCACTTATAATTTGAAACTGCATCATCAGGTACCCCCATTAGGTTTCCATTACAAATTAACGGAGCTAACCTGTGGTCACTGATATCAATAAGGGCTCTGCCACTGTCTTCAGTGGAAGGAGGTTCAGAAACTTATTGCCTTGAATAAGAGTTTTGATGATATCAACTTATGTGCATGTAATGCAATTATTGTTCAAGGCTAGTCTACCACACTTTATTGTATACCCTGGTCATGCACAAAGTATTTGTTTCAGTCTGTACTATAAAGGTAACTGTGGGCAGATGATTAACACAATTAATATTAACAAAAAGGAGGAAGGAACACAAGCCAGAATAGGGAAAGAACAGCTTAAAGAACATTTAGATAAGTTAGATATATTCAAGTAAGCAGGACATGATGAAATTCACCCTTGGATACTTAAGGAACTAACATGAAGCAATCTTGGAACCATTAGTAATCATGGAGGGTGTGTGAGGTCCCAGAGGGCTGGTGAAGGGCAGACATAGTACCTATCTTTAAAAAAGAGAACAAAAAGGACCTGGAGAATTATAGACAAGTCAGCCTAAATTTGATACCTGGGAATATACTGGGACAAATTGTTAAACAATCACTTTGTAAGCACCGGTCATAGAGGATAATAGAGTAATAAGTGACAGCCAGCATGGATTTGTCAAGAACAAATCATGCCAAACCAACCTAATTTCCTTCTTTGGCAAGGTTACTGGACTCGTGCATAAGGGGACGGGGGAGGGAAGCAGTAGATATGATATACCTTGATTTTAATAGGGCTTTTGTCACAGTCCCACATGACATTTTCATAAGCAAACTAGGGAAATGTGGTCTAGATGAAATTACTATAAGGTGGATGCACAACTGGTTGATGACCACACACAAAGAGTAATTATCAATGGTTCGCTGTCAAACTGGGAGGGTATATCTTTGACAGATATGGTCATTTCCGGCAATGTCCTTGGAAGACCTGATTGAATTAAGGTTATGTATTATTGTGGGCGGGTAGTGTACTGAACATCTCTATGGGAGGGTGTGATGTTATTGACATAAACTGTGACCGTATCGATCATTGTTGCAACCAAGCTCCTATAGTGCACCAAATCTTGTACAAAGGACGTCAAGTAAGGTGTCTATGAAAAGGTTGTAATTTGCTGGTTATGATTATGCTGTGTGTGTATCATTTTTGTATTTGAAGTTATGAATATTGGCTATGTACTTGTATCTCAATATGTTTGATTCTAAGTAGCATTAGTGAAGCATTTGGTCAGCTTCCTGAGAAAGAATTCTTCAGATTAAGTGCTCAATCACGAAACACTTAACTGACAATGGACCTTGGGAGACTCCAATCCACATATGAGGAGCCTTCCTGGAAACGTTCAAGGTAGCATGTGAGCAATGGCTGCTGTACCTGTAAAGACCTGAGTCATGCATGGACATCTGACTTGCCCATGTGATTTAATAGTGGAGGAACCCCAGCCTTGGGCCATGACTGCCGTGCTCTAAGCAATTTGTCCTGAATTGATACTCTCAGTAGTGTCCCGCCAAAGGCTGCATTGTTACAGAGGGATATGACAGATGTGAGACCTGGGAGTTCAAAAGACTATACTGCAAATGTACCAGAAAGGTACAATACCCAGGGGATTTTGGGGACAATAAGTAGATTTCCTGGAGAATCCCTAGGAAGAGATGAATGGAAATTAGTCAACTATCATTATGGATAAACCCAGCCTTTTGACGTTAAGCCCTGAAGCAGGGCTTTGTCTGCTGACTACTTGTTGCAGAAGGCCAAGATCAACAGCCGGAACTATATAAAGAAACAGCTGATCTGCCTAGCCCTTGTTCTGGATCTAAGATGGATATGAAGTCGTAACCACAGGAAAATCCCACTTGTGGGTTTTGAAGGACTAAAACCTACCAGAGCCCCAGGATGGAGTTGGAAATGGCCTCTGGTAAACTTTAAGCATGCATGTAGGACCTCTCATTGTTTTTTATATGTTTTCTCAGTATTGCTTTTATAATAGCCCCAGTATTGCTAAGTCCTAGTGCTTGCTTAGAAGGAACCGTGTAGTAACTTATAATTGGCCTTGGAGAGAAAGCGAAGGGCAGGCGCTGGCCTTTTTAAGCAGTCTGGCTTCCTGGGGATATCACAGTGTAAACGAGGGAGCTGTGCACCCTTTAAATGCCTGATCAGAAGGAAGTGAAATGCAGGTCTCCAACCAGGAGAGGTGCCATGTGGGAGCTGAAAACCTTGTAGTTGGTGCACTTGGTGGACCATGGATGGGGAATACAGGAGCATTTGCCCGGAAACTGTGATGGTAACTAGTGGAAGTGCTGTGGGGGTCAGTCCTAGATCTGGTACTATTTAACATTTTCAGTTATGACTTTGGTAATCGAGTGGAGAGTATGCTTATAAAATTTGTGGATGACACCAAACTGGGAAGGGTTGCTAGCGCTTTGGAGGACAGAATCAGAATTCAAAACAGTCTACAAATTGGTCTAAAATAAACAAGATGAAATTCAATAAAGACAAGGGCAAAACCTATATGTAGGAAGGAAAAAAATCAAATGCATAACTACAAAAATTGGGGAATAGCTGGCCAATCGGCAGTACTGCTGAAAAAGAATGTGCGTGTGTGTGTGTGGGGGGGGTTATAATGGATCAAAAATTGAATAGGAGTCAACAATGTGATGCAGTTGTGAAAAAGGCTAATATTCTGGGGTGTATTAAATGGAGTGTTATATATAAGACATGGGAGGTAATTGTCCCATTCCACTTGCACTGTTGAGGCCTCAGCTGGAATAGTGTCCAGTGTTGGGTGCCACACTTCAGGGAAGGTGTGGACAAATTGGGGATAATCCAGAAGAGAGCAACAAAAATGATAAAAGGTTTAGAAAACCTGAGCTATGAGGAAAGGTTAAAAAAACTGGACAGGTTTAGTCTTGAGAAAACAAAACTGCAGGACGACCTGATAATAATCTTCAAATATGTTAAGGACTGTTATAAAGAGGACATTGATAAATTCTTCTCCATGTCCACTGAAAGAAGGACAAGAAGTAATGGGCTCAATCTGCAGCCAGGGAGATTTGTTAGATATTAGGAAAACATTTCTAAATTTACGGATAGTTAAACAATGGAATAGGCTTCCAAGGGAGGTTGAGGAATCCCTGTTATTGGAGGTCTTTAAGAACTGATTAGACAAAAGAGCTGTTTGGGATGGTCTAGGTCTCTTTGATCCTGCCTCTGCGGTGGGTTGGACTAGATGACCTCTCAAGGTTACTTCCAGTTGTGCATTGCTGTGATTCTGTGGTTCGCTGTTCTGAACCAGGAAAGAACCACAGTTAATGCTAGGAATAAAATAGCCAAAAGCATATGGACACTGTGGCAATTTTACTACTTTCAATTAACAGTTATTATAGCAGGTGTGAAGAGCATTCACTTCATTTAAAGCTCAATTGTGTTGTACTGTAAGTACATACATTGCTATTCACATAGTTACAGTGTAAAATAAGCCATTTTGGAGAAAGCCCCCTTTTAAATATACAGATCACTTCCACACTCACCTCCAGCTTTCCCCTTTAGAAGAAATGCTGATAAGCCTATGTTCTTGCAGGCCAGCTGCAATTTGAGGCTTTCATGACAGCTCCTATACTGAATCTGGGTATGATTCTCCTCTCACATTGATTTTACACTGATGTAACTCCAATGTACATTGGCCCTCCTCCAAGTTTACACCACAGTAAGTGAGATCACAATCAAGACCTCTGATTTTCTACCTAGAAAGTAGTGATGTGTTCAAAAGAGAATCCCCAGAAGAAACAAAAAATGTCAGCAGGCTGTGGAAAGATATAAAGAAAATACACCAAATAGAAGACACAAAGCAAACTAATAGGGCTGCAAGTTTTAATGAACAGGGATATCCTGAAACCAGCCTTTGGAGAGAATGTCAAGAGGGTCACAGCACTCTATAGCCACACACAGACAACCATAATAAACAAGGAAATTGGCTCACTGACCCGTACAAAAAGCATTTTATTGCCAATAAAAAAGAAGAGTAAAAAATAATAATGTGTTAAAAGACTCAGTGTCACTGTGGAGAGCTCAATGAACATCTCTGCTCAGTGCTGAACCAACAAAATGTTAAGATGTGTAAAGAATGGGATAGAAAATAATCTTGGAAATATTACAGTGCCACTGGGATTACACACACGCTTACAGTTAAACATGTACGTAATGCTTTGCCAGATTTGGAGTCAGAGTAATCAGCATCTTCCAGGATGGGCCGCTAAATCGATAGCATGCCCTCATGTGACATAGTGAGTTCAATGCCTGGCACACTACCGCTATCATATCCTCCCTTAGTCATCTCTCTTCTAAACTAACAGTTCAAGTCTTTTTAATCTCTCCTCATATAGAAGGTGTTCCATACCCCTAATCATTTTCATTTCCCTTCTCTGCACCTTTTCCAATTCTAATATATCTTTTTTGAGATGGGGTGACCAGAACTGCTTGCAGTATCCAAGGTGTGGCAGTACCATGAATTTCTATAGCAGCACTATGATATCTTCTGTTTTATTATCTATCTCTTTCCTAATGGTTCCTAACATTCTGTTCGCTTTTTTGACTGTCTCTGCACATTGAGCGGATGTTTTCATATAACTATCCAAGATGACTCTAAAATCTCTTTCTTAAGTGGTGTAGTGAGGCAGAGTGGCCTCCCTCTGAGCTGGATGGGCTCCCTCTGAGCTCCCTCTGTACCTGGGTGGGTGGAGCCAGGCCAGGCCCGGCCCTCGCACCAGAAGTTGAGAGGTAGGAGAGGAAGTGTAAGAGGCAGGGCCTCCAGCTCAGTTGGGGGGAAGCCAGGGAAGGAGACAGATGCCACTTGCCTTCTGCAGCCCTCCAACAGAACAGGGTAAAACCCTGCCCCCTGAGAAGACTGAGTCTGGAGAGGAACTGCTGAGCTTAGCGGTGGCTGAATACCCTGAGGAGACAGGACCCCAGGATGCTGGAGCACATCCCTGGATTGTGGTAGGAAGTAGCCCTGGGGAAACCAGACTTTTGTCTGGTTTTGCTGTCGGTGTTTGGGTCAGTGTGTTTTGGTGGGATCCCTGCTGACGCAGTGGTGGAGCCCTCTATCACTGTCAGGGCCCTGGGCTGGGACTCAGTGGAGTAGAGTGGAGTGGGTCCTGGTTCCCTTACTGCCTAACCACCTTAGGCCAAAAGGCCAGTGTTTGTCTGCCATCTGCCTGAGCTAGGAGAAAGATGGTCTGTTGCTCTTCCCTGCCTCAGGGCCTGGGTTCCCTAAACTGTTTGTTGCTGTGCCCTGCCTGAGGACCTGAGTTCCCTAGACTGTTTGATGCTCTGCCCTGCTTGAGGGCCAGGGCCTCCTAGGCTGCAGCCTACGATTTGCTAACTTCTCCCTGTGACCGAGTTGACCCCACAGTGACCCAGTGAGGCAGCGTGACTTCCCTCTGAGCCGGAGCGGGAGGAATGACCACCAACCCACTACAAGTAGTAACAGCTAATTTAGACCCCATCAATTTGTATCTATAGGGATTATGTTTTCCAATGTGCATTACTTGGCACTTAACATTGACTTTCATCTGCTATTTTGTCAGCTACTCTCCCAGTTTTGTGTGATCCCTTTGTAACTCTTCGCAGTCAGCTTTGGATTTAACTATCTTGAGTAATTTGTATTGTCTGCAAATTTTGCCACCTTATTGTTCACTCATTTTTCCAGATTATTTCTGAATATATTGAACAGTACAGGTCCCAGTACAGATCCTTGGGAGGACTGTACTATTTACCTGTCTCCACTGTGAAAACTGACCATTTATTCCTGCTCTTTGTTTCCTATCTTTTAACCAGTTTCTGATCCATGAGAGGACCTTCCCTCTTATCCCATGACTGCCTACTTTGCTTAGGAGCCTTTGGTTAGGGACCTTGACAAAGGCTTTCTGAAAGTCCAGATACGCTGTATCATCCTTGTCCACATGCTCGTTGACACTCTCAAAGTATTCTAATAGACTTGTGTGGCACGATTTCCCTTTACAAAAGCAGCGTTGACTCTTTCCCAACCTATCATATTTATCTATAAAAAGAACAGGAGTACTTGTGGCACCTTAGAGACTAACAAATTTATTTGAGCATAAGCTTTCGTGGGCTACAGCTACCTGCATGGCCCCACAGTATGCCAACATTTTTATGGCTGACTTGGAACAATGCTTCCTTAGCTCTCATCCCCTAACACCCCTACTCTACTTGCGCTACACTGATGACATCTTCATCATCTGGACCCATGGAAAAGAAGCCCTTGAGGAATTCCACCATTATTTCATCAATTTCCATCCCACCATCAACCTCAGCCTAGACCAATCCACACAAGCGGTCCATTTCCTGGACACTACTGTGCTAATAAGCGATGGTCACATAAACACCACCCTATACCGGAAACCTACTGACCGCCATACTTACCTACATGCCTCCAGCTTCCATCCAGGACACACCACACAATCCATTGTCTACTGCCAAGCTCTGAGATACAACCGCATTTACTCCAATCCCTCAGACAGAGACAAACATCGACAAGATCTCTATCAAGCATTCTTAAAACTACAATACCCATCTGCTGAAGTGAAAAAACAGATTGACAGAGCCAGAAGAGTACCCAGAAGTCACCTACTACAGGACAGGCCCAACAAAGAAAATAACAGAATGCCACTAGCTGTCACCTTCAGCCCCCAACTAAAACCTCTCCAGCACATCATCAAAGATCTACAACCTATCCTGAAAAATGATCCTTCACTCTCACAGATCTTGGGAGACAGACCAGTCCTCGCTTACAGACAGCTCCCCAACCTGAGGCAAATACTCTCCAGCACCAGCCCCCCAACCTGAGGAAAATACTCTCCAGCAACCACATGCCACACAACAAAAACACTAACCCAGGAACCTATCCTTGCAGCAAAGCCTGATGCCAACTCTGTCCACATATTTATTCAAGTGACACCATCATAGGCCCTAATCACATTAGCCACACCATCAGGGACTCGTTCACCTGCACATCTACCAATGGGATAGGTGCCATCATGTGCCAGCAATGCCCCTCTGCCATGTACATTGGCCAAACCGGACAGTCTCTGTGCAAAAGAATAAATGGACACAAATCTGACATCAGGAATCATAACATTCAAAAACTGGTAGGAGAACACTTCAACCTCTGTGGCCACTCAGTAACAGACTTAGGGTGGCAATTTTGCAACACAAAAGCTTCAAAAACAGACTCCAGGGAGAAACTGCTTGAATTAATATGCAAACTAGATACCATTAATTTGGGTTTGAATAGAGACTGGAAGTGGCTGGGTCATTACACATATTGAATCTATTTCCCCATGTTAAGTATCCTCACATCTTCTTGTCAACTGTCTAAATGGGCCATCTTGATTATCACTACAAAAGTTTTTTTTCTCCTGCTGATAATAGCTCATCTTAATTAATTAGCCTCTTACAGTTGGTATGGCTACTTCCACCTTTTCATGTTCTCTGTATGTGTATATATATATATATCTTCTTACCATATGTTCCATTCTATGCATCCGATGAAGTGGGCTGTAGCCCACGAAATCTTATGCTCAAATAAATTAGATAGTCTCTAAATTGCAACAAGTACTCATGTTCTTTTTGTGGATACAGACTAACATGGCTGCTACTCTGAACTCTGAAGTGAGCTGTAGCTCACGAAAGCTCATGCTCAAATAAATTGGTTAGTCTCTAAGGTGCCACAAGTACTCCTTTTCTTTTTGCGAATACAGACTAACACGGCTGTTACTCTGAAACCTGATATTTATCTGTTAGTCTCATAATTATATTCTTTACTATAGTTTCAACCAATTTGTCTGGTACTGAAGTGAGGCTCACTGGATCACCAGAATCACCTCTGGAGCCTGTTTTAAAAGTATACTAGCTCCCCTTCACTCATCTGATTTAAGCGATAGATTATATACCAGAATTAGTATTCTGCAATTTCATATTTGAGTTCCTTTGGAACTCTTGGGTGAATGCCATCTGGTCTGGTGACTTACTACTGTTTAATTTATAAATGTGTTCCAAAACCTTCTCTATTGACACTTCAATCTGGATCAGTTCCTCAGATTTATTACCTAAAAATAATGGCTCAGGTGTGGAGATTTCCCCCATATCCTCTACAGTGAAGACCCATGAGAAGAATTCAGCAATGTCTGTGTCTTCAAGTACTCCTTTAGCACATTGATTGTCCAGTAACCCCACTGACTGTTTGGCAGGCTTCCTGCTTCTGACATACTTTAAAAAAATTACTGTTAGAATTTGAAGAACAACTAGTTAAGGACACAAACTTCCTTGACCTGTCTTATTATACTTTCATACTTGACTTGTCAGAGTTTATGCTCCTTTCTATTTTCTGCACCAGAATTGGACTTCCAATTTTTAAAATTTACCGTTTTGCCTCTAACTGCCTTTTTTACTCTGCTCTTTAGCCTTGGTGGCATTTTTTTGGTCCTCTTATTTTTTTTATTTGGAGTATAAAGAGTTTGAGCCTTTTATGGCATTTTTAAATAGTCTCCATGTAGTTTGCAGGCATTTAATGCTTGTGACTGTCCTTTTAAACATCTGTTTAACTAGCTTCCTCATTTTTTCTGTTCCCCTTTTTGAAGTAAAATGCAACTTTGGTGGATTTCTTTGGCACTTTTCTTCCTACAAGGATGTTAAATTTAATTACATTATGGCTGTTATTACCAAGTGGTTCAGTTATACTCCTCTCCTAGACTAGATCCTGTGCTCCAATTAGGCTTACACCAAGAATTTAACTCTCCCCTTGTGGGTTCCGTGACTAGTTGCTCCAAGAAGCAGTCATTTATGGTGTCTAGAAATTTTCTTTCTGCATCCTGTCTTGAGATGACATATACCCAGTCAATATGGAGACAGCTGAAATCTCCCATTATTATCATGTTTTGTGCTTTTGCAGCCTCTCTTGTCTCCCTAGGCATTTAACAATCACTGTTACCACCCTGGTCAGGTGGTCAGTAGTGTATTCATACTGATATACTCATTATTCAGTCATGGAATTTCTATTCATAGAGATTCAATGATACAGTTTCATTCATTTAAATTGTGCACCCACTTTATTGTAATTTCATCTACATCAATTTCCCTAGTTTGCTTATGAGAACATCATAGGGGACTATGTCAAAAGCCTTACTAAATTCAAGATATCAGGTCTACCTCTTTCCTCTTTCTACTAGACCCATAACCTTGTCAAAGAAGGCAATTAAGTTGGTATGACATGATTTGTTCTTGACAAGTCCATGTTGGCTATTTCTTTAACACTATTATCCTCTTGATGCTTACAAAATGGATTGTTTAATCATTTGTTCCAGTAGATTTCCAGGTATCAAAGTTAGGCTGACTAGTCTATAATTTTCCAGGACCTCTTTGGTCTCCTTTCTAAACCTAGGTACTAATGGTTCTGAGATTGCGTCAATTAGTTCCTTAAGTATACTATGGCGGATTTCATATTGCTTTTCCAACAGATGTCTGGGTAGTTAAAGCCTCCCATTACTAGCAGGTCTTGTGTTTTGAATATTTCTGTTACTCATTCCAGCCACCTCCTCTTCCTGATTTGGTGGTCTCTATTAGAGAGGGTGACCAGATAGCCAGTGTGAAAAATTGGGATGGGGGTGGGGGGTAATAGGTGCTGATATAAGAAAAAGCCCCGAATATCATGACTGTCCCTATAAAATCAGGACATCTGGTCACCCTAATACTAGATCTCTACCATAATGTATGTCATCCCTGTTTGTCTCCCTTTCATCTTTTCACAGAGACTTTCAACTGGTCTACCTCTCACCTTCTTCTGGACCTCAGAACAAGTGTCTATATTCTTGATGCATAATGCAATACCTCCTCCCTTTTTTCCCTGCGTCTCCTTCCTAAATAAGCTGTACACCTCTATACCAATGTTCTAGTCGTGAGATTTATCCAGCGAACTCTTTGTGATGCTAATTAAGTCATAATTTATCTTATGGACTAATACTTTCAGGTCTTCCTCTTTATTCCCCATGTTCCTTGCATTTGTGTATAGACTTCTAAGATGTTGAGCACATTTCTCCACTGATTTCCCTCTTGTTGCTGCTATGACTCTAATGTAATTTTCCATGTCTTTCCTACCAACATCTAGTCTTCTCTTAAGATTGCCTTTTTTTATGCTTAACTTTTGGGTTTTGTCACCTACCCTCTTTGAACCTAACTGAAAGCCCTCCTCACTAGATTTGTGAGTAGGTGTCCAAAGATGCTTTTCCCCTTCTTGGTCAAGTGGATCCCTGCAGATATCCTTCCCAGAACAGCATGATCCAATGGTCAAAGAAGCCCAAAACAGACACCATCTGTGCAGCCATGCATTGATCTCCAGGATACACATATGTCTGCTTGGGCATTTACTGTCAACTAGAAGAATGGATAAGAACACAACCTGCACCCCCCAACTCCTTCACCCTTGCGCTGCTAATCTGCTCCGGGTCATAGACTTTTCTAATCTGTTCAGGATCATACCTGGCACTATAAGTGCTCACATGAATGAGCCAAATGGAATAGTGGTCTGAGGGACAGATGAGCCACAGAAACTTTTCTGTAATGTCTTGGATGTGGGTTCCAGACAGGTAGCACACTTCCGGGGATTAATGGATTATAGTTTGCAAGTGCAGAAAGGTCAACTATCTAAAAAACTCTACCTCACAGAACAAGGATGGGTTTGAGACCATATGCTAGTCATTGTATCAGAGCACAACCCCATGCACCATGAGTTCAAATCCCCAAATGAGGGAAGAAATCGGAAGTAAAAAAAGGAGGAGGCATATTGCTCCAGTCTGCCTCTATCAAAGAGGAAGCTTTATTTTGGGGTAACAATCTGAATGCAACAGAATATTCAGAATGTGCTGAAGCTATTTTTGAAAAGAAAATATATTAGTCACTAGGGAATGCTCACTAGGAGGGGATAGGAGATTAGGGGTGCAAGTGTAGGGGGTAATAAGGGAAAAGGGGATACCTGGAGATAAGTGGGAGGAGCTACAGAGGAAATTGGGGGGTTAGGGATGGAGGAGGTCTGTCAGCCATGAATGTTGTCCTTCTGTGTGGGTGCCAGGATATGGGGGAGCCATACCCTCTGCAGGTGTTTGAGCCCCTCTCCCTGCCCACTGGGATCTGGGGGTCCCTGCTCCCCTAGGGTATCTGAAGCCCTCTCCCTGGCCCTCCACATGACCTGGAATCTAGGATAGGGGAAGTGAGGGTAATACAGTATAAACATCTGAAATCTAGCTCACAACTGTGTGAGGTGTAGGGGGCTGGCCCTTGTATGGGGGAGGGGCAGAATGGATGAGCTTGGCTGGGGACACGCGGCTGAAGCAGGGGCAGGAGTCCTAGCTGGAGATGGGTAGTGGGAGTGAGGAGCCCAATTCAGTGTGCAGGTCAGGCCATATAACCATGGTAGAAGCTTACAGGAAGGAGCAAGTTCTTACATGTTAAGAACGTTTCCAGAGTGCAGCTAATGGCTTAGTGGGATGGGAAGAGGAGGAAAAGCTGGAAATGTTTGGTGTGGGGTGCTACATGGTATGGGTAATGGTGAGGCAGGGTGTGGAGAAGGAGATAGACACTAGTCTTCTCTCACACACACTTCAAGTTGCTATAATAACTAAGTAATGAAACTCTCAAAGTTTTGGGTCATAGACAATGGATTAGATTTCCCTGACCAGTCCTATTAGAAATAGTGCATTGCCAGAATTTCAAATCACAACCATTATTCTCATACCCTTACAACAAAATGTATAGAAATGGAGAGGAGCACTGAGGAGTCACATAGCAACCATGTGGCCTAATGGAAAGACCACTAGACAAGGACAATTCCTAGCTCTACCACTGGCCTTCTGGTGACCTTGGGCGAGTCATGTCACTTCTGTGCTTCAGTTTCCTATCTGTAAAATGGAAATAATGATGTAAAGTTCTTTGAGTTCTACTATGTAAAGGTAGGCTTTCTGATTAACTAGCCACAGTAGAATATCAACTGCAAACCTAAGTGAGAACTACAATTGTCTAAATAACCACTAACCCATCCCAACAAACATTTCTTTCTGTTTAAAAAAAAAAAAAGTAGGAAATTTATTGACCAAAAAATCCTCCTTTGTTGACAGAGTTAAAGTTGCCTGGTGATAGCTCATGCCCTTCCAGAACATCAAGTTCATCAAAATTCAAAACATCTAAAATCAGGAAATACGGAATTAGGTAAACATCCATACAACCTTAACTGTGCCCTTTTGAGAGCTGCCCCAATAGCCCCATAACACAACGATGTGCACTCTGCCTTTTAACTGTAATGGACAGGCCTTACTACTGCACTTGCTCTATGCTCAGACACTGAACCTGTTCCCCGACGAAATACCGCATTATTTAACTTCAATAACCACTTCATACCCTTTTACAACCCCTTCAAACAGGATACCACCCAAACCTAGACTTCCCCCACCCATCATCAAATCCAGACTGCTCTCATATCTCACCTCACTATTGACAATGACCCTGGCAAGAAGACCCCAGTACTCTGCTACTGACACAACCTACACACCTCTCATAGAATCATAGAATATCAGGGTTGGAAGGGACCCCTGAAGGTCATCTAGTCCAACCCCCTGCTCGAAGCAGGACCAATTCCCAGTTAAATCATCCCAGCCAGGGCTTTGTCAAGCCTGACCTTAAAAACTTCCAAGGAAGGAGATTCCACCACCTCCCTAGGCAACGCATTCCAGTGTTTCACCACCCTCTTAGTGAAAAAGTTTTTCCTAATATCCAATCTAAACCTCCCCCACTGCAACTTGAGACCATTACTCCTCGTTCTGTCATCTGCTACCATTGAGAACAGTCTAGAGCCATCCTCTTTGGAACCCCCTTTCAGGTAGTTGAAAGCAGCTATCAAATCCCCCCTCATTCTTCTCTTCTGCAGGCTAAACAATCCCAGCTCCCTCAGCCTCTCCTCATAAGTCATGTGTTCTAGACCCCTAAT
This sequence comes from Eretmochelys imbricata, assembly GCF_965152235.1. Taxonomy (NCBI): domain Eukaryota; kingdom Metazoa; phylum Chordata; order Testudines; family Cheloniidae; genus Eretmochelys; species Eretmochelys imbricata. The sequence continues at coordinate 101,089,357 of NC_135577.1, read as the reverse complement.
CATTTTTGTTGCCCTTCGCTGGACTCTCTCCAATTTATCCACATCCTTCTTGTAGTGTGGGGCCCAAAACTGGACACAGTACTCCAGATGAGGCCTCACCAATGTCGAATAGAGGGGGACGATCACGTCCCTCGATCTGCTCGCTATGCCCCTACTTATACATCCCAAAATGCCATTGGCCTTCTTGGCAACAAGGGCACACTGCTGACTCATATCCAGCTTCTCGTCCACTGTCACCCCTAGGTCCTTTTCCGCAGAACTGCTGCCTAGCCATTCGGTCCCTAGTCTGTAGCGGTGCATTGGATTCTTCCGTCCTAAGTGCAGGACCCTGCACTTATCCTTATTGAACCTCTATATTGAAATGATGCAGACTGGAGCCTCAAGGTACACATGCACCTCTTTCTTTGGTTAACACACCTGGGGGAACTCAGACCTCCTCATATCACAACTCTTCCAAGCTGCTCCAATTTATTAATGCATGCAGATAATTCCCAGGGTCCGTTGCCAGGTCTGGGGGTAGAGTTAAGGTTGTGTGGGCATTCATCTTAACCCCTATTTCCTGGTTTTCATAAATTTGACTTTAGCTGAACACGATGTTCTGGAAAGGCATGAGCTATTGCTGGGCAACCTTAACTCTGCACTAGCAAAGTCTTTGCCATTTAATATCTATATTTAAACATAAAGAACATCTGCACTTACATTAGACAGAATAAACGTGTAAGGGGTATAAACTGCTATGCTTCAGGGCAAAAGCCAAATGGTGTGTGTTAGGAAGATACTTCCCATATGGATAGATTATTTCAGTAAAACATTTCTTGCTTCTTCCTCTGAAGCATCTGTTGGGGTTGTTGTCAGAGAGGACTAAAGCTGCTGCTGGTGTGATCTGGTATGACATTCTTATGTTCCTAAGTGGGACAAAAGGCACTGTAGAGAGGAAGGTAGATCAAGTGGTTGGGATGCATGCCCAAGTCTCAGGCGACCCAGGTTCAATTCCCTACTCTACCACAAGTTTCCTGTGTAACTTTGTGCAAGTCATTGGGTATGTCTACACTGCTCTGTAAACCCAAGCTCAGAGGTAGGCTTGAGCTCAGGCCTCTTCACACACCTTTCTGACTTGGATTAGCAAGCACTCCAGATCTAGGTGTCCTAGAACCCACCCAGGAGAATGAGTCTGAGCCTGAGTCCTGGTGAAATTTGGGTACAAGCCCTGTCACGTTGCAGCAGGGACAGAGCCGAGTCAGAAGTTCTGTGTTGTGCAGAATGGATGTGCGAGCACTGTTGTGAAAATTGGGTCCAGCAACTGTAAACTCAGAGTTACAATGCAGTGTAGATATACCCACTTAGGCTATGTCTTTGCAACAAAGAAGGTTAACTACTGTGCATTAGTTCTCACTGTAAAATCCTGGCTCTGTAGCTTTTACCATGGTGGATCTAGGTGAGGTCTACATTAACCCCTCCCACGCCCCCATCCAGGTTTGACCTCACTTAGCTCCATCATGGTAAAAGCTACAGAGCCTTATCTCTACTAGGATATTAGAGTAAAATAACTAATACTAATTATCTCCCTGTAAACACATACTTTTTTTGGCAGTGAAGACATATCCTTCGTCTCTGTGCCACGCTGCACTCTGGGAATAAAACAGGGGTAGTAGTATTCCTTAGCTCTCATTGGTAGTGTTAATAGGTCCATACAAATACTTAGTGCAGTATAATGAACAGGTTTTCCAAAAGCTAAAACTTTCCTCCTTGTGCAGACGGGAAAAAACCTGCAGTTTACAAAACAGAAAATGGCCATGGAAGCAAGTGAGGCATTCAGATCCTTCTTTTGTACAGCTGGTGCTATGGAAAGGACAATGGTTAGGTTTGTAATTCTGAAACTGTCATTGTCTGTCTTCTAAACAAACAGTGATTGGATATTTGCAGATTCTCCTCTTTTTAACCAATCAACTGACTATACTGTAACTAAAAGTTGCTGGACAGGCTGAGACCTCTTGGTCCCAGAAATCTGTCATCTTTAAACTATGGTTCTGCTCTGAGAAGTAACTGTGTAAAAATGGCACCTCGGGACTTCCAATTTTTGTCTATCAGTTATTTTCAAGTAAACTTTTTTTCAGCCTACAAGAAAGAAGGTGGCTGGTGCAAGTCTCTATACGTGAGTATATGTGCCTGGTTTTGCAATGAAGTTCTGTGCTCCATTATTAATATAAAATGGTTGTTCTTGATTGTAGAGAAAAGATACTATCTCAACTCCAACCTGAACTTCGTGCTGTGTTCTTTATTCAGCAGAGTTCAATCCAAACTGATTGAAGTCAGAGGAAATATCTTCATTGTCTTTGAATGCCTTTTCAACCAAAACAAAAACGTTCAGGAAAATTTTCGTTTTGATTCACATTTTTTGATAGCTTATTTTTATTGCCATGTGGGAAAAAACCAAAACACTTCTGCTCAGTTTTAAAATCCCTTTCCACTTTTTCTTCTAGTGGAACAGAGGAGTGATTTTTCACTCCACCAAAGCAAAACATTTTCCATTTAAAAAAAAAAGAGTCATGTAACATTTCAAAACTAGATGAAAAAATATTCATGAGCTTTGCTTACTTTAAAAAAAAACAAACACTCGTTATCACTTGACGTCTGTTCAAAATCAGCTGTTCTAGTCCTCATTTCAAGGCCAGTTACCTTTTTCAGTCTTCAATGAGGCAATTAGGGCTATGCAAACTATTAGTAAGAAAATATGAAAGCCTTGAAATTTAAGACTGAATTAAAACAAAATGGCCCAATCAAATTAGTCTGTTGTATGGTGGTTGGAGGAGAGGAGTGAAATTTTACTCTTTCCCTTAGCTCAATTTTCTCTTAAAGGTCTGATTTTAAGAAAATATTGAGGCTTTAGCTTCATTTCAAAATTCAAAAATTTCATTCCAATGAAGGTTAGGTTCTTATCAAAATGTGACATCTCAAAATGCATGTTTTGATGCCAACACCATTTCATGAACATTTCACACAAATTCTGAGAAATGGCTGAGAATGAAACTATCAATATCTGCTATTTTCACATAGCCCTAAATGCAACTCTACCAAATGGCTTTCAGAAATCTTGGTATAGTATATCCTGCATTTCCCGTACCTATCATGGGAATAATGATAGATTCTAAAGAATCATTACAACTGATTTAAACATGATCTCCCTCCCACAAATACCAGTTGGCCAGCTCAAGTTCAATTATGCTTGTCACACAGTTTTCCTTTCATGAGTATTGAATTATCATTTAATATTTTGTCCTTAAGTGAAGTTAATACTGCAAGTGGTTACAGGCCTCCTAGTTTATGTGGCACATATGAATAATGGTATAAAGTCTGCCACTAAGTAGGTCATTAGTCAACTTCTTAAAACTGCCCATGAAGATGTCACTAATTTTTAGTAATTTCTATTTCCATTTTCTTTAAGTCTCCTATGTGTATATGATCTGGACCTAGTTGGTCTATCTCTCTGCACTGTTCCTAGCCAGATATTCAGAAATATACCATTATTTTATGCAGTGGTGTTGTAGCCAGGTTGATCTGAGGATATTAGAGAGACAAGGTGGGTGAAGTTGATGCAATAAGAGATATTACCTCACCCACCTGGTCACTTCAGGAAATATAATCAGTTTGTTGGCAAATCTCCATCCTCTTCTGGGAAAGCAGAATCAAAATAATTTTCCTTCAATTTCCTTATTCCCCTGTCCAGTTCTACATGATCGTTTTTAGTAAATAATCTCACTCTTATTACCTGCCTATTGTCAGTATGTTTTAAGATAACAAATGATGATTTCATCAAATAGAAAGCCACATATTCCTATTCTAAATAGCAATTTCCAGTCCTTTTCCTTACTAGTTGTCTTGTGTTCTGTACAAACCTTCCAACTGTCACTTAGAGGTGAATTGCAAAGTAAAACGTTTGTTCCCTGTGTATTATTCCTTTGTGCTGCATGAACGCAGCCTCATAAATTTAAGAGTTTTTCTCCTGCTAGCTTTTTGTATGAGAAGAAGCAGGCTTTGATTTCCCTCTTTTTGCAGGACAACTCTTCAGAGGACTGGGAAGGACAGAAACATTAGGTTATTATTATTTGTATTTCAGTTGTGCCTAGAAGCCTGAAGCACCATCACATATGCAAGTGAGGTACCAGATGCACAAATGTGAAACATATGCATGCACAGTTTTTGAACATGACTTGTGGCCTACATTTTAAAAAAGAATGTATCGTTATGACCTAGTGTATACCACCGCTGTATGTGGCCTCATGGACCATTCATTTTCAATTACATTCTCAAAGTGATCTTACAAGCTGGTAAAATTCAATCTTTTGTATTTGTATTGTCTCCTTCTCTAGGCTGAGGCACGCACAAACACACACACAGACAATGTGAAGCTATTTTGTAACCACAGATCATCTCTGATCAGGAATTTGCACTGGAGCAGGACAGTACAACTCTTCTAAATGGATTATCCTTCTTTGAACATGTTTATTACTATGATTCATAACCACCATGTTCAAAATTAATCTATAGTCATAAGCTTTTTATCTCTAAAAGTTCACAAAGAGAAAGATGGTCCAATGATTAGGGTGCTAATTTAAGGTTCAGGAGACCTGGGTTTGATTCCTTATTCTATCAGATTTCCTTTGTAACCTTGGGGAAATTGCTTAGTCTGTCTACCGCAGGAGAATAAATAGCACCTTCCTACCTCACAGGTGTGTTGAGAGGACAAATACATTTAACGACTGTGAGGTCCTGACCTACTAGGCGAGCCACATAAATACCATAGAGAGGTTTATTTTATTCAGTTTTCCCAGAAGTCTGGAGCAAACCTCACAAGTCTCTGAGAATGTTTCTTCTGTTTGACTTCTAACAAAATGTTCTTTGTTGTGCCTTTATAGCATCTTCCTCTATAAACTCAATATCATCTCCCCCCAACAGTAGCTTTTTGCACTCTTCTGTCTTAGTTTATCTAACCCTTTGGTAAAATCTGTTGGCCAATTTAGAATTGAAATTTTGTGTCAGTGAGGCTAATGAAGTGTAATCATTGCACAATTTGACTCTATTTTATAACTCCAGAGTAATTTTCCTGGTATACTCATGTCTCTTGTATGTTCAACTGTAGCTTATCTCTAACGTGCAATCCACTTTAATCCACCTTTGTAAGAATTTTGTAGTATTTGGTTGTAATATGTTTGATTTTCCTCCTTTTGCACCATTCTCTTTTACCTTCTGATACATCAGAGCACATGAGGCAGTATCTGACTAAATCCTTCATTACTAATGAAAATATCCATATGAGTTTACATATTGGCAAACAGATCTCCTGACTCCTAGTCCTGAGATGTAACCACATGATGATCCTTCCCTTTATGCGATACAATCATCAATCACCCTCTGAAGTCAATAGCGACTCCAAATTTACACCAGTGTCAGTGAAAGCATTTGGCCTGCTCTATACAAGACAGAGTACTGTATGATACATGTAGCACTGAGAATCCATTCCTCTGTGGGATTTATCCGTGTTGTGCAATAGTTTGGGTGCTAGGCTTTATTCTTTGTTTTGTCTGACCTACTGCAGAAATAAATGTTGTTAAAGTCTTGTTGCTGAAATAGAGTGGCACCAGCCCTTTCATACATAACACAATCGATGAGACAGATTGGCCTCTCTGCTCTTTGCAAAGAAATCATTTAGCAAACAAATCTTGTTCTTTCATTGAAGGCAATCTGCCCTTACCTCTGTTTTCATTTTAAATTAGTCCCACAGAGGAAGATGAACACTGCTTTCATTTGTAAAGAACGATAGAATAAGCAGTCATTGCCTGCTGGCCTTAGAATGAGACACGAAACCAAGGTCCCTTCTACCCATATATGGATGCTATGAAGCAAAAAGGTAAAGATTTTCAAAAAAACATAGGCCATGGCTCTGGCGTATTGACCAAAATTCCCCTTGCAATAATTTATTTTCCTGTGTAGCCTTTTCCAGCTCCAGCCATACCAGCTCAGGCTGTGATAATTTTAATTCTCACAAGGTGAAAACCCAGGGTACTGCAGAAGGTGAAGGTAAATGATTCAACAGTCTTCCTTTAGAGTCTGTACTGAACCAATACCCCACATTATCAAAAGGTAAAGGGATGCCTGGAGTCTAGTTAATCTTTTTAAAAACAGCAATGTCAAAGTTCCTTCCCTACTCTGAACTCTAGGGTACAGATGTGAGGGCCTGCATGAAAACCCCCCTAAGCTTATTTTTACCAGCTTAGATTAAAACTTCCCCAAGGTACAAACTATTTTACCTTTTGTCCCTGGACCTTATTTGCTGCCACCACCAAGCGTCTAACAAAAATAACAGGGAAAGAGCCCACTTGGAAACGTCTTTCCCCCCAAGCCCTACACCCCCTTTCCTGGGGAAAGCTTGATAAAAATCCTCACCAGTTTGCATAGGTGAACACAGACCCAAACCCTTGGATCTTAAGAACAATGAAAAAGCAATCAATCAGGTTCTTAAAAGAAGAATTTTAATAGAAGAAAAAGTAAAAGAATCACCTCTGTAAAATCAGGATGGTAAATACATTACAGGGTAATCAGATTGAAAACATAGAGAATCCCTCGTGGCAAAACCTTAAGTTACAGAAAGACACAAGAACAGGAATCTACATTCCATTCAGCACAGCTTATTTTCTCAGCCATTTAAAGGAATCAGAATCTAACGCGTATCTAACTAGATTACTTACTTTTTACAGGAGTTCTGACCTGCATTCCTGCTCTGGTCCTGGCAAAAGCAACACAGACAGAGAGAACACTTTGTTTCCCCCCGCCCCCCAGCTTTGAAAGTATCTTGTCTCTTCATTGGTCATTTTGGTCAGGTGCCAGCGAGGTTGTCTTAGCTTCTTAACCCTTTACAGGTGAAAGGGTTTTTCCTCTGGCCAGGAGGGATTTAAAGGTGTTTACCCTTCCCTTTATATTTATGACAAGACAACAACAAAAAAAAAACAGTCTTCCTGGTTCCACCTGATGATTTTTGTACTTTCTTACAAAACACATTTTCTTCCCTCCCTTTTTAAAAAAAAATGTTTGTCTCCTTTTGCTGTCTGACAGGCCCACATAGGCAGAAGAAACTGGCTAAACAGAGTCCTATCAAATGCATAGAGGATAGAAGCTGATGGAATAGATAAATGTATTTTTTCTTCTAATCTTTCAGCTACAGTAATTTTAGGTGTCATTTGTAATGGTAAAACATTTGCAGATAGAAGTACAATTTAAGTCCCTGATCCTCAAAGACTTACTCATGTACTTAATTTGATACACACTAAGTAATTCTACTGACTTCATAGGTCCAGATCCTCAAATGTATTTAGGCTCCTAGCTTCCAGGATCTGGGCCAAAGAGACTACTTAGAGCACATACAGTTAAGTATATGCATAAGTCTTTGGAGGGTCAAGACCTACATTGACTTTAAATGGATTAAAGCCCTAAACTGAACAGGAATGTTGGCTAAGGCATTGGCAAGATAGTGCTGTAAAGCAGTGATTGAATTTATTAGAACAGTTTGTGATTCTGGTTACTGGATGACAACACAGCCAAAGCTGTGACAGGCCTGTCATAGTAGCCAAGTAATGCAACTAGGAGAGTGGCACTTATGCTACAAAGATTAGCCCAAAGAGAAAGTCAAGTCTACCTCCAGCCAGAGTCCATGAGAGAAAAAGTCAAGCTACCTCCCATTCACCTGACTCACCTTTGCTCATTCCCTGCGGCTGGTTTGTATCTCCCTACCAACTGGGGGAAATCAGATATTATGTTGCCAATTCAGGCCATTAGCCTCTCTCTGGCAGAATTCTTGCTGACAATGAGGTTGGCTGCTGGCCTGAAGGTGGTTGTTTCCATTATAAGCTCCATTATAAGCTCCAGGTGGTTGTTTCCATTATAAGTCCAGATATGGCTCCAGGATAGGCTTTTGACCCCATGACTGCCAGATACAGTTCACTCATCCCATTGAATGTGGAAAGGGTATTTGTAAGGTCAACAATGAAAAAAAATTTACACAACAAATTTTTCCCATTTCTCTTCTGACTTACACTGTTTTTACACTAACGTAACTTCAGTAACCTAAGCAACGTTATTTCAAATTTACACCAACAGGGAAGAGTATTGTATCTGAAGTCCTCCACAGTTTCAGGTCTAGGGAGACCATGGATGATCCAACTTTCCCTCTTGTCCTAAGAAAAAATAAGAATCTTCAAAGAAAGCTGGTAATTGCACCAGCCCCATCCTATCAGTCCCTTAGCTTTGCAGAGGCAGGACTCATTAGAAGAGGCTAATTATGGCACAGGCCTCTCTGGACTCTGGAGAAGCTGGATCTTTGAGGTAACTAGTTATGATTTAATCCTGCTGTAGAGCAGCACTTTTCAGTTAGGACAACTCATGGCCTACTGGCAGCAAAAGAGCCTCAGTCCCACTTAGGGGTCACAAAACACATGTGAATTGGCAGAAACAAAATTATATCTCATGGAAAGTTGGAATCCATTCAATGCAGTTTTAGAAAAAGTAAAAACATATATGAATTGTGTGTTTAGCAACAGCCATTGACTATCATCTTGCCATTAGAAGTGACATGTTTTACTAAGCTTTGAAACAAAATGTGATACAACATTAAGATTCTGTAAAGGTTTTAGAGTCTCTGGATTGACCATTTCTGTGCAACCCATTTCTCCTTTTTTAAGAAGAAACATCTCTGATTAACAATCCCACTTTATTACTTCTATTATCTCCATATTTGTCCAAAATGGAGAACATGATCAAATGAAACAAAGGCAAGCCAATACATGTGTTTCCAAATACAACCAACACTATAGTTAACTTTGCAATGTTTATATCCACATCTGCTCCAATAGGTCCAGCTTTTTTACCCTACCCAGTTTTGTGAGATCCTGCAGAGTCACTTTCTTTGTCCTTGATACTACCAAATGGCTCTACTCTGAAAGGGAAAGTGCTAATGATCAAATTGCCAGTGAAGAATCAATGGCTCCTTTTGAATAAAATACTGTTCAGAAGTCTCCAGTCCTTTAGAACAGCTGCTATTCTTAGTATTTAAAAGCTACATTTGATATGACTGGGGCTTTTGCTTCTCTATATCTCTAGGCTCTTTGATCACCTCTTAGTCAGTGAACTGATGACAACCAATTAAATTTACATATAACAAGGCATATTGTTATCTGTCACATTCACTTATCTTTCCTCTCAAATATTATCACAATGTTGTCATCTAGACTATTTTATACCTTCCCTTACCTCTACTTGGTGCATTAATGAGGATGGTTATTCCTTTTTAACAAAGTAAGGGTTGCTAATGAATATGACTTGCTGGAACATTTATTGTTATTAATGGCTCAAGGAGAAATTATCCTAGCTGTGGTGCACTCCAGAGCACACTCAACGAAAACGTAAGAATTTTCAGGGCCACATATTATATATATATTTTTCCAGTGGGAGAAGTATGTGCACTGGAATGTTTTGGTAGGATTATATGTAATCCTAACAAAACAAAATATTCCACTGCACACACCATGGGAAGAAGGTGAGAAAAACTTCACACGACAAATGTTAGTCATGTCGCTTAATGCACTACTGCAAGGCACTCAAATACTACGGTGATGAGCATGGTATAAGAACCTTTATAGAACAGAAGTATCGTTAACAACAAAGAGAGTCAGAGAAATCAGATGAGATTAATTTGGCGATACAGCATTGAAGCAGCCTGTAAAATGATCCCCTATGGACACAAACACTCCCACTGCATATGGATTTCACCAGCTTCAGATAAGTAAAGAAAAAAAAGGGTAACTTCAGAATTTTGCTGCTGAGCACAGGATTGAAAAAGGGAGACTTCCAGCTCTGCCATGGGCAAATCACTTAGGCCAAAATGTTTAAGGGCAGGCCTGTACTTAAAACGCTGCATCAGCACAGCTACGTCTCTGTAGCACTTAACTGAAGATGCTCCTATGCTGACGGGAGAGCTTCTCCCAGTGTAGTTAATCCACCTTCCTGAGAGGTGGTAGCTATTGTAACCATTTGTGGGCTAATTAAATAACAAACCAGTGAATGAGAAATTTTAATAAAACAAACTGGAGAGCAACTCTCCTAAACTGCTGCACCGAGCCATACGGTGTTCCCAGCCAACCCTCGCCTCTCTCCCTATGTATTAAATTCTCACTCCATGTAGTACATTTCCATAAACCCAATGTGTCAACTACCTAGAAGAAGTACCAGCACATCACTGCTGAGTGAGTCTTTACCACTCATTTTCCTCAAATACCCCATCTCTGGGCAGGTTAGCAAGTCTTTATGAGTTTTTCAGGACATTGAATTTCCTGCTCTGATCTTTTCAGTATCAGCCTTTCATTAGAATCCGAGCTGTTCTCTTGTTCTTTGACAGTTTCTCTGTTGTGTGTTGACGATAAAGGATCAATCAGATGGGAAATGCCAGAGTTCACTTCAGGTGTCAATTTGTTGGAACTTTCTGGGATTATTCATAAATCCCTTTGATCACATGAAAATGTGTCCCCCGGTCTGTCTGGACTACATAAGACCTTGGATGCAGCTGTTCTTTAATAGTACTCCTTTGGCCCCAACATTAGAGGTGGGATTACTCAGGCACACTCTATCACCTGGGTTAAGAGAAGGGAGATAACAGGCCCCTTTGTCAAAATAATATTTCTGCTTCCACTTATGATTTTATTTCATCTTCCGAATGGTTTCACTGCTGTGAGATTTCTGCAAGTAACTGGTAAATTAGATCAGATCTTTCTTCCCATTAATAGCTGAGCTGGAGAAAAGCCCTTCTTCAGGAGTGTTACTTGGTAAACCAGTAACGCTTTATACAAAAATCACCCCCCCTGTCAAAAGTCTTTTTATAAAGGTTCTTTCCTGTCTGTAAAAACCTTTTCACAAGTACATCTGATCTGGGGTAATTTGGACTTGATGTATTGTGATGAAAATCCCAATCTATGGCAAATTGCCTAAAATTTGCGCTGGAAAATTGCGATCCTAAATACTTCATTTGGAATTCCACTTCTGGAGAAGATTCCTTTCATGCCAGCTATCACTGACTTAATTATTAGTACTGTGCAGCGTGCACATTTATAGATACAAAGAATAATAATCTGTGACTGTTAAATAATCCTTTGATTGCCAGGTAAATAAATCAGTGCCTACCTTCTCATAAGGCCTTTATGGAACTGGATGAGGTCTCAGTGGCTCTGTATTGCATTGGCTCAGTGGCATGATGTGTATTTCAAGCATGAAAAGCAGTTTCCTACCACATTAGCAATGTCATTATTGATCTGCAGACAATACAGCACCTCTCATGTTCGTTGTTTGTACTTCTCAATTCCTAAATGACCCTCATGAATCTTCTGTAACATTTCTTTTTAGAGATTCACTGGAATTACCACTTTACTGCCCATGGAAATCACCCCATCTATCACAGTAAATTCATGTCTGCCGTTCCAATGATCTTTTATACTTGGACAGCAACTGCTTATTTCTTCAGGCTACCCTTTAATTATCACTTCCTTAAGGATTTCCAGTGATTCATCTTTCTCCATGTCCTCTCTTACTTGTTGCAGTTTCCTGTTAACTATGGAAATTGACTTTACAATCAGATCAACATAGGCTTGCATCTGTCTCTAGAGTCTTCTCTGGTTTCATGGGAGCCACTGCTCTGGAAAGTGCATCTGCAGTAAACATGAATTTTCTGGGCATATAGATCACAACCATAACATACTTTTACAGCTTTATCATTCTTTGAATCCTTAAAGGTACAGTCATTTAGCAATTTGCTAAATAATGCTATCACGAGCTTGTGGTCCATTTCAACTTCCACCGTCTGTCCATAAATATACTGATTGAGTCTCTCAGAGGCAAACAGTATTCCTAAAAGCTCCTTTTCGATCTGTGCATACCTGGTTTTTGCCTCAGTCAGTGATTTTGATGCATATGCCATTGGCTGCCAACAATCTTCATCCTTCTGTAAAATCACTGCTCCTAACCCAGACTATGAAGCATCTGCTGAAATTTTAATAGGCCTTCCTGGTACACAGAACTTCAACACTGGTTCTTGTATCAGTTGTTGTTTTAAACCTTCCCATGATTCCTCCTGTTCTGCACGCCACTGCTTTGTTAGATAGATTAGATATGACTTTTCTAAGATAATTAACCATTCCCAAGAACCACTGGACATCTTTCTTGACCGCATTTCAATGGCTGAAATTTTTTTCTTATTAGGTTTTACACCTTCACTGGAAATAATGTCCCCAACAAAAGTCAGTTCTATAACCCCTAGAACATATTCCTCCCTATTTAGTTCGAGGTTTGCAGCTCTAGTTGTATCCAGGACTTCCCAAAGTCTATGGACATGCTCCTCTTTTGTTGAGCCCCAGATGATGATGTCATCCATTGAGGTGCCAGCACCATTAATATGTTCATAGATCATACGTCTGGTTTTGTGACACACTTCTGGTGCTGAAGAGTAAGTTTAAGAATCTGTATCTTCCAAATGGGGTATTAAATGTGCATAGCATTGAGCTTTCTTCAGGTAATTTTAGTTGCCAAAAACCTGAGGATGCATCCAATTTACTGATATATTGAGCATTTGCAAATTGAGCCATAATCTCTTCTCTGGTTGGTAGTTTGAAATGTCCTATCTTTTTATAGCCTTTTTGAGGTCTCTGGGATCTAAGCATTTGCATAGCTGGCTGTTACTTTTCTCCACAATGACAAGGAAGCTCACCCATTCTGTTGGCTCCTCAATTTTTTGTTTTACTTGCATTGCTTCCATTCTAGCAAGCTCAGCCTTGAATTTATCACAGAGTGCAAATGGCACCTTTCTACATGGATGGATAACTGGAGGGACTTGCTTGTTTATCCGGATTGTATGTTCACCCTGCAAGCAACCCAACCCTTGAAACAGGTTGAAACCTATTCCTGAAAGAGTGCCTTATAGCCAAGTTCAGTATGATCCTGTAGTGAGAGCACCCATTTTATAAGATTGAGTTTCTGGCATGCAGCCAGGCCTAAAATTGGTGTCACCTCCTTTGGAACTACAGTTAAAGGGAGCCTGTACATGGTGTTTTGATGGTTGATGCTAGCAATGCACCTCTCCTTCCCTGCTGTATTTGTTCCAGAATAAGCATTTACGTTTATTTTTGTTGGTCCCAGTTTTGGTCTTATTTTCAGTCTCTCATAATTTTGTTCAGTATATTAACCTCAGCTTCTGTGTCCAGTTTCAGTGGAATAATTTTTCCATTCACAGTCATAGGCAGTATCCAGTCCTTCTCATCAGTCATGCTAGATCCCACTACCTCTATGAAAAACTTCTCAACCACATTATCTTTAACTGAAAACACTTGACTTTTCTGCATTTGGTATCTGCAGCATTTGATTTGCAAATGGGTGAGCATTACCTGTGTCAATTGAGTGGTATGCCCATTCAGTCAGTCCTGGGGTGGCTGAGAATGTCGGCACGTAGCATAGACAATGGCGTAACATTCTTTTTCACTGACTGACCAGTTGCTTTCCCTCTCAGACAGTTTTTTGCTGAGAAACACTACAGGGTGGAATTCTTGATCAGGTCCTTTCTGCACTAAAACTGCTCCCACACCACGCTCGGACGCATCTGTGGTTCCTAGGAACGGTTTGTCAAAGTCTGGGGCCTTTAGTACAGGGTCAGACATGAGTGTCGCTTTAAGCTTGCTAAAGGCCTTCTGACACTTTTCGGTCCACTGAACGGCATTTGGCTGTTTCTTTTTGGTTAGGACTGTCAGTGGGGTGGCAATTTGGCTGTATTGTGGTACAAATCGTCTGTAATAACCGGCCAAGCCTAAGAAGGATTGAACCTGTTTCTTTGACTTTGGGACAGGCCACTTTTGGATAGCATCCACTTTGGCCTGTAGGGGGCTGATAGTTCCTTGACCCACCTGGTGTCCAAGGTAAGTCACTCTGTTTAGGCCTATTTGACACTTCTTAGCCTTAACAGTTAGTCCTGCCTCCCTTATGCGCTCAAGGACTTTTTGTAGATGTTCCAGGTGTTATGCCCAGGAATCCAAAAATATGGCCACATCGTCAAGGTAGGTGACTGCATATTCTCCTAATCCCGCTAGGAGACCATCTACAAGTCTTTGGAAGGTTGTGGGTGCATTTTGCAGCCCGAAAGAGAGTACATTAAATTCATACAGCCCGAGATGCGTGGTGAAGGCTGACCTTTCCTTGGCAGATTCATCTAGCAGTACCTGCCAGTACCCCTTGGTTAAGTCCAAGGTAGAGATGAACTGGGCCCATCCCAGTTTCTCTAATAGTTCATCAGTGCGTGGCATTGGATAGTTGTCTGGGCGAGTTACAGCATTTAGCTTACGGTAGTCCATGCAAAAATGTATTCCCCATCTGGTTTGGGAACTAGAACCACTGGAGATGCCCATGCACTTCCAGAGGGGCGGATTACACCCATCTGTATCATATCCTGGATCTCCCGTTCTATAGCAGTTTTAGCTTGAGGAGACACCTGGTAAGGTTGGACTTTAATTGGGCGAGCATTACCTGTGTCAATGGAGTGGTATGCCCATTCAGTCAGTCCTGGGGTGGCTGAGAACGTTGGCGCGTAGCTAGTGCACAGCTCCTGGATCTGCTATCGCTGCATACGCCCAAGGGTCATGGAGAGGTTCACCTCTTCCACACCACCAGCACTTTTCCCTTCGTAGTAGACACCTTCAGGCCACTCAGTGTCGTCTCCTCCCTGGGCTGTAAACTGACAAACCTTTAATTCTCTGGATCGATTAGAAGAGCTGAGAGGCGGTGGGTTGCTCCGTGCCACTGTCCAAGCTCTCTGGAGGCTTTCATCTGCTTCCTGTTCGGTCTGGAACTGTTCTCTTGAGGCTGGAGACATGAGTTCCTCATTGGATTGTGGACCTATGCTTTGTCCCTCTGGAAGCAATGTAGGGGATGGGGCTGTTTCCGTTGACTGTGAACTGCTTTCCGCTGGGACACTATGTTGGGGTTCAGGCTCTGGCTGAGCCTCTTGTGTAGGGTTATGGGCTGCTGCCGGTTCAGGTTCGGTGGGGCCCTCTGGTGTTGAGGTTGCAAGTACTGGATTCAGTACTGGCAATGGCTTGGGTGTTGGTTGTTCCGCTGGTTCTGGTTCTGGGACTGGTTCCGTCTGGGTCTCTGGGACTGGATCCACTACTGCTGTTGCAGACATTGGCCTGGGGTCCGGGTCCATCACCTCTGACCGGGTCCTGATAGAAGTTTCCGGAACAGAACTAGGCCTCACGGCTTCTTTAGCCTGGCTGCAGGTGACCATTCCCACCCTCTTGGCCCTCTTCACATGATTGGCCAAGTCTTCCCCCAACAGCATGGGGATGGGATAATCATCATAGACTGCAAAAGTCCACATTCCTGACCAGCCCTGGTACTGGACAGGCAACTTGGCTGTAGGCAAATTGAAAGAGTTGGACTTGAAGGGTTGAATTGTCACTTGGATCTGTGGGTTGATTAAATTGGGATCCACTAAGGAAGCATGGATAGCTGACACTTGTGCTCCGGTGTCCCTCCACCCGGTGACCTTCTTCCCGCCCACACTCACAGTTTCCCTCCACTCCAAGGGTATCTGGGAGGTATCTGGGTCTGCAGACCTCTGGTGTGATTCCGGTGCAATGAACTGTAATCTGTTGGGGTTCTTGGGGCAGTTGGCCTTTACATGCCCCAGCTCGTTACATTTAAAACATCGTCCAGCTGACGGGTCACTGGGGCGAGGTGGGTTGCTGGAGAACGGGGTGGTGGGACGATAAGGGGTCTGGAAGGTTCTTTGGGAGGTAGGTGGGGCCTTGGGCGGTCCCCGGTAATAGGGTGTGGTCTGGGGTTGTCCCTTCTGGTCTCCGCTCCAACTGCGACCAGTTTTCTTCTTCTCTGCCACCTCCACCCATCTGGCTCCAATCTCTCCTGCCTCGATTACA
Organism: Eretmochelys imbricata; assembly: GCF_965152235.1. Classification (NCBI taxonomy): domain Eukaryota; kingdom Metazoa; phylum Chordata; order Testudines; family Cheloniidae; genus Eretmochelys; species Eretmochelys imbricata. Next base: position 101,073,347 of record NC_135577.1, on the reverse strand, counting down.
GTTTTGGGCTTCCCATCTAGGATGCATCTTTCTATTTCCTCAGGAACCCGCTCTAAGAATTGTTCCATTTGCATTAGGAAGGGCAAATTTACTGGAGATTCAACACTTGCTCCTGATATCCAGGCATCCCAATGTTTCACAATGTGGTAGGCATGTCGGGTAAATGACATGTCTGGTTTCCACCTTAGGGTTCTGAACCTCCGCCGAGACTGCTCGGGTGTTATCCCCATTCTGACTCTCGCCTTGGATCTAAACAGTTCATACTTGTTCATGTGTTCTTTAGGCATTTCAGCTGCCACCTCAGCTAAGGGTCCACTGAGCTCTACCATGTATTGGTCAGTAGAGATGTTGTACCCAAGGCAGGCCCTTTCAAAGTTTTCTAGGAAGGCCTCAGTATCATCGCCTGCCTTGTAGGTGGGGAACTTTCTGGGATGGGGAGTGGTACCTGGAGAAGGATTGCTAGGGTTTGTTGGTATATTCTGCTGAGCCTTTACCTTCTCCATCTCCAGTGCATGCTTCCTCTCTTTTTCCCTCTCCTCCTCCACATGCTTCCTCTCTTTTTCCTTCTCCTTCTTCTCCAGCCGCATGAGTTCTATCTTTCTTTCATGTTCCTTTTGTTTTTCCTCAGCTTGAAATCTTGCTAATTCCAGCTTTTGTTGAGCCATGGATTTTGTCATCCTAACCTCTCTGTTTTTAACTAACTTTACACCCGCGGTTTAGAAATAAACAAACAAACTTGGCTGTAAAATTTTGCTGTGCTGGAATAGAATACCTATTCTCTGATAGTGATTGTCAGCCTACAGAAAAAGACAATTCCCTTTGTCTCTGCTCTGGCCCCAGATCAAAGCAAAAAACCTCCAACTACTTGGAAACCTGCTTACCAGCAGCCTAAAGGAAGGAAAATTCCTTTTCAAACCGGTGATCCTTGTAAAAAAATAAAATCCTAAAAAAAAAAAAAAAGCCCCTTCCACTTTTGCCTCCAGGGAAATGGATAGAACACCCCCCCTATTTACTTTTAGGAAAAAAAAACTTCCGGTTTACCAAGACTGTGAATTTCCCTGCAGGAGGTTAAGTGCCCTGCCTCCAGGCAAAGAAAACCTGCAGTTCACAAAGATAATCCCCTTTTGTCTCTCCTCTGGCCCCAAAGCAGAGAAAAAACAAGCTGCTTTCTAGCAGCTCCAAAGGAAAAAAAATTTCCTTTTTAAAATCTGTATTTCTAGTTCAAAAAATCTCAAATTGATCTCAAAATGATTTCAGGTTAATCCCACCACTCTGCCACCATGTCAAGGTTCCTCCCCCACTCTGAACTCTAGGGTACAGATGTGGGGACCTGCATGAAAACCTCCTAAGCTTACTTTTACCAGCTTAGGTTAAAACTTCCCCAAGGTACAAATTAATGTTATCCTTTGTCCTTGGAATATCCACTGGCACCACCAAACTCTAACTGGGTTTACTGGGAAATTTGGTAGTTTGGACACGTCTTTCCCCCCAAAATCCTCCCAACCCTTGCACCCCGCTTCCTGGGAAAGGTTTGGTAAAAATCCTCACCAATTTGCATAGGTGACCACAGACCCAAACCCTTGGATCTGAGAACAATGAAAAAGCATTCAGTTTTCTTACAAGAAGACTTTTAAAAGAAATAGAAGTAAATAGAGGTAAAGGAATCACCTCTGTAAAATCAGGGTGGTAGATACCTTACAGGGTAATTAGATTCAAAACATAGAGAATCCCTCTAGGCAAAACCTTAAGTTACAAAAAAGACACACAGACAGAAATAGTCATTCTATTCAGCACAATTCTTTTCTCAGCCATTTAAAGAAATTATAATCTAACACATACCTAGTTAGATTACTAAAGTTCTAAGACTCCATTCCTGGTCTATCCCTGGCAAAAGCAGCATAGACAGACAGACACAGACCCTTTGTTTCTCTCCCTCCTCCCAGCTTTTGAAAGTATCTTGTCTCCTCATTGGTCATTTTGGTCAGGTGCCAGCGAGGTTACCTTTAGCTTCTTAACCCTTTACAGGTGAGAGGAGCTTTCCCCTGGCCAGGAGGGATTTTAAAGGGGTTTACCCTTCCCTTTATATTTATGACAGACAAGATACATTCAAAGCTGGAGGGGGGGAGAAACAAAGTGTTCTCTCTGTCTGTGTTGCTTTTGCCGGGACCAGAGCAGAAATGCAGGTCAGAACTCCTGTAAAGAGTTAATAAGCAATCTAGTTAGATATGCGTTAGATTCTGTTTTGTTTAATGGGCTGAGAAAATAAGCTGTGCTGAATGAAATGTAGATTCCTATTTTTGTGTCTTTCTGTAACTTGAGGTTTTGCCGAGAGGGATTCTCTATGTTTTCAATCTGATTACCCTGTAATGTATTTACCATCCTGATTTTATAGAGGTGATTCTTTTACTTTTTCTTCTATTAAATATTAAAATTCTCCTTTTAAGAACCTGATTGCTTTTTCATTGTTCTTAAGATCCAAGGGTTTGGGTCTGTGTTCACCTATGCAAATTGGTGAGGATTTTTATCAAGCTTTCCCCAGGAAAGGGGTGTAGGGCTTGGGGGGAAAGACGTTTCCAAGTGGGCTCTTTCCCTATTATTTTTGTTAGACGCTTGGTGGTGGCAGCAAATAAGGTCCAGGGACAAAAGGTAAAATAGTTTGTACCTTGGGGAAGTTTTAACCTAAGCTGGTAAAAATAAGCTTAGGGGGGTTTTCATGCAGGTCCTCACATCTGTACCCTAGAGTTCAGAGTGGGGAAGGAACCTTGACATGGTGTCATCAGTTTTTTTGTATGCATATAAAAAATTTGTCTCTCAAAGATCTCATTTCTTTTTGGCATGCACTGTATCTCAAATTGAGTCAGTATTTTACTTGACTTCATGCTTTCAACTTCCTCAAACTTAAAGTTGTTATAAATATCCAGTGCTTCCTCCCCAACAACATGCAAAGAGATTGCTGATTTCACTTTATCATTTTTCTCCTCTGCCCCTATAGCTGCTAATTATAATTCAAATAGCTGTCTGAATTTTTTCCAATTCTCTGCAACATTGCCTGAAAATTGAAGACTGGCTGGAAGTTGCAACATCAATTTTTGGCTTTTTTCCCCTTTTAAACTAGTCAAGCTACTATTGTGGTCACCAAATACATGCAAAAGCCTCATGGTGCTCCATGTGCTTCTCTGGTGCCTCCCTTTATCTCTGCTTTCAGTTGCAAACACAGGAGTTAACTTCAAAATGACTGAAGTTTCCTTCTCATGCAGTACTTCTAACACCATGTAACGATCTTGGGGTTCATTAAATAACAAACTAGTGAATGAGAAAGGAATAAAACGTTAATAAAACAAACTGGAGAGCATCTCTGGTGAACTGCTGCACATAGTCATGTGGTGTTCCCAACCATGCTTTCAGGGCACATCTCCAGATTCCTATGTTCAAAATACTGTTCCTCATGAGAGAGTGTCTCTAAATAATAATCTTCTACAAGCATATCTTTATAGCTATGTCAACAGGCGAAGCTCTTCCATCAACATAATGCTGTCTACAGACAGGATTAAGTTGGTATAACTATGTTGCTCAGGGGTGTGGATTTTTCACAGCCCTGAGTGATGTAGTTACAATGTAAGTCTGTAGTGTAGACGTGGCCTCAGTCCTCAAGAATGGGCTATGAGGACCAAATTCAGCTCTTTGCCTCGAGGTCATACTGCTTGGCATGGTAGCCACTTATGTCAAGCCTGAATTTAGCTATGTGGTAATGACAGTCTTCTGACAACCTCTGTTGAATAAGACATTTGTTGTGTCTGGCTTCTAGTGAAATACTGCCTGGCTACCCTAGCTTAATGTCACTGGATAGAATAAACTGAGTCTCAAATCCCATAATTGTTGTTTGACAAGAGAAAAGCCTTGATTTTTTTCTCTGATGTATTCTTTATTGTGATATATTGGATTTGATGATTACTTAAAAATCAGAAAATCTATAGCAAAAACACAAACAACAAGGAAACAGAAATAGAGAAAATATCTTACATACAAGTAGCAGGGCTCCCCCAAGACCTCAGCAGGTCTGTAGTACTGTGGCCATGACCCACTTCTATTCCCCCTTCAGCAGGGGCCCTTCCAGAACTCACTCAGTTTCCAGTTGCCTTCTCAGCCCCAAGTTCTTTAATTCACTCTTCAGCAAACTGGTAATGGAGTACATTGTCACAAAACAGAACTGAAAAGTCCCAAACCAAACACAAACTATTTAGTCAATTCCAGCTCCACTCAGTCTCCACCTGTTTACTGGACTTTCCTAGCTTACTACCAGGCCTCCTGCTCCTGGCAGGCCCCCAACCCCCACCACCTTTTATATTTGAATTACCTGATTCCTCTCAGGCAAGGCTTATCTTGTCAGCAGGGCTGGCTTTTAGCCCCAGGCTCTTCAGCCCAAGGGCAAGCCACCTCATTACAAGATCTTTAAATAGTTTACTGATTCTCTGTTTTAGTGCTTGGAATATTTTCTTTCAGAAATGTGACTGAGCTGCAAAGCTCTGATCTGGAATATTTCCAAAGTTCATGATTGTTCAGATCAGGGGATTTGGTTTGGGCCCATCTCTAGTTTCTATTTCTGTTATTGCTAGAGTAGAACAGAGTAATTGTTCTATAAACAACTCTGTTAGGTAAAGCATCCTCATTATGTAATTGTTTCTATTATGAACAATTACCCTGCAGAACTCAGAGCAAGGCCTGGGGCAGTCACATATATCCCACAGACATAAGCCCACCACTAAGAGATGGATGATTTTATAACCAATGACACCTTGTAAATTATGGAAGCTGAGACACTGATGATCAAACCTGATTCTTCTAGTCAGAAAAGTAATCTTCTACCAGGGTCAGGACGAGCTTTCCCCTCTCAATATCCACAATTGTATAACTGGCTTATGCGTTATCACTATTATGTAACTGTATTATGATAGTGGGTAGAAACTGCAATCAAAGATCAGGGCCCCCTTAATTACTGTGCAGATAAATAAAGAGAGCCCTTCCACAGACAGGGCAACAAAACAGACAAATAGGTGGAGAAGCATGGCTGGATGGGACAACAAAACGAACAGAGTTTTGCAGAAAAATAGAAGCCTTAAAGGTTTCAGAGTAGCAGCCGTGTTAGTCTGTATCCGCAGAAAGAACAGGAGTACTTGTGGCACCTTAGAGACTAACAAATTTATTTGAGCATAAGCTTTTGTGGGCTACAGCCCACTTCATCAGATGCATGTACTGGAAAATACAGTAGGGCCTGTGGGTCTGAGTCCTGGCCTCTCTGGCCTGTAGTCTCTCCCTTAGGCTCAGGAGCTGCACAGTACTTCTTGGAGTATGTTGTCTCTGGGAGTGCCTCTCTCTCTCTGTAAATACAGTAACTCCACACTTAACATCCTCTCGCTTAACGTTGTTTCAATCTTACGTCCCTGCTCCATTACAGAACATGCTTGTTTAAAGTTGTGCAATGCTCAGCTATAACGTCATTTGGCCGCCTGCTTTAACCACGGTTGGCAGCCCTCCTATCAGCTCCCCTATACCCACCACCCCAGCGCCTCCCACCTGCCAGCGGACCCCACGGATCAGTGCCTTCCCCCTGCTTCCCGCGCCTCCTGCCCGCGGCAATCAGCTGGTTTGCAGAGGAGCAAGGACGCGGCGCGCAGGCTCCCCCTCCCTCCCCTCCCTACTGAACACTGTAAACCAGCTGATTACTGTGGGCAGGAGGCAGGGGAGGGAGGGGGGAGCCTGCATGCCACGTCCTTGCTCCTCCCCTCTCCTTCCCCTGCCTCCTGACCTCAGAAATCAGCTGGTTTACAGCGTTCAGGAAGCGGTGGGGGAGGGGGAAGGCTGCGTGCCATGTCCTCGCTCCTCCCCCCAGCCTCCTGAATGCTGCAAGACATCTGATTGCTGCAGGCAGGAGGTGGGGGGAGCAGGGCAAAGGCGCTGATCCATGGGGTCTGCCGGCGGGTGGGAGGCGCTGCGGGGGGTGCGTATTGGAGGCGCTGATAGGGGGGCTGCCAGCCTGTTTAATACCTGTATTAAATTGCTTGTTTAAAATGTATATAATGTCTTTTGTCTGGCAAAAAAAAATTTCCCTCGAACCTAACCCTCCCATTTACATTAATTCTTATGGGGAAATTGGATTTGCTTAGCATCGTTTCACTTAAAGTCACATTTTTCAGGAACATAATTACAATGTTAATTGAGGAGTTACTGTATCCGCTCGCAATTAAGCCCTGAGGGCCTTTTATCAGGCCCAGGTGGTAGTTATTTAATTAACTGCCTAGATAGGTTCATTCCCCTTAAATTAGCTCACTATGTGCAGCCTGGACCTGGACTTGCCTTAAAAGAGCCAGCAATCTCGTGACATGCCTCCCTCCCCACCCCTGCTGATCTGACATACTGAACGATAGGCTTGACAATGGCTAATGTTTAGTCTTCTCCAGCCAGGGGGGAACTTTCTATTCAGCAACAACCAGGAAATCCACTAAATCCTTGGCAATGTTCTTGTCTTCTTCAGTAAAATATTATTTGACCAGGACTTGGATTCCGCTACGTTGTAAGTGCCTCGTGCGGTGAACATATTCCTCCATAGCTCTTGGTATCTCATAGTTCACCACATGCTGTACACCTGAATGTCTAGTTCCTCAACTACTTCTGTGTTGGTAAACATCACAGAACTTTCAACACAGTTGAAATGACTCAAGGCTACAGCTTGGTCTCTTGGCGAGAAGCCTCTCTGGATACAGACTCAAGAGCTGCCATTGAAATTAAAAATGTCTCTACCCAAGTCTAACTTCCTTTCAGGGCTTCTGAGCACTAAGGATTGAACTCTTTTTCCTACAACTGTTAACAATCCAGTCAGCAGCACTCACTTTTGCACTTCCCAGACCTAGAGTACTTTTTGAATGGACTGTAGCGCTATGTGGGTCTTCCTCTTTCTTTGGGCAGACCCCTTCTTTTTAGCAGGCAGTTGGCTGCGGCTTGGGCTTGCAGCTTTGCCGATCCCATGTTTTTAGACTCATGACAGGGCAGCTCTTAGCTGCAGACGGCTGATATACCTCCTTGCTCAACTCTTCTTCCTGTTGTAGTGGGTTTACCACACAGGTTTCCAGCTCTTTGTCCTTAGTCACATTGGATTTTAACCCCTGCTGGACCTTAAGCAGGTTCGGAAGCTTAGTCAGCTCCCTCTGCAGCAGCAACCACTGGTGTTCCCCAGTCCCCTTTTCAACTCTGAGGTGGGTTGGTTCCTGCTCCTGCTTTACAGTTAGTTCTATGATCCTTTCCCATGAAAAGCACATCTCTTCCAGCCGGGGTGGCAGGTTTGTAGAAATGTTGGTGCTGCCCAGAGCCCGTCCTCGCCCAAACTCCACCCCCCCCACCTGCCCAAGGTTCTGGGATGGAGTTTGGGTGGGGGAGGGGGTCTGGGGTGCAGGGTGAGGGCTGTGGGGTGTGGCTGCAGATGAGGGGTTTGGGGTACCGGAGGGGCTCAGGACAAGAGTAGGGGTGTAGGGGGTAAGGGCTCTGTTTGGGGCTGGGAATGAGGGGTTTGGGGTGTGGGAGGGGCTCAGGGTGAGAGTAGGAGTATGGGAGGTGAGGGCTCTGGTTGGGGCTGGAGATGAGGGGTTTGTGGTGTTGGAGGGGGCTGAGGGCTGGGGCAGAGGGTTGGGGTGTGGGGGATGAGGGCTCTGGCTGGGGCTGTAGATGAGGGGTTTGTGGTGTTGGAGAGGCTCAGGGCTAAGGCAGGGGGTTGGAGTGCAGGGGGATGAGGGCTCTGGCTGGGACTGGGGAAAAGGTGTTTGGGGTGTTGGAGGGGCTCAGCGCTAAGGCAGGGGGTTGAGGGTGCAGTGGGGGGTTAAAGCTGTGGCTGGGGGTGTGGGCTCTGGGGGGGGCAAGGCTGGGGATGAGTTTGGGGTGCAGGCAGGCTGCTCTGGGACAGGGGCCAGAGAGGAGGACTTCCCCCAGCCCTTTTCCTACCAGCAGCAGCGAGCTCTGGGGGAGGAGCCCCCCTTTTCTGCCCCCCCAGCAGCACACTCACCCCCACCACTGTCACTGCACGGGGGGCAGGTGGGGCCGGGGGGGGGACATGTGGCCCCAAATGTTGGTGGAGCTGGGCCCCGGGCTTTGAATATTGCTGGTGCTAAGGCACCACAGGGAGATATAACTCGCTGCCCCTGCTTCCAGCTCCCTCCAGTACCCAGACATCCCTGTCTAAAGTTTTAGGATTTCAGCCTGGTTCCTATCAGTGGTAGGAGCCTTCTCATCCAGCTCAATCCACTCCATTATCATACAGTTCTGCTGATTAGCTGAGAGGGCTACTGCTATTATTGCAGCTTCATGAGTACATGGGATCCTAGTGTTCGTGCTGCAGGACACTCAGTCCTTTGTCAAAAACAGTCAGTTGTTCCTCTTGGAAGACCTTTATGGAGGTGTGGCATGCCAGTCAGGCCCCTTGTATAACACAAGCCTTCTGATACTGTTTTATACACAAGCTTCAGTGGCTGGCTCTTGCACAATCCTGGGCCAGTTTTCCCCATAACGCAGGTTCTTCTATCTGGGTATGTAGGGCTACTACTTCAGTGGCCAGTTCCTGGAGCTCACTAGTCTTAGGGCTTGTCTACGCTACAAAATTTAGTCAACTTAATCTAATTCAACCTCTAGCCTCCGAATTAATTAAGTCTATTATGCGTGGCCACACCATGCTCATTGTCTCAAACCCTCACTAGCAGGTCCTGCCTGAATGCACAAAGTAGTACATCACGGGTAGCTATCCCAAAGTGCAACTTGCCACAGTGTGTTTTGGGAAGTTTGTGCAATGCCTCATGGGACCAAAACTTTGTCGCAGGGAAGAATGGGAACATTGCATCGGCATCCCATGATGCACTGTGCTCAACGGCAAACAACCCAGTGGTTTTCACACCTTAAAACGGCTGCGCATACGCCATAACCCCAGAAGCATGGAGCCTGATCAGTTGTGCACTCTTGCTGTGAGCATCTCAAACATCTTGCGCCTTCTCCTGCAGTATTACCAGAGCTGAAGTAGGAGCTGCAACACGGAACATAGCGATGTCCTGCAAGCAGCCCTGCTTCAAGCCTTTGAAAAAAACAATTCACAGTTGCTGCTGGCAGTCACAGAGCAGCTGCACTCTACTGAGCACCATTTCTGGTCCCGTGAAACAAGCACTGACTGGTGGGACCGCATTGTTTTGCAGGTATGGGATGAAAAGCTGTGGCTGCAGATCTTTCAAATGCGGAAGGCCACCTTCCAGGAACTTTGTTCAGAGCTTTCCCCTGCCCTGCAGTTCAGCAACACAAAAATGAGAGGTGCTCTGACAGTGGAGAAGCGAGTGGTGATTGCTATTTGGAAGCTTGCAACGCCAGACAGTTACTGGTCAGTAGGGAATCAATTTGGAGTAGGTAAATCAATCGTGGGAGCTGCTGTGCTCCAAGTGTGCAGGGCCATTAATCAACTTTTGTTCTGAAGGGTAGTGAGTCTGGGAAATGTGCAGGACATAGTGGATGGTTTTGCTGCAATGGGGTTCCCTAATTGTGGTGGGGTGATAGATGGCACACATATCCTCATTTTGGCACCAGACCACTTTGCCAATGAGTACATAAACCAAAAGGGATACTTTTCAATGGTGTTGCAAGTGCTGGTGGATCACAGGGGGCATTTCGCCGACATCAAGGTAGACTGGTGAGGAAAGCTTCATGACACGTGCATCTTTAGGAACTCGGGTCTGTTCAAAAAGCTGCAATCCAGGACTTTCTTTCCAGACCACAGCATAAACATTGATGATGTTGAGATGCCTACAGTTATCATGGGGGACCCAGCCTATCCCTTGCTCCCATGGCTCATGAAGTCATACACCTGCCATCTGGACAGTTGTAAGGAATGGTTCAACTTGAGGCTCAGCAAGTGCAGAGCAAGGTTGAAAGTCCCTTTTGTCGTTTGAAAGGGTGCTGGAGAAGTTTACCAACAAAGATGGACCTTAGTGAAGAGAACATTCCCATGGTTATAGCTGCCTGCTGTATGCTCCATAATATTTGTGGAAAAAAAGGGGGGGAAATTTTCTGCAGGAGTGGGCAGTTGAGACAGATCACATGGCAGCCATTTTTGAGCAGCTAGACACCAGGGCAATAAGAAGAGCCCAGCAAGGGGCACTGCGTATCTGCGAGGCTTTGAAAAGCTGTTTCAATAATGAGTCACAGTAACATGAGCTGCTTGTCTGCATTGTGCTTTTCCAAGCCTTCACTTGGCTTGTATCACTGTCCCTGTAAAGCCAACCCTCCACCCCCCACCCAAAGCTCACTGCTTCTACTCAGTAAAGAACATTTATTTCTCGAACATTTATTTATTTAACAAACAGAAGTAAAGAGGGAGAACAGAAAAAAGGTGACCTTGAGGAAAAGGGGTTGTAAAGTTGCAACAGGAGAAACATTTTCAGGTGTGTAACATAACACCACATTCCAGACCATCAAAGGTCTGTGAATAGGAGCCTTCTGTTACTTGTACCCTCCCCCTGAGTTAAGTGAAAGGGATAATGGACTTTTCGCTCACGCCTCATGGAACACTTGGGGAAGGGTGATTCTGCGCTAGGTGATGCTGGCTGGCTGTCCACCAGGGTCTGCAGAGGGACTCTACCCTCCTGCTTCTGTTCCTGCAGTTCAATCAGATGCCTCAACATGTCTGCTTCGTCCCTCATAATCCGAAGCATCTCATCCTGCGAAACACACTCTTGCTCATTGGAAGCTTTCCTGCTCTCCATGTCCATGTCTAACTTCTTGGACAGTGAAATCCTCCACACTCTCAGCTTTGGGTCAGCTGTCCCAGAGGCGTGCATTATCTCAGTGAACATGTCCTCCCGCGTTCTCTTTCTCCTTCTTCTAATCAGCGAAAGTCTGCTTTCAGGTGTTGATGACATGCCGAAGGACACATTTCCAGCTGTCAGTCATGCGAAAAAATAAACGAGCCATTGCACATGAATAAAATGTTTCCATAGCAAGGCCGTTTTCATAAAAAAACCCAACCTTTATTACACTAGGTGCAAGCCATAACATAATCAGAATCCGTAACCATTCACTGTGCCGCTTTCCTGCTCAAGCCATGGTGAGTAGGCCCCACCCTCGGGTCATGGGTGACTGCATGTTTAATGAAGTTTATGGCAGGCTCATGTCGGGAGCAGAGGTAGTTAGTCGAACAATGGCCCTTCCCCATAGCACCATGGGAAGCTGTTTACGAATGGGGTCGGGGGAGTAAAGTTTTCACTCCCAAATTGCAGAATCTCTCATGTGAGGCCCCAGTCCCCTATCAGCCACTTTAAACTCCTTGCCGATCCATGCCAACACAGGAAAGGCACATTAGCGGCTGCGTGTTTTGTCGACCCAGAATGTGGGGTGGGGTGCCCTTTTTTTCCTTGTAAGGGCACTTTTAATGAGAACTTCCTCCATTTCCCCTAGGCGACCCTATGTGATATCAGTCTCTTGAGGGTAACAGAGGTGGAAAGGAGGGAGATGCTGCAAGTGTCTGGGTATAGACCCAGTCCTTATGCTGCTATGCTGTGTACGGCAATGATGCCAGCAGAATTAATTCAGGAGTTGCGTGGGAAAGTGTCCTACCATGGTGGAAGAAATAAGACTGCCCTGCCCAGAAACCTTCTGCAAAGGATTGCAGAGTACCTCCATGGAAGTTTTCTAGAGATATCCATGGAGGATTCCCAGGCTATCCCAATCCACATAAACAGTCTTTTCCGGGAGCCACCCACAGGGGCCAACTTTTTTTGGTGCCAGTGGGTGCTCACGCCCCCAGCCCCACCCCAACTCCACCCCTGCCCCAAAGTCCACACCCTAACTCTGCCCTTCCCACCCCGACTCCACCCCTCCCCAAATCCCTGCCCCAGTCCCGCCTCCTCCCCCAAGCGTACCGCGTTCCCCCTCCACCCCCCTCCCTCCCAGACTTGCTGAGTGAACAGCTGTTTTGCGGTGCAAACGCTGGGAGCCAGGGGGAGAAGCAGGACGAAGGCATGCTCAGGGGAGGAGGCGGAGGTGAGCTGGGGTGGGGAGCTGCCGGTGCGTGCAGAGCACCTACTAATTTTTCCACGTGGGTGCTCCAGCCCTTGAGCACCCATGGAGTCAGTGCCTATGGGGCCTCCCTCTGCATAGCTGGAGCAACCTCTTGTGAGCAGAGAACCACAGCACCTCCCTTTTTCTTCATAGTAAACATGCAATACCACCGAATGTGTGTGCCCGCTAAAGTTTAACGGGACTTTGATTGTAACTGTATACTCACCAGAGGTGCCTTCCCCGGAATCATGGTTGGCCACTGTGATGTCCTGTGATCCACAGTGCTCCAGGGTTAAAAATGTTTCCTGGCTCTCGGGGAGAATGGATCAACCGCTCGCCTGTCTTCCATTCTTCTCCTCCTCCTCTCCCTCATCCACCATATTGTCCTCCTTGTTGTCCCTAGACTCACACACATGTGAGGTGTCCACATTGCTTGTGCTGGTAGGGTCACCCCTGAGAATCGCATGCAGTTTGTTGTAGAACCAGCATATGTGGGGTTCAGCACCAGAATAACTGTTCACTGCTCTTGCCTTCTGGTACGCTTGGCAAAGTTCTTTTATTTTCACACGGCACTGCTGTGTGTCCCTCATTTAGCCCTTCTCCCCCATTCCACGAGCGATCTTTGCATAGATGTCAGCATTTCTTCTGCTGCATCAGAGCTCTGTCTGCACAGACTCCTCTCCCCGCACAGCAATGAGATCCACCATCTCCTGTGCAGACCAGGCTGGAGCACATTTGGGGTGTGTAGTCTCCATGATCAACTGTGTTCAAGCTGGCATGCTCCCAATGCTGATCAAACAGGAAATGGGAAATCAAAAATTCACAGGGCTTTAGCAGGGGAGGGTCTGTTTCCTGTGTAGCTGGCTGCAGTGCAGCAGAGTTGAGAATGATCTCCAGAGCGGTCACAGATGAGCATTGTGGGACACCACCTGAAGGCCAATTTAGTCGAATTACACAATGCTGCGTCTGCACTACCTCGCAGTTGATCCATGAAAATTGAATTAAGTGCTATACCTCTCGCAGAGGTGGATTACAGAAGTCGACATTAGAGGCGACTTAGGTCGGTGTAAAGGCCTGGTAGTGTAGACACATACATTAACAGGTCGACTGAAGGCGGCTTCCTTCGACCTAACTTTTTAGTGTAGATCAGGCCTCAGTTTCCAGCTCTTTTTCCAGCTTGGTATCCTGCTGCTCCAAGGTATGCTTGACATTCTCTAGTTCCAGGTTCTGTTTCAGCCTTCCTCTATTGTTCTGCTCAAGGAGAGGGTTTCTTTGTCTTCTGGTCCTATACTTGTATGTCAGTACATTCCCATTTGTCTCTGTAGTAGCAGAGCATTTCCTCTCCAAAACAAGCAGACACGAGCTGAAATGTCTATCTTTGAAGTTAAGAGACTTCTTTCTCAAGCTTTTGGTTTAGCTTGGCTCCTTTCAGTGCTTCTTCTCATCCTCCATCTCTTCCACCTTGGTACTAAGACTTCTGCATCATCTGCAGTCATGCTCCAAGTCTACCAGTTTATCCACTGGCTTAAATGATGTGCTCTCCAATGGGGTTGGCTGTGGTGAGCTGCTTTTCAGGATGATGTGCAGCGCTATCATTTCCTATTAAGCTATTGATTGTTTGGACTATAAGGGCCGTGTCCCACACTGAAGGAACACATAGGTAGGAAGTAGCCCAGCGTGGCTGACTTAGACTCTCTGCAGGGAAGACCCTGCAGATGTTACTTCCCCCAGGGCTCTGGGCAGGGACCCAGTGAAGAGGGAGGGAGGGCCTGTGTCCCCCTACCATGCTGCCCTTAAGGGCAAAACCCCAAATGCACTTGGAGGCCTAAACACTCCTGGCCTGGAGTCAGGAACCAGGTACCTCTACCACCCCCTAACAAGAGACCAGGGGCTGGAGATCAGGTGCATCAACTGCTAGGTCACCCAGTCTTCGAGCACCATATCATAGACTCCTAAGTTACTTAGGTACTATTGAAAATCCCAGACTTAGGTGCCTAAATATGGGTTTAGGAGCCTAACTTTAACCTTTTTGAAAATGTTGTCCTGTGTAGATATAACCGTTGAAACTAACTTTCTTAATGTATTGAAAGTCTAGATAATTTTTTTACAGTCAACACTCAAGGAATTTTGTTTGGAAGGAAAAAATTGTATGTCACGGAGAAAAGATTTTTTAAAATAAAAATACAGTATTAGCCCTTGATGCTGCAATCACTTAAACACATGGTTAGCGTTAAGCATGTCAGTAGTCCCATTGAAGTCAATGGGATTATTCATGGGAATAAAATTACATATCTGCTTATTATGGCCTTTATTATCAGTATTTTGTTTCTTGCCTATATCAGTTTTGTAAAATTCAATTAAGATACCCTATAAATAGTGGCATTGAACAAAAACAACATTTATAATGTAGTTAATTAAATTTATGATATAGTTGTAATTGCTCAAATCGTCAACAGTGACAACAGTGAAATCTCAGATGGCTATCAGTGCTACACTGCAATCCTAACACATTTCTCTTATGCAATAGAAAACACACTACACTCGGCAACTCCTACGCCCACAGATCTTTGATTTTATGTTAAGGATATTTGGGATAATTGCCAAATACCTCGTCTTTGCCAATTTAAACATAAGGGAGACGCAGGTATAAGACCCATCAAAATAACAATTGATTATAATTTTGCAATTTGCCAGAATAGCCTCTCTTGTATAGTATTTTTTTCCAGAACAGTCCTATTATTTCATATACCAAGACCCTCTAAACCAATAACACTGATCCACTAGACAAATTACAATTATTCCTATAACCAGAAAGTAATTTCATGAAATTACTGCTTTTCTTTTCTCTGTCCAACTCTTTGCACTTCCTGGCACATCTAATGTTCTCAGCACTGATTAAGCTTTTACTTTCAATTAGAAAAGTAATTTTCCCTCCAGGAAATAAAGAAGCTTGGTACCATATATGTTACCAACTCCAGCCAGAAAACAGCCTTATTACTGTATATTCTATTATGTGGCATTAACCTCCAGCTCAGACGGCAGCGTGCTATTCAGCATGCCTGGGGCTTCGCAACTGATGGATGCCTTAGAATTAGAGAATACAATGACAGTCCTGGTATGAAGTTTTCAGATCACAATGCACTAAGCAAAGATTCAGAGATGAGTCTCGATTAGCCTGTGAAGTGTATTGCTCAGTCCCAGGGCATCACATCTCTGAAGAAGCATCCGCTCTCTCTCTTTAGTCAACGGACCAGATTCACTCCTGCTTGACAAATTGCATCTCTTTCTCTTGGTGTTTTTAACAAGCCTGTCACCGTGGTATTGGAGAACCAGCACATCTCTTTGTGCCAGGGATGGGAGGCGGATTCATCACAGGGGTAGACAGGTGTAATTATGACAGGAAAGGAGAGCTTTGAGCAGAGTGGTTAGGGTGGATCTGGAGTAAACCAATCTATACCAGAAACATCCTTGGACGGACAGCGCCTCCTATCCCACAGCAGTCAGTGCATTCAACAAGCTTCACTATAGGCATCTAAAATAAGTTCCTTCCTATACTAAGCTTCCTCCTTTCTGAGTGGTAGAGTTTAGAGTTTTGGATACTCTGTTTACAGACTTGAGCAACTTGCTTTAACCTTCTGGAGCGCTAACTTCCACAGCATAATTCTGCGGCCACTCCTTGGAGGTAGCTTTAGGTAGCCGCCAATAGCCCCTTTTCAAGGAGATCATTGCCAACAAAACCTCTGAACATGTTCAGAAACAAATTGTAAATGTTTAAAACCCATGGGATCTAATCCATAGCTATAGATTCATGTAGAACCAGGAGCAGGCCTTATCTGGGGTGGTCTGTGACAACTCTGCCACCTCTCTCCAACGCCATTTAAAAAGGATATTTTTTTAACTTTTTCAAAATGTTTTAAAACATTTTTCTTTAACCTTTAAAACTTCTATAAAACCCTCTTTTCTCCCCCACAAACCCACCACCAGGCTGTAGAATAATGATCAGAGAAAAACTCCTTCTAGACCCCCTAGGAAGGGTGGTCAGCTACATTCAGCCATAAAACTGACTAATTCCCCTATAACTTATTACATTCCATGTAGTCATCCAAGTATTACTTAAATACAATAATTCTGACTCCACCAACTGATCTGGAAGCCCATTCCACAATTTGACCACCCTCAGTAAAATAATAACTCTTTAATTTGCTTCTGAACCTCACAAACACTTATAAATGGGAGAACACCTGTTTAACTACTTGCATAGCCTCATCACCACAGTATCTGAGTGCCCTTGTCTTGCCCAAAGACCTTTTTATTGCATTACTTATTGACGTAGGTACATTTCTTGTTAGGTAACTATTTTTTCCTAAGCCAAAAGGGGAGTACACAACATGGTGTTTTGGTCGGTTCTACAAAATGAATGGAGATTGTGTAGGAATTTCAATTCCTCATTGATGGAGTAGTAGATTTTTTAAAAGTTAGATGTTTTTGAATCTGGGGGATTTTTCTCATCCATTCGCAAAGCAGGAATTATTAGGAACCTTGACAGCGTCCCTTCCTCTAAACATTGTTTATAATGCAGTGTGTTGATGCTGTGGGCAAATCCATTGCAATGTGACTCAGTCATTAGTAAATTGTGTATGCTCTCAGGTTTCATTTTTGCAAACACTGTATGTTGAATGCCATCAATTTAAACAATTAATCTAAGATTTCAGCACAGCTCTTTACTAATCTAACATAATGTTCCTACAATTACCACAGTAATATATGGTTTCAGAGTAGCAGCTGTGTTAGTCTGTATCCGCAAAAAGAAAAGGAGTACTTGTGGCACCTTAGAGACTAACAAATTTATTTGAGCATAAGCTTTCGTGAGCTACAGCACTCCTTTTCTTTTCACAGTAATATATGTTTATGGAAATGTTATATATGTCCTCATAATACCTAAGTGAGGCTAAAGCCAGCAGAACCTAAACAGAATACAGCAGATTCTTGCTAATCTGCATACCTGATAAGTTTCACAAACTTCTTCCTGTCATTTTCCATTCTGTTTAAGTTCTTATATTGTACCCAGTATTGTGAAGACAGGAAGGATGGTTTTGTGGTTAAGGCACTGGGCTGGGACTCAAGAGACTTTGGATTCCTGACTCTGCCACAAACTATGCCTCTGTGACTTTGGGCAAGTCACTTGGGCACCTACATATCTTTAAAAATCTGGGTCTCTGACAGACAATTAAGTCCCATTTTCAAAACTGATAAGCATTTATAGTGGGATTTTCAAAAGTCCCTAAGGTGAGGAGTTAGGTGCTTTTGAAAATCCCATTATAACTGCCAAAATCGCTTTTGAAAATGGGACTTACCTGTAGATGGCTATGCCTACACAGCACACAGAGCCCAAGCTCTGACTCAGGTGTAAACCCAAGTCTCCTTCCATCCACACAGAAATCAGTCTATCTCAGGCCAGGAATCCCTCTGGCCTCAGGCCCATAGACCTTGCTAGGGTGATGGTCAGAGCTCTAGTCTCACTGTAACACAGGTCAGAACCCAAGTATTTTGCAGTTTGGATACAACTCAAGTCCAGATCACCAGACTCAGGTCTGGAGAGTCTGCCAACTCTGTCCCACAATCCCACAAACCTTAGGGACTTTCACCCCAAAACTTCACACTTGTTTCCTAGGAACCTAGGAACTCCTGGTTCAAATGCAGTTGGTCATCTTTTAACCCTTCATTTCCACAAGCACTTCTCAACTAGAAACACAGTCAGTCCAGATGTTTATTACTATAGACAGCACTAAGAAGAAGTCCTGTATCAAATGCACTACTAGCCGGCCAGAGGAACAGAGACAGATTCTGATTAATCTCAGGTGAGAATCGTGAAAGACATTTGACTTCAGCAAGAGCACAAGAAATTATTGCATCTACAAACTATATCCAAGGGGCTGCTGGTGTTGGGAATCAACCAAACAGCAGAACAATGCTGGCTAAAGACAGATTACCACAAAGTATAGGATGCTAACGGCACCTCTGAAAACTCCCCATCTTCCTGCCTCTTTTACGAGGAATTTGACTAGGTGCTGGAATCTGTAGTGAGCGCTGAGCCCACAGTGGTGCATGACAATCTGCTGAGCAGGTATGGCATCCTTCTAACACCAGAATCACAGGCACCAGCGGAGGGCAGCCAGCCGCCAGAAGAAGTACACAATGTGACCCTGGTGCTGAGGCCAGCAACCAAAGAAAATATGCCGCCAGAGCAGGTACAGAACATCCTGGATCTGGACATCTCAGGAGAGGACATCTCAGGGACCAGCATTGGCCACAGAGACGCATGAACAGCCAGCACCTGCTATGGACCTTGAGACCCTATGCGGGGGGGGAAACTTTGTCCAAGAGCAGCATGACAACGTGATGCTTAGCCCTGCCTATGAAGAGGTGGTGTCCATGGACAGGGAGGCAGTGGTGCCAGTGCCTGGATCACTACCCCACTTGTGCTAGAGAAAAAGGGGCTGTATCACATGGAGCAGAACCCACAGTTGGGAGTAATAAGAACTTAGGTACTGGTACCCCATAAGTACCACCAAGCTGAAATGCAGCTAGCTTAGGATATTCCCTGTGGAGGACATATAGGATGGGAGAAGACCATGAAGCAATTACTGGCCCACTTTTTCTGGCTGGGGGTGCATCCTGAGGTTATGGAATATTGCTCTTCCTGTCCTGAGTGTCAGTATTCAGCAGCTAAAATGTTGTAAAGGCTCCCTTGGACTGAGCTTATGAGACTCTTTGCCCTGGTAGGTTTCCCACAGGAAATATTGAATGACCAGGGTTCCAGCTTCACCTCAGTGATGCATGAGCTATGTTGCCTCCTTACGATCAAAGTCCTGAGAAGATCAGTGTACCACTTGCAGATGGATGGCCTCATGGAAAGATTTAACAAGATGTCGAAGGAGATGTTGAAGCAATTTGTCAGGACTGAGCCTAGGCCCTGGGACCAACTCCTCCTGTCATTTCTATTTGTCACGTACAAAGTGTCCCAAGCCTCCCCAGGGTTCTCGTCTTTCAAACTGCTCTATGGTGGCTAGCCCCAAAGAATCTTGGTTGTGTTGTGAGAAGCCTGGGAGGAGCAACACACAAACATGCTTGGTATCATCTAATACATCCGCCTACGGGAGAGTCTTAAGAAGTTGAGCACTTTTACAAAAGAGAATGTCGTCTGAGTTCAACAGAGGCAATAACAGGTGTATAATCAAGGGGCATGCTGACAAGACTCAATTCTGGTACTTTTACCATCTTCTGAGTCATAATTGATGCCCCGCTCGCAGGGCTCATTTGAGGTGCTTAGACAAACAATCACAGTAAATTAAGAGACCAACCGTGTAAATTTTCTCAAGCCAGTAAAGAACTGGGAGGATCCTGATAAATCCCTGGCTTGTGAGCCATCAGCCAGGCCCTGAGACAGCTGTTTGCCCAGAACCTGGCCCTGTACCATTCAGTGAGGTCTTTCACCAGATCAGAAGTTCCAATTCATGCAAATGATGCAAGACTTCGCTATGGTGTTCTCCCCAGATCTGGGAAAAGCACACATGATACAACATCATTTGCAGACAGCATGAGGGCAATTTGTTAGGGAGAATCCCCAGTCCTTACCAAAGAGAATGTTGGACACATAACCAGTAGAGGTGCAGGCGATGCTGAGAATGGGGATCACTGAGAAGTCCAAAAGTGACTGGAGGACCCTATTTTCTTGATTCTTCCAACACAGACGACATGACTTTGTGTCAGCTTTTGTAAGGTCAATTCCATTGCAAAGTTTGCTGCTTACCCAATGCCGATGGCGGCTGAGCTGTTTAAGTGGTTGGGCCCAGTGCAATACCCCAGCACATTTGACCTTACAAATGGCTATTGTCAGATCCCCCCGTCTCCATCCTCCCAGGACAAGACCACATTCTCGACCTCCTTTGATCATTTTAAACCATGCCTTTCAGCCACAAAGGCAATAGCAACTTTCAGTTGCCTTATGAATCAAATCCTCGGATGCCACGAGCAATATGCTGTGGCTTACCTGGTTGACTTTGTAGTCTACAGCCATACATGGGAAGACCACCTGTGTCAATTAGGAGCAGCACTGACTTCCCTACAGGAGGCTGACCTCCCAGCTAACCCTGCCAAGCGTAAGTTGGCCGTGACAGAATCAACTTATTTAGGGCAGTAGTTTCCAACTAGGGGTATGTGTACCCCATGGGGTATGCAGGTCTTCCAGGGGGTACATCAACTTTTTTAGATATTTGCCTAGTTTTACAGCAGGCTGCATAAAAAGCACTAGCAAAATCAGTACAAACTAAAATGTCATACAATGACTTGTTTCTACTGCTCTATATAATGAAATGTAAGTACAGTATTTATATACCAGTAGATTTATTTTATAATTATATGGTAAAAATGGGAAAGTAAGCAATTTTTCAGTAATGGTGTACTGTGACATTTTTGTGTTTTTATGTCTGATTTTGTAAGTAAGTAGTTTTAAGTAAGGTAAAACTTGAGTATGCAAGACAAATCAGACTCCTGAAAGGGGAACAGTAGTCTGGAAAGGTTGAGAACCACTGATTTAGGGTATCAAGTAGCAAGAGGCCTCATGAGCCCTGTGGTGGATACAAACAGTGCATTTAACTCATGCCCCACACCTTGGTCCAGAAAATATATATGCTTCTTCCTAGTCCTAGCTAGCAGAATATTATCAGTGGTTCATCCCCAGCTTCATATTGATCACAACTCCCCTGACTGACCCTCTAAAAGATCCAATGGGACAACCAGTGCGATGAAGCTTTTAATGCCCTGAAGGTGCAGTTGGGTCATGTCATGTGCCTGTCCTTGCCAACCCGGACTTCATTCTCTATATGGACATGTCCGACATCAGCCTGGGAGTGGTATTCTTCCAGAACTTTGAGGGGGAAGAGAACCCAATCCTACATTTAAGAAGACAGTTGTTCCCCAGTGAGAGGATGTATTGTTGAGAAGGAAGCTCTGGCTATCAAGTGGGCTGTGGACTCCCTCAGGTATTACCTGCAGTGTACTCCCTTTTCCCTAGTCACAGACCATGCTCCCTTGCAGTGGCTATAGTCAGTGAAGAACTCAAACTTCTGGATTATGCGCTGGTATATAGTGCTTCAGGCCTAAAGCTTCTGGGTGCAGCTCCGAGCAGAGAAAGAGCATACAAATGCAGATTTAAAAAAAAATTTTTTACATGGAGATTGTGACTTGGGAGATGCTCAAGAAGAAACTCTTCTGGTCTCTGGGAAGGAGATGTATGTGATGGGACATGTCCCAATCCCACTGGTAGAAAGGTTAATGAGCATACCTGCACTCAGGCGATGCTAATTAGGTGCACCTGCAGAATATGTGCCACCTGGAGAAGGGGAACTTAAAAAGGTGAATCTGGTCACAGAAAAGAGGGGAAGTCTGCCCAAGAACAGAGAGGCTGCTAGTGGACTCTAGTGGCAAGGGGAACCCAGCCTGAGTCAATGGTTAGCCTTCCTTCCCTCTCCCTACCCTCGCTTTGGTTGGTGCAGGTTGACACTACAAGCTTGATACTGGCAAATGTCCAGGAGGGCTGCTTCCTGCTAGTGACCTGTGGTGGGGCGTAGGGAGTGCCTCCAAGGGACTACAGGCAACTGAATTGTAAATTGACTCTGCAAAGACTCTGGGAGTGAGTTGAACTGGGAACAGTGAGATTGCCCAGAAGTGGGGTTCCTGTAGGAGACCCAGGGACAAAAAACTCAATGTGACTACAGGTGAGTTCAGGCTGAGGATTGGCCGACTACACTCCTCAATAATCTTTGCTGGGAGTTTTGATGCAAAGGCCACATCCCAAAATAAGATTTTGCTGGTGTGAATGACCTAGAAACTTGCCATATACAGGAAGGAGTCAGAAATGCCTTCAGCAATAAAACCTGTTTAAAATGCTGTTAAGTATCTGTCTCCTTTGTTGAATTGCAGGGCATAAGTCTGAGGAAGTGAGTAATTCATATCTATCTCTTTTAGTTCTCTCTGTTTCAAGTGCTGCAGCCAGAATTGTCTCTCTGTCCTGGGCATTTGTGAAGATTACAGGTTCACTGATTACGGCCTTCAGTGGATAGCACTGGCTAATACACAAAGGGTATTCCATTGTACCCAAACTCAGCTGGGCAAGAATTTTGTTTTCTGTAAGTGCCATGAGAAATGCTTCTTCTTAGGAACTCTGAAGACTTGGAGATTTTTGCTAGGACAGGCTGTTCAGAGGTGCCCCTTCACTCACTCCATAAACCCTGCTTCATAATTGTTTTCTGGATTCAAACAAAATATAAAACTGTGTGTGGTCATTACAGATCCCTTTATGGCTTTTCTTAACATGTGGGGTTTAACCCCAGTGTCCTCACCAAATTCCATTTCATTCTGCCTTCCCAAAGGCCTGATTCTGCTATCCATGGCATCATGGGTCACATCAAATAAGTGTTAATAATGGATAACCAAGGGAATTTCAGCATAATGAACAGGAAGTTTCCGATAATTCAAATTCAGATAGTCACGGACGTTCTGTCATATATTTTAGCTTTTCTAGAATGTCTTCTATTCAAGGATCTCAAAGTAGAAGATAAATATTAAGGCTTATTATGTCCTGTCATAAATATAAAGGGAAGGCTAACCACCTTTAAATCCCTCCTGGCCAGAGGAAAAACCCTTTTACCTGTAAAGGGTTAAGAAGTGAAAGATAACCTCCCTGGCACCTGACCAAAATGACCAATGAGGAGACAAGATACTTTCAAAGCTGGAGGGGGTGGGGGAAATAAAGGGTTCTCTGTGTCCGTGGTTGCTTTTGCCGGGTCCAGAGCAGGAACGCAGGTCATAACTCCTGTAAAGAGTTAATAAGCAATCTAGTTAGATATGCGTTAGATTTTGTTTGGTTTAAATGGCTGATAAAATAAGCTGTGCTGAATGCAATGTATATTCCTGTTTTTGTGTCTTTTTGTAACTTAAGGTTTTGCCTAGAGGGATTCTCTATGTTTTGAATCTGATTACCCTGTAAGGTATTTACCATCCTGATTTTACAGAGGTGATTCTTTTACTTTTTCTTCAATTAAAATTCCTCTTTTAAGAAACTGATTGCTTTTTCATTGTTCTTAAGATCCAAGGGTTTGGGTCTGTGTTCACCTATGCAAATTGGTGAGGATTTTTATCAAGCCTTCCCCAGAAAAGGGGGTGTAGGGTTGGGGGGATTTTGGGGGGAAGGATGTTTCCAAGCGGGCTCCTTCCCGGTTATATTTTGTTAGACGCTTGGTGGTGGCAGCAATAAAGTCCAGGGACAAAAGGTAAAATAATTTGTACCTTGGGGAAATTTTAACCTAAGCTGATAAAAATAAGCTTAGGGGGTTTTTCATGCAGGTCCCCTCATCTGTACCCTAGAGTTCAGTGTGGGGAAGGAACCTTGACATGCCCTATTGGGCATAAATAGATATCACTTCACCAACCAATGAAATTCAGTCACCTCAAGGGTGGAACATGGCAGTGTATAACAGTGCACAGCTACAGTCCACAACAGTTTAGGTCAGGACGTGAATAAGAACATAGTATCTAATTGAAATTGCAGAAGTAATTTATTTATCTATCCAATGTAGGCATCTCTCACCTGGTATCTAAACTCCTACGTGAGGGCCCCATTTGGCCTCCTGTAATTGTGCTGAAAAGTAACAGGATGGCAGTTTCTGAGACCTTGCATAGGAATGCCAACTTCCTGTATGGAGCCACTCTTACCTCAAGTGCTAGAACCCCAATAAGGATGCAGACTGCTGACAGGTAGATCTTGTTAACTTCAATTAGGATGTAAGAGGGTTTGGAGTGTCTCTTTGGGATGTGGGGAATCAGAGGCTGGACAGCAGAAGTCCTTCAGGGAAGCCCTAGAAACAGTCAAGCTTGGGCAGAAAACTAAGACTGAGGTTACTTTTTTTTTTTTTGAGTTATCAATAAAACCAAACCCTAGGAAGTGGATAAATTTGTACTATGCATATATGCAGGAACTTCACCTGCTCACATACCTATTCATGAGAGCGGTCAATAGGAGGAAGAGAGAGATATGATTGTTTTCCTTAGCTGTTAGGCAATAGGGCCCAACTCCTCAAAGATACTTTGGCACCTAACTCTCATTGATTTCACTGGAAGTTTGTAGTTTAAATACCTTTGAAGATCTGGGCTTACACAGATAGAACTGTTGGCTAGGCTTATCTCATTTAGCAGAGTTGTAACTAGGCATTTTAGCACCTTGGGCAAGCAAGTATATTTGTGCCCCCTAGCTTTTTTTTTTTTTCATATGATATGAGTTAGGATATTACAGAGTAATGATAATGCATTTATTTTTGTGCACACTATGTAGACAATAAAAGATACTGTATGATTCTACTAGGTGCCACATTAATTTTTACACAATCCTTTAACATCCCTGTAGTATCTTCCTATATAAACTTTAAGTAAACTCATTGATAGGTTTGAAAAAAAACATGGACTGAAAATAATCGTAACATAAATATGGATACTGCAATGACTTAATGGCATGAAACATATTCAGAAAGACATAAAATTGCATTTCTGCTTATTAAAAAAATGAGACTGTGGCTAGAATAAACAGCCACCTCTCTCAGTGACTCATTGGAGAATAAAAGGGACTCAAGAGTAAAAAAAAAAAAAAAGAATGAATTTACCGTGGACGTGGATTATCTAGAAATTGAATTACCAACACAGCATCTGACTCTGTATAAGCAGAAGCCACTCTTTCTCTCTCTTTTATATGAGGAAGACATCTTTTTTAGGGGGGGGGGGAGGAAAAGGTTGTAAGATATCTGGTTTTTTACCTTTTGCATTGTGATTTTTATTTTTCTAAGAAAAGTATTGATCATTGTTTGCTTCCTAGTACTAGGGTGAACAGATAGCAATTGTGAAAAAAAGGGATGGGGGTGAGGGGTAATAGGCACCTATATAAGAAAAAGTCCCAAAAAACAGGACTGTCCCTATAAAAACGGGACATCTGGTCACCCTAGCTAGTACAATATTATGGTTGGCTTATACTTAATCATTTCTCCTGCTGAATCCTGCCAAGCTAATTGTGATTATGCCCCATTTAATTATAGCAGCATAGCTTGTTTGTATATGGTCATTGTGGGAAGTATCATTCAATTGGGGAAGCTATGTTGTAACAGCTGATATGAAGCATGACGCATCCTGCATCCTGGCAGGGGGGTCGACTAGATGACCCTTGCAGTCCCTTCTAACCCTACAGTTCTATGACATTTGACTTCTGGCCAGGTGAGGCCCCTCACACCTGTGTGTGGAGACAGAAGAAAGTATATGGCTGTGGTGATTGTGAAATCATATTATGCTGTGCTTCAGTGTGAGACAATGCCAATACCATGGTTATAGTAGCTAGATGGACATATCACCAAGGTGATGGTCTGGTCTCGTGGAGAAGGGTGTCAGGAACAGACTGGCTGGGTCACAAGCACAGGTCACAGTGGATAGGCTTCTTTGCTGGTGCATATCTCACCAGCAGCCCCAATCCAGATCTGCAGATTAACCTAATGGTCTCTTCACCTGTACAGTAAATGACCTTTATTTTTACCTGGCTGGGCACAATTAAAAATTATCCCTAGCCCAAAATTAGAGGCCATTTAAAAGAAAAGCCAAGGTGTGTTCAGTATCCTGGGCTAGTCTGCCCTGAAGGTATCAGTTTCCTGATGTGTGAGTGAACCTGTTGTTTCCCTTAACTGTAAATCACAACCAGCTCAGGACTTCTTCATTTTTCTTGTCTGAACGCTTCCTCCTAAGCATGGAAGCACTTGTGTCCCCCGACCCTATTTCTGCAAACAGGGCAGGTAGCTCATCCCATCCGGGTAACTTTTACTCCCTTGGCCCCTTCCTGTGCCTATGTCCTCCATTCCTATGCTGCTTGGGATCTTTATCATAGATGAAACTGGAAAGGCCCTCATTTCGTACTTGCATTATATTATGTGTGTGGCTTCACTTGAACATTCTGGCCTTGTTCTGTTTCTAACACAGCCCTGTTGCCACTGCAGTTTTATGACAGATCATTTGTTCCTCTCTTCATTTGTCACACTGCAACTTTGATTTATGCAAATCTGCCCTGTGACATAAAAGCATTTCAGCAAGAGAATGCAGTGAACTCTCTGACAGGCAGCTCAAGCAAATAAGCCTCTCAAAGGTTGAGAGCTGTCTGCCATTTGCCTCACAGATGTAACCCTTACTGCCTTGGGGCATGATGAAATTGGTGCCACCACGCTAGGAGGCACATGATAGCCCCGGGGCTGTCAGAAACAAAATGTCACAGTGAGGATGCAGACAGCATATACCTTGCTTTTGCTGTAGACACAAGCAGGTAGGAGGATGAAGCACAGGTAGGACAAAGTCAAGCCGAGGCCACGGCAGTACCAGCAGTGATGACAAAAGAGCAGGTCGTACATGGAACAATGCAGAAAATGGCACTTTAAGGTGGTTTTTGACCCCTTCGTAAAAGTGACAGTCTACACTACTGGGGCAAGTCGACCCAAGTTAGGCTTCTTCAGTTACGTGAATAACGTAACTGAAGTCAGCGTAGCTTAGGTTGACTTACCGTGGTGTCTACACTGTGCTGGGTCAATGGGAGATCCTCTCCCACCAACTTCCCTTACTCTTCTTGGGGAGGTGGAGTACTGGAGTCAACCAGACAGTGCTCTGCAATCGATTTAGTAGGTCCTCACCAGACCCACTAAATCAACACCGCTGCATCGATTGCAGCTGTGCTGATCTACTGGTAAGTGTAGACATCACCTAAGGGAGAGAAGAGGTGTGGAGTGTTGCTCAGGGGATTGGTATTGGGTTACAGACCTTCTTCTCTGGTCCAGGCTGGTAGTGGTTGAGAGGTAAACATGTTGATGGCTATTTGGTGGCCTCTGGGAAATAAACTCGTGATGTCAGTCCAGTTGCTAGACAAATGTCCACATCCCAGTTGGTACATTTGTTGGCAGTCTCAGCAGAGAGGCCAAGTATGGCTGTGGAAAGTGAATTACCTTCAGCCCTAGAAGTGGTCCCTACCAAATAGGGCTAAGGCACACTGGTAGGGAACCATTCCACTGTCTGTGCTCTGCGAATACAGAACTTAAGAATCCAGGGCTGTTAGTTCAGCACCATTAAAATCACTTTTAAAAAATATAATTAATAAAAGATCTGGGCAGGACACTGTGCTTTACTGACAAACCAGCAAGTACTTTGTGATTTTAATTCTAACAGTGTTCGAAAGAGAGCAGAAAGAGGATGTTTTCTTCTTTTTCACTCTGCCAATTGTTTGCACATCATGCCACCCTCCTTGACTTTCCCTCCCTCAAATTCCAGCCTCTTTGTTTAACATCTACTTTCTCTTATTGGCGCTGTGCAGGCCTTGCCATTACTCTCTCTTATTTTGGGGGGGTTCTTTAAGACATCTGCTGAAGAAGGTGTTTTCTTAATTAACATCCCCTTTGTGGTTCTATAAACGTAATTGCTTCATTTCTTGAACAAGTTGTACTGCTCTATTTACCACATTAAGGCCATCATGTTCATGTCTATCAGTAAGTAGGCTTCTACAGAACTAGTATCTGAAATTAGCAGTGTAATAGTTTTGGGCTTTCTTGGTTCTTACGTCCGTGAAAGGTTCTCCCGGCAGAATGTTTCATTGTAAATTTCAGCTCCTTAATCAATATTGTTCACTTACCCAAAGACATTTCTTAGACTTCACTCTTTTCACATATGCATACCCATTGTTTCTCAACTGACTATAGTGCCTGATGCATGCAATGTTAATTACTCCTACCATGTTTCTGATGTCTCTTTTCTGCTATTTCTATTTGTCAGGATTCTTCTATTTTCTGCAGAAAAAGTGAGATCTCTGAGCACCTCCAGTAATTTGTAACCATGGCAAAAATTAATCATTTGAAAAGTGTGCCAAGGGACAGGTACTATGCACAGTACATTCAGTATCCTGAACAAGTGGAAGGTCAGACAAATCACAGAGTGCATTATATGGGAGATTCAAAACAAATAAAAGGAATGGCTGCCTGGGGAATTATAGACAAATCAGCGTAACTTTGAAACGTGGAAAGATACTAGAACAAACTATTAAGCAATCAATTTGAAAGCACCCAGAGGATACCAGGGTTATAAGGAATTAGTCAAGAGCAAATCATGCCAAATCAACTGAATTTCCTTCTTCAGCAGGGTTACTAGCTTAGTGGACAGGTGGGAAGCAGTAGATGTGATATATCTCAATTTTAGTAAGACTTTTGATATATGACATTTTCAAACGAGAGAAATGTTGTCTAGATGAAATTACTATAAGGTGGGTGCACAACTGGTTGAAAGACCATACTCAAGGAATAGTCTTCAATGTTCACTGTTAAACTGGGAGGACATATCTAGTAGGGTACCACAGGGGTCAGTCCTGGGTCCAGTACTATTCAATATATTCATGAATGATTTGAATAATGCAGTGGACAATATGCTTATAAAATTTGCAGATGACAGCAAACTTGGAGGGGTTGCTAGTACTTTGGAGGACAGGATTAGAATTCAAAATAATCTTGACAAATTGGAGAATTGGTCTGAAATAAGGTGAAATTCAATAAAGAAAAGTGCAAAGTATACACCTAGGAAGGAAAAATCAAATGAATAACTATAAAATGGGCAATAACTGGCTAGTGGTAGTACTGCTGAAAAAGATCAGGGGTCTTAGTGAATCACAAAGTGAATATGAGTCAACAGTGTAATGCAGATGCAAAAAAAGGCTAATATCATTCTGGGATGTTTTAACAGGAGTGTTGTATGTAAGACACATGAGGTAACTGTTCTACTCTACATGGTACTGCCTCAGCTGGGGTACTGTGTCCAATTCTGGATGCCACACTTTAGTAAAGCTGTGGATAAATTGGAGAGAGTCCAGAGAAGAGCAACAAAAATGATAAAAGGTTTAGAAAACCTGACCTGTGAGAAAGTTAAAAAAACTGGGTGTATTTAGCCTTGAGAAAAGAAGACTGAGGGGAGGCTTGATAACAGTTTTCAAATATGTTAAGGGCTGTTACAAAGAGGATGGTGACCAATTGTTCTCTGTGTCCACTGAAGGCAGGACAAGAAATAATGGGCTTAATCTGCAGTAAGGGAAATTTAGGTTAGATATTAGGAAAAACTTTCTAACTATAAGGGTAGTTAACCTCAACTGGATGCCTATTCCAGAGCTTATGGAATCCCCATCATTAGAGGTTATTAAGAACAGTCTGGACAAACAGCTGCCAAGGATGGTCAGATTAGGGGGCTGGACTTGATGACTTCTTGAGGTCTCTTCCAGCCCTACATTTCTCTGATTCTAAGGTAATGGCACATGATGACACATGGGGGATCTGTGGGCAGGGAACAGCCTCAGCACTTCTCTAAATTAGGAGACATCACAGAAACTGTGAGGAATCCACCTCCACTAGAACTCCTTGAAGCTAAAAGCTATACATCTGACACTTAAGCTAAAGAAAAATCTCCATTATAAGCCAAAGGTGGTAGCCTTGATATGTTCTTTTGGGCCTATGTTCTATTGTCTAGTATGGGATGTCAACAAAAGGCACTTTCTCACTGTGGGTTGCACAAAGGAGCTGGGATTACACTATGAGAATAATAAGCACTTTTATAGGGGATGAGGACCTCAAAGTACATTACACTCATTAAATGAGTTTATTATCCCATGGGACAGGAAAATACTACAGAGATGGATGAACTGAGACTGAGATGGATGAAGTGACTTGGCTAAACTTAGAGTCAGTGGCAGAATTGGGAACAGATGCCAGGAGTCAGACTCCCAGTGTACTGCTCTAACCAGTATCCTGCTCTGCTCTGTGGAGGTTCATCTTTCTTGAAGGAATGGCTGAGAAAGAACACAGAGGACCTAACATTAGAAAAAATCTAGTAACTGAACAAAGCAATGAATGAAGCAGCTCCAGTGAGGTAAATCCATTGTCCTGTTGAGTTCTTTGCCTTCATGGTAAATTGGAGTCCAGTTGGTGATTGTCATAAGGCAGCCCCTCCTCGGAGCGCTCTCCTGCAGCAGGCCATGGTACAACAAGTTGTACTTGCCTCAGTTTCCCCTTTCTTTTGTCCATGAAAGGAACATCAGGTGGGGTCCACAAAGGTACTTAGGCACCTAAATCTCAGACTTCAGTGCCTATGTTTTGGGTTTAGGTGCCTAAGGCCCAGTTTTAGGCTTCACTGTGATCCACAAAATTCCCACCCAATCCTGCAGTCAACCTAAACTCCCACAGAGCCTAAATTTTCAGAGTAAAATTTCCCTAAATGTCTATAACTTCTTCCTTTGAGTAAGCACACTGCTGCTTCCCCCTGGGCGTCTAGACACCTATCTTCCAATGAAGCCTCTATCTCATGGTGAGGCCTGATCCAGTAGACATGCTCAGAGGCCACATACCAGACTGAAAAACTGGCCACTACAGTAGGAGACGGGTGCTACCCATTTTATACCTTTTTAGCCCAGTGAGTAGAGCACTCACTTGGGATGTGGGAGATCCATGTTCAGTTATCCCCTTTTTGCCAGAGAGGGAGAAGGAATTTGAACCTGAGTCTCCCACCTCTCAGGCGAGCCTTTTAATCATTGGGCTAACAGTTATAAGGTGGGCACTATCACTACACCTCCACCTCCTCCGACTGCTTTGTGTGAAGCAAGGCAGCACCTAACTCATTCTCCAAGAAACTCTTTAGGCTCCGAAGCTACCCGACTCCAGGTGGCTGGTTCCTGTTCGTGGATCACTAAACAAAGCTAGGCACCTATCTGCACCCTGACTGAGTGCCTATCTCCAAGAGAGGGGCAAGGCTTAGCACACACCCTTCTTGTTGGCAGCACCCTGCCTAGAATGCTGGATTTTGTGGATCACATTCTAAGGCACCTATCTCTCTCCATTTATTGTGTAGGGAGCCTAGATCCCTAACTCAGTTTTGTGGATCACAGTGATATTCCTGTGATTTTCTAGGCACCTAAAAATTAAGCACCATGATATGCAGCATTGTGACACTGAGTCCCTTTATGCATCTGGGCCCTAGTCTCTCACAGTGTCCAATTCAAAAGCCCCCCTCAGGGCATAATTTATTCTTTTACATGTCCACAGAATCCTCGTGATAAAACCAATCTGCCGAAATCCCTGAAGTACATCAGGTTCCCAGCATTTTTCCATGCCCCCTCCCAAGACAATATTTCCCGTTCACCCTCTCGAGAGTCCATCTCCAGTCTGTTCCCCGAATCCTTCTGACCTTGTTCCAGGGCTCCACTCTCCAGACCAGAGCTCCCAGATTCGCTTCTTTCCTGCAACTCTTCTCCAGGGGCCCCAAGTCAGGTGTCCCATGAGAGAACTCCCAGCAGTGTTCCACTCACCCAGGCCTCTCTGTCAGTGAGTCTTAATTCTGCCCAGGAAACATCCCTCCAAGACCAACCCCTTGTTCTGGGATCAGCTTCCCCAAGCCCTCTGCTCAGTTCTGCTGCAAAGGGCAGCTGTCTTTCTGAGCATGAATCTCCCCTCACTTATGAAGGTTTTGTACTGGTGTAACTCCAGTCAATAATTATTGCTGATTTTACATGGGTATGAGTGAGAGGGCAATTGGGCCCTTTCTCTGGCATTAATCAGCACTCCCTCGTTTCTTGGATAGAACCTGTTGTAGCATCCTTCCATATGGCTATTTTCCATCTTTATTTTGCTTGATTGCTCCCTTAGTGAACAATAATGTTTCCTTGTCAGTGGCACCCTCTGGCTGCCTTCTGTAGGTGCTTTGTCTCCTTGCACTCCCCCCTGTGCCACAGGCTGATGTGATTGCCAGTGGCTGTGTCATTTTATTAGGTAACACACCCTCCAAAGAAGGACACATTACTCACAAGAGCTTTGGATCATGTATGTTGTTGCCAAATCTCTTTTGCACTCCTCCATTTGGGTTTCACACCCTCCACAAGACAGTGTACTGCAGCTGCTTGCATACAGGAATGATGCAGAATTTCAATAATTTCTCAAGAAAGGATCCCTTGCTTTTCTGAATAAAATTACACAAGTCTCCCCGTCGCCATCATACATAGTGCACACAGACATGGGAGGCTAGCTCTATGTGTCTGTTATGCCAGCTTGATAAGTTGCTTCCTTCTCTTCATCAAGATCATGACATTGGCTCTGATGGGCAACATTTTAAATTAACAGAAATAAAGAAAACATGTCCCTTTGACTCTGTCAGGCAACATTAGTCAGAGTGAGAGACCATATTTACATAAGATAAGGAGACACTATCTAGATAAAAACAACATACGGTTAAAAAATAAGAGCTTGATCTAGTGCATGTTGAATCAATATGAGTCCCTCTACTGGTTTCAGAAGGCAGTGGATGGGGCCCTAATAGTTGCTAAACGCATCACAAGAGCCCAAATCCTACGAGTTGCTGAGAGACCTGACCTTCCATTTACTTCAGTGGGAGCTGAGGATGCTCAGTACTTTTCAGGATCTGGCTATAAATGATTAAACTGAAAAAATAAAATTAATTTATTTTTCACCCATTGTGCCCTGTTTATTTTACACTTGATACAGCTTGGGCAGTGGAACTAGGTTGGTCAGTTTCACTTTCTAGTTCTCATTCCTGGGTTATGGACATGGTAGCTGACTGTTTTCACTAAAAAGACTTTCTGCATTGTTTCCTATTAAAACTTTTCTAAGTATTGTGAGATGTTTCCAAAGCCAAAAGTACCTGGCAGTGTATCTTTTCAGACATGGTACCTTGAGGCAGCTGACTCCATGGGTAGTATTGTTTCAGCAATGCATAAGTCATATAGTGAAGTACTTGGGTTTGCTTCATTTAGGGGGGAAATTAATTTACTTGATGTTGCCCTAGTACTATAGCAAAGGAAGTTTGGTAGGACCAGCACAGAAAAGAGTAAGAACAATATACCAAATTGTAACTTCATACGAGAAATAAATCCACATTTTCTTAGGGCTGTTTTCCTGCTAACTCAATAGTTTCCTACATGGGTACATAATACTGAGTGAAGAAGCGCTATTAATAGGAATATGTCATAAAGAAATCTATTCCTGAAAAACCGCTTGCAAACAGAAACAGCTGGTCCACCTTTCTATTGAAGAGATCAAATTTATGGGAATTTGGAAAGCAGTCCAGCTAATTAGGAAAAGGGGTGAAGAAGGTAGCCACAACAGAGACAAGCATTGCTAAGGAAGATGAATGGATAGCAAGAAAGGGTTCATTTCAAGTTGCCAGGTTTCTTCCATACAAGAAATGGTAACATGAAAGGATATGGGAAAACTGAAAAACAAAAGCCATAACATCTTTTGCAAACAGGTATCACAGTATTGTATTCTGCTCTAAAAACCCAATTCAGCAAAGTACTTAAGCATGCTTAACTTTAAGTATGTTCTTAAATCCCATTTATTCAAGTTCAAAGAACATGAAACACCCAAATCTACATGCTATAAAATAACAGCGGACTAAAATAAATATGATGTCCATCTTATTCAAAGTTTATCTTAAGAGTTAATTAAGAGACTCAACTAACCTTAGAAAAGGCTTAACACAACCCCTTGAAGGTTTCAAGCATTCATCACATAGCAGGACAGCTCAAAGCTGCTGTATATGAGGAAATTATTAAAGAAGAATTCCATGAAGAATTCCTGTATGTAATTAAATATCACTCCTCAATAAATGGATCACACTGGAAATAAGTAAAACCAATTTCATCTGGAGACCCTGTTAGAAAAATTTTGTGTTCCCATTTTTCACAAGTTAAATGAACACAAGACAGTGTTCATTTGTTGCATTTCTTATCTCACTAAAGCAAGCTCAGTTTCTCTAGAACTTTTGGCTGTCTGCGGCAATCCCAATCAAGCCTTCTTCCTGGCATCCCTACACCCCCTAGGGACTTCTTTTCAGCACTTGAAAACATGAAAATACTCATACTGGGTCAGACCAATGGTCCCTCAGGCCCAGTAACCTGTATCTGAAGGTGGTCAGTGCCAGTTGCTTCTGGCAGTTGGTGCTTTAGGGACATCCAGAGCATGGGTTGGGGCCCAGACCATCTTGCCTAATACTGTAGTCCTTAATGGACCTATCCTCCATGAACTTATCTAATTCTGTTTTGAACCCAGTTATACTTTTGACCGTCACAACAGCCTGTGGCAATGAGTTCCACAGGTTGACTGTGCACTGTGTGAAGAACTACTTCCTTTTGTTTGTTTTAAACCGGCTGCCTATTAATTTCATCTGGTGACCCTTAGAACTTGTGTTATGTGAAGGAGTAAATAACACCTCCCTATTCACTTTTTTCAGATCATTCATGATTTTATAGACCTCTCTCATATCCCCGCTTAGTCATCTCTCTTCTAATCCGAACAGTCCCATTCTTTTTAATCTCTCCTCATATGGAAGCTGTCCCATACCCTTAATCATTTTTGTTGCCTTTCTTGGCACCTTTTCCAATTCTAATATATCTTTTTTGAGATGGGGTGACCAGAACTGCTTGCAGCATTCAAGGTGTGGCAGTACCATAAATTTATATAGCAGCATTATGATATCTTCTGTTTTATTATCTATCTCTTTCCTAATGGTTCCTAACATTCTGTTAGCTTTTTGACTGCTTTTGCACATTGAGCAGATGTTTTCAGAGAACTATCCAGGATGACTCTAAGATCTCTTTCTTGAGTGGTAATAGCTAATTTAGACTCCATCACTTTGTAGTTGGGATGATGTTTTCCAGAGTGCATTATTTTCCACTTATCAACATGATTTCTTCTGCTATTTTGTTGCCCACTCTCCTACTTTTGTGAGATCCCTTTGAAACTCTTTGCACTCAGCTTTGGACTTAACTATCTTGAGTAATTTTGTACTGTCTGCAAATTTTGCCACCTCATTGTTCACCCCCTTTTCCAGAACATTTATAAATATGTTGAAAGCAAAAGTCTCAGTACAGTTCTTTGGGGGACCTTGCTATTTATCTCTCTCCATTGTGAAAAGTGACCATTTATTCCTACTATTTGTTTCCTATCTTTTAATCAGTTACTGATCCTTGTGTGGATCTTCCCTCTTATCGCATGACTGCTCACTTTGCTTAACAGCCTTTGGAGAGGGACCTTGTCAAAGGCTTTCTGAAAGTCCAAGTACATTATATCCACTGGATCACCCTTGTCCACATGCTTGTTGACTTCCTCAAAGAATTCTTGTAGATTGGTGAGGCATGATTTCCCTTTACAAAAGCCATATTGACTCTTTCCCAATATATTGTGTTTATCTATATGTCTCATAATTCCATTCTTTACTAGTTTCAATCAATTTGCCTGGTACTGAAGTTACGTTTACTGGTCTGTAATTGCCAGGATTGCCTCTGGAGCCTTTTTTAAAAATAGGAGTTACATTAGCTATCCTCCAGTAATCTAGTACAGAGGCTGATTTAAGTGATAGGTTACATACCACACTTAGTGGTTCTGCAATTTCATATCTGAGTTCCTTCAGAACACTTGGGTGAATACCATCTGATCCTGGTGACTTATTCATGTTTAATATGTCAATTTGTTCCAAAACTTCCTCTATTGCTGCCTTAATCTGGGACAGCTCCTCAGATTTGTCACCTAAAAACGGAATGATTTGGGTGTGGGGATCTTCTCCACATCCTCTGCAGTGAAGCCCGGTGCAAGAAATTAATTTAGCTTTCTCCACAATGGCCTTGTCTTCCCTGAGTGTTCCTTTAGCACCTTGATTGTCCAGTGGCCCCACTCACTGATTGGCAGGCTTTCAGCTTCTGATGTAGTTAAAAAAATGTTGCTGTTAATTTTTGTGTTCTTAGCTAGTAGTTCTTCAAATTCTTTCCTGACCAGCCTTATCATACTTTTACAATTGACTTGCCAGAGTTTATGCTCCTTTCTATTTTTCTCACTAGAATCTGACTTCTAATTTTTAAAGGATGCCTTTTTGCCTCTAACTGCCTCTTTTACTCTGTTGTTTAGCCATGGTGGCATTTTTTGGTCCGCTTACTGTTTTTTTTTTATTTGGCAGTATACATTTAGTTTGAATCTCTATTATGGTGTTTTTAAATAGTCTCTATGGCGTATACAGGCATTTCACTCTTGTAACTGTTCCTTTTAACTTCTATTTAACTAGCTTCCTCATTTTTATGTTGTCCTCTTTTTTAAGTTAAATGCTAAGTGAATTTCTTTGGCAGCTTTCCCCCTACAAGGATGTTAAATTTAATTACATTATGGTGGCTGTTAATGAGTGGTTCAGCTATGTTCACCTGTTGGACCAGATACGGTGCTTCACTAAGGACTAAATCAAGAATTGCCTCTCCCCTTGTGGATTCCAGGACAAGCTGCTCCAAGATGCAATCATTAAATGGTGACAAAAAATTTTACTTCTGCATACTGTCCTGAGGTGACATGTACCCAGTCAATATGGAGATAGTTGAAATCCCCCATTATTATTGTGTTTTCTGCTTTTGCAGCCTTTCTAATTTCCCTGCGCATTTCACTGTCACCCCCCTGATCAGGTGGTGGGTCGATAGCATATTCTTACTACTATACTCTTATTATTCAAGCATTATTCTATCCCTAGAGCTTCTACAGTACAGTTTGATTCACTTAAGATTTTTACTGTATTTGACGTTATGCTTTCTTTCACACAGAATGCCACTCCCACACAGTACAACCTACTCTGTCATTCCTATATATATTGTATCCTGGTGCTAGAGTGACCAGATAACAAGTGTGAAAAATCAGGACAGAGGGTGGGGCGGTGGGGTAATAGGTGTCAATATAGGAAAAAGCCCCAAATAATCGGGATTGTCCCTATAAAATTGGGACATCTGGTCACCCTAGCTGGTGTTACCATGTTGCATTGATTATTCTTATTCTTCCAAGTTTCCGCAATGCCTGTTATATAAATATCCTCATTTAATGCCAGACACTCTAGTTCACCCATATTAGTATTTAAACCTCTAGCATTTGTTTATAAGCACTTGTACATTTTGTCAATATTCAGTTGTTTGTCTTCATGTGTTATATGTAAACTTGCTGTCCCTCTAAGTCCAACACCATCAGCCCCCCCCCCTGTGATTTTTGTTCAGTAGTCATATCTCCCTACAGGCTTTTCTTCTGCTTCTCCAACCCTGAAAAATCTAGGGACAAAACAAGATGTACAGATCACACTGACTTGTTGATCGTCCAACAGAAAGCAAAGGATTTGCATGATTTAAGAGTCAACATTTGTAAAGTGAATTGCACATACTATATTCTACAGTTAATGTGATACTGTAAAATGTGTTATATTAGATATGTTATACAGTAGGTAAGACTAGATGATCACAATGGTCCCTCCTGTCCTTAAAAATCAAACAAAACCTCAATTTAGGTTTTGTTATAACAAGATTTACAAAACCTAAAAATCAAGAAACATCAGTGAAGACAAAGCTTTTGGTTTAGATGTAAATGTTCCTCTACAGGGTTTGTCACTACAGAATTGGGTGACCTCAAATGAAACTGAGAAGGGAAAAATGAAGTTGACTACTTTCACTGCCCCAATTGAGTAAAATGCCAAAAAAACAAGAAGTCAGCATGAATAATGAAAAGTCAATAAGATTGTAAACCCTGTTTCCCATTCAAAGATGTGAGGTGCCTAAGGTCAATACACATAGGGACATTTGCTTTTTTTTTTTTTACAAATGTGATTTTTCACTTGACAGTGTCTCTCTAACAGAAAAAGAGAATGAATGAGGAGTAAGGTGTGATCATTTGTTCTGTACTACAGTGAAATGTGTTTTAAGCCACCACCCCAGACAATTGGGGTGCTTAAGGGGATTTTAAAAAGGAGGGGACTTGTACTCAACATGTTTGGGGACATTTTCCCATGTCTCGTCAACAAGGAAATTGCGTAATTGGGATTCCATTGTGTATGACTGGGGCCCCCCTTTCCTCCGGTTTGTTGAATAATCTTGTGGGATTGGGATAAAGCAGACTTTTCAGGGGTAGATGATAGTATCATTTTTGCTGCTCCTGGGGACTGAATCACCCCCTGATGCCTACATTAGTTATCCTCCCCCCCCCCCCGCCATTGTCATGGGTCACACTAGTAGGGATTCATTGTGATCACCAGGGACATTCTTGTCACTTAGACTTACCTATTGTTGAAACCACAGTCCCCACAAAATAAAAGGCCCCGGTAAAATCCCATCGGGGTCTGATGTCATCGACCCGGATCCCGGCCACACTGGCCTCTTGGTACTCCCGGAGGAAGTCTTGCAGCTCTGCCCGGCTCAGGTTGTGCCTCTGGCTGAAGTTCACGAACCTCTCCTCCCACTTTTCCTTGGCTTCCCTCTCGGTGGGCAGCTCGATGGCGGAGAACACGGCGGCCCCGCACAGCATGTACAGGATGATGAGCGCGGCCAGCAGCAGGAAGCGGGCGTTATCCTCATTCAGGTGACCCAGGCTGGAGCAGCAGCAGCCGCGCCACGCCATTCTCCGCCCCGGGGGACCAGGCCGAGGGGGCTGCTGGAGCCCGGCACTAAGTTTGCACCGACCGCAGCTCCCCCAAACTCCGACAAGCGTAGCGGCGTCCTGGGTTATACTCCCCGAGCCAGGGCTGCCAGGGGCCGTGAGCAGCGCGATCCATGGCCACCCCGCATCTCTGCCGGCGGATCCGGCCGGCCTCTCCAGGGCACTTGGATGGCAGAGGCGTGCAGCGCTTCGTGAATCTTTGTCGCCACTTTCCCGCCCTTCCAGCGGCTCTCGGAGCTGGACCTCATCCTCGGGCGCTCCGGGCCATTTCTTAAGACGCCCACTTGGGTCTGCTGGCTCAGAAAATGACTTTCCGTCCTCGGGCAAACAGCCTGTTCTCAGGGGTGCCCAACACAGGCTGGTCTGCTCGTCTCGTCGAGTTTCGGATCCTTTCCTTCCTCCGCCCCACACGCCTCCACTTAGCGAAGGGAAACCAACAACGCGGCTTCAGCTGGCCACAAGGGATGAGAGGGACCGAACTCCTTGCGAAGCGGCTGACTCTGGAGCGCTCAGGGGCAAAGGTGCGAACTCATCTCTCCATGCCCCCAAAGCGAGACCGTCTTCCTTTCCTTCACACGAGTCAGAGCCATACGGTCCCTGACCTTTCCCGTCATGTCTGCGCCCTCAGAGCGGCCGCGGGAACTTCCCGAGCATGCAGCCACGGAGGAGTCCCCCCTCGACTTGAAAATGCAGTGGAGAGAACAGAGCAGCCCCCTCCATGGTCACCAAACCGTCCCCAGAGCCTCAGTCCTTGCACAATGTATTTCACAGTGTCAACAGTGGGGAAAGAGCCCAGCAGAGCCTGTGGCCCTCAGGACGGAACTTGTGCAGAAGAAAGTGGAGTGGAACCTAGAATGATCAATTCGGTTCAGAGCGAATACTGAAGCTGGAGATCTGGGGTATCTCCCTGCCCAGACTGCCTAGGGAAAATCCTCATCGGCTTTCAACACCGGGTTTGTAAACTTGGTCAGGTCAAATCAAACCCGACGCTACACGGGAGCGGTAAAGTCCAGCCAGAGCCTGGCACCTGCTGGCTAACACGGCTCGGTAGTAACCGATGCGCTAACGCGGAGTGGCGCCTCGCACGGACCACGCGGAGTTAACATCCCGGGTCAGAGCTGATCCTTGGGCCATGCTCCTCGGGCACCCCATGTACCCCATCTGCTAGGGGGAAGCTAGTCCTTCCCGCGTGTTGGGGGTCAGCCCTGAAGTGGGGGGGGTGCCAGAGCGGGGCTGTGCTGACAGTCCTCCAGCCCCACTCGCTCTCCGGAGGGCAGTTCGTGTCACACCGGGACCAGCCCGCACCTGTGTCCGCCGCAAAGGCAGAGGACGAGGCTCAGACGGTCCCCCGGTCTCCCTTGCCGGCTGGCGGCCGCTCTTTTCTCCTCCGAGAGACACAGCCTGCCCGGGAGCCAGGGCAGGCAGCGCCCCTTTGCGCGCGGCGCCCGCCGGGGCACCAGCCGGGTCAGCGTCTGCGGGAGCCTGGCTGCGCGCTGCTTCGCTCTGTCTCCGCCTTGCTGCCCTCCCGCTCTTCGCCAAGTGCAGCCGGGTACAGCGACGCCTCCACCAGCCGCCGCCTTCCTCCACAGCGCGCCTGGCAGCCCCCACCCCCGGCGGCACACAGCGCTGCAACAGGCGGAGAGCAGCAACTGCAGATCCCGCGCTCCCCCGCCTCTGGGGGCGCAGCGCCCAGGGGGGCTGGAGCGGGAAGACCCCCAAGGAAGGAGGCAGGATCAGGAACCGCCTCCCGCCCCCGGAGGCTGAAGACAGGGGATGGATGAGCAGACCCTGGCGCTGCCAGGGCGCCTGTCTCCACCGTGTCTGGGCGCCACTTGCGAGCGTCTGTGGGCAGCAGCTCCGCTCCTATAAGGGAGGCGGCGCGCGCTTTTCCCAGCGCCCGGTGCTGAGCGCGGCGTTTGGCCGGCGCAGTAGCTCTGGCCTTGTTTGCGCGGCTCAGTGGGCGGTCTGCGCGGTGCTGGATGCGGCGGGGGACGGAGGCGTGAAAACCTCCGTATTTCGAGCGCGCTCTGCCCGGGGGCGACTCCGGCCTTGGCTTGGGGAGCAGGACAGCCAGGGGAAGGGGGGGTTCTTCCCTCATGACAGGCCTTGTTACATCTGAGTCCAGAAGTGGCAGGCAGAAGAAGCGTGTGGCTGCAAATAGGTTAGTCGCTAAGGTGCCACAAGTACTCCTTTTCTTTTTTACTTCTCCTGTAAAGCCCGGGGGAATGGCCAGCTGATAATGGCTAGGTAGAGGGTCGGCTCAGACTGTGCATGCAACAGCTTTTAACGATTCGGGACCATCACCCTGTGCACTCACATATCTGGCCCGTGTTACAATTTGATCTATGGTTCTCCTCTTCCCTCCTATTGTTTGTCATCCTCATCTGTTTCATCTTGTCTTAAATTATGTCCTGATCCTGGAAACACTTAACCACAGGTGCCTAAGTTTAGTTGTATCAATAGTACCACTAAAATCCATTGACTGCTCACATGAGTAATAATACCTAGCTCTTAAAGTTTGTTCATCAGTAGATCTCAGAGTGTAAAGTTATGCATGTGCTTAAGTGTTTTCAGTATAAATCTCTTTTATAGTAATTCTTTCAGGGCATCTTATGTGTTTGTACAGCACCTAGCCCAAGGGGGCCTGTGCCTGACTGGAGTCACACTATAATACAGATATACAACTAACTGACGTTACTCCATTGTGCCAGAAAAGGGCACCTCTTTCAGGTCTAACTACAGTAGAACCTCAGAGTTAGGAACACCCCTCAAATGGAGATTATAACTCTGAAATGTTCTTACCTCTGAACAAAACATTATGGTTGTTCTTTCAAAAGTTTACAACTGAACATTGACTTAATACAGCTTTGAAACTTTACAGAAAAAAAATGCTGCTTTCCCTTTTTTTAGTGGTTTACATTTAACATAGTACTGCACTGTACTTGCTTCTTTTTTTTTTTTTTTTGGTCTCTGCTGTTGCCTAATTGTGTACTTCCGGTTCCAAATGAGGTGTGAGGACTGGTCAGTTCATAGGTATTCGTAATTCTGAGGTTCTACTGTATAATTTGTTGCTCTTTTCTCAACAAGTTATTAAATCCTCCAGTATCCAACAATGAAAAATTGAGGGTCTGTGTGTGAGATGCAGTTCTGCAATTGCAACACGGTTTAAAGGATGTGACATGTTGAAAAGCCCTCTGTCAGAATAACTTTTGGAAAGATAATTGTGAAGGAAAAGATGAAAACAAAGAGCTAAAACAAGCAGTATCCAGCAATTATTATAGTGATGAATTATAATTTAAAATGGTGAATCATTAGAATTCAGATACATAATAGACATTAACTAGGAGAATGAGAGATGGCCTTTCCTTTTCAGTGAAGGAGGAATAACAGGTATTTTATTAAAATAGCAGCTCAGTGACGTATTACTACAATGCTTACATACTGTATTTTATTATGTATTATTCATATTGCACTAAAAGTGTTCTAAGAACATAAGAACGGCCATACTGGGTCAGACCAAAGATCTGCCTGGGCTTTTCTGCTCCTGTGGGGTGTCGGGTTTTGAGAGATCTGCGACCTTTGCACCAGGCAGGCAAGTCATCATGCAGTTCTCCCGGTCATCACAAACCCAGCTATCTATGTTTCTAATGATCGAATCGCCTATTACCTGTCTCTTCCTAATAACTGGAGTTCCCTCCCCTGGAGATGTATCCTCAGTGTGAGAGGATACCACATCATCATCTGAAATGAGGGTCCCAACTATGGGATCATTTCCCTCTGCTCCAGTTGGATGTTCTCCTTCCTTGAGACTTTCATCCTCCTCAACAGCACAGAGGCTGTCAGACCAGGGGCGGGACCGTTCTACTGTGTCCTGGAAAGTCTCATCTATGTACCTCTCTGTCTTCCTTAGCTCCTCCAGCTCAGCCACCCTGGTCTTCAAAGCCCATACATGGTCTCTGAGGGCCAGGAGCTCCTTGCATCGAATGTACACATATGCCACCTGCCCATAGGGCAGGTAATCATACATGCTGCATTGGTTGCAATAAACTGAGTAGCCCCCACTCTGTTGCTGGACTTCTGCCTGCGTTCTCTTTTTACTCCTGCAGCTTGTTCCCTTTTTGTTGTTTTGTTTTGTGTGTGTGTTTTGGCTTAAGTTTAAAGAAGTTTAAGGGACTTATTAAAAAGATAAGGTCCCAAATCGTAGTATGATGTAAATGTCAGATATTTTTGCCTAGTATCAGATAGTGAGGAACTTAATATTATAGAATTTGATAAATCTTTGTTTAATCAAAAATATCATATAATCAGACACCAGGTTTATTAACATATTTTAGCAATATTTTCAATTTTCTACTATTTTCCCCACCAAAGTTTAAAAATAATTGTTCTCCTACTTTTTCCGTCATCCACTAAATTTAATACCTAGTACTGTAGATGGTCTTTTAAAAATATTACAGATGGGTTCAAATTACAAAATTCTTATCTTGCATCAAAGCTTGGTGGCTATTGGACTCTGGAGTGTTGGGCTGAGTCCCTGAAATGTAGTTTTTTGCACTTATGAGCTCCTTTAGTGAAAGGTACTATAAAGTGTTTTGCAGGGAGTTAGTTTTATGTTCCATATTTTACACATGGGGAACCTGAGGAACAGAAAGGTAAGTGTCTTGCCCAAGGTCACACAGCAAGCCAGTGGCAGAATCTGACACAGAACCCAGATCTCCTGTATTCCAGTTTTGTTGTTGTTTTACTTCATACCACCTCTGTATGGCATGAGCTCCTTTAAAAGTATGTTAAATTGTGCTGCAGAGTAATACTTCCTCTTTGTTATCCTTACTATTAGCCACAGACCCTGCTGCGTGGCAAGTAAAACTAGTAGTAGTGTTAATCAAGCAAAGAATGGAAAATTAGATGCTGGTTGAGACAGACAGTGCCAAGTGATTACTTGAGTAAGTCAATCCCAGGCTCAGCACACCTTTACTGGAAATATGGACAATTTCCAATAGAAAAGGACCATACTTCCCCACTAGCCTTCACTACAGATGTGAGTCCAAAGCACAGACTGTGGAACAATGTCTGAACCTCAGTGAGAAACTCCAGCCTTCACTCAAACCTCCATCCCCTCAAGATCCTGCTCTTGCTTGCTACCATCTCGCTCATTTAACACAAGATCCTCAAATTGTTTGCTATCAAAATATAAAATGAGATTATTACATAGCTGCTCCATGTCCACCACACAGATAATCTAATACTGATATATAATAATTCTATGAGGGAGGGAGGTAAATCCTCTGTCAGGGAAGGAAAGTTTTAAGATCTCCTTTTTTCTGATGTGCTTTTGTTTACTTATTGTATAATAAAATAATAAATAACAATAATAATGCTTTAAGAAGGCTGTCTGGTGACAGGGTACCATTGTCACAGCTCACAGAGGGAACAGAACTGCACGTACTGACCCTAGTTTAGACCTGCTGAGGTAATCACAGTTGGTACACACAG
Source organism: Eretmochelys imbricata (assembly GCF_965152235.1). Taxonomy (NCBI): domain Eukaryota; kingdom Metazoa; phylum Chordata; order Testudines; family Cheloniidae; genus Eretmochelys; species Eretmochelys imbricata. The sequence goes on along the minus strand of NC_135577.1, from coordinate 101,029,182 downwards.
GGGACTGCAACCCAGGACCTGGTCTGAGAGAGAGAGAATCATATAATTGCACCGTGAGAGAGGTGATGGCCCAAGACCCAAGAGGGGAGTGCACTTGAAGAGGCCAGGAAGGATCAGAGGGGCAGTTAGCCTGGTAATGGTGACATGGAACATTTAAACGTGATTTCACCAAAAAGGCCCAAAGGGTGAGTGTTTTGAATCCATGAGTATCCAATGTCAGTGTATATAGCACAATGTTCTATTTGTGACCAAGCTGCCTCTCGTCGACTCTCCACAATAGAACATTACTTCCCAAAGGTATATTCATGTGATACACAGGATATGTAAGTGTTTCTTGTAGAGAAAATAACTTTCTTCTCAGAGTCTAGTATGATCCTAAATTACTACATGACACGGCATTCCAGTCTCTTACTCTTTCACACGGCATGGATTTGATGATTTGTTTCAAAGAGCCCAAGATGATGTTAGTGTAGATAACCAGAGAACAAAAATCTAAATTTAAATTTGGATCAAGTAAACAATACGTTTAAAATTCTTCCTGGCAAGTAAATTAATTGAAAGGCTGCATAAACATCTTGTGGGTCAGGCAATATGATGCAATGTCATTAACCTTCTCAGAAAGGTTTCAGAGTAACAGCCGTGTTAGTCTGTATTCGCAAAAAGAAAAGGAGTACTTGTGGCACCTTAGAGACTAACCAATTTATTTGAGCATAAGCTTTCGTGAGCTACAGCTCACTTCATTGGATGCATACTGTAGAAAGCTCATTTATGGTATCACACAGATGCAAATTAACTGAGCTTAGGACAATGAAACAGTTAAGCATCACTGTGTTTACGCACTTGGATATTTAGCACTGATCTTAGAAACGAAGATTGAAGGGGCTTTTTAGTAGAACTATAAATAGTTAAATCACCACGTTAGTGGCTGTGTGGTGTTTGATTTAAGAGAGATTTTTGTTTGTACTGTCAAGGAGCAAGCCCTTTAGTTAGGGAGAGATGCAGTAATTCAATATCCTTTATATATTAACAATTATTTTTCCAACAAAAAAAAGTTGTCAGAATAATGCCATCATTAGGGCACAGTAGATAACATGGAGCAATCTCACTAAGGATATTCAGTCAGTGTGTCTCATTGATAGTATCATTGATGCTTTTTAATTAAGCATCACATTTGGCAGTTAAGCTGATGCATTTTTAACCAAAATGGGAAGTTTGGGTGGGTTCCATGAAGGGAATTAAGCATTGCAACACTGAGCATCACAGAGACTAACTTTTAGGCACCTAGAAAAAATCACAAGAACAAGACTGTGATCCTAGGCTCCCCGTACAAAAAATGGGGAGAGAAAAGCACCTAAAAATGCGGTCCACAAAAGCCAGCACATTAGGTGGGGAAATGTCTAAACTAGCCAGTGGGAGTTGCTGACTACAGGAGTGTGTGCTGATGGCTCTTCTGCCTTGGATAAATACTTAAGCAGTCAGAGGGCCAGAGGGAGAGAATGGGAATGACTCTGCAGTCCAGTGGTTGGAGCACCCACCTGAGAGACCCCAGGTCCAGTGCCCCTGTTCCAACCACTTTTTAATTATATATCCACAATTGAACAGGTTCAAGAGGAGAGACTGAGGGATCCCCACATCAGAATATCCCATAGCCCAGTGGCTAGCACACACTTCTGGGAGGTAGAAAACCTCTGTTCAAATCCTTTCTCCCCCTCAGTCACTTCTGCCATATCCCAGATGAGTGCTCTAACCTGTGGACAAAAGGTTATAATGTAGGTGGTAACACCACCTCCTCCAGTCAGATTTTTCAATGGTGCCTGACCCAGTAAATGGCCTCTGAGCCAGGGATGCTGGAACGGGCGGGGGGGGGGGGGAATTAGGGGACCATGGCCCCATCACTTTTAAAAGTTGAAGGGCTATGCTTTCCCACTTTTTACCTACCTTAAGGGCAAGTGATGGGGGGAAGAGGTGGAGAGGGGAAAAGGCAGAGCAGGGATGGGACCCCACCCCACTTCTAGGGAGCTTCCAGCGCTCCTGCTTGAGCACACCTTCTGGATTGGTCCCTGCATGTGACTTAGGGAGCTGAATGCTTGTCTTTCCTGGTTTGTGAATCACTCTGGCTATGTCTAGACTGTAATAAAACCTGTGGCAGGCCCTGTTAGCTGGCTCAGGCTTGTGGCGCTCAAGCTGCGAGGCTATAAAACTTCACCATCAACGTCTGGGGTCAGGCTGGAGCCCTGGCTCTGGGACCCAAAGTGTAGACATATCCTCTGGGGCTTAGACAGGAGATAGGCATCCAGACACCTAGAGGGAGGCAGCAGTGCACAAGCTCAGAGAAACAAACATAGGGTATGTCCACTGGAATTAGACACCTGTAGCTGATGTGGGCTTGTGGGGCTCAGACTAAAGGGCTGTATAACTGAAGTGTAGACATTTGGGCTTGGGCTCCAGGCTGAGCTCTGAGACCCTACCACCTTACAGGGTCCTAGAGCCTGGGATCCAGCCTGAGTCCCAATGTCTACACCACAATTAAACGGTCCCTTTTAACCCAAGCCCCACAAGCCAACTTCAGCTAGCCTGGGTACCTAATTGCAGTGTAGCCATACCCATAGGTGCTAAGTGAATTTAGGCTCTTACAGGATTTGTGGGAGTTTTGTGGATCACAGGGGAGGCAAAACTAGGACATAGGTGCCTAAACCTCTGAGCTGCAACTGACTCCCAAAGTTTATGCATAATTTGCATGAGAAGCAAACAAGCTAGCATTCCATTCCCTTTGAAGCGAAGGATGATGGGCTGGATCACAGAAACCCCCTGGGAGCGGGCACCTGATGTGCCAAGACTACTTCTGCTCCTGCTTTCCTGCCCAGTCAGTTTAGGACTTCAGTGTCCTGCCTGGTTTGAGCCAGACCCGCTAGCCTGCCGCAAACCCCGAAGTCTGAACCATGTCCCCTAACAGCTGTAGGCTTAACTGAAAGCAACTTACAGAAGTGTTCCTGTCCTTGACACTCAGATGCCCAACTCCCAATGGGGTCCAAACCCTGAATAAATCCGTTTTACCCTGTATAAAGCTTATACAGGGTAAACTTATAAATTGTTTGCCCTCTATAACACTGATAGAGAGATATGCACAGCTGTTTGCCCCCCACCCCCAAGTATTAATACATACTCTGGGTTAATTAATAAGTAAGAAGTGATTTTATTAAGTACAGAAAGTAGGATTTAAGTGGTCCCAAGTAGTAACAGACAGAACAAAGTGAATTACCAAGCAAAATAAAATAAAATCTGCAAGTCTATGTCTAATCAAACTGAATACAGATAAAAACCTCACCAGTTCCAGTAAGCTCTCTTACAGATTAGCCTCCTCCTAGTCTGGGTCCAGCAAGCACTCATGCTCCCTGTAGTTACTGTCCTTTGTTCCAGTTTCTTTCAGTATCCTTGGGGGTGTAGAGGCTATTTCCTTAGCCAGCTGAAGACAAAATGGAGAGGTCTCCCATGGGCTTAAATAGACACTCTCGTGTGGGTGGAGACACTCTCCTTTCTCCTGTGCAAACTCCAGCTCGAAGATAGAGTTCTGGAGTCACCTGGGCAAGTCACATGTCCATGCATGACTCTCAGTTTTTACAGGCAGAAGCCACTGCTCACATGGTATCTTGAATGTCTCCAGGAAAACTTCTTATGTGGATTGGAGCATTCCAAGATCCATTGTACTTTAAGTGCTTCTTGATTTGCACATTCCTTTCTCAAGAAGCTGACCAAATTGCTTTACAAAGGTTACTTAAAAATCAAGCCAGTACACAGCCAATATTCATAACTTTGAATACAAAAATGACACACGCATACAAATAGGATTAATAGATTCAGTAGATCATAATCTTTACAGAGATATGTTACATGGCATATGTAGCATAAAACATATTCTAGTTATGTCATATATACATTCATAAGCATATCTCCATAAAGCCTTAAGGGGGGCACCACCACACTAAGACAGGCTTCTGTTGAACCTTACAAATAACTCTGATTCTTGGCAAACTAATTTGAAAAATGAATTTTATCTGAAATATCTGGCATTTCGGACATCCAGAATAATTTACGGCTAGATTCTGCAACCCTTATGATGAGTACTCATTTGTGCAGTTCCATTGACTTCAAAGGGACTATGCATGTGGGTACATACTACTTAGCATGAGTAAGGGATGCAGCATCTGGCCCATAGCTAGTGGACACATCTATAAGTCAGTAAAAGCCAGCTGAACATGGAAGTTGTACAGCTTGGAACTGTTTGTTTTATAATTAAAGTAGGCATGATTCAGAAATGAGAAATGTAAACATTTTCTATATCTTCCATTTCCAATGTTAAGCAAATAGTGACTCTATTGATCTGCATGTTTCCTTGTCATTTAATAAACAAAGTGTCAGTGGTATTTATCTCTTCAGTAAAATACTTGTAGCCATGGAAAGTTGTCTATCAGGACAAATATTTACTTAATAATTAGAACATATAGTATACACACATTTTCACTGATGGATCTCAAAATGCTTTACAAATGAAGTTTTACAGGGGAAACTGAGGCAAAAATACAGAGAGCTGAAGTTACTTGACCAAAACCCCCTCTGACTTTGACTCCAACACATTCAAAAAGAGTTCCTCCACTTTTGGAAGGCAAATCATTAATCTACTGATTAACTCTAACCTTTTCTGATAAGTATTCAGAGCAGGTTTTTTTGCTATGTGTCCATATAATTATATACACCATAGAAACTGATAGACATAGTGCAGTTCCATCACTGCAATAAATGTGTGGTGTTATCTAGTGGGTGTTTAGTTATTTTTGTTCTCATTTCAAGATAGCAAGACCACACAATGTATAATGCTTTTGTTTTAATTTCCAATAGCCAATTGGCTCCAAATAGACGTCCTGAATGTGCCTCCTTCCTCCAGGGCCTTTACAGTGTCCATCTTATTTTGCTGATTTCTCTGCCATGTTCACAGCCATCCTTCAAGTTCCTTCTTCTACATATCCTTTTGCTTCTTAAGGAGGAGTAACCCACATCTTCTATTCACACTAGGCTGGAGCAGACTTTACCCACCCCTGTGGAACTGAATGGTTTGCAAATATGGAACATGAACATGAGTATCATCCATATGAAGTGCACATGGAAAAAAGCTTAAGAAAAACAATGCATTTGGTGAGAATAAAGTCAAGTTTTTGATGCTTTTAGAATATAAATAAGGTCAGAAAAAAACTGCTTTTCATTCATTTTATTGCAAGACGGACTGCTTTCCTTGAAAAGATGTAACACAGGACAGAAAAAGATGCTGAATGTCTCAGTGTACAAACAACTGTAGCTGAGAGTGTTATAATAGGAACAGTTGTTATACACCAGAGCCCATGAGGGCAGAGGAGAAAAACCACCCATCAACAGATCATGAACAAAAGGCATGAGTATAGTTGGGGAATAAATTGTACCCAAGCTTGCTTCTCCCTAGAGTTATCACACTAGAGAAATAAACTTTAATTTTTAAAAAGATCTGATGAAGTGAGCTGTAGCTCACGAAAGCTTATGCTCATATAAATTTGTTAGTCTCTAAGGTGCCACAAGTACTCCTTTTCTTTTTGCGGATACAGACTAACACGGCTGCTACTCTGAAACCTGTCATTATGCAAGGCATTTAATTTTTAAGTGGTGTTTAGATGGGAAAGTAATACACTATTAAAAGTAACACGTAGATCAATTAAGCTGTGTAGCAGAACCAACAGGGTAACATTGCTTACACATTTCTTAATAATAAATAATTCAATAGGAAGGAAAGCAGAATTAATGAATGAGCATTCCAGAACAAACAAGTATGCATAAAATAGTGAAAAGTCGTAAGGTTTCTACTGACAATCACAGGAACAAAGCCCAGGTTGCTTGCACTCAGCAACAGGACTATTTTAAGAGAGATTCATTTGATTGCACTTCACATGGCATCATTTTGGTTCTCTTGAAACAGTTCTGTCGCTTTTCCACAGTATGCATCTGATGAAGTGAGCTGTAGCTCACGAAAGCTTGTGCTCAAATAAATTGGTTAGTCTCTAAGGTGCCACAAGTACTCCTTTTCTTTTTGCGAATACAGACTAACACGGCTGTTACTCTGAAACCAGTCCTGTCACTGTATGCTAGCAACTTGGGCTAGTTCCTATGATTGGTATTTGAAAGAAACACTTGGCGGGAGGGATAGCTCAGTGGTTTGAGGATTGGTCTGCTAAACCCAGGGTTGTAAGCTCAATCCTTGAGGGTGCCATTTGGGATCTGGGGCAAAAATTGGGGATTGGTCCTGCTTTGAGCAGGGAGTTAGACTAGATGATCTCCTAAGGTCCCTTCCAACCCTGATATTCTATGATTCTAAGTGATATTGTCCCTATAGCACCTAGTAGAATAGGCTCTCCAGGTGGCTTACAAACATTCATTAAGTTCACAACTCTGCCTCTGCAGAGTGGGGTCCGTATAGACATGCATTTTAGAAGGAGAAACTAAGGCACAGAAAAGTCAACTTGTCTAAAGTCACACAGTAAGTCTGCGGCAGAGTCAAAAATAAACCCAGAAGCTCTAGCTCTCATTCTTATGTTCTAAGCAACAGAGAATATTTTATTTCAACTGAAGAGGTTAATTTTTTACTTTTCACTGATGCAGGATACATAGCACTGTGGAAAGCTGCACAAATTCACATGGAAAGCAGTAATTGGGGAATTAATTTACAGAAAAAGAAGAGACAGTAATTGTGAGACATTTGGAGTGGGAAAATTGTAACATACTAAAAGGGAAAACACAAAGAGCTGGCAGAAGGTGTAAATTGAAATGTGAGGCCGTTTATTTGAACTCACTGATCTTTACAACCTCATTAGTGCTTTTCTTGCTACATTCCTGTCTTTAGCCACTCAGGATGAGAGTTACAGCAGTTTAAGTGGGCCAAACCCAGAGGGCATGAAGAAGGTGGGTGAGAGTCTCGAGGCCAGATTCTGATACCCTTACTCACGGTAGTATCCCACTCCACACATAGTTCTGAAATCAATGGGACTATTCATTGAGTAAAGTGCTATTCCCTGAGGCAGGGAATCAGAATCTGGTCCAAAATTTGTATGACATGGGCAGCTGGAAAAAGGAGTAAGATTTAAGTTACACTCATTTATTCACCTTGGAATTAGGCTCTTGACATCTAAACTGAGATCACCTGCATTTTTTCTGATGGTTTAATTTGGAGTTACTCCATGTACAGTAATTTCTTCTAGTTGTTTTGTTCATATTTACTGTGTTTATCTGCAGAGGCATCAATATGTAGAAATTTCATAGAGTGAAAGTTCCAACACCACAAAATACAATGAATTAATGTCCTGTATTGTGGGACTGGAAGCACTGGCTCAGAAAGCACAGTGGCCATTTAGCAACACCAACAAACAATGAAGTTACTGTAATACGTGGCATTTTTATATGTAGGATGAAACATTTGTTATCTCTTTAGGGTCTTGCTTTTTTTCTTTTGTGCTGCTGGCTTCCATTCAAAGTGCAAATGAAAGACTCCAGTCAACTTCATGGGGCGTTGGATCAGGGCCTTCAATGGGGCTTGATATGTCCTGAACTAAGGAACAATGCATAGTTGTGCTGCCCCAGGAGTCACCCAGGAAGAAAACCGAGTCTGGAGAATCACAGTGTCTCTCAATTTCACCCCTGTGCTGGGGAGAAGGTAAAATGTATTGGATCTATACAAGCACCACTTCCTGACCTGAGATCACTCTACAGGCACCCTGCCTCAGTTTGAAGGGGGAACTTTCAATAACTTCACAGAGGTTTTTCTGTGCAAAGACCCCTCCCCTTAGGGTTGGGTTTCTTAACATAAAAGTAAGTTCAGAACAAAATTCAAAGTCCCAAGTCCACAAAGTCCAACTTAATTCGCTGCTTTTACCAGGCTACTATCAGCCAGAGCTGGCTGGAGTCTTGTTCCCCTGGTATCTCAAATCTGTCCTGAAGCCCTCTTGTCTCTGCAGCCCACAGGAACCTTACTCTCCACAGCTTCCAGGTCCCAGGTTTCTTTAACAGTTCCATGGCACCCTAGTGTCTTGAGAATCCCCCTCTTCTCTGCTCCTGCTGCTCTATATAGGGATCAGCTGCCCTCTATCAGACCCCATTGCAAGGCTGTTAATGAGACACAGGTAGGCTGGACAAATGCACTTTTAAAAGATCCAGTCCACCATGTGGCACAAAGTGACTATAAGGAGCAAAGAATCCTTTTGTTGCCATGGTTATCAGAAATCATTTTTTATTTTGAACTAGCGTAAGAACTAGTTCATTGCAAGTGGGAAGAAGGGTGAAACAACTGCAGTTTATCAAGGAAAAAAAGATATCATGCTGAGTAATAATTCCCCACAACTGGTCAAAGAAACAGCTTTATTTCCTTTTTTTTTAAAAGGCATTTTTATAAGAGTTAGGGGAAAGATGTTGGGTTGACAGCAGTAGATAGATCATCCCCAGAGCACATAGAGTATGGGAAAGCACAGTCTGAGTTCCCCATATAAACCCAGCAATGTGTCTTAAACCTGACCTGGAGAGAGCTTCTGTTGCAAGGCTTAGCTGTACCTTTGCCCTCTCTCAATCTCTCTGTGCATACCCCTTCCAAATGACAGGTCTAAACCAGTGCCTCTTTGAGTGGAAACCTGCACTGCACCTCACCCTACTTTTAGACTGGACTGACCAGGCTACAGCACCCCCTTTCTACCAACCATATTTAGAACTGTCTGGAAACTGGAATTCTCATTCTGTGGGAAATTATGAAATAAAATCCAAAATGGAACAAAAAATGAAATTCCAAAATTTCCCATGGAATAGGAATTCCAAAATTTCATTCAGAAAACGTTGAAATGACATTTAGACATTTCCAAAACATTTCCAAGTTGCCCAGGGCCCTGTCAGCCTACCAGGCAGGGAACAGGCCAGCTCAGGTAGCCTCGGAGCTGGGGCTCCCTGGGTTTCTGGGCTGTAAAAGAGCCAGGAACCTAGGAAGGCCCGAAAGTCAAGGCTGCAACCTTGACTGCTGAGGAGTTGGGCTGCTGAGTTGGCAAGAAACCAGGCAGGATCCTGCTGAAATTTAATCAAAATAGATACATTCCTGTGGAATGTTTTGATTCTGATGAATCAGCATTTTACCACAGAAAAACACACTGTTGAATATTTCAGAGTTGAATATTTCAAAAGGTAATAGCAGCTTCTATAATAAGCAAGCCTTATATGTCCTTTAGGGCTAACCCAGGCTAAACACCAGGGATCTCTTGCTTATGCCCAGAAAACCTTGCCCTCAAGAGTCCAAGCAGCACAGAGTTACAGTTCCTCCTTGTTAGGGGGTTTTCTCCCTTCCCCCATTCTGCTTCAAACTGCCAACTCAGCTGATGGGAACAATTCTCTTGCACATCTGCTCTTCATTGCGGGGGGAGGTGAGCAAACAACAACATCTTTTGTCCTTTTTGATGTTTCTCAACAGTTTGTCTGGTCGATGGGCCTTCCTTTTGGGGAAGGCCATAACACCTTCTGTTGGAGGACAGCATTTCACACGTAATGTCTCTCTCCTGTCTGGTTATTTATATAGTTATGGAGGCTTCCAGTGCAAATGCTCAAATATTACTTTACAATATGGCATACAAATGTTATAAGCGGGATTAATGCATGCAGCAATTTACAAGCATTCAATAAAGTCTAAACACTAAACATGTTTATAACTCTAATACCTATTTTAACAATACTAACACACAGGTGAAAAAGACTGATTCCAGCTATTTGTCTGTCAGTATTCAAGTTAGGCATGGGGACCTTGGCATAAGCTGGCACCTGATCTGCCAGCGTTACAGGCAGGTCCTCTTTACACAGCGCTCTTCAAAGACAAAGTAGCCTTATGACCACACCTGAAGTTTTTATCTACAGTTGTGTCAGCTTTTCATTTAAACCAGACAATACTTCTCTGGTGGTCTTCCCCAAACTGCAAATTAGCAGAGATGAGGAACGTCCATGTAAGTTAGATGTCAGGAGAGCACTGGCTTTTAACTTGGATAGGACCAAGTCCTTCAGACAGTATTCTTGTCATTTTGTGTCTTATGTAGATCACATGAAGGGCCAAGGCAGCGTCAGCACAAATGATGTCTCATTGGATAACCTCTTGCATTACAATAGCATACAGGGCAGTCAATATTCCACCTCTGCAAAGACTCTTGGCCCATTCTGCAAGGGCTCAGGCTGCATCAATTACTCTCTTCAGGGATGTTCCCATTCTGGACATCTGTAGAGTCCTCAGTAAATACATTTACTTTTCACTGTGTCGTCTCAACAATCTCTAGATTGCATGTGAACTTTGGCAAAGTCATATTTCAATCATTATTCAAGTAGGTTCTGAACCCACAGTACTGCTTGGGAGTCACCTGAGTGGAACACATGCCTGCAACAATGCAAACAAGAAAAAGTTACTTACCTGTTCTGTAACTGTTTTTCTTCTAGTTGTGGGTGCAGATACGTATTCCATGACCTGCCCTCTGTCCCCTCTCTATTGGAGTCTTAAACCATCTGCTCTGCTGTGAAGGAACTGAGGGGGGTTGGGGCAGCGGCAACCCTTATATTTCCTCTGGAGGGGCCAGGAGGATGTAGGGTGCGTGCGCTATCCCAACAGATACTGCTGTGGGAAAAAAGTCTGACTCTGGTACACTCGGCATGAACACACCTAAGTGTAATACATATCTGCACACACATCTCAAAGAATAGCAGCTACAGAACAGGTAAGTAACCATTTTGGGGTTTTGTTTTGGGTGGCGGTGGTTTTTTTGTGCAAGATTTGTTTATTATATCTCAATGATTTTCAGAGCAAATCGGCTCTATTTACAAGACTTTTTCCTGACCTCCATCTCTGCAAACTCAACATGGAATATGAGAGTGAAACTGGATTCTTTCTAGCACTGATTTTGTAAGAAGTAAAGATTAAACATGGAACTTAGACAACAATTCTGCTGATGTATGAATCAGACTAGAATCCAATTCACTCACTGAAAGTTGTGTTGGCTCTGCAGGGCTAACTGGAGTAAAACAGTAGTTTAAGTTAAATTAGAACAATCTAGTCAGCAATGTAAGCAGATAGGACTTAGAATATACAAGTGGCTTTTAAAAAAATATACTGGTTTACTGGCTATAACTACACATTCAAGGTCTTATTTAAAACCAGAGACTTACCATGGAAAGATCCTGCTCTTCTATTATTAACTTTTCAGAACTAAAATTGAAGCCAGACACTGACCAAAGTCCATTTTAATAACTTCTTTATCTGTAAATCAATAGTTCAACTACTTATATAAATTAGTTTGTTTCCATGTTAACCAGTCCTACTTTTCGGTATATAGTGAATGTAATTAACTCAGTGACAGTATTTAGTTAAGAACAGACGATGGAAAACAATCATATGGCAGAGTTATTACAGCAATATACACCATCTGTCACTTTGCATTTCCTTTTTGGATGTCATAAGCCATTAGTACATAATGACCCCTCTGAAGTCATATCTGTAGCTCCAAAGGCCCAATAGTGGAAGTGTCAAGTCACTGCATACATACAGATAAAATTAGCTTAGCGACAGATTGTGCCATTTTTTAATTCTTTCTCAATTGACTGCAAGTAGAAATAAGAAATTACAAATTGGGTAGGAATGTTTCAACTTCAGATGCTATATCTTTGTCTGTTTTAGCTATGCCTGTGTACCAGGGCAGGGGAGAATTACCCTCTACCATTTATGGACTTGACGCATGGTACTTTCCCCCCAGAGCAAGGGGGTATCTGGAAGGCAGGTTGTGACTCTCTGAATCATGATCTGTCTTTTAGCTTGCTCCAGGAGCAGCACAACAAACATATTGCTCCTTGCTCGGGGGTAGTTTAGTTGCAGAACTCTCAGAATAGGATACATAGAAAACGTTTATTAGGGACATTAAATGAGTTTTAAGTGGTCAAATTCTAGTTCAAAAAGGGTCAAAATCTTGTATGCACAATGGAGCATCCCTCTGACTTTCAATTTGGCCCTGGAGAATAGATCTGTGGGACAAGATCCTTGATCTTAACACCTACATTCCTCTCTCCATTGTGCATAGTGGAGAACAAAACTGTGAAAGACTCTGTGGTGTCATGCAGAAGGGAGTAGCAGTGAAAGCTATGATCGCACTGCAGGAATTACGCATTGCTGACAACAGGTTGTCAGCAGTGGGCACAACTGTACCCAACCTCAAGTGCAGATCCAGGACAAACTGTGCTCAGAGCAGTTTCAGAGAATGTGCTTCAAAGCTATCGGGAGTTGAGCATATTTTATTCCTAACAGCTCTGAGTATGTGTTAACCATGCTTTCTCCCAGGCTATGCCTGCATCTGAACCAGTTCAAGTGCATCCATTGCTAGCAACAGGCAATTTTTGTGGTATAGACATAGCTTATAGAAGATATTCCCACCACTGTGTAGCCACCTCTCAAGGGGTCTGGTCAGTGCAGTTCTTCCCCCTGCACCTAAATGACATTATTTTCATTGGCATCCAAAACAGCACAGAGAGGGCACCATAATGGCTCCAAGGAGCTTACAGACTCCACAGGACAGGACATAGAATCATAGGACTGGAAGGGATCTAGAGAGGTCATTTAGTCCAGTCCCCTGCACTCATGGCAGGATAAGTATTATCTAGACCATCTCTGACAGTGTTTGTCTAATCTGCTCTTAAAAATCTCCAATGATGGAGATTCCACAACCTCCCTGGGCAATTTATTTCAGTGCTTAATCACCCTGATAGTGAGGAAGTTTTTCTTAATGTCCAACCTAAACCACCCTTGCTACAATGTAAGCCCATTTGCTTTGTGTCCTATCCTCAGAGGTTAAGGAGAAAAATTTTTCTCCCTCCTCCTCGTAACAATCTTATGTACTTGAAAACTTATGTCCCCTCTCATTCTTCTCTTTTCCAGACTAAATAAACCCAATTTTTTCAATCTTCCCTCATAGGTCATATTTTCTAGACCTTTCATCATTTTTGTTGCTCTTCTCTGGACTTCCTCCAATTTGTCCACATCTTTCCTGAAGTTTGGCGTCCAGAACTGGACAAAATACTCCAGTTGAGGCCTAATCAGTGTGGAGTAGAGAGGAAGAATTACTTCTTGTGTCTTGCTTACAATACATCACAGAATGACTTTGAGAATAATGAAGGAGAAGCAAGACAATAGAAAGGGCAAGGAGGACAGGACGCCATCAGGGGCTCGTTCACCTGCACATCTACCAATGTGATAGATGCCATTATATGCCAGCAATGCCCCTCTGCCATGTACATTGGCCAAACCGGACAGTCTCTACGCAAAAGAATAAATGGACATAAATCTGACATCAGGAATCATAACATTCAAAAACCGGTAGAACAATACAACCTCTCTGGTCACTCAGTAACAGACTTAAAGGTGGCAATTTTGCAACAGAAAAGCTTTAAAAACAGACTCCAACGAGAAACTGCTGAGCTTGAATTAATATGCAAACTAGATACCATTAACTTGGGTTTGAATAGAGACTGGGAGTGGCTGGGTCATTACACATATTGAATCTATTTCCCCATGTTAAGTATCCTCACACTTTCTTGTCAACTGTCTAAATGTGCCATCTTGATTATCACTACAAAAGTTTTTTTTCTCCTGCTGATAATAGCTCATCTTAATTAATTAGCCTTTTACAGTTGGTATGGCTACTTCCACCTTTTCCTGTTCTCTGTATGTATATATATATCTTCTTACTGTATATTCCATTCTGTGCATCTGATGAAGTAGGCTGTAGCCCACAAAAGCTTATGATCAAATAAATTTGTTAGTCTCTAAGGTGCCACAAGGACTCCTGTTCTTTTTGCGGATACAGACTAACACGGCTGCTACTCTGAAAACTGTACTGTTGGGCTTTTAGACTGGAGTAGCAATTGCAGAGCAGCTCTGATGCATGTGACCTCATTGCCTCATGTAGCTCCCCGGCACTCAAGTCCAGCTACTTGCACTGAGTTTTTTGGACAGGATTTGGGCTTTGGAGAAGGAAGAAATGGGGAGGAAATGAATTGAATTCTGTTAAGCTCTCAAAGGAGAGGACAATAAATTATCAAAGAGGTGAAAGCAAAGGGTTGGTTTCATGTTGATGAAAAATGTAACAAAATTGCCTTTTATTCACTTTCTAACTTCAAAATGTAACTACAAATCTCTTCCTGTGATCAAGAGGGGCCCCAAAACAATCAAAAAGAATACTAACAGATTTGAATATATTCTGGCTAAAAACAGTGGGAACCTCTGAACATAGCTTACACTGTCATTTTAACACCTTCCAAAATGCAATGAGCACTACAAGAAGAAGAGTATATAAAACGGTATTTTAAAATTACAGTGTTATATTTTTAGAAAGTCCATAAAGATCAATATGGTTACATATTCTCCAAGGATTCTCCCTTCCTCTCCTCCCCCAAACAATGTCTCAATATTATTGACGTGACATAATAAGAAGCTAGTTATCCAGTGCGCAACTCCACATCTGAAAATCAGAAATAATTAGTCTCACAGCTATGGTAGGAGGCTGTGTCAGATGCCGAAATCTCACAGTAGGTTTGAAGCTTTTATGATGGAACCCACATGTTTCCATGTGTATCGGGTGCTTTGGTATAAGGAATATTCCAGATCCATGGGCGATCTGCAAAACAAGCAAAAATAAATACATAAGTAAAAAGTTAAAATAAGCTTATGACAGACATATATCTGGCCCCAGTGAAGTCAATGGCAAACCACCATTTATTGTGGTTCATCCCAACTGGAAGTTCAACTTACTGATAAAATTTACTGAGCTATTGCTTGCGGTGAGATACAAAGATACATTTTAAAAGGCCGTTGTTTTTCCCCCAAGGGTTGTTCTTTTAAATGTTGCAACCTGATAATTGCAACCTGACAATCGTCTATTAATTATGATGGAGAGTACATTTAAAACAGAGCTTACAATCATTTTGATATAGCAAAGTTTGCTTTGGTCCATCCAGTGAAAATCAGGTATTGCACAGATATTTTGATCCTAAAGCAGCATAAAAGGATGATTACAGAGATATCAATATTTTTCACTGGGGCAGCCATGATTATATTGGGAAGAGAAGATGTTGTCAAGAGATCTGAGAGTGGCCTTGCATGACAAATGCCTGAGTTCATGTCTCACCTCTGCTAACATTAAAACTTTGTATGTCCATCAGCCAGTCACAGAGAGTCTTACGGTCCCTCCCTTTGCTTCCAGAAATAGAGGCACCAAACCTATCAGAAACCACCCTTGCAGGAGGAGGAAAGTGAAGTGATAGAAAGGAGAGAAGTGGGAGTGATGGCTCTTCAACATGCTCCTCTCTTTCTCTCCAATTCTCCAAAATTCCTCAATAGACTCTGAAAAGGACTGGGGTTCCATATAAGTTTAAGATAGAATGTGGGAAGAAAATGGTAAAGTCAGGAAGCTGCCACAATCCATGGCACACTCCTCACAGATTTTCTATCAGAACTGTGATTGAGAGTCAATGCTGCTTCAAGAAGCACCGAGTTCTTTGACAGTTACTACTATGCAACCGGAGCGGTACCAGAACCAGCTATGCTGCCATTGGCAAGTGTACCACAAAAGGTGGGGGAAGAAGGTCCAATAGAACAGCTGTACAGAGGCAATGGACTTCTGTGGGAATCTAAAGAGCTGTATGTGTCTCAGGATAACCGCTTACTGAGTCTATTCTTCCCAGCCCACTTCTAATGGAATGATGATGACAAAACCCCTTGAGGGTCAGTTCTCTGGTGCGTCGCAAATGGGAAACTATTATATAAAACATCCTGCCTCAGTTTCCCCATCTGTAAAACAGGACTCATAATTCTTACCTATGACACAGGGGCATTGAGAGGATTAGTTATTTAATGTTCCTAAGGCACACTGAATGTGGAAAGTGATAACTGTATCTGTGTATAAATACTACGTGTATCAGAGAGGAAAAGCAGTAAATATTCATATATATAGATTATGTATTATGAACTCGTCACAAGATTGGCATAAAGCAGTTGGACAAGTCACCTCACCACTCTGTGCTTCAATTTCCCCATCTGTAAAAATGAAGCCAATAACGTTGCCCTCCTTTGTAAAGCACTTTGAGATCTGCTGATGAAAACTACTGTAGAAAAGAGGTATCATTATTCAGTTATCAAAATAACAAGGACAAGCTTTTCTGTGCAACTGTGTATCTAAAGTAGTGCAGTAATGTTTGATTGTGTTGGATGTGGAAGATTTAAAGAGACAATCAAGATGACTTCTTGAATAACATTGAGTTGTATCAGTAGATTTTCTAGTAATTACTATGTAATGTTTAATTTTGTGGGATTCGGCTATGATTCACTTAAAAAAACAATGTTGAATAGCAAGAAATATGAGTAGGACAACAGCAGGGGAGGTAGTTATTTGTGCATTTTACAACAACTGAGACACTGTACAGGGAGATCTTGGAGGACCAGTAAAGTGCCTGGATCACTACTGTTCATTGCAAAAAGCAACCAAACTAGGAGGCCTTTAGTGGGCCTGAGCAGCAGTCTTAGCATGAAGAAAAGTCAGGAGGGGAGAGGGTTTGGGCGACCACAAGAGAAGACAGTCTGACCCCACCCCTCCTGATAAGATCTCTGTTGAAATTGCTGAGGTATGGGGGGGGGGGAAGGAACCTTGTCTACGTTTGCCCTCCAGGCTGTTTTTGTCAGGGCCTCAAGGCTTGCAGACTGCAAACACACATCTGGCTAATTGATAATCAAAATGAAACCTCTTGCTTAACCTTTGAAATTGGTTGCTTAACAAGTTTTCTTTGACATGTCATTGTAATACTAACAAATAAATAAGGGAAGAAAGTTTGTGGCAGTTGGACTCTTCAGGATTCTCCCCCTGGATGCATCTGAGGGTCCCCTCGGGAAGACACAAGATTGGTCATCGGAAGGCTGCTGCTGTACCACTCAAAAACCACTCCAGACCTTGGTAAATGTGGGGGATTGGAGTGTTTTACTAACCTGTTGTGGACATGTGTAGGTGCTTGAGACTAAAGAAAGCATACCTTTAATAAGAGCACTCGTGTTATCCTGCTTGTATCAACCATCTATCCAGCAGATGGTCGTATCCTCACTGATTTATTTCCTGCCAGCGCTTTGCAAAGAGTAAAAATTATAAAAAGTTTTGGGTTCAGAAAACCCAGGATTACCACATGCCAAGCCAATTTTAAAAAGCAAGAAAATAACTGGATGAAGTACTATTGTAACCCCAAACTTCTAGAATAAAAGTTAATCGTTAGAGGAGGATTGTAGTTATGTATTTATTTTGGGGTCTGTAAAAGGCAGAAAAGTAAGTGTGAACATACTGGAAAATGGAAGGGAATTGGGATTTGATTTTAAAAAAACCCAGAAATATACAATGTAGCAAAGTTCATATGTATGTCTAATAATATCAATGCAATCTGGTTTGTCTTACTTTCACTTCACAGGGTGACATGTCAATACTGGTAGCAGGAATGACTCCTTAGATCTGAGCACCCCAAAACTTTGCAGAAGTTTGCATTTGGATCCAAACTTCATGGCTCAAACTTATCTTTTTTCAACATGGGCCAGATCCAATGCCCACTGAAGTCAATAGGACTCTTTCTATTGACTTAAAGGGGCACTGCATCAGGCCATATGTGAATCACAGAATATCAGGGTTGGAAGGGACCTCAGGAGGTCATCTAGTCTAACCCCCTGCTCAAAGCAGGACCAATCCCCAACTAAATCACCCCAGCCAGGGCTTTGTCAAGCCTGACCTTAAAAACTAAGGAAGGAGATTCCACCACCTCCCTAGGTAACGCATTCTAGTATTTCACCATCCTCCTAGTGAAAAAGTTTTTCCTAATATCCAACCTAAACCTCCCCCAATAGGAAAAGACAAATAGGATAGGAAAAGAATTATGTCTGGCAGAAAGGTCAGGCATCTGTCAGGTCTAGATGGGATCAGGTAGCTGTGTTCTAACCTGAAAGGGTGTTTGAAGTTGAGCCTTTCTAGGAAAGCGACAACATGTTCAGTATGAAAAGCAGCAAAGTGGTCTCAGGGTCTCCAGCCAACAAAGTAAATCCTGAAAGAGGAAGCTCTTAAGCTCATACTTCTCTCATGGAATAGGTTTAGTAATTGCCCTAAGGTATGGATATTCTTTAAACATATCATTGCTGTGGCAGATGATATGAAACAGCTGGTTTCAGACTAGATTCTCAGCTGGTGTAAATCAGTGCAACTCCAATGAGTCAAGAGCCATGTCAGTTTATACCAGCTGAGGATCTAGCCCTTGCCTAGTAAACTGTAATCAGATGAAGATCAAAAGATTCTTGATATAGCTGAACCTAGTGATGTACAGTGGGTCTGAATCATGATGAAATCTTTCATATTATCCATGCAGTTAAGCATAAAGTGTACCACCACTTTGTTATGTTGACCTATTCTTTCAAAACGTTGACAATTTTCCAATTAATTTATTGAAGAATTTTCTCTATTTATATGACAAGCATTCTTCCTACCCACCTCCCTGCAACATTAAATAACTAGACTGCCTCACTGTGAAAAGTGTGAGTTATACTAGATTTGTAGTGTAGTGTATGCACATTTAAAATGGACAACACTAGAGTTTTCCTCACTAATCATGAGTGGCAGCACAGGCGGTGACTCACGCAAGCTTTGCCTCTCTTTAGTTCTGTGATCCAGCCGATCACAAACATAAGGACTGCTTGCCACCAGTTTTGTATAAACTCCTCAGGGCTTGGCTACACTTTCAATCTGTTCTTGAACTAGAAAGTTTCTATACATTTTAAATTTAGGAAGACCCATTGAGGAGAGTTACATCTGTCAGAAGACAGTGCAGCACTGGTGGTGGTGGCAGCAAGGGTGATTCTCAAAAGCATAAATAGCAGTGAGGTACTCAACTCCCACTGAAAGTCAATGTGAGTTGAGCACCTAACTTCCAATGCACCTCTGAAAATCTTCCCCAAGAACTCATTGGTTAGTTGAAGGATAATCCAGAGATTTTACAAGGGATCAGTCAAAAAAAAAAAAAAATGGTGTCAAGTAACCCCTCCAACCATTTTTAGACACACTTATCTGCTATATCAAGTCTATGCCTGAAAACCCTACACAGGGCCGTAATGAGTGTGGAGTGAGCAGGGCAGACGCCCAGGGTGCAGAACCGCCAGGAGTGCAAAAATGGGGTGACATGCAGGATCGGGCCCAGCGGAGTCATCCTCCACACGGCAGGATCAGGCGCAGGGGGAGCCCAGGGTGCTCAGACCCCCCCGCTCCCAGCAGGATTGTGGGCCTAGTGACCCCCCAGGAGCAGGCTCTATGGCACTAGGACTCCCACAGGGCACTGAGTGCTAATTGGCTCCTATGAGCATGCTCACTGCTCAGTCACATCTGCTGAAGTTGCTGCCCTTGCCAGGGATTAAAAAAGTTAAAGGGGGCAAATTGCGGAGGGATAGGCAGGGTCTGAGCAGAGGGCAGAAACTGACTGAGTGGGGGGTAGTTTCAAACAGCTGGAGGCAGGGGGCCAAGAAGCAAAATTGGGGGGTGGGGATAGGAGTTGGGTGAGGCACTGCCAGATGGAGGCAGACAGCAAAGCCCCAGCACAGGGAGGGGCCAAGGGGGAAACAATTACCCTGATGGCTTGAGCCATCTGCCCTGTTTGCTAAAATGGGCGGCCGGGGGGGGGGGGGGGGGAACGGGACGGACGGACAAGATGGGCTTCCATGCTTAGGGGGAAGTGTTCAGTCAAGAAAAATGAAGACATCCTTGGCTGCTTATGATTTACAGTTAAGAGGAACAACAGTAGAAACAAAGAAAGTAAAACGCTGCACAAGTAAAAAATGCTTTTTCAGTCAACACTCATTAAGGGGTAAAACACACCCTGCTCCCTCCTTTAGCTGTGTTTTCCTGTTACTGGGACCTACCCTTACCTGTTGCTGCCCCAGCCTGATTCAATCATTATTACGGAGAACAAAATAAGGAGTCTCCCTTTGACCCATTGTTATAATGCTCCATTAACTGGGCAGCAAGGTTCACTCACACATCAGGGAATTGACACCTTCAGGGTAGAGTGGCCCAGAATGCTGACCACACTTTGGCTTTTCTTTTAAAAGGCCTCTAAATCTGGGCTAAGGACAATTTTCAGTTGTGCCCAGACAGGTAAAAATACAGGCCATTCACTGTACAGGTGAAGAGACCAATAGGGAAATCTACATTGGGTGCAGATCTGGATTGGGGCTGCTGGTGAGATACGCACTGGTGAAGAAACATGTCCATGTGACCTGTGCTTGTAGCATTCTGGGCTGTGACCCAGCCAGTCTGTTCCTAACACCATTCTCAAGACCAGGGCCATCACCTCAATATGTCCATCTAGTCATTATAGCTATGGTATGGGCACAGTCTCACCACTATAGCATAGCATACTCTAATTTCACAATCACCACAGCCATATACTTTTTTCTGTCTCCACACATAGGTGTCAGGGGCCTTCTCTGGCCAGAAGTCAAACATAGAACCATAGGGTCAGAGGGGACTGCAAGGGTCATTTAGTCTAACTTCCTGCCAAGATGCATCATGCCTCTTATCAGCTGTCACAACATAGCTTTCCCAACTGAATGATACTTCCCACACTGGCCATATACAAATAAGCCATGCTGCTGTAATTAAAAGGGGCATAATCAAAATTAGCTTGGCAGGATTCAGCAGGGGAAATGATCAGGAATAAGCCAACCATAATATTGTAGCAGGAAGCAAACAATCAATATTCTCAGAAAAATAAAATCACAATGCAAAAGGTAAAAACCAGAAATCTTACCACCGCTCTTCCCGCCCCCCCTTCCCTCCCAATATGGCTGTTTCCCTCATATAAAAGTGAGAGAAAGAGTGGCTTCTGCTTATACAGAGTCAGATGCTATGTTGGTAATTCTTTGCTTACTCTGGAGTCCTATTTATTTTCCGCTGAGTCATTGAGAGAGGTGGCTGTTTATTCTAGTCACAGTCTCACTATGAGATGATGTAAAACCACTAAAAGTCCTGCAGGCCAAGCAGCTGGGGATCCTTTGCTTATGCTAAGAAATCTTGCCTTCCCAAAGTCCAAGCGCAGAATTCCAGTTTCTTCTTGTCAGGAATTTTTATTCCCTTCCCTCAGAATTCAAGCTGATGGGACAATTCCACATGCATGACATCTTCATGGGTGTTGGGGTGAGTAATTAAAGCCTTTGTTCTTTGATGTTTCACAATGAATGGCTCATTTGGTTACAATGGTTCTTCTTGGTGGGCAGGACCTAATACCTTCTGTACGAAGCCAGCATTTTACAATTGCTGACCTGTTTGCATCATAAACTTCTGTAATTGTGTAAGTAATCAAACACTCACTATATCCTTATAACATAGGGTACAGATGTTTTAAGTGAGATTACTACATGAAACATCCTATAAGCATTTCATAAAGTCTAAACACATTCTTATGAACTTAAGATCTATTTTAATAAATGCTAAACACACAGGTGAGCCAGACTGGTTTCTGGTTATGTATTGTCAGTGTTCAGCTGAGGTCTAAGGGCCTTGGCATAAGCTGGCACCTGGTCTGCCAGGATCACAATAGGAATTTGTGATCGTGTTCGTCAACCCTGGAAGGTGAAAAGCTTTTAATCAGATATTGTTCCTTAAACAGAGATTCCAGAGGTGGCTCACTTCTTGCCACTGTGGAGGCAATCTTGTACCTCCCTGCCTGTTCAGGTAAAATGTAACAGTAGTATCGTCTGTGAGGACTTGAATCACCTGATTCCTAATGGTGGACATAAGCATCTTGCAGGCCTAATGAAGAGCTCAATGATTCAGCACATTTATATGGAGTGAAACCTTCCGAAATGACCAAAAAGCCTGTTCCTGAAATGTTCAAGATGGTCCCCCTACTTTTGGTGGATGTGTCTGTTATGAGAGTCATAGGCAGTTCTCGTGATAGAAAGGGAACCCCTCTGCATACATTTAGAGAGGGTCTAACAACCAGTTGAGAGACTGAAGCACTCCTGCAGGTATGCTAATCAGCATGTCCAGTGGATGCCTGCTCAGTCAATATAACAAGGCCTTCAGACATCTGAAGTGAATTCTAGCATGTCGAGTCATGTACATGTACGAGGTCACACAGTGCAGTAGTTGTAGGTAGAAGTGAACTGTTCTCTGCAGACTGGACAGAGAGAGAAAGGCAGGCAGAGACACTATGGACTGAAATTGTCCTTAGGGAGGTACGCCATGGCAGTTGTGTCTAGGTCCACTCCTATGTTGTGTTGATTGTAATGCCAGTTTGTCCATATTTCATTTCAGGTCTCAACAACAGATGTCTGACGACGAGGGTGCTGTTTTTGATGTGGGCCGTTGATCTTCTATGAACTAGCCAATTGTCCAGTGTGACAAAGTTCCTGCTCTACCTTGGTGGGTCTTGCGCTTATTGGCGGATTTGCTCGCCTTGGAGCTTCACGTCAGCTCTCGGCTTGGCCGTTTTTCTGAATTCACAGTCCAGGTCGACTCCTCCTGTGTCTGACCAGGAGTTGGGAGGATTTGGGGGGAATCCAGGCCCGCCCTCTACTCCGGGTTCCAGCCCAGGGCCCTGTGGAATGCAGCTGTTTAGAGTGCCTCCTGGAACAGCTGTGCGACAGCTACAACTCCCTGGGCTACTTCCCCATGGCCTCCTCCCCACACCTTCTTTATCCTCACCATAGGACCTTCCTCCTGGTGTCTGATAATGCTTGTACACCTCAGTCCTCCAACAGTCTGTGTTCTCACTCTCAGTTCCTAGTGCCTCTTGCTCCCAGCTCCTCACACGCACACCACAAACTGAAATGAGTTCCTTTTTAAAACCCAGGTGCCCTGATTAGCCTGCCTTAATTGATTCTAGCAGCTTCTTGATTGGCTGCAGGTGTTCTAATCAGCCTGTCTTAATGGTCTCCAGAAGGTTCCTGATTGTTCTGGAACCTTCCCTGTTATATTAGCCCCAGGCTAAGTAGGTCCCTTTTCCCTGGGAAAGGTATCTGCCTTCTATTACTCTCCTTTAGCCATCTGGCCCGACCCTGTCACATATCCCCCCCGCTCAATACTATGGGATTGGGCAACTTGGGACGTCAGGCAGTGTACTCGTGACAAGCCATCTGCATTGCCATGGTGGCTTCCAGCCCGGTGTTGTATGGTGAATTGGAAAGGTTGTAGGGACAGGAACCATTTGGACACCCTTGCGTTCTTCTCTTTATTCCGCTGCATCCACTGGAGGGGTGCGTGGTCGGTCACAAGCGTAAACCGTTGTCCCAGAAGGTAGTAACGTAGCGTTTCCATGGCCCATTTCACAGCTAGGCACTCTCTTTCAACCACAGCATACTTCTGCTCTCTCGGGAGGAGTTTCCTGCTGAGGTAGAAGATTGGGTGTTCTTCATCTCCGACCATCTGCGATAGGACAGCTCCCAATCTTACTTCAGATGCATCTGTTTGTAAAATGAATTCTTTGTTGAAGTCTGGGGCTATAAGCACGGGGCTACTGCAGAGGGCTGTCCGTAGATCCATGAATGCTTTTTCTGCGGCATCTGTCCACTTCACCATGTCTGGACCCGGGCTTTTATCAGGTCTGTCAGGGGACTCGCTCTGGTAGCGAAATGGGGAATAAATCGTCCGTAGTACCCCACCACACCCAGGAATGCCCAGACTTGCTTTTTCCGATTCGGCTGGGGCCAATTTTGGATAGCCTCTAGTTTGTTTAGTTGAGGCTTGACCATGCCCCTTCCTACAACGTAGCCAAGGTATTTAGCCTTGGCTAGCCCTATAGCACACTTGGCTGGGTTGGCTGTGAGGCCAGCCTGTCTTAACGTGTCCGGAACAGCTTCCACCTTTCCGAAGTGGGTTTCCCAGTCGGGAGAGTGAATAATCACATCATCCAGGTTTGCTGCTGCATACTGCAACTGGTATGGGCCGTAGGACCTTGTTCATAAGATGCTGGAAGGTGGCAGGTGCCCCATGCAGTCCAAAAGGAAGAACAGTATATTGAAACAGACCCTCTGGTGTAGAGAATGCCGTCTTTTCTTTTGCATCTTTGGCAAGGGGAATCTGCCAGTACCCCTTTGTTAAATCAAGGGTGGTCAAAAATCGGGCATTGCCCAGGCAGTCAACTAACTCATCGATACGGGGTATGCATCGAATTTGGATCTCTCATTCAGCCAGCGAAAGTCATTACAAAACCTAGTGGTGCCATTGGGTTTGGGCACCAACACAATCAGGTTTGACCACTGACTGTGGGACTCTTCGATGACTCCCAGCTCCAACATCCTTTTTACCTCTACCTTGATCTCCTCCCTTTTTGCTGCTGGGACCCGAGAGGGCCTAAAAGTTACCTTTGCCCCAGGGTCTGTGATAATGTGGTGATATGCTTCGTTGGTCCAGCCTGGTTTGGTTGAAAACACGTCCTGGTATCGGTTGATCATCTCAGTTACCTCTTTCTTCTGGTTGGATGTCAGATCAGTGGATATCCTGATCTGCTCCTGCATATTATTTCCCTGGATCGGGGTCTCTTGGGCCACTACACACGCCTCTCGTTGGTGCCAAGGCTTTAAGAGGTTAATGTGATAAATTTGTTCTTGTTTCTGGCGTCCTGGCTGCCACACCTTGAAGGTTACTTCCCCCACGGGTTCAACCACCATTGGGCCAAAAGCTTGCTTTCTGCCGTGGGTACCAACACCATCATCCGATCCCCTGGTTGGAACTGTCGGACTTTTGCCTGGCGATTGTAATGGGTTCGCTGGGCCTCCTGCGCCTTTTCCAAATGTTACCGTACAATAGGGGTGACCCGGGCTATCCGTTCTCACATCTGCAACACATGTTCAATTATATTTCTCCCCTCGTTGGGTTCTTCTTCCCAGATTTCTTTTGCAATATCTAGTATGCCAAGGGGGTGGTGTCCGTATAATAATTCAAAGGGGGAGTTGAGGCCTGAGGTACCTCCCGGATTGCAAACATAAGGTAGGGTAGTAGAGTGTCCCAATCCTTCCCGTCTCGACTTACCACTTTCCTTATCATTGCCTTGAGGGTTTGGTTAAACCTTTCTACCAGCCCATCGGTCTGCGGATGAGAGACTGAAGTTCTCAGGGTATGTATATGGAGTAGCGTACAGAGGTCCTTCATTAGCTTCCACATAAATGGGGTACCTTGGTCTGTTAATATCTCCTTTGGTAGCCCCACTTGGGCAAAGATCCCCACTAAGTCTTTAGCTATCGTTTTAGAGGCCGTGTTCCGCAGGGGGACGGCTTCTGGGTCCAGAACGACAAGTACATATTGGTGGCCCCAGGCTGTCTTCTCCAGGCGTCACACTAGGTCCATGGCTATTCGCTTGAAGGGGACCTCTATGATGGGGAGGTGTACTAAAGGTGCCCTCAAGTGGGGACGGGGACTGTGCAGCTGACACTCCGGGCAGGATGCACAGTACCTCCGCACTTCTTCATGTACTCCGGGCCAGAAGAATTGTTGCAAGACCCGTGCCAGGGTCTTCTCTACCCCCAAATGCCCCCAAAAAGATGACTATGGGCCAGACTTAATACAGCATTCTGGTGTTTTTGAGGTACTAGGATCTGCTGTACCTTCTGCCCCTGTACTGGTGCAACCCAGTATAAGAGATTCTTCTTCATTATGAAGTAGGGTCCTGGTCCCTGGGTTTTCCCTTCCACTGGGACCCCATCTATTTCGGTCACTTCCTTCCTAATGTTGTCGTACCTTGGGTCTTCAGCCTGGTCCCGTCCAAAATTTCCTCTCCCGGGGCTAATCTGCCCGAGATCTAGGAGGCCAGTCTCTGTTGCCTCTACTGGTTCAGAGGCGTTAGGGTGTGGGTCAGACTCGGGTGCTTCTCCCTCCTGGGTGGCCTCCTTTTCAGCTGCTCGGGTCCGCCTACCTACGAGAACTACCCTCTGGCTTTGCGCCAGTATTCGGGTTCCCAAGGCCTTAGCTGCCCGTCTTTCCCTTTTCGTCTTTCTACGCTGTCTGGGAGTGGAGAACAAATCTGAGGATATTTCAGAGAAGGTTGGGGGTTGACAGTCTACTGTGGATGCCTCACTACTTTCAGGGCTTCCCCCTTTCTCCAATTCTCCTACCGGGAGTAAGTCTCCAAACCCTGGAAAGTCCCTCCCTATGAGCACTGGGTATGGGAGTTTAGGGATTACACCTGCTGCTACCTCAATAGTGTTCCCCTGAATCTCGATTTTTACTGGGATGGTGGGGTAATAACCAACCGTCCCATGGACGCATGTTATCCCCGTACGCTTAGCCCACAGCAGCTGACTATGCTTCACGAGCTTCTCCGAGACAAGCGTGATAGCACTCCCCGAATCAACCAGTGTTGTGGTCTCTACCCCATTTAGCTTCACTGGTCTAGTGTACATATGTGGGGTTAGTGAGACCCCCACAAGGTGGATTAGGGAGCATGGGTCTGCCTAGTTCCCCAGGTTACACTGCATAGGCTCCTCAGCATTGGGACACTGTGCAGCTATGTGTCCCCACTTCCCGCAGGCGTAACATCTGTATGGAGCCCTAGGCGTTCTCCGGTCTCTTGGTTTGGGTAGTCTCACATCATGATCCTCTTCCCCCTCAATGCTCCGACTCTTTGTGGCTTCTGGTGGGCCTTCAGCCCCTCTCTTTTTCCACCTGGGTTCTCCTGGTGGCCCAGTCACCTGAGCTCTAGGGCTTCATCCTGCTAGTTTAACCCAGGGTGCTTCTTCCTTAACTGGTCAGGTCAGCTCCCTCGCCATCCTTTGCCTTTCTACCAGCGCAACAACCTCGTCGTAGGTGGAGGGTTCATCCGGGCTTATCCAGGCGCAAAGGGCTGGCGGTAGTCCTCTCATGTACCGGTCGATGACCGGAACCTCTAGTATCTCCTCCGGACTCCGGGACTCAGTTCGTAACCACTTTTGTGCGAGATGGATGAGATCATATGATTGGGACCGCGAGGTTTTGTTTTCCTGGTACCTCCACTCATGATATTGCTGGGACTGCACTGCGGTCGTTACCCCAGATCTGGCTAGGATCTCTGCTTTCAGCTGGAGGTAGTTCGCTGCAGCCTCTTCAGGCAAATCATAGTAGGCCTTCTGGGCCTCCCCACACAGGAATGGAGCGAGGATGCCAGACCACTGTTCTAGCAGCCAAACCTCCTGCAGGGCTGTCCTCTCAAAGGCCAGGAGGTATGCCTCTACATTATTCTCCCGCGTCATTTTCTGCAGCCAATTGCTGGCTCCCATGATCTGCATCCCATGATGGCCGCGGTTCAGCTCTGTAAGGGCCTTTACCTGGTTTACCAGTTCCTGCAACATAGCCTGGTCTCGTGCAGCCTGGTCCATCAGCAGGCGATTAGTCTCTTGCTGCAGCCACACTGCCGACTGTTGGCTGGCTGACTGGACACAAGTAGCCTCCTGCTGGGCAGCCGTGGCTTGTATCAGTACCCGCACTACCTCCTCCGTTGTGGTGAAAAAAAATAAAAATAGATCCTCCCCCACCCCCCTTCTTCCAAACACCCTCCTTCTTCCGCCGCACTGTGGACACCAGATCCCACTTCCGACACCAGTTGTGACAAAGTTCCTGCTCTATCTTGGTGGGTCTTGCGCTTATTGGCGGATTTGCTCGCCTTGGAGCTTCACGTCAGCTCTCGGCTTGGCCGTTTTTCTGAATTCACAGTCCAGGTCGACTCCTCCTGTGTCTGACCAGGAGTTGGGAGGATTTGGGGGGAATCCAGGCCCGCCCTCTACTCCGGGTTCCAGCCCAGGGCCCTGTGGAATGCAGCTGTTTAGAGTGCCTCCTGGAACAGCTGTGCGACAGCTACAACTCCCTGGGCTACTTCCCCATGGCCTCCTCCCAACACCTTCTTTATCCTCACCATAGGACCTTCTCCTGGTGTCTGATAATGCTTGTACACCTCAGTCCTCCAACAGTCTGTGTTCTCACTCTCAGTTCCTAGTGCCTCTTGCTCCCAGCTCCTCACACGCACATCACAAACTGAAATGAGCTCCTTTTTAAAACCCAGGTGCCCTGATTAGCCTGCCTTAATTGATTCTAGCAGCTTCTTGATTGGCTGCAGGTGTTCTAATTAGCCTGTCTTAATGGTCTCCAGAAGGTTCCCGATAGTTCTGGAACCAACCCTGTTACCTTACCCAGGGAAAAGAGACCTACTTAGCCTGGGGCTAATATATCTGCCTTCTATTACTCTCCTGTAGCCATCTGGCCTGACCCTGTCACACCAGGTAAGGGAATAGGAGATGCAAATGGGCTGGTACCACTGTCATGCACTTGGTGAACATTCTTGGAGCTGACGATAACCTGTAGGGAAGCACTGTAGACTGATATTGGTTGTTGCCTGCTATGACCTGATGTATTCCCACATGAAAGTACATGTCCTGCAAGGCAAGGACAACATACCAATTTCCAGGGAAGGGATAATGGAAGCAGGGGTGATCATATTGAGCTTGATTTTCTTGATGAATTGGTTCAGCTTTCTTAGATCTCAAATGGGATGCAGGTGATGTGTCTTTTTGGGAATCGGGAAAAACTGGGAATAAAAACCTTTCCCTCTGTGTTGGTAAGGAAATCTTCCTCTATCACTCCCAATTCCAAAAGAGATCATGCTTCCGAAGCAATATGGTCTTGTGAGATGGGTCCCTGAAAAGGGACAGGGAAGGTGGGCTGGCAAAGGGGAAGGAGGCAAATTGGATGACATATCCCTCCTTTACTGTGCTGAGCACCCATTTGTTCAATGTAATCTCTTTGCAACCATTGCAAAAGAGAGATAGTGCTTTCCAAAAGGAGGGAGATGAGATATGGTTGGCATGCTGTCCTTGATCAAACAGTCAGAATGACTGCTTGGAAGCTGAAGAAGTCTGACAAGAATGGATTGCTATGGATGATACTGTCTGGTGACATCTAGGAGGTCCAGGCCTTCTATTGAAGGTGTCCTGGAAGCTCTGCTGATAAGAGGTTCTGTAGTACAACAGATTTAAACAGTTTCCTCTTTTTACTGGGATGGAGAACCTCCAGTGAATGAAGAGTCACACAGGAGTCTTTTAGAGTGCGAATGGCATCATCCATTTTCTGGGGAAATAGTTTGAACCCATTGAAGGATAAATCTTCCTTTGTAAAAATACACCTCTCTTACGATGCCAGAGGCCTGCAGCCAAGAGGAATGTCTCATCGAGATGGCTGTAGCCATGGAGCATGAGGCAGTGTCAGCAGCATCAATGGCCACCTGAAGCAATGTTCAGGCAGTGAGGTGCCTTTCAGAGATTATGGCTGAGAATCTGTGGGACCATGCAAGTACCCATAGCAGTGCCACTGATTTGAAGGTATACATTGTCCCCAAATGTGAAATTGTGACTTTGTCCTCACCCATAACTATTTCACATTTGTATACCTTCCATCATGTGCCAGCAATGCCCCTCTGCCATGTACATTGGCCAAACTGGACAGTCTCTATGTAAAAGAATAAATGGACACAAATCAGACGTCAAGAATTATAACATTCAAAAACCAGTCGAAGAACATTTCAATCTCTCTGGTCACTCAATTACAGACCTAAAAGTGGCAATTCTTCAACAAAAAAACTTCAGAAACAGACTCCAACGAGAGACTGCTGAATTGAAATTAATTTGCAAACTGGACACCATTAATTTAGGCTTGAATAAAGACTGGGAGTGGATGTGTCATTACACAAAGTAAAACTATTTCCCCATGTTTATTCCCCCCCACACACTGTTCCTCACATGTTCTTGTCAACTGCTGGAAATGGCCCACCTTGTTTATCACTACAAAAAGTTTTTACTACCCCCCTCCCCATCTCCTGCTGGTAATAGCTCACCTTACCTGATCACTCTTGTTACAGTGTGTATGGTAACACCCATTGTTTCATGTTCTCTGTATATATATAATCTGCCCACTGTATTTTCCACTGCATGCATCCAATGAAGTGAACTGTAGCTCAAGAAAGCTTATGCTCAAATAAATTGGTTAGTCGCTAAGGTGCCACAAGTACTCCTTTTCTTTTCGCAGATACAGACTAACATGGCTGCTACTCTGAAACCTGCCATAATTCTCAGTGTATTCTAAGCTTTCAAACTATCCCTGCCCTGCAGCATCATGCATATCTCCGTTTACTGCTTTATCTGTTCTATGGGTAGAGTCACAGCCTCCTGGAGTTTGAGATTTTGAAAGTGTTTCTTACTATTATGGGGTTCATAACCCTCTCTTCCCTGCAATTTATATCCCTTTTTCAAAGGGACATTCAATTTTTTACAGATTTACTCCTGACTAAATTAAATCTTGAGCTATACATGAAAGACTGAAGAAAACATTGAAAAGAGGCTGATACAAGCATATATCTTATGGATAAGGCTATGATTTAGTCATGAGTATTTTAGTAAAAAAGTCATGGACAGGTCAGGGGCAATAAACAAAAGTTCACAACCCCTGACCTGTCTATGACTGTACTATAAATACCCCTGACTAAAACTTACCTGGGGGGCTGCTACTCTGGGGGGGAGGCATTGCTCAGGGGGGTCCAGTGGGCTCAGGGCCAGAGGCAACAGCTTCCAGGGGCCACTGAGCAGCGGCTACTCTGGCTACCCCTGGGGCCATCCCCCTGCTGCTGCTCCGGTTGCCCCTGGGACCACTGCCGCCGAGCTGCGGCTGCTCCCGTCTTGAGGACTGCTGCTCAGGCGGTCCCCGGGGCCAGCTGCTCAGGGCCGCCCGAACAGTGGCCAGTGCGGCTGACCTCGGGGCTGCCCGAGCAGCTGGCTTCAGAGCTGCTCCAGCAGCGGCCGGTGTGGCTGTCCCTGGGGCTGCCTGAATAGCTGTCCCTGGGGCCAGCTGCTTGGGTGGCCCTGGGTTGAGCCACACTGGCTGCTGCAGAAGTCACAGAGATCACGGAAAGTCACAGAATCAGTGACTTCCGTGACCTCCATGACAGACATGTAGCCCTACTTATGGATTTATTTTTTCTTTTGAATTTTAGTTCTCACCTTTTTTTCCTTATTTCACATTCTCTCTGAACTTTTTTTGTGCGTCATTTTTCACAGTCACCATGTAATTGTTCCTCTCCTCCATATCTCTGCTTTCCTTCTTCCAAAGCCTTTGATTTCCCATAACCCCTAGACTCTCTTAAGGAAGCTTTGGGAAATCATCATAACAGAGTATCTGCCTGGGAACAAAGTCTACTTGCCCAATCCTTACTATGGGAAAGGGAATCACAAGACTATTTAACTTACCTGTCCAAACAAACAAAAAAACCACCAAATCTGCCAAAACAAAACAGAAACTCCTGTGAAGTTTACAGAGACCCTGAACAACATGCTAGAAGTGAATACAAGACTGACTTTATATCCTGCTCCCACAGGCTTATACCTCCCTGCTGTATTCCCCCTCATGCTCTATCTTCTCACAAGTAACACCACAAAAAATTCCTAATCCCTTGCTTTCAAGCCACAAAGCAACCTGTTGGAGGTCTGTCCTAAGTGAAATGCCAACACAGTAATGTTAGAGTCAAGCTTTGGAATGCAGAGCACGTGAGCAGGTTTGAAATTGGACAAAACAATCTGGCCTCAGTGTAGCATTCACATTTTTTTTTTTTCTTTCTTTCTTCAAGAGGTACGTCTTACCTTTGCTTCCGTATTGCTCTGGGGGCAGATCATAAGGCACAGGAAAAGACGTCACTGGCTCATTACTTCCTGAAAACATTTTCTTCTTCACATGGAAGTAACCTGTATCCAATCCCTGTGAAAAATACACAGAAGGAAATGATTGACTTATTAGTTTTATGAAAGTAAAACGTTCACCTTATCACAGCGTGGATTTTCCTCACCATCAAAGAGAGTAGCTAAAACACAAAGTTTTCCTTCTCTTTCTGGGGTATAAACAGTGTACCAAATCCTGCTCCTATCGTGAGAGCCCAGTCTCCCTTCCCTGCTCCAGTCCTTTCTTCCTCTTGATATTCCACATGCAGGGCCAAGATGGTGGTTAAGTCCTATCTGCACCCACCCTCCTGGTCACGTAAGCTTTTACTAATCTAATTCTATACTCAAGCAGGGAAAACAAGGCTTTGGGAGTGGTCTTTATCTGGGAAACCCCATACAAACTTCCTGAGAATCTTGTAGGACCCAAATGGGCAGTGTATCCAGTCACAGCCTGAAGAGATGGTTTTGCATGTAAACCGAGTCATGGTCACATGACATGGAAGTTTTAGGATTAAAAATTTAACGTGGAGAAAATACTTCTCCCTTCGTTCCTCTGCTTAATTTTATCACAAACTTATTATCTAGATGACAGAAGTGTATGTTATTCAGTATGCAGTTAAAATCCAAATAAAAACACTACATCTGTAATGAGGATACAAACATCTCTTCAAAGACAAATCTCCCAAGGACTTTTGGATAACGTAGCACTGTTATGCTGTGAAGTTTACTGCAGCTTTGAAAACTCTGGTATGAAAAAAAGAAACCTCTGAAGTGTATTAGAAAGTTTGGCAACAGGCATCACTATACAGAATGGAACCTTAGAGGTTAGCAATTTAAAACACCCCCCCCGATATCCGTGTATGCAGTACAAGGAAGACAAGGTGGTCTTGAAGTGTTTCAGACAGATTTGGCAGATGCTATTAGGTTAGCTATCAGGTCAATGGGATTCCATTATCAGACTTTTGTAACAAATTACTCAAAACCAACCCTTTTAGAAATTGAGACTCCTTTGGGTTGCGTGTGAAAATAGCATCAGTCTATTTTTTTAAATGAAACAAATCTAAAATAAATAAATAAATATTTGAAAAACACAGAATATTCTCTTCCAAAAGTATTCTTAAGACTGGGAATAAACTTCCATCCTTTTAATATACACAGCCCTCTACAAACACCATCTTAGCTGTGCTGTTTGTTAGTCTTTGACATCTGGCGTTATCTGAATTTTGCTAGATTCCTGGATTATTGTTTCTGTAACAATACAAGCACAGTGTCAAATAGCCCTTCAGCTAAACCTTTGTTTATGGCATAATTAACTGAAATTGTTGGTTGAAATGACAGTAGCATTTATGTACAGTAATCCTCAACTACTTCATGTTGTTCTCTACTAAATTTTTACTTGATCAAAATGTTGCTGTTTTGAAAAGCAAATGGTATGTTGAATAGCTAGTGAGGTGACACCCATGCATTGTATTGTAACAAGGAAGACTGATGTAGAAAAGTGGTCTTTGATGTTTTTTCTTGATATTCTGGAAACTCTGAAAGTATTCACGACACTTCATTTCAGTTAGTAGTAGAGGGAAGGAAAGAAAGTTACACTAGGGTGGCTCCTGCTGGCCAGTCCATGAAATAATGTAGAACTTAATTCGGAGGAAGAGATCCATTTTCTCCCATGACTGGAAGTAATGAGCATCCATGAGCTATGGAGATGGACGGCAAGAAGATAGGAGATGGTGCCTAAGTGATAATGGACACTTATCTAATAAAGGAGGACAGAACAAGGCCCTTGGGGCAGATGGGCAGCTTTGATTTAAAAGGAAAACTTTGATTTCAAACCAAAAGGTGTCAGTCTTGGAAAGCCAACTTGGAAAGTTTGTCCAATAGATATGCTTACATGAACCAATGTCTATGTCAAATGTACCCCAGAGGGCTAGGGCATTTCCCGCAAGCAATGTATATTGTTGTAAGCGGGCAAGGGCCACTAAAGTTAAGGAAGTGAGTAAGTAAGCTGAGATGTGCAAGTTGGAATGTAGGAATGCTGACTGGAAGAAGTTTCAGTTACCAAGTTATATAAATGACTAGGAGAACATAAGGGAGAGAAGACCATCTATAGACTCATCAAGGTAAGAGAGAAAATGATGAGGGATGTGAATGAGTTTGCTAACATTAGAAATGAACATGGTGCATCAATCAACACAGTTTGGAGTGACTATTTAGAAGAGCGATGAATGAGGAGAATCCAAGGGAGGAATTAAAAATGTAAGCTGAACCAGGGCATGATATATTGCATACAGGAAGAAGGCACTTAGGAAAAATGAAAATGGAGAAAGTACCTGGGCCAGATGAAGTACCAGTGGTTATGGTGAAGTAATTGGGAAGGAAAAGCATCAAGTATCTTACAAGTCTGTACAATGGTATTCTCAAGAAAGGAAAAAATGCCAGTCTTGTGGAGCCTATTTTTAAACACAAAGGAGATACTACACTGTGTGCTAATTATTGTCCAATTAAGCAGACATCACATGCTATGAAAGTACAGAAAAAGATTACTGAAAAGTATCTGCATAGCATGGTTGAAACTTGGAAGGGTTACTACAGCTTCATGCCAGGAAGGAGTATAATTGATGTCAGATTTGCTCTACAAATTCTCATGGAGAAGTTCAGAGAACATGGACAGCAACTGGGTATGGTCTTTGTGGACCTGAAGGTGTACAATAGTGTATCCTGAGAATTAGTTTGGTGGAGCTTTAGACAGATAAGTGTGCCAAAATGTCCAGTGAACGTTGGCCTGCATCAGGAATCAACACTGAGCCCCTTTTTGTTTGCTGTTAAGGATATAAGTGAGAGTACAGAATGAGAGCTGCTTTGAAACATGCTGTTTGCTGATGACTTAGTGATATGTGGAAGAGTGAGACACCCTATGAACTAAGCCAACTATGAGCAGTGGCAACCTGGTTTTGAGTGCGCTGCATTAAGAGTGAATGTTGGTAAGACAGAAGCCATGATTAGTGAGGGAGGGGGTTTCACCATAAAGGCTATCACAGGCAGAGAGCTTAGAAGAGTGAAAGAATTAAAATACCTAGGTTCAATGGTTGCTGACAATGGCACCATCTTGAGTGATGCCCAGCATCATACTAAAGCTGTTTGGTGCAAATGGTGGGACCCCAGTTCTCAGTGACAAAAAATGCCAATAAAATTAAAATGCAGAGTGCATAAAACTGTAATTTGACCCTACCTAACGTATGGAACAGAGACTTTGCCAGCCACAAGAAAGGAAATCAGGGTGCTCTCCATCACGGAAATGAAGATATTGAGATGGCCAAATCATTGCACATTCCATGATAGGAAATGAAATCAGATTGGAAGAGGACTAGTATGGATTGCTCCAACTGAAGACAAGTTGAGGGAGGCTGGGCTACATTGGTATGGGCATATTCAGGGAAGACCAGAGAGAGTTATACTGGTAGGATGATTCTTGCAATGATTGTGGATGGAAGATGACTAAGGGGGAGACTAGCCTGAGTACATTGACTAAATATCAGCATTCCTTAGAGATCAATCTGCATGACAGCCTGGTGTATGATCATGAGATTTGGAAAACAGTTACAAAAAAATCAATGACCCTGAACAGGGAAGTGGCAAGAAAGAAGAGGAGAAAAGAACAGGGGCCATGCTGGAGGATAATGGATATTAAAATACATTTTAAGGGCCAACTCCAGGTATCTGTAAATTCACTGGGAGTTTTACCAATAAATTCAGTGAGATCAAAGCTTTGGTCCCAAGTTTATACTACCCTAAATGCACAGGATTAAATAACAAACTTCAAATTTAGAAGAGAACAATTTATGGACACATAGGAATATAGGAAAACTGGGGTATATGTGTGGGTGTGAAGTTGGATTACAGAGTAAAACAATGTCAACTACCTATTGCATTAATTAGGCATCATGACAATAGGTCTTGACAGTTTTGACCTCCAGGGATCTTATAGCTACTAGGGTTTAAGAAAAATTAATTTATAAAAACAAATAATTAAGAGATTCATATTCTGTCTGGATTGAAAAGGTAACTCATGCAATTTCCTTAGGATGTTCTAGCTCATAAAAAGTGGAAAGCATACAAATCTGACTTGATCTACTGATGGGTCCCCCCCACAAATAGATCTCTCTCTCAGTCCTACTGTCAATTCTGGAGCTGAGCTTTTTAGGTTTTTCAGCTTCCTCTTCCAGCATCATGATAGTGAACTCAGCAGACCAGTAATCTGACCAGGTATAGCAAATATTGTGTTCTTATATCCTCATATATGCAACCTCTGAATACAATGACAACTACATGGTTTAAAATTTGGAAAAGTAATTGTCATTGAGGTTATATGCCCAGCAATCTGAATAAATTTGATTCAAGTCTTGGCTGAACACTTTTCTTGATATCACCTCTCTTCAATCCCAGAGCCCAGAGCAATGGGATGCTTTCCAGAGAAACAAGAGAACACAAGAATGTGTACTGTAGAAATACAGCATTTATTGACAGTCTTTTTTGTCGTCCATATTTCATCCTTTTATTTCCAACTTTTTTTCACACCTTTTCTGTTGTCTCCCTCCTTTTGTATTTAATAAATTAACTTTCTTTTAAAGATAAGATAGAGAAGCATTTCCATTTGGTTTTATGCTCTCCTCTTCTTTCATCTTGTCTGTGTTGTCTTTCCCTGCTCCTTCTCTTTTACCTTACACTCACTGCTAGCTCAGTTCATTTTTTCCTTGATTTTTCTAGGAAAGGAAGGGAAGTCACACTCCTGGATTTTTCCTTTCCTTTTAGTCTCTCCTTCCTCCCCCCCGCCGCCCCCTTCCTGTCAGTATGGCTCAATTACATTATTTCAGAATTACTTTGCTCAAAGAGCACTCAACCAATAGGCATTTTAAGCCTTGACAATATTAACTGGCAGTCTCTAACGACAGACATTTTAAACTTTTTTTCACAAAGCATGCTGGAATAAGATACAGAGGGTACATGTTGTAACCTAGACTAACAGACATCCAGATCTCTTTCTCCTGCTCCGAGAAGTAACGTTCATAGGTCTCTAACTTCACACAAAACACATAGCAGACAAGTTTAACTAGCAGCATGTAACTAGGGATATGTTTACACAGCAAAAAAAAACCTGCAGCTGGCCTGTTCCAGCCAACTGAGGCTCGTGGGGCTGTTTCATTGCTGTGTAGACTTCTGGGCTCAGGCTGGAGCCTGAGCTTTGGGACCCGCCCACCTCACAGAGTCCAGCCAGAGCATGGAAGTCTAACACAGCAATGAAACAGCTCCACAGCCTGAGCCGGCTGGTTCAGGCCAGTCGTGGGTGTCTCGTTGCTGTATAGACATATACTAGGTCAGCTCTAAATAATCTTGGGTGCTTAGAGGACCAAGTGCTGCTCCCAGCACAGAATGGAAAAACCTAGAGTGGAAAGGTCCTTCTTCCCTTCTTCTAAGACTTTTCTCTTATTCCCTCCCCAGTCAACCCGTACCAATCCTGATCTTGCTATGCAATTTCATGACACTGCTGCTCACAATACTTCTCAGAAATTTGCAATCTGCCCATGTAATAGTTTCACATGGGTGCTCTCCACCCCAAAGAGGTACTTCCTGTAGAGCTTAATATGCTATAATGATTTTTGGTAGCACTAGCCTGGTTTTAACATCCTATTACTGTAGAACAGGAACACCAGCAGAAAGGGGGAATGGAAGGGTAACCAGTTTCACAAGAAACAATATTTTCAAAAGCCTCATTTCTATTAGAGAATTATGGAGTACAAAAAGGATGAAGTGGTTTGCATACCCAGTGCATTCTCCAATTCCTACATATTAAGAGAGGGTCACTGCACTCCCCCCTTGGTATGCCAACTTAGCTCTGCCCATTCCTACCAATTCTATTCTCGAACTTTTCTTTCTCTGCTTTATGCAACATGGTAATAGTATTATTGATATTAGCTGAAGATAAGGCATTTACATGACGTATTTCATCCCTCTTGATCTGAGAATTCTGCTGGTCAGGATCCTCTCACTTCCTTCTCTTCCTCCATGTTAGATACAAATTTGAAAGTACATCGGTTCTCTTTGCTTGAAGTCCTTTGACTGCCAAATCTTTTCCGATTTAAACTGTTTTCCAGAATGTACGCAGTTATTCCACTTACAGCGTTTGGCCTGGCCCAGTGCACTATTGCACACGAGCAACAATATGCCGAATGGTTGTTCTATGCAATATAGAAGCAGCTGTCATCATTTACAAAGTTAGTGCTTGGAGAAAAGTCAGCTGGTGCAGACAGTAGATCACAGGCTTCTCTTGTTTAAAAATTAACTTTTTGTCAATGCTTACATCCCTTTTCTGGACGTTCACATCATGACACTTCTTTTCCATCATCCTCACACACACTGCCTATTTTCTTACTCTGAGGCAGCTTGCCTTTTCTGTTGCTGGGCACCACTTTTCAAAGGCTGAAACAGGGAGGGGCAAACCCATTTATCTTTGGCGAGCTCTAGTAAGCCTTTGTGGATAGAAAGGCAAAATGTTCTCCCTCAAAACATAATAGTATGGAGCGTTTCTGGAAACAAGATTGTAGGAATCTCTCCTTACATGCCTGAAAGGCCTTGGAGTTATCGAAATGAAAAGAAAGCAAAACAAGTAATGCAGAAACAGTACTTCACGCTCTAACAGTGAGTCTATAAAATAAACTGAGTTCAATTCCCAGGATGTTTGTGACCCAAAGAGCCCCTCAAAGCCTACTGGCAAAGGGTTCACCATCATGTAACAGTAACTATCAAGCCTGACAAATTCACTAGACCTAACACATTGCTGTCATAGTATTTATGTATAAAGAATGCCATGCAAGGCATCACATGAAAACTTGTATCATAAGTTGGTCATCAGAGTTACTGTGTGATATATGTAAGGGTAACAATTAAAAACTCGTAGGTACATACTAAGAATATGCCCACACCATGTAACCAGGCAGGGTTGGTAAGCATGTTTGTCCCAGACAAAGGAATATGATCTGCTTAGGTCCTGAATGTAAACGGAGCAGGGAAAGTCAAAGCCAAGAAGAATTACATTTGCAACTGAAGTCAGCAGGAAAAGCAAGTTAACAAGAAGATAAGAAAAAAGGACATGGTGCCAGCACTCTTGCTGTTTGTTCCCCAGAATACTTTTCAAAGGTTTATTGGACTGTAAGAGGAAAAAAAAAAAAACACATTGCGGTTTTCCACCACTGAGGGAACACAGAGGACAGTGCTTTTTATATCCATGAATAGTGGATTCCCAGCCTTGTGGGCTGGTAATGCTGAGAGGTAGCTTTAGGTGAGAAACTGCCTTATACAAGGATTGCAGCCTGTTAAGATTTAGTCACTAGAAAGCGTGTTATATCTGTTTTGTTTGTAACCATTTTTGGTTTCTATGATCTTTGCTTAGTATCACTTAAATCTCTGGTTTCAGAGTAACAGCCGTGTTAGTCTGTATTCGCAAAAAGAAAAGGAGTACTTGTGGCACCTTAGAGACTAACCAATTTATTTGAGCATGAGCTTTCGTGAGCTACAGCTCACTTCATCAGATGCATCTGATGAAGTGAGCTGTAGCTCACGAAAGCTCATGCTCAAATAAATTGGTTAGTCTCTAAGGTGCCACAAGTACTCCTTTTCTTTTTACTTAAATCTCTGTTCTTTTAACAATAAACTTACTCTTGGTTTTACTATAAATAAATCTCAGTGCAATATATTACAGTGTGAATTCTCAGATGATCTAACCTGGGGTGGCTAACCTGTGGCTCTGGAGCCACGTGCGGCTCTTCAGAAGTTAATATGTGGCTCCTTGCATAGGTGCTGACTCTGGGGCTGGAGCTACAGGTGCCAACTTTCCACTGCTCAACCCCAGGCCCTGCCGCCACTCCACCCCTTACCCCAAGACCCCCGCCCCTTCTTGCCCCCTCCCCTGAGCCTGCTGCATCCTTGTTCCTCCCCACTCCATCCCAGAGCCTCCTGTACACTGCGAAACAGCTGATCACAGCGGGCAGGAGGCATGAGGAGGGAAGAGGAGGTGCTGATCAGCAGGGTTGCCGGCGGGCAGGAGGTGCTGGGGGTAGTGGGGCTGCTGAGGGCTGCTAATGTAATACTGTGGCTCTCTGGCAATGTACATTGGTAAATTCGGCTCAGGCTGGCCACCCCGATCTAACCGGCTGATGTGTATACTGTCTCTTTGGAGACAGCAAACTTGGTAATTTCTGTGAGTGTCCAGTGACAGGGGCTGGGTACTGCAGGGGAACGCTCTTCAAGGAGGTTTAGGTATTGGAGTGCACCTGAGATTAATCTGCAAGACAAAGTAAAGGATGGGAGAGCTTCTGAAGAGATTGTCTGGAGGGCTATCAGACTGGAGTGTCAGAGAGTTGATGCATAGTTTAGCTCTAACTCTCGGGCTCTCTTCTCCGGCTGAGGCAGCAGATAACAACGTGAGTCATAGTCTTGAATGCTCTGAGAGAGCATCACAATGGCATCAAAATCTTCTATATCAAATACTTAGAGGATCTTGGTAGATCCTCCTAGAAGAGCAGGTTAATGGTTCATGAAACTCAGTTGCAATTATGAAGTTGATCTTGCCTTTTAATAGTGAATACAGCAGTTACCATTAAACTGTAAATATTTACCAAGTGTTGCCACACTGCAATATCAGATACTGCAATGATTTCATATACTCAGAAGAAGATATTACTGTGGAATCTCAAATACCACAATGCAATATTTGTTGGTAAATGCTGACTGTTTAATGATAACCAATGTAGCCCCTATACAGTTGTAATCCCACGGTATAGAGCAAAGAGAAATCCAAGAGATAAAAATAACACAAGGTCTGATTGAAGAAGTGCTCAGATCCCACTTGGTCTTGGGTGTAGAGTAAACACACATTGTTCTGGAGGTTAAATTAGAATTTTCATGAGGGGACTCTGGTATCAATCTTAAACTAAACTCAAACTTCCTTCTCTCAGCTTATGAGGTAGGGTTGACAAAGCAGACAATTCGCAAAGTAAAGACATCTAGAGCCAATTTTTTCAAGTGGCTGCAACCCAGCCTTTACGATTTTTTCCAGGACTTGTGCGTGAACAATTTTCTGTGTAAAATCCACCTTTTAGCTGAATTAAAAAAAAAAAAAAAAAAATGTACAGCTGTAGTTAGAGAAGCCAAGTTTGAATACTTGTTCCTCAGCATAAGGAGGTGTTGAAATGCTCATGAGTGCTGGGCATTTGTATTTAATGGCTTCACTCAGTTGCATCAAGTCCTCTTCTAAGTAGACAGAGCAACACAAGCGTAACAAAAATTGTATGTTGAGCTTATTGTCTTTGCTTCCTAAATCAGAGACTTTTAAAAACACTTATACCAAACAGATAACTTTTTCCACTGGGACAGAGAGAGAGAGAGAGAGAGTGCTGCAGTGAGCCAGTTCCATAGCTAGTACAATTGCTATCAATACACACACTCTCAGGAGGACCATGAGGTCTCTCTCTCAGTCCAACAATGCACAAAAAGTAGGACACACTAATATCAAGCGCTTACCCATGGTTCATACTGGTCCCACCACAAGAATTATATTTCATGCTAGCATATCTGAGGGATGCGTGTGTGAAAATTTTTTACACACACTCACACACTCCAAGATTTTTGGAATTTCTCATCTGACACTGAAAAAACTATCAATGAAGAGCAGTATCTAAACCCTGTCTCCTTATTTACAACTCAATACAAACATCCCAAAGCTACTCTCTTTCTCTAGGTACTGGCCCTTACGTCTGTAGTACCTGAGCACGTCACAGTCAGGGCATGTCTACACTCAAAATGCTGAAGCGGCACAAGTAGCAGGCCGTGAACCGTTGGTAGGACATGGAGCATTTGCTGGTGGTCTGTGCAGAGCTGGGTGGGCACGTCACTTGCTCTATCTTTTTACTTCCAGCTGCTTCTACAGAGTCTCTATTTATCTATTTTAGTTTCTTCTATAGCAGTGGTTTTCAACCTGGGGTCCCTGGGCTGTGTCTAAGGGGTCCGCGAAAGGTTGCTATTAA
The DNA here is from genome assembly GCF_965152235.1 of Eretmochelys imbricata. Lineage (NCBI taxonomy): Eukaryota > Metazoa > Chordata > Testudines > Cheloniidae > Eretmochelys > Eretmochelys imbricata. The sequence goes on along the minus strand of NC_135577.1, from coordinate 100,987,263 downwards.
CATAGAACAGTGGTTTTCAACCTGTGGTCTGCAGACCGCTGGAGATCCGCAGACTATGTCTAAGTTTTCCAAAGGGGTCCACACCTCCATTTCAAGTTTTTTAGGGTCCACAAATGAAAAAAAAGATTGAAAACTACAATTCTATTGCATTCATCACTGAAATTTTAAGTGTCAATCTTTGTTCTATAGATGCCTGTAAAAAGCACCTAGAAAAAAGGAGGGAGAACCAGCATAGCTGTCCCTAAGGGTACCTAATTAAGAGGAGCAGGGATAATAAGATTTGTTCTCAGGGAGTAGAGCTACCAGTGGAATTGTTTCTCATGTAAACAATTGCTGCAGTTACCATTAAGAAGTTGAGCCACTGTGAATAGGAGGGCTGATGTCCATGAGATACTCTATCAATATGTGGTCCACATTATGAAAAAAGTCTGAGAGTCCCCAGATCTAGATAATTTATTCTAGGGCTCTGTGCAGGAAATCCAAGGACAAGAAAGGACTGGAAACAGAAAATACATATAATTCACTTGTTGGGAGTCAGTTGGCTTCTTGAGAATTTACCAAATGTATCCACTGGTTGTTTCACATTTGATAAATTCAAGAATTTCACAACCAGTGGCATAAATATCAAGTCCTTATGGGTACATTTAACTTAACAGATAAGTGTATAATTTGTAAACTATGCATTTTCTCTCATGTCACTTTAAGAACAAAAAGTACTTACAATTCAGAAAGCCGATGAGTCATTTATTTAAGAATAAGCACAACTTGGATCAAATAAGAGCTGTGAAAGTTCAATCTACAGATTTTTTTTTCTTATTGCTACAGATTTTAGCATTTAACAATTTCTAGCATTTCAGAGAAATAAAAGGAAATGAAAATAGGTAACATTAAAATCATTTAAAACCAGGAACTTTTATAGAAAGCTACTGTAAGAATGAAGAAAGTATTAGATGCATGTACTTCTTGACCTGGTCTTCTCAGAATGCTCAGAATGGACTAGAAGTCTAGCTGCGTCTACACTGACACACAAATACACAGCAAATCTCAGTAAACCCATCCGTCCTGGAGTGAGAGACTGCATACCCATATATTCACTCTCCCAAAATGCACACAGAGAAAACCAAAACAAAAAGATGGAAAAGGAAGCTCTCTGAATTTACTCATAGGAAATGTTTTTGTTTTACATCCAGTTTAAGCAGGCTTTTTAACATATAGTCAAACTAGAACGTTTTATGAAAAGTAGGATGTATTCCGAGCAGATACTCTTCATATCCAATGTTGCTGTTAGCGCTAGGTGAAGCGTCTCTTAATCCTAGAATGACAATCAGCCAAAAACGAATCCAATACACACTACTTTTGTCAAATAAAATAAAGCAGGCCAAACGGTCTCTGACTCAATACTTGAGAAAAACTTGGAGTCAGGATATCACCTGCCATGTTCCAGGTGGGCCTTGAGTGCTTGATTGGAGGGAAGGCTTTGAACTGGGACAACTGCTTCAAACCAGCAGCCTTATAAAAAAAGCAGCCAGTTGCGAACTCAGTGAGCAGCAAACAGAGGACAGGCAAACAGAAGGAGTTTGCCTGTGAGTTCGCTTTCGGGGGGAGTTCCCACAGAGTGGTGTGTTTTTTTGTTTTTTTTGGGCGCCTTTCAGGCTTCTGCGAGCCGTAAATACAACACCCGAGGAGGCTCTTAGAAGGAAGACAATATGGATAGTGACCGATCAGCTGCTGTGATCTGCACAGGATGTGCCATGTTTGTCTTTCTCCCAGAAGACAGAAGTGACTTCGTCTGTATGAAGTGCACGCTGGTCTTCATATTGGAAGAGAAGATTAAAGGACTAGAGACCCTGGTACCAACCCTATGTTGCATCTATCCAGAAAATCTTCATTTTCTCTGAAGTCAGTGTTTGGTACTGCAGACAAAGTTGCTGAAGAATCAGAGAGGGCAATGCAGAATGGGGAAGAAAATTGGCAGCATGTGACCTCTAGAAGAAGAAGAAGAGAAGAGAACCCATGTACCCCCAACGCAGATAGAGGTAAGAAACCGTTTTCAGGCTCTCTGCACAGGTACTACAGCAGAGAATGGTTTGGAAGAGTCATCTGAGGGAAGGGATCAGAAGGAGACCCCATTGACTGGAAGGTATGGGATGCACTGTCCTAGGGATGGGGGTTCCACGATCACTACTCCCAAGATGAGGAGATGGCTGGTGGTGGTCGGGGACTCCCTCCTAAGGGGGACGGAGTTGCCATCTGCCGTCCAGATGGGGAAACTCGAGAAGTGTGCTGCTTGCCTGGAGCTAGAATTCAGGATGTGACCGAGTGTCTGCCGAGACTGATCAAGTCCTTGGACTGCTACCTCTTCCTACTTCTCCATGTGGGCACCAATGATACTGCCAAGAATGACCTTGAGCGGGTCACTGCAGACTACGTGGCTCTGGGAAGAAGGATAAAGGAGTTTGAGGTGCAAGTCATGTTCTCATCCATCCTCTGTTAAGGAAAAGGCCCAGGTAGGGAACATTGAATTCTGGAGGTAAATGCATGGTTACACAGGTGGTGTCAGAGAGGGCTTTGGATTCTTTGACCATGGGATGTTGTTCCAGGAAGAAGGATTGCTAGAAAGAGATGGAATCCACCTAACAAAGAGAGGGAAAAGCATCTTCGCAGGCAAGCTTGCTAACCTAGTGAGGAGGGCTTTAAACTAGGTTTGCCGTGAGATGGTGACCTAAGCCCAGAGGTAAGTGGGGAAGTGGGATACCGGAAGGAAACATAAGGAGGAGGGTGAAACAGGGGAGGCCTCCTGATTCATACTGAGAAAATAGGGAAATTGGCTAGTTATCTCCAGTGCCTGTACACGAATGCAAGAAGCCTGGGAAACAAGCAGGAAGAATTGGAAGATCTGGCACAGTCAAGGAACTATGATGTGATTGGAACAACAGATGTGGTGGGGTAACTTACATGACTGGAGCACCGCCATGGATGGGTATAAACTGTTCAGGAAGGACAGGCAGGGGAGAAAAGCTGAAGGAGTTGAACTGTATGTAAGAGAGCAGTAGGATTGCTCAGAGCTCCAGTATGAAACTGGAGAAAAGTCTGTTGAGAGTCTTTGGGTTAAGTTTAGAGGCGAGAGCAACAAGAATGATATAGGGTGTCTGCTATAGACCACCAGACCAGGAGGATGAGGTAGATGAGGCTTTCTTCGGAAAACTAACACAAGTTTCTAGATCACAGGCCCTGGTTCTCATGGGGGACTTCAATCACCCTGACCTCTGCTGGGAGAGCAATACCAGTAGCACACAGACAATCCGGGACGTTTTTGGAGAGTGTTGGGGACAACTTTCCTGATGCAAGTGCTGGACGAACCAACTAGGGGAAGTGCTCCTCTTGACCTGCTGCCCACAAAATGGAAAGAATTGGTAGGGGAAGTATAAGTGGGTGGCAACCTAGGCAGCAGCGACCATGAGATGGTCAAGTTCAGGATCCTGACAAAAGGAAGAAAGGAGAGCAGCAGAATACGGGCCCTGGACTTCAGAAAAGTAGACTTTGACTCCCTCAAGGAACTGATGGGCAGGATCCCCTGGGAGGCTAGTATGAGGGAGAAAGGAGTCCAGGAGAGCTGGGTTTATTTTAAAGAAGCCTTATTGAGAGCGCAGGAACAAACCATCCCAAAAGTGCAGAAAGAATAGCAAATATGGCAAGCAACCAGGTTGGCTTAGCAGAGAAATCTTCGGAGAGCTTAAACACAAAAAGAAAGCTTACAAGAAGTGGAAACTTGGACAGATCACTAGGGAGGAGTATAAAAATATTGCTCAAGCATGCAGGGGTATAATCAGGAAGGCCAAAGCACAACTGGAGTTCCAGCTAGCAAGGGATGTGAAGGGTAACAAGAAGGGTTTCTGCAGGTATGTTAGCAACAAGAAGGTCAGAGAAAGTGTGGGACCCTTGCTGAATGGGGGAGGCAACCTAGTGACAGATGATATGGAAAAAGCTGAAGTACTCAATGCTTTTTTTTGCCTCAGATTTCACAAACAAGGTCAACTCCCAGACTGCTGTACTGGGCAGCACAGTCTGGGGAGGAGGTGAGAAGCCCTCAGTGGTGAAAGAATGGGTTAAGGACTATTTAGAAAAGCTGGACATGCACAAGTCCATGGGACCAGATGCAATGCAACCGAGGATGCTGAGGAAGTTGGCTGATGTGACTGCAGAGCCATTGACCATTATCTTTGAAAACTCATGACAATTGCAAGAGGTCCTGGATGATTGGAAAAAGTCAGATATAGTGCCCATCTTTAAAAGGGAAGAAGGAGAATCCGGGGAACTACAGACCAGTCAGCCTCACCTCACTCCCTGAAAAAAATCACGGATCCTTGAGGACCTGCTCCATTCTGAAGCACTTGGAGGAGAGGAAAGCGATCAGGAACAGTCAACATGGATTCACCAAGGGCAAGTCATGCCTGACCAACTTAATTGCCTTCTATGATGAGATAGTTGGCTCTGTGGACACGGGGAGAGCAGTGGACGTGATATATCTTGACTTTAGCAAAGCTTTTGATAGGGTCTCCCACATTATTCTTGCCAGCAAGTTAAAAAAGTATGGATTGGATGAATGGACTATAAGGCGGATAGAAAGCTGGCTAGATCATCAGGCTCAGCGGGTAGTGATCAACGGCATGATGTCTAGTTGGCAGCCGGTATCAAGCGGAGTGCCCCTGGGGTCTGTGCTGGGGCTAGTTTTGTTCAACATCTGCATTAATGATCTGGATGATGGGATGGATTGCACCCTCAGCAAGTTCGCCAGTGACACTAAGCTAGGCAGAGAGATAGATACACTGAGCTCCTACCACTGCGAGCATCAGTGAAGGAAATTGCCTCATGTCCAGACAGACCTCATGTCAATAATCCCCTGTATTCTCCTCTTTCCTCCATGAGTTCTCCGTGAAAACAAAACAAAAACAAAACCTTTCTACATGGTAGGATTAGCGTGCAATTTTAGGGAAAATTTCCTAGCATAAACAAAGCCGCTGAGTTTCTGCAAATTTCTTGGGGTTCCTATTCTCATGTGTCTTGGGATTTGAAGAAACAGACTCATATCCTCAACCTCATGCAATAAATTAAAGCAGCTGTTAGAAGGAGAACACACTTATTTTACAGCTCCTGTTTCAAGCCCTGTGTCTGCAGCAGATAACACCCAACACTAGTTTGCACTATATTCACATTTGCAGGGCTTTCTTTGCAACCGTATGGGCTACAGCCTTTTCAAAACAAGATATCACTTGGATTTTGCAGATTCTGATATAACTGACGGGGCTGCCTCTTCTCAAGCAACAGGAGGCGGCCCCAACTTTTGCTGAAGGGTTGGAAGGGATGCTGACCTATCAGACTCCTCCTGTGGAAAATGGGTAATTTCTGGTTGGTTTAGTGTGGGTTTAAATCTGGTTTGTTTGTTTGAATAGGTTTCCTCTGTAATACATTTAATCATAGAGTAAAAAGTATGTGCTTGGAAAAGCTGTGTGGTCACTGCTAAATACCACTTTCATTATACTCTCCATCACTCATGAAGGAGGGGGTTTGCCCCACAGCACCCAGCTCTGGTTCCCGCCATCCCACTGGTTCCCAGTTCCCACAATCAGACTGTGGCCGCTTTCTGGTTGCGAGCAGGTCAGGACACCCCTCTACAATAGGGGAGGCAGTAACTAGCAGAACTGGGTGGTGTAATGGCAGAGCGCTCTCCCTGCTGGCATGATGGAGGGACGATGGGCCAGGCCAAATTTGAGTGGCGCTGCAACCTGGCACAGGGGGTCCTGCTGTTTCCTGTCTCTGCTTCCATTATGCTCCACCGTAGACACAGGCTTCACCTCATAGGGAGCCCATGCACCAGGTTCCTCCTGGTCTTATGCTCCAGCTCCAGCCCCAGCCCACACTACCCAGCTCTGGTTACGTCAATATGTTTGGGACGTATGGAGGCACATGAGTTTCTGAATTACACATGTGCAACCGACAGAGCTGTCAGTTATTATTATTGAGTGGCCCTGGGGAAACAAGTTTATTTCTACTTGTTACTCAAGTCATCAGATTCTGAAATAAGCATAGTCCCTTTGGCTGAGGGGACTTTTACTTTTGCTAGTCCCCACCTGTGTTTTTTGAATTATGTTTTTTAAGACTGATAAATGCATATATGTGGGAAAGCAAGAAAACAGAGCAGGAATCCACTGCCTACACATACTGGACTTTGTTCCATCTGTAGTAGATGTGAGTTAATAATGCAAAGAGATCTGTCCTTTAAATGCCTCACCATTGTCTCAAGTAAGCTCACTTTGCTTGGCAGCAGCTGTAGACAGCAAAAGCCAGTTTGCCAGAACATTGTTCACTCCCTTGAGGTCAGCTGCTGACAAAGTCATCAAATAAATCTTGGCCCAGCCAGGCGATAGTTTCTGCCTGAGTCATTTCATATCTATCATCAGCAGTTATTAAAATGAGCTTCTTTTTCCTATTTCTTACAGAGTTTATTGAAACTAAAATTATCACCCCTTCTAGTGAATTATGAGGTTCTTATTTCACAACCCAGCATTGTCACTAAAATGGTCTGTTGTACATCAGGAGAACAGCATTTGAGGGTGTTATTACGAGTCTTCGGTAATTCATAAGGACTTCTGAGAGCAACATATTTCGCTTCCTAATGATTTTAGTGATTAAAAAAAAATCAGGGAAATGCCACTACCACCATTGGAAGTCACCCAATACTTGCTTTCAATTGCTTAGTAAGTGTCAAGAGTGTGATGTGGCACTTCTCCCATAATAAAAAGCCAAAGCAGGAAACTATCAATTCTATTGTAGCAATTAGAGACTGTAATTACAAATTATTATGCATAAATATTTTCATAAAATCTCATTCTTTAAAAGTGCTCTGTTGGTTAGTTATATACTGTCAAATTAAGTGATGAAATTATGTGCTTGGTGAACATGATCTTGGAGGGATGAAGAGAAATTTTGTTCCCATGGAAGATACACCGAAGAATTTTTATCCTATAGATTGTTTTCTCCGGGAGCCAGAGAATCATCTCCCTGAATAGGATGAATTTTGTAGGCCTTTAGGAAGGAGAGAATTTGAACACTTTCTGAAAGACCAACTGTTGATGCTGCTATCATATTGATAGCAACAGATTCATGTAGCACTATCCAGCCTTTGAGGATTTGTTTTGTTTTCTACCTAGGAATTATTTTTAGCATGCTCATCTACTTTTTAATACTTTGCAATTATATGGCATTTTTCATCTGAAGATTTCACACAGCTTTACAAATCTATCCCGGTTTTGCATGAGGAAAGTGAGGCTCACACAGGTTAAAGCCAAAATTTTCAAACACGTTTTCTCTAAATTTGGGTACCCAACCAGACATAGCTAAGTCTTGATTGACAGAGGTGATAAGTACATGCAACTTCTACTGACTTCAACTGGAGTTGTGCATGCTTAATATCTCTGAAAAATCAGACCATAAGTGTTAAGGTAACTAAAAACTGAGCTAAGCAAATGTAGTGGATGTACTTGAACATTTTTGCCTATTTGCCCTACAATGAGCCAAGTAGCAGAGTAAGAAAGGAACCCAGGCCTCCTCACTCTCAGTACTCTGTTCTACTGCTTCCCCTCATCAAGTCTCTGTTCTGAGAGATAATATCTACTGAGCATATCCAGTAGCAATGCTTCAACTTTCCAATTTTGCCTTTGATAAATAGATTGGAAACTACTGATACCACAGTGACAAAGAAATTTGAAAATCTGCTCTTACAAAGCAGTGAGTCAAGATGGAACTGTACAATGGCCATCATCAGTGGATTTCAGGAAAGTGAGTGATCAGAGGGGATTAGAAATTTTATTTTCAGCTCCAAATGACAATTTATGTGTGGCAAAATATGGTTCTCCCTTTCTGAGCCCACAGGACATTGTACTCAACAAAATGGGTGCAGCAAAAGATCTTAAAAATAGAGATTAATTAGCTCTGAAAGTATGACACCACATTTCTGCTGAGTTACACAGAGTCTGTCCATAAGAATCATAGAACCATAGGGTTAGATGGGACCTCAAGGTTAATCTAGTCTAACCCCTTGCCAAGATGCAAGATTCATTGTGTCTAGTAATTTCAGAGAGGAGTTAGCAAAAGATTCTGAATCTTATTCATGAAGTATTGCATATTACTGTATTTACCATAAGGAGACTACGAAAACCCATTTAGGTACCAAATTCCTGCCTGATGTATGGGTAAACACGGGGGTTTTCTTTAAAGCACTAAGTTCTATAACTAACTCCCCCCCTTCCCAAAATTAAACAAAATAAATAATAAATAAGTATATAATGGGATAGAATAATGTGGTTACAGCCTCTTTTTGGAAGATATTAGCATTTGCAACCTATCACAGTATCTTGGCTTTTGTTGCTGAATTATGAACTTACAAATGCTGAAGGCAGGAAAAGGACACCAAGTTCATAGGAACGTATCATCAGTTGGGTGCCATTTTTCTCCAGAGCTCCCCAAGCAGCTTTGGAAAGATTGGCACTGCAAAGAGACAGACAGCAGTTCAGTGTGGCACAATCTTCAAAGCAACAAAACACTCAAATACAACAGCTGCAACAACAATGTACTTGAAGTAGAAGTAAAACCTTTCCCCATCCAGAAAGTCCTTTCACAAAGAGAATAATTAGGGCCTTGTTCCTCATTACTATTCCCTCAGTACAGTGGGGAACTGTGTAAGTGCCATATAACAGGGCAGTTGTGCAGTACATATATGGATAAGTACTACGTATTATGAAATTCAATATGAATTTAGTATAGTTGATGCTCCCAGATTCACAATGTGCAAATAACCAACTTCAGCCTTTGCATTATTACCTGGGAACCTGAATAAGGAATCGTGAATAACCAACCAAATTTGGCCTTTTCCCTTATCTATCATCCTTGGAGATGAAAGGATCATTCCCTAATTGGGACTACTTTACATTTCTTGAGACATTTATTATCGAATAGGTATGGAAAATTAATAAAGCATAAAGCATTTTTCCCTCATTGACATTTTTTCCTTTGATAAACTCCATGAAGATTTATTACTTTATAAACATATAATTTTTAAAGCAAATGTTACATTATACTTTTAGCCCATAGTGTCCCTGCTCCCTTATCAGCCAGGGAATAGCTCTCAATTTGAATCTGAATAAAAAAAAATATGTGGTTCTGTCAAGGTTCCTTCCCCACTCTGAACTCTAGGGTACAGATGTGGGGACCTGAAAGAAAAACCCCCTAAGCTTATTTTTACCAGCTTAGGTTAAAACTTCCCCAAGGTACAAAACTATTTTACCTTTTGTCCCTGGACTTTTTTGCTGCCTCCACCAAGCGTCTAACAAATATAACAGGGAAAGAGCCCATTTGGAAATGTCTTTCCCCTCAAAATCCCCCCAAGCCCTACACCCCCTTTGCTGGGGAAGGCTTGATAAAAATCCTCACCAATTTGCATAGGTGAACACAGACCCAAACCCTTGGATCTTAAGAACAATGAAAAAGCAATCAGGTTCTTAAAAGGAGAATTTTAAAGAAAAAGAATCACCTCTGTAAAATCAGGATGGTAAATACCTTACAGGGTAATCAGATTCAAAACATAGAGAATCCCTCTAGGCAAAACCTTAAGTTACAAAAAGACACAAAAACAGGAATCTACATTCCATTCAGCACAACTTCTTTTATCAGCCATTTAAACAAAACAGAATCTAATGCATATCTAACTAGATTGCTTATTAACCCTTTACAGGAGTTCTGACCTGCATTCCTGCTCTGGTCCCGGCAAAAGACAACACAGACAGAGAGAACCCTTTGTTTCCCCCCCCCCCACTCCAGCTTTGAAAGTATCTTGTCTCCTCATTGGTCATTTTGGTCAGGTGCCAGCAAGGTTGTCTTAGCTTCTTAAACCTTTACAGGTGAAAGGCTTTTTCCTCTGGCAGGAGGGATTTAAAGGTGTTTACCCTTCCCTTTATATTTATGACAGGTTCCATTATCAGAATCTGTTCCAATAAAGAAATACAAGGCTTCATATTAAATTTGAACTGATAAACACATTAGTAGATGCCTTCTAGCGGGGGGGGAGGGGAGGAGAGGAGGGAGATTGATTTTGCATTAGTGATCTGAGTTGGCTGGATCAGTACCTAGTTTGGAACATAAGAGCTGACATATTGGGTCAAACCAATGGTCCATCTAGCCCAGTAACTTCTGTCTGACAGTGGCAGTCCCAGAGCTTCAAGAGGAATGTACAGAAAAGGGCACTGAAGAATCCTCACCAAACAAGGAAGGAATTTAAAAAGCCATTATACAAAAACTGAAAACAAGTGCTTCTCTAATATTTTGACCACTAAGGATATGGACATGAATATTATATAGAAGATATGCTGACAAACATTAATCTATTTTCTTCTATTAATCTTTTACCTTTGTGAAAATAAAGACTGTTTTCTTGAAGATAGGCTTGAGAAGAAATTTTATAGCTTGGGAAATGAGTAAACCATATTTCATCTTTGAGTATTTGTCCACATGGATCCCTCTTTTGGTGCTCACGCATGCGAGACTGGATTCTTTTGGCCAGCAGGGTCCATTGGGGCCACGCCCCTACAGGTCCTCCCACCACCCAAGGGTATAAAAGGGCAGGCGCAGTCCCTAATGTCCCTCAGTTCTTTCTTATCACCCATGGCAGCAAGACTGAACCACTGCACTGTCCGTCTGCTTTCCTAGAAACCAGTAAAGAAAAACTAAACCACTGTGCTAAAAATCCAGAGATTAAATCTTGCCCCTCATATGACTTTCTATACTACTAAGTGATGGGCATTCTAGGTGCCTTTTTGTTTAGGCAAGGGGCATATTCCAGAATGCTGCTCCATCTGCCACTCATTTTCCAAAGGCCCATGAAGCGCAACTGAGATTATTCCTTCTTGAGTGCTCCAGGAAGGCCTCTTTGAACACGGAAAGGAAGGACGTAACAAAGGCACAGTCCCCTGCCCAGTCCCTCTTAATGAGCACCCTGGAGAGCCATGATTCTACCCCAAGCTCCAGGGAAACATTGGACCCCGGTCATGGGCTTCAATCTCTGTCGCAATAGCTTCGGAAAGGTGCAGGAGGGATCATCACTCCAGAGTTGAGTTGAGACACAGGTCACCCTCCCCCAGGCCCCATAAAAAACAGATACAAAAATCACCATAGGTCTCACTCTTCTCAAACTCAAAGGGAAGCCAACAAAAGGCATGGACCTCAGAGACCAGCCCCCAAGTATCTTTCTCTGCTTCTATCAGTCCAAGATTCATGTGCCTATCAAACTTGGCCCTACTAGGCACCCTGGGGTATGCAACCCCCATACTTGCAAGCCAGTAGCTACTGCCCCCACTCCCAGGGCTAGATGCTCTTCTCCAAAGAGGCAATATAGATCTTTCCAGCCAGGCAAATTGATACAGCCTCAGATACTAAAGAGACGGGAGAAAGAGAGACACGTACACCAGGCAGATGAGGGAGAACAATTAATCCCGGCCACAATTCCCTTATCCTTCCCTAATGAGGCAGTGAACCCTCCAAGGTCTTCTCCAGTTGATGATTTTAAGGCATTCCAACATATTAAACGCATGGCAGAGGCTCTTGACATAACAGTGGAGGAGGTGCAAGAGAAACCACACAAACTGCTAGACATTCTGCACTCTCCCTTCCTTGCTTGGTAGGTTGGCCATACTGATAAATAAGGGGATTACTGGAGCTTCCAAAAGACCCCCTGCATCAATTCAAGCCATATCCAAATGTTCTGACAAAAAGTTATCAAGCCCCTTCCAAAGGATTTGAGTACTTTTATTCTCCCCCTGTAACAAGGGTCTCTTGTTGTAGCTACTCTCCAGAGATCCAAATCCTAAACAAGGGCTTCCCAAATCAACACTTAGGGAGAAAGACCTTAAAGCTGGACCTATTTGGATGAAGGCTGTTTCTCAGCCAGCCTCCAGATGCATAACTAATTACCAATCGCTTCTTAGAAAATTTAATTATTTACACTAGTGTCAGTTTATGAACAGGTTTATTTTGGAACACAGGGAAAAACTAAAATCTATAATGAATGAAGGGCAGCTGTGTGAAAATGAAAAGTTAATTTAAAGAAAGCTGATTAGGCTCCTAGGTGAACTGGTTCAAATCCACACAGATTCTCTATGATTCTGACAATGAAACAAATAAGACACACCACACAACAAAAATACTAACCCAGGAACCTATCCTTGCAACAAAGCCTGTTGCTAACTGAGTCCATACATCTATTCAGAGGACACCATCATAGGGCCTAACCACATCAGCCACACTATCAGAGGTTCGTTCACCTGCACATCTACCAATGGGTATATGCCATCATGTGCTAGCAATGCCCCTCTGCCATGTACATTGGCCAAACCGGGCAGTCTCTAAGTAAAAGAATAAATGGACACAAAGCAGATGTCAAGAATTATAACATTCAAAAACCAGTCGGAGAACACTTCAATCTCTCTGGTCCCTCAGAGACCTAAAGTTGCAAGTCTTCAACAAAAAAACTTCAAAAACAGACTCCAACGAGAGACTGCTGAATCGGAATTAATTTGCAAACTGGACACCATTAATTTAGGCTTGAATAAAGACTGGGAGTGGATGTGTCATTACACAAAGAAAAACTATTTCCCCATGTTTATTTGCCTCCCCCTATGTTCCTCACATGTTCTTGTCAACTGCTGGAAATGGCCCACCTTGATTATCACTAGAAAAGGTTGTTTTGGTTTTTTTCCCCCCTCTCCTGCTGGTAACAGCTCACCTTACCTGATCACTCTTGTTACAGTGTGTATGATAACTCCCATTGTTTCATGTTCTCTGTGTATATAAAATCTCCCCACTGTATTTTCCACTGCATGCATCTGATGAAGTGAGCTGTAGCTCACGAAAGCTTATGCTTAAATAAATTTGTTAGTTAGTCTCTAAGGTACCACAAAGTATTCTTTTTCTTTTTGCGGATACAGACTAACACGGCTGCTACTCTGACTCCTTTTTATAATTTACAGATAAGCAATCCTTATAAATCCTAAAAAAAAAAAATCAAAGAGGTTCTATCTACTTGGTTATAAACACTACTATTGGGGGAATTCTGCACCAAAAAATTAAAAATTCTGTATATTTTATTTATCAAAATAACAATATAATCATGCCAGTTATAATTATTTTGGTAATTTATTCCAAAATATTTGTCAGCAAGTACGTCTGTAACAATACAGACCTCCCCGCCCCAAAAAAAGGTGTTTTTTTTTTTTTAACAAATAGATTCCTTACTAGGCATATTAATACAGAACTCTGTGTAATTCACTTGAATTATAATACAGAACAGTATTTCCTGCACCTGTCAGAAGCAGTGCAAAGGCTGTGGGGAGTCAGGGGTAACAGAAGAGCTGAGGGAGAGGGAAGGAGCCTAGGAGTGAACCTGGAGGTTGTTGGGTGTGGGTGGGAGGTTTTTCTTTGGGGGGGGGGAATTATTAGGGTGTTGGAAAGTCTCCCCCAGGCAGATCCTGGCTGACCCCAAGCCTCTCCCATTCAGTCAGGCACATCTGCCCCTGTCCCCGCGCCCCTCCTCCCCATGGGTCTCTGGAGCCCCGCCTTCCCCATCCTTAACAGTCACCCCACTAGCTCCTGAGCCCATGCTCCAGTCTGTCCCCCCACTTGCCATTCTGAACCCTTGTCTGTGACCCCCCCCCCTCCCCCAGCAGCCCTGTGTGGCCCACTCTGTCCTAACCTGGCTCTGCTAGAAGGATGCTGTGATGAACTCTACTTCTGGGGGAATTCTGCAAACACTGGGCATAGAATTTTGTATTTTCCCACATAAAATACATTTTGCCTCAGAAGTGCTGCAGTTCTGCCTTTTGCCCACCAGAGGCTGCTGTGGTGCTAGAACAGCCAGCATGAATGTCTGTTCTGGTGGCACAGCTGCCTCTGCTGGACAAACGGCAGAACAACAGCACTTCTTAAGCAAAAGGTTTTTTATGCGGGAAAATACAAAATTATGCAAGACAGATGAATTCTGCACATCCGCAGAAGTGCAGAATTTCCCCAGGAGTAAAACACCCACTAAGAAACTCCCAGCAATACAATCAGAATTTAGCTTGTTGAGTATTTTAATATTGAAATAAATTAAATATTCCTTCTTAGATTTCACTTTTATGTGATTCCCAACTGTTTCATGACTTCCCGCCGCCCCCATCACAGATAATACAAATCTGAATAGTACACTGATAAGCAGAAGTTTGGAAATTCTCACTTAACAATTCACAACTGACAGTTTTATGATTCTACACAAAGAAAGAAACACACATCCAATGAGTATCTTTTAAAGGACTATGTTTAGGGGTTTCTTAAACTCGGCAAACTCTTTTTCTGGTGCTTTCCCATGTGGACTTTACAGATGCTCATGCATGCAGCCATGCTTTCAAACCCTCGAAAAAAAAAATCAAAAGGCCTAGTTAATAAAAACAAAAGAAAAAAACCCAACAGGTGTTGGAACTCTTCAGTTCTTCTAGTCTTTGGACTCATGTGGAACAGGAGATGTAGCTGGGCACAGCACTTTCATGCTAGCAGGCTCTTCAGGTGCTGGCAGACTAGTCACAGACTGGCTTAGCCTGTTTGTTGCCATCTTCACTTTGTTTCCCCTACAGTGGCAAGCCTTGGGTAACAGGAGCATCAGTCTTCCCTCAAATGGCTTGTAGACCCAAGGGATAATGGTCCTTCATTTTCACGCATTGAGAGGCTCAACTGCTCCCCTTTATAGCACCACCTTCAGAACTCTTCAGGCCAATCTGGTGAGAAGTATGACTTGGATTGAGACAGCCTGGCCCAGTCAGGTTAGAGATGGATAATATTTAGATTAGTGTCCGATTAGAAAAGTCATGCTTAAGCCAACAATTTTATATTATATATTATATATATATAAAATTGTTGGCTTAAGCATGACTTTTCTTATATATATGATCCTCTCAACAAAAAAAATCAAAATGAAAGAGGCACAAAACCACTTTTGAGGAAGTTCACAAGGTCCCCCCACTTGGGATGAGAAGGTCATGCTGGTCATGGTCCCACAAGAAGTCTTCTCTTTAAACAGGTACAAAGACACACCTCAGATGTGCAAATAATGCATTAAGAACTCCGTGATGAGAACATCTTTCACAAGTGTGGGATACACATCCCTAGACCTATTTGACACAGATGACAGCAAGTGTCAAGCTCCAGGGGGGACACCAGTCTGGCTCCCTGTCAAATGTCTTGACCATCTGCCTGGACACCAGGACTAATGTATGTCATTCTGCCAATCCCCATTATACTGAGAAGTCTGAAGAAGCTAAAATAAAATGCAGGATCATGATCGTCCCAGCATATGCCAGGCAGTTTGGTATTTAGATCTCGTGAATGTCTCAAGGTCAATTTATCAGCAATATCTGCACACCACCATTTTTTCCCATCTGACAGTGGCAAGATTTCTTCCATTCTGTGAGAAAAATGTGAGCCCTTCCCTCTTGGGAACCTCAATATAGTGTTAACAGGGTTCTCAGATTCCCTGGCCAGACAACTCTCTGATCATCCAAGTCTGACCTCCTATATAAGAGGCCATAGAATTTATTCAAAAGGAATTATTTTGGACAAGAGAATACCTTTTAAAATAAACAACAAGTCTTGATTTACAGATACCATTTGAATCTCAGTAAATTGTCCCAATGGTTAATTAATCCTCACTGTTTAAAAAAAAAAAAAAACAACCTTATATCCAGACTGAATTTATCTAGATCCAATGGCGGAAGTTGAAGCATGTTATACCTTCCTCTGCTTGACTGAAGAGCCCATAATTAATTTGAGTTTCCCATATAGGTACTTACAGATTGTGTTCAAGTCGCCCTATAACATTCTCTTTGTTAAAATAAATAGATTGAGCTCCTTAGAGTCTGTCACTGTAATACATGTTTTCTCATCCTTTAATCATTCCTGTGGCTCGTCTCTGAACCCTCCAATTTTTCAATGTCCATCTCAAATTGTGGACACCAGAACTGGACGGAGTACTCCAGCAGGGGTTGCACCAGTACCAAATATAGAAGTAAAATAACTTGTCTATTCTTTTCTTGAGATTCCTATTTATGCATCCAGAGATGGGGGGGAGCAGAGCTTTGCGTCTCTGGAGCCGTTGTGTTTTGGGAAAGCAGAAAACATCACAGAAAGCTGGTTTGGACTGGCACAAAGAGCACCAGGAGCAGAGGTTGTGGAATAGAACACCCCCAAAGGAGCCCAGCAGTTAAGACCCTCCTGAGAGCTGGAGCAATTCGGAGATTGGCAGTGGACCCTGGATGACTTGTGCACACAGGACAGAACTCTGTCCGCCTCTCCCAGTCTTCTTCTTACGTTACACCCAGGCCTGGCCAGCCTCACGTTGTGCGGGTGTGAGTATGAAAGTGGGTTAGGGCTTGGGGCACAAACACTTTCTTTCTTCCTCTAAGTGATGTGGGGACCCCCCCCCCCCGCACTCTCTGCTGTTATTTTATTATTTATTAATAAAGCTTTAAAATTTAGACTCTTGGAGTGTTCTGTCATCTCCTTCCCAAATGATCCTGTGGCCTCAGCTTGATCACCTGAAGCCTAAGGCAGAATGGTAACAAATCTGTCATACGTACCCCCCCTTCCTCCCCCAAAATCTTTTGTCAAGAGTCACTGCTTCCCAGGATAGAGTCTCCCATCTTGTATGTATGGCCTACATTCTTTATTCCTAGGTGTATAAATTTAGCCATGTTAAAATTCATATCGTTTGCTTGAGTCCAGTTTACCAAGCGATCCAGATCGCTCCGTATCACTAACTGGTGTTCATTATTTATCACGTCTCCAATCTTTGTGTCATGTGCAAACTATCACTGACTATTTTATGTTCTCTTCCAGGTCACTGATAAAAATGTTGAATAGGGTAGGGCCAAGAACCAATCTTTGTGGGATTCCACAAGCAACACAACCACTCAATGATGATTCCCTATTTACAGCTACATTTTGAAACACGTCAGCCACTTTTTAATTCATTTAAGTGTGCCATATTAATTTTGTATTGTTTTACTTTTTTTTTTTTAATCAAAATGTCATGCAGTACCAAGTCAAATGCCTTATAGAAGCTTATGGATATTACATTAACACTATTATCTTTATCAAACTTGATATCTTTTTTTGATGAGAGTATCCAAGTTAGTTTGACAAGATCGGTTTTCCAGTACACCCACCCCCAAGACCACCTTTGGGACTTTAGCAACCTTCCAATACCACCAACCAGTCAAGACTGACTTTTTAGTAGCCATTACATCAGCTTGACTGGTGGGGGGAGATTCAGGCCCTCATGGCAAGCCCCCTTATATACGTTTCATAAAGACAGTGTTGTTTTCAGGCCTCATCAAGTTTTTGCCCCAAACTGTTTCAGAATCCTATATGAACACATTAATTAATATCTGAGTGTGAGAGAAGACAACTGACTCAACCTTGGGGAAAGCTACTTCATATTCTTGATGCAATAAGAGCATTACCATATTATCTTAAAGGGACGAAATTACTCAGGAACACACCTAGGCTGCTCATGGGCTTTGCAGAGAAAGTTAAGGGTCAGGCAATATCCTCACAGAGATTAACAATTCGGACCTTCAAATCATAGAATATCAGTGTTGGAAGGGACCTCAGGAGATCATCTAGTCCAACCCCCTGCTCAAAGCAGGACCACTCCCCAACTAAATCACCCGAGCTAGGACTTTGTCAAGCCTGACCTTAAAAACCTCAAAGGACAGAGATTCCACCACCTCCCTAGGTAATGCATTCCAGTACTTCACCACCCTCCTAGTGAAAAAGTTTTTCCTAATATCCAACCTAAACCTCCCCCACTGCAACTTGAGACCATCACTGCTCGTTCTGTCAGTTCTGCTACCACTGAGAACAGTCTAGAGCCATCCTCTTTGGAACCCCCTTTCAGGTAGTTGAAAGCAGCTATCAAATCTCCCCTCATTCTTCTCTTCTGCAGACTAAACAAAGCCTCAGGCTCTCCCCATAAGTCCTGTGTTCCAGTCCCCTAATCATTTTTGTTGCCCTCCGTTGGGGGCTTTCCAATTTTTCCACATCTTTCTTGTCATGTGGGACCCAAAACTGGACACAGTACTCCAGATGAGGCCTCACCAATGTTGAATAGAGGAGAACGATCACGTCCCTTGATCTGCTGGCAAAGCCCCTACTTATACAGCCCAAAATGCCATTAGCCTTCTTGGCAACAAGGGCTTACTGTTGACTCATATCCAGCTTCTCATCCCCTGCAACACCTAGGTCCTTTTTTGCAGAACTGCTGCCTAGCTGCTTGGTCCCTAGTCTGTAGCTGTGCATGGGATTCTTCCATCCTAAGTGCAGGACTCTGCACTTGTCCTTGTTGAACCGCATCAGATTTCTTTTGGCCCAATCCTCTAATTTGTCTAGGGCCCTCTGTATCCTATCCCTACCCTCCAGCGTATCTACCACTCCTCCCAGTTTAGTGTCCTCTGCAAACTTGCTGAGGGTGCAGTCCACACCATCCTCCAGATCATTAATGAAGATATTGAACAAAACTGGCCCCAGGACAAACCCTTGGGGCACTCCACTTGATATTGGCTGCCAACGAGACATGGAGCCATTAATCACTATCTGTTGAGCCCCACGATCTAGCCAACTTTTTATCCACCTTATAGTCTATTCATCCAGCCCATACTTCTTTAACTTGCTGGCAAGAATACTGTGGGAGACCGTATCAAAAGCTTTGCTTTAGTCACAGAATAAGATGCCCACTGCTTTCCCCTCATCCACAAAGCCAGTTATCTCGTCATATAAGGCAATTAGATTAGTCAGGCATGACTTGCCCTTGGTGAATCCATGCTGACTGTTCCTGATCACTTTCCTCTCCTCCAAGTGCTTCAGAATGGATTCCTTGAGGACCTGCTCCATGATTTTTCCAGAGACTGAGGTGAGGCTAACTGGCCTGTAGTTCCCTGGATCCTCTTCCTCCCCTTTTTTAAAGATGGGCACTAAATTAGCCTTTTTCCAGTCATCCGGGACCTCCCCCGATCGCCATGAGTTTTCAAAGATAATGGCCAATGGCTGTGCAATCACATCCGCCAACTCCTTTAGCACCCTCGGATGCAGCGCATCCGGCTCCATGGACTTGTGCTCTTCCAGCTTTTCTAAATAGTCCCGAACCACTTCTTTCTCCACAGAGGCCAGGTCACCTCCTCCCCATGCTGTGCTGCTCAGTGCAGTAGTCTGGGAGCTGACCTTTTTCGTGAAGACAGAGGCAAAAAAAGCATTGAGTATATTAGCTTTTTCCACATCCTCTGTCACTAGGATGCCTCCCCCATTCAGTAAGGATCCCACACTTTCCCTGACCTTCTTGTTGCTAACATACCTGAAGAAACCCTTCTTGTTACTCTTAATATCTCTTGCTAGCTGCAACTCCAAGTGTGATTTGGGCTTCCTGCATGCCTGAGTAATATTTTTATACTCCTCCCTGATCATTTGTCCAAACTTCCACTTCTTGTAAACTTCTTTTTTGTGTTTAAGATCAGCAAGGATTTCACTGTTAAGCCAAGCTGGTCACCTGCCATATTTACTATTCTTTCTACACATCAGGATGGTTTGTTCCTGTAACCTCAATAAGGATTCTTTAAAATACAGCCAGCTCTCCTGGGCTCATTTCCCCCTCATGTTATTCTCCCAGGGGATCCTGCCCATCAGTTGCCTGAGGGAGTCAAAGTCTGCTTTTCTAAGTCCAGAGTCCGTATTCTGCTACTCTCCTTTCTTTCTTTTGTCAGGATCCCGAACTCAACCATCTCATTTATACATCTTATAAAAATGTATAAGAACATGTTTTGAGCTGCCAGGTTAGACCTATCTAGCCACATAATAGCTCATTTCACTAAGACTCAGGCAGCCTCAGCTGCCTGTTTGATGACTGTCCCTATTTCCAGAGGCTGGAGGGCAGCTATGTGGAGCTCAGTCTACACTTTTACAAGACACTATTCTTTGGTAGAGGCTTCCAGATCAGATGCCCATTTTGACAGAGCTGTCCTATAATCCTTGTTTAAGTAGGACTATCTGTTTCCAAGAAAACGGGTAACTGCTTGCTTGTCACCAAGAGTGGGATACACGTGGACAATCACTCAAAGAGGAAAGAATGGTTACATACCTTACAGTAACTGTGGTTTAAGATGTTTTGTCTACATGGCTCCCATGACTCACCTCCTTCCCTGCTATTAAGGAGTCCTACTCCTTCTTGGATTCTGTATTGGCAAAGGAACTATGGGATGTTGGGGCATGTTCCCTTCATTAAATGTCCTTGGGTGTGTGTGCGGGGGGGGGGGGGGGGGGGGGAGGGCAGAAAGCTATCTAGTGCATGAATGCAGCTCCAGTGGACACTACTAACCAAAATAATCTGATCTTATGCACACAGGTTCCTGTGCGCCAAGAGTGAGATCTATGTGGATGAAATATTTTGAAAAACCAGTTAGATATATCTAGATCTATCTATATAGCATTTCCTCATATCTATCCCGATATAGATACAGAAACAGCCAACCTCATCAAATTCCCAATTCCCTCAAATTCCGGCCTCCCAATTTTGACCTAAGTTTGTAAGTTACTTCTGTTGACAGTGAGGAAAATCATAGAATGATGCCCAATTTAAACTACATTAGGGAAAAATGAGAACTTGTCTCTAGTAAATCTTTTGAGCTACTGGTTAGAGTTTATAATCCACACTCAGTTTGACTGTATTCGTTTACACTATCGAGAGTGAATATAGTTGAATATGCTGATGTTCCATACGGATCTCTTGCTAAGGAGAGGGTCTCATCAGGAGCAAGCACAACATACAACAGTAGCAAGCAACCCCATAGCATTAGCTAATATTAGCTTGTATCATTGCTGACACATACACACGTCCTAAATATTTCACATGTAAATTCTGTTCTAGTTAAAAAAGGGTCCACTATTTTGAATTTCACTCCAGAACTAAATCACTGTCTCTCTGCAGCAGTGACTTTCAGCAGCATTCTTTGAAATACACCAAGTTTTCACTAGAATATTGGACTTTCAGTGGAGACATACATACTGGCTAACATTTCTCCGTTTTACTGATCACCACATTCTTTACGTAAACTTTTTTAAAATTTCCCTTTGAGCATACTATTTAAATCAGGCCAAGCTGAACAAAAACAAATATTAATACCCTTCTCCCCAAATACAACACCCCCCACCAAAAAAACATCAGAAACACATTTGTGTGGAGACTTGGGGCCTGGAATATTAAACTCCGAGCAATGAAATCATAAATGACAATATTTGGACATGACTAGCTATTAGCAACTCAGCATGTATACAGCCCAATGCGCTGAAGAGATATACGCTTCAAACGAAACAAATACAGATTTCATCTACTTGACACATTAATATTCCCAAAGATTTTAATCATGGTACAGAATAACATCACAATTTCTTATTTATGTTACCCTAATGTGCTCCTTTCAACTTACTTTTATTCATAAAACTACTTTCTACCTTATCTTAATTGATCCAGTCCCTGGGATGACTGCCCTCTGTATAGCAAAACAGGAAATTTTCTACAAGAAGATTTAAAAAGAGGCTATAATTTCAATGGATAATACTAATATTTATTTTAAGACTTCTAAAGATTTAAATATTCACAGTTGCTTAAATCCCATAATTTTGTGCATTTTTCAATTTTTATTGAAATTTTCACTGTTGCAGGAAATTATGGTAAGAGGCCTGACAATTTTTTATGACAGTGGATGCTGAGATTCAAAAAGTTAAAGCTTTTTCACCATTAAGACAAAAATTGTCAACATCATCAAAATATTGGGGCTGTCAAGTGATTAAAATAATTAATTGCAATTAATCTTGCCGTTAAATAGAATACGATTTATTTAAATTTTTTGGATGTTTTCTACATTTTCAAATATATTGATTTCAATTACAACACAGAAACAAAGTGTACAGTGCTCACTTTATATTTATTTTTGATTACAAATATTTACACTAAAAAAGTAGTATTTTTTCAATTCACCTAATACAAGTACAGTAATGCAATCTCTTTATCATGAAAGTTGAACTTACAAATGTAGAATTATGTACAAATAATAACTGCACTCGAAAACAAAACAATGTAAAACTTTAGAGCTGCGAAGTCCACTCAGTCCTACTTCTTGTTCAGCCCATCGCTAAGACAAACAAGTTTGTTTACATTTGCAGGAGATAATGCTGCCCACTTCTCGTTTACAATGTCACCTGAAAGTGAGAACAAGCGTTCGCATGGTGCTGTTGTAGCTGGCGTCACAAGATATTTACATGCCAGATGCAGTAAAGACTAATATGTCCCTTCATGAGTCAACCGCCATTCCAGAGGACTTGCGTCCATGCTGATGACAAGTTCTGCTCGATCACGATCCAAGGAAGTGTGGCCAGCTGCATGTTCATTTGCATCATGCGAGTCAGATGCCAAAAGCAGAGGTTGATTTTCTTTTTTGGTGGTTCGGGTTCTGTAGTTTCCTCAAAGTATTGCTCTTTTAAGAGTTCTGAAAGCATGCTCCGCACCTCATCCCTCTCAGATTTTGGAAGGCACTTCAGATTCTTAAACCTTGGGTCGAGTACTGTAGCTATCCTTAGAAATCTAACACTGGTAGCTTCTTTGCGTTTTGTCAAGTCTGCCGTGAAAGTGTTCTTAAAATGAACATGTGTTGGGTCATCATCCGAGACTGCTATAACATGAAATACATGGCAGAATGCAGGTAAAACAGTGAAGGAGACGTACAATTCTCCCACAAGGAGCTCTGACATGAACTTACTTAATGCATTTTTTTTTTTTTTTAAACTAGTGTCATCAGCATGGAAACATGTCTTCTGGAATGTTGGCTGAAGCACGAAGGGGCATATGAATGTTTAGCATACCTGGCATGTAAATACCTTGCAATGCTGGCTACAAATATGCCATGTGAACACCTGTTCTCACTTTCAGGTGATATTGTAAACAAGAAGTGGGCAGCATTATCTCCTGCAAATCTAAACAAACTTGTTTGTCTTAGCAATTGGCTGATAAAGAAGGAGGACTGAGTGGACTTGTCAGCTCTACAGTTTTACATTGTTTTGTTTTTGACTGCAGTCTTGTAACCAAAAAAACCCCAGGCATTTGTAAGTTGCACTTTCACGATAAAGAGATTGCACTCCAGTACTTTCATGAGGTGAATTGAAAAATACTATATTTTTAATAATTTTACAGTGCAAATATTTGTAATACAAACAATAAAGTGAGCACTGTACACTTCGTATTCTGTGTTGTAATTGAAATGAATATATTTGAAAATGTAGACAAACACCCAAAAATATTTAACAGATTTCAATTGGTATTCTATTGTTTAACAGTGCAATTAAAACTCCGATTAATCGTGATTAATTTTTTAATGATGGTTAATTTTTTGAGTTAATCACTTGAGTTAACTGTGATTAATTGACAGCCCTACAAAATACACAAAGCAAATCAATAAATCAAACTCTAGTAAGTTCTCAAGCAGTATTTCTCTTACTTAACATGTTTTTGTAAATTTTGATCATCAATGGACTTTTTTGTGGATTTGTGCATGCACAGTGAAATTGACATTTACCAATAAAATCTAATTATTCCAAGCCTACCTATTGTTTCTCTTCCAAAGGAGGCAAAAGTTAAATGAAAGCTACAATTAAATAAGGTATTTCCAAAATTAGTCTATTTTTTCTACTTTTTCCAGGGGCCTGTTGCATAAGAGAATGGTCAAAGCTCACAAGGAATTTCTGAGGTGGCAAGTTTGCTTCCATGGACTTTTTTTTTTTTTTATTATTAACAAAAATAATCTCAAAGCAATGGTTAAGGGGTTAAGTGATCCATTTTACTGTTTGCAGAAAAATTCTTATACTATGCAGCATTGCCAAAGCTAGCTAGCCAAAAATAAGTCATGGCCCAAAAAAATCATTAGATTGGTTAAAAAAGAGAGATATTTTTAATAGATTTTAGGTTGCTTTTGTTTTCTGAGTCTTTAGAATAACTTGAAATCACCACCTTAGTGTTTCTCCATAACCATAAGAGACTGTTTTAAACTTCTTTTAAAAATACCTCCTACCTCTCCCGACACACATACAACCACACCCAAAGCGAACACTATCAAATCCCTAGACTCCAGCTTCTAAGGCGAGAAGGAAAATAACTTGAGACTCAATAAAATCAAGAGTTAGCAGCACTGACATTTTTTTCCTACCAAGATTATATTTTTAAATTACAGACACATTGGAAAGCAGACTCTCTTGAAATTGGCCAATTTAAGAAAATTCATAGACAGCATCCCATTAAACCTGTTCCCAAAATTATCCTAAACCGCTCAGCCAGAGATTTATTAGTATAAACAAATAAACCAAACTGGTTTAGATTTGCTCAGAATCGGTTCTCATCAATGTCAATGAGATTTATCTCTGAAATCATTGGGAACAGAATTAGGGCAACGCTGGGTGCTTCTGAAAAATCCTATCGTCCATTTCCAAAGAACATGCACTCAATCCAGGACTGAATTTCGATGCTATTGATTAGCCACTGTCCAAAAGATTGAACTGAACGCTGCCTCACACAAACACAAACACTGATGACATCGGGGAAGCATACATACAATTATATCCTGTGCTAGGACCGGAAAGTCCTTTGCCTCCTTTGATGAGGATGACCAGAAAAGCTATTCTCTTATATATACAAATGAATTTCTCTAGTTTTAGAATCAGTTTCTTTAACTGGATACATTCTCTCTGGGGGTTGGCTGGAGTAGAAGCTTTGCTATCTATTGCTCTGCAAGGGCAAAAGACTCTAATGATCTATTATTTTGCTTTCCAAATTTAACAATAGTCACAGAAAAATTAAAGGAGCATCATGACCAGAAATCTGAAAGAGGCATTAAAGAGGAAGAAACTCCCATCCGTGAGTTGGTATTTGAGATTGTTCCTATGCCTTCTAGTCCCTTCAAAAGTCCCTACCTTCTGTATTTGACATATCTCAAAAAAGAGTACCTTGTAGTACAGTCTAATTTATAGCTCAAAAAGTCCTTTTCCTCATTACAACTTTATACCAATCAATAGTTTTTGTTTGTTTTTAATAAAAACGAGAAATTAAAAGCCACAAGATTTTGGGTAATTATAGTGAAAGTGGAAATCACTTTGATGCCACTCCAGTAAAGAATTTTTTTAAAAAATAAGACAGTTACCAATCAGCTGCTGCTTTAGTGCTTCAGCTGAAAGCAAGTGATCCTGTAAAGCAGTAGCTTGCTGGCAGTTTCGGAACAGCAGGTGAAGATCTGGAATAAAAAGCACAGCAGCGGGGAAGAAATTCTAGGGGGTAGGGGACACGTCACACTTTATATATTTTTAAAAAAAGGAAAATTGCAACCATGGAGACAACTCAATCTAAGAGGCAAAGGAAGAATTGGAGATTTGCACTTTTATGTGCTTTTTGTGTGACTAAATCTTTAATCTAATTTTAAAGCTGTGTTGGCTAGCATTTAGAGTATGGGACATAGTGTCAGGGTATTAGATCTGCCATAGGTATGGCATGACCTCAGGTAAATCTCACTCTGCTTAATTTACCCATTGGTAAAATGAGAATACCACTACAGGAATGTTATAAGGATCTTTATAATCACCAAGTATTACTAAGGTAAATTACTGCTCCTGTATCTACTGGAGCTACAACCAGTTGCATGTGTCTTAAATCCCCAAGTGGCATAAAATTATTCCAGCTCCTATGTCTAATTAAATTTTTGCAGAATTTAAGATTTCATTTTCACAGCCTTCCCCCGCAGTGGTGCTTTTATTTAGTGTAGACCAGGGGTTGGTAACCTATGGTACGCATGCCAAAGATGGCACACGAGCCAATTTTTAATGGCAAGCTGCTGTCTACAGCAGCGTGTCATTAAAAATCCTGCCCAGCCCAGCCTGCTCTTCTCTGCCCCCACTCTCTCCTTGCAGGGCAGGCAAGCTTCCCCCTCTCCCCACCTCTTCCCCCAGCATGCTTGGTTCCTGCCCCTCCTCCTCTCCCTCCCTGCAGCCGATCAGCTGATGGCCCTTGCTATGGAGGGGGAGAGGGGGAAAAGCGGAGCCGCAGCACGCTCTCTGCTCTGAGGACCTTGGGGAAGGGGGTGGATTTGGCGTATCCCCTCCAGCCCCCTGCCGTGAGCTGCTCAGGGCAGGGGGCTGGGAGCACCCCCCACGACCCCAGCCCACACCCCCAGCCCTCTGCCCTGACCCCTCCTCTCACACATCCAGCCCTCTGCCCTGACCCCTGTACCCCACACACACCCCAGCCCCGTGCCCTGTCCCCTGCACCCCCCCCCACAACCCCAGCCTGGACTCCGGTACCCCCCACACATACCCAGCCCACTGCCCTGACTCCTGCACCCTCCTCACATGCCCCATGCCCTGACTCTTGCATCCCCCACATCCCCACCCCCACCCTGAGCACCAAACAGGAGCTCTTGCGCACACACACCCACATTCCCACCTGCACCCCTCCCACCAAATGGGAGCTGCTCAGGTAAGCGCTCCACACCCAAACCTCCTGCCCCAACCCTGAGCCCCCTCCCTCATTCTAGCTCCTGGCCGCACCCTGCACCCCAACCCCCAGCCTGCTCCTTCACCCCCAGCCTTGTGCTCAGAGCACTCCCACCCTCAGCTCAATGCAGAGAGAGGGGAAGAGAATGGCTAGAACCAGGGAGAAGGTAGGTACCTACTCTATATGGACAGGGCTGGGACCGCAGACTGGCAGCGGGCTGAGCGGAGCCGGCAGCCAGGACCCTGGCTGGCAGGAGCTGGCGGATGGAACCCCAGCCCGGCAGCGGGCTGAGTGGCAGCGGGCTGAGCCGCTCAGCCCACTGCCGGTCTGGGGTCCTGGCTGCCGGCCCCACTCAGCCCGCTGCTTGCCTAGGTGAACGGAACCCCAGGTCGGCAACGGGCTGAGCGGGCCGGCGGTGCAAGATCAGCATTTTAATTTAATTTTAAATGAAGTTTCTTAAACATTTTGAAAACCTTGTTTACATACCACAATAGTTTAGTTATATAATATATACACTTATAGAGAGAGACCGTCTAAAAAACGTTAAAATGTATTATTGGCACGTGAAACCTTAAAGTAAAGTGAATAAATGAAGACTCGGCACACCACTTCTAGAAGTTTGCCGACCCCTGGTGTAGACAGTTCAAATCTACAGCTATATTAACTCAAACAGCAGCAACGACAGATATGAACATTCTCCATTCATCTTTATAGGCTATTAAACGCGAGCACTGAGCAAACCATTTTTCAGGATCAATGCACTCACAAAGAGACCATAAGGAAAGGATTGTGTCAAATGTTTTAAAACAGACAGAGGCAAATGGACAAAAATCTAGAGCAATGAAACAGATAAATGTCCTGGCTCTGTCATCCACACAAATGTATGTTCTATTCACAGTATAATGTCAAAATAATAATCTAACATTTGAATGAACACAAACAAAAAAAAAAAAATCACATTTACTATTACTGTAGCGCCTTTGTCTGAAAGTTTATTACTACAGAGTGTATTCAAATAGAAACTGCTAAAACACTGTTAAATTGTTAAAAGCAAGTAGTAAAACTTTGGAAATGACCTTAACTGTCTCCTGGTGGAACGAGGAAAAAAATTACTATGTAATTAATTTATCATAATATATAAAAACAAGGGGGCAAAATTAAAGTTGCACGGGCAACTATAAATCTGGCATTTCCTAACTTTTGGCTGCTGGACTTTGTAACCACAACATTCTGCTACAGTAGTTTGTTGGTATGTAATTTCCTAAGTGCTTTTGTTTGTTTTAGACAGAAACAGGTAAAAAAATAAATTTTTACAGTTGTTATATTAGTCTGGGGGTAGTGCAGCCCAACCCTCCCCATCCCCCAACCTCCAGGAATTAGGGAAGCTTCTACCCCCACTGTTTCATAGACTCAGATTTTAACACCAGAAGGGACCATTAGATCATCTAGTCTGCCCTTCTGTACATCTCAGGCCATGGAATTACACCCCTCTACTCCTACGTTTAGCCCAATAATTTGTATTTGACTAAAGCATATCTTCCAGAAAGGTACCCCTCTGAAGACCTCAAGAATTGGAGAGCCCTTCACTTCATTACACAATTTCTTGCAATGATTAATTACCTTCATTGTTAAATTCAAATTGGAAATGAGATACAGTTTTATCAGCCTTTAACTTCTAGTCATTTGCCTTTCTTTGCCAAATTAACAAGCCCTATAGTACTTAGCACTATTAACACCCATATTTGATGATTCCCCATTGACAACTACTTGAGATCTGTCAGTTAAAAGTTGCTTAATCCATTTAATGTGTGCTTCATTGATACTGTACAACCGTTTTTAATCAGAATGTCATACGAAGTACTAAGAAAAACAAGATCAGTGAGGTAATACATTTTATTGGACCAACTTCCGTTGGTGAGAGAGTAGCTTTCAAGCTACACAAAGCTCTTCTTCAGATCTGGAAAAAGTTATGAAGAGTGGTACAGCTAAATACAAGACCCACCTTGTCTCTCTAATATCCTGGGACCAACATGGCTACAACAACACTGCATGCAGTACTAAGTCAAACATCTAAGTATATTACACCTATGCAATTAAGTTTATAAAAAAAAACACCTTGTAATCTCTTCAGAGAATGAAAGCAGGTTTGTTTGAGGAGACCTATTTTCCATAAAACCGAATTGACTGGCATATTCTCATCCTTTCATTCTTTACTGACTCAATCCTGTATCAAGTTTACCATTCTTCTGCCTGGCACCGATGCCAGGTTAACCTTGTTCATCCTGCTTGCCCTTTTTGAATACTGTCACAACACTAGTGCACTTCCAGTCTTCTGGATTTTCCCTGGTATCCCCCAATTTATTAAAAATAAACATTAGTGAGACAGATATCTCCTCAGACACCTTCTAAGATTCTTGGGTGCCAATTATGAGGTCCTGAGTTAGAACTGTTCCTTAGTAGATGTTTAACATCCTCCTGTTACTCATGTACTGGAAATTAAATCAACCAACCTCATGTGATAGGAGTAAACCACATATACTTATTTCCATATACAAATCAGAAATTTTATTCAACATTTCTACCTTTTCTGCCTCATTAACAATTTATCCATCTCCATCTAGTAATTAGCCTATACCACCGTTAGTATTTCTTTTGTTCCAGACATGCTTAAACTCCTTATTGACCGTAGTCCTGCCAGACATGAATTCTTCCCTAATGTCTTTAGCTTCCTTTTTTTCCTATTCTAGTTTATATTGATTGCTCTCTATGCCCCTTTCTCCCCGCCCCTCATTTGTTATAGATTTTTAAAATTATTTCTAATTGTGGCCTTCCTCTCATAACCAGGATAGGCTTTTGCCAAAAGCATTTCTCTTTGTTGAATGTGGAAGCGTGGTTTTTTGACCATCTGAGGACTTCTTAAAGAACACGCAATTTACATTTATTTTTTTCTGTTTAATTATTTTTCCTTCTAATCAATTTCACTCTGTTTTCCTCAGTTTTGGAAAATTAGCCCTTTTGAAACATGACATATCTATATCTGGTTAGTACTGCCTCTGTTCACATGTACTGAATGTAAGTCAGGTCAAAACAACAGGCGCCTAGGTAAACAACTTCCATTCAGTGATCAATTCTTCCCCCCCACCCCCTTACAATGAGGTTAAAATTAAAGCAAAATGTGTTGTCTTCCCAGAGATGGGATGGTGGTATCCTGGGGTCATGAGCTGGATTTTGGAATAGGGGGAGGGGGGAATGGTTTGGGAGAGAGATGCCCAGCTCTTTGGAAAGTTAGTGTTATTTTGGCATGTTGCCAACACTTCCCTGAAGATCGCATGTGAAAAAACAGAAACCACAATTTTAAATTGTTTACAATTCAACAAAAGCTGAATGGAATCTTATGGGACAAGCCAAAGGCACATCTCTCACCCCAGGACTTTTTCCCTCCTGAATCTCAAAGGTCTGCTGAAAAACAGTGGAAATGTTAGAGCTTCTTTCAAAAAAACTGCACGAATCTTTTATAATGGAAAGCATGAGGAAGCATTTATAAATATAGGGGTCATGACCAGCCTTCCCTATAACAGAAGTAACACACACATTTATTGGAACTTAAAGTTAGCAACAAATCATCTCTTTTTTCAGTTTACGTGCACTTCACAGCTCTCTGTATATAGTCATTTTCATTGTCTCCCCAAGTTGTAGATTTCTATTTTGTTGAAAAAATCCTTTAAGTATCAGCAAGAGAGCAGAAAAGCACTTATAAATAACAAAACAGCCCAAACATACTATTTAAGGGTGACACGATAAACTGGGACTTGTGGAAATTAAAAAACAAAACAAAAAAGCCCCAAGTTGACATTGTCCCTTTAAACTTCACAATAAACTCTACACGGCAATCTTGGAAATTTCAGGTGGCAGGACTGACTTAACTGGCTAGCAGTACTGACACTAACTTAGCTGAATGACTTGCAATTTCATCCTCTGAGGTTAATATGCCAACCAGGAATGGGAAAGGCAGAAAAAAAAAAAAAAAAACGTTCTGGCACTCAGTACCAGCAATTATATAGAACTTTTAATCCATATTTTCACATTAGTTCACAGGTCTAATGCACAGTTGTTTGTAATGTATAATGAGGTAACTTGGCATTTCTGCAGATTATGCCATAACCATAATCTTTGAAATAACTGTCAGGTACTGTAGTTAGATTTATATAAACTTGCTAGTACCGTCTCTGATGACTATTTAATTATGCATTTGCAATGGGTCCAACTCCTTTCTCTCACTCCTACATTCCCATAAAAACACCATGTTTTATCTTGGTAAAAATATTTGCAAGCAGCTGTACTGAAAGACTTTATTGTTTCACTTAATTCTATAGCATTCTTCCTCAACACCCACTTCTGCTGTGACGCATACAAGAAATCAGCCTGTCAAAGATGGCTAGGCAGCATGGGTGAAGGGGGAACACTACTTATATTTATTTATCCTTAAACTATCAAATTGTGTTATCAAGTTTGACCTTTTTGTTACTCTTCCCTAATATTTGTCATATGCACTTGTTGCATCTTTTATCAATCTAGATTTAAGTTCTTCAGGGCAGGGACTGTATGTTCTCATGCATTTGTACTGCACTCAACACAATGGGGCCTTGACTGAGTGCAGTCTTTCCATGCCAATCCTCAATGTCCTTCAATAAATTTCTTCCTAATCCAAGGCAGTTAGGTTGCTATATGCCCCAAAAGGCAGAGGGTTTGTGTTTATACTTTTTTACAGGTTTTTAGGAATTGAATTAAATCCTTTTGATTCACTATGTCAAACCCCAGTGAAAATTTTCCAGTGATTCATTTATCTTCAAACAAGATGCATCAGAAATAAATGGTAGCAGCACTGCCCTACTTATTTGCAGGAGACTAAGGAAAACAAGGTGGATTACAGCCATTAGGGATCAGAGATTTTTGCTTTGCTTTCTGCTCAGCAATTTCTTTTCCTGAAGAGTACTCTGTCAATGAAAAGAACAGAATTTCAAAAAGAGGAAAGTTCCGGTTTTACACAAAGCGTAAAGTGTTATTTTAAACACAATCATTTACAACAAAATAATCTGTTTTGGGAAGCATTTGCAATGCCTTATGGGGGTAAATAAGTAAAGCAGAGGTGACTGGGAACATGGTTTCAATGTCACATGATGCTGTTTTCTTCATCCTATACTTTTTTCTGCTTCCAATAATGTTTGACTTCTTTTCAAAAGCCCCACAAAACCGTGTGTCCATCATCTGTCTGAGAAGCATGAATCCTGCACAACTCTGCATTATTGTGATGAGCGTTGTGAGCATAGCACGCTGATCCTGCAGCATTTGCAGAGCCACCAGAGGAGCCGCAGGGAAGATGAGGATTCCTTGGAGGCTAGCTTGCTGTGGGACATAGAAACAATTCAAGGCTGTTGTTGGCATTCACAGAGCAGCTGCAGATGGTGGAGAGCTGGTTCTGGGCCTGAGAAACAAGCAGTGATTGGTGGGATTGTATTGCTGTGCAGGTATGGGACGACAAGCAGTGGCTGCAGAAGCTTAGCTGTGCAAGGCCACATTCCTGGATGTGTGAGCAGACCTTGCCCTAGCCCTCCTGCACAGCGACACCAAAATGAGAGCTACACTGACAGTGGAGGAGTGAGTAATGATCGCTGTAACACCTTGCAACACCAGATTGCTACTGATCAGTTGGGAATCAATTTGGAGCTGGGAAATCCGCTGTGATGCAAGTGTGCAGAGCCATTAATTGCATCCTGCATCAAAGAACTGGGACTCTGGGCAACGTGCAGGCCATAGTGGATGGTTTTGCAGCAATGGGGTTCCCGAAATGCGGTGGGGGTATAGATGCCACACATATCCCTATTTTAGCATCAGACCCACCTTACCACAGAATAGATCAACAGAAAAGGCTACTTTTCTATGGTATTGCAAGTGCTGGTAGATCACTTGTGATGTTTAATAGTCCAAACATGGGATGGTCAGGGAAGGTGCATGATGCATGCAACTTTAAGAACACAGGTGTGTTCAGAAAGCTGTAAGCAGTGACTTTCTTTACAGACCAGAGGTATACCACTGGGGTTGCTGAAATGCCAATAGTGATCCTGGGAGACCCAGCCTCTCTCTCACTCCCATAGCTCATGAAGTTGTACACAGGCCACCTCAACAGGAGCAAGGAGTGCTTCCACTACAGGCTCAGCGGGCGCAGAATGACAGTTGAATGTGCCTTTGGCCATTTAGAAGGTCTCTGGCACTATCTACTCACAAGATTAGACCTCAGTGAAAAAAAAATCCCAATTATAGCTGCCTGCTGTGTGCTTCATAATCTGTGAAGTAAAGGGGGAAAGTTTCTGCTGGGGTGGAGGTGGAAAGGCTGTCTGCTGTTTTTGAGCAGCCAGATACCAGAACTATAAGAAGAGCTCAACAGGGAGCCATGCGGCTCCGGGAGGCTTTGAAAGACCATTTTAAGAGTGAGCCACAGCAATGCTGGCTTTGGTTTTTTGCACTCCAGTATGAACCTTGTAATGAGTGCTGTGTGTAGTACTAGAACATGCCAATGCACCTATTGCTATTATCTAAGAACGATGTCAGCGACAACCAGCATATGTTGTGAATAAAAATGAAGACATATTTATAACTGAATGAAAGTTTATAGATACAGGGAAAAGAACCTACGAAGGGGAAAGAACAGTCATTTTCATTTCACAAATACATACACTGGCCTGTGAGAGACACGGTTGGTGTATGTGCAACTGTGATTGTCTGTACTGTCCCCCATGATGGAGTGGTAGGGGAAGTGCAGTGGCCCTGGATGCCACATGGAATTGAGGCAGGAAAGTAGGGAGGCCATAGAATGCAGTTCTCTATGGGCTGCAGAGTGAGGAGCAAACAGGAAATGGAATTTCACTGGGGCTTTACAAAGGGAAGAGGTCTGTACCTGGCTGCCAGGCAGTGGAGTTCAAAATGGTGACCAGAGCGGTCACAGTGGGCATTGTGAGATACATCAACTTTAGTGGCCTCCAGGAGGTAAGTAACGCAGTGTCTGACACTGCGTTGACCTAAGTATGTCGACCTAAATGCTATGCATCTCAGAGAGGTGGAGTTAAGCGAGTGACATCGGCAGAAGCGACATTTTAGTATAGATGCTTACAGAATTAGATTGACCTAAGCTGTTTTATGTTGACCTGACTCTGTAGTGTAGACCATGCATATGAGTTAATGAGAAAAAGGCTTTTCTATGGTATGGTAAAGGCTGTACTGGTATTTCTCTAACCCAAATACATCAATCAAGCTCTTAAGAGTTGTTGCAGCCTCCCTTATAGTCTAATTTTCCATAGACATTAACATAGGAATAAGTTACTAATTAAGATTCATTATTCCATTGTTAAGAGGATTTCTGCTGAATGCTTGGACATGCTTCCAGCAGCTCATTTTAGGCTACTTTTACAGGGAAATCCAAATACAACACATTAGCTGAGGATTTGGTCCAACATCAGCAAGTTTCTAATGTAAAAGTTTGTACCAATTTCCACCTATTTCTTTTTAAAAAGGAGTTTAAGCAAATTTAGTGCTCAGGAAAACCTCACTGACAGCACTGAAAAGCTCTCTTTTCTCACCCCGCTCCAGCCCTGAAAGGGTTAAAAGCCAGCCCTTGGAGAGGGTTGAGAGCCAAGAAGAATAGGCTGATTGGGAAGGCAGCCACCATTGGGGCCACACCCAAATAGGAGACAGCTGGCCCCATAAAAGAGCTGTGAACCATCAGCTGAGTCAGTCTCTCTCTAGCTCTTGAGAGAGAAGGGTATTTGGGACAGAGCAGTGCTGGGGAGCTCTAGTCTGGCAAATCCCCAGGCTGTGGGCCTTGTCAAAGGCCAAAAAGGGTACTGGGGTTGCAAGGGTGCAGTCCGGATTAGGCAGAGGCAGCAGGTCCGACCCCCACCTTTGCCAATGATGAGTGGTTTACAGACTGCAGTCTGCCCCAGTGAGCAGGGGCTGGATGATGACTGGCAGTAGCCACTGAGGCAAGGTGGGTTTAGAGGGTGGGGGTTCCCCTGGGAGGGGAGACCCTGAGCAGGGGGTACTGCAGAGGCAGAACCCCGAGGTAAAGGGCACCGGGGTCCAGGCAGGACACGGGGCCTGAGGCACGTGAGCCACCGGCCTGCAGAGGGCACTCTGGACTGAAATTGAGCTAATTCCTAGGATAACCCGCAGGAGGCACTGCACTGGTGAGTCTCGCCTCATTACAGTATGGAAAAGAATCTAGAGAGCCAGGTAAAAAGTAAGCAAACAGCAGGAGAGGCAGTGGTGTGTGGTCCTATGAGGAAGCCAAGAGACAGACCATCTTTTGGACAAAGTTCTCACTGAAACAGCAGACTTGGATTTCTGACTTTCCTGTTTGTTTCTACTGTGTTCAGGACTGTCTGTGTGTACATTCTTTTTTAAACAAACAGGATTGCACCAAAGAATGTACCTGAGTCTTATCAATTTTTGCTCCTAACCCAAGCAACCTGTCAAGACACCAAATACTGGCTAACTGCTTGGGCCATGGGGCAACATTATAATTTATTATTTGTATTGTAGTAGTGCCTAGGAGTCCTAATCTTGGACCAGAGTGACATCACTGTAATGATTTATGCTTGACTCACATTCAAGATTTTCTTTACAACCATAACAGTTAGCAACATTTATTTTAAATTGAAGCTTATATTCTGAGACAACTCTGTGGTATGGGGTGAATTCCGTAGCGCACACTGCAGCACGGAATCACAGAAAGCACAAGGTCCTGATTTGGGGTCTGCAAAGACTAGCTATGACGAATTCTACAACTATTTGAAGGGATAATACTCCCAAGAGGGAGACAAATTATTTAGCATTGTACATGGGTGTATTACTAGAAATCTCTGGAAGAAACTGCAAATAGGACATTTTAGGCTAAATATCAGGAAAAGCTTCCCAACAATGAGATACTGGACTGTTATAGTTTAGTACTCAACACTGCATTTTTTCTGTCTTGCTAAGAGATTTAAATTCCTCTCTTTAATTTGCCAAGTGCTGCTTTAAGAAAGGATAAAATAGTATTTCAACAGGGGATCTTATTACCTAAAGGGCACATCTCAAGACTGAGAAACATACTGAACAGTGAAAACTAAATTATCCAGCAATTTTTATTTAGAAAATTATATATAGATTTAGACTTGTAAGACCCTCAGATCTGGCTAATTTAAGTAGCACTATTGAACTCCATTACAGTATTTAATAATGTTCAGATATTGTTCTGCTATATAGTCTATATAGTACCCAGAGGCACAGCTGATGCCCACACACAGCTTGCTGAATTTGTCCATAACTGCTTAATTAGGGATTAACAACAAAAATTTTAGTTATAAGCTATGGACGCATCAATTAGAAATAACGGAGGAGGAAAAGGACCTTGGAGTATTGGTTGATCATAGGATGACTATGAGCCGCCAATGTGATATGGCCGTGAGAAAAGCTAATGCGGTCTTGGGATGCATCAGGAGAGGTATTTCCAGTAGGGATAAGGAGGTTTTAGTACCGTTATACAAGGCACTGGTGAGACCTCACCTGGAATACTGTGTGCAGTTCTGGTCTCCCATGTTTAAGAAGGATGAATTCAAACTGGAACAGGTACAGAGAAGGGCTACTAGGATGATCCGAGGAATGGAAAACTTGTCTTATGAAAGGAGCTTGACTTGTTTAGTCTAACTAAAAGAAGGTTGAGGGGAGATATGATTGCTCTCTATAAATATATCAGAGGGATAAATACCGGAGAGGGAGAGGAATTATTTAAGCTCAGTATCAATGTGGACACAAGAACAAATGGATATAAACTGGCCACCAGGAAATTTAGACTAGAAATTAGACGAAGGTTTCTAACTATCAGAGGAGTGAAGTTTTGGACTAGCCTTCCAAGGGAAGCAGTGGGGGCAAAAGATCTATCTGGCTTTAAGATTAAACTCGATAAGTTTATGGAGAAGATGGTATGATGGGATAACATGGTTTTGGTAATTAAATATTCATGGTAAATAGGCCCAATGGCCTGTGATGGGATATTCGATGGGGTGGGATCCGAGTTACCCAGGAAAGAATTTTCTGTAGTATCTGGCTGATGAATCTTGCCCATATGCTCAGGGTTTAGCTGATCGCCATATTTGGGGTCGGGAAGGAATTTTCCTCCAGGGCAGATTGGAAGAGGCCCTGGAGGTTTTTCGCTTTCCTCGGTAGCATGGGGCATGGGTCACTTGCTGGAGGATTCTCTGCTCCTTGAAGTCTTTAAACTACGATTTGAGGACTTCAATAGCACAGATATAGGTGTGAGGTTTTTTTTGGAGGAGTGGTGGGTGAAATTCTGTGGCCTGCGTTGTGCAGGAGGTCAGACTAGATGATCATAATGGTCCCTTCTGACCTAAATATCTATGAATTAAAATTAGATAACAGTGCAGCCATAACTCATTTAATTCCTTACACCCTTTACAAAGGCACTTCAACAGGAGTCTGAACACCTCGGTGGATAATGCATCTTTCTCACCCATCTGAAAACTATACTAATGTTTTTGCTCAGCCACATTTCTTTGCTCCACAATATATATCCTGCTGATTGCTAGGCAACCATAACAGTTCTACCACATGCATGCAGTCAGTTGTAAATGATAGTGTTTTGTTAGTTACAAACACACACAGACAGATTTCTCATAACTTACCTTGTTTACCAATTAGCAACGTTCAGACAAACAAACACTCTTACATCCCAGCTTCTATTCCTACTTGATCCTGAAATGAAATCTTAGCACCGTACTTTTTAAAAAAATATTTTGCACTAATGTTGTGTTTCCTATCTGAGGATCTCAAAGCACTTGATATGTATTGATTAAGCCTCACAACACCGTTCTGTGGAAGTATACCTAGTATTCAGATGGAGAAACTGCACAGAGGTTAAGTGATTTGCCCGAAGTCACAGAGCAAGTCAGTGAAAGAGCCAGGATTACATCTCAGGTGTCCTTATAGGCGACAAACTCGATTTCATTTGCCACATGATAGCGTGGGTTATAGATCCATTAATGAAGCAAACTCAAATAGGAAGAAGCCCTTATTGAACAACAGCATCATCATCTAGCTCTTATACAATGCTTTTCATCTATAGAACTCAAACTGCTTTACAGAAGAGGTCAGTACTGTATCATTCTCTCCATTTTACAGATGGAGAATCTGAAGCACAGAGAGATATAGACACTCAAATCCATGATAAAGCCCTCCTAGGGCTACAGTCATTCAAAGCTATGTTTAATTGGTTTTAAATGGTAACTAAATTATGGACCAGACAGCCAGCAGAGTAAGTTCTATTTATTGATTTCTCCTATTGCTCTCATGGACCCCAAAAGTCACTTCATCCAAATATTCATTTTTAAACATGTCTGGTCCTGGATGGAGGACTAGTCATGCAATAGCAGACCAACCCTGTCAGATAAAAACAACCAAAGATACAGTAACTGAGTTACTGTGCTGGTTGGGTCTGCATTTGGGGCACATCAACCAACATCAACAGACAGCCCCTAGAGGATGTGGATTCCTGCCTGGGGAAAGAAAGTGTTTTGGAGTTCACAGCATGAGAGGAATTGCTTCTGTACCCTCTTCCAGTAATAAATACATGTTCTGTTTACTGAGCTCCTGGGTCTCGACCTCTTTGTGCTGATCCACCAAAAAGGCGATGATGAGGTCATGCAACACTACAATGCTACGTTGATAGC
Source organism: Eretmochelys imbricata (assembly GCF_965152235.1). NCBI lineage: Eukaryota > Metazoa > Chordata > Testudines > Cheloniidae > Eretmochelys > Eretmochelys imbricata. The sequence goes on along the minus strand of NC_135577.1, from coordinate 100,948,782 downwards.
CATAGCCTTGAGTCAGAAAGGGATAAATAGTGCCACTGCTGTAGTAAGATGAGGCCCTGAAACATAAATCCTTGTATCAGAGGCCCGGTACTAAGGCCTGAACCAAAGTAATGGTCAAGGCTTTGTTAACATAAAGCAAAGTTAAGCTGTGAGCAAGAGACAGGCCCTGTCCAGAGTCTGGCAAGGAAAGGGCTGATGTTGCAAACACACACATACCTAAAAGGTACTGGACACTAAAGATATAAATATGTGCCAGGATGGTACCAAGAACACTCTGATACTAGTACATTCCACACAGATAACAAGGAACGTGCTGACCCATCCCAAAGACAGGGTCAAAAGGATATGTTGGATAGAGTTGTTTTGTTCAAACCAATATGTACCAGCTGAGAGGCGGCACCCTAACACGTAGAGGGGTTGTACCTCGATACATCAGTAGTGATGTGTAACTTGTTCGTACCTGCGTATAAGAATGCACCCCTGAGGAATTGGCTTTGTCTGGCCTAGGGGGCAGTGGTAAATCCCGCCACTGACTGAGCCGGTCCATTGATAGGGAGCATCTATGTACTAGCAGAACTGTAGACATCTGATCCGCGGAGCTAGAGACGGTGTTTCGTTTGGAGTCTGTGGTCATTGAGCGGTTTGCTCAAGATCTGATGTGCCAGCTATCTGCGCAGAGCTGGGACAGCACACAGGGAGAACACACGTAGCCGACTTAACAACATTGGATAGAGCAGAGCACCATACACAGGTGACACCTGATGACAACTGCCATACTCTTGGTTATCTTTTGAGATACCCTGAGGAGCAATAGAAAAGGTGGGAGGACATATAGCAGGTACCTTGCCTATATTTGCAAGACGCCATTCGCTATTTTACATGTGAGGTCCTGCCACATGAGCCACAGGGCACTTTACACTCCTGAGGGAATTCTGTGCCATGCAGAAATCAATGTGTGTGCAGAATTTCCCTTTTCCCTCCCACAGAAATGGGCTCCAGAGATGTTGGCCACCACTAGGGGCTGCTGGACCTGGCAGAGCCCAGCTTGCAAATAGAAAACAAGGCCAGGGGGAGGGGGAGGAGGAAACTGGAAGGCTCCCAGCAGCTGGAGTTCCCAGCACTCCCTAAAGCAAAGAGGTGGTAGTGAGCAGAAAACTCCATGCAAGCCTGGGACTCAGCACTGGGCTGTTTCTCCCTGGCCTCTGGGAGGTAAGGGGTGCGGGTGTCTGGGCCGGGGAGAGGAGGGGGCAGGGAGAGAGAGTCTAACTGCACATAGGGCTGGTTGGGAGACCTGCAGATAGCTCTGAAGTAACAGAGGCCTGATACTGGCGCCGCAAGTGTTCTAGTTATCACTTGCGACAAGGAGTTTTCTTCTGTAGTATTTCACAGACTGATTCAATTTTCCACATGACCTCTATTCCTTTCTATAAAAAGAAAAAAGGAGTACTAGTGGCACCTTAGAGGCTAACCAATTTATTTATTAGTCTCTAAGGTGCCACAAGTACTCCTTTTCTTTTTGCGAATACAGACTAACATGGCTGTTACTCTGAATCCTTTCTATAGCGTCTGACAGGAGTCAGGATGCAAGACAACTTTTTTGATGACTGAACAGTCTTAGCTTTCCATTAATCACTAAAATAGCTGGGAATTGATTTGTACGAGCATCTGATCTCAGAGACCAAAGCCCCATATACTTGCATGAAACCAATCTGAATCCCGTTCCCTTTAACCCCTTCCTTTCCAGGGACAAGACCTCAGGTCTTGTGATTTTTAGGTTGAGAGGAACCACACATGTAGTACAGGTCACTCATGTTAGCAATGCTTGTGAAATCATGTGCAGGCACGTCGAGTGTCAGATGACAGTTCATAAATTATTTTTGTTGCCCTGATACCTCCTGAGTTTTTAGGTCCAAAGGAGGGGGCCGAAATGATGCCTGCTGGGACTTGGATGCCTGTGAGGAGGCCGCTCTTTCAGATAAAAAGTTTCCCCTGTTTAGAAATGCTGATTCCCTGACCACAAGGGAAAATATCTCTATTAAAGATAAATGTGGCTATCAGATTAAATTCTGACTGGTGCACACTGAGGAACCATCTGGCCTTATAGAACAGAGGCCAGGGTCTTTTCTGCATTCCTCTCCCATGCTGTACTCTATGAAGGTGAGCAAGGGAACCAGGCACTAATTTTCTTATTCATTTATTTCCCCTTTTGGAGTTTGTCCCCACAACCCCGCTTCAGAGGGAGGAGTAAAATTGGACTCAGAGACTGCTGCAAATATACTTCAAGTGGCAATCTTCAAAGTGCCTGGGCTTATTTGTCTTCTCTTCCCCAGGTGGGTCCCTTCTGGGTCTCCAGGATGAGCTCGATCCCCTTTTCATTGTATAATATCTATGTGTGCCACCATAGGGACCCCAGTAGGGATGAGGAAGAGGGAGGCTGCTGTGAAATGGACCATAGGCCTCAGTCTAGCCCTGGCAACGTTCATGCTGTGTCCGGTACCTTCCATCCACAACCCGAAGGGAAGGGAAGGGAAGGAGATGGCTCAGTTCTGTGATCAGAGATGTGGCTGCTGGGGCAGGCTATAGGGACTTGGGCATTATCTTCCATTTGGTGCACTGCCCTTCTGGCGTCACTCCCCTCCTGGTATAGAGTGAAAGTGAGCTGTCTTCCCTGGAGCCAGCTCTTTTCCAATCCTGTCTGCTTCCTTCCTGCTCTCAAGGTGCGCTTGTCCTGACTGGACTGCAAGGAAAACTCTGTTCTGCCGACAGAGCCAGCCAAGCTCCCCAACAAAACATTTGATGGGGAAGAAGTTGAGCCTACACTGCAGATGGGAGGTGTAATTTCCAGCTTGGGCAGAAAACACATGCCAGTGCTACACTAGCCCATGCACTAAAAATAATAGTGTGGCTGTGGAGGCTTGGCTTAGCTACTTGAGTACAGTCACACCCAATCTGCTGGGTACCTGCCTGCACCACCAGGGCCACATTGCTCTGCTTGAGCTAGAAAGCTAAAAGTAGCAATCATGTGTACATCTACCTGAGCTGGGAAAGACTCCTCCCAGCTGCAGTGCAGATGTACCCATGAACCCTTCCTTTTGCCTCTGACTTTTCTCAGCCTCGTTTGCTCCTTGAAAATTGCAGGGATAACAACTGCTGCAAATGCCTCCAAAGAGGAAGTGGAGCTGAAGGGACAATCTCTCCAGAAACCAACTGCAATTCTGGGGCATGGCTGGGAATTAGCCCTGGTCTACACCAGGGTGGGGTGGGGGGGCGTGGTGGTGTCATCAATGTAAGGTATGCAACTTCAGCTACGAGAATAGCGTAGCTGAAGTCGACGTACCTAGATCAACTTACCACGGCACCTTCACGGCGGTGAGTCGACTGCTGCCGCTCCCCTGTCGACTCCACTTGCGCCTCTCATGGTGCTGGGAGTTCCCGAGTCAGCAGGAGAGCGCTTGGGGATCGATTTATCGCATCTAGATGAGACGCAATAAATCTACCCCCAATATATCGATCGCTACCTGCCGATCCGGAGGGTAGTATAGACCTACCCTTAGACATTGAGCTAAACTGTTAATCTAAAACATTGAAATAAATCCTCATTCTAGTTGTACACATCACAAAGATAAACAACTGAATAAGATTAGCTGCCTCCAGAGATGTCCAGGATTAGAACAGGAGGTGGGGTGTATGTCAGGACTGAATTGCAACGGCAGAGCTGTGTGGGAATTTTACACAGCCATGGATTGCACTACGAGAGGTTCAAACTAATGCCATTATTCAGAAGTACCCACAAATTTAGAAAAAAATAGAGCAATCAACAGTCAAACCAGAGTCTAGATCTAGCTACAGATTTGACAGGACTGAAAGAGAATGCAAATTCGCTCCTAGGTTCTATACCACATTAATAAGTATTTACACAGCAATAATCCATTTGAGATTCATAAAACTAAGGGACTTTCTATATTGCTGTACAATATGTAACATTCCATTTTCAGCTGGAGAGAAACAAAAAACCAATACAATTAAAGTACTCAATTAAAATGAGATTCATTCAAAGGGCAGGGTTTCTCTATGGAATTTTTCACTGCCCGGTGATGCAGTAGCTATGGCAACTATGCAACACAAAGCCTCTGAAAACATACTGTAGTGGGAGTCAGAGACTAGATAAGTTTTTTGCATAAACTATTGCATATGGAGTGGTGAATTCATGCAATTCCTTTAATGAAAGATGAATGAATAAATAAAGAACTCAGAATATTTTCTTATCATAGAGCTGAACTATCATTACTTCTCAACACAAATCACTGAAATTTTTAAAAAAGGCAGTTAGAGACTCCAAGAGTTTAATAGCCTCCCTTTATCTGTGAATGAGATGGCTGACTTTTCATGGTCATCAGGCAGAAAATAATAAACTCTCAGAGTAGAAGTTACATGAGCTCATGGCTTAAACAGCCATTTGCCATTTTAAGATTAAGAGTTCTTCAGCTAGTGTTCTTGCATAAATCAGATGCAAGTTGTTGGTGCAGAAATGAGAAGAAACCTGTTAGGGCTATCTAGTCCATCTCTCTGCTAGTGCAGGATTGTTCCCAACAGTGCATTTTGTAGTTCTTTGGCCAGTTTGCTTTTGAAGTCCAAAATGTTGCAGCTTTCATCACTTCCATTGGGAGAGCTTAACAGACATCTCACCATCCAAGGAAGAAAAATAAACCCCCAAAGCCCACCCTGGATCAACATTAAGAAGGGTTTCTAGCAACTCTGACTATAGATCATGAAAGAATTAAATACAATGAACTAGAAAATTTGAGCTCTGCTCCTAATTTTGGACAAGTCATTTAGCATCTGTTTTCCCATCTGTAAACTGGAGATAATACTCACCTTCAGGGGTGTTGTGAAGTTTAATGTTTGTAAATAGGAGATGCTACAGAAGAACAAAGTATTATTATTAGGTCTGGGATTTTTGACAACTTCAGCATATGCTCATATACCACCAATTGCTTTCCTAGATAAGTCAAAAATTTGTTCTGAGCAGCAGGGCAGCCTATTTTTATGCTAACAAATTATTTACTTGTGATAAGGGTCATCTGTTCAAGAAGATAGAAGTAATTGAAACAAACTGGAAAGACAAAAGCTTGGGTGGGAGACTTCCATGCAATTCATCAGGTGAACTACGTACACAAGGGAAAAAAAATAGACTCTCAGCTCTAGCCACCACAAAAAAAGCAAGTGCTGACTTCAGAACGCCCCTGGGTGATGATACCTAGTGCACAGACCGTTGCACTTAACATTTTCAAAACCTTGTACAAACATTACAACAGGATGCTTCTGTTCAGGCAAGAAATTCAGCACAAAATTCTGCCTCTCCTCCCACTGAGTTAAATAAGTTACTGTATTTCTTTTCACATTTTCCACTGACAATACTTTGGATATTGGTCATTCTATGGATCAAAGCCTTGGTGAAATGAAGGCCCATAACATGCATGGTTCATACCCCAGATATAAAGCTAACTCACAGCTGTTTCTCATTCTGATCATTAAAATAATAATACATAGCTATTAATAGTCTTCTTGTTACGTTGTTCACCTCACCCCTCCCTCATCTGTTTACTGCCTCCACCTGTTATCTTAGATTCCAAGTTCTTTAGGGCAGGGATAATCTTCTTGTTATATGTTTATACAGTGCCTAGCACAATGGGTCTCCAACCTGGATTGGGACCTCTATATGCTACCACAATACAAATGATATTTAACATCAGAGGAGCCCTGCATCATTATTTAGCATGTTAGAGTCTGTCAAACCAGACCACCTGTCTCATGGAGAGGAGAAGCTGGGCTTTTACAGAAGAGGGTGAAGAGAGACACTAGCTCCTCTGTGCATCCTAGTCACCTAGCCATTTTTACCAGTCTGGATAGAGGCAGAAAAATACAGCTGCAGCAGAATTGTTTCTATACAGATTAAAATTTACCTATGAGAGGCATCAGTGGCTCTTTAAGTGGCCCACCTTGATTATCATGCACATTGTAGAGAGAGTGGTCACTTTTGATAAGCTATAACCAGCAGGAGAGTGAGTTTGTGTGTGTGGTTTTTGGAGGGGGGTGAGGGAGTGAGAGAACCTGGATTTGTGCTGGAAATGACCCACCTTGATCATCATACACATTGTGAAGAGAGTGGTCACTTTGGATGGGCTATTACCAGCAGGAGAGTGAGTTTGTGTGGGGGGGGGGGGTGGAGGGTGAGAAAACCTGGATTTGTGCTGGAAATGGCCCAACTTGATGATCACTTTAGATAAGCTATTACCAGCAGGACAGTGGGGTGGGAGGAGGTATTGTTTCATGGTCTCTGTGTGTACATAATGTCTACTGCAGTTTCCACGGTATGCACCCGATGAAGTGAGCTGTAGCTCACGAAAGCTCATGCTCAAATAAATTGGTTAGTCTCTAAGGTGCCACAAGTACTCCTTTTCTTTTTGCAAAGACAGACTAACACGGCTGTTACTCTGAAATCTTTAAGGCAAGTGATTTTTCATTTAATTAAATGGTAACACAACAAAAATGAGCTGTTGACATTTAAATTTCCAAAAATGTGTGATTGTACGATGCCTACCACAATGGAGTATCACTCTTGGTTGGCCCTTTGGCACTATTGTAATAAGCATGAATAATAATAAACATGTTTATAGGAAAGTATCATGGATGTACACCATAGCAATGAATTTATTCTATTAACTTGTATATAGGCCTACAAATTGTTCAAGGGATTGTTTCAAACATTTCTAGCATCCCTTCTAGACATCTTTTTTTACATGGTACTTTGATTTAATATATTTTTTGTGACAAAATGTGTTTGCATAGTAAGTCTTAAATATTTCAAAGCATCTCTTATGCATTTAAGTTGTCACAAGGTGCAATTTACTGATTTTTAGTACTTAAACACTTAATTTCTTACAAAGTACTTGTTTTTTTTAAGTGAGTGGTGATTCATTCATTCATTTCTGCTCTTTGGGCCTGATCCTGTTTCTACCCAATAGCAACAACAAAACTCTTACTGAACTCAGTGAGAACAGATTTATGAGAGATTACGAAAAGTCTTCCATAAATGCACAGAAGAAACCTTAAATGGATCAAAACAAGGTGGACTCTATCTACAACTTTTCATATTATTGCTTTTCTAAATACCAAAAAGATTATAAAGATAGTTGACCTGGCCCTAAGAAAAATGAAATCTCCATACATTAAAGATTAGCTTTAATTATAGATATATGGATTCCAAGGCCAGAAGGGACAATTATAATCATCTAGTCTGACTTCCTATATAATACAGGCCACAGAACTTCCCACATCAAATGCCTAGAACCTATCTTGATTTAAAAATTGCCAGTGCTGGAGAATCTGCCATGACTCTTGGTAAATTGGTCCAACGGTTAATTACTCTTGCTGTTTAAAATGTACATCTTATTTCTAGTCTGAATTTGTCTAGCTTTGACTTCCAGTCACTGGATCATGTTATACCTTTCTCTGCTAGATGGACGAGCCCATTATTAAATATTTGTTCCCCATGTAGGCACTTATAGTAATCAAGTCACCCCTTAATCTTCTCTTTGTTAAGCTAAATAGACTGAATTCTTTGAGTCCACCACTGTGAGGCATGTTTTCTAATCCTTTAATCATTCTTGATGGTTTTCTCTGAACCCTCTCCAATTTATCAACATCCTTCTTGAACTGTGGACACCAGAATGGGACACAGTATTTCTGAAGCCTGCCAAATACAGAGGTAAAATAACTTCTCTACTCCTACTGGAGATTCCTCTGTATATGAGCCCAAGGACTGCATAAGCTCTTTTGGCCACAGGGTCACACTGGGAGGTCACATTCAACTGATTATCTACCACAACCCCCAAATCTTTTTCCAGAGTTATTGCTTCCCAAGACAGAGAGTCCTCCATCATGTAAATATGGTCTGCAGCCTTTGTTCGCAGGAATTAGGAATGTATAGTTCATTTACCTTGTAACTAAAAACCACGCAATCTTCTGGAAGTCAGGAGATGGCCTCATGTAAGTCTTAATGTGAGGCATAGCATGGCTGCGGCCTGAGGTTTCTGCTGACCATTTGCTGCAAAACAAAAACAAAAAAACGGAATTTACTTCAAATAAGCAGCTTTAGTTTTGTAGCTCCCAAAGTCACTGTACCATATAACAAGTAAGTAATTCCGTACGTACATTGGGCATGTGGCTGCAGCAGTCCAAGTTTGATATATTTTCTTACTTACCTTGCTATACTTAACATTCATGTTACTGAAAACAAATATTATGAAATCTCTTTCTATTACGCATCTAGATATTGCTTAAAGCCCATCGCACAGCACAGTTGGAAGTCAGGCCATATTTACATATTACAAAGGATATATATTTATATAAACAAATTTCTTGTGTGCCCCAGGATGCCTTGAGGAAACATTCCATTCTTCCATCCTAGTTATCCACCACCAAACACTTTAAGAACAGATTCCAAACTTCCAGCCAAGTAGAAGAGGATAGTGTGCTCTTTGGAACTAGTAAATGACTTATTCAATCAGGAGTTCATTAACAGTACTGTTCATTTCTTTGGCATGTTCCAAGATTATCACAAAGCACGTTACAAAACGTTAGTGAATTATGTCTCCACAATCCTGTTAAGTAGGGCAAACATTATCTCCATTTTAATCAGTGGTGAAATGAAGGCAGAATGAGATTAAGTAATTCTCCCAAAGTTACCCAAGGTGTTTATGGTAGAGTCAGGAATGAAACCCAGATCTCCTGACTTCTGTTCCTCTGCCATAATCTAAAAGACCATCCTTCCTGTTGTCCACTGAGCTAATATTTAACCTTTTGAGTGATCACTTATGTCCACTTTCCTTCTGCCTTTCAACATACAAACTAATTACTGTATTTTAACAAGAGGAACATCAATTATCTTCCATTTAAGCACCAGAATCATCTAACTACAGTAAATCTATTTAACAGTCCAAGAGACTAGATACATAGTGGCTTTTCTCCAAACATAAATAAATAGAGCTATCAAAATTGGAAATGTATTGTTATGACTAAGAATTTCCTTTGATAGGGCCAAACAGATTTGGGGAGGGGGGAAGAGGGAGTAGACAGGAAGGAAGAGGAAGGAGAAAAGTCAAATTCCCCACTCAGTTTTTTATTTTTTTAATACTTATTTTTCAAGTCACATTAAAAAAAAAAGTCACTGGAGAGTACAGTAACATGGAAAGGGAGACTGGAAAGAGGAGTTTAAAAAAGGATGCTGTCAACCTAAATATATTACATAACATATGTGACAGGGTCGGGTCGGATGGCTATAGGAGAGTAACAGAAGGCAGATATATCAGCCCCAGGCTAAGTAGGTCTCTTTTCCCTGGGTAAGGTAACAGGGAACATTCCAGAACAATCAGGAACCTTCTGGAGACAATTAAGACAGACAGGCTGATTAGAACACCTGCAGCCAATCAGGAAGCTGCTAGAATCAATTAAGGCAGGCTAATCAGGGCACCTGGGTTTAAAAAGGAGCTCACTTCAGTTTGTGGTGTGCATGTGTGAGGAGCTGGGAGCAAGAGGCGCTAGGAGCTGAGAGTAAGAACGCATACTGTTGGAGGACTGAGGAGTACAAGCATTATCGGACACCAGGAGGAAGGTCCTATGGTGAGGATAAAGAAGGTGTTGGGAAGAGGCAATGGGGAAGTAGGCTAGGGAGTTGTAGCTGTTGCACAGCTGTTCCAGGAGGCACTCTAGACAGCTGTATTCCACAGGTCCCTGGGCTGGAACCCAGAGTAGAGGGCAGGCCCGGGTTCCCCCCAAACCTCCCAACTCCTGGTCAGACACAGGAGGAGTTGACCTGGACTGTGGGTTCACGAAAACGGCAAAACTAAGGGCTGCCGTGAAGCTCCAAGGTAAGCAAATTCGCCAATAAGCGCAAGACCCACCAAGGTAGGAGGAACTTTGTCACACAAGGGAGAAAAGCATTTTTAAAAATTGGATAACAGAACTGTAAAACCAAAGAAATTGGCAAGAGACTCTGGGCAGATGCAGTATCTGTGTAACTCATGTTTGAAACGGACTAGATTTCAAGTTGACAGTGTGGTTTTTTGGCGTATTTTTAAATGTAAGCCCCAGTGTTGGTTTAATTCTAAACCTGACTACAGATGATGGGGGGGAAATCATTCTTTGGCAGCAAGGTTAAAAAGGAAGAAAAGACAGAGCACATTTCAATATAACAACAACTTGAGGGTTACTTTGTTAAATATCTTCGGTGATATAAACACATCTGCATCAGAATTTAGTTAGCCCTGAATATGGTTCAAGGCTGATCTTGTGCCACCGTAACAACCTCAGACCTGTTCGATGTGCTAAGGGTTAAATAAGGAAAGTTGAAAGGGACTAGCTTTGAGAGATTATAATATAAAACCACAGCTTGAAGTAATTATTTTGTTGAAAGTTAAAAAATTGTGTTAAGGTGTGAACTGAAGGCTGAGGCATGCATGGCATGGGGAGGAAGGAACTTTGTGTGAACTGGTAATTTAAGTGAGTAGCAGTTTAATTTCAAACTGGAAACCTATTCCTCCTGTCACTTTTGCCAATACTTTATCGCAGTTTCCTTTTATCTTGATTTTACAACATTTAACAGCCCATTGCTCATTTATTATATTATGACCCCACCTCTGTAGGGGAACACTTGTTTCATTTGGCAGTCTGCTATTCACACAGTCTTTAAAGGACATGTGTCTCAATTATATACAGCATCAACAAAGTATAAATTAAACAGCTATTTTAGCAGCCTGCCAAAATCATCACTGCTGCATTAAAATGGGGTAGACTTCCTCACCACCACAACCCCAGGCATTCTTTAAAATTTCAATCAATACACAGCTCCTTCAAAACAACCCTAGAACAGAAGACATACTTACTTCCTACACTAACCAGCTATTCCATCTTAGTACCATTCAAGAATGATTTCTTACAATATATTCTGGAGTATCCAGTCCAGTCTTACATGACTGGAGAATTGGGGCTTCCACCACATCTCCTGGGAGAATTACTCAAACAGACTTTAGCCTTTCCCCCCCCCTTTGCTCAGTTTCATTTCACTGCTTTTAGACACACTCCTGCACTGTTCTAAATAATTCTTCCTCCTACTTAATGATTACGATCTTTTTTCAGAAGAATTGTAGACTGTTAGAAGTCTTTTGAGATTCACCCGCTTTTTTCCATGCCTGCAGATTTTAATAGCATATCCATTTGCTCCATACTCACTAGGGGTGAGATTTTAAATGACTAAGGAGTACAAGTTGAAAGTCAACTGGACTTGTGCTCCTAATTTACTTAGGCACTTTTGAAGAATTGCATCCTTTATTTTTTCCCTTCCCAAAAACTGTTTACCTGAAATCTATATCCTCATTGTATGCATTTCGTGATCTCATTCTCTATTATTCTAAAGAGAAGTAGCTCCTGGTTTCCAGATTCCATATTTATCCAGATTCCTAAACAGTAAGCAGATAATGGTTCTTTTTCTCCAGTTGGAGTCACTACTTTCTGATTTATGAAGCTGCCTTCTACACAAAACTTAGGAACCAATCTGATGATGCGTCTGGTTATTTTCCCCACCCACCACCTACCCAGCTATCCTCCATAAGTACTGCATACTGCAGTACAAGGTGACTAAAAAGAGTAGGACTTATTTTTTTATTTTGGCTTTTCTCCTATCCTGGTGGACTACAAGGTGCCACTGTCCACTTTTGTTTTTCATTCCTTGTACCCTTCCATAAAGTATTTCTCCACCACCTCCACTGCTGTATAGGTGCTATAAATCCTTGCGATACGTAGGATGACAGCATCACCCTTTTACCTTTTCTTCCCATCTCTACTGACATTCTATGTATTGTATGAGTATCATCCCATCATTTTACTGTTTTGCCCACTAGATTCTAATCTCCATAGTTTCTAGATCTAGTAGATGTTTATTTTTCATGTTAATTCCATTATATACAGATTTTGTAGTACATCAGCATATGTCTTATGTCAGCTTTTATTTCAGAATTCCGTCTTCAGCCTTGATTTGTATGTTAGAAATAAATGCTAGCTCACTTTCCTACTCAAATTGAAGAAATTAAAGATGAAGACTAAATAGCCCACATACCAAAGCATCATGAGCTCTTTGAACACATACTTTGCCAAGAATTAACATTATGTGCTACAATATACTTCTAATACGTCACAGAAATCTTTATAGTGTCATGCATTTTGGAGTACAAGACTATCTTTCTGTTAGGGTCTAATGCAATAAGTCATCTCCTAGCTACCACTTTTAATTTTTGAAAAGTTTCTCTTAATAAGCAAAGGAGTACTAACCAAGTTAGTCTCTAAGGTGCCACAAGTACTCTTTCTTTTTGCGAATACAGACTAACATGGCTGCTACTCTGAAACCACTCTTAAGAAGGCAATTTTAATTCTACCCCATTCAGAAAAAGTAACTGGGTTTGCCACACATCTTATGTGTTTCACATTTCCACAATAACTATAGCTTACCTGACTAATGCATAGCCTCAAATGAAATCTGATCAACAGTCTGATACAAGTTTGTGCTCTTCTAGGTGTACCAAAAACAAAGACCAATGAGATAATTCCTCCATCAGCTAAACACAAGGAAATGAACAAAGTCTTTAAGATGATATGCCAATCAGGCAAGATCATATTATAATAGGTAGCATTATTTCAAAATGCACATCTTTGCTACAAAAAAAACACGCTTATGTACTCCTTTGAATTACATGGTGATAACTCATTTGCAATTCTCATAACCACCTGCAGGGTTTCAAACATTGATGCTCTTTTATATATTTGTTGGATAAAACTTTGTTCCATTCAGAATTCATGATTTCGAAAACAAAATGAGAAGAAAGGGCAACCACCCAAACAAGGAATTGAAAGGACTTTATATGAAAAAACACACCAGTATATTTCATCTCTGCAAGTTAAATAGCCACTCCAGCCTCTCGGGTGTTTGGTACTAATGGGATGAAAGAAACAGGAGGCTGCTTCTTTGCATGTGATTTCTATTCAGGGAGAGGGGAAGTTCAGCTAGCATAACACCATGGAAGCTCTGCCATGCAAACTCTGCCCGCCCATGCATATGATTAGAGATTCATTTTCTTTAATATCAGCCCCCTGCAAATCCACAGAAATTAAGAATGATTAGTTACACAGATTTCTGCTTCAAGTTATTAACCAGCCCTACATGGGCTGGTGATCAGGCGCAAGCATGACCAGAGGAGCCTGACAGCAACACTGATATGAGAACAAGTAGTGCCTGGGAAATAACAGACATACTGCTCCTCTGAGGATGCCTCGAGGTATGTGAAACTTTGGTTATTGCAGGGTTAAAAGATCATACTGCAGTTTACTATACAGGGAAGCAAACCTACTCTTTCCTCAATTCAACAGGCCTCAAGACAGTCTTCTACCTAATTTCATCCCATTCACTTTTTAATGTGGGAGGGAATGACCTAGTCCAACACTAAATACTAAGAAATATGATTAAATACCAGTCCACATGGGTTTATGGAAACCAGATCTTGTCAAACAAATGTGATTTAATTCTCTGATCATACAAGGTTGGCCGATAAAGGTAACTGCTGATGTAGTATACTTAGACTTTTGTAATGCATTTGATGGAGTACTGCATGATATTCTGATTAAAGCACTAGCACTATACAGTATCAATAGTGCACACATTAAGCTGACAGAAAATAGCTAATGGGAAATCATCATCAAATGGAGATGTTCACTAAGATTCACAGGGACTGGTAGTAGGCCTGACACTAATTCAACATTTTCATCAATGATCTAGAACAGGAATCGGCAATGTTTGGCACACGGCCTGCCAGGGTAAGCTCCCTGGCAGGCTGGGCCGGTTTGTTTACCTGCCACATCCACAGGTTTGGCTGATTGCGGCTCCCACTGGCCGCGGTTCAACGCTCCAGGCCAATGGGGGCTGCGGGAAGCGGCGTGGGCCGAGGGATGTGCTGGCCGTGGCTCCCCGCAGCTACCATTGGCCTGCAGTGGCGAACCGCAGCCACTGGGAGCCGCGATTGGCCAAACCTGCAGACGTGGCAGGTAAACTGGCCCAGCCCGCCAGGGGGCTTACCCTGGCGGGCCACGTGCTAAACGTTGCCAATCCCTGATCTAGAAGTAAATATAAAGTTAATGCTGTTATAATTTGCAGATGGCAAAAATTGGCAAGAGCAATAAATAAGGAAGTTATCTCAACGATTTGGTAAGATTGGCTCATTCAAACAAAATTAGTTTTAGTACTGCGAAATGCAAAGTTTTATATCTCTAGGAACAAGGAATGCAAGCCATAGAGACAATGGACAATGACTGAGAAAGATTTAGGGTAATAGTGGATGAGCAACTCAACAGGAGCTCCCAGTTCAATGTTGTGGCAAAGAGGGCTAATGCAATCCTTGGAAATATAAACAGGGAAGTAGTCAATAGGAACAAGGTGGTCATCTTACTGCAATATAGTTCTGGTATTCATATTTTTAAAAGGATGTTAAAAATTGGAGAGGATGCAGAACAGAGGCACAAAAATGATTTGATGGCTGGAGAAAATGTCTTACAGGGAGAGATTTAAAAAACTTGATGTGTTTAGTTTATCAAAAAGAAGACTGACAGGTGATTTGATTATAAACCATAAGTACCTTTATGGGGAGAAAATGCCATGTATTAAAGGGCTCTTTAATCTAGCAGAGAAAAACATAAGAATCAGTGACTAGATGCTGAACCATGACAAATTCCATTTAGAAATAAGGCATACGTTTTTAACGGTGAAGATTAACCACTGGAACAAACTACCACAGGAAATGGTGGATTCTCCATCTCTTGATCTCTTCAAATCAAAACTGGATGCCTTTCTGTAAAATTTGCTTTAGCCAAACCCAAGTTATTGGGCTCTATACAGAAGTAACTGGGTGAAATTTAATGGCCTGTGATATACAGGAGGTCAGACTAGAATGATCTAATAGTTCCATCTGGCCTTAAACTCTATGAATGTATCAAGTATAAAGCATAGAATTCCAGGATTTGAACTTCAAGTATTGGATGTAACAGAACATCTTGTGTTATCGTAAGGACAGACAATGGCATGAAGGGCACTCTAGTGAAGACCTTAAAGGTCTATCAATCTGGACAAAAATATAGCCCAGCGGTAAGAGAACATAGCAAGAAGAAAAGAATAAAAAAAAAAAACACATTCTGTATCAAAGACTACCAGCCTTGGAACAAACTGTACTACTTTTACAATAGCACTGAAGCGCCTGACATATGATTTGCCATGGTCAGAAAAGTGCAGCTATGATAAGTTGTGTACATCCCATTATTCTTATAAGCATGTACTTCAAAGCTCATCTATTTAAATTCAGAACTGCATTAGAGCTATGGATTCATTTTTGTTGTCAGAAGTTTGGAGGTATCTACCACAATCTACCACACGCTTTCAAAATATTGGGAGGTATTTCTAGCTCTTTGTGGGAGTACAAATAACCATTATGCCGGTAAAGTATCTCAGTGTTTCCTTCTCTCTATTCCTTTTCCCTTCCTTTAGAATAGTACCCATTTATTTCTGCCAATTCCTCCGTGTTGTGTCTGAGTCTTAGTCCCACTTATTATAGTCAGTAAGGGAGACCCTTCCAATATGCTAATTTCATCTCTTACTTTCCCTCCCACCCCAAAGCCCCACATCACAGCAACCCTCCAGCAGCAGATTCCTCCATAACTCATCAGTATTGTTTTTCAGAATAAAGGGACAAAGGTTACATGTTAGAGGACTACTAGAAACTCTAAAAAGAAAAGGAGTACTTGTGGCACCTTAGAGACTAACCAATTTATTTGAGCATGAAACTCTGAGACCAAGGATAAACAAACAACTGATTGCTTCTGCACTGCATAAGTTGCCATGCAACACTCCTCCAATTCTCAACAGGAGTTGCAGCATAGACAGATTTCAGTGCAAAACCTGGGAAGGAGTCCTGGGGGCTGGGGAGTGTGTGAATGTCATTGTTCTAAAGACATTCTGATTAATGAAAAAAGAATATTCTTTAGTGGTCACAAGTAGCTTTGTATACTGCAAAGGCATAATCACTAATACATATAAGATCATGGGTATTTTTTAATGAGTATGTATTTAATCTTAACTTCAATTTCCCAGTTTTGAGTATTTAAATTCCTACACTAGATATTACTTTTAAAAAAATGTTAACTCATTTAAAGTAATTTCGGAATGAGCTTTTATTTGCAGTTGTCTTATCAAAATTCTAATAGAAGGTCTTAAAATGGAGCTGCACTGAAACATTTTCTGATGTATAAATAATAGCTGGTACAATCTGTCTGATCTAGACCTACTTATACATATTTTGGTCTCAGTCAGCTGAGAATACTTTCATTTTTGTTTGTTTCAGAATTCTAAAGAAAAACAAGTTAAGTGCTTCTGGCTGTAGACAGAACGAAGTACATAAGCACCTGGAAAAGTGAACAACATCTGTGTCGCCATGTACAAAGAAGCAAGTACATTGCAGATGATATGCTCTACAATTTGTAAAGGAAGGGCCAACTGACATGGTACTTAAAATGCTGGTAGCTTGTCTACACTAAAACGCTCTAGGTTGCTCCTTCTAGTGTTAAGAAGTCTGAGAAATGTTACAAAATTTCCCTAGTGCAGATAAGGCTTGATTTTTAAATTGGTGTCCCTTTAAATTCTTGGAGATAGCACAGCATTCACATTAAAAAAAATTGGACAAATGAAGTAGTCATTGAAAGCAAGAGGCTTTTAAATCACTCAGTTACAACACATTGCAACAAACTGCAAATCTGGTGTAAGAGTTAAATCAATAATGAATCCAATTTGACACAATTTTGCAATCAAAGGAATTGCATAGTTAAATCACTAAGAGGTGCTATGCAAAAATGGTAGTTTTCTTACTCCATAGATTTGTGCCTTGTGTGTAGCCTGAGTAACATCTACCCACTATATACTGGCAAAAGTGATCACTACTTCCTCCTTACTCACTCCACTACTAACTATATTTGCTGTGCAGTGATATGGGAGCATCAGCTAGATTCTGCTCTGTTTCATGCATCAGACTTAAATCCATTCCAATTTCAGAATTAAAATACTGCTGAGGAGCCAAAAAGTTCCAGCTGAATTTCAAAACCCAGTTTGCCAAACATCAATTATTTTCATTTGTAAGTTAACAAATTTGTAACATGGAATATCACAATGCCGTTTTCAGACAAACATTTTAAGAAGTTTAATCAGCCTTGAAAGTTGCATTAATGCATTTTTCCCTATTTAAAACCATAAAGAATGTTATATCATAGTCTCTTACGATGCACATGGAATGTAGAAAAGAAATTAGACAAGTTACCAGGTAGAAAACCAAGCTCCATTGGGCTGCAGAAAGACTCTAGGCCCCATTCCTTTTCACTTTTTACTTTTAAATGGAGTATTTGTACTGACAATAAATCTTTCCTAAAAGACTTCACCTGAAGTCCTGGCCCCAGTGAGATCAACAGTAAAACTCACACTGAGTGCAACAGGACCAGAATTTCACCCTTAGTATTTTAGAACAAGTGAGGTCATAAACATTATATAAATAAATAAGGGTCTGGCTTGCACCATAGCTGCTGCACTGCAGTAACAAGATCTTCCTAACCCTGTTCGGACCAGCTTCAGTTGGAGCCAATAGCAGAAAACTCCTGCCCAGATCCTGAGGATATGGGGCTCAGGGCAAAATTGCAGTACAATCATATCATCGCTCCAGGTTGGAGAAGGAAGATTTAGACAACGTCTTAAATTTCAGTTTTAAAAGTAAATTTCTGGTGATTAGCTGATCTGTTATGAAATGTCCAGGATTCCATAATATCTGCGAGTTTTTGTGACCAAGCATATACTGAATCTGTGTGGTAAGCAAAACACAGCTAGATTTGGAAGCAAAGAAATTGTTTAATGGAGTCTAAAATCCCACCAGGTATCTGACCAGTTTGCCTAAATTTGCATTCCACACCACAACGTATTATAACAATGTAAGTTTAACCATAATGTCTGGAAATCAATGCTGTAAAGGATCAAGAGACAATTTCACTTACTGGAAATAAGAGTGCAGCCAAAGTTGTTTCTGTGCAGTTTGTATACTGTATGGAAGAGAGCCACCAGCTCAAAAGAAAAGAAACAATGTTATCAACACTGGTATTTGATTTTTGAAAGACATTTTGAAAACAGTACAAAAATACATTCTCAGTAAATAATGAGGGGGTAGAGGAATACATTAGCTCCATTTGTATCTCAAAATGTTCTTTTGAAAAACAAATCAGAAGCCTCCTGTGATACTAAATGGTTTGTCTCGTCAGAAAGAAAAAATTTAAACACAGATCCCCAAACATGAAGTAACCAATTTACACCAGAAAATGAATTCAAAAATATCAGATTAATGATTCACAGTTCAGTCCCTTCTTAAGATACCTCTGTGGATATTTTTCCTTATTATGCCCAATGGAGCGCATAGCTCATAATCAAGTCCATAGATAGATGAGCATTATTCACTTACACAAGAAACAGTGAACAATAAAGCTTCAGACAGATCAGTGACCATTTTATGAGGCAGCACTTTAGAACATGAGTATCACATGCTAGACATTGAGATATGACATTTCTGAAAATGTGGTCTGTGCCCAACTTTGAAACATGCACACTGACTTCAGAAATATGGACCTGGGAAGAATGAACTTAACAACTGTAGAGCTTGGAATGTTAAAATATCACCTGAGCAACCATTACCACTCCTTGGATAAGTATTCCATTACGTTCCATGTCTAAGCCCTAGCTGAACATGAATCACGCCTTCTACTATTCTTGCTTGCAAAACTCAGTGTAAAGAAGACTTTTGTATAACCACAAGTACATCCAAATCATTTAGTTTGTTGCCAGATCCCACATACCCTTAAGACATAGTTGTGATCTGGAATAGTATTCTGTGTCTGACGTGCAAACTGGACTAATAGATTTGTAATTTACATGCCAATACATAGAAAGCTTTGCAGTGCTAGTGTCTGAGCTCCAAAAACAAATCAGAAGATGGCTGGCTGGCCAATAACCCAACAGTCTTCCCAACACAGCCAGCAGCTTGAGGCTCATTCAGAAGAAACACTGATCAATGAAACATTTACACATTATCTTACAATGCATTATCACAAAAACTTTAGAAATAATGTTTCTATTCATTTACTTACCAGGATATCCTTCCAAACTTTGCCTCACATTGTCCACAGTAGGGTAAATCTTTTTAAAAAAGAAAAAAGTAGTAATAATCAAACCAAGCTAATTGAAATAATGTAGTTCTACTAAAATATTACTAACTTTGAAATAAAGATATTAGGATCCTATTTTTTTAAACATTGAATATTCTGACAAGTCACATTCCTAGCAAATAATGTGGAATAAAAGGAGACACTCCTCCAGGAAAGCAAGAAAAGACTGAACACAATACAGGAGTCTGAGAATTAAAAAAAAAAAAGCTACAAACTAAATTTCATTGGAATTAAACTAACCAAAGTGGAAAATTAGTCATGAACCAGTAACAAACGTTCAACACTTACGCTATCAGTTATCTTATACTGCTGCTGGGTGAATATCCATGACATTCAGGGTTAAAAGGAGCAGAGACTCCAACAAACATATTCCAAGTAATGCCCCTGCGGTCATAGTGGGCTCTTCCCTGACTGATCAGTCTATTCTTAACTTCTAGTTTACAAGACTCTGTCCTTGCTCTTTTTTTCCCTCTTTTACCTAAGATAATAGAGGAGTGCAAGTGACATGGATACTGCCACTTGAGGAGATACACAAAGAGGGGATTACAGGATGTGGAATGAAAACAGAACACCTTTCACATTTTGGGAACTACATTTTAGAAAACTTTGGTGATGTGAACTTAAAACAAAATTGATGTTTCTGGGATTTCATCAGTTTCCAAAATAGAAAACATAATGCAGCTGTGGGAAGAAAATACCATCTTCTAGATTTTAAATGTAAAAAAACTCTCTCCACTTGTGGTCAAAGATTTCAGAGCACTTTGAGGGACTAGATATGTTACCTTGGTGTTTCAGGCCACATACATTTTCCCTAGTTAGGGTATATCTACACTTAAAATACTACAGTAATACAGCTACAGTGCTTCAGTGTATATGCTCACCGCAACGACAGGAGGGGTTCTCCTGTCACTGTAGATAATCCACCTCCCTGAGAGATGGTAACTAGGTCAACCAAAGAATTCATCGGTTAACCTAGCACCGTCTACTCCAGGGGGTTAGGTCAGCACTGCTATGTCCCTCAATAGTGTGGCTTTTTCACACCCTTGAGAGATGTAGTGATGCCAATGTAAGTTTTCAGTGTAAACCAGCCCTATATTTTCCTTGCAATTTCAAAAGAAAATTATTCTTCCCCTTTTCTTCCCAAAACCTATTATGTTATGTTGCTGTTCGAGAATGACTGTTACATCCTACTCCAGTGGAAGATGTATTTTAGTGATGGCCAACTCTCATATATAGCAGTTTGCAAAATGATCTTTCTACAATTCCATAACTCAATTTCTCCCCTCCCTTTGACTGTGAAAACCCAGGTGGTCACAGTGCTGTTGACAAAATCCTATAGTAGAGCTAAAATAGCTACATTAATCCTTTTCTTAAAAATGTTAAAATTAGTTTTTCCACTGGGATAGAGAAAAATGTGGCACAGTACACAGATGTGGTTATATACTACTCAAGAGGTAACTCCAGGGGGCTAGTTTTGCTCAAGTTACCTTGACAAAAAAGGATAGAATTGTGAAATAATTATGAAAGGGAGAAAAATACAAAAAGCTATACCAAAAATCTAGTTCTACCAAAAGTTATCATCTCTACCGGTTGCAGACAGAAAATAACTGCATATTTTCTGCCAATTCATCCCCTTTACTATTTAGTGAAATCAGAGAGAATAAATCTTAATTCTCATCTGCCGATATTCCACCAATGTCTCATGCCTGATTTAAGAAACACTGGAGAATTGTCCTGTAAGTTGAAGCCGGAAACAAACTGATTCTAACGCTTACTTTAAGTATAGCTCTAGGATTTTGTACATCACGTGGGTACAGTTAATATTTTATTCTTTTATCATTAAATAACTAGAAAAAAATTCTTCCACCTTGGCAATTTTAAGTAAAAAATCCTGGATAATTTTTTTCAGAAGTTATGGCAAACTGATATTGACAACGAGACTTGTCTGTGTTATCCTATTCTGAACATTGGAAAAAAATAAGTCGGTAAACATTAAATAAAAAATACCAACCACCACCACCTAGAAAACATACCAAATGAATAGGAATGTCAGGTTTTGCTAGAGTCTTCACAGTACCACCTAGCGTAATCAGGCTCTCTTGAAATTCTGAACACAACCATTTGGACTGGTCCGCTCCCATTGATCCAATACTTGAAAACTGTCCTATCACCGGCCAAGATTCTTGTGCTGGTATTGGTGATGTATACTCTTTCAAAAGCTATTTGGGGAAATAAAAACGTTGTGTTAGACTTCAATGTGTCAAACTACGTAACAAAAAATGTATAGCCAGGTTTCAGTATTTAAGATCTTGTTTGATGCTCTCTATAATTAAGCACTTCATTTGCCACTAATAAAAAAGTTGGATTATCTATTCAAGAGTCCAATATAAAACACTACTCAACTTTAAAAAAAAATTCAAAACCATGATGCTCTTTTCCATGGGGAAGAGAGATTACAAAATAGTTTTGTTCAAATGAACTGAAACTGCCAGAATCCTTAGATTCTTCTGATAATCCCAGCCTCCATGTTTCAGGAAGTTAGTCACATAAGTCTTTTGAAATGTGATGGATATCAGGCACCTAACTCCCTTAGCCTCCTTTGAAAATTCCCAGCCTCAGATGCCCAGGAGAGAGTGAAAGTGATACCGAAAGTGTACTGGGGGGTGAGGGCTGGATTGGGGGGAGGGGGCGGGCGGGCACAGAAAATTTCCTCTTCAAAATTCTAAGATATTCTTACTGAAAGGATAATTAGGAAAATACACAAAACCAAAGTTGACAAGGCCGTAAATGCCAATTAAATTATCTGAGAAAAGGACAGACACCACCTTCATGATGAGAGCTGCATTATACTATAAAAGGTGAGTTTTTCATCCCAACCATAAAATAAATATACATATTCAAACATTTACTTTACAAGGGGGAATCTAACCTTTATAATTTCCTTGTCCAGTGAAAGGTTGAAAGCTATCTGCAGTCTCTGACTTTCCATTATGTCATAATGAGGGAGCATGTAGCTCAGATTTCAACGGGCGGTCAAAGAGTGGATACTTCTTTGAGTGGAAAATGAATGAGACAAAATGACACATTTAACAGGTCACTGACATTTGTGAAAGATGGTGTTAGAATTTCTTGACCATGACAGGTAAAAAGTTTGGCAGAGCATGAAATTACCACATGCCAAAGAGGTGTTAGGTCAGGGATCAGCAACCTTTGGCATGTGGCCCGAAATCCGTTGGTGGGATGGGACTATTTGTTTACCTGCAGCATCCATAGGTTCGGCCGACTGCAGGTCCCATTGGCCGCGGTTCACCGTTCCAGGCCAACGGGGGCTGCGGGAAGCGGCGTGGGCCAAGGGATGTGTTTGCCGCCACTTCCTGCAGCCCCCATTGGCCTGGAACGGTGAACCACGGCCAGTAGGAGCTGCCATCAGCCAAACCTGCGGACCCTGCAGACAAACAAACCATCCCATCAGCAGATTTCCCTGATGGGCCATGTGCCAAAGGTTGCCAATCCCTGTGTTAGGTATAGTGTGCCTTCTCAACTTTGGAAATGTGCATATAACAGATAACATGAGGTATCTTCTTACAATTCTGAATAAATCTCTACAAAACCATAAAAAATAGAGTATTTTTACAGTAATCCCTAGTGGAAAGATATTCTATAGTAAAATATGTAATATTGTATGAAACTTTCTGAATGTGGCTTAATAACTGATTATTTACTAAGTGATGTAGAAAATTCAGTTATTCCCTAACCTTAACCAGTTATAGCAAGCCAAAAATTGAAGACAACTTGAATATGCTTATTTTGTTCCATCATATTTGCTGGCCAACCTCCTGCATTTTCAATTCCTTATCAATGTAGTCACACTTGAAAAATATACAGTACTTTTTTTCCCAAGTCATTTAGAGCCAAATAGTGACTATGGCAGCAATTTAAATATTAACATTGAATGATCCTATCCGTAGGTCAGTTTGTACTGAATTTGACTTTTCCTTCTGTCATGCCTACTGACAACTTCTGCTAATGCGCCTACTCAGGTAAGTATTCCTCTTCCACTAAAATGGCTTCTGATCTGCTATTTACTGACATATGTAACAAGTCTGGCATCATGATATATGGAGTCCATAATCTATGGTTTTCCCACTTCCTTTAGAAAATGTCATTCTGACAGCCATATATGTTGGAAAAAAGGAGTTAAGTAGCTTACAGTTAACATTAGAAAACTGTAATGAAGAGATGGAAAGATTAAAAATAACCAAAAGAAGTCAGCACAAAAGTTATTTATGAAAAGAGAAGGAAAATAAAAAAAGAAGAGAAAAAAGTGAACAATTCCAATACCTTTCTAAGTCTAAAGTGACCCCATTTTTCTTTTTGGTTGCCTTGGTATCGTCCCGGGGTTGATCCAAGCAGATATACTCTTAAAAAAATTAAATATATGTTAGTTTATTTAGGATTTGGAGTATTATGAACCAAAAAAAAAAAAAAAAAAGAGAAAAACAAGTCAGGGGACATAAGGCATTCAAGCAAACTAGCATCCAGAATTGCCAGGTGAGGAACAGAAAGTGGAAGACAGAGTACTTTATTTTATAGACAAAGCCATCATCTTCCATTTAGCATGTAAATCTCAATCTGAATCTAAAAAACTGCACATTAGAGAAATTTACATGGATAATTTCCATTTACAAGATTCAACACGGATTTCAATTTAAGTAACTTTATCAGCATGGCCTGATACATTAGCACTGTCAAAATACAGTGTACATAAATACAACAGAACTAATAATACAAACAGAGTAGCTGGATTGCATTCAGTGTATTTTGTTACACAATAGTCCATTACTGATTGCTAGCCTGATAGCAAATGCCAGCCTCTCCATACTGTCTCTTTCCTTTCTCCCAAAGTTATACACAGATTTATTCTTTGCTTTTTAGCAGAGTGTTTTTTACTATTGCTAATAGAAAATCCTTTTCTCATTTTTTTTGTACAGAAAAGGTTTCTCTCTCCACTAAAGTTGGGTTCTCAGCATTTCCAGCATAGTTTACAGAGGGTCTTCCAGCTTCCTCTTCCCTGCCCCTACCCCAGTTGGTGGTTACAAACTCTACATTTAAATAAACTATTTTTAATTTAGTTCTGGGGTCCAGTGACTTATCCTAAATTTACTATAAAAAGCCAAGGAACTTTGCATCCCTTAACATACATTAACTGACAATATTAAATTGCAATTCTTAAAATCAATATATCAGAAATCTCTTAAATAAAACACTCCCAACTCTGTATAACCTACATTGTGCTCTTAAGAGGCTAGGCACCCAAAGGTATCCACATTAAAAGGTAGCCTGAGATGATACATACCTTGTCTCTGAAAGGTCATGCTCTTGGATGATGTCAGCCCATTCCTTGAGAGTAGGGGAATTATAAGTCATCAGATAGAGTATTAGGTCAGACTTAAAATTGGTTACAGATTCACCAGCAGAACCAGTGGTTCCATGCGGCAGCCGTGGATATAGGGGGCTTAGCCATATTCTAAAAAAGTAGGAAAGAAACACTAAGGCATTATATTTATTCACTTATGTATTGCATTATATATATATTCTAAGAAAAGTAGATCGAGCAGTCCAGTCAGAATGCCAGATAGAAACAGTTTAATAATGTGATGATTCTAGTCACATTATTAATTACTAATAAAATGACTGGCTTAATCAATTTGTCAAGCATGCACAGTAATCTCAGCTCGCTCTTCAGATATAAATGGAAGGTTAATTAAGAACACAATTTATTATTCTGTCAAAACAGAATGGCAAATGTATTATCTATTATAAATTTCTTGGAACACTAGACTGCAATTACGCTCACTGGGTCACAGACTGTGCACCACTTTGACTATTTATCCCCATCCCATAAATCTAGTGCTATATACAAATGTTAAATAAATAATAGTCTGAATCTCAGTGTTTGGACTGACTAGTAATACTTGTATCCAGAACTGTCACTATAAATTGAAAATTACACTCCTGCAAAATAGATTTATCCACTAATTCATGAAATGACAAACAGTTAAATGAACCAAAGCTAGAGGGCCTGAAAGGTCTTTATGCTTTGAAGAAGGAAGGGGACAATCATTTGTCACTCCAAAACTTCTTTCAGCACAGAAATGGGGACACAAGAAAAAGGAGTGAGTCAGTCACCTCCCCAAACTCTTTCTACTATGGAGAAGTGTGTGGATCTGCCACCATCCTCCTTCAAAGTAAGTCAGTGGTGTCCTCTTCAGAAGATTAGGGTTCTAGATGGCAGAAACAATGGTCTCCTATGAGCCTCCTCACAACCCTAGATCTCCTGTTCAGGGTTCTCCAAAGCCTTATTAAGGAGGATGGAGAGTTTTTTTTCCTGAGAGTACTAAAAGAACAGACAACTTTTGGAAACTAATTATGCAGAAAGAAGCTATATGGAGAGGATTTCTAGGGTATGCTGTTTAGCGAAGTTCCCAAAACTAACATTTTATTGCCAAATGCAGTGTGGTAGCCATGTTGGTCCCAGGACATTAGAGAGACAAGGTGGGTGAGGTAATATCTTTTACTGGACCAACTTCTGTTGGTGAGACACTAAGGGTACGTCTTCAGTACCTGCTGGCTCAGCGGGTAGTGATCGATCTATTGGGGAGCGATTTATCATGTCTCATCTAGACGTGATAAATCGATCCCGAATTGATGCCTGTACTCCACCTCAGGAGGAGTAAGTGGAGTGGATGGGGGAGCTGCCGTGGTCAACTCACCACCGTGAGGATGGCCAGGTAACTCGAACTAAGATACTTCGACTTCAGCTACGTGAATAGCTGCCTTAAAACCTCATTTAGGTATCTAACAAGCGAAGTGACTATCACATGCACTAAACTGGTGCATCCCCATTGACTTCCATGAAAGATGCAGTTGCTCTGTTCATTCTGAAAACAGGGAAGTGTATTTAGATGTCTAGATATGGATTGAGGCGTATAAATATAGGCAGCCAAGTTTAAAAAAAGAAAAAAAAAATTCTTGGCATACTGTATGTTCTTTCTTGTAAGCTGACCAAATTAGATCTTGAAACAACTGAGATACAATTAAACATTCCATGATACCATTTTTAGAGCGTCTCTTTTCAGAATAAAGCTATACTTTATTGTGGTTGCTTCCAGATGACTGATTAATAATAGCTGTATTTCCTTAAGACTTAGATGAGGCTTTAGGTTACTAACTTTAAATTTTAAAATTTAAAAAAAAAATTTAAAATTTTTACCATAGTTTTTCAAATCCCTCCATATATGAAAGTCAGCCTGTGTTTTTCTATTCTCATGAATTATCACCAATAAAAAGAGAGCAAGAGTCCAAATCTTATCCCCAGTCATGTGTCCATTGTGATTGCACAAGTAAATCCAGTTTCTCCTGACATGGCATTGCAGAGCCACAGTAGTTAGTAAAAGTAAGACAACATCCCACCACCACCAAACTACACATGAACACCTATCAGGCCTTATTTATTAAACGTGGAGAGGGAAAAAAAGTCCATTCCTCATCTTCATTTTTCAGGTCATCTTCAACACACATTACAGCATGAGACATGTAGCCTCCCTATTTAACAACTGTTAGGTAGCAAACAAAAAAAAAACAAACAGTTGCTTACCCCTGAGTTTTCTGGTCCCAATCAGCATCAATAAGATTGGATGTGTGTATCACAACTCGAAGACCTTCTTCATATAACAACAACATCATTTTCCTTAGAAATAAATGCACAAAATTAATGAAGTATCATAGTAAGAAAATATAGAGCACAATAAAAATTCAAAAGATTGCTCTATTAAACCCCATTCCTCCCAAATCATTTGGATAATTAACTGCACTATGAAGGACTGGAGCCTTTGTAAGGTCTAGGCAGCCTGATTCCTGAGCCTGTGCGGAGCTCAGGTCATATAATGACCTGGAACCAAAATAAATATATATATATATATAAAGACCCGGATCTTGCAAAGAGAGAGTGTGAGAGTGAGCGTGCGAGCAAGCGCACGCACACACCCCTGCAGTGCAAACCGAGTTTACAATGGACTTCCATCTCTTCCTTAGCATAGTATCATGTAGTCTCTTAACCATTACAGAATATAACTCTAAACTCACGTGGCTGATACCATCTTCAGAAATTTTGCTTTAATCTTTGAACATTAGTGTTCAGCAACTGGGATTGAAATACCCACTATTGAAAATAGATCTTGTAGTTTCACTTGAGCTCATGACATAGTTAAGGCAAAGTAGTTAGGGATCTCAACATAATGTAGTTTTTGGAAACTCATACATCAAATTCTTTATCCAGTGTGGCTAGACTATAAAATAAGTATTTTTACATTACAGTTTGTGTCAAAGTCAGCCTAACTTCAGTACCCGAAAAGATAATGGAGCAAATAATTAAGAATTCAATTTGCAAACACCTAGAAGAGAATAACAGTCAGCATGGATTTGTCAAGAACAAATTGTGTCAAACCAACCTAATAGTTTTCTTTGACAAGGTAACAAGCCTTGTGGATAGGGGGAAGTGGTAGATGTGGTATATCTTGACTTTAGTATAGCTTGTGCTATTATCTTGCATGACCTTCTCATAAACAAACTAAGGAAATACAACCTAGATAGAGCTACACTTACAACATTTGCAGACGATACCAAGCTGGGAGGGTTGCAAGTGCTATGGAGAACAGGATTAAAATTCAAAATCATCTGGACAAACAGGATAAATGGTCTGAAGGACAAATGTAAAGTACTCCACTTAGGAAGGAACAATCAGTTGCACACATACAAAACGGGAAATGACTGCCTAGGAAGAAGCACTGCAGAAAGGGATTTGGGGTCACAGTGGATCACAAGCAAAATATGAGTCCACAGTGTAACACTGTTGCAAAAAAAGCAAACATCATTCTGGGATATATTAGCAGGAGTGTTGTAAGCAAGACACGAGAAGTAATTCTTCCACTCTACTCTGCGCTGATTAGGCCTCAACTGAATTTTTGTGTCCCGTTCTGGACACCACATTTCAGGCAAGAAGCCGACAAATTGGAGAAAGTCCAGAGAAGAGCAACAAAAATGATTAAAGATCTAGAAAACATGACATACGAGGGAAGATTGAAAAAAACTGGGTTTGTTTAGTCTGGAGAGGAGAAGACTGGGAGGGGACATGATAACAGTTTTCAAGTACATAAAAGGTTGCCACAAAGAGGAGAGAGAAAAATGGTTCTCCTTAATCTCTGAGGATAAAACAAAAAGCAACGTGGTTAAATTGCAGCAAGGGCAGTTTAGGTTGGACATTAGGAAAAACTTCCTGTCAGGGTGGTTAAGCTCTGAAATAAATTGCCCAGGGAGGTTGTGGAATCTCCATCATTGGAGATTTTTAAGAGAAGGTTAGACAAACACCTGTCAGGGATGGTCTAAATAATAATCATGCCACAAGTGCAGGGGGATGGACTAGATGACCTCTCAAGGTCCCTTCCAGTCCTACAATTCCATGAAAGGATAATCTTTATAAGAATGATCAAGTTAAAGTTAACAGCGGCTGTCAAAAATACTCTTCCAGCAGCCTCTAAAACACAGTGGTTGACTCTGTGCAGCCTGAAGCCACAAAAGCAAACCAACAGAAACGTACAAAGGAAAGGTACACCCGTGTTACAGTCTTCTCTGCATGTCTTGGAATGAGAAGGGTTTTATGATGTTCCAAGGTCTGCGATTAAAATATTTTCAGTTGCTGGGCCCACTGGAGACCGCAAAGCTTCATCTGCAATGGCCTGGGTCTTTTGGGTAATGCACTTCTGAAAGGCAGTCAGAGGATGCACCTTTTCAAAACATTAGGGTCGAATAGAACTATAACATTTAATATGATCATTTAAAACAACTCAAAATACATTGTTGGGAACAAAATAAAATGCAGCATACAGAGAATACTTTAATGAAGCTGGGATGTTCATGCTATGCTATACAATGTTATTCATGCCATTTAATTAATTATAGACAAAAACATTTGAAGGCTTTTTTTTTTTTTAAAAAAGGATGATAGTGGAGTGCCAGCTGTGCTTAACCTTAACAATAGAACTGCTTTCTGTTTAAATAAACAATTAACAATGTTAAGAATAACCACTCATTCCTGCAGCCTAATTTCTTCGACTCAGGAACAGACAACAGCCTGTCTCTTCCAGAGAGAGAAACTGACTGGAACAGTATGACTCTTCTTGTTTGTTACAAGTACTGATTTCTTATCCCCCCCCTCTCTTGCATTCCCCTCCCTGGATAAACAAGATGAAGGTCAGCTGCAGGCATATTCATGAGAAAGTTCATTTAAGATGCTCATCCTTTCAAACCCACTTTTTACCTTCATTTCACCTTTTTATAAGTTTCCATAAAAAGTCAGTAACCAATTTCAACAGAGCTAGGTGTTGTAATGTCTGAAATCCAAGAAGTACCTTTTTTCTATCTCAAACCCAGAAAGTGTCCAGTAACTAAGGAAGTTTTCTACCTTTGGCTTGCAGGTTGCAAACTCAATACTCTGCTACACCGAGTTGTAAAGAGTCCATTTGTGACAGTTTTCCCATTTTCCAAAACTCCTATCTGGAGCAGTTACTTAAAAATCCAACCCTTTTGCTCCCAGTTTTGTTTTCTTTTTCTAAAGCAAACCTGTTTTATTCTCCTAGAATTTTTTTCTAAACCAAAGAATAGATAGGAAAAAGAGACATCAGAGATGTCCTGAAATTTCACTCTGCAACAGCCTTTTCTGACATGTCTGAAATCTAAATTGTACAGGAATAAAACATGCCACTGGAAAACAGCAATGATATCAATATGGGGGAGAAGAGGGGTCCCAAACCATATAGCAGTGGCCTTTCTCCTCTGTTAAATTATATGTGATCATGGGACGATGTATACTGACATAGCATCAAGGATTAAAATTAATCCCAGTTCAGATAACCTGTAAACCAGCATAGGCACCATTAAACACCAAGTTATTATTGCTTAAGTAGTGCTTAGGGCATTATGGGTACCATCTGCATTCAGATGAATTGCACCATAACTGTTTTGTTTTAATAACAGAGAAAAGTTCTTAGCTTGTTATCAGTAACAATGCAGAAAGGACACTTGTGGTTTATTATCCAATGTTCAGGTTCCAATCTTGACAGTGTCACAAGTGTCATTTTTCAGCAATACATCCTGTCAAACACAGGCATACCATAAAATGCCAGTTTCATCTTAAATAAATATATACATACATACATACACGCACACACACAGACACACCATTTAAAACTTTCCAAAGAGACATCAGCTTTCTTTTAAACTTGCTTTTGTAGTGAATGGCCATTAGTCCAGATTTGTAAAGATACATGTTTATATTGCGCCATAAGCAAGAACTGTAACTGCAAAAGTGAGTGCAGCATATTTGAGTGGCCTACTGAAATCTGTCCAAGATTGATTACAGAACAGAAGCCTTAATTCCTGGACTATGTGCAAATTTGATTTTCTGCTACCTTCAGTTTGCTGGCTAAGCAATTATCCTTGTAAATTTGCAAGCCCCCCCTTTCCCACTTTTCTTTTAAAAAAAGAAGCCAGCATGTTTTAATCTCCTAGAATAATTTTTTTTAAATCAAAGACTAGAAATCCATGACTTATTAAGTGAGAAAAAGAGTAACAGGCTAAAAACATTAAGTCTCCTTGAGAGAGTTAGTTATGGCTGAGAAATGAAACAAAGCACTGTGATCCTTATAAATAGGGCCCTACCAAATTCATGGCTGTGAAAAACACATCATGGACCATGAAATCTGATCTCCCCCGCACTATATGGCTATCGTAGGGATGGGGCAGGGCTGGGGGCACCCCAGCTGGGAGCTCCTACCATGTGCCAGGCTCCAGGGGACCACCCCCACATATCCTGTGACCCTCACTTCTGGCTGCTGCTGGCAGTAACGTTGGCTTTAGAGCTGGGCGCTGCCCAGCCAGAACGCAGTGCTGCTGCCAGCAGCAGAGCAGAAGGAGAGTGGCAATCCCGCAACCCCCCAAAACTTCCATTTGGGTCAGGACCTCCATGGTTACACCACCACAACACTGTGAAATTTCAACTGTAAACATCTGAAACTGTGAAATTGACTATTTTTAAAATCCTATGGCCATGAAATTGACCAAAATGGACTGTGAATTTGGTAGGGCCCCACTTATAAACATTTGTAAATACCATGGGGAACACTATGTAGTTCTTTGAAACCTCAGTCTCTACCAATGTACAGACTAGCCTTTAAATTCAAAAGCATCTTTATAACCCAGCTTTCCCACCCTATGAATTGTTCTTTAAAGCATTAGAGATAATGCATACATTTTATACAGTAGCCCCAGCATTATCTTTAAAACTGGACTTTCCTGCTTCACAGCAATTACTTACGTGTGGTGGGTTCCAAAGGCAATATCCAGCTTAGCCTAGAACAATGAAAATTAGGTAATTATTTCATTAAAAAAAACCAACATCCTAATACAATCAAAAAGAGAGAAGGTTGCAGCTTGCATTTTGCTTCAATTACTGCTCTCTAGTGGAGAAATCACCAAATTACAACACAGCCACTTTTACCCCAAGCACCTGTAGATGCAATCTCCAATTGCTAAAAGTGAATAATCTTTACATATTACACCATTCACCATTATTGTGACTGAGACATTAGGCCAAAGTTCTTTTGGTATTGTAAGAGCAGTGTTTCCAAAGACACTCAAAGCCTTCTGGGGTGTGACAGCTCTGTTGCAGGCAGTTAAAATTAAAGTTTATTTGATGTGGGAGAGAGGAGCAAGACATACAAGAAACTACAGATGAAAGGCAATTCTGTATTTCTACACTGTTTATTTACACTGCCCAGGGAGAGAGAAGCAATCCCTCAGACCACTCCAGACCGCTATTTTGGGAGTACAATATTTTAATTTGTTAATCACCGGCATCTAGTAGTTGCAACACCAAAAGTCACACCTAATTTACATATTCAAATACATAACCATGTCTTTAGGAGGAGGTTTTGTTTTGTTTTTTTAAAGAAATGGCTCTCTTATTTCAGTAATAGGTTGAATATAAAGCATGCTTACTGTGGAGCCCATAAAACTTGTAGGATTTATGTTCAGGTACTGAATGACATTATATACAAACAAATCCTCTACCATACATAATACACTACTAGGAAAACAGTGTGAAGACAAATGGAATTTTCATAAACACCATTTGCCCTACAATATTATGATCTATGCTAGCATAGTCCTTTGTACTATGGTATTCCAGCAGAGGTTACGATATTGTCTTGTCAAAAGAAGGATGAGTTAAGAGTGAATTACCTGGCAAAGGCGAACATTTTCATATGGGTGTGCCTGGGCATGCAGTTCAGCCTTGGATTCTCGCTTTTCACCATGTACTATTAATAATGGTTTTTTCCTTAAAACAAAATTAAAAAGTGATGATTTTAATAAAAACTTTATCAGGTGGGTTAGCAGGTTACCCAGAGGCAGCAATTTACCGTAGCTGCTCTTTCATGTAGCTACAATTTCTGGTTCCCAACTCCCAAACTCTAGCAAAGAAAGGGAGGTATAATTTGCACTGCCAATCAATAACACCAAGGAATTAAAGAAGTGATTAGGATATAAGCTTCTGAGAAAGAAGTGCTACAAACTCAGTTGGAAGAGAAGCGGGAGCGATTTAGAGACCATAAGGGAAACTGTCTCAGAAGGCAGGCTTCCAGCATTGTTGTAGCTGTGCTGGTCCCAGGATATGAGAGAGACAAGGTGGGTGAAGTAATATCTTCTACTGGACCAACAACTGTTGGTGAAAGTGACAAGCTTTTGAACTACACAGAGCTCTGGGTGACCTGAAGAAGCACTTGATGAAAGAGACAAGCTACATGGATGTCTTCTTCAGGTCACCCAGAACTCTCTATCTCAAAAGCTTGTCTCTTTCACTAACAGAACTTGGTCCAATAAAATATATTGTCCACTTTTGTCTCTAAGAAGAAAGCAGCAGATAAAATCCCCTTGGAAGATCTTAGATTCAGAAGCATTGAGAAAGGCTCCCTTAGGTAGTGATCTGCATAGCACTCCTGCTCAAAGTTCACCACAGCATTTTGACAGTCATATTCACTCCCTAATGCTCCACTCCATTGCATTTCTAGTGTGATGGAAACAGCAAAGTGACATTTAGGAGAATGATGTACACATTTTGTTTAGAAGCCTACAGCACGCAAAGATAAGGATGGAGTGGAGTGACAGGGAGATATTAACAATAATTGGTATTGTGATAGCACCCAGAGGTCTATCATTCAAGGTGCTATGCAAACATACTCACTGCCTCAAATGACGACCAGTCTGAAAAGACACGAAACGAAGGAAGGGGGAGTGAAAAAACAACATACCAACAAAATAGTCCATAGAGCAACAGGTATTTTTTTTGTTAATTCCTCCCGTTAACACACACACGGGGTCTAAGAAGGAAGAAAACAATAAGCCTGGTTCAAGTCCCCCCTCTGCCTAAGGATCAGCTACTTCTCAGGTGAGTGGTCTAACCACTGAACTAGGATATATTCTGATACTGGGCTTCCTCAATCTGTCCTGTTGAAGCTTCATTGTTAAAGAGTCATTGGAACAGGAGGACTAGCTCGTGGGTCTCCCACATCCTGAGTGAGTGCTCTAACCACCAGGCTACAGAGTCACTCCTGCTTGCTCTCTCTCGCCCAAATGACTAATTATTCATCCAAAGTGGAACAGCTTCAAACAGGAGAGAGCCAGGGAGCCCCACATCAGAATAAAACAGCAGTTAGGGCACTCTCCTGAGAGGTGGCAAATTCCTGTTCAAATCCCTTCTCCCCTTCAGGCCAAGGGAAAACTTGAACTCTGGGTCTCCCACAACCCAGGTGAGTACCCTCACCACTGGTCTAAAAGTTGTAAGGGAAGGAAGGAGTTTCTCCCCCTCCCGGCTTCTTCCAAAAAACAGCACAGGAGCCTAACTCCAGGAAAGAGTCTCAGTTGAGAATGACAGAGATATTTACCTCCCTGCAGCCCGGACTTAGATGCCTATACCTCCATGAGATAGGTGGGGCTTAGCACACACCCTCCTGTTGGCATCTCCCATTGGCTAGCTTAGCAGCTCCTTGCCTAGCATAGCCTTGCCTAGCTGGGTTTTGTCAATTGTAGTCTAAGGTGCCTCTCTCCCCATTTATTCTGTAGAGAGCACAGATGCAAAACTCAGGGTTTGTGAATCAGTGATTTTATAGGTGCCAAAATGTTGGGTGCTAAGACACTCAGCATTCAACACTTAATTCCTTTTGTATATCCAGGCCATACAGTTTTAGGGCTTAAAGCTATTCATTTATTTGAGCCTGCCTGTTAGTACGCTTCTCCCTGCTAGTTTGTATTTTTTAATCTTTTTACCAGCCACAGAAGTACCTTGTTGTTTTCTTCCTACTTAGACCCTTTGTGTGTGTGTGTTAGTTAAAGGGAGGAATTAAAAAATGTGCCTATTGCCACACAGACTATTCTGCTTGTATGTTGTTTTTCACTTCCCCTTCCTTTGTTTCTGGTCTTTTCAGACTGCTCATCATTTGGGGCAGCAACTATGTTTGCACAGCACCCACAGAATGATTGGACTCTGACCCCTGGGTACTATCACAATCCCAAATATTATTATCTCCCCGCCACGCCACTCCACTCTATCCACAAGTGTGCTGTAAGCGTGACCAGAGTCCTCCTACCAGATCAGGCCCTGCATGTGACTTTGGTGTTCGAATGCCTATCTTACCCTGGTTTGTGAATTGTTGTAGGGCTTGCAACACTGTATGGAATGTGTGTGACCATTTATAATATTACTAATACCAGTATTATAAAATTGCCATGAATCTTATACAAGATATGCCATGTAAGGGATCAGTAGAAAAGTTAGGATTTGCCAAGTGTGATAATCTTGTTTATATATTTGTATCGTCTTTCTATTGTGTGTTATAAATGTGCAATATATCTGTATCTCAAACCTGTGCCATTTTTCTGGGTCACATGCCCAGACAGTTTGACATCAGCACCATCTAGCCAGTTGGATGGGCCATGAAGGGCAATCAGCTATACAATGAACCCATTAAGAGAAGCCAGGGGTTTCTTATGAGTCAGCAGGACATGTAGAGACATGCTGGTGACCAGGGGACTCCCACATGCTGTAAATTTGTGTTTGGGACAAAGTAAGTACAAGCGACATAGCAAAGGATATAAAAAGGAAATTGCATCTTCTCCATTTAGTCTTCAATCCTGCTTCTCACCTTGGTAATTTCTCTACAGACTGAAGCATTGAACAAAGGAAAGGACTGACAGACCCATCCAAACTTTGCATGCATTCCAGAGGGATTCTACAAGCCAGAAAACTCACAAATGCTGCTAAGAACCTGATATATGGATTCTGAAGTCTTACGTATGTATCTGACCATTTTGATGATTTAACAACTCTCTTCTTTTATTTTATAATAAACCTTTCATTTTAGATACTAAAAGATTGGCTGGCAATGTGGTATTCTGGGTAAGATCCAAACTAATATTGATCCGGTAATGTGGCTGGCCCTTTGGGGATCAGAAGAACATTTTATACAGTGAGCAGAGTTTTTAAATAACGCCTCATTTTACTGGACCTATGTGCTGACTGGGAGCCAGAGAACTGGAATAAATGGGGCTGCGTGATTTCTTTTTTTCAGATTCTGGATAACCAGTGTGGAAGATCAGAAGCACAGTTCGTGACTAGTTGGTGAGTCCAACTTCAGTGTTAACCTCCAGTTTTGGGAGAATCTGCTCTCTTTTTTGCAGCCTGCCCTGTCCTTGACATTTTTAGTGCTGGCTAACCTAGGCACCAGCGGTCAGCAGACTTACACAGAAGATAGGCTCCCAAACACTTAGGGTGAGGCAGCAGTGTGCATGCTCAGAGGCAGAAACACAGGCACCTAGAAAACTTTTACAGCAAAAACTTAGGTGCCACATGAGTTCAGCAGAGTTTTGTGCACTGCAGTGAAGCTGAAACTGGGACTTAAGCACCTAAACCAGGGACCTAGCCACTTAACTCTTTTTGTGCATCCAGGCCTAAGTAATTTTCATGCACACACACAAAAAATCATTATGATTTAACACAGAATTCTAAAATATCCTGAAAAAGTCATACCTGAATTCCTGTGGATACTGTCTTATGAGCCATTCCACATCTATACAATAGTTAAACTTACAATGGAGAGAAAAGGAAAGGCCAGTTAAAAAAAGGGCAAAGACTTCACTAAGGCAGCAACTACAGGGAGAAATATTTTGCACTGAAAATTACTGGTGTGTACAGCAGTACTTATTATGTTTTAGAGTACATTTCAAGTAGGGCTGGCAAACTATTAAAAATAGCAACTAATCATGAGATTAATCACACTTAATAATAGAATACCAATTTACATTTATTATAAATATTTTGGATGTTTTTCTACATTTTCAAATATATTTATTTCAGTTAGAACACAGAATACAAAAAGTGTACAGTGCTCACTTTATATTATTTTTCATTACACTGCTGTGGGGAAAGACTCCAGCAGCAGAGAGGCAGCTAGATACTACACTGATAAAAACAGGCTCATGGGAGTCACTGCTTGGAAGCATAGAGCGCAGTGTAGGGTACATACACAAAAGATCCAGCGTGTCCGTACTCTACTCACCAAGGCTGTACTTCCCCAATCTACACTGCTATTGATATCCATGCTAGCTGGGCATGCAGTGTTTGTACTCTAAATGCCACTGAAAGTGAAAACATAGCCTAAGATGAAGTTTTTTAGGATTAGCCTGAATTTTGAACAGAAGAGAGAATATTTCACTCAGACATAAAATGTCTCCTTCAGAAAGTGTGGCTTTTTAAGTATTTTCCCACTGTTCCAGTTATATTTAAATGGGAAGGGCTAGATTCTGATATTAGTTACACTGGATGAGTCTAGAGTAGCAGCCTTGAGGTCAATGGAATTATATCAGCATAAACCATTGAAAGTGAGTTCAAAATTTGAAAGGGAAAAAAACAAAACAAAACAGCAAGACATAAAACTCACCTGAGCAGAAGATACAAGAGTCCCAAAGAGAGGAGACAAAATATCTATTAAAAAACAACACACTATTAACCACATCTTTATTAGTAAAATACTCATATACACTTTAGATCTTGTAACAATTTGTTAATTACTATTGCACATGGTCCTAGTAAAATGATAGGGAGACTTCCTCATCTAGATTGCTGGCTTAAATGCAGTCCAGACAAGCAGCATCAGCAACTGTTTGTGAAATAATCTGGGGTGACAGACCAGTTCATTGATTGTCTGTCTACCAAAAAAATAGCAAACTTGTTAGCAGAGAATGGAAGAATATAGTGAGCAATGGAGAATGAGCTACCCTGTCACCTCTGAAAGTAGGCCCTCCAAAACAGATTTGAAGAACATCGGCAAGGTAACGTGAAGATATTTGTACTGATACTGTCCATACTATGCTTGTGCTGGACACGAAGGACTTGAGTCTCCTGACAACAATTCAGCATTTTCCCACTTTTTTTTTTTTTTTTTTGGGTGGGGGGGGGGAGGGGAAGGAGGAGGAGAAGCAAATGCAGCTAGAGCACAGAGACAGCCTCTGATCCTGCAACTGGATTCATAGAGGTCAACTCCTACTGAAGTCAATGAGGCCACACAAGAGTCTTATTGCAGGCCCAAGACAGAAGCTTCATATTCTTTGTGTACTAGAATTTATAATAGATTGCTCACAGATAATGCAATGTGTGAAGCACTAAAAGATTTACTTCAAAATATAATCACATGCATGCTTTCCCAAAATATTATCAGATGAAATATTTTAAGACTCTTCCCACAAAACCTGGTTTTGCAGATTAAATGCACAAAAACTATCACCTAGTTCAGGGCTCAATCAAGCAAGATGCAGAGCACTTCTGAGAAAAGATGAAACCCCTCAAGTCCCACTGAAGTCAAAGATGTGAGAATTCTCAGCATCTTGATTTACTCCTTTAAAATCTCATGGTATGGATCCGTCAGACAACACATCAGCACTTTGGGCATACAACACTGGTGAGAATATTGGCTAAAGAATCAACCACACCCTGAGGCATGACTCTCATCACTTAATTTCATTGTACACAAGTACAGGGCTACAAATATGTACACTCATATTGGTACAAGCACTTCCATTTTGCTGAAGGTCAGCCCACAACTCTCATACTGAAATAAATGCACACTATGACTATTTAATTAAATGTACACAGACTGTTAGTGTAACATTGCTGCTGAAGTTCAAGATGTACAACATATGTATTAAGAAATATGAAGTTATTTTTTGCACATCAGCCATAACTGGCCTATTTATCTGGTGTGTCATCTTTGAAGTGTCAATACTCCACACAGAAGGAGTTATTCAACTTTGGGTTACACCCAGATCTCCAGTCATTTCTAGGACTGCAGATCCAAGAGCTTTAAAAGTTCAGCAATAAGAGCATTCACAGTGGTATAAGGCAATTGCCAATTTTGAGGGGTAGGTAATTCAGCACCTGGGAAATGCACTTTATTCCAGGGAGCCTCCAATGGTGGGACTCCTAGAAGATCCTAATAATGAATTCAAATCCTTCTCCCTCAGCAGAACCCCAGAAGGAAGCAATGCAAGCACCATGCAACCTCTCTCAGGTAGATGCATTCCAAGGGTGCACTCTAACCCAGAGGCTGTATTGGGATACCCAAAGGGTTATGGCCATAAAACACAGCTTATACCATCCATATATTACATATTTCCAAAAGAGGGACTATAACTGAATTTCACGACTTGTGTGTTAAGAAAGTCAAGCTACATTACAGTAATGCTTACACATACTTACAACACACATATACAAGAACGCTTTCTTTAATGCTCCCGTTCTACTTGAAACACTGTTTCTGTAGGAATTAAACACTCACCTTTTATGTGAAGGGCTCCAGAGTTGTACTTAGACTTAATACCTTTGACTTTAGTGACAAAGAATCTGAAAGGATTCCCTCCATTCAACAAATCCCAAGTGTCCTGGCCTTCACTTGCTACCTTATAATGTTTTTCTGGCTTTTGGCTCACTGGGAGCTCATTATCTTCACATCTATGTGAAGGCTGCTTTTTAGGTGCACTGAATTTCTCCTCTTTGACTGCTTCCTTTTGTGCATGCTTCGGCTGACCTTCAGATTCAGGTTCCTCATCACTACTTGAAAGGCACCAGCCTAAACCTTCTTGGGAAGTTCTCTGGATTTTTGCTGGTGAAATCTCTGTAGAAAAACTTTTATCACTGAATTTCACAGGGGAGGCTTTTCTCTTTTGACCAACTTTTCTGGCCTCTGAACATGGGTACTGTGATCCACTAGTTTTGCCATGTCCACTGAGAGACAAAGAAGATGTAGATGGCTTCTCAGCATCATCATTTTCTTCTGTACTTTCATCACTGCTGGATACCGTCCATCTCCCATGCTCACTTTCTTGAGACATGTTTCTGAAAAAAACACCCACAAAAGCTGTGCTTTATGCCTACTGTACTTCTCACAAGGGCATTTTCCTTGCCAGAGCTTATTTACTCATTAACCATCCTGAGCTTTTACCTTGCCTTTGAGATTTTCTTATTTAAGGGGTCATCCAGAGAGCTTCTCACTTAGAAATCCTCCAAATATGCAAGATTTAGGTTCCGTCTACATGTAAACTGCTACTGTGGAGTCACTCACTACAGCGACAGGAGGGGTTCTCCAATCACTGTAGTTAATCCACCTGCCCAAGAGGCAATAGCTAGGTCTACAGAAAACAGAATATATAGAATTCTTCAGTTGACCTAGTGCTGTCTGCACTGGGGATTAGATTGGTTTAACTACATAGCTCAGGGGGTGTGGATTTTTCACACCCCTGAACAATGTAGATGGTTTGACCTAACTTTTAAGGCCAGAGCGATCCTAAAATCAAGATTTTAAGCCTGGGAGACAGACTACAACACCTACTGTAGGGGTTCTCAAAATGGGGGGTGGGACCCCCAGGGGGTTATGAGGTTATTACATGGGGGGGGGCCACAGGCTGTCAGCCTCCACCCCAAACCCCGCTTTGCCTCCAGCATTTAAAATGGTGTTAAATATATTAAAAAGTGTTTTTAATGTATAAGGGCGGGGTTGCATTCAGAGGCTTGCTATGTGAAAGGGGTCACCAGTACAAAAGTTTGAGAACTACTGACCTACTGACTTTTGCAATGGGAGAGCACATCGAAATGACAGGCTACGAACCAATGGGGAAACCACTATTAAAAAAACAAGCTTGGGAAAAGAAAACCTTATTTAAAAGGCTGAAGCAGGAAAAAGGATTGAGGTTCAGGTTAATTACTTTCATAACCAGTTCAGCAACTATCCCTAGTATACTGCACATGTAACAACAGCCAGCAGGAAGCGAAAGGCAACTAGTTTATTAATCCAGGGGTCAAATCAACAAATGAAAGACCTGTGTCAAAAGAAAAACTGTAAGGCTAATAGCCTCTAATCTAGAGCCATGATGCCTATAGGAAATCAGCCATAAACTAATGGCTGGATTGAGATAGCTGGCACTTATTTGTAAAGAGAGAGAAAAAGGTACAGTACATATACGTTGTATCTATTAGACCAGTGGTTCTTAACCTGGGGTGCACTCACACCCTGGGGGTGCGAGATGCCCTTTCTGGGGTGCGAGACATGCCAGATTTTTTAAGAAAGTAAATCATCAAAAACACAAATTAAGCACAGACATGTATGTACAACTACTTTGTTTCATCAAACCTATGTATTTATTATTATACATTTTTTAACGATTACTGTAATATACAAACAAAAATATATCTAGGTTTAAAGAACTGACCTACTTCAATGATTTTTGATAAGGGGTGAGAGAACATATTTTGAGAACCAAAGGGGTGCAGGCTGCAGTAAAGGTGAAGAACTACTGTATTAGACTAAAAGAAAAGGAGTCCTTTTGGCACCTTAGAGACTAACAAATTTATTTGAGCATAAGCTTTCATGAGCGATGAAGTGAGCTGTAGCTCATGAAAGCTTACGCTCAAATGAATCTGTTAGTCCCTAAGGTGCCACAAGTACTCCTTTTCTTTTTGCAGATACAGACTAACACAGCTGCTACTCTAAAACCTGTATTAGACTAGTATCAGGAGTAGCTGTGTTAGTCTGGATCTGTAAAAGCAGCAAAGAGTCCACTGGCACCTAACAGACATACTAGAGCATAAGCTTTCGTGTGCTGAATACCCACTTCATCGGTATCGGTCCATTTATGAATTAGCTCTCATTTTGCAAAGACTTGTACACATATTTAACTCAGTAGAACTATTAGTATGTAAAGTTAAGCACGTATATGGGTTAGGGTCTTAGGGTTTGTCTACACATGGAGTTATTCCAGAACAAGCATCCTGTGTGGACACATTTATTCTGAAATAACAATGCCTTGACCCTGTTTAGTGTAATCCACTTTGAAAATCTCATGTATATATAGACGGTGTCTTTCCAGACCAGCTCCACCTAACGCCTTTTACTCTCTAAAGTCAAATTGTACATTCACCCAACTAGCTGTCACGTGCAGCCAAACAAACCCCTAGATTGAAAGCGCTTCGTGGGGAGAACCCTGCCTTTCTCCAGCACCCAGCTCAACGCGGCCCTGGTCCCGAGGGGAGATACAGCCAACCCACTCGGGACCAGACCCCCCACTCCCAGCGCGACACGGGGAGCCCGCAGGACCATCCGCCGCAGAGGGGCACACGCCGCGGCGCTGAGCCAGACGGCCGGTACCGCCCAGGGCTCCCGCCACCCGCTGGGGCAATGGGTGCTCCAGGGCCGCTGCACCGGGTGGTCCCGAGCTCCTGCCCCTGCAGCAAGGGGCGCACGCAGCCGCATCCCCTGCACCGCCCCCGCTCCCCCGGGCTCAGGGACGCTGCTCACCTGAGCTCCAGCGCTGCCGGCGCCTGAATCGTCCCGCGCAGCGCCAGGTCACTTCCCGTTCCGGAGCGGGCTCCCTCCGGGTCCTATCAGCCGTCTGGTACGCCTGGGTCCCTTACGGAGAGGGGGCGGGGCCTGGGAAAACCGGGGGCGGGACCATCCCAACCGCCTCAGCCAATGGCAGCTTCCCCTCGCTCCGCACCAATAGCAGGCGGCGTTGTGGTTGCCCCGCGGAAGTCAAGCGAGGCAGGCGGGTTGCGAGAACGGAGAAGGGCAGCGGTGTCATGTGCGCAGCCCCCAGTCGAGCGGGGAGCGGCGGGTCGGGCAGGGAGCGTTACGTGCGGGTAGGTAACGGTCCGGGGCGCCCCGCGGGGGCGCGGGATCCCCCATACTCAGGGGGCCGGGTGCGGGCCCGATTACTTTGTAGGACCCGCGGCTGCGGGGGAGGCGGTCGCGGGGATAGCTGGACTCCCTCAGGTGGACCCAAAAGCGGCCTGACAGTGACCGGGCTCAGGCGGGGAGCGGCCGATTGTTCCCGGGCAGCTCCGTGGGGCTCCAGCGGAGGGGTCGCAGCGTGGGCTGCGGCCGGCCCTCAGTTCCACCGGCGCGTTGTGACGGGGCTCGCCCTTGATCCCTACCCCCCCCCCCCTCCGCTCTGAAACCCCTCGGAGCTAGGCGTGCTGGAAGGCGGCGGAGAGCGGGAGAGGAGCTGGTGCCACCGCCGGGGGGTGGAGAGAAAATTCTGCTTCGCACCCAGCCGCTGGCCGGGGCACCGTCCCCAGTTCAGCAGCCAGTCAGCCGCAGATTTCCTACGCGTCTAAGGCTTTGACGAACCGCCCTGTGTCTCCCAGGGAGCTGGAGCAGCACAATACGCACACCACAGTGTCCTGAATAAATGAATGCACTGAATGCATCCGATGGAGTGAGCTGTAGCTCACGAAAGCTTATGCTCAAATAAATTCGTTAGTCTCTAAGGTGCCACAAGTCCTCCTTTTCTTTTTGCGAATACAGACTAACACGGCTGTTACTCTGACACCTGGATAAATCTAGTAACTCTTCATTTGGCCTTGATGCTGGTTCAGGGCAGGAGTAGTGTTTGCATAATCATTCCTTCAGTGCATTATTAATTACTACTTGAAGTGCTCTGCTAATGAGGATAGCTGCATGACGGTTTGACAGAGTGGGAGAAAAAGGGGTGTAAAATTAATCAAATTAAGAACACAGCCTACATCAAAACTGGCTCAGCCTAACAACCTAATTACATAGGTTTTTTTTTCCTTCTGTATTCTAATTTATTGCAAACCCATGACTACAGCTAATAAAGAATGTAATTGTAAGCCTCTGGTATCAGAATGCTGATGAAATAGGTAAGTTACACCAAGTAACCTGATAATGAAAGGCATGAACAAACAGAAATTTCATTAGCACTTTTTTTCTTAAAGCTGTTAGAGTAACAGGAGCCCTGTGTCTTTTTTTTCTTTGTCCTTTCACATTCCCACCTGGAATTGCTCATAAATATACCCCCCCCCCCAAAAATATTACCAAAATAAAAGTGAAGACCATGTTGTGGTTTGTTATCAGCACTTATGGGAGAAAAATCCCTCATTAGAATTGTTATGATTCAAAATTTGTTATTTATGTTAACCTTCTTCTTAATAGTACATGTGTGGAAAATGCACTGGGTTTTTTCTGAAATGCTAGTTTATCTGAAAAGATTTGCTGCTTCCTGGTCATGAACCATGGCAGTTCCCCAGCAATTTGTTCAGCCCATGGCCTGAATCTGCACTGTGACTTAAGTGGGAGTTAAAGATGCTCAGTACTTTAAAGACAGGTTTCAGAGTAACAGCCGTGTTAGTCTGTATTCGCAAAAAGAAAAGGAGTACAAGGTGCCACAAGTACTTTAAAGAGAAACTCAAGGTTTCATAGGAGCAGGACTTTCGTGTAGGTTGATTTCCAGGAATCTGTTCAAAATGTTAAGCCTGGTCTACATTACAGTTAGGTTGACATAAGCTGTCTTCTATCAACCTAGGTGTGGAAGTGTCTTCACTTAAATTTGGCTCCTGACAATGTAAGTGCCTCTCTATGCTGATTTAGTAACACCAGCTCCCTAGTGGCATAGAATCACACTTGATGTAATTAGGTTGGTGTAGTGTCAGTGCAGACATTATGTTGCCTATGTTGACTGTTAGTGGCCTTCAGGAGCCATCCCACAATGCCCAACATTGACAATACAATAGGTACAAGTACTCCTGGCTGGTGAGGATGTGCACAACTAGCCAAGTGTGTGCACACTCAAGCAATTTAATAATTGTTGTGGCTGTGTGGCAACATAAGTTAGGTCGACACAATTCTGTAGTGTAGACCTGGCCTTAGACTCCCACAAGGCCCTAAATTTTGCCAGATATTTATGCACAGTTAAAATGAAAAGAATATAAACCACATTAATAAGCAGGGCTTTGGAGCTGTGCTCCAACTCCAGGCAAAAACCTGCAGCTTCGCGCTCCAGCTCTGGGCTCTGCT
Organism: Eretmochelys imbricata; assembly: GCF_965152235.1. Taxonomy (NCBI): domain Eukaryota; kingdom Metazoa; phylum Chordata; order Testudines; family Cheloniidae; genus Eretmochelys; species Eretmochelys imbricata. Next base: position 100,903,858 of record NC_135577.1, on the reverse strand, counting down.
CCAAAGCCCTGCTAATAAGAAAACATTTTTGATGTTGTGAATTAATAACAATTTACTAACTGGAAAAAAAAGTTTCTATATTTAAAGACATCAGACTGAAATTTAGAGTTGTGGGTGGTGTGTGGTTTTTTTTGTTTTTTTTTTTTTAAATGAGCTAAAAGTAGTAGGACTCCACTGGCCGTGAGTCACGTTGTGAAATAAAAGAAAAGGAGTACTTGTGGCACCTTAGAGACTAACCAATTTATTTGAGCATAAGCTTTCGTGAGCTACAGCTCACTTCATCGGATGCATTCAGTGGAAAATACAGCGAGGAGATTTATATACACACAGAACATGAAAAAATGGGTATCATACACACTGTAAGGAGAGTGATCACTTAAGATGAGCTATTACCAGCAGGAAAGCGGGGGTGGGGGGAGAGAAAGAAAACCTTTTGTAGTGATAATCAAGGTGGGCCATTTCCAGCAGTTAACAAGAACGTCTGAGGAACAGTGGGGGGGGGGGGAATAAACATGGGGAAATAGTTTTACTTTGTGTAATGACTCATCCACTCCCAGTCTCTATTCAAGCCTGAGTTAATTGTATCCAGTTTGCAAATTAATTCCAATTCAGCAGTCTCTCGTTGGAGTCTGTTTCTGAAGTCTTTTTGTTGTAATATTGCGACTTTTAGGTCAGAGATCGAGTGACCAGAGAGATTTGAAGTGTTCTCCGGCTGGTTTATGAATGTTATAATTCTTGACATTTGATTTATGTCCATTTATTCTTTTACGTAGCAGCTGTCCAGTTTGACCAATGTACATGGCAGAGGGCCATTAAACCTGTTGTGAGATAAGGCATGCGAAACATTTTCAGACAGCAATGTGATTTTTAAGCTGCAAGTTTTAAATACAATATCTTTTTCCAAATAAGTATTTGTTTTATTTCTCACACACAGTTTTAATAAGTAATAACAGTAACTTCAGGTCAGGTGTACTGTTGTTTCTTAATGGCAATCTATTTACTTTCTTTAGGTTTTTGAAGCTTGTGATGAAGATAAGAAAGGATATTTAAGCAGAGAGGACTTTAAGGTCGCTGTGGTGATGCTATTTGGTTACAAACCATCAAAGGTATAGCTTATTTTTTTTCTCCATCATGTCTTAAAGACTAAATTTATAAGGATATCTCACTATTGAGAACACCGTATGCAAAATAGTCTAGTCTAATAGATCCAGTTCATGAAATTAACAGAAGTGTAGTCTGATTCTTAGAAGTCAGGTGTCAGCTGTATGTGTGTATTTAAAAACAAAAGGCCAAAGCTATTAATCATGTTGGGAACATTATCACTATCCACATTAATTTTGCGAAATCCTACTCTGAGGATGCACGGGTGTACAAGGTAGGTGGGAAAAGAGAGTGTAGTGAGCCCTGCTTAGTTTAAAATGTGATGTGAGATCCAAATGATTGTGCATTAATATACATACAGTCTATTTGCTTATGAGGTTCTTTGAGAAGAAATTACTGTATGTTACAATAAGTAAACACATGTTCTCACAAACTGAGTCACTTACGGCTCCAAGAAGTGCAAAATGTACTTCTTCAACCCTGCCTTTTCTGACATATAAACACAGCAGCGCAGACAGGGTTTTTTTTATTTGTTTTTGTTTTTTTAAGCCTACCAAAACACTACACAACATACAGTTTTTTACCTCAGGAGAGGATGAGAGAGAGAATAAAATACATGTGCAAAATGTTAGTCTTGTCACTTCTTACAGTATTGGAATGCGGTCATATGCTTTGTGGATGGGAATGGAACCTGAACAGACTAGATAGAGCATGTATAAAAGATTATACAATCATGGTCTTGTATGTAATCACTGAAATAAATGTATCTGTGTCCATCGCCATGTTACTATCCAGACACATGTTTACACATGTAGCTGGTTAATCTTACGTAGTGTCCACTTAGTGCACAGTACATTATTTCCTTATTATGTTAATTTCTCAACCAGCTTCTCCCCTCCCCTTCTCCCAGTTTATCAAAGCAATCACTCTTCATGGAGGCCTAAATATGCTGCAAGCTAACTTCAAACCACTTGTCATTCATTTAAGTGCTAAAAAAAAATCCTGAAAAGTTTAGTGTTGTTTTTTCCCCTTATGATCCAATTACTCTGGGGCTTTGCTGAGAAATGCTTAATTTTTGCACACAATTGAAGACCAAACCTTTTCCAGAGATGTACTCATAATACATATTAACTAACAATCTCAGTTTTTTAACTTCTGATAATATCTCTAGTTACAGTTTTTTAAATTTTAATAATATCCGTTTTTAAACCACAAGGTGTCACCAGTAAACTCTTTAGTGGATGATGTACAAAGTAAGGATTGAATTATATAGTATTGTTGCATTATCCTGCCAGGAGATCACTCTTCACAGCTCCTTGCTTTCCTTCACAATGATTTTATCTAGTCTGACAACTTATAGTTTATCAGTGGACATTTGGTATTATATATTTTTATAAAATAATTTTTAAAGATTCTAAACTTATTGCTATTAATATATGCAGTGTAGTCGTAGTCCTGTTGATCCCAGGATATTAGAGAGGTAAGGTGTGTGAGGTAATATCTTTTATTGGGCCAACAATTGTTGGTGAAAGACACTAGCTTTCGAGCCTTAGCTTCGACACTTAACTCTGTGTGGCCCAAAAAACTTCTTTCTCTGAGCAACCGAAGTTGGTCCAATAACAGATATTACCTCACCCACCTTGTCTCTCTACTACTAAAATGACATTTCTAGCAAGATGACCCACCTGAGATAAGTGTCCAGTGATGAATTAAAATGGAGAGAAGTAACACCATTTTTTGTACTGATATTTCTGTTACCTGTATTTTGTCAGTGCTTGTATACCAACACAATAAATTTACTATGTAGGTAGAATATCTCGCAATTAAAAATGTTTTTGAATGCAAAGCATTTTCCCATATGTTTTACCAATTTCAGCAATTGGTTTATATTGTGTAATGAATACTAAAGTATCAGAAATGTGATCGTTCAAATTTCTGAAGGAAGTTATTTGTTACTGGGGAGAAAAGAACTTTCTTTCTGGAAATCTGATTAATTGTTACCCTCCAACCATTTGAGCTGATATAAAATGCTCTGGAAGGATGAGTCTGGTTTTTATTTTTGTTTTTTTATAATCACGCTACTCCAGCTAAGCTGTCATTTTAGTGGCAGCTCGGTGTGCTAAAATGCACGTTTGGGCCTAATGCTCCTCAGAGCAGTGAGGTCACTGCAAAAGCACCAGGATCAATCCATAAGGGAAAGAGAACATCTCAGATAGTTCTGGACTAAATTCTCTTGGCTGCTGCAAATAGCATCATAAATGGGTCTCAGAGGGAGCCTCATCCAACACATTCGTTGGTAGGAGGGATGCTGCAATACAGGGCTTTTGAGGATGGAGGTGGGAGAAACTGGGGTATCCCAGTAAGTTATCTCCCCCTACTTTGCATACCACTCACCCTACATTTTTTATTTAAATCATTCATTCTGCAGTTTCAACACTTTTATTTTGAGAACATTTCTTTGAAATACTCTGTAAGATAGACCGTTGTTGAAACAGGAACTTCCTTTTTTTTTTTTTTTTTTTTTTAAGGGAAATAGCCCCCATCCCAAAAAATGTGAATGCTTAATTTTAAATAGGCCCCATCCCAAAAACATATGACTGCTTAATTTTCCACACATGAATAAGTCCATTTGAGTTCAGTTAAGCATATATTTATTTTTGAAAGATTGGGGACTTAGTTAGAATTGGTGTACTCTTTGGCCTTGTCTACACTACACAGTTTTGTCGATAAAAGTCAGCTTTCATTGACAAAATAGTGGAGGTTTACACGCAACAATGCTCCTCCTGCCGATTTAACTCTCCTGCTACGCTGACAAAATAAAACCACCTCAACGAGAGGTGTAGAGCTTTTTGCAGCAAAGTCAGATCGACGCAGCATCAGTGTAGACACTGTGTTTGCTTATGTCACCATAAATGGCCTCTAAGAGGTGTCCGACAATGCCCATCCTGACCCCTCTGGTCAGGATACTGTTGGAACTCTGCTGCCCTGCAGCCCGGTATACAGGCATCTACCCTTCCCCCTTTAAAGGACTGGACTTTTTGAAATTCCACTTCCTGTTTGCTCGGTGTGCAGACCTCACATTGCATCTTCCCAGCTGACTATGGCGGCTCTACACAGCAAACGCTTGGAGTACAGTGGAATTGTTGGATCTGCTGCATCTGTGTGGAGAAGAGGCTGTACAGTCCCGGCTCCACTCCACCCATAGAACTTCGATACCTACAGGAAGATTTCTTGTGGCATGTTGGAGAGGGCCACGAATGGGACACGCATCAGTGCAAGTTAAGATCAAGGAGCTGAGGCAGACATACCAGAAAATATGGGAGGCAGACGCTCTGGTACTGCACGAAAGATCTGATGCTTCTACAAGAAACTGGACGCCATCCTTAGCAGTGACCCCACTTCCACCACCAAGAGCCACATGGATGCTTTGTGGACGGGGTGGGGGAGGATGGAGACAGTGGCCAGTGGACTGGAAGTAGAGTTGGAGAATGAGGTGGACAGGTGACAGAGTCATCCAGTAGTGTGGCTAGCCAGGACCTCTTCTCTACTCCAGATGGTTCAAGCCAGTCTCAGCACTTCGGCTTTGGCGTGCGTGATGCAGGAGAGGGGAGCTCTGGTAAGTGGTCATTTTGATTTGATACTGCTCAGTTACATGAGGTAGAGCTGTTCTTGGTTTTGTTATTTGCTAGAAGTGGGTTAAGGGATAGAAATGTACAAGACTAGCAGTATTTGTATCTGCTTCCCATTCACATCTGTAGCTACACAGTGGGGACCCTGCTGAAAAAGTTGTTAATGCACACCAAGATTTCACAGGAATCCTTTGGAGAGATCTCTAGGAAACTTTTCTAGAGGTACTTGCCAATCTTCTGCCGAAGGTTCCTTAGCAGAGCTGCCTTTCTCCCCCAATCAGTAATCACTTCTGCAGAGACCAAAGCAGCATAGAGACCTGGTCTGAAGCCACATGCATGCAGGAGATTCATCCTTGCATCCTTGTTTATCCTCTGGAGTGAGATATCAGCTTGAATTACCCCCACCTGTGGAAAAAGGTGGCAGAATTTACAATAGTCACTTGCACTGATCCCCTTAAAAAAAACACCTAGAGCCTTGGCTCCATCTTGGACCTTCCTCTCTTCCCCCAGGCTGAACTCACCATGTTTAGTACGGTCGCTGAGCTTTGTGCTTGCCAAGGGAGAGTGAGAGAGAGGTGTATTTAACTACTATGATTCAATGATGTGAGTGCACTCACAATACTGCCTCTGTTTGTTTCTTGTGCTTCTACAAATGTGCTCTGGAGGGGAACTTCCTACACGCCAGTGGAGCACCTCCATCAGACAAGGAGGTGACCCAGGATGCAAAAGGAGGACATGATTAAGGGAGGTGTTCCAATTGTCTGACACCACAGATCATGATCACAGAGCGTGGAGAGAGACAATTAATGAAAAATTTAAAATAGATGGCCTAGAGAGGAAGCAGCACCAAGAGCGTATTTCAGAGAGGCAGGATCGGATGATAAAACTGATGCAGGACCAAACAGATGCTAAAGTCCCTGATTGTGCTGTAGTCAGAATACGTATGCTCGCCTTCCCCTGCAGCCTAAACAGAACAGTGTGCCATGCCCTCCCCGACTCCTTGCACATATTCTTTGCATCTTCCCGGCCCATCTAGTACCACCTTCACTCACCCTTTTGGACAGGTAATGATAGCTGGACTTATACACAGCTATGAGCACCTCCTTTAAGAGAGTGCTTGTCAGAGTCGTCTCCCTTGCAAGAAATCAAATTCTGTGTATTGGTCATTGCTGTTTAATAAAAATGTACTCATAGAAAGAAAATTAAGCTTTATTTTTCTCCTACACACAATGGTTGCTGCTGGCATTCATACACAGTGGCAATTAGCACATTTACAAACTACAAATCATACTCAGGAAGCAATCATCACAAGGGTTATTCCAGGTGGCAAGTAAACAAGCCTGGCTGACTGCATTATGTAAAGGCACATTACTGGGGCTCATTGTCAAAATGCTGCTACAAAGCCTCCCTGATTCAAATAGCCCCCTTTTTGAGCCCCTCTAATAGCCCTGGTATCTGGCTGCTCCAAATCAGCTGCCATCCGATCTGCCTCGATGCTCCACCCCTGGACTTTTCCCCCTTAGCTTCACAAATATTATGCAGAGTACAGCAGGCTGGGCTATGACCATGGCAATATTTTCCTCATTGAGATCTAACCTGCAATAAAGGTAGCACCAGTGAGCTTTTAATCTGTCAAACGCACATTCATCGATCATTCTGCACCTGCTCAACCTGTTGTTGAAGCACTCCTTGCTGCTGCCAAGGTTTCTGGTATAAGGCTTCATGAGCCATGGGAGTAAGGGGTAGACTAGGTCTCCCACGATCACTATGGGCATTTCAGTGTCCTCCATTGGAATCTTCTGGTCTGGAAAGAAAGTGTCTGCTTGCAGCTTTCTATACAAGCCAATGTTCCTGAAGGTGTGTGCGTCATGAATCTTTCCTGACCACCCCACATTGTTGTTAGCAAAACAACCCTGGTGATCCACAAGCACCTGCAGTACCATAGAGAAGCAACCCTTTCTATTGATGTACTCCATCGCAAGATGGTCCAGGGCCAAAATTGGGATATGCATGCCATCTGTCACCCTACTGCAGTTAGGGAATCCCATTGCCACAGAACCATCCCCCATTTCACACACATTTCATAGCAACACAGCCCTTCATAGCAGGATGTGATTAATGGCCCTGCACGTTTGTGTAAACGCAACCCCTGTGGTGGACTTCCCAACTCCAAACTGAGTCATGACTGATAGTAACAGTCTGGAGTTGCCAGCTTCCACACAGCAATCGCCACATGCTTTGCCACTGAGAGGGCAGCTCTCATTTTGGTGTCCTTGTGGAAGGGCAGGGGCGAGCTCCGCACACAGTTCCAGGAACATGGCTTTGCGCATCCAAACGTTTTGCAGCTGCTGCTCATCATCCCAAACCTGCATAACGATGTGATTTCACCACTCAGTGATTGTTTTCTGAGACCAATAGCGACAGTCCACCGTGTGCAGCAGCTCCATGAATGCCAAAAGTAATCTGGAATTGTTTCTTTCTGTGGCACCCAGCAGGGCAGGCATCTCAGATTCCTGTTTGGATTCACAGCTCAGAAAGTACTGTATGATCAGTTGCATTGTGTTCATAACTGTTATCACAAGGCTGGTGAGCAGTGCAGGATCCATGTTTTTCGGCAGAGATGGTGGGCGCACAGTTTAAAGGGGCTGTTGAAAAACGGTGCAAAGGGTAGTCAGAAGCCCATAGAATGATGGGACAGAAAAAACTGCATCATGGGACAGTGAGCCCACACCCATGATGCACTGCAATCCATTCCCACAATTCCTAGTGGCAGAATGTGACAAGTTGTACAGTGGGATAGCTACCCACAGTGCACTGCTCTTTTGATGCTAGAGCACCAATTGTGATGCACTCTGCCGACACAAGGAGCGTTGTGTGAACATGCACAAGCGATGTAATTATAGTGGTTTATGATTGTCGGAGTAACTTGTGTCGACTTAACTCTGTAATGTAGACATAACCTATAGCTTCTTTTCTGGCCATAGACACACAAATGTTTAATGGGGGGAAGTATTTATATTAAAGCTATAGTACTGAACTAATGCTGCAGACGATTTTACAAGATATGCTGTTTAATAGTTATGTGATCAGAATTGAATTCTGTTAAATACAGTTGATACAAATTGAAATAACTATAATGCATCAAATTCACCACATGGTGAAAGCAGGCTCAACAATATTGCCTGGTATATTTTCTCTGTTCCAGGTGGAGGTGGATTCAGTAATGGCCTCAGTGCAACAAAAAAATTCAGGTAATATGCAAACAACAGGCTTTCCTTTCTCTCTAGTCTCTTCTCATTCATAAATTCTGTAATCTTAAAGACTTTTAAAAGAATTTTCTACAGATTAATTATAAAGAGATTTACAGATGCTGTTGATGAGTCTGAATTATTTAATTACTAAATTCTCATATGATGAAAATTAGCTTTTGGGCTTGTCTTTGGTGCAAGGTTGGCAGTTTTCCAGGAAAAACTTATTTCGGACAGGCACTGGTAAATACCAGTTTAAACTGGGGAAAAGAAAATAATTATTAGAATATACTAATGAAAATTACTGAAAAAATGTTTAACGGTTTGATAATTTTTGGCATATATAATATTTATATAATATTGAAAACTGAAATATGAGTCGTGGTATATACATTCCTTGAGAAAATACCAAACCAAAATGTATAGAGACACTCCGTTGTTCAGTATTATGTTACATATATTAGTATTACCCTTACTGCAGTTGTACTTTTTATTTGTACAACCCTAAATTAATTTCTGAATCTACTGCCTTGTGTGACCACAATTTGAATATGTAACTAAAGCTAAGTGTAATACGTGTGCATTAATGAAACAGTTTTTAAAATAGAACATGCCTAGAACTGGGACTAACTACTAATAATGGTAAAAACCCATTATTTTACCTGGTAAAACCACCTTAGGTAAATGCCATCCCTGCTTTGATGCAGATGTATTGCCTCAAAATTGATTTTTTTAATAGCAAGGCTTTACAGGCTAATTGAAATGGTCTCTTAAATTGTAAGTGGAAAGAGGTGGTTTTTAACAAATAAATGTGCTTCTGCAGTACATGCATCCCAGATACAGCAGCATTGTGCTAGAGTATGAGAATCTGAAAATGAAATTGACAGAAGCTGACTATAAAGAAAAGTAAATCTGGCTAGTCTGTTTTCATAATCTAAACTGAGAGAAACTCAAGAAGTAAGCAAAGCATGTATTGGTAAGTGATGAAAATTGTCTGACAATGTCACTCTATCACCGTTCCATTATTTGTCTGTTGGATTGATAAAGAACAGTGAGTCTTATCTGCAAAACTAAGTCCAGACACAAGTACAAAGTTAACTGTTTACTTGGATTTTTAGATTATGGATTTTTAAGTGTCAAGTTGACAGACGAGACGATACTTTATTTTTACCTAGAAATATGTTTTTTTATGTATGGAGGTAGCTTTGTACTCTGTAGTTATATTAGATAAAAAGCCAGTGCTAAGAGATCAATGAATGGGCGGCACGGTACTGTAGAGGTCGTTTTTTAAAACGAAAATTGTATACTATAATTTTCCAGTCTTATGTGCCACTTTGAAAGAGAAAATAAATAAATAAATGGATTTCAGCCTATGTTGCTTTTCTAAGGTTTTACTTCCGTAGTTATCCAATTGAAAGGGATGCTGCTCAGGCAGGCAAGTTCAGTGTGTTTAGGCATCCCTTGTTGTTAAAGAAATTGTGCATATACAGAACCTAGTAGTTGAAACCAGGATGTGTCTATAATTCTAGACACTGAGAATGTAATCATTTTTAATGTGATGTTTTCAAGAAGCAGCAATGAAAAAAATGTTGGGAACCTGAGAGCTTGTAGTTTAAGGTTTGAATTGAGACAGTAGGTGGAGCTGAAGGAGCTATTCTTCTGAACCATATTAGAAATAAATGGATATGGAAAACCTGTAAGAAAAATAAACCACAGAGGTCTTGTTATATTTGTTTAAAAAAAGCTAGCTAATACAGTGATGGAAAAATCCCATGCACCGCTACAGACTAGGGACCGAATGGCTCGGCAGCAGTTCTGCAGAAAAGGACCTAAGGGTTACAGTGGACAAGAAACTCGATATGAGTCAACAGTGTGTCCTTGTTGCCAAGAAGGCCAATGGCATTTTGGGATGTATAAGTAGGGGCATTGCCAGCAGATCGAGGGACGTAATCGTTCCCCTCTATTTGACATTGGTGAGGCCTCATCTGGAGTACTGTGTCCAGTTTTGGGCCCCACACTACAAGAAGGATGTGGAAAAATTGGACAGAGTCCAGCGGAGGGCAACAAAAATGATTAGGGGACTGGAACAAATGACTTACGAGAAGAGGCTGAGGGAACTGGGATTGTTTAGTATACGGAAGAGAAGGATGAGGGGGGATTTGATAGCTGCTTTCAACTACCTGAAAGGGGGTTCCAAGGAGGATGGCTCTAGACTGTTCTCAGTGGTAGCAGATGACAGAACAAGGAGTAATGGTCTTAAGTTGCAGTGGGGGAGGTTTAGGTTGGATATTAGGAAACACTTTTTCACTCGGAGGGTGGTGAAACACTGGACTGCGTTACCTAGGGAGGCGGTGGAATCTCCTTCCTTAGAAGATTTTAAGGTCAGGCTTGACAAAGCCCTAGCTGGGATGATTTAGTTGGGGATTGGTCCTGCTTTGAGCAGGGGGTTGGACTAGATGACCTCCTGAGGTCCCTCCCAACCCTGATATTCTCTGATTTTATGATTGTCCTTTATAAATCATTTCAATTGTATAAAATAGGTCTAGATCTGTATGTTTCACAGGTATAAGGCAAAAGATTAGACTACATGAGAATTCTGAGTTGAAATTACATTTATTTATGTCTTGACTTGTTCTATTTTTAAAAACTAGGGCATACATTTTTTCCTAATATTTCCTTTTTTGTACAAGTACTTTGCTTTCAGAAATACCAGACAGTTAATTAGGGTTGGATTTAACAAACTATATTTGCATTCCAACCTCTTTTATTTAACTCTCCCTAAAAATCAGATAAATGTACTTAGAAACAAATTTACCCAATCTGTAAGTGTAATAACCAATCCAGTGTTATTATGCAGTTTTATTAGGAGACTCCAAGGAAACCAAACCTGAGGCTACAGAGCATTTCATAGGGCATAGATAGTGCTGGGAATGGTGCCAGCTATATTGTTTGTGCAATACACTCTATGCCTTTATTTGTGGAATGCAAGTGCTATTGACTTTGGAGAGACCACTTCTTTGTCCTGTTCTCCCAGTCTAAGGAAAGATGTCACTGTAGCCAGCAAGCAAGAAAGGGAAGAAATATATTAAGGAATAGAGAAAGAAGAGCCTGGTAAATGGAAATTTAATTTGAGAAAAAAGAAAAGGAGTACTTGTGGCACCTTAGAGACTAACCAATTTATTTGAGCATGAGCTTTCGTGAGCTACAGCTCACTTCATCGGATGCTGTAGCTCACGAAAGCTCATGCTCGAATAAATTGGTTAGTCTCTAAGGTGCCACAAGTACTCCTTTTCTTTTTGCGAATACAGACTAACACAGCTGTTACTCTGCAACCTGTTAATTTGAGAAGAAGTTGAATTTTGCAGATGTCTAGTAGAATACTTTCATGTAACCTAACAATATAAAAGATAATTATTTCAATTCTTGTTCTTATAATTAATAATAAAGCAGTTATAATTATATTGCATGAGTCATTCATAATTGCAGTGGGCAAATAAAGAAGAGTGGGTTTTTTCTGAGGAGGTATATTCACATTTTCCATTTTTCTAGGTGTATTACTTGAAGAATTTTTAAAACTTATGAGTACAAAGAAGGCTGCACAACTACACCATAGTGAAATAAGGCAGATATTCACAGCTTTTGACATGCAATGTAAGTCTTTCTTCCCTGCAGAGTTTTTAAAGAGAGACTTCCATACTGAAGCAAATATGCAAAATAGAGCATTAATACAAAGCAAAATGTATTTGGGCAGTATCCTAGATGGGAGCTTCCCAGCCCTATCTTTCTATGATTCTGTGTTTCCAAGTAAAGTAACTAATGTAATGGCATTGCAGGTAGATGATTAACAGAAGCAGGGACAGCAGGCAGTTGAGGCCAGCAGTAGGGTCCCAGGTTGTCTGTTCCACCGCATGTTTCTCCAGTTTTTGAAGAAAACCATCTCTAGTTATTCACTTACCCCACTTACTGTTATCACTATCATATCTCCATCCTGATTATTGGAACTCCCTCAGGACCCCCTTCTAATGTTTCCCTGCTCACTCATGCACACCACTTACGCTGCAGATTCCTCTCCCAGGAGATGGGAAGGAATCTTCCCTTCCCTGCTTTACAGATGAAAGGGAAGAGAAAAAGCAGTAAGGATCTTCTTCTATGGCTTATTTTGGGACCCAGGTTTGGTGTTTCTTTTCCTTTTCTGGTAGGCTGTGGGGATGGAATGTGATTCTTATCTTCCTCTCCCCCCTCCCCTAACCAAAGAGGAGAGAAACTTGAGAATAGGCTAGTGAACCAAAGACATGTAGCATTTATACTATCCTTTTCACGTGTTTTTTGGTTTTTGTTTTTTTTTTTCTCTCTCTCTGGCCTGAAACGGGGGCTTGGCCCATGGGGAATAGAGGGACGGTCAGGTGCTGAAATGAGTCACAAGAAAATGAGAAAAGACACAGAGACAGATTTGAAATGGCAGGCTGCAACTTTATTAAAATTTAACATTGGATAGGCGCACTATCTGTCCCATCTTCCCATACCAGGTATTTTAGATAGGTCCAGTGTAGGGTTTACAGAACATCTATCATATGGCTCGTAACTCAGCATAGACTCTCCAGTGCCTACCCCAAAGGATTCAGCTTGCTCTGCTGAGTCTTCTCACCTTTCCACCAGCAAAGGGGACAGAAGGGACAGACAGAGGGACTGCAGGCTGCAAGGACTTCAGGTCACCCCTTTTCCATAGACCCGGGGTCCACTAGCAAAATCCCATGTTTCTTATTTTCTGGTCACTAGCCCTTTGGTCGTTTATCAATCCTGGACACTGGCTGCAAGTTGCACCAAATTAACGTAAAGCAACTTAAAAATACAATTTCTATACTAAAGAACTACAAGGAGGGAGCGTGGGTTAAACTAAACATGGGACAAGAGGCCTGATAAACCTTGGGCCAGGATTTAAATAAATGATGTTGGGAACCAAGGACCAATTAGTTCACATCTCTCTAGCTAGCCAATGAGCAGTGGAAAGAGGGGCCTACCCCTTTATATTCTCCCCCTTTTATCCAAACCTGTCAGGCATCTTGTGTATCCAATCCAGTTTCCCATCTGTTAAATTGATGGGTGGCTACTAGCGATTCAGGACAAGAATGCTGCTTCAAAAAGCTTTTCAAAGAGGCTTACACACCTCAGCAGTTACCCCATTCTTCTTTGTTTTGTCCATTATTCTCTCTCTATCTCCTCTCCCTAGGTACAGCGACAACCCTGTTTGAATTATTGCTTTCTCTTTCAGTTGGATCCTGCAATGAAGTCATAGGCGTGGTCTGCACCTAAAAGTTAGGTTGACATAGCTATGGAAGTAAGGAGTGTGAAAAAACACACCTTTGAGCACCATAACTATGGTGACCTAGTCCCCAATGTAGATGCAGGTATGTTTGCAGAAGAATGCTTCTGCCATCTTAGGCACTGTCATTCAGAGAAGTGGTGTTCCTATGTCTTCCGGCGGTATAGACTGTTTACGCTACAGGGTTGTGCCGGCATAGCTACAGCAACCTAGCTCGGTAGTATAGACCTTTCCATAATCATTGGTGAGTGGTCTCTTTCGTGGATTTTGTTTTGATGTTGTATATTCGGTATCATGACTTCATTGCAGAATTAATCGAGAAGAGAAAATGTACTGTGAGGGAAACCTTATTTAAATACAACTCCACATGTGGAATTTTGATAATTAGCAAATATGGGAAGAAAAATTGGGAAACACATGTAAAAAGTAATTTAGTATATTTTAAAGTGTCCATTTGAAAGTTTTCCCAGTATAAAAGTTTATTTTCAAAATGACAGTTTTTAAAATGAATTCTTAAATATGAAACAGTACAGTACAGATGCTGCAGGGGTATTTCCTTTGAATGGAGTTTTTGGTAGCATACACCAAAATGACAGTACAAAATCACTTTTGAATCACTCATCTTTTGACACCCCCACTACCCTATCCTATGTGGATCCTAGCCATTTCCTAAAATACTTCGGTTGAAATTATAATAACTTCAAAGAGTGTACTTAGTTTCTGAAAATCTACAGGACAGGCTTATGAATATTAATGTATTAAAAATTTGATGTTGGTTCTTGAACAAGCATAACTCTTCATAGTTGGGTTTTTTTATCTTATTTTCCCACTTCTTTAAACAAGATAAAGGATTTTTGACTTTGGAAGATTTCAAACGAGCCTTCAATTCTGTTGCTCCAAAGTTACCTGAAAGGATCATAGTTGAAGCTTTCAGGTAAGACAAACATAAAAGTCTTGTTTGATTCTTGTTCTTAGATAACAGTCTTTAATTTTCTCTTAATTCAAATATATAAAACATTTGGAAACCGTAGGTTATGTTCCAGAGCAAAAGATACAAGCTTCAGCACATTATTATTTCAACATCCTTTTATATTACTCCTGTGGGGATTCTGCACCGATGCGGGGGCTCAGAATTTGTATGGCCCGCATTTCTCTGTGTCCCCCGCATAGAAAAATGCAAAAACATCTGCCGGGGGACACATGCCTCTTGCCCAGCAGCCCAGGCAGCACATCTTTTCCAGAGTGCCTGGAGCAGCCTGAGAGACTGGGAAGGGGGGCTGGATGTGCATGCCAGTCTGCCTGCATGATCACCGTCAGGGGCGGGCGGGGCTGAGCGTATGTGCGTGCCAACAGGTGTGTGTGTGTGTGTGTGTGTGTGTGTGAGAGAGAGAGAGTGTCTCTCCCTCCGCCTGGCTACTGCAGCTCACTGGTGTGTAAGGGTCGGGCGTTTTATGTATGAGGCAGGTTAGAGGTACAAATGTAGCAGGCCTGCCTGAGTTAATTGATTCATTCTCTGAGGTACTAGCAGCCTGACTAGGTAGTTAGTAACATTGTTAAACTTGCTGTTGATGGTTAATTGATCTCATTCTCTGAGGCAGAAATGTAGCACCTGACTTTTAATGTTAACGTTTCTATTGTTAGTCAACTGTTCCCATTCTCAGTCAATTCCCCTAGGAGGATAAAACCTGTGAAAGTTTTAAGGCCCCCAAGTTGCCAGAGTGATGTAAAGGAGACTTCTTATAAATGACAGTAAGGGAATCCTCAGCTAGGAAGATCTATGTGCTTACTCACTTTTTTCCTGTGCCAAAGTGTCACAATGTGGTTAGATTACAGGTAAGGACTTATTTTACTTACTCGTTTTAAAAAAAAAAAAAGAAGACGACTTTGAGGGCAAAATAAAACATTTACCAAGCAGTCAATAAAATGTCAGGACAATCAGAACCAAGCACTTCCCAAAGTACCCAGCCAGGTCCAGATGAAGTTACCAAAGTGCAAAGGGATATTCGTTCTTTTGCATGACGTGAATGGCCATCACATCATGCATCAAAAACAGCTACACCAGCTTCTCAAGCTCGAGAATTCCCTACAAAACTGCATGCGGATGGGGACAAATTATTTTGCACATTGTGCAATGTTGTTCTCAGTCATGACCGACGGTCTGTAATTGTGGGTCATTTTGCATCAAAAAAACACAAACTGAAGGAAGATGCAGCTCAAGAGGAAGGCAGAAAATAAACGTCAGAAGACCTTTACAGGTTCACTGAAAAACAAAACACCAGCAGAAAAAGAATGTGTGGAGGTGAGTGGAAATATAAGAAAATGTTATAATACAGAAAAATAAGATAAGTAGCATAGAACAGTCATAGCGATGGGGTCTTTTCACTTGCTCTGAGATCTTGAATAGACATTTCTGTTTTTAAACTACTTTTTTTTGTAAGTGGTAACTACATGATTATTTACTATATATAAATCTAAACTGAAGTCTAGAAATTCAGAAATGAATATATAAATAAATGTATTAATCTAAGATGTTACATGGATGGTAAATATTTGTGCTCCCTGAAGATTTATCTAACTACTTCTACTTTCAGATTTGTACAGCATGGGTGAAGACGCTAGCAGGTGCCAACATCCCCTTGTCAAAGACTGACCACCCACTTGTGAGGGAATTTCTTGACAGGAGGGTCCGGAATGGTGGTGTGATTTCTGCTAGGACACAACTGACTGACACATTCTTACCTGAAGTGTACCTCAAAGAAAAGGAAAACTTAAAACTGAAGCGTAAAGACAAGAAAATCGCTGTTAGCTTTGTTTAATGTTGTGATGAGGCAAGATCAGTTCTGAATGTACTCTTTGCACCATTACAACCCGATTTCAGTAGGCAAGTTAACTCTTTTTTTGGTGGATACAGTGTTTTTAGATGCTGTTAATCACTCAACTGTTTCACAGGCTGTAGTCAAAGCAGTAAATGAGTACCAGATTGATTATGAAAATGTAGTAATTGATACTGACAATGCTAATTACATGAAAAAAGCATTTGATTCTGTGTTTTCTACACAGTTTCCAAATTCTGTGCATATAATAGGTATATATAATATGTGTCTGTTTGGCACATATTGTTAATTTAATTGATGAATCATTTAGAAAGCCTTTTCAGATGGTTGATACATTTGTAAGGGGCTTCAAAAACATGTTCTATAACTCTGTAGTAGGAAAGCGAGGTACCTCCATTTCATGAACCAGAAACTACAAGAGGAGTCTCCAGATGTCAAAGCATCCATGCCTCCTAGGAGGGCCGTCCCCAGACGTACGCAGCAGGCACGGTTGCGTAGGGCACCAGAAAATTTGGGGCATCATTCCCTTCGCTGGTCATGGCTGGAATCCTCTCTTCTCCGGCCCCTCCCTGGTGCTGGGCCGGCGGACTTCTCCCCAACCCTGCCCCCTCCCTTCTCAGCTGGCCAGCTAAGAGCTCCAGCCATGGGGGACCAGAGCAGCACAGTCCACCGCTGTCCAGAGTGGAGTCCCTCCCTAGACCCTGTTTGCCTGCGCCGCTCGGTTTCTGGCAGGGTCCGGGCCCGGGCCAGGACAGGAGGAGCAAAACTTCCAAATGAGGTTTGGGTGTAGGGGAGAGGAGGAGTGAAGGGTGGGTCTTAAAGTGACAGTGCGCTCACTGTCTCTCACACTTCCCTAACACACACACAGAGTCTGTCTCACACACACAGTCTGGCTGTCACACCCACATACACTTTGCCTCTCATGAGTCACAGGCCCCCAATACTGATTGTCTCACACACGCACACAGAGTCTCACACTCCCCAACACACTCTGTCATACAGTTCCCCAACACACACACAGTCTCACACACACACACACTGTGTCTCTGTCTCTCTCACATGCACTAGCTCTCTTTCACACACACATAGACACACACACTCTGTCACACGCGCACACACACACGCGCTTGCGTAACATTATTGTTGTTCTTACTGCTTGGTACTTCCTGTCAAAATGCTTGTGGTGAGGGGCTGCAGCAGGTCCGTGGGCTCTGGCAAGATGCAGCCCCCATGTGACAGCGCGAAGCCTGCCTTGAGCCACTGCCACAGCATCTGCTGCATACGAAGCACGGTGTGTGTCAGCAATGGGGGGGGGGGGACTCCGGGGGTCCACATGCTGGGGGTGGTGGCTGTGCCACCTCGACACACTGGGGTCAGCAGTGCCGGCTGGGGACCGCCTTCAGTGGAGCATAGTTTAATAATACTGCGTAGGGCCCCATAAATCCTAAGGACGGCCCTGCCTCCTAGCCCAGGTGGAATACACTGGAACAGCTGGTTCCCTGCTGTCCAGTATCACTCTAAGAACTTTCAGTTCTACAAAGAATTCTTTAATGAATTGCAACAGCAGCTCCCCAGTTTCTGTGCAAACCGTTCAGAAAATGAAGAATGACCCAACTAATTATGCATTGTTGAACATACAGATCACTTTTCTAGCACAGAAATGTGAACAAATTTTCAGTTTAAATCTGACATTTGAGAGCAGGAAGCCTTGCACAATTAAAGCATTTGACCTTCTGGAAGAACTGCAGATATATTTCAGTTCACATCTAGAGCTCCCTTCAGAAAACACCTTAGAGTTCTTCAAATTTAGGGAGGCAGAAAACTTATCTCCTGTTAAAAGATTTGCCTGTCTAGATCTTTTTAAAGAGGCATTCCATGAAGCATCTAAAAAGCTTGACAAATATTTGTCATTTGGACAACCAGGTCTAAATTTTCTCAAAGCTTGTGGGTTATTCAATCCTCATCGTGTTTATATCCTGCCAGAACACTGTGAATGCTTTCAAGCAATACCTAGTTTTTCTGAGGTACCTGAACAGGAGCTAAAATTGTACATGGAAAAGATAGTGCCTGAAGCTATTCAAAGTCAACCTATTTTTGTAGACCTCCAAATGTTTTGGCTTTCAATGACTGAGAGAATTCCAAATATTGCTAAGCTGGCCTTGAATTGCATAAATACTGTTTCAAATTCTGCAGTTGCAGAGAGAAGTTTTTCACTGTACAATTTGATCTTTTCTAGCAGAAGGAAATCACTAAGTGAGGAAAAACTTGAAGGCTCTTTGTTCTCTGTACTATAATTTAAATGAAAATACTGGATTGCACTGAAATGCAGGACAATGATTAGCAAAACTATAGGACTTTCATATGTGAAAATCTGAGCAATTTAAAATGACATCCTGCTTTTTGTTGTTGTTACTGTTTGGTGTTCTGTAATGTAATTTAAATGAAAATCCAGAATTATAACTGAAATGCAGGCTATTGGTTACCAAATGTTTGTAACTTAACTTTCACATGTTTAGGGAATGCTGAATTAGTTATTGTGACATTTTTCTGTATTGTAGTTTAAATAAATTACCAAAACAATTGAAACTGGTGTGATTATATTGCATTATTTTGACAAAATATGCAGAATGTTGAAATTTTTGGCACAGAATTTTGAAATTTTTGATGCAGAATTCCCCCAGGAGTAGTGTGTGTGTGTGTGTATATATATGTGTGTGTGTGTATGTATATATAACATACCATTCAAGAAAAAGGGATTTTTCTGGTATTTTAAATAGACACTATAGGCACTGATTAAATATTACCAAACATGAAAAACTAATACATTGAATCCTACAATGTCTCTTCAGAAGTCTAAAAATACTCATTTTCACAATTTCATGACTTGTTTGAGAAACTGGAACTTGAGAGCTCTCTCTTGAAGACTGTGGAACTAAGATGCTAGTACATTCTACAAGAGACTACAGGTAAAATTTCCTAAAGTGCTATAATAACTTAGAAACAGGCTTTTAATTGCCTTTTGAACATTTTACCCACAGGCTACTAAGTCACTTTGGAAACTTAACCCCTAATCTATAGTGTTGTATTAATTTAGATGAACTATATGAGCCAAAGGTGTTAACATAACCCAGTCACTGTCCAACATTAAACAGTGTTAAAACGAGGTCTGGGTTTGGCATACAGAGACCTGAGCCTGTTTAGTACCATAGCAAACACACCATTTTAAAATTCTTTTAACTTCTTATTTAAGATACACAAAAGAAGGAAAAATGGTTAAAGCATTTGAAATATAAATTATTAAGTAAGGCTTTTATATTAACTTTTTTTCTCCTTTCCCTTTAGCTGTGGAGAGACTTAGAAGGAACCCCCTCCACTCCTCCCCTTGTTTGATAGTCTTTTGGATGGTGTCAAAGGTGGTAATAACTGTCCTTTGGGGCAAAAGAGAAGTTAGTAGAAATGGATTGGAGCTGCTGCTGTTTAAGTCTGATACCGTTTTATCCGAAGCGGTGTTCGGGATTCGGCTGGAGCTGATAGATCTGTTTAATGTCATCTGGGTACCTTTCTCTGGCCTGGTCTGTTAAAGACATATCTCAGGATTAGGATGATGAAGGCCTGGAGTCCCAGGAGATGTGGGGAGGACGGGTGGGAACCATGGTGATGAAGCTTGCTTCAGTAATCTCTGACTGTTTTTCAGCTCCATCTGTTCATTCAGTCTTTTCCTCCCAAAGTCTCTTTCTTTAAAGACCCCCAAAGGGAATGGTGTGTGGAATAGCCCATCCCCTTATTTATTTTGTGCACTAATTAGGCCTAATACACAACACACCAATTTTGGTTCATGAACTTCTGGCCATCATCTGTTTTTAACAAGCATAATTTCAACAGTCCTTTGATTATATCAATGTGGCCTTTTTATTTTAGGCTAATCCAGTTTCTCGGTCTGGTTTTCTGGCACCTATTCCCATCAACACTTGTTGTTACAGGTTATTGTGACATTTTATGATCTCCCACTCACTTTTTACAGTTAAATTTACAATTAGAGTAGATTTGAAGGCTTTATTATCACAACAGCATTCACAAAGAGAAAGTTATTTGATCCACAGTTCAAAAATTTTGTGGGAATTCTTATATTACAGGAATGTTTCTCCCTCTATCCATTTCAGATGGATGAAGTTCGAGTGATTTATAAAAATGTTCGGGTGGCTTTTTTTTTATTTTTGGCTATCAGTTGCATAATTAGAGTCCCAAAGCTGCATTCCAGTATGCAGGAAGTATGAGTTTTGTCTGAACTAATGTGACATCATATATATGTTTTGTTCCTATAGAACTTCGTAGTAGATTCTTATAATACTCACAATATTCATTGTATTGAGTCTTAAAATGAAATTGTACTGTATTTGTTCCAAAGACTCCATGTGGGTATTTGGTCCAAATTAACAGTTTTGGTTTTAAAGTTATTTAAACGTGATCTTGTAATGGTTGTGAGGTTAGTTTTTGCATTTTGTTGTTTGTTGTTTGGGTTTTTTTTTTCCTGGAGTCACAGCATGGTGCATAGTGAGCCACCCAGCAGAGCAGCAGTCAAAGCATCTTCAGGGTCACTAAAAAGGGGGAGGAAGGACATTAAGTATGGAATAATTTGTATGTTGAGTGACCTTCTTACCTTTGTGCATTAAAGATTTAACACATCACTGTAGGGCTAATCATTTAAAAAAGCTCTTTTCAGGGCATTTTTAAGGATATAGCGCATTGCAGGGGAGTGTATAATATTTGTGGCTGATCAAATAGAAGGTAGGCCAAGAAACATCCATTTATAGTAAGTCTTGTATTATACAAGAAGAAGAAAATGCAACAACCCACATTAATAAAAAGAGGACATAAAAATATTGCTTTTCATGCCTACTAAAGCAGCAGTTATCAACAGGGGGTCAGCAAACCCTTTCAGAGGGCCTGCAGGGCCCCGTGGCTAAAACCTGATATAGCTATAGCTATATTTTGACTTTAGCAAAGCTTTTGATACCGTCTCCCGCAGTATTCTTGCCAGCACGTTAAAGTATGGATTGGATGAATGGACTATAAGATGGATAGAAAGCTGGCTAGATTGTCTGGTTCAATGGGTAGTGATCAATGGCTCGATGTTTAGTTGGCAGCCGGTATCAAGTGGAGTGCCCCAGGGCTCGGTCTTGGGGCCGGTTTTGTTCAACATCTCTATCAATGATCTGGATGATGGGATTAATTACACCCTGAGCAAGTTCGCAGATGGACACTAAGCTGGGGGGAGAGGAAGATATGCTGGAGGGTAGGGATAGAGTCCAGAGTGACCTAGATAAATTGGAGGATTGGGCCAAAAGAAATCTGATGAGGTTCAACAAGGACAAGTGCAGAGTCCTGCACTTAGGAAGGAAGAATCCCATGCACTGCTACAGGCTGGAGACAGAGTGTCTAAGCAGCAGTTCTGCAGAAAAGGATCTAGGGGTTACAGTGGACGAGAAGCTGGATATGAATCAGTAGTGTCCCCTCATTGCCAAGAAGGCCAACAGCATATTAGGCTGTATTAGTAGCAGCATTGCCAGCAGGTTGAGGGAAGTGATTATTCCCCTCTATTCGGCACTGGTGAGGCCACAGTTGGAGTATTGCGCCCAGTTTTGGTCCCCCCACTACAGAAGGAATGTGGACAAATTGGAGAGTCCAGCTGAGGGCAACAAAAATGATTAGGCGGCTGAAGCACATGACTTACGAGGAGAGGCTGAGGGAACTGGGGTTATTTAGTCTGCAGAAGAGAAGAGTGAAGGGGGATTTGATAGCAGCCTTCAACTACCTGAAGGGGGGTTCCAAAGAGGATGGAGCTAGGCTGTTCTCAGTGGTGGCAGATGACAGAACAAGAAGCAATGGTCTCAAGTTGCAGTGGGGGACGTCTAGGTTGGATATTAGGAAACACTATTTCACTAGGAGGGTGGTGAAGCACTGGAATGGGTTACCTAGGGAGGTGGTGGAATCTCCATCCTTAGAGGTTTTTAAGGCCTGGCTTGACAAAGCCTTGGCTGGGACTATTTAGTTGGTGTTGGTCCTGCTTTGAGCAGGGGATTGGACTAGATGACCTCCTGAGGTCTCTTCCAACCCTAATATTCCATGATTCTAAAACCCAGAGCCCGAGTCCCACCATCTCCTGCGGAGCTGAAGCCGGGAGCCGCAGGGTCAGAACCGGGGGGTTGAAGCCCCCATTCCCAGCACCCCCCACGGGGCACAAGCCCTAAGCCCATGGGAAGAGTTGAGGGGGCACAGGGGTATTCTCTTCCCCCCCCCACTCCAAGCTACAGTGCAAGAACAGGGCAGTCCCAGGGCAGCTTCACACACACACCCGTTGGCCAGGTTGGAGGCGGAAAGCCAGACCCAGGCAGTGAGGGACAGCTGCTGCTCTCTGGCTGGTTCAATGGAGCAGGCAGCCACAGCGTTCCCTCGTCTCCTGCTGCTACTGATGCAGAGGGTTGAATCTGTTCCTCAGCTCCCAGCTTCCTTTGCTCATGCAGCTAGTAAGCGCCGCCTGGGTGGGGGGACCTGGTCCAAGGCTCACAGAGCCCTTGGGGAACAGGGACCCCTGGGAAGCCCTCCCCACACACAGCCCCATCCAACTCCCTCCCTGCAGCCTGAGCTACCCCTGCCTGCACACAGCACCTAGCTACGCCTCTGCATGCACCCTGAGCAACCCCTCTGTCTGCACACAGCCCCTAGCTATGCTCTGGCCTGCACCCTGAGCTACGCCCCTGCCCGCACACCACCCTTAGCTACCCCTCTCCCTGCACCCTGAGCTGTTTTCAAACTTTTTGAGCTCAGCCCCCCCTCCTTTGAGTTATGATTTTTGGTTTTGCCCTCCACATACACACATACAACCCAGATAGGCGTGTGGCCTGCTGAGGTGAGGTGTGGGGTGGAGATGGATTGGCACTCCCTCCCTGGACCCCACCGTGTGGAGCTGGCTTGAGCCCCACTAGACTCTGACCACCCAAAACAGAAGTCAAACTACACCTATGCCCGAACCCCCTCCCACACTGGGCCCTGGAGTTTTTATAGCATGTTGTGGGGGGCCTCAGAAAGAAAAAGGTTGAGAACCCCTGTAGTAAAGGTTTGAAAAATGTTCTGCTGTTACTTTATATTCTCCATTGCAGTCACTTTGGGAACAAAGTGACCCTCGTGGATGTGTCATTTAAGGATTCTTTTGCTGTATGAGAAGCAGCTAATGTTTGATTTGTCTGTGCTGTAATCGGTTAAAATCCTTCTCTTGTCATATAACAAATATAGTGACTTACGGTACGGTCTGTACTGGTCTGCTGACCAAAGCAAAGTAATGTTAGTCACGATTAAATAAAGCACACTTATTCATATAATTGGTATTCATATTGTTTTACTCTCTACTACTTGAAATATATTTAAACATGGCTTTGTTTTCTAAAATCATTTGTAAAAATGTTGGGCCCAATCCTGCTCCCAATTTTGCCATTGATTTATTGGGAATCAGGATTTGATCTCGTATGACAGAACATAACAGAATGGAAAAGGGGACAATACAATTTTGTGATATAACATTTCTCTAGTGAAGCAAAAAGTATGCTGCACTGGTGTTTCTGCTGTGGTCTAGCATCCAGGTTTTAACAGGTAACAGCTGAAAAAACAGCTTGTAATATATCTTTCACATCACAAAAAATATGTCATACCTGTCATACATGCAAAACATATTGATCAGTAGATACCATAATGCAGTATTGCCAAGTTGTGTGCCTTGTGATTCCATATTTACAAATGTGGTATGAGAGCTGGAAAGGAATATGATACAGACTATGCTACTTGTACTGCAGTTTCAAAGATTATTTCTCACATAATAGTGATCACTTAGGACAATGCATCCTTTGATGACCAGGAGCAAGCTTGAAGATAGGCTTGTTGGGACTAGAAAGAAAAGAGCTTACTGAGTACATTTTGGAACTATATAAAGTTGTCATCTAAATGACTTATAATTTTAAATTAACTTTCTTTCTTAATATTGTAAGCCCTGCAGGTTGGTAAAGATTCTGTCTCTATAGCATTTCATGTACTGCTACATCACTTTAATTTTAAGAAGCTAAGCATTGAAAGTTTGAGATTTTTCTTATAAAAATGAAGTAAAAAAAATGTGAAAGCAGCTGAGTGCCAGAAGAGACTAGAAAAAAGAAAATAATTTTTTTAAAGAAAGAAAATTCAAGGTCATAGCTTTTAATGCCTGTTTAGCTTCTGCTGTTGCGGTATAGGGCATACTTTTGCTGCCGAAGGTCAAGTCTTCCAAAGTATTATTTTTAGTAAAATTTAAAAGAAACATATCAATCACTGAAGCCAAGGCCAGGCAAATCTTAAGGAGAGAAGTACAAAGACAGTTGTTACACAACGGGGGAGAAATCCCGACCCCTGAAATACATGGTAGTTTTGTCATTGTCGTCAATAGATGTAGGATATCCTCTAGATACTCCGATGAAGTGAGCTGTAGCTCACGAAAGTTTATGCTCTAATAAATTTGTTAGTCTCTACGGTGCCACAAGTACTCCTTTTCTTTTTAATGTATACATGCATTCATGCACACACACACAGAGGTTTGTGACTTGAGATCCTAAAATAGTGAATTACATGCTAACCTCAAAAATGTTTTTGAATGAATCACATTTCAAAACGTTCTTTTTCTCTCTGATCACATGCATTATTTGTCTGTCATTACTATATTGTAATTTACATTAAAACAAACTACCATAATTTCAATATTCAGAGCCAAATGTACAAATCCTTGTGCAACATATGAGCTACTCAAAAAGTGCAAATAAGCATATTAGTAAAACTCAACATTTGCATGCTGAGATCAGAAGAGTACAGGTTTTACACACGCAATTGCCTGACTCTGTGTGTGCAAAAATGCTAATATAAAGATGAACATACATTTTGTTTTACTCTCTCCCAGCAAAATGAGCTTTAAAATGAGTTGCCTAGATTTTCCATTTATGCATTTTTATTACTATTAAAATACAATTTACATTTTTAGTATGATATAGCAAGATAAGAAGGATTACAATGCATAGTGTACTTCTCTAACTCACCAAAAATGAACAGTTAATACCTGTGCTTCACTTTGATATTGGATATGAAGTGTATTTATAAACATAAAATAAACATGATAAGATATACTGAATGAATTTAAACTGGCAATAGATCTTCTCAACCATTTGGTGGTGCTAAATGCTCTGTTTAAGGTAAGAACAGAATAGATACAGTTGATTCAAAAGCATTCCTGGGTATAGTAAGTGTGCAGTTTTTTTTTTTTTTATTTTATTTTATTTCAAGGAAATAAGACCAATACGAGAATATTTGCATGTCATACAGATTAATGTAAAATTTCATTTAGAAATTGTCTGCTAAATATATTGTGGGTTTTTCCCCAAAATGTTAATATTCTGTGTAATTTGCTGCTAAGGTTCATGGAAGCTTCAGGTGAATCTTCAATTTATATTTGATCACATTTATTCACCATAGTACATACACAGATATTGTGGTAAAAATGAACTGTAGAGTTCAACTGTTTCTGTGAGCTTACCAGGTGGTATTAGACAAAATGCACATCTGGTGCTTAATCATGGTACATCTGATTGAAATGTCAGTGTTGTAGTAATACCTAGTGGTGAGTGGTTTAATGGTAGGGCACTTATTTATTTTGATAGTCGGTTGATTCATGAATTAAAACTTTTTTCATAATGATGTTATTCATTCTCTCTTTGAGAGTACATGTATGAATTGTCAGAAAAGTTTAAATAGGAAAATTTGAAATTATTAAGCTGAACACCTTATAATGAAAAGTGAACATGGTTTCCTCATTGTATGGTGGCATACCAGTTGTTGCCGGAAAGCACTGCAAGAAATGTTTGCATTTTCTGTTGTGAAACTTTGATTTATGTTTGGTTAACCTAGTTAGAAATATACAGCATTATTAATTACTGCTGTCAAGAAAATATCTGTCTTAGCTGTACCATTTGTGTATAAGAGGAAGATATTTTATTGTTGAATCCTCAAACTGTAATAATAATGTAATAGCAGAACAAAGCTGAAAAATGGTAATTCTTATGAAGATGAAAATGTGAAAGAGCCAATAAATGACATATGTCTGTTAAAAAAAAGAAAGAAAGAATAATGGACATACAGTTTCGGAAGCTAGCAAGCACACATCAGAGCTCATAGATCAGAAGCACTGTATCCCATTCATGATCTGAATTTTATGCTGCTTTGCACTTAAATTAATAGGGTCACATGCCAGAGGTGTATTAATATTTTTGTGTGTTAGTTCTTTCCGCGCTAAAAATGACCTAATTGTTTCATATTTCTTTCTTATAATTATCCAGTAACAAGAAAATAACCCAGTTTTGAGAACCACCCCACAGCAGAAATCTTACGCTCTTTATGCAAGTTTGATTTATAGACATGTACTGCAGAGGAGAGTGAATATGTAACATTCATCTTCCTATGGCTAGTTGCCATGGAAATGTAGTACACAGTACAATATCATTCCAGCTCTGGTGATGCCTGCAGTAGTTTATTCCTTTGTTGTTCTCATTTCTTAAGCAACTGTCTTGCAGCCTTTCATATTATCACAATTAGTCACATACACAAGTTTGTATTGTTTTCTCTTCAAAATGATCTCTAATGGATAAAATACATTTTTATGTGTACATGTGAATATATTCATTGTGAATGTATATTTTTGTTCAATTAATTGGTTAAAAGCTGGTCATGTGCTCAAAAATAACATATTATTGCTCATGAGCTGATACATGTGTACAATATACCATGTTGGATATCATTGGCTCACATACAGAGATCCAGAGAAAGCTACTTTCATCCAAGAAAATATTTTCTTGCTCTGGCCCTCAAGCTTCCTTTGAAGTTTCCTATCAGGGACTGGAGTCACATCTCTACTACTTCTCCATAGAAATATTTCCTGCTCTGGGAGGGCAGGAATTAAATACAGCCCAATAGCTCCTCCTGCCTTCTCCCAGACTGCTTTTGCTAGATGAGGAAGAATCCAGAGACTGTCAGAACACAATCCAGAGACTGTCCCTGCCCTTATCTGGTGAGAAGTAAGGGAAATTGAAAAAAACCCATCATTAATACAAAAAATACCAACTACGTGCAAGGGTGATAAATTAACAAAAATATTGCCCTGAGGTAAAAGTACTCTAGAGATTATGATATTTGTTTAGGAACCAAAGGCTCCTTCTGATATATTCCCTTGAAATTAATCAGTGGGCCTGATCCTGCAGTCTTTACAGGAGTAAGGAATACAAACTAAGGATCATTAATTTTAATAATAACAGTGGCATATGGTTATGCATAACTAGGCCAGTTCATAAATAATAATAAAGGGAAGGGGAATGCTCCTTTTGGGAGAGTTATTTCATAAGGAATAGATCCCTTGATGGATTTTCGTTAAGAATTTTTCTTGGGTTTTTTTGTTTGGTCTGTATTTGTTATTTTTTTATGGTCAGGGCCATGAGCTTGAATGGATAACATCAGAGTGGCAATTAGTGTTGAAAATCAAATCAAAGCTTTGAAAGTGCCTTTGCAGGAGCAGGATGATGCTTCATTTGATGAAGGTCATGGATAGTCAAGTGAAACTACTTTCCTCAGTTATTTCTTTGGAAAAATTAAAAATGCACTTCAGTGGACAGAAAAACTGTCATAAGTAAATAATTAAACCTACTCCAATTTAAGATGCAGTCTTGAAAATATAGGTTTTAAACAGATATTGTCTAGTACCTAAATCTTTTCCCTTTCTGTGTTCCAGTCCTGCAAACGCTCACTCACAGTCTTAAGTTAAAGCGGGTGGGTTAGATCCATTGAAGTGAGAAGGGGTACTTGCATGCTTAAAATTAAGTGTATGCAGGATTGGGATCCAGGAATGCAATTCTTGTGTAAATGTGTGTATATAGTCTTGCATATATACATCAACTGCATCTGAATAATTAGGTATATTTCTTCCTATGTAGGAATAGGCCATTACCAAAAATGGACCTTTAAACTTTTGAAAACTACACACCTGCACCAAAAACATTACTTAAATGAAATGCTTAGATATTTTCTACTTCTGTGTCCTTCTCTTATTTTAAAGACAGTTTACTTCACATAGGGTAAGCCTATAGAATAGCCTTTACGGTGTATAAATATAGCATTCATAAAATATGCCAAATTGACAGCTTTGGAGATTGAATTATTATTTATAAACAACTAGTGTGGGTTTCTTCTGTTTTCGCTGACAGTGTCTCAATTCTAAAAGGGATCATCTCTAAGAGTGAAAGGGTTGTTTGAGACTTATGACAATTCAGTCCATGGTCTCTTTTTCTGGGACTACCAACGAGGATATTCATTATTTTCTGTTGCATTAGCTGTTGGTATAGTACAGCTTCTGTCAACTGGGAATTAGACTCCGGACCACCAAACTCATCTTACGTAGACTACTAAATGGTTATTGGACAGCAACAACTGTTGGTCACGGTCATCCAGTACTAGGTTGAACCACTGACCTGGAGGGGAAAGCTTCAAATACCCCATTAGCTCTCTCAGAATATTCCCCTTTTTATTTAAATTAGAGTTAGTTCCAGTTTTAGGGTAAAAGATCACCAGTATCCTCTAAAATGTACCTTTTATTGAAAGTGTAATCTGTCCTAGATATTTTGCTAGCCCAGGAGAGTCTAGTATAGACTTAAGAAAGGCAAATACGGAGGGAATTTTTCACTTACTCCTAATGATTAATCTAAAGAGTTGCTGTTTATTTGTATTATAGTAGCACCTAGAAGCCTGATTCAAGATCCAGGCCCCCATTGTGCTAGATGCTGTACAAACAGACAGTCCTTGCCTTGGAGAGTTTATGATCTAAGCAGACAAGACAGGCAAAGTGTGGAGAGACAGCATTATAATCCACTTTTAAAGGTGGGGGACAGAGGCACAGAGAAATTAAATTACTTGCTGATTGTCACAAAAGTAATCTGTGGCAGAGTCCAGAATTAAACCACCTCTCCTGAATCCCAAAACAACAACCTTTCTTGTTCTGTTTGGAATTAGAAATCAACTTTCTACAAGTGTATTATTTTCTAATGTGTTTACATTGTGTTCTGACACTTGCTGTCTCTTACAAGTGAATCTCTGTTGCATATCGCCTTCCTCTGTAGCATGGGGCACGGGTCATTTGCTGGAGGATTCTCTGCTCCTTGAAGTCTTTAAACCACGATTTGAGGACTTCAATAGTTCAGACATAGGTGAGCGGTTTTTTTGCAGGAGTGGGTGGGTGAAATTCTGTGGCCTGCGTTGTGCAGGAGGTCAGACTAGATGATCATAATGGTCCCTTCTGACCTAAATATCTATGAATCTATATTGAGAAAGCTAATATCTGTCTTAGAGAGTACAATATGATTGGTAAGAGGTTACCATAATGCTTCATGCTAACAAAACTTAATTGAATTAATGCCTAGTTTAAAAAAATTAGTGAAAGGGCTTGTACTTTGTTTTTGACATGACATATTAAGTCATTACACGGTGTAATAAACATGCTTAAACTAATTGTCAGTATGTACGAGCACAGTACATACTAGATCATTACAGTTCACACAATCATGCCTTCATTTGGTCCTAGGTATTTTATTTTAATTAAGAGTAAAATATTGGTAAAAGTACATAAACTGTACATGTGTTCTGGTAATCTTTATATTCAGAAAATTGTCAAGGTTTTTAAAAGTATGCATGTTGCTGTCTTACTGGTATTTTTGTGATTTGTTTTTATAACATTTTTCAGAGTTTTAATCAGAATATTTCCCTCAGGAGACAAAAAAAGGCAAAGCCACCCATCTCTCAGCCCCAGATCTAGAAAATGTGGCTTCTGAAGCCGTAAGAGGAAGCCAATTAAAATGTTCTTCCTAGAGCCTTTGATAAGTTGTACTGACTACCTTCAAAAGGTTTGACAAACGGAGGATTTTGCCCTTGATTCAGCCCTGAGATGACCAGATTGATTTAAAATAAACAAACAAAAAACTTTCAGACCCTTAAATTTTTTTTCGTATCTGGGAGACAGAAAACTGGATTCCATTCTGAAGTAATAGCATGAGATGACTTAGGGAGGTTTCAGTACAGCCCAAAATTCTTTCTGTTAATCCCAAAAGTTTAAAATCTAAGACTTGACCAAATAATAAAGCATATGATAGATTCTAAAATCCCTCTTCCTTCTGACAAAGGAGAGAGACTAGCAGACTTGCTTGGATGGTAGAAGCGCTTGGGAAGCTGACCAGCTAAAGGGTCTTAGTTGAAAGAGAGAATGTGGCACATCCTTCAACTAGAGGGGAAGGATCGGATGTGAGCTCTGTATCTATATCTCTTTAGCAACTGGTACCAGGACTCACGGTCATGATTCATTCAGACAATGCCCAGGTCTTTGGATACTCAAACTGGAAGAGGAGAAGTCTGTGTGCCAAAGCAAAGATTTTTGTGTATTGACCAGAATTTAATTACTGTTGTCTCTGCCCATTGGAGATTTACAGTCTAAGATATTTCTCTCCCATATAAGTAGTTTTTCTGGTGTTGGTCCTTAGAAATCAAGTTGATTAGCTGACAAGGATATGGCAGGATTCACTCAAGTGAGTGAGAACTATGAGTTAATGTGCTGCAAGTGAAGACCTGTAAACCTTGAATTTTTTATTTGAGTCAACTAAAAAGTCCACAGGTTTCTGGTAACTGTCTCTTGCTATAGATTTCTTTCTGAACCCACTGCATTTAAAAATGTGGGAGATATATGGTTCTCATGCATAACTTCAATGTGGCTTCAGTGGACTTGCTACAAAGACCTTCTGCTAACCCTGTAGCTGAGGATTCCACTTTCTCTTGATCGAAGGCCCAGCAAACTGCAGTCATTTAAAAAACCTTTTTTTCTGGCAATTTACAGGCACTCCATGTGAGACATGGGTCTTTCATTAGCACCTTCCTTGAGAGCAGACACAGTCCCCTCCCAAAGCATATTTTTGGAGGGGGCTCCCTTTTTGAGTTTGTGTCTTACGAAAACTACCTCTCCACAAGAAGGCCTTGATTGTCTCCATTCTAGATTTCTTTCCGTCAGGCCTACATCAGGATCTAGCATCTCCTATCTTTCAAGTCCAGATCTGTGTACTAGTGGCAGTAAGGTGGAAGGTGAATTGATTCATAGTGGGTTCTTATTTACGTTGTAAAAAAAATTTGTCAAGGCAGTCTGTCACCCAGCCAGTGATTCCTTTTTGGAATCTTGAAATTTTCTATTTTACCCTCCTTCATCCCATCCTTTGAATTTATGACTGTCATTTTTTTCCTTTCTCCTCTATCTTCCTCAGTCTGTGATAAGGAAGAAGCTTCCTTGAATGGATAAATTGTCTGTAGCTTGTCCCTTATATGGTTTCTTGCTCCTTTCTTTGAAGCATCTGATACTTAGGGTTGCCAACTTTCTAATCGCACAAAACCGAACACCCTGCCCCACCCCTTCTCTGAGGCCGCACCCCCATTTGCTCCATTCCTCTTCTCTGCATCACTCACTCTCTCCAACCTTCACTCACTTTCACCGGGCTGAGGGAAGGGTTTGGAGTGCAGGATAGGGGAAAAGACTCTGGCTGAAAGTGCGGGCTCTGGGGTGGGGCTGGGGATGAGAGGTTTGGGATGCACAAGGGGGCTCTGGGCAGGGGCTGAGGGGTTCAGAGTGCAGGAGAGGATGCAGGCTCTGGCTGGGGGTGTGGACTCTGGGGTAGAGCGGGGATGAGGGGTTTGGGGTGCAGGAGGGGGCTGAGACAGGGGTTTAGAGTGTTGAGGGGGGTATGGGCTTCAGGAGGGAGTTTGGGGGGGGACTCTGAGCTGGGGCAGGGGGTTGGGGTGTGGGAGGGGGTTCAGAGTACAGGGTGCTGACGGTACTTACTATGGTTCCCAAGAAGTGGCCGCCAGGTCCTTGCAGCCCCTAAACACATGGGTAGCCAAGGATTCTCCGTGCACTGCCCTCGCACCCACAGGCCTCACCCCCGCAGCTCCCATTGGTCGTGGATCCTGGCCAATGGGAGCTGCGGAGCCAGCCCTCAGGGCAGGGGCAGTGCGCGGAGCCTCCCTGGTGGTCGCCCATCGTCTAGGAGCTGCAGGGACCTGGCGGCCGCTTCC
This sequence comes from Eretmochelys imbricata, assembly GCF_965152235.1. Classification (NCBI taxonomy): domain Eukaryota; kingdom Metazoa; phylum Chordata; order Testudines; family Cheloniidae; genus Eretmochelys; species Eretmochelys imbricata. Next base: position 100,871,523 of record NC_135577.1, on the reverse strand, counting down.
GGAAGCCACGTGGAGCCAGGGTAGGTAGGGAGCCTGCCTTAGTCCCTGACCCCCACTGCGCCGCTGACCAGACTTTTAACGGCCCGGTCAGCAGTGCCAACCGGAACTGCCAGGGTCCCTTTTCAGTTGGGTGTTCCGGTCGAAAACCGGATGCCTGGTAACCCTACTGATAGAGGGCACTGTGAGAGACAGGGTACCAGACAACATGGATTATTGGTGTGATCTGGTGTGGCGCAGCCCATATTCCTTAACAGTAACAGCCTGTCTAGTTTACTCAGTTCTCTGTTAGGGCTTTATATTTGTGAAAAATTCCTTATTACAGTTCCTGGATTTATTCTCAAATGTGGTTTATCGTTCCTTCTTAAATAGGAAATGTCCCTGTCCAGTTTCTGTTCTAAACCTAAGAATTGTATAATCTCGCTTCAGTCCAATCTTTACCTTCTCTGTGCATCAAACGGAGACTCTTTTAGATAAATTCAGTTTTTTTCCTCTTCTTTTATTTATCAGTCTGACAGGATCCCCAAAAGATGTAGATGTATAGGTTTGTCATTGCCTGACACTTCGTGTATCAAACTGACTTAGGCAGATGGACATCCAGCTTGTTTTACTTTGAAAGTCCATTCTGCCAGCTCTCTGGCTGCTTATTAGGCAGAATTAGGAGGGGTGGAGCTTCTGCTTGAAATTCTGTAAGTCCTCTCCATTTGTTCTTTATGTGCATTTGCAAGGTTCTATAGAGATGATGTCACTGTCAACATATGCTTCCTTTGACAAAGGGGTGATGGCTGTTGTTTCACTGTGGAGTTTTTTGCTTGTCTGTTAATATTAAGGGCCAGTGGGCACTGGTGCTTACAGCACATTTCTCCAGATGTCCAGGTTGCTGAATGGCTCAGAAGCCTATCTGTACATTTCTGTGAACAAACATTCTGGAATCCACAAAGACCTGTTAGTGATGTAGTATTGTGTAGGTTCCCGCCCCCCCCCAAAAAAAGATGTCTGTGTTATCAAAGTCAAATGTTCACAAATTTTAGTTAAGCTATTTTGAGTCTTTTAAGAGCTAGGGAAGAATTAATCTGGAAACTGCTTCCTAAACCAGCAAAACGGGGAGCCCTGATGGGTTGGCAGACGTCAAAATCAGTGTCTTATGTGTCTGCCTGTTGAAAGGATGTTGTCAGGACTCTGGAGATGGGTGGCATCTCAAAGTGCATTGGCCCAACTAAAAGGTGAAGGTGCATATTTGGGGTCCATACAGATGCAGATAAAGATTGCATTTCATCTCACCTAAATCGGAATAGGCAAAGCCGACCCTGGAGGTCACCAGCTCCTTCAGGGAATTTCACTGGTCCACATTGTTGAATAGATAACTTGTAGGAACTTTATTTACAAGTAGGGGAAAAATCTGTCAAGTCCTTGCTTGGCTTTCTTAGAAGTCTTATTTTCCAAGATGTACAATCTCCTTTCAGTCACTTTGCTGTAGATGTGTGACCAAACTGAATGCCATACTCCAGTTGCAGTCTCACCAATGCTAAATTGTGGGAAATAACTAACTCTCCTAAATTTACTGTTTACAAAGGCAAATATATTAATCCCTTTATTAAAGTCTTGTATTATAGACTCATTTTCAGTTTTTAATGTGGTGTATTCCTAGTACGTATGCAGTAAACCTCCTGTCATACTAATGTCTCCCATTTTGTGTTTGTTTCTTCATTATGAACTTCTGGTATTTGTAACCAATTTTTGGAATCATGGAATTTCAGACTCACTTTCTCTAGAAAATGGAATATGACTCAACAACTCTTGTTGTCATGACTGATGGCTTTTGGTTCCTCCTGCTTTTTATAATCAACATTATCTGTTGATTCAGCTAATAAATATTGAGCTGTTTTTCTTACACTTCTAAATTGCAAACTCGCAGCAAATTCTTTCCTTCCTTGTCATGGTATTTACATGCCAGCTATTCTTAAAAGTAGAATATACTAACTTACAAGGTGAATATACTGTATGTTATACCAAAGTGCAATGTTATTTCTCTACATAAATTAGCAAATACAAATATATATGCAGCATTCATTCTGCTTATATGTAAATACATATTATGCTGTGACTGGCATTTTTCACCATGAATATTATTTAATAAAAGCAGCTAACAAATTCATGCTGAAAAGTCATAACTTTGTAATTTTTAACAATTTAAATGTAATCTAAATTGGTCTTGATGTCATGTGTTAAAGAATATCAGCTGTCTGCACTTTTTATTGCTAGATTCTAAATGTTGGAAGGTTAATAAATCCTTCAAACTACCTTTTTAATACTGACAAACTGAACCTTATAATAAACACTTAAAATGGACTCTATCTGAAGTCAGTCTAGTGAAGAAGGTCAATGAAGGGTCACTGACGCATTTAATTAACAAGCATATAAATTAGCTAATTTGTTCTCCAGCTCTCACCTATTTTCTGTTGTTGTTTCCAAGTTGATTTCAGTGAATGTGCATTAGATTTATTGCTTGTATGTGAATGTATAGCACAACAATTCTGTTTTGCAGCCTGTTCCCTTCATTTCTTACTCTCATAACTTTCTAAAACATTGGCCTGTGTGGCTGGAAATTTTCCAGTTTTCTCTTCTTGTGGTGAATTTTCTTGTGCAAGTGCTGACAGACACACATCCTTCTGTAGTGCAAGAAGACAACAACCATCTTACTTATGTGCAAACATAAAAGCCATTTTAAGACCTGCTAAGGAGTGCTGGGGATTGTAACTATTAAGTGCAGGTAGGTAGTGCTTCTGAGACTCAAAGATCAGAAATTAGTCTTTCTGATCATTGATTCAGCACCAGACTTAAAAAAGTTTACTTGTTATGAAAAAAATTGTACTAGTCTATCAAATGAGTCTCTGTACTGAAAAGTTATGTAAGTTTGGAGTTTTTAAGGTTGGGTGTAATATAATTTCTCTCTTCCATTTTTTTTTTTTTTTAATACTAGTAGTCTAAATCCTGAATAGGTTTCAGAGTAGCAGCCATGTTAGTCTGTATCCACAAAAAGAACAGGAGTACTTGTGGCACCTTAGAGACTAACAAGTTTATTAGAGCATAAGCTTTTGTGGGCTACAGCCCACTTCATTGGATGCAGATGAAAGCAGAGTCAGGATGAGCTCTACCCTGACATCTGGTAGCGAGTCATGGTGGGTAGTGGAAAAGAACTTCAGGGGCTGATCTCATTTGCATAGGCACACCCATCCCGCCTAGATGGTCACTTTGGCTGCTGTAGGAGCCCCAGTTTCCCTGTTACTGGGGCAGGAATAAACTGTTATTATCCTGATTATGTGACTCAAGGACAGTGGAACTGTACCTGGCCTTTTGTTATGATGGAGGGACTCACCATCAAGTAAGCAGCACTCTCTAGGCAAGGGTCATGGGTTCCAAAACCCAGTGAATGGAGAGAGGCTGGGGACAGGTATTAATACTTGGTGGCATGGACCCCCTGGTGAGGGCCTTACATGCTAATTGCACTTCCTTCTCTCTCCACTGTGGAATATTAGAGCTAATTTTGATTCCATTAGGAGTCTACTTACAGGCTGTTGAGCTGAATTCACTTTGGGCTAATGGTGCACGAGCAGTGAGGCTCCCCTACTACAAGCTGAAATCACAAAAGAGCTAAACTTACTAAGAGCTGAAATTACTGAGTGTTGTGTTAAGTAGTGGGGGAGCCTGAAGATATATGGTGGAGCAGTTTGTCCAATGCCTGGAGCAGCTCATCGGGGCGGCTGGCAGAGCGGAGCCCCATGGAGAGGTGGGGCAATCAGCTTTGGACCACATAAGGTGCCCCTTAACCCTCCCCATCTCCACCCAGGTTGGGACGTAAAGCTCTGCGGATAAACTTTCAAATTCTGGGGCTGCCCAGGGACAGAGACTTTTGGGTTGTTGAACTTTTGGGACTTTGGGTGATTTTGGGTTGCTGGACTCAAGAACCAAAGGGAAAGAACATGCCCCAAATTTGCTTGGGATGGGTTTTTTGCTCATGGGTTGTGTTGGTGGTGTTTCCCCAACATAATGCCACATTGTTTCTCTCTGTTATTAAAGGGCTTTTTGCTACATTCAGACTGTGTTTGCGAGAGGGGAAGTATTGCCTCTTGGAGGCGCCCAGTGGGGGTGGTATATATTTGTCCCAGGTCACTGAGTGTGGGCTCGAGCCAGTTTTGCATTGTGTTATTGGAATGGAACCCCTAGATACTGAACCCGGCCCTTATTGCTGCCAACTCTGACAGGCAGAAGGGTTACACATAGAATGGAACATATATATATATACAGATAAGTCGGAAGTTACCATACAAACTGTGAGAGGCTAATTAGTTAAGATGAGCTATTATCAGCAGGAGAAAAAAAACTTTTGTAGTGATAATCAAGATAGCCCATTTAGACAGTTGACAAGAAGGTGTGAGGATACTTAACTTAAGGAAATAGATTCAGTACGTGTAATGACCCAGCCACTCCCAGTCTCTATTCAAACCCAAGTTAATGGTATCTAGTTTGCATATTAATTCAAGCTCAGCAGTTTCTCATTGGAATCTTTCTCATTTTGAAGCTTTTCTGTTGCAAAATTGCCACCCTTAAATCTTTTCCTGAGTGGCCAGAGAGGTTGAAATGTTCTCCTACCGGTTTTTGAATGTTACGATTCCTGATGTCAGATTTGTGTCCATTTATTCTTTTGCGTAGAGACTGTCCGGTTTGGCCAATGTACATGGCAGAGGGGCATTGCTGGCACATGATGGCATCTATCTCATTGGTAGATGTGCAGGTGAACGAGCCCCTGATGGCGTGGCTAATGTGATTAGGTTCTATGATGGTGTCACTTGAATAAATATGTGGACAGAGTTGGCATCAGGCTTTGTTGCAAGGATAGCTTCCTGGGTTAGTGTTTTTGTTGTGTGGTGTGTGGTTGCTGGAGAGTATTTGCCTCAGATTGGGGGGTTGTCTGTAAGTGAGGTCTGGTCTGTCTCCCAAGATCTGTGAGAGTGAGGGATCATTTTTCAGGATAGGTTGTAAATCTCTGATGATGTGCTAGAGAGTTTTTAGTTGGGGGCTGAAGGTGACAGCTAGTGGCATTCTGTTATTTTCTTTGTTGGGCCTGTCCTGTAGTAGGTGACTTCTGGGTACTCTTCTGGCTCTGTCAATCTGTTTTTTCACTTCAGCAGGTGGGTATTGTAGTTTTAAGAATGCTTGATGGAGATCTTGTCAATGTTTGTCTCTGTCTGAGGGACTGGAGCAAATACGGTTGTATCTTAGAGCTTGACTATACACAATGGATCGTGTGGTGTGTCCTGGATGGAAGCTGGAGGCATGTAGATAAGTATAGAGGTCAGTAGGTTTCCGGTATAGGGTGGTGTTTATGTGACCACCGCTTATTAGCACAGTAGTGTCCAGGAAATGGACCGCTTGTGTGGATTGGTCTAGGCTGAGGTTGATGGTGGGATGGAAATTGTTGAAATCATGGTGGAATTCCTCAAGGGCTTCTTTTCCATGGGTCCAGATGATGAAGATGTCATCAATGTAGCACAAGTAGAGTAGGAGTGTTAGGGTCGAGAACTAAGAAAGTATTGTTCTAAGTCAGCCATAAAAATGTTAGCATACTATGGGGCCATGCAGGTACCCATAGCAGTGCCGCTGACTTCAAGTTATATATTGTCCCCAAATGTGAAATAGTTGTGGGTGAGGACAGTCACAAAGTTCAGCCACCAGGTTTGCCATGACATTATCGGGGATACTGTTCCTGATAGCTTGTAGTCCATCTTTATGTGGAATGTTGGTGTAGAGGGCTTCTACATCCTTAGTGTCCAGAAGGGTGTTTTCTGGAAGATCACCGAGAGACTGTAGTTTCCTCAGGAAGTCAGTGGTGTCTTGAAGATAGCTGGGAGTGCTGGTAGCGTAGGGCCTGAGGAGAGACAATCCTGAGGAGAGAGACAGCCAGACAATCCTGCTGTCAGGGTGCCAATGCCTGAGATGATGGGGTGTCCAGGATTCCCAGGTTTATGGATCTTGGGAAGCAGATAGAATACCCCTGGTCGGGGTTCTAGGCATGTGTCTGCACAGATCTGTTCCTGTGCTTTTTCAGGGAGTTTCTTGAGCAGATGATGTAGTTTCTTTTGGTAATCCTCAGTGGGATCAGAGGATAATGGCCTGTAGAATGTGGAGTTAGAGAGCTGCCTAGCAGCCTCCTGTTCATATTCCAATTTATTCATGATGACAACAGCACCTCCTTTGTCAGCCTTTTTTGATTATGATGTCAGAGTTGTTCCTGAGGCTGTTGATGGCGTTGTGTTCAGCATGGCTGAGGTTATGGGGCAAGTGATGCTGCTTTTCCACAATTTCAGCCCGTGCACGTAGTTTCACAAAGCTTTGAGAAAAGTTTAGCTCTGTCCCTCAGCTATGATATTCCCTGACAACACACAGGGACCTGTCCATGATCCAAAAATAATATTGCGAACCTGATGACTACACAGTTTCAATCAGTACTGTGGGTGTGGAAGGTGTCCAAGATCCTTTCAACAGTGTAAATTGAAACCATGTAATAACCAGGTCTTCTGACTTAGATTAATTTGTAGCATAGTCATGCCTTTGGTTATACATTATGCACGTACTTCTTATTTAGTACCTACATAATTTCCTTTGATTATTTTAGAATCTGCCTAGCCCTGCAATTTAATTCTATACCATTTACATCTTCACTTCTTGACCTGAACTGTTGTGTACTACTTCATTGCTCTTTTAAATATCTACTATGTTCCTCCAAAGATGGGAATGCATCTCATATATGTCCTTTACCTACTTCACAGGTATAGTTACATCAGCTTTTCTGCTCTGCATTAAGGGTTGCAACTATTGCAACTAGTTTTATTTGTTGTGTTATTTTTACTGACAAATGCACAGGACATTCTGTCAAGGACATCAAGTACCAGATGTCAATAGAAATTCTTACTTTGTTGGTGCATCCGCTTGATCAGTCTATTACATTTTTTTTTTAAATTGCTACTATAAAGAGATGTTAGAAGAGAGAAAAAGACATGTCAGAAAAGATCTGTGTAGTACTACAGGGAAATAACAGATGATGTTAAGATGTCCACTTGCTTGAAAGAGTGACTGTGGGTATTCCATTTGATTGGATACCTACCATTTCTGATGTCCAGAATCATACTCCATATGCATCACTTGTTGTGTGGGCCATTGGACATACTCATAGAATCATAGAAGATTAGGGTTGGAAGAGACTTCAGGAGGTCATCTAGTCCAACCCCCTGCTCAAAGCAGGACCAACCCCAAATAAATCATCCCAGCTAGTGATTTGTCAAGCTGAGCCTTAAAAACTTCTAAGGATGGAGATTCCACTACCTCCCTAGGTAACCCATTCCAGTGCTTCACCACCCTCCTAGTGAAATAGTTTTTCCTAATATCCAACCTAGACCTCCACCACTGCAACTTGAGACCATTGCTTCTTGTTCTGCATCTACCATCATTGAGAACAGCCTAGCTCCATCCTCTTTGGAACCCCCCTTCATGTAGTTGAAGGCTGCTATCAAATCCCCCCTCACTCTTCTCTTCTGCAGACTAAATAACCCCAGTTCCCTCAGTCTCTCCTCGTAAGTCATGTGCCCCAGCCCCCTAATCATTTTTGTTGCGCTCCACTAGACCCTGTCCAATTTGTCCACATCATTTCTGTAGAGGGGGGCCCAAAGTGGACACAATACTCCACATGTGGCCTCACCAGTGCCAAGTAGAGGGGAATAATCACTTCCCTCGATCTGCTGGCAACGCTCCTACTAATACAGCCCAATATGCCACTAGCCTTGGAAACAAGGGCACACTGTTGACTCATATCCAGTTTCTCATCCATTCTAGTCTCCAGGTCCTTTTCTGCAGAACTGCCACTTAGTCAGTCGGTCCCCTGCCTGTAGCGGTGCATGGCATTCTTCCTTCCAGGACCCTGTACTTGTCCTTTGTTGAACCTCATCAGATTTCTTTTGGCCCAATCCTCCATTTTGTCTAGGTCACTCTGTACCCTATCCCTACCCACCAGCATATCTATCTCTTCCCCCAGTTTAGTGTCATCTGCGAACTTGCTGAGGGTGCAGTCCATCCCATCATCCAGATCATCAATGAAGATGCTGAACAAAACTGGCCCCAAGATCGATCCCTGGGGCACTCCGCTTGATACTGGCTGCCAACTAGACATTGAGCCATTGATCACTACCTGTTGAGCCCGATGATCTAGCCAGCTTTCTATCCACCTTATAGTCCATTCATCCAGTACATACTTCTTTAACTTGCTGGCAAGAATACTGTGGGAGGCCATATCAAAGGCTTTGCTAAATTCATGGTATATCATGTCCACCACTTTCCCCATATCCACAGAGCCAGTTATCTCATCATAGAAGGCAATCAGGTTGGTCAGGCATGACTTGTCCTTGGTGAATCCACGTTGACTGTTCCTGATCACCTTCCTCTCCTCCAGGTGCTTCAAAATGGATTCCTTGAGGACCTGCTCCATGATTTTTCCAGGGACTGAGGTGAGGCTGACCGGTCTGTAGTTCCCCGGATTTTCCTTCTTCCGTTTTTTAAAGAATGGCACTATCTTTACCTTTTTCCAATCGTCCGTGATGTCCCCTGATTGCCATGAGTTTTCATGAGCTCTGCAATCACATCAGCCAACTTCCTCAGCACCCTCAGATGCATTAGATCCGGTCCCAAGGACTTGTGCATGTCCAGTTTTTCTAAATAGTCCTTAACCCATTCTTTCACCACTGAGGGCTTCTCACATCCTCCCCATGCTGTGCTACCCAGTGCAGCAGTCTGGGAGCTGACCTTGTCTGTGAAGACTGAGGCAAAAAATGCATTGAGTATTTCAGCTTTTTGCATATCATCTGTCGCTAGGTTGCCTCCCCCATTCAGTAAGGATCCCATACTTTCCCTGACCACCTTGTTGCTAACATACCTGAAGAAACCCTTCTTGTTACTCTTAATATCTCTTGCTAGCTGCAACTCCAAGTGTGATTTGGCCTTCCTGATTTCATTCCTGCATGCCTGAGTAATATTTTTATACTCCTCCCTGGTCATTTGTCCAAACTTCCACTTCTTGTAAGCTTCTTTTTTGTGTTTAAGATCAGCAAGGATTTCACTGTAAGCCAAGCTGGTCACCTGCCATATTTACTATTCTTTCTACACATTGGGATGGTTTGTTCCTGTAACCTCAATAAGGATTATTTAAAATACAGCCAGCTCTCCTGGACTCCTTTTCCCCTCATGTTAGTCTCCCAGGGAATCCTGCCCATCAGTTCTCTGAGGGAGTCAAAGTCTGCTTTTCTGAAGTTCAGGGTCCGTATTCTGCTGCTCTCCTTTCTTTCTTTTGTCAGGATCCTGAACTCGACCATCTCATGGTCACATCTGCCCAGGTTGCCACCCACTTCTACTTCCCCTACCAGTTTTTCCCTCTTTGTGAGCAGCAGGTCAAGAGGAGCACGGCCCCTAGTTGGTTCCTCCAGCACTTGCACCAGGAAGTGGTCCCCAACACTCTCCAAAAATGTTCTGAATTGTCTGTGCACTGCTGTATTGCTCTCCCAGCTGATGTCAGGGTGGTTGAAGTCCCCCATGAGAACCAGGGCCTGTGATTTGGAAAATTCTGTTAGTTGTCCGAAGAAAGCCTCATCTATCTCATCCTCCTGGTCTGGTGGTCTATAGCAGCCGCCCACCATGACATCAGCGTTGTTGCTCTCGCCTCTAAACTTATCCCAAAGACTCTCAACAGGCTTTTCTCCAGTTTCATACTGGAGCTCTGAGCAATCATACTGCTCTCTTGCATACAGTGCAACACCTTCAGCTTTTCTCTCCCGCCTGTCCTTCCTGAACAGTTTATACTCATCCATGACAGTGCTCCAGTCATGTGAGTTACCCCTCCGCCCCCAAGTCTCTGTTATTCCAATCACATCATAGTTCCTTGACTGTGCCAGGCCTTCCAATTCTTCCTGTTTGTTTCCCAGACTCCTTGCGTTCGAGTACAGGCACCTATGATAACTAGCTGATTGCCCTACTTTCTCATTATGAATCAGGAGGCCTCCCCTGTTGCACCCTCCTCCTTGTGTTTCCTCCCGATATCCCACTTCTCCACTAACCTCAGGGCTTAGGTCACCATCTCCTGGTGAACCTAGTTTAAAGCCTTCCTCACTAGGTTAGCAAGTCTGCCTACGAAGATGCTCTTCCCTCTCTTCATTAGGTGAATCCCATCTCTTCCCAGCAATCCTTCATCCTGGAACAATGGTCAAAGAATCCAAAGCCGTCTCTCTGACACCATGTGCATAACCACGCATTTACCTCCACAATTCGATGGTCCCTTCCTGGGGCTTTTCCTTCAACAGGGAGGATGGACGAGAACACGACTTGCACCTCAAAATGCTTTATTCTTCTTCCCAAAGCCCCATAGTCTGCAGTGACCCACTCAGGGTCATTCTTGGTAGTGTCATTGGTGCCCACGTGGAGAAGTAGGAAGGGGTAGTGGTCCAAGGGCTTAATCAGTCTCGGCAGACACTCCGTCACATCCTGAATTCCAGCTCCAGGCAAGAGCACACCTCTCGAGTTTCCCAGTCTGGACAGCAGATGGATCACTCTGTTCCCCTTAGGAGGGAGTCCCCAACCACCACGACCCATCTCCTCCTCTTGGAACCCCCATCCATAGGACAATGCTTCCCATGCCTTCCAGTCGATGCAGTCTCCTTCTGATCCCTTCCCTCAGATGACTCTTCCAAAACATTCTCCACTGTAATACCTGTGCAGAGAGCCTGAAAACGGTTTCTTACCTATATCTGCATTGGGGGTACATGGGTTCTCCTCTTTCTTCTTCTAGAGGTCACATGCTGCCAATTTTCTTCCCCGTTCTGAACTGCCCTCTCTGAGTCTTCAGCATGCTGTGCCTGCAGTACCAAACGCCAACTTCTATCCAGAAAGTCTTCATTTTCTCTGATGCAATGCAGGGTTGATACTTGGGTCTCTAGTCCTTTAACCTTCTCTTTCAATGTGGAGACCAGCTTGCACTTCATACAGATGTAGTCGCTTCTATCATGTGGGAGAGAGACAAACATGGCACATCCTGTGCAGGTCACAACAGCTGATCACTCACTATCCATATTGTCTTCCTTCTAAGAGCCTCTTCAGATGTTGTATTTATTGCTCACAGAAGCCTGAAAGGCAAAAACTCTGTGAGAAGGCAAACTCCCTCAGTTTGCTTCTCCTCGGTTCACAGCTGGCTGCCTTTTTTATAAGACTGCTGGCTTGAAGCAGTTGCCCCAGCTCAAAGCCTTCCCTCCAGTCAACCACTTAAGGCCCACCTGGAACAAACAGCCACACAGTCAAACAGTCACACGTTTCAAACAAACACAGTCAAACAGTCCCTGCAACATATTCATACCATAGGATACAGACCACTTCCCTCATTTTCCAGAATATATATTGTTGGTTCAAAATGTCAATACTGTGTATTTCACTACAAGGTAACTCAAAATGTTTTGGAAGAGATCATCTGTGTACTAATCTGCTGAAACTTATTAAGGACAAGGTTCACTGAAGCAGACTTGAGTATGGCCCCTTACACTGTCGTGTGGATGCACCTGCTAAAGAACAGTTGGGGATATCACTGCCTACTCTTCTTGTGGTTTCCTTTGGGCTGAGGGAGCAGCTTCAATTTTCATTGTGGGGAATCCTTAGAAGTCTTGTCAACAGAGGCTGCTGTGACCATGCTTTGAATCGGCACATTCCTCAGTGACCATAGTCATAAAGTCTTCCAGGTCAGCACCCTCCACACCTTTCTGTCACCATAACTGTCCTCTGTCAAAGCCTTACAGCAGAGGAAGCAGACTGAATCCAGTCCTAATATAGAAACCAAAAAGAGGAGATAATGTGGAAAGAAGATCATTAAGGCTACTTGAAATGACTGTAGGAAGAGACAGAAAGATGAATATATTTATAACTACTCTGTGCTCATATGGCATTCATGATTTAGAGATATCAAAGCACTTTTCAAAGGTGGATAAGTATTAATTCCCATTTCATAGACAAAAACAGTGTAAGCTGTTAAGGATAGGGACTGTCTATTATATGTTTGTACAGTGCCTAGCACAGCAAAGCCCTAATCTTGATTATGCTACTATAATATATTTATAATTATAAAAATAAAAATTAGAAGTAACTTGTCCAAGTCACACAGCAAATTAGGAACAGAATCCAAGTCTCCTATCTCCCAGTTCCTTGCTCTTTCTTCTGGACAATGCAGCCTCTGTTTTTTCCTCAGAAGCTAAGGGGAAAGGGATTCTACTCCCATTGTTTCCTAATCCCCAAGGCAAAGGAGGGTCTCCGACCTATTCTAGACCTGCGAGGACTCAACAAATTCATGGTGAAGTTGAAGTTCCGTATGGTCTCCCTGAGCACAATTATCCCTTCCCTGGATCCGGGAGACTGGTACACCGCCCTCGCCATGAAAGACGCCTACTTTCACATAGCCATTTGGCCTGCGCACAGGCAATTTCTAAGGTTTTGTGGTCGACCACAAACACTGTCAGTTCACAGTCCTCCCATTCGGTCTGTCCACAGCCCCCTGAGTTTTCACCAAGTTCATGTCAGTCTTAGCAGCCTTCCTTCGCAAGAGATGGGTGCAGTTATAGCCCTACCTCGACAACTGGCTGCTCAGGGGCCGTACCAGGGAGCAGGTGGAATCTCAGGTCTGGTTTGTCAGATCCATTTTCGAGAGACCGGGCCTCCTCCTCAATGTGAACAATTCAACCTTATCTCCGACGCAGAGAACAGAGTTCATCGGAGCAGTGTTGGACTTGGTGCAGGCAAGAGCATTTCTGCCAGAGACACGATTCCAAGCCATGTCAAACATCATTCAAGGCCTCAGGCAATTCTCAACCACTATTGTAAGGGATTGCTTACGTCTCCTCAGCCACACGGCAGCCTGCACTTATGTGGTCTGGCCTGTCAGGCTGAGGCTCAGACCCCTGCAAACGTGGCTTGCATCCGCCTATTGCCCAGGACATGACAACCAGGACTTAGTAGTGACGGTACCAGAGCACATACTTGAGTCCCTCCAATGATGGCTCGACCCTCGGATGGTGTGCGAAGGAGTCCCCTTCAACAGCACCCAGCCCTCCTTGTCCCTGGTAATGGATGCGTCAGCTCTGGGTTGGGGTGCGCATTTGGGAGATCTACAGATGCAGGGCCTATGGTCTCGGGACGAGCTCTCCTTTCATATCAACATCAAGGAGCTCAGGATGGTATGCCTAGCATGCCAAATTTTTCAGGCCTGGGCTGCAAGGCCAGTGCATGGCAGTGAGGACGGACAACACCACTGCCATGTTTTACATCAACAACCAGGGTGGAGCTCATTCCTCCCTCCTGTATTCTGTATAGCCCACTCCATTCACCTGGAAGTGTCCTATCTCCCAGGGGCTCAGAACGACCTGGCACCTCAGCAGATCGTTCTGCAATCAGGAGTGGTCTGTGCGTCCAGACATCATATAATCCATCTTCCAAAGGTGAGGGTTTCCCCAGATTGACCTGTTTTGCCACCCGCAGCAACAGGAAGTGCCCGATGTTTTGCTCCTTCCAGAATCACAGTCTGGGCTTGGTCATGGACTTGTTTCTGCTACCCTGGGGAGGCCACCTGTTGTATGCTTTTCCCCCATTCCCTCTGGTGCACAAGGTTTTTCTTTAGGTCCACAGGGACAAAGCGGAGGTAATCCTGGTGGCCCCGGCGTGGCCTTGACAACACTGGTACACCATGCTCTTGGAACTGTCAGTGGACGCCCCGATTGCATTGCCACTCCACCCTGACCTGATCACTCAGGACCATGGTTGCCTGGTCCACCCAGACCTCAAGTCTCTCCATTTCACAGCGTAGAAGCTTCATGGTTAAACCCCATGGAACTTCTGTGCTCGGAACCTGTAAGGAAGGTCCTACTTGGCAGCAGGATCCACCAGGGCCACTTATCTAGCTAAGTGGAAAAGGTTCACTTGTTGGTGTGCCCAGCATCACACACCTCCAGTCCAGGGGCCTATACCAGTCATCCTAGAGAACCTCCTACACCTAAAACAACAGGGCCTGGAAGCAGCATCCATCAAGGTACACTTCGCTGCTATCTTGGCCTTCAACCCAGGAGTTTCTGGACACTCCGTATTTGCCAACCCCATGGTAGGACATTTTCTCAAGGGCCTGGACCACCTCCATCCCCACATTAGGCAGCCAGTTCTTGTGTGGGACGTTAAGTTGGTCCTCTCCAAACTAATGGGGCCCCCGTTTGAACCACTAGTGATTTGCTCCCTCCTCTATCTATCGTACAAGGTAGCTTTTCTGGTCGCCATTACCTCAGCAAGAAGGGTGTCTGAGTTGAAGGCCCTCACCTCTGACCCATCTTACACGGTCTTCCACAAGATAAAGTGCAACTTAGGCCTCGCCCGACCTTTCTTCCTAAGGTTATCTCACATTTTCACACAAGTCAAGACATATACCTACCCATTTTCTTTCCTAAGCCTCATGCCAATAATGGCGAGCAGAGGCTGCACTCTCTGGATGTTCGGCAGGCTCTGGCCTTCTACAATGAATGCACTAAGCCATTCAGAAAATTGAACCAGCTATTTGTAGCAGTGGCTGACTGGATGAGAGGACTCCCGGTATCTTTGCAAAGAATATCTTCCTGGATCACATCCTGCATCCGCACGTGCTACGAGTTAGCCAAAATCCCAGCTCCGACACTTACAGCACACTCCACAAGGGAACAAGCCTCATCAATGGCATTCCTGGCCCAAATCCCTATCCAAGAAATCTGCAGGGCAGCAACTGGGTCCTCGGTGCATACGTTCACCTCTCATTACGTTGTCGTCCAGCATGCTAGAGATGATGCAGCTTTCAGCGGAGCAGTGCTCCAATCAGCAATTCCATAACTCCGACCCCACCACCTAGGTAAGGCTTGGGTGTCATCTAAATGGAATGGATATGAGCAATCACTCGAAGAAGAAAGAATGATTACTCACCTTCTTGTAACTGTTGTTCTTTGAGATGTGTTGCTTGTATCCATTCCAAACCCACCCACCTTCCCCTCTGTCGGAGTAGCTGGCAAGAAGGAACTGAGGAGGTGCCGGGTCGGCAGGGTCATATATAGAGCACCATGCAGACGCCGCTCCAGGGAGCTCCACAGCTGACCCAACGGGTGCTGCTAGGGGGAAAAGCTTTCTGATGACTGTGCATGCGGCATGTGCACACCTAATTGGAATGGACATGAGGAGCACATCTCAAAGAGCAACAGTTACGAGAAGGTGAGTAACCATTCTTTCAATTGCCAGTGTAGACATGGCCTCAGATACCATCTCATGTCATCCTTTGCACCAGGAGTGCCAGCCTTAATAGCCCCATTCTCTTCTTCTGCTCTTGACTCCACCCCAGCCTATGCATGAAATAGCCTTTTGCTACCTGTTCTTATTCAAATGCCTCCTACACTTTCCCTACGTGTACTTTTCCCACAAGAAATTAGTGTTGTTGTTTTTTTTAATTTTCCTGCTCTCCAAGTTTTGCAAGTGCATCCTGACATCTCTGTCCACTAGAGAGTATTTTTTTCAGGGCATGGATTGTCTTTGTCTATTTTTCTGCATCAAGCAAACTGCATTAAATGATAAAATTAAGTGTCAGAGGCAAATATTAAAGACTATTTAGAAATTATCAAAGAAAACAAATGGAGAGAAGTATAGTTTCTTTAGGCAAAGAAAGGTTTGAAATAATGTAGAAATCATGGGTGAAATCAAATAGGATAAAGTAGTGGAGGGGAATGGTACAAATGGGAAATAGCAAGTGTTCAAAGATAAATGAATGTATGTTCTAATGTTATGCATGTTGCTTAGCAACAAGCAGTAAAAATGTGGATGAACAAGTAAGAACAAAAAGTAATTAAAGGAAAGAAAGGCATATGCATGGTACAGTATAATAATCAGGTAGAGGAAAAAATTAGAGAAAAGCAAAGAAGGAGAATGAAAAATAGATTTCAAAGAATGTTAAGATAAACATGAGACCATTTTTAATCTGTGTCTGATTCAATTTTTGCATAATATTAGGACAAACAGGTATCAATTTGCAGTAACATATAATACCTAAATATGCATTGAAAATAAAAGAAAAATGAGTAGAAGAAAAAAAGCAATAAGCAGAGAAATACCATAACAAGAGTTTATTCTGCAACATAGAATTCACACAGCTTTTAAAAAAATCCCGGTCACATGAAAAATGAGCAGTTGAAATAATACCACTATCTTTAGGCAGAAATCCAACTTGCCCATAGCCTCTCTCTGTGAATCACTTCTGCGGAGAGCATGTTCTTGTGGCTGCTTTCAAAGCTGCATTTCCAGTTTTTCACATAGGCACAATTCCCTAGAGTGTGGAGCTGCACTAGGCTGTATTCAAATATGATTATGAATTTATTGAGAGATTTGTGGTCAAAATGTATTAAAATAAATTCTTCTTGATTCTTTTTCATCTCACAGCCTTCTTGGGGAAAAATACAGTATAGTACTGATATTCACTAAATCTTGTGTGCGTGATAACTCCCTTAAAAAGAAGAATTGTCTTGTCACAGAAGTGGGAATCAGGAGACACGATTTCTATTCCTGGCACTGCCACTGGCCTCTTATGTGTTCTTCAGCAAGTCACTTAACATCTAGGTGCCTCAGTTTCCTCACTGCTGAAATGGAGATAATTTTTACCAACCTCATAAGGGTGCTGTTATGTCATAATTATTAATGCTTGTACACTGAGATTCTCTGTTGGAATATGCTGTAGACGTATTTTTATGCCAGCTATTACATGAGTCTTGTTTTTACAATGTTCATAATCTGTAAGTATGATAAAAAAAATAAATAGAACTAGGGCTGTCAAGTGATTAAAAAAATTAAGATTAATAGTGCGATTAAAAAAATTAATCATGATTAATTGCATGATTAATCGAACTGTTAAACAATAATAAATACCATGAATTTAAATATTTTTGGATGTTTTCAAATATACTGATTTCAATTACAACACAGAACACAACGTGTACAGTACTCACTTTATATTTATTTTTTATTACAAATATTTGTGCTGTAAAAAAACAAAACAAAATTGTATTTTTCAGTTCACCTCATACAAGTACTATAATACAATCTCTTTATCGTGAAAGTTGAATTTACAAATGTAGAATTATGTACAAAAAAACTGCATTCAAAAATAAAACAATGTAAAACTTTAGAGCCTACAAATCCGTTCAGTCCTACTTCTTGTTCAGCCAGTCACTCAGACAAACAAGTTTGTTTACATTTACAGGAGATAATGCTGCCCACTTCTTGTTTACAAAGTTCCCTGAAAGTGAGAACAGGCATTCGCATGTCACTGTTATAGCTGGCATTGCAAGATATTTACGTGCCAGATGCATTAAAGATTCACATGTCCCTTCATGCTTCAAACACCATTCCAAAGGACATGCATCCATGCTAATGAGAGGTTCTGCTCGATAACGATCCAAAGCAGTGCAGACTGACGCATGTTCACTTTCATCATCTGAATCAGATGCTACCACCAGAAGGTAGATTTTCTATTTTGGTGGTTCGGCTTCTGTAGTTTTCACATCAGGGTGTTGCTCTTTTAAGACTTCAGAAACCATGCTCCACACCTCATCCTTCTCAGATTTTGGAAAGCACTTCAGATTCTTAAACCTTGAGTTGAGTGCTGTAGCTATCTCTAGAAATCTCACATCGGTACCTTCTTTGTGTTTTGTCAAATCTGTAGTGAAAGCATTCTTAAAACGAACAATATGTGCTGAGTCATCTTCCGAGACTGCTGTAACAGGAAATATATGGCAGAATGTGGGTAAAACAGAGCAGGAGACATACTATTCTCCCCCAAGGAGTTCAGTCATAAATTTAATTAATGCATTATTTTTTTAACGAGCATCATCAGCATGGAAACATGTCCTCTGGAATGGTAGCCAAAGCATGAAGGGGCGTACAAATGTTTAGCATATCTGGCACGTAAATATCTTGCAATGCCAGTTACAAAAATGCCTTGCGAATGCCTGTTCTCACTTACAGTGACATTGTAAATAAGAAGCCAGCAGCGTTATCTCCCGTAAATGTAAACAAACTTGTTTGTCTGAGTGACTGACTGAACAAAAAGTAGGACTGAGTGGACTTGTAGGCTCTAAAGTTTTACATTGTTTTATTTTTGAATGCAGGTACGTAACAAAAGAAATCTACATTTGTAAGTTGCACTTTCACAATAAAGAGAGCATTACTGTATTGTATGAGGTGAATACTGTTTTTCAATGTATTTTGTTTATCATTTTTACAGTGCAAATATTTGTAATAAAAATAATATAAAGTGAGCATTGTACACTTCGTATTCTGTGTTGTAAATAAAATCAATATGTTTGAAAATGTAGAAAAAATTCAAAAATATTTAATAAATTTCAATTGATATTCTAATCTTTAACAGTGTGATTAAAACTGCAATAAATAGCAATTAATTTTTTTGAGTTAATAGTGTGAGTTCATTCCTACTTATACCAATGCCCTATTTTATACATTTGTCAGCATGGTTTGCTAAATGATATTTCTCATGTTGGGCTGCTCAGCCCCCCATCAGAAATTAAAGCAGCCTCAGGGTTACTCTAAATTGTGCCTGGTTGCCCAGGTCCCAAAGGGCTGCTCTGCCAGCCAGAGACCACCATGGATGATCTGCTTGATGTAATGTTTTTAATTAATTTATTAATGTAGTGAACCTACATAGTTAATCTGCTTACCAGTGTAATAATATTTTAGATTCCATTCTGGTTTAGAGAGACAAACAGATATTATAGATGGGGCTGGTAGCAACACCTATCATAAAGGTTGCCTGACACTTCCCATTACAAGACAGTTTTCAGTTGATTGTAACTTTGCCAATCTTTGGTCCTTTGGGCTGAAATGTTCTCCGCTGGGTATTTGCCTCTGGCTGAAAATTTTTATTTTTTATTTTTTTTATTTCAGTCAAAGCGGTTCAGCTGTTTTCTAGAGTGAAGATGGAGAAAAATAAATTTTTTTGCCCATATCAAAAAATTCTGGCAACCTTTTCTTTGAAAAGCTTTAGTGGCCCTATACTTTGAAATTTGGCAGACAGGTGGCCTTGTGTCAGGGATGTAACTTTTACCATCCCCATGAAAAATTGCAGATTGCACATGCTCAGTAGAAACTTCTTAGATTTTTAGCAGCTAAATTCTTAAAGATTCCATCTGCACTGGGCATACTGCAGCCTGGAGCTGAACAGGACTTTCCCTACAGTTGCAGCTCTGGGCCTCTGCAAACTGTGCTGGGTCCAGGTCTGGGCACCTGAATTTAGAGCAGGGATCCTATCTCTTCTGTGCTGTGAATAACCCCTCTGCTGGGTCCAGGCAGGTTGTAGGAGGAAGCTGTCTGCTTTATATACAGCAGGGGTACAAGACAGACCTGCAGGGAGCCAGGGGTAGGACACTGGGACAAGGAGTCTGCGAGAGGGGTTGGGACTGGAGGCTGACGGGGGTTGGAATGGGAAACTGGGACAGTAAATTGGAGCTGGGGTAGCTGGGTAGAGACTGGGACTGGGATCAGGGGAGGGAATAAGGAGGGAAGATTTGGTGGAGAGCTGTGGGGAGAGTGGGCAGACTGGGACTGGCTGAAAACGTATCTGTGACTGAGAACCAGTGAAACATAGGGAAGGAGGTGAGGGTGGAGGGAGATGGATCTGATGAGGAGCTGTGGTGCAGAGGGAGAATTGGGACTGGGACAAGGAGTTACAGGAAGCAGTGAGACTGAACAAGGAGCCTGGAGAGGGAGATTGAGACTGGGAGCCACTCGGGATCAGGAACATGGGTGTGGGAGACAACTGGAGGCTATCATTGTGGGGAGGGACAGATTGTATGAGGATCCAGGAGGGCAGAAGGAACTGAACTGTGGCTAGGCAAGGGTACTAGGAATGTGGGGAAAGATGGGGGCAGTGAGTCCAGAGGGTAAATCAAGGACTTGCTGAACAAAGGTATGGGGATTAGGATCAGAAGTCTGGGAAAGGAGACTAGGACTTGTTAGGTGAGGAGAATGGGACTGGGACAAGGAGCCAAGGGGTAAGGAAGAGATAAAACTGAGACAAGTTTGGAGGGGAATGGGTAGAAAGATCTGTGCCCTTTAAATAACGTTCCCCGCCAGAGTCTCGAGTGGAACCCAAGACTCCTGAGTCTCACTATTCTCTGCTGTCAGTAAACATCTGTGATAACAGTGGCAGACTGTGCCATACCCCTCTAGTGCTGCTCCACATAAAGTGTGACAACCTACTACTGCTATCAGTTACTCTCTTGGCTTACGTGGAAGAGATCTGTGTGCCAAATATAAAGGTTCCAACCCTGGTGATGCCCCATGTAAGTATCAATATGATGCCACAGCATGGAATTTGGTTTTTAGTCTGTTTTTTTTTAAACTAGGAAATTGCACATAAAAACTATGTTAAAATAATATTATCAATGTTGCAGCTGCACATGCAGTGGGACAGGTTAGCTGCCCCCAGTACAATCCCATCTGAGACACTAGGTATGTATTTGGGGCAGTTGGTTCACCCTGCCACTTGCACAGCTGTGCTACAGTGGTATTTTTTGTGTCCTTGATCGCCTGAGATGGAAATTTCATCTCCAGCCCCAGTGTAGACATACCCTTACTCCCACTATGTAAGGTTGTATCTTCACTGCAGAATTGATTTAGGTCATTGGCACTCAAGAGTGAGCAGTCAAACTGCAAAGCCATGTTTGAGTTACTGTGTCCAAACTGGTGCGGCACTCACCTGTGTGTGTCACTGGGACTTCTGGGGTCATATTTCATTGGTTCTTTTTGCTGCAGCCACTCTATGATTCTTTCCCAGTGAATTATGGAAAAACTTGTCTGGGCACCTGGGGGGAATTGTGGGAAGGTACTGAAGGACTAGTAGCACTTGAGTGATTGAGGCTGCGTCCTCACTACCACAGGGGCGGGTTACCAGTCAAGTGAAAATTCACTTGGGCTTTAAACTACAGTTTCAGGGAAGACAGCTAGCCCCAGTTGAAAGCACCACTAAAGCTGAGTGAAAGGGTTTTGTGTGTGGATGGAAGGAGGACTAGGACAACACAACATCAGAGTAAGAGCCCAAGTTAACTCTGCAATGAAGACACCACAAGATTTGTAGAGCTGCTATATGGAATTCAAAACACTGCTGTCCAGACATTGTTGCAAAACAGAATCAAAGCTTACCTTATATGTATTGTAAATGTTATTTAAGTTAAAAGCACAAGTGTCCTTTCCTTCCCTTTCCTACTTCATGTTTGCTGTTGGCTCTCTACATGTTGTGGCTATGAAAATAGATAAATCTTTTATTGTGTGTTTGTTTTATGTTAAGGAATGTTTTATCTGAGATAGCAAGTGAGCGTGTGTGACATATTTGTATATCTCGTGCAATTTTCAGTATGCATTCATGGTTGAACAATCCATTCCTTTTCCAGCAAACAAAACCATCCTCCATATCCCTTTCATCTTTAAACTCTTCTCTGTATAAATGTACGGTGATCAGTAAAATGTATTAAAAGATACATGGTCATCTTATGATAGATATATTATGCAAATAGAAGTTATTGGGTATGTGAGATTGTAAATGAGTGTCTGGGTGGATGTTGTATGTAGAACTATAGTTGAAGCAAGTTTGGAAGGTGCCGCTACTAAATACCTAGAGGAATGTAGAAAGACTAATAAGTTGGGAGGAGAGTGACTAGCAGTGAGGTATCAAGTAAAATGCTAAAAGTAGACACTATAGGAAGAGACAGTGAGTAGGCACACCAGGATGTGGGTCTTGTGTGTAACCCTTCTGCCAGGTGGAGTTGGCAGCAACAATGGCTGGGTTCAATATCTAGGGGTTCTTCTTAATACAACACAGAACCGGCTCGAGCCCCCACCCAGTAATCTGGGCAAATTAAATACCACTCCTGTGTGCCTCTAAGAGGCAGTACTTCCCCTCATGAGCACTGAGTCAGTGTATAACAAAAAAAACTTTTAATGGAAAAAATGGGAAAGGAACCCAACATTAATTTGGGAAAACAACATAGCCATGATTTGAAAGCATATAACCATGAGAAAAACATCCACCTCACAGTAGGTTGGGTAGTGTCCTTTGCCTCAGTTTCTTACACTGTGGTGTGAAAATCTGACAAACAGATGTTCCTTTAATGCACCACTCCCCTCTCCCTCCACTGCACCCCACTCACAGTTGCTGTCCTTGGTCAGCAAAGACCCAGAGTTCAGAGATGCGTTCACGTGAGTTCCCCTCCACAGGCAGATGGGAAGGCATAGAGCAATGCCTCAGCTGCTGCTGCTACATCGTTCACTCTGCGTGACTGCCCACTGTGCCATCATTCACTCTGTTGCTGCGTCTGCTTTACTCCACTGCTGTTGGCTGCTGTGCCGTCGCTTTCTCTCCTGCCACCTTTCTCTCTCCTGCAATATCTTGAGGTCCCACCACTTAACACAGCTCTCAGTGATTTCAGCAGTTATTGGGGGGGGTGGGGGAGGAGAGAACCTTTCTGCTAGTGCAGGCTGAGCAGTCTCTTCAACTGAAAACACTGTGCCCTGCAGATCCCAGGCTTAGCAAGGTCCCAAGCTTAGACTCTTAATTAAGTCTAATCAGCTGTGTCTTTACACAGTGGAGAGTCAAATGGTATCTAGGACTCTTTGGGCAGAGCCCACACCACCAGGTACAAATATCCAGAGGCGACATATAACTCTTGATAGCGGGAGGGCATAATTTAAAGGTTGGGGGAGCACGTGACTGCCCCAGGCATTGCCTCTGGGCCCTTTCCCACTCTCCCCACACCCGCTCCAAGCTGGCGCCACCTTACTCACATTCATCTCACAGCTCCTTCCCCACTTCTCCCATTGCTTCCCAGCTGCAGGTGTGACACAGGCCAGAGCAGCCTCCAGACACCTACTGCTAAGCATTGGTAACTACTGCTGTGGGCGAGGAAGGGACGGTACTCAGCGAGCTTCCCTGCGTTCCAGCTGGTGGAGCTGTGCTGCCAGCCTAGGGTCTCTTCCCTGCTCTGGGCACCTCCTACTGGGGCTCAGTGGCAGAGCTAGGTGCCAGTGCCTTTCCCAGGCACGTCCCCTCAGCCGCACTCAGCCTGACTCCAATCCTGGCACCCTCATGGTGTAAGAGGTAATATCTTTTATTGGACCAACTTCTGTTGGTGAAGAGACAAGCTTTCGAGCCACACAGAGCTATTCTTCAGGTCTGGGAAAGATAGTCTGAGTGTGAAAGCTGAATACGAGGTGGAACAGATCGTTTAGCATAAGTAGTTAGCACATATTCTAAGGGACCATTCAAGGTAGAGTGGCCTGTTAACTCTTCTGCAGTCAGAGGACAACAAGCAGGGGGTCAGTGGGTTACAGATTGTTGTGATAAGCAATAAATCCAGTGTCTTTGTTCACAAAAAGAAAAGGAGTACTTGTGGCACCTTAGAGACTAACCAAATTGGTTAGTCTCTAAGGTGCCACAAGTACTCCTTTTCTTTTTGCGAATACAGACTAACACGGCCGTTACTCTGAAACCTGTCTTTGTTCAGTCCATGATTTTTAGGTCTGATCTACATTACAGACCTATATTGGTATAACTACATAACAAAGGGGTGTGAAAAATACACACCCCTGAGCAACGTAGTTATACCGACCTAACTCCCCATAGACAGCGCTATGTCAGCGGGAGAGCTTCTCCCGCTGACATAGCTATCACCTCTCAGGGAGGTGAATTAACTATGCCAATGGGAGAGCTCTCTCCTGTCAGCTTAGAGCATCTTGATTAAAGCACTACAGCGGCGTAGCTGCACCAGTGATGCAGCATTTTAAGTGAAGATGTGTACCTACGTGTCTAGTAAAGTTATACATTTAAGCTAACTTTGCTAGCATGGGTTAGCATGGGGTAGCAATCTGTGGTGCACAAGAATATAATTTACTTAACACTCTCCCTGTGCAGTTCAGCAACTCTTTGCTGCTGTTCCACTGGTTTCTTTTCCCCCCATGTTTGTTCTTGCATGGCTGGCTGGCTTTTCCCTTAGGTAGGTCATGTTGTGTACCCAGCATGCACTATTTTCCAGGAATTATGTGCATCAGAAGGCAATCTAATTTTGACTGGTCAGACCTTAGGATGAAAGTTTTTCATTCGGCATAGCTTGAAGTGTGAGAATGCTGTTTATTTAAATGCAAAGTGTTTTATTTTACTTTTTTCCCCATTTTCTTGGTTTTGGAACTTCCTCCAGTATGTCACATTAAGGCTGAAGCAAAAATCTACTTTTGCTAAAGCTATTCTTTAAGAACATTGTAGACAGAAGAAAGTATTTGGACAACAGGTGAATTTTTCCTTGGATACTCATAAAAGTACATACTAAGTATGAAACATTATGTAAGACTGAGCAGAGTTCTACTCCTTACGTGCTGAATGTTGAAAGGGACATCCTTGTTAAAAATAATTTGCCTATGTTACTAATATTTATTTAAAACTGAAAAAAATCACTTATTAATGCTAATTGCTTTCTTTCCTCTACATCTCCAGTCTTGTCTCCTTTTGCAGTCCATAATCTGCACTGTTCCAACAGTTGAGGCCCTCTTCTATTTCCTATTCATTCACTTCTCCACAAACATCTCTGCTTTGTTCTGTGCTATCCTCTACACCTGTAGCACCCTCTCTGACCTGGTCTGCATGGTCCATTCTTTTTTGTCTTTCAAGTCGTTCCTTTACACCCTCTTCTGCCATTGTATCTACATATAATTAACAAAATAAAACATTCTTAGTCATAGAAATGTGTCCATGTTGATGGTATTAGATCTGCCTCCAGTAGAAATGATCATGAAGGCGATGGTTACTCCCCTGAAGGCCCCAGTTGGATAGCTCTTGCTAGGCATACTTAAAAGCTAGTGCTGGGTGATTGCTCCTCTTCCCCGAAGGTGCTTTTATATGAGGTTCTGCACAGGGTTTTTATTACCCTTCTTCCTCTTTTATCTTATTGTTTGTTAATTTCACTTGTTTGTCGTAAAGTACACTGAAAACTCTCCAAAGTCTGGGATCACATCTTTCTATGTGTTTGTACTGTTCCTAGTACAATGACACACCAACTGGAATCTCTGAATGCTACTTCAATAGAAATAATACAGTAAATAATAACAAAGACAGCAGGAATCTTCACATATATTAAGAGAGCATTCTGGGGAGCCAAGTCTAGTGGTCAGAGGGTGCCTGAGGTAGCAGTGAAAAACCAAGCATCTCTCTAGCAGCCTGGGGACAAAAATCAAGGAATCAGAGTTGTGACAGTAGCTGGCCAGAAGAGTGCAATGCACAGGGGACTGATAGGTTTTGGTTTTGTGAGGGTGGAGAAAAAGGGAGGAAAGAATGGAGAGAGCCAAATTATGGAAGATCCAAGCCCTATCTAGTCTCAGTTCATATCTAGTTGTATAGAGGAAAAGGAAACTGAAAATGAAGACTTGCCACCAAAAATAGAATTTTAAATGTACTGAAGTCCTAAATGCACTTCAATACTATATGACAAAACAGGAACATGAATATGTATATCATATTCTGCAAGGAGACAAAAATAAGTAATGAATTGTTTTGTAGTGTTACTGTCTCTGCTGCTCTGTTTTCAAGGAGCACAGTATCTGTGAATGAGTGTCATTTTCCCTCATGATTTATAATTGGTCCCTATGAGGAAAATCAATTATTTCATGTGGAATAGGCTTGAAAAGGCAGAAATGCAATGTATTTTTATTCTTATGAGATGTAGATTTGCCTTTATTCAGCAGCAGCGAAATAAACAAAATGAATACTTTAATTAATCTGACTTGCAGAGCACTTGAAACAATGATCTGGGTTTATGAAGATAGCAACAATAAACCTCCCACAGGAGAAACCTCAGGCTCGTTGAGTCACTGAATTAGAAGTCTTAGGGCTGTAGAGATCTGAAAAATTCCTGTTTCATATACGCTGAAACATTTTGTGAGAAAATTGTTGAATCTTTCACAGAGAGAATGTTTAGACTAATTTGAGTTTTTTTGAGAGTGTTTTTCTATTTTATTTTTTTGTGTTTGCTATTTTTATATTAGGAAATCGATTTTTAACACAAAAATTATCCTTTAGGGAGTTACTGTTCTAAATGTGTTGGTGATGCTAGTGAAATTAAAAATATACGCTTGCCAAGTCCTTTTACTGAGAAAAGATTACATCTTCAAAACATTCTATACAATTCAACTAAGTAAGCTTTCAAAAAGAAATTAACAATAAGTTCTTGTGAAGAATTTTAAAATTAAGTTGCCATGAGGTGAAAGGGAATTCTGTTATGGATTAGAGAATGGCTAAGAGACAGTAAGCAGTCAGTATGTAATTTTGTTGTAGCAATGTGGTCCCAGGATATTAGAGAGACAAGGTGGGTGAGGTAATGTCTGCACCAATATAAGATATTACCTCACCCACCTCTTTGCTCTAGTAACCAGTCAGGTCTGTTTTTATCATGGCAAAAGATTGGTTGGTGTAGTCCAAGGATTCATGCTAGGGCCAGAGTTGTTTAATATATATATGTACTATTGATCTGGACTAGAAGGTGGCAGTACTTACCGATGATAACATTATTTTTGGTTAGTCAAGAGTAGAGACGACACTGAGGAACTTCAGAAGAACCTAATAAAGCTAGGTGACTAGACAGCATAATAGTAGATGAAAAGAAGTTTTGATAGTGCAAGATAACAGATTGGAGTGAATTATTGCGGGGTTCCAAATTTATTGTATCATCTCAAGAAAGGGACCCCTGGGCATGACTGTGAGCAGCTCAATGAAAACCTCTGCTCAATGTCGAGAAAGTGAACAAAGTATTAAAAGATGTACAAAGAGTGGAATAGAGAATAAAACTAAAAATAATGTAATGGCATTGTATAAATCAATGGTATTTCCTCACCTGGAATGCTCAGTTTACTCTCTCTCTCTCTAATATAAATAAATAAAGGGGTTCAGAAAAGGGAACACAAGTAGTTGGAATTCCATATGAGAAGATATTGTGGAGTTTGCGTCTTTTTAGTTTAGGGAGCAGATGATTAAATGGGAACATAAACGATACATACAAAATACTGATTGTTATAGAGAAGGTAAATTGGGCACTTCTGTTTACCCTTTCTCATTACAGAAGAACAAAGGGACATTTAGCAAAATTGAACGGCAAGAAAATTTTAAAATGATAAAAGGAAATGCTTTTTTTTTTCCCCCCACATTATTAACCTGTGGCACTCATTCCACAATATATAATCAAAGGTAACTATCACTTAAATCAGCCTCTGGTAAGCATCAGTACCAGATGACTGGAGGGTAGCTAATTTAATGCCTATATTTTAAAAAGGCTCCACTGGTGATCCTGGCAATTACAGGCCAGTAAGCCTTACTTCAGTACCAGGCAAATTAGTTGACAGTATAGTAAAAAAAAGTTATCAGACACATAGATAAACACAATAGGTTGGGAAGGAGTCAAGACAGCTTTTGTAAAGGGAAATTGTGCCTCACCAATTTATTAGAATTCTTTGAGGGGGTCAACAAGCATGTGGACAAGAGTGGTCCTTGGAATATAATATATTTGAACTTTAAGAAAATCTTTGACAAGATCCCACACCAAAGGCTCTTGAGCAAACTAAGAAAAATAGAAGGGAAGGTCCTCTGATGGATCAGTAACTGGTTAAAAGATAGGAGACAAAGGGTAGGAATAAATGGTCAGTTTTCACATTGGAGAGAGGTAAATAGTGATGTCTCCCAGGGATCTGTAGTGCGACTAGCACTGTTCAACATATTCATAAATCATCTGGAAAAAGGGCTAAACAGTGAGGTGGCAAAATTTGCAGATGATATAAAATTACTCAATACAGTTAAGAATTAAAAAGGGATCTTACAAACTGGGTGACTGGCCAACATAATGGTAGATAAATGCAAAGTAATGCACACTGAAAAACATACTCCCTACTATACATACAAAATAGTGGGGTCCAAATTAGCTGTAACCACCAAAGAAAGAGATCTTTGGCATCATTGTGGCTAGTTCTCTGAAAACAGCTGCTCAATGTGCAGCCGCAGTCAAAAAAGCTAACAGAACGTTAGGAAGCATTAGGAAAAGGACAGATAATAAAGCAGAAAATATAATGCCACTATATAAACCCATGGTATGCCCACTCCTGGAATAGTGCATGCAGTTTTGGTCGGCCCATCTCAAAAAAGTTATATTAGAAATGGGCACGGTACAGAGACAGACAAAAAAATGGTTAGGGATATGGAGCAGCTTCCATATGAGAAGAAATTTTAAAAACCAGGATTATTCAGTTTGGACAAAAAATGATCAAGGCAGGGATATGATAGGGGTCTATAAAATTATGAATAGTATGGAGAAAGTGAATAAGGAAATGTTATTTATCTCTTCACATAACACAAGAACCAGGGGTCACACAATGAAATTAATAGGCAGCAGGTTTAAAATGAACAAAAGAAAGTACTTCTTTACAGAACATAGTCAACCTATAGAACTCTTTGCCAAGGGATGTTGTGAAGGCCAAAACTATAACTCAATTAAAAAAAGAATTAGATAAGTTCCTGGAGGATAGGTCCATCAGTGGCTTTTAGGCAAGATGATCAGGGATGCAACTCTGACTGCCAGAAGCTGGGACTAGATGATGGGATGGATCATCTTCTCACTGTTCCTTTTCATTTCCATTTAAATAGCTTCCTCATTTTTTGTAGTTCCTCTTTCTGAAGTTAAATGCTATGATGGTGGGCTTCTTTGGTATCGCCCCCAGCCCCACAAGGATGTTAAATTTAATTATATGATGCTAGCTATTATCGAGTGGTTCAGCTATATTCACCTCTGAGACCAGCTCCTGTGCTCCACTTAGTACTGAATCAAGAATTGCCTCTCCCTTGTGGGTTCCCGGACTAGGTGCTCCAAGAAGCAGTCAGTAATGCTGTCTCGAAATTTTATTTCTGCATCCTGCTCTGAGGTGACATATACCCAGTCAATATGGGGATGGTTGAAATCTCCCATTATTGAAAGAAGAAAAGGAATACTTGTGGCACCTTAGAGACTAACCAATTTATTTGAGCATAAGCTTTCGTGAGCTACAGCTCACTTCATCGGATGCAGCTGTAGCTCACGAAAACTTATGCTCAAATAAATTGGTTAGTCTCTAAGGTGCCACAAGTCCTCCTTTTCTTTTTGCAAATACAGACTAACATGGCTGTTACTCTGAAACCTGTCATTATTATTGAGTTTTCTATTTTTATGGCCTCTCTAATCTCCCTGAGCATTTCACAGTGACCATCAGCATCCTGGTCAGGTGGTTGGTAATATATTCTTACTGCTATAATCTTGTTATGCAAGCATGGAATTTCTATCCATAGAGATTCTGTGGTACAGTTTGGTTAATTTAAGATTTTTACTATATTTGAGTCTATGCTTTCTTTCACATATAGTGCCACTCCCCCACCAGTATGACTTATTCTGTCATTCCTATATATTTTGTACCCTATTACTGTGTCCCATTGACTGTCGTCATTCCAAGTTTCTGTGATGACTATTATATCCATTGGCGCAGCAGGTGGAACCCCACTCTGGGGAGGCTAGCCCCCAGCTCCATCCCTTCTGCCCATGCCCTCCCTAAGGCCAGAGCCATGAGACCCCCTATGCTCCCCCCCCACCCGCGGCCAGAGCCATAAGCCCCTCCTCCATGCCCGGAGAGCCCTCCCCACCCAGAGGAGCCCCAGGCTGGCCAAAGCCCTGAACCCCACCCCACCCCTTCCACCTGCCCAGAGGAGTCCTGAGCCAGTTGCAGCCCAGAGCACCCCCCTAGCTCCATGCCCGGAGGGCTGGCCAAAGCCCTCAGCAGAGGAGCCCTGGCAGAAGCCCCGAACCTCCCCTGCCTTCATGTGATGTAATTGAATAGGAGTCTTTTACATTTGACTGTTTCACTTCAGTTCCCACCTGTACTTTATCTACTTCTATCCTCTCCTCTTTACTAGGATATAGAGAATCCCAATTAACAGAGCCTCCCCTCAAGGATGTCTCTGTCTGAACTGTGTGTTCCTCCACACCTGTTGGCTTTCCCCCAGCCCTTGGTTTAAAAACTTCTCTACAGCCTTTTTATTTTACATGCCAGCAATCTGGTTCCATTGTGATTTAGGTGGAGCCTATCCTTTCTGTATAGGCTCTTCCTTTCCTAAGAGGTTCCCCAGTTCCTAATCAACCTAAATCTCTTCTTCCTGCACCATCATCTCATCTATGCATTGAGACCCTGTATTTCTGCCTCTCTCACTGTCCCTGTGTGTGGAACTGGAAGTATTTTAGAGAATGCTACCATGGAGGTCCTGTACTTCAATTTCTTACCTAGCAGTCTAAATTTGGCCATCTGGACCTGTCTCCTATCTTTCCCTATGTCATTGGTACCTACATGTACCATGACCTCCGGCTTTGCCCCAACAATGCATATAAGTCTGTACAGATGTCTTGAGAGATTCGCAATCTTTGCATGCAGCAGAGAGTTCCCTATGCAGTTCTCCTGGTCATCACAAACCCAGCTATCTATATTTCTAATGATTAAATCCCCCATTACTATTACCTGTCTCATCCTAATAATTGGGATTCCCTCCCGCAGAGAGGTATCCTCAGTGCGAGAGGATATCAGGACGTTATCTGGAAGGAGAGTCCCCATTATGGGATCGTTTCCCTCTATTTCAGTTTGATGTTCTCCTTCTCTGAGACTTGCATCCTCCTCAACAGCACAGAGCCTGTCAGAGTGGGGATGGAACCACTCTACCATGTCCCAGCAAGTCTCATCTATGTACCTCTCTGTCTCCCTGAGCTCCCCCAGTTCAGCCACTCTGGTGTCAAGAGCCTGTACTTGGTCTCTGAGGACCATGAACTCCTTGCACTGAATGTACCCATATGCCACCTGCCCACAAGGCATGTAATCATACATGCTGCATTCAGTTCAATATATACTGTCAATATATACCATCAATTTAAAAATCATGTTTTGTTCTGAAAACATTGTGACTTTTCTTGCTATAAGTGACCCCTAAAATTACTGTGATTAAAAGATTAGATTTTTTTTTCAGTTTACTTTTGCACAATTCATAGCACTTTGTTTATAGACAATTTCATTGTTTTGTTGATGGTCAGTTGCACTTCCGGTTTCATGACTATGAAGTCACGTGCATTCTCTTCCCCAGATTTTGCAAGAGGGTGTTTACCAATAAAACTAGTAGCTAAATTGAAACTTAAGAGGCAGCACAAATGGGTGTGTGCACAAAGAATGTCAGGAGCAGAAGGGGTGAGTGAGTTTGGCACAGTTGCACTTGGGTCTGCCTAGAAGACCTTTCTTCAAAATCAGTTGGAGACGAGAAAACTTTTATTTGGTCAGTATATTTATAAAGTAAGTTAAATTCTGTGTAGTTCTTCTGGAGAGTGAGGGTAGTGAAACACCAGTCACATAAGGTAAGTATGGTCAGGTTTAAAAGATAAATGTCAGACTTAGATTCCTGATATGTTCATCAGCACTATTTTCTCTTTCAGAAGTTCATGATAAGGTTTTTTACCATTCTTTATTGCTCCCTCTCACTGAAGAAATATCCCCTTCTCTAGGATGGACACTTATAACGCCTGAAATGTTTAGAACTATTACATCTGTCTTCTGGATGTTAAGGTTGTTTGTATGTTAGATTCAAAAGAAAGAGAATGTAGAAAATTAGTATATCCTCAGTTTGCAAGATAATTTTGTATATTATTATAAGTCTCTACTAAGGAATGTTTTGTTATTTCGTTATCACTAAGGGGTTTTGATTTAGGGGCTAGCGTTCCATCTTTCCTGCTCCTGTCTATATTATGTCCTCCATCTCTAAGTCGTCCATGAATGTATTCCATTGGCATTAATGGGACTTAAGAACATGCACAAAGTTAACCACTGGCTTAATAAGAGCTGCACTGAATCAACACCTAAAGGAAGTATATGGGACTCCCCATTTACAGATACACAATAAGAAAATAACTGAAACTTTGATTTAGACTTAACATACAACTCCTGTGAAATCTTAATGTTATATAAAAGTACAGTAGAACCACTATTTTTACGAACATCAGTCTTATGAACAACTGGTTATATGAACCATTTATCTATCTCCAAAGTCATCTTTCTGCCACCAAATGTGATTTCAGTCCTTCAGCCATCATGCAAGTGGCTGTACGGGTTTGAAAAGACTGAGAAATTTGTTAGCAAAGAGGAGATGCAGTTCTCTCAAACAAATTGAAATGAGGTACACTGTATACGTTATTACCATTCATTATGTCTGCTATCACTGAACTATTAATAAATTAACTTATGACCGCACTAACTGTAATTTTGCAATGTTCCATTTTGTGAACTTTTCAATTTAATGAACCCCTCAATCCCTAATTAATAAAATAGGGGTTCTACTGTACATAAAAAACATGTAGCCTCCGCGTACTGTCCAGATCCTCAGACCTTTATGTGTATTCACTTGTTACATCCTTTTAGGTGTCATTGGTAATTCTTCTTTCCCATATAAGATTTACCATTAGGTTCCTTATTGTAAAATCCTCAGTACTGATTATTATTATTGTTAAACATTCATATTGTGCTTAAAGGTCTCAGCCAAGTAGTACCTTATTGTATTATGCACTGTACAAACATACATGACAGACACTACTGGAAAAATTTTGCAAACTTAACAGTACTCCTTTACTATCCCCAAAGGGGTTGGATGCCTCAGACTCATGTCTTCTAGCAGACATCCTTCCTTGCTTTACTATCAGATACCATGTGTTTTCTCAAAATCAGAGCAACACTGCATTATTATTTTGTTGGTACTCACAATATCCTTTGTATCATTCTTTGGCTTGGTACTAGTATTTGCCTTTCTTTCAATAATGAATTTCTCCTTAGCATTGAAATGGTCTATATCTAGTACCTATTCTCCTGGTTCCATTAGATATAAAATGAATTCTAGTCAGGAGTCCAACAAAGGAAGTTGCATTTTTCTCCATCCTCAACATAGTAGTCATCTTTCCTTCCAATTGCTAAAATTCCATTGTGTCTACACCAGTGGTTCTCAAAAAAAAAAAAAAAATTTCGTGGACCACTTGAAAATTGCTGAGAGTCTCAGCAGACTGCTTAATGATTTTTCCAAATGTTGTTTGTACCGTTAGCTAACTATTGTAAAGCACTTCATATAAAAGCACTATATAAAAAACAAAAACTTAAAAATGGGGTTTTTTTGTTCTACAAATAAAAGCACACAACTCATATTTTAATATCAGTAGTCTTACCTTTCTAATGCAATGGATGTGCCCTTCCTCCCCTACCGCGGCAGCCCCTGAGCTGGGGCTGGGATGGAGGGCCGTCTCTCCCTGGCAACCGCAGCCTTGGAGCTGAGGAAAGTCGCCTCTTTCTCTGGCTGCCACAGCCCTGCACGTCCCAAATTCCCCCTACCCCACTTCTCACCCCACTGCCCCCTGTTTTCCCCAAGGCCAGCACCTCAACTTACATGTGTGTCTTCTCCAGGGTCCAGGCACCTAATTAGTGGAGCAATGCCTGCACAGCTCCACTAATTAGGTGGGTGCCCCTTCAGTCTCTCGTGTGCAGCCGCCCAGGTGTGCACCTTAGAGGAAACTATCCGAGGACCACTTGAACAGAACTCGCGGACTACTGGTGGTGCACGGACCACAGTTTGAAACCCCCTGGTCTACAGTATTCAGCTCTGGATGAGAATCAGTCTGAAATGTGCTGCCAAAGGATGTGTATTCTCTTATTTTTGAGCACTCCCAGCATTCCAGGAAACTTTTAATAGAAACATCAGTCAGTTGCCATCGAATAAAAGATAGCTTACCTAAAAATCTAAAATCTTTGATCCTTTCCTCCACCAGTTATTGACTCTTGCCCTCTGCGGGATAAGGTTTTGTTTCTTAACGATAGCCCACGTGTATTGAATATGATTTGAAGTTCTACAGGAGTCCCAGATCCAGGATACAGTTTTTTTAAGCAAAGGTATTATTATGCTGAAATTCATACTCTCTTGTTTGACCGAAATCTCTATGCATGTTTTCTATCAACCAGTCTTTTATTCTAACATATGTTTTCTTCTGTTATACTTGCTAACGTCACTAAACCTCTAAAGAGGGGGAAAAGGGAAAGCAGCTTCCTATCTTGCTTTTAGTGTCCGTGTCATCAGTTATTCAAAAAAGAAACAAAGAACTGTAAAGAGGGTTTGATTTGCATTAATTATCTGCTCAGAAGTGAACAGGTGAGCTTTCGGAGCATCTTCTAATCTTAGTTTGGACAAGGAAGGGCTAGGATTTACTGGCAACCTGGATAATGCAATGGATTAATTAAGCTCTGAAGTAGACTCATGGACTTTAAGGCTAGAAGTGACCATCATGATCATCTAATTTGACCTCCTACACATTGCAGACCACAAAACCTCACCCACCCACTCCTGTAATAGACCCATAACCTCTGGCTCAGTTATTGAAGTCCTCAAATCATGATTTAACGATTTCAAGTTATAGAGAATCCACCATTTACACTAGTTTAAAGCTGTAAGTGACCCATGCTCGATACTGCAGTGGAAGGCCAAAAACCCCAGGGTCTCTGCCAATCTGACCCAGGGGAAAATTCCTTCCTGACCCCAAATATGGCAATCAGTTAGACACTGTGCATGTGAGCATGATCCATCAGCCAGATACCAGGGAAAGAATTTTCTGTAATAACTCAGAGCCCTTCCCATATAGTGTCCCATTACCAGCCTACTATGTACCTGCAACTGTTGTTGTTGGCGTAGAAACTTGACTTCTTGGTGTCTTTCAACCGGGGGACTTTGTGTTCCTTCATACATTAAAGCAAAGTATGTTGAGTTTCAGCCTACATTTCTTGCTACTGCTATTAAGATGTAGTCTGAACTATCATTCAGCATAGAATCATAGAAGTATAGGGTTCGAAGAGACCTCCGGAGGTCATCTAGTCCAACCCTCTGCTCAAAGCAGGACGAACCCCAACTAAATCATCCCAGCCAGGGCTTTGTGAAGCTGGGCCTTAAAAACCTCTAAGGATCGAGATTCCACCACTTCCCTAGGTAACCTATTCCAGTGCTTCACCACCCTGCTAGTGAAATAGTGTTTCCTAATATCCAACGTAGACCTCCCCCACTGCAACTTGAGACCATTGCTCCTTGTTCTGTCATCTGCCACCACTGAGAACAGCCTAGCTCCGTCCTCTTTGGAACTCCCCTTCAGGTAGTTGAAGGCTGCTATCAAATCTCCCTTCACTCTTCTCTTCTTCAGACTAAATAAGCACAGTTCCCTCAGCCTCTCCTTATAAGTCATGTGCCCAACTTCTCCCTTCTTTCTGAAGTGGTTCTTATATAGACAGTTGAAACAATAGTAACACAACATAGCTAAGGTTTCAGAGTAGCAGCCGTGTTAGACTGTATCCGCAAAAATAAAAGGAGTACTTGTGGCACCTTAGAGACTAACAAATTTATTTGAACATAAGCTTTTGTGAGTTATGCCATTTCCTGGGGTTCCCTCCAGGACCTCTGTATGCCAGCCCTTAATTGCCTCCATCCAGAAAGCCATTTTAATATCTAAAGTGGAGTTAAAGTACCACATCTGCCACAGTGAGGGCACAGGAATCAGTCAGTATTTCCATTTGGGGTCCAATACCTGATAGCATGATGTGAAAGCAAAAAACCCTGCCACCTTATTTACATATAGGTTAACACTGAACGAACATCAAAACATGAGAGGCCACCACAAGAAGACAATCATTTGTTGGTTATGTTAACGCTGGGACAGAATAAGAGTGAGAGGTAGCCCTTTCTCCTCATCTCTTCTCTACCCAACACGATTTAGAAATAAATCAAACTTTCCTCCAGGGAGTTCTGAGACTTGAAATTGTGGGATAGGACTGTGTTAAAGGTGATAAAATAATTATTTCAAGATCAATCAATTATGGACACCGAGTCTTTAGGCAATGCATTAGATTAATTCATATTCCAATATTTGCACAGTTTTGACTGAAACAATTGCACGCTTAATGTCCATGATGTGAATAGATTCCAAAGATTTCTCACATAAAATGAAACTGCAATAATTTGATCTTTGAGTTACAGAGGTCTGAGCTATAACCTTTACATAGAGCTCATTAAAATGGACATGGCAGATAAATGCAACTATATGAGAAGGTGGGGAGAGTTCCTGGGCTAGGAGTCTTTCTTTGAACCA
Organism: Eretmochelys imbricata; assembly: GCF_965152235.1. Classification (NCBI taxonomy): domain Eukaryota; kingdom Metazoa; phylum Chordata; order Testudines; family Cheloniidae; genus Eretmochelys; species Eretmochelys imbricata. The sequence goes on along the minus strand of NC_135577.1, from coordinate 100,835,104 downwards.
CAGGTCTTATCTTGCTACCTCCTCCACATATGTAACTATAAAAAATAATCATTATGAAATACTGTTGAGATCAGCTCACTTCATCAGCTCACTGCATCTGATGAAGTGAGCTGTAGCTCACAAAAGCTTATGCTCAAATAAATTTGTTAGTCTCTAAGGTGCCACAAGTATTCCTTTTCTTTTTGCGGATACAGACTAACACGGCTGCTACTCTGAAACCTGTTGAGATTAGTGGTTCTCAACCTATTTACGATTGTGGGCTGCATATGTGGCCCATAATGTGTTATGTGGGCCTCATCCAATACTACTTCTGTGGCCCTGAGGATGTCACATGGGCTGCAGCTGTGTGCTGATTGGTCCTCAAGTGGCCCACAGGCCACAGGTTGAGAACCACTGGTTTAGATAGTTTCTTACTCCACTCTTGTCTTTACAAAAATGTATATAAATAGTTCTAATACTTGCTAGTAAGGGAGATGAGGCAATTTCTTTTACATTTGATAGAACTATCCGGGGTGAGGATCTTAAACTGAATATATGAAATTTCTGGTACCAGATTACCCCATTATCATGTTGTGTGGTAGTGTTAGGTACTCCGATAAATAAAATAAGTATTGGAAAAGCAAAGATTTTCAGACAACATTGTTTGGGTTAGAAATATGTAGGATATTTTTATTATAGGAGAGCTTACAAATCACTTTAAAACAGGATCCAGTGATGATTTTATAATCTTTCTCCAGTTTTTGGAATATGGAATCATAGAATCAGAGGACTGGAAGGGACCTTGAGAGCTCATCTAGTCCAGTCCCTTACACTCATGGCATGATTAAGGATTATCTAGACTACCCCTGACAGGCGTTTGTCCTACCTGCTCTTAAAAATCTCCAGTGATGGAGATTCCACAACCTCCCCTAGGCAATATACTCCAGTACTTAACTACTCTGACATGAAGTTTTTCCTGATGTCCAACCTAAACCACACTGGAGAGAGAGCCCAAAAATGCTTAATCTGTGGAAAAAGTTTCATACGGAGGTCAGATCTTGTTAAACATCAAGCAGTCCACACTGGAGAGAGACCTCATAAATGCTTAGATTGTGGAAAAAGTTTCATACAGAGTTCAGGCCTCGCAAAACATCAGCTAATCCACACAGGAAAGAAATCCCATAAATGTTTGGACTGTGGGAAAAGTTTTATATGGAGGTCAGACCTTCTTAAACATCAGGCAATCCACACAGGAGAGAGACCTCATAAGTGCTTAGACTGTGGGAAAAGTTTCATACAGAGATCCTGCCTTGTTAGACATCAGGCAATCCACACAGGAGAGAGACCTCATCAGTGCTTAGACTGTGGGAAAAGTTTCATACAGAGGTCCCACCTTGTTAAACATCAGGCAATCCACACTGGAGAGAGACCTCATCAGTGCTTAGACTGTGGGAAAAGTTTCATACAGAGGTCCCACCTTGTTAAACATCAGGCAATTCACACTGGAGAGAGACCTCATAAATGTTTAATCTGTGAAAAAAGTTACATAGAGAGGTCCCGCCTTGTTAGACACCAGGCAATCCACACTGGGAGAGGGTGAAATTCTGTGGCCTGCGTTGTGCAGGAGGTCAGACTAGATGATCATAATGGTCCCTTCTGACCTAAATATCTATGAATCTATGAATAAACTGCCCTTGCTGCAATTTAAGCCCACTGCTTCTTATCCTATCCTCAGAAGTTAAGGAGAACAATTTTTCTCCCTTCTCCTTGTAGCAACCTTTTATGTACTTGAAAACTGTTATTATGTCCCCTCTCAGTCTTCTCCTTCTCCAGACTAAAGAAACCAAATGTTTTCAATCTTCCCTCATAGGTCATGTTTTCTAGACCTTTAATCATTTTTGGTGCTCTTTTCTGGACTTTCTCCAATTTGTCCAGATCTTTCCTGAAATGTGGCACCCAGAACTGGACACAAAACTCCAGCTGAGGCCTACTCAGCGCGGAGTAGAGCGAAAGAATTACTTCTTGTGTCTTGCTTACAATGCTCCTGCTAATACATCCCAGAATGATGTTTGCTTTTTTTCCTACAGCGTTAAACTGTTGGCTCATATTTAGCTTGTGATCCACTCTGACCCCCAGATCCCTTTCTGCAGTGCTCCTTCCTAGGCAATCATTTCCCATTTTGAATGCGTGCAACTGATAGTTCCTTCCTAAGTGGAGTTCTTTGCATTTGTCTGTATTGAATTTCATCCTGTTTACTTCAGACCATTTCTCCAGTTTGTCGAGATCATTTTGAATTTTAATCCTATCCTCCAAAGCACTTGCAACCCCTCCTAGCTTGGTATTGTCCACAAACTCTCTATGCCATTATCTAAATCACTGATGAAGATATTGAACAGAACCGGACCCAAAACTGATCCCTGAAGGATACCTCTTGATATGTCCTTCCAGCTAGACTGTGAACCACTGATAAATTGCTCTCTGGGAACATTTTTCCAACCAGTTATGCACCCACCCAGCTCCATTTAGGTTGTATTTCCCTAGTTTGTTTATGAGAAGATCATGCAAGACAGTATCAAAAGCTTTACTAAAGTCAAGATATACCACATCTATCACTTTCCCCCATCCACAAGGCTTGTTACCCTGTCAAAGAAAGCTATTCTTGACAAATCCATTCTGTTACTTATCACCTTAGGTGTTTGCAAATTGATTGCTTAAATATTTGTTCCATTATCTTTCTGGGTGCTGAAGTAAAGACGGCTGGTTTATAATTCCCCAGGTTGTCCTTATTTCCCTCTTTATAGATTGGCATGATATTTTCCCTTTTCCAGTTCTCTGGAATCTCTTCCATCTTCCATGACTTTTCGAAGATAATCGCTTATGGCTCAGATAATTCCTCAGTCAGCTCCTTGAGTATTCTAGGATGGATTTCATCAGGACCTGGTGACTTGAATCTAACTTGTCTAAGTAATTTGTAACTTGTTCTTTCCCTATTTAAGCCTCTGAACCTATCTCATTTTCACTGGAATTTACTGCGTTAGACATCCAATTGCTACTAACCTTTTTGGTGAAAACTGAAACAAAAAGGTCAATTAGCACTTCTGTCATTTCCACATTTTTTGTTATTAGTTTTCCCCCCTCATTGAGTAATGGGCCTACCCTGTCCTTGATCTTCCTCTTGCTTCTAATGTATTTGTAGAATGTTTTCTTCTTACCTTTTGTCTCTAGCTAGTTTAATCTCATTTTGTGCCTTGGTCTTTCTAATTTTCTCCCTACATACTTGTGTTGTTTATATTCATCCTTTGTAAATTGACCTACACTTTTTGTAGGATTCTTTTCTGAGTTGCAGATCACTGAAGATCTCCTGGGTAAGTCAGGACAGTCTCTTGCCATACTTCTTATCTTTCCTATATAGTGGGATAGTTTGCTCTTGTGCCCTTAGTAATGTACCTTTCAGAAACTGCCAACTCTCTTGAACTGTTTTTCCCCTTAGGCCACGTCTACACTACCCACCGGATTGGCAGGTAGTGATCGGTCTGTCGTCGACTCCGGAACTCCACCACGGTGAGAGATGGAAGCAGAGTCGACAGGGGAGCAGTGGCCGTTGATCCCGCGCCGCGAGGACGCGAAGAAAGTGATTCTAAGTCAATCTAAGATACGTCAACTTCAGCTACGCTATTCTCGTAGCTGAAGTTGTGTATCTTAGATCGATCCCCCCTCACCTAGTGTAGACCAAGCCTTAGACTTGCTTCCCATAGGATCTTACCTACCAACTCCCTGAGTTTGCTAAAGTCTGCCTTCTTCAAATCCATTGTCTTTAATGTGCTGTTTTCCTCTTACAGTTCTTTAGAACCATGAACAATCTGACAACAGTACATTCACTAAGGGTCAGATAAATGGGGTTTTTTTTATTATAAATCCAGTGCATTCTTCCCCAGTCATTATAGATACCTAATTGTAGTATTTGATACATTTATTTTTGCTTTTTCCTATTTGATAGGAATTATCCTACACTGCCTCACCCTCTGCCACACCTCTTCCCCCACTCTATGTTAGGAACTAATTTAAATTAAGAAATGTTAGAAACATGTTAAGACTATATGGTACAAACTGGGCAATAATTAGTCATGATTATGTATTCCAGTGGATGTCTTGCTTGTGGCCTGTGGTGACTGCAAAAGCACGATCAAAACAATGTCTAAAGATACAATCCCCAGAGTCAAGTTAAAAACAAAATCAACAAAAAAACCCTCCTTCTGGAATCTGGAGTCATTCTCTGGGTCCTTGCCAGAGTTGAGGACATTGGTGCACCTCGGTCCCTTCTATTCTCTGCCTGTGGCACTCAATAGTTTAGCCTCCAGAGGACTGTAATGTTTGGGTATAATCCAGATTATTGGGCTCAATGCAAGGGTATTTAGGTGGGGTTTAATGGCCTGGGATATGTGCAGGAGGTTAGGCTATATCATGTGGTGATCCCTTTTTGCCTTAAACTCTGACTCTGTGAGAAGAAGAGAGTATCCTATGAAGCGATCTGTGATTAATTATCATTCACATTTATTATGGTACTACATAAGGGCCAACAAAGAATGGGTCTGTATTGTGCTAGGCACTGTACAAACACGGAGTAGTAGGCAGTCCCTGCCCTGAAGAGCTTACAATCTAAATAGACAAGGCAGACACAGTGTGAGGGAAGAGATGTAACACACAAAGAAAAATGTGTTGGCAGCAAATGGCATGTGAGTTTCACGACTTTTTTTTTTTGGTGGGTTTAGTTAGGAGGAGATAAGCTAAATGGAAAGAAAAATGAAGGTAAGGGAGATGAAGGGGAGAGTGCATGGGAGAGGAGGGTTAGGGGTAGGTGTGTAGTGAATCTGAGGTGAAGGGACTGTGAGGGCTGGGGGAGGAAGAAGGTGTAGCAAACAGCCAATCAGCATATGGAAGAGAAAGTCCAGTGAAGACTGTAGAAAGTTCTCTAAAATGTCGAAAGGTCCCTGCTTTGACTGCTTCTCCTCCTACCAGCTGTAAAGCTTCTATCTGGGTTTTTCATTTACCAGGCATTAAAAGATGTTTTGGCATCCATAGATGCTTCCTTCTGATGCAGGATCCTGATGGCCATCCTTTCTATGTACAGCCTGTATGAATAAAAATAATTCATTATGTTTTTCATTATGTAGTTCCCAATCATTTGTCCTCATTTCTTGTTTTCTTTCCTCCCTATCAATTGTTCTACTGCTTGCTACTTTCCCACTGCTCTCTCCTGATTTATATAGGACCATTCCTTGAGAATAAAACAATTTTGTCTTTGTTAACAGGTCTTCTCAAAGAGTGGCCCACTGCCAGTCCAGAACATTCTTCTTTCAGTTTGTCCTCCATCCATACCCTGTTGCCTTTCCAAGATTTTTCCAGCTTTGGAAGCATCTTCTGATATCTTGAATATCGAACTGTCTCTTACGGGCTATGAGACGCTGGTGCTCAGAGAGAGAGATGTACATATTCTCTCCTGCAGAGGCAAATGGGCAGAGCTACCAGCAGTCTCTCCATATTGGCAGAGAAATACTCCATTAGAGGAGCCATTCAGAAATAAGAGACAATTCATCTATTTCATCCTTTGCGTGCCATTGCTTTTCTCAGTGAATTTGTAAGAAGCCAAGTAATGTCTGTACATCCTTTAATCATTTTAATAGCAAGGATGATCTATTTAAAAACCTTTTTACGTATGTGATGGCTGAAACCAGGTCCGAATTTAGTCATTGAAAGCTCTCAGAACACATAACTTTACAACATTTCTGACGTCCTTGTCAAATAAAGTTGTTCTGCACTTTCATTTTTGGTGGAACATAGTTCTCTAAATTTTATAAAGATGAACTGGTATGCAGTTTATGCTCCCATACTGTGATCTGATTCTGTTTCCAATGAAATCAGTAAAAGTTATGCTGAGTGCAGGAATGAGCACTTCCTTGTAAAATTGATGTTCCAGTTTGTCCATCATCTGCTTAGGCAATATTTTTCTTTCTAATTACAAATTGTATAAAGGTTGTCTTGCCCTTATCTAGAGCAGATAACTGCATTTAAAAATATTTTTAGTTTTTTATGAAACTTTCCCATTATCTCAGGTTGTAATAAGAGAAATAGATTTTTAAAATATTTATTTTTGTACTTTTAATTGTTTGAGAATCATTGTGAGATCCACCATTTTGAGATGATTGATGCAGTCATTTGAAAGTACTTATGTAGATTAATTTTATATAAATATTTTAAATATTAGAACTTTGTTGCTGGTACTGTTTTAATTTTAATGCCAACTGCCTCCTCTTGTTCTCTAGGCTGGGTCTTGATCTTCTATGTTTTACTGTAAATAATGGATATTTTTCTGTTCTGTATTGCTGAAGCATGCTTGATTATTACCTTACTGTCTTTTACATCATAAGTTACCTATCACTTGATTATCCCAGTCATTTCTTCTTTTTAGTTAGCTGACTATACAGCCATGTCATAACTATAAAGGGAAGGGTAAACCCCTTTGAAATCCCTCCTGGCCAGGGGAAAGCTCCTCTCACCTGTAAAGGGTTAAGAAGCTAAAGGTAACCTCGCTGGCACCTGACCAAAATGACCAATGAGGAGACAAGATACTTTCAAAAGCTGGGAGGAGGGAGAGAAACAAAGGGTCTGTGTCAGTCTGTATGCTGTGCTTGGCCAGGGATAGACCAGGAATGGAGTCTTAGAACTTTTAGTAAGTAATCTAGCTAGGTATGTGTTAGATTATGATTTCTTTAAATGGCTGAGAAAAGAATTGTGCTGAATAGAATAACTATTTCTGTCTGTGTATCTTTTTTGTAACTTAAGGTTTTGCCTAGAGGGGTTCTCTATGTTTTTGAATCTAATTACCCTGTAAGATATCTACCATCCTGATTTTACAGGGGGGATTTCTTCATTTCTATTTACTTCTATTTTCTATTAAAAGTCTTCTTGTAAAAAACTGAATGTTTTTTCATTGTTCTCAGATCCAAGGGTTTGGGTCTGTGGTCACCTATGCAAATTGGTGAGGCTTTTTATCCAACATTTCCCAGGAAAGGGGGGGGTGCAAGTGTTGGGAGGATTGTTCATTGTTCTTAAGATCCAAGGGTCTGGGTCTGTAGTCACCTAGGCAAATTGGTGAGGCTTTTTACCAAACCTTGTCCAGGAAGTGGGGTGCAGGGTTTTGGGAAGTATTTTGGGGGGGGAAAGACGCGTCCAAACAGCTCTTCCCCAGTAACCAGTATTAGTTTGGTGGTGGTAGCGGCCATTCCAAGGACCACGGGTGGAATACTTTGTACCTTGGGGAAGTTTTGACCTAAGCTGGTAAAGATAAGCTTAGGAGGTTTTTCATGCAGGTCCCCACATCTGTACCCTAGAGTTCAGAGTGGGGGAGGAACCTTGACAAGCCAACTAGTGTTTCAGTTGGAAAGCAGGTTTAGTGAAACTACAGTTTGGTTTGCTGTATGGTTTTAGACACAGATGGCTGATTGTTATATGTATCTCTTGATTACTAGCTTTCCACTATCTTATTCCAGAAATCTGTTCTTTATATGTATTGGCCCTGTTGGCTTCTAGTTTCTTTCTTAGGTAATCTTGATCTTTCTTAGCTTTTTGAATAAATACATTTCAGACTTTTCAATTCCCTATATGTATGTATGAGTCAGTTTTCTTTGCTAATTGGTCAAAGTAATACAAATTTCCATTTCAGTCTGTCATATGACAAACATGACTTGATAGACTCCACCCTCTACCAATGAAATCAATGGCAAAACTCTCATTGACTTCAATGAGAGCAAATAAGACCTGATATGAATTTTCCATAACTTTTCCCTAATAGTAAAATTTCATTTATGCGCATATAAGAGTTCATATGTGTAAGAGACTGAAAGGGTTTAGCTGCATGTGAAGGGGAGGAAAGGATTTCTGGCATGATTCATGTGGACTGCATTCAAGTGCAATAATCTTGTGAATTATTGAAAGCTGAATTGTATTGTCGGCATAGAATGTGAGGACTGCATATGAGAGGAAAATATTCCTTTTATGAATGGATCCATCTGTGAGTTGTAGACTCCCAGAATACAGGAGGCCAAGATGTGTGAGTGGTGGAAAGTCTTAAGCACATGTTGAAGTCAGTTATGTGATATGGTCCGAGGCAGCTCACATTGAAATCAAAGGGGCATTTCAATTATCTTAGCAGAAATTAGATCAGGCCTGATAGGGATAAAAGTTGACATATGTCTAAATGATCCAGTCAGGATGGCTGAACAGAGTTGTTTGAGGTTGACTATTAAGCTAAGTATTCTAAGAATGCGTGTCTGTAAGTTTATCTTATCTTCTATCTTTGCCACAAAGCTTTCCAATGATATGGTGAAAGCTAATAGATAGTGCTTTAAGAATCTGGTTTTTTAAAGACTGTATTTTTATGTCATGATTTTATGCTGTGCTGATATTTTGGCCTTGTAAATAATGTTAACTGATATAATTTTCTTTGACTATATTGAATTCAAGCATATAAGGACAGAGACAGTCTCCAAGGAAGAACCAGTATTTTATGGTCAAAACTGTTGCCTTTCATCTAATCTAATTGATTAGAACAAATGTATGTGTGTGTCTGTGTGGTGTGTGTGAGAGAGAGAAAGAGAGAGAGAGAATAAATATAACTATCTTTCCTACAAAGTCCAACTCTTACCTTTTTCGACGATTGCTGAAACAAGGCAGTTTCACCTAAATAACTAGCTAATTAGTCACAGGTTTCAGAGTAGCAGCCGTATTAGTCTGTATCCACAAAATGAAAAGGAAGACTTGTGACACCTTAGAGACTAACCAATTTATTTGAGCATAAGCTTTCGTGAGGTACAGCTCATTTCATCGGCTGCATTCAGTGGAAAATACAGTGGGGAGATTTATATACGCAGAGAACATGAAACAATGGGTGTTACCATACACACTGTAACGAGAGATAGCTCAGTGGTTTGAGCATTGGCCTGCTAAACCCAGGGTTGTGAGTTCAATCCTTGAAGGAGCCATTTAGGAATCTGGGGCAAAAATTGGGGATTGGTCCTGCTTTGAGCAGGGGGTTGGACTAGATGATCTCCTGAGGTCCCTTCCAACCCTGATATTCTATTCTATGAGAGTGATCAGGTAAGGTGAACTATTACCAGCAGGAGAGCAGAGGGGGAAAAAACCTTTTGTAGTGATACTCAAGGTGAGCCATTTCCAAAAGTTGACAAGAACGTCTGAGGAACAGCACGGGGGGCGAGGTGGGATAGTTTTACTTTGTGTAATGACCCATCCGCTCCCAGTCTTTATTCAAGCCTAAGTTAATTGTATCCAGTTTGCAAATTAATTCCAATTCAGCATTCTCTTGTTGGAGTCTGTTTCTGAAGTTTTTTTGTTGAAGAATTGTCACTTTTAGGTCTGTAATCGAGTGACCAAAGAGACTGAAGTGTTCTCCGACTGGTTTTTGAATGTTATAATTCTTGACGTCTGATTTGTGTCCATTTATTCTTTTACGTAGAGACTGTCCAGGTTGGCCAATGTACAAGGCAGAGGGGCATTGCTGGCACATGATGGCATATATCACATTGGTAGATGTGCAGGTAAACGAGCCTCTGATAGTGTGGCTGATGTGATTAGGCCCTACGATAGTGTCCCCTGAATAGATATGTGGACACAGTTGGCAACAGGCTTTGTTGCAAGGATAGGTTCCTGGGTTAGTGGTTATGTTGTGTGGTTGCTGGTGAGTATTTGTTTCAGGTTGGGGGGCCGTCTGTAAGCAAGGACTGGCCTGTCTCCCAAGATCTGTGAGAGTGATGGATCATCCTTCAGGATAGGTTGTAGATTCTTGATGATGCGTTGGAGAGGTTTTAGTTGGGGGCTGAAGGTGATGGCTAGCGGCGTGCTGTTATTTTCTTTGTTGGGCCTGTCCTGTAGTAGGTAACTTCTGGGTACTCTTCTGGCTCTTTCCATCTGTTTCCTTACTTCCCCAGGTGGGTATTGTAGTTGTAAGAATGCTTGATAGAGATCTTGTAGGTGTTTGTCTCTGTCTGAGGGGTTGGAGCAAATGCAGTTGTATCGTAGAGCTTGGCTGTAGACAATGGATCATGTGATGTGGTCTGGATGAAAGCTGGAGGCCTGTAGGTAGGCATAGCGGTCAGTAGGTTTCCGGTATAGGGTGGTGTTTATGTGACCATCGCTTATTAGCACCGTAGTGTCCAGGAAGTGGATCTCTTGTGTGGACTGGTCCAGGCTGAGGTTGATGGTGGGATGGAAATTGTTGAAATCATGGTGGAATTCCTCAAGGGCTGCTTTTCCATGGGTCCAGATGGTGAAGATGTCATCAATGTAGTGCAAGTAGAGTAGGGGCATTAGGGGACAAGAGCTGAGGAAGCGTTGTTCTAAATCAGCCATAAAAATGTTGGCACACTGTGGGGCCATGCGGGTACCCATAGCCGTGCCACTGATTTGAAGGTATACATTGTTCCCAAATGTGAAATAGTTATGGGTGAGGACAAAGTCACAAAGTTCAGCCACCAGGTTTGCCGTGACATTATCGGGGATACTGTTCCTGACGGCTTGTAGTCCATCTTTGTGTGGAATGTTGGTGTAGAGGACTTCTACATCCATAGTAGCTAGGATGGTGTTTTCAGGAAGATCTCCAATGGATTGTAGTTTCCTCAGGAAGTCAGTGGTGTCTTGAAGATAGCTGGGAGTGCTGGTAGCATAGGTCAAGAGGAGGGAGTCTACATAGCCAGACAATCCTGCTGTCAGGGTGCCAATGCCTGAGATGATGGGGCGTCCAGGATTTCCAGGTTTATGGATCTTGGGTAGCAGATAGAATACCCTGGTCGGGGTTCTAGGGGTGTGTCTGTGCGGATTTGTTCTTGTGCTTTTTCAGGGAGTTTCTTGAGCAAATGCTGTAGTTTCTTTTGGTAACCCTCAGTGGGATCAGAGGGTAATGGCTTGTAGAAAGAGGTGTTGGAGAGCTGCCTAGCAGCCTCTTGTTCATATTCCGACCTATTCACGATGATGACAGCACCTCCTTTGTCAGCCGTTTTGATTATGATGTCAGAGTTGTTTCTGAGGCTGTGGGTGGCATTGTGTTCTGCACGGCTGAGGTTATGGGGCAAGTGATAATGCTTTTCCACAATTTCAGCCCATGCACATCGGCGGAAGCACTCTATGTAGAAGTCCAGTCTGTTGTTTCGACCTTCAGGAGGAGTCCACCCAGAATCCTTCTTTTTGTAGTCTTGGTAGGAAGGTCTCTGTGGGTTAGTATGTTGTTCAGAGGTGTGTTGGAAATATTCCTTGAGTCGGAGACGTCGAAAATAGGATTCTAGGTCACCACAGAACTGTATCATGCTCGTGGCGGTTGAGGGGCAGAAGGAGAGGCCCCGAGATAGGACAGATTCTTCTGCTGGGCTAAGAGTATAGTTGGATAGATTAACAATATTGCTGGGTGGGTTAAGGGAACCACTGTTGTGGTCCCTTGTGGCATGTAGTAGTTTAGATAGTTTAGTGTCCTTTTTCTTCTGTAGAGAAGCAAAGTGTGTGTTGTAAATGGCTTGTCTAGTTTTTGTAAAGTCCAGCCACGAGGAAGTTTGTGTGGAAGGTTGTTTATTAATGAGAGTATCCAGTTTTGAGAGCTCATTCTTAATTTTTCCCTGTTTGCTCAGCTTAAATAAAGACTGGGAGTGGATGGGTCATTACACTAAGTAAAACTATTTCCCCATGTTTATTCCCCCTCCCCCCCCGCCCGCTGTTCCTCACATGTTCTTGTCAACTGCTAGAAATGGCCCACCTTGATTATCACTGCAAAAGGTTTTTCCCCCCGGCTCTCCTGCTGGTAATAGCTCACCTTACCTGATCACTCTTGTTACACTGTGTATGGTAACACCCATTGTTTCATGTTCTCTGTGTATATAAATTTCCCCACTGTATTTTCCACTGAAGGCATCCGATGAAGTGAGCTGTAGCTCACGAAAGCTTATGCTCAAATAAATTTGTTAGTCTTTAAGGTGCCACAAGTCCTCCTTTTCTTTTAGCTAATTAATGTTCACCTACAATATGGAAGATAATTCCCTTCACTGCAGGAATTATTAAGTGAAATTCTGTGGCCTGTTATGCAGGAGGAAGATTTGATCATAGTGGTCCCTTCTGGCCTTAGGATCTATGACCTGTTCATCTGCAATCGGTCCATTGTTGTTGGCAATGCTGTAGCTATGTTGGTTCCAGGATACTAGAGAGACAAGGTGGGTGAGGTAATAACCCTTGAAGCCCCATCATCTCAGGCATCGGCACTCTTACAGCAGGATTATCTGGTTATTTGGACTCTCTCCTCAGTCCCTACGCTACCAGCAGTCCTAGCTATCTTCGAGATACTACCGACTTCCTGAGGAAACTACAATGCATTGGTGATCTTCCTGAAAACACCATCCTGGCCTCCAGGGATGTAGAACTGGGGATCGGGACCCCGCAGGGGGTCGCAAAGTTATTACATGGGGGGGTCACAAGCTGTCAGCCTCCACCCCAAACCCTGCTTTGCCTCCAGCATTTATAATGGTGTTAAATATATAAAGATGTGTTTTTAATTTATAAGGGGGGGAGTCGCACTCAGAGGCTTGCTATGTGAAGGAGGTCACCAGTACAAAAGTTTGAGAACTACTTACACCAATATTCCACATGAGGATGGACTACAAGCTGTCAAGAACAGTATCCCTGATGAGGACACAACACACCTGGTGGCTGAGCTTTGTGACTTTGTCCTCACCCACAACCATTTCAAATTTGGGGACAACTTATACCTTCAATCAGTGGCATTGCTATGGGTACCCACAAGGCCCCACAGTATGCCAACATTTTTATGGCTGACTTAGAACGCTTCCCCAGCTCTTGTCCCCTAATGCCCCTACTCTACTTGCGCTACATTGATGACATCTTCACCATCTGGACCCATGGAAAAGAAGCCCTTGAGGAATTCCACCATGATTTCAACAATTTCCATCCCACCATCAACCTCAACCTGGACCAGTCCACACAAGAGATCCACTTCCTGGACATTACAGTTCAAATAAGTTATGGTCACAAAAACACCATCCTATACCGGAAACCTACTGACCGCTATAATTACCTACATGCTTCCAGCTTCCATCCAGGACACACCACACAATCCATTGTCTACAGCCAAGCCCTAAGATACAACCGAATTTGCTCCAATCCCTCAGACAGAGACAAACACCTACAAGATCTTTATCAAGCATTCTTAAATCTACAATACCCACCTGGGGAAGTGAGGAAACAGATTGACAGAGCGAGACGGGTACCCAGAAGTCACCTACTACAGGACATGCCCAACAAGGAAAATAACAGAACACCACTGGCCATCACATACACTCCCCAGCTAAAACCTCTCCACCACATCATCAACAGGGCCGGCTCTAGGTTTTTTGCCACCCAAGTGAAAAAAAAAAAAAAAAAAGGATGGCCGGAATGCCACCCCTGGAATTGTGCCGCCCCAGCACATGCTTGCTTTGCTGGTGCCTAGAGCTGGTCCTGATCATCAACGATCCACAGCCTATCCTGGAAAATGATCCCTCACTCTCACAGACCTTGGGAGGCAGGCCAGTCCTCTTTTACTGACAGCCCCACAACCTGAAGCAAATACTCACCAGCAACTACACACCATACCACAGAAACACTAACCCAGGAACCAATCTCTATTACAAACCTCGTTGCCTACTCTTTCCCCATATCTACTCTAGCGACACCATCAGAGGACCCAACCACATCAGCCACACCATCAGGGACTCATTCACCTGAACATCTACTAATGTTATTTATATATGCCAGCAATGCCCGTCTGCCATGTACATTGGCGAAACCGGACAGTCTCTACGTAAAAGAATAAATGGACACAAATCGGACATCAGGAATGGTAACATACAAAAGCCAGTAGGAGAACACTTCAATCTTCCTGGACGTTCTCTAACAGATTTAAAAATAGCCATACTTGAACAAAAAAACTTCAGAAACAGACTTCAAAGAGAAACTGCAGAACTAAAATTCATTTGCAAATTTAACACCATTAATTTGGGCTTGAGTGGGGACGGTTTGTGTGTTACACCAAAGAGAAAAGATGATCTTTTTAGTGTAGACCTTCTATTGTATTATCAGCATTTCAAAGGTAACTTAATAGGTAGGTAGGGCAACATTTCATGGATGAAGAAACTGAGTCAGAGAGGATAAGTGACTTGCCCAAAGCCACAAAAGGGTTCAATGTCAAAGCAAAGTTAAAACTCAGACCACTAGATTGTATCTTTTTGCACTAGATTTTACCTCTCTAACTAGTAAGAGCAGGTACAAAGACTGCAGAGCATGCGCCCCATGCTGAGACAATACAGAACTTTCAGTGCTCACAAGGCATGATCTATAATACTAAGTAGTGTTCTGTATTAATGAGAATGATAATTATGAATTTTATTAGTAAATGCTAATTTTATTCCAGATTAAAACCTTAGACCAAAATATCCTCCCATCAATATGTTCTAACACTGAAATGTCCAGTCTCCATTGCTTCTATGATAATACACCTGGAACGGAATTTCAGCTCACCCCTAAGTGAACTGCTTTGGCAGTTTTTCACCTGTGTTGAAGTCACAGCACAAGGAAATTGTAGACCCATGTTCAAAATATTCTTCTCTTGCCTCAGTTGTATAATAATACTAGACCATTTGGCTGCAATTGTGATTTTTTAAACAGTAGGTCATTAACTTCAATGACATCAGTGCTTTGCCAATAGGTATTTCAATTGGAGTAATGAAGATAATTGCATCAGTCATGTAGATGCATACCCCTGCACTATTTGCTACATATAAAACAATAAAGCTCATGTATTGTCAGGAATTTAGAAAGAAAATAATGTGTCAGAAAGAGAATAACAGAGGGGGTGGGTCATAGAAACACACAGTTAATTTCTTCAGTAGTATGGAAGATCATAGTAATAGGAAGAGAATTATGGTAGTCTAAATAAAGGTGTAATATGAGTAGTTCATTCAGTGTTTCTGCTTGAAAGGGAAGAGAACAATCATATACTTTTCAAGGGAAATTGGGAGTAATATTGGGGGACCGTGCTAAAAATGCAACAGATGCAACTATGAACAGTGTTCATGGAAGAGAAATGGAGTAAATAGTTCAGAGTATGTTGGAACATTAAATTGAGTTCTGGGTTCCCATCACTTTGCTAATTAGTTTACTTCCCATTCCTCCACCAGAGAGAATACTTTCCCTTAGGACACTTTTAAACACAATTAAAAAAAAATCCTGAAAGTATTTTCCCAAAATAGAATTTGATCTACATTGCAAAAAAGAGGAGTTTAGGTTTAGTGTGCAAATAATTTGATTGCAGATCTGCTGACCTTATAGACACCTGTGAACACTATTACTAATTGACTGACCAAGCAGAAGGAAGGTCATACACAAGATTAGCAGTATTTTGTGTCCATCAAAACATTATTTTCTTTGAAGACATTAAAATGTGTTTGAATTGGTTTTATTGTTCACTTTCATATTAATCAGGTTAAAAATGCAGTTTGATGTAACTATCATTAAAATTTCACTAGGTAGGAAAAATTTATTCATTATGAACAAATTTATTGCTTGATTGGGTTGCACTTTTAAAAGGTGAAGAACTACAAATTAAAATTGTTGGTTTCCAGTATGAAAGAAAAATGGATGGATAGAAGGTAAATACCGTTTACTAGAAATGCATGATGTTTGTCTTGCATAATTACCAATTAGGATTCATAGACTGTTTTACACTTTTCATCACTTACTTTGTTATTTTGTTCTGTGGGACCGGTGATGATTGAAAGTGTAATTTCTAAAATACTTAATATACTGTGTTCTGCATCGATGGACATGGTTAGTCAGAAGCAATGAAGAAAATTCATTCCCAAATTCCCATCACTAGGGTCAAATGTCCGCAAGACAAGAATTAAAATGCAATTTCTTCATTGAAATTATGAATTAGTCTCTTCACTGGTTTTAGTAAAAGGTGAATAAATCAAATGCTCTTGCACTCTTAATCTTTAGAGCATTCCTTCTCTTTGCTTTTCATCATAGCCAAGAACTTTTTATGTTTTAACTACATTCATATTATGTACAGAGGAACTTTATAACAAAACATAAAGGAGTTAGCACCCAGAATGTGGTATTTTAAAAAACTTTGTCTTTATTAAAATTGGCTTTCGCTTACTTTCAATCTAAATTGCAATAACCTAAAATATGTGTAAAGTTGGTTTCCATACAAAACTACCACTTATTTTAACTCAGTCAGCAGTCTCAGCCCAAGGAATGGCAGGCCTAGACAAGCTGGATGTTTTAGGTGAGGATTGAGGTGCTATGGAAGATCTAATTGTATCCTTTGGATTTGCATGTGAATCTCCCCCTCTTCACATGTGAAAGGGAATATAGACAACTCCATAGTATCATTCTTCTTTTCCCAAACCCTCAGAGAAGATTATCTGCAGATCTGGGAATTCTTGGGCAGGCTAGGGTCTGGGAGGACTTGTATCATTGTCTCCCCTTTTGGCACCTAGAACAAACGGAACATGAATGCAGACAGAAGTAGTGTTGATTCTTTCTATAAAATGGTGATTGTCCTTCCAGGGTGCTCACAGAGATCAGCGATGGGCAACTGCTCGTCTGCCTCCAGAGGGCTGATCTCAGGAGTTCCAGAAGGCTGAGTTTTCTCCCCCATCCTTTTAATATCTACATGAAGGCTTTGTGAAAGATTGAGACACCATGTTTAAAATAGCGGATACATGCAGATTTCACATAGCTCTGTCCTTTACCTCTGACAAAAATAGTACCATCTTCCAACTCTTCCTCTGCCTGGTTGAGATAAGAACCTGGATGAATGGTGGCTGTCAGAAACTGACCCCAGGCAAGATGATGAAAAGAGAAATACTTTGAGACCTAGCAAACATTATCGCTTTCTTGTCCATTCTAAACAGTCTGCCTTCACCTCATCAATTCAATTTGCAGCATAGGGCTGCTCCTGTACTCCCCACTGCTGCTGGGTGACACAGACACACAGCAACAGCTGTGAAAACAAGAACAAACTTTTTTTTGTACATATACCAATAGACATATATTATCTTATTACACATGGAGCATGCCACAGTAAAGTCTGCCTTTGGGATCCAACAGAAAGAATGTTAACTTACTATATGTAGATAGAGCTTTCCAACATTTTTTAAAAGCTTCTTAGTCCATGATGTAGCAGCTTATCTCCTCAGCAACACTGGCTAGTAAAAGCTCATCACTGTGATGCTCCACTCCCAGCACAGACTTAGAATCATAGACTTTAAGGTCAGAAAGGACCATTATGATTGTTTAGTCTGATCTCTTGCACAACGCAGGCCACAGAATCTCACCCACTCCTGTAACAAACCCCTAACCTATGTCTGAGCTATTGAAGTCCTCAAATCGTGGTTTAAAGACTTCATGGTGCAGAGAATCTTCCAGCAAGTGACCCATGCCCAACGCTGCAGAGGAAGGCGAAAAACCCCCAGGGCCTCTGCCAATCTGCCCTGGAGGAAAATTCTTTCCCGACCCCAAATCAGCTGTACCCTGAGCATGTGGGCAAGACTCACCAGCAAGACACCCAGGAAAGAATTCTCTGTAGTAACTCAGATCCCACCCCATCTAACATCCCATCACAGGCCATTGGGCATATTTACCGCTAATAGTCAAAGATCAATTAATTGCCAAAATTAGGCTACCCCATCATACCATCTCCTCCATAAACTTATCAAGCTTAGTCTTGAAGCCAGATATGTCTTTTGCCCCAACTGCTCCCCTCCTGAGATACATCAGGTCAAGATCACTGTATCTGTGTTAATCTTAATGTCCTTCTATGGAATGGGCTTAAGGTATTGAAGAGAACAGTAATCTCATTGCTCTGATGACCTTCAACAACTACATCCCTCAAGAACTATGAACCTGAAAGGGGAAGGGCTTCCTCATAAATGGGGAAAGGCTTTCAAACTCATTACCAGAGGAGATAAGAATGACCTTAATCTTGATGTCTTCAGAACAAAGTGTGAAATTCCCATCTTCAGCTTAACCTTTCCACAGCTGAAACTAAAAACAGAAGGGGGGTGCCATAAAAAGAGCATAGGCAGATCACCATGGTGATGAATGTGATATAAATGTCGATATAGGTACTTTTATGGCCCTCATCCCATAAGTGTCTGAGTGCCTCCCAATCATTAATGGAGTTTATCCTCACACCTTTTTGAGGTACTATTTGCATTTTACAGAGGAACTGAAATACAGGGTAGATTAAGTGACTTGCCTAGTTTACATGGATATCTGCTAAGTCATGGTGTCGTACTGCGGAAAAGGACCTGGGGGTCATAGTGGATCACAAGCTAAATATGAGTCAACAGCGTAACACTGTTGCAAAAAAAGCAAACATCACTCTTGACAGAACAAAGAGTAATGGTCTCAAGTTGCAGTGGGGGAGGTTTAGGTTGGATATTAGGAAAAACTTTTTCACTAGGAGGGTGGTGAAGCACTGGAATAGGTTATTTAGGGAGGTGGTGGAATCTCCTTCCTTAGAGGTTTTTAAGGTCAGGTTTGACAAAGCCCTAGCTGGGATGATTTAGTTGGGGATTGGTCCTGCTTTGAGCAGGGGGTGGGACTAGATGACCTCCTGAAGTCCCTTCCAACCCTGATATTCTATGATTCTGGGATGTATTAGCAGGAGTATTGTAAGCAAGACATGAGAAGTAATTTTTCCGCTCTACTCTGTGCTGATTAGGCCTCAACTGGAGTATTGTGCTCAGTTCTAGGTGCCACATTTGAGGAGAAATGTGAACAAATTGGAGAAAGTCCAGAGAAGAGCAACAAAAATGATTAAAGGTCTTGAAAACATGACCTGTGAGGGAAGATTGAAAAAATTGGGTTTGTTTAGTCTGGAGAAGAGAAGACTGAGAGGGGGCATGATAACAGTTTTCAAGTACTTAAAAGGTTGTTACAAGGAGGAGAGAGAAAAATTGTTCTTCTTAACCTCTGAGGGTAGGACAAGAAGCAATGGGCTTAAATTGCAGCAAGGGCAGCTTAGGTTGGACACTCGGAAAAACTTCCTAACTGTCAGAGTGGTTAAGCACTGGAATAAATTGCCTAGGGAGGTTGTGGAATCTCTATCACTGGGGATTTTTAAGAGCAGGTTGGACAAATACCTGTCAGGGGTAGTCTAGATAATACTTAGTCCTGCCTTGAGTGCAGGGGACTGGACTAGATGACCTCTCGAGGTCCCTTCCAGTCTATGATTCTCTGGGCATCCACTATTTCTCTGGGATATTATTCTTCAGGATTACCGGAAGTTTCTAAAAGACAGAAAAGAAAAAGTACAAATAAAGGGTGAACATCAAACATAAGAAAAAATTAACAGGTTCTGTACTAGGATAAATATCTTCAATACATGTATTATCTGGAAAACAGGGTGAATAGTGAATTAGCAAAAACTACAAGTGACAAAACTATATAGATTGGTCAAGACCAGATAAGGCTGTGAGGTATTCCAAAGAAGCCTAACAAAGCTGGGTGAATGAGCAGCACAGTTGCAGATGAAATCCATTATCAACAAGTGCAAGGTCATGAACATTTGAAAGACTAATTTGAACTACTTACATTTCTAGGTTCTAAATTAGCTAACCAATAGGGAAATGACCTGGATGCCATTATGAGCATATCAATGAAACTTTCTGCTCAGTATTCAGCAATGGTCAAAAAAGTATGTGTGAGGAGGGAATGTTAGGAAGTAAAAAGGGGAACGTGAACAATTCCGAAATATTTATTATGCCCTTATATAAACTGATACGACCTCCCCTTGAATACTGTATAGTCACTCTTTCTCAAAAACAGCTAGAAGAGAAATGGAAGAATTCCAGAGATGAGCCACAAAAATGATTAGACAAAGGCAAACTTCCATGTGAGGGGAAATGGCAAAGATTGGGACTATTTAATTTGGAGGGGAGATGAAGAAGGGACATGATAGAGGTAAACAAAATAAGGAACAGTACAGAGAATATAAATTAAATGCTACTATTTACCTCTTTTTCACAATACATGAACAAAGAGGACATTGAATGTAATTGAAAAGCAGCACTAGGATTGTTTTACACAAAATATAACTTGTGAAACTCATTGCCAAGATCTATCAGTAAACCAGAAAGTTTAGTAGGATTCAACAAGGGGTTAGACATCTATATGGATAACGACAATACCCAAATTTACATTAAATAGAATTTTTAAAAATAAGGAAATCTCACACTTCAGGGTATAAGGCAACCACTAACCAATGGGACAAAGCTTCCCCCATATAATAATAGGTAGATTATTCCATTACTGTCCACTCTGGTGTTTCCTGATCCTTTCTCTGAAGCATCTGCTATTGGCCACTGTCAGAGACATGATCCTAAAGGTGATAGACCACTTGTTTTATCTGGTATGGCAATTCCTGTGTTCCTGTGATTTGCTTTCCCTAGATTATTTGTAGTTTATAAGGATAAAGTTAAGGGGAAAACTGTTCCAGCTCAGAGGCTATCGAAAAGGATTAGGCTCTGCATCCAATCCTCTTATGATTGTGTAGGGTATAGTTGTACCACAGCATCTAGCTGCACCATTTAAAGCAGCTTCCATGGCTTGCTGAAGGAGCATGTCGATTTTGGAAATTTGTAAAGTGGCTATAAGAAGTTATGCGCTCTCTGGGTATGTCTGCACTCCAGCTAAACACCCAAAGCTGGACCATGTCCGCTGACTTGGTCTGCAGGGATGTTAAATTGCTGTGTAGAGATTCGGGGTTGGGCTGGAGCCTGAGTTCTGGGACCCCTTGAGGGGGCAGGGTCCCAGAGCCCAGGCTCCAGCCCGAGCCTTAATGTCTGCATTGCAATTTTACAGTCCTGTAGCCCAAATCCCCACAAGACCAAGTCAGCTGACACAGGCCAGCCACAGGCATTTAATTGCTGTGTTGACATACTGTCTATGTGTCAAGTCAGATGCTTGTTTAGGGAGAGTAAATAGTAATGCCTATTTTTATATAGTGATTTTCATCAGTAGATATCAAAGTACTTCACAATCTTTAATATATTTATCCTCATAACATCCCTGTGAGGTAGGGAAGCATTATCATCTTTGTTTTAGAGATGGTGACCTGAAGCACAGAGAAACTATGTAACTTGCCCAGGGTCACACAGGAAGTTCATGGCCAGAGGCGGATTACGGTGTTGTGGGGCCCTGAGCCAGAGCAAGTGGGGGCCCCTCCTCACCTCTTGTGTCTGCAGTCTCCCCTGCTCCCCCTTTCCGCACTCCTGCCGGGAGCAGGGTCGGGGCACAGGTGCACCCATTTTTCTAGGGGCCCCCAGTTGGCCAGGGCCCTTTGGCCCAGTGGCTAATCTGCCATTGTCCATAGCAGAACAGGGAATTCAACCTTGGTCTCCCACATCCTAAGCTAGTGCTCTAACCACTGGACAGTCCTTCTCCACTAGTAGTTTTACAGCCTTTAAGATTTCTTCTCAACATTTCCTATGGTTGTTATTACTTGTTACTGTAATGTCTCTGTAGTGGGAATCTGCAGAGCCATTTCTTAAAGGAGAAAGGAAGGTTACTTACCAATGATTTGAGTTGTTCAAATGTGTTGCCTTTACAGATATACAATCTCCTATCCTCTATTCCCCTCTTCTTCAGATTTTCTTTTTATGAATTTAGCAGTTAAAGTGACCTGGGAGAGTTAGAGCCACAGCTTTTTGTGCACCTTCATAAGTAGTTCAGTATTTGTGAGGTAGCATGCACAAGGCTTAATGACCACTGCTTTCACCACTGAGAGAGAGCACGCTCTTCTCAATAATGTGGATCGGCAAAGGAAACACAATCAAGCTCCAGATAATGGTAACTATCCTTCTTTTCCTATAATAACATTTAATATAAATGCTTCTGTTTGTCTTGTATGAGGGACAGCACATACCTGTATTGTGCATCTTAGAAGAGTTGTCACTTTATATTGGCAAAAGAAAATTATCCACTTTCAGTGCTTTCACACAAAGATTTTTATCGTGAGTAAAAATAGTTATCTGAAAACAGGAATTGGCCAATTTAAAATAATGCGTTGCGTAAAATATACTGCATTTATTTATAGTGTTTAATAGACAATCAGAATTTCCCTTAAATCCAGTGGGGGTTTTTTGTAAATCAAAACATAAAAAAGTATTTGACCACCTATATTGATTTTTTTTTCCCTTGCTGCCTATAACGTGTGTCTATTTTTAAGTTTTGATGAATATCTCTATTATTGAATAGCGTACTGCCAAAAAGGAACATAGCTAATGACCTGTACAGGTTTAATGATAGTTTAGGCATACAGTATGTCTAAAAACTGTATTAATGTTCCATTATTTTATCAACTTTATAGTCTAGCTAACTGGCACAATTTTCTTTTAATAAATATTAAAGGCTCCTGTTACTTTCTTAAAAAGCATATCTTGAGCAATTGCATATGTTAAAGATAATGTTTATATGGTTCCATCTGTTGTTACAAAGGCGGCTTTGGTGGTAGTCTGTGTTGTTCAGCTCTATGCTACCCTTATGTGTTGTTTTATACTTAAACAGATGGTGAATCCAGTTGCCAAAGAGGGAAAAATGACAAGAATCAATCGGAAGCCATAGATTTCTAAAAACCTCTAATGAAAATCAGTTGTGTGAAGGTTTAGCAGTCTTCTACCTCTCATACATGGAAGTATTATCATTAATCCATAGTAAATAGAAACAGCGTAACTGTAAATAGTGCCTTTTTCTTTTCTTTTTTTTTAAAAAGGCCATTTCCTAAAAGAGTAAGTGTCCTCTTGTCCACTGCTATTTAGAAACATAAATATGATATGATTCAAAATTAGGAACAAAATATGTGTGTAGGACAAAAAAATTAAAATACTTTAAAATCACTTCCTTTATTTACTTGCTAAATTCTAGATTTCCCTTGCAGACATCTAAAATGCTGGAGAGTGTGCAGGAAAAACCTTTTTACTATACTTCTCATATTTGCAGCAGTATCAGTGGGAAGAGGGCAGTGTTCAGCAGAATGTAATGGTCCAAACTGGATTTTGGCTGTATACTCTCAGCACTGCTGTTTTAGCTGAGGAATTATTTTTCACATAATGCTAATCACAGATATTGTATTGGTTTATGTAGTTTTCAGTACATAAAGGGTTAAGAACTCTGTTCTGAATTAATAAATGGTGGCAACAGATCCTTACAAAGGGAGACTATGTGACTTGCCCAGGGTCACACAGGAAGTCTATGGCAGAGCGGGGAATTTAATTTTGGTCTCCCACATCCTAAGCCAGTGCTTTAACCATTGGACAATCATTCCCCACTAGTAGTTTTACAGCCTTTAAGATTTCTCCTCACCATTTCCTATGGTTGTTATTACTTGTTACAGTAATATTTCAATAGTGGGAATCAGCAGAGCCAATGAAATATATTGTGTTAAACCAGCAGTTCCCAATTTTTTTGCCTGCATAACCCCATTTTCAGACTCACTTCTTCCCATGCCCCAGACAGCATGGAGGATACCATTTTGTAGAGAAAAATGTTATCCTTCACACATGGGCTTGCAACCCCATCTGCCGATGGAGCAACCCCACTTGGGGGCTGTCATAAATATAAAGGGAAGGGTAAACCCCTTTGAAATCCCTCCTGGCAAGGGGAAAGCTCCTCTCACCTGTAAAGGGTTAAGAAGCTAAAGGTAACCTCGCTGGCACCTGACCAAAATGACCAATGAGGAGACAAGATACTTTCAAAAGCTAGGAGGAGGGAGAGAAACAAAGGGTCTGTGTCTGTCTGTATGCTGGTCTTTGCCAGGGATAGACCAGGAATGGAGTCTTAGAACTTTTAGTAAGTAATCTAGCTAGGTATGTGTTAGATTATGATTTCTTTAAATGGCTGAGAAAAGAATTGTGCTGAATAGAATAACTATTTCTGTCTGTGTATCTTTTTTGTAACTTAAGGTTTTGCCTAGAGGGGTTCTCTGTGTTTTTTAATCTAATTACCCTGTAAGATATCTACCATCCTGATTTTACAGGGGGGATTTCTTCATTTCTATTTACTTCTATTTTTATTAAAAGTCTTCTTGTAAGAAACTGAATGCTTTTTCATTGTTCTCAGATCCAAGGGTTTGGGTCTGTGGTCACCTATGCAAATTGGTGAGGCTTTTTATCCAACATTTCCCAGGAAAGGGGGGGTGCAAGTGTTGGGAGGATTGTTCATTGTTCTTAAGATCCAAGGGTCTGGGTCTGTAGTCACCTAGGCAAATTGGTGAGGCTTTTTACCAAACCTTGTCCAGGAAGTGGGGTGCAAGGTTTTAGGAAGTATTTTGGGGGGAAGGACGCGTCCAAACAGTTCTTCCCCAGTAACCAGTATTAGTTTGGTGGTGGTAGCGGCCAGTCCAAGGACAACGGGTGGAATATTTTGTACCTTGGGGAAGTTTTGACCTAAGCTGGTAAAGATAAGCTTAGGAGGTTTTTCATGCAGGTCCCCACATCTGTACCCTAGAGTTCAGAGTGGGGGAGGAACCTTGACATGGTGGCAGAGGTGGGATTAACCTGAAATCATTTTGAGATCCAGTTGAGATTTTTTGAACTAGAAATACAGATTTTAAAAAGGAAATTTTTTTTTTCTTTTGGAAAGGAAGTCCAGAAAGCAGTTTGTTTTTTCTCTGCTTTGTGGCCAAGCAGAGACAAAAGGGGATTATCTTTGTGAATTGCAGGTTTTCTTTGCCTGGAGGCAGGGTACTTAACTCCTGCAGGGAAATTCACAGTCTTCCAACCCAGAGTTTTTTTTTTCTTTTCTTCCTAAAAGTAAATAGGGGGTGTGTGTTCTACCCATTTGCTTTTTCTTTGGGCTGGGTAAGCAGGTTTCCAAGTAGTTGGAGGTTTTTTGCTTTAATTTGGGCCCAGAGCAGAGACAAGGGAATTGTCTTTTTCTGTAGGCTGACAATCACTATCAGAGAATAGGTATTCTATTCCAGCACAGCAAAATTTTACAGCCAAGTTTTGTTTGTTTATTTCTAAACCTCGGGTGTAAAGTTAGTTAAAAACAGAGAGGTTAGAATGACCAAATCCTCAGCTCGACTACAGCTGGAATTAGCCAAATTTCAGGCTGAGGAAAGACAAAGGGAACATGAAAGACAGATAGAACTCATGCGGCTGAAGAAGGAACAAGAAAGGGAGGCAGCGAGAGAAGCAGAACAACACCAAGCGGCTGCTCACAGGAGAGCTATGGAAGCAAGGGACAAAGAACTGGAGGAGAAGGAAAAAGAGAGGAAGTATGTGGAGGAGATGGAGGAGATGGAGAAGATAAAGGCTCAGCAGAATATCCCAACAAACCCTAGTAATCCTTCTCCAAGTACCACTTCCCATCCCAGAAAGTTCCCCACCTACAAGGCAGGCGATGATACTGAGGCCTTCCTAGAAAACTTCGAAAGGGCCTGCCTTGGGTACAACATCTCTACTGACCAATACATGGTAGAGCTGAGGCCGCAGCTCAGTGGACCCTTAGCTGAGGTGGCAGCTGAAATGCCTAAAGAACACATGAACAAGTATGAACTGTTTAAATCCAAGGCGAGAGTCAGAATGGGGATAACACCCGAGCAGTCTCGTCGGAGGTTCAGAGCCCTAAGGTGGAAACCAGACATGTCATTTACCCGACATGCCTACCACATTGTGAAACATTGGGATGCCTGGATATCAGGAGCAAGTGTTGAATCTCCAGTAAATTTGCCCTTCCTAATGCAAATGGAACAATTCTTAGAGGGTGTTCCTGAGGAAATAGAAAGATACATCCTAGATGGGAAACCCAAAACTGTAATCGAGGCAGGAGAGATTGGAGCCAGATGGGTGGAGGTGGCAGAGAAGAAGAAAACTGGTCGCAGTTGGAGCGGAGACCAGAAGGGACCACCCCAGACCACACCCTATTACCGGGGGCCGCCCAAAGCCCCACCTACCTCCCAAAGAACCCTCCAGACCCCTTACCGTCCCACCACCCCGTTCTCCAGCAACCCTCCTCGCCCCAGTGTCCCGTCAGCTGGACGATGTTTTAAATGTAACGAGCTGGGGCATGTAAAGGCCAACTGCCCCAAGAACCCCAACAGATTACAGTTCATTGCACCGGAATCACACCAGAGGTCCACAGGCCCAGATACCTCCCAGATACCCTTGGAGCGGAGGGAAACTGTGAGTGTGGGTGGGAAGAAGGTCACCGCGTGGAGGGACACCGGAGCACAAGTGTCAGCTATCCATGCTTCCTTAGTGGACCCCAATTTAATCAACCCAGAGATCCAAGTGACGATTCAACCCTTCAAGTCCAACTCTTTCAATTTGCCTACAGCCAAGTTGCCTGTCCAGTACAAGGGCTGGTCAGGAATGTGGACTTTTGCAGTCTATGATGATTATCCCATCCCCATGCTGTTGGGGGAAGACTTGGCCAATCATGTGAAGCAGGCCAAGAGGGTGGGAATGGTCACCCGCAGCCAGGCTAAACAAGCCGTGAGGCCTAGCTCTGTTCCGGAAACTTCTATCAGGACCCAGTCAGAGGTGATGGACCCGGACCCCAGGCCAATGTCTGCAACAGCAGTAGTGGATCCAGTCCCAGAGACCCAGACGGAACCAGTACCAGAACCGGAACCAGCCGAACAACCAACACCAGACCCCGTGTCAGCACTGAATCCAGTACTTGCAACCTCAACACCAGAGGGCCCCACCGACCCTGAACTGGCAGCAGCCGATAACCCAA
The DNA here is from genome assembly GCF_965152235.1 of Eretmochelys imbricata. Taxonomy (NCBI): domain Eukaryota; kingdom Metazoa; phylum Chordata; order Testudines; family Cheloniidae; genus Eretmochelys; species Eretmochelys imbricata. The sequence goes on along the minus strand of NC_135577.1, from coordinate 100,808,266 downwards.
CACAAGAGGCTCAGCCGGAGCCTGAATCCCAACACAGTGCACCAGCGGAGAGCGGTTCACAGTCAACAGAAACAGCTCCATCCCCTATATCGCTTCCAGAGGGACCAAGCCTAGGTCCACAATCCCATGAGGAACTGATGTCTCCAGCATCAAGGGAACAGTTCCAGACCGAACAGGAAGCAGATGAAAGCCTCCAGAGAGCTTGGACGGTGGCACGGAGCAACCCACCGCCTCTCAGCTCTTCTAATCGATCCAGGTTTGTTGTAGAAAGAGGACTTTTATACAAGGAAACTCTTTCTGGTGGACACCAGGAAGACTGGCATCCTCAGAGACAGTTGGTAGTTCCAACTAAATATCGGGCCAAACTCTTGAGCTTAGCCCACGATCACCCTAGTGGCCATGCTGGGGTGAATAGGACCAAAGACCGTTTGGGGAGGTCATTCCACTGGGAGGGAATGGGCAAGGATGTTTCTACCTATGTCCAGTCTTGTGAGGTGTGCCAAAGAGTGGGAAAACCCCAAGACCAGGTCAAAGCCCCTCTCCAGCCACTCCCCATCATTGAAGTTCCATTTCAGCGAGTAGCTGTGGATATTCTGGGTCCTTTTCCGAAAAAGACACCCAGAGGAAAGCAGTACATACTGACTTTCATGGATTTTGCCACCCGATGGCCGGAAGCAGTAGCTCTAAGCAACACCAGGGTAAAAGTGTGTGCCAGGCACTAGCAGACATTTTTGCCAGGGTAGGTTGGCCCTCCGACATCCTCACAGATGCAGGGACTAATTTCCTGGCAGGAACTATGAAAAACCTTTTGGGAAGCTCATGGGGTAAATCACTTGGTTGCCACTCCTTACCACCATCAAACAAATGGCATGGTGGAGAAGTTTAATGGAACTTTGGGGGCCATGATACGTAAATTCGTAAATGAGCACTCCAATGATTGGGACCTAGTGTTGCAGCAGTTGCTCTTTGCCTACAGAGCTGTACCACACCCCAGTTTAGGGTTTTCCCCATTTGAACTTGTATATGGCCGTGAGGTTAAGGGGCCATTGCAGTTGGTGAAGCAGCAATGGGAGGGATTTACACCTTCTCCAGGAACTAACGTTCTGGACTTTGTAACCAACCTACAACACACCCTTCGAACCTCTTTAGCCCTTGCTAGAGAAAACTTACAGGATGCTCAAAAAGAGCAAAAAGCCTGGTATGATAAACATGCCAGAGAGCGTTCCTTCAAAGTAGGAGACCAGGTCATGGTCTTAAAGGCGCTTCAGGCCCATAAAATGGAAGCATCGTGGGAAGGGCCATTCACGGGCCAGGAGCGCCTGGGAGCTGTTAATTATCTCATAGCATTCCCCACCTCCAACCGAAAGCCTAAGGTGTACCATATTAATTCTCTAAAGCCCTTTTATTCCAGAGAATTAAAGGTTTGTCAGTTTACAGCCCACGGAGGAGATGATGCTGAGTGGCCCGAAGGTGTCTACTACGAAGGGAAATGTGGTGGTGGTGTGGAAGAGGTGAACCTCTCCATGACCCTTGGGCGTATGCAGCGACAGCAGATCCAGGAGCTGTGCACTAGCTACGCGCCAACGTTCTCAGCCACCCCAGGCCTGACTGAACGGGCATACCACTCCATTGACACAGGTAATGCTCACCCAATTAGGGTCCACCCTTACCGGGTGTCTCCTCAAGATAAAACTGCTATAGAACGGGAGATCCAGGATATGTTACAGATGGGTGTAATCCGCCCCTCTGAAAGTGCATGGGCATCTCCAGTGGTTCTAGTTCCCAAACCAGATGGGGAAATACATTTTTGCGTGGACTACCGTAAGCTAAATGCTGTAACTCGCCCAGACAACTATCCAATGCCACGCACAGATGAACTATTAGAGAAACTGGGACGGGCCCAGTTCATCTCTACCTTGGACTTAACCAAGGGGTACTGGCAGGTACCGCTAGATGAATCTGCCAAGGAAAGGTCAGCCTTCATCACACATCTCGGGCTGTATGAATTTAATGTACTCCCTTTCGGGCTGCGAAATGCACCCGCCACTTTCCAAAGACTTGTAGATGGTCTCCTAGCGGGATTAGGAGAATATGCAGTCGCCTACCTTGATGACGTGGCCATATTTTCGGATTCCTGGGCAGACCACCTGGAACATCTACAAAAAGTCCTTGAGCGCATAAGGGAGGCAGGACTAACTGTTAAGGCTAAGAAGTGTCAAATAGGCCTAAACAGAGTGACTTACCTTGGACACCAGGTGGGTCAAGGAACTAGCAGACCCCTACAGGCCAAAGTGGATGCTATCCAAAAGTGGCCTGTCCCAAAGTCAAAGAAACAGGTTCAATCCTTCTTAGGCTTGGCCGGTTATTACAGATGATTTGTACCGCACTACAGCCAAATCGCTGCCCCACTGACAGACCTAACCAAAAAGAAACAGCCAAATGCTGTTCAGTGGATCGGAAAGTGTCAGAAGGCCTTTAACAAGCTTAAAGCGACACTCATGTCTGACCCTGTACTAAGGGCCCCAGACTTTGACAAACCGTTCCTAGTAACCACAGATGCATCCGAGCGAGGTGTGGGAGCAGTTTTAATGCAGAAAGGACCTGATCAAGAATTCCACCCTGTAGTGTTTCTCAGCAAAAAACTGTCTGAGAGGGAAAGCAACTGGTCAGTCACTGAAAAAGAATGTTATGCCATTGTCTACGCTCTGGAAAAGCTACGCCCATATGTTTGGGGACGGCGTTTCCACCTGCAAATCGACCATGCTGCACTAAAGTGGCTTCACACCGTCAAAGAAACTAACAAAAAACTTCTTTGGTGGAGTTTAGCTCTCCAAGATTTTGATTTCGACATCCAACACATCTCAGGAGCGTCTAACAAAGTGGCTGATGCACTCTCCCGTGAAAGTTTCCCAGAATCAACTGGTTAAAATCGTCCTTGAGATGTGGAAAATATTGTTAGTCTTTATGTACTTGGTAGTATATTTAGAGATGCATGTGTCTTATTAACTCTGTTTTCCTAGAGCTCCAGGAAGAAATCCCAGCCAGTGTTTCACCCTAGCTGAGATTTGGGGGGCGTGTCATAAATATAAAGGGAAGGGTAAACCCCTTTGAAATCCCTCCTGGCAAGGGGAAAGCTCCTCTCACCTGTAAAGGGTTAAGAAGCTAAAGGTAACCTCGCTGGCACCTGACCAAAATGACCAATGAGGAGACAAGATACTTTCAAAAGCTAGGAGGAGGGAGAGAAACAAAGGGTCTGTGTCTGTCTGTATGCTGGTCTTTGCCAGGGATAGACCAGGAATGGAGTCTTAGAACTTTCAGTAAGTAATCTAGCTAGGTATGTGTTAGATTATGATTTCTTTAAATGGCTGGGAAAAGAATTGTGCTGAATAGAATAACTATTTCTGTCTATCTTTTTTGTAACTTAAGGTTTTGCCTAGAGGGGTTCTCTATGTTTTTGAATCTAATTACCCTGTAAGATATCTACCATCCTGATTTTACAGGGGGGATTTCTTTATTTCTATTTACTTCTATTTTTATTAAAAGTCTTCTTGTAAGAAAACTGAATGCTTTTTCATTGTTCTCAGATCCAAGGGTTTGGGTCTGTGGTCACCTATGCAAATTGGTGAGGCTTTTTATCCAACATTTCCCAGGAAAGGGGGGGTGCAAGTGTTGGGAGGATTGTTCATTGTTCTTAAGATCCAAGGGTCTGGGTCTGTAGTCACCTAGGCAAATTGGTGAGGCTTTTTACCAAACCTTGTCCAGGAAGTGGGGTGCAAGGTTTTGGGAAGTATTTTGGGGGGAAGGACGCGTCCAAACAGCTCTTCCCCAGTAACCAGTATTAGTTTGGTGGTGGTAGCGGCCAGTCCAAGGACAACGGGTGGAATATTTTGTACCTTGGGGAAGTTTTGACCTAAGCTGGTAAAGATAAGCTTAGGAGGTTTTTCATGCAGGTCCCCACATCTGTACCCTAGAGTTCAGAGTGGGGGAGGAACCTTGACAGGGGCACAACCCATAGTTTGGGAACTGCTGGGTTAAACACTGACCATTTTTGGCAGAAGTGCATTTTGGGAAATCGTATGAACAGTCAAATACATACAAGTGGATTTCTGGAAATCAAACAGTGGATAAAAATCTGATTTTTTAAAAAACAAAAATATGCTGCATGCATAAGCCTCTGTCAAAAACTTTGAGTTAAAGGCTTATGCTTTTCTATGTAAAGAAACAATCAGAGGAAAAACAGCTAACTTTTGAGATCAAGCTTTATAAATATGGCACAAAAGGTCATGCAGTGTATGAAGGGCTTCATCCTGTGGGGGATACAGAGGTTGTGCTTTTGGGTGCAAAACACTGGCAAAATCATCATAGGCATTGGGACCCAGCCTCTGACTTCAGGAGACACCATCATGTGATCTCCTCTGGATCATCCTGAGCCAACCTGGGTCCATACTCCTATTTTATAGTTTCCCCCTATCAGAGTTCAGATTGGCTCACTTCTCAAATTATAGGTTTCAGAGTAGCAGCCGTGTTAGTCTGTAATCGCAAAAAGAAAAGGAGTACTTGTGGGCTGTAGCTCACGAAATCGTATGCTCAAATAAATTTGTTAGTCTCTAAGGTGCCACAAGTACTCCTTTTCTTTTTTCTCAAATTATGACTGTTTATGAATCCACCCACCATGGAAACGTACCTTCCAGCTCACTGTTCTGCCCAGTAACTACCAACCCTTGCTCCTGGATGGTCCTGAGCACTTCAAGTAAATGGCCTCGCTTTGTCTCCTTGCATGTCTACACAGAGATACAAACTGTCACAACTGTCTCCCTCTCTGTCTCTAAACAAATAAAATACTGTAGTGCAAAAGCAAGTGGGTTACATGAGCAAAAGTCTTGGATTCGTGTTACTTCTTTGTTTTCTGATGGCTAGGAGGTGTGGGGCAGAGGAGTTATGTAACAAGGGAAAAAGAGCAGTGTGTGGAACCAGAAAGGTACAACACTGGTGTCAAAGCAGTACACTGTGAGAAGAAGGTACAGCATTCTTCAGAGTTCAGCCTCTAATGTTGATTTTAACACTTAGGAACTGGAGAAAAATACTGCCATGGCTTCAGGTCATAAAAAAGACCCTATTTGGGAATATTTTCAAGAAATTCCTGTTCCTCTGGGTAAAAAAGGAATACATGCCAGATGTAAAGAGTGCAAAAAAGAGATAGTAGGCTTGGCTGTCAAAATGAAACAACATTATGAAAAGTGCTCCTCAGAAGGCAGTGACATTGAAGATGATGTGGAACATTCAAAGGCTCTAGATCAGCTATTCTATTGAGTAAACTTATTTTTGCACCATACTTGTCGACTGACTACCATGCCTTACTATGGTAGTAAATGATAATTTATATTGTTGTCATAAATTTGGGTGGATTACTTATGAATTTCAAAAGGTTTGTGTTCAAAATATAATTTATATGTTAGTTTATTGTGGGAATATTTATAAGTTACATTGTTACTGATACTCCTGGACTTCTGAAATTATTTTTTATTGCTCAGTATAATCAAACATCCTAGGTGAAGATATCCTGTTTAAAAGTAAAGTTTTATTAGGTATTTACGAATTTGAATGCTAAAACTTTGTTTTGCAAGCTGTTTGGTATGTTGCTAGAGATAAAGATTTAAATAGATTTAGATAATGCTTTTGATTTATTAATTATTTTCCCTATAAAACTGGGTTTAGAATAAATTATATCATTTATATCAAATTATGTCATGGTACAGATAACTGCAATAATAGGCATCTTTCATTTACAATTTCATTTTTTTAAAGCAGTGCACTGAGTAATACTTAGTGACTGACTTTTACCATTTTGTTTCAAGGTCCAGCTTACACATAGGGTGTATGACAGAATGCATACATTTGAGTGATCAGAGTGCAGGGAGGGAACAGGTGAGCCTTGAGAGAGCTGACAGAGGTAATTAGAGAATCAGGCTTGCCAGCGGGATGGGACAAGGAGCCAATTAGCCCATCAGCCCGGGGCTGATAAAGAGGCAGGAAGGAAGTGCCAAGGGAGGGGAGAGACAGAGAGGATTAAGGCTAGTTGAGCCCAGTTACTCACAGTCCTCAAGGGAGAGAGAGAGACGTCTGTTCCTCTCAGATCCCGGGAAGAGGGCCAAAAAGAGCTGTTGGGGCTGAAAATAGACTGTTGCACAGGGATTGATGTGGAGATCATGGAGGGAACTTAAAATAAAAGGATATGGTGAAGGCACAATCACTGGAGTCCATGCTGTTTCTATGGGGAGAAGGCAGGAGAGGAGTCATGCCCTGTGACAGGGTATGAATATCCATCCTCTGCAATGTCTAGAACTTCAGAGTCATCTGCTGGTACCACCAAAAGTGCTGCCACTAAACATATGTCAGACAGTAAATTACTTACTTTAAAAAAATCTTTTTTCATCATCCAGTAAAATCAAGGATGAGTTCGTAATCAGGACCAGCAAATTCCAGCAGCACTCCATAAATGAAAAGATTGCTCAGTTAATTTATGCAACATATTCTCCCTTCATCTTGTTCAGAACAAAACACTTCATTGACCTGGTTCAATTCTTACAATCAGGCCACATACACCCTGGTAGAGCAGATGTGCAATAAAATTGATGGGAAATTCATTAATCTGAGTCTTGATGGGTGGAGCAATGTACACAATGATCCACCAATATTTGCTTGTGTGACAACAGATTGTCTGTCTAAAAGAAGCAATTTCAGGAGATCACTGAAGTACAAATAGAAATAACTGAAGTACAAATGGAAAAGTTGATTAAAATCAATTATTTAAATCGAGGCTTTCCATTTGTGATTTAAATCAATCCACCCTGAAATCAAAGGACAGAATCTGTTAAGAATGTCTATTTTATAAAACATGGAAATCTGCTGAAATTTTTTGCTTAATTAAAAATTGAGCATTTTTTGGAAAAGGGCATTATCTACAAGTTTTCTTCAAAAATGAACTGCTTGAATTAATACATATTAGGAGCTGGGTGAAACTTTGGCATGGATTGAGTTTAAAATCTCGTTGAGATTAATAGGGGTGATTGCACCCTTCAGTTAACATAACTGTAAGAATAAGCCCCCACCTAAGACAAAAATAGTATGTGAACCCTTTCAGGAGCTTTTGCTGAGTATTGTTTTAGGTAGTGGGTGGTGTGTATGTGGGAGGAGGCAGAAAAGACAAAAACCGGGAGAGAGTGAGAAACAGACAGATAGGAGGAGCAGATAACAGCACAGTGTCTGACCCTGGAAGAAACCAAGGGAGAGGTTTTTGGATCAGGGGTGCAGGCTGAAAAGAGTGTTCTTGGTGTTATGATCAAAAGAAGCTGTTTTCTGCTATTTGATTCCTTCTGAATTCAGAGACACGGGACTTTGTACTTTCTTTGTAAATAAAAGTGCATGAGACGATGCCTGACTATCATCCATTTCTACTCCCAACTGGAACATCTCGAGGGCCCCAGACTTTGACTAGCTGCTCAGGTCGAAAAGGGACACCAATATCTAACTAATAAAACATATTTTTAATATTGTATATGGATGGGGCTAGGTAGTACAGTATTTTAATACACGTTGTTTCTGAGATCTGGGTTCAAATTTGATTTGGGTTACACATACACTTAGTTTTGTCTCTACCCAGTCACCAGTGGCCATCTGGTTACACCAGAATGTTGTCTCATTTTCCAGTGCATTTAACAGCAATTTACAGTCTCTCAAGCGTATTTCAAGTATTGAAATAGATGGGATGGTACAAGCAATTTCAGTAAAAGTGAACTGTGGGAGAAAACTTGTACAATTGGTCATATTCTCTCTTTCTTCTATAACACCCCATGGAAAGGGAGCACTAGCCAACAACTGAGTTGCATTTGAGGTGGCATTTGGCACCCCCTGAGGAGAATAAATACACTGCCACCAGATCATACATAGGCTAGTAATCCAAGGGAACAACAAGACCAGGTCCTGCAGACCTTAGGACAACTAAGCTCCACTTTTCACAGCGTGCACCAGAAGCATAGTATTCTGGTTTTCTCCGATTGGCTGGCTCCCCGCTAGACATGCACTCATACTTCCTCTGTGGTACAGTAAAGTTCCAAAGGGAGAATTACTGCTGCTCATGGCAACAAGAACTTACACTGCATGATTTAGTTGGGATTGGTCCTGCTCTGGGCAGGGGGTTGGACTAGATGGCCTCCAGAGGTCCCTTCCAATTCTGTTATTCTATGATTCTATGATTATAAGTTGCATTGTCCTGAGTAGTTAGCACCCTTAAACTCTTACTGAGTATAAGTGTAAGACAGCAAAGCTGTGGGGTGGGGCTGTAGCTGCAGCTCAGGGATGCAATAAACAGGAACATCAGAAGATGAGGGAGAGGAAATCACAGCCCCTAGAGCTGCCGGGAGAGGTTATGTTGTGTTGTGAACCAGAAATTTAGCCAGGACTGATATTACCCAAACATATTTGCAAAACATGGGACATCCTATCCAATTTTTTGGCAGCTATGTGCTTTGTGGTGTTGGCCTCAGAAAAGCTAAAGGCAGCTGTATGGTGGAGAACATTCTACCTCTTTACTAGCTTTCATCTTCTCACGGTCCCTCCTCCAACTCTTCTCTGCAGCATTAGTACCCTACTGCTTCTCTCCACATTGCATGAGAGAATGGAAACGTATGGCCCAATGCCTGATTCTAGTTAGTGCTGTCTCATGGTTCCATGACCACTAAAATACATTCACCAGGATAAAATTTATTTTACATGCATAATGTCCTTTTCCAACCATGGAGTATTTACCTAATCTGTTTCTCTCTTTATTATTAATAAAGAGATTTGAGAATTTAGATTTCACACAAACCTTTGGTTATCCTACACAGTGTTACCTAATGCATTTCTAGTAAACCTTCTTAAAATTGCACCAGCCCAACATGCGATTTGTCATAGTTCTCATTTGGGTTTTGTTTTATTGAGACTTGATCATACTTCACATGGTTAATGGTTAATATTAAACATTGCTATTTATTTTACTACATTAGGTCTCACAATTTAAGTGATGGGGCTTTTGTATCATTTCCTTTTGGAATTCTTTGTTTTATAAACACAATGGAAAGTATTGATGCTGGCAAATAAGAAAAGATATTTTAACTTACTGGGATCCCCCCTGTTCAGCTTCCATCTGTACAGGCGAAATGCCACAGCTTTTCAGTTGCCTGCAACTGTACCTTATGTTCATTCTGGAGTTTTTATCTTTTCATAAAAAATGCACTTTTCCTCCTAAATGAGTATCTAGTATGCCAATATTGTTCATTTAAAAAAAAAATGAAATAGAATATATTTAACATTTCTATTCTGGTTTTATTTATTATTTCCTAATTTTGTATGAGTGAATTATTGCTTGTTAAAACAAGGAGACTAACAGCACTGTTTTGTAAAATTTGGAAATTAGACTCTTTAATGAAAGAATATTCCAGCTGCAGACCAGCACTAAACTCTTCTTTATTAATTTTTGATATTCCATAATTTTTCAGGTATACATCTGTATAAAGTGTTGATAAATCCACTGCTAAAATATTGTGTCAATTTCTGCTATCCACACCATAAAAATTATGTTGAAAAAATTTAAAGGATTCAGGGTCACCAGAATACTTTTACAATGAGAGACTAAAGGAATGCAACATGTTTAGCTTATAAAAGAGGTTAAAGGGCAACTTCATCACCATCTGTAATTATCTATACATGGATAAGATAGCTGAAGCTAAAGAGCTAATCTAGCAGACAGTCATTACAGGATCCAAGACTGGATGCTGAAATCAGCAAAACAAGAAACAACTTTTTAACGTTGAGGATAGTTAGCCATTGGAACAGATGGCTTACCAGGAGTGTGCTAAATTCTCCATCACTCAGTCTTCAAATCAAGATTGGATATCTTTCTAAAAGATAGGATTCAACCATGTTACTGGGTTAAGACCCCTCTGATCTTAAAAATTACAACTCTATTAAATATACCGTTAATGTGAGCTATGCACTGTACAGAAACTCTCATAGAATTTCTATATATAACACATTCCTCCCCTCCTCACCCACAGGAATGGTTCATAATATGACTATAATAAACTGGAAAAAGAGAATAGACTTCTTCAAATTCTGATGCAGCCTGGAAAGCATTATGATCCAAAACATAAACATTTCAATAATTATACATTCAAATGATTGGATAGTTTTCTGGCTTGCACTGCATGTTTGGATTGCTGTGCACTGGAAATTTGTTAATTTAGAGAGTATTTGTAACTGGAACTCTCCTAATGTCACAGTGTATTTTGAACCAAAAATCTGAGCACAATCAGATGAGAAATTGAAAAAGCAGAAAAGAATTCAAAGGAGAATGAGTATGGTGAAGAGACTCTTAGGTTTGATAAGGAAGTATTTGTTACTTTTGTGATGGGGGGAGTTAGAAATAAAGAGGAGAAAAATGGGATGATAGATAGCACTGTACTCTATTCAGTCCATTCGAAATCTTGTCCATACCTTATGTGCCACTTGGCAGCAAAGCCCTTTATGTCACATTTAATCTTAATTATTTGGCATACAAGTTGCACAGCAAGGGAAGATGGCTGCTATACAAAGCTTCTAAACCCCCGTAAGTGGCACTTTAGGAGTCCTAGGTGACTGCTGGCTTCTCGTCAAAGTATCTGCCAAGATAGTGTTTCAGTTCTTTCTGCCTCTCTACCGATGAAAAAAGGTCAGTTCATGCTAGTCTTTGCAGCTATCCTTTCTGTTCTGAATTGTGAAAGATCTCCCTCTTTATTCTACTAAATGGCATCAGATTTCCTGAAATATTTGTTATATTAACAAATAACTTATTAACCCCCATACTTATGGTCCGTCTCCCCCAACCCTTTGTAAACCAATGCACAGAGCCCATGTGTCTAGGAATCTGTATAATCTTTGCTACTTTACTCCTGAGAGTTCAAATCCTTACTAAACCTTCAGTCAAGGGATATGAACTTATTACCTTCAAATAGTCTGCATCTGTGCACTCATCCACAACACCATCTGTTAAAGTGGTCAGGATTCACTTTATTGCCTCTTTTGTGGAAGGCCCTGCTACTGTGAAAAGCCAGTGTTATTGGAAACATAATTTTCCTAATCATTATGCTTCCTTTCTTGCTGGATCATAACATACTACAAGACATTTGCGCACAGAGTAAAAAAGCTCTTCAGAATAGCCATTCTTAGGGGATAAAATGATTACTATCACTGTCCCATTTCTTTTATCTCATAATCAAGTTCAAGATGGTACTAGATATCTCTGCTGAAGTGATTATATATTTGAAACAGAAATTACTTGATCTCCATTTTGGTACCATAATGTTTAAGACAGACTCATTTTTTTCCATTAATGTTAATATACTTATGAGTCTTTACAACTGTCCCTTTACTTAAAGACATGAACTATACTTTAAGCACAAATCTATCAAATAGGTGAGATTTTAGGTTCCTTTATTTAAATTGATACCAATAGTATCATTTAGAACAATTTCATTTCACTGACAGCGTATCTGTGGTTAAACAGGCATGAAATGTGGGAGCTAGATGACTTGCAAGATGGCAGTCCCTATTGACAATGGGCATATTAGGTGTCTTTTTTTGATTGGGGGAATCCCATATCTCTGTACATGTTCAGTATGGAAGTCATTTTCTAAATAGCCAGAGGCATGAATTAAAATGTTTTTTCTAGACCACTCTGGGGGGCCCATTTCTTATGAGTATAGTTGACCTCCCTGGACAACCACCAATTTTGTCAAGAAGTGCCCCATCAGTTCCAGATCTGTCAGCTCCTGGGCTCCATCTTCCAAATCTCCAGAATCAAAACACTTTGGTAGGTCTTTTTCTGTTAAACTTATAGAAGTAAAGGAGCATCTTCTAAGTCCAGAAACTGATCTCCTCAGAGAATTTCTGCTATAAAGAGGTCTAAATTGCCTCTTCACTCCCATTCCAATGAGATTCCACAGCCTGAATCAAGAACTGTGGGAGCTTGAAAGGAGCACAGTACCGACTCTTCAGTACTGTATTGAGGTAACAAACTGTCTACCTCTGGTACTAAGGCAATGTCCTCAGGAGATAGTGTGGCACTGAGTTCTTCACTACTGGTTGTAGCACCCTCCTGGGTACCGATAGCTTCAACAGTTTTAGACATAACAAATCCTGCATCTTGGCAGGGTGTTAGACTAGATGACTCTTGCAGTCCCTTCTAACCCTGTGATTCTAAGTAAGTTGGCATCAGTACCCTGATGAGCTACTCTCCAGTGTAGAAGTTTCTGGTACCATCTGTCTTGATACCGGGGACGTATACAGCATCAAAGGACTGCCAGGTTTTGGAGGAGCTGGAGTCTCCCTTAACTTTCAGTTGGGCTAAACATTCTTCTGGTATTCACACTCACTGTTTCAACAATACAGACCTCCTCTCTGATACCGCCTCCTAGACCTATATTACACCCTAGCACTTCTGTCTCAAGAGCCCCCCCTTTAAAGTTAGAATGTTCATATACATCATTGGACACAGTGGGGAGGGGTCCCCTACTTATTCCTTTATGGCACCTTTTTCTGCATTTTATGGTCAGAAAAGTAATCTGGGATCTCATACAAGGCTAGACTTCACAGAGTTTATGAAAGTTGTATCTTTCCATTTGGGTTCCTACTACTGTAATGTACCAACATGGCCATATTGGGGTCCTGATTGTAGGCATCGTTCCCAGGCACCACCCCCTAGAAAGAGAACCTTCCTGTTTGTTCAGAGGCAAAAACCTGTGCAGCCACAGATGTCCCCTCATGATTCTCAACCAGCAGAGGAAATTTCTGAGGAGGAGCATCTTCCCAGTGAGGATCTACATGCACCCATTGGCCATCTCATCCTTGTGTTTAGATGAGGTGATAATTTCTTCCATATCATCTTATCCAGATGACTAGAAGAACTTCCAGGATTTATTGAAAAGACTAGCCAAAAATGTCAAGATCCTGATAGAGGAGGTGCATGATACCTGACATAAATTGTTGGACGTTCTCTACACTACTATGCCAGGAAGTGTAGCTCTTCCTATTGATGGACCTTGCCAAGAATGTTAGATGGACACTGGCAATAGTAAAACAACTTCAAATAAATCAGACAAAAGATACTATGTGGGAGAAGAATACCTTTTATTCACAGCCAGTATCTGGCTTTTTGGTAATTGTGGTAGCTAACAAAAAGAATACACAATGCCAGCCAAAAATGACTCTAGCCCAAAAGGAGCCAAAATGATGATCTGTTTGGTCGTAAATGTTATTCCTCTGTAAGCTTATATTTAGAATGTTAAATGATCAGACTTTGCTTTCATGTTATGGTTTTCTAAAGTATAATATTTATGGATTTCTTTGATAAATTGCCACAAGAACATAGGGAGGAATTTAAATGCCTGATTTCACTGGGACAGTTAGTGATATAATGAACATCTTTGTAAGCAGCTCTAGATGCTGCTGATACTGCTTCACAATTTGTGGCTACTTCTGTAATCATGAAGCACACATCTTGTCTCCATAGTTCAGGAATCCCCAGGAAAGTTCAATGAACCGTGGAGAATCTTCTGTTCAAGGGCTTAAAGCTATTCAGTACAAAAACTGATGATGCCTTTCACACTTGGAATGATTCTTGTGCCACACTTCACTCCCACGGGTGTATACACCTTTACACAAAAAGAAAACAGGAGACCTCACACACACGGTAGACAGAGGACTGCCCCATGCATTTTATCAGCGATCAGTGACCTAGAAAAAGACAGTGCTACCAGAAGAAGAGACATGGTGCGACAATTATAGCTATATCCTACCTCACAGACACAATCAAACAATCATTTTGATGGGTTGGTTGAGAGTCACAATTTAACCACAATGACAGATCTAGTCCTTTCTTCCCCTCCCTTTGGAAACGCCTCTACTACTTCATGGAACTCCATAGCAATGGACCGCTAGATGAGGAACGTTATTTTAGCAGGTTATTTCATACAGATCCATACTGCCCGATCCCTTACACATACACCCCACAACTGGTCCCTATTCAGGGACCCCTTTCTCAAGAGACTGCTACAACAGAAATTGGAATCACTTTCCTCTTTTAAAGCCATAGAAGAGGTTCAACTGTAACACAGAAGGAAAGCTTTCTATTCACATTATTTCTTCATATTTAGAAAGAAGGGAGAATGGTGGCTAGTTCTGGATTTGAGAGTACACAATACCTTTATTGACCAAGTCAAATTAAGAATGTTCACATTTGCCTCCATAATGCCATATCTAGATTCAGACTACGGGTTTGCAGCTCTCTGCCTGTTTATTTCCATATTGCCATACACCTGACACAAAATAAATATTTAAGGATTCTAGTGGAACAATAGCATTATCAGTACAAAGTTCTGCTCTGCAGTCTCTCTACTGTACTGAGGGTGATCGCCAAGGTCTTAGCAGTATTAGCTGTATATCCAGGAAGACAAGGTATAGCAAGTTATCTATACCTGGATGACTGGTTGGTCAGAGGAAGGTTCTCAGCACTATGCATGAAGCTCCATCAAATCCTTCAACTTTTCATATGCCTCAGCCTAAAATCACAAAGAAAAGTCTATTTTAACTCTAATTCATCAATTAGAATTAGTAGTGGTAGTATGCTCCAAGACAGCCAAAGTATTATCTAACTTGGGACAGATACAAAACCATGTCCATGCTTGTCATGCAGCTTCATTTAAATCCACAGATATGGTATAGACTTGCTTAAATCTACTTGGACACATGGCCTCCTGCAGTTTTGTCACGTAGCATTATAGACTACACCTACACTAAATGTGGGGTTGACGAAAAATCACTGTATGTACCATGCAGACCCAATTTAGGTATGCCTCTGCAGATTCCATAAGCTATTCTCTCCTCACTGGACTGGTGGAAAGACCCCAACAAGGTGTGCAATGGTGTACCTTTTTCACCATCCCTCCCAATCAGAACTTTATTAACCATTCCATCACAACTGGCTTGAGGAACACATGTAGACCACCATCGAGCACAGGGCAAATGGACTGGTGAGGAGACTCACTTACATATAAATGTGTTGGAGCTCAGAGCCGTGGACAAGGCTTGTGTCGAATTCTTACTTGTGCTTCAGGGACTAGCTGTCAGTTCTTGATGGACAACACAATTGCCACGTTCTATATAAATAGGCAGTAAAGGGCACGATCATCCCTGCTGTGTCAAGAGGGAGTTTGGTTATAGAACTGATGCATTCAGCATCAGTTGTCTCCACAATTCTGCAGAACATTTTAGAAGACAGTTTAAGCAGACACTTTGCAACGGATCATGAGTGGACAATCAAGAACTCGGTAATTTGGACACTCTTCAAGGATTGGGGTCATTTGTCAATTGATCTGTTTGTGACAGATGGGAACAAGAAGTGTCCGACTTTTTGTTACAGGTCAGAGTCCAGAGTTCCTTTCAGACATATTTCTCATTTGATGGTCTCCTGCACTGATGTATCCCTAACCCCTAAATCCATTGTTTCCCAGGATACTCAGGAAGATCAGACAAGATGCTTCCAAAATCATCCTGATAGCTTGTGCCTGGCCAAGGCAGTTTTGATACCTGGAACTGATGCTATTGCAAATATGTCCTCTAAGAACATTACCTATAATTTCAGTCTTGCTATCCCAAAATAATAGGATAATTTGTCTTTCAACCCATCCTCCCTACATCTTATGGCTTGGCTTCTGGATAGATGTCAAAAGTAGAGAGATCATGTTCCCCATTCTGGAGGTATGGCCTGCATTCCTTGATCCTATATTTATAACTTTGAATGTGGCTAAAGTAAAATGTATTTTGTTTGAATAGAGCCTGCTTACCAAACACACTTATTTGTTCTGTTTGACTGCTCAGTCCTCATCATTATTTACCAATCTACTAATCTTTGTGTCATCAACAAATTTTATCAGCAACGATTTTTACATTTACTTCAGTATCACTGATAAAAGTATTGAATGCTTTTAGGCCTCAACTGATCCCTGCGGAACAGTGGTGCCAGTCAGAGCAATGTGACAAATAGGGGGCTGTGTATATGATCGCCCAACCACTTCTAAGCAGTGGTCCTGTACTAAATCAGTCTGGCTGCTGCTGGAACAATCTGGAATGTCACTCTGACTGTGTGGTCACAACACCACTGAAATTTGATCCACCTGCCCCTTCAGACAGATGGAGGGGTGGCTGGGCCAACTTTCAGTGAGTGGTGTTGCAACCTGGTGCACAGCATTGCAGTGCAACTCAAATTTGGCCTGACTTCCTCTTCGTCCAGACAGAGGGGCAGCCAGGCCAAATGGTCTTGCAGCCTGGCACACAGAGAATCTGTTCTTGTACAGCAGAGCACAGGGGAACATGCTAAGGACTCAACTTCTGGTGGCACTAGTTCATGCACTGGTTGGATAAGAGAGAGGAGAGACTCCCTGCCCAAGGGAGACCCGGGTTCCCTGTAGGGGGTGGGGGATGAGCAGGGACTGGAATTCTCCCCCTCCCGCACCCAGCAAGTATCTGAATTGGCGTCACTGCTGCAGAATTGCATACAGGATTGTATGGAACTTGCCTAGGAGACATGACTAATGTCAACCTTGGGAAGCCTTACGAGCTTCAAAGGACTCTTTTAGACAATGCCCTAAGAGAAGAATGAACTGTTAGCTGAGTAGGTTTCCTAGGAAATCCTTCCCTCCTAGAAAGACCCTCATTTGACGATGATTCCCCAGTGGCAACTGCTCTTTGAAATCTGCCAGTTAGCCAGTTCTTAATCCATTTAATGGACCAACTTTGGAGGAAGGAAGAGAACTATAGTTATGGAATCCCTGTGCCTACAGTAGGAGGAAATAAAGAGTCTGTCAGTTTTAAGATATCTTTGAATTATTTTCTTCTTAAAAACAAAACAGAATAAATGAAAATATCCTTATTGTCCATCTTATTACAGTCTGTGATATTGAAAATGAGCAGAACAGTTCTTATTAAATAAGCATCATCATGAACTACAGACCCCTCTCTCCAAACTGAATTCAAACAGTTTAAGATTCAGGATCAGTTTGTATAAACTTAAGAACCTTCCTACAATTAACTGTAAACAAAAGGTTTGTTCCTGCTCCTGCTCCCACTGAAGTCCTGAAGAATTTTGCTGTTATTCAAAATGGGAAGAGGACAGGGCTTTTTTTCTGTCTTTCTTTGTCCCCTTGCTCAGAGGTGACTGCCATTCTCTTGGACTAAAGGTACCATACCATTCAGTTCTTGTTCACTCTGTCAGCTAATGTAATCTTTACACATTCATTAATAGTAGCAATAAATATGCTGCGGACTTCAAATAAAATATTTTCACATTTTAATGTTTGAAAGAAAACTAAGAAAAATAAGTTCATTGTAAAATGTTACATTGGCAGGATGAATTAAACACGTGATAAAAGAGGAAAGTTCCAGATTAAGTTTAAAATTCTTATTTTATTAAGCATAACATAAATCACTTGTATGATCCTCTTTTAAGATAGTATATAATTTGATCCTTACTTTAAAAATATCATTTAACAAACTGGAGAGCACTCCAGGCTATCTCAAGGATAAGTACCTGTATACCTTGATGATAAGGTGATGATATGACAATTTAAATACCTTCTTGAGACCTCCCTCTCTCAAAATAGAACTTTTAACTGTTAGTAAGCCAAGAATATACATCCTGTTTTAGCCAACAAAACTACAATAATCTTTTTTTTCTGTGTTTACTAAGTATCAGAGTGGCTTTTCCTAACACTTATGTCTCTAAAGAAATTAAATGAAAATCCACATTACTAACTAAACTGCTGTGGGAGCCCTGCAGGAATCCCATCAACAAAGAAGCAAGCACTTAGAACTAGAAAGAGCCGGCTGGTTAATCAGAAGAGAAGTCAGCTTGTTGGAGAAGCTGTCATCCTTGAATCTTCAATTGATGGGTCATTTCATCCCCAGCAGGGGCTCCTTGCATGAAGTGTAATTTTTACTCTCACTGTTCAATCAGTATGACAGCTTTGGCTCTAATGTGATGGAAGTTCTGACTCTAGTTTGAATTATTCTTCTGACAGTTCATAAAAAAAAAATTCAGAACCAAACAATCAACAATAAAACAAAATTAAAACATTCTTTTTAATTTAAAACTCTGCCTGGCTGTTAGAATTTTACTGTTAATGTAGCCAGTGAAGTTATATACATAAGGATCAAATTCCACAGTTCCTTGTAGTTGCTACAATTTTTCTGAATAATAAGCGTCAATTAGTGAGTTTGTTATTCAAAGCTATCCAGACTGTTATAGTACAAAGCATCTATTATCAACTTGAACTGTAAATTCTTAAGTCTACATGCCCTCACTATAATTTACTGTATGCTCAAATGATAAATTATAGTTACATTCTGTAATTATATGGTCTAATTAAAAGAAATACTTTACAAATTATGTGTTCAACAAGGAGGCATTTTTTACAATTTCAAGAAAATGTTCTGTCCTTTCATTGTTTCCATAAACACTTTTCCATGTGAAAATGTCACTTTGGCAATTTTTTTCCAGTTGAAATTCCTGTGTTTTTTTCTAGCACATAAGAAATTCCCATTGGAGCAGGCATATCAGGAAATAGTAGTAACCATGAACATTTAGCAGCCATGAATGGACATAAGAAAGGCCATAGTGGGTCTGACCAAAGGTCTATCTTCTGATAGTGGCCAATGCCAGGTGCCCCAGAGGGAATGAACAGAACAGGTAGTCATCAAGTGATCCACCCCTGTCGCCCGTTTCAAGCTTTTGGCAAACAGAGGCTAGGGACACACTGTCTTGTATTATGTTTAGTATTTTTTATTTGTACTACAGTAATTCCTGGAGAGACAGTTCAGGATTGGGGTCCTCATTGTAATGGTTATTGAACATATACAGAATAAAAAATAATCCCTAGTCCAAAGTACTTACAATTTAAATAGAGACAAAATGTGACAGGTCGATGTAGAACACAATGAAAGGGAAAGACAAGGGTGATCATAATATATTTGCTAAGTGTAATTTACGCATACTAGGTAAGTGTGGTTTGGAAAATGTCAACAGAGCTCTTAGGCATTACGATTACAAAAATAAATAATAATAATAATAATTAATAGAATATATGTGGTAGAGAGCTAAATATTAATAGGAATATAACTCCCTTGGATATTTGTGGTTGATGCAAGGAAAGGGAAGTGCCAGAGATGTTCAGAGCAGAGCAGCTTTTTGGGAGAAGACTGTGGACAACAATGCAAGTCACATTTCATACATACAGATAGTGCTGCTGAGTGGCTTGCTGTGTCTCATTATAATTAAGGTGCCACCGTGGTAATTCAGGAAACCACAGAATTCTTCATCTGCAGGGCAACAGTGTTCCAAAGTTATTTAAAGAGAACACTCAGCCTGTCTTTAAGTACAACTCACATGTAGATGAGGAGAAATGTGGAATAACCCAAAGTTTGAAGATTCATGAAGGAAAGCAGACAAGGAAAAGCCACTAGTACTCTTAGCGTGTCTTAAACCAGTTGTATGTAAGGGTGGAGAAACCTAGGTATGGAAATGTGAGCTAACTTAGCCCACAGATGTCTCGTAGGAGCTCTTATATGGCAATTTCTTGCAATATCCTGGACAATCCTTATTGAATTAAGTTAAACCTTAAATTTAAGGAGCTCTTTGTGTTAAAAATTCAAATGCTTGTTATTGTGGTATTGTATGTAACTTGTTTAGGAGACATGGCTAATGTCAACCTTGAGAAGCGTTACGAGCTTCAAAGGACTCTTTTAGACAATGGCCTAAGAGAAGAATGAACTGTTAGTTGAGTAGGTTTCCTAGGAAATCCTTGGGAAGAAGAGAATGCAAATTACCCACCTACAGATCCATCCTTTTGAAGCTGCACCTTGAAGAGAAATCAGTTGTCTAGCTGATTACCAATTCACAGTCTCTTCAAAGACCCAGACTGGATAAATGAGTCACACTCAAGTTCACGAGGATGCATATTTTGAGTTAACAGTTGTTATGAATTTGTGACCACAGAAAAAAATCCTAGGTTTGAAGGACTGCTTACCAGCCGGAGCCCTTGTTAGAGTCAGGGGGTGATCTCCGGTAAATTTATTAGCATGAGTGTAGGTTCTTTTATTGTTTGTTTTATTGTTTTTAATGTTTCCTCTGTAATGCTATCAATTTAAGAATAAATGTGCTTGCTTAGAAAGAGCTATTTGGTAAGTTCCTATTGGTATGTCTACACTATGAAATTAGGTCTATTTTATAGAAGTCGATTTTTAGAATTCGATTGTACACAGTCCATTGCGTATGTCCACACTAAGCGCATTAAGTCGGTGGAGTGCGTCCTCACTACCATGGCTAGCATCGACTTACAGAGCGGTGCACTGTGGGTAACTATCCCACAGTTCCCAAAGTCTCCGCCACCCATTGAAATTCTGGGTTAAGCTCCCAATGCCTGATGGGGCAAGAACATTGTTCCGGGTGGTTTTGGGTACATGTCATCAGTCGCCCCTCCCTCCGTGAAAGCAACGGCAGACAATCATTTCGTGCCTTTTTTCCTGGGTTACCCTTGCAGATGCCATACCACAGCAAGCATGAAGCCTGCTCAGCTCACCGTCACCACTGCTGTTGTGGGCAAGTCTACTGTGGGGGCTGCTGTGATCCAAGTAGCCAATGCAATCATTGACATTCTGTTATCAAGGGTAGTGACTCTGGGAAATGTGCAGGCCTTTTTAGATTTTAGGTGCATCATATTCCTCTCCTTTGTCACTGGTGAAGAAGTCTTGCAGCCGTACATTCCAGTCCGGTTGGCGCTCTAACACCCCATAGCACTTCTGTGATTGACACATGTAACAGCTCCAGGGCTCTTGCTCTTTTGCCTTGGCCAAGGTACCTTGCCCTACCAGGACCTCCAAGCATTCGACACAGAAGCACCTGCAGCAGCTGGCATTGCTACACAGCAGCAGCTCCTGGGTGCCTTCGCAGCAGACGGTGCAGTAGGACTGCTAGCCAGCCTCGTCCATGGTGTACGGTTCCACCGCTTCCGCTGCAACTCTGCTCTCCTGCGAGCTGGAGGGTTCTGCCTCAGGCTGCTCTCCCAGCTGACAGCACCGCGTGGTCTCACCTACTCCAGCCTACCCATTGTTCCCATGGCTCATGAAGCCTGGACAGTAGTATGGAGCAGTTCAACTATAGCCTTAGCAAGTGCAGAACAGTGGTAGAATGTGCCTTTGGCCGTTGAAAAGCTCACTGGTGCTGTTGGTCAGACCTCAGTGCAACCAACATTCCCATTGTTATTGCTGCTTGCTGTGTGCTCCATAATATCTGTGAGAGTAAGGGGGAGACATTTATGGCAGGGTGGGAGGTTGAGGCAAATTGCCTGGCATCCAATTTTGAGCAGCCAGACACCAGGACGATTAGAAGAGCATAGGTAGGCGCGCTGCGCATCATTGAGGCTTTGAAAACCAGTTTCATGACTGGCCAGGTTACAGCTTGAGAGTTGTGTGTGTTTCTCCTTGATGCAAGCCCGCCCCCTTTGTTGATTTTAATTCCATGTAAGCCAACCACCCTCCCCCCTTCGAAATAAACTAACTATTGTTTTGAAACCATGCATTCTTTATTAATTAAAAAAAAAAGCGATAACGGACAAGGTAGCCCAGGTGGGATGGAGGAGGAGGGAAGCACAAGGCCACATTGCTTATTGTGGCCACACTAAAAATCAAACTGTTTGAATGACAGCCTTCTGTTGCTTGGACCTCCTCTGGAGTGGAGTGGCTGGGTGCCCGGAACCTTCCCCCCTGCCGCGTTCTTGGGCATCTGGGTGAGGAGGGTATGGAACATGGGGAGGAGGGCAGGCGGTTATACAGTGGATGCTGCAGGGGTCTGTGCTCTTGTTGACTTTCCTGCAGCTCCAACAGATGCTTCATCATGTCCGTTTGCTCCCCCATTAGCCTCAGCATCATGTCCTGCCTCCGCTCTTCACGCTCACTTAATTCTTTCCTGGCCTCTGCCATGGAATGCCTCCATGCATTAAGCTGTGCCCTATCAGTGCAGGAGGACTGCATGAGCTTGGAAAACATGTCACCATGATTGCGGGTTTTTTGCCTTCTCATCTGTGATAACCTCAGGGATGGAGATGATAGGGGGAGCGTAGAAACATTGTACACTCTACAATTCTGGGGGGACTGCATGGTCACCTATGCTGCTGAGTTTACCACACTGACCAAAAACGGGAAATAAAATTCAAAAGTCCCTGGGGCTTTTCCTGTGTACCAGGCTAGTGCATCGGAGTTCAAAGTGCTGTCCAGAGCTGTCACAATGGAGCACTCTGGGATAGCTCCCAGAGGCCAATACCGTAGATTTGTGACCACAGTACCCCAAATTTGACCCAGCAAGGTCGATTTTAGCGCTATTCCCCTCGTCGGGAAGGAGTACAGAAGTCGATTTTAAGAGCCCTTTAGGTCGACAGAAGGAGGTTGGTTTTGTGGATGCAGTCATTTTTTAAATCGACCTAATGCAGCTAAATTTGACCTAACCCCGTAGTGTAGACCAAGCCTATGTCAGTTGCAGTGTACATTGTCTCTGAGGAGAAAGGTAAAGCAGGCTAGCTTAGTCAGTCAGACTTTGCTGGGAATTCACAGTGTTGGCAGGGATCAGTGCAGCCTTGAAATACTGCGGTCAAGAGGTAGAGAGATACATGTCTCTGCCCAAGAAAGGTGGCATCTGGGGAGCCAGAAGTCTGAGTGGGTGCCTTTGCTGGACCATAGAGGGGGAGTAGAGGTGCAGTTGTCCTGAACTATGACAGGAGCACCTCATATGGCTCACACCATCCCCTCCAGCTAACTCTGGAAGTATAGTTGGCATGTTGCAGGGCCTTTGAGAGTATGATCCTCAGATCCCAAGAAGGGCTTGGAGAACTCCTCCCAACAGACATGATTACTGTACCTGTGTGTAATATCTTGTATTTGATCATAGCTTATATGTTTCTGCTTGGAAAACATTTTTCTCACCAAAGTAATAAATCAAACTTCCATTGTTTTAAGCTCATTAAGTACTGTACGTAGTGTTGAATTCTCTAGGTACTATATTTGAGAATGGTATATCACAAGATTTAAAAACAAGTCATCTTAGTACAATGAAAATTTTGAAATCCAAGAAAACATTTTTGTTTGTAGTGTTGTTGTAGCAGTGTTGGTCCCAGGATATTAAAGAGACAAGGTGGGTGAGGTAATATCTTTTAATGGACCCACTTTTGTTGGTGAGAGAGACACACTTTGAGGTACACAAAGCTCTTCTCCAGGTCAGCTCTGTGCAGCTCGAAACTTGTCTCTTTCACTAACAGAAGATGGACCAATAAAAGACGTTAACTCACCCACCTTGTCTCAGTGAACATTTTTGTCACTTTTAGGGAAATACTCAATTTTCTAGTGCAGCAATAACCACAGTAAACTACCATCACTGGGGAATTCAATGAGAAATAAATTAAAACTTCAAAGTTGTTGCCTGATCTATAGATTATGTATTAATTATATTGATTATTTAAGAATCAAGCTAGCCCTTTGGACTACAAATTTACACCGTGTGCCTCCCTACTGTTTTATTTGCTTTCTAAATTTTATTTATGTGATACATTTGCATTTTTCTCATGAGTGTTCTTTCTCTGCAATTAAAACTTCATCCTTCAAATTAATACAGCATATGCCTTCAGTGGTACAACTAACTAATCTTTGTTTTTAATATTATAGATCTGAATGATCACTCAGCTTTCCAACTCACCATGTAACTCAGCCATTGAATCTGCTGGTGGGGGGAAACACGAGCTAGGGAGCATATATAAAAATTATGACCTATTCCTTTGCACTTTTTAGATATACATGGTGAATAAACATTGTTGATCTATAAATCAGGATCACTGTATTCTCAGATTTAGTGCCCATTTTCTAGGTAATGGTTACATGAAGCTTATTTGTAATATAAAAAGAAGAAATATTGTAATGCTGTTGCCCAAATTCTGCACTCACTAACTTCAATGGGTGTTATGCCTGAGTAAGAAGTGCCAGATTTAGCCTTATATAAACTGTATTTTAAAGGTGACAAAGGAAAGGAAAATATAGTGGCTGATCAATACATAATATTGTTATTTATCAAATGAAAGGATGAAAATATATTTTCAGTGTGTGGATAACTTTTTTTAAGTAAGTACCCTATTTCAGTGATTAACAAATAGGAAATTTTAAGAGGCAACATATATTAAACATTACTCTTGTTGATTATTCACTTACACTTCTTATTGAGATTTACAGTTAAAATATTCCTGTTGAGAGAAAAGTACCATTTATCTAATCCAGTTCCTCAAGAAAAAATACTTAGGTGGTTTCAGGAGTCTTCAACTAGCTAATTTAATAAGAGGGTAATTTATATTCCACAGTCAGTAACTTGTGATACTGTTATTACTAAAATTCAAGTAAAAGATCACACAGTCTGCCTTATCTACTGCATACCATGAAATATCTACATATATTTTATTAAATAAAGTTAAATGAATAGTGACCTCTGAGATCTGCAGTTATTTTAGATCAATATACTATAACACATTATTTTCTTAATCACAAAGGTGAGTATTCCATCTGTCTCCAATGGATAAAGATGAAGATTTAACTCTGAGACAATTTTGGTTTTCACATTACTTTTGCAGAGCTTTCAGAAATCCACATTTTAAATTAAGTATAGTATTTCTTAAATTTACTAATTTTAACCAGCCCATAGCTTATTTACCATTCATCAGTCAACATGTGCTGCTAATCTCTGCTAAAAGATTGTTCATATAATGAACTTCGATTTAAAAGAGCCTTTTAATGGCTTTTGAGATATTGAGCATGTGCCACATAGAGTTTTAGGACCAAATTTTCAAAAACTGCTTTCAATCAGGGGCACAAATGATAGAGGGTAAACATCTAATTGCACCCTCTACTTAGATAGTCAGACATTTGGGATGAAATCCTGGCCCCATTGAAATCAATGGCAAACTCCCATTGATTTAAATGAAGGATTTCGACCCTAAATTCTAAAATGTGTACCTGTTATTGATTCTGGCAGAAAATGTAGAGGCTTGATTGAACTAGATGGTTCATGTCTCAGAATAATAGCAGAGACTGTTCGTTTGTTAGACATCAGCTCACAAATATCAGTCTGGATGTATTGTTTGTTTGGATATCTTAGTTAGCTAATTATGACTGGAATTCAAACTAGCAAATATAATCACCAAAGCAGATTTTTAAAAAATTCTTCAGTAGATGATCTTTTTAAAATAAGCTACACCCCCTGAGAGGATGTAGCAGTGGACATTCTCCTCTTGCCCACTAGGGAAGTGAGAGGAGCATTTAGACTGTAAGATCATTCGGGTAAAATACCAGTCACTCTTATTTGTCTGAACAGCATCAGGCATATCTATGTTGAAGTGTAATAATAAAAGGCAAGCACTGATCAGCAAGTATAGTCTTCTGTATCTTGTTTACAAGGGTCAGACAGATGGGAAGAACTGGTGGTACTGGGCAATCCAGCTCTCTTTACATTCCCAAACCCTGCCTACCCTCAGTGTTGTTCAGAAGTGAAATCGTTAACAGTGCATCAGCCCCATCACTTCTGTGTGAACTACAGCATATATTATAGCAAGGGATCCAGTTTTGATTTCAAGACTTCAAGTGATGTAGAATCCACCATGTCCTTAGGTAGATTATTCCAATAGTTAATTATTCTTATTGTTAACAAATTATGACTTATTGCTAGTCTATCAGAAATCTCTTCCCCATGTAGGTACTTGTAGACCATGATCAAGTCAGCTTTTAACCTTCTTATGAACTGTGTTTTTTAAGTCTCTTGCTATAAGGCATGTTTTCCAGATCTTGTCATTCTTGTAGCTTTTTTCTGAATGCTTTCCAATTTTTCAACATCTTTTTTGAAGTGTGTACACCAGAATTGGACATGGTGTTCTGGTGATGATCTCATTAATGATAGAGATAATACTACTTCCCTAATTCTTCTTAATATTCCCCTGCTTACATACCCCAAGGATCACATTCACCCTCTTAGGTACAGCATTGCACTGGGAACTCATGGGAATTACTACACTGCTGCACAGTTCAGATTAAGGAGGTGTGAATAGCAGTGCAGACCAAAGTCAAGCACTGTAACTTTCCTGTGTGGATGCTGTGGGCATGACCTCAAAGGTTTGCGCTAAAAGACTACAGTAGTCCAATCTTGGGACCTTTAAGTTCATGCCTGCAGCATCCACACAAGGGAGTTACAGTGCAGAACTTTGGTGAGCACTCCTATTCAGACCGCCTTAGTCTGAACTGCAGGGCAGTGTAGACTACTCCAAGTCATTTGGTTATCTACCATGATCGTTAAGTCCTTTTCCGCATCACTGTTTCCCAGGATACGGTCCCCTATTTTATAAATGTGACATACATTCGTTGTTCCTAGTGGTTAACTTTGCATTTAGCTGTATTAAGAGGCATTTTGTTTGAATGGGCTCAGTTTACCAAGTGATCCAGATTAGTGTGTATAATTAATCTGTCTGCATCATTATTTATCACTCTACCAATTTGTGTGTCATCTTCAAGTTTTACAAGCAATGATTTTATATTTACTTCCAGACCTTTGATAAAGAAATTGAATAGCAATTAATCCATTTAATATGGACTATATGGACTTTGTGTGGTGCTAATTTTTTTAATCAGAGTTTCATACAGAACTATTCCAAATGACTTACAGATGTCTTGGTATATTACATTAACACATTAACTTTTATCAATTAAACTTGCAATTGCATCAAAATATATAAAGTTTGTTTGACAAGACCTATTTTCCTTAAAGCTATCCTGTTTGACATTAATTATGCTACCACCCTTTAATACTTTACCTGTTAACACCTTTGAGATAAATAAGAGCAGTTTGTACCCTTCAGAACCGTTGTGTCAAGCACAAACGAAAACACAGTTTTCTAAATTTATATCTAGAGGGTTTTCCTTGTAACTATAAAGACTAGAAACTTTATAAATGTACATTTTTCAAATTGAAGATTAAATAATGCAAAACTGCTGGGGCCACAATATGATTACCATTAGAGTTTATCAATAAGTACCAGTTCGGCATAGCTTAACATTAGCTGAGAGAGTGGCAAAAAAGACCTTTTGTTGAAACCTCTTCTTTGGTCTCACATTAGTCCTGCATTAGGGTATTTCATAGGATCAAGTGTGGGCCTTTTGTTAGCATTATCTTTGTCCAGTAAAGAGCTAGGTATCAGGCTAAAGATGTCACAGTGATCATTACAAAAGGTAAATTGCATACGAGTTTGCAGTGCAGTAAAGGCTATGTGGGTTTGGCCAGCATGTCCTGTCACAGAGCTTTGAGGTAATAGCTCCTCTGAAGCACTGTGATCCAGTGGATAGAACATTGGACTGGAAGTGAGGAGCTTGGGTTCTATTTCCAGATCTTTCACTAACTTTGAGCAAATTACTCTCTTTATGACTTTATTTTGCCTTCTGTTGATGTGGATTATGGTACTAAGTTTCTGGTCTACACTACAAAATTACTTTGGAGTATCTGCATCCCTTAGGGGTTTGAATAATCCACAACCGTGAGCAATATAGTTATACCAGCCTAAGCGCCGGTGTATACAGATCTATGTTGGCGAGAGAGCTTCTCCCGCTGACATAGCTACCACCTCTCACGGACATGGAGTTATTAAGCCAACAGGAGACCTCTCTCCTATCGGCTTAAGAGTCTTCACCAAATGTGCTACAGTGGCCCAGCTGCACTGGTCAGCTGCGCCAATGTAAATTTCTAGTGTAGACCTGCCTTGCTCTCTTTTTTTAAAAGAACTTTGAGAAAGGTAAGGTTTTTTGTTTTGGTTTGGTTTTATGCAGTTCTAGTGACACCACAGTAGGAATACTCCAGAAGGATATTGGTGAATTATAATACAGACTATAAGATATCTATAATATCTTTTCTTTTATAGGGAAGTTGATCAGGATTCTGATGGTCATGTCAGCTTCAAAGAGTTTGAATCTGCAATGAACTACGGACAAAATGAAGTATCACAACTGTACTTTGCCTAAAGTGTATTCTCTGGTGAAAAGATAAGATATTTAAAAATCAATGAAACTTCAGTTGTTTCAGCTAGCACTCTTACTATAAATGCGGCCCTGAAGAACTGCCTTTGAAGCTCTACAGTTGTCAGTTAGAGTGTATTCGTGTGTGTGTGTGTGTGTGTGTGTGTGTGTGTAATACTGAAAATATTTGAAATCTAAATTGATCCACAATTTATCCTTTGTGAGAACTTCAGTTATGTACTTTTTCTGTTTGGCTCAATAGATGAAAAGAGAGGGACTGGTTTCCAGATACTTAGTATTTTATTTGTTGACTTTTTCAACAGTATTTCACTAACGAGCCAAAATGTCTCATACACCTTTAAAGAGAGGCTACCTGGAACTAAATGGATTTAACCTTTTATGGTGGATAAAACCTATCTTTTTTTTTTAAGCCATCAGTATGTTTATTTTCCATGTAAACACCTTGTCCTTTTTCTTATAATATCACACATTGTTTTAATTGCAAGGTCATTTATTGGTTGTACAACTCTGTGATTTAATTCTAAAGCATTGCACTGTTAAAAAAAAATTAAGAATTGGATAATATGAAGTGTTTAATAATTAAAAAAATAAGAAACTTTCACACTTTTAAGGCTTTTCTCTGTTAAATTAATTCTTTTAGAGGTAGTTTAAAAGAACTCTCATAAATAAAGAGAAATCACTGAAGTTTAGGTCACACACCTTAACTTGGCCTGCCAAAAGGATATGTACCCAAATCTTGAATGAACTTCACTGAATATTTTCGGTAGTGTATCTTTTGGCCAGGGTATTTCCCAAGAGCTGTGAGGAAATTAAGATGAAATCTGTCATTGCCTGCACAGACACACTCACCCATTCATTGGCTGATTATGAAGATTTTGTACTCTTATAGGAAATTGCCTGTTCTCTTAGCTTCAGACATGCCCCTCTGAGCCACACTATGGCTATTTTCAGACCATGTTGTAAGTCCTCCTTGTTTGATTTATTTTATCTGTGACTATTTACCTTCCACTGTTTTCATATAGCCTTCCTAACCGACAGTAGAAAGTGTGATGCTGGGTCATTGGGTCTGTCCTTTGAGTGCTAATTTTTTACTTACAATGTATATTTGCATGAAAAATGCAAAAATTATTCCAAAATTTCAAGGCAACTTTTAAATCGCTGGTTTATCTATGGCAATGGTTTTCAACCTTTCATTTGCGGACCCTTAAAATATTTCAAATGGAGGTGCAGACCCCTTTGGAAATCTTGGACAGTCTGCAGTCTCCCAGAGATCTATGGACCACAGGTTGAAAACCACTGATATATGGCCTGCTCTACACTTAAAAGTTAAGTTGATATAACTATGGCACTCAGGGGTGCAAAAAATTGAGTGCCATAGCTATGCCAATTTAACCCAGGTGTAAATGCAGTTTGATCAATCACAGAATGTGTCTGTTGTCCTAGCTACCACCGCTCAGGGAGGTGGAGTTCTTACGGCAACAGAAAAACCCCTTCTGTCACTGTAGACAGTGTCTATGCTACGGTGGCATAGCTACAACACCATAAAGGAGGGGTTCAGCGATCAGATGACTAGCAAAGTTACCAGAGACAGTAAAGGGGAAGGGATGCAGATCAGGATAAGTAAAGAACACGTCAGATCTGCTGACCAATTTGAATGAATTCAAATCAGTGGGGTCGGATGCTATTCACCTGAGGGTGCTGAGAGAATTAGCTGTAGAAATCTTGGAGCCCCTGGCAATAATAGTTACAAACTAATGGATGACAGGAGAGGTACTGGAAGACGGGAGAAGGGCTAATGTAGTGCCCAACTTTAAAAGAGGGAAAAGAGGAGCCAGGAAGCCATAGACCAGTCAGCCTAACTTTGATAGCTGGAAAGCCAGTAGAGCAATGTATAAAACATTCAATTTGTGAATACCTGGAGGATGAAGGGGTAATCACTAGCAGCCAGCATGGATTTACCAAGAACAAATCATGCCAAACCAGCTTCCTTCTACAAGATAACTGGTTTGGTGGATAGGGGGAATGCAGTGGACATATTATACCTGGACTTCAGCAAGGCTTTTAACATAGTCCTAATGACATTCTGATAAGTAAACTGGAGAAATGTAGGCTCAACAGAACTACCATTAAGTGGATACATAAGTGGTTAATCAACCGCAAACAAAGTGGAATGATGTTGTATTGGTGGGAGGTCTCAAGTGGGGTTCCACAGGGATTTGTTCTGGCTCCGGTGATGTTTAATATCTTTATTAATGACCTTGATCTAGGAATAGAGAGCATCCTGATCAAGTTTGCAGATGACACAAAGCTAGGGGTGGGGGGAGTTTGCCAATACTTTGGAGAATAGAGATAAAATTCAGAGGGATCTTGATAAATTGGAGAATTGGGCTATAGACAACAAAATGAAATTCAACAAAGACAAATGGAAGGAGCTACACTTGGGGAAGAAAAACCAAATCCACAAACACAGAATGGTGGGCAACTGGCTTGGCAGCAGCTTTGCTGAGAAAGCTCTGGAAGTTGTGGTAGATCACAACCTCAACATGAGTCAACAATGCAATGTTGTGGGGGAAAAAAAAGCAAATGCAATTTTAGGTTGCATTAACAGAGGCATAGCATGCAAGTCACAGGAGGAGATAGTACCGCTTTCCTAAGTGCTGATTAGGCATTAGCTGGAGGACAGTGTCCAGTTTTGGGCACCAACGTATAAAAAGGATGTAGAGGAACCGGAAAGGGTCCAGAGGTGAGCGATAAAGATAATCAGTGGGATGGAATGCAAGTCATATGAGCAAAGGCTGAAGGAACTGGGTACATTTAGTTTGGAAAAGAGGAGATTAAGGGAGGAGATGACTGCAGTCTTGAGGTACTTGAAAGGCTGCCATAAAGATGGAGAAAAGTTTCTCTCTTTTGTCCCAGAGGGCAGGACAAGAGGCAATGGGTTCAAACTTCAGCACAACACATTTAGATTAAATCTCAGGAAAAAACATCCTAACTGTAAGAACAGTAGGACAATGAAACAAACT
The DNA here is from genome assembly GCF_965152235.1 of Eretmochelys imbricata. Classification (NCBI taxonomy): domain Eukaryota; kingdom Metazoa; phylum Chordata; order Testudines; family Cheloniidae; genus Eretmochelys; species Eretmochelys imbricata. The sequence goes on along the minus strand of NC_135577.1, from coordinate 100,777,019 downwards.
ACCTCGGGAGATTATGGAAGCTTCTTCACTGGCAGTTTTCAAAAAGAGGCTAGATAGCCATCTGTCTTGGATGGTTTAGACCAGTGGTTTTCAAACTTTTGTATTGGTGATCCCTTTCACACAGCAAGCCTATGAGTGGGGGCCCCCCTTATATATTCAAAACACTTTTAAAAATATTTAACACTATTATAAATGCTCAAGGCAAAGCGGGGTTTGGGGGTGGAGGCCAACAGCTCGCAACCCCTCATGTAATAACCTTGCAACCCCTTGATGAGTCACAACTCCCAGTTTGAGAACCCCTGGTTTAGCCACAGCCAATCCTGCATCTTGGAAAGGGTTAGACTAGGTGATCCTGGCAGTCCCTTCTAACCCTAAGATTCTATTATTCTAACCCTATGTCAAGGTTCCTTCCCCACTCTGAACTCTAGGGTACAAATGTGGGGACCTGCATGAAAACCTCCTAAGCTTACTTTTACCAGCTTAGGTTAAAACTTCCCCAAGGTACAAATTATTTTACCCTTTGCCCTTGGATTTCCACTGCCACCACCAAACTTTATCTGGGTTCCTGAAAAAATGAAGTTTGGACATGTCTTTCCCCCCAAAATCCTCCCACCCCTTGCACCCCACTTCCTGGGGAAGGTTTGGTAAAAATCCTCACCAATTTGCATAGGTGACCACAGACCCAAAGCCTTGGATCTTAGAACAATGAAAAAGCATTCAGTTTCCTTACAAGAAGACTTTTAATAGAATTAAAAAAAAAGAATCATCTCTGTAAAATCAGGATGGTGAATACCTTACAGGGTAATTAGATTCAAAACATAGAGAATTCCTCTAGGCAAAACCTTAAGTTACAAAAAAGACACACAGACAGGAATATTCATTCTATTCAGCACAGCTATTTTCTCAGCCATTTAAAGAAATCATAATCTAACACATACCTAGCTAGATTACTTACTAAGTTCTAAGCCCTGGTCTACACTAGGACTTTAGGTCGAATTTAGCAGCGTTAAATCGATGTAAACCTGCACCCGTCCACATGATGAAGCCCTTTATTTTGACTTAAAGGGCTCTTAAAATCCATTTCCTTACTCCACCCCTGACAAGTCGATTAGCGCTTAAATCGGCCCTGCCGGGTCGAATTTGGGGTACTGTGGACACAATTCGACGGTATTGGCCTCCAGGAGCTATCCCAGAGTGCTCCACTGTGACCGCTCTGGACAGCACTCTCAACTCAGATGCACTGGCCAGGTAGACAGGAAAAGAACTGCGAACTTTTGCATCTCATTTCCTGTTTGGCCAGCGTGGCAAGCTGCAGGTGACCATGCAGAGCTCATCAGCAGAGGTGACTATGATGGAGTCCCAGAATCGCAAAAGAGCTCCAGCATGGACTGAACGGGAGGTATGGGATCTGATCGCTGTATGGGGAGAGGAATCCGTGCTATCAGAACTCCGTTCCAGTTTTCGAAATGCCAAAACCTTTGTCAAAATCTCCCAGGACATGAAGGACAGAGGCCATAACAGGGATCCAAAGCAGTGCCGCATGAAACTTAAGGAGCTGAGGCAAGCCTACCAGAAAACCAGAAAGGCGAACGGCCGCTCCGGATCAGAGCCCTAAACATGCCGCTTCTATGATGAGCTGTATGCCATTTTAGGGGGTTCAACCACCACTACTCCAGCCGTGTTGTTTGACTCCTTCAATGAAGATGGAGGCAACACGGAAGCAGGTTTTGGGGATGAAGAAGATGATGATGATGATGAGGTTGTAGATAGCTCACAGCAAGCAAGCAGAGAAACTGGTTTTCCCGACAGCCAGGAACTTTCTCACCCTGGACCTGGAGCCAGTACCCCCCGAACCCACCCAAGGCTGCCTCCTGGACCCGGCAGGCGGAGAAGAGACCTCCGGTGAGTGTACCTTTTAAAATACTATACATGGTTTAAAAGCAAGCATGCGAAAGGATTAATTTGCCCTGGCATTCGCGGCTCTCCTGGATGTACTCCCAAAGTCTTTGCAAAAGGTTTCTGGGGAGGGCAGCGTTATTGCGTCCTTCATGGTAGGACACTTTACCACTCCAGGCCAGTAACACGTACTCGGGAATCATTGTACAACAAAGCATTGCAGTGTATGTTTGCTGGCATTCAGACAACATCCGTTCTTTCGCTCTCTGTGTTATCCTCAGGAGAGTGAGACATCATTCATGGTCACCTGGTTGAAATAGGGTGCTTTTCTTCAGGGGACACTCAGAGGAGCCCGTTCCTGCTGGGCTGTTTGCCTGTGGCTGAACAGAAATGTTCCCTGCTGTTAGCCACGTGGTGCGGGGAGGCAAAATGCGACCTTGTAACGAAAGCACATGTGCTATGTATGTAATGTTAACAGCAAGGTTTACCCTGAAAGAGTGTAACCACTGTTTTATAAAATGTGTCTTTAAATACCGCTGTCCCTTTTTTTTTCTCCACCAGCTGCATTGTTTCAATGATCACAGGATCTTCTCCTTCCCAGAGGCTAGTGAAGATTAGAAAGAAAAAAAAATACACTCGTGATGACATGTTCTCTGAGCTCATGCTGTCCTCCTACACTGACAGAGCACAGACGAATGCGTGGAGGCAAATAATGTCAGAGTGCAGGAAAGCACAAAATGACCAGGAGGAGAGATGGTGGGCTGAAGAGAGGGCTGAAGCTCAAATGTGGCGGCAGCGTGATGAGAGGAGGCAGGATTCAATGCTGAGGCTGCTGGAGAATCAAACCAGTATGCTCCAGTGTATGGCTGAGCTGCAGCAAAGGCAGCTGGAGCACAGACTGCCACTACAGCCCCTGTGTAACCAACTGCCCTCCTCCCCAAGATCCATAGCCTCCTCACCCAGACGCCCAAGAACGCGGTGTGTGGGCCACCGGCCAACCAGCCACTCCGCCACAGAGGATTGCCCAAAAAAAGAAGGCTGGCATTCAAGAAATTTTAAAGTTGTAAACTGTTAAAGTGCGGTGTGGCATTTTCCTTCCCTCCTCCACCACCCCTCCTGGGCTACCTTGGTAGTCATCCCCCTATTTGTGTGATGAATGAATAAAGAATGCATGAATGTGAAGCAACAATGACTATTGCCTCTGCAAGCGTTGATCGAAGGGAGGAGGGGAGGGTGGTTAGCTTACAGGGAAGTAGAGCGAACCAAGGGGTGGGGGGTTTCATCAAGGAGAAACAAAGAGAACTTCCACACCGTAGCCTGGCCAGTCATGAAACTGGTTTTCAAAGCTTCTCTGATGCGTACCGCGCCCTCCTGTGCTCTTCTAACCGCCCTGGTGTCTGGCTGCGCGTAACCAGCAACCAGGCGATTTGCCTCAACCTCCCACCCCGCCATAAAGTCTCCCCCTTATTCTCACAGATATTGTGGAGCGCACAGCAAGCAGTAATAACAGTGGGAATATTGGTTTCGCTGAGGTCTAAGCGAGTCAGTAAACTGCGCCAGTGCGCCTTTAAATGTCCAAATGCACATTCTACCACCATTCTGCACTTGCTCAGACTGTAGTTGAACAGCTCCTGACTACTGTCCAGGCTGCGTGTGTACGGCTTCATGAGCCATGGCATTAAGGGGTAGGCTGGGTCCCCAAGGATAACTATAGGCATTTCAACATCCCCAAAGGTTATTTTCTGGTCTGGGAATAAAGTCCCTTCCTGCAGCTTTTGAAACAGACCAGAGTTCCTGAAGATGCGAGCGTCATGTACCTTTCCCGGCCATCCCATGTTGGTGAAACGTCCCTTGTGATCCACCAGAGCTTGCAGCACTATTGAAAAGTACCCCTTGAGGTTTATGTACTTGCAGGCTTGGTGCTCCAGTGCCAAGATAGGGATATGGGTTCCGTCTATGGCCCCACCACAGTTAGGGAATCCCATTGCAGCAAAGCTATCCACTATGACCTGCACATTTCCCAGGGTCACTACCCTTGATATCAGCAGATCTTTGATTGCGTGGGCTACTTGCATCACAGCAGCCCCCACAGTAGATTTGCCCACTCCAAATTGATTCCCAACTGACCGGTAGCTGTCTGGCATTGCAAGCTTCCACAGGGCTATTGCCACTCGCTTCTCAACTGTGAGGGCTGCTCTCATCTTGGTATTCATGTGCTTCAGGGCAGGGGAAAGCAAGTCAAAGTTCCATGAAAGTGTCCTTACGCATGGGAAAGTTTTGCAGCCACTGGGAATCATCCCAGACCTGCAACACTATGCGGTCCCACCAGTCTGTGCTTGTTTCCCGAGCCCAGAATCGGCGTTCCACAGCATGAACCTGCCCCATTAGCACCATGATGCAGGCATTGCCAGGGCCCATGCTTTCAGAGAAATCTGTGTCCATGTCCTGATCACTCACGCGACCGCGCTGACGTCGCCTACTCGCCCGGTATCACTCTGCCAGGTTCTGGTGCTGCATATACTGCTGGATAATGCATGTGGTGTTTAATGTGCTCCTAATTGCCAAAGTGAGCTGAGCGGCCTCCATGCTTGCCTTGGTATGGCATCCTCACAGAAAAAAGGTGCGGAACAATTGTCTGCCGTTGCTCTGATGGAGGGAGGGGCGACTGACAACATGGCTTACAGGGTTGGCTTACAGGGAATTAAAATCAACAAAGTGGGTGGCTTTACATCAATGAGTATTTCAGGCAGGACTTCACAGAGGGTTCCAATAAGAAATGGTGCACCTAAGTTATTGTTCTTATTGGAACAAGGTTAGTCTGGCCTCTGATTGATACATGGCTAGATTTACCTCGCTACACCTTCTCTGTGAGTGACTGCAGTGTGACCTAGAGGAATAAGTCCCCTAGACGGGGGGCGGGTTTGCAAATGAGTACAAAACAAATCTGGTCTATTTCGTGTTTTGATCCACTCCATCTATCTTTTAAATCTTTGGCTGGCAGCAGACGGTGCAGAAGGACTGCATGCCATTCACATCTCATGGCTGCCCGGCAGAAGACGATGCAATAGGAATGCTAGCAATCCGTATCGCCTGCCTGCTCACCATAAGATGGTTCAACAGGACTGACTGCAGGACTAAAGAGAATGACTTGATCAAGTCACTCCAACTTTAGTCCCTGCACCCATGTCTGCCCAGGCGCTCCTGATCGACTTCACACAGGCGACCAGGAGCACCTCAGACATGACGATGACGGCTACCAGTCCTATTGCACTGTCTGCTGCCACAAGGCAAGGGGTTGCTGCTGCTGTGTAGCAATGCAGTACCGCGTCTGCCAGCACCCAGGAGACATACGGTGACAGTGAGCTGAGTGGGCTCCGTGCTTGCCGTGGTATGGCGTCTGCGCAGGTAACTCAGGAAAAAGGCGTGAAACGATTGTCTGCCCTTGCTTTCACGGAGGGAGGGAGGGAACGGGAGCCTGACGATATGTACCCAGAACCACCCGCGACAATGTTTTAGCCCCATCAGGCATTGGGATCTCAACCCAGAATTCCAATGGACAGCGGAGACTGCGGGAACTGTGGGATAGCTACCCACAGTGCAACACTCCGGAAGTCGACTCTAGCCTCGGTACTGTGGAAGCACTCCGCTGAGTTACTGCACTTAGAGCATTTTCTGTGGGGACACACACACTCGAATATATAAAACCGATTTCTAAAAAACCGAATTCTATAAATTCGACCTAATTTCGTAGCGTAGACATACCCTAAGACTCCATTCCTGTTCTGTCTCCAGCAAAAGCATCACACAGACAGACACAGACCCTTTGTTTTTCTCCCTCCTCCCAGCTTTTGAAAGTATCTTGTCTCCTCATTGGTCATTTTGGTCAGGTGCCAGCGAGGTTACCTTTAGCTTCTTAACCCTTTACAGGTGAGAGGATTTTTCCTCTGGCCAGGAGGGATTTTAAAGGGGTTTTACCCTTCCCTTTATTTTTATGACACCCGATGATTCTTAAAAGTGATAGGATCTTGATTCATACATTACATAAAAATGTGACTTTACTAACATGAAAAGGAGAGAAGAAATTACAATTAATGAATGATTAAGAGCCAGATTTTAAAAAGTATTTAGGGGCCTTAAATAGATAGTTTCCTAGTGGGATTTGACGCCTATCTTCATCTTTCAGTGCTTAAGTGTCTTTAAAGTTCTAGCCCTAAGTGTCAAGGACTACCACAGGAAGAATTCTAAGAATCCAAGAAACACCCTAAATAGAAGGGCCACTTCCATGAAACTCTGAGATGTCCAAATATCTAGTGTACTTGGTTACGCAACTGCTGTTTGAATCTTCATGCAGTGCTATAATATGGATGCATTATAATCAGAGTTTGAGCAAACTACGTCAGAGACATTTTCTTTGTTCACAGCAGTCTATGATACCAGCTGTAGATTTGTAAACTTAGCAAATCACCTAAATGTATTGGAGTCAAACGGAGTTTAAGAGAAATGAGTCATCTTGGTTAAAAAAAACAAAACGTGATTTAATACCAAAACTTATTAGGCACCAATAACACAAACCAGTCTCTCATACTAGTTAAATCAATGCCTTGATTATATTACATTTGCAATTAAAATGAAAACAGCATAAGCTACAGATGGTGCAGTAGATCTAAGCTTAGATCAGGAAGAGAAAGAATTTTTAGTTCAGATGTGTTTAGTTGAGGTCCAGAATTCCAGGACCAGATACTCAACTCTATACCATGATCTCCTGTCACAGCTGAGGAGGGGGAGCACACAGCAGGTGTTTGTGGCTCCCTGATTCTGAACCAGTTCTGTACTGGCTTTGTCCCCACCATAGTTTAGACCAGCCTTAAGATGCTAAAAAATGTGGAACAGTGTACTAAGTGGCTGAAACAACTAATCAGCATATTACTTAGTGTCTTAAGACATCTGAGAGGAGTGGAAAAATATGCTGATAGTCTTCAAAACTGTCAAATATCTGTAAAAAAATAGATTGTGGGAATTCTTTATTATAGCACAATTATTGTTGCTAAATGTGGAATGACATGGGCTTCTCCAATGAATTTTGGAAAAACAAAACAGACTGTATCATGAGAAAGCTGGTACAGTCAATGTTGTGGCATCATTATACATTTGAGCTTTGCTATATGATATATATACACACACATATAAAATAATCTTCTGTTTTGAATAGTATACTCTGTATTTTACAAGGCCCAAATACTGAGATTTTAATTAACAAGTAATAGATGTAGGGAGTATCTATACTTATTTTTTATCAATCCAAGTGCTTATCTAAAAATGCCAGTCACATGAAGAAGGTTTGCTCATGTTGTAGGTTACAGATGTTTATTAATATTCAGCAGAAAAGATTAAAACAAAACAAATTCAAAGGTGCATATGCATTTGAACTTGTTGAATGTCTTATTTTTCCAAGTTATCATGCAGATTTTCTAGCTTTTAGTGTCTGTAAAGATTATGAATCTGGTGAACAGTAAGCTATAATTGTAGACAGATGCAGGATGATTGTGTTGTAAGTATGAAATCCTCAATCTGCCCCACAATGATTCCTTTTTGAGGTCAAAAGGCTGTGGCACAGACAATTCTCCATCAGTTACCTTGTCTCATTTGCAAATTTAAATAATTTATTCTTTTCCTGCCGATAATCAATTTTTTAAAATAGTGTAAGGCAGAGAACCAACCCCTGCAGGAATTTATTACAAACATATACATTCAATGAAGATTCTCCATTAACAATTACATATTGAGATCTATCAGTGAGACAGTTTAATACTTTTAACATATGCTATGTTGATTTTGTATGATAATTTTTAAATGCTACAGCTCCACAGTCATACCCAGACTCCTGCTTGGCTGGAGAGACAGCATTCCCACTGGATATGTGGACTATATAAAGACCTCAACAGGAAGAAGCTGTCTGAACAACAGGCCATCGCCTGCTGATTGCAGCCTCGCCCAACCCTGATTTGCCACCCCACCCAACCTCGCTTCCCTATCCCACCAACCTGGCCCCCTTGGATTGGATCTCCCAGCTACCAGCCCCTGTGAGAACTCCAACCATTGCCCCAGACTGCTTTTAATATCACTTGACCTCCTGGCTACTAGGCCACCCACTCATCACTTTACCACGACTCTGGACTGCCACAACCCCACTTCAGCCACTGGGCATTCCAGGTACAAATAGATAACAAGAACACAAAACCCCAAAGAACACATTTAAAAAATTGTCGTGTTAAAATGACTTCCTAAAGTATTTCAGGCATATTTCAGGCATCAATTAAAAGCCAAATCAAAAATTTCTTTTTTAAAAACCCATAATCACTATTGGCATCATTAACTCCTTGGTGGCTGCCTCAGTAGAATAAGTGCAGTTTGAGAAGGCTTTATACTGAACTACCATCTAACCTGAGAATTGGGTTCTCCAGCTCTAGGCTGAGTCACATTGGCAGGAAAATGCCTTTGTGCACCTGTTCTGAGGATAATTAGGACATCTGTCTCCAGGGCTGTCAAACTATTAAAATGAAACTTTGCAATTCTTCATTTTTAAAATGGGATGTTCAAAGAAGGTCTCTTTGTTTATTTTCTTTTTGTCTGTTTTTAAGTTTGATATCCAATGAAGGTAACCAGAGGAAAAACAGCCAAGTTTAAAGATTCAGAGCTTCTCAGAGAACTTCTACAGTTAAATGGGGATTGCTCTAACATTGTGCTCTTGTACTTCAAGGTATCTTGGATTCTTGAAAATATTGTATCTTCCAAAGAGAATGACAACAGTTCTCATTGAAATGGCAATCTGCCATCTCTGACTTGAGTGGTTTTCTTAAACTGTTTCTGTTACACAGTGGTTTTGCATTTGACATCCTGTTATTACATCAAAATAATGTGACTTCCTGAAGATATTTTCAAGGTTAATGTAAAGTGTCCTTTCAGCATATATCCTGTAATGTCCACTTAAAAAACTCTTCCATAGAGGAGTATGAAACAGAGTAATTGTCTACAGAGCTACTAGTTCAATTAAGACTAAATCTTAATAGATTTAGATTAATGTCTTCAGAGTGCTGTCCATTTACTTTTCTAGCACTTTATTTTTTGATTAGAGAAGTCATTATATGGCTTTGGATTAGGAAATTTGACTTTGTATGGAAATAGTTTATAGACTAAATCAAAATTTAGAAGTTTTTAAGGTCAGGCTTGACAAAGCCCTGGCTGGGATGATTTAGTTGGGGATTGGTCCTGCTTTGAGCAGGGGGTTGGACTAGATGACCTCCTGAGGTCCCTTCCAACCCTGATATTCTATGATTCTATGAAAATGAAGACTTCTGTTGATAGTAGTGTTACACCCTAGAAAGACAGACACTCTTAGCAGGAATATTTACAGATGTACTGTTTGAGATCATAACAAAGGTTCTGACAAAATTTTAACAAAGTCTCTGCTCTGTACAACAGGGATGAAAAGGGTCAAGAGTAGGGCTGTGTCAAGGTTCCTCCCCCACTCTGAACGCTAGGGTACAGATGTGGGGACCTGCATGAAAACCTCCTAAGCTTATCTTTACCAGCTTAGGTCAAAACTTCCCCAAGGTACAAAATATTCCACCCTTTGTCCTTGGATTGGCCGCTACCACCAAACAAATACTGGTTACTGGGAAGAGCTGTTTGGAAACGTCTTTCCCCCCAAATACTTCCCAAAACCTTGCACCCCACTTCCTGGTCAAGGCTTGGTAAAAAGCCTCACCAATTTGCCTAGGTGACTACAGACCCTTGGATCTTAAGAACAATGAACAATCCTCCCAACACTTACACCACCCCTTTCCTGGGAAATGTTGGATAAAAAGCCTCACCAATTAGCATAGGTGACCACAGACCCAAACCCTTGGATCTGAGAACAATGAAAAAGCATTCAGTTTTCTTACAAGAAGACTTTTAATAGAAATAGGAGTAAATAGAAGTAAAGAAATCACCTCTGTAAAATCAGGATGGTAGATACCTTACAGGGTAATTAGATTCAAACACATAGAGAATCCCTCTAGGCAAAACCTTAAGTTACAAAAAAGATACACAGACAGAAATAGTTATTCTATTCAGCACAATTCTTTTCTCAGCCATTTAAAGAAATCATAATCTAACACATACCTAGCTAGATTACTTACTAAAAGTTCTAAGACTCCATTCCTGGTCTATCCCCGGCAAAAACAGCATATAGACAGACAGAGACCCTTTGTTTCTCTCCCTCCTCCCAGCTTTTGAAAGTATCTTGTCTCCTCACTGGTCATTTTGGTCAGGTGCCAGCGAGGTTACCTTTAGCTTCTTAACCCTTTACAGGTGAGAGGAGTTTTCCTCTGGCCAGGAGGGATTTTAAAGGGGTTTACCCTTCCCTTTATATTTATGACAGGCTGTCAATTAATCGCAGTTAATTCAAGCGATTAACTCGAAAAAAAATTAATAATGATTAATATGAATCGCGATTAACCACAGTTTTAATCACACTCTTAAACAACAGAATACCAATTGAAATGTATTAAATATTTTTGGATGTTTTCGTATATTTTCAAATATATTGATTTCGATTACAACACAGAATACAAAGTGTACAGTGCTCATTATTTTATTACAAATATTTGCACTATAAAAACAACAAAAGAAATCGTATTTTTCAATTCACCTCAATCAAGTACTGTAGTGCACTCTATCGTGAAAGCGCACCTTACAAATGTAGATTTTTTTTGTTACATAACGGCACTTAAAAACAATGTAAATCTTTAGAGCCTACAACTCCACGCAGTCCTACTTCTTATTCACCCAATTGCTAAAACAAACAAGTTTGTTTACATTTACGGGAGATAATGCTACCCACTTCTTATTTACAATGTCACCAGAAAGTGAGAAGAAGCGTTCACTTGGCACTTTTGTAGCCGGCATGGCAAGATATTTACGTCCCAGATCAAGCAGAACCTGTCATCAGCATGTATGCATGTCCTTTGGAATGGTGATAGAAGATGAAGAGACATATGAATCTTTACCGAATCTGACACGTAAATATCTTGCTATGCTGGCTACAACAGTGCCATGCGAACGCCTGTTCTCACTTTCAGGTGACATTGTAAGCAAGACATGGGCAGCATTATCTCCCATAAATGTAAACAAACTTGTTTGTCTGAGGCCTGGTCTACATTACGGGGTTAAGTTGAATTTAGTCGCGTTAGGTCGATTTAAAAATGACTGCGTCCACACAACCAACCCCCTTCTGTCGACCGAAAGGGCTCTTAAAATCAACTTCTGTACTCCTCCCCAACGAGGGGAGTAGTGCTATAATTGACCTTGCTGGGTCTAATTTGGGGTAGTGCGGATGCAAATCAATGAGAGAAATTGACCACTCTAGACAGCACTTTGAACTCCGATGCACTAGCCTGGTACACAGGAAAAGTCCCGGGAACTTTTGAATTTCATTTCCTGTTTGGTCAGCATGGTGAACTCAGCAGCACAGGTGACCATGCAGTCTGCCCAAAATGTTTCTACGTCCCCCTATCATCTCCATCCCTGAGGCTATCGCAGATGAGAAGGCAAAAAAAACTCACTCGCGATGATGTTTTCCGAGCTCATGCAGTCCTCCTGCACTGATAGCGCACAGCTTAATGCATGGAGGCATTCAGTGGCAGAGGCCAGGAAAGAATTAAGTGAGCGCGAAGAGCGGAGGCAGGACATGATGCTGAGGTCTGACCAACAGCACCAGCGAGCTTTTAAACGTCCAAAGGCACATTCTACCACTATTCTGCACTTGCTAAGGCTATAGTTGAACTGTCCAGGCTTCATGAGCCATGGGAACAAGGGGTAGGCTGGGGTAGGTGAGACCATGCGGTGCTGCCAGCTGAGAGAGCAGCCTGAGGCAGAAGCCTCCAGCTCGCAGGAGAGCAGAGTTGCAGCGGAAGCGGTGGAGCCGTACACCATGGACGAGGCTGGCTAGCAGTCCTACTGCACCGTCTGCTGCGAAGGCACCCAGGAGCTGCTGCTGTGTAGCAATGCCAGCTGCTGCAGGTGCTTCTGTGTCGAATGCTTGGAGGTCCTGGTAGGGCAAGGTACCTTGGCCAAGGCAAAAGAGCAAGAGCCCTGGAACTGTTACATGTGTCAACCACAGAAGTGTTATGGGGTGTTAGAGCACCGACCGGACTGGAATGTACGGCTGCAAGACTTCGTCACCAGTGACAAAGGACAGGAATATGATGCACCTAAAATCTAAAAAGGCCTGCACATTTCCCAGAGTCACCACCCTTGATAACAGAATGTCAATGATTGCATTGGCTACTTGGATCACAGCAGCCCCCACAGTAGACTTGCCCACAACAGCAGCGGTGACTGTGAGCTGAGCGGGCTTCATGCTTGCTGCGGTATGGCATCTGCATGGGTAACCCAGGAAAAAAGACGCAAAACAATTATCTGCTGTTGCTTTCACAGAGGGAGGGGCAACTGATGACATGTACCCAAAACCACCCGCAACAATGTTTTTGCCCCATCAGGCATTGGGAGCTTAACCCAGTATTCCAATGGGCGGCAGAGACTTTGGGAACTGTGGGATAGTTACCCACAGTGCACCGCTCCATAAGTCGATGTTAGCCACGGTAGTGAGGACGCACTCCGCCGACTTGATGCACTTAGTGTGGACATACGGAACCGACTGTATAAAATTGAATTCTAAAAATCTACTTCTATAAAATAGACCTAATTTCGTAGTGTAGACATACCCTGAGTGACTGGCTGAACAACAAGTAAGACTGAATGGACTTGTAGAAATATGTATAAAAATATTTGCATTCAAAAATAAAACAATATACAACTTTAGAGCCTACATTTCTAAGTTAAACTTTCATGATAAAGAGATTGCACTACAGTACTTGTATGAGGTGAATTGAAAAATACAATTTCTTTTGCTTTTTATAGCACAAATATTTGTAATAAAAGTAAATATAAAGTGAGCACTGTACACTTTGTGTTGTGTTGTAATTGAAATCAATATATTTTAAAATGTAGAAAACATCCACAAATATTTAAATAAATGGTATTCTCTTATTGTTTAACAGTGCGATTAATCGTGATTAATTTTTTAATAGCTTGACAGCCCTAGTCAAGAGACAAACTAGGGAACTATAGACCAGTGAATTGAATTTAAATTGGGGAAATCTAGCATATTCCTAAAGTTACTTTCCAAGAAGAACTAGGTAAAATACATAACCATGCTTTAATCAGATAAGCATCCAAACATTGTTACGTTAAAATGGAACCCTCCTGTTAAACAGATTTTCTTCCTGTACGTATTCAGACTTCAGTGACAAAAGTAAGCTTTTGCTCTTCTGAAAGCACTGCGAGTCAACACAGCTATGAGAGAGTGAGAAGATTCTATTCCTTCTTCATCAAGAGAGGCAGCATGATGTAGCAGATAGGGGACTGGACTGTCAGTCAGTATTTCAGTTCTGATCTTGGCTTTGCCATTTATTTGCTGTAGGATCTTGGACAAGTCAATTCACATATCTGTACCACTGTTTTCCCTCCAACCCTTTTTCTTTCCCACTCCACTACTACCCATCTGATGCCACTTGTAGTTGCCATCTTACCTCCAGGCATGTTGCGTTTTTACACTTTTTACAGAACCCATCAATACCCATTTCTGGATCAATCAGCAGAAAGACTAAATATTCATCCACTGGCATGAAGACTGAAGTGTACAATACCAAGACAAAAAGAAAAGGAGTACTTGTGGCACCTTAGAGACTAACCAATTTATTTGAGCATAAGCTTTTGTGAGCTACAGCTCACTTCATCGGATGTATTTTCCACTGAATGCATCCGATGAAGTGAGCTGTACCTCATGAAAGCTTATGCTCAAATAAATTGGTTAGTCTCTAAGGTGCCACAAGTACTCCTTTTCTTTTTGCGAATACAGACTAACACGGCTGTTACTCTGAATACCAAGACAAAAATCAAACTTGGTTTTTGGAATGTATGGGCAATGTATGAAGCAGGGAAGCTAGCTCAGGTCACAGCAGAGATGAGGCACTACAGCTTACACATCCTAGGTGTCGGCGAGATCAGATGGATGGGATCAGGAAGATTAACAGCCGGGAGAAACTTTTCTATTTTCTGAATGCGATGATGGACAGCACCATGAGGGTGTTGCCATCCTTTTGAAGAAGAGAGTGGAGCATTCCCTGCTGGAATGGAAATCCAGCAGCAGCAGACTTATGAGAGCCAGACTGAAAGGGAAACATAATAATATCACCCTGATTCAGAGCTATGCTGCGACAAATGACAGTGAAGTATAAGTAAATGACAAATTCTACCTTACACTATAGGCAGAGTTAGAGAGAGTAACACACCATGATCTAAGTATCGTCAGGAGGCCTGAATGCCAAGGTTGGTAAGGACAACACAAACAATGACAGAGCAATGGGAAGACATGGGTGTGGCACTATGAATGAAAACTGAGAAAGGCTTGTTGATTTCTGTAATATGAATGATCTAGTCATCGGCAGAACCCTATTTGAACATCGTGAAATTCACAAGCTGACATGGTGTTCTCCAAATGGCAGAGATAAGAACCAGATTAATCATATCATGATCAATGGGAAATGGTGACGCTCACTGACAGACGTGAAAGTGAGAAGGGGTGCAGATGTTGGCGGCAACCACCACCTGGTGACAGCCTCCATCAAGCTAAAACTGAGAAGTGTGGGTCCACCAAACAATGGACATAGAAGTTATGATATTGACAAGCTAAAGTCCCTTGAAATACAGAAAGCCTTCGTTCTGCTGTTAAAGAACAGGTTTCAAGCACTTGCAGACTTTGATGAAGAGGAGGGGAATGCAGATGAGGAGTGTGATGTTACACTCCATATGCTTTATGGAAATATGCTTATGAATATGACATAACTGGAATATGCTTTACGCTAAATACCTCTTGTATGGTGTCATTAGAAAGCTTGTAATCTACTAAGTGTGTTCATCCTATTTGTTTGCATGTATTATTTCTATATCTGAAGTTAGGAGAATAAGATATAAACTTGTATCACTGATGTCAACATATTAAGTGGAGGCCATTAAGGGTGCTCCATAAACAATCAGTTGTAAATGGTCTTAGTTACTTGAAAGCCTTCCTGTGTATGTGTGGGCCAGCCCATGGGGAATGGAGACGAGGGGTCTTACAGTGACATGTGACCATGTCATCTGATAATGAAATCCATCTTAAATCTTGTAGTTTTCCATTCAGAAGGAGTGGTGGGGACCCAGAGAGACAAAAGATTCCCGCCATGTGCCAAAGCTATAAAAAAGGGGTGGAGCATGTCAAAGAGTGTGGCCAGTCATGAGAAAACCCTTGCTTACCACCTGAGATGGCTGCTGGAACTAACGAGGACTGTACCAGGGGAAAGGATTGGGCCCAGACTGGGAAGGAGTCTAGTCTGTGAAACAAGCTCATTGGAATATCTGAGGGTGAGATATTACCTATAATAAGTTTCTTTATGTATTAGGCTTAGACTTGTGTGTTTTTGCTTTATTTTGCTTGGTGACTTACTTTGTGCTGTCTGTTATTACTTGAAACCACTTAAATCCTATTTTTTATACTTAATAAAATCACTTGTTTATTAATGAACCCAGAGTAAGTGATTAATACCTGGGGAAGCAAACAGCTGGGCATATCTCTCTATCAGTGTTATAGAGGGAGGACAATTTATGAATTTACCCTGTGTAAGCTTTATACAGAGTAAAATGGATTTATTTGGGGTTCGGATCCCATTGAGAGCTGAGTGTCTGTGTGCTGGAGACAAGTACCTGCTGAGCTGTTTTAGTTAAAGTCTGCAGCTTTGGGGGCATGGCCCAGACCCTGAGTCTGTGTTGCAGCAGGCTAGTGTGTCTGGCTCAACAAGGCAGGGTTTTGGAGTTCCAAGCTGGCAGGGAAAGCCGGCTCAGAGGTAATTTCAGCACATCAGGTGACTGTCCCAAGGGGATCGCTGTGACTGAACCTGTCACAAGGAGATCAACAAGAAGTGGGACAAAGTAACAGCAATTTATAAACAGAGCAGTGAAGCCTGTCTAGGCTACAGGCAGAAGAGAAGGACGAGTCGATTACACCCAGCACATGGAATGCTATAGAAACCAGACGAGCTGTCAGGGTTCCCTCCCCACTCTGAACTCTGGGCTACAGATGTAAGGACCCACATGAAAGACCCCCAAAGCTGATTTCTACAAGCTTAGGTTAAAACTTCCCCAAGGCACAAATCTCTTCTTGTCCTTGGACAGTATTCACTGCCACCACCAAGTGAGTTAGACAAAGATTCAAGGAAAAGAACCACTTGGAGATCCTGTTCCCCAAAATATTCCCCCCAAACCCCTTCACCCCCTTTCCTGGGGAGGCTTGAGAATAATATCCTCACCAATTGGTACAGGTGAGCACAGACCAAATCCCTGGGTTTTTAGGACACTAAAAACCAATCAGATTCTTAAAAAAAAACCCAGAACTTTATTATAAAGAAAAAAAAAGTAAAAGAAGCACCGCTGTAAAATCAGGATGGAAGGTAATTTTACAGGGTAATCAGATTCAAAACAGAGGATTCCCCTCTAGACAAAACTTTAAAGTTACCAAAAAACAGGGATAAACCTCCCCCTAAGCATAGGGAAAATTCAGAAGCTAAATCAAAAGATAATCTGACGCATTTCCTTGCTATTACTTACTATTTCTGTAAGTTTAAATGTATCATTCAGTAGGAGCTGGATTACTTGCTTGGTCTCTCTCTCTGTCTCGGAGAGAACACACACAGAGCACACAAAGCCTTTCCCCCCACCCCCAATTTGAAAGTATCTTCTTTCCCCATTGGTCCTTCTGGTCAGGTGCCGACTAGGTTAATTGAACTGATTAGCCCCTTACAGGTAAGGGGATTCTGTACCTCTGGCCAAGAGGGATTTTATATTACTGCATACATAAAGGTTGTTAGCCTTCCCTTTATATTTATGATATGAGCCCTGAAGAAAAAGGTTTTAGATACACAATCCCAGAAGCTAAAGGACAAATACCACGAGCATTATAGCAAGGCGCACTGGGAAGTCAAATGCCTTGTGAGAGTGGACAAACTGCATTATATTGATAATCTGGCAACGCAAGCAGAGGATGCAGCTGCTCGTGGTGAACAAGGAACTGTCTACAAAATGACGCGGCTTATCAGTGGTAAACGGCAGACACCAACAAACAAACACTCTCATCAGGAACAAACAAGGACACCTACTAACAACCGAAAAAGAACAAGTAATGCGCTGGACAGAGCATTTCAAAGAATTGCTGACATCCCAACAGCTAAAGAGGAAGCAAACATCCAGGAGGCAGAAGATCTTGATATCAAAACAGACACCCCAACTAAGGAAGAGATCATTCAAGCCATCAAATTCTTTAAAAATAGGAAAGCTCCTGGCAAAGATAACTTGAATGCAGAACTGTTCAAGGTAAATCCTAAATTAGCAGCATCAATCCTGGCCCCTCTATTTACATCAGTCTGGGAAAGGGAAAAAGTGCCAGATGAATGGACCAATGGGATTATAGTGAAGATACCAAAGAAAGACTCTCAGTGACTGTAATAACTGGCGTGGTATAACACCTTTATCTGTGCAAAGCAAAGTATTTTATAAGATCATAGTCCAGTGTATATCAGAGGCAGTTGATAGCGTTCTCGGAAAAGAGCAAGGTTTTCAGAAAGGGTGTGGATGCACAGATCAGATCTTCATTCTATGAAACATAATAGAACAGTGCTTAGAATGTCAATGGCAACTCTACATAAATTTCATAGACTTTGAGAAGGCTTTTGATAGCATTCACAGGACCAGCCTATGGCACATTCTGCGGGCATATGGAATTCCTTTTCATATAATCAACGTAATCAAAAGCTTCTATTCCAACTTTACATGCAGTGTTGTTCACAGTGAGCTCAGTTTTGAAGTCAAAACAGGAGTACATGAGGGGTTTGTCATGTCTGCAATCCTTTTCAACATTGCCATCGACTGGGTAATGCAGAGTACAACAGAAGACATGCCAAGAGGCATTAAATGGACACTCTTCTCATCCCTTGAAGATCTAGACTTCGCAGATGATATCGCTCTCCCATCACATACCCAACACCATATTCAAGAAGAAACAACTCGACTCAATGCATTCAGCCAGAAAATTGGACTGAAAATCAACTGCAATAAGACAGATATCATGACCTTTAATATTGCCTCACCATCACCAGTACAGATAAAGGATTATGTTCTCACCAATGTAGAAACATTCACATACTTGGGCAGCACCATCAGCCAGGATGGTGGAACAACCCAGGACATCCAGAACAAATCAATAAAGCCAGGAGCACCTTCAGGAGCTTAAAAACAGTCTGGAAATAATCAAAATACAACACCAAAACCAAACTCAAAATTTATCAGAGCTGCATACTTTCAACACTACTTTATAGTGCAGAATGCGGGGGAATGAGAAAGTATGACATGTCCAAACTGTCTTCATTCCATACAACCTGCCTCATAAAAATCCTCCGTATCTTCTGGCCCAGAACAATCTCAAACCAAGATCTGTTGAGACAGTGCAGCCAAGAGGATCTGAGCACCATCATTGCCAGGAGGCGTTGAAGATGGACCGGTCATGTGCTTTGGATGGAAACTGATTCCATCACCAGAGTAGCAATAAGATGGACACCTGAAGGCAAGCGAAAATGAGGCTGCCTGAAAACAACATGGTGAAGAGCTGTGGGAGCCAAGCTGAAAAAAGTGGGGTACAGCTGGGGAACCATTGAAAGACTTGCCAGAAACAGACAGGAGTGGAGGAGTTTTGTCACTGCCCCTGAAGGCCACAGGTGTAATAGGAACATGATGATGAGGATACATCTAGTATCTCTGAGGTTTATCCTAAACCTGGGTTTCAAACATGGGCACATAATATGTTGCAGCTATATTGCTGATCCACTTTTGGATTCTCTAAACCCCTGGACCATGTAAAATATGCACATAATTGCTCAAGTGTAGTCTAGATTCAGTATGAGCTGTTTTGCTTATTAATAATTAAAGATACTATTTGGCCTTACACAAACAGAATCACATTTAATATGATCCACATTTCATTTTTGCAAGGACCTGGTATAAAAACAATAATGTCTTGTCAAAACCTTTCTAAGAAATACGTGTTTAATAATAAATTCATTCTCCATACCAAACTGAATGGAAACACTGATTGAGTTTCCAGGAAGCTCTCCCATAACTTTAAACTTAAAATTTTCTATGAACTGTAGTTGCAAAAGTGGCACCTCAACCAGCTGTAGCAAAATGCAGAATGTACACAACTAAGTGTTCCCTGGCAATTCTGCACATTGTGATACAGAAGGACCAAGGAGCAGTGTTAGAGGGGAAATATATAAACCCAGGCTAATTAAGGCGTGGTTCCCTGTAGACTAGGGAGGGTTGCTACAGGTTAATTGGAGCACCTGTTGTCAGTTAAGTCCTGTCAGGAACCTAATAAAACCCCCTGTTTCAGGCAGTCAGGGGAAAGAGGAGGAAGGAGAGAGGACTGGAGTTTGGAGGTGTGTTGTGAGAGCTGAAAGACCAGGGAACTGAAATATGGGAGACCCTGCCCTGGCAGGGAGACTCCCTCCCCCAACATCTAAGGACCGAAGGTACCCCACCCAAGGGGGAAGAGGGTAAAAAACCCACAGGGGTTGAGAGGGGCTGGGACTCAGAGTGAGGAGCAAATCCAGATCCCTCCTCTACCACCTTCCTAGACCACTAATGGGACCTTTAGCACCCAAGAGCAGGGGCAAAGGGTGGTGTCTTAGCTCCTCTTTCTCTCACACCCCCCCCCCCCCCAGAAAAGCACAGGACCCACCATATAAACATTGGCCATCTTGTCACAATATGCACAGACAGAGAATGTCAGGAAAGGTTGGGATTCAAAGGTAAGTGGGGAAAAACATTGGGCCCAATCCAACTTCTGCACAAGTAAATGGGAGAACTCTCATTGGTATGAGTGTAGCATCTATCTTGTCTTTCCATGGATATAGAGGTATGGTGCAATAGGAGTCCCAAGAGACCATGAGTCTTTGTAATGTAGTTAAACTGGGAAGGTTAGCAAGTGGCAATTGAATTGGCTTCTAATCTCCCTGCAGCACTATGCAAGCCGCAGTGGAGGGAGACTTTTCTGTCTGAGACCAAAGAAGGTCTTTTTGTATGACTTTTACACAGAGATCTGAATAATTGGGGCATATGCAGTATAGCTATAGTTTTTGCCAAGACATACTTTAACTAAAAAAATTCTCATCTCTAATATCCTTATGATTATACCTAAAATCCTAGGTATAGGAGATGGCCAAGTTGATCTGACCTGTATTTTAGTTGAGAAAACTGACATTTCATTAAAATCCTCTAGTATATAAATATTTGGATTTTTAAATTTTTTTAAATTTATCTACCTGACAGTGTCCCTTTCAAACAGCAATTGTCATTTTCAAATGTGTGCAAAAGAGATAAGGGAGGTGACTAGAAGCTCATTATTAACATGCTGGCACCAGTTTAATTGGGTTTTTTTTAAATTCTCATGATGAGGCCTTGTTTTTGACTTTTGGAACTGCAAATAGAAGCCAGCATCTGGTGTTTGAGGATGGTAGGGATTTACACCATAGTATGTGTAATATTTCTACTGTAAATAAACAAAATGAATAATTAAGGGACTAATGAGGTGTCCTGAATGAAGCCTTTTCTGACCATATCTATAGAAAATCTAAGGCATGTTTTGCACTCCTGCAGTGTGTTCTCTGTTGGGCATCTTGAGTGTCATTGCTTGCATGGAAATTAGTAAGGAAATTTTCCAAGCAGAAGCTGGAAAGACCATGAATCAAGGTCCTCAAATATAAATGAGGAACCTTCCATGCCATAGTACAGTATCTGCTCACTGAAAAATATCAGTTCATTTGTGAACAATGATTTTTTTGTATTTTAAAGCCTGTTTCAAAGAAAGTTACACTGACTGTGGGATAGAATGTGCTAAAATACCACACAGGAAACCATGTATAGATTCCTGTAATCTTTCAGTTTTCTTGTAATAGACAGTCCAAAGAGTGAGTTTGGCCTACAAACTAGAGTGGCTTATATATTTGATGGTATGTGATGAGTGTTTGCTGGTGCCCAGTGCTTCCATGTTACCTAAAATTTTTCTGAAAAGAAAAATACCAACTTATCACAGAAGATTAGGGTTGGAAGAGACCTCAGGAGGTCATCTAGTCCAACTCCCTGCTCAAAGCAGAACCAAAGCAGTTTTCTGAGCTCCAGGGGTAAAGCTTCCACTCTATCACCATCCCTTACCAGAATAGCTAGACTGAGTGGCGCATGTAGAAGCATGTTAACCATAATTGCCTGTATTTATTCTTTGCTATTTATGGTAGAAGTCTAGGTTTTGCAAGGAATTCCAATTAATGCTAATGAAGTTATGCAAATCACTGGCATATTATTGGTGGTGCACTCACTGCTTGGTATGGTGCCTCCTCTTACCTGTTCTGGGGGAATAGCTTGTGAGGTCAACATCCTTTACCTCAGTTGCTTGCTGTATCTTTACCCCTTTCTCACTCGAGGAGCTGCTGCAGCCTCTTCATGATTCAGCCCTCCAGACAGGTCACTCTACATGTTTTCCCCCTTCCAAGATACCAAAGTCTTCCTTCAGCAGTCCTCTAGGTGGTCTTCCCATTCACTCCCTCAGTGGCTGACAGGGGAACCACTGTCTACCCTCTACTCTGGGTTCTGGCTCAGGGACCCTCTAACCAGCAGTCAAGACCTTTTCCCTTCTAGACCTTACTGCCTTTTCCTGAGCCCTGTCCCTTTTTTCCTGGCTTCCTCACTCTCTAGGTTTGCCAGCCCAAACACGCCTCTCTTCAGCCAGGGAGTGACTGCAGAGACTTTGCCAGCAGCCCCCTCTGCTTCCAATTTCCTGTCTTTATAAATCCAGCCCAGCTCCTTCCCCCTCTCTTCCAGGGGATTACTTGGCCACCTGGTTCTCCTCAGCTGTGGCCCATTGGGTCAATTACCCCCCGGTCACTAGGCATTAACTCTTTCTGGGCAAATGTGGGGTAAACATCCCATCACATTGCATAGCACACGGAGTACTCAAAGATCTTACAAGAGAGGAAGGTTGTTCTTTTGGTAAGGCAGAGCACAAGGAATCAGAAAATCTAGGTTCTATGCCCAGCTCCTTTGCTGACTTCCAATTTCTCCTTAGGAGAATCAGTTACTCTGTGCCTCAGTTTCTTCATGTGCACATTGAGGATAACAAGATTGACCTGTTTTATTCACCTTTAGATGAAAAGAACTAAGAATGCAAATTAGAACAAATACCTAAAAATAATAGATTAGAATGGAGAACCAGCCATAACCGTAAATGTGATTTAGTTGTATAATTAAATAAAATGTTTGTTAGAACTGTGCTTAGTGGAACCTCTCTCCCAAGGCTAGATCTTCCTCTTTCCATGAAGGAAAAAAGGAGTCAGTCATGTTGCATTAATTTAGATAGAATACTGGATCCCCAAAATGTTACCATTACCAAGCCACTGTCAAACATTAAACAAAGTTCAGGGTTTGAGATAGAGACCTCAGCCTCCTTAGTCCTATGGCAAACACACCATTAAACCTTTTTTAAACTTTTATTAAAGATTTTTTTTTTTTAAAAAAGAGAAGCAGTTAGAGCAGATTTGAAATGTAAGTAAGGGTTTTGTTTTAACAACGTGCCTACTTCCCTTTCACTGGGGAAGTTTTTAGAAGGATAGTCTCTTAAATGGTGTCAAAGATAGTCATAACTGTCCATTTGGGGAAAAGAGGAGAAATCATCTGAGATGGGATGGAGCTGTTAAAATCTGATCAGATTTCATCCCAGGCAATGTTTGGGATTCATCTGAAGCCAGTAGAGATGATGTCATCTGGGTCCCTCTCTGACCTAGTCAGATCAGGACATCCTTCAGCATCAGGATGATGAAGGCCCACAGTCCGAGGAGACTGTGGGGATGGCAGCCATAATGGTGAAGCTCTCTACAGTAGCCAATTTTTCTCCCCACAGTCTTTCATTAAGAACCCTCAAAGGGGATTATGGGTGTAATACCCAATCCTTTCATTCTGTCCACCAATTAGGCCTAGTTTCCAACACACCAGTTCTGGTTTGCTGATTTCTGGTTCCACACATTTCCTGTTTAACAAGCATGATCTTAACATAGTCCTTGAGATATATCAGTAGGCCTTTTGTTTGGACTCCCTTTCATACCTTTTCTCATCAGCATTTGTTATAGTTTGTGACATCTTACAAACCTTCACATACTTTTTACAATGGAGCTCACATTTAGGGTAATTTTATAGATCCAATGATTACAACAGTCACCTCCCTGGACGTCTAGTGGGCTTCATGAAGAGATGAATGGAATGGAATGTGCTTGCTATGCATATTACTTCAATTCCATAGCAATCCACTGAAAAGTACAACCTTTTCCTAAGAGTCCTCCTTTCTAGGGGCATCCAAAAACTAGGAGTTCAAGCCATGATGGAACAAAGATAATTCCAATCAGCTATTTCAACTTTCCATGTTAGAGGCATCTGTATTTCACTGGTGGGCAATGTGATATGTATATTTAATACAACAACTGTATATATTTTGAACTCTAAACAGTATTTTTATCTAAGGATTGGAAGGGAAGTTAAATTACTTGCCAAGGTCACACAATGAATCCGTGTTAAGGCTGGGAGTAGAAACAAGCAACTCTGACTCAGCCCCATGCTCAGTCCACTGTAAAATGCTCCTTCAGTCACTTATTGACATGTCTGTGAGTTAGTATCTAACAAGGAGATATGTGCAATCAAAACATGAGATCATTAATAATTGTTCATCCTTACAGTATCTGAGTTTTCTGATAGCATCGGTCTTCTCCCACTCCTTTACCATACCACTTGGGCAACAAAAACTTGTTTACTTTAACACTATTGCCAAAGATAAAGACCCGAAGTTGTTACAGATATTCTAGCTTACAATAATACAAAGCTGTCATAAATCACATTTGCAACAGCATATAAAGCAAGTCAAAAAGTATTATTCCTAAAATAGCAGCCCAGTAAGACTCTATGAAAATGACAATCCTTTAATAAAGTAGGACTTAGATCTTTGCCTCATAAAACCAATTCATACTCTTGAACAGGTCAGAAAACCCATAGATATTATAACTACACAGAGTAGTTTGTCCAATTATTACACTACCAGCAAGGACAAACTATTTTTAGAGCTGTCATATGTACTTGCACCTGAGCTTTTTGTCTTCTGATTAAAAGAGGTTTTATTTCAGATCAGTTAACTTGAATTTTATGCTCATTTACTAAGTCGCATGTTCCAATTCAATTTATACTAAAGTAGATTCTTTGGGGAAAATCATAAAGCTAATTTGAATTGATTCTTTGGAGATTCAGGCTTAAATGAAGTGCCATAAAATTGGCAGACAAAGTGGGGAAAAATAGAATTGAATTTTATACTTGTATTACTCAATGGACATAGACATCTTGCTTTTTCCTACTGCTGAGGGTTTTGATATACTGTATTTCAGACAGTTTAAACACTCCTAAGAATTAAGCTCCACTGAAGTTGTGGTTATTAAGGAACCTGCAGAGTTTTTCCTCCGAAAAAAATTAATCGGAATGCAAAGTTATGACTGAAAGGATCATTAAGGGACTAATAGTCCTCTCACACCAGTTTTTCAGCAATGTAACTGCAGACTTCAGTGGTCTTACTCCTGAGTCCTGACCAAAAAAAGTCCTATATTTGTAATATCGATAAAGTGGTGATTTAGCATTTGATGCTAGTAGTTTTGCCTGAGTAATGAGTGCAGAATCATAGCTTTTGCTGTACCTACAGCTAATTTCACTTCCAACTCATGGACCAAAATTTTTGTAAAAGTAACTAGCCATTTTGGATATCTTCATATTTGCGACCCCTATGGGAGACACCTTAAAGCAGTCTGATTTTCAGAGGGCAAATGCTCAGCGCTTTCTGAAATCAAGCTCCCTATAAGGTGTTTCAAGATGGGAACCGAAAATATGAGGGGGTCTAAAATCACTAGTTTCTGAAAAACTTGGTCATAGTGTATTTGGAGATTCATGTCACAGGTCAAAATTTTATTTTCCTGTGCCTTTGTTAATTCTGAAATCTTTGTATAAAGTTTGTGGGTATACTCAGTAAAATGAGACCTATTGCTTTACAGAATTTATGTTCTTTCTTTTAATATTTGATGCATTTACAGCTTGGGAAATTCACAGAAATAATGGCAGGGGAGCCTGATGGTTCAATTTCCTGTCACATAAATTACTGGAAAGATGTTCATTATTCCATCAATGCAGTGTGCCTCAAACCTAATCAGAAACAGAAGTTAATATATAAAGGAAGGTATAATGGAACACTCCATTTAACTCCATCATTTCTTTTAGATTTACATTTGGTCATATATTAGAAAATACTGCTACTTTTGACAAGTAAATACGTGTCCATAAAGAAAGGAAATAAAGAAAGATGCTTTGATTTATTCTAGTTTTCTTTTATATATTTTAAACGCATGCTTGAGTCCCAGAATTATTTTGTGACATGATCAGCTTTCCAGTAAATATTAAACAGGAATAGACACTCTTATTTGCTCAGACTATTGTAAAACTTGGGTGCATGAAGTTAGAAACATAAATTTAAGTACCCAAATAAAATACCTCTATTTTTCCACTGGTGCTAAGAATGCACAGCTCCCATTAGCCTTATTGGGAGTTATGGCTGTCCACCTTTTCTGACTATCACTTCACTTTATTTAGATGCCCAAATATCAATTTAGGACCCTATCCTTAGGTACCATACATTTAATAATGTTACACTTAACATGTGAGCTGGACAAAACAAGCTAAGACTAAATACTGCTATTGTTTACCTTGGTGTAAATCCAAAATAACTGACTTCAATGGAGCTTCTCCAGTATATCTGAGAGCAAAATTTGACAGGAGGTCTTTAATCATTTCCAGTACATACTGGAAAGTTACCTGTTGTAAAGCTCTTGGAACATGGAAAGTGCTATTTAAATGCTAATTATTTGATTCTGAGATAGAATATAGCTAGCTGGTGTAAACTCTGACTCACTAGAAATCATTTACCATATATCATGATTACACAAAAGACAATGCTCAGTGCAATCAGAAGATGACAAAAGCAGCCCTATGCCATGTTTTTACATCAAAAGCTGAGTACTTGTAATTACTCTGTATTAAAAATGGAAGGGTTTCATGTGAATAAGTAAACAGAGAAAATGTAAAGGACCAAATAGAAAGTTACAGAAAATCCCATTTGAAAGGAAAGACCTGTGGATTTGCATGTCCAGCTGGTTCTCCCCTCTTCACCATGCAGCACATCTTCTCTACCATACAGACTAGTAATAGAGGTAGAGTTCATCCAATTCACATACTATGTGTGCCATCTAAGAATGGATTATGGCAAGATGGTAACTTCCCATAGTAAATCTTACAATCAGCTTTCACTACAATGTCCTGAAACATTTTAACCCTTTTTACAACCTTGGCTGGGAAATTGGGTTAGCCTAAAAGCAGCCTTGTTAACTCAAAGTAAATATGAGTTTCTGCAAACTTCAGGTAATTACAAAAAATTACCGTGACCTACAATTTTAGCTGTTGAATGTTTGTCTCCTTTTAGCTCAATAACAGATTGTTACCATCCTTTCAAACTGCCCTTAAAAAGGTAAATCTCCTTGAGAATGCAGGTGCTGCCTACATCTGAAGAAAACAGGTAATAAAGAATCTGACACATCAGAGGGCAGACAAATAAACAGTGACAAGTTTTTTAAAGTGCTTGTACACAAATGCTAGAAGTCCAAATAATAAGATGGTGAACTAGAGTGCCTCATGTTAAAGGAAGATATTGATAAAATAGGCATCACAGAAACCTGGTGGAATAAGGACAATCAATGGGACACAATCATTCCGGGGTACAAAATATATCCGAAGGACAGAACAGGTTGTGCAGGGGCGGGAGTGGCACTATATGTGAAAGAAAATGTAGAATCAAATGATTTAAAAATCTTAAATGAACGGTGTGGAGAAAATGAATAAGGAAAAGTTATTTACTTGTTCTCATAATATAAGAACTAGGGGCCACCAAATGAAATTAATGGGCAGCAGCTTTAAAACAAATAAAAGGAAGTTGCCTGAGGAAGTTGTGAAGGCTAGTACTATAACAGGGTTTAAAAGAGAACTGGATAAGTTCATGGAGGTTAAGTCCATTTATGGCTATTAGCCAGGATGTGTAAGGAATGGTGTCCCTATCCTCTGTCAGAGGGTGGAGATGGATGGCAGGAGAGCGATCACTATATCATTACCTGTTAGGTTCACTCCCTCTGGGGCACCTGGAATTGGCCACTGTCGGTAGACAGGATACTGGGCTGGATGGACCTTTTGTTTGACCCAGTATGGCCATTCTTATGTTCTTAAATCAATAATTTTATTTGTTTTGTTGTGGATAGTTCCTGCTCCTATTGATTTTAATGGGAGTTATGGGTCCAAGTCTTCTCCCATTGATGTTAGTGGATGTTTTTGCTCAGTTAGTTTTTACTATCTGTTTCAGGGGGAGCAGGATAAATTGCTCTCTCTGTGTGTGTGAACATGTTCTTCTATATTGGCTGGTTGCAGCTTAGAGAAAAGGTCTGTAAGAATCCCAACTGTTAGTAGCATTCATCCACATTAACTCAGTAGTCAAATTCTATTTCCGCTGAAGGTATAGCGGCAGGTGCTCCTGCTTCTGAGGGAACTAGTTTGTTATGGAGAAGTGGAGCCTGGTTTTGATCTCCCATGTAACTGCAAGATGAAGAAAAATTCATGTGCATTTTTGGAGCTAACCCTCATGAGCTGTTTGAATGCGTTGCAAAACTTTTAAATTTAAGTTCTCAAGATTTAAGGGCATTAAAATGGCTTCCCTTTGTAATCTTTGTGAAATGTCTACTGTCATGGTTATGGTGCTAGCTGCACCTCTCTTCCTTTTCTTGTCTCTCTATACACACAATCAGATGTTAGGATATTGTAGCCAGATCCTATGTCAACTGCTTATTACTGAGCAAGCCAACTGTAAAGGCTCAAGGCATAGGTGGTCTGGCCTAGTGGCTGCAGTTTGGCTGAGGTCTGCCCACCAGACACAGGAGTCACCAGGCCAGAGTTGAAGGCCAGGTCCCATAAACAAGAATCAGTCAGGCTTGCATCAGAGGCTGGAAATCCGAGGTAACAGGTTAGTATTGAGAGGCAGGAATCAGCATCAATATCAAGCTGGAGACAAGGTAAAGTCTGCATAGCAGCCCAGACAACTTCCTGGGGCAACCCCTGGGGTTAAGTAGAAGCACCTGACCAATCAGAGGGCCACAGGATAGTGTCACTCTGAGTCTCTTGGGTGGTACTTCCTGTGGCACCTACTCCCTCATGTTCCCTGGCTGTCTCTCTACATGGCCTTCTACAGTCATTGTGGGACTATCAGCTACCTGCAGACCTGGATTCCAGGCCCTGGTTCCTTACACCAACAGAGTTTGGACACCTGCTTGATCCTTTCTTCAGTAACTTGAGACTGGTGATATAGTGGCCTTCAGCTTTCTCAAAACAAGTATGTTTTATTATCCCATGGAATGCAGCACTAGAGAAAATGAGTTCAAAACAACAAACAGCCTTCATGTATATTTAGTCTCATCTACTCTTACAAGTCACTACAAACTAAGTTTGATGCCCTTCCCTTTTGAGTACAGGAAAAGAACAAACTCTGCTTACATCATTTTAGGAAGACAAGGAGCTCTTGGGACCCAGCCTGGTCCCAGTTTGTCTTACAGTAAGTGAGTTTCAGTCAGTTTCTCCGTCTTTCAGAGGAGCAGCCTTTTCTCAAAGCCCCAGCTTCCCTGTGTGTGCCTGAGCCAAATTACTCTATTGCTTTGTAACAAGACCTAGGTGTGAAGTCTTCCTTTTGCCTCAAACTGTTTTGTCCCTGTTGCCCAGGGCAGGCCACCTAAGAGAATGCCCATGTGATGATTGGTCCATTGTCTGGCAGTTAGATCCATTTGGTTTTAAGACTTGCAAGCACTTGTTTTATGACTGTGGAGAATGGTGCTGAAACTGTCTGCTGCTCTCTGCTATTCTAATACCCCATATCAGACATCCAATACATAAACCATACATTGTGGGGTACAGATCAACATGCGCCACACAGATCCCCCACATTTATCACATCTATAATTTCCTTTGATCCTTCTGTCTGCTAAATGAAATCATTCTGCGCAGAAGTGAAACAAATAGATTTTACTGGCTATTAGAGCTAGATGAAAATTTGCATTAGAGAAGCTTTCAATGAATTTTTTATTAACTTTCTTTCCAGAAAATTTCTGATTTTTTTTCAGTTTGTTCCCCCTTTTCTAACAAAATGGAAAATATGGGAATAAGAGGATTGTGGGGGGAAAAATCTGGAAACTGAAAATTTTCTGGGATTTAAGGTGTTTTTTCCAAAGTTTAGAAATCAGAGCATTTTTCAAAACTTTCAACAAATATTTACAATTTTTTGACTAGTTACCCATAGGCAAACTCATTACTGTTTTAATTCATGTACAGTGCTAAGGTATCGTACCATGGAGAGAAATGCTTTATAAGCATCAATAGATAGATCAGCTGGATAGATTTTGACATTACAATGGTGGTTTTCAAGGACAGAAATAGTAAATTGGCTAAGAAATTGCCTTTCTTTGAAAACTAAACATGCTTCTCAGCCATGGAAACTGAGAGAGAAAAGAAAAACCTGATACAGAATGTATTCCACTACAATAAGTCATTGAATTCAAAGCAGAGATAACTAGGGTGCTGTATTGCTTGTGTACAGTGCTCTATCATTGAACAGTGTTTTCTTATACCCTTACAAAGACATTTGTTGATGTATTCCATGCAGACAGTGCACTTTTGCTGCCAGATTCTTTCCAGAGCAATTTTGAAGTTACTTGGGGATATGGATGTTGGGTTCCAGCCATTACTAACTTGGCCAGTTTCACTCACTTCTTTAATTTAATCTGGTGACTCACAGGCTCCATTTAATTATTTGACCTGTTTGTTTACCTATACAAAAAACAATTCAAGATATTATTGAAAACTGGGAAATTTCAAAAACAAAAAACTTCATTGCCAAACCAGTTACAATTGATAAGTGGCAACAAAATGATTACCTGTCAAAACATTTACAAAAAACAAGAACTTAAAAGCAAGGAAGTTAATAGTTAAGCACCTCAAATCTTACAATGCCTGAATAATAAAAATAAACACATCTTATAAACAAAACATGTTTTATCACAATACCCCCTTAACTCTGACACATGAATATTTGTGTTGTCTTTAAAATTTACATATATAATACTGCCAAGTAGAAAAATCAACTGATTTTAAAATAACTGATATTTCCCACTTGACAGTAATTTAATAAAATATTGACATATACAAATTTTTAAAACATTTAAAAAAATCCATCTTGATCCAAAGATGCAGAGTCTTATTTAGTTCAGGAAGCAAGGTAGGCTACACCTTTTTAGGTCAATACAATAAAAAGCTGGCTAGATTCATCTCTGGAATAATACCACTACATTCAGTGTATTTGCACCACGGTTAATTTTGGCCCAATTCCTTCTAACTCTGAATCTGGGTTAAAAAAGATGTAATTTGTGACATGTTGGAGGGACAAAACATGTGATTGGATGGATTACAGTGTAAATGGCTACAGAGAATCTGAAAGCAGAACTACAGAATGCAAAAAGCAGACTGCCTTTTTGAACTAATTCTAGAAAGTACCATATATGTGTCTGATTGGTAAGCAGAATTATTGGACTGAAAATAAGAAGTTAGTATTATGAAGAAAACTGAATGTGTTTAATATGCTCATTGTACAGAAGTAGGAGAAAGCAACTCATGTGCATGTTTTAAAACTTTAGCTGGTTCTTATAATTTTACATAAAGAGTCCAAGCTGCCCTCACTAACAAGTACACAGTAAAATGCATGGGCGCTGCACCATATAATTGAGGGCACAAATGGGCCAAGATCTGTCTTGTTATAAATTTCAGCAACAAATTATCTTTAATGACTCCTTGGCCATTTATCATTCACTAGAAGATTTTGCATTACTTTCAGCAACTTTAATGTGAGCCTGCTCCATGACTGTGTTCATGCAGTACTGTTTGATGGAGGGATTCTTTCAATCGGCCCCTTTTGTGTGTTCCTCCAGCTGCCCAACGGCAACAGAAATAATAAACGCAAAAAGGGAGTGAAGCAACAAAAGACAAGCCAGCTAAATGATAGCTGCATACAGCCTATCGGATACTATTCAACGTGGGTTAATGACTGTTTTCAACATGTGCCAATAAACACTGCATGAACACAGTCATGGAGCAGGCTCACATTAAAGTTGCTGAAAGTAATGCAAAATCTTCTAGTGAATGACAGGACATGCAAAGAGCATCCCAGGATAGAGCGAGATGGCAGACCACTGTTCATGCCCTATGCAATGCTTGACAATGCAGGAAGGATTGAGACTGAGATTTCTGTTGGAGATGGTGCTGCTTTCTGCACATTTTCATTAAAAACCCCACAAAACCTACATTCAAGACTATTTGAAAGCTCCACTAGGCTGTGCTTAACCATATTTACCACTCCTGGTTATCAGCAACCAAACACTTCTACATCATCCTAGTCCTTAGAGGGCAAAATCCTGAGCACCTTAGCCAAACTTGCACTGAAGTCAAGAGGAAATTTGCCTAAATGAGGACTGTGAAAACACTCAGAGCCAAATTGTGATGGGCATAATGTGGAGGAGCATGTAAGGAGACCTGACCCTCACATGAAAACCTGCCATGAATACAGCCAAAGGGTATACAGTGCCCCAAAGGCAATGAGTAGGGACACTGATTATTCTCCACTACCTCCCCTTTCTTCTTTTCCCTCCCAGTTTTCTAGGCTTGAAAGACTAGATACAGGTAAGTATATATGTAATGACAGGTTTCAGAGTAGCAGCCGTGTTAGTCTGTATTCGCAAAAAGAAAAGGAGTACTTGTGGCACCTTAGCGACTAACCAATTTATTTGAGCATGAGCTTTCGTGAGCTACAGCTCACTTCATCAGATGCATACTGTGGAAAGCGTAGAAAATCTTTTTATACACACAAAGCATGAAAAAATACCTCCCCCCCACCCCACTCTCCTGCTGGTAATAGCTTATCTAAAGTGATCACTCTCCTTACAACGTGGATGATAATCAAGGTGGGCCATTTCCAGCACAAATCCAGGTTTTCTCTCCCACCCCCACACACAAACACTGCGGGGGGAGGGAGGGTGAGAACCTGGATTTATGCTGGAAATGGCCCACCTTGATTATCATCCACGTTGTAAGGAGAGTGATCACTTTAGATAAGCTATTACCAGCAGGAGAGTGGGGTGGGGGGAGGTATTTTTTCATGCTTTGTGTGTATAAAAAGTTCTTCTACACTTTCCACAGTATGCATCTGATGAAGTGAGCTATAGCTCACGAAAGCTCATGCTCAAATAAATTGGTTAGTCGCTAAGGTGCCACAAGTACTCCTTTTCTTTTTACTGTAAGGAGAGTGATCGCTTAAGATGAGCTATTACCAGCAGGCAAGTGGAGGGGAGGGAGAGAGAACCTTTTGTAGTGATAATCGTGGTGGGCCATTTCCAGCAGTTAACAGGAACCTCCGAGGAGCAATGGGGGGTTGGGGGGAAAAAGTTTTACTTTGTGTAATGACACATCCACTCCCAGTCTCTATTCAAGCCTAAGTTAATTGTATCCAGTTTGCAAATTAATTCCAATTCAGCAGTCAAACTGGACAGTCTCTCTACATAAAAGAATAAATGGACACACATCAGATGTCAAGAATTATAACATTCATAAACCAGTCAGAGAACACTTCAATCTCTCTGGTCACTCGATTTCAGACCTAAAGGTCACAATATTACAACAGAAAGACTTCAAAACAGACTCCAACGAGAGACTGCTGAATTGGAATTAATTTGCAAACTGGATACAAATAACTTAAGCTTGAATAGAGACTGGGAGTGGATGTGTCATTACACAATGTAAAACTCTTTCCCCATGTTTATTCCCCCCCTCCCCCCCAGCTCCTCGGACATTCCTGTTAACTGCTGGAAATGGCCTACCTTGATTATCACTGCAAAAGGTTTTTTCCTCTCCCCCACCCTGCTCTTCTGCTGGTAATAGCTCATCTTAAGTGATCACTCTCCTTACAGTGTGTATGATCACACAAACATGGAAAAAATGGGTGTTTATATAAATCTCCCCACTGTATTTTCCACTGAATGCATCCGATGAAGTGAGCTGTAGCTCACAAAAGCTTATGCTCAAATTGATTAGTCTCTAAAGTGCCACTAGTACTCCTTTTCTATATAAGTAATAGCTCCATATGATACATAAATAGGTAGGTATACAGATTTTAGGTGTGATATAATATATAGGTAGGTACAGGTTTACCATTGGAGTATGTCGAATGCAATCACCTACAATCCTAACCCCCACGACCTAGGTTAGGCTGTAATCAAGGATGACTCCTATCAACATCTAAAGCAGGTGTGCCATAAAACAAAGTTTTGCATCAATGTCACCCAAAAGCTAGCAGGTTCTAGCTGGGGTTGTGATGCTCAAATGCTGTGAATGGCAAAGCTGGCTTTAGTTTATTCCATGGCCAAGTACTGTGCACCTATTTTGGGAAGATGTTCACACAGGGATCTCATCCAGGGCTGTCCCTAGAGATTGTGGTGCCCTACGCAGCCTCCCTGCAGGGCAGCTGGCCCCAGGCCTCCAAGGGGGGCCATCCCAGGCCTCTGTAGGGAATGGGGTGCATCCCAGGCCTCCATGGGGGGATACTGCACCCAAGGGCTCTGGGAGGCAGAAGCAGCCAGTGCAGGAATGCAGCAGGAGTTGGGCCTGCTCCCACACTCATGGGGCAGCAGGAAGTGGAGCGACCTGGCCCCAGCCTGCTCCACTCTGCTCCCCCAGCTCCCAGGCTTGGGGGGGAACTGCTTCCAAGCACTCACCGGTGGCTCGGCTGGGGTGGAGCAGGGCTGGGAAGAGGCAGGGCAGGGGTGGTGGCTGAGGGGAAAAACTGGACTTTTCCTTCAAGGTGGAATTGCAGTGGACATCACTGAGCTCCAGTTGCAATTCTTGCAGGGCTTTCTCATAGTTAAATAACAATGGGCATGACACCAGCTCCAGTGTCTTCTCTATCTTCTCAAAGTGAGAGAAGCAGCTGACCCCGCTCCCCAGCCGGAGCACTGGGAGGCGGAGCAGGGTAAGCCCCCGATTCCCCCACTCTGGCCGGAGCGGGACAATAGAGCTCGAGGGCCAGATTAAAAGTTTTGATGGGCCAGATACGGCCCATGGGCTGTAGTTTGCCCACCCCGGTCATAGATGATCACACTGTTAAACCACCTGGTTCCTTGCTCCATTGAAGACAGCAGATGACCATCAACCATGTTAGGATGTTACATGGAAGTTGCAAGCACCTGATGCACAAATGGAGCATCAAGGATTCACCACAGTGCAAATGCAAAGACCTCCAGACCATCAAACACATTGTGACCAAATGCCTCATCTTTTCATTTCCAGGAGGTACAGCAAAGGTGCTTTCTGCAGCTCCTGAAGCCCTCGAATGGATTTCAAACCTTTCTATTAACCTGTAAATGTTCTATTTCCATATGAAAGAAGTACAAAGACTCATGAAAAATTAATGGATTTTGTCATAAAAAAACACTCAGTCTCAAGTTACAGCTACAGTAACATTAAGTAGACACTGAAGTCCAAATGCACAGTGGAAAAGGTGGTGTAAAGTTTTGCTGTGGGGATAGGTTGTTAGATGGATTGAACCCATGGATATTTCACACACAATTGTTATACTCAGATAAGGTATGCCAGGGTTGCTACTTCCAAATTCCAGAGTTCTTATTCAGTGTATATGCTCAGGCAGCATCCCATTGAATTCAATGAGCGAGGGCCTCAGGGTCCAGGGGGGTGGGTGTGTGTGTGTACAATTTCATGTTTCTCAACTGTGCAGCAGGGGATTCCTTTAAAATAGCTCCCCTCCTAACAGCACTTAAATGAAGCAAGTGGCATGCAGTGTGTGCTGCAGGTGGGTCAGCAGGAGCACTTCTACAGATCTACACCACTCATACATTTTTGACATTGTACTGCATAGTTCATCAGATTTTGGAGTGAGGGTAGCAATCAGCAATAGCTCTTGTATACAAAGAGAAATTAATTGGCACTAATAATCCTCCTTTACAGCAGATTCTAGGCTTAAGATAGAGCTTCTTCACCCTCCGCGCACAGCCTGCCAAAATATGAGTGAGTGTCACTGCTGGATTCTGTTGAAGAGATTGTTTTGGCTGGAATTTGACAGGCACAGATGGTATCACAAGCTGTAAGTTCCCTAGTTCTCTTTGGCTGAACAACAGCTCAGGGCCTTCTCACAGTTTGCTGAGTAGAGAACATGAGATCATTGATTTGTTCCAAACTATCTCTCCACTGGTTTTCTTAGACTAGCAACAACTGGCATATTTCAGCCTGCTTCTAAAAAATACTCAGCTGCCAATTTCAGGCTGACAACCTTGGGGTCATCTTTGTTTCCTCCTTCTCCTACATATCCTGGCGATTATAACGTCTTGCCAATTCTTAGGTCTGGTTTATAGTTAAAAATTAGATCGACCTGGTTATATCACTCTGGGCTGTGAAAAATGTCATGCTTTGAACGATGTAGTTAGGTCAACCTAACCCTGACCTAGCTGTGTCTACAGTAAATGGACGAATTCTTCTGTCAAACTAACTACCACCTCTCAGAGGGGTGGATTAACTACACTGAGGGAAAAACCTCTTCCATTGATATAGGAGGGTAGCTACAGCTCTGCAGAAAAACCATTACTCTTTTACATCAACCCTTTCTGTATGTCTGGATGGTTAAAACAGTTGCCTGGGGTGAGATTATTCCTACCTTGACTAATGTACTCCCTTCTGCTCTACCCTCACTGGCTCTGACACCGCTTCCCTCCAATCTGTCCAAATCTATTCAATTGAGGGAGGGAGGGACTTGGAGCACACAGCCAATCAGTACAGGGCAGAAAAAGTCCATCAAAATGTCCAGCGATCCCTGCTTTGGCTGCTTCTATAGCTTCTTCTACCAGTTGGAGTCTCTTGCTACTTCCTCTCTGCAGCTTTTCCCCCCAAGGGCACATGATTGGGTGGAGGGGATGCACCACCAGAGGCCCCAGAGTTGGGGGGTGGATCTCCCTGGCACAGTTCAGGATCCTGGAGGAGGGGTGACTCCATTTTATTCCCTCCTTCTAGTACAGCAGTTTCTGCTTTGGCTGCTTCTACAGACAACCTCCCAATCCCATTGTGCCAAGCCACCACCTTCCTAAAAAGTCACAGCATTTTGCTCACCGTTCCTTTCCCGCCAAATGAGCAACACTGTGTCCATCTCTCTCTCCCAAGACTCCCTGCTAGAGTGTGGACCTCACCTTCCAGTTTGCTGGCTTCTCTCCATGCACTCCAAAATGGCTCTTGGAGCAGCAAATTTTTTGCTTGGGGTGGCAAAAAACCTAGAGCTGGCCCTGCTTGAACGTTGGCCTCTTTCAGCTGCACAGGATCTCCATGCTGTGTAGCTCCTTCCCAATTGATAACACAACCTGCAGTGTGGTGCCTGAGGCAGCCACTTATCCAGACCTGGCCTAAAGCTGCCCTTGTTCAGACTAATTCATATCTGATTACATTTCCACATTTCTCTAGAGCTATTTTTCTGTTCTGCACTTAACTTCCCAGCCCTGCAACCTTCTCCCTCCATACAAGGAAAAAAAGGGGGGGGGTACTCATGACAATAACACAGAAGGAAAAGCTTGTGAATACATCATAAGGGTTAGCTGGCACAAACAAGTGTGATTCCATTGAAGTCAGTAGAACTGAACTTTTTTATACCACAGCTGAATCTGACCCCTTTTCTCAGGATATTCATTCTTTTCAGGCTTAGAGAAGTCAGCCAATGTCAACTACTTGCTGTTGCTTTTTTCTGTCAAAGCACTTCTACATTTCTGTGCTTACAACAACCTTTTTGTTGGGAACAGTGAGTTTTGTAACAATAATGAGCTTGTCTATGGTTCTCCATCAATCTAATTCTCAAGTCTCTTCAAAGTTTGCCAAGCTCTATGGTTTACCAATCTGTACTTGAGGCTTCTCACAGCAATTGTGAAACAGATGCCAAGTTGCTGTATAGTCAGAGTATTTGTCTATTTGTCCATTACCATGATCTGCCAGAATCTGTCTCTGTTGGCGGCATAATTTATTTCCAGCAGGAAATTATAAGCCTGTCTTCAGCTAAAATGATATGGGGTGGGATTTTCAAAAGTGCCATTGATAGTCACTTGAACTCATGCTCCTAAGTCACTGTTAAGATAGTTTGGGAGACAGGCCTAGCAGAAACATACATTGCTTTTGAGATAACTTTAAGCTGGACAAGTGTCCATGTGATTGGGCCATCCTCCTTAAACTGTGTATAGAGAATCCCATTTACCAACATGAAGATTAATATCTACTTGCCCCTTAGGCCATATGTTTTGTCAACATATTTACAGGGTTGCTGCTTTTATTTCTAACAATATTTGAATGCAAACATGTATACAGTATATTACCATATGTTTTGTACTGAATGTGACAGAACAGTATTCAAGTTTCTCGGCCAAAACACACCGTATACAATAATTCTGAAGATAAACTGAGAATTATTCCCTCTTTTACATGTATTTCAATGTGAAGGGACATTGCCATGTTAATACATATCCTAATAAAATCTGCTTTCCTAGGTTTCTAGGAACATGTTAGCTTTTTAAAATTGAACGCATGTTTTAATTCTCATTTATTTTTATTGCTTTTTTCACTTGGTTTACTTTGTACATTTCAGTTAACTTTGGCAATGAAAATAGACAAATCATTTGCACTTCTTTTTATAGTCAGTTTTCTGTCACTTACTTTCAGGTTTTAATGCTCAGCACAATATGTCAATGTTTAGTTTGCAAATACTATAAGGGACTGTTCATTTGTGTATAAATAAAACTTCTTCTCTAGAATTTAAAAAAAAAGTCTTGGAAGCATTGCTATTAATCTTTGATTACACACAACTCCTTTTTACCTAAATTTTGAGCCAAATTTGCCTCTTTAGCAATGTTACAACATTGCAAAAAAATGGATCAAAACATGTTAAAAATTGGGAAGAAGCTGATTTATTATCTTATATACTATTAGAAAGACAAGGTGAGTGAGGTAATATCTTTTATTGGACCAGCTTCTGTTTGTGAGAATCTTTCAATCTACAACAACACTGCAGACATAGAATATTCTGTGTCTCAAGCATGAACCAATAGGCAAGAATGAAGAGCTAGTAAATCTTACAAAGCACAGAAATAGAAAATCTCTCTTTGGCAGAGGAAACTTATGCTGATTTTGTGCGGGGAAAAATATTTCTTTCTTTTAAATATAATTATGTTTGGGAAAAAAGCGTCTATGTAAAAATGGTCCCCTCTACTGATCTTCAGTGGAATTGTGGTTGCACTTTGCCTCTGAAAATCACACCACTTTAATGAAAGGCCTAGTTGGTGCATAAATTATAGGCACGTGACTTAACTCATCTGTACAGGTGGTCACTACAAGAGACAACGGTGGAGCAGTGCTGAAGGAAGCTTGCTCATGCTGGACTGCTTCTTTCCCCTTGCCCAAATTAACACATCTTTGGTGGCAAAGCTGAGACTTTTGGCTTCTTGGGCAAATCTCTTCTATGTTCCTTAACTAGAAATTTCCTGGGTTTCATTGTAGAAATTGTACCCAGGCAGCAGGTCTTTTTTGTTACATCTCTTTTAAAAGTCAGGTAGTGTTAATTACAATCTGGCTCTCACTGGAGATGATACAGAGCTACAGTGCCCCAGGGGGAGCTCTAGGTGGGGATTGTGTTTCCCCAGATCTCTGGTGTGCAGGGGAAGTTCACAGGCTGCCCTGTTCTTTCAGATCCTGCAGGCCAATGAGGAAGGTGTCAGGTCTATCACTCGCCCTTCCCTACCCTTTGGGACAATTTGTAACCCTAGGGCAATCCATGAGCTCCCCCAAATACAAGTGAATGAGCTCTTCCCGCAAGTCCTACCCACATCACATGTACAAGGTCAGGGACATTCCCTTCCGCCAGCAACATCACTCTGGATAAACTGTAGGGTTCTAAGTTTGCTCTGTAAATGTGTACAAATTAAAAAACTCACAATATCATTCCTGTAAAAAGAAAAGGAGTACTTGTGGCACCTTAGAGACTAACCAATTTGTTTGAGCATAAGCTTTCGTGAGCTACAGCTCACTTCATCGGATGAAGTATAGCTCACGAAAGCTTATGCTCAAATAAATTGGTTAGTCTCTAAGGTGCCAGAAATATCATTCCTGTGTTATCTGACTCCAATGAAGGGAACAGTTCTGAGAGCATGGATGTTTAACCTCATCAAACCATATCTGCAGTCATATAAAACGTATTTTTAATCCTGAATGAATCAGTCGGTCTGTGCTTCATTGTGTCCACAAGCCATGAGTGGAGTGTGGATGATGATGCCAAAGTAAACAGTTCTTTGCATCAACATTAAGCATGAATAAACTTCCTTCTCCCTGCATTTGGCAGCATTACACCTGTTTAGTCTCCTGCGCCCAGCCTGGTTGTGCTTGCTTCATTATAATGAGAAACTTCCAAACTTTCTAAGAGGTACGAGTAATGAGTCAGTAATTCCCAGTTCTAGTCCCAGCTCTGATACTGACTCCTGGTATGGCAGGTCACTTACTCTCCCTGCCTCAGTGTACCCATCTGTAAAATGGGAAGAGTAATATTTAACTGCCCAGCTCATAGTATTTGTAAAGTGGTTTGAACTCAAGATATGGAGTGTTAAGAAATATTGTTGTTAAAACATATGACAGAACACATCCATTAAGGAATATATAGAAAGAATACACTTTAGATATCAAAGATGCAGGGCTGTCCCTAGGAGCGTGCGGGGCCTGGGGTGGAAGTGATGGATTTGCCAAAAGCACCAGCCAATCGCACCGGCCCGTGGGCCCCCACCCTCAAAAGCATGGGACTCGGAGCACGGAGACCCAGGGCGCAAGTGACAGATTAGTCTGTTCTGGGACAGACTGTGCCAGCCAATCGCACCAGCCCGTGGGGCCCGGAGCAGTTGCCCCAATTTGCCCTACCCAAGGGACAGCTCTACAAAGATCAATAAAATTTATACTCCTGCGTTATCATGAATTGTTACCGTATTTAAGTCTCAGAAATAATCTGAGTCCAAATTCTACCATTTTCAGACTCCCTAAACATATAATCAGTGCTCTTGAAGCTAGTCTGCCAAGCTAGCAGTCCAAACAATTCAATGTGCTGTGTGGCAATGCCAGCTGGTATCAGAGTTTATAAATGAAAATATTTTGCTTTAGTTTCAGTACAGATTGTGAGCTCTTCAGGCTGTTATTTGTGTCCTGTGCAGTGCGAGCACATTGTGGACACTTAATGGGAAGCAGGCAGAGACATGTCCTTAGCTAAACTCTGTTTCCTTGACCCCATCCATCTCAATTTTAATTTATTTGTCAAAAGTAGAAAAATGAGATACATAAAAATCTGTTGTTGTTGTTGCTATTTCTACAAATAAAGGACCAGATCCTGCATTATGCTCCTAAAGCTCCCACTGACTACACTGGGAATTGTGCGTTTGTAAGGAATGCAAGATTGGGGCCAGAGCTATTAGACCAGTGCCTGGTAGCATGGCTGTACTTAAGCATCTTCCAACCTTTCTGATTTAAACACCTTTTCTGAGATTTGTTTTTAACTTGGATTTCTCACACGGCCAAGATATTCAGGTTTGGAAAATAACTGAGCATGCAGAGTAGGTCATTTCATACACATTTTGTTAGCAGTGATGTTCTGTATTGTGCCGACTGCATTTTTTTTTTTTTAAAAAAAAAAGTCCTCACACTCCCACTGAATTCAACAGGACCAAGTGCCTGAACTTGAAAGCACTTGAGTATGTGAGTAGCTGTACTCATGTGAGTAGTTTCATTGGCAGTAATGGGTAAAACTACTCATAAGGGTAAGTATTTGCAGGCTCGGATCCTAATAATGGAACTTCATAGATTAACAGATTCCAAGGCCAGAAAGGACCTTATTATTAACTATTTGTTCCCTCTGTAGATACTTATAGATTGTAATCAAGTCACCACTTCACCTTCTCTTTGTTAGATTCAAAGTGCTCAATCTATTTAGTTTATCACCATAAGATATGTTTTCTAATCCTTATCTTGGCTCTTCTCTGAATCTTCTCTAATTTATCAACATCTTCCTTGAATTGTTGACACCACAACTGGACACAGTACTCCAGCAGCAGTCGCACCAGTGCCAAATGCAGAAGTAAAATAACTTCTCTACTCCAACTGAGCTTCGCTGTTGCATCCCAGGATCATATTAGCTCTTTTGGCCACAGAGTCACTTTAGGAGCTCAAGTTCAGCTGATTATTCGCGGTGACCCCCAAATCTTTTTCAGAGTCATTGCTTCCCAGAATAGAATCCCCCATTCTGTCAGTATGGCTTACATTCTTTGTTTCTACATGTATACCTTTACATTTAGCCTTATTGAAACACAGGTTGCTTGCGCCCAGTTTACCAAGCGATCCTGATTGCCCTGAATCAGTGACCCGTCACCTTCATTATTTACCACTTCCCCAATTTTTGTACCATTTCCAAACTGTATCAGAGATTTTATGTTTACTTCCACATCATTGATAAAAATGTTAAATACTGTAATGCCAAGAACCAATTCCTGCAAGACCCCCTGGAAACACACCCACTTGAATTTAACTATAAACTTAATTCTGCAAAATATATCTGTAATAATTTTCCTTTGAAAGGTATGTCACTTGATATATTTGTAAAATTTATATAGTGCACACACAAAAATTGCATTAAAATAGTATGTGATTGTGTAATCAAACTCCGTAGCATAATGCATACATACAAAAGGGCTGAATTAAGGTTACAAAGGCAGCCTTACTTCTGATATTTTTAAACTTTTGATTGCTTGCCTTTGCCACCTTAAAAATGGTCTTTAAATGTAGTTTTTCTGTGTAATTTATATATATATTTTCTAACAAACCTCTACTTCCCCACTCATTGCTCCACAGATCTATTGTGCCATCATCATATTTTCCGTCCAAATGTAGGGGCTAATCAAAAAACAGATTATTGAAAGAACCCTATTGATTTCGGTAAGTTTTGTATAGACCCTAACGCTGTAAAGCTCTTGGAATGGGGACCTTGGGCCAAACTCCAACTTCAGTTACATTGATTTATGTAAATCTGAAATAGCTGTTTACTCCAAAGGATTTACTCTAGATTTACATCATTTTAACCAAAGCAGAATTTGACCCCTTGTCCTTCTCTTCGCCTTTAAATGATCAGGCACAGCTTTTATTCTATATAAACAATAGCAAACAGCAGAAAGAGGACAAATGTCTGTAACTAGTTTAGTCAATGGGAGTTTTACCTAAATAAGGATTTCAGGGTTTGGCCCAAGAACAATAATCTGGGAAGGATGGAGATCATGGGAAGCCAAGAGAAGGTAAGCGCATCAATGAGAAGATGGAGGGAGAAAGGAGCTGATCGTTTATTAGAGCAAAACAAAGAGGGAGCACGTGAATTCAGCCAGCCGCTAAAGCAGACACATGGATAAAGAAAAGAAAATTCTGCAGATCTGTTAAACTCCAATCAGATTCAGTGGTAATAGGAAAAAGAAAAGGAGTACTTGTGGCACCTTAGAGACTAACCAATTTATTTGAGCATAAGCTTTCGTGAGCTACAGCTCACTTCATCGGATGCATACTGTGGAAAGTGTAGAAGATCTTTTTATACACACAAAGCATGAAAAAATGGGTACCCGCATGGCCCCACAGTATGCCAACATTTTTATGGCTGACTTAGAACAACGCTTCCTCAGCTCTCGTCCCCTAACGCCCCTACTCTACTTGCGCTATATTGATGACATCTTCATCATCTGGACCCATGAAAAAGAAGCCCTTGAGGAATTCCACCATGATTTCAACAATTTCCATCCCACCATCAACCTCAGCCTGGTCCAGTCCACACAAGAGATCCACTTCCTGGACACTACAGTGCTAATAAACGATGGTCACATAAACACTACCGTATACCGGAAACCTACTGACCGCTGTTCCTACCTACATGCCTCCAGCTTTCACCCTGACCACACCACACGATCCATCGTCTGCAGCCAAGCTCTGCGATACAACCGCATTTGCTGCAACCCCTCAGACAGAGACAAACACCTACAAGATCTCTATCAAGCATTCTTACAACTACAATACCCACCTGCAGAAGTGAAGAAACAGATGGATAGAGCCAGAAGCGTTCCCAGAAGTCACCTACTACAGGACAGGCCTAACAAAGAAAATAACAGAACGCCACTAGCCGTCACCTTCAGCCCCCAACTAAAACCCCTCCAACGCATTATTAAGGATCTACAACCTATCCTGAAAGATGACCCAACACTCTCACAAATCCTGGGAGACAGGACAGTCCTTGCCTACAGACAGCCCCCCAACCTGAAGCAAATACTCACCAGCACCACATACCACACAACAGAACCACTAACCCAGGAACTTATCCTTGCAACAAAGCCCGTTGCCAACTGTGCCCACATATCTATTCAGGGGAAACCATCACAGGGGCCTAATAACATCAGCCACACTATCAGAGGCTTGTTCACCTGCACATCCACCAATGTGATATATGCCATCATGTGCCAGCAAGGCCCCTCTGCCATGTACATTGGTCAAATTGGACAGTCTCTACGTAAAAGAATAAA
Source organism: Eretmochelys imbricata (assembly GCF_965152235.1). Lineage (NCBI taxonomy): Eukaryota > Metazoa > Chordata > Testudines > Cheloniidae > Eretmochelys > Eretmochelys imbricata. The sequence continues at coordinate 100,733,019 of NC_135577.1, read as the reverse complement.
TGGACACAAATCAGATGTCAAGTATTATAACATTCATAAACCAGTCGGAGAACACTTCAATCTCTCTGGTCACGCGATTACAGACATGAAAGTTGCGATATTACAACAAAAAAACTTCAAATCCAGACTCCAGCGAGAAACTGTTGAATTGGAATTCATTTGCAAATTGGATACAATTAACTTAGGCTTGAATAGAGACTGGGAGTGGCTAAGTCATTATGCAAGGTGACCTATTTCCCCTTGTTTTTTCCTACCCCCCCTCCCCCAGACGTTCTTGTTAAACCCTGGATTTGTGCTGGAAATGGCCCACCTTGATTATCATACACATTGTAAGGAGAGTGATCACTTTAGATAAGCTATTACCAGCAGGAGAGTGGGGTGGGGGAGGTATTTTTTCATGCTTTATGTGTATAAAAAGATCTTCTCTAAGGTGCCACAAGTACTCCTTTTCTTTTTGCGAATACAGACTAACACGGCTGTTACTCTGAAACCAGTGGTAATAGGATCAGCCCCTCAAAGAGCCTGGACATGTAACATGCAGACAATTAACCTGCAGTTCTATGGGACAATGATTGCCAGTCTACTAACTCCCATTTTGTTTAATTTTTAATACAAACCTATGTTCTAAAAATAGTGAGCCATTTGGAGTTGAAAAAAGGATGCGTGGAGAAGGCTGAGGAAAAAAAACAAAGCTGCATCAACAGCTCTGCTAATATTTCTGGTGATACATCACTATTCGGTCAAGACTATGAAATCTAAATTTTACTCAGTGTGATTGCTTTGGCTAACAGGTGCTCATTTTGGCCTCTTTATAAACTAAAGTGTGATATGTCATAGTAAAAGTCATCCTTCTCATTCCTGTGATCCATCACTCTGAACTTTATTTGATTCTTGCATATTCTTTGGACAATAAAAACACACTAGTTAATTTCAGTGTATTGATAGCGTCCACTTAATTTTCCTTTTGGAGTCTCATGAACTAACCCAGTCTGCAATGTTAAGGTTGCATGTATTGCAGGGCAATGTTTATTTGGCTCTGTGTGTGTCGGGTGGGGGAGAGGGGTTGTTTTGTTTTTAAAATTGTTTCAACTGGCATTTGTTATAATCAATTTTCATTGATTTAAACTGTTAGGATATAGATATTCAGGCCAGTCTGTAAAGACCTATACGCTGAGAATGTAGGTATATTCTTATCACTTGGCTAGTTAGAGGTATAAAAGAAAGAATCAAAATCACTGTCTGCCAGTGTAAGGTCCTTCTCTTACTGTGACAGTCTGAGGCCCTGTTCTTAGGCTAAGGCCTTTGGCTAAGCAACAGAGGCAGCCATAAGCTGAGAAGCGACCGGTCAACTCCTCACATTCCAAACTAGTCACATTGAAATAAGGTGCTATTGGGCTGTTAGGAATACAGTCCTGTGCTGATAATGTCTCCAGACAAAGGGAAGTGCCTAGAAGATGTAAAAGGAAACTTAGTTTGATAGCATCCTGTCTGGCAAGAACTCACTTATCAATAGCTGGGATGTGAAATCCTCACTTCGGTATTGTTTTGTCATTATAGTTCCCACTTTGCTATTGTTTGTCTGTATAATCTCTGTCTGGTTCGGTGATTGTTCCTGTCTGCTGTATAATTAATTTTGCTGGGTGTAAACTAATTAAGGTGGTGGGATATAATTGGTTACATAATCATGTTACAATATGTTAGGATTAATTAGTTAAATTTCAGTAAAATGATTGGTTAAGGTATAGCTAAGCTGAACTCAAGTTTTACTATATAGTCTGCAGTCAATCAGGAAGTGTGTGTGTTGGGGGGGGGGAAATGGGAACAGGGAATGGGGATGGGGAAATTGGAATCATGTTTTGCTAAAGGGGGAAATGGGAACAGGGAATGGGGGTGGGGAAATTGGAATCTTGTTTGGCTAAGGGCAGGAATGGGAATAGGGACACAGGTGTAAGGCTCTATGGTGTCAGAGCTGGGAAGGGGGACACTAAGGAAGGAAACTGGAATCATGCTTGCTGGAAGTTCACCCCAATAAACATTGAATTGTTTGCACCTTTGGACTTTGGGTATTGTTGCTCTCTGTTCATGTGAGAGGGACCAGGGAAGCGGGTGAAGGAATAAGCCCCCTAACATAAACTGCATAAACATGTGTTTTTACAAAACCTTAATTTGGGGGCAAATTTGATCTGACAGTGTCTTTTTAATGTGACACTAGTAAGGGCTCATGCAAACAGTTGCTTTCTTTTAACACTGAACAAGGAATTTTATTAGACTAAGGAAAATTGGGCAAAACTTTCAAAAGTACTTCAGTGACTTAGGTGCCCAAGTCCCATTTTCAAAAATTAGTTAGCCTCTTAAAAACCAAAATCTCATTAAAAGTCAATTAAACTTAAGCTTGTAAGGGCCAGATTTTTAAAGGTATTGCTAAGGTGTCTAAAGATGCAGGTAGGCACCTACTGGAATATTCAAAAGCATCTATCTGTATCATAGATGAGACTAAGGCACTTACATCCCTTTTACCCATTATCCCTAAAACCACTCTGTCTTTCTTTGCTTCACTGCAAAGCTTCTGTGTGAAACCTCTGCCAGCTATCCTCCAGCCTGGCTTCCTGCTTTAAAGAAACAGTATAAATAGCCTTCCATAAAGAGGAAAGGAATAGTACTATACATAAATAATTGTTAGAGATAACTACAGATAAACAACTTGCATTGCCCACTTTGTCTCCTGTGTAGCCACCATATATCAATATCCTTTTATTCCATCTCATCCTATGTGACTGGTAAGACATGGCTAATGCGATGAAGGCACCTGGGAGACTAAGGGAGTAACCCAGCTGAGTTCACCAGTGGAGGAAAGCAGAAAAATTGGAGGGTTTTCCCCCCTTAACTTACATGTACTCTATAAGTAAAAACCCATAATGGGAGGAAAATGATGCATTGCCAACATCACTGCTATCTTTTCCTATGCCTGCACCTGTGGGGGCCGTGGCTAAACAGACATCCTGGCCCTGGAGGCTTCTACCAGATCCTGGTCTTAACTCACTGGAAATGTAGCCTTCATGTCCCTGATGAAAAAAGCCAGGGAAACACCCTGTGTGAGAGGTAATTGTTGGTGGAGTCCCTCAGGTAGTGGGTAAGAGAGCTACAGGAGGAGGTGGCTCATCTGATTGCACAAGGACTTCATCAACAAGATGCACATGGAGACATCTGGGTTGAAGGGTGCAAGCTGAATAGAAAACACTACAGCAGGATCGGAGGAGGAAGAAGAAACAGCTGCTCCGTGGAGAGGAGGCTGGCTTGTAGTGACCTTGGGCAGCAGACAATGCTCCACCCTCCTCCCATCTCCAAAATCCCCCATCCATTGAGGTCAAGAACCACTATGCTGTATTGGGAACAGGAGGAAAAAGTCAGACCCCAATAGCTGAGATAGAAGAGCCACTTGCCCTAGGGTTGCCAGGTATCCAGTTTTTGACCTGCACCACAGCTAATGGGAGCTGCAGGGCAGCACCTGTGGGCAGGGACAGTGCACAGAGCCCCCTGGTAGCCCCTCTGCATAGGAGCTGGAGAGACATGTCTCTGCTTCCCAGGAGCAACCTGAGGTAAGCGCCACCTGGAGCTCTCACCCTGAACCCCCTCCTACACCCCAACCCCCTGCCCCAACCTTGAGCCCCCTCCTGGCCCCAAACTTCTTCCCAGAGTCTGCACCCCAGCCTCTGGCCCCAGTCTTGATCCCCCTCCCGCAGGCAAACTTCCTCCCAGAGCCCCCTTCCACACTCAACTTCCTCCAAGACCCTGCACTCCAATCTCCTGCCCCAGCCTTGAACCCCCTCCCGTACCCAACTTCCTCCCAGAGCCTGTGCCCACCACCCTCAGCCCCAGCCTGGGACCCCCTCCTGCACCCCAAACCCCTCATCCCCAGCCCCACCCCAGAGGCCGCACCCCCAGCTGGAGCTCCCCAGTAGCATGACCAGCAGGGACAGTCCCAGGGCTTCCTCAAGGGCTGAGGGAGATTCTTGGGAGTGGGTGGGTGTAGGGGCTCATGGGAAAGTAAGAGGTAGAGACCTTGAACAACACTCAGCCCCCCTCCCCCCTCACACACACACACACACCTCAACTTGTGTGAGGGGTGGGGGGGCAGAAAGGGGTCAGGCTGCTGGTGGGGCACCGTAGAGGGAAGAGGAGGGTCAGGCTGGGGTGGGGTATGTAGTACATCTATGCCCCACCTCCCTCCCCACACACACAATGGTGTTCTGCAGCCCCTGAACAGGAGTGTTGTATGTAAAATGAAAAGGAGTACTTGTGGCACCTTAGAGACTAACAAATTTATTTGAGCATAAGCTTTCGTGAGCTACAGCCCACTTCATCGGTTGCGATGACGTGAGCTGTAGCTCACGAAAGCTTATGCTCAAATAAATTGGTTAGTCTCTAAGGTGCCACAAGTACTCCTTTTCTTTTTGCAAAGACAGACTAACACGGCTGTTACTCTGAAACCTGTTGTATGTAAGACGTGGGAAGCAATTGTCCCAATCTACTCAGCACTGGTGAAGCCTCAGCTGGGTTACCGTGTCCAGTTCTGCGTGTCACACTTTAGGAAAACTGTGGATAAAGTGCAGAGTCTAGAGGAGAGCAAAAAAAATGATAAAAGGCTTAGAAAAGCTGACCTCTGAGGAGAGGTTAAAAACACAACTTAGTCTTGAGAAAAGAAGACTGAGGTGGGACCTAATAACAGTCTTCAAATATGTTATAGGCGGTTATAAAGAGGCTGGTGATCTGTTGCTCTCTATATCCACTGTAGGTAGGAAAAGAAGTAATCAGCTTAATCTGTAATAAGGGAGATTTAGATTAGGTATTAGGCAAAACATTCTAACTATAAGAGTAGTTAAACTCTGGAATAGGTTTCCAAGGAAGGCTGAGAATCCCCATCATCGGGGGCTTTTACAAACAAGTTAGTCAAATGCCTTTCTGGGATGGTGTAGGTATATTTGGTCCCACCTCAGCATCCCTTCCAACCCTACATTTCTATGATTCCATATGTGTACAGGCAGAAGTGCCGACTTTCTAACTTTCTCCTCCCCAAGCCTCATCCCCACTCCACACCTTCCGCCAAGGCCCCACCCCTGCCCTGCCTCTTTCTGTCCCTCCCCTGAGCACACCCCGTCCCTCCTTCCTCCCCCCCAGCAACCGAACAGCTGATCACCGGAACACGGGAGCTGCCAGGGGAAAGGGGAGGAGCTGATTGTGTGGAGCTGCCGGTGGGTGCTGAGCAACCCACATTTTTTGTCCATGGGTGCTCCTGGGCTGGAGCACCCATGGAGTTGGCACCTATGTGCATAGGAATGGCAGAAGATTATAGACTGCACTATGTTCATAGCTGCTCAGAGTATTAGCAGAACATCTTAAAAGCTCTTCACATGTTATGAATCATCTGAGTACTTGAAAGCCCTCCTTTTCTTTCTCAGTCAAGGAGTTTAAATTCTCTTCCTCTCAGAAAGCTGTGTGTCTTTGATGGTGCTTCCCCGGCCTAAGGTGTTTTTGTAATGCCAGTTGTTTTGTAGTTAAAACCAATATTAATCATGCAGAGTTGGATTAAGTTTATGGCATTTTTAAAGAAAATGGAATGTAGACTGAATGAGATCAAGGTGAGAGTCTGGAAGACAATTCATTTTATATAGTATCAGTGTTACAGACTGCTGGCATTTGTGCTGCAGCTTGTATGTTACATACATTTTATGATTACACATGGCTAGAAAGAGGTACAGTAAGCAGGTATCCATTCTCTCTCTGAAATGTATGTATGTCTTTGTATGTCACTTGATTCTTAATCTCTGCAGTCTCTGATTACAGTGTACTATATTGCAGATGGATTGAATTGAACATTTAAAGCCAAGCTGGATCATTAGGCTATTCAAACTGCAACTAGAAGCTCACAGACGCCTTCTCCGGGTAGGTGTTTATTTGGGCTGATGACATATGTTCTTACTGCGGAAGAGGATAGCAGAGCTAAGTGCGCTGCATCTGTTCCTTCTTGGCATCCTGGCAATATGATTTCCCCTGCAGAGGGGTAAATCTGGAAATTAAAATAAAACTGTCCAGCAATGAGACTTAAAAAATTAAAATCAAAGTGGGATAGGGACTGCGAAGGCATGCTGAATTAATAGCTATGATAAGGCAGGTCCTTGAACCTTTAATTGAAAAATATAACAGCTAAGTTTTGTTTTAAGCTTAGTATAAATAAAAAAAAATTGCTTTGAAGAAACACCTGAAGCAACTGATCCTTGCAAAGTAAGAAGTGCTTCCTTAGGAGCCTGAAGACACCACAATCAAGGAGAGCAGTGCTTAGCATTTGCAGAGTGTTTTCATCTTCGAAGTTTTACAAACACTATCTAATTATTCCTCACAAAACCCAGGAGAGTTAGGCAAGTATTGTGAAAAGTCTGTGGCCAACAAGGAACTTTGGAGTGTTGATACAGCTGTATAGAAAGTACCATCATGTTCTCGCTCTTCTTCCACACCACTACACCACTGGCTGGTACTGAATCACAAAGGAGCAGTCTTAGAACAGCTCCCTCTTCTAACCATACCTGGCTCAGAAAACTAAAATCTAAGGGTATGTCTACACTGTAATGGGACACCCATAGAGCCTGGATTCCAGCCAGAGCCTGAACATCTACACTGATATTAAATAGCCCCTTAGCCCGAGCCCTGCGAGCCCAGTCAGCTGGCATGGGCCAGCCACAGGGTTTTAATTGACATATTCTCGCAGCACCTGCTCCTCACCAGTGTAAAGCAGGGCCGTCCAAACTTGCCCTGAGTCAATGGTAAGTAACTTGCAAAGAATGGCAGGTCAGCACCACGATAGAAATCCTGGCCGAACTCAAGTCAATGGGAGTTTTGCCATGGATTTCAGTGGGGCCCTAGTTTCACCCCTAATTTGACGGAATGAAGCAGAACACTGCTGTCCATGTGAATAGTACAGAGGTGCAGCTCAAGGAGTCTACAGCTGTCAGCATGCAGTGCTCCATCTTGATCTGGACAGGCTGGCTTCCAGAGCCTCCAGGCCCCAACATACAGTCTACCGAGATAGTATAAGATATTGCCTGATGGAACCTTCAATCACAAAGGCTCACGCCGCTTAGCCTAGGATGGTGACTTGCACAAGGGGGAACTCTCATCTCTATGGGTTACAAGACTCAAATCAAGATAGAGCTATTCTGCTACCTATGTAGTCAATGTAAGATTTGCTGGTTGTCTTGAGATGAAGCACTGAATGTTTGGATCAGCAGGAACAGTACTAACCACATCTTTCTGGTACACCTGCTGTATATGGACTCTGCATGCTGCTTGCCCCCAGTACACAGCAGAAGCACATTGGTTCCTCTGCCCACATGCAGCACTCATGCATGTTGCAGGGAGAGGCAGGATTTCCCAATAGGTAAGTGGTTGAGCTGTGTCACAGAACACATTTATATACAGTATATTTACCTTCACATTTTCAGCTTTCCAGTCTTTATTGTCTTGGATGTAGTAAACTAAATGCAAAACTATTAATTCAGTTATTAAATCTGTTCTCTTTTTATCTTCTTGAATAAGGAACACATTGACCTGCTGCAGCAGTAAGTTTCACTACCTCCTCTATACTAGAAAATTTAATCCAAAATGAATATGCTCAAGGCCCTAGCAACTAAAATGTATCTATCTTAAGGACTGTGAATCGTTATAAGTGGTAGGAAAACGGGAATTCAGGCTACTTAGGAGGGAGATTGCAGGTCACACACAAGTTAGGATGGGATAGGGTTATGAAGTTAGTATCTAGATCACTGCCTTGTCCAGAAAGTTAATTAAGAAATTATAAAGATGAAATATGAATGAGATACGGCATCTTCTTAGTTAAAGAATGAAACAAAAATATATAGTAGTATGTGTAGCTTGGTTGTTTTGTCCCCTGGCTGGTGGACAGACTCATCACCCATGCCCAAGTCTGTTTTAGCCTTCTGTGAAGGTTCTTCTGCCACACAAACACAGGAAATATAACAGGAAAAGTAACAAAAATGATAGTTCTGATGTGGACTGATATTGTGGGGTCCTCCACCCGCCAGCACCTCAAGATCACAGCCCTTCTTTAGGCTCAAAGGGAACACAGGCCCTACCTGCCATTTTTCAGCCTGCTGCTCCTCAGAAAAGTATTTCTCTTCTCCCTGGAGCACAGATGAGTCCTCTTATATCTTCCAGCTGGGAATCAGAGCCAATCAGAGCTGGCCTTACCCATGAGGCGAACTGAGGCGGCCGCCTCAGGTGCCAGACTGGGGGTGGGGGCACCACTAGGACCCAGAGTTTCAAAGTTTTGGCCCAAGTGAGGGAGTATGGGGGCATCATTTGAGCTCCCTGCTTCAGGTGCCAAAATGTTGTGGGCCAGCCCTGGAGCCAATCATTAGCTCCTGCTTAGCTGGATCCACTGGTTCCCAACACCTATCTGACCGCTTCTCCTTAGGCCAGGGTGTGCGTTCCCTGGCTCCGTGGGCTCTTAAAGGGACAGACCACCCTGCTACAGGGTGTCATTTGCCAATTACCACTAAATCTGACACCAGCAAGGGGCAACGTACTGGTATGTGGGTTGCAGTTTAATCAAACACATCATCTAGATTGCCAAGTGAAAAACAGAAAACTAAATTTTGACAGAGCTGCTTTTCATGAGCAGTCTGAGAAGGAAAACACAAATGCACCTGAAAGACACATGCAAGGCAAGGTTATTTAATGTGGAAGGCAATATTGTGAGTGGTAACCAGAAGAGGAAATAAGAGGCAGAAACTAAACAAATTCAAGTTTGCAACAAGAAAAAAAGTAAAGTAGAGAGTGGTGAGCATATCATTGGAGTTGTCAGTCAGTGAGTTAGGTCCAAAAGGTACACCTATTTTCTAGTTGTTACAATCTAGCTGAAGAAGAGTTAGGAGTCCTGCAAAAACTTCTATTCATAAATGAGAAATTAAATGTCTGTTGCCATGGGATTGCCATGGGATTGCCAAAATTGCCATGGGATCTGTAATGATCACAAGTATACAAGAGCTTAGTTGTGTGTCTCACAGAAAAGACAGCATCTCCAACAGCTCGATGTCCTCTAGTAGCATGTCTGTGCCCTGGCTCAGGTTCAGGGCTGAGGGGAAACGGTCTCTTACTCAATGACAAATAGTACTTTTAGTAACGTTAGGGTTCTGGTAAGTTTCCAGTCTAAAGGCTGAATCCTGCAAACCTTTACTTCCATCAGTGGCCCCGATTCACTCAACCAGTTTCGCTAAAGTCATTGAGCTAGGTGGGTTGCTTGTAGGAGTAAAAGTTTACAGGATCAGGCACCATATGCTGCCATAGTCCAGCCTTACTTACCTTAGAATCATAGCATAATAGAATATCAGGGTTGGAAGAGACCTCAGGAGGTCATCTAGTCCAACCGCCTGCTCAAAGAAGGACTGATCCCCAATTAAATCATCCTAGCCAGGGCTTTGTCAAGCCTGACCTTAAAAACTTCTAAGGAAGGAGATTCCACCATTTCCCTAGGTAACGCATTCCAGTGTTTCACCACCCTCCTAGTGAAAGTTTTTCCTAATATCCAACCTAAATCTCCCCCACTGCAACTTGAGACCATTACTCCTTGTTCTGTCATCTGCTACCACTGAGAACAGTCTAGAGCCATCCTCCTTGGAACCCCCTTTCAGGTAGTTGAAAGCAGCTATCAAATCCCCCCTCATTCTTCTCTTCCGTAGACTAAACATCCCCAGTTCCCTCAGCCTCTCCTCATAACTCATGTGTTCCAGTCCCCTAATCATTTTTGTTGCCCTCTGCTGGACTCTGTCCAATTTTTCCACATCCTTCTTGTAGTGTGGGGCCCAAAACTGGACACAGTATTCCAGATGAGGCCTCACCAATGTCGAATAGAGAGGAACGATCATGTCCCTCGATCGCTGGCAATGCCCCTACTTATACATCCCAAAATGCCATTGGCCTTCTTGGCAACAAGGGCACACTGTTGACTCATATCCAGCTTCTCGTCCACTGTAACCCCTAGGTCCTTTTCTGCAGAACTGCTGCCAAGCCATTCGGTCCCTAGTCTGTAGCGGTGCATTGGATTCTTCCGTCCTAAGTGCAGGACTCTGCACTTATCCTGATTGAACTTCATCAGATTTCTTTTGGCCCAATCCTCCAATTTGTCTAGGTCCCTCTGTATCCTATCCCTACCCTCCAGCGTATTTACCTCTCCTCCCAGTTTAGTGTCATCTGCAAACTTGCTGAGGGTGCAATCCACACCATCCTCCAGATCATTTATGAAGATATTGAACAAAACCTGTCCCAGGACCGACCCTTGGGGCACTCCACTTGATACCAGCTGCCAACTAGACATGGAGCCATTGATCACTACCCATTGAGCCCGACAATCTAGCCAGCTTTCTATCCACCTTATAGTCCATTCATCCAGCCCATACTTCTTTAACTTGCTGACAAGAATACTGTGGGAGACCATGTCAAAAAGCTTTGCTAAAGTCAAGGAACAACACGTCCACTGCTTTCCCTTCATCCACAGAGCCAGTTATCTCATCATAGAAGGCAATTAGATTAGTCAGGCATGACTTGCCCTTGGTGAATCCATGCTGACTGTCCCTGATCACTTTCCTCTCCTCTAAGTGCTTCAGAATTGATTCCTTGAGGACCTGCTCCATGATTTTTCCAGGGACTGAGGTGAGGCTGACTGGCCTGTAGTTCCCAGGATCCTCCTCCTTCTTGTGAGAGCTAACAAGATCACAACCAAAAGTGGTATGGCTACAGCCTTAACAAGTAAACACTACTCCCAGAGTTGCATTGACCTCACTGGATGAAGCTGATGCACCATACAAACATATCTGAGTAACAAGTTGCTATGGGCGACAGGGGATGGACCACTTGATGATTACCTGTTCTGTTCATTCCCTCTGGGGCACCTGGCATTGGCCACTGTCAGAAGACAGGATACTGGGCTAGATGGACCATTGGTCTGACCCAGTATGGCCGTTCTTATGTAAATTGCAGTCATGTAATTAAAACAGGCATAGGCAACATTATGACAGATTTCAGAGTAACAGCCATGTTAGTCTGTATCCGCAAAAAGAAAAGGAGTACTTGTGGCACCTTAGAGACTAACCAATTTATCTGAGCATAAGCTTTCATGAGCTACAGCTCACTTCATCGGATGCATACTGTGGAAAATACAGAAGATGTTTTTATACACACAAACCATGAAAAAATGGGTGTTTATCACTACAAAAGGTTTTCTCTCCCCCCAACCCCACTCTCCTGCTGGTAATAGCTTATCTAAAGTGATCACTCTCCTTACAATGTGTATGATAATCAAGGTGGGCCATTTCCAGCACAAATCCAGGTTTTCTCCCCACCCTCCCCAACAAACCCACTCTCCTGTTGGTAGTAGCTTATCTAAAGTGATGACGACAGATGAAATTCATTCAAATGCAAGTTAATGCACATTGGAAAGAATAATTCATTGTTCAATGTGAACCACTGCCCAGCACATCATGGTAGTCAAAAAAAGCAAACAAATTGTTAGGATGCATTGGAGACAGGACAGACAATAATACTGACCACATTTTAAGATATATTAATCAATGGTTCAGTCTCACCCAGAATACTGTGTTGAGTTCTGAACAAATTGTCTCAAAAGAGATACAAGAGACAAAGGAGAAATCCAGAGTCAGAAGATGAAAGTGATGAGAGGAGTGGAGATATTTCCTTGTAAGGAGAGTTTGAAAAGATTGAGACTGTGTAGTTTTCAGGGGGATGAATGACGGGGGACATCAAAAAGATATTGCACATAAAATATCAAATGATGTAGAGAAGGTAAATCATGCACTTCCATTTACCCTATCTCATAATACAAGAACAAGGGGATGTACAATGAAATTGAGAGGCAACACATGTTCAAACTCAAAGGAAATATTTTACACAATGAATAATTAACCGGTGCCACTTACGGCTACAATATATCATTGGGGCCAAGTGCATAGGAGGATTCCAAAAAAGAATGTGTTCTAGATCTTCGTGCTTTAGAGCATAAGGCAGTTGCTTCGTGGGGATGGACAGGTTTTTCCATTATTGTCCACTGTTGAGTTTATTGCATTGCCTCTCAAGCAAGTATATGGACAATGGGTCTGACTCGCTATGTCTGTGACAGACCAGACCAGTGGGGTATAGGAGTCTGGCAGAAGGCAAATATACTGGTCACTGGAGTTTTCTGTTCCCTGAGTGACCAGAGCAGGGGCTGCCCTAGAGCAATCAGGAACCTGCTAGAACCAATTAAGATAGGCAAGCTAATCAAGACATCTGGGGCCAATTAAGAACTTTCTAGAATCAATTACGGCAGGCAGGCTAATCTGGACCCCTGGTTTTAAAAGGACCTCCTATCAGTAGGGGAGTGCACAAGGAACAGGGAGAGAGAAGGTGTGCTGCTGGAGGACTGAAGGGGTCAAGTGTGATCAGGCTTCAGGAGGAAGATCCTGCAGTGAGGATAAAGAAGGTGCTGGGGGGAAGGCCATGGGGAAGTAGCCCAGGGAGTTGTAGCTGTCATGCAGCTGATACAGGGAACATTGTAGACAGCTGCTACCCACAGGGCCCTGGGCTGGAACCCGGTGTAGAGGGTGGGCCTGGGTTTCCCCCCAACTCCTGATTCAACACAGGAGGAGTTGACCTGGTTGGGGAGAAACACCAGGCCTAAACTGGAAGGCCTAAATTGGAAAGGGGTCTGGCCTGTCCCTGACCCACTAGGTAGGACACAGAGACTACGGGGATTGTTCTCTGTTTTCCCCATGCAGGCCAATTAATGAGGTTAGCTGAGGGGACGGCAGGTTTGAGCCACTAGCAAAAGTGGCCAAACTGAGGGCTGCCGTGAATCTCTGAGGTGAGCAAATCTGCCAATAAGTGCAGGACCCACCAAGGCAGAGGAGGAACTTTGTCACAATTTGCATGTATGCTACTGTTGGCACCACTCAACACACTCACAAAACAATGATGTTTGTGAATTATGAAATGAAAGAGGAGAAATAATTGGTTTTCTCTCAAATTTTTATGAGGCTTTCCAGAGCACTGGAGAGGGAAAATCAAAATGTTACATTTAAAAAAAAAAAACTTGGTTAAATGTTAACTAGAAAGGAAGTCAAGCCAAAAACAAAAAAACCCAGGTATTTATCTCACTATGATCTCTCGTGCTGAAACACTTCAACCATGAGTCCAAACTATCATCCAAGTATAACAACGTTTGTTCTTGTTTGCTGTTCTTCTATGTTCAGCATCTCAGAAAGCAGGCCCATGAAAGCAACTTATATTACAAGTATCCTTTGACTTCCTTCCCTCTGGGGCACCTGGCATTGGATGAAAGTCACACACGAACCAGATTTCAGAGTAGCAGCCGTGTTAGTCTGTATCCGTGAAAAGAAAAGGAGGACTTGTGGCACCTTGTTAGACACGAACCAGAATTATTGGTGATATCAATTCTTACTATAAAGCACAGAACCCCACCTATGTTTGTGTGTGTTAGTTTATTTTCTTTCCTATTTTAAACATTTTTAATCAGATCCTCAGCTGGCGTAAACTGGCATAGCTCCACTGACTTCAATGGAGTTTTATCGATTCATACAAACTGAGGATGTAACATTATTCCTCAACTATCAATATTATTTCTGGTGAGTTGCCCAGATTGTACAGCACTGTACACTTTCAAAGTGCATGTAATAAGTAAAATAAATTCTAATAATCACTTCAGTCTAACTATCAGGAAGTTAAAAAGCTCTTGGGTAATTAAAACAGAGGGATGATATTGTCAGTGGGAGAATATATGCAGTGTTTCTTTAAATCAGAAACCAGCAGCCAGGCAAGAAGGGTCTAGGAATGGTCCTGAGCACAGGCTCTGTAGTGAGAATGAGACAGAATAGCTCTAAGGATAATAAAAAGAAAAGGAGTACTTGTGGCACCTTAGAGACTAACAAATTTATTTGAGCATAAGCTTTCGTGAGCTACAGCTTACTTCATCGGATGTATTTTCCACTGAATGCATCCGATGACGTGAGCTGTACCTCATGAAAGCTTATGCTCAAATAAATTTGTTAGTCTCTAAGGTGCCACAAGTACTCCTTTTCTTTTTGCAAATACAGACTAACACGGCTGCTACTCTAAAACCTGTCATTATCTAAGGATAATGTTTGCTTCCTTATGTTAATACAGTTCTTTGTTCAGTGTTAGGAGACAATGACCCTTTCTATGATTTTATCACATGACAGTCCTTATGGCCATAGTGAATGTGGGGAAACACCTTTGCCTGCCATACTAACCAGTACATAGTTTGAGTAGCACACCCTTTCATTCTCCTCTTTGACTGGACTTTACTGCAAGCTTCAGACAATATTGACCATTTTCTGAGAAACTGACCACACAAGAGATATAGTTAATCCTCTTTTAGCAAACCTGTTTGGCTTGCTTGAGGAACAGGTATTTCAGTGACTTGATTGGGAATGTTTGACCTCTGCAAATACTGTTCTGACCCTTTCCTCCTTAAGTAAGGAAAGCAGTGTTCTTAGCACGTTTCGCCACATACCATCCCTGCCTATGGAACATTAAAAAGTTCACCCTCTTTTTCTTACCCTCCCCATACTTCCTTGGATATTAAAATCTCTGTTGGGTATAGACTCCCTGATGCACGCAATCTGACCATGACTATGTCTTTCATCTGAAATGTTAATGTTATCCCTTTTTGACTCAAGCAGTTAGCCAAATTCAGAGTGTTATGGGTTGTTTCCCATAACAAATTGATGATAGGATGCAATCCTGTTTATTTACAAAGAATGTACAAAGTCCTGTTTCCCTGAACACAGCAGGAATCAAGCAACAAGAGGTATTGCCTTTGTTTACCGTTCCAAGTCCTTTTCCGGTCAGCACTTAGCCCAAAATCTTTCTCTTAGTTTTTCTCAGTTCAACATTCCAGTGCTTATTCTGTGACTAAGTCTTGTGCTTCCTTGCTGCCTTCTGTCTCAGCTTCTCTGGTATTTCTGCCTCTATTTCACAGAGACACAAACCAAACCAAAAACAATCTCCAGTTAAATCCCTCCACATGTGCCTTGCATGCACTTTTGTTTTGGGCTGGACACTATTATTGTTTCAGTTACAAGATTATGAGATTAAGCAGGGTGTGTAGAGATGGCACTGATACTGTTAACCTGTTTCAATTTATTTTCATTTACGTACCACATCTGATCAGCAGGGAAGTATATACAAATCATTGTAGCTCAAATACTTTTCTGGCTCAGCGTCAGCGTTACAGAAGAGTAACACCTCTTTCACATGACAGGGGTCAGAATCCACTCACTCCAGTGGCTATTATTATCTTCCCTTTCCTGACAATCAAATTCAGATAAAACATAACATCTAAAAATAACCCCCATAAAACAATACAATCAATTAATAAAGCACCTAAATGACAACCTGAACCTCTTGACCCTTGAGAGGATTTTTCTGTCTCTTATTGGACATCTGCCACTACCTATCTCTGAACCTTGATGGCTTTCTGATGACATGTCCACCTCTTGTTCTCAAAACTCCCCATGCACCCTGGCTCAAAGAACAATATAGCCTTTAATCTTATCTTTTTTTCATATGAGAGCCCATAGGCTTTGGCATGTCACAAAGGAGTTTCTATTACTGTAACATATAGTATTATTTACAGTAAATATTCTGTATCTTACACTAGGTAACTGACTGCTTCAGAGAGCTTTTACAGAGCCATTAGCCACGTAGTTCCCATAGAGCTATTTTGTCCAATGTTACTTCTGTAGAATGGTTTTGGAGTGTGAACCCACTGAAACAAGAGCAGCTCAGGCATTACTACCTATGGAGTCCCCCTATCTGTGTGCTGCTGACCACTTGGGCATTCCCCAGTGACTGTTACTTTAGGTGGGAGTGTGTCATGGGGTTTTTCCCATCACCTGATAAAGAAGGGAAAGAACCACACTTAGAGTCCTGTTCTGTACCTGTGAGGCGACTGAGTGATTGCTGGCTAGAGGGGACCAGGCTAGGTAAGGATCTTTAGACATCTGGACTTTATAAGAACCATGGAGGAACCAATTGGGGGGAAGGCAGGAGGCTGCTGTAAAGAGAGCATAACGGAGAGCAAGGCAGGTGCTAATAGGGGAAGTCCTGGGGAAGGACTGAAGGCAAGACAGACTCTTTTGAGAGAAGTCCTGGTGCCGCTGAAGCCCCACGTCCCAGCACGTTTCGAGTCCCGACACACCTCCAGGCGGGGCTGAAGCCGCATGCATTTGTTATTGGCAAGATTTGAATCATAAAAGATAAAGAGTTTGTGTTTTCTAAGTGTTGTTTTCTTTCAAATGCTGATACTTATGTTAAATAAATCACAAAAGGCTGAAAAGCTTTGAGTATGTTTATCTATCTATATACTGATATGCCTACAATAATTTTATTTGACAAAACACATTCAGAGCTGAAGACAGTTGTCTGAAAGTGTTTGAATGCTAATATTTGCATCTATTTGAACACTTTATCTAAGTACTTTCTCAAAGTCTCCGATGTAATGTATTACATCTGTCTTGGAGGTTATTTTTAGGTTATACAGTGGTTTGATTTTATGTTTCATTTAATGCACTGAACATATAAGCAATAGGCCCTGGGTATATTTCACAGCACTGTATGTGTTCATTGAACAGGGGTACTTGCGGAGTGAAAAATGTTTCTCTGGAGTCTGGACCTTGACTACATCTTGGTCAAGAAATTTGTACCTTGACAAAAAATAATTGGCAACCCCTGTTATAGAACATGAGGATTTGTCATACATTGTTTTATCAGTATTGATTTACACCAAAGTCTGCATCCCCTGTGCATCCAAAAAGCCAATCCATTTATTTATTCTAATTTAATTCTTCATAAAACAGCCCCCAAAAGGTACCTATCTTTAAAAGAAACTGCAACAGCACCAAACCTACCGGCAACTCCCACAAAACAAAACTTCTCACCCAAACAACCATCAGCCCCTCCATCACTGAAATCCTGAGTCTTCCAGCATGAGCTGAAGGTGAATAAATTCTGCCTAGATACTTATCTGTTCCCTATCATAGTATCTGAGTGCCTCTCAAACACAAATGAATTTATCCTCACAGCACTTTTGCAAGGGAGGGTATTATCATCTCCATTTTATAGATGGGGAAACTGAGACACAGAGTCAAATTTTTAAAAGCATCTAGGTGACTTAACCTAGGTGCCTTTTGAAAACTACCTTAAGGGACTTGCCCAAGATCATCCAGGAAGTCTGGAGCAGAGCCAGGAACTGAACCTATGTCTCCTGAGTCCTACACTAATGGCTTAATCACACCACCATGTGTCAGTTACAGGATTAGTAGCATTTCTGTCCTCTCTCTGATCTCTATGAATGCACCTCTGAGGTGTCAAGCCTCATGCTTTTACATCTCCGGGGGTGGAATTTTGCAACTCTCTCACTCTCAGACCAGGCCCTGGGCTACAGCATCCTGTATATACATTATGGTCATCCAGCAGCTCCAACTGGGGTTCTTCCAGTGGCAAATATATGACCAGACAGCCTGCTTAGAACCAACATTATTGAATATTTTAAACATGAGGAACAAAGCATCAGAGTAAAGAGGATTTTAAAACAGTCTACATACATGTATCTTGCTAAAGCCCTACCATCCTGTCTTGGTGACCTAGGCAGGTCTAGCTTCTTCAGACATTCCCAGTGGTTGCCTGCGTCCATCTGTTCCCCGAAAAACTACCTGAACAGCTTTGCCCATCTCCAGAGAGAGTCTCTTTTTAAATACGCCAGTGTTGCTTTGTTCTTGTCAGTTCCCAGGCTTTGGTTCTGCTTGTCAAAGCCGGTTCTGTAACTTGGCTGGAGCCAGGAGATAGAATGTTGAAAGTTAATAGTTTTGGCATTCTCTTGATAACCCGTAGATGCGTTTGCTGGTGGAGGGACAGGGGCTTATCTTGACCCATAGTTTCACTTTCTGCTTCATTTTCTTGCAACCTGCCATTAAACAAAACCAGCATTCATACAGTAAACGTCCCAATAACCAGGTCATTGTGCAGCAGTAATAAATTACAGAGCAGCTCCACATCCATCTCATCGTCCTTCAGGTTAGTTTGACTGTTGCTCCTTTAAGGGTATGCTAGGCTCAATGGTGTAATAAAACCCTTTTTACTGTTACACTATTAATTTTGATTTGTGGTGTCTATACTTTATTTACCACAGTAGCCTCCTCAGAGGCACTTTTTGAAAAGAAAAACAAACCAGAATCCATTTCCAAACTGAACTGAACTATTTCCAAACAACTGGCAGACTTTCCATTTCTGAATCACCTCCACTTTTAATCTCCTTTGATCATCAGTAAGCCTGGCATAACTTACTACACTATGTCATTATGTGCAGAATTTTGTAACTTGAGTATTCCGTCGATCATTTGCCTGTACAAATATTTTGCTGATAGGCTGAAACATCATTGTTCCTTCTCTTTATTCAATATCAAATCCCTGCCCCACCTTTCAGTAACAGACTTAAACAAATGGCTTGGAAGTCATGTGTCTGAGTTCACAAGGATTTGATGTGATGTAGTGTGGCTGGCAGATTTTCTGAGACTCTTACGGCTGCTACAAAATGAGAAGATTTCCTTGCCCTATAGAGATATCTGGAGCACTGTGGCCTTTTGTAAGTTCAGCAGGTCCTGAGGCCATTTAGGATCTGGTAGGATCCTATGTCACTATAATTCTCTAGAACTATTCTGGCCCAGGTTCCGCTCCAGCATGGAGGAGCACAGCTGTGCTAGAGGGAGGATTTACCCTGTGAAAGGGCAGGTGGCAGAACTGGTGCCACCCTTCCCAGGAGTTCTACCAGTAGCGGCAGCTTTAAAATCCTGCTGGGACTGGCTCCCCAACAGAATGGGACTGCAGGTGGCTTGCACGGTTGCACCCTCACTCCTAGTAGAGTATGCTCCATGGGAGGCCTATAGCCTATATAACGTAATGCTGAAATAGCCACAGTAACTTTTCTCCCCTAAAAAAATAGTCTCAGGTAATATTTATCTTGGAAGAGACTTCCCTCCCATTCCCTTTCTCTGCCTATTGCTTCGTAAAGGATGAAAGTCCCTTATTTTTTAAACTTTTTGTTTTCCTTTTCCAAGTCAAGTAAACGAGTTGATGCCTGAATTCAGCTCGCTCACTTTTTCCTGCTTCTCTGGGGTATCACTGACTGCAGGACTATGGTAGCACCTACCAAACTTGTTCAGGTGAGACATCTAGTATGCTGGCTGGTTAACCACATGTTGTTATTTTAAATGTAGATTACTGGCAATTTGACCACAGTTGTAGGTTTCACTTCCAACCAGAAAAACAGTGGGAGATTTGGCCCTAAATATACTGTACTGACTACACAGAGCAGATTGACAGTGAAACATTAACCATTAGGTCATACAGCTGTGATGACAACATTAATAAAGCCTTATACCACTAGATTAAACTTTAGACATAAAATAGGAATATTAGGGCCAAGTTTTCTTCCCACTTACACCAGACATCCTCACTGAAGTCAATGAGAGCTGCATCTGTATAACTGAGAAGAGAATTTGGCCCACGTGAGTCGAATAGAACAGACTTCAGTTGAATTGCCTGGCTTTCAGGGAGAGTAGAATGTTGCCTATTTTATTTACTACAGTGTTTGTTTTGGGAGCTCAATTATTCCTGCTAATTCTGTTAAAACTGTAATACACTGTCTCAGTAATGGAAAGCATATGAAAGCAAGCAGATGGTGAAAGCAGAAAACTGAACATGTCCTGATAATATGGTACAGCAAGTTCATCTTTCATAACCACAGCATGGCAATCACATACACAGTCACATTTTTAGAGCACAATTCATAAGAAAATACCTAGTTTCCTCACAGGGCCATGGAAGATTATTTCTGATACTTTTGTAGAGATGAAAGCTAGATCTGAATGTTGCTGAACTGGGCCCATAGTTTATTAATTGCTTGTGACAAATGAGTGACATAACTGATACTAGTCAATTGCAGCTCTTCTCCTCTGCCATATCACTACAACCGTAGAAAGATTTTCCATCCATTGATAAACAAATATGCAGCCATCCTGCATTCCAAAAATCCTGCAGACAACTTTGTGACAAAGATGCTATTACCATGTGTGGTAGCCAAATTCTGAAAGTCAAAAATATGTCTTTTTTCCCTTTTAAATACCAAAAGCTCCCATTTCACATTAAAAGGTTCACGCTCCTTGGCCTCTTTGCGTGTGCGGAGTTCTCAAAGGTACCCCCTTTCCTCCCAGCATTTCCTCACCTTTCATTTCCAGACGCCCTTACAGCAACACACTAAGCGTGGAGGGCAGCAGACAAGCCATTTACAACACACACTTTGCTTCTCTACAAAAGAAAAAGGACACTAAACTTTCTAAACTACTACATGCCACAAGGCGTCACAGCAATGGTTCCCTCAACCCACCCAGCAATATTGTTAACCTATCCAACTATACTCTTAGCCCAGCAGAAGCAGCTGTCCTATCTCGGGGCCTCTCCTTCTGCCCCTCCACCCCCACGAACATGATATAGTTCTGTGGTGACCTAGAATCCTATTTTCGACGTCTCTGACTCAAGGAATATTTCCAACATACCTCTGAACAACATACTAATCCACAGAGACCTCCCTACCAACACTACAAAAAGAAGGATTCTGGGTGGACTCCTCCTGAAGGTCGAGACAGCAGACTGGACTTCTACATAGAGTGCTTCCTCCGACATGCACGGGCTGAAATTGTGGAAAAGCAGCATCACTTGCCCCATAACCTCAGCCGTGCGGAACACAATGCCATTCACAGCCTCAGAAACAACTCTGACATCATAATCAAAAAGGCTGACAAAGGAGGTGCTGTTGTCATCATGAATAGGTCGGAATATGAACAAGAGGCTGCTCGGCAGCTCTCCAACACCACTTTCTACAAGCCATTACCCTCTGATCCCACTCAGAGTTACCAAAAGAAACTACAGCATTTGCTCAAGAAACTCCCTGAAAAAGCACAAGATCAAATCCGCACAGACACACCCCTGGAACCCCGACCTGGGATATTCTATCTACTACCCAAGATACATAAACCTGGAAATCCTGGGCGCCCTATCATCTCAGGCATTGGCACCCTGACAGCAGGATTGTCTGGCTATGTAGACTCCCTCCTCAGGCCCTACACTACCAGCACTCCCAGCTACCTTCGAGACACCACTGACTTCCTGAGGAAACTACAATCCATCGGTGATCTTCCTGATAACACCATCCTGGCCGCTATGGATGTAGAAGCCCTCTACACCAACATTCCACACAAAGATGGACTACAAGCCATCAAGAACACTATCCCCGATAATGTCATGGCTAACCTGGTGGCTGAACTTTGTGACTTTGTCCTTACCCATAACTATTTTACATTTGGGGACAATGTATACCTTCAAATCAGTGGCACTGTTATGGGTACCCGCATGGCCCCACAGTATGCCAACATTTTTATGGCTGACTTAGAACAACGCTTCCTCAGCTCTCGTCCCCTAACGCCCCTACTCTACTTGCGCTATATTGATGACATCTTCATCATCTGGACCCATGGAAAAGAAGCCCTTGAGGAATTCCACCATGACTTCAACAATTTCCATCCCACCATCAACCTCAGCCTGGTCCAGTCCACACAAGAGATCCACTTCCTGGACACTACAGTGCTAATAAACGATGGTCACATAAACACCACCCTATACTGGAAACCTACTGACCGCTATTCCTACCTACATGCCTCCAGCTTTCACTCTGACCACACCACACGATCCATTGTCTACAGCCAAGTTCTGCGATACAACCGCATTTGCTGCAACCCCTCAGACAGAGACAAACACCTACAAGATCTCTATCAAACATTCTTACAACTACAATACCCACCTGCGGAAGTGAAGAAACAGACTGAGAGAGCCAGAAGCGTTCCCAGAAGTCACCTACTACAGGACAGGCCTAACAAAGAAATAGCAGAAGCCATCACCTTCAGCCCCCAACTAAAACCCCTCCAACGCATCATTAAGGATCTACAACCTATCCTGAAAGATGACCCAACACTCTCACAAATCTTGGGAGACAGGCCAGTCCTTGCCTACAGACAGCCCCCCAAACTGAAGCAAATACTCACCAGCAACCACATACCACACAACAGAACCACTAACCCAGGAACCTATCCTTGCAACAAAGCCCGTTGCCAACTGTGTCCACATATCTATTCAGGGGACACCATCACAGGGCCTAATAACATCAGCCACACTATCAGAGGCTCGTTCACCTGCACATCCACCAATGTGATATATGCCATCATGTGCCAGGAATGCCCCTCTGCCATGTACATTGGTCAAACTGGACAGTCTCTACGTAAAAGAATAAATGGACACAAATCAAATGTCAAGTATTATAACATTCATAAACCAGTCGGAGAACACTTCAATCTCTCTGGTCACACGATTACAGACATGAAAGTTGCGATATTACAACAAAAAAACTTAAATCCAGACTCCAGGGAGAGACTGCTGAATTGGAATTCATTTGCAAATTGGATACAATTAACTTAGGCTTGAATAGAGACTGGGAGTGGCTAAGTCATTATGCAAGGTAACCTATTTCCCCTTGTTTTTTCCTACCCCCCGCACCCCCAGACGTTCGTGTTAAACCCTGGATTTGTGCTGGAAATGGCCCACCTTGATTATCATACACATTGTAAGGAGAGTGGTCACTTTAGATAAGCTATTACCAGCAGGAGAGTGGGTTTGTGTGGGGGGGGTGGGGTGGGGGGAGAGAACCTGGATTTGTGCTGGAAATGGCCCAACTTGATTATCATACACATTGTAAGGAGAGTAGTCGCCTTTTATGATGAGATTACTGGTTCTGTGGATGAAGGGAAAGCAGTGGATGTATTGTTTCTTGACTTTAGCAAAGCTTTTGACACGGTCTCCCACAGTATTCTTGTCAGCAAGTTAAGGAAGTATGGGCTGGATGAATGCACTATAAGGTGGGTAGAAAGCTGGCTAGATTGTCGGGCTCAACGGGTAGTGATCAATGGCTCCATGTCTAGTTGGCAGCCGATATCAAGTGGAGTGCCCCAAGGGTCGGTCCTGGGGCCGGTTTTGTTCAATATCTTCATAAATGATCTGGAGGATGGTGTGGATTGCACTCTCAGCAAATTTGCGGATGATACTAAACTGGGAGGAGTGGTAGATACGCTGGAGGGGAGGGATAGGATACAGAAGGACCTAGACAAATTGGAGGATTGGGCCAAAAGAAATCTGATGAGGTTCAATAAGGATAAGTGCAGGGTCCTGCACTTAGGATGGAAGAATCCAATGCACCGCTACAGACTAGGGACCGAATGGCTAGGCAGCAGTTCTGCGGAAAAGGACCTAGGGGTGACAGTGGACGAGAAGCTAGATATGAGTCAGCAGTGTGCCCTTGTTGCCAAGAAGGCCAATGGCATTTTGGGATGTATAAGTAGGGGCATAGCGAGCAGATCGAGGGACGTGATCGTTCCCCTCTATTCGACATTGGTGAGGCCTCATCTGGAGTACTGTGTCCAGTTTTGGGCCCCACACTACAAGAAGGATGTGGATAAATTGGAGAGAGTCCAGCGAAGGGCAACAAAAATGATTAGGGGTCTAGAACACATGACTTATGAGGAGAGGCTGAGGGAGCTGGGATTGTTTAGCCTGCAGAAGAGAAGAATGAGGGGGGATTTGATAGCTGCTTTCAACTACCTGAAAGGGGGTTCCAAAGAGGATGGCTCTAGACTGTTCTCAATGGTAGCAGATGACAGAACGAGGAGTAATGGTCTCAAGTTGCAGTGGGGGAGGTTTAGATTGGATATTAGGAAAAACTTTTTCACTAAGAGGGTGGTGAAACACTGGAATGCGTTACCTAGGGAGGTGGTAGAATCTCCTTCCTTAGAGGTTTTTAAGGTCAGGCTTGACAAAGCCCTGGCTGGGATGATTTAACTGGGAATTGGTCCTGCTTCGAGCAGGGGGTTGGACTAGATGACCTTCAGGGGTCCCTTCCAACCCTGATATTCTATGATTCTATGATTCTATGATCACTTTAGATAAGCTATTACCAGCAGGAGAGTGGGGTGGGGGGAGGTATTTTTTCATGCTTTGTGTGTATACAAAGATCTTCTACGCTTTCCACAGTATGCATCCAATGAAGTGAGCTGTAGCTCACGAAAGCTCATGCTCAAATAAATTAGTTAGTTTCTAAGGTGCCACAAGTACTCCTTTTCTTCTGAAACAGGCAATCCCACTTGCTCAGCCAGTCAGAGGAAAGCAAACTATTCTCAGCCCGTTAGTCTGAAATGAGGGGCTCTCAGGAATGCAGCTATTGGGTGACAGCACATTGTGCTGCCACTAGCCAGCCAGGCTAACACCAACACCTCTCGAACCACAAAGTGGGTAGAATTTGGGCCAAACTCCCCACTTACACACTAAGGTGCAAACACATTAAAATCATCCTTGTAATTCCAGTAGAGTCAATGAAGTTACAGCAGGGATGAATCTGCTTCTGAAGCTGCACACTGCTGAACTTTGAGGAAGTTCTCTTTCTGGATCAGCATCTGGATATGAACCCTGTGGCCAAAGCTCACCTCTAGTTGTATCTGGGGTAGGGGCTTTATGTGACTAGAAGCAGAGCAGGAAGACACATTGCAGCAACACAGTGCAAGGAAATGTTAATGTACAGTGGAACAATAATCCAAGTTTATTCATTGCTTCTGTGAGGAACAAGGGGATGAGCCAGTGCTTGTTCTCTTTAAAGTAAATAACTGGTTGCAACATTCTTACTGCATCATACATTAACAAAGTACATTAAGTAATGGGAGTTCCTGAAAACTATTTCATATGCATCTGGTTCATTCCTGGCTTGAAGAAACAAAGGCAAGAGGGTCTGTTTAATTGCTTCATCCCTCTGAGTCCCCTGCACTCTCTGCTTCCTGAGGAAAGTTGTCTTCCTTTATCTTTTTTAGTAAATGGCTTGCTGATTTAGCTTCCCAGGAGATACTGTATGTTGTTTCTTCTGTATTACTCAGATCATTGCTGGGAACAGGCATGTGGCATCAATGAGATCTCCTGAATGGATGTCAGATAACCTAATAACTTCATGCCAATGCTACTCTCTTAATAATACCCCTCCTTGGGGCTGGTTTGTTATTAAAACCTCATGCAAAACAGTCCATACCAATAGTCCCAACATAATGACTATTTGCACTGGGGGTAATAAATGGATATTAAGATCACCCAACATCTCATCCCTCAATGCCCCTTATATCACACACAGTGATGCCTTTGGCCACACCCAGTGACTGACAGTCCTCTTCTGTCCCTCTAACCCTGGACAGGCACCCCAGCCCCTCTGGCTGGAGTGCAACCCTGCTCTTTCTCTCAGGAACCCCCACAGCCTCTCAGTAGGGAGCACCCTTGCCTAGGGAGCATCCATCACTTGCCCTGGACCTCTCATGATTCCTCTTGGACCAGCTGTCTGGCCCTGGAGATGTCAGGAGGCATGTTCCCCCATCACTCCCCAGCCTTCAGTCCCCTAAGTCTATTCCTTGGGGACACCAACCAGCAAACATATCTTGCTGTTCTCCTGCCTTCACCCAGGAACCACATACAGTCTCTGCCAGCTCTCCTCTCCTCTCCTCTCCTCAGGCAGCCCTAAATCCTCAGATACCTTCCATTCTGGGGCCCAGAAGCCCTTTTGTAAGGCCAATTAATTGGCCACATTGATGTGTGCTGATAAGGCACAGGTGTACTGGCCCTACTCCCTCTTAAAGGACCAGTGTCACCCTGTGACACTTTTAGGGTCCATTTCTGAAACCCTTACTCACATAGACTAGTACCTTAATGCAGAAGCAATCCTGTTGATTACTCTGGGAACAGTACTATTCAGTGTAAGTCTCAGGAGACAGAGAAGCCCCATGCTGGGGAATTAGAAGATTAAGGAAAGAATGTGGCCTCAGGTGGACCCACCCCCACTATACCTGGAGTCCGTGTGAGGCAGGGAGCTAAAAGGAGAACTAGCCCAGCTGGTACTGACCAGGAAGGAGGACAGAATGCTGTTTCTCTTGATAGGAGAGAAGCCTAGTTGCAGCCTTAAGATAGAGCTTGCTAACCAGCTGGATCCGCCCTCCTAGCACGTGGGCTGGAAACTGGGGGAAGCACAAACTTTTTGGAAGACCAGGCCTCAGTAGAAGGGTGGAGTCCTACTGAAGGTTCATAGGATGACCCTGTTTTGAGTTGTTTGATTTTTGTTCTGGATTGCTTATTTTAATGTCCTGAAAGGGGTAGGACTGTAGGGTAGTTTGGCTGGAGGGCCAAAGCATCACTACACGGGACCTCACAGAGACAGAGACATACCAGCAGCTGGGTAAATTGTGTCCTGAAGGGCCGCAAAAGGGCACCACACCAACAATGTGGTTATAGTAAGTTTATCTGAACTGGCCCTAAATTCTTCCTTGATATTGCTTAGGTAGAAACTGGCACAAAATTTTGTATCTGTGGATATCTAGTCTCTCTTATCTCTGTCTCCCATAGTGTTCTGTGGATGTGTTTTACTTTTTTATAAATACATTAAAATGTTTGCTTATAACTGCTTAAGCTATGAGCAGCTGCAGAAACACCAGTTACTTATGGCTGGTAAGACTGACCTCCAGGGGACAGTGATACTAAATTTAGAGTTAAAGGAAAGCAGGGCTGCGGGGGGAGAGGGGAGTTGGGAGAGTGGACTCTGCCCAGTTTAAACAGCTAATCTGTAGTGGCAGCAGCAAGTTGTGTAAATTATTTGTTATAGTCAAACTGGGAAGTATAGAGAAGTGCTTTTAGGGGTTAGACGCTAGTCTAGAGAATTAATTTTTAGACTAGAAATTAGGAGATCTGAGCGCTAATCTCAGCTGACTTGTGGTGTGCCCTTAGGCAATTTAATTAACACCCTAGTGAAGTGGGAGAAGTTAGGAGACTTGAATTAACCACCTGCTGAAGTGAAGAAACAAATTGACAGAGCCAGAAGAGTACCCAGAAGTCACCTACTACAGGACAGGCCCAACAAAGAAAATAACAGAACGCCACTAGCCATCACCTTCAGCCCCCAACTAAAAACCTCTCCAACGCATCATCAGGGATCTACAACCTATCCTGAAGGATGACCCATCACTCTCACAAATCTTGGGAGACAGGCCAGTCCTTGCTTACAGACAGCCCCCCAACCTGAAGCAAATACTCACCAGCAACCACACACCACACAACAGAACCACTAACCCAGGAACCTATCCTTGCAACAAAGCCCGTTGCCAACTGTGTCCACATATCTATTCAGGGGACACCATCATAGGGCCTAATCACATCAGCCACACTATCAGAGGCTCGTTCACCTGCACATCCACCAATGTGATATATGCCATCATGTGCCAGGAATGCCCCTCTGCCATGTACATTGGTCAAACTGGACAGTCTCTACGTAAAAGAATAAATGGACACAAATCAGATGTCAAGAACTATAACATTCATAAACCAGTCAGAGAACACTTCAATCTCTCTGGTCACTCACAGACCTAAAGGTCACAATATTACAACAAAAAGACTTCAAAAACAGACTCCAACGAGAGACTGCTGAATTGGAATTAATTTGCAAATTGGATACAATTAACTTAGGCTTGAATAGAGACTGGGAGTGGATGTGTCATTACACAAAGTAAAACTATTTCCCCACGTTTATTCCCCCCCCCACCCCCGCTCTCCGCCCACTGTTCCTCAGATGTTCCTGTTAACTGCTGGAAATGGCCCACCTTGATTATCACTACAAAAGGTTTTCTTCCCACCCCTCCCGCCCGCTCTCCTGCTGGTAATAGCTCATCTAAAGTGATCACTCTCCTTACAGTGTGTATGATAACACCCATTTTTTCATGTTCTGTGTGTATATAAATCTCCTCACTGTATTTTCCACTGAATACATCCGATGAAGTGAGCTGTCGCTCATGAAAGCTTATGCTCAAATTAATTGGTTAGTCTCTAAGGTGCCACAAGTACTCCTTTTCTTTTTGCAAATGCAGACTAACATGGCTGCTACTCTGAAACTTGAATTAACTGTAAGCTTTATAGGGCAGGCACTGTGTATATATACCTCAATGTTCATGCTGCATCTTGCCAAGTAGGACCCTGATCCTCACTGAGGAAAACTGGCACTACTGACATAAAAGGCAATACTAATGAACGTTTCCAATGCACTGAGAGATGTGTGGATGCAGATATGCTGGAAGAGGCCTACTAACCATTGTCAAATTTTCCCACTACATTGGAGGGGAGGTTCAGATGATTTCCTTGTCTCTGGAGTCTGGATACTATTGAATAATCCCTGCTAGAGATTACTTAGCACTGAGGCTCATAAAAATTCTTCTAAAGAACAAGCTTTTACCTTTGAAATAAACCACATTTTACCATGTGGCAGATTTTCAAAAATGTCCCTTGAGGATAGCCCTGGATCTTCCTACAAGACCTTCACTCCCTCTCCCCACTTCAGATAACACATACTAATCACTGGTCTACTAGCAATAATTCATGTAGATTTTAAAAATAAGGTATAAACAGATGTGTGTGCAGAAATTTAATTTTGACCCCGTTGGGGTGCCCATTCTGGGTCCCACCCCCACTCCATCAGGAGCTCGCTCTCCTCCCTGCAGCCCCGGGGCCCAGAAGGAGCTGTGTGCCCTGGATGATTATTGGGGGGCATGCCCCTGCTTTCCCACTGTGCATACCTTTGGGTATAAATATTTCCAGCAAAGTATCTCATGAGGCCTTGTTCACCCAGTGCTGCTGCCTCCATCTTCGGTTACTGTTATGAGAAAAAAGTTTTGCTTAAGTAGGAAAACAAAATGAATGAGCCCTCTAAGACCTGCTGCATACCACAAGAGACAGAGGAATTTAACATGGTGGCACTAATCACTACATGGAGGGAAGGCACTCTAGAAGTTCAAAGTTTTCTTATGGGTTGGGTTAAACTTCCTTGAAGCTGGTGGTTGTAACAGTGGCTCTTCAGTCAGGATAAATGTAAAAGCAATTGAGCTGAGCTCTTCTATGGAACCAGACAGCTAAAATAATAGGAGCAATTCTCCCCACTAAGACAAAAAAACAGGCACATCACAAGGCTTGAGTAGTAGCTGAACCACATGGCCTAGGGCATTGAAGGAACTTGGGGGGCTGGGAGCACAGGGGGCCAGGGCCCTCCCACTTTTTGAACGTGGATGGGCCTGGCCCTCCCACTTTTCACCAGGGCAGATCCTGGCCCCTTCCCTTCCTCTTCCCCCAAGGCCCCAGCCAGGGAGTCTGGCCAGTTGTGAGAGCCATGGTGGACCTTCCATCTGCCTGGGGTGTTGGGGGGCTGAGAGAAGCCTCCGGTCTGTGTCCCAGCCCCCAATCCATGTCCTCACCCCCTCCCCCCTGCCAGGCTTCCCCCCGGCTCAGAACAGGAGGAGAGTCCATGACTCTGTGCCAGCTCCCCACAGCTGTTCTCCCCTACCCAGCTCTGGCTGGGAAGGGGGGGCTTCAGAGCCACAGCCCGGCCATGGTAAGAGCTGCATGGGCAGCTGTGGGGAGCCGCAGCATGGACCATCCACCTGCCCTGGGTGAGGGTCTGGGAGCTGCTTGGGCCCCCCACACCTTGGGCAGGTGGAGAGTCTGCAGTGGCTCCCCACAGCTGCCCATGTGGCTCGTAACATGGCCAGGCTCTGGCTTCCAGCTTGGCCAGAGGCGCAGCCTTGGTGGCATGGGGACCCCCGGCAGCCCACTTTTGGGAGGGCTCCGGCACCCTTGTCCAAGGGGTTTCCCTGAGAACTGATATAGAAAACACAGAGGCCAGGACATTGATTGGTGGAGCTGTGTGTGAGAGAGAAATAGCAGAACAACCAAAAAGAGCCACAGAAGCACTGGTAGTGTGACTTTGAGGAAAAAGCTAAGAGCTTTTGGGCTAAATGCTGACAGGAAAGGGGCCTGGAACTGTGAGCAAAGAAACTGTCTCCCGCTATTTGATTCCTACTATGTTGAGGGAAGCAGGATTTTGAACATTCTTTGTAAATAAACAGGATTGCATCAAAAAAATACCTGACTTTATCATCTACTTATTCCCCCTAACAGAAGCAACCTGCTAGACCCCAAAAATTGGCAAACTTCTTGTTTCAAAAAGGATAACAGTATTATTTATTTAAATAGGCAATCTCTGCTTTGCAAAGCCACCCAGAGTGACTAGCGTTTAACTCCACTGCCAGTTTCTGAAATTTACCTGATCTCTACTTCCCAAGTAACAACCAGCCAACCCACTGCCACAAATCAAAGTCTGGGATAGCCAAGAGAGGTGAGCACCCAAACCACATCCCAGCACACAGCTTAACTTTCCTTCCAGGTGGAAAACGCAAAGAGCTCCATTAGTGCTATGCTGAGATTTTGCCTGAACAAAAGTCAGGCAATTCAGAGTTATGGCTCCCATAACAACTGTAAAACCAGGTATATTGAACATATACTATAAATTAAAGCACTAAAATTAACTCCATGTACAGTACAAAAATACTACACCGAGTGTACACAAGGGGCCCTGAGGTACAGTAGCTGCGGAAGGTACAACTTTGAATTTGTTGTATAAAAGCCAAACACTCTTGAACTTAGACTTTGGATTTAAATCCATACTATAGTTGATGCCTGTCGCTATAAGGGGATAAATGTTTATGGATAGATATTGAGTTACTGGTAGCTATACAAATGAGATGCTATAAAGCTGGTGGTTGAGTAGCTGTGCTAATCCATGTGTTAAGCCTTTGAACCCAATGGGAATTGGATGGCTGTAGAAATCTGAACAGACTCAGATCAAGCTGCATACTCATAGTGTGCAATATATTTTATCAATGATACTTATAGAACATATGTTACACTAGTATATGAGAATGTCAGTCTTTAATGTATTTATCTTTGCAATCCCCCTGTGAGGCAGGGCAGGGCAGTGCTATTATCCCTATATTGGGGTTGGGGAACTGAGGCACAGAAAGGCTGAATGACTTGTTCAACCTCACAGAGCAAGCTTGCAGCGGAGAATCCAGGTCTCCCAAGTCCAAGGCTAACACCCTAACTGGTGGGCTGTGCTCCCTCTTCTGGCATACTTGACCCCTGTGTGCATTACAAAACTATGGCTGAATACCCCCCTGTATCTTCATAGCCAGACATTCATGCACTGTGCTCTAGTATCAAGTATCAGAGGGGTAGCTGAAATCCTATCTATCTAGCTAATTGAATTCTTTGATCAACACCAAGGTAACAATCCTGTAGGATGACAAGGTGGGTGAGGCAGTACCTGTTATTGGACCAACTTCTGTTGGTGTGTCATAAATATAAAGGGAAGGGTAACAACCTTCCTGTATATAGTACTATAAAATCCCTCCTGGCCAGAGGCACAATATCCTTTTACCTGTAAAGGGTTAAGAAGCTCAGGTAACCTGGCTGGCACCTGACCGAAAGGACCAATAAGGGGACAAGATACTTTCAAATCTCAAGGGCCACGTGGAGGGGGAGGGGCTTTTGTCTGTCTGTCCTGTGTGCTTGCCGGAGAGAGATCAAGAAAGCAAGCAATCCAATTCCATTAGAATTAGTAAGTACTAGGAAGGAAATGCATTAGTTTACTTTTGTTTTGGCTTGTGATTTTCTCTGTGCTGAGAGGAAGGTGTATTCCTGGTTTTCTTTTTGTAACTTTAAAGTTTTGCCCAGAGGGAAATCCTCTGTGTTTTAAATCTGATTGCCCTGTGAGATTAGCTTCCCTTCTAATTTTACAGAGGTGCTTCTTTTACCTTTTTTCTTTCTAATAAAGTTCTGTTTCTTTTAAGAGCCTGACTGATTTCTCTATTGTCCTAAGACCCAGGGATCTGGGTCTGTGATCACTTTGTAACCAATTGGTTGGTATATTATTCTCAAGCCTCCCCAGGAAAGCGGGTGTAAGGGCTTGGGGGGATATTTTGGGGGAATAGGAACTCCAAGTGGTCCTTTCCCTGGTTCTTTGTTAAATCACTTGGTAGTGGCAGTGTACCCTCCAAGAGCAAAGAGTTTGTGCCTTGGGGAAGTTTTACCCTAAGCTGGTAGAAATAAGTTTAGGGGGTCTTTCATGTGGGTCCCCACATCTGTACCCTAGAGTTCAGAGTGGGGAGGGAACCCTGACATGGTGAGAGAGACAAGCTTTGAAGCCACACAAAGCAGAAAGCTTGCTTCTCTCACCAACAGAAGTTGGTCCAGTAAAAGATATTACCTTGTCTCTCTAATATCCTGGGACCGACACCACTACAACTACACTGCGTACAATCCTGTAGGGTGACATTCCTTAACCTGCCAGCTTAGCACTCTAGTTTTAAGTCAACACTAAAGAATTTCTCTTATTTCAGGTTTTTACTGTAGTTGAATTTGTCTGGTTCAGCATCAGTGTAACAGGACTGCTGCTTACTGAGTACCCCCTCCTCACCAGGGTTGTCTCAGTAGGTTCCCCACCTCTGTTTTCCTTTCTATGGGGACCTTTAAGAACTCAGAGGCTTTCTCTGGTTAACAGTACCACCACCTGGGGCTAGCTTAATACCAGAATCAGTTTAGAACAACCCAGCGAGTCCCAAACAAAAGTCCATTCCAATAACACAAAGAAAAAAATCCATACTTAGCTCTGGCATTTTCTCTCATTCCCATTTCTCTCATCTCATCCTCTCATTTTCTCTTCTGTCCCAGTCTGATCTCCCAGTTCTTCCTCACTGGGCTTTGACATCCAGTCCCAAACACAATCAGGGTGTCCCCCCCCAGGAGCCTCCTACTCACTGGGCTTTACTCTCCAAACTCCTTGGTGTCATGGTGCCACAGCTCCCTAAACTTCCCCCTTTTACTGCAGCCACCCTGCTCCTTAAAGGGAAATTGCCTGATTCCCCTTGGGGGGGCACACATTCTGTAATCCAGGTTAACCCCAGGCTCTCCAACCCACAGGGTATGCAACCTGGGAAGGGATAGCTCAGTGGTTTGAGTATTGGCCTGCTAAACCCAGGGTTGCGAGCTCAATCCTTGAGGGGGCCATTTAGGAATCTAGGGCAAAAAAAAATTGGGGATTGGTCCTGCTTTTGAGCAGAGGGTTGGACTAGATGACATCCTGAGGTCCCTTCCAACCTTGATATTCTATGATTCTATGAACCTTGCTACAATAAGCAATTGTCACATTTTGTTCTGAGATCTTTCTGCAGAGTGAAACGACAGCAAATCAGGGGTTCTAATATTTTGGGCCAGATTTCAGTAGCTGGAAAATCTGTATTAACTGCACTAACATCAGTTGAGTCTCTCCAGGTATACACCAATGTAAATAAGAGCAGAATTTGGCCCTTGGTGTTCCAGGCTGGCCCATTATAGAGAAGTACTAAGCTGTGAAGTTTTCACATCTGGACATGAAATTCGTCAAAGCATGAGGAGGTTCAGAATCGGATACCATGTTCCATAAGCCTATTTCTTCATAGAAGTTCAGAAGCAACTATTGAAAGCAACTATTCATGACCATTTTTGCACATGAAGCATGTGGCACTTGCCTTGTTGCCTTGAAGGCAATACATCTCTTTTTTGTCTTTATGGTTGTGACAGGGTCACTGTGGTACAAACTGGTCTGTGGGACTGTTGAGCCCTTCAAACCACCAGTCTGGACTGCCTCTCACACTGTGATGCTGATGTCAAGCTACAAACCTCTTATAGGCACCGCACTTACACAGACATCCACAGGCAGGGACATACACAACTGTGTTACATGAATGATCTCTCAGCCACTCCTAAATCATAAATAGGAGGTTCAAGGCTGGGTTTAGGGGCAGGCAACCCTGGTGATGACCTGGGGTGCTGGGCTTGGGGGTTGCTGGTCTCGGGGCGCTGTAAGGCAGTGGTTCTCAACTAGGGGTCCGGGGCCCACTGCGGGAAGGTGAGCAGGTTTCAGGGGGTCCACCAAGCAGGGCCAGCATTAGATTTGCTGGGGTCCAGGGCAGAAAGATAAAGCCCCACCATCCGAGGCTAACACTGAAGCCTGAGCAACTAAGCTTCGCGGGGCCTCCTGTGGTGCGGGGGCCCTGGGAAATTGCCCTGATTACTGCCCCCTAATGCTGGCCCTGGCTTTTATATGCAGAAAAACAGTTGTTGTGACACAGGTGGGCTGTGGAGTTTTTGTAGCATGTTGGGGGGCTTCAGAAAGAAAAAGGTTGAGAACCCCTGCTGCAAGGTATTCAAAAGTTTAACAAAAGGAGGGGGCAGGGCGCCAGAGCCGTTCCTCACCGTTTAGTCCGGGGAGACTCCAGCCAATTCTCCCCAGCCTTGCATCCCAGAACTGTACCATCTTGCACTGGTCAGAAACCTGGCCAGTCTAAGTTCAGTAAGTCGTTTGCCACTCCGTCAGTGTGGAATGGACACACACTGGGCTTTGTGAAGTAAGCTGAGATTTCTCAAGCACTTCAACCAAAACACATTGTTTTGATAAAATATGAAACAAGTTTGTTTTACGGCTGTCAAGCTATTAAAAAAATTAATCGCGATTAATTGTGCGATTAAAAAAATGAATCACATGATTAATCACACTGTTAATAATAGAATACCGTTTATTTAAATTTTTGGGATGTTTTCTACATTTTCAAATATATTGATTTCAATTACAACACAGAATACGAAGTGTACAGTGCTCACTTTATATTTATGTTTTATTACAAGTATTTGCACTGTAAAAAACAAAAAAAATAGTATTTTTCAATTCACCTAATAGAAGTACTGTAATGCAATCTCTTTATCGTGAAAGTTAAACTTACAAATGTAGAATTATGTACAAAAAACCTGCATTCAAAAATAAAACAATGTAAAATTTTAGAGCCTGCAAGTCTACTCAGACCTACTTCTTGTTCAGCTAATTGCTTAGACAAACAAGTTTGTTTACATTTGCAGGAGGTAATGCTGCCAGCTTCTTGTTTACAATGTCACCTGAAAGTGAGAACAGGTGATCTCATGGCATTGTTGTAGCTGGCATCGCAAGATATTTACATGCCGATGCGCTCAAGATTCACATGTCCCTTCATGCTTCAACCACCATCCAGGGACATGCGTCCATGCTGATGCCGGGTTTTGCTCGATAACAATCCAAAGGAATGCGAACCGATGCATGTTCATTTTCAATATCTGAGTTGGATGCCACCAGCAGAAGGTTGATTTTCTTTTTTGGTCGTTTGGGTTCTGTAGTTTCTGCATTGGAGTGTTGCTCTTTTAAGACTTATGAAAGCATGCTCTACACCTCGTCCTTCTCAGATTTTGGAAAGCCCTTCAGATTCTTAAACGCTGGGTCGAGTGCTATAGCTATCTTTACAAATCTCACATTGGTGCCTTCTTTACGTTGTCAAATCTGCAGTGAAAGTGTTCTTAAAATGAACAACATGTGCTGGGTCATCATCCAAGACTGCTATAACAAGAAATATATGGCAGAATGCAGGTAAAACAGAGCAGGGGACATACAATTCTAGCCCACAGAGTTCAGTCAGAAATTTAATTAACTTTTTTTTTTTTTATTGTGCATCATCAGCATGTCCTCTGGAATGGTGGCCAAAGCAAGAAGGGGCATACGAATGTTCAGCATATCTGGCATGTAAATACCTTGCAATGCCAGCTACAAAAGTGCCATGCAAATGCCTGTTCTCACTTTCTGGTGACACTGTAATTAAGAAGAGGACAGCATTATCACCCTTAAATGTAAACAAACTTGTTTGTCTTAGCAATTGGCTGAACAAGAAGTAGGACTGAGTGGACTTGTAGGCTCTGAAGTTTTACATTGTTTTTGAGTGTAGTCATGTAACAAAAAAAAAATCTGTATTTGTAAGTTGCACTTTCATGACAAAGAGATTGCACTCCAGTACTTGTATGAGGTGAACTGAAAAATACTATATCTTTTGTTTAACATTTTTATAGTGAAAATATTTGTAAGCAAAAATAACATACACTTTGATTTCAATTACAACACAGAATATAATATATATGAAAA
Source organism: Eretmochelys imbricata (assembly GCF_965152235.1). Lineage (NCBI taxonomy): Eukaryota > Metazoa > Chordata > Testudines > Cheloniidae > Eretmochelys > Eretmochelys imbricata. The sequence goes on along the minus strand of NC_135577.1, from coordinate 100,696,832 downwards.
TGTAGCAAAACATCCAAAATATTTAATAAATTTCAATCGGTGTTCTATTATTTAACAATGCAATTAAAACTGCAATTAATCGCAATTAATTATTTTTAGTTAATAGCCTGGGTTAACTGCGATTAATCAACAACCCTAGTTTATTAACTACAGAAAGATAGATTTTAAGTGACTGTAAGTGGTAGGCATACAGGTCAGAGATAGTTACTGTAAGAAAGTAAAAAGTAAACACGCATGCTAAATCTTAAACATTTAGCAAGAGCTGAATCAAACAGCTTTTCTCATCCTGACAGATGGAACAAGCAGGTCACAGTTCCTCAATACACAGACTAGGACTCTTCTCCAGCCTGGGACCACACTTCCTCAGTTCAAAGTCTTTTTCTTCCAGATGTGCTTCCAGGTGTTGAGATGGGGGAGTGGGGGAAGAGTGAGGCCAAGTGATGAAGCTACTGTCTCTCTTTTATATTTTCTTCCAGCTTGCTGAAAAGATCTTTGCTTTGACATGAGTTAGTTCACCCCCATGGCATATGTGCCTCCTCCGAGAAGTCTCTAGGATAGTGGATTCTTTTCTTTATGGGTGCTGATGAGCGATTAACACTATCTGGCTATTGATGGCTACTCCTTTGTTGTAACTGAAAGGCAGGTTGTGGGTGTTCCCAACCTTACCATGTATTTCAGTAACTCATATAGTAATACTTCATAACTTCACATACAAGATAGTACATACAATCCAACAGGATATTGATGTTCAACAGTTCAAGACTTTTAAAATGATACTTCACAAGGTATACTTTGTTTAAAACATATAATAATCATATCACCGTAGTGAATATGGGGGTTCCAGGGTACTACTTTGAGGTACAGAGTGTCACAATGGTCACTTAGGAATGAAAACCAGTGGCCACATCAGTTATTTGAAAGTGAGTAAATGACAATTTGCTCCCACTCTATACAAATTTACTTGATAGATTCAAAATATTTACCAGAAGGACAGAGAGTTTTCTCTGTCCTTCTGGTAAATATTTTGATATATATATATCCTTCTCCAAGGTTTATCAACATTTTGAATAATTATTTGTGATAATACTTCTAGAGAGTCTTCCATCCAAGGATCAAAAAGCACTTTACAACATGTGGTCTTATCCTGACTCAGCAGCTTGTTTGTGCTGTGACTGTGGGTAGGTCACTTTCACATAAACTTTCTGTGCTTTGTGTTCCCCATCTGCAAAAGGGAATAAAGATACAAGCCCACCTTTGTGAAGAGCTTTGAAACTTTTGGAAGAAAGTGCTATTTCAGCACCAAGTATCAGTAGTAGTTGTTACTGAATTCCATGATCATTTAATTCAGTTTTAGGGGAAGGGGTGGTTCAGTGATTAGGACATAGTCTAAGAGTTGGGATACCTATGCTCAATTTCCAGTGCTGTCACAAACTTCCTGTGTGACATTGGGCAAGTCACTTAATCCCCTTCTGCCTCTGTTCCCCATCTGAAAATGGGGAGAATCTCACTTCCCTACCTCAGTGGTAGGTTGAGGATAAATACATTAATGATTATTTAGATGCTCAGATACTATGATAATAAGGGCCATATATGTACCTAAAATAGATAGAAAAATGTGTAGTGAGCTTGCAATCCCAGGGCATATTATTATCTTAGCTTTATTTCTTTATGCATTTTAAATAAATAAATCATTATATAGTATATGCTGGATTGGAAATTACTAGAGACAGACCTCAACCAAACCTGCAGATCCAGATACCCCTGAACTTCATAGGGTTCAGAATCCAAACTGGGTCCGGATGTAAATTATACGTCTGGATCCTATTTATTTATCATGGTCTGAACCAACCCTTTTCATCCCCCAATTTTGCAGCATGGACTCATGTCTAGCAATTATTCAGTTGTCTATTTTAATTACTCTAGAGCTGTAGATTTGTTTTTTCCATAGAAGGCAGGGAAACATATTATGTTGCCAAAATACTTCGAGTCTTTTCCAGAATTACAAGTCAGGGGATGGTGGGTAAGTCTTGTGATTTCCATTCTACAATCTAAACCAGATGGGCTACCCTAACAGCACAAACATTTAAGCAAAAAAAGCAAACATTTGGCAGAAAAAGTACTATTTTCTAATTAACTGCATTGTTATGGCTTACATTATTTAATGATATATTCATAAAGCTAGTTTGCAAGATAATTTGATCAGTCTTTGATTTATCCCAATAAAATTTTCAATTTTTGTTTTCTCAGGGATAATGAGGTAACCATAGCATAATAAAGTGGGTTGTGTTTATTAGAAGCAGAAAATTCTTGGCCTACACAAGAAAGAAACCTCTCCTGGTAAAGTCCATGTTTTAGTTAATAAGTACATATACACAATTAAATATGATCCTGTAAATACTGTATTATAAATATCAGCGTCTGTGAGACTAATGAAACAGAGCATAAACTTTGGCAGGTGAGAGAGAAAGATTAAGAGGAAATTTGGGGCCAGGTCTTTCAGTCCATACTAAGGCTTAGTCTACACTAGTTGGTATAATTATGTTGCTCCAGGGTGTGGATTGAGTGATGTATTTATACCAACCTAAATCCCAATGTAGACAGTGCTATGTTGATGAGAGGGGTTCTCCTGTGGATATAGCTTACACTCACTGGGGAGGTGGAGTGCTGTAGCATCTTAACTAAGCACTACTCTGGCACAGCTCCGCCACTGCAGTGCTGGAAGTGTAGACAAGCCCTAAGTCAAAACAGCCCTAGGACTACAGACCGGACCCTCAGAAGGTATTTAGGTGTCTCGTTCCCACTGATTTTAATGGAAGTTAGGTCCCTAATTGCCTTTGAGGCTCTGTATCAGAGTCTCCTATCAATTACACCATCACAACTTCACCAGGCATTTGGGCTGAATGATGACTTAGAGATTTGTCTCTTCAAGAACAGAAAGCCAAAGATACAAAGACAAATAAGTTCCCTAATTACTCTGGAAGCAGGAGACCTGTGAAGGAGGGAGTGGGTCAGCTAGCCCAGCGAGGTGTAATGGAACCAATCAAAGGCAACAAAAGAGATGATTTATTTGAATCAAACGTAAAAGCAAAAATCATGGAACTACAACAAATGTGCTGCACTTCAGAGTTTATTCAAGCTTTGGCCTCCTTTCCTCTTTCCTGCTTTTTGCGACAGGAATAAAGCTTTTTTTATATGTCTGTGAAGTGTCTAACATATAAATAATGTATATAATTAATAGTATGATAGAGGTTGGAAAAGGAGAAGAGTAAGGGTATGTCTACACTATGGAGACTATGCTGGCATAGCTACAATTCCATAGCTTTCCCAGCATTCCCTAGAGTGTAGACGCAGCCTACGCTGACAGAAGAGTTTTTTCTGTTCCTGTGGGAACACCACCTCCTCAGGCGATGGTCGATAGAAGCATTCTTCCATCAATTTAGCTGAGTTTACACTGGGGCTTAGGTCAGCATAACTTCATCAGTCAGCGGCGTGGTTTTCTTTCACAGTCCTGACCAATGTAGCTATGTCCATAGGCGCCGACTTCTAATGGTGCCAGTGAGTGCTTGACCCCACCCTGCCCCGGCCCCACCCTGATTCCACCCTACCCCTCCCCTCCTGCCCCCCTTCCAACCTCTTCCCCAAAGTCCCCACCCTAACTCTGCCCCCTCCCTGCCCCTATTCGACTCCTTCCCCAAATCTCCACCCTGGCCCTGCCTCTTCCCCGCCTTCTCCTCTGAGCACACCGCATTCCTGCTCCTTCCCGCTCCCTCCGGGAGCTTGCTACAGCTGTTTGGCGGCAGCAAGCACTGGGAGGGGGGAGGGAGTAGCGGGGACGCAGCACACTCCGGAGAGGAGGTGGAGCGGAGGTGAGGTGGGGTGGGTAGGGCGGGGAGTTTGGCTGCTGGTGGGTGCAGAGCATCCACTAATTTTTCCCCATGCGTGCTCCGGCCCCCGGAGTCGGCACCTATGGCTGTGTCAACCTCACTTCACTTATAAGTATAGACCAGGCCTCCAAGGTGATACAACAAGATGGTATTGAGGAAGAGGCTGAGTGGGATGGGAAAAGGAAGAGTGGGAGAAAAAAGGAGAGGGAAAGTAAAAGGAAGGAAATGAGTGGTGGAAAGGAAGTGATAATGAATGTGAGCTAAGGAATGAATGAGCAGGGAGGGCGAGTAAAGAGAGGGAATGAGGGGTAGGCAGTATGGGGGAAGAAGACAGTGTGAGAAGAGATTGGGAGAGGGAATGACTGCAATTAGAGGGTAAAGTTCACCTGAGTGCAGAGGGTCAGCACCTCTATGCATCTTCTAAGAAGCTTTAGGGTTTCAGAGAGACGTATGTGGTGTATAGTCATTCTGCTGGCCCTCTGCAGAGACGTGAAATTTAACTCTAGGATTTAGACCTGAGTATGGGCAGCCATTTGTTCCACATACAGAAAAAATATTAGCAGGAACATTGATGCTGATAAAGGCACCATGTGTTGTATCACCAGGAATATGATATGAGCTGGAAAGAAAAACACCTCATGGTGAAACACCACAAACACCAATACAAGCTGTAGGTAACATAGGTTGGCCTGTGGGCTTGATCCTGCCCATGTGACATATTGATGTGGCCCATACGGTATATTCAGATTCTGGAGAAGGTAAGATTTCATCTATAAAGAAATGGTAAATTTCTAGCCCTCATGATGGTGCAGAAAACCCTTCCTCTTAGAGTGTTGCCTTCCTGATTCTTCAGACAGCTGAATCAATGCTTCTGAGAGGTGTAAACTAGCTCCCCTCCCCCAGCCGCTAACCTCACCAGGGTGTTCACTGTAAACAATGATACTTCACATATAAACGTTAACTATTTCATTACTGAACATTTTGGTGGAAGGGTTAGGGAAGGGAGCCCACAGTGAGTGGGAACTGTTGCAGGAAGAGTACGCAGAGAGAAGAATTGAGAACCATAGATACAAGGAAGCAGGAGAGAAACAGAAAAAGGAAGGGAAACACAGTGCAAAACTAGCATTGGTCCTACATGCCAGAAGTGGTATGTCGTGTAGACTTAGCCTGAGTGATGCTAAATGTGACAATGTGGTACTGAACAAATAAATAATCATAACTAAAAGTTTAGTTACTATACAAAATCTGTGCTCCCCGTTGATCTTTGAATCAACTAACCATTGACGTTAGTGGAAAATCTACCATGATTTGTGGAGAGTCCTAAATTTATATTCCAGACCATTGACCATAATTAAACATGGAATTTGGCCCTCTTCACCAAATGAGTTACACACCAGTATGCTAAAGGTACTGATGCAACTGCTCAAGAGAAGGAGCAGTTAGCAAAGAAGCGTGAAGTGAGAGCAGATATACCAAAACAACAAAACATTTCATGCATTGATCTTGTTTCAGACTATGCAAAAAAGACTTAACAGGCTATCAAAGAGAACCATACAGGCAACTATATACAAGAAACCCAGAGATCACCACACTTACCTTCATAGATCCAGTAACCACCCCAAATACACCAAGAAATCTGTTATCTACAGCCAGGCACTCAGATACCACATCCCAAATTCTCTGAGAGACCCTGCTTCAATACAGAAATAAAACCTGCTCTGACAGTACCCCTTCTAGTTGTCACCCACCACCCCACACTGGAACCCATATGGGGTATCATCAAACAACTACAACCCATACTTGATGGGACCCCATTCTGAAAATTCTTTCCTCAACCCGCACTTCTAGCCTTCAGACAACCACATCATCAGAAGTAAGCTCCGCACAGACTAGGACACACCAACTCAAAGCAGCACCAGAGCCTGCCAGAACAACAGATGCAAAACTTCATCCAGAAAAAGAACCAAAAAAACCATCCAAAGCACAGGAGTTGATGGTGATGGGGGACATCAACTACTCAGATATTTGTTGGGAAAATAGCACAGCAGGGCACAGATTATCTAACAATTTCTTGGAACGTATTGGAGACAATGTTTTATTTTAGAAGGTGGAGAAAGCTACTAGGGGAGAGGCTAGTCTAGATTTAATGTTGACAGATAGGGAGGAACTGGTTGAGAATTTGAAAGTGGAAGGCAGCTTGGGTGAAAATGATCATGAAATGGTAGAGTCCATGATTCTAAGGAATGGTAGGAGGGAGAACAGCAAAATAAAGACAATGGATTTCAAGAAGGCAGACTTTAGACAACTCAGGGAGTTGGTAGGTAAGATCCCATCAGAAGCAAGTCTAAGGGGAAAAACAATTGAAGACAGTTGGCAGTTTTTCAAAGAGACGTAATGATGAGCACAAGAGCAAACTATACCACCACACAGGAAAGATAGGAAGTATGGCAAGAGACAACCCTGGCTTAACCAGGAGATCTTCAACGATCTTAAAATAAAAAAAGAGTCCCACAAAAAGTGGAAACTGGGTCAGATTACAAAGGATGAATATAAACAAATAACACAAGTATGTAGGGACAAAATTAGAAAGGCCAAAACAAGATCAAAGTAGCTAGAGACATAAAGAGTAACCATAAAACATTCTACAAATACATTAGAAGCAAGAAGAAGACCAAGACAGAGTAGGTCTGTTACTCAATGGGGCAGAGGGAGCAATAACAGAAAATGTGGAAATGGCAGAGGTGCTTAATGACTTCTTTGTTTCGGTTTTCACCAAGAAGGTTGGTGATGACTGGACGTCTAACATGGTGAATGCCAGTGAAAATGAGATAGGATCAAAGGCTAAAATAGGGAAAAAACAAGTTAAAATTACTTAGACAAGTTAGATGTCTTCATGTCATGAGGGCCTAATGAAATGCATCCTAGAATACTCAACGAGCTGAGTGAGGAGATATCTGAGTCATTAGCTATTATCTTTGAAAAGTCATGGAAGATGGGAGAGATCCAGAAGACTGGAAAAGGGGCAAATATAGTGCCAATCTATAAAAAGGGAAATAAGGACAACTGGGGGAATTACAGACCAGTCAGCTTAACTTCTGTACCCAGAAAGATAATGGAGCAAATAATTAAGCAATCCATTTGCAAACATCTAGAAGATAGTAAGTAATAAGTAACAGTTAGCATGGATTTGTCAAGAACAAATCGTGTCAGACCAACCTGATAGTTTTCTTTGACAGGGTAACAAGCCTTGTGGATAGGGGGGAGGTGGTAGATACGGTATATCTTGACTGTAGTAAAGCTTTTGATGCTGTTTCGCATGACCTTCTCATAAACGAACTAGGGAAATGCAACCTACAGGGAGCTACTGTTGGATCGTATTAAAGAAGTTCTGTATTAAAATCACAAATGAATTTGATTCCCCATAGTTTAAATTCCAGGGTATTACTAATTAAGAGATCTCTTGGGTTTTTGTACTGTTTCCCTCCCTCTATGTGTGAAACTTGCAAGCTGCTAATTGCGTTAGTACATTCTAAGACAGAGTCTGTTCTCAAAGCAATTCTTTGTAACAACAACTACTCACACAGAGAGAGACTCAAAGCAATACTCTGTAACAATAGAAACAGCACCCAGAGACTCCCCGCCCCTTTGTTGTTTTCATCTTGCTTTGTTAACAATTGTGATTAAAATAGAGATAGAGGATGTATGTGGATGGATGCTTGGTGTGGATAATAACTGAATGATCAGGGAGGTGCCAGCCTAAGAATGCAGTGTCCATCAGCTGAAGAAGGCATCAAGTGGAAATAATCAGAGGACCCCCGGAGGGCAGACTGGAATCCACCCAACAGCCTCAAGAATGGGAGAACCAAAGAACAAGATAACATCTGGCAGCACGGAGCCATCAGGAATGTGACATCTGCTGATTGATTCAGCAACAGCATGATGAAGCAATTCCCATAGACTGGCATAGGAAGAAATTCCTATAAAAATGGACCCTAGAAAGTGAGAACTTTGGGGTCTGATTCTGCAAACCAACTTCCAGGAGCATCAGATGTGCATCTGACAAGGCCCTGCTCCCTCCTCACGTCCAGGCCACCTGGCCAGTGGCTTGGCATGAGTAACTCTAAGGCTGGTAACTTGCAGAACCTGTGTGTGTGTGTGTGTGTTTGTATGAATGAATGTGTGAATAAATACGAGATTGAATGAAATGTTATAGCTATAACTAACTGCTTACTATGATTCTTTCTGAATTCATAATAAATGTGGTATTTTGCCTTTTCCCCTTTAATAAGATCCTGCTGGTTTTTATTTTATTGGTATAACACTACTATAAAGTGGGTGCATAACTGGTTGGAAAACAGTTCCCAGAGAGTAGTTATCTATGGTTCACAGTCATACACAGTTCACAGCTGGAAGGGCATAAGGAGTGGGGTCCTACCAGGATCAGTTCTGGGTCTGCTTCTGTTCAATATCTTCCTCAATGATTTAGATAATGGCATAGAGAGTACACTTAGGCCTGGTCTACAGTATGCGGTCATTTTGGAATTAGCCGAGTTACTCTGAAATAAAACTGATTCCGTCCACACGACCAAACCAGTTTTTTTCAATTTAAAGGTCTCTTTAATCCAATTTCTGTACTCCTCCTCAGCAAGTGGAGTAGCGCTAAAATCGAGATTGCAGGTCTAGGTTACAGGTACTGTGGACTCAAGTCAACGTTATTGGCGTCCAGGAGCTATCCCAGAATGCTCCCTTGTGACTGCTCTGGACAACACTCTCAACTCCGATGCACTAGACAGGTAGGCAGTAAGAGCCCTGGGAACTTTTGAATTTCCTGTTTGATCACCATCAGCACAGGTGACCATCAGCACAGTCCACCATCACAGGAGACCATGCAGAGTCCACCATCACAAGAGACCACGCAGTCCCAGATTCACAGATGAGCTCCAGCATGGTCCAAACGAGAGGTACTGGATCTCATCGCATGTTGGGGAGATGAATCTGTTATGGCAGAACTACTTTCCAAAAAAAGAAATGCAAATACATACGCTAAAGTCTCCAGGGCCATGACGGAAAGAGGCTACTCCAGGGACACAGAGCAGAGTCATACAAAAATCAAGGAGCTCAGGCAAGCATACCAAAAAGCCAGGAAGGCGAACGGGTGCTCTGGGTCACAGCCCCATACATGCTGCTTCTACCGTGAGCTGCATGCAATTATGGGGGGTGACACCACCACTACCCCACCACTGTCTGTGGACACCTGCAAGGGGGGAGTAGCATGGAGTGAAGAGGATGAGTTTTTGGAGGATGAAGAGGAGGAGGAGGAGGAGGAGGACAGTGCACAGGCGGCAAGTGGGAAATCCGTTTTCCCCCCTAGCCAGGAACTATTCTTAACACTGGAGATAGCCTCCCCCCACTCCCAAGGCATGCTCCCAGACCATGACCCTGGAGAAAGCACTTCTGGTGAGTGAGAGCTTGATCGGAGCCACGCGGTGGGGAGTGGAGGAAAACCCAGCCGCGCTGGGCTGTTCGTGTTTAGTTTAAAGGGCTCATCCCTTATCAAAGCCTCATCGGAGCCATGTGGTGGGTGGGTGGGGAGAGGGGTGTTGTGTGAAGTGATCATCCCAGAGAGCCCAGTAGTGTGAAAGCATTGAAATGAATGAGGAAGAAGCAGAACCCTGTGTGCCCCTAGGGCTTACCATCGCTGCCTGCAAGCTGAATTCTGTTGCCTAGCCACATGTGATGACTTACTCACACCAGGCACTTCAGTATAAGAGGCAAAATGAGACCTTGTACAGAAAGAACATGTACTGTGTACTATGAATTGCCTGCTTCACTGAGAAAGAGTGTCCCCTTTGTTCTCTAAAATGTATCTTTTAACTTTATTTCCTTTCATATATATAGGGGGCGGGTAACTTTAAGAGAAATAAACACAACTGTCACACCATACCCTGGCCAGTCATGAAACTGGCTTTCAAAGCTTCTCCGATGTGCAGCGTGCCCTGCTGCGCTCTTCTAATCGCCCTGTTGTTTGGCCATGTGAAACTGGCTGCCAGGCAAGTTGCCTCAACCTCCCACCCCACCATAAATGTCTCCCCCTTACTCTCACAGATATTGTGGAGCACACAACAAGCAGCAATTACAATTGGAATATTGCTTGTGCTGAGATCTAACCGAGTCAGTAAACTGCGCCAGCACACTTTCAAACATCCAAAAGCACATTCTACCACCATTCTGCACTTACTCAGCCTATAGTTGAACTGCTCCTTACTACTGTCCAGGGTGCCTGTGTACGGCTTCATGAGCCATGATATTAAGGGGTAGGCTGGGTCCCAGAGGATAACTATAGGCATTTCAACATCCCCAACAGTAATTTTCTGGTCTGGGAAGTAAGTCCCTTCCTGCAGCGGTTCTACAGACCAGAGTGCCTGAAGATGCGAGTGTCATGCACCTTTCCTGGCCATCAGTCAGTGAAATGTCAGTGAAACGTCCCTTGTGATCCACCAGTGCTTGCAGCACCATGGAAAAGTACCTCTTGCAGTTTATGTACTGGCCACCCCGGTGTTCTGGGGCCAAGATAGTGATATGCATTCCATCTATCGCCCCGCCGCATTTAGGGAACCCCAGCGCATTAAAGCCATCCACAATGGTCTGCACATTTCCCAAAGTCACTACCCTTGATAGCAGCTAGTCAATGATTGTGTTGGCTACTTGCAGCACAGCAGCCCCCACAGTAGATTTGCCCACTCCAAATTGATTTCCAACTGACTGGTAGCTGTCGGGCGTTGCAAGCTTCCACAGGGCTATGGCCACTCGCTTTTCAACTGTGAGGGCTGCTCTCATTTTGGTGTCTTTGTGCTTCAGGGCATGGGACAGCAAATCACAAAGTTCCATGAAAGTGGCCCTACGCATACGAAAGTTTTGCAGCCACTGGGAATCATCCCATACCTGCAACACTATGCAGTCCCACCAGTCTGTGCTTGTTTCCCAAGCCCAGAATCGGCGTTCCACAGCATGAACCTGGCCCAACACCACGATGATCTCCCAATTGCCACATGCCGTGCTTCTGGGAACGTCTGTGTCCATGTCCTCATCAGTATAGTAATCGTGCTGTCGTCGCTTCCTTGTGCCTTTTTTTGCAGGTACTGCACATACTGCTGGGTAATGCGTGAGGTATTTACAAGGTCAAAATAGGTCAAAAAGGTCAAAACTGCAGCGGAGATCTGAGCGGGTTCCATGGCTATGGTGCCTGCACGGGTAATCCTGGAAAAAGGGCATGAAACGTAGGAGAGCAGAGTGGCAGCAGAAGAGGTGCTGTTTGGTTCATGATAGCTGAAAAAAGGCAGGAAAGGGTTGTGTTCTGTAGCTTTCATGGTGGCGGGAGCCCAGAACAGACATGGAGAAGCTCGGTAGTGCGGCAAGAGAAGGAGAGCAGAGTTGGCGGCGGAAGCGGTGCTGCTAGGTTCACGATGGCCAAGCAGAGTTGGCAGTGGAAGCATTCAATGAGGAAGAGAAAGAGTAGATCCTAGAGATTACGTAGAAAGATGAGAGGAAATGTGAAGTGGATTCATAGTAGCAGGACAGCAGTGGTGTACCATCTGCTGAAAGCAGTATGGTGTCTGCACTCTAAAAAGGCACAAAACGATTGCCTGCCATTGCTTTCACTAAGGGAGGAGCGACTGACGGCACACACCCAGAAGCACCCGCGAGAATGTTTTTGCCCCATCATGCACTGGGAACTTAACCCAGAATTCCAGTGGGCGATGGGGACTGCGGGAACTGTGGGATAGCTACCCACAGTGCACCGCTCCAACATTCAATGCTAACCTCAGTACTGTGGGCGCACTCTGCCAAATTCACGCACTTTAGTGGGGACACAGAAGACCGAATGTATAAAATCGCTTCCAAAAATTCAAATAGAATAAATTTGAAATAATTTTGTACTGTAGACATACTCTTATAAAGTTTGCAGACGATACCACCCTGGGAGGGGTTGCAGGTGATTTGGCAGATAGGATTATAATTCAAAATTATCTGGACAAGCTGGAGATATGGTCTGAAGTAAATAGGATGAAATTCAATAAGGACAAATGCGAAGTACTCAATTTAGGAATGAACAATCAGTTGCACACATACAAAATGAGAAATGACTGCCTAAGAAGGAGTACTGCAGAAAGGAATTTGGGGGACATAGTGGACCACAAACTAAATATGAGTCAATAGTGTAACACTGTTGCAAAAAAAGCAAATATCATTCTGGGATATATTAGCAGGAGTGTTGTAAGCAAGACACGAGAACTAATTCTTCCACTCTACTCCGTGCTGGTTAGGCCTCAACTGGAGTATTGTGTCCAGTTCTGGGCTCCACATTTGAGGAGAAATGTGCACAAATTGGAGAAATTCCAGGGAAGAGCAACAAAAATGATTAAAGTTCTCGAAAACATGACCTATGAGGGAAGATTGAAGAAATTGGGTTTGTTTAGTCTGGAGAAGAGCAGACTGAGAGGGGACATGATAACAGTTTTCAAGTACTTAAAAGGTTGTTACAGGGAGGAGTGAGAAAAATTGTTCTTAACCTCTGAGGATAGGACAAGATGCAATGGGCTTAAATTGCAGCAAGGGGGTTTAGGTTGGACACTAGGAAAAACTTCCTAACTGTCAGAGTGGTTAAGCACTGGAATAAATTGCCTAGGGAGGTTGTGGAATCTTCATCATTGGAGATTTTTAAGAGCAGGTTAGGCAAACACCTGCCAGGGATAGTCTAGATAATACTCAGTCCTGCCATGAGTGCAGGGGACTGAACTAGATGACCTCTTGAGGTCCTTTCCAGTCCTATGATTCTATGATTCCATGAAAACTGCAGACATATCTGCACTGCTACAATGATCAGCTACCCCTCCCTATAACACACCTTTCAAGATCCATGTGTTCCATGCATGCCTCTCACAACATGTGGTGTACCTCATCCAGTGCACTAAATGCCCCAATAACAATTATGTGGATGACACCAGACAATCACTACGTTATCGAATGAACTCTTATAGGAAATGATAAAAGACAAAAACACCCTATCACCTGTGAGTGAACATTTTTCACAAAGGGATTTACTCTACATCTGAACTATCGGTCCTCATCCTCAAAGGAAACCTGCACAACACTGTCAAAAGATGAGCCTGGGAACTTAGATTGATAACTTTATTAGGGCTTGTCTACACCATGCAGCTTTTAGCGACAAGGCTGTGTCAACACAGCCTTGTCACTAAAAGTCAGGGTGTGTAAACGCTCTTTGTCGGTACTTTGTCGGCACTTTTGCTGACAAAATACTTCCAGCCCCGCGAGCAGTGTTAGTTTTGTCAGCAGGAGAGCGCTCCTGCCGACAAAGCTGGATTCACACTGCCACTTGCATCTTTTACAGGGGGGGCTTTTTTAAGTACCCGTGAAAGACAAAAGTTTTGTCGACAACTTCGCAGTGTAGACATACCCCTAGACACTAGAAATCATGTGAATATTATGTGTTTATCTGGTTATTGTGATGTTTATGGTGTGCATATAAGGAGTTTATTCAATAGCAGGATTGTCAGGAAATGCATTTAGGAAGAGGGAGGTTAATCCAGATATACCCTGCTCTGCAAACTCTTGAGAGACAATACAACAGTCATTCACTTTGATGGCTTGGCTTGGCTCCCTGCTGGAGCTGCCAGATAGGTTTGCCCAAGAGGGACTCCAAAGGCTGTGCGGCGGGGGAATCAAAGACTGCACAGGGTTTAAAGAGAGGCGCTCCCTCAAGGAGACAGCCTCGTTCTCAAAAACTTCTCTGTGTCTACACTTAACCGGCTGCAGCAGCACAGCTGCGAGCATTTTAATGTCGTCACTCACTGAATGTCTCCTGTGGCTGTAGTTAATCCTCCTTTCTCAGAGGCAGTAGCTAGGTTGACCGAAGTATTCTTCCCCTGGCCTAGCGCTGGCTACATCAGGTGTTAGGTCGGCTTACCTACAACACTCAGGAACAGGGACTTTTCACACCCATGAGGGATTAGCTGGGTTAACTGAACTGCTTAGTGTAGACCTGGCCTGAGAACCCAGAGCCTGCAAAGTGAGAGTCAGGAGGAAGTTAGACCTACTGGGCCCCCATCCGGAGGATGGTTAGACTCTATGTGAAACCGACATGCATGTAGATCATCTGTTGTTTTAAAATCCTTTTTATGCATTGTTCCTATGGTTACAGAAATAAACAATACTTTTCTTTTCGGAAGGCTAAATCTCAGGTACCAAGCCCTGTCAGACCTGCTGGGTAAGCACAGTCAATACACAGGATGGTGTAGCCCAGGACCCTGTCTAAGTGGGAGAATTTCATGATTCCACCCAGGAATGGTAAAGGCATGAGGCCTAACACCAGCTGAAGGTGCACTTAGGGAGGCGTCAGAGGTGCAGCTAGCCCTGCAAGTATGACAGCAATCCCCATCACCTTTCTTCTGACTGAATCCTGGCATGTAACTCCAGGACTTTTTTATTAAACATTTAGGCTGAAGCATTCGTGTGATTCATATTTGTTACAAAAGACATCCCATTAAGTGCAAGCTGCAACAAAGTTAATGAGCCTTAATACTTGCAGGATAATTCTAAGTTTAAGGGCGATATTAACTAAAATAAAATAAGGAAGAATGAAAAAGATTCAGTTTCAATGTGCACTGCAGAGCCTACATTTTATCCTTTTGGTTCATAAAATCAAATCTACTGCTCAAGTGACTCTTATACTGTTATTAGAGCAGTACAAGCACACATATACGTGCTTAATTAAGTATCCCTTTGTGACCATAAAAGGAACACCTGGGTTTCCATGGGGAAGCTGTGTGGGACTTGATTCATAAGCAGGGACCAGAGAATGTGATTACCCTAATCTCCTTGTATGTTACTATTTTGTGCATGTCCAGGGCTATTCCTTGTGCAATGGAATGAGTAGGTATACAGCACTATAACTGTATCCCTACACAGAATGTGATCAGCATACATTGCAGAATAGATAGTAATTTATAATAAGCTGAAACTGCATGGGAGTGAGCAAATATTTAAACTGCTCAGCGCTTGCCCTGTGAAAAACAGAAAATTAGATACCTTTTAAGGTATCTCAAGTCAGACATCCAAAAACTGAAAATCACTAATCTCTTCTGAAAATTTAGCCCAATATATTTACACTTGTGTTCTATGTTTATGCTGTCTCATACAGATTAATTGGATAAAAGTCACTGATACCTCTTACCCCTTAAAAATATGTGATGTAGCTTAAAGCATTAACATTTTTATCTTTCAGTTCAAGTGAAGAAGCAAAACAGACTCTGGAAGCAAAGTGGGTAAACGCCCCACTACAGCAAAGCAATTAAATGCCTTTTGTAGATAAATTAGCATTTGCATGGTAACTAATTTCATATCATAATTATTATCTATCACCTGCGTACTTATGTGGTTCCTATGACCATAGTATCTGGACTGTATGCTCTACATTGTTGTTGTAGCTGCGTTGAACCCAGGTTATTAGACAGACAAGGTGAGTGACGTAAAAATAAAAAGAGATTACCTCACCCACCTTATCCCTCTGTGTGCATCAATGACATATAAAAATCCTTGTCACTTTCCAAAGGAGTTCAGTCTTGATTTATAACTATTTAAATGGGGGGGGGGTTATATTGCCTTATAGGGGACACTAGAGTTTGTAGGCTTGTTTGTAGAACTGGGTCTTAATGAGGGACTTGAAGGAAGCGTGGGTGGAGACAAGGTGGATTGGTAAGGAAAGGGTACCCAGGCTAAAGGAGTGAAATCCTGGCCCCACTGCAGTCCATGGGAGTTTTGCCAAAGACTGTCATTTTATTAAGCACTGATCGTATGCTTGGTGCCATATAAACACAGATAGCAAGTCAGCCTCCTGCCCCAAAGAGTTTACCATCTCAAAAACTAACACAGAAAGGCCAACACTCCGAAGAGACTTGGAGATGCAGCAGAAGGATTTGCCTTCCAGAAAGTTTTTTCCCCATAAAATGTTTTCCCCTTTGCAATAGCTAGGCTTTTAGTGGGGATTTGAATGCAGAGTAGGGAAGGACTTGGCACATTGGGTAGTAGACCTTCACTGACTTCTCAAAGTCCTTCAGCATGGAGCAAGGAAATCAGAAGGAAACAGAACAGTGTTTCCCTGCCCCCAGTGTAAAACATGGTCATTTTTATAAAGGTGGCTAATAATAACCATTTTTTCCAAATCTTTTTATCCAGACTTTCTAATTATCACTCACTGACCTGAAAAGGAGGCAGGATCCTGGCACCAGATCTGTATTTTTGTGGTGCTCTTGCACCAAGGAGTGTAGAGGTTTTTTTGCAGTTGTAGCAACTAGATTTTTCTCCCCAACTCAGCAGTGGCATTTGGGAAGCTGGGGCCAAAAACTGTCAGGATTTGGCAGGATCCAGCTTTTATCCATGTCCTTGTACCCAGACTTAGTGTCAGGGAAATAACAGTCCCCTTGCCAAAGTAAATAAATAAATAAATAAAAATCCCACCACCAATCCTCCCCAAACTTGTGATTCACACACGATAGCATAGTAAATCTGAATGATGATAAATCCAGACTTATTTCCAAAACTGAGGATGACAGGGCATGTGTCCACTGTCCCTTGTGTTGTAGCAGGGCAGAATGAAGAAAGGTAAAGTTACAATGAATAATTAAATGCCCATTGCAGGCCTTTACAGTCACTTGGAGGCAATGATGCCCAGCTGTTCACCCACTAACTCTGCCCAGAGCTCTTTCCTAGTTAACCACGTGTGGTGTGGACCAGGGTTTCTCAACCTATGGCTCGGGACCCAAAATTGGGCCACCAGAATGTTTCAGAGTCGCATGGCAGCTCCTGTGGCTCCTACCCCTGCTCTGCAACATCTGGGGTCCCAGCGCCACTCAGGTTTGGCCCAGTCGTCATGACGACGGGGGTCCAGGTAGGCCAAATCTGAGTGATTGGCACTGCAGCCCCATGAACCAGGTCATAACTCCATTCACACAAATTTGGTCCAGTCAGGGGGGTGGGGCCAAACCTGAGCAGCACTGTGACCCTGGAGGTTGGAATGCCAGGAGCAGAGAGCCACACCCAGCCAACCCCACAGCACAGGAGTTGTAGGAGCCGCCACTGTAGAGTGAGTGCAGGGCAGGAAGTCCTGGAAGGAATAGATAGTGGGGGAAGGAAGAAGGAGCAGGTGAGCAATGTTGAAGTAGACAAAGTGGGGGTCAGAGCGGGAATTCAGAACTGGGAGTTAGTGGGTGAGCTGGTCCAGGGTTGCAGGTTAGCAAAGAGGGGAGGGCCCAGGAGTCAGGGGAGTCAGTTGGGAATGTCTTCTGAGCAAAGATCTGAATTATACAATTTCCTCCCTTTATAAGACCCTTGAGAGTATGGGAAAGGTTCATTTTTGCTCCCTTGAAGAGAAAGTTTCTGTGTGTCAGCAGGGGTCTGCTATGCAGAGAGGAGCAGAGCACAAACAGAAAAAGGTCCTGATTCTTGTTTGCAGGTCAGTGACTGTACAAAGTACAACAAATCTAATCTATATAACATTCAGAAACGCACTTTTCTGTTTGTTTTCCTCTGTGGTTGGAGGGTTTCTCTGTGTGTCAACACAGTCACTGATGTGTTAATAAACCTATCATTGGTGAGTGGAGGGGGATGCTACTTCCCACATTCTCCTATAATAACTATGCTCCTGCATGTGGTGTCACACCAGCTCTGGCCCCTAGAAGACACCTTTGGGAGGGAGGGGAGGACTTCACAGGCAAGATGTTAGAGCCCTAGGGTGTATTTTCTATATACACTCTGCAAGTCAGAATATCGGGGGATGATGATTATTTCTCCCAGCCACACCCCCAGCCTGCTCACTCCGTTGAAATCTGCCTTATCTCTGCCCCCCAACCCAGAAAGTTTGGCTGAGGAATAAAGGAAATAGTGTCATAGAGGTACCTGATTCCTTCCATTCTGTGTCGGAAGTGAGATCTAAGGTAGGTCCCTTTCGCATAAGGACAATCTGGGCCAGGACTTATACAACCCCCTTTTATTTTACCACCAACTACATTTTGGGCGTATGGTCTGACAGTGCCCCTTTATGACTGTGGGAGAGAATTACTGAGGAATCTCTGGAAGACTGGTGCCATGTGCATCTCTGAACATCACCATGTAGTGCTACTGAGCGCTTTTGCTTTGGGTTAGTGAAAAAAATCTAACTTTTTGTAATGGTTTAAGATCATTAGTTAGGTAGGTGGTTTGAGGGAGATAGTGTGGTCTGATGGCCCAGGCGCTGGATCTATTCCCAGGTCTGCCACCAGTGTGTTTGTTGTCCTTGGCTGAGCCACTTATTACCTTGCTGTGCCTCAGGCTCCCTATATAGGCTCCCTATACATAAAGTTCGGATAATATTGCTTTACTGCCTGTGAAGTATTGTAAACTAAGGATGAAGAATGTTGTATAAGTGCTGAGCAGTGTTGCTCTTTTTTATTAATATTATTTGCGATAGAACAGCCTTGTATTGTTTTGGCAACTTAAAATGGTTAGGCCGGGGTTAGCCAGGATTAACGTCCTCTGTTGATCACTGTTCATTTCCTACCCTTCCCCTCCCCATAAGCCTCCTTTGTCCACCTGTCATGTCCTGTCTGGCACCTAAACAGTAAGCTCTCTAGGGTAAGGGCAGTCTTCTCTGTTATGTGTCCGTACAGCATCTAGCATAGTGGGACTCGGGTCCTTAACTGGGGTTCCTTGGGGCTACCAAACAATACCAATAAGTAAATAATCGTAACAGTTTTAGTTCTTTATGCCTTTGGTTTTTAAAAATAGACATAACCTAAACACAATTGCACTAGAGAGCATTTACTGGGCAAAATGATGAAAGGTGCACACTTCATGAACTGGGAACAAGGACTGTTCAGCAGCCAATCAGAACTATCTTTTGAATATCCCCTTTATTTTTGGACAGAGAGTATATAGCACTCAGGACACTCACAAGCTGCGGAATTCAGGAACTAACACAGACTGGCTGACACTGCAGTGGAAAAGGAACTCTTGGGAAGCTGGGAACTAAAACAGCAGGGGCTGTTTTGTGTCATGACTTGGCTTCAGGGAATTAAGAACAGATCCTGTCTTGAGATACAGAATGGAATTGTTGGAACTGTACGTATTTCAACCTGGGGAGATTACATTATCTGTACGAGACCTGGCGAATTTGAATAGGACTTTATAATCTAAACTTTATGCTTTCAACTAGTTTTTAAAATTCAAGTGTAAGATGTAGTATTCCTTAGTGGGAGGAAGAAGGCACATTTGCAGAGGCCCAGTTGCTGCTACTCCCTGGCCACCAATCTCCTGCATAGAAACACAGATCCCTCACTTAGGGGCCACACTCCCATTGGTTTCCTACTCATTCTTGGGAAAACAACCTCTTTGGAGTTGGGGCTTGAGTGTGCAGAGTGGGAGCCTGTTCATGATAATGCTGGAACTGTTAGCATTATCTTATATGGGGAAATCTCTTGGATGTGGTACAGAAAGTCTCTCTGTACCCCTGGCCCTCTACTCTTAGCCCTGACCCTCCCTCTCACCCCAAAATGCAGAGTTCCGCACATATGGATGTGACACATAGGAGCTGCTATTGGATTGTGGGGCAAGGATACCAGAAATTTGGCTCTGTTTTTGTAATGGGTGAATAGCAGACATGCCCAAGCTTCAAAATTTAGATCTCGCTCCAGGTTCCTATTTTGAACCGTCTATAAAGTTTTCCTAGTTTCAAATTCCAGATTGTGTTTTGGCTTATTAGATAGGAGTCAGCAATAAAATTCAGATCTGGGTTTAGATTTGGGTTCATACTCCACCCTCTTCCCCAAAGTCTGGGCTATTCACAATCCATCAGGTCCATCTCTAACATAATTTGTAATGTTTCAGAAGTCATAAAGCAGGCAGTGCTTACATGACCATGTTCCCCACTAGGTGCTGGCAAGTGAGTCAGAACAATAAACATGATCTTTATTCTGCAATACAGTTTGTGGGACTCTCTATTATAGTTGAGCACTAGGACCCAGCAGAAAGTTTCCTTATTTCTGTGCTTTTAGCAGTACCTCTGACACAAGGATAGCTCAGTGAGCATGGAGTCTGGGTTATGGCTGCATTCTGTCTATAGGGATCATTCCAAATATTGAACAAAACCAGAATGGAAGGATTAACTGTGAGAATATAACATACCTGCAACAGCAACTAATGCAGAAGGAAGCAAGAGCAAAAAACAAAGATTAAAAGGTAACTAAAATGGTTCTCATTTCCTGTCTTTTAATCTTTGGTTCAGTGTTTAGTATTGTCATTAGAAACCTATAAATGTTCAGGCAACTGCATGGGTGCACACTTGAATTTTTAGATTTTGTCCCCCCTCCCCAGAAAAAAAATTCCATCTGTTTCTAAATGGATACACTGCATGCAGCTTAAACTGTAAAAGGATGCAGGATGTACAGTAACCTTATCCAAATTAGTTTAGCTCCAAAAGTAAGTTCATATAAAAACAAACAAACAAAAACTTTCTGCAGGCGTTTAGTTGCTAAACCTTTTTGCTTCATTTGTTGTGGAAAAGCAGAACTTGCTTGATCTGATCAGGTAATTGATGTGTGTTTGTTAATAGCTTTCTAGCTACATTGAGAATGAGTTATGAATGACAAAAATGTTCAAGGGCCTGATCCCATGCAGTCTTTACTCAGGCAAAACTCCTGTTCACTTCAAGGACGTGCAGGACGGGATCCTCCTAATTTTGCAGTTCTGCTAATTTTGGTAGTTAACATTATTGATGGTCACTCAGCTTTGTTGTTTTAACCAAATTTTCAGATCTGTGGTTGCAATTTAGATCAAGCTTCAGGTCAATCAGCTATTCTGAATTTATTTTTTAGATTCTAAATAGAGATTAATAATATTTGGAGGGGAAACTGCCAGGCCAGAGCTGCTAAGAATTTTCTCCACTTTTTGCTCACAATACAGAAAGATATTTTTGGAAAATAAAGCATTTTGCCCCAGCAACTCTACGGCCAAATCCTATAAAGCTGCTGAGCACCTCCTGTGAGGTGCTGAGTACCTTCCCCTGACTTCAGTGGGTTTTAATGGCACTGAGCACATCACAGGATTGGACACTTAAATTGCAGGGTGTTTTGTTTCATTTTAGTGTTAATAGGCTGAGTGTTGGTAGTTCTCAAACACAAGCTGTGCTTCAGGAAAGGCATTTGAGAACTGTTGGGGTGGATGATGATAATAATTTAAAAATGCATCAAATTTGAAAGGAATAGGCTATTGACAGCCTCCATATGGAGATTGTCATAGCCCGTGTGCTTCCAGTTCATTGACACAGTCATTTCACTAATCTTAGGCAGACACCCTGTTATATTTCTTTTGTTCCTGTGTTTCACTGATTTTTAGATCTGTTTTATAGAGAAGCCCAGTTCATACTTTACAGTTCGTATATTTGTTTTATACACACTCACACACAATGATTCACCAGTTGTGTTAAGAGTGATTTGTCAAAGCTATTCAGAGAGGTATTTTCCTATTTTCTGATTAGCTTCCCCTTGCCTGCCTTTCTTCAATATTGACTTCTAACTTAGTTGGACTTTTTCTTGGGTTTATTTCTTCAAAATATATATGTGATTACTCTCTCAATAAAATAAGCCTCTCCCGCCCTTTCCCCCCCACCCCTCCCCAGCATACTTGTTAGACTGTGGTCAGCTTTTGTTTTGTATTATCAAAATATTTCTGTAAAATTCTGTCATTACTGCACTATTGTGGTATACACAATTCAGTTGACTGAAACTTTAATTGCAGCAAACAGTGTTATGCTGTAGTATCATTTGCGTTACACCAGACCATTTCTTGGGTGGGTAGTGGGTAACTGGATTTCTTAATAAAATTATTACATTAGAATTTTTCATGCACAAAATGTTTACCCAGTGAGAGGGTAAATCAAAAATAAAAATGAATAAACAATTAGGATGAGTTAGTGCAGTATTAAAAAATCATGGCAAGGCCACTGTTATGAGCACAATGAATTCGGCAGCAAAACTGTGTTTTTCTCTCAGTATCTCATGCAGTAGCCAGGAAACTCTGGAAAGTGTGATCTCTTTGCAACTGAAAATATAAGGCCTTCTAACATTTGCAGCCTAAGCATTACGTGTCATTAAAGTAGCTCTCTTGTAAAAGAGGGACTGTCCCAGGAGCTGTAAAATCTATAAACACTTTTCTGATTGGCTTAAAAATTTAGACACAGGAAGTGGATGGTATCTAATAACAGACAAGTGGAGACACTGTTGTCATGGAAACTGAGAAGACTACCCCCCATTTATTTAAAAAAAAAAAAAAGAAAAGAAAAGAAAAAAAAAAAGCCTGCATGTCATCAGAAATGCCTGCAGAACACGCTGGCTTCTGCTGCCTTTCCCACAGCATCTGTTGAAACCTGAGAATGTGCCTGTCACATCAAGGTCATGTTACAACAAACCCTGCACTGTCTTCCATATTTCGTATCTATATTTCACTTCAGACTCTTGAAAGAACAAAGAGTTAAGGGAATCAACCTGCAGTCCTTACTCAGGCAAAACTCCCACTGATTTCAGTGGGAGTCTTGCCTGAGCAAGGCCTGTAGTATTGGGCCCAGAAGATGTTTCTGCTGAAGTTTCGGGTTCCACACTGTGAAAAGGCTAAGACAAGAGGGGCTGAGAAAAAAAGTATGCGGGTGACTATTATTTTAACTTGCTACTGGGCCAAACTAATTCCTTGTGTAGCGCCTGTGGCTTCCAGAGGAGTTATAACAGATTAATTAGGCCCATTTTATAGGTGCTGGAACTAAGGGTGCAGGCGGTGCTGCAGCACCCCCCTGGCTTGAAGTGGATTCCATTATGTACTGGGCTTACAGTTTGGTTCAATGGCTCTCAGCACCCCCACTATAAAAACAGTTCCAGCGCCCCTGCTTGTCATCATTAATTACCAAAATATGTTAAAAGTTTATAATTTAAATTTGAATGTCACAACTCTCCTTCGTATCTTGGGGAAAAAACCTTGAATGAATAAGTGTCAACTGTTAACATTAAGTAATCGTTTCTATTGGAGCCTCTGTTTGCTTCAGGAACACAGTGAAGGTTACAACTGAGACATGAAAGAAAAACATACTGCATGAGGGGTGAATACAGCATGGGAAAATAAAGACTGATAATAAACCGCTACAATTAGTATTATGGTTAATTAAAGTTTTACTTTGCTGGTCTTTTGAAAAGTTTCTTGTGTCTGAGAGGGAAGAGCCATTTTGCTTTTAAAAGCTTAACTGGAATCTTTCACAACAAACTCACAAGAAAGACTTGTGGGAGGGGTTGATTCCTTCCTCCCCTTGGGTAGCTGATGCTGATCTCAAATGTTTCTGACAGAAGAACATCTCTGCGTGTTTATTACATTTGCTCCGAAGCATTTCATTTTGGTGTTCCCTTAGATCCCCATTTAGCAGTGTTATCCTTATCAAATGGTTAGTGTAAACCACTTGAATGCTTCACCCTCAATATAAATCATCAGTTTTGAAAGCTACTACAATGACTAGTCTGACCTTTGTTTTCTCTTTACTTGCATATTTCATTGGTTTTTAAGGAAAACTAGCTGACTGCTGAGCAGTTGTTATAGCTTTAGGGCCAGATCTGAGTTGATAATGAGCTGAAGGTGCTCAGAATCTTGCAGGAGGCACTCTGCACCTTCCAGGACTGGACCCTTACTTTCTGAAAAACAAAGGGCTGACTCATTTACATTAAGGCTAGAGCAGTGTATTAAATCAGTGTAAGTGTAATGTACTCCCTTTACGCTGCCAGAGGGGTTTACAATGAGTCAAATAAGTTATTTGAGTGCAAATAAGAGTCAGCCTCCGAGAGTTCTAGAACTGAAGCATGTCAGCTTATCATGAAAACAGTGGTTCATGTACACTTCAGAAAAGTCTTTGAGATTTGGATAATTGCATAATTTTATCCAGCTCATATTTAATTAGCTAGATGTTGCTTTTAATTGAGTGGAACTTAAATGAAGAATGTGAGGCTTAATGGCAAAAGTTGTTCTCTTTTCTAGCAAAGAATTTCCTGTTGTCAGGATCTTTCTTATCTGTAGGAACGTTCATTGGCAGGAAATATGTCAGTTACTTGTTTTTACAAACTGAAGGAAATGAACTGGATTAGTTAGTTGCTTTCTCGATTCAACCTTCATTCTTCATGGTCCCTAATGTTTGTGTAACAGTATTTATCTCTGATCAGTTTAGTGTGTAAAAGTTTTATTACACCAAACACTTATCAGTACTCTTTGACATGTGAAATGCAAGATACAATCGGAAGCAAAATTATATTTGGTTTTGTCAATCCACATTTCCTCCACCCTGCTCCCTTTTTCAAAAGTGGACTGTAAAACTGAATGCATAAATTGCCTGTTTGCATGCAGAACTGGTATTTGGATGTGCAAATTGGATAACTAATTTCCTGTATAGTCAGTTTGCATGCACAGATTTTTTTTCTCATATAAAGGCCAGTTTCAGAGGGCATAAAGTCGTACATGAATTATTTTATTAATTGTCCTTTGCATTTCTAATTCACCTTCCACCCAGGGATCACCAATGTTTACAAACATTAATACTCACAACACGTGTGAGGCAGGGAGGTATTATCTCCATTGTGTAGATAAGGAAACTGAGGCACAAAATGGGCAAATGACTTGTCCAAGGTTACAAAGCAAGTGAGTGGCAGAGCTAGGAAGAGAACTCAGATTAAGTCTCAGGTCTAGGTGTCCACCTCCCAGTTTTGGCTCTACTGCCATCCATAAACCCTGGAAGCACCAACTGAGTTTAAGTGCCTACATTTTTGCAGGTAAACTTCCCTAGGCCCCTATGTTACTGCCTTTGGAATGTGCACTGTTTCCTCACTCTAAGAATCCGGACACCTAGCTCCTGCCTAAGCTCCAGAGCAATTCACAAACCAGGGGAAGATAGGCATTTAGCTGCCTAAGTTGTCTTTGGGTCCAGATCTGGTAGGTATGCTCAGAGGCCATCTACCAGCTGGGGTCCCATTCAAAATCTGGATGGAAGAGGTGGCTACTTTTAGCATGCTGGTTATAACACTTACCTGAGATGAGGAAGACCCAAGTTCAATTCCCCTTCTCTGCCAGAGAGGGAAGAAAGGATTTGAACAGCTGTCTCCTACCCCTCACAGAATAGTGCTCTGATGACTGAGCTATGGGACAATCAGAGGCCTGGTCTACACTAAAAAGTTAGGTTGAAGGAAGCTGACTTAAGTTGACCTGTTAATGGATGTGTCTACACTACCAGGTCCTTTACACCAACCTAAATTGCCTTTAATGTTGACTTCTGTAATCCACCTCTGCAAGAGGTGTAGCGCTTAATTCGATTTTCATGGATTGACTGCAAGGTAATGCAGACGCAGTGTTGTGTAATTCGACTTAATTGGCCTCCATGTGGTGTCGTACAATGCTCGGCTGTGACCGCTCTGGAAATCATTCTCAACTCTGCTGCACTGCAGCCATGTACACAGGAAACAGCCCCTCCCCTGCTAAAGCCCCAGGAATTTTTGATTTCCCATTTCCTGTTTGATCAGCATTGGGAGCATGCCAGCTTGAACACAGCTGATCATGGAGACTACACGCCCCAAACATGCTCCAGCCTGGTCTGCACAGGAGGTGGTGTATCTCATCGCTGTGTGGGGAGAAGAGTCTATGCAGGCAGAACTCCGATCCAGCAGAAGAAATGCTGACATCTATGCAAAGATTGCTCATGGAATGGGGGAGAAGGGCTACATGAGGGACACACAGCAGTGCCGTCTGAAAATAAAAGAACTTTGCCAAGTGTACCAGAAGGCAAAGAAGGCAAACAGTCGTTCTGGTGTTGAACCCCACACATGCTAGTTCTACAATGAGCTGCATGTAATTCTTGAGAGTGATCCTACCAGCACCCCCACAAGCAATGTGGACAACTCACAGGTGTGTGAATCTAGGGACAACAAGGAGGACAATATGGTGGCTGAGGAAGAGGAGGAGGAGGAGAATGGAAGACAGGTGAGCAGTGGATCCATTCTCCCTAAGAGCCAGGAAATATTTTTAACCTTAGAGACCTGTGGGTCGCAGGACATCATGGTGGCCGACCGTGATGCTGGGAAAGGCACCTCTGGTGAGCATACAGTTACCATCAAAGTCCAGTTAAACTTTAGTGGGCACACACATTCGGTGGTATTTCATGTTTACTGTGAAGAAAAAGCGAGGTGCTATGGTGGCAGAGGGTGGCTCCCAGAAAAGACTGTTTATGTGGACTGGGATTATGTGGAATCCTCCAGGGATATCTCTAGGAAACGTTCATGGAGGTACTCTGCAATCCTTTGCAGAAGGTTTCTGGGCAGGACAGTCTTATTTCCTCCACCATAATAGGACACTTTCCCATGCAACTCCTGAATTAATTCTGCTGGCATCATTGCGGTACACAGCATAGCAGCATAAGGACCGGCTCTATACCCAGATGCTTGCAGCATCTCCTTCCTTTCTGCCTCTGTTACCCGCAGGAGACTGGTATCACAGAGGGTCGCCTAGGGGAAACAGGGGAAGTTCTCATTAAAAGTGCTCTTAGAAGAAAAAAAAAAGGGCAGGTAGACCCACCCCATACCCACACATTCCGGATTACCAAACCACGCAGCCACTAATGTGCCTTTACTGTGCTTGGCGTGGGTCGGTAAGTAATTTAAAGTGGCTGATAGGGGAGTGGGGCCCCACATGAGAGATTCCGCAATTTGGGAGTGAAAATGTTCCCCCCACCCCATTCGTAAACAGTTTCCCAT
This sequence comes from Eretmochelys imbricata, assembly GCF_965152235.1. Taxonomy (NCBI): domain Eukaryota; kingdom Metazoa; phylum Chordata; order Testudines; family Cheloniidae; genus Eretmochelys; species Eretmochelys imbricata. The sequence continues at coordinate 100,670,080 of NC_135577.1, read as the reverse complement.
GGAGCTACCTTTGCTTCCAACATGAGCTTGCCATAAATTTCATTAAAAGTGTGGTCACCCATGACCTGGGGAGGGCCTACTCACCATGGCTGGAGCAGCAAAACTGCACAGTGAATGGTTACAGATTATGTTATGGCTTGCACCTAATGTAATAAGGGTTGGTTTTTTTTAAGAAAACGGCCTTGCTATGGAAACATTTTATTCATGTGCAATGGCTCCTTTATTTTTTCCCCAGACTCACACACCTGTGAGGTGTTCACCTTGCTTGTGGAAATGTGTCCTTCGGCGTGTCATCAACACCTGAAAGCAGACTTTTGCTGATTGGAAGGAGAAGAAAGAGAACGCGGGAGGATATATTCACTGAGATAATGCACGCCTCTGGGACAGCTGACACAGAGCTGAGAGCGTAGAGGATTTCACTGTCCGAGAAGTTAGACATGGATATGGAGAGCAGAAAAGCTTCCAATGAGCAAGAGGAGCAGTGCAAGATGAGATGCTTCAGATTATGAGGGACCAAGCAGACATGTTGTGATGTCTGGTTGAACTGCAGGAACAGAAGCAGGAGGGTAGAGTCCCTCTGCAGACCCTGGTGGACAGCCAGCCAGCATCGCCTGGTGCAGAATCACCCTCCCCCAAGAGTTCCATGAGGCGTGAGCATAAAGTCCATTATCCCTTTCACTTAACTCAGGGGGAGGGTACAAGTAACAGAAGGCTCCTATTCACAGACCTTTGATGGTCTGGAATGTGGTGTTATGTTACACACCTGAAAATGTTTCTCCTGTTCCAACTTTACAACCCCTTTTCCCCGGGTCACCTATTTTCTGCTCTCCCTCTTTACTTATGTTTGTTAAATAAAGTAAATGGATTCAAGAAATAAATGTTCTTTACTGAGTAGAAGCAGTGGGCTGGGGTGGAGGGTTGGCTTTACAGGGACAGTGATACAAGTCAGGTGAAGCTTTGGGAAAGCACAATGCAGACACGCAGCTCATGTTACTGTAACTCATTATCGAAACGGCTTTTCAAAGCCTCACAGATACGCATCACCCCTTGCTATGCTCTTCTTATTGCCCAGGTGTCTGGCTGCTCAAAAATGGCTGCCATGCGATCTGTCTCAACTGCCCACCCTTACAGAAAATTGCCCCCCTTTTTTTCACTTTTATGGATATTATGGAGCACACAGCAGGCAGCTATAACCATGGGGATGTTCTCTTCACTAAGGTCCAACCTTATTAGGAAACTTCTCCAGCACCCTTTTATATGACCAAAGGCAAATTCAACCACCATTCTGCACTTGCTGAGCCTATAGTTGAAACGTTCCTTACTGCTGTCCGGATGGCCGGTGTACGGCTTCATGAGCCATGGGAGCAAGGGGTAGGCTGGGTCCTCCAGGATAACTACAGGCATCTCTAAGTCGTCAATGTTCATTTTGACAGGTTTCATGAAGTGAGCTGTAGCTCACGAAAGCTCATGCTCAAATAAATTGGTTAGTCTCTAAGGTGCCACAAGTACTCCTTTTCTTTTTGCGAATGTTCATTTTGTGGTCTGTAAAGAAATTCCCAGATTGTAGCTTTTTGAACAGACCCGAGTGCCTAAAAATGCACGCATCATGAACCTTTCCCGACCATCCTATGTTGATGTCGATGAAACACCCCCTGTGATCCACCAGCACTTGCAACACCATTGAAAAGTATTCCTTTTGGTTTATGTACTCTTTGGCAAGGTGGTCTTGTGGCCAGAATGGGGATATGTGTGCCATCTATCGCCCCACCGCAATTAGGGAACCCTATCACGGCGAAACCATCCACTATGTCCTGCACATTCCCCAGACTCACTACCCTTCATAGCAGAAGTCAATTAATGGCCCTGCACGCTTGGAGCACAGCAGCTCCCATGGTTGACTTACCTACTCCAGATTGGTTCCCCACTGACCAGTAACTCTCTGGCGTTGCAAGCTTCCAAATAGCAATCGCCATTCTCTTCTCCACTGTCAGAGCAGATCTCATCATTGTGTTGCTGAACTGCAGGGCAGGAGAAAGCTCTGCACAAAGTTCCTGGAAGGCAGCCTTCTGCATTTGAAAATCCTGCAGCCACTGCTTGTCATTCCATACCTGCAAAACCAGTCAGTGCTTGTTTCACGGGATCAGAAACGGCGCTCAATAGAGCGCAGATGCTCTGTGACTGCCAGCAGCAACTGTGAATTGTTTTTTTCAATGGCTTGCAGCAGGGCGGCAAATCCTACTTCGGCTCTGGAAATACTGCAGGAGAAGGCGCGAGGTGTTTGAGATTGTCACAGCAAGAGTGTACAACAGAGAAGGCTCCATGCTTCTGGAGTTTTAAGGTGGCCGTTTTAAGTTGCAAAAACCACTGGGTTGTTTCCTGTTAATATGAGGGAGGGAGCATAGTGCATCATGGGATGCCAATGCAACGTTCCCATTCGCCCCTGTGACAATGTTTTGGTCCCATGAGGAATTGCACAAACTTCCCGAAACACACTGCGGCAAGCTGCACTTTGGGATAGCTACCCATGATGCACTCCATCGAGACATTGAGCATGGTGTGGCCATGCACAATCAACTTAATTAATTTGGAGGCTTGAGGTTGAATTAGATAAAGTCAACTTAATTTTGTAGTGTAGACAAGCCCTGAGATGGGGCTCCTTCAATCTCTCCTGCTGAAGCTGTTGCATGGTGCATAAATAAAGGTGATGGGAGCAGAGAAATCAGACCTGGGATCTCCCACCTTCCAGGTGGGTGCTCTAACCACTGAATTGCAGTCAGTCCCACCTGGATTGTGGATTCCACTGTGGATAAACACTTAGCTAGTCATTGGACTAGAGAGAGGGAGAGAGAGAGAGAGAGAGAGAGGTCCCTCCCAGGATTCCAGTTTACAATGTAATTGGGGGGAAAAACCCCACACCAATTGAAAACAACTGGAGGTACCAAAAATTTAGATCCATTTCCTTTTCGGAGCCTCCTCCAAGTCTGAAGTTGTTGGGATCCCAGGTTGGAGACCAGTGATTAAGTTGAGATTCTGAAAACTGAGCGCTTACAGGTGGACTCATCGACCCATACTTAGGCACCGAAATAAGAATAAGTGGCCTGATTTTTTCAAAAGTGCTGAGAGCACACAGCAGTTCCCAGCCATGGAATCTCCTGGGTGCTCTGCACTTTTGAAATCCCCATTTATGTAGGTGCCTGACTTCATAGTCCTGTTTTTGAAAATCTTGGATTAAATAAATATAACATGAGCACCTAATGATAAATCTTTTCATGGCAGTGTCTTTGCATGATCACTTTGCCTGAGACCCAGAAGGTCTGTAAGGGGGATGGGCTGGCCTCTCGGACCCAAATAATGCAGTGTAAAAACAGACCTCATAGACTGCACCTGTTAACAAAACACTATATATTAAGCCTACAATAAGCTCATTATTAGCCTGTTCACGGAGATACTAAGTACTCAGTGATACCGTCACAATTTTTCATAATAAAAGAAACACTCAACCTAAAATACAAAGCTAAAGGTGCTGAATGGTCCTGAGCATGGTAGAAACAGAAAGCTAGATTGATTGACAGTAATAATATAGCTCTGGATTATTACTAGACATGAGCAGATCCAAACCAGGCCTATCCTGTGGTTTCAAGTTCAAGGCTGAATCCACTCTAGAGTTCAGGTTCAGATTTGATTGTGCCAAAATCTCCTGAGTTATACTTCCAAGGTTCTGAGATGGATGAGCCATCACACTCATAGGCAGGAGACCTGGGTCCTTTCCCGGTTTTCCCTTTGATGCTGTCTGTGGCGTTTGGCAAGTCATTTCTGCTTCCTGGGGATAATGATACTTACCTTCTATGTAAAGTGCTTTGAGATGTACTGTTGAAAAGCACTATATAAGAATTGAGTATTATTATTATTATTTTATTATATCTGTGCCATAGTTTCCCCTTGTGTAAAATGGGAATAACGAAGCTTGACGCCTCTCATCATCTTGTGTCTTGATTATTGCAATATCCGTTTCTCTGGCCTTGATAAATGCAACGTTGCCTTGCTCATGTCCATTCAGAATGCTGCTGCAAAAATCATTTTCCTAGACCGTCACTTTGATCATGTCATCCCGCTTCGGGTTCCCCCTTCTCTATCACATCAAACATACATGCCTGTCTTCAATTCCAAGGCCCTTCACAGCCTCTCCTCACCCTACCTGTCATCTCTCACTTGCTATCAAGATTTCGATTCCTGCCTCCAGTCGGCCCATGCTGCCAGCCTCCATTGCCCAGTTATTAAATTTTCACACACGCACCTTTGTGCTTTGCTCATGCTGCTCCTCATGCTTGGAAGAAGCCCCTCATAAATATCCTCAAAACTACTGCTTATCCTTCTTTGAACCCTGCCTTTCAACTCTTCTTTTCTGTGATGCCTACAAAAAAATGGAGAACTGTTAGGCTGCTGGTATGCTGACATCATTGCCTATCATTCTGACCAATGTTTTTCTAACTGTTTCCTTGTACTCCCCCATCAGCCTGTATGTATCCATCTGTTGTCTTTGGTATTATATTTAGATTGGAAGCTCTCTGGGGCTCATACCAGCTTTTTGGTCTGTGCTTGCACAATGCCTGGCACAATGGGGTCCTGGTCCATGACTAGGGCTCCTAAGTACTATAGTTAGATAAATTCATAATAATTTGTAAGAGCTTTGAGATATGTGGACGGAAAGAGAAATATAGATGATGACAGGTTTCAGAGTAACAGCCGTGTTAGTCTGTATTCGCAAAAAGAAAAGGAGTACTTGATGATGATGATTTTATTTATTATTTTGCTCCAGCTAGGACAGCTGGTGTTGTGAAAGTGCAACCATTAGATGTTCTTATCTTTAGTTGGGACAGGGCCTCTATTCTGTAAGGGCACGCGAGGTGATTCTGCTCCAATGGCTGTGCTGGGGAAGCTCCTCCCTTTCCCCGAAATCTACATTTGCTGTGGGGTAATCTTTTAGCTGCTAACACTCTGCCTCCTTTCTCTGACTCTGCTTCATTGCATAGGCAGAGGGATTCTGGTTTGTGAGTTCTTTAAAATGTATTCCCTGGGTGACTGGCATCAGTCAGCCAGGAAGGAAGGCACCCCCTGTGTTAGGACACTGTGGATATTGGGACTCTGCTGCTGCTCAGGTGGAGTGCTGGGTCCCTTAACTTGAACCTAATTGCACAATACTTACCAGCTGCAGATACTCCTCCACATCCTATTCACGTCAGCTGAGCTACTTAACATGGCTTCAAAGACAATATACTAGACTTTTTAACAAATTGAGTTTAAGTACAAGACAATACAAGCTAGGCTTTGGAAAGCAATTCACAACATTAGCTTCATTGCTAATTGCTGCTTGTAGTGTAAAATATTAGTACCCACTCTTTTTTTTTTTCTTTTTTTGCTTTCCTGTAGACCATTGATCCTGCTGCTACAGAACCAAGTAATAACCTTACTTCTGCATTGGCCCTGCCTTGTATCTTGAGTTCTCCACGCCATAGGCAGCTCTGTGACTCCCTGATATGGTGATGGTTTTTTTTTATGTTTGGCTTTACACAGTGGCCAACCTTTCCCCTGGATACATCAGCTTCCAGTGTGGCCAGTATATGCAGCCTTTCTGGCCTGATTCATCCCCCAAGAGCCTCACTGTACATTACTTCTCTTACGAGCATCCTCCCGCAGTGAATTTCAGTGCTGGCTGCACTTGTTGTGAAGGGAAGCGTAGGCAATTATAAGAGATGTGCCCAAACTAGGGTCCCAGCTTTTCCAAAGCTCAGGGTTGTTTGGATCTGGGTTTTGGAGCAGGTTCATCTCTACAAATTCCCAAGAAACTGGTTAATATGTTCATTTTAACCCTGAGTTTTGTAAAGCTTTTTGGGAAGGGTTTCAAATATCTCAATCCTGTTTTTTTAACATTATCTTTACTGGGTTTTTCTAGCTTCATTCTTTACAGAGAGAAACCATATTTTAATAATTCACTTATATACTTTTCACTCCATTAACATTTTATCATTCTAGCATTGTGCATATGGCGAACTGCTTAATCTGCTCATTAGGGGCCTAATCCTGCTTCACACATGCACCTGCGTCCAGGTGTGGAAGTCCCTAAATGGAGCTGCTATTTTGCTTTTTGGACTGAGGGGAGTTTTTTAGATTAGATTAAACAAAACATGCAGAGTCGGGGGGTTGTTTGAGTTTTGTTTTTTAAGAAAAAAACTTACTTACTGCTACCTTAACGTGTTTATTAAGGGTCGGGTTGTAACTCAGAAAATAAAGGGAATAGTTAAGTGTCAGACCTCCTTGACTCTGTGAAGCCATCACAAAATGTAACACTAAGGGCCTGATTGTATAAAGACTGTGGGGTTATTTCTGCTGTCACTTACATCATTTTCACACCATTGTATCATTGCTGATTTCAATACTGATTTATACCAGGGCTAAAATGCTTGCCTAATCTGCATGTACATTTAGCATGATTTGCACGTGTTTTTGTGTACAGATAGCCAGTTAAGAGTTGCACAGTCACGGTAACTGTTAAAAGAAACAGAGGCGTGAATTAGGGCACCAAATTTGCATGTTTGGTGCCCTAATTCACACCTCTGTTTCTTTTAACAGCTGTTTGTACCTGCACCCCAATATGAAATTAGGCTTTGAACTTTTACAGTGATTTTCCTTCTTTTTAAAATATAAAATAGACATTTAGAGTAATATGGAAATCATTATTTATTTATTTATTTATTTATTTATTATTCAGATGCTGAGACTATGCTTGGCACTTACCTAACACTTAGGAAGGCAAACTCCTTAGCCCACTGGTTTTCAGCCTGTGGTCTGTGGACCCCTGTGGGTTTGCAGACTGTTTAAGATTTCCAAAGGCGTCTGCATCTCCATTTGAAAATGTTTAGGGGTCTGCAAATGAAAGAAGGTTGAAAACCACTTCCCTAGCCCAAAGAATATGCAGTGTGAGAAGACAAGGGCAGTGGAGGACTTAAAAGGTGATTGCAAGAAATTTAAACTGGAAGTGGTGGAGAAGGCAAGGCCAGGGAGGTTCAAAGAGGCTGGGTGATGTGGTCAGAACACAAGCAAGGAAGATGGCTGTGTCTTGTGTGCTGGGGGGAGGGGGGTGATGCTGGTGTCAGGGAGGCCAGAGATCAGGAGGTTACAGTAATAAAGATGGAAGATGAGGAGAGCACGGATTTGGGTTTTAACCAGTTGGAAGATAAGAAGGTCAGATCTCAGAAATAGTGGGCCAGATCCTCAGCTGGTGTAAATTGGCATGTGTTACAATGATTTATACCAGGATAGATCTGGCCCTCTGTGTGTGGCAAAAAGCAGCAAGGTTTGGTCAAGCCTGGATGTGAAGAATGAGTGAAAGGGAAGAGATGAAGATGACCCCCAGATTACAGGCCTGAGTGACAGGGAAGATAGTGGTGTATTCAACAGGGAGAGTGAATGGGGGATTGGAGAGAGTTTGTGAGGAAAGATCAGGAGTCCAGTTTGTTATGTTGAGTTTAATTTGATGAGACATTCAGGAGATGTCTGTGAGACAGGCTGAGATATGGGAGAGGATGGAGCGGGACTGGTGAGGGAGATTTGTCATCCCCATAGAGATGATAGCTGAAGTTGTGTGAGTGGATAAGATACAGTGAGAAGAGAAAAGAAAAAGGGGTCAAGGACTGAGTGATAGAGTGACACACTGAGTGACACACTGAAAGACTCTGAACAAATGGCCAAAGAGGTGGAAGGTGAACCAGGAGAGCCAAGGGAGGACAAATGTCAAGCTGAAAAGAGTTATACAATCTTACCTAATATTTAAAGTTTGTAAGATAAATAGACGGACATCAACTTCTTGAGAGGCATAGGTCATGAATAATCACTTATACAATTCATAAACTTTGAAAAGCTAAGCTATCAACAAACCCCAGCTTAACTCTTATGTCTAATTTTTTTATATCTTCTGTTGTTGCAAAGTAGTCTAATGTTATAGTGCAGCAGACTTTCAAGTCCTGGGGATGGTTACAGCAGTATCACTAATTTATGCTGCATGGTGCTTCTGTCACTGTTCTTATACAGAGCTCTGCTTGTTATTTTTCCATGGAAGCAAAGCTGTGGCTGCAGAGTGTTCTGGATGTGCCTAGAGACTCCAGTACAGTTAATATTATCGAGGTTTGATTGAGCTATTTGGTTTTTGTTTGTTTGTTTGTTTGTAACTGGAAAACTGTTTTCACTATGTCTCTCTCCTTTTCCATTTTAAATTTTCTTTCGAAATCTAAACAATTTTGATTTGATGTGTCACTACAGAAATGACTGTTGTGTCTGGTACAAGCTTTATTACTTAAATGTATTGGGCCCAAATCACCCCTGGGGTAACTTCATTGACTGAGTTTTGTGGTGACCTTATAGGACCTGATTCTGATCTGAGTTCTCTGAATTTAATTCCTTTGGCTTCAGTGGAGTTAGCCTTGATTCACACTGGTGGAATTCAGATCTGAATTGTGCCTGTTGTATTTATGCTGCTAAGGGAGGCATTGTTATATGTTGGTATGATTAGCTGGTTTTCACTCTGCCAGATGCCTGAAGTGTGATACTGATGGCGATGGGGGCATCTGCTCGTCTGCCTTTCTAGCTGTCAACTGTGCGACTGGAAATGCTCAGCTTTGGACTAAAGGAATTAAAAGTCAGATTATTGCTAAGGAACTTCAAACAGGTGCAGGGAAGTCAGAGAATTTTCTTAAACGTAACATTATAGGAGAGCATTATGGGATACAGAACATCTAGGTCGCTGGTTTAAATCCAGCCCAGGCTGGTATTGGTTAAAAATCATTGCTGTCTGATAGATGTTTGGTGGCCTATGTGAAATGAGTTTAATAGTTCTCAGTCCATTTTCTGACAGATTAATGTCCACATTGTCACTATAATTACTAAATTGGTATTAGGTGGAGCCCTAATTTGTAGTCTAAGCAGCGAGACCAATAACTGAATAAGTGTGGAGATTGATTTACCCTCTGAACCATTTCAGAACTGGAAAGCAGTGACTCTGAAAAGGCTATGGGGTCATAGTGGACAAGTAACTCAACATGAGCTCCCAGTGCGATGCTGTGGCAAAAAGGACTAATGCGATCCTTGGGTGTATAAACAGGGGAGGAGTGAGCAGGGGTAAGGAGATGAGTTTACTTCTGCATATGGCACTGGTGAGACAAACACTAGAATACTACCTCCAGTGCTGGTGTGCATATTTTAAAAAGGATGTTGAAAAATTGGAGAGGATTCAGAAAAGAGCCACAAAAATTATTTGAGAGCTGGAGAAAATGCCTGATAGTGAGAGACTTAAAGAGCTCAATCTGTTTATCTTATCAAAAAGAAGATTGAGAGGTGACTTGATTACGATGGAAAAGTACCTTCATGGGGATAAAATACCGGGTACTAAAGGGCTCTTTACTGAAGCAGAAAAAGGCATCATAAGAACCAGTAGGTAGAAGCTGAATCAGACAAGTTCCAATTTGAAATTAGGCACACATTTTTAACAATGGGCTTGTTGGAACAAACTGCCAAAGTAGTAGATTCTCCATTTCTTGATGCCTTCAGATCACGATCGGAAGACTTTCTGGAAGGTATGCTTTAGCCAAACAAAAATTATTGGGTTCAGTACAGGGGGAACTGGGTATAACTCTATGGCCTGTTTCAGAGTAGCAGCTGTGTTAGACTGTATCTGCAAAAAGGACAGGAGTACTTGTGGCACCTTAGAGACTAACGAACGTACTTGAGCCTGTGATATGCCAGTCAGACTAGATGATCTAATGCTCCCTTCTGGCCTTAAACTCTGACTCTAGAAACAAGGTTGAGGCCTGTGGCTGGGGATGTGTGGGGAAGATTGGACAGCTATTGTTTGTCTTGAAATTTGTCCTATGGTTAAACAGAGAACTTAATTCTACTTTGCATGCTGCTAGCTGGTGCTTAGTGACTTTTGCTTTCTGAGCTCATAGGTGCTGGTGACATTGTGGAAACGAGCTGTGCCTTGGAAGAGTGAAAGGTAGCCTGCCTTTTCCTAGCCATTGCAGTCATGTGTGGCAAGCATAGCCCAAGTGGACTGGGATCTACTGAATCCTCTAACCTCTTTTGTACTGTCTCAGTGTTCTGAATCTCTTACTTGGACCAGGGAGTTTCTTTGATACAGTATATGGAGAATGAGAGGACACATTTTCTTCCGTGTCTGGAGATTTTTGCTAACAAAACAAATTGAAAAGAAAAAGAACCTACTGTACTTTTCAGTTAACGTATCTTAAATGTCACCTCTCAGAGGTCACTCATTTGGCTTCAGTCTGGAAAGTAATAGATACCAGACAACCAGTCAAACAGTTGCAGACCTGAGGGGCTGAAGCCTGCTTGGTGGTCCCGCACTCCTGTGTAAGTAGGAACGGCTACTGTTAAAGCGGCTGTGTGAACTGAGTAGGTGGTCTTAGTTCATTTCTGAGTGAGCGGTGATGATGTCATAAAAAGCCATCACACCACAAATTTTAACTAATTTGTAACTACAGGATCAAATTCTGTCCCATTTACACTTGTGCAACCAAGGTGAAGACAATGATACAAGATAATATAAAGGGATGTTAATGATGAGGACACAGACCAAATTGCTATTGCTTGGGCTCTGAACTCCTGTCGACTTTCCCTTACATGAATAATTCCATTGCGGTATTTGGAAAGACCTTCTTATAGAAAAACAATGTCATCATCTGCCAGGGGACTATGTGAATGCGCCATCATTAACAATACTCTCTATGATGATAGCATACACCCATTTATTAGGCAGGGTCTAGGAATAATAAAATCAGTTTTGTCCAATAATTTTATTCCATGAGACCCTAGCATTCAAAGCTTGTCTGCACCATGTGACCATTAAAGATGGTTTCCTTGAGCCACAGCTTCTCCTTCCCACTCTGTTGTTTTGCTTGCCTCCTAATCGAAACGTGGATGCCTTTCCATGGTGCAACACTTATATAGTTTGGGAATCACTTTTGGATCCTGCAGAATGAAAGGCTCTATGGAAATGAAAAGGATTCTTCTCTCTTTGTCATGTAATTTTCAGTCTCTTTTGAATTTGGGTGTTATCTGTCTTGAAACATCATACTGGTGGTGGTAGTAGTTGTTATTATAGTTGTTGCTATTATTGTATTATTTATTTGTGTTGTGGTAACAACTAGGAGCCCCAGTCATGGCTCAGGACCCAACTGTGCTAGGTGCTATATAAACATAAAACCTAAAAATGGTCCCTGCCCCAAAGAGATTGCAATCTAAGTAAGACACTTAGGGTAAAATTTACCCCACTGTAGAGAGCCTGTGCAAGACACTTCAAGTGGGATGGAGAGCCTTATGTGGGCTTAATTCACTCAGGTGAATTTCACTCTCTTGGAGTACGTCAATTTCACATACTTTATGTTTGTTCCCCTTGTCTGCTAAAAGAGGCATGAACATGGCGGGGTGAAAATACTGAGAGGTTACGTAGATTATTGTTATTATTTGAACAACCATTTTTGGTCTCCACATGTTCAACATGCCTTTCTCACTGTCACACAGCACTGTTGGTACATTACGGAAGGAAACTAGAGAATAATTGTAAAACCACTTTCATGTTGAAAAATGGCCAAATCCTGCTGTTCCTTGCTGTGCAAATAAAGGCAGCAGGATTGGGTCCATGATCTGCAGATAAGGTTTATTTAAACTGAACATAATTTTGAGGGAGTCTCCTGGTCCGAAAACTAAGTATGTAGCTGACATTTTCTGGTTTCATTTCCAAACTCAGGGGCCAAGATTTTCAAAAGTGCATGCCTAAAGTTAGTCTCCTCAATCCATTCTTAAGCATCCTAAATACGTAGCTTGATTTTTTTCAAAAAATGCTCAACATCCAGTAGCTTCCTCTGACGTCAGTGGGAGCTGCCTGGTGCTCAGTACTTTGGAAAATCTAGGCACTTTCTTTAAGTGTCAACCAATGGATTTAGGAGGCACTTTTTAAAAAGTCTTGGCCAAAATTTAAATCTTATAAGGCTTGATCCTGAGTTATTTATCCTGGTTCAACTCCAATTTATTTTGCCTTGCATTTCCTTTGGTAGCTCTGTCAAACTAGCTTTAATTGAGAGTTTTGCCTGAGCAAACAGCTCAAGATCAGGATGATAATAAACAAAGATCTAAATTCTACATCAGATACTCTCATGGAACTCCCATTGAATTCAATGGGAACCACCTGTGAGTGTCTGAGAGCAGAATTTGCTCCACAATCTATATTTATTTGCATTCTGTTCACACCTAAAGGGTCCCTTTTTTTTGCTCTTTCCCAGTGATCGAAGCTCTTATGAGTCTACTCTCTATTGATGTGTAGGGTGATTTATGTGAGTAACCCCCACTAATGCTTGGGGCTGGCTCTACAGTGTTTGCTGCCCCAAGCAGTGAAAAAAACTGCCGCCACGGACAGCAAAAGGAAGACGCTGCCGCCGATTTGCCACTATGGCGGGCAGAACAGAGAAGCTGCTGCCGAATTGCTGCCACGGCCGGAGGAATTGCCGCCCCTTTCTAACTGCCGCCCCAAGCACCTGCATGGAACGCTGGCGCCTGGAGCTGGCCCTGCTAGTGCTAGCAGGAGTAATGCACAGAAGTCTCCTTGGAGCTGGTGGAAGAATAGATCCATGTGTCCGTGTACAGGACATTGTGCTACATAGATTAATACTGCTGTGACCACCAAAACTGGTCTTTGTCATGAACAGGCAAGTGTCTTCATTGCTGCAAGTGTCTTTGGGTGATTGCAGCAGTCTGGATAAAATTCAGATATACAAATACCCCATTCCATTAAAGACAGAGGGCCAGATTCTGTCCTACTGTAAATAGTACAATGCCTGTGACCTTCACTGGCTTCAGTGAAGTGACACCCTCTACAGCTCTGAGTCTTCCAGTTAGCTAATAACTGTTCCCAGTGCCCTAACTACAGAGTGAAAATAAACAATCTAGTGCTACAGTTGCCAATTCATTTTTTTCCATTTGTCTCCTTTGGAAAAAAACGACGACCAACTTCTAAAGGAGCAGCCCTCGATGGTTACCAACCACTGTGTCTCTGAGCTGCCGATGAAAGAAACATGCTTTGATAACAAAAAAGTGTGTAATGAGTTGATTACAATGCATTACTTACCACTGCTAATAATTACCCTCTCTTATTATGGTGACTGTCTTCAAGTTTAAAATACCATTTTTATTGACCTTTCTCAGTCACCAGCCCAAAGAGAGATTTTTGGCTCACTTCTCTGCTGATGTAAATTGATGTAGCTCCATTGAAGTCAGAGCTAGACAGCTGTGGAGGGGATTTCCTCATGGCCTCTTTAATGGGAAAAGCAGTGGCTGTGTTGTTGAGCTAAGTTGCCTTCTGGAGCTCCTGTTGTGTTGGTATTCTTCTGCTTTGGTTCTGATACCAGGCTCTCACTGCCTGGCTCAATTTAGCCTTTAGTTATCTCCCTCTGGAGGGAGGCACTTCAGACAAGCTCCTCAGACAACAGTGGCTTGCAAGATGGCTCAGATGGGTGGAGGAGAAACTACTGAATTTCTGAATGGGAAAATACTATGTAGAAAAATACATTACTTTTCCCACCAAATATATATGAAGCACAAAGGACAATGTGGCTTGGTTTTCAAAACTGATTTCATTGGCAGTTTTAACACAAAGTTGTTTAACTTCTGGAAATTAAAGTTGGCAGCACAACAAATATATTTTGAAATTTGTTAAATATAGGATTCTTACATGTTAAATAAATGAGACCAAACTTTATAGTCACTCTATTGGACCTCATGATGTATCATTTTGAACTGCCTGCTATCTGTTAGGCTTTATCTGCCTGCAAAATCCATTTCTAATTCAGAACATATCTACCTTGTGATCACTTGCCAGAAATCTATTCCCAAGTTTCTCCTTATTTTAGTGAAATATCTCTGTCTCAGCACCTTTCCCAAGGTGGCTGATCTAATCACGGCACGATCAGTTATCACTTCTCATTTCCTTCGGTAGCCTTGTCAAATGCAATGCACTGCCTACCAAAATGACATTCAAATGTTCCCAGTGACCTAAGCTATTTCCCTCTTTTACGCTGTAGAACTAGAATTAAGCAGGGCTTTTTAACTATATGCCTTCTCCAAATTAAAGCTAGAAGTGTGACTTGTATTAGATTCACCTACATTCACCACCTCTTTGGTATCTTATTCCTAGACAGAGCAGCAATGCTTCTGTTTTGCCAACTGGCAAGAAGGTACTGACTTGTCATCATCAAAATAAAATTTGTCACCTCATTGTTTCCAACCTCTGTGCTTTCATGTGTTTTTTTTAAACTGTATATTTCATTGTATGCAAAGGTCAGAACATACAAAGCAGAACAATTGTTTTTCTCACTGCAGGAGTCATGTGGGCAGCTAAGTCTCTGGTTTATTTAAAAGAGTTTTCTGTGGACACCAGGCCAACAAGAGAACCTTTAAGCCTATTTGTAGGGAGGGAACCTTCTAGAGCAGTCCTAGTAGCTATTTTAGTAAGGGCTGTACCTGGAGGTACTCCCTCCACTCCTAGGGGTAAATGTACCCACCTGCACCCTTACATCCCCTGCAGGATTCTGCCAGTTAATGCAGTTGAACTGTTGGGAGCCCTCACTGAGTACATAGTTTCATTTCCCTATCAAATCACTAACTGGACACTCACTAGAGTTGTCTCTGACAGAGCCCTTTCCTTAAGAGCCAGGGAGGGAACCTGTAATTCTGACTAAATGGAGCTTCCCTCAGATGGTTCCATTGCTGATATTTGCATGTAACATTCGCTCCCCTCCCTGGCACCAAGCAGGGCTTCTCCCCAGCTCCAAAATATATGCTGCCCCACCCAGTCTCTTTCAAGGAACTTTATTTTCTTAACAGAAGCAAGTAAACCGAAAAACAGTCTTTTAACTCAGTCCTCCCTTGCAGGTTTCAGCCCACACCCCACAGGGGCCTCTGACAGCTTCCCAGTTCTGACAAGCTCTGCCTCCTCTGTGGGACAGCAGCCCCAGGGCTGTCTCCCTGAGCACCTGACCCCCTGCTCCAGGCACAGCCTGTCCTGATAAATCTCCCTCTTCCTTTCACTAGCAGCCCTTTATAGTCCCCAGTGTAGCCCAGACCCCTTTATTTGACTGAAGCAGACTCACCTGCTCTGATGCAGGGGAGCTGGTCTGAGTCTATCCACAGTGATCACCTCTCCTATGACATACCCTCCTCCCCCCCCCCCCCCACTTTTCAGAAGGGAAAAAAGAAGGTGGCCCCCAGGGTTACTCTCCAAAAAAAAAAAAAAAAATCCACCATGACATTCTGTAACCACATTCATTACAACCCTCCAGGGTGCCAATTTTTTCCTAAGCCAACCAAAATATTCCCCTCAGTAGCGTAACATAATGCCAGTGTTTCAACCATCACTTCCCATGAGTACCACCCTGTCACAGAGTGTTCGCCGAGTCCTGGAAACCATAGCAAAGTCCTTCCAAGCATAAATTCTTGATCCCATTCACCCTGAGTTTTATGTGGTAAGGCCGGAGTCACATACACAGTCTCACCAGGTACAGTCAAAACATCATCTTATCTCCATCTCCTGGACTTCGGGGCCGCTGCATGCCTACGCTTTTCCATCTCTGCACACAGAGGCTCTACCTCACTCTCAAGTTCACATGAACCAGGAGGACTAAACCGTTTCTTTCCTCCTTGGTGAACACGAGACGTATGGCAAGTTATTTTTTCTCAAACTTGAGGTTCTGTAACTTGCTTTCTGCTGACTCCTTAACGGAGTGGCTGGGAGTGAGGCATCCTCTGGGACTTAAACTAGATGCAATTTCTGACAGGATCAAATTTGTATTTGGCTCTCAAATGCACAGATCTTCTTTGCCTTACAGCCTGGGAAATAACGACAGGCTGCTTCTTCTCACTTTTGTAGTGTACAGATGCTCTTACTTTCTCTTCCCCCATTTATTGTGAAAAGAAACCATGTAACTAGGAACAGTGGTCGAAGACACATGATGCCACCAGCCCTAGTTAAATGGGATACTGATGCCTGGTTTACTTTTCGCTTTAAATTTAGCAAATGCTTTTAGTTTTGTTACAATAGCAAGAAATATCATTCTTCCAGGTTTCAGAGTAGCAGCCATGTTAGTCTGTATTCACAAAAAGAAAAGGAGTACTTGTGGCACCTGAGAGACTAACAAATTTATTTGAGCATAAGCTTTCGTGAGCTACAGCTCGCTTTATCGGATGCATACGAAAGCTTATGCTCAAATAAATTTGTTAGTCTCTAAGGTGCCACAAGTACTCCTTTTCATTCTTCCAGGATATTGGCTGGCCATTTCTGTGGATTTTGAAGGGTTCACCATGTAATTTCTGTAAAATGGTCATCCTAAATCTTAATTTATAGGGAATGGTAGGAAATTCATTGTCAGAACTTTAATGTAATAGGACTCTAGTCTATACTGCTGTTACTGCTTTTAAGTAGAGCTCAGCACCTTCATGAGATATACCAGAATGGTATCTTGCCAACATATAATGGCTTCGTATAAGAAATTGACTGAAAGATTTTAGACACAACAAATCCTGCATCTGGGCAGGGGATTAGACTAGATGACCTTTGTGGTCCCTTCTAACTCTATGATTCTACGATTAAACATTATGGTACTAGGCATGTTAGAAGTGCATAAGAAAAGATATGTTAACCACATCTGTGCTATCATTATGTTGTAAAAGCCAGTATGTTTTAAGTCATTAATTGTGTAAAGATGTGTCTGAAAGCTATGCTGCTATAATTCTGTCAAATTCTGCTCTCAGTCACAATGGTGTCAACTGAGAGTAACTCCTTTGATTGACACTGGTGTAAAAGAGATCAGAATTTGGCTCTTTGTTATTAGTTGATTGGTTTAGATGCTTGATATCAGCGTCATCAACAATAGGCCTCATTCTACTCACATACGCTATGTAAACCTAGTGGTCTATATTCAGATTATTATTGTTATTCAGCGGTGATCCTAAGGGAATCTGAGATATTGTAATTTAAAGCTTTTTCCAACCCCCGCATTGTACAAATTACATCAGTTTAGACTCTGACACTCACACCGAGACCTCTCAATTGTCCCGGATTATGTGCTGTGTGCTATATTGTATCCAGTTCGGGCTCCCCGCCCCACTGCATTGCCAGGTGGTGTTCTTCAGGACAGGAGCTACAGACTGGCAGGTGGAGGAAGGACATCTTACTGTATTACCTCTGGGTCCTCTGCTCCTTTCTCTCCAGGGGAAGAGTCTGAAAAGCTGCAGGAGCTGACAGTAGATTTCAGATAAGGGAGGGGAGAAGAGGGAGCAGCTCGGTAGTGTCAACATATTATTCACAGTATGAGAGGGGGGAGAAGGAAGCAGAGCCAGGTCTCTGGTGAATAATGTCAAAGCCCAACAGACCTGCTCCCTACTCAGTGTGAAATCCTCTCCTTTCCTCACAGGCTTCTTAGGGGATGAGTAGCCTAGATCTGCAGGAGGAAAAGCTGCAGAAGCAGCTGAGAGGCCCTGGGTCCTAGGAGGACCCTGGCAGAAGCAGCCACCACCGTTCCCCACATAGGGTTGCCAACTTTCTAATTGCACAAAATCGAACACCTTTCCTCTGACCCCTTCCCCGCCCCTCCCGTGAGGCCCTGCCCAGGCCCCTCCCCTTCTCTGAGGCCCCACGCCCACTCCAGCCCCCCTCCCTCTGTCGCTCGCTTTCCCCCACCCTCACTCACTTTCACTGGAGTGGAGCAGGGGGTGGGATGCAGGAGTGGATGAGTGCTCCAGCTGGGGGTGCGGGCTCCAGGGTGGGGCCAGTAATTAGGGGTTCAGGGTGCAGGAGGGGGCTCAGGGCTGGGGCGGGAAGTTGGGATGTGGGAGGGGGTTCCAATCTGGGGCAGGGAGTTCGGAGCATGGGGGCCGGCTGGGCGGAGCTTACCTCAGGTGGCTTCTGGTTAGCGGCACAGCGGGGCTAAGGTAGGCTCCCTGCCTGCCTTGCCTCTGCGCTGCTCCTGGAACTGGCCACCATGTCTAACCCCTAGGCGGAAGCGTGGCCAGGCAGCTCTGCACAGTGTGTGTTGCCCGTGCCTGCAGGCTCCGCCCCTGCAGCTTCCACTGACTACAGTTCCCAGCCAATGGGAGCTGTGGAGGCAGTGCTTGGGGAGGTGTCAGCGCACGGAGATTCCCTGATTGCACTTGTGCCTAGGGGCCTCAGGGCCATGCCGGTCCCTTCCAGGAGCTGCATGGAGCCAAGGTAGGCAGGGAGTCTGCACCGACAACTGGACTTTTAATGACCCAGTCAGCAGTGCTGACTGGAGCCACCAGGATCCCTTTTCTACCAGGCATTCTGGTCGAAAACCAGATGCCTGGGAACGCTATCCCCATATCATACATCCAAGTTAAGAAGGGCATGGCAGAAATTAATTGTGTGTGTGAGGAACTTACATTCATTGGGGGGATGGGGAGGGAGGATAAGTTGTGGGAAAGAGCTGGCATGAAGTGTGGAGGAGGCATGGGGCATAGCATGAATTTTATGGAGGGGTTGCTTTAATTCACTGCTTCATGAATTATTTTGAGAGGTGGCCTGAACAGGAACTACCCCTTCCACCCTGAATCCTCCTCCGTATGAGAAGCCCGGGGATAGACCTTTTCACTCCTTAGCAGCCTAGGTAAAGACCTCTCCAAGCCACCTATCTTGGCTCTAAATGACTTGAATATGGGATACCTGTGTTGTGTTTTGATATAAACAACAGATTAGAATGTGGTTTGTTTGTTTTTAATATAAAACCTGTTTTTAAGGATTTTTTTCAAAGTGTGAACCAAATAAACTCATCCTGTAATTTGTAACAGACTAACATGCATAACCATCATTAATTAGCCTGTTAAAGTTGTAAAATGGGTTGTTGTTGTTTTTTAAAAAAATCTAATTTATTATTTATGTGGCACAATGGGCAATAAAACCCAGGTGTTCCATATTGTGGTCATTTGTCACATATTTTGATGACTTGTGTCACACACGAGCAGGCTTCAGTGGGGAGAGGAATGCTCACACCCACCCACTGACATGTAACTTGCACCCCATTCACATCACCTTTGGATTTGACCTATTGATTACAATGGGGTTACCCGGGTGCAACAGAGGAGAATATGACCCAACAAAATTTATTGTAGAATGAGGTATTTTGTGTCCTAAACTGGTAATTTTCAATGCAGCTAAATAATGAGGATACTGTCTTACAGTTAAAAAGCTGTTCATTGGTGCACTTTTTTCCCCCTAGCTATTTCTTCACTGTAGGAAGGTAAAGAAATCTGTGATAAAATAATAATTAAATGCTGACAGTATTAAATTTCCTCTTAGCATGAGTTGGCAGCAGTTACAAACTAAAACATTAGGTGGCTTAAAAAAAAAAGAGCCAGATTAAATACCTCTATAGGTTTTTCTGATTAGCTATTCTTAAAAGTATATGTGGCAGTAATAAAAGGGTATGCTTGACAGCAACAATTGGCTTTGGAGGAGAAGGTAAAATACTCAAGTTCTAATCTGTATATGGGTATGCTTAAAGGAATTTCTTGCTGATCTTTGCTGGCAGGATTTATATGTTACTAATCATCAGTTTCCAACAGTCCCCAAGAAACCTACTGGCCAAGAAATAGCCATTATGTTATGTTTCTGGAAAGAATAGTTAGCAATGAGTAATGTGCTCAGTTTTTTTCAGTTGTTTTTTGTTTTGTTTGTTTTGTTTTGTCTTGGCCTGGCCAGATAGAGACAGCTGTTTTCCCACTTTTGAGTTGAATTGCCTATACCTATGCTTAGTATTACAGTATCATCTACAGGCCTAAATCAAGTTTCAAGGTCCCTCTGTGCTAGGTGCTGTACAAACACATAAATAACATAGTTCCTGCCCCAGAGGGCTCACAGTTTAGGACAATGACAAGATGCAAAAGGTGGAAGAAACAGACACAAATGTGGGGAGAGGAAACAAAAGACTGAACATGTTGTGTACAACAAACAGTAGTTCCACTGACCACCTAGTCATCGTCAGATGGCAGTTATTTGCAGGCATCACGCCAGAGGTAGGTTTTAAGTAGTGATTTGAAGGAGGACAAGGTGGTGGCGTCTCAGATTTTGACAATACCCTCTGCGTCATTTCTTGTTACTGTAAGGGGACTGTTGCCCCCTTACTAATATTCAGTGCAGGTGTTTTAGTTGCTAGCTCCCAGTACTAAAAAGGGGAAAGGGTCGATGGGGAATCAGGACCCTGAGACTGGCAGCCCCCAGGAACAATGGGGAGAGGCCAATGCTCCAGGTCAACCTGAATGACAGGGCGAGCAGGCTAATCAGGGAGTCAGGAGGCCAGGGAGGTCCCGTCCTCCGTGTGAGCTGGATTTGTGGTGGTCAGACAGAGTTGGGCCGAGCTAAGGAGAAAGCAGGGGCCCAAGCTAAGCTGGGGAGCAGAGCTGCCGCCCCAAAACCAGAGAGAGCAGACTTGCCCTGGGAAGAAAGCTGCAGCACCAGAGCCAGAGGGGCCAGAAAAGCAGCCCACGAAGCAGGTCAGTGCTGGGAGCAGAGTCACAGAAGCAGCCTGCAGAGCAGACCTGTCCTGGGAGCGGAGCTGTAGCAACCAGAGGCAGAGAGACCAAAGAAGCAGCCCAGGGAGCTGGAGGCAGAGCATCAGCAGCAGCCGTGCTGAGACAGAGTGGTGGAGCTGGGGCTGGAGCAGTCCGGAGCTGGGTGCAGTGAGCAGCTGGAGAGAGCTAAGGGGACCCTGGGCAGCAGGCCCAGCGCAGGGAGACGCCTCAGCCAAGAGGCTCTGCAGGCCAGGCTTGGATCGTAACCCCGACAGGGCAGGGGCGACACTGAGAAGAAGGGTCCTACCACTTAGAGCCTGAGAGCGTGTGGCCACCACCAGAGCAAGTGTCCAACTCAGCATCCCTGCAGCACAGTCAGGGCCGGAGAAGCAGGCCTGAGACTTACAAGGAACAGACTGTGAACTGCCCTGACATTCCAGAGACACTGCGTATGATATTCCCTGCCACAGAGAGGGTTGATGTGTTTCCTTTAACATTTCTCATTTTCCCTTATTCTTTTTAAAATTAATTGTTGATTAAATAACTTGCATTTGCTTTAAATTGTATGTAATGGTCAGTGGGTCAGAGAAGTGCCCAGTGCAGAGAGAGTACCCCGGAGTGGTGACACCCTAGCCCCTGTCCTAAGTGACCACAGCAGGGTTGGGGATCGAGCCCCCCAGGAATCCTGGGCCCAGCCTTGTTGGGGTTACGAGGACTCTGCCAGACAGGAGAGTGGAAGGGGAGCCCTCAAGGGCAGGGAGGCCACTGGGTAAAGGAAGTGGGAGCAAGGACTCAGATCCTTTTGCTAGCCCACTTCACCGGGGTAGTGCAGAAGCCAGGAAAGTTCCCCACAATAGCGGGACTATTCCCCCGCTTACATTACATTAAAGAGCTGTTGTGTGAACAATTCAGGATAGACCAAAAGGATTGTAAGCTAAAGATGTGCACAATCTTCCATTTTTTTGCACATCTAAGATTTCAATACCTCTTATTGGTTCATTTTACTTTCAGCTTCTTCCCATTTTCTTGTAACTGGCCACTTTTCATTTGGCCTCTGGTAATTTTGCCTTCTCTTCAAACAAGTTGGGGCTTTTGACCCACTGAATTTTCTTATTGTTCCAGTTTTCTCTATATTGATATTTTTAGTCACTAAGTCTGGTCACACTTAAGTCCATTCTGGTTCTAGGCCTGTTCCCAGGCCTACCAGTATCACCCACTTTAAGTGTAAGGAATATCTTTGAAATCTGCAATATCCTTAGAATGAACTATTTAAGTGCACGCACTGGAGATCATAGAATCATAGCATATCAGGGTTGACAGGTGATCTAGTCCAACCCCCTGCTGTAAGGTGATCAGGAGGTGATCTAGTCCAACCCCCTGCTCAAAGCAGGACCGATCCCCAATTAAATCATCCCAGCCAGGGCTTTGTCAAGCCTGACCTTAAAAACTTCTAAGGAAGGAGATTCCACCACCTCCCTAGGTAACACATTCCAGTGTTTCACCACCCTCCTAGTGAAAAAGTTTTTCCTAATATCCAAACTAAATCTCCCCCACTGCAACTTGAGACCATTACTCCTTGTTCTGTCATCTGCTACCACTGAGAACAGTCTAGAGCCATCCTCCTTGGAACCCCCTTTCAGGTGGTTGGACTTCCTGCCTATTGTGGCCCCCGTGATGTCTGAGCACCTCACAGTCTTTAATGTATTTATTTTCTCAACACCCCTGTGAGATAGGACAGTACAATTCTCCCCATTCAAATGCCTTTGAAAATCTGGCCCTAACTATCTTGCCCAGTGTCCCATGGGATATCTGTGCTGAAGCAGGGAATTGAACCCTGGATCTCAGGCTAGCACCCTAACCATTGGGCCATCCTTTATCTCTGATAGGATTTTCTGACAAGAATAATCTGCATTGGGATTTCGTATAGGGCCGTGGTTGGATGGCTAGATTAGCGTATGGGAGATCATTTATGCTGCTTGTATTCCTGTCTGCACCCAAAAGTTGCATAAGACCTGAATTTGGCTCATATATTGTACTCTTACTGTACATGTTATTTCTGCTAAATGGAAGAAAGGTTCATTTTGAAGTGGCTCAAAGACGGCTCAGCATATGTGATTAAGCATTTTCTTAGCATTTTCATTAGAATCTTCCAAGGGCAACTGGGCTATTTGTCTTTCCTCAGGGAGCAATAGAAGTTATATATATATATTTCTGTTCACTATGTATTACAGAAAGCAATTTCTCAGGAAGAGTCTTTCCAGTTTAATCTCCAGATTATCTGGATTTTTTTCAAGGATAAAGCAGTTAAATTATCAACCACTCCTAAATTGGACAAGGCTGCGGACCGTGTGTGAGTATGTGTGTGATATATATTTGAACGGCACAGCTTTAGAATTCCGAGTTCCTGTCATCTGTTCTATCTGAGCCTGTTACTCACCCAGAGGTGAACGCACAAGCTCCTATGGAACTGCTGTCAATGGTACTCTCTGGACTGGCTTTCAGGAAGTAGTCTAAAATAGTTGTGCAGTCAGATTCCTATCCCTTTGGAAACATGCCTGGTCTGGCCAGTCAAAGGAAAGGTTGTTTTCTGCATTTGTAAGAGATGTGCGTTTTCAATTTATATGTAGTATCCAATTCTTAAGAACAAGGACATAAATAAGGGCCAAGATTCCATTTCTCTCTTGTGCCAAGATCTACTCACAAAGGAGAGGCAGAAGGCCAGTTAGGGAGCAAGTTACAGCCATCTGATTCTCAGGATGTTCCAGTTCATGCTTTGCCATAAGTTAGAGCAACTTAGAAGCTGCTCTGATTTATACCAGCTGGCCATAGTCTTCAAGGGCTGATGAACCAGTTAAAATTCAGCAGAATGCATGTGCACTCTGCCTGGCCCACACCCTACATCTCACATATGACGCGGGGGAGCAACTGGTGTAGGAGGCAGGTATTCTGCTTTATGGCAATTGAGAGCTCCTCTACACACTGGGAATTCTCAGTGGGCTAGGTAGGGCAGCATTCTGCCACTTCTCACCACCCGAGCGGCGTAAAGTGACTGAATAGGGGGCAAGAGTGTGACACCAACTCTTCAAACGTCCTACAGTTCTTATGTAGGGTAAGGTAGGAAGCGGATACTAGTCAGGTACTTATAGTACTTACACTTTATTAGCATTAATAATTAATACATTGACATTAAGGTACTTGACACTGTACAGTGGAAGGTCAGAGCCAAGCAGGTGACAGATCATGAACCTTTTATACCTTGTCTTCGCTGGAATTTAACCTTGTCTGAACACAGTTGTCAGCTATCTTGTTAGCTGACTTGGGGCCAAATATGGTTTAGTTGTCAATGTGGACCCAGACAAACTATGTGCATCACCAGGTCAACTAATACAATTGTTGACAACCGTATTCAGACAGGCTTAGTTTTTGTAGCACACACTAAGCCATAGGTGAGATACAGTACTCACTTTAGGTGCATATTGGCTCACTCATTAAGTGCACTTTCAAAGTGACTCTCTATTCTATGCTGGGCTGGTCAATGAAAGTCTATACTACTTGTCATTTTGTGCCCTTTAATGGAATGTGCCCCCTAGTGGAATGTGCGCTATTTAGTGCACCATACAGTCTGGGACATCTGAGCGGCTGCTCCCACATCCATCTCTCAACTAGAAGGGCTGCTGTTTTACATTGTCAGCTGTTTATGGCATAATTGGGATGAAGACACATTTTATTACTTTGGTGTGCATTTGTACGCTGATTTTATTACCTCATTTTTAGAGGGGGAATGCTCCAAGTGTCCAGTGGCAGAAATACCACTGATTACTGGGGACTGCCTAAATGTTAATAATCAAAATAATAATTTCTAATAAATAATAATACTGAGCACTTATAGTTATGTAGTACTACGCAAACAATCATTAAGACTTTTGTGTGAAGGGGGTGTTAATTTTTAGCAGAAATTGCTACCCACCTTAACACATTTAGAGCCTGAACCTGACATCTTTATTCAGGCAAAACTCCCATTGTTGAAAATTGATGGCTTGCCTGAGTGAGGACTGCAGGATCAGACCCTAAGTGCCTGTTAACTCTTACAAAGTGAAATTTGTTTATACTTTAATATATTGAAGCCCTGCTTAGCTGTTCCAGATGGAAATCTCTTTGATTGAAATTATAAGAGAGATGAGAAGGAAAAGTGTCAAGATTTTTAAAACTGCAGGAAGTCATTGTTTTCTACCCCATGCCATTTGTAAAACAGAGCACTTTCTGATCCAATTCTGCTTTCCTCTGTGTCTCTCTTTCCTGGAATCTGAATCTACAGTTAGGGCAGGTCCTCAGCTGGTGTTTCTCCACTGCAGTCAGAAGAGCTCTGTTAATTTGTACGAGCTCAGGATCTGGAGCTGCATCTTTGAACTGGTAAACACTCATAGGTTTAACACACAGATGTAACATAGGCATTTGTTTCGCTTTTCTAAGCAAGACATTTACAGTTACAACTAAGTAATTTTTGTAGAATACACAGGGCTTAAACACTTTAAGACAGAGATAAGCATTATTTATGTGTAGGATGCTTACCGCCATAGAATCTGAGCGCCTCAAATACATGAATGAATTCATTCCTGCTACCTCCCTGCGAGGCAGGGAGTATTGTCGTCATTTTACATGAGGAGCTGGGGGGTTAGAGTGATGAAGTGTCACACCATCCTGAACGTAGGTGTTGTAGTCTGGACAGGTGACCAGAATTTGAAGTGGGTGAGAAGTGAGTCTGATTTTCCTGACAAAGTTAATAAATGATACCAGACCTAAAAAGAAGTATTTTCTGCAATGCTGCAGCTATGTACAATGGAGGGACCAAATTCTGGACCCACATTATGTGGGAGTTAGGGCACATAAGTCCCTTAATTTTTGTGTTATGACTCCCCACTGGCCAGGTACTATTAAGTAAAGTCCTTCAGTCTGAAGTAGATCACTTAACATGAATACTATGCGCCATCGATTTTGTGCAGTTGGAATTTCATTATCAAATTGCCACTCACATCTTTCTGTTCTGCTAAAATTACTTTGTGCTCTGGCTGTGAATGTCTTACAGTCATAATTTTAACGGTATTTCCATTACTTGCCTTTCCAGTCTGATGGGGTAAAACTAAGAGATGTAAGTGGCTGGGTGCTCTACACCTGGGTTTGTGTCACAACCTCTCTGATTGGAGGAAGACTTCCAAGGACTATATCCTCAGCTAGTGTAAATCATCATAGGTCCATTGAGTGCAATTGAGCTATGATGATTTATGCTGAGGATCTGGCCCTTGGGATTTACTCAGTTTACAATATTGTGGACTCTGTAGCTAGTGTTGGTGAGGAGAAAAGAGCTGCAGATACGTTGTCATATCTGACTGTCAGGTTTGGAGGTTATTGCCAAGCTTTTCGTATGGAGGCCTATTGCCAAGCTGTAACCAGAAGTTTCACCTTCTTCAAGGACACAGTGGGGTTTTCCCTCCTAAGCCAAGCAGAAATTGTTGTATTCTTCTTCTGTTTGTAGCTTAAGCAGACACAAGCCTTTAAACAGATTGGCTCAGCAAACATCCTCTTCACTTAACAGAATGGATGAAAAATTTCCAGTTAATTATCTGGAAGTGGGGAGATTTTTCCTGTGGACTGTTCACTGCTGTTTTCTTGTGCACAGTGAATGATCTCTGTATGTACACAGTTCATACTTTTACATTTCCAACAAAGGAATCTCTGACGTTGACTGTTAATGCATAAGACTAGATAAGGTGAAGGTGACCTGGATTGCCATTTTGGTTTAGGACACTGTCTTTCCTACTTCAGTGCAGATGAAAGTGGTGCTTCTCTTTAAGTGTATGTTTGCTTCTTAGACCCCAGTTGATGATCTGATGCTTCACTTGAGTCCAGACATTGACCTTGCAGGGAGAAAGTTACCTCAGAAAGTAGAAGGGTATTCAGAACCAGTTCAGGGTATTTTTATTGCCATGTTTTGACCGGTACTCTGAAGTTTCCCCACCTATTACAGACTTGATTTGGGATTTACCTTTTGCAGTACATTAAGGTTTTTAATTTGCCTCAGAATATTAACATTCCTGTTTCAAGCTTTGGGGAGCAAATATTCTGAGCTTGATTATGAACATTAGGTTAATGCAGAATCCCACTCTGAGGTTCTCCTAGATTTCCATGTGCTTGTTTAGAGGCTCTTCAGAGGTGCTTAGCTTTAATTGCCATTATGTGAGTATGCAGAAATAAGGACCCAAGTGCCTTATGAATTATTCTGTTCACAATTTCATTTCTAGATCTTCTCAGAGCTGCTCTAGGTTTAATTTACGTGAGGATTACTGTAAAATATAAAGGTTTTCATTTGAATGGAAAGTTCATTCTCTTGTCACCTTGCTCAAATGTTCAGTGAATATCCATTTGTCAGTCTTAGGAAGTTTGCTGAGAATTTTTTGTCATTTGTGCTATTATTTTTTGCAAGCAGTTTATTTACCTTGGACTCTAACTCTTCAAACAGAAATAGAAGTGTAATTGTGTGTATAAAGGGTAACATTTTCAAAATGGCCCAAGTAGTTTAGGAGCATTAAGTCCCATTTACTTTCAGGAAGACTTAGGCTCCTAAGTTCCTGAGTCACTTTTGAAAATAGACTTAGGCTCTTAAGTCACTTAAGAGCTTTTGAAAAGGTTGCTCAGAGTGTTAGAGAACATCATCAGAATGAGTGTAGGAACTTCGATTCTGACATCTGAACATGTAACTGAAAACAAGCTGAATGCCATCTCTGCAGCTTCCATATCATGCCATTTCAGAGATCACCTGGTGCAGCTGAAGTTGCTGCTCCAGAACCTGACCTAGAGCTCACTTAAGTCAATAAGAGCCTCCAGTGAGTATAGCAGGGTCATTGATCTAGAGGACAACCCAAAAAACGTAAACAGTTCTAGAACAGAACAAAGAATTGGTGGCCGGAGAGAGGTTGACTACCTCTGTCCAGCCGTACAGAGTTTCCAGATTGGCTGCTACCTCCTTGACCCTAAAGGTTATGGCTATCATTGAGAGGAATAGAAGTTCACTAGTGGTGCACAGTCACTGTCACTCATTTTAGTTCTGAATCCTGTCTGCAAAGAGGTGTAGGGCAGTGAAGTGGGGGAGCTGCTGCTTACATCAGGAAAATGAGTCTAAAATGTAAAGAAATAGGGAGGTTGGTTTTGTTTTGTTTGGGGAAGGGTTGGTTTTGTTAATCAGGAACTGTCCTATTAATACCTCTTAAAGCAGTACATATGTTAGCAATAAGTTCACATTGGGCAATTGTTAACTGAGTTTAAAACCTATATTGATTACAATAAAACAACACTAAGGGCTGAAATTTGTCCTGTATTGCACTGGCAGGAGCATTGGGAGATTCTTACTTCCCCTACAACATTGCCATGCATCAACACATATCCACCTACCGCTGCAAAGAAGGCACGCAGCTGCTTTTGCCTGATGACACACAGGAGCTCCAAGTGGGTGTGGTCTGCTGCTTACCAGGCGTGTGGCCAGCCCCAGAGTATTTATGCTGAGATCTACAGCACACACTAACCAGGGGTGCTTGCTACACCTTTATACAGGAACCATTAGATGAGCCGCTCCACAAACTTCCTCACCCTTATCTGCTGCCCTGGGCCAGCTTGTGCTGCCCCAACCAGGGCTTTGGGACCAGTAAGTCATCTAAAAGCTACATACAATTATCTTCCTTGGCTGCTCCTTGGACCACACCACCCTCCTTTTTGAGTCCCTCCACTGTCTGCCTCTTGTCTTCCAAATTTCAGTTTCTTGTTCTTGCCTTCAGGGCTCTGGACAACTCCATCCCTGCATTAATCTCTACTCTTGTTTCTTACCACATTCACTACACATCTTGAACTGATGAAGCCCGCCTCTCCTTCTCCTAATTCTCCATTTCCTGCTCAATTCTCATGTCATATTCTGTCTTACCACCTATACCAGCTTCCCTCCTCACCCCTTTCAAACCCTTCCTTGAAACTCATTTACAGAGGGAGGTGATGTTTTTTCACTGAAACTTTTTTTTTAATGGACTTTTGACCAAAGCGCAAAATTTTGTGTTAATTTTTCATTTTAAATCTTCTGTTTTTTCAGTGAGAAACTGAAAACCGAAAAGGTCTTGGTTTTCAGTAAAAATTTTTAGTTTAGGTCAAATTTTTTGATTTACCAAAAAAAACCCCAAAATTCTCAGACATCGGTGGACAAGGGTTTGTTTGTATTTTGTTTTCATTTTTTGTTTTGTCAAAAACTATAAAAAAAATTAATGGGAAATTTTGAAAAAATGAATATTTTCCAGCATTTCTCATGAAAAAAATTGAGATTTTTGAACAAACCGTATTCTTTTATTCCATAAAGCCCACAAATGTTCCTACCAGTAAAAATGCCACTAAATTGGTTTTACTAACTGTCTGTTCAGACTAAACTCCTCTGGCAGGGATTATGCTGCCTTATGTGTATTATACAGAACAGTGTACACTGTTGGTGCTTAACAAATAATTAATGATAATACTTGTTCTGTCAGTATGGCTCAACAAGGTACTTGGATACCAAGCTAATGAGAGTGGTATTAATGCCTAGCTAGATTGGATTAGATAGACAGGACTTTCATGTCCCTCTAGTACATCTCCAGCAGATAAAGGCAGATATAGCCCTAAATATCATCAGATAAAGAGCACTGAAAAATCACATTGTTTTATTGAAGCATAAAGAAGAATCACTGACTTTTTTGTAATCTGAGATTTTACCAACTGCTTTTATGTACTGTAAAATAAGAAAGGGATCATTTTAGAGCATTAATCTCATTAGTGCCAGCTTTTTCCTTCACACAGTCTTCTGCACACATTATATGTCTATGTTTTATGGTATTTTCCTGTGTGTCTTAATTATCCCTGTGTTCTGAAGAGAGGAGCACAGCAGATTTTCATCTTGTTTTAATCCATCACAATCAAGTTAGTTGTAAGTAATGGAAGATCTAACTGTGCGCTCAGAAACATCAGCTCCAAGCGGAAAGCTTGCTGGTTGCCCAGCAACCTCCTTGGAGGAAGATAGCTGTCCTGCCATTGGTTCCTTTTTTAGCTGAGGCAGAATATATTAGCATTACTGTTCCACTGAACACAAAGGAAACAGAAGTGTGAGCTTAGCTCACAGGGGCTGTTAAATTTCTCAATAGTTGACTCCAGAGTCAGGATTAGATTAAATGTTTTTTTTAATTCTGTCCTTGCTAAAGCTGTTAATTTAGCTGACTTCATAATGTCAATTTGCTAACAATGACTTAAAGCTCAGTTATATTACTTATGTTGCTCTTCCTCCTCCCTCAGACAAAGTGAGAGTCTTAAAGGCACACTGTCAGGGTAACAGTATATTTTTTTAAATGCCATTATCTATGTTACAAATAAGACTGCAAGTTATTCAAACTGAAGGACTGTTACACGTCTCATTGACTTTTCACTCTATAATTGTTTGTTTAATTTTTGAATTTCTCTCAGCTTGGACAATGAATACTCCAGTCTGTTTCACTTTTCTGTTTCCATTCCACGGATTCTTGTGTATTAGGCTCAAAGCTACAGTATTTGGATTTCAGACACTTGTGGAGAATGTTTAAAAAGTTTCTGCTGAAATCAAAAAATCGTGGGCACATTTCTGATTAACAACTTTTATAAAACCTAAATTCTGCAATCAAATTTAACTTGACAGTGTCCCTTTTATTCCATAGAACATTTAGTTATTATATTATCTATTTATTCACTTATATTCATTTCTTTAAAATATGTGCTCTCGGTGAATTTACAATGATTACAAAATTACAGTGGTTAAAGCCAAATCTTAAAAAACAACAACAACAAACCTGTGTAGTTCACATTTACGGTCTGATTCTCTCACCTTTATTTATGTGGAGAAGTACTTTACTTATGCCTTGATCCAGAAAAGTGGTTTAGAATGTACTTAACTTTAAACCTGTGAAAAGTACCATTGAACCCAATGGAACTACTCATAGGCTTAAAGTTAAACACAAGCTAAAGTGCTTTGCCGACTCAAGACCTATATGAATGTTCCTATTTGAAATCAATGGGACTACTCTTGTAGAGTCTGATTCAGAGTCCGTAGAAGTCGATGAAAAGACTCTCCTTGACTTGAATGGACTTTAGATCAGATCCATATTAAGGAGCTGGTCAGTGTGAATTTGGGTAGCAGAATCAAGTCGTTATATATGTATAGAGAGGCCATGACATATATGGCGGTATTGAGCTGTGTGTGGAATAGTTTATTCTAGGCTTATATATGGGGTGACCAGACAGCAAGTGTGAAAAATTGGGACAGGAGGTGGGGGGTAATAGGAGCCTATATAAGAAAAAGACCCAAAAATCGGGACTGTCCCTATGAAATTGGGACATCTGGTCACCCTACTTATATATGTGGTGATTTGCTGCCATTCTGAACATGCTTTCTGGTAGCAAGCTGTTTGTCAACTGGCTATTGAACTTGTTATTTCCTAAAGCCTATGGCATGTCACTCTTGATTGAAAAGCTGTTGTTTTGTCTCCTTATCCTTCAGTCTTATATACATTCTTTTCTGTTTGTTCTGTAAAATCCTTCAACTCCAGGATTGATAACTTCCATCAAATAGATAACGGAGTTCTGTTCAATGATAATACAATTGTTTTTGTCTGGGCTGTTTCTGTATTGACTGTATGCTGCATGGAGGAAGAGACGAATACTTGGAAGCAGAACATTCGGTGGCTGAAATTATAAGGAAGGAATGTGTCCACAAGACTTGTTAACATGCTTGTCAGGAAATAAATGAAGACCACAAAGGATTAACCCCACTGTTTCCCAAGATAGGAATGGGGCATCATATTTAAGGGGGCAGAGGAGAAGGCCGATAATAGTGAGGAAGTCTGCATAAACCAGTCTTCACCCTATCTGCGCTGCAAATGTGCTGTTGCAGCAGGTGGCTTCTTGAAAATTGCTCAGCTTCCTGACCTCCTTCCCTAGCCCCTGAAACACGTGGCTATAGGAGCAGCTCCTATGTACACGGCTACTGTTTAAAGCATTAGGTGAAAGAATTACGAACAGTTTGTCAGAAATATTTTTCACAACAGAAAAGGGGAGACGTGGGGTGTTATCTTGCTTCTACTGAAGTGAATGGCAAAAGTCCCTCCAGACCCCCAGAATATATATGCCTATATGGATGCACACTTGTCTGTTTCGATGGGCCCAGTAGAAATGACTTCCTCTTCTGTTAGAAAATGTTATTAATCACTGGTCAATTCCTAAAAAGAAAAGGAGTACTAGTGGCACCTGAGAGACTAACCAATTTATTTGAGCATAAGCTTTCGTGAGCTACAGCTCACTTCATTGGATGCATTCAGTGGAAAAAAAACTGTAGCTCACGAAAGCTCATGCTCAAATAAATTGGTTAGTCTCTAAGGTGCCACTAGTACTCCTTTTCTGTTTGCGAATACAGACTAACACGGCTGCTACTCTGAAAACTGGTCAATTCCTGTAGTCTTGCCTATGTACAGGGATGTCTTAGGAGTTTTCTGGAGTAGGGATAGTTATTTTTATTTTTTATCCATTTGTACAGCACCTAGTACACTGGGGCCTTTTTCTTTGGTTGGGGTTCTTACATGCTAGAACAATACAAATAATAAATACATCTTTTTAAAGAAAGGTTAAGAAAATACTCATCCCTCCCCCAGCTAGATCATGTTTTAGTACTACTGTGGAAGTCAAATGTGGCAATTCCTTTTGTTCCATAATTGGCTTCACCTAAGGAGAGAGACTGTCATTACTATTATTATTAGTAGTGTATTCATTTGTATTGTGGTAACACTTCAGAGACCCAGTCACAGACAGGGACCCTATTGTGCTAGGCTCTGTACAAACACAGAATGAAAAGACAGTCCCTGCCCCACAATGTTTACAGTGTAAATAAATGTACTGTAATTATGCAACTTGATTTCAAGACTTGAAACCTCAGTAGGGAACAGAATGAGAAGGCATCACATAGAACAGTAGAAGTCTCCTCTAAAAGGCTTCCATGCCATAGCAGTCAGCTGCATTCTTTTCTAAACTGGACACATTTCGGGCCTGATCCTGCCAGGTGCTAAGCTCCCTCAACTCCCATTAAAATCAGTAGGAGTTGGCTGTACTCCGCAGCTGGCAGGATGGGTTCCTTAGGCAGCACTGATGAGGATAGGGAAGTGGGGTAGCAGATCATAAAGAGCTCCCAATGTGACAATAACAGGCATATGTTCACCTATTGGAGACCATTTAATCTTTTTGAGTGAGTAATGTAATATTTATAATATTATAATAGCTGTAATAACTTGCTTAAAAATTAAAAATAGTTAATGGGTGAAGTGAAGAAAGCATGTGAAATGCTTCTCTGCTCAGCTGCTGCTGTGTCCATTGCTACCCATACTTTATTCAGGTTTCAGAGTAACAGCCGTGTTAGTCTGTATTCGCAAAAAGAAAAGGAGTACTTGTGGCACCTTAGAGACTAACCAATTTATTTGAGCAAGAGCTTTCGTGAGCTGTAGTGAGCTGTAGCTCACGAAAGCTCATGCTCAAATAAATTGGTTAGTCTCCAAGGTGCCACAAGTACTCCTTTTCTTTCTACTTTATTCAGATGCAGCATTTTCTCCCCTTTTAGCAGTGCTGACTAGAGAAAGCATGTTACATCAGCGCTACTGAAACTGCACTGGTTCTTATTCACTTCACATGCAGTTCAGGGTGATGGTGGCCCATAAAGCCCTGCATAGTTTGGAAGACCATCTCTCTCGCTGTGATCAGCCACAACAGCGGAGGGGAGCTGAGATGACTGAGCGAACAGTCTCTAGACAAAGCAGAGCATTCTCAGTGGAATTCACAGGTCTGACCATCATGGGCACATAGAGGGCTCGGTGGCAGGCCTCCCTGGATGTCTATTTGTTGTGTTGCTGGGCGAGACTCCTTTCTTTGGTGGATTGTCCTGTTTACATGAATATTCTTGAGTTTTTAATACTGGCATCTTTTTATAAATAAATAGCTATAGCTGAGGAGAAGAATCTGTTTTTTCCAGTTCTACTTCCTCTGATTGGCCTCTGTGCTCCCCTTTGCGGCACAGAAGCTACCCACCACCACCACCTACATGTAGCCATCAAAGCTGCTACTTAATATATCCTCACCATAAGGGCCCTGGCCTAGCGACTACTGATCGTGACCTGATTACATTCAATATGGGAAAGCAGAGGACAGTCCAACCAGTAATATATCTACTTGGTGCCTCAAGGGCTAGTTCCCCAATGCTGAGGAAAACTATGAACAAAATCAATTAAGAGAAAAAATTAGACAGAAAAATGTGAATAAAAATTGGGAATTCTTTAAGAAGAGTTTATTTGATGGCCACAATTCCACAATCAAGAAAGAGGACAACTTTGACTGAAAGCCCATCCTGGTTCAGTGGCAAAGCTGTCAAATGTACAGATGATACAAAGAGTAGTGGAGTGGTGAATATTAATGATGATACCAGGACAGTCAAATGGAGAAATCTGTATTGTTTGGGCCCATTCAAACAAAATGCATTTAATACAGCCAAATGTAAAGTTCCACATCCAGGAACAAGTTGTGCAGGCCATACCCACAGGTTGTATCCTGGACAACAGTGACTATGAAAAGGATTTAGGGGTCCTAGTGGACAAGCAATTGAAGGTGAGCTCCTTGTGCAAATGCTGTAGCAAGAAGGGTTAATGTGATCCATGGGTGTATAAACAGGAGAATGGTGAATAGGAGAGGGACGAGATTTTTACCTCTGTTTACAGTATGGGTGAGACAAGTATTGGAATACTGCATCCTGTTCTAGTGTACACATTTTAAAAGGGCTGTTGGAAAACTGGAGAGGAAGAGCCATGAAAAATTGTCGTGTAGATGCTTGGGCTCCAGCCCAAGCCAAAATGTCACTCGGCAATTTTTAGCCCTGCAGCTTGAGCCTTGCGAGACCAAGTCAGCTGACACGGGCGAGCCTGGCCATGCCGCGAGGCTTTTATCCCTGGGTAGACGTACTCTTAGAGAGAGACCTAAAGAGCTCAATCTGTTTAGCTTATCAAAAAGAAGATTGAGAGGTGACTTGATTACAGTGGTTAAGTACTTCACAGGAAGAAAATCCCATGCACTCAAGGGCTCTTTAATTTAGCAGTGAAACACATAACAAGAACCAGTAGCTGGAAGCTGAAGCCAGATGAATTCAAATTAGAAGTTAGGCACAATTTTAACAGTGAGGGTAGTTAACCAATGGAACAAGGTACCAAGGGAAGTGATGGATTCGCCCTCTCTTGATGTCTTTAAATCAAGACTGGAAACCTTTCTGAAAGATATGCTTCTGCCACACCCAAGTTATGGGGCTCAATAAAGGGGTAGCTGGGTAAAATGTAATGGCCTGTGATATACAGGAGGACAGACTAGAGAAACTAATGGTCCCTTTGGGGTTTAAACTCTACAAATCTCTATAGAAGATGGGGCAGAGTTAAGGAAGAGCCAGTATGTATATGGCATGTTACCTTCTCACTGAGACCAGCAAAACCCATAGTAGTTAATGGCATTTGGAGCAGCGTTCGCCGTTGCTTTTTGCTCTGGAGGTGCTAACTGAAAAAGAGGGCACTTGGGGAGCTAATAGGAAACCAGCAGCTAAACCAGTGGTGTTCTTAGTGCTGCTGTAGGGGGAAGTGGAGAGAAGTGTGAGTGGGGAGCAGATTAGATTTCCATGTCTGGGCGGAAATCTGGACTATCTCAGATGCGTTTCCTCACAGAGCTTGGCCCAATGAGAGTTTTTGAGGCAACTCCAAAGTCTTTGCTTCTATGCTGTCAGAACCGCCTCTCCTAAAGGAATGTGAGAAGAAGCAGCTGGTGTGTAAAAATCATGACAGCTTTTCAGGTAACTTTTCCCTTCATGTGCCTTCTAACTTGGGCGGACATAGGAGCCAGAATCCCTTGTAACATAGAAGGGTAGAGTTCAGCATGAAGATGGGTCAAATTCAGCCCTGATTCAACTAGCTGCGTCAGTGGACTTGCACCCACCTAGGTCAGGGTTTAATTTAGGCCACAACAATGAAGACCGTGTGGCAGTGACAGGAAAATCCATTGTTGATGGGCCAAGGGGCATACAGAGGACTTCTGAAAGGAGTAGTAATAAGTGGTTAGTAGCAAAGACATTTAATAGCAAATAATGTCAGCAGGCTGGCAACACAACAAGGTCTGTTTCTTCTCAAGTCAATTTTCTATTGGAAAACACCAGAGACACCTCAGTAACAGGCAGTTGCAACCCAAGGACAAGTTAACAGCTAATAGTTGGTGGGATCGTTCATTTACAAGATTTTCCTTTTAGCAGGTCCCTTCTTTATCTTCTGGACAGCCTGAATCAGTGTCTTTCATCCAGGAGTATGGCTCGAAGGGGTAGAGAGCTGCTCAGTAATAATG
Source organism: Eretmochelys imbricata (assembly GCF_965152235.1). Taxonomy (NCBI): domain Eukaryota; kingdom Metazoa; phylum Chordata; order Testudines; family Cheloniidae; genus Eretmochelys; species Eretmochelys imbricata. Next base: position 100,633,960 of record NC_135577.1, on the reverse strand, counting down.
TTAAGTACTATCTAAGCCATGGTCAGTGTGATGTATGCACCAAGATGTACAGAGGCAGGTTGCAGATTTGTTACGTCTGACTGAGACTGTGATCAGCATACGATGTCCTCCATAAGGGGCCAGATTGTGACTGATAGGCAGAGGCCTGGAGTGAATGTGGTGCAGTTTTCAATTAACTGGGATGGAGCTCCCATTTGTGCAAGGGGCTATATCCATGACTACTCCTGTCAGGGGCTGCAGCATACACTGTCCTATCCCACAGTGGCTCTGTCTTTTTAACCACCCCAAAAGGGGCAGGGAGGGGATGAGTCTGGGAACACTATAAAGGAGCAGTCCCTGTGCTCATGAGAGCTGTGGTGGACTCGACATAAGTATGCACTCCACATTCCTTTGTATCAGTACAGGGACTGGGCATTTGTTAATAAAGGGACTGATGCTTTTTGAGTTGGCCTCTGGGTGAAATTTCCCTTAAGCTAAAGAAAAGCCCCGTCTCTTACTAAATAAACGATTAGCCATCAATGATTTTCTGTATTCTAGAGCAGAGTTGGTATGGAAGCATGAAAGGAAATTGCTGCAACAATATAAAGCTACTACCCTTTCCATGGTGTAAACCTTCACTTGTTATGTACTTAATAAAAAAAAGAGAGAGAAGTTAATTTATAAGAGAAAATACCAAGCAGAGAGGAAGATTTTATTCTTAGAGCAAATACCTGAATTAAAGGAATATTATATTCATTGATTGTGGTATGTTCCATGGAAGAAAATAGATAGGTCACTTTGTATTATTCTGTCTTTGTCCTCACTAGTAGCATTCATAACACTCCCAGTTTAGATTCCAGATGCAATTATCAGTGCCAAGGCGTTTTGGAGAACTCTGCACATTGGATGGCCTAACTTCAACTCTCAGTCTTTCTGCTGAGGTCTTTTTGGCCGGGTTGGCATCTCAAGGATTTCTGAAATGTCACTGATACTTACAGGAGTAATTGGGAGGATTTGATATTGATGAAGTCTCCTGCCTCTGTCAGTGCTTTCTGAATAACTCAAAACCTTGAAGACTCATGAAAAGCTGCTGGAGCAAAGACAATGGGGGATGTCTAAGACTACAGAACAAGGAAAAAGGGGGTGGAGGAGATGTTTCCTATGTTTTTCTTTTTCCTGCTTTGTAATATAGGTGGCTCCAGATTATTTTCATTGACTTAAGATTGTTTCAGAGGTTGGAATAAAACCCAGGTTAGTGCTTGAGTTTTGCGTCTCTCCTCGGACCTATGCTCTAGACACTGGTTACCACTCACTGCTATATGGGAGGGAATTGCTACATCTCTGCTCAGGTTGACGAAGTTGGTAGGGGTGAAAGAGAGCATGAGAGAACCCTAGAGGAGTGCACATGCTGCAATTAATGTCTGTGCTGGGCAGAGTTGTGCTAGGGAACAATGTGAATTTGGAACAGCACAGAAGCTACAGCCACTGTAACCTTATGCTATGCTGAATAAAGTGGAAAAAGTGTTAATAAATCTGTCTTCATATAGTATTGCTGCCATTAAACCTATACCGGGGGGGGGGGGCTGTTTCCAGCAGCTCTCTCCAAGTAGTAATGTGCCACCTGTCCCTAGGTACCAGAAGCCAGAAAGGGATGCGACGGACAAAGAAATGTATTTTGTAACAATGCAGTGTAGGGAGTCAGTGCACAAAGACATCCAGGAATAAGACTTTAGATTCCATTCAGGATGCTCAGGATTGATATAGTGAGGAGAGGATGAGGAGAGACCACTTTTGAAAGAAGCAATTCAAGCAGTTTCCTTAAAATCCCACATGTTCAAAAGCCTTTGATGTTAGAGAATGCACTTCCTGAGGGAAAATCTTCCCTATGAACTGTAGCTGAAACTGAAAAGCACCTTCCAAAGATCCAGCTGGTCACTGGACAACAGCTGCATCAGTCACGACCTCAACGCCTCAGGATCTTCCTTTTCCAAAAGCACCTGTTAAGGTTTGTTTCTGGGAGACCCGAGATGTTATCCCAGCCATCTGACAGCATAAGGGAAGTTGGTAGTTTGTGTTCCTCATTGGCTTCTTATCTTTGTCCGAAAGCAGTAAAACCATGATTTTCACCGTATGATAGTCTTGCTTCACGACAAATGAGAAAATATCCATAATGAAAACAATTGGGGAGTGCTTAAACCAATCCCTATTACAGGCACTAATTGATTTTGGTGTGAAAGAAAAATTTAGAATGGTGCTTCTAAAAGATTGCTTATCCCATCCTAAACTGAAGGCATGGCCATCAGACCTGAATCTGATGTGTTGACTCTTATTATAAAGCTCTACTCCTTAACTTCAAATAATTGCCTGTTCTTATCATTAAAAAATTGTGCAATACTCACAAACATAAAAATATGAGCGCAGAGATCCATCAACAGCCACTTTTTAAAGGGCTAGTTTGTAACCAGCCCTGGTGCAGCCACACAGGAGAGTGTGGGAAAGTAAGGTCACCGTCTCACTGTGTGGCTGTGTTAGGACACCCAGAGATTGGGTCCGTGTGCAGTGCAGAGAGCTTTGGACGCTCCCCATGGGGAGCGGATGGGTGAGGAGGAGGCAGGGAGTGGGTACTGCCGTGGCTTTGTGACCAGAGGTCACTCCTTTTATACACAGACATGGAGGATGGCTGAGTGCACACAAGGAAATAAGCTGCACCCTGCCATGGTCCATGCACCCTGCCATGGTCCAGTGAATTATGTCTCTCCAGGACCAAGAAGGGTGGCACTTGGAGGAGGAATTGTGACTTTTTGACACACTGTTCTTCTTGGGGTTCCTGCTGGGACAGCCCCACTGCACACTACTCCTTACTCCAGGTTAAGTGCCAAAAGCACCCTCTAGCCCTAAGTGAAATGAGACTAGTAGGTGCTGGGGTACTGCTCATCTCTAGGTCCCTAGTTTGAATGTGGCTCAGGTAAGTAGTGATTAAAAGTGGTGTATTTTTGTACTGGATGTTCTGTGGCTTATGTAAAATGATTTAGTGAGTCTCAATCATGTTCCTAGTGAGCAAGTTTTCACTCATAAAACCACCTCTCAACTGGCATGATTGGCACCACTTCTTGGCAAATGCATCAGAAAGGCCAAGAACTGAACTGGGCATGGAAGCAGATCTTTTCTGTCACTACTGGATATGGTCCCTCCAGTTCAGGTCTGAGGCACATAGGCAGAGCTGCTGCTCATATTGTGCCTGTTATAAAAAGAAGTTTGCGCAGGGGCCTCTAGTAATCTGTAAATTCACATTCACTGTTGTTTGTCAATTTTATTGCATTGAGTAGTCTTAGATGCAGAAAGTGACTTGAACTTAGAACCTGCGGTTTTTATCATCATCAGAATGTGTGAGATGTGTCTGTTTAGCGAGTGTTTTGTGCATGAGCTCATGGGTGCACAAATGTGTGGTCTTTGGAATGTGGTGTTTTTAAAATGTGGGATTTCTGTATAGTTAGGCACCCAAAAAGCATAACTATTGTTGCAAATCTCTTCAATGCTTTTAACAAAGAGCTGCATAAATCTACCTGATAATACGTATTTGTTTATCATAGAAGATTAGGGTTCGAAGAGACGTCAGAAGATCATCTAGTCCAACCCCCTGCTCAAAGCAGGACCAACCCCAACTAAATCATCCCAGTCAGGGCTTTGTCAAGCTGGACCTTCAAAACCTCTAAGGATGGAGATTCCACCACCTCCCTCGGTAACCCATTCCAGTGCTTCACCACCCTCCTCGTGAAATAATTTTTCCTAATATCCAACCTAGACCTCCCCCACTTCAACGTCAAACCATTACTCCTTGTTCTGTCATCTGCCACTACTGAGAACAGCCTAACTCCATCCTCTTTGGAACCCCCCTTCAGGTAGTTGAAGGCTGCTATCAAATCCCTCCTCACTCTTCTCTTCCGCAGACTAAATAAGCCCAGTTTCCTCAGCCTCTCCTCACAAGTCATGTGCTCCAACCCCCTAATCATTTTCGTTGCCCTCCACTGGACTCTCTCCAATTTGTCTACATCCTTTCTGTGGTGGGGGACCCAAAACAGGACACTATATGCCAGATGTGGCCTCACCAGTGCCGACTAGAGGGGAATAATCACGTCCCTCAATCTGCTGGCAATGCTCCTACTAATGCAGCCCAATATGCCGTTAGCTTTCTTGGCAACAAGCGCACTCTGTTGACTCATAGCTTCTTGTCCACTGTAATCCCCAAGTCCTTTTCTGCAGAACTGCTGCTTAGCCAGTCGGTCCCCAGTCTTTAGCAGTGCATGGGATTCTTCCATCCTAAGTGCAGGACTCTGCACTTGTCCTTTTTGAACTTCATCAGATTTCTTTTGGCCCAATCCTCCAATTTGTCTAGGTCAGGGATCGGCAACCTTTGGCATGTGGCCCGCCAGGGTAGGCTCCCTGGCAGGCTGGGCTGGTTTGTTTACCTGCCGAGTCCGCAGGTTCAGCTGATTGCAGCTCCCACTGGCCGCGGTTCACCACTCCAGGCCAATGGGGCTGCAGGAAGCAGCGGCCAGCACATCCCTCGGCCCATGCTGCTTCCCACAACCCCCATTGGCCTGGAGCGGGGAACCGCGGCCAGTGGGAGCTGCAATCAGCCGAACCTGTGGATGCAGCAGGTAAACAAACTGGCCTGGCCCACCAGGGGGCTTACTCTGGTGTGCCGCGTGCCGATCCCTGGTCTAGGTCATTCTGGACCCTATCTCTACCCTCCAGCATATCTACCTTTCCACCCATCTCAGTGTCATCGGCGAACTTGCTGAGGGTGCAATCCATCCCATCATCCAAATCATTAATGAAGATATTGAACAAAACCAGCCCCAGGACTGATCCCTGGGGCACTCTGCTTGATGCCAACTGCCAACTAGACATCAAGCCATTGATCACTACTCTTTGAGCCCAATGATCTAGCCAGCTTTCTATCCACTTTAAAGTCCATTCATCCAATCCATACTTTTTAAACTTGCTGGCAAGTATACTGTGGGAGACTGTATCAAAAGCTTTGCTAAAGTCAAGATATATCATGTCCACCACTTTCCCCATATCCACAGAGCCAGTTATCTCATCATAGAAGGCAATCAAGTTAGTCAGGCATGACTTGTCCTTGGTGAATCCATGTTGACTGTTCCTGATCACCTTCCTCTCCTCCAAGTGCTTCAAAATGGATTCCTTGAGGACCTGCTCCATGATTTTTCCAGGGACTGAGGTGAGGCTGACCTTCTTCCCTTTTTTAAAGATAGGCACTATATTTCCTTTTTTCCAGTTGTCTGGCATGTCCCCTGCTTGCCATGAGTTTTCAAAAATAATGGCCGATGGCTCTGCAGTCACATCAGTCAACTCCCTCAGCACCCTCAGAGGCATTGCATCTGGCCCTATCGACTTTTGCATATCCAGCTTTTCTAAATAGTCCTTAACCTGTTCTTTCACCACTGAGGGCTGCTCACCTCCTCCCCATACTGTGCTGCCCAGTGCAGCAGTCTGGGAGCTGATCTTGTCTGTGAAGAATGAGGCAAAAAAAGCATTGAGTGCTTCAGCTTTTTCCACACCGTCTGTCACTAGGTTGCCTCCCGCATTCAGTAAGGGTCCCACACTTTCCCTCACCTTCTACTTGTTGCTAACATACCTGTAGAAACCCTTCTTGTTACCCTTCACATCCCTAGCTGCAACTCCAGTTGTGCTTTGGCCTTCTTGATTATACCCCTGCATGCTTGAGCATTATTTTTATACTTCTCCCCAGTGATCTATCCAATTTCCACTTCTTGTAAGCTTTGTTTTTGTGTTTAAGCTCACTGAAGATTTCTCTGTTAAGCCAGACTGGTTGCCTGCCATATTTGCTATTCTTTCTGCACGTCGGGATGGTTTGTTCCTGTACCCTCAATATGGGTTCTTTAAAATACAGCCAGCTCTCCTGGACTCCTTTCCCCCTCATATTAGCCTCCCAGGGGATCCTGCCCATCAGTTCCCTGAGGGAGTCAAAGTCTGCTTTTCTGAAGTCCAGGGTCGGTATTCTGCTTCTCTCCTTTCTTCCTTTATCAGGATCCTGAACTTGACCATCTCATGGTCTCTGCTGTCCAGGTTGCCACCCACTTCTACTTCCCCTACCAATTCTTCCCTGTTTGTGAGCAGCAGGTCAAAAGGAGCACAGCCCCTAGTTGGTTCCTCCAGCACTTGCACCAGGAAGTTGTCCCCAACACTCTCCAAAACTTCCCGGATTGTCTGTGCACTTCTGTATTGCTCTCCCAGCAGATGTCAGGGTGATTGAAGTCCCCCATGAGAACCAGAGCCTGTGATCTGGAAACTTCTGTTAGTTGTCCAAAGAAAGCCTCGTCTACCTCATCCTCCTGGTCTGGTGGTCTATAGCAGACGCCCACCACGACATCACCCTTGTTGCTGTTGCCTCTAAACTTAACCCAAAGACTCTCAACAGGCTTTTCTCCAGTTTCATACTGGAGCTCTGAGCAGTCATACTGCTCTCTTACATACAGTGCAACACCTTCAGCTTTTCTCTCCCGCCTGTCCTTCCTGAACAGTTTATACCCATCCATGACAGTGCTCCAGTCATGTGAGTTACCCTACCATGTCTGTGTTGTTCCAATCACATCATAGTTCCTTGACTGTGCCAGGACTTCCAGTTCTTCCTGCTTGTTTCCCAGGTTTCTTGTGTTCGTGTACAGGCACTGGAGATAATTAGCCGATTGCCCTACTTTCTCAGTTTGAATCAAGAGGCCTCCCCTGTTGCACCCTCCTCCTTGTGTTTCCTCTCAGTATCCCACTTCCCCACTTACCTCTCGGCTTAGGTCACTGTCCCCCGGCGAACCTAGTTTAAAGCCCTTCTCACTTCTAAGGCTTGGTCTACACTCCAGAGTTAGGTAGAAGTAAGGCAGCTTATGCCGACCTATTTATCTCAGTGTCTACACTACAATGCTGCTTCCACCGAAGTAAGTGGGCCTGCTACACTGACATAATAACTGCACTTCCACCTCCATGTCAATGTAATTAGGGTGACACAGTATCTGTGTAGACACTGCGTTACTTATATCAGCTGTTGGCTGGAGGCCCCCACTTCAGGCTGACAGCCAGAGCCAGAGCTGAAATGTGAAATAATAGCAGCCATGAAACTGACAAGAATGTCAATTTAATTCCTGTTAGGTTCCCTGCTGTGAAATTGAGCCCTGCCCATTGGCTCAGAGCTCCAGCTGTCAGCAATGGGGCTGGGGGGCCCCCAACTTTGAACCTGGCACCCATCTAACAACGGTGGGGGCCAGCTGTGAGTCCCGTGCCTGTAGCTGAGGCTGCCCCAGAGTCCCACAATGCCCCACTTCAGTCAGTGGAAGCACTCCTGGTGAGGATGCACACCACTGACAGAAGAAGCAAGTGTGGACATGAACCACTGCTTTAATTACTGTGGTGGCTGTATGCTGACTTAAGTGTAGTGTAGTACAGATCAGTGGTTCTCAAAGACGGTCTGCCGCTTGTTCAGGGAAAGCTCCTGGTGGGCCGGACCAGTTTGTTTACCTGCCGCGTCCACAGGTTCGGCCAATCGCGGCTCCCACTGGCTGCGGTTCGCTGTTCCAGGCCAATGGGGCTGCAAGAAGGGAAGCCAGCATGTCCCTTGGCCCGCGCTGCTTCCCGCAACCCCCATTGGCCTGGAGCGGTGAACCGCAGCCAGTGGGAGCTGTGATCGGCTGAACCTGTGGACGCGGCAGGTAAACAAACTGGTCCGGCCCACCAGGGGCTTTCCCTGAACAAGCAGCGGACCAGCTTTGAGAACCACTGGTATAGATAAGCCCTAACTTCTGTAATACATTGTTTAATCCCACTTCCATTGTAAAGTTCATTTTATTGTTCTGATACTTTTAGTTGTTGTACCATGGTCAGGGAGGTTCCACAATAAAAATAGCTTCCCTAATATCTTCTGTTCTTTTTCTGTTTGGGACACATAGGGTCATACTTTCTCCAGAATGAAGACAATGGCAAAATTGTCATTGACTTCAGTTTGGAGCAGGATCATAAATTTTCCCCTAAGTTGCTATTGGAACTTGAAATTAACATGTTTTTTTTGTCTGCCAGCAATAATGTCAACATGGCATCCCTTTTTAAAAAATCTAGACCTTATATAAATTGTATCCTTTTTAATAACTAGGTGTCTGAATGGTGATTTAAAAAAAAAATCTGTTTGGATCTAGAGTATGAGTTCTAAGGTGGGTGAAGTTTGAGACCTAAATAAGTTGAAATAAGAATAGAATCCTGCAATTGCATTGTTTGCTTAGCTGGCTCCTTTTGTTTTGCTATAATGTGATCCATGCCTGTGGTTTTTTGCTTGATGATTTTGTAAACTTCTTGCATATCAATTGAGGTTTTGGAGATTTAGGGACACATGTCATTTTAGATGTTCAGATTTAAACACGGGACTATGATTTTGGAGGGATGAGTGTTTTTAAAATACAATTGTGACTTGTGTGTTGTAAACATGGTTTAAAATGGAGTTAAGATTTGAATCTTAACTCATCTGATCAGAGACAATCTTGACTTTCATGGGCAAGCATGAGAAACATTTTTTTAACCACTACCCCATCCTGTAACATATCTAGTTTCTGGTTACATGGTCACATTGCTCTCTGTGCACAATGCTGCTACTGAGCTACTGAGTTTATGTTAGGGTGGGTTAGTGAGATGATTCTCTGGATTCACATAAAACTTAACTGATGCATGATACATCAGAAATGTCTCCCCATGGCTCTCCTCTGGTTCCAGTTGAGCCTGGTGAACAGTTTGCATCAATTTACATTTTCAAGGTTCTTCATAAGAAAAGGTGCTAAACTTTTATTTATTTTTTAAATGGCAGCTGAGTTTTCCTTTATATTTCTTGTTCCCTTGAAATAGGGAGCCCAGGGCCTTGGGTTTTGCTGGGCCCAAAAGTAAGACTTCATCCTACTGTATCTCCCAGTGGCTTTTCTTTCCTCTTTTTCCCCTTAAAAGATGCAGCTGACACCTCTTGGAAAACATATTCTTCATTTTAAAGGGACATTCTTGGGTCTGTTTATCCTCTACCTTTCAGAAGCCTACAAAGGGCAATGTGGGCAGGGAAAAGAAGGGGTCCATATTTGTGGAAGACTGAGTTCTAGCCCCCAACACAATGTTTCTGGAGGTGGAAGGGGGGCATCGTGGTTTGCATGCACTTGAAAGAAATGGTCCATCCATGCCTATAAATATTACACTCTTCAGGTGAGAAACAAGTGACCAGGACCTCTGCCAGGCATATCATCCAAACAGCAGAAACACCTGCGCAAAAGTGCCCTTTAACATGCAATTGGGGCATTGGGTCAGTACTAACTCCGAGAAAAGAGAGCCATCTACTGAATCACTGGCCTAGAGATATTCTTGCAGTACCAAAGTATTCAAAAAAAAATTCCCCTGACTACTTTACTACCCCAACCCTGCTTAGCTTTTAATATCTGATGGGATCACAGCACAAGGTGCAATAGCTGCAGGCAAGGTACTGTTATGACAGATATATTACTGTAATAAAATTACAAATTTATTGCAGTCAGGAATCTAAGTATGTGCCCATAACTTTCAGTTCTGCATATTGTCCCAGTTAGCTGGTATATAAACTAAAATGAACTTTAGGATAAATTGATTACACTCCATTTACTATGCTGCTCCTTCCTATGGCTTTCAATCCTGGCTTCCTACGGCATTGTGAATAGTTGATAGGAACTATAGACACAAATGGAGATTTTTGTGTGGCTTTCAACAATATTGTATCTGTCAGCACCAACTCAAAAAGGCGTAATTTGTCATATCCAGAGCCAAATCTTGGGCCCATGTTGGTCCTTTACTGCCTCAAAAATTGATTGTATGCTGGGCCAAGTAATTCTGAAAAAGGGTGTGCCCGATAAAGAGGTGTGGGGAGCAATGGGAACAGGCATTTTCTCCATGAGGTGAAGAGCTGTTTGGGAGGATGGAGGTGCCAGGGTCAAAAGTTCACATATAGATCATGATGTAAGGATCCAAGGGTGCATGTCTAGAACCTAGGACTGTGGGGTCCCTGGCTCACTGACGTTCCCTGGGCTCCCTCAAACGAGATGGGTGAAGCAGCATCTCACTGGAAAGTCAGTTCCCACAGGAAGTTCTATTGACGTACCTAAGGCCTGCAGCTACCTGACTGGTGCACACCTGGTACTTAAGCTAGGAAGTGAGCTGGGTGGACTGTGTGAGGAACCATGCAGACTTCTTGCTGCTGCTATATTGGATCCTGCTCTTGCCTGCTTCCTGCTGCAAACCTGATCCAACCCTGTTCCTGATTCCTGCTCTGTTCCTGACCTGCTCCTGCTCTGTTCCTGATCCTTGCCTCTCCCTAGTTGCTGCCCATTCACCTTGCTCCTGACTATTGGCTACCAATCCTGGCTCTGGCTCTGGCATTTGGTATCTGACCCTGGTTCTAATCCTCGTCTTTGATTCCTGGTCTGGACTCTGGCTCAGCCCCAAGGCTTTGGTACTTAGCAGTTGACTCCAGCTCTGACACCTGCCTCTGTTCCCTAATTTGGATGCCGGCTGTGCTCACCAGACCTCAACTCCTACATCCCTGGTTCCTAACACAATCCTTCTCTCTCCACACATGATGTGTCCCCTGAGGTTAATACTTCACTAGGCCTTTAGTAATCTCGTCACAGCAGCCACAGGGGAGAGAGAAATTCTTTGGCAACCTCCGTCTATCAGAAGAATTCCACTAGGCTGACGTTGTTCCCCTAACATCATCCCCCAAAACTCAGGTGGGATGGAGTCATGGTCTCTGCCCATGGTCAGGGGAGTTGCTGAATGGCTATGAGGTGTAGGTGTGTGTGGAACCTTGCTGGGCCATGCAGTTCCATCCAGTTCTGGATTTCAGAGACTAGAGGCTGGGAGCAATGGCTTCATCCTTTCAATCACCTAGGCCCAGATTCTCAGAGGTATTTAGGTTCCTAGGTTCCATTGATTTCAGTGGAAGTTAGGAGCCATCTTTGAGGATCTGGGCCCTAGTACCCATACAGGTTCTAGGAGGGGTCTATGCTCTCCACTGCAGATCTGGCCAGTGCAGGATATAAGGGGGGTTGGGGGAGAGATTGTTCTGCTTCTTAACCCCAACTGCACCCACACAGGAGATCAACCACAGGTGAAGAACACGGAGCACACCGTCATCACTTGGAGAACCAGAACCACACTGGAGAGGACCCTGAAGGATGCCATCTGTTGCCAATATGTGGAAAACCTGAAACAGAAGCCGGACCAGGGCAAGGTCTTTGAGGTGAGATGCAAGTGGAACACCAGCAACCACTTCCTCCCTGGGGGCAGCTTCACCTAATTTGCTGACTGGAGGTTCATCCACTGGGCCCAGCTCAACTGCGTCCCGCTGAACGGAGCCATCCGCCACCAGAATCAGGACAAGCAATGCAGGAAGTGCAGCTATGCCAACGATACACTACCCCATGTCTTGTGTAGCTGCAAGCCGCGACAGAATGCCATCCAAGATTGCCTGGTCAGAGCCATCCCGCCACCTGTGGAGAAGGTTCTCTGGAACAGACAGCCAACTGTGACCAGACATTGTCATCACCAGTGAGGACCGAAAGAAGATCATCATGGTGGACATCACAGTGCCCTTCGAGAACAGGACCCCAGCTTTCCATGATGCCCGATCTCGAAAGCTGGAGAAATATGCCCTTCTGGCCAACACCCTGAGAGCTAGGGGCTACGAGGTCCAAACACACATGCTGATCGTCGGAGCCCTGGGCGCATGGGACCCCAGTAACGAGCAAGTGCTGAGAGAATGTGGAGTCGGTCAACACTATGCTCGGTGATGAGGCAATTCATGGTGTCGGACGCCATCAGGTGGTCAAGGGACATCTCCATAGAACACATCACCGGACATCGGCAATATCAGGAGGGATGAGCGTGAGTGCCGATGACAAGTACAGTCGGGAAAGTAACTCAAATACTTTGCTAATGGACTGTTTTTTCTCTAAATGGAAACCTGTCCGAAATTCTCAATTACTGAAGGACACTGATATATTTTGCTTTCTGCCACCAACTCTCTGTATAACTTTTTTCATGAATAATGTACCTGAATGCATGGATGCTAAATATCTAAACTGTATTCTTAAATTCATTCACCTACGTTTGGGTTAATGCTGATTATGCACTCTATGTATCTTACTACTTTAAAAACAAACTTTGTATTTGTGAATAATCTAAGCTCTATACCCAGATGTACAAACACTCTTTTCTCAACCTATGTATTATATAATTTTAACATTAGAGAGGCAGCGTGGGTGAAGTAATAACTTTTATTGGACCAACTTCTGGTGAGGAGAGAGACAAGCCTTCTAGTTTACACAGTCTCTTCTTCAGATCTAGGAAAAGTACTAAGAGTGTCACAGCTAAATACATGGTGGAACAGATTGTTTAGGATAAGTAGTTAACACACATTTCAAGGGACCATTCAAGCAGAAGTGGCATAGGCGCTGACTCCATAGGTGCTCCGGGACTGAAGCACCCATGGGGAAAAATTAGCGGGTACGCCGCACCCACCAGCAGCCAAGCTCCCCACTCCTCGCCTCCTTCTCCCTGCCCCCAGCACACTGCGTCCCCGCTCCTCCCACTCCCTCCCAGCGCTTCCTGCCCCCCGCTGCCTAACATCTGTTTGGCGGCACTTAGGACTTTCCGGGAGGGAGGGGGAGGAGCGAGAACACGGTGCGCTCAGGGGAGGAGGCAGAGAAGAGGCGAGGCAGGGGTGGGATTTGGGGGAAGGGGTGGAATGGGGGTGGGAAGGGGTGAGGACTTTGCGGAAGGGGTGGAATGGGGGCAGGGCGAGGGCAGTGCAGGGGCTGGAAGAGGCAGGGCAGAGGCGGGTGGGGGGGGTCGAGCACCCACCGGGAGGGTCTATTAACACCCCTCCCGTCATAAGGAAGAAAGTAAGGGGGGAAGCAGCTGGGAGTGGGAATTGCTAGTGCACTATAGATTAAATTCATAATGTTGATAGACACTGAAAATCATGGACTGACCACAGACACTGGTTTACAACAATCTATAACCCACTAACAACACCGCAGTTGCTTTCTCCCCACCCCATTCCTTTCCTCCCTGTGACTGGAGGGTGTTAATAGGCCACTTCTACTTGAATGGTCCCTTGGAATACGTGTTAACTACTTATGCTAAATCATCTGTTCCATCTTGTATTTAGCTGTGACACTTTGAGTAAATTTCCCAGACCTAGAATCATAGCATCATAGAAGATTAGGGTTGGAAGAGACCTCAGAAAGTCATCCAGTCCAACCCCTTGCTCAAAGCAGACCAACCCCAACTAAATCATCCCAGCCAAGGCTTTGTCAAGCTGGGCCTTAAAAACCCCTCAGGATGGAGATTTCACCACCTCCCTAGGTAACTCATTCCAGTGCTTCACCACTCTCCTAGTGAAATAATTTTTCCTAATATCCAACCTAGACCTCCCCCACTGCAACTTGAGACCATTGCTCCTTGTTCTGTCATCTGCCACCACTGAGAAAAGCCTAACTCCATCCTCTTTGGAACCCCCCTTCAGGTATTTGAAGGCTGCTATCAAATCCCTCCTCACTCTTCTCTTCTGTAGACTAAATAATCCCAGTTCCCTCAGCCTCTCCTCATAAATTATGTGCTCCAGCCCCCTATTCATTTTTGTTGCCCTCCGCTGGACTCTCTCCAATTTGTCCACATCTTTCTGTAGTGGAGGGCCCAAAATGGGACACAATATGACAGATGTGGCCTCACCAGTGCTGAATAGAGGGGAATAATCACTTCCCCCGATCTGCTGGCAATGCTCCTACTAACGCAGTCCAATATGTCGTTAGCCTTCTTGACAACAAGGGCACACTATACACTCATTGCCAGCTTCTCGTCCACTGTAATCCCCAGGTCCTTTTCTGCAGAACTGCTGCTTAGCCAGTTGGTCTCAGCCTGTAGCAGTGCACGGGATTCTTCCATCCTAAGTGCAGGACTCTGCACTTGTCCGTTTTGAACCTCTTCAGATTTCTTTTTGCCCAATCCTCTAATTTCTCTGGACCCTATCCCTACCCTCCTGCGTATTTGCCTCTCCCCACAGCTTAGTGTCATCCGTGAACTTGCTGAGAGTGCAAGCCATACCATATCCAGATCATTAATGAAGACGTTGAACAAAACCGGCCTCAGAACCCGCTGCCAACTAGACATCAAGCCATTGATCACTACCTGTTGGGCCCGACGATCTAGCCAGCTTTCTATCCACCTTGTAGTCCATTCATCCAATCCATTCTTCTTTAACTTGCTGGCAAGAATACTGTTGGAGACTGTATCAAAAGCTTTGCTAAAGTCAAGGTATATCACGTCCCCTGCTTTCCCCATATCCACAGAGCCAGTTATCTCATCATAGAAGGCATTCAGGTTGGTCAGGCATGACTTGCCCTTGGATTCCAAAAGCTTGTCTCTCACCAACAGAATCTGGTCCAATAAAAGATATTACCTCACCCACCTTGTCTCTCTAATATCCTGTGACTGACCTGGCTACAATTACACTGCATACAACAATGGATGGAATATGCCTTTTTATTTTGCATTTTTGGAATGTGTAATTGTTCACAATGGGTCTCTTTCACATTCTGAAAATCGTGTCGCAATTTCAACTTGAATTGCTTTCACGGAGGCTTCTGTTTAGATGATGAGTGCACCTGCTCTGGAGTCCCAGTGGCAATTGGGCTGTAACTGTTATGATCTTTTAAATACACTTAGGGTACCTGGAGCAATAAGAATTGATGATGGCACAATCTGGCATCACAGTGCCAGTTTTGTATTGTCTCAAAGCTGAGTTTTTTGGTTTTAATTACATTGTTTTGCCATTCATGAAGATTATGAATATTTGAACACATTGTAGAATTTGGACATATTTAATTAAATAAGGAACTTTGGTCATCTTGTGATTCTTAAGGTCCAACTCCTGTACTCCTTTTTCAGTTTTCACTATGTCAAACTACTGTTGAATTCAATGGAAGTCTTGCCAGAACCAGGACTGGAGAATTTGGCTCTGCCTAAATAAAGGAGAAGATCATTTGACCAGTGCTATTCATTTGTACACCAGCTCAGTCTCCTATTAAAAAGATATTAAATAAAAAGATTTTTTTTTAAATCTCTCCCAACCTGTCCTTGACCTAAGCAAATTTTTTTATCCAGGAGTTGGCCCACCAAATTAAAGGAGTTTCCTCTGGCTCATATGTTATCTGGAGCTTCTTACTGTCGATGTAATGAATAGATCAATTTAAACTTAAAAAAAAAGATTTCTTTCCTGCCTTAATTTTCTGCTGTAAGAAAAATAAATAAATAAAAAACTCCCAGGCATATCCCTCAGTTCATTTTACTTACCAGACTTGTACTGGTACCGGGTAGGTAACCTACAGATGGAGCTCAGACTAAAAATTCTTGGAAAGTATGAGTTGAATATGTGATAATGAACCAAAATTAACCACAGTTCAATTTACTATGAATCATCTTTTGGAGGTTTAATTGGACTCAAATGATTTGGCATTGTTGTTGTATCAGAGCTAGAATTGCTGGGAAATTAGAAACAAGTTGTTGCTGTCTAGGCAGGCAATGCAGCACCAGACAGAGAGCAGGAAAAGCTTGTGGTAGAAGAGGAGGCATGAGGACAAGCCTGACAGCACTTCCTGAAAGCTGCTTGAGATCTGAGTATCAGAGGGGTAGCCGTGTTCGTCTGGATCCGTAAAAGAGGCAAAGAGTCCTGTGGCACCTTATAGACTAGCAGATGTATTGGAGCATAAGCTTTTGTGGGTGAATACCCACTTCGTCGGATGTTTGAGATCTGAGGGCACTCAGCATCTCCACTGGGGTGTTCAGCACCCTGTAGGCCCTGCCCCTGGGTTTCAGGAAAGCCATTGATGGATGCTGAGTTCATTAGTGCTGGGCTTCATTCCATTTCTATGGCTTGTGCCAGTATCAAAAGATCCATAGGTAGTTAAAATGACCACAAAGAGGTGGAAGGCCTGGATTCTCATTTACTCTCCTCTAAGGTCCTTTCATGTGGTTCTGCCAGTGTAAAGAGGCCTGAAAGTGGGAGTACTGGGAACAGGTTTAAGGGAACATAAAGGTAAATGAGAATCAGCATCAGAATCTCTCCTTTCTGACAGGAATCGGTCAGCCCCAATGGGAACCATCAACATTTAGAACATACTTCAGAAGCCCCTTACATGCTTTCCTCACAAGAATAGTCTCATAGTCTTCAATCAGTGGGAATACTTGCCTGAGCGAGGCAAGAGGGATGTGGCCCCATGTGAGAGGGAGAGTTAAAATTATTTATTTGATTTGATTTTTATAGACTGGTGCACTGAGAGCCCTAAACACTGTACTGCACTATAGCCGAAAGAGATGGAAAATGGACACTGCCTTTTCTAGAGCCAGAATCATCATTATATAATAAGATTCTTTGGATTATGTTATCTTGATGCAAGGAGCTTTACGTAAGTGACTCTTATTAATGCCAATGGGAATTACTCAGAGAGATACAAATGCATCACAATAAGAATATGAGTCTTGGCATTTCACTATTAATATTTTAAGAACTGGCAAACAGATTCTCTCCTTCTTTAAGTCATGGAATCATAATCTAGGAATATTTTGAAAGAAAATCTGTGTTATTTTAGTTTGCTAAGAGGTTATGGGAAGGTGAACTTTTCATATTCATAGGTTCAAAAATAAATGAGTTTTCATATTTATATGGTACATTAACATCTATTTATCAGATCACAACTACAAAGACTTAACTGTCTGCTGACTATTAATAGATGCTGGGCCACATTCTGCATTTGGGTGCACCTGTGTATCCCTGTTACGCTGTGCAACACCAATGCTTCATTCGTATTTGGCAGCCACCAGATGACAGCAGATTTTGGATTATATTCAGCCCTGTTACATCCATTAATAATAGGCAGGAAGATGCAGAACTGAGATCAGAATTTGGCCAGTTGAGTTTTTAGACTAGAGCAAATAACTCAAATAGTTTTTTACTCTTGTAATGGCCACTGAAGTGGATAAAAAGGACCATATATTTTTGTGAATTATGATGGGAGGCAAACATTGCCCTTTTCTTGTTTCTGGGTCAACCTCCTTTCCTGTATTCAATTTGGATTTGGAAGATTTGGAGCTGGTCTCTGCAAATTTTTGTTTTTGCCTAAAAACTTTTTGACAGATTGCTAAAGTTTTTGCAAAGTTTGAACATTAGAGTCCGTGTTTCAGCAGCATGTATATTTTAGCTTCATATTTTGCTTTTAGTCTCATGTGCACAGGAGGGTATTAGTGGTTGGTGGCTATTAATTCACACTTTTTAGATTTTGCATTCCCCGAATGTTATTGCTTATGCTCTGAAAACAGTAGC
The DNA here is from genome assembly GCF_965152235.1 of Eretmochelys imbricata. Lineage (NCBI taxonomy): Eukaryota > Metazoa > Chordata > Testudines > Cheloniidae > Eretmochelys > Eretmochelys imbricata. The sequence goes on along the minus strand of NC_135577.1, from coordinate 100,616,514 downwards.
AGCACTGTTTATCTGGTTATTGTAATTAGTTATTATTCATACATTACTGTAACGTCTAGGCTAATTATAATTATTTCTGATGGGAAGATTCCGTATCACATTTCCTTAATCCATTAGGCTTGTCCTGTCTTGCACCAAATATTGCTACCCAAGCTTGCATTCCATTTCTGCCTCCCTATATTGGATTCAGGTGGCTAGGCTGTTAAATTATCTGCCCTACACCATGTGACTGCTGCTCTGCCACCCTGACAGATTCTATTTTATCATCATCACGACTGATTTCATTTTTAAAGAGAGCCCATCCCTGTGATGTATCTGACTGTCATTTAGTTAGGATTAAAAAAGATTTAAATCCATTAAAAGAGAGGAACAAAACTCTTTACCCCTCTGTCTCACAAATCTGAACTGCTTGCTTTGGAAGAACCAGAGCGTGATGACACAATTCCTAGGTCATGCAGCCCAGCAATCCCGCTCGCCCAGAAGAAGGCTTGCTGGAAAAGGTAACTCTTGCTTCTAGCCCCCAAGGTGGTAATTATTGTGTTTAACTTGATCTCTGGTGACAGAGAATTCCAAAGCTATCGGTGCCTTGCTGAGAAGTCCCTGGCCTCAGATCAGTGAGAATAGATCTAAGATCTGTCAGTCTTAGTACCCCCATTAAATGCCTTTGCCAATCCTTCAGATATGTTGGCTCAAGCCCAATTAGGGATTTGAAGAACAAGGCCAGATCCTTGAAGTTTATCACTTACTAGATGGGTAGTCAGTGCAGAGAACTGGTATGATGTAATCCCCAAAATGTGTTCCCTTTAACACACAGGCTATAGCATATTATACCAACTGTAATTTCTAGATCGCCTTCAAGGGCAGCCTTGGGTAAAATGGTATTGCAGTAATCCATTCTAGAGGTGACCCAAGTGTTCAGTGGAGTGGCCATGGTTGTACACTTCTTCCCATCTGTGTTCAGTGGAGGCACCGTGTTACATTAGTTCTCTAACTTTACCAGAGGATATGTTAGTACAGTATCCCATCAGAGATAAAAGAACTACTGAATAAGTATCCTCTCTGATGATTTGTATGTTGAGCAGATAAGGATTTCACTCTGAGACTCCTGTCTGTAGCTACCAAAGAGAGTTGATAATTTACTGTCCAAGCATGTGATTTTTGTTTATGCATTACAGCATTCCAACTTTCTGATGTATTTTACCTGCTGCATGGGAAATTACACTAGAAATAAAGTACATAGTGTGACAAGGTCGGGCCAGATGGCTACAGAAGAGTATTAGAAGGCAGATATATTAGCCCCAGGTTAAGTAGGTCCCTTTTCCCTGGGTAAGGTAACAGGGAAGGTTCCAGAACAATCAGGAACCTTCTGGAAACAATTAAGGCAGACAGACTGATTAGAACACCTACAGCCAATCAAGAAGCTGCTAGAATCAATTAAGGCAGGTTAATCGGGGCACCTGGGTTTAAAAAGGAGCTCACTTCAATGTGTGGTGCGCGTGTAAGGAGCTGGGGGCAAAAGGCGCTAGGAGCTGAGAGTGAGAACGCGGACTGTTGGAGGACTGAGGTGTACAAGCATGATCAGACACCAGGAGGAAGGTCCTATGGTGAGGATAAAGAAGGTGTTGGGAGGAGGCCATGGGGAAATAGCCCAGGGAGTTGTAGCTGTTGCACAGCTGTTCCAGGAGGCACTCTAGACAGCTGCATTCCACAGCGCCCTGGGCTGGAACCCGGAGTAGAGGGCGGGCCCGGGTTCCTCCCAAACCTCCCAACTCCTGGTCAGACACAGGAGGAGTTGACCCGGACTGTGGGTTCACGAAAAGGGCCAATCTAAGAGCTGCCGTGAAGCTCCGAGCTGAGCAAATCCGCCAATAAGTGCAAGACCCACCAAGGTAGAGGAGGAACTTTGTCACAGTAGCTAGAATGACAGTTACATAGGTTACTTTTAAAGTCAGCAAATAATAAGGAAATGAAAAACCTCGAGCCAGGCAGTTCCAATTGCTTTGTTGATTAGTAATTTTAGTGGGCATAAAGGAAGTGTGGATGATGCAGTCAGAACTACAGCACCTCACAGTGGAATCTGGTAAATGTGGTTTGGAGCATTGGTTTCCATTTTTTTACAATATATTTAGTAGCTCAAAGCAGTTGAACATACCAGTGATTCTGTGCCAGTGTGAGAGTGTGTACAATGTTTCTAGAGTTATTGACTTGTCCAAGTAAGTTTACTTGAGTTTATTCTAAGTGCACAGATGCCACCTTTTTCACAGCTGCCTAAGCCAACGGCAACAGGACAGTCGTCAGCGGTGCGAGTAAATTAACTCATCTGGGTTTTGAACAAGTGATTTGGACAAAAAAGGAAAACATGCTGAAGTGCATTTATCTTAATTTGATTGAAATAAGTGGCTGACTTAGTTACTCACATGGCCACTATGTGTCTCTTAGTGTCTTTTTGGAAGATGTGGATGTCTTTTTGGAAGATGTGCTTTAGTCAAACCCAAGTTACTGGGCTCAGTACAGGAGTAGGAGTAACTGAATGAAATTCTACAGCCTATGTTATGTAAGAGGTCAGACTAGAGATCTAATGGTCCCTTCTGAGCTTAAAATCTATAAAAAGAGAATAAAAGGAGTCAGTGATTGTGCTCCTGTTTTGCTTCTTCATTATGCATAAAGAAGGCCTAACAAAATTTTTATTTTGTTTTTTCAAAAAAAGAAATGTTTTGCTTGGTTTTGGCTTTTTCCCCCTGCAAAAATATCAAGTCTTGTCTTCCCTGTTTTTGTTGGAGGACTTCATGGTGACTCACAGGCAGATTGGGAGCTTTCTCAGCCCACAGCCGAAGGGAAAGGTGTTAAATATTTAATAAAGAGACAGCTTTTCTCCCAAGTGTTTTGGTTTAAATAGGTGTTAACAAAAAACAAAACACAAAAAAATGTAGCAGTCTGACTAAAAATCACTTTCATCTCCAAGTAATCAGGCTTCCCTGGTATGGGTTCTCTGGTGGCTAGCAACCTTGACCCATGGCTGCTATCACTAGTTCAACTGACCTGAAGGTAGCATTAGAGGGAACCTAGTCTAAACAAGCTTCCTGAGGCTGTACCCATTTTTACCACTGTGTCAGGTTGACTTGATTTTATCAGGTTTAACTAACATGGTGGTGGAAACAGGTCTGCCCCACAAGATTAATCTACATTAGAGTTCTGGTCTGGTGCTAAGACTTGTTGAGCAGAACTGGTGATAACACGAGAGGAAATTCTTTGTTAATTTCCCCAGTATAGACGTGGCCATAGAGGTTTACAGTGTAGGCAAGATCTGAACTCTCTTCTCATACTCGCTCTCAAAACCGTTTTAGGATGTATTTTATTTATATACATGAGAAAGAAGCAAATAGTGCACATACCCACTTCCCTTCCCTTTTCAGGTTATATTTAAAAAATACACTTGACAGAATTATAAATGGTGTTTTTGTTGTAACCAATATTCAACACCAAGAAGAACCAACTGTTAGATAAAATGTAATTAATACTGTGCATAATATAAGCAATAATGTGCCTCAGCATCACTAGTGGATTTGAAATACACAACCCTGGTATCTCTCTTCTGTTGAGGCAGCAACTCCTCAACTTCTTGCACCTGCAGAGAGGAAAGCAAAGTAACAGTTGAGTGCCAAATCAATCGGAAATGGTCACACAACAAAAAGAGACAGGATGTTTCAGTCTTTCACTACAAAGTGTACGGAAACATGAATACTTGCTGGGCAACTGTAGTTAGTGATCCAGGATTAAGACTGTCTCAGTACTGAGCAGCTGGGTGATGAGAAGTATCTTATGTCCACTGCAGCTGGGAGCAACCCGTCCAGTCCACATAGACAGACTCTTGCTAGTTCATTTCAAGCTAGCCTGCAGCACTGTGAACGTTGCAGCCCGGACGGAGGCTCAGGCTGGCCACCCGAGCTCAGACCCAGGGTGGGTCGATTGGCCTTGAGAACCCAAGCTGCCACTTGAGCTACAATGTCCGTGTTACTATTTGTAGTGTACTAGCTTGAGCTGAGCTAGCATGATTCTGTTTGCCCGGGCTGGAAGGCAAACTCCCAGCGGCAGTGTAGACGTACCTTTAGTGCCTCTCAGTCACGACATGGAGGCCCAGATCCTCTAAGACAGTGGTTTTCAATCGTTTTTCATTTGTGGACCCTGACAAAATTCTAACTTTCCCTTTGGAAATATAAGGCATAGACCACAGGTTGAAAACCACTGTTCTAAGGTATTTAGGTGCCTGATTCCCACTGGGGAGTTTGTGTGTGTATAATAAGGCCTGTGCCTTAGAGGATCTGGGTCCTAGTGCCATCCCAACATGTCAGATTTCTTTTTTTTTTTTTGGCTTCTTCTGAAGGCGACTGGAAAGAGGAAGAAAAAGAGACTCAAATACAGGTACATTGGTGTCTGTGTCATGCAGACACTGTAGGTCAGGTTTTCCCCCCACTGTTTTATTCCAGATATGTATGCATTGAAAGTCCAGAAGTGCTTAACTCTGTGGAATTTAAAATCCTTTGGTGAGACAGCCTACAGAATGAACATTCTCCTGAAGAATTTTATAAACTGTGCAGTCTCTTCCTCTTGTAGAGTTTATAAAAACTGTACATTTGAGGCCCAACTCTTATGGAAAAGTCCTATTGAATTTAAAAGAAAGTGATCTTTCTATAGACTGGTTGACCCATCCTTTGAGAAGTGCTTCCTTCCCCCCATAGACTCTTTAAAGTTATGATGCTGGAAGTTCTGTGCTGGCCTGTGTTGAGTAAGGGGAGAGCTAGACTGTCACAGATCTCCTAACCCCCTATTAGTTGAAAGAGAAGAGGGCTACCCCATCAGGCTGTGTTACTGTATATAGGACCTTAGTGGAATTAGATGACTTTTTATAGAGTCACAAAATCCTGCTTGTAGCTGTCCATCGCATGCCAGAATTTGTGGGGATATTTCAGTCCAGATCTTTGTCCCGTGTTTTTGGGAGGAAGGAAGGTCCAATGGTTAGGTGCTCAGCTGAGACATAGAAGACCTGTGCTTAATTCCCTGCTCTGCCACAGACTTCTGCTGTGGCCTTGGGCAGCTCACTTAGTCTCTCTGTGCTTCAATTCCCTATCTGTAAAATGGCGAGTTCTCCTTACCTCACAGGGTTTTGGGGAGGCTCTCAGATACTGTGGTGATGGGAACCATACAAGTACCTAAAACATGTACTTTGAAATAGCAAAGAATTTGTACTGGCATCATGGAAGATGTAAGAAGCTTTTACCAAGGTGCACCCTAGTGAAAAGATGAATGAACTGTTTGAGAACTCAAAATACGTCTCATTTGAAGAAACTGACAGGAGCAGTCACCAGTCTGCCTCTGAGCAGATTGATAGACATGACTGCCTCATTCACTATCAATTGACCAAATTTCCTAATACTCCAATGTCAGTTTCTTTGATGAAAGGCTGGTTCAAATACCAAACTGTTGAGTACTGGGGATAAGGGATTAGATTTATAGTGTAATCTTCTACTAACATCCCTCTTGATCCAGAGACCAGGCTTTAAAATGTGTTCTTTCTTACCATAAGACTGCAATGTCAAGAAGAGCAGACAAATGCCTCTCACCCACCTTTGGCGGCAGTGATCCTGTTACTGGCCCAGTGTTGTTAGTTCTGGGTAGGGTAGTTAAACACTTAAAGGGGCAATTGGACTTTCACAGCTGTATCTGATTTAAAAGATTTGTGTTCAGTTGGGCCCCTCTTACTAAGCCATCAAAACTCAGGACCCAAATGTCCCTCTTCCCCTGATTAGAAAATCGAGGGGAAGGGACTAACAGAGAGGAAATCTCTCCAATTGTTTTTCAGAATTCCTGAGATCCACATGGAATTTGTGACATCAGTGGGAAGCAGGCCATCTACGCAAAGGCCCAATGCTTCTGTACATACTCTGCCTTATGCCTCCCTGGCACTGCAGCTGCCAGGACTTCTGCAGATCATGGCGATCCCCAGCACTCTTCTTAAAGGAAAATTCTCAATGCAGAGGGGGATGGGAGAAGGGGCTCAGAAGTGCAGTACAGCCTCAGACTGTGTGGCATTTCCATCCTGAGTTCTGCAGGAACAGTGGGAATATGGTGTCCATCTACTGTTCTGACTTACCCACTGCCTGTTCCCTTGCCAGGCACAGATCCAAGGACCCCTCAAGAACCTCTACAGAGTCCAAGGGAAGGGGTACTGCTGCTCGGGAGGTGGCTGACCCCCTTGTCTGCAGCAGTGCCCTAGGGTTCTCCCCACATGCAGACTTCAGGGACTCATTGGGGCCAGTTAATTTTTTGAGGCCAAATCCTGCTCACTGTACCCATGCAAAACTCCCACTGATGTCCATGGGAGTTTTGGGTGAGTAACAGATTTGGCCCTTGTCATCTAGCCATTAAAAATGTGTTGGGTGTCTCTGCTGGCAAACCATGACAAAGATGATTTAGATGGAGGAGCACATTCACTGTATGTGTGCTTAATGCAAGAGAGAGACAGTGAATTCCATCCAGACAGATGTGCTGAAATGACTCCAGCAGTGAGGTGTAATTAAATCTTTACAGGTGAGTTATGTCTCCTAATGTGGGTATATACAGCAATCACTAAAGAAAAAAGTCTCCCTTAGTCCAGACATTGCCCCCGGTGAGCTCCCGGTAGTGAAGGCCTGCCATTTATTATGTTTAATGGTGAAGCCTGAAATATTCAGAAGTCATCACATGGTAAATTTGGAGGGTGATATTGGAATTTGGGGCAAACAGAAGAAGCAAAGAGGATTATGTGAGTATGAATACTGGCCCATGTAGTCCCCATGCCCAGCTGTGCTGTTCGGAATGGGGAAAAGCCATAGAGAAATCTGGGGTGGAGCCCTGTGGGGGAGATAAATGGCCAATTGGGATACATTCTTCTAGGCGAGGTCACCTTTCCACCTCTGTCAAATAACCACGCAATCTGGGACTGTGTGGAAAATGTGGGCAGGACCAGAGGTAATGGGGAGGAGCCACACTAAGTAGAATGTTCCCCTTTCCTCAAAACTGGGACTGACCCAGAGTTAAACTCAGACACAAGTGAATGCTCCCCCCACATTCAGTGTCTCTCCTTTCAGGAGTGGCAGAGCACAGTTGGGGCAACAAGACAATGGCAGCTTGGCTACTGGTTTTGCATTGCTCCATGGGTGGTGGTAGCTGGGAAAGTGCCTCCTTGCACTGAGCCATGCCTATCTCTAGGCCTTCATGCCATTTTCCAGACTGCTTCTGTGCAGTTTGTACACTAGCAGGGAGGTTTATGGGCCAAAGTTCAGTTTGCACCCCATTACTAGGTGCTCCTAATCTGTGAAGGTGCAACTGCTCAATGGCAAGGACAAATTGGCCCCAGAGAACCCCCGGCCTTGTCAAGTGCCTCTACCAAATTACAATTTACGTCAGTTCATAAGCATTTATAATACAATAACTCTTTGTACTTCTACAGCCCCCTCCATTTATGGATCTCAAAGCATTTTAACACAAAGAATGACACCTCAACACACCCCAGTGAAGTCAGGAAATATTATCCCAGTGTCACAGATGGGTAAGCAGTAGCACAGTGAGATGCAACGACTTGCCCAAAGTCATACAGGAAGTTGGCACCTGTGCTTTAACTACTAGACCATGCTTCCCCTTGTTTACTACAACTTTAGGGGGGAGGGAGAAGCTGATATCTTGGTTCCACTTTAGAAAGTTCTTGCCTGGCCCAGAACAGATGACGCTCTGCTATAGCATCTCCAAGCCCAACGTGACAGCTGTTCTGTCAGGCTAAAACCCTGCTCTGCAACTGAGTTCTGCATTATTCTTGTTCCTTTGTCCTACCCTAACCAAAAAAAGTGAAGTTGTCCATCCTCCCAAGTGAAGTTTTTGCAGGGTGTAGGAACCGGTGATGCTCTGATATAAAGCATGGGGCTTGTATTGTTTCAACAATGGTATTTTCAGGTGTTGCCATATGTATTTAGTCCATCATTTGATAATGTGAAAAAAAAAATGAAAGCAGTGAGAGACAAAAGGAGAATGAAGATGAATGTTAGTGTTCCCCTGGGGTTCATGGCTGAAGGAATTAACACAGCTTGGCACTCTACCCTAGCTGTGTTTGTTTCCATGGCAACAGCTACGTACATGTTTCAGACTATCTACAGTGACACAGTTGCAGAAATAGTAGCTTGCAGGTTTCTGATATCGCATCAGTGGGCAGGCAGCACACACTAGACTAAGTAAGTGTAAAAGAATTTAAAATATCGCTCTGGATTCAAATGTATATTAATTTGTACGAGTTCATCTAATCAATAGGGTAAGTGTTTGCAGCATTCCACTTGGACATTGGAATGTATGGTCAAAGTTGAAAAGTTAAAGGAGGCCGTTTAAGCAGTTTTCATTTATTTGGTCAATATGATTGAATGTAAATAAACGTGACTGAATAAAGAGAAGGAAAATACCTTTCCAAGGAAATCTCTAGGAAGTGTGTGGTCACTGGAGGGCTGGGTTTTGCTGTCGTACAGACAGAGGCTGTAAATAGCTGAGTCTTAAAACAAAATCTTATTTATTGCTGAATGTTAAAGTACTTTAGACTTTACAGCAACTAATCCTTTAATGTCTCATTGAAAAGACAGTTGTAAATAAGATAGACAGGTGAGCTGATTATTAGTGCAATTAGAGAAAATTTGGGACTCCATTGTCTTTTCTGAAAGCTCTTGTAAATATCAGTTCCGTGTACTGTACTGTATACGTTAGATGACCCTGGTTTGTCTTTGACATTTTCTGTTACTTTTTATTGGCATCTACATTTATTTTATGCCACCAAGTCATATACTAGGTTATGTATATATTACTTCAGGTTTTTTTAGAAGTGATATACACTTGTGAAGCATGTTACTGATTGAACTGGAATTTGGGAGGAGGCAATGTAAAACATACAAATGTATACTGATCAGAAAAAAATCCTTTATATCTGTTTATTAGAACAGGTGTTAGATGTACAGATTTTAGCTGTTACATTAACACTATGAACTTATTTAAATGCTTGGCAGTTCTGCTTTTATATTGATTCTTTTAATGTCAAAATATGTTATGTCTGTTATTAATCAGTGGAAAATTATGTCTTTAATTTACCATTTTGACTGTTAGGGAAGCAATTAAAGAGAATATAAAACTGTAGACTAATTCTGTTTAATCTTTGTTTCTCTAGGAAGTATATGTTTTCTACCAACTTGATGTCCACCAAAGTGGATTGCTAAGTGATGCACTCCAAACAACTTTTCTGTGATTATTGTTATAGGGAGAGGAGTGATTACATACAATGTCTGTTTGCTACAGATTTACTATGTACTTACTGTGGGCTAGATTTTGCCTTTAGGCACATTCCTCAGTAATGGGTATCACCAGGGAGAATTACACTGTCACCAGGGGGAGCACTGAGAGTCTGTGTGCCTCAAAAAGAAAAGGAGTACTTGTGGCACCTTAGAGACTAACAAATTTATTTGAGCATAAGCTTTCGTGAGCTACAGCTCACTTCATCGGATCTCCTTTTCTTTTTGCGAATACAGACTAATACGGCTGCTACTCTGTGCCTCAAAGACACCCTTCTAATGAAGTTTCATTGAGGTTTCCCTCTTGCACTGGGGAGAAGGGAGGAGTATTTTGCTAAAGCCTTTAAAAGGGTGCTGTGTGCTTTCCTTATCCCTTGCCACACATTTGGGTAACTGTGCTGGCCAGCCTGTAGGGGGCAGAGACATGATTCCATTCACTCCCCACTACTCCCTCCCTGCTTACTCGCTTTAGGGGGTGAGCATCAGAGATGTATCCCTTGTTCTTCCCTTATACCCAGTGCTGCATTTGGGGAATGTCTCCTCTGGATGGCCATATTAGGCCAAGGCAGAATCTAGTCTTTTACTGCTTCCAAAGGCCAAGTATGCATCCTTGATTATTATAATTCTTTAGCAATCAACTGTGGGGCTTGATTCCGTCCCACTGAAGGGAGTAAGAGTTTTGTCACTGTTTTGGTTACTGGACTCGCTAGCATGTGCGCTACCTGCATACTCTCTAGAAAACTGGGTATGGTCCAATAGGTCCAAAAATATGCAGTCCTGAGAAGGCTGTTTCATAATGGCATTTTCGTGACAAAGGCTTTTTTCTTGTTTGCGTGAGTCTGAAATGTAAGTTCTTATGCAGCACCTTTGGAAGTACAAAGAACGCAACTTCTCTTGAACCCGAGAGTCTTGCAGATTTGCAAAACCCAGAATACAGACACATGGAATTAGGCTTGTGTTTTTCATTTATGGAAAAATTCTTATTGTATGTAGCCTATGGACCAAATTCTGCTTCCATTGACACCATGGAGTTACTCTTAAATATGAATAACAGAATGCGCCCTGTGATTCTAAGCATGTTAATTTTGACACAACTGTGTACCTAGTATGTTTTGAACCACAGTGTGGACAACGCTAAAAGAGGCGCTGACTCCGTGGGTGCTCCAGGGCTCAAGCACCCCTGAAAAAAAATAGGGGGTGCTCAGCAGCCACCAGCCCCTCCTGTTTGGCATCCCTGGGGCTGGCCACTGATCAGCTTTCTGTTGGCTGGTGGGAGGCACCCAGGGGAGGGCAGAGAACAGAGAGTGGTGGGTGGGTGGGGGGCCTTAGAGAAGGGACGGAGTGGGGACAGGAAGAGGTCGAGTGAAGGCAGGGTCTCGGGGGAAGGGACAGAATGGGGGCAGGGCCTCAGGATGGAGCAATGGTGGAGCACCCAGCGGGAAAAATAAAAGTCAGCGCCTGTAAAGAAACTAATTCAAATGCACCCTTGATTTGAGTAATTGATTCCATTGTAATTTACCTTTTGGTGAGAAACCTAATAACCTGTCTATCAATAGACTCCATTATATTACTTAAATATAATTTCTGAAGAGGCCAACAAGGAGAATCTTATTCTATAAAGAAATGAACAAAAGTAAAATATGCCAACTCCTGAATGATCTGATTATCAAATCGACATATTCAGCATGCCTATTCTAGTGTAAATCGTCTGTCGGCAGCACATCCAAATATTTATATACTTTGACTTATATCAGATTATAGCTACTACTGTGATACTGACATTCATAACAGACTTTATATTTAGCAGTCATTTTTATTGTCTTTTTGTGCTTTTATTAATATTTTGCACATATTTCTCCAGCCATATCAAAGTGCTTTACTAAGGTGGGTAAGTAGTATCCTTATCTTACAGTGGGGAAACTGAGGCACAGAGTGGTTAAGTGACTGACACAAGGTCACACAACGTCTGTGGCACTAGATCTAGAACCCTCATTCTCCTCACACTAGCCTTTGGACCATGTTGCCTCCCAATTAATTGGTCTCGTTCCATTTCAAACTCCAGTTGAATCTTTATTTAACTCTATCTGAAACTATTATCTTCTGAAATGACTATACTGTATATAAAACAGTCATTGTCAAACAATCTAATATGACTAATTATGTTTAATACTAATATCATTGGCATATCATTAAAATCAATAGTGGACTTTAAACTAATCCTCAAAGGGCACCAGAAGTAACCTTAACAATGTATTAATAATCACATCATTGAAGAAATACAGTAGCAGACATTAGCTCTTTGTAATGTGCTTTGAAATCTGCTGATGAAAACCACTTCATAAGAGCTAAATATTATTGTTATCATCTGTATCAGTGTGGCCCCAAAGTGCTCAGGCATTGCTTTGGAAACATATCATAGAATATCAGGGTTGGAAGGGACCTCAGGAGGTCATCTAGTCCAAACCCCTGCTCAAAGCAGGACCAATCCCCGATTAAATCATCCCAGCCAGGGCTTTGTCAAGCCTGACCTTAAAAACTTCCAAGGAAGGAGATTCCACCACCTCCCTAGGTAACGCATTCCAGTGTTTCACCACCCTCCTAGTGAAAAAGTTTTTCCTATTATCCAACCTAAACCTCCCCCACTGCAACTTGAGACCATTACTCCTTGTCCTGTCCTCTTCTACCACTGAGAATAGTCTAGAACCATCCTCTCTGGAACCACCTCTCAGGTAGTTGAAAGCAGCTATCAAATCCCCCCTCATTCTTCTCTTCTGCAGACTAAACAATCCCAGTTCCCTCAGCCTCTCCTCATAAGTCATGTGTTCCAGACCCCTAATCATTTTTGTTGCTCTTCGCTGGACTCTCTCCAATTTATCCGCATCCTTCTTGTAGTGTGGGGCCCAAAACTAGACACAGTGCTCCAGATGAGGCCTCACCAATGTCGAATAGAGGGGAATGATCACGTCCCTCGATCTGCTCGCTATGCCCCTACATATGCACCCTCCTTTAAAGGGACAGTATTTGACAAAGCTAAATATCCTCCCCATTTTACAGATCAGGAATGTCAAGGTTCCTCCCCCACTCTGAACTCTAGGGTACAGATGTGGGGACCTGCATGAAAAACCTCCTAAGCTTATCTTTACCAGCTTAGGTCAAAACTTCCCCAAGGTACAAAATATTCCACCCTTTGTCCTTGGATTGGCCGCTACCACCACCAAACTAATACTGGTTATTGGGGAAGAGCTGTTTGGACACGTCTTTCCCCCCAAAATACTTCCCAAAACCTTGCACCCCACTTCCTGGACAAGGTTTGGTAAAAAGCCTCACTAATTTGCCTAGGTGACTACAGACCCAGACCCTTGGATCTTAAGAACAATGACCAATCCTCCCAATGCTTGCACCCCCCTTTCCTGGGAAATGTTGGATAAAAAGCCTCACCAATTTGCATAGGTGACCACAAACCCAAACCCTTGGATCTGAGAACAATGAAAAAGCATTCAGTTTTCTTACAAGAAGACTTTTAATAAAAATAGAAGTAAATAGAAATAAAGAAATCCCCCCTGTAAAATTAGGATGGTAGATACCGAACAGGGTAATTAGATTCAAAACATAGAGAACCCCTCTAGGCAAAACCTTAAGTTACAAAAAAGATACACAGACAGAAATAGTTATTCTATTCAGCACAGTTCTTTTCTCAGCCATTGAAAGAAATCATAATCTAACAAGTACCTAGCTAGATTACTTACTAAAAGTTCTAAGACTCCATTCCTGGTCTATCCTCGGCAAAGACAGAATATAGACAGACACACAGACCCTTTGTTTCTCTCCCTCCTCCCAGCTTTTGAAAGTATCTTGTCTCCTCATTGGTCATTTTGGTCAGGTGCCAGCGAGGTTACCTTTAGCTTCTTAACCCTTTCCAGGTGAGAGGAGCTTTCCCCTGGCCAGGAGGGATTTCAAAGGGATTTACCCTTCCCTTTATATTTATGACAAGGAAACTGAGGCATAGAAAGGGGAAGTGGCTTGTTCAAGGTCACCTAACAGGACAGTGGTACAGAATCCATATCTTCTGAGTCCCAGTCCAGTGCTCTATCCAATATTCCACACTACCTCCCACAGCTGGCCCATGAAGGCCCCCCTCAGTACTTCTGCTTCCATTTTCTCAAATATTGGCAAAGCCACAAATAAACGGAGAGACACATTGAGGTAAAAACAGATTTTGGTATGAAATGTTTAAGAAGCTGTTGTTAAGTAAAAAAACAACATTAAGGTTGACAGAGTCCCTTTAAGTGGAACTCTTATTTTGCTGTGTGCATTTGTTTTCTCTTGCTTACTAAAGGGATAAAGTGCAATCCTGGTTTCAGAGAGAGATGGCTGATTAATCCCTCTGCCAGGTACATATGGAAATAAATTAGCAAATGGTGCATCTGGGATTAAACTACTGCAGAGATGATAAATTATTGCCATCTTCCATGGCTGTATTACTGAGGCTTCAGTGGGTTCCCCAGTACTCAGTTACTTACTATTCACATGATATCACCATGGTTATGGCATAGAAACTGCCTACATTTTAAGCAATTTGCTAGGATATGCTAGTGTAGGCACAGATTCTGGTCAGCCAGTAAATGACTAGTAGGGGGATATATGCAAAGAGATTCACTCACCTACTTCCCCTTGTGCCACCACACAAGCTTCAGCTAGAATCTTTATGAGAAGTGTAATCCCTGCTCTATTCTCATACCCTAATGGGTGGTGGGTGCCTGAAAGGGGCTAGGGTGGGTGAAGGTGCACCACAGTTCTGCTCCCTAGTGAATAGGTGCATTATGCTACACCCTCTTCACAGGTCCACCGTAGCGAGTGCCGCAAGTCCTCTCAGGGATTCCAGCTGCTATGTGGCCCCTCTCAGTACAGAGTGCAAAGTCTATCTCTTTATTAATATCAAGTAGTGCTGGTTCCAAAGTGGAATGCAGAAATCAACATCCCCTCCCCATGCACACATCACAAACTTCAGATCTGGATTGTAGCTCCAGACTGCACAGCTGTACACCTGTCTCTGCAACAAACATGGAATCTAAACACTCTCAAACTCTGGCTTCGTTTGAATTTGGATTCGAATCTAGATCCGAACTTCTCAGCTCTCTGAATCCTAGTCCTCTTAATCTTCCCCTGTCTTCATGGGCCATGGAGAGAACAGGATTGCCTCTGTTTTTAACACTTGCAGATCTGCAGTGAGATGATGACTATAATAAAATCTCCTCATGCTTTAGGGCTTCTGCTTGTTGCCTGCAAGAATCAGAAAGAATTTCCCCCCCGATGCACAATTTGCCAGATGTAATATGAGTTAGCTTTTTTTCACCTTCCTCTACAGGGATTGGTCACAGCTGGAGATGGAACACCAGACAGCATGGACTGGTGCTCTGAAGTAGTACAAAGAATTCTTTTCCTATATGCCTGGCTGATGTGTCTTGCTCACATATGCTGATTGCCAGATTTGGGGTTAGAAAGGAATTCCCCCCCCCCCCCGTCAGATTGGCAGCAACGTTGGGAGTTTTCCACCTTCCTCAGCAGCACAGTGTGTGGTTCCCCTGCTGGCATCACCTAATCCCCTGCTGGGCACTCCCCACCTAATCAGTTCCTGCCATTGCAGGGGCTAAGGCATCAGGGTCACCTCCGTCTCTCCCATTCTCTGTCTCTGGCACACAATAATTTTGTCTCCTGAGGACTGAAATGCTTTAATTTAACTGAAGTCTTTGGGCTCAATATAGGGGTATCTGGGTGAAAATTAATGGCCTGTGCTATACAGGACGTCAGACTAGACCAGTGGTTCCCAGATTTGTTCCACCCCTTGCGCAGGGAAAGCCCCTGGTAGGCCGGGCCAGTTTGTTTACCTGCTGCGTCCGCTGCTCCAGGCCAGTGGGAGCCGCTGGAAGCAGCGGCCAGTACATCCCTCAGCCCACGCCACTTCCAGCAGCTCCCATGGGCCTGGAGCAGTGAACCGCAGCCACTGGGAACCGTGATCAGCCGAACCTGTGGACGCGGCAGGTAAACAAACTGGCACGGCCCGCCAGGGGCTTTCCCTGCACAAGCGGTGGAACAAGTTTGGGATCCACTGGACTAGATGATCACAATGGTCCCTTCTGGCCTTAAACTCTATGAAACTGTGAAAAGCTCAGGTGCGTCTATATTTGCTCTTACTGCACTCTTCGTGAAAGAATTAGATGATCATCTATGTTGATCAGTAACTGACAACAAGTTTTATGGACACAGAACTACATAGAGCAGCAAGTTCAAGTGGAATGAGCGCAGAAGGGGCAGGCCATGTTCCTGAATATTTTCAGGAAAAGGTGTGTTGTAGAAGTTGTTTTCATCAAGGCTGCCACAATCTAGAGCTTAGCAAGAGAATGTCTCTCAGTTAGCGCTGCCATCTTTCTGTTTTCTTTTCTTCCCCGTGTGTGCTGATGAGCAATGGCACTCCAGGTTGCGAAAATGCAGAGTTGACTATGGTCTAAAGTTTACTTCACTGTGTTGGTATTTGTGATCTTTCCCTGGGGGGTTTAAAGTATTTTTTACAGAAGGATACATGCAATGTACAGCAAATTAAGTCTAACAAGCCAAAGCCTTGTTTGTTGTGAATGAGTTGCAGGAGGGGATAGTTCTAAATTGATCAGTACCTTGTAAAAAAAAAGTTTAGTAGTTGTGCTTGCTAGGGAAACACTGATTATATATTTGTAGACAAATGTGACTTAGTATAGCAAGGCAGTTGAAAAAGGTCTTGTCAAAGTTCCCCTATTTTCAGAGGTCTTTATCTTGGCTCTACACATTTGCTCGGGGTTCAGTTTTTCCTGGGAAGGGAACTATAGGAATGAATTGACACTGCAGCTGATCACAATGAAATGGGGAAGGAGGGCTCATGGGAGAAGAGATACAAACAGCACTGAAAGTGGGTGGTGAGTGTTGGATGGAGGAAGAGCCTGAGGTACTGACTCTTATGCATCACTTTTTAAAACATGGATTTTAATCAGAAAGCATTTTAAAGTGTGAGGAAACGTAGCGCCTTTAATTCTTCCCCAAGGGTGAAATTAATCCAAGTGTGGAGGGTCCATGCAAGACCCTGTGCTCCACTTAAGCCCACAGTGGAACTATTCAGGCATTAGGTAGTGCCTGCATTGTGGCAGAAGTCTCTGTAGTTACTTTGAATAGACCCAGATGAAAGGAGCCACTAGGGCACAGTTATTATCAGAATTATTTATTATTTGTATTCCCATAGCGCCAAGGAGCCTAGCCATGGACAAGGACCTCATTGTGCTAGGCCAGGGGCAGGCAAACTTTTTGGCCTGAGGGACACATCAGGTTTCCAAAATTGTATGGAGGGCCAGTTAGGGGAGGCTGTGTCTCCCCAAACAGCCAGGCGTGGCCTGGCCCCCACCTCCTAACTGATCCCCTTCCCCCCCCCGCTTCTTGCCCCCTGATGGCTCCTGAGGGACTCCTGCCCCATCCAACTCCCGTCCCCTGACGGCTCCTCCGGGATTCCTACTCCATCCACCACCCCGTACTCCCTGTCCCCGACCGCTCCCAGACTCCCCACCCCTGACTGCCCCCTGCCACCCCATCCAACCCCCCCGCCTCATTCCTGACTTGCTCCCCGGGACCCCTGCCCCCATTCAACCCCCTTGTTCCCCGCCGTCTGACCGCCCCGACCCCAATCCACACCGCTGCCCCCTGACCACCACTCCCAACTTCCCTGCCCTCTATCCAACCCCTCCTGCTCCCTGTCCCCTTACCGTGCGGCCTGGAGCACCGGCGGCTGGTGGTGCTACAGCCGCACCACCCAGAGCACCGGAAACTTGCCCCAGACTTCTGGCTGCTGGTAACACAAGCCCCCCACTCCAGGCTCCACAAGCCCAGTTCTTTCCCCCACAGGCTAGGAATTTGCACATCCCAGCCCTTAGGTTCCCTGAGTCTGTGGGAGACAGCATAGATAAGCTCTGGCTAAATCTATGGAGATAGTTAGCTCCCAGAGTTCTACAGTGATCCTGGGGCTTAGGTCCCACCAGCCTGTCTGTAAATCCCACTTCACTACACTTGAGTGCCCAGTCCCTCGACTTCTGGACGCCCACACTGCACACAGATTTGCTGCCTCCATGGAAGCAAAGGCCTCCATTCATTAGCTTCACCTCAGTTTAACGTTCTCCTTAGCACACAGCACTTAGTCGTGTCTATATAAAACTAGGTAGATGTTTATTTGACAAAGCATAAGTTAAGATTCAAATAGAAGCAAGTATAAGGATTGGAAATGTATAAAAAACAAATATAAAATGCAATCTAGAGCCTACACTTCTTAGCAAGGTCCTTTCCTCTCTAATAAGGTATTTCTTACCCAGTGGTCAGCTGGTACAGCACTTCTCCAGTTGAGAGAGCTGGAATCCATTTTTCATGAGACACTCACACTGGGAGAGTGTTGCCTCCTTACCATCTTTCTTGTGTCCTTTCTTTCTCCTTTTATACAGTTCCAGACTTTTTGTTCCTTTTCATAACTTGGATGTTTCATTAAATTCAATTCACCCTGATGGTCTCCCTATTCAAGGTCTTTTTCTTGGGCTCTTTTGTGCTTTGTAAAGGCCTACGCCCACACCTTGTCTCCACTGTCAACGCTTGGCTGGACTGGGTCGAAAAATGTCAGTTGTTCTCACTCTTGATTGAATTAGCTCTGAGAACCACCCTGCTGCAGGTGACCTGTTTCACCTCCAGCAGCTTTGGGACACAATACTCTACATGTTACATAACTCTTAAAATTCTCCGCACGTATGTTAATTGGGGATTGGTCCTGCTTTGAGCAGGGGGTCGGACTAGATGACCTCCTGAGGTCCCTTCCAACCCTGATATTCTATGATTCTATGATTCTATGTCCTGCGATAACAGTGACAACCTTTGAGTTAGCTTTCTGCAGAGACCACACACGGCCCCGTTGGGTGAAATATCATTAAAATGGCGATCACAGGGGAAATGTCCCCTTCTGGGCATGCCTAGGCAAATTCCTAGGCATAGACTCATAACAGGGGACCCCCCCCAGGGGGTGCCTGGGTCACACAGTCCCTGCCCCAAAGACTTTACAATCTAAATAGACAAGACAGACATAGGGTGCGGATGGGGGGTTGACACACAGGCAGAGTGAACCATGGGATGGGAGCATATGGCATGTTAGTGCAACAGTTGTCTTTCTTTTAGTGTGTTTAATTGGGAGGGGGTCAGCTAAAGGAAAGGGAGGGGGGCTACTGAAAGGAAGGGGCTGGGTAGGACAGGGAAGGGGAGAAGAGCGTAAGAGGAGTGATGCTGAGGTGAAGAGATGGGTGGGGGTAGGGGAGGAATGGAGCAAACAGTCTGTCAGCATATGGCAGGAAAAGTCCAGTCTGAATTCTAGAACATTCTCTAAAGGACCAAAGGTCTCTTGCTTTGGCTGCTTCTTTCCTTACCGGTTGGAGTCTGGATGGCTCCTCTTTGCAACTTTCTCTCAAGCCCACATAGTGGGGTGGGGGGAGACACCACCTGGGTCCTAGTGCTCCCCGATTTGGGGGGGTCCCCTGCATAGTTCTGAGTCTAGGGGGGTGATTACAAGAAGGAGTAGACCTGGATGGCATTTCAATGCAACAGTCTCTGCTTTGGGTGTTTCCCTGAGAACTGGAGCTTGGTTCAGGAGCTTCCATAGCAGGAGTGGGCAGGAATTTCTCAGAGGTTGTGAAGTAGTGGCCTAGCCACTCTGTGACCATTACTGCATCTGTTGCTGCTGCACCCCCACTCTAGGGAGGGCTGTGAGGGATGGTTCTGTGTAATGGCAGGGCCTTCAGCCCAATTCCTGCTCTTCTGCCTACTCCCTAAATCCCTCGGTAGGGATAGCAGGGAGCCTATTAGAAGCTGGGGTCTCAGACACAGCTGAGATCTTTGAACCCCCAGGGCAGACTTTAGCAATCTTACACTAGCCCACCACACACAAAGGACAAATCTTACACTAGCCCATCGCACACAATTTCCACTGTATCAGGAGCCCTTAGCAGCCATAGAGAGAGAGAGCAGGACTTTGGTCCCAGGGATGATGACTTGGCTATTGGCCCTATGGTTTTATACCCAATGTTATTCATTTCAAAGTGTGAGTCAGTCATATTTTGAATTCATACATTTCTAATCACATAATACTAACAATAATACTGCTCTTAATGGGGGAGGACTTACTCTGTGCAATTAATCTAGACACAGGAATATTTACTAGAAGTAGATTTCCAATGACTTTATTTTCAAATTTTGTTTAACAACAACAGTTTGCTTGTAAAATAATAATGTCAGGCAGCAAGTGGGACTTACTGTCATTCTTGGCCTTTCCTAATGAGTGTTTAGAACATAATGCACAGTGAGTCAAAGGAAACACTAACTGATGAATGAACAGATTGTGGCAGAGTCATCTATTTTATTGCTCGCTTCAAGGAAAATCCCTGCAAATTATACATGTGGTTTTTAAATGTTCAAAGAAAACTAAAAAAATTACATTATGAATGAAAAATTAGATAGAAATGTCTATTCCTGTCTTATAAACAGTTCAGGAATAACTCTCTCTAAAATATTCTGCTTTAAGCGTGCATTTAATTTGTGTTCTGGGAGCAAAATAAAGTTGCTAAGATAAAACATTCTAATCATGATTTATGTAAATTTATTTGTACAAAGTAATGATGTAGTTGCCTATAGCAAATTGTTTGGAATATGAAATGGCATTTATGAGCTTTGCATCTTTCTATATGAATACAATGGATTATATGAGAGGCTGTGTAAAGACAACATAATTTCACATTCAAAATGGAGTCTGATGCTGTGTTTAGTAAGCTGGAAAGCCAGTTGAACAGATTGCTGAGCATCTGATAACAAAATAGTCTCCAACTTGTTTCTTTACACAATATTTATAGTATGTTTTATTCTGTTTTATTTTAAATTTAGTTATGTGCCATGGATGACTGCAAAATCATACCAGAGCCATGTACTCCAATATTAATTGTATGCCTGTATCTCACATGCACAGAATAGCTCAAGATTGCTTTGCAAACGTAAAACCATGCCCAGCAAGCTCAAATATGGATGAAAAGAGGAAAACAATTGTAATCCCCAGCTGCTCTACGCATATGGGGCCAAATGTACCCCGTTTGTTGAAGATGATGGAGTTATTCCAGGGATGACTTTGGTCCAGCATGTCTAGCAAAGTGGAACCCATATGTCAATATAAGCCATCCTGCTACTTTTAATGTTCCATTTAAAAAAAGAAAAAACGTGCTCAGTGTCAATTGGTTGGTACTGAGCACCAGCTTTCAAAGTGATTTGCATTTCTCAAGTGTCTAAGTCGCAAATGCGATCAGGGAAGGCATTCCAAAGTTTGGTATTCCTCACTATGATGCTTTTAGAGCAGTGAACAACAACTTGGCTTTCTCATCAGTTAGGGCTCGATCCTGTAAAGTTACTCTTGTGAGTATGCATGGAGGATCAGACCCTCAATGAAGAGAAATAGGGGTAGTTGAATTGTTTTAACAGATATTGCAGGATACAGCTGGTTCTGCGTTCAAAGAAAGCAGAAGGTGTTTTACTGAAATGGTTTGTCAAATTGGTAATGAATATGACAGGTAGAAATAATAGGGGGTACTTACTGCATTTGTTTTGGCCTGCTAAGAGATTTAGAGACAGACCAAACCACAAAGTTTGGATTCAGGTCTGGATGTTGCCAAGGTTCAGAAGTGTTTGGATCCAACTCTTTTGATTGGGCCCATTTTCCACTAGACAGCCTTAACTGCATTCTTAAAGTAACATAAAGTAAGCACAATATAAGAATACGTAGATCTGAATCATGTGTGAACTGAAATAATTGCAAATGCATAACTTATGTCTGTTGGAAATGTAGAAAAATAAAATATTGACTCTGAACCCGATTAGTATTCACACAACAGTTTTTACAGAGCAAAGTTTTTCTCTGTTTATTTTGGACCTACACTAACTGCCCCATGCAAGAGGGCCATAGTTACTGATCTCAAAGGCTGATGAAAGCAGAACAACTTGTCCTGGGCCAGACTGCAATATTAAAATAGTGATAGGTGATAAAAAAAACACATTTCCCTTTGGTCTAATGCTTAGATACTACTGTGATAGACACTTCATGGGTACCTAAATTAGGTAGGTTCAGAAAAAATTTAAACATGGCATAAGCCTAAAAGAGAGAGCCTCTGACCAAACATACTTCCTTTCAATGAGGTTGCCTCAGTCTATAAAGATCTGATCTTTGTAAACACTGTTGCTTAGTGTAGATGGCGGGGTTCTATGTTAAATGATTGTGGAAAATGAGATTATAAAGAGCTTAAAAATTAAGCCTTAGACATTCATAATCAAATTACTTACAGTATATAGTACCTTTAAAAAGAGGATCTCAAAATGCTTTGGACTGAACCATTCTTGGTCAATATTCTAGCTAATCTACAGTTTCTATTTATAAAGCACCCAACCTATATTATCCTGGCGCTTTTATCTTGCACTGAAGAGATGTCAAGGTATAGCAGGCAAGCTACACAAGCAGCAACTAGAAGATCATATATTTTGCTCTTTTCAGAGTAACAGCCGTGTTAGTCTGTATTCGCAAAAAGAAAAGGAGTACTTGTGGCACCTTAGAGACTAACCAATTTATTTGAGCATAAGCTTTCGTGAGCTACAGCTCACTTCATCAGATAAGCTATTACCAGCAGGAGAGTGGGGTGGGGGGAGAGAAAACCTTTTGTAATGGTAAACACCCATTTTTTCATGCTTTGTGTGTATAAAAAGATCTATACTTTCCACAGTATGCATCCGATGAAGTGAGCTGTAGCTCACGAAAGCTTACGCTCAAATAAATTGGTTAGTCTCTAGGGTGCCACAAGTACTCCTTATATTTTGCTCTTGTTATTCTTTTGTGGCCACCCTCTTTCTGCCTGGGGCTTTCTCATCCTCACACTCTGCATCCTTTATGGGATGCTATGCCAAATCCCCAAAGACAGCTGAAAATATATGACAAGTTCATTTTTGAACATCGATCAATATTGCTTCATCTTACAGATCAGCTAGAATTGTCTGCACAAAGACTAGCCCTTGGAAACTGGATGGATTCCACATGTAACTTTCACCTCTCTGCCTTCCATCCTTTCTGGGAAGCAACTCCCTTGATATAGCAAATCTAAAGCAGGACTTGTAATTGTTATCAAGTCAGTTATTGGAGTTAAACCTCTTCCCAGGTCTTTAGTCCAACAGAAACTTTTAGTACTCACCAAACTCACTCATAAAAGAAAGGTATTTTATTGCTCATGCTGATGTATGTGCTACCTTTATTGTTAACACTGCGTGTTACATGTAATAAGGACCAGGAACTAAAGTAGGACTTCTCCATCACTTCAATGAGTTGCAATTCTAAGTAGAATTTGAGAAGAAGCTCACACTATTGAATCAGTCAATGGTAAACTTTGTTTGCTTAAAAAGGTCACATTTTCCTCAAAGAAATAATTGAAACAATAGTGGAATCACCAAAATCTGTGCTGGGCATTAGTGCAGATTAACTGTTTTATACTCGATCCATTTGGAAAGAAAATAAATTGCAAATTTATCAAGGTAATAATGATATTGGATGATGAAGAAGAAGAAGGGGTGGGGGAGCTTGTGAAGGATCAAGTGTCATCGAAAAGATTTACCAAAATGCTTTTATTACCTTGAATCAGCTTGGCTTTGCACTGACACGTAGCTGTTTGCAAAAGAATTATACCTACTTTTGAGATAAATATATTTGACAGTGAACTCTTAACCCCTCTTTTGCACTACTGTTGTTCTAGATAGTAGCAGCGAAGAAATAGAACCTTTAATTTTTCTCAATACAGCAGAGGGGATGGGATGCAAAACTAAGGAACATAATTTTCTGGTGAACAAAATGATCCAGGAAAATTACAGTAATTGGGAATAAGTATTGAATGTAACGAAACCTGACAAATTAGAGTTTAATAGGCCCTCTTTGAGATTAGCTTGAGCCATTAAACTTACACTCTGACTCCTAAATAGCATTGTCCAATGTTGTAGTAAGGACTTTGGAAATCCTAAGGTAAATTTGACTAAGAGATTATTTGAAAGCACCCAATCAAGAGTCCCTTAAAATAAGAATAGAAATTATCCTGATTAACATTATTTCCAAGAAGGTGGTCTGTGAAGATACTATAAAATATGCCAGTAGCATGTGGAAAAACATACCAGAGTGGAGAAAGAAAAGGAGTACTTGTGGCACCTTAGAGACTAACCAATTTCTTTGAGCATAAGCTTTCGTGAGCTACAGCTCACTTCATCGGATGTTTCTTTTTGCGAATACAGACTAACACGGCTGTTACTCTGAAATGTACCAGAGTGGAGGTATTTCAAGGAATGCTAGATCTGACATTCAAATGGCCCCAGACGAATGGGTGATGTGAAGTGATCAACAGAAGAACACATTGTTTATTGTGGTGGGAAAACTGAATTACTCTCTGAGTCGAACAGTTATTCAGAATAAAGTAGAGTTCAATGGGTAAAGTTTGGAATTTAAAATCGGAACAAGGCAAATAAGAATAAAAAAAGCCTTCTTCCTTCACCCACAGCCCTATCTGACTAATGATTTACATCTGTAGAATATCTTTACAGGGAGAAGGTTAACTTATTGGTTGTGAATTTCTCATGCATTATGGTAAGACATTCCAATAATGCAAAGTAAATCAATATGATAGTATCCCTTAAAATGATTGCTTTTTCCTTGACTGATTGTGCATTAAAAGCAACCTTTAAATGATGGCCATTACCACTTGGGACCTGGTCACTGTTGCTGAGGGAGTTGACATGAGATAAATTGCAAAGCATCTATATAATTGTTGGAATTGGTAAAATCCTTCTTTGGAATTCCATAACAGAGCCTTTAAACAGCCTGTGAGAGAATGTATAAATCCCTACTTTGTGGTAGAGGATACATAACACCCTTTTGTCCACAGATGAGAGGAAGATGCAGGAGGTATACATATATTATATGTTCTGATCCTTCAAGATGCAAGCCCCAATGAAGTCAACTGAGATTTTTCAGCAGTTGGCAGCTGGTACTGAGTATCTTGCAGGATTAGGGCCCTAATGAGAAACATATATTTGTATTAAAATGCCAAGGGCCTGATTTTTTTCGAGGCGTTCACTCCAGGCCCAAATGATATCCACAAAAATACTGTAATAAGCACTGATAACCAAATATTCAGCCAGTTTCTTAGCTTAGCTGATGAAATCGTGAGCACTATAGTATTTCAGCAATAAAGTGAAAGAAAAAACCCATCCAAACAAAATGAATAAATAAGAAGAAATAACAAGAAATGGCTTATTAAATCAACATAGCACGAATGCTGCTCTATATAGCCTGACTGTGTGCTCTGTCTCAGTCATTGCAACTGTTTCCTGTCCCTAGCTTCAGAAAGTTGGTACTCCATAATGTCGTGTTGGATCTGCAACAACTTTAAACTTCTCAGCACAATCATGGCGACCAGGGCTGGATATTTGGCCATTAAAATGAAATAAAAAATAAGATCAAGAGTAATGACCATCATCAATATACATATGTATAGCCCTGGAGCAGAAATCTAAACTGAAAACCACAAATTTAGCTTTAGATGAAGAAAGCAACATCACTGAAATCTCACACAAAGTGGTATTAAAGCTCTGTAACTTGGTCTCATTTCATGAAACCATCAACATCTGAAATTGCATTCATGTTTCAGGCACAATGTTTTAGTGTCCAGGAGATGAATCTGTGATGTTTTGCAAATTTTATTATTAAAAATGGCTAGGTTGGTGGTGTTTTGGGTGATGTTTCAGTCTGCAGAACACACATCAGTTTAGTTGAGGAATGGCTTGATTGGATTAATAAAGGATAGTTGAAGCAAGAAACATTAGAAGGTTGATAAGAAAACTGGCACGTTAAATATAATTTAGTAAAAAATTAGCATGATGTTCCTACAGTCTTCAGTCTGCCTAGCAAAAGGGTTGTGTAAGCATGGTCTACCTGGTGCAGGGGAAGACATGATGTAGGAAGGATGATTTTAAACATCATTATAGAAAAGTGATTTATTTCCACCTAATTTAACCATCTGTCTAATCTACGCTAAATTTTATGATAGTATCCATTCTTGTAATATTTAAGTCCTAATTTACTCCTGGGGGAATTCTGCACCACTGCATATGTGCAGAATTTATGTCCCCCGCAGATTTCTTTGCTTCCTTACAGAAAAAGGCTTTCTGATGGGGAAGCAAGGGGAAGCCACAAGAGCGGTCATGTGACCCTCCCCCCAGCAGTATGTTTCAGGCAGCTGGCAGAGAGGTAAATCACTATAGGGCAGAGGGCAGGATTGGGGAAGACCCGGCTGGCAGCTCCTACCCTGCGCCAGGCTCAGCTGCTAGTCCCGGCTAGGCTGGGAAGGACAGGACTTCCTCTTCCCCTGCACAGCATCCAGGGTTGGGTCAGACTCATATTTCTCCCCCAGCTGCAGGAATCTCTGCAAATTTCCTCACTTCCTGCACTCATCGCTTCTCAGCTGCAGGGGGAGGGATCCCTGTACAGAGAGCTGCTCCCCCGTCTGCCCAGTCCCCTCATACCCAGTCCCTCCCACTGAGCCTCACCTCCTCATACTCAGAACCCGCCCCCCCCCATGATGAGACCCACTCCCCCTGCACCTGTGAGCCACCCACACCTGGATCCCCACCCCAGCAATTCCCAACCAGCTGCACCTGGATCCCCACCTCACTGAGCCCCACTCTCCCAGCATCCAAACCCCCCCACTGAGCTCCCCACATCCAGGCCTCCCTGCTGAGCTCTAGGCCCCCCACACCCAGACCCCCATGCTGAGCCCCAACCACCTTCACCTGGACCCCCCTGCAGAGTCCCATTACCGTTGCACCAAGAACCCCCCAACAAATGCCTGTGCATCCAGATCCCTCCCACACCCGGATCCCCCACTGAGCAATCTGAACGCAGACTGCCCCACATAGAATGCTGTCAACCCATGCTGTCCCTCCTACACCCGGATCCCCCATGCTAAGCCCCTCCACAATTGGATCCTGCCTTGCTGAGCCTGCTTGCTCACACCTGGTGCACCTGGCATGGAGGGGCAGGACCGTGGGGTGTTTCTGGGGCAAGCCTGGGCCTTGCACTGTCTTAGGGTTGGGTGCAGCCTCACCGCTGAGTTCGTGTCCCAGGATGGGGAGCTGCAAAGTGTTCTCCCACCTCTGTGCAGCCAGTAGCCTGTGCTCCCCAGTGCCATGCTGGAGCCTCCACATTTATTTGACAAATAAAATTTGCAGAATTTTAAAATATTATGTGTAGAATTTTTAATTTTTTGGCACAGAATGCCCTCAGGAGTAATATTTGACACTGTTGTTTAGAGATGGCAGCTGCATGTCTCCTATCAACAGCTGATCCTGTAGTAAGAGATTTCTGTTACTATAATGTAGCTTATACAGAAAAACGTTTACTCTATGTGCTTACATCTATCCTCTTTCAAAAGATAAAGCATTTCAGTGCACACTGAATCTCTGTTACCCTTCTCATGTCCCTGACATTCATTATAAATTGAGAAGCCAGTGTTTTTAAAAGCTATTTAGATGTTTTCTGCTGTAACTTTCTCTAATAGATATATTCCCATTGATTGCAGTGAAGCACACAGGGTAGAACAGAACAGATCAATTGAAAAGTAAAGTTAAGACAACAAGTACACTTCTTTTCCACTTACCTTAATAGAAACAGCTAAGGCCAGATGTATCCCTGGCATAATACCACTGAAATCAATAGAGTTGTACCAGGGATGAGTTTGGCTCTTAGTGGGGTTTTTTTTTTTTTTTTTTGACCTTTTCAAGTGTTGCTCCACAGGAGCAATCCTATTAAAGAGAACCAGTGATACCTGAACTTGAAATATAGAAAAGGCAAAGCTGGAGTGAATATCACGTTTCTTTCATTAAAGGATAGCGTTGACTTTTATAGAGTGAGGGCAAGAGAATTGATTCCAGGTAAATGCTAAATTTAGTTTCAGGCCTTCCCAAAGAGTTACAATCCAGACTTAGCATGACACTGGGACATCACTGTGTTCATGTGCAGCTGTCCAGCAGGACTTACATAGTCTTTCTATATATCTATTGTGACAGGGTCGGGCCAGATGCCTACAGGAGAGTGATAGAAGCAGATATATTAGCCCCAGGTTAAGTAGGTCCCTTTTCCCTGGGTAAGGTAACAGGGAAGGTTCCAGAACAATCAGGAACCTTCTGGAAACAATTAAGGCAGACAGACTGATTAGAACACCTACAGCCAATCAAGAAGCTGCTAGAATCAATTAAGGCAGGCTAATCAGGGCACCTGGGTTTAAAAAGGAGCTCACTTCAGTTTGTGGTGTGCATGTGAGGAGCTGGGAGCAAGAGGCACTAGGAGCTGAGAGTGAGAAGGCTTACTGCTGGAGAACTGAGGAGTACAAGCATTATCAGACACCAGGAGGAAGGTCCTATGCTGAGGATAAAGAAGGTGTTGGGAGGAGGCCATGGGGAAGTAGCCCAGGGAGTTGTAGCTGTCACACAGCTGTTCCAGGAGGCACTCTAGACAGCTGCATTCCACAGGGCCCTGGGCTGGAACCTGAAGTAGAGGGCGGGCCCGGGTTCCCCCCAAACCTCCTAATTCCTGATCAGACATAGGAGGAGTTGACCTGGACTGTGGGTTCACAAAAACGGCCAAACTGAGGGCTGCCGTGAATCTCCGAGGCGAGCAAATCCGCCAATAAGCGCAAGACCCACCAAGTTAGAAGAGGAACTTTGTCACACTATATTTCATGACAGTTTTGAGCCAGATGTCAGCTCATACAGATGTGCTACTCACTCATTCCTCAAAAAAATCCATGTAAGATGGATACTAGCAACTCAAATGTACTTCTTGAACTGCAATAGAATGTGCTCAGTTTGACAATATTTATTAGCAAAAGTTTCTGGATTTCATTATACTACTCTATACTCTTTACTCAGTGCAGTTGCCTCTCAGGAAGGAGAGGACAAGAGCTATGAACTTTCAATGATTTTTGCAGCTTCAGCCCATTACATTTTCACCTTCAGATGCATCAATCCAGGACTGAGAGGTTTCAGCACATCTTTAGAAGACTGACAGGCAGCAGCACAACTGAGCACTGGCCATAAGTCATCGCACCAGCAGTGTCTATTTCCGGCTGGAATGGCCTTTTGTTTCCCAGCTGAAGATTCCAAAGCACTCTGTAGATGAAAGCAACATGTATGGGGTGAGGGTGAAGGGGGCGGGGGAAGTTTTATAACAAACCAGCCCCAAGAGAAACAAACTAAGAGACTCTCCCTCTCCTTCTAAGGGTATGTCTGCACTGCTGGCTTTCCATATGTCCTGAGTCACACCCACATGGATGCGAGCTAGCCAGTCCTGCCTCCAAGTGTCCACATTGCTGTGCTGCACATGCCCTATACACCACATACCCGTGTTGACACTGGCATTGCAGCTACACCTAGGATTTCAGTGGGCATATCCGGAGTTCTTGGCATCTTGCCAGCTGGAGCTGCTTTAAGGGTTGGTTCCTGGCGTATTGTGGGAGAACTTGTCTGCCCTCCCAGGCCACTGTGAAGATGTGGTTTTAGTCCACCAACATCTTTAGCTGAGGCACTTCCTGCTCTACACTCTCCAGACTTCTGTCCATTACTACTGGGGGACCAGCCTTGTCTGTTGGATGAGCTGCTCCTACTTGCTGGAGGGGCAAGTATGTGAATGCACAGGGTACTACTCCCTTGTTCTGCAGGCCTTCCTTGACCACAGAGGCAGGTTCTTGAACACCAAAGGGGGCAGTACTGGAAAGGTGGATGGTTCCAGAATCCTGAGGAGATCTGGCATTTTACCTGTTGGGGCAAGCAGGGACTCTGTTCCCTCCTAAGGGCATTGTTATGAATGGGATGTCGGCGCCAACTATGATTTTGGTGTACCCTGCCTACCCTGTCTTGCCATGGCTCACGAAGCTATACTCCGACTTCAGAGGGCTTGGAAAAGGAAGTTCAATTACACTCTAAGTCGTTGCTGGAAAGTGGTGGAGTGTGCATTTGGGAGGCTTAAGGTAAGATGCTGCTGCCTACAAAACCCTTTGGTTGCCTGTGTGGCCAATGCATCTGAATGGCTGAGTCCTGCTGCGCCCTGCACAATATCTGTGAGGCCAAAGGTGAGTATTTCCACATGGAGTGATCTCAGGATCCTGCTGGTTTGCAGGCCCAGTACAGGCAATCAGTAAATGCACCGATCAACACTGGGGCTGGGTGCAAGCAGTCAAGGGAGATAAGGGATGCATTGTGTGCCCTTGTAGCCAATGGGATGTGGATGTGAAGATGTGATACTGTAAAGGGGCCCTGTGATGGTGCCCAGCAATGGCAGTAATGGGGGCATGTAATGCTGTAATGGGGCTTATAATGCAGTTATGGTTTTAACTGTTTTATTCAATCACTGCTAATTTCTATCAATACTGTGCTTTACATGACTGGTTTTGTGAGTTTAGGAAATGCTGTAGCTTTTTTAAATGGTAAAGACTAAGCATCCTCTCTCTCCAGTCTTCTGTTAGCATCCACACAGCACTGTGTTGTACAACCAAACTACTTTATTAAATTTTAAAAAAGGGCAAAAGTGAAAAAACTCTAACACGGTATTGCAGGCATACCAAAACTGCAGGTCCACAGAAAGGAAGGAACATGGATGTACAGTGAAGGAAAGCATAGCACAAGTGTGTGTGTGTGTAAGACAGGGATCGGCAACCTTTGGCACACAGCCCGTCAGGGAAATCCGCTGGCAGGCTGGGATGGTTTGTTTACCTGCAGCATTCGCATGTTCGGCCGATCGCAGCTCCCACTGGCCGCGGTTTGCCGTTCCAGGCCAATGGGGGCTGTGGGAAGTGGCGGCCAGCACATCCCTTGGCCCACGCCACTTTCCGCAGCCCCCATTGGCCTGGAATGGTGAACTGTGGATGCTGCTGGTAAACAAACCGTCCCAGCCCGCCAGTGGATTTTCCATGCCAAAGGTTGCTGATCCCTGGTGTAAGATGTGGTGCTGGCCCATGAAATTATATGAACACTGAATTGGAAACAACATAGGACAATTTTAATGGTGCACAGAGTTATTGTTTCAGATGCACCTCCTTCCCCCTAACAAAATGTTTTTCTCACGAGGCACGTTGCTGCACAAGTTGTGTGGCTAGTGCAGATTGCACAAGGGTGTAGAGCACAGGGTGTACAGTCCCAAGAGTTTTACATGGGTCAGGCATGCCATGATTTTCCAGTGAGCGCACTGTCTTTAGGCCATGATACCACAGGCATGGGTGGCTGCTCATGGGCTATTACTGCTGCTGGCATTGAAGCCAGCTGTAGAGCTGGCTCTACTGCTGGCGGCTGAATCCTGGTGGCCACCAGGATCATCAGCAGTTCCATCATCATCTGGCTCTGTTCCCTATTTCTCCTCTCCTCTGCCTTGAACTGTTCCATCCATCTCTGCTCCTTCAGCCTGGCTCTCCTCCTTCTCCCTCTGATACTGCAGGTGAGCATCAGTCCTTCAGACCAGATTCTCAAACATCTCAGCCCTGACGTGCTTCCTTTTTTCTCACTGGTGGACGGGAGGGTCTGTGTTACCCCTGTATGGGAGTGATGGCCCATCTGAGGTTGAAGTACTTGCCAAGGCAAGCAAAACAATGAAATTCAATATAATTTTTTTCATGGGGGGGGGGGAACAGGAAAAGAATCTCCCACTTTACAAGGCCACACTGAAACTCTTGTCAGTTAGGAATGCTTTTAATACTCCTTGACTCATTGTCCTATTCAGAAGCTGTTGTTGCCAAAGACTTTTTAATGAAGCACCAGGGTAAGTGTTGGTCCTAACATTCTTTCAGGCTGGAGAAGCCCTTGATGACATCACCCCTTTCAAGTACCAGATCAGGAAACTGCTTTTCCAGGCAAATGGCAGAAACTCAGACATCTATGCAAAGGGGATTATTCCATGCCTGGTGATGGAACTACTTGTCCATGAGTGAAGTGGTCTAGTGAGTTACGAGGGCAGTTGTAACAAGTTTACCCTGCCAGGGAATCTGACCAACCAGCTGGAGTACCTTCTACATGAAAAATGTTCAAGTTTCACTTTCCAGGAGTGAAAGAACATAAAGGCAAACATTAACAGCATACAAAGTGAGACTACAGAGGCTTGCTTATGGCGCCCCTCCTGCCTGGACTGGACTGCATGTCCTGAATGGATAGAGCAAGAGGGACAAACACCAAGGACCAGATCAGACTTTGCCCCCTCTTACAGCCCCTGAGACTTATAACCTGTGCTGACTGGGACAGTGGTTTAAAAGACTAGGGCTAGTGGGACATGAGCAGTAGAAGGGCAGGCAGGTACAAGTTCAGGGAACTGTGGGAAAGGAAATAAAGGACTATCTTGGCTTGGGGCCACTCACTTGTGATTTGGCTGCCAACACACTGCAAAATGGGCAGGTCAGGGGTGGGTCACAGCTCAACATGTGCGCTGCCCTGTAGCCCATCCATTAACTTATCGGTTACACTGTAAGTCCAAAGCTAGCTTATAAGCATTAAGATAAAATATAAGGTAGAAATGCAAGAAGCCTACCAGCCTAAACCTGTAAGATAGTAGCGTAAGCAGTTAGTATAAATATATGAGGCCTATGAACTGTGGCATAAGTAAATTGTTTAGCTTGGCATAAGTAAGTTAATTAGCAGTGACCCTAAGTAAAAAAATGGCATACGACATACATTTTGCAATAAATAATTCTGCCGAAATTCTGCAGAATGCTGACAGGTAACTACAAAAAAAATCAGTTGATACCACTTTGGAGTATTTTGGGATAGGGACATCAGCAGATGCTTAGCTAAAGAATTGTTATAGTAACCAGTTGATGTATATGCTAATAAGGCTGATATAATTAGTATACTAACCTATAGAATTAAGACTCCCCAATGTTATAAGGGTGAGGAAGTCAGTTGGGCAAAGAGGCTGAACCCTCTTATGAATATTCAGGGCAGACATCAAACGCAGTAATAGGCCTGACCACAAGGTAGGCTGAAGAGAATTTAACAATTGGATTGGTTAGTGTGCCAGAGAGAAGATAGGCCCCTTGCAGCCTATCACCTGTCTCACTACTCCTAGGTCTCAATAAGGATTGTGTGAGTATGCATATCCTATGGTGTGGGCCGTAAAACCGATACTGCATTACTGCTACATTTTTGTTTGTTTGGGAACTTTTAGTGTGTTAATAACTCTGCTAATAAAAATATTAAAATAGCAAAAAAATCTGTTTGCCTACACGGAACTGTTGCAGCCAATTTAATCATAGTACAGATAACTGCGGGCCTGGTCTTGTAACTGAAACCTGTCAGACCGCAAGGTTTCATTTGTTAATTGGAAATTCTTAAGTAATCAGTACAATATAATCAATACTCGATCAGGCAACAGCCTAGGGTGACCAGACAGCAAGTGTGAAAAATCAGGACGGGGGTGGCGGGGTAATTGTGCCTATATAAGACAAAGCTCCAAACATTGGACTGTCCCTATAAAATCGGGACATCTGGTCAGCCTACAACAGCCCCATACTACCCACTCAAGTATGCCAACTCAGGTAGAATTTTCTCCATGACACATATCGGAGGGTTTGCAGTGTAGGTTACAGGGAGGACAGGACAAAAGTGCAGAGCTTGACATGCAGAAAGCCTGCAGGGTAGATATACTCAAGCTATTGTAATGCAGGGAGGATGACATTGGTCCAGAGTAGTGTATCTGAGACACAGAAACAAGTATGGTCACACATCCTCCTAAACAAGTATTTGCTTGCCAAATTTCAGTGCAGAAAGACCAGCTTTTCCAGATCCTAACATCTGTGTGGTTACAAGCAGCTGTTTTATAGATGTAGGATACTAGGGAGGACCAGTGAATAAGAAAGAGGCTGGCTGGGGAAACTGACTTATTGAAGGAGAAATTGAAAAACAATTAATGATTAATAGCTTAATGCTCTGACTCAACTATCCCTTGCATATGAGCTAATTTCTAATCTGTTCTATGAAAGGCTTTTAACTTGATACTTAAAGATACAGATACTGGGCTAAATTCAGAGGTGATATAGATTGTGGCCTCCCTTGCCTGAGTCTCCTGTCACCCCAGTTTCACACTGATGAAACTCCACTGACTTCAAAGGAAATACTGGAGAAGCAAATACAAGGAGCAGCCAATACAGATGCTGCGCTAAAGACTGTCAGACACTGATGATGTTACCAGACTGCTTTGGAAAAGACTTGGGTCTGAACAGTTTCCCTTTTGTGCTGGTTGGCTGTTTGCTGTGGCCCCATCCCTCACAATTTCTTCATCTCAGCCTCACTCTGCCTGTCCTCCATGCTCCACCCCGCTTTCTTCCTGCTATTCTTTACCCAACCCTCCCCAGACCTTCCTGTCTTCTGGCCTTCCGTCTAGCTAATTGCTTCAGAACAAAGCTCCAACCAAAGAATTAAAAAAAATGTTGGCACGACGATGGTGTTTACAAACCATCACTCTGCTTATAAATTATACCCCTGTTCGCTACCCTTAGTTTACTTTGTCTAGTTAGATTGTGAGCTCTTTAGAGCATCGACTCGCTAGTACTCTGTACAATGCCTCTGTTACTTTGTATTTGTGCAATATCAGTAGAGCCCAAGCACAACTGTGACGCTAATAATAATAATAATGTTGGAGCAACAACAGTAATAATAATAAAAACTCATGATTGACACTGATGTGAGAGGAGAACCAGGCCCTCTTGCACTAACTGAGACTGAATCAAACTCCCCGATACCCACTTACCAACATGGGATTCTAAGCTGATGTAACTTCCACATTGGGAAATCAGAAGATGTAAGAATGCATGTGTTAAGGAAGGAGATGGGCTATTTTAACGTATACTCCCTTGTTAGTTGTTTTTCTTGCTCCATGCCTATCTTCTGGCTCTGTGGCCTGTGAGTCACAATATAGGCTCATCTCTGAATTTGGCCCACTATATCTGTGTGGTATTTGATCTAGTATGTAAACAAACAATAAGGTTTCAATCTGCTCCCATTGAAGTCAATGGAAGTTTTGCATTTGACTTCAATGGGAAAATAATTGGGTCTTAAATGGGAGCAGTGGTAGGAGAGAGGGACCCATAGCAGGGAGGAAGAGAACAATGAAAAAAGAAAAAGAGAAAGTCAAAAATAGCACCTCGCTCATGTTCACTAACCCACATACCTCATAATTCACACACAAACTGATGCTGCACTCCCCTTCTAAGCAAAGATTTAAGAGCAAGGAGCCATAATGCAGTCTCATATAGCTCAGACTTTATTACTTTTACAGAATATATTATGCTATGTTTACTAGTTTAGTATGAAGTATTATCATAAATAATTAAAGCTAAACTGCACTTGTTAAATAAATTAACAAAGTGCACCGTGAGATGCATTATCTATGCTTTCGTCACGCTCATTTGCTTAGCCCCTCATCCTGCAAGAAGCTAAGTTCCCTCAACCATGGAAGTTGCTGGGAATGGAAGGTACTCAGCACCTCATAAGGTTGGGCACTTACTAATTCATAAAAGTCAGTAATGTGTGATGGGTCTTCCAGACATTAGTACAAGTAACAAGGTTTGATTGTAGAAATGAATCCCGTTCCTGGGTTACTTAGGTGGGGATGAGAAAAGGAGATACGCAAAAGAGATACCTCCAATCTACCATATAGTGTACACAATGTGGGGAAACCTACAAGAACTTTGTTCACAAACTACCGGAAGCAAGGCCGGGGCCACCACACAGTCAGGCTGCATCCAGCTACTACTGATCACACAGGAGAGAAGCAGGTGTGGTCTGATGCCTCCTCCCGCACAGGTTTGTGGCTTTGTGGATCCGCGCTTAGTGTTTAGCCACTGGCCTTGCCCCTTGTATGCCCATATTGCCTCCATCTGTGGTGAGCTGTGGCAATCTTATTTGTGATGTACATAAGGGTGCAGTCTCCGGTTACTTTCCTCCTGTCTAGTCTTTTCAGATGTTTTTGACTGTTGCATACCTGCATAAAGTACCTTAGGTCTGGGCCCGGAATTTTTGTCATTAGAACCTCCGCTTTTCCTTTTATTAGCCCAGCTGACCTCGTTTCGTGCAATTGGTAGCATTATAGTAAATGGCTTGCAGCACTTTAAAGTAATTGTGTTCCTCCGGCCTCGAGTTCACAAGCAGCTCTGTGGTGGGCTTGAATGCATACAGTTGAACAGCAGATGGGCAGCATCAGCCCAGCGACTCAAGTCTTTTTGGGAAACTCCACATCTGCGAAAAGGATAAAGAAACAGGTTAAAAGTGCTACTAGTTCTTGTTTCATTTGCATGCTGTGGTAGGTAGTTGTGGTGGAATTGTATGTCTGATTTTTTTCCTGGACAATTTTCTTTCATAGGTGAAGTACAATGTACAAGACAGTTACCACTGTTACGCTTAACAGACACAGGAACAGATCCCAAGCAGGTGTAAAATCCATATAACTCCTTGGCCCATAGTGTGTGTGTGTATGTGTGTACACACTGCATATGAACAGGTCAGCTCTAGATAAGTTACTGAGGGGATATCTACACTACAACAGCACAGTTACGGTGCTGTGACCGTGCTGCTGTAGTGTAGATGCTTTCAACATTGATAGAAGGGATTTTTCCACTGATGTTGTTCAGAGGTTCTCAAACTTCATTGCACCGCGACCCCTTCTGACAACAAAAATTACTACATGACCCCATGAGGGGGGACCAAAGCCTGAGCGTGCCCAAGTTCCGCAGCCCTAGGTGGGAGGGCCAGAGCCTGAGCCCTACCGCCCCAGGCAAGGGGGCAAAAGCCAAGGGGCTTCAGCACCAGTTGGGGGCCTCTAACCTGGTACTTGCCAGGCAGGGCTGAAGCCCTTGGGCTTTGGCTTCAGCTTCGGCCCCAGGCGGTGGGGCTTGGGCTTTGGCCCTGGGCTCCGGCAAGTCTAACGCCAGCCCTGGCGACCCTACTAAAAAGGGGTCGCGACCCACTTTGGGGTCCCAACCCACATTTTGAGAACCACTAATTGTAGTTAATCCACCTCTTTGAGAGGCAGTAGCTAGGTTGATGGAAGAATTCAATGGGGGTTAGGTTGCTCTGTCCACATTGCATAGAGCATGAAATTTTTCACAGGCCTGAGTGATGTAACTCGGTTGATCTAATTTTAGTTATAGACCAGGCCTAGGGCACAAGAGTTCATTTGAATTGTTGATATATAATTTTTTGTACAAATTAACCACATTTTTACATTAGCTTAAATGAAGCCAATTTCTTGTCTCACAGACATACTGATTAGTCATTTAACATTTCTGGACTCAGTAACTCTATCTTCATTAGGAAAGTCGGGTTTTGTGATACTTGTCTCTAAAGAGGACCATGGGGATTTTTAAGAGGTGGTATTGATTAGCACTAGAAATACCATGAAGAACTTACCTAGACAAATTCAATGTTTGTATTTTTTTTCACATGGAAACAGAATTTTATTCGAAAGACCCAGTTGACTTAAGAATGATCTTAAAGCCAAAACTGGATTTTAAGCCCTAGAAGGGTATATATAATTTCCAGGTGGCTGGTGCCTGTGTGATTTAGCAGCAAGAAGGGGCATTAGGATGCTTATCTGGGGAGCAGCGGGAGGGCTGGCAGGAGAGCTCAGGGATTGTGGAAAGGGGTTAGGGTGACCAGATGTTCCAATTTTATAGGAACAGTCACAATATTCAGGGCTTTTTCTTATACAGGCACCTATTACCCCCCACTGCCGTCCCAATTTTTCACATTTGCTATCTGGTCACCCTAAAAGGGTTATCAAGGTTATTTTCTGGAAAGGTTACAGGAGAACTTAGCATGTAGGAAGGTGACAGAGTTCATTGTTGGTGAGAAGACTGGCAGTAAAGTTAGGCAGCTGAAACACTGATTATGGTGTGTGGTGGAGGTTTCTGGGAAAGTTAAGCAGGCGGGAAGGTCAAGATTTTTTGCCAGGAAGTTTGCAAGAGAGATCAGCAGAGAGCACGGGGTTGTGCTGTTTATTATGTGAAAAGTTCAGTAACTAGAAAGTGGGGTCAGGGAAATAGTCCTGGCACTCCGTGTTCTGAGTTCAGCAGATAAGGACAAGTGAGAAGATGCTTGCGGGGGTGAGAGGGAGTGTTTCCAGAAGAGTATAAACTACAGTGCAGTTTACAGGGGGCTTGATTCTGATCTCACTTAAACTGGTGTAGATCAGATGTAAGAGCACTAAAATTGATGTAAAGAAGGGGAAAGTAGGGTCAGAATCAGACCCCATGTCTGCAGTGGTCCAAGGGTTACCAAAATACTGACATTTTTCATAGCATTTAAAATAGTTTTTTTCTCCCTCCTGATTGTTTTGTAAAGACACTTTGGAAATGTGAAACACTTCCTGAAACATTCTTGGTCATTACTGAATAATTTTATTTTTGCCTTGCATCATTTTTTATTGTAGGGGTGTTCAAAACTCCTTACCATGGATGCATTAGGCCTTTGTAAATAGCTACAGGGAATAAAGTGGATCAGATTTTTTTAGCCCAGTTTTGTCTTTTTTAGTTGTTTGTTTTGTAAAATCAATATTTATTTTTTGACCAGAATACCTCCAAGACTATGCTGGAAATGATAATGTTATAGTAAGAGGAAGCAGAGCTGGAGCTAGGCATAAGCAGATTAAGGCCTGGTCTACATTAATGAGGTAAGTCGATCTAGGTTACGCTAGTTAAGTTACGTAAGATATATGTAACTTAAGTCAAAGTAGCTTAGATCGACTTACAGTGGTGTCTACAATGCGCTATGTCTGCGGGAGACGCTCTCCCATTGATATAGCTTCCACCTCTAGGGGAGGTGGAGCGCTGAAATTGATGGGAGAGCATGCTGCCATTGACTTATCGGGTCTTCTAAATCAATGCCCGCTGCATCAGTAGTGAAGACAAGCCCTAAGCAATTGCTTAGGGCCCTGAGCAGCTCATGCCCTCCCCTCCATTTGCTTTTTATTATGTGTTGGAGGGGAATATTCCTGCTTAGGGCCCCCACTGGGCTAGCACCACTAGTGAGAGGGAATGGGAGGGGGAATTTCCTTCTAAGATATTAAGTGTTTGTTTAGAAGAAGGGGAATGTTTATGGCTTTTGAAAGTTAAGGGACACTCATCAGGAAACGCAAGCCATTCTATTAATAATCAATTATTATAATTTTATTATTTATGTAGCACTATAAATGTGCTGTTCAGTTTGCAAAAAACATTCTTGATGAGGTGCTCCATTACTGATGACACTTTTGCAGTGCAGGCTTCAAGTTCTTTCTCGATGCCACCCACGTTATCGACAGAAGAGCTGAAGGAGGTGAAACCACTGAAAATCTTGACAAAGTGGATACCCACTAAAATGCTCAAAAAATGAGCCCACAACATGTTCAAAATTGCTGATTAGAAGAATTTGTTTTTCCCCCAATTAATTTTCAGGCCTAATTTTTGCCGCTGAGATTTCCAGAGCTGTAAATGCTACAACTAGCTCATCCATTGATTTGACAACTAGTGCTATGCCATTGGCAAAATTGATGTAGGTGAGGTGCTTGTCACCAAGGCATATGCCAAAAATGCATTTACTTAGTATCCGCTCAAGCACATAGTCTCTGATGAGATTGAAGAGTTTTGGAATGGCATCGAATGCCCAACCTAATTCTTAAGAAGGCGGTTCTTTTTCCATTTACAAGGATGCAGCTTGAGGAATTATCAGATAGGAGATAGAACATTTTACGGAGCTTGTCAGGGAAGCCTGCGAGTTTCAAGATCAGCCAAAGTGACTCCCTGTCAACAGAGTCAAACCTGACCTTGATATCCATAAGTGTAATGTGAACAGGGTGCTTGAAGTCTTATGCCTTCTCAATAAGCTGATGCACTGTGACAATTTGCTCTGTCATGGAACGGCTGAGAGTCAAGACAGCTTGTTGTAGTCTTCTCTTGCTCCTTAAGATATCAGGGGCTTGGGTCAGCAAGACACAAACAAAACCTTTCCCAAGGACAGATAGGAAAATAATGTCACAATAGTTACAATAGTCCCGTTTGCTGCCTTTATTTTTCCCTAGTGGTAAAATAATGCCACTTTGCCTGTCACACAGGACCTCCTCTGTTTTCCAGATGATATTGATCAGCATCTGCAGCCACAAAAGAATAGGTGGTCCAGCACTTTTGAATAGTTCCACAGCAATTCCACAGATTCCTGCTACCTTATTTCCCTTAAGCTTCTTTACATCTCTGTAGTTAGTTCACATTACTATAGTTTTCTTTCAAACAGGACTATGTTAATGTGAACTAGGCACCTTTTAGTTCACGCCAGCAGCGTCTACATGGGGCAGTTAGAGAGCAGCACCTTGGTGCACTCTGCCATTCACTCCCCCATAGTCCACACTGTAGTGCAGTGTAGACATAGCTTAATCTGTGGTCAGTGTTACTGAGCTCAGCAGACTGATAAATTCTACAATTGCTGATGGATGATTTCCCATAATGAGAGATTATAATGTAATCAATCATCTTTGTTTGGGCTTTATCACACGACCAAGTAAATTGGTGAATTAAATTCCCATGAAATCAGGTGTTTGTAATGACAAGATCATGAGAAAAACACAACAGTGAAAGGTGTTTATCATTGCTGTTTAAGGTATTTGAGGTTACAGGTCCAATAACATTTTTCCGTGGTCCACTTGAATTATCAACAGTAGCATTAAAATTACTGAGCAGAGTGACAATGTTGTGATTAGAGATAGTTGAACAAAAAGAGTTCACTTGATTGTAGAACTTCGTCTTGTCTTCATCAGAAGCTTCACTGGTTGGAGCATAGCAAAGAATAGTTGTTCACCTTCCATGCTTATGCTACAACTGGGCTTTAAGTAGGTAACCGGAAATTGGTTCAAATTATAAGATGGATTTGTGGATATGACATTTAAAGAGGAGTCCCACTCCTTCCTTTTTTGTATCCCAAGCACTCAACCACAGAAGATGATCCTGGACACCTGGTCAAGCAGAGAGACAAAGCTGAGGATATATAACGTTTCGGTGACCTATGGGACTTAAACGTGGCCTTTCACTGTCAGCATTGAAAAGAAGTTGGGCACTGTTCAGATGAAGCATCTCTGAATGATTGAAAACATCAAATGATATGAATTCAAGTTGAATGAAGAGATCCATTTTCTAACTAAACATGTTCGGCTCCCTCAAGCACTTGCCCAACACTCTCTATGGTGGTATGGTCATCTGCTCCAAATATCTACCACCTTCCCTATGAGAATCATTTTTTATTTTGGTCCAATGAAATCAGGGCAGAAAAGACCCCTCCTGGAAGCCTTAAAATATGATGGGTAGATGGCGTCAACAGACACCTGTTCCTCACATCCTACCACTGGCATCCTCCCCATAACATACCAAATTTGGCAAGCAAAACTCTCTATTAATGTCAGTGGAGAGCCCTCAGTAAGTAAGAACTTCAAGATGGACCTGAAAGAGATCACAGTTAATGTGTAAATAGAAAGGAGGATTAGAGGGCTAATACTAGAAGCCAAATCTCACATTCTTTACTCCTGCAAAATTCCCAACAAAGTAAATGGGGGCTTTCCATGAATAAGGGGTGTGGGATTTGTGCCAGTTTGAAAATTATCTAGGCTCCCTGGACCTTCATATTGGATTCCTATCAGAATCATTTTTCCAGTCTTCAGACTGAAACACTAAACATCGAGGTCCTGTCTGCTTGGAATGGATATTAAAAATTCTATGATGCTTTTCACAGATGTCATCTAGATGATTGCCCATGCCCGTCATTTACCAAAGTCCCCTATTGTTCCCACAACTGTGCTGCAAAAATATGCTCTCATGCCTTTGTTTCTAGATTTCCCCAGTTTATACATGATAATCTACAACTATTCCCAATTGGTGCAAACAATAGTAACTGAAATCTAGTGTGTATATCCATATAAAGAATATATATTGTGTTAATAACTTTTAGGTAATTATCACAAGATATATGAGAAGTTAGTTCTGCAGGCGTGTCAAACTGAACTTGCTGAATTTAAAATACTTACATATGCACATTACTTTAAATAGAAATAATTTGAATGAGCCCCTGCCCTATGCTTCAAAAATTGTTTTCTAAATCCATGAGAAACTAACTTATAGTTCCTTTATATAATGTTTATATCATTGTTGAAGAAGCATGGTTTAGTGGCTTAAATCACAGGATTGGGAGTTGGACAATCTAGGTTCTAGTCCTGGCTTCTCATGTGAAGATCTTGGACAATCCCTGGTGCAACTGCACTGAAGTCACTTTAATCAGAGCTGAGGGAATGATGTCTTTTAATGGGCTTTTTATCCACTTATAGAATTCTATGCCAGGAATATAATTTTCTGTTACATTCTAGAAGATAATCTTAAAAAACCTAGGGAGAAGTTATTATTTTCTATGCCATTATTCAGGCCTTTTCCATAAGGGTTTGAGTTACCAACATGGGCATATGACATACCTGCTGGAAGAGATGAAGGCATGGAAATCTATAGCTATTGCTAGTTGCTGATTTTGATGTGAAATCTGTTCGCCTGAACTTTCTCCTTAAGGTGACCTATTGTACATTCGGTCAATTTCTGTAATGTAGGTTTCTGGGCAGAGGCTTCCTCTTCAGAAGTAGAGTGCTGAAGCCCAGGGCAAAAAGGAAAGTGTACCAATAATGAAACCAAAAACTTGGCTGGCTTGAACGAGACAAAGAAAACCTAATATTCTGGGTTGAATTTGCTTTTTGCTTGTTACAAGGATAAAAATAC
Source organism: Eretmochelys imbricata (assembly GCF_965152235.1). NCBI lineage: Eukaryota > Metazoa > Chordata > Testudines > Cheloniidae > Eretmochelys > Eretmochelys imbricata. Next base: position 100,574,207 of record NC_135577.1, on the reverse strand, counting down.
ACTGTTGTCAAAGAAATCAGGTATGTCACTAAGTTAACTGAGAAACTAGCATGCTTGAAAGGAATTTCCAATTCATCTTTGTTTTAACTACATGACAATGAGAAGTTTCCAACTCTAAATGATTTTTCACATGATAGACTAGGTTTGAAGGAGCGTTGACAACTGTGAAGAGTGTGGGCCAGTGCACCAAAGAAATGCCCTTCTGTAAACAAAGTATTAGGTAATGGCTTGATCCTTTGTGGTGCTGAGTGTCCTGTCTGAACCTGCAGAAGGCCGAGGTCTCCCCTGCCCCCAGTGGTGCTCAATATCATATAGGAGCCAGTAGGTTGTTATTTTCTTATTTATTTGCATAGATCTAGTGCCTAGGAGTCCCAGCCATAGACGAGGACCACATTGTGGTAGGCGCTGTACAAACACAGAACAAAATGATTGTCCTTGCTCCTAAAGAGCTTACAATCAAAGTATAAAACAAGAGACAACAGATGGATACAGATAGTGGAGTATTAGAAAACAATGAGGCAATATGGGTTAGCATGCAGTTATCACTGACCGCTATGTACATTTTGCTGGGTTCAGTGCTGTGATGAGGTGATCTGTCCCCTTAAGGGTTGTGGTTTCTAGGGGTAAGCCCACAGCTATCATGTGGCATGGCCCTCTAAGGTTTTGGCAGGTCTGATATAAAAAGACATAGGAGAAATTGGGAGAGAGGAAGTGGTCCTGGGAATAAGTAGTGGTTGAGAGGAAATCCCATCATTGTTTCTTTAAGAGTCCGGAACCAGGAACCTTACAGTGGGCAGGGCTCCCCTCTCCCCAGCAAATTGGGATGGGTTTTGGAAAGGGGACCAGTTTATATGCTGCCTCCTCCCTCATAGCAGGTGAAAGCAGGCCTGCTGAACCCTCTGGATCTGGGAACTGACTGGAGGGAAAGGGGCCCAGTTGAAGGAGACACTGGCTAAGGCCCTACAGCTGGCCTAAGTTACAAGTCCAGCTCCAAGGGGGAGAGCTGGTTGACTACTGCCTGAAGTAGAGTCAGAGGGATTGTTTGAAATACAAACCCACCTGCATAAGGAGGACTGGGGGAGATGCCTGTCTGAGGGAGGGGAGTTCTAACTGTCTAAGCCACAACCTCAGTTCCATGAGGCAAACTGAGGCAGGGTTTCTGTGTCACCTGGTTTTGCTGCAAAGAGGTGCTGAAGACCAAAGGTGATCACCAATAAGCACCAAAATAACACCTATAGGAAATAGTATCCCAAGCTGTTTTACTATTGGGTTACATAGTTAAAAACAGAAGAATCCCAGCAGAGGGACAGAACTATTTAATGAGGTTATCACCATAACATCACAACCTGACTCTGGAGCCATCAGAGTGACATCTAGGGACAAAGACAGGATCACAGTGCTTAGGCTGGGACTCTGTGTAAAGCAACCTGGCTCCTCGTCCCCTTTTCTAAGAAAGGTATTGCTGGGATTGCCGATTCTTCTCTGTCCAATGACTTGAATAGAGCTACTCCTGATTTACACCAACGTAAGTGACAGGAGAATCTGGCCTCCAGACTTGGGTGAAATCTTGTCCGCACTGAAGTCAATGCCAAAATTCTTACTGACTTCAGTGGGACAGGATTTCACCTCTGTTGCTGTTTGAAGCAGGATCTGGCAAAATTGCAAGTGATGCTGAAGTGGGTAGGAAATTGCTGGAGGCTGAGCTAGTGACTGCTACTGCTAAAGAGTCTTGCTGGAGAATAGGAAAAGTCTCTTCCCCTTAACAGTGTCTGGCTTTCTGCCAGTAGCCACCTCCTTCTGCAGCAGGCAATGGAGCTGCAGGCAGTGCTTGTTGCTTCTCTCCCTCAGGCCACAGCTGCTGAGCCACGTGGGAGCTTTCTGGGAAATAAAGTAACCAACAGCAATCACGATGAACTTGTTCATCACAATATGTATGGTACCCCTGGGCCAAATTCACTCCAGGTGAAATTCACCTCTGCACTAGGCTTAGGCAGGAGGTGATTGTTACTCTGACGGTATACATGCTGTAGTCCATGTAGTTACACCCATTTACACCAGTAGTGAATTTGCACTGGTTTTTTATGTGTTTAATCTAGCAAATGAGTTCCCGTAGTATACCTAGAAGTGTTCTCTCTCTTTGCAAAACTATAAGGGTGGGTGTATAAACAGACATTCCCTTTGCCAGGAAATGGATATTCCATGCTATGAAGGTTTTAAATGTATTTCATTTCTTTGGAAATTTAAAGTCCTCTTTAGGTGCCCCATCCAGTGCTCTGGGCACTTATCCCCTACCAGAAAAATAGATCATTCACTTAGCAACACAATAGAAAGGACTGTTCCTTCATAATATATTGAGGTATTCAACTAAACTAAAACCCTTCCAATCCACCGCCAACCACTTCCTCAAAAACTGGGAAAAGATGGGCTTCGCAGCATGCCAGGAAGGTTAACAAATCCAGGCTTTGGGAGAACTGGAGGGACAGGTTCAAAGGTGAGGACCTCTTAAGGATAACATCATGCCAGCAGCTGTCCCCAATTTATAGTGAGGCGGCTCCACCTCAAGCATCTCTGCTAATCACAACTATACAATGTGACATGGGGAGAACAATCCCTCAGGTAGAAACATGTTAGGCCATTCCTAGGAGGCAGGGTGGCTAGAGCTATGGACTGCAACTTGGGAGACATGCATTCTATGCCTGGGTCTGCCATTGGTTTCTGGGTGGCCTTGGGCACATCACGGCATCTCCGTGCCTCAGTTTTCACATCTGTAAAAGGGGGATAATGACATTGATCTCTTTGTAAAGCACTTTGAGATCTGCTGCTGTACAGTGCTCTATAAGAGCTAGATATTATTTTTTAGGGCTTCAGAGGGACATTTTCAAAAGCACCAAAGGGCTCTGGAAATACAAGCCCCATTGAAAGTCAGTTAAAAGTCAATTGGACTAAATCCTTTCACCACTTCCCCCCAGCCCCCATAAGTGAACAGTAGCACCAATACTTGGAAACCTAATTCCATCTGGAAACCCATTGGCTGTGCTTACCATCCATCTGAGGATCTCAAAGCCAGGCTATAAATATCTATAAATCCAAAATAGTTCACGTGATAGAATAGCAGTTGTTCTGAAATACTTGAGGAATACTGTAGGTTGACCTGTTTTGGGGATGTTTACTGTATGAATATATTGGTTTAATTACTAGGGGGCTGTAAGGAAAAAACTGGCTCACAATAAGCCGCTTCTCAGCAAACGCTTGAGAGCTGTTAAGGGACAATGCCATTACAGAAGAAAAACCTGTGCCTGGCTGAGATCAACTATAGCGTGTTCAAAAGGAGACTATCTCTCAAAAGAGATGGGAATTGTTCAGAAGAGTTGTTTAGGGGAACCAGACTAAGATTCAGATGCCCCCTGGGGTGTCTGGAAAAGTTAGGTTTGCCTCAGTTATCATGAGGATTTGGGGAGTAATTGGAGGGAAAGGGGGCCAGCTGCAGCAATTGCTGGCTAAGGCCCTACAGCTGGTCTCAATTACACTTCCAGGTGAGCCTTTTCGTAAGATACACATGTGTAGACTGTTTATTGTTTTAAAGTCCTTTTTTCGCTAAATGCTTTGTTCCTGCTGTTAAATTAAATAATACTTTGGTTTAAGAAGGCTGTTGAGTCACTGTTGTCACCTCTGGTCAGAGTTGCCTGAAGGGAAGAGACGCAGTCAGACCTGCTGGGAAAGCGCATTGATTCACAGGGTATATTGTAGCCCAAGGCCTGGTGTAAGAGTGGAAGAATTGCATAATTCCACCCTGCAATGGATTAAGATAAAGGCGTGAGGACTGACCCCTGAAGGGTGAATTGAGAGAGATCAGAAGGGGACAGAAGTGCAGCTAGCTCTGTTATGTGACAGCTCATGTAAATCCCATGAAGACTATAGGGAAAATATACCTAGAAAAATTCCACAAGATGAAAAAGAGGGAAATCTCTGATGCAGATCTAGATGATATCCACCCCAAGCCACTGCAAACATCACAGGGAAGGGAATTGGTGATGCATAGTTCAAGCCTGACTGGCATGGACTGAATGGGTTGAGAGCAATAGAATATTCAGTCTGAGTATATTTTTCAGCTCAAACTTCTTGGGATATTAATTCACATTGTTCTAACTCGATCCCTTGTCTGTGTGGCTTTATAAAGCAAAAGAGCTTTCTGGGCTGTAGATTTCCTAAAGCACAACGTATTGTTTTTTTTCCCTTTTAAATAAAGCAAGTGCTCTATTTTTCAAAATAACATAATGAGTGAAAAATGACTTTCCACCTTGGTGGCAGGGCAGCAATTTGTTGTGCTGCCAACTGGAAGATCTGGATCAGGGATAGGTTTGGGTTCCCAGGCTCAGTGCCAGAAGAGCTCAGACATATTTTTGAGGTGATGTACTTGGACTCTAGGGGGAGATTGTTGTTGACTGATCTGAGCTGCTTTAGAAAACATCTTGCCAGCTGATCCACAAAACAGCACTGGTCTTTGCTACAAAATGGACTGCTCTTCTGCCCTGAATTGGATGTGAGTTGTATATTATAAGATACGGTTGTTATGGTAGTTACAAGTATTGCTGTAAAGTTCAGTGTATTTAGAACTTAACTTAAAAAATCTCTGTATACATATAAATGTATTACCAGCTACTCATTGATGGATATGTATTTTTATTAGTAGTAGTATTATTTAATTATATCACGAAGGTTGCTACAAAGACTGTAGTGTGAGATTAAAATGCATTAGCTCAGCTGTCTGTACTGCAATAAGGGGAGATCCATTTAATCAGCCTTAGTGGTATTGTGCCAGGGGTGAACACAACATTTTACAGAAGAAAAAAAATAAAGACAAAGAAACAGATGCTGGTTTCCCTTAACACTGGTGCAAATCCCGGGTAACTCCATTGCAGTAAACTGGAGTGGACACCAGTTTATGTGAGAGCCAACTCTGGTCCCTTGCCCTATGTAGCTTTCAATTGCAAATACTAGGGAACTCAGTAGGGGACTACTCACTGTGCATAAAGTTAAGCATGGGCATATGTCCTTCGCAAGATCAAGGCATAACTCCTTTATCCTGCAAGCTGATCTGTGAGAAAAGAACTTCTGCACCAACATGGAGCCCAAACTTCCGTGGAGCTCTACATGGATGCAGATCTGCTTACGTGGGCCCCTGCACCTAAGATCCCAATCCTACACAGACTTATACATGTGCTTAACTTTACACCCTGTGAATGTCCTATTGACTTCCATCAGAGTGCTCACATAGGTGAAGTTACTGAAGTGTGTAAGTATTTGCAGGATCAAGGCCAAAAGTTTTACCAAAAATAAAGTGAAAAATCTATAGACTAAGGTTCTGATCTTGCAAAGATGTATGCATGTGCTTAACTGTATGCACTATGTGTAGTCCCATTAGGGTTGCCAACTTTCTAATTGTACAAAACTGAACACCCTCGGTTCGCCCCCTAATGCAAGGCCCTGTCCCCTGCTCACTCCATCCCCCCTCCCTCCATCGCTCGCTCTCCCCACCCTCACTCACTTTCACCAGGATGGGGTAGAGGGTTGAGGTGTGGGAGGGGGTGAGGGCTTGGGGTGCAGGCTTGGGTGTGGGACCTGGGATGAGGGGTTTGGGGTGCAGGAGGGGGCTCTGGGTGGGGCCAAGGGGTTTGGAGTGTGGGAGGGGGCTCAGGGCTGGGGCAGGGGTATGGCGCTAGCTCCAGGAGGGAATTTGGGTGCGGAAGGGGGCTCAGGGCAGGGGGTTGGGGTGCAGGATCCAGTAGGCACTTACCTCAGGTGGCTCCCAGAAGTGGCCAACATATCCTTGCAGCCCCTAGGCACAGGAGGGGCCAGGGGTCTCTGTGCACTGCTTGCGCCCACAGGTGCCACCCCCACAGCTCCCACTGGCCGTAGTTCCCAGCCAAGGGGAGCTGCGGAGCCGGCACTTGGGGCGGGGGCAGCACACGGAGCCCCCATGGCCGCCTCTACCTTAGCCCTGCTGTGCTGCTGACCATGGATTTCCCTGGGACTACTGACAGACTGCAAAGTTAAATATATGCGTAACTGTTTGCTGGTTTGGGACCTGTGCTTGATGAAGAGGTGAGTGGGGAAGATAATCTCTTACAGAAAGAGAGATATTATTACTCTGGGGACCAGAGTTTTCCCAGGGAGAGTTGAATGTAAAAGTTGTTTGCTTTATGAATGTCTTGATTGTTGATTTCTTAAAATAATATGAATATTATTATTATTGTTGTTCTTGTTGTCTACCTAGCTATAAAACCCCACGATAGGTTAACAGTATTGAATATTCAATGGACTATCTTTCAGTTGTTGATCATTGTTGAACAGTTTTGTAGTTTGTGCCTCTTTTGCAATTAGGGGTAGTTAGAAAGTTTTAATACCAGTTTGTCCCCGCTCCCAACTCAGTATTCCTTTGATTTTGGAGCCAACTGTAGGTTGTTTTTATGCAAAGCAGACCAAGTCCTGGGGCAAAACTGACATCACAGTGGCTTGTCATTAGAAAAAACAGGAGCAGGGTGTGGAAAGACTAATGTGGGAAGCTCCCACATTTCCCACCAATGAACTGTGAAGTGAACTCTGCTTGTCAGACAGTTTATTGGGACAAGACATGTGACACTGTTTCAACGCAGCTTTTTGCCAACACCCTTCAGGTAGGAGAAACTCAGGAATCTTGTCAGGTGGAGAGCTGCTGATAAGTTAGGACTTGCATGTTGTGTGGTTGCAGAATGCTCCACTGCTTTGTCTTTTTTTTTTTTTTTTAAATCACTTGCCTTTTTACAAAGCAACACAAACAGTGCAAGGAAGGATCTAAGCGTGTTTTTCTTGTAGACTCGGAAATGTGAATGTAAACAGATGAAGGCTATCCAAATTGCTGTTGGTAGGTAGAAAAGTCTTTTTCCTTTAAATAGCACAGCACCAAGGTTCTTGTTCCATTTCATTAATATTTTTTGTTTTGGAAGAAAAGAGGTGATTAAAAGTGCAATTCTAATGGTATGGGTTTGACTTAAAATGTGAAAAAGCCAGGACGAAATTAAAAGTTGAAGTTAAGTGTCAGAGGGGTAGCCGTGTTAGTCTGAATCTGTAAAAGTGGCAAAGGGTCCTGTGGCACCTTATAGACTAACGGACACATTGGAGCATAAGCTTCCGTGGGTGAATACCCACTTTGTTGGATGCATGCATACTCCATCTTTAACTCCCTTTTTCTTGTGCCTTTGTATTGTGTGTCATTTAAGGTCTTCAATTGTTTGGAGACCCTGCAGTGTCTAATGTATTAAATTAGCTCAGAACAGCAATTTCACTTTAACTATGAGTTTCCTTGCTTTCACTTCTGGCTAAGCATTTCTCACCCTTGGAGTTAACCTCAGTACATGTGTAACTCTAATTGACTTCAGCGGGGGTTGGGCACATGTATCAAAGAGCAGAATTCAGCCCTTAATGTAATTTTAACTTCAGCAGTCTTTTTGTATGAATTGCTACTTCAAATCAGAATTTACTAAGATGCAACTTCTAAATATGTGAGCAATTTATCTGGATAATGTTAAAGCGTCTGCAGTCTTTACTCAGAAAAAGGCCCAATTCATGTAAACAGCTACATATAGCAACCACTTTTGTTACAACAAACATTATTTACAATGATAACGGTAAACTATAAACTCTCTTACTTCACATTAAACAGAATGAGGAAAGTCATCTTCATTAATATGGTACTTTTGGGGAAAAGTTGGTGTGTGCATTCCAGTGCCTAAAAACCAAAATATATCTTTAAAAACGCCTCCATTTTCATGTTGTTACAGATGCTCAAATAAATTGGTTAGTCTCTAAGGTGCCACAAGTACTCCTTTTCTTTTTGCGAATACAGACTAACACGGCTGTTACTCTGAAACCTAAATTTTAATGGAAATTTAACTAATCACAAATCTCAGGAGGCAGGTTGGGTTAACAGTGTTTTGCAGAAATATTTCACCCTAAACTAAAGCACATAAATCAAACACCAAAATAAGTGAAAATGATTGTCATTTTGTTTCCGTTTGGACACAGGACTTGTTAATTATGTGTGTGCACTTGTGTTCTTAGCACTGTAGAGACATGCGTTACATTTTAAGGTCAGTCTTCAATTTCTGAAGAATCTAATTTAAAGCTATTTATAGTGCTTTGTGATTGCCTGTAATAACTAATGGAAAAACTGGGTAACAGAGAAATAAACGTGTAACAGCTGCATCTACTTTAAATTGATTAAAAGTAGTAAAAAGAAGTGTAAATAGAAGAGTGAATTTGACAATGAAACAGAAGCAAGTGTATTCTCTGTTTTATTGTGAAACGTTTGACAGAAGTAACTCTGACTCCTCAGAAGGCCTTGGATCCCAGTGTTTAAAGTTTACTTTGCTGTTTGTCTTGAGTGGGGTCAGTGTTGTAAGTGAATAATTTATAGGCAGCATGAATGAGCTCATTAGTCACCTTTTCAGAGTATAAATGAGTTTTGTGGTTGTCATTACATGGGCCTTCTGTTCAGCGGCACAGCAAAATGACAGTTTGGCAGTTGACTGGCTTGTAGCAGGACAGCCTGTCTCTTTTCAAGTCTGGATTTGCTTTTGTGTGCTATTGAAACCACCATTCTATTACCCAGTGCTGGTCCAGTAACTTTCAGAATTAAGAAGTTTTTCCAGCAAAAGCTCTTTTGTTTTGTTTGTTTGCGTTTAAAAAAAATGCTGAAAGTGGTTTAACAAGCAAGGGTGGAGCAAATAAAGCATATACATTAAAATGCATATATACTCCCCCCCATAATTGACTTTTCTATATCGTAATTTGTTTCAAAATGTTGTGTAGCGGTAGCAATTTTAGGCGCCAATCCTACAACCATTTATTCACATGCATAAGTGTTTGCAGAACTGGGGCCTTTCAACAAAGTAGTTGTTTATTAAGGCCATCACCATCCCTTCTGGATGAGGGAAACATGTAGGTAGGGAAACTTTCCTACCAAACATCTGTGGTGTGTCAGAATGAGGCCCTAAATCTACCAGATTATGCCATCTGTTAGGTGAGGCTGTCTGTTTCCAGAGACGCAGGGGCAGCGCCAACAGACTCAGCATGAAGTGGGGATCCAACCCCAACCATGAGGATCCCCAACCACAATGGAGGAGCAGAAATCCACCCACGTGGAAGCCAGAAACTACCCTTTCTCTTTCCCTCTGCCTAGCTCCCATGCCATGAGGTCTCGATTCCTCCACCATGGTTCATGCTCTGTGAGAAGTTTCTGTAGAGATGTGGGAATTATTTCTAGTCGGTAAATTTAGTGTTTTTATTCCACAGAGTCTTTGTCCTTGTCTATTGAGAGCATGCTGTGCATGGCAGCTGCTTTCTGGTTCGGCTTCCTCAGCACCCTATAGCCCTGCAGAGGACCCAAGAAGAAGAGGGAAACCTACTGTAGATGCTACTGTTTCAGGTTCCCTTTGCACTCCCCACCCCCGGGGCCCACTTTGCCTTGGTCTCCTTCCACAGTGTGTTTGGTAGGACTCTTAAAATCTAATAAATGCTGTCCACACTTAAACACAACTGGATTTTTTTAAAATCAGTTTGTGACATGCTCATCCTACCAGATTACAAAAAGTATATCCACATAGCAGCTCTTTTTAGATACAACCATGCATCAGCTGAGTCTGTGTGTTCTACACCTATCACACAGCCTATGTTAGTATCAGTGCATTCTGGGAAAATCTGGCCAGCAATCCCATAGTGCCTTAGCAGGAAGCAGTGTCCAGAAAACATCCACACACAGCAGCCATAGTAAAATGTGAGGCAGATACTTGCTCAGGGAAAAAAAGACTGTCCATCTGTTTATGCAGGCAGGCATAGCTAGTGAGTCCCAACCCCACAGAGAATTAAGTACTAGTAACTGGTTATAGGGAGACAGTCATGTGCTAGCCTAAGCTACTGGTAAGAGCAAAGTGCTGTTAATACCACAATTACAACATGATCAACATTTATTTGGCGTGTGAACACAAACTTCATTTAGTGTCAGTCATGCTACTAACTGGTTGCAAACCCTGTCTCCAAGAATAGATACAATTTTAAGAAAAAGCTCACATTTTAAGAAGCAAGGCACACATCTCTGGGAATTAACAGATTGCTGATAGCTATATTATTCAAGGTGCGTTTCACTAAAAGTAAGTGTGGAGTTGCTGAAAGGTCAAGAATGTGTAAAAAGTGATTATCTTTAGAACTTTCTTTAAATCTGTGGAAGACACGCCTTCTGATTCCATGCAATATCTCCCATAAATTGTCATAGGCAAGATCCTACTATGCTAACTTAAATTGCATTTGTAGATGTACAAATAAAGGCCCAAAGCCCAAAGTTCTTATTCAGGCCTTACTGAAATTAAGAGCTTTTATTCAAGAAAAACAGAGTAAGGACTTCCAGATTTGACCCAGAACTAATTGTAATTTGTTTTTAGCAGGCCCATCCAACAGTAAAACTTTGTATCAATATTAATTGTGTTCATTACTGTTTTCCCAGGTAACTTTATTATTCAAAATTGAGTTTTTTTGCTTTGTATGGGACTTTGGTTGCTTCACTTCCTTCTCCCTGCACCCAAAAAAAAAAAAAAAATCCAGTTGATTTCTGTCTTTGATAACTTTGGCAGGTTTGTCATACAACTGTGGTACGAGGAATTCTAAGTTAGAGATAATACAAGGGCAAATTATTGTTATATCAGTGTAACTGACAACAGAATCTGGTCCATCAAACCCCAGAAAACTTTGAAAATGAAAAACTCATTCTGTTTCTGTCTCCTGCAAAATCTGCATGTCAACTAGAAAGCCGGGTTACACTACAACCTTGTGCTGGTATAGCTATGTTGGTCGGGGGTGTAGTGACTTGTGATCTCTGATTGACAACTATGCCCACAAAAGCTCCTAGAGTAGCTGCAGTTGTACTTTTATTGTTATGGTTTGTTTGTTCATGGGGAGGGGGCTGGAATAAGCTATACTAGCAAAAGTGCAGTTTTGCTGTTATAAACTGCATGCATACTAGGAGTGCGTTGCTGGTATAATATTCTGATATGGCTATACTGGTAAAGCGCTCTTACTGTAGACCTGGTTTAATAATTGTATGTGGGGAAAAAAGCAGCATGTGATTTTCCCCCCCACCCCCACCCCCTTTAACTACTGCTAGTTTGACAGCTGTATATAATTTTAGTACTAAGTATAACCATTTCCTTAGAAGTTGCAGATATGTGTAAGTACAATGGCATCATAAACTGCTGTATACCATTTTACAAAGGAACTTTTACATGAAACACTGTACTGTGTTGTTTTGATTATTCAAAATTAATTATACTGTAGTTCATGGAACACCAGAGCTGCAGAAACATATAAGTTTGTTTCGTCTGATCACTGGCAAGATATATGCCTCTTATAAAGCTTTGCACTGATGCTCATCTCACAAAGTCAGCTCTTTCTGTTGGGTTTCCACAAATGGTGTAATTGAGAACTTGAGGAATGTTTAAATGAAAGGACAAAACAGTTATGTAACTCTGATTATATGTATCATAGGGAACGGTCACAGTAGAGGTCTCCCATCAGTAAATAGGGGTGGTGCTAGTATCAGACTTGTGCAATATTTATCCATCATCACGAGAACCTCTATTATCCCCTCCTAATATGTGCGTGTGGGAGTGGACTCCATTATATAGATGTGGGGAAAGGGAGGTTAGCATGTGACTCTAAATAGTCATTTGATGAACAAAAAGAGGAAATGCCCAGCATATGTGGTGGTATGAAAGACGGCACAAATACAAGTGTGGGAAGAAAGAAACAAAAAAGGTCACTTGGGAGGAGCAGTTGCATCAGGAAGTGTAAAAGAGGAAATGAGGGCAAAAGTGCATTGTGTTAACATTAATTTTTTTTAATAGTGCCCAAATGTGTGTAAGGTGCCATCAATAGACATAAGACAGGATCCCTGCCCCAAGGACATTACAAGCTAATTTTAGACATGACACAACAAGAAGGGGAAACAAACCAGTGGGAAGGAAGAAAGAACAGGAAGAAAACGGTGAAGGCTAGTGCACAACAGTATGGATCACAATCTTCTTCTAATGAGACTTTAAAATAAAATAGATTGTAAAATCTTTGGGGCAGGAGCCATGTTCACTTCTGTGCTTGCAGAGTACCTAACACAATGGGGCCCCAATCAGAAGTGGGAGCTCTGGGTACAACTGCAGTACAAACCATAAATAATAATTCACAGGCATAATCAGCAAATTTCTTTTAGACCTCTTGGAAGAACTGGGTCTTCAGGAAAGCTTTGTATGAAGGGAGGTTAGCAGCCTGGGAGGATGGCTCTGGCAAGGTGCCCCATAAATAGGCATTGACATGGAAAAAATAAATGGAGACAGTTGCGGGAGAAACAGATAAACTGATCGTGGTGCAAGGCTTGATGCCCTGAGTGGATTGATCAGGGCAATGTGATCAGAGACTAGGTTAAGATGTGGTTGGGTAGGGACTTGAAGGTGATGACAAAAAGTTTGAACCTGATGCATTGTGGGATTGGGGCAGGCGGTAGAAATATCCAGAGGGGTGGTGACACATCATAAGACTAAGGGACAGGGAAAATGTTCTCACCAGTGGTGGTGATGATGATGATGGAGGGAAGATCAGAGTCTGTGCTCTTTGCCATGCTCAGCTTGCAGGAGGTATCAGAGATTCCAGACTGGATGGAGGGTAAGGGAATGGGGTAGAGAGAGATTCTTGGAAGTCCGCATTAAACAGAGAGACTGAAATAGTGACTGGTATTTCTCAAAATTGAACTGAAAGTTAATACATTCTTATACAGCTATCTATAGTGCAATAATAAATCACTGGAGATTCTTCTAACAAATGCTTGACACCACATATACTCTGATCTTACTATACACATAACACTTCTCATCTGAAAATGTCAAAAGCCCTTTACAAAAGTATTATTATTATTTATTTGTATTATGATAGCACCTAGGAATGAACAAAGATTCCATTGCACTAGGCACTGTACAAACAGAATAAAAGACATTCCCTGCCCCAGAAATCTTACAATCTTATTATCCCCCACTTACACAAGAGGAAACTGAGCCACAGGTAAATTCAGTGACTTCCCTAAGACTGCACAACATAAGAACATAAGAATGGCCCGACTGGATCAGACCAAGGTCCATCTAGCCCAGTATCTTGTCTTCCCACAGTGGCCAGTGCCTGGTGCCCCAGAGGAAATTAACAGAACAGGGAATCATCAAGTGATCTATCCCCTGTTGCTCAATCCCAGCTTATTGCAAACAGACGCTAGGGACACCATTCCTGCCCATCCTGGCTAATAGCCATTGATGGACCTATCCTCCATGAATTTATCTACTTCTTTTTTGAACCCTGTTATGGTCTTGGCCTTAACAACATCCTCTGGCAAGGAGTTCCACAGGTTGACTGTGCGTTGTGTGAAGAAATACTTCCTTTTATTTGTTTTAAACCTGCTGCCTATTAATTTCATTTGGTGACCCCTATTTCTTGTGTTATGAGAAGTAGTAAACAACACTTCCTTCTCTACACCAGTCATGATTTTATAGACCTCAATCATACTTCCCCTTAGCAGTCTATTTTCCAAGATGAAAAGTCCCAGTCTCATTCATCTCTCCTCCTATACTCCTAATAATTTTTGTTGCCCTTTTCTGAACCTTTTCCAATTCCAATATGTCTTTTTTGAGATGGGGCAATCACATCTGCACAGAGTATTCAAGATGTGGGCATACCATGGATTTATATTGAGGCAACATGATATTTTCTATCCTATTATCTATCCCTTTCTTAATTATTCCCAGCATTCTGTTCGCTTTTTTGACTGCCGCTGTACATTGAGGCTATATCTACACTTCAGCTTATGTCAGCATAACTTAAGTTGTTCAGGGGAGTGAATAAACCAGCCCCATGAGGAACATAAGTTACACCGACAAGCGCTCGCAGAGGTGCTTCTGGGGATAGTGGGGGTGGCTGAGAGCCATTCAACCAAACTGTAAGTCTTTAAACCATGATTTGAGGACTTCAATAGCTCAGACATAGGTGAGAGGTTTATCGCAGGAGTGGGTGGGTGAGATTCTGTGGCCTGCATTGTGCAGGAGGTCAGACTAGATGATCATCATGGTCCCTTCTGACCTTAGTATCTATATCTATGAATCTAAGTCGGGGTGTGGCAGCACACCCAGCACCTCTAGTTCCAGCACCTATGAACGCTCATCTGCACAGTACGATGTTGGTGGGGGAGCTTCTCCCATTCACATAGCTTCTACCACTCATGGTTTTATTATGCCTATGGGAAAGCTCTCTCCTGTCAGCACAGTGCATCTTCACCAGATGCGCTATAGTGGCACTGCTGCAGCACTGTTCCTGTAGACATGGCCACAGTCACTGACAGCAAAGACTGGAATATACATGTTTCCTGTCTCCCAGTCCTGTGCTCTAGCCATTAGAGAATACTGCTTACCATACATGCATTTAAAACATTTTTGGGCTGATCCTCGGCTTGTTAGCCTTATGGCTTACTGTGGCAGGACATGTTTTCCCACAAAAAAGCTGTAACATTCTGGAACTGATCCTACTCCCATTGAATCAACTGGAAATTTTACCACTGACTTGAAACAGAATAGAATTGAACTCTGTATCTGAACAGGATACATACATGAGATCTTAGATGCAATAGTCTTTATATCCCACAACAGTCTGCCATGAGATTTTTGCCCTTGACACTTCTGAAACAATGCTCATTAGCTGAATTCCACTTAGTTTTGTAAGACACTTAACTTTTGAAACCAATGATGAGTGTCTCCTCTTTGATGTTGATAAAGAGTCAGCTGTCTTACTTAAAGAACTTCTCCAAGTACTTGGAGTAAATTTCTGGGGGTGGGGTTATGATTTGGTAATTTGTTTTCTGTTTAAAACAGAATGGCCATGAGATAAGAATTGTGTAAGGTAATGGTCCACAGTGTGCTTCAATGATAGAAAGAAGTGTGATTGCAGGGTATTGTTAGGAGGGGGTAATAAAGATATTTTGTGGCCTAATGGGTATTGTTTCCATTCTTACATTCAGTTGTTGGTACAGCTTTCAGAAAACATGCAAGAATGTAAAATATCTGTTCAGTAGACAGAGGGAAAAACCTATCAGCAAGGAAAGATCTTAGCAAGACATGACCAGAATTTATCTCAGTTCTCCAAATGGAAAAACAAGCACTTTTTTGCTGGTGTAACTGCATCTACACCAGGGCTTTTGCTAGTATAAAAATGTCATAAAAATCACACCTCTAACCAACATTATTGTATGGGCAAAAAATTATAGTGTAGACCTGGCCTATGTTGAAGGGAAAAATTGGTGTTGCTATAAACTAATTTGCAGATTTTGTTAATTCAGAATGGAAAACCCTTGATTTTGGATTACCCTTAAAACTATTAATTATGCTAATTTTAAAGGTGGTCAATTGTATCTGGATTTTCTTTTCGTAACTCACTTATGTGAATGCAGTATTAGAGCAGGAAATGTTACCTCGTGCATAGAGTACTATGACTGTGAGCTGGGAGACCTGGTGTCTATTCCCTACTCTGCCACTAGCCACTTGGGTGACCTTGGGGAAGTCATGTCCCTCGCTGCCTCAGTTTCCCTATCTGTACATGGGGATAAATCTACCAACCTCGTTTTATAGTCTTTTGAGATCTGCTGATGAAAAGCACTATATAAAAGCTAGTAGTTTATTATATTTATTAGAGGTTTTATTTGGGTTTTATTTCTAGCTTTGCCATTGACTGAAGTCAGTCACTGAAGTCAAGTCACTTCACCCCTCTATACCTCAGTTTCCCCACTTGTATAATTCTATTGACCCAGAGTTGGGCGATATTTTGAGCTGTACAGATGAGACATTTATAAAAGTCCTAGCTGTTGGGTTTTTATTTTCTTAATAGAGAAAATGCTCTTGAACTCACTCAGAATGCGGCTGCACATTTAGAACCCATCTAGACTAATAAAAAAAAAAAACGGGTGGGTGGGTTTTTTTTGTTTTGTTTTTGAAATGAGCTTAATTCAACTAGTTTAACTCAATTGGTGTTAAGTGGGTTTCTCAACCGAGTTAACACCAGTGCTGTTGAGATAGCTTGACTGGGTGGGAATGAAGCACTTTTTTTCCTAGTCAAGGCCTTAAAACATGTTTCTCTAAGGAATAGATGGTTTTCCTTCTCTCTGATTGTGCTTGTTTCTGGTTTGTTTTCTGTTGCAATTTAAAGCATTTGAGGACAGACCCCAGGTGGAGCAAACTGTCAGAGTCATAGCTCTATTTTTAAACCTATAAAGCTTTAACTGTATTGGGCCCTGGATAATTTAGTACTTCTCTCTGTGTGTGGATACATACTTCAGCAGTTGGGATTTGCTAAACTAAATCACTTGAGCTAAGAGCTCCCTGGTATAAATTGCAAGGACGCTGGTAGGGATATTCTCCACTGTCCTACATCTGTACTATCATTTACCCCTGTACATAGTGGGTGTAAAAGCACTACCATGTCATTTGACGTCCATTTTGCATGGGGCTATGACTACACAAAATGCAAGAGTTGGTGTTTTCAGTGTTGGGTAGTTTGCTTCCCCTGCTTTGTTTTTTCTAACCCTCAATTTGTTGACCTTCAAACTTCTCTGCTCTCCCAGTCTCTTCTGGGCTGAGGGATGGGTACAGCCAGTTGGCACAGCTTTAATTTGGGTGCATTTGGTTCTGTCTTGCTTTTGAATATTGGAGCTGAATAATCTTGTTGGACTGAAGGGGTACATTCCTATAAATGGAAACATCACTACTACCAGGATACCCCTTGCTAGGGGGGAGACTAGTACCACTGTTAGGGGAGCCTGTGAATAAAGAAGTATCTTTGATTGTGTCCCCTAACGGAGCAATGCTCGATTGTGTGGACTATAAAGGAGTGAATTCCAGAGCTATTTGCCCCTGCTGCTCTCGAGAACAGCTTTGAGGCCTGGGGCTGCTGTAACATCCCGATCAACCTTAACTTTTTTTTTTAAAAAAGTCTGAGACTTTTTAAATTCGCACCCTCTTGTCAGGAAGGATTTTCATTGGGACGATTAGAGTCTCCCTCCTGATGTTTGCAGGTCTAACCCCGCTCTGCACCGCCGCAGTTTCAGAGGCCAGTGCAAACATTGGCTCTGCAACGTTTCTAATCACACACGCACTAACAACTCGGATAAGGCCGAGCTGGGGACAGGCCCTGAGTTAGAAACTCTGAGGTGCCCATCCAGACTCGGAGCGAGGGAGGGGTGGCGGGGAGCCCTCGTGAGAGAGGAAACGTCTGTGTAACTCGCAGGAGGGGAGAGAGACTCTGGGGAAGTGGCGGAGAAGCAAGTGAAGGAGCCGCAGGAGGAGGGAAGGCAGCTGGTGAATTTCCTGTGAGCGATCGGAACGTGGCGCAGGGGGGAGCCGGATTTGCTGGGGCAGCGGCCGTGCTGGGGGTGTGGGCGGGCAGCGAGGGTGTTTTCATTTCCCCCCTCCTGCCTGCAATTGGGATCTTCGTGTGTGCAATGAGAGCGAACACCCTCCCCCACCCCTTTGGCCCTCCCCTCCCTTCCGTGGCTGCTCTAGTGTTGGCCCAGCCCACGTTTTCTCTTTCACCCCTCCCTCCCTGGTCATGTGTCGCCTTTTTTTGTTTGCTTGCAGTGGGAACAGTTTATCGCTCTTCTGCTAGCACCGACCCAAATCGCTGCCCATCAGGAGTAAAGGGAAGGGGGGGGGGAGGGAAAGCTGAAAGGGAGGTGGGAGGGAAGGTAAAACTGCAGGAGGGTCCCATGCTACTGTATTTCCTCTTGTGCCTTGGGACCCCTTTCCCCTTCTGCACATTGTTGGCTCAGTCTAAAGGAGGAGACGATGCCTTGTTCAATCAGATGAAAGTTTGCATAATAACCATGAAAGGACAGCGGTAAAAATCTAACCTCTCTCAAGCCAGGTAAGTTGTTGTTTGTTATATTTGAAGATTGCATAAGGCACTGCATTGGAAGCTCAGTGTGGCGAGAGAGAAATCGCAGATCCTTTTTCTGCAAATTTGATCAGCTCTTTTAATTAATTACGAACGTGCTGATCGGCTTTCGGAACTGCAGATCGTGTCTGGGGGTCTAGCTAAACCAAAGAAGGGAGTGAGTTGATCGAAGAGTTATGTGTGTGCTTGTTTTAGTTGCTGCCGCTGTTGCTACCTTGATTTCCTAAGACACTTAATGAACAGAGTTGGCATTGTCTTAAGCTAAAAAGCCATCGTAGGCAACAGAGTCTGACTCTCCAGCTCTTAAGTCAGGCTGTCTAGTTCCCAATTGACTCTTTTAGCAAAGACATAATTAAAAAAAAAATCCATTCGGTGTTTGGCGGTAGAAGGAGATGGTCAGAATAATAGATCAGAACGCTGGGACCATAACTCCTTAGGCTTCGGAGGTGTATTGATAAGTTGCTTTAATGGCATGATCCAGTAAGGCCAATAAAAGGTTTATGACATCTGACCAGCATTGAAGGTATGTTTGCTGCAACTGCAAATGGCACAGGCACTGTATAGGAATAAGAGCAGTTTTCCAGTTTCCTAGCAACACCATTGATTGACTCCAATCCCAGCCAGTCACGGCGTGCCTTTTCCCCCTTCAAATGTTTTTGACAAGTACAGGGCGAGTGTTGCAATGTGCCTGTTTCAAAGTGCAGCAGAACCCGTCTCTGGCTGCCTTTCATCCTCCTGCTTTATTTTTCCTTTGTCAACTCATTTTTTTCCTTTAAAGATACACATCTGTTCAGGCCTAAACTACGTCTCTGGTAGTTATTCTGGAGAACGTATTAATAGCGGGTGGGTAGTAACCTTCCCCTCCCCCTTTCTTTTTCCTCTCAACCATTTCTGTTCCTCTGTGACGGGAAACGAAAGAGAGCGTAACTCATACCAAACAGAAAAGTTGGTAAAGGAGTTCACCAGTGAATAACTATTTACATATCTGGTGGAGCGACCTCATTGGCAGCAGATTAAAAAATGTTTGCTTAACTGCAGACTCTCATGTGATCAGGCATTTCTTTGTCTAAATATGGAGAGAGAAAAAATGCAATTTGGCATACAGTTAGAGTCAAATACTGGAAAGCTCACTTGTGGTTTATGAAAAAAATTGTTGCAAACCAAAGTTTGGGGGACAGCAAGCCAATATACTATAGCATGTATAAGGTGGCATTGTTTTTTCTTTAATGTGCTTAAGGGCCTAAATTGCAAGGTACTGAGCATCTTCACTCCTCCTGAACTCCAGTTGGACTTGAGAGTTCTGAGAACCCTGCAAGGGCAGTGACCTTACTTAGTTGCAAAGGTGAAAGAATCAGACTGACTTGAAACTTATTGTCTCTTTCCCTTCCTCATATGAATTCACTTACGGAAGTGTTCTGTAGTTTGATAACTTCTGTAATTTTTTTGGGGGGGAAAGGGGGCTTCCTATGGACTTTAATCAGACTGTTTCCCTGCTAATGCCTAGTTCTATTAATAACAAACTGTAGGAAAGTTACCACTTATCTAGGACTTTTTTCATAAATGTGAAACAAAATAATTGTTACCCTAAAGAAAGACTTTTTGGTGGCTCCTGCAATCTTTTTTTGTTTGTTTGTTTGTTTGTTTTAATCAATAACTGAATATAGCAACTAATGTGTAGGTCCTTAGTCTTTAAGCAGAAGTCACCATTGAAATCAATAAGGAGTTTTGTCTAAAAATGGATGGCATGATATGGCCCTTTGGGAGGATACTGGCAAATAAGCAAATTAGACAGAAAGAGAGCAGCATGTTGTCATAGCAACAGTGCAATTAAATTACTTTACTGTCAGCCATGATATAATTTTCCTGTTTAGGAGATCATGGGGCATAACTTCCATTTGGAGCCAAAGTTGAGTTGCAGCATAGGTGAGCAGTGCGTAGTGCCCTGATTTTGGAGTAAACTGTAAAACTCGTATTTATATTCCATACATTCAGATTCTCTTTAGAAATCTAGAAAGTAGTGTCTATGTAGGCTCAGCCTCTCTGTCCACTGGGTCTATGTCCGTATTTTTTCCTCCTCCAGCTAGCTTCTATCTCAGACCTAATTACTTTTGTTCTGCTTTTTGTAGTAGTTTTACTGTATATTAACTTATTTCTATATGTGGTAGTGCCATACAGTGTGTTTGTTTTTTTTTAAATTTATCTTTGCATGAGCATGTTCTTTTATCACTGCTGTGAAAAGAATTGCAGTAGGGGCACTCTTTCCCCTCTTTTATATCCCATGAATTCCGTCCTTCATTCGTCCCCTTCCCCAGAACGTTGGCCTTGGCTTCCCCCACCTTATCCCCTTCAGCCTTTTTCTGTAGGTAAGGTGCTTCAGCCCCTGTGTAATTCTGGCTGCCAATTGCTATAATTTCTCCTTCACTACTACAGCAAGTCTGTGATTCTGTGACCAGGATGCCACATGTGTCCTTGCTAGACAGAAGAATTATAGTGCTTAATATAGTCTACAATATATTCTACACTTTTGTTTCCATGCAGGCATCTTTTTCCTCTTGTTAAGGACTTGTGCTGAAAGCTACATAAGTTAGTGGTGGATGTAAAATTCTATCTTTTTTTAAAAAATCTGCTTAATGTTTTGTTGTTTATGAAAACTGAAGGCACACTACTCCCCTTGCCATGCCCCCCACCTCTCTTTTTTGTTTTGTTTTATTCCCATCTGTTTCTGTTGAATCACTCACATTATTTATCTGGAAGAGCTTCTGATCTCTCCAAGTCCTTCTGAATATTATTGATCTCTCACTCCCTCATAGCCCCCTAATGCAGTATTCTCCACAAATGTTGTCACCATACTTCTTCTGCTTCACTTCTATAATACTTAACATTTCCCATGGATTCTCATTTATGCCACATTTCAATTAAGTTTCAATGTATGTTCCAACCCCCTTTCTTTACATGTACTTTGAAGTGTCCTGTTTTTCTAGCACATGCCTCTGTATTTCTTGGCCCAGTCCCAAATTGCAGGATCCCCTTCATGTCTGTTTAAAAAGTACTGCTCCTAGTTTTGAGCTTGATCATAATTGTGCTATCGTTAAATTTGACGTTTGCTTGCTTGTGCCCTCAGCCAGAGGAGACAGAGTGACTTTAATCACAATGCTGTTGTGTTGTCTTCAAACAGCTGAACTTAATCTGAAGCAACTGGCCTTATTTACCCTGTGTTTTTTTTTTTAAAGTTTATATACTTATTAAAAGCAGTATGAGTGGAGTATTCTATGATTTGATACATGTATTCATCAGTAAAGGGATGTGTGTTTTGGATTTCCTGTATGGAGTTTTGAGTACATGCAGAATTGAGATATATCAGGATTATCATATTATCCTATGGATTGAAATTTCATTCCTTTTCCTGACTGTAAATTATTTTATGTAACAGTCTTGGATGTGTGTTTATGTGATCCTGTCATTTTAAATGTAGAACATAAATGCCCAAATTATTGACTGGGGAAAAGCTGTCAAAATGTTGTTATACTATAGCTGTCTCACCAGCTAACTTTCTTTCTTTTTTCCCCCCTCCCTGCTTTGGATTTACTCTACTAGGAGCTTCTGTCTAAATGGGTCCAGTCATGCCTCCCAGTAAGAAGCCAGAGGGCTCAGGAATTAGTGTTTCCAGCGGCCTGAGTCAGTGTTACCAAGATAGCGATTTATCAAAGGCACTTCATGAGGATGAGGACCTAGATTTCTCTTTGCCTGCCATCAGATTAGATAAAGGGGCCGTGGAGGATGAAGAACTAACTAACTTGAACTGGTTACATGAGAGCAAGAATTTGCTGAAAAGCTTTGGAGACTCAGTTTTAAGAAGTGTTAGCCCAGTTCAGGACATTGACGATGACACGCCTCCTTCTCCTGCTCAGTCGGACATGCCCTATGATGCCAAGCAGAACCCCAATTGCAAACCTCCTTATTCCTTTAGCTGCCTCATATTTATGGCCATTGAGGACTCGCCAACCAAACGTCTGCCTGTAAAGGATATATACAACTGGATCCTAGAACACTTTCCCTATTTTGCTAATGCTCCCACTGGATGGAAAAATTCTGTGAGACATAATCTGTCGTTGAATAAGTGTTTTAAGAAAGTGGACAAAGACAGAAGTCAGGTAAGATTCCAGCTATTCAGACATACCTGTTCGTAATGAAATTCATCTGCTCATCTTGAAATGTATTCACTATAGTCAAATGCAGTTTACGTTACTATCTCTGGTAATTTCAGTTCATTACATTCACAAAGCCAGCATTGCTCTAGGATGGTTCGTTCTGACTTTATTAAATTCATTGTCTAGACATCTGTAAAGAAGGACTCTTGGGGTTTTTTTTAAATTTTTCCAGCTGGTGTCTTCGTGCATAGTGGTTAAATATTGTTTTTAGTTATCATGCTGTGCTAACGGTTTCCAGCTATACAGGATCCATGTACTCATACTATAAATAGTTTGCAGTACTGTTCTTGGTTCATACAAGTATGTAGTGAGAAGGGATGCCATGTGTAAGATTCCATCCCCTTTCCCTTATCTGAATTGCAATTTGAAGAAACTTTGTCACTTGTAAAAATTCAGAAGAAGTTCAGAGTTCTGGTTGTGAGCCATCTTCCTGTGCACTTAATCTGCCTGGTCTCAGATGCACTTAAGAGAATCTCCTCTGAGAGGACATAAGTGTGGCAGCGGCCAAGGAGAAAGTTTGTGACATAGGTATTTGGGTCCTACCCTGTAACCACTGTGCCCCCCAGAAGTTAAATTATGCTCTTTTATGCCCATGCAGCCTCCTTGACCTTAGAGAGGTGGCATGGGTATGAGAAACAGATTTTTAACACCCAGATCTTCACTATTGCTGTGTTTCTTGGTTTCATTGTTTGAATTTTTTCAGTTACATCTGAAGAAACAGGCTGTGACTGAGAGGAAGGGAAAATGAACAGTGTGTTGGGAACATTACTATTTCCTGCATCTCTTTTTTTTTTTTTTTTTTTTTATTGCATAAATCTGTCCATTAAGGGGAACAGTTGTCCAATTCCAAATGGCTACAGCTTCTTAAAGCAATAGGACTCATGAACCATCAGCAAGGAACTGCCATGGGCAGGGGTGGCCAACCTGTGGCTCCTGAACCACATGTGGCTCTTCAGAGGTTAATATGCAGCTCCTTACCTAGGCACTGATTCCGGAGCGGGAGCTATAGATGCTAACTTTCCAGTGTGCTGGGGGGTGCTCACTGCTCAAACCCCTGCTCTGCCCCAAGCTCTGTGCTCACTCCTCCCCTTCCCCCGAGCCTGCCATGCCCTCGCTCCCCTTCCTCCCTCCATAGCCTCCTGCGCATGTGAAACAGCTGATTGCGGGGAGGGGGGGCGTTGGTGCTGATTGGTGGGGGATGGGGAGCGGATGCGGAGCTGCTGACGTATTACTGTGGCTCTTTGGCAATGTACACTGTTGAATTCTAGCTCCTTCTCAGGCTCAGGTTGGCCACCCCTGGCCACGGGAATTGGCAGGCTGCTATTTCTCCAATTTGTTCTCTAATTCTAACAGGTTGGTGAAATAAATGGCAGGTGAAATGAGACAGATTTATAGAAAATATCTTTATAGTGGGCACACTGTTCGGTTTGAAAAATACCGATTTATTCAGCTTTGTATTTTTCATTTGGTGTAGCAGTAGCTCTGATTGCAACATATTTTGGCTGCTCCAAAACTAGATTAGGTGAGATCTGACCCTGAATTCTGTGAAATTGAAGCTGATGTAACTCTTAAGTGGAATAAATAATGTTCCAGAGAACGCATAGATAGGCACTAACAACTCTTTGGTTAAATTTCCAAACTATATTTGTGTGGGTTTTTTTTTTTTTTAAACTATTTTATTACTTTTTAAACTGTGGTTTCCTAGAATTCACCCTTTCAGCTAGTTTGGTCTCTGATGGGTTAATGCCACATTTGATAAATTAGTTGTTGCTGTACGTGAGCATGTGTGATATTAAAACTGGCCCTTAATTCATGAATTGGAGCTCATTTTACTTGATAAACTAAAGTCCTAACTTCCTATTTGGAAGTAAAAAGGCAGGGAAAATGCCATACTATTCTATATCGTGGCCTGTAAATCACACTCCTGACCACAACAAGCTAACAAAACAGGCTTAATAAAACAAAAAAATCTTGGAACAAGCCAGATGTGTGTTTAGCATTCCCATTTGCTTTTTGTTACACCCCTTTTCAAAGTTGCCTGTCTAGATTACAGGTTCCCTGCTATGTGTGTACGTCAAGCGTCCAACAGTCTTTTGAGATCATAAGTAATACCACAAAGTAATCCTCTATAGGAAAATAGAGAAACTTGGGTTCCTCTTGCACTAAGCATGACTCTGGAAAACTGATCACCTACAATTGGTGCTCATGATCACAGTGGTGGTACCATGTCAGTTGTTAAGGCGATGTTTTAGAAATCCCAACTAAAATAAATAAGGAGACTAGGTTCTGATCTTTTCTTGAGAAAATGAGCTGTCAAAAATGTACAAATATCTGTCTATCCACTTCCCAGTTCCTCATAACACCCACTTCTCCTGATGGGAACCAGCAGTAACGTCGTGAGATCTCTGTTGTCGATTTAAAATGTACATTGAGTTAGGTCACTTAAATACCCTCCTGAGTTTCTCGCGTCTTCTCAGGGCAAGAGTGCTGGCATTTTGAGTTCTGCATGCATGGCACTCAGTAGCTGCAACTGCTGATTCAGTTGCTTTGGCATCTAACTGTAGACTTGGGGGAAGCAGTAGGCTTTACCTGTTGTGCGTATTTTACAACAGGTAACTGGATAATTTGTAAAACACCTGTTCAAAAGGCATAGTGCAAACCAGGGATCGGCAACCTTTAGCCCCCTGGAGGGCTGGGCCGGTTCGTCCTCAGGTTCGTCTGATCGCAGCTCCCACTGGCCGCGGTTCACCACTCCAGGCCAATGGGGACTGCGGGAAGCAGCGGCCAGCACATCCCCCGGCCCGCACTGCTTTCTGCAGCCCCCATTGGTCTGGAATGGTGAACCTGCGGATGCGGCAGGTAAATAAACCGGCCCGGCCTACCGGGGGCTTACCCTGGTGGGCTGCTTACCAAAGGTTGCCGATCCCTGGTTTAAATACAGACTGAATCTTTGTTTTAAGATCACAAAACTCCCATTAATAGTATTGTTGTTCAAGATGATGCTTTGTTTGCAGTGAAAAACTGTGGGCAAATAGCTGGGTTTGTGTGTGTATTTTACTTATTGCTCTTGTGTAGAAATGTAGTTTAGCAAATGGTGCACCCTGAAATGTTAACAAAGGCAGGTCCCAAAACATGCCCAGCGTATTCAGGCTTTTTTTGTTTTTGTTTTGTTTTGTTTTATCAGTTTTTGGAATTGCAGGCATTTGCTAGTTGATGTGTGTTGACACATTGTGGGAAGCTAGGTGATTTCTCTTTCATGGCCATGCTTTCCAGTGCTTAAATGTATATGCTATATCAGTATTTTTTTTCCGGAAAAATACTGGTGAACAGTTAATTCTCCCTTGAATCCTTTCAGAATATTAGTTTGCTAACTCTTAGCCAGCCCAGTTTATATTCATGTGGCAGTCATTTGTGGTATTGCAGGCAAGGGCAAACAAAGTAAAAAGGGGCATTTTCCTCTTTTTGTGCTGCATGCTCAGGGCTGACTGAAAACAGAGTGTTCTGTATTTGTGGTGACTGTAAAGGCTATAACCATTGTCTTGTGTCTAAGTTAAGGTTAGGTTTTTTAGCTTTGCATGTTATTTAATATAGTGCCATTGGAGTAAATGTTCTGCAGGCAAGTAGAAAAGACAAGATCTGTGCTGAGGCAGATATGATCTAGATCCACAGCAAAAGAGATGTGTACAGAAGTGGAGCATGGAAGGTAAGACAACAGTAAACAATAAGAATGGAACACACGTACATGTGTGTGATTGTTTTATTTTACTGTCTTCCTTCCCCCTACACCTCCATCACTTGCCATGTCAAGATTACTAGGTCAGACCTTTATAACTTGCACATCCTCAGCAATGTTCCCTCTAATTTTTTACTTCATGTGTGGAATGAATTTTGTTATGTGCACCAATATGGAGGAGATGTGTGGAGCTGAGGGGTTCAGAGTGTGGGAGGGGGCTCAGGGCTGGGGCAGAGGGTTCAGGGGGTGAGGACTCTGGCTGGGAGTATGGGCTCTGAGGTGGGGCAGGAATGAAGAGTTTGGGATTCAGGCTGCCCTGGGGCTGTGGCGGGGAGAGAGGACCCTTCCCCTCCACCCCCCCAGCCCTCTCTCACCACAGCAGCCCGGGCCTGGGAGAGAGGCACCTCTCCCCGGCTGTGGCAGAAGCCCAGGTCTGGGGCTGGGGGAGAGGCATCTCTCTCCCCTGCATGCCTGTGCAGTCCTTGATAGCCTGCTGCGTGGCTACGCAGCTTAGAGGGAACTTAGATCCTCAGGCTGCTAGATTTGTGCTGGGAGCTTCCTCTCTTTCCATTATAGAGCTCTGTGTTATCTAGACTGAGATGTGACATGAGTAGAACTGGTTAAAAATATGTTTCTGGCGAATTTCACTAACTTTTTCCTGTTGCTTTGCATGTATGTAGTGGACGATAGGGAGACTTTGCAGCAGCTAACTTACCATGTTTAAGGCACAGGATGCTTCTGTGTTCCCTTTATTGTGGAAGTTTGACTATTTTTTTTTATATGGTACATTGTGGACTGCAATACCTAGGCACAGTGAAAGGAATTTCAATCTGAACCGTTCAATTTCGTGACTCTTGTATTTAGGGCAACCTTCTGTGTACTTAATTGGGCATGGCTTCTTATGTATATGAAAGAGAGAGAGAGTGAGTGCTTGACTTTTGTGTCCTGTGCTCTGTGCCACTGGAAAAAAGATGTACAAACTGCATCACTGCTCCTTTTTCAAAGTTCTGATATTGATGTTTCTGAATGGTGGAAAAGAAACTTTGGGTGATACAGTACAAAGGTTTGTTCAAATATTGCCATTACTGTATAATATCTTTACGCTAGTAATATGACATTGTCTTAACCAATAGACACTTTGTAGATCAATAAAAGCCAGGATTACTAGGTAATTTTTCTAGGATGGTGATTATCTGGGGTGGGCGAAGAGAGAAAATACTAGTACTTTGTAGTACAAAATCTCTGATTTGAGTTTAGCATTTAATAATAGTCTACCAGCATATATAAAATATCACATGATCCTAAGCGTAGAAGGAGTTCCCTGGCTTTGTTTGTACTACTAGATCTATGAATTCAGTGATTCAGATTAATCTTATTGCAAATGTTCAGATTTAAATGCCCTGTATTGTATGTCCCATTTAGTACAATCCATTAGCCCATGACTTTTCCGACTTCCCTACCATCTGGTCCTTGGCTATAGAAAGGAATTTTTCTTGTATATGTGTCTCCATAGCAACGAGTTTGCAGTTGATATGGAAAGTAAGCAGTTGCCTTAGCAACGGAGTTACTGATGTGGCAGCTCCTCTGCTTTCATGGAAAGGGCTAAGCTAGTTCAGACGCATTATGTAGGTTTGCTGTAATTATAGCTGCGCCCACTAGTGCTGCTGTAGTTAAGAGTCTACAACACTTTTTTTTGTTTGAACCCCTATTTTTTTCTCCCCAGACATTTTATGTATTGAGCCTAGGTATTCACCCTTTGCTGAACCATAGCTGACAATATCTTAGCTCCAGAGCATGTGGCTCATGTATGCTTTCCAATTTCTGAAAAACAAGAACTTGCTTGGATCATTACTGTCTTATAAGTAGGTGAAGGGAAAGGATGTCTATCATATTAGGAGGGTTTTTTTCTTTTCTTTTCATCTTCTGTTGTAAATTGATGGAAGTTCCTTTCTAATCAGTGACCTGTAGCAGCAACCAGTCATAAAACTTTAGTGCCATTCCTATACTCCCTTCTGCTACTAAGATGGACTTCTACCAGGCTTTTTCTGCTTCCTTGAAGGCTCATCTGAGTAGCAGGGCACCTCTTTGTGACTTTCTTGGATTCTCCGTATTAGAAAGGGGAAATGCTTGCTAAAGGGGCTGTCCACAGCGGACAAACCCAAGACCATCAAGTGTTTCCTTTTAGACTGCCGCTCGTGCTGAGGGAGCTCAGATCGGGGCCTGTGGACCAAGATGGGAATAACATGGCCCATCACCCTGGTGTGATATGGTGTTTATTCATTGAGGCTGATTGCTGATAATTGGGTAATGATGATCAGGCCAGGATCCTCCTTCACCTGGAATAGGTTCAGAGCTCTGAGAGTATCTGCATACTTGTTTGGCCATGAGGTGAACTGCTCCAGAGTTACCCTTGCTTAATGGATTTGCCTCCATTATAGCTGATGGCATGGTTGCATGGACATGTACACTAACTCTTTTTATTTCCTGGTTTTCACAAGCTTGAGTTTTGCTGAATCTGACATTCTAGGAGGGCACAATGCACCACAAGACAACCTTAACTCTGTTGACTAATGTCTGGGCTTCACTGGTCAGTATAACTGTGTTGCTCAGGGATGTGGATTTTCCCTGAGCAATGTAGTTTGCAGCAAGGGTTATGCCAACGGGAGGTGGAGTACGTATGATGATGGAAGAAGCTCTCCCATCAGCATAGGTAGCATCTTCACAGTGGTGCAGCTTCTGCGCTGTGTGTGTGTAGACAAGCCCTAAGTTTTCAGAATGGAGAGGTGTAAATAGTGGTGTCCCCCAGTGGTCTGTACTGGGACAAGTACTGTTCAACATATTCATAAATGCTCTGGAAAAATGGGTAACCAGTGAGGTGGCAACATTTGCAGATGATACAAAACTACTCAAGATAATTAAGTTCAAAGCAGACTCTGAAGAGCTAGAAAGGGATCTGATAAAACTGGGTGACTGGGCAACAAAACAGCAGATGAAATTCAGTGTTGATAAATGCAAAGTAATGCACACTGGAAAACATAATCCCAACTATACATATAAAATGATGGGGTCTAAATTAGCTGTTACCACTCAAGAAAGATCTTGGAGTCATTGTGGATAGTTCTCTGAAAACATCCACTCAATGTGCAATATCAGTCAAAAAAGCTGCTAATGTTGAAAATCATTAGGAAAGGGATAGAGAATAAAGCGGAAAATATCACATTGCCTCTATATAAATCCATGATATGCCCACATCTTGAGTACTGTGTGCGGATCTGGTCATGCCATCTCAAAAAAGATATATTGGAATTGGAAAAGGTACAGAAAAGGGCAATAAAAATGATTAGGGGTATGGAACAGTTTCCATATGAGGAGAGAGTAATAAGACTGGGACTTTTCAACTTGGAAAAAAGACAATTAAGGGGGGATATGATAGAGGTCTGTAAAATAATGACTGGTGTGGAGAAAGAGTAATTAGCACTTCCTTATTTACTTTCTCATAACACAAGAATTAGAAGTCACCAGTGAAATTAATAGGAATTAGGTTTAAAACAAAAGGAAGTAGTTCTTCACACAACGCACAGTCAACCTGCAGAACTCCTTGCCAGAGGATGTTGTGAAGTTGAAGACACTAACAGGTTTCAAAAAGGAAATAGATAAGTTCATGGAGGGTAGGTAGGTCCATCAGTGGCTATGGGGGGGGGGGGGGGGGGAAGGGGGGGAGGGGGCAGGGATGGTGTCTTTAGCCTCTGTTTGCCAGAAACTGGGAATGAGTGACACACAGAATGGATCACTTGATGATTACCTGTTCTGTTCATTCCCTCTGAAGCACTGGGCATTGCCCATTGCCCAGTATCTTGTCTTCTGACTAGATGGACCATTTGCCAGACCCACCATGGCTGTTCTTATGTTGTTTGTTGTTTTGTTTTTGTCAGTGAACCTCTCCCTTAATGAGAGTTTAGTGGAGATGCTGTAGATACATGTTCCCCATCAATCATTCTGAACTATGAAATTCAGGGATCTCACTGTGATTTGCACCAGAACAGCAGGAAACTGTTTCCTTCTTCTCACTTTGGGAGCTCATGCAGAAAGGAGTCCTCATGGCGGAGAAGGGAGAGGATTTTGAGGCAAAGTGATTTTTTAATATACATGGCTTTTTTCTGATCTGTTAATGCCCTGGCTTTTGATAGGTAAAATGCCACTAATAGGGGTAAGACATCAGTTAGAATGGGATGAAAGGGAGCCTGCATAGGCTGCCTTAAACCAATCTGCATATGCACATTCACCGACAGTGACACTTTCTGCATTACTTGCGAAATAATTTTTCGTAGGGAGATCCTTGGCACTCTGCTGGGATTTAAAATAGTCCTTTCTGCCTGTGATCACCTTGTCTGACCAGAATAACTCAAGCCACAGAATTTTAGCAATTTCTGAATCAAGCCAATAACTTCTGGTTGAGCAAGAGGGTATCTTTTAGAGAGACTTCCAATTTTAATTTTTAAAATATCAGTTGATCAAGAATTCATCACATCCCTAGTTAAGTTGTTACAATTGTAATATGCACTCCGTTGAACTCATGTTAAAAATTAAGCATACATTTTTTTTTGTTTCATTTTCAAGCCATTGGATCTTGTTATGCTTTAGTCTGCTAGATGACGATGATCAAATCACCTCTTACTCTTTTTCGTTTACCCTAGAGAAGGTTGAGTTCTTTAGGGCTAGTCTACCCTGGCGATGCTAAGGTGCTGCCCTGGCAGCGCTTTAACGTGGCTTGTGTGGTCATGGCAGAGCGCTGGGAGACAGCTCTCCCAGAGCTCTAAAAAAACCCCACCTTCCCGAGGGCCATAGCTCCCGGCGCTGGGGCACGGTCTACATTGGCGCTTTACAGCGCTGAAACTTGCTGCGCTCAGGGGGTGTTTTTTCACACCCCAGAGTGAGAAAGTTGCAGTGCTGTAAATTGCCAGTGTAGACAAGCCCTTTGTCTCTTTGCTGTAATGTAGTTTTTTTCCAGACCTTGAATAATTTCTGTAGTGCGTTTTTGTTTTTTTTAAACCCCTTTCAACTTCCTTTTGGAAATGTAATCGCCAGAACTGGGCAGTGTTCGAACAATGCTCTGACTGATGCCTTAAAGGTAATACCACCTCCATGTATAAAACAGGGAGTTAAGAATCTCTTCCATCCCCTACAATTCATTGATTTCCAGTGAGGGTTATCTAAGGTGGGAGAACACACTTTGTGATTCAGGACTGTCTATGTTTTATCTTGTACAGCTCCAAACACATTGTCAGTATGTCACTAATAATAATGAATTGCTACCTCTGTCCATAGAGCTCTCTGAATTCTTTATGCAGGTCACCTGCATCCTGTGGCTCTTTCTTTAAGAGACCCGACAGGCATGCCATGGCAGTAACTTTCCAATTTTCTGGGGTTGGGAGCAAGCTGATAGGGGTTTTGTGAGTCGAAGTTGCTAGACTGGATAGTGGGAACAAGCTGCCCATGTTTGTTGCGGTGATAGAAGCTGGCTACTTAGGTGAGGATGGGGAGGTGAGATGCTCTGTTGGCAACTAGACTTTAGGGCTGAGTTAAGGGACAGGAATAGCAGTATAAAAGTTTTAAGGCTTCTTTTGCCACTGGAGAGTTGTGCCGTTGTCTTCACTGGGAGCAGGATTGCACCCTCAATGGTTCCTAAATGTTTAAACACATGCCTAACTTTAAACGTGAAAAGTTCCATTGACATCAGTGAGACTATTTGCATGCTTAAAGTTAAGCATATACTTATTTAGTTTGGTGGACTGGGGGCCAATGAGACATTTATAAGAACTAGCTTCTGATGTGTATTCTCCTTTTTTACTAAGTATCAGAGGGGTAGCTGTGTTAGTCTGTATCCACAAAAGCAATGAGGAGTCTGGTGGCACCTTAAAGTCTAACAGATTTGTTTGGGCATAAGCTTTCATGGGTAAAAAACCCACTTCTTCAGATGCAACCTTTTTTACTCAGTTTTAAAATATGGCAATAGGTTCCTTTTGTTCAAGGTCTTAATTGATAGCAGAGAAGGCTTTAAGAGGTGCTGTGCTGTTACACTTTTAAAAGGATAAAAGAAAAGGAGTACTTGTGGCACCTTAGAGACTAACCAGTTTATTTGAGCATGAGCTTTCGTGAGCTACAGCTCACTTCATCAGATACATTGAAGTGAGCTGTAGCTCACGAAAGCTCATGCTCAAATAAACTGGTTAGTCTCTAAGGTGCCACAAGTACTCCTTTTCTTTTTGCGAATACAGACTAACACGGCTGTTACTTTGAAACCTTTTAAAAGGATGTTACTGAAGTGGCCTGTGAAATAAGAAGGGTGTCAATAAAATCAATTAACAAGCTTTTCTGTGAAACCTTCTTTATTTTCTTGTTCACCACCTCTCTCTTACTAATTCCTTGAGAGTTGTAATGAACAAAGTACAGCTGTATTGTGTTTCAGTTGTAACAAATCTTTGGGGCTAATGCTCTGTTTTGAGCACAGCAGGCTGCACAAGCCATCAGGGTTGTCTGAGGGTTGAAGTATGTGCACAGAAAGACTTTTTAAGTGTCCATTAACAAATACTTAACTATGGTGAATTACAATGAACTCCCATAGAAGTATATAAGAGATGCCTTTGAGCACCAAAGCCTCACTACATTGAATACACCACCAATTCTTGATTGAACATTTAAAGATTACCCATATTCCCTTGTCTCAGAAAACACCTTTCTGTTTCATGTCCAACACTTGAATTCTTCAATGAAACATCAAGGAGTGCATTTTAATGAGAAAATACTTTATTCCTTGAATTTCTCCAGAAGCTGCTCTCTTATTTTGTAGCCCCAAAAAGGAAACAAACATTATGTGTTGGCTGAAATGGAACAGTACAATTAAACGATTAGGCCTTGATTCCTTGCGGTGAAGAGCTTTTGAAAAATGATTAACAAGATCTGATTATGATTGAATAGACTAGCTGAAAGCTCTTTTCAGACAGCCTATAAGTCAGTATTTTAATTTGGTGATGAACTTCAATTTCCTTCCTCCCACGGTGTTTTTAGTAGACAGTGAATTGATATGGTTTAGAGTGTGTAACATGTACAAATATGGAATATTAATAAATATTTAATGAATTGTAGAGATGTCTTTCTCTGAGTTTCTAATCCAAGTTTTTCACAGACCTCTGTGGTGTCTGAAATTGTGAAGTGCTGATAAGTAGCTCACACGCACACGGTCCCTGTCCTGAGGAGCTTGCAGTCTAAAATGTTCATAGCTATGGTGGGCATTCAGTCTGCTCAATGCTTTTCCAGTTTTCTTCTTTATTGTTCTCCTGACTTAACTTCCTAATACACTCTCTGCCTTACAAGAATTCTGCCACAACAATAAATATTCCCGTATGCCTTCTTTAATTATAGAAGCAAAGGCCACTACTAAATGAGTCAAATGCTCTTCTTGCTGAGTTGTAGAAATATAGCACACCATTACTGTGGCTGTCTGTTCGAACAGTTGTCTGGAATCTAATCAGACCTTGATTCTATGTACAGATGAGAGGAAACAATCATCTGACTGAGGTTTGGTTTTGATTTTTTTTTCCCTTTGGTGCTGTTTGCTCCCCAGGTACAACCTCTTCCTGGCAGTAGTTTGCAAAAAGGGCCCTGACATGAGGTTCATTTTTGTTTAAACCTGTGTCTGAGAGCTATATTTGTTCATTGAATTATTTGGAGGAAAGGTACAGAAATTTATAGATTCCAAAGCCAGAAGAGACCATTGTGATCATCTAGTCTGACCTCCTATGTGACATAGGACTCCTCCAAAATAATTCCTTAAGTGATGGTATAATGTTCCTTTCCAAGTCATTAATAAACTGTTAAATAGTGTGGAGCCAAGAACCAATCCCTGCAGGACCACACCAGAAACACATATGAGCAATGATTATTCCCTGTTTACATTTACATTTGGAGACCTATCAGTTAGCCAGCTTTTAACATGGCATACATTAAGTAGATTAATTTCATGTCTTTCTAGTTTTTTAATCAAAATGTCATCATACCAAGTCAAACACCTTACAGAAGTCGGGTATGTCAACACTACTACCTTTATCAATCGCACTTGTAATCTCATTGAAAAAACGTGGATCTATTTGTTTGACAGGATCTATTTTCCATAAACCTATGTTGACTGGCATTAATTATATTTTCCCCCTTTATTTATTGAGTCCTGGATCAGCCGCTTCATTGTCTTGCCTGGCATTGATTGCAGACTGACATGCCTGGGTCATCCTGTTTACCCTTTTTAAAATATTGGCACAACTTTAGCTTTTTTCCAGCCTTCTGGAACTTCCATGGGGTTCCAAGATTTATTGAAAACTTGGATGCAAGTTACTTGGACCTGCTGATTTAAATAGTGGCCACTGTTTAACATCTTTCTGAGATGCTAGTGGAATGGAAAAGAGTGTTATCATAATGATATGACTACATCATCTGTTCCCCCCCCCCCAACTACAGAACAAAAATAGTTATTGAACACATTGCCTTTTCCTTATTATTATTAATAATTCTACCATTTCCATCTAGCATTGTTAGCCACCCCCTACAAAGAGGTCTAGCTTCATGCTTCTTTTGAAACAAGTGGTCTTAGCCTTCCTTCAGGTTTATTATAACACAATGATTGGATCTGTCAGAATGTGTAGCTGTTTAAATGCTTATATGGTGTTCATTTCTGTAATATGTGAGCAACTAACAAAGGTTATTGGAGTGATAGTAAGTATGTGGCTTACTTTTGCTCCTACTATGAGAAGTGCACTTCCTCTATTTAGATAATGTGAGGATTTACTTATCCAGTAACAGAGCTCATGTCATTAGAGATCCTGGTTTCCCATTGGATAGTGTGTACATTCAGGCCTGGTCCACACTTCAGTTAGGTCAACCTAGCTGTCTTTCAGGGCTGTGAAAAACTATGTCTCCTGAGTGCCCTAGTTAGGTCTACCTAATCTCTGGTGTAGACACTGCTCGTTTGACAGAAGAATTCTTCCTGTGACCTATCTATTGCCTCTCGGAGAGACTGATGGAAAAACCCCTTCTGTTGATGTGGGAAGTGTCTATACTACAGTGGTGCAGCTGGATGTTCTCAGATGGTACAGTGATGGACTTCATCTAAGAACTGAGATTGAGGAATCTGCTCTGCAAGATAACGATGCTACTATGCTGGCATTTTTTTCCTTCTTGTGTTTTATTTCTCTTGGTCCAATTCTGTTCTCACACCAGTTTTACTCCTTTGGCTTCAGTGAAGTTACACCTGATTTCTGCTCATGCAAATAAGAGGAGAATTTGACCGTAGGGTTGTGGAAGGAAGAACTTCTAGCCACAGATACATAGCATCTCTGTGTTTTGGTCGCAAGCCCATGATAGCCATCCTAGGAGACTGTTAGTTTCAGATCAAGATAGTTATATTAGTTTTAAAAAAACTTAGTCTTGGGAACTGATGTAGCATCTGAAACTCCTTAGAATCATAGAATATCAGGGTTGGAAGGGACCTCAGGAGGTCTTCTAGTCCAACCCCCTGCTCAAAGCAGATCTGTGAGAAGACTCATTCCAATGAGTCTCAGCTATGATTGGTTTCCTCAGTTAGGAAAAGAAGCCCAATAGCTATCCTAGATCAGTGACTCTAAGATGTCAAAATACTATTTACAGGCTTACAAGACACTGGATTGCTGTACTTCATTTCAGCAACCCTCTTCTACTACTGCTTCCCAAGAGCTCGGTGGGCCTCAAACTGCCAATATAATTTTTTTGAAGGAAGATTCTCAGTAAGTGGAGGAATGAATGGGTGGTTGTATAGAGACCCTGCAGCTGAAAAATGTGAATGTTGTGGTATACACAGCAGAAATTCATTTGTGGGATTCTGCAGCAGATAATATGAATACTGCATACAATTCTGGTCACCCCCATCTCCAAAAAGATAGATTAGAATTGGAAAAGTTATGGAGAAATGCAACAAAAATGATTAAGGGTATGGAACATCTTAGTGAGGGTGGAGCCGAGTGGAAAAAGTGTTACTATTATGGCCTATTTCCTTTGGAATTTAATAAATACAGCCTTTCTTAGGGTGGGTGTGTTTTTTTTTGTTTTTGTTTTTTCAATTAAACCATGTAGTAGAACTGGATAGATTACCTACTGGTTGTAGTGTTTTGTAGGATGGTTATTCTCTAGGAGTGAAATCCTGGCCTTGATGAAGTCAGTATGTTTTTTCCCCTTTACTTCAATTGGGTGTCACCAAAGGTTTTAGATGAACTTTTATTGAACTCTGGTTCAAGCCAAGTTAAATACTGTGGGACTTTCTCAGAGGGGAAACTTTTAAAAAAATGTTTGTCACTAAAAAGCATTTTCATTTCTTTTGTTTTCCCCCTCCTTCCTGCCCCCATTTTAGGACAGGGCTGAATGCAGGCTAGGCTTTGAAATGGTCAATCTGTGTATGAACTGAAAGTACAAGAAAAGTTGCAAAAAAATACATCATTGTTTTGGTATTAAATTATGGATAGAAATATTGTGTGGGAAGAAAATCAGTGTCGTTGCAATGTTGTGGGGAATCTTGTGAGGGAATTTAGACAGATATACAGGTTGGGAATGTCACTTGTCTCATATCTAAGTAACTCCTATTAAAGAAATGTGGGTTTGTTTTTTTTTTTTCTGTGCTGACAAATAACTGTTGCTTAGCATAGTCATTTATTGCCAAGTAATTGTCTAGTTGCAATGGCTTGTTTTGTTGTATTTTAAAAGCCTTTCATCCCCAAAAGGAAACATTTAAATTTGTAAACTTTGCTGTGCTAAAAGCTGGTAGAATTCTGTTTATAATCTTATTGGGAGTGCTTGTGGCTTTTGAACTTTTGGCTGCCCAGCAGAGAAACAGGAAAGGAGCTGTCACAAGGAGACAAATCACATGGAAGCTTCAGTACAGTACTTGCTCCCAGCAACTGGAGACAAGTGGGAAGATTTTTCGAACTACCCTGCCTGTCCCAATAAAATGTTTTTACTTATTTATTTGTGTGCTCATTTTATACAGATGGTGACTTGCAGATCATCCCCCATATGTTTAGCTAAAGTGGGAGCAGGAAGTAGTTTTGTTAGCCCTGAAAATTCATTACAAAGAATATCTGTTTCCTGTTGCATTATCACAAGTCAGAAAAGCAATAAGCTTGTATTGATATATTTCTGTCTTCTATGTAAAATTTTCCTAAGACACAGGTGTTCCATTTTTAGAGAATATTAGCAATAAATGTAAACGGGCACTCTGGAAAAACCTGAATCTGGCTCTTTTCGTCGTCCTCAACTGGCCCAAAAAAAAAAAAAATCGGTGGTGGGATTAAAATGCAAGAAAACCCACCAGATTGATTCTAAGCTGTCTGGAAAGGAGTATGTGTCATGAATATTGACAAAATTCTCTATTCAACTGTCATGTCGTCTGTGATCACCATAGTTTTTTCCACAATTTTAACACAACCATTGTGCTCCTCTTCCACAAATATAGATTTGGTGTCAAAATCTGGATCATCAATTTTCTATGCTAGAATAAAAGGAAAGATTATGTTCCAGTAGTAATGTTTCAGTTTCTGCCTGTTTTGGCTCAGTTTGACCTTTTGTTGTTTGGGATCACTTTAAACAATAGGCTCCATAGCTTGTCTGAATTGTTGTTCATTTTTGACCATCTGTAGTTTCAGCTCTTTTTTTAATAGGTCTGGTCAGAATTTGAAAAATGGGGGGGAAGTTCCACTTTTTTTTTTTTAAACCATCTTAATTAGATGAAGCAGTGTTACCAGTCTTAAGCATTTAAAAACCATTAAATTAACTTAAAAATCACAAGATCTTTAAAAAAAAAAATGGCCTTTTTGTTGTTGAGCCTTTAGGATTCTCTTTCAAGCTTTTCTCAGCAACCCCACAGAACTTAATCTCTAAAATGGAAGCTGAAATTTTCACATGATCATGTGACTCCAGGAATCGGGGCTTTAATAAAAATACCAAGTATTGGTAGTCATGTAATAAATCACATAGGTTGGCAGTACAAGAGTCATACTTTTGGGACTGCAATACGGGCAATAATCTGTCAAATCTACTGGAAACTTCCTTCAGTCATTTGTAAGTATAGCGCCTCTCTGCAGAGACATTTGTTGTTTAAAATATTTGCTGTGTTGTCATCGAAGACTGCACTTAGCAAAAAAACTCCAACATTTCTTAGTAGTTGGATGCAAATGTAAAGAGAGAATCTACTAGAGAATTCCATTAAGGATCACTGGGAGGTTGAGTTATCTACCTCCTTCTTCCTGTCAGTTAACCATGAGGTGCCTGATATTGGTTGAAAATTTTTTAACTGTCAGTGTGATTTAGGACTCTAAGGTGACAACTAATTTCCTAACAAACTTTAAATTTGAATACATATGAGAAATTTAGATTAATTAAACCCAAGAAGTTATTACACATTTTCAGGGGTGAAAGTAAAATTGAACTCTTACCAGTACTGGGGCTGCCCCCCCCCCCCCCGAAGGGGCAGGGCCTCAGACAGAAGGGGCAGGGTTTGGGGTCGGCATTCGCCAGCCAGGCATCCGCATTGCCTGGCCTGCGCCGCCCAGGACTCCCACAGTGATTGAAAGGGCCCTTTTAAATCACCAGCCCTGGGGCAGCTGCTCCTTTTGCCCCTCTCCTTCCCCCCATCAGCAGTCTGGGGGGTGGGGCCAAAAGGGGCAACAACATTAAAGTGCTGCCACAGCAGCACTTTTAGGCAGGGTCCTTTGCAGGGGCAGCGATTTAACGGCACTGCCCCTTTTGTGTCCCCACCCCCGTAGAGACCTAGCAGGGCCACTGACGGGGGGGGTGCAAAAGGGGCAGCGACATTAAAGTGCTGCTGGGGCAGCACTTTAAAGTCAGCTGAGTACGGGCCAGTACCGGAGGCCACTTTTTACCGGTACGCCATACCGGCTCGTATCACCTTACTTTCACCCCAGCGTATTTTATTTTCATGGTCTGAATAAGTTGTAAAGAGTACGTTACCATACTCTTTCCTGCATCTTTGGATGGCACCTTCAACAACGTAACGTATCTGAAAGAAATAACGTCTATCAATAGGATTAATTAGGAACATGGTTTTTTTGTTTTTTTTTTCTCTGCAAGCATGTTTGTATGCCTTTGTTGGGTCATTTTTTTTCATGTTCAATCATCCATCTTGTGTTAATGTTCTTGCTGGTTTTAGTTTTTTCCTTTAATGTTTTCGTTTTCTTCAGTTCCAACATCAAGTAATGGACATGTGAGTCTCAGAGCACATCTCCACTGGCAACATTAAAGCGCTGCCATGGCAGCGCTTTAACGTGGCTTGTGTGGTCGTGGCAGAGCACAGGGAGAGAGCTCTCCCAGCACTCTAAAAAGCCACCTCCACAAGGGGCGTAGCTACTAGCGCTGGGAGAGCTGGTTCACTATCTATACTGGCATGTTACAGCGCTCAATCTTGCAGCGCTCGGGGGGGGAGAAGGGGTTCCAAACCTTAGCGAGAAAGTTGCACCGCTGCAAAGTGCCAGTGTAGACAAGGCCCAAATCTATTTGCAGCAATATATCCAGGGTATGAAGTACTTCAGTCCTTCTCTGAGTTGCTTTTTTGTTCTATATTGAAGAGTATGTTAGCATAAAAGAAGTCTTCTGAAGTCCAAGTCTTTGCCTTTCAGTTGTTTTAATTGGTTGATCAAGATCAAAGACGGGGAGGGGGGAGGGGCGGCTCTTCCTGCGTGATTAACAAGCTCATAGACGAACCGGAACAGTGACTTCAAATATCATTGCCATGTTTTGGTGACGGCTATGACATCAAAATATCTTTTGCTGTATCGTTGAACTCTGTTTCCCAACTTCTACTTCAGTAGACCATTTCATTCAGAGGCACATTTGATCTTGAATAATTTTGAAGAAACAAATCTTCTGTGCTTTCTGAAAGGACCATAAATCCTTTCTACCTTGCTACTTAACAACTCTTGGCACCATTAACGTTTTATTTCACATAAATTATCTGTTTTCATTACTTAAGTCCATTCAGTCACTTTTTCCTTACCATTCCGTTCCACTTCAGGTAGCTTGAGCCAGATAAATTCATATGTTAATGAACATTATTACTAAATACACTAAATTTGTGTAAACGTTATTACGTACACTAAATACCAATCACCCTCTTGCAGTATTGATTGGCAGCTTTCATGTATCATACGATTAGGATGAGCAACAGTTACTTTGTAAACACTGGAGAGTAGAGGTGGGTGGGTAAAGACGAGTGAGCCAACTTTTTATAGAGAACCTTTTGCCCACTGTCAAGCTTCTACAACCTAGCAAACTAAGTCCCCTAAGGGTTCACAATTCTACCCAGTCCCATCTTTACAACATCCAGTGACGCTTGATTCCACTTCAACTATGTCTGACTCAACAGCTGCCAGTGACCTCTTCACCTTTTCCTCTCTGCACTTCTAGACAGTTCTTTAACATCCTTCTTGTTTTCATGACCGTGATCTCCTCACTTCTCTCAATGTATTAGAATAATTTAAAGCATTTATAGATTTAAATTAGGGCCTGTTTCTTGTAAAGCAATGTATGAATATAACGTTGGAAAGTTAATACTAAAGAAAAAACAAAGTTAAAAAATTGCGGGGGAGGGAATCCATTGCGTTTTCTCTTTCCATTTCTTTTGTTCAGAGTAAAAGTTACATTTTGTGTGTGTGTGTGCACAATCTTGATTTTTCTGAATGACCTTTTTCTCTGAATTTTACGTGGCTGATTTTTCATATCCAATTTCCCAGCAACTTGGGTGAAAGAGCATACTGAAGGCTGGTTGACTTGATTTTGCTGGCTTGTGTTCGATTACAGTCTGTCTCTGTACCACAAACTCTGGTATTTATTTCAGGTTTATTGTGTTTTTTCTGTGAATCTGAGAAAATTTGCACACAGCATATAATTTTTTTAATAATGGGTACTCCTATTTTATATTTTATGTACAAAAATTATAAAAATCCATGGTCTGGTTGAATAACACAGAGAAAAATAATTTTTTGTTGTGATTTTGATAGGGAAACTATGAATCAGATGTCTGGAACTAGTAATGTGTTTGGCATAGATGAATGCTCCATTAATGCAAAATAGTCCATTAGGAAAATGGCACGAATAAACTTGTGAATTTCATTCTCATCAAGCTACATATTTTGAACTAGGACCTGTTTACTAACTAGAAAGAATTCTTAATTCAGTATTCCTATTCTTATTAAAAACACAAAATAAGAGACCACTGACTTCATGTCAGAATTTTCTAACATACTGTACCACCAAAAGTGTTTCTCTGCATTGTTACTTTTCAAACCGGTTTACTTGTTTGGTTAAGATGCTTTAGATACTCCCTCTAAAATACA
The DNA here is from genome assembly GCF_965152235.1 of Eretmochelys imbricata. Taxonomy (NCBI): domain Eukaryota; kingdom Metazoa; phylum Chordata; order Testudines; family Cheloniidae; genus Eretmochelys; species Eretmochelys imbricata. The sequence goes on along the minus strand of NC_135577.1, from coordinate 100,532,796 downwards.
CTATGTGAAGCTATGTGTACGGACAAAGCTCTTAAGAATAAACCAACAATATTCCTGCTGCTGTTCTAATTTTGGGTTTACCCTGAGCTTTTGCCAGTTGTGATATATGTTGCAGTGATTGTGAGATACAAGCAGGTATTTCAGGTCCTACACAGAGATCACCAAATCTGTTGTCGAGGCTGGGTAGGGAGAGAATTGGAGGGAATCTAATTTTGAGTGGATGAAGGGGAGTTGTTGACTTACTGAAAAAGCTGCCCATTGTTTGCTGAAAACCAGGGCACTACCAAATTCACGGTCCATTTTGGAAATTTTCATGGTCATAGGGTTTTAAAAATCTGAAATGTTCCGGTTTCAGATATTTAAATCTGAAATTTCATGGTGTTGTAACCGTGTGGGTCCCAATCCAAAAGGAGGTGTGGGTGGGTGGAGGTGGGTTTTGTAAGGTTATTTTAGGGGTGTTGCTACCCTTACTTATGCACTGCTGGCGGTGGCACTGCCTTCAAAACTGGGTTCGCACCCAGCAGCTGGGGGAGGTTCCTGGAGGTGTAACAGACCCAGCCCAGGAGTGGCCTGGGTAGGGGAAGAGGAAATCCCATTCTCCCTAGCCTGGCTGTCTCACATCACCTCCATATTGGTGCACATAACAAAATTCATGTGGTGGGGGCGGGGCTGAGGGGTTCGGAGTGTGGGAGGGGGCTCAGGGCTGGGGCAGAGGACTGGGACTTTGGGGTGGGGCCAGAAATTAGGGTTCGGAGTGCAGGAGGGGACTCTGGGCTGGGGTAGGGTATTGGGGGTGAGGGCTCTGGCTGGGGTGCAGGCTCTGGGTGGGGCTAAAAATCAGGGTTTTGGGGTGCAGGCTGCCCCGGGGATACACTGGTGAGAGAGGACTCAGCAGCACCTGGGCTGTGGGGGGAGAGGTGCCTCTCCCTGCTGTGGCAGTTCTGGGGCTGGGGCCAGAGGAGGGGCGCCTCTCCCCTGGCTGTGGGTTGGGGCCGGGGGTGGAGCGCCTCTCCCCCGGCAGGTCCGGTCGAGGGCTGGGTTGGGGGTGTCTCTTCCCTGGCCGCAGCAAGTCTGGGGCTGGTGGGGAGAGGCATCTCAGCCTGAGAGCCTGTGCGGCACTTAATAAGCTGCTGCATGGCCGCACAGCTTAGAGGGAACTTAGGCGGACACCTACATCATCCATTCGTAAGCTTGGCCTTCCCCAAAAGTGACTACTCCCCCTCCCCCCCCCACCTCATACCATGCTACTCTCACTTTTGTGCTGCTGCTGGTAGGCTGCTGCCTTCAGAGCTGGGTGGCTGGCCAGCAGCTGCTGCTCTCTGGCCCAGCTCTGAAGCCAGTGCAGAAGTAAGGGTGGCAGTACCACTACCCCGCTACAATAGGCTGATTTCAACGGTGGGAGACCGGATTTAGCAGTCCGTAATGTGCTTTTTACAGGTACGAATTTGGTAGGGCCTTATATATATACAACTACAGCACTCGGCCTGTTCATTTAAAAAGAAAAAAAAAATCAAAATACCATACCAAGGAGACACAACTGCTTCTGAATTCAGCACTCCAAGCATGAGACATCCCTGCAATATCTTAGCATAGCTTGCTGTGCCATAAAGATGAGCCCATAAGATTCTGAGAGCGCCCCTTTCCCTCTTTATTCTGGGACACTTTATTTTCCCACCTAGTGCTATCTTGTTATGCCTTTGCCCTAACGAGCTTTGCTCATTATGTCCACCCTCTCGGCGGATAAGCAGGCACTCTGTGTCTGAGACTTGGATGAATGCTGCTGTGTGGATCAAACTTAGGCAGATAAGGAGAAATCCATTCTGTTTTCAAAACCAGAGGAATGGAATGTCTTGACATTTGTGAGCTTAAAAAACATAACCAGCTCTAGTAAATTATCATGTGGGGGAACGTATGTCTCCTACTGGTCCTCTGTTGGTTGTTTGGACATGTGCTCAACTCCCTATGGTCAGCTCCTCCCACATTGAAGGGCCCTAAGATTATAAAGCTGTGCCTTTCTGCTGCACTCTACCTCCCCAGGGAAGGCTTTTATAGGGTCTTTTTATATAGGTCACTCGGCAGGAAATGGGAATGGCCGTAGCTTTCCCCAGTACCCTAAGGCCAGATCTACACTACAGACTTATATTGGTATAACTGTATCACTTGAGTGTGAAAAATCCACACCCCTGAGCGAAATAGTTATATTGACCTAACCCCTGGTGTAGATAGTGCTATGTCAGTGAGAGTTCTGCCGTCGACATAACTATGGCCTCTCTCAGAGTTGGATTGACTACGCCAAATGGAGAAGCTCTGCCGTCAGTGTAGGAGTGTCTTCACTTCAGTGCTACAGTGGTGCAGCTGTGGCCAATGCAGCATTTTAAGTGTAGACCAGCCCTGAGTCTGTCTACAGGGTTGACTGGTTTGCTTGTGTCTTTCTCTCTGCTGCTTTAGAATTGGCATCTTCCCATGTCGTTGTTTGTAGATTTCGGAAACAGGTCTGGCTATAACGAGTTAGGAGAGTGGTTCACTTACCAAGTGGTTTTTAATTCTTCCCTAAACAGCATTGCCGTTTTGGCCATCTGGCATAGAGGTGGTGGAGGAGGGCAGGAGAGGTCACAATGATCTCTCCCCCAGCAATTCCACACAGAACGCAGTGAGCCACCCTTTATCTCTGTAATCCTATATAGGGGTATCCATAAAATGGGTGTCAGTGCTCCCTCAGTGGGAAGGGGCACGTTTGCACTGCTAGTGGTCATCATCATCTGGGATGGGGCCATGCCGTGGTCTCTGGCTTGCAGTTGGGAGGGTTGTATTTTGGAAGCAAATGCTATGTTTCAGCATCCTGTGTGCTATGCTCTTTGGAGATGAGCGCCTGGAATCATTATTCCTGACTGCCACAGATATACCTCCAGCTACACCTTCTCTCAAGCTATAACTAATCCCCTCATTTTTAGGCCTATACTTCTTTGTCTTGATTATACAGTGCTTGCATGGCCAACTCCTTATTAATATATTCAGCTTTTGTCTCGAGCCCTATAGTTGCCTTGTGCTTTAGAAAGAATATAAGACTTATGGGGGCATTTCAAAGTCAACTCCTGACACTCACTGAAAGCCCCTGCCCTTTGTGCCTTTGAAAATCTCCAACCTAGTCCTTGCCCTGATGAATTTATTATCTGGGCATGATGTGACACACCATAGGGAGTGATGACATGCAAGGGTGAGGAAGGCTTGCCCAAAACAGGGTTATAAGGTTTTGGAAAGATGTGAAGTCTTTTTTCCTTCTAGGTGTTTTTGCACCATTAATTTTATTTTATTTGGTTGATGTTGGATGGCAAGAGGAAAAACAGGAGATATTTTTGAATTTACTATAAAGTTGGGGCAAAAATTATATGTATGACCTACTTTTATCAGCACAAACTGCACTTGTATCTCGAGGTAGGACATTTTGAAGTGTTTCTGTTACTGGAGAAATGGCTCCTGTTTAGTGTGTTACTCTTGTGAGTGGAAAAGTTCAGTTAATCTGCTGAATGTTGCTTATGGAGTTTATAAAACTGTGTTTCTAAAAAGAATACAGAAGCAGTTGGAAAACTGCAAAGCAGGGCAACCTTTCAAACCATTTATCAAAGCACTTGCTTGCTAGTCCCATGTCAAGTCAGGTGATACAATACTAAATATTGAGCAAGAAAGACCCTATATTAAAAGACTATGTGAAGAAAAATCAGTGCAGACCCATTAGCTTTTGTCAGCTCTTTATTTCTGTTTTTAGTTGTCACTGCTAATGGATTTAGTTCAACCTACTCCATTCCATGCTTCTCTACTGACTGCTAACCCCTTCCTCTTGAAAGTCACCCAGGGCCTTTTTTTTTTTTTTTTTTCACCATTGGTGTATTTGTAGACTAAAAATGACCCTTTAACTTTTGACCCAGATATGAACATGGAATAGGTTTTTTAAAGGTCTGTTGGGTGAAGGGTTGCATTTCAAACTGTTGCTAGCTTTGCATATGCTAGATAGCAAAGCATTTAAAGGAAAAGTTCTGCAAGAAAAGGAATTTTTTTCTTCTGTGGTAAAAGCTAAGGCCAGAGTGACTTCAAATGAGTGCCCCTGCCAACGGTATTGATAGTAGCCTGGTCCCTAGTTTGAGCGTTGGATTGGAAGTTATAGCTGAGTTCGAGTCCCAGCTCTGCCATTGACTTTGTGACTTTAGACATTTAACTTTTATTCGTGGCATCAATTTTTTCTTTCTTTAAAGGAGGGCTAATTAATGTTAGTTCTTTCTTTTTTTTTCGTAGAGGGCAAGTATTAGCCGTAGGTGGAAAGTGTGATATAAATGCTCCATATTACTTATTAATCTGCCTCTTTCATTATTGTTTCTCTATATTTAAAAGTGAGACATGATTCAAGGACAGTTACTAAATGACATTTAATTTCTCAGTTGCTTGCAAGATTTCTGTAATAGAACCTAATAATTTTTAACATAGATATAACAACGAGCAGGTTTAGCATAAATATGAACTCTAGTACAGTGGTTTTCAACCTTTTTTTTCATTTGCGGACCCCTAAAAAACTTCAGATGGAGGTGAGGACCCCTTTGGAAATCTTAGATATAGTTTGCAATAGTTTGCAGACCCCCAAGCGTCTGTGGACCACAGGCTGAAACCATTGTTCTATATTAACAACAACCTTTCACGGACCTCTTAGATGTAGTGTGAGGACTGCAGGTTGACAACCACTGCTTTAGTGTCATGAGAGATACTGCAATATCTGCTAAGCCTATGGAAGAAGTCACAATTTTTTGAGCTCTTGTTTACCAGGGCAGTGAACATATAATCCAATATGGAGTCATGTCAGGTCTCTAGAATGCAGTTCTGTGCTTTGCTGCACATACACTGGGGCTGAAGGTAACTTACATATTGGGGACAATCATGGAGGAGTTGTCCTCACCATGTCACAGATGACAGTAAGGGATCATGGTAAAAGAATGATGCAATACCATGCCTGACTGTGGTATTAAGATGACCCAGGTGGAACAAGGTCCCTGTACTTAATGGGTGTGTGGTGAGGGGATTCTGTCTTGACAGCAATTCATGATCTCTTGATTTTTCTTGGTTTGTTTACTTGTGGCCTAATCCTGAGCTCAGTTACACAAGTGCAACTCCCCATTAATTTAATTAGGAGAGTGGAATTGGCCTACTTTCCTTTTAATTGTTTCCACATGTCTTAAAGGTGAGCTGAAAAGAGGATTGTTTACATGTTCTTGAGATCCCAAATCAGTACAAGTAAATTTCATCTTCACCTGCATAAAACCCAAATTCTCCACCTGTCCTCCCTTGCAGTCACTATTCCCGCCTATGCCCTGGAGTATCAATGGCAATGTCTTTGTTCTATTTGTGCGGGGTGTCTACAGCAAGTGGATCCGTGAAATGGCAGATCTGACAGTTCTTTCTGTGGCCCACCTCCTTTGTCGTTCTTTGTGCTGCCCTGTGTGGGTTGGCATAGAGATCAATTCTATGGGTCACAAGGGTGAGGCTGCCATGCACAACCCACTGCAGGGCATAAGTGCAACAGAAAGCTTTTCATGGAGCCTTTGCACCCATGGGAACTTCACCCTGACCGCATATACAAGTGTGCTAAGACTTGGATAGGAACATGGACATTGTAAAACAAACTACTTGAAAGTCCAGTTGTCTATCAAATGCTTAGCAGTGCAGAGAGCCAACTTGCTTGTTTTTTTGAGGCCACTTACTTTTGCAGGAGAAGCAGATCTTGTAACTAGGGCTGTCAAGCGATTAAAAAAAATTAATAGTGATTAATTGCACGATTAAAAAAATTAATGGCAATTAATCATGCAATTAATCGCACTGTTAAACAATAATAGAATACCATTTATTTAAATATTTTGGGTGTTTGTCTACATTTTCAAATATATTGATTTTGATTACAACACAGAATACAATGTGTACAGTGCTCACTTAACTTTTGATTACAAATATTTGAACTATAAAAAACAAAAGAAATAGTGCAATCTCTTTATCATGTTGAACTTACAATGTAGAATTATGTACAGAAAATAACTGCATTCAAAAACAAAACAATGTAAAACTTTAGAGACTACGCGTCCACTCAGTCTTACTTCTTGTTTAGCCAATTGTTCAGAGAAACAAGTTTGTTTACATTTGCAGGCGTTAATGCTGCTGGCTTCTTATTTACAGTGTCTCCTGAAAGTGGGAACAGGCGTTTGCATGGCACTGTCGTAGCTGGCTTTGCAAGGTATTTAGATGCCAGATGAAGAGGCATATGAATGTTTAGCATATCTGGCACATGAATACCTTGCAATGCCAGCTACAAAAGTGTCATGCGAATGCCTGATCTCACTTTCAGGTGACATTGTAAATAAGAAGCCGGCAGCATTAACGCCTGCAAATGTAAACAAACTTCTTTCTCTGAACAATTGGCTGAACAAGAAGTAGGACTGAGTGGACTTGTAGGCGCCAAAGTTTTACATTGTTTTGGTTTTTTGAGTGCAGTTGTGTAACACAAAAAAATCTACATTTGTAAGTTGCACTTCCATGATAAAGAGATTCCCCTACAGTACTTGTATGAGGTGAATTGAAAAATACAATTTCTTTTTTTATCATTTTTATAGTGCAAATATTTGTAATCAAAATAATATAAAGTGAGCACTGTACACTTTGTATTCTGTGTTGTAATTGAAATCAATATGTTTGAAAATGTAGACAAACACCCAAAAATAATTAATACGTTTCAATTGGTATTCTATTGTTTAACAGTGCGATTAAAACTGATTAATTGCGATTAATTTTTGTAATCACAATTTTTTTGAGTTAATCATGTGAGTGAACTGCAATTGACAGCCCTACTTATAACTAAATAGCCTTTCCTTTCACTTAATTTTAATGAGGTTTTTTTTTCTCCTTTTTCTTTTTTTCTTTTTATCTAGTTGTCCTGTATTCTTCTCCACTACTTCATCGGAGTCCTTCATATTCCTGCAGCATTGATTCAATGCTCTGGTAGCCTCTTGTTCAGTCTTAGGCAAGATTCACTTAGACTTAATAATGCTTTTCACTTCTAGCACTGGACACTCAAATTACACTACCTTTCGTTCTACAGCAGTTGTAAGTTTTATAACTGGAGAGATAACTGAGGCACTGAGTAGTGAAGTGACTGATCCAAGGGTGCACAGTCAGCAGTAGAGTCAAAAATGGAATCCAGGTCTTCTGAATTAGTATCATCTAGTGTTTAGAATCGTGACTCATTATGCCAATGTTTGTTTTTTACTCACCCATCCGTTCACTGAAACATCTTAAAGTATCAAAAATGATGGGCATCTAGAAAAAAGCAAAGGATAGGATCCATGACTGTGGTGGCTGTGACTGTATATTACTATTAGCATAGTTGTTTTTACTCAGATCAAAATAAGTCTCTGTTTCCCCCCCACCCCCAAAAATACTTGACTTGAGCTAACTTGGGGCTTGATTGTGTGCAATGCTCAGCATCTCACAGGATCATGCCCTTACTTTCAAACAATAAATGAACATGTGCTTGTAAATCAAGGGTCATGTTTAACCAGGCATTAGCCTTTTTCCACTCTGTCCTTGTAACTGAGATATGGCATGCCAGTTTGCAGAGGGCGAATTCAAAATAGAAGAGGAAAAAAGTGGTTTTTAGTTTCATTTTTAAAAGGCAAAAATTTCTCGTACTTAAATTTTCTGTGCATGTCAACCTGAGACAGGAACAGTATAAAACTTTAATCTGACGTACAGGGGTTGTTTCTACAACTTCTTGAATTCAGAAGCTTGCTTTTTATGTGAGGGTTTATGAAAATTAAATGCTTACTGTACAGTTGTTGCCATCATTAAAATAATTGTAAAGTGCTGTATTGTAACTCTAAAAATTACATATAGAATTTCAGCCCGATACATTAGAAACACATTAAGGGGGTGTAGAAAATTGACTCTCAGATTGCATGAGTGGCTATTTGTAACTTTTTGTGAGATCACCGTGGATCTAAGGAATGTGTTTTATAATAATAGCAATTGTTGGCATGGGGTTTGCTTGCTTTTTGTTTCCTTAAGAATTGCCTAGCCATGGGCTTCTTTAGTAAACTAGCCTCTGACTCTTCTCTTGCTCTGTTTGTGTCTTTCTGCCGCCGATTTCACTCTTAAAAAAAAAAATAATGCAAGCACTGCAGCTGCACTGCTGCCCTAGAACACCGCTCGTTCCCGTCACTACCAGCCTGGTATTTTGTTCTACCCGAGTTATTATCAACTACAGAAACAATTGTACACAAACGAGGCTAATCATTTATATGTTGGATTTCTGGTTTGGTAACTTAAACCATCAATGAATACAGATAATTGATGAAGTTCCTCTAAATAGTGCTGACTGGTGAATCATTGCTAATGGTTAACAAATACTTGGGAAGATGCAGCCTCAGCTTATCCATTTGCCAAGTAGATAATTTATGGTTACAGATTTTCATAATGCACTCTTACCCCCTTTCAGTATCAATCTGCTGTAGCTTGTTACCAAGTTCTTGTGTTTTTCGTTTGCAGCTGCATAGATTCCCCTCCCCCACCCCAGGTTGACATGAAGACACTGGAACTCCTATCTAGTTCCCTTTCAGCAGCTGATGCTCAGCCATTAAGGTTAGATGGAGCTAAAGCGAGGGAGAGACTGCTGAGAGGAAAGGAAAGCACACTTTTCTCAGTGTCACTGTCTTTGAGAATGAATAGAACAGAGCCAGCCTTTCAAAGTAGCGTTCGCACAAGTTCCCTTTGTATATGGAAAAGCCTCTCTGCCCTTGGCAACCCCTGGGTGCTGCAGTGCTGATTCAACAAGACATAAATGGTCACAGTAGGCTTGATTTGTTGAATTCTATGACTGTGAGCTGCTTATTTCCAGTAGTTCCTGCTCCCAAGTTTGCAGATCTCCAGGAATAGTGACATATTTGATGAGAGAAGTGTAATCCATTCTGTATTGCAAAATGTACTTAAAAAAATTCCACTCCGCAGCATTCTCTGTTTTAGTGAAAATGAATCCATTATTTAAGCAAGTGATCCTTCGCTCAGGTGCATTTCTGGGAGATTACTGCAAGGCTGAAGGCAGACTGCTCTTAAGCATTCAAGAAGTGCAGTTTCCTCCAATTGCCGTACCTGGATGTCTCCTGTTGCTCTTATGAAATAGACATTTTATAAAGTAGGGGAGGAGGAACTTGCATTTAGGAGAAATTATTTATATTGGCTTACCTTCCTTGAGAACCAGCTCAAAAACATTGTTTGAGCCTAGGTTTCTGAAATTGCTTCATAATTCAAATGATTACAATACTAGGTGGTGAGTGAATGCTGGAATAATATGTTTGTTTGCAGCAACTACTGCCTCTTAACATAGAACAATACTCTTGACCCAGTCATTTTTTGGGAACCTATTACGTTTATACTCTTCCTTACAGTACTGGTGATGCAACCAATATCTCTAGAACAGCAAAGATTCAGCTCTGACCCTACTTTAAAGCTCAGTGAGTTGAACAGAATAGTCTGATGGTTTCATTTTTTGCATGGCACACATGAATGTGCTCTCCGCACCAGATAAATAGCCAACATTTTCACAGCTGACTGCCTAATGTCAATGGAAGTTTCAGGTGCTTGGCATGTCTGAAAAGAAGGTTGCTTATTCTGCTGCCTAAATATGGATTTTGGTACTTAATTGCAGGCACCCAAGTTTGGCTGCTTATCTGTGTCATCGAGCACTTTGGATTTATTTTCACCTGGACAACTGCCTTATTAGGTCAAAGTGAAACACTGTAGCCCCTGGGAGGAAATGAGACACCCAGATGTGCCTGGTTCAGCATGTGACACCTCTAGGAGCTGTACAAAATTCCAATGGGTAATTTATGGGCGTCATTACAAGAGGATAGGTTTTAGAACGCTGGACAAGCGTAGCATCCGCTAATCATGCTGCAAAAAGTGCACCAGTTGGTGCCATCTCTTGGAACTTCATTGTAAGTCTCGTGTTATGATATTTAATATTTTTTCTTCAGGTTCTTAATTCTGGAGTAATGTGAATACACCAGAATGTCTGCTTTCATTTAAAAAAAAAAAAAAAAAAGTCTAGCCCTCATGTTGCGGGTGAGAATCTTTGAAAATGGGAACCCCTAAAGGTTCACAAGCTGGAAAAGAAATAAAGAACTCAAATAAACTTGAAAAAAAATGATTTGATTTTTTTTTTAAGCTAATCTCATGATTTATTGGATGTATGTGTACTGACTTACAATTTTTGAA